>NC_053140.1:7502500-10002500 GCF_016808335.1 Panicum virgatum | reverse complement strand
GGGACGCGGCGGCGCGCGTGGCCGGGTCGGACTCGAGCTAGAGTCCGGCTCGGTCGGGGAGGAAGACGCTCCCGACAGGCGGGACCCGCCTGGCGGTGAGTCAGGGAGGGGAAGGGAGCGCTGGGCCGGAACGGGCCGAGAGGCGGGGGAACGGGCCGGCGGGGAGGAAAAATTCTGGGCCGCGGGGAGGAAAAACTGGGACGCCGGTTGGGCCGGAACAAAAAGGGAAACGGGCCGCAGAGAAAGAGTTCTGGGCCGCGAGGTGAAATGAGGAAAAAGAAAAAGACGGATTGGGCTGAAAGAGAGGGAGAAAGAGAAAACCTTTTTCATTTTCTGAAATGATTCAAACTCTTTCAAATTAAATTCAAACTCAAAGATTTGAATTCAAGTTGAACAACAAGCAAATAAAAATGCAAACCAGCATGAGATGCACACACCTATTTTCCTTATATTTATTTTATGGCTAAATAATTTATTTAAGCTTGCGATAAATGCTCTAAATTCAAGATAAAATAAATAGAACCTTATCGAACCTACAGAAAACCTAATTAAATTTATTTAGGTTCCTAATTTGAAAATACGGGTGTTACAAACCTACCCCCCTTAAAAGGAATCTCGTCCTCGAGATTCAGCTGGGCTAGCAAAGAGCTGGGGGAATTCTGCCTGTAACTCATCTTCTCTTTCCCAAGTAGCCTCATCCTCTGCATGATGACTCCACTGAACCTTACACATCCGTACCCTCTTACTCCGAGTAATCCTCTCTAACGTGTCCAGAATTTTGATCGGATACTCAGTATAAGTCAGATCATCTTGCACATTCAGTTTCTCCAGTGGCAATTCCTCCTCTGGCACCCTCAAACACTTTCTCAACTGAGATATATGGAACACATTGTGCACATCGGACAATCGGGCCGGTAGCTCTAGCTCATAAGCTACTTCACCCTTCCGGGCCAAGATCTTGAATGGTCCGATGTAACGAGGTGACAACTTCCCCTTAACTTTGAATCTGCGCAAACCTCTGATAGGTGACACTTTGAGATACACCAAATCTCCTTCTTCAAGGATCAACTCCCTACGCCCCTTGTCTGCATAGCTCTTCTGCCTCGATTGTGCCACTTTCAGATTCTCTCTGACAATCTGTACTTGTCGTTCAGCCTCTTTGATGATCTCTGGGCCGAACAACTGGCTTTCTCCCGTCTCACTCCAATATAATGGAGTCCTGCACTTCCTTCCATATAATGCCTCAAACGGTGCCATCTTTAAGCTGGCCTGATAACTGTTGTTGTAGGAGAATTCCGCATACGGCAAACTCTTATCCCAGCTGCATCCGTGCTTTAGAGCACAAGCTCTAAGCATATCCTCTAACACCTGATTGGTCCTTTCTGTTTGCCCATCTGTCTGCGGGTGATAAGCTGAGCTGAAGTTCAGCTTCGTATCCATTGACTCATGCAACTTCTGCCAAAACCGAGACGTGAACTGAGTACCTCTGTCGGACACAATCTTCTTAGGTACCCCATGTAGGCAGACAATCCTGGATATGTATAGCTCTGCCAGTTTGGCTCCCGAGTAAGTAGTCTTCACTGGAATGAAGTGAGCTACCTTTGTCAACCTATCCACAATAACCCATATGGAATCATAGCCATCCTTTGTACGTGGTAACCCCACAATAAAATCCATACCAATTTCTTCCCATTTCCATTATGGTATTTTCAATGGTTGCAACAAACCGGCTGGCCTCTGATGTTCTGCCTTGACTCTCTGACACACATCACATATGGCCACGTGAGCTGCAACATCACGCTTCATACCATACCACCAATATCTTTCTTTCAAGTCCTGGTACATTTTGGTACTGCCTGGATGAATCGAGTAGGCGGAATCATGGGCTTCTTTTAGAATCTTTTCACGCAGATGATCCACCTCTGGCACACATATCCTCTTTCTGAACCACACGGTTCCATGTTCATCCTCAGAAAAATCAGGTGCCTTGCCTCTTTCCATCAGCTCCTTGATCTCCTTGATCTTATCATCCTCAAGCTGACCCTCCCGTATCTCTTGCTCAAGAGTCGGCTCGACTTCTATAGTGATTCCCTCAGTGTGACCAACAAAACCAAGGTTGAGTTTCTCAAACTCCCAACACAATTCTTGAGGCATCTGCCTAACTCTCATTGCATTTACATGGCTCTTGCGGCTCAAAGCATCTGCAACCACATTAGCTTTCCCTGGATGGTAGTGTATCTCCAGGTCATAATCCTTTATGAGCTCTAACCATCTTCTCTGTCTCAGGTTGAGATCATTCTGAGTGAAGATGTACTTCAGACTCTTGTGATCAGTATATATCTGACATCTATGTCCCAACAAATAGTGTCTCCATATCTTCAAGGCATGTACCACGGCAGCTAATTCCAAGTCATGAGTGGGATAATTCTGCTCATGCTTCCTCAACTGACGAGACGCATAAGCAATCACATGTCCCTCTTGCATCAGCACACAACCTAGTCCTTGCCGAGATGCATCACAATATATATCAAAGCTCTTGTGGATATCCGGCATAGCCAACACTGGTGCTGTGGTCAATCGTCTCCTCAATTCCTCAAAACTGGCTTGGCACTCATCTGACCATACAAACTCTTTTCCTTTCTCCAGTAGCGAAGTAAGGGGTTTCACTATCTTGGAGAAGCCTTCTATAAATCTTCTGTAGTAGCCTGCGAGTCCTAAGAAACTTCGGATTTCTGAAACTGTCTGAGGTGGTTCCCACTTCAACACATCTCTGACCTTGCTGGGATCAACTGCAATTCCTCCATCTGTGATGACATGACCAAGAAATGAAACTTCTTTCAACCAGAATTCACACTTGCTGAACTTGGCATACAACTGATTCTCCCTGAGCTTCTGCAAAACAAGCCTCAAATGTTCCTCATGTTCTTCCTCATTCTTGGAGTACACCAATATATCATCAATGAACACCACTACGAACTTGTCGAGATACTCCATAAACACATTATTCATCAAGTACATAAAGTAAGCTGGTGCATTGGTCAACCCGAATGACATAACCGTATATTCATACAACCCATATCTAGTAGTGAAAGCAGTCTTGGGAATATCCGACGGTCGTATCCTCAACTGGTGATACCCTGACCTCAGATCAATCTTGGAGAATACCTTGGCTCCTCTCAGCTGATCAAACAAATCTTCTATACGAGGCAACGGATACTTGTTCTTGATAGTAACTTCATTTAATGACCTGTAGTCCACACACATCCTCTGTGTACCATCCTTCTTGTCCACAAAGATCACTGGGGCTCCCCATGGTGATGAACTAGCACGAATAAATTTCTTATCTAACAGTTCCTTTAATTGTTTCTTAAGTTCTTCTAGTTCACCAGCGGACATCCTATATGGTCTCTTAGCAATAGGTGCAGTACCAGGTAAAAGATCTGTAATGAACTCAATGTCACGTTCAGGTGGCATACCTGGCAAGTCATCGGGGAACACATCTGAGTACTCGCATGCTATCCTGATGTCCTCTATCAGAGCAGCCTTCATCTGATTCACCGTACAATCTGCTGGTGTTGGAGGGGTTGCAACAAACTCAAACCTCTCACCTGCTGGGCTGGTAAGGAGCACTGATCTCTTGGCACATTGAATGACAGCATCGTGCTTCGTTAACCAGTCCATCCCAAGAATAACATGAATTCCATCCGAATCCAGGACTATAGGTCTTGCATCAAACTCTCTACCCATAATCTGAATTTTAATTCCGTGGCACTGGTACATAGCTCTCATAGTTCCCCCGGGTGAGTTTACTAGCATAGCTCTAGGCATGGTGCAAAGCGGTATGGAGTGCTTGGCCATGTATTGAGTAGATATAAAAGTATGCGATGCTCCAGAATCGAATAAAACTGATGCAGGGGTTGAGTTGACTAAGAACATACCGAATACAGCGTCCTAAGCCTCCTGAGCGGTGTCTGCAGCCACATGGTTGACCCTGCCGTGGACGTAGTTCTGCTGTCCTCTGTTGCCCTGCAGGGTCTGATTGTTGTTCCTAGGTTGCTGCTGCGGAGTCTGCCTCTGTCCGCTAGCATTGTTCTGAGCAGGAGTGTTCTGAGGAGGATTTGGACAACGGTTCTCATAATGACCATGTCCACCACACTTGAAACACACGGTGGACCCAGTAGGGGCTGTATTGTTGTTCCTCACGGGAGTACCGACAGGAGTGTTCTGGCAGTTCTGCTGGGGGTTGAAATGTTGCGCCGACTGCTGGTTCTGTTGATTCTGCTGAACTTGGCGCGGGTACTGATACTGGTTCTGCCCAAAGTTGGCATTCTGTCCTCCTGGGCGAATCTGGTTCCCTTGTGGGGGTCCAAAGCGCGGGCGCGAGTTGCTAGACTGGCTTTGTGACTCGAACTTCCGCTTCTGCTCGCCCATCTCCTTGCGAGCATTCTCCACGGCGATGGCATTGTCCACCAGTTTCTAGAAGCTTTCAAATCTGTGCACCATCAACTGATATCTGATAGGTGCCAGCAACCCTAGCCTGAAGTAGTCCTGCTTCTGCCCATCTGTGGCCACGTCTGCGGAGGCATAGCGGGACAACTGGATGAACTTGTCCCGATACTCACTTACGGTCATTCCACCTTGCTTCAGAGCTAGAAATTCCTGCCTTTTCAGCTTCATCAAACCCTCAGGTATATGATACTCCCTGAATTGAGTCCTGAACTCATCCCAGGTGATAGTGTTTTGATCAACATGGGCGGCGGTATAAGCATCCCACCAGTCTGCTGCAGTTCCTTCCAATCTACCTGAAGCATACAGTACCTTCTCCCTGTCTGTACACTGGACTATGTTCAGCATCTTATCAATGGTCTTGAGCCAGTCATCGGCGTGAAGAGGATCTGGAGAGTGGGATAAAGTAGGAGGTCTGTGACTCATGAAGTCACGGTGGCGATCTCTCGGTGGTGGTTGTGGAACTGGAGCTTGATTTGCTTGAGCTTGTAGATTGGCCATGGCATTGGCCATTTGAGTCAATAGCTGTGTCTGCGCACCAAGGAACTGCTCCATCCCTGCTGGTGGTGGTGGCGGTGGCCCGTTGTTCTGGTTGTTGCCTCCACTCATGTTGTTGGGTTGCTGGTTGTTGCCTCTTCTCTGACGCTGCACTGGTGGCTGATCAACTCCTGATCCGGACCTGGTGTTCACCATCTGACCGGTTAGACAAGTAAGACTCATGAAATAATCATGGTAAAATATAGGTGCAAGGATGAGATAGAGACAATATAAAATAAAATAGATAACCCCAAGCTTTACTAACTAGCTAACTTTATTAAAAACCTGGTGCAATTATGGTCATCACTCCATAATGACACCGCAATCATTACAAAAAGCCAACTCACAAAAGTTCACAAAACCAAGCATTGAAACACACTGATTAACTAACACACTTAAACAAACGTTCACGAGCTAGCGATTACAAAGAGACTCTTTACAAGACTCAACCTAAACTCTTAAGCCTATCATCTAATAGAAACGGTTCTGGTAGCCACGGTCGCCGAAACGAAGCCTCTTGCGCGGGGGTGACAAGGCGGGGTGCAGGGGCTCCTCCTCTGGAACGGGTGGAGGCGCCTCTCCTGCAAGCTGGGCCTCTAGCTGGCGAATCCTGTGGTGAGCTTCCCTTAGTCGGTCTTGGGTGTCGTCCAGCTGGTTGACGACGTTCCTTAAGTCCGTGTCGACTCCGGCGAGAGCTCGCACTGTGACATTGACGCGGTTCTCCTCGTCCTCTCCAAGTGTCAACTCCGTATGCTCTGTCCCACGAGCACGGCGAGGAAGGTGCTGATAGTCTGTGCTCTCCAAGTCGCGACGGTTAGTGTGGTTGAGAGACCAGAGAGCCCTCATGGCAGCGTGGCTGACTGAGGCAGGGTAGGTCGCCATGGGTATCGAGGAATCATGTGCGGAGACGGTCATCATGCCTCGGGGTCCAGTATCCACCCTTATGTGGACCCGAGTGACGAAGTAGTCACCGAGCGCAGGGTCTTCATAGTGCCTTGTCTCGTACAGGGGAGCCACGGGGTTGTGAAGCTCTTCCAGCGTGTCCCGAAGCAGCAGGGGGAAGTGACCCTCCTCATGGTTTGAGGTGTAGACGCAGTACAGTCCCCTTTCTTCTGGCGGGTCATCATTCTGATCATCTTCATCATCATCCTCATCGTCCGGGTCCTCTGGGCCTTCTGGGTCTCCTCCAGCTGGTGCAGGCGTTGGAGCTGCTGGAGTAGGAGGTGCAGGTGGTGGTGCTGGGGCTTCATCCTCTGACATCTCCAGGGGCTCCTCCTCTTCTCCTCCTCCAGCGACTGCGGTCACTGGAACCTGAGCTTCGAAATAGGCCAGTGGCGGGCCTAGATCGTGTGCTGGCGTCGGCGACGGTAGAGATGGCTGCATGTTTCCGTCCGCATCAACTTCCCGAATGTTGCCTTCTTGGTCTTCGTCGAAGAAGTAATCCCTCCCGGGCACTTCCTCAACCTCTTCCTCCGGCTGAGCTGGCACTGGAGCAGGCGCTGGGGTGGGTACTGGCTCAGCGGGTGCAGGAACGGTACGATGGGCGAAGGCACGACCTCCAGTGCGCTTGCGTGCAGTCTGCCTAGTTCTGGCCATCTGAAGAACATGATTGAAAAGTTTTAGAACATACTTGAAAGAAAAGACAAGTATGTGATCAAGGATGAGATAAAAGCTAGCAATAAAGATTAAGCAAATAAGCATGAAAGAGCATGGCCACTAAGCAAGATAGACCTTAATTTTCGACTATTTCTATCTAGGCTAACGTCCTACAGTCAACACTGCTCTGATACCACTTCTGTCACACCCGGTTTATGAAGGCAAACCGAATGCATCTCATATGTGCGCCAGGATCAGTTTACACACATATGATTAACCATAAAGTGAATATCACAACTAGTGCAAGCGTAAAGAGAGTATAAAAGACTTTATTACAAAACCGAATGTCTTAAGCGAATAAATAAATGTCTATAGAGTAGCAGCGGAAACTTCTTCAGCACAGGCAGATGACTGGGAGACATACGCCTAGAAAATCCTCGAAGTCTTCTGGAAACTCCGGACAATTGATATTACGGTCTGAGCAGCAAGTATGCAAGGGTGAGTACACTTATGGTTGGTACTCAACAAGTGGCAGGGAAACAACTATAATATATGCAAGGCTAATTCAAGGAATAGCTGACACGGTTTAACTGCACTCAGCAATTTTAGTTGATCATATTTTATTAGCAAGCATTATCTAGATATAAGTATATACCATTAAACCCACGAGATAACCATAAATAAAGATAAACAACAATAACCATAAATTAGAACATCGATTTAGATCAACTTCAAGTTCAATTATTATGTGAGGGTCCAAGCCGCTCTTGACCGTGAGCACGGCTAACCGGTTAGTTTTACACTCTGCAGAGGTTGTACACTTTACCCACAATTCGTGTTTCCCATGTCGCCCAGGTTTGCAAAGCCCTTAAACACTTCCTTTGGTGAGTGGCTAGGGATTCACTACGAGGCTTTTCCAAAGAATCACTATATGTACGTACTGGTCCCTTTTTTGCGGTACCTCAGAAGACGAAGCTTCCTTCACCTGCTCCTCAAAGCACGATAACCCAAAAATATAATCCACCAATCAAACGCCCCAGCACGACATATAGATCATCTAGTTACTTAGCCAAGACCAGAGCCATATAGTATTGTGGTTGCACTGTTTTCCTGGGTGGTTCTCCATCTTCCAATTAAATCATATACTCTTGATTAACAACATTAAGCATCATGAACATGGAATAAAACATGTATAGCATTTGTATCGTCATTAACCAACCATAACCCAAAGTATAGCAGCTAGCATAGCTACCCAACATGAAAATTAAACCCAAGTTGATCAAGGAATAAGGTAAACAATACTAGGCATGTCCTTAACTCGGTTCCCATCATATTATAGACACATGCATGAACATAAAAGTAAATGTGATAGATTTGGTGATTTCATGGGTCAAGAAATATGATCAAGGGTCCACTTGCCTTCCTCAAACTGCTGCTGGTCCGGCCCTCCGAAGCCTTGATCTTGCTGCTGCTCCTCGAACTGCGGATCGTCTATCGCATCGCACACGCACATGCAAGCAAACAAGTACAAACAATAAGAAACAGTACACCAAACAACATAAACAGTACAAAAAGAGGTTACTAAACTATTCTACTCGTTGCAACGATCGCGTGAGCGTAAATATCATCGAAAACGGATCTAAAACGAGAAAGTTATGGCTAAAACAAGATCTAAGGGCTGAAACGTAATTAAACCTTATACGCAGGGGCTAGAACATAAAAACAGGGGCGATTTTGTAAATATTTTTCAACAGCAGTGGATGGTGGGTTAATTTTGGAAAAACAGAGGGGCTTATGTGCAAAAAACGACACGGTTGACCGTTTTCTAAATCGGTTGACTGCGATCCGATCTAATCTGAGCCGTTCGATTTAGATCCAGCGGCTAGGGTTCTTTGGGGCGAACGGCGGCGGCGGTAAACGGCCGGCGGGGAGCTTAGCGGCGGCGCGCGGCGGCGGGATGGCCGGAGTAGGCCAAAACGGCCATCCGGGGCTCTTCTCGAGCGCGGGTTGCACGGTTAGCGAGCTCGCGAGTTCGCGAACTCAATTAGGGGGGTTTGGGAGGGCGCTAGGGCAGCGGAGCGGCTTGCGGTGGCGCACGGCGGAGCTGCTGCGGCGGCGAGCCTAAGCGGGCGAAACAGAGCAAGAACGAGAAGGAAAACAGGCCGGCGAGCCTCACTACCTCGGTGCGAAACTCCTGGAGGGCTTGTAGTCGACGGGGACGCGTTAGAACGGCGGCGTCACGGAGGACTCCGAGCTCCAACAATGGCGGCGGCGCGGAGGCTAGGTTTTCGCGAAGGCGGCGGCTGTGGCTTCGGGTTTAGGATTTCCAGGGGGGTCTAGGGTTCCTTTTATAGGGGCAGAGCGCGGGCCTGGGCGTGCGGGCCCGAGGGGGACGCGGCGGCGCGCGTGGCCGGGTCGGACTCGAGCTAGAGTCCGGCTCGGTCGGGGAGGAAGACGCTCCCGATAGGCGGGACCCGCCTGGCGGTGAGTCAGGGAGGGGAAGGGAGCGCTGGGCCGGAACGGGCCGAGAGGCGGGGGAACGGGCCGGCGGGGAGGAAAAATTCTGGGCCGCGGGGAGGAAAAACTGGGACGCCGGTTGGGCCGGAACAAAAAGGGAAACGGGCCGCAGAGAAAGAGTTCTGGGCCGCGAGGTGAAATGAGGAAAAAGAAAAAGACGGATTGGGCTGAAAGAGAGGGAGAAAGAGAAAACCTTTTTCATTTTCTGAAATGATTCAAACTCTTTCAAATTAAATTCAAACTCAAAGATTTGAATTCAAGTTGAACAACAAGCAAATAAAAATGCAAACCAGCATGAGATGCACACACCTATTTTCCTTATATTTATTTTATGGCTAAATAATTTATTTAAGCTTGCGATAAATGCTCTAAATTCAAGATAAAATAAATAGAACCTTATCGAACCTACAGAAAACCTAATTAAATTTATTTAGGTTCCTAATTTGAAAATACGGGTGTTACAAACCTACCCCCCTTAAAAGGAATCTCGTCCTCGAGATTCAGCTGGGCTAGCAAAGAGCTGGGGGAATTCTGCCTGTAACTCATCTTCTCTTTCCCAAGTAGCCTCATCCTCTGCATGATGACTCCACTGAACCTTACACATCCGTACCCTCTTACTCCGAGTAATCCTCTCTAACGTGTCCAGAATTTTGATCGGATACTCAGTATAAGTCAGATCATCTTGCACATTCAGTTTCTCCAGTGGCAATTCCTCCTCTGGCACCCTCAAACACTTTCTCAACTGAGATATATGGAACACATTGTGCACATCGGACAATCGGGCCGGTAGCTCTAGCTCATAAGCTACTTCACCCTTCCGGGCCAAGATCTTGAATGGTCCGATGTAACGAGGTGACAACTTCCCCTTAACTTTGAATCTGCGCAAACCTCTGATAGGTGACACTTTGAGATACACCAAATCTCCTTCTTCAAGGATCAACTCCCTACGCCCCTTGTCTGCATAGCTCTTCTGCCTCGATTGTGCCACTTTCAGATTCTCTCTGACAATCTGTACTTGTCGTTCAGCCTCTTTGATGATCTCTGGGCCGAACAACTGGCTTTCTCCCGTCTCACTCCAATATAATGGAGTCCTGCACTTCCTTCCATATAATGCCTCAAACGGTGCCATCTTTAAGCTGGCCTGATAACTGTTGTTGTAGGAGAATTCCGCATACGGCAAACTCTTATCCCAGCTGCATCCGTGCTTTAGAGCACAAGCTCTAAGCATATCCTCTAACACCTGATTGGTCCTTTCTGTTTGCCCATCTGTCTGCGGGTGATAAGCTGAGCTGAAGTTCAGCTTCGTATCCATTGACTCATGCAACTTCTGCCAAAACCGAGACGTGAACTGAGTACCTCTGTCGGACACAATCTTCTTAGGTACCCCATGTAGGCAGACAATCCTGGATATGTATAGCTCTGCCAGTTTGGCTCCCGAGTAAGTAGTCTTCACTGGAATGAAGTGAGCTACCTTTGTCAACCTATCCACAATAACCCATATGGAATCATAGCCATCCTTTGTACGTGGTAACCCCACAATAAAATCCATACCAATTTCTTCCCATTTCCATTATGGTATTTTCAATGGTTGCAACAAACCGGCTGGCCTCTGATGTTCTGCCTTGACTCTCTGACACACATCACATATGGCCACGTGAGCTGCAACATCACGCTTCATACCATACCACCAATATCTTTCTTTCAAGTCCTGGTACATTTTGGTACTGCCTGGATGAATCGAGTAGGCGGAATCATGGGCTTCTTTTAGAATCTTTTCACGCAGATGATCCACCTCTGGCACACATATCCTCTTTCTGAACCACACGGTTCCATGTTCATCCTCAGAAAAATCAGGTGCCTTGCCTCTTTCCATCAGCTCCTTGATCTCCTTGATCTTATCATCCTCAAGCTGACCCTCCCGTTCTGGGCCGAGAGGCGGGGGAACGGGCCGGCGGGGAGGAAAAATTCTGGGCCGCGGGGAGGAAAAACTGGGACGTCGGTTGGGCCGGAACAAAAAGGGAAACGGGCCGCAGAGAAAGAGTTCTGGGCCGCGTGGTGAAATGAGGAAAAAAAAGACGGATTGGGCTGAAAGAGAGGGAGAAAGAGAAAACCTTTTTCATTTTCTGAAATGATTCAAACTCTTTCAAATTAAATTCTAACTCAAAGATTTGAATTCAAGTTGAACAACAAGCAAATAAAAATGCAAACCAGCATGAGATGCACACACCTATTTTCCTTATATTTATTTTATGGATAAATAATTTATTTAAGCTTGCGATAAATGCTCTAAATTCAAGATAAAATAAACAGAACCTTATCGAACCTACAGAAAACCTAATTAAATTTATTTAGGTTCCTAATTTGAAAATGCGGGTGTTACATTCGACTCGAAGAAAGAACCTCGACCGTCGGATGAGTCCTTGTATCTTTTTCCGGTTTTGTCCCTACGGGCTTTCTAGTGTTTAATTGAGTCTAGGGGTAGTGTAGTCTTTTGGGGTGAGAGTTGTTGGGGTTAAAAACCCCCTCACCCCCCTCTCTCTTTTGCCTGAGTAGCACACCACCTCTCCTTCTACCTGGCGCCCCCTCCTCATCTTTGTTCCTCTCTTCTCCCCTCTAGAGGTAGGGATTTTTGCCATGGAATTGTGAAGACTTTGTACTGAGATTGATCAGGAAAGGAGGCCCAATCCTCCTTGTGCCCTCCGGGGTTTTGAATTCAATTCAATCTCGTACGATTTGTGCTTTGGTTTGATTGAAATTCGATTTTCCTTTGTCGATTCTCGAACTCAAGATGACGGGTCATTTCTTGACGATTTTGTGACTCCTTGGGGTGTTCCTAATCCATCTTTCCTAGCCCTAAAACCCTCGGATTCATGAGCTCCTTCGAATTGAAGTTTTGGCGTTCTTGAGAAAACCCCAATCTTGCTTAGGATTTCGTCGATTTCTCCCAAACCATGGAGTAATTCGTCGATTCCTTCCGTGGATGTGTTCATAAGTCCCTTGTGGTCATGCCTGCAAAATTTGGTGAGATTTGGACTTGATTTGGCCACTCGATCATCGAGTTCTTGGAAGAACGCGGGCTAAATAACATTTCTGGGCAGAGTTCTTCCGAGCACTGGTTAAACCGACGCTTGTGCTCATTGGCGTCGGTTCAACCAGTGAGTGGTTTATTCATGCATTAGGGTTTTCTGCTGTTCGTCAGTTGCACCGGTGCTTTAGCTATCCACAGGCATCGGTTCAACCGGTGAAGCCTCACCAGCTTTCCCAACGTGCTGTTTGACTTGTTTGACCGGCATATAGAAAATTCATAGCGTCGGTTCATCCGGTGCATTGTTGGATTCATTTTGCTCTCCTCTGGACAACTGCACCGGTGTTCATTTTGGATTTTGTCGGTTTATCCGGTGTTCTATCGTCGGTTGAACCGACGCTGTTTGAACCATAGCGTTGGTTTAACCGGTGAGTGCTTCTTCTCTGCTGCCGGCTCTGTGACGTCGTTTGAACCGGTGGAGTAATTCTTCACACGTCGGTTTAACCGGTGTTAGTATACCGTGCTGGTTTTGGTGCTTATTCTTCGCTCTTTATCCAATCTTTTCGCAGCTTGTTTCTAGAGTTTTTGCTTGGTGTCTAGCTCAGTTATAGCTACACTTGCACACTCTAGAAGTGGGGGTTGGGTGCGCACTTGGGATCTTAAGCCGAGTTTCAGGTTGCGATAAATTTTGATCGGCTCCCATTCACCCCCCCTCTGGTCGCCAGTTTCGGTCCCTCAATTGGTATCAGAGCATGGTTGAGGTTTTCAGTAGCTTAACCGGTTCGAAAACTACTTGGCGACCATGGCGAGTCTTGGTAAGATCCCAGTGTTTTCCGGCGAGGACTATGCTTATTGGAAGGTTCGCATGCGAGCTTTGTTGCAAAGCATGGGAGCCGAGGTCTGGGATATTACCAAGAACCAGGCGTACGAGGTGCTTGCCGTTCGGACCTCTCATCTTCAGGTGTCCGAGCACGAGGCCAATGCCAAGGCTGTCAATGCCTTGTTCGCTGGCGTTTCTCGTGCGGAGTTCTCACGTGTCCAGGGTTTTCAGGAAGCCCACAAGGTTTGGACGTGCCTTAAGAACTGCCATGAGGGCACACCTCAGGTCAAAGGCTAGGTTGTTCGAGACTCACCGGCGTGAATACGAGAATTTCACACAGGGGCCGGGTGAGAGCATTGGCGACATGTTCAGCGGTTTCAATTGATTGTAAACAAAGTCAATGCGAACAGATCAGCTGATACCCTTGAGTACACAGAGCATGAGAAGGCTCTCAAGTTGCTCTACGCACTTGACCGCTCTGTGTGGGATCTCAAGGTGAACACGATTATTGAATCTGCAGGCTATGAGACTCTGACTGTGAATGAGCTCTTCAGCAAGCTCAAGGCCACCGAGGTGGATAACCAGACACGAGCTAAGCTCAATGGTGCCCCTCGTTCCAAGAGCGTCGCTCTTGTGACTGGACTAGGTGGATCGAGCTCTAACGCTAACTCTGCTCTTATCTTTTCTCTTGCCTCTTTGCCTTCTGTTACAGATGAGCAGCTAGAGACGCTGGGCGACGACGACTTGTGCCTCCTCATCAACAAGTTCCAGCGTGTCTACCACAACAGGCAGAGGAAGAAGAATCACGGGTACTACCACTGCGGCGATCTGAACCACTTCATCGCCGACTGCCCCAAGAAGTCCGGCGGTGGCCAGAACAACAACTTCGACTACTACCGCCGCCGCGACTGCGACGAGGGAGGCTCCAACAAGGAGCGTCGGCGCCACAAGCACCGCAGTCGTGACCGGGGAGGACACTTCGACAAGGAGTCACTTAAGAAGCGCTTCCAGTACAAGGCCAAGAAGTGGGAGAAGGCTTTCCTGGTGCAGCTCAGCGACCTCGACAAGAGCCCCGACACCGACCGCTCTTCTTCACCGACCTCCGATGACGACGACAAGAAGAAGAAGAAGCGAGACAAGGATGCCACCGGCTTCATCGGCCTTTACTTGGCGGCCGGTCGGCGCAAGGGTTTCTGCACCATGGCGGGTGAGGCCAATGGTACTCGTGCGTCTCTAGGTGGGCATGCTACACCGACGCACGACGGCTCTTCTCCTGGATCCGAGAGTGATTCAGAGGTAAACTCCACCATTGACATGCTTGATACTGAGGTTAGGGAGTTGTATGCTGCTCTCGACAACCAGAAGAGGCTGCTTAAGGAAGCAGCTAGAGAGCATAGAAATTTTAGGGCTGAGCTGGCTTGTGCTAGAGAGAAATCTGGTGAGGATGAGTGCGTTGGCTGCATATCTCACATGAATGATCTTGTTGCCCTCCGTGCGAAGCAAGATGAGAACATCGCGAACTTAGATGTTGCTAAGACTTCGCTTGCTGACGTGTCTCACGAGCTAGCCAAGGCCAAGCATGAGCTTGAACCAGTCAAGGACACTCCCATAGTTAGTGATGTGCTTGAATGCGATGACTGTCCCATCTTTAAGTCTGATCTAGCCGCTTTGCAATCCAAATTTGCTACTGTTGTGTGCGAGCTAGAGGAGATGAAGTCTAGGCCAGTTTTCCTTGGTGCATGTAAGCTTTGTCCCATGCTTAGGTCGGAGCTAGATGAGAAGAACGCCTTGATTAAGTCTTTAGGGAAGACTAAGGTCGGGGAGTCTAGCCCACCTATTGATTGTCATGTTTGCCTTGGTCTGATTTCTGATTTGGATAATCTTGCGGTAGAGAAAGCCAACTTGGAGAATGAGAACACATATCTTATGTCGATTCTGAGTTGGGTTTCTAGCAGTGAGCCGCAGTTGGGCATGATGATCAAGCAGTTTAAACGTGGTGATGGTTTTGGGGTCGGTTACACATATACGAAGTCAGACTTTGACAAGCTGTATGGTAAGATCGGCAAGGCTGCTGGAGCTCCAAGTGCTCTAAACACTACTAGCACGAGCACGCAGCCTTCGCTTGTTGACCCCGTGGATGGTGTGCTTAAAGAACCATCAAAAGCACCTCCACAGAAGCAGGTTTGGGTTCCAAAGCCCAATGAGCTGAGGAATCCCCTCGATACGCTCCCTGCTGCCACAGCCCAGGTTGCCCAGAAGAAGGGGGCTGCTCCTCCCCGTTCGTAGGCAAGGCCTCCGCCTCCCAAGAGAGATGTGAGGTTCCACTACGAGTACTGTGACAGAGAAGGTCACCTGGAGGAGTTTTGCTTCAGGGGGAAGCGGGCTGTGAGGCGTGAGCAGGAGAGACGCAACTCGAACATGTACTTTGCTCGGGTGCATGGTCCTCCTCGGCGTGGTGGTAGGCAAGTTGCTAGGGCACGCCGTATAGGTGGAGGACAGGGAGACGGTGGAGGTTACCGTGCTCCAGCGGGTGGTCGCTTTGCCGGTCGTGCTCCTGGTCGTCCTCAGTACGGCTATGGACAACGGGACCGAGGCTTTGGAGGTGGTTACGATGCACCACGATTTCCTCGTGGTGGTGGTCTTCAGCCTCGCGGTAGACGGGACAGGGGATACGCTTTGCCTGATCTTGCTAACCCCTTTGTAGAGCAAATGGCTCGACAATGGTTTGCTTCACACTTTGCTAACCCCAGTGTTGAGACATTTGCTCACCCTTTGTCTCACTACTGATGTGAAGGTTGGAGGCTTGGAGAACTGGTGGATCATGGACTCCTGTTGTTCGCGCCATATGACCGGGAATGACAAATATTTCTCCAGCCTCACCCCAACGCGCCACAAAGAATACATCATATTTGGGGATAATGGTAAGGGCAAGGTATGTGGTGTTGGCGCTGTTAGAGTTTCTGATCGCTTCACCCTGGGAGAGGTTGCTTTAGTTTCGAATCTTGGTTTTAATTTGCTCTCTGTTTCGCAACTTCTTGATGAGGGGTTTGAAGTTCGCTTCAAGGAGGGTTGTTCTCGAGTTTTAGATTCCAGAGGAGACCTGGTTTGCCGGATCGTTCCTCGTGACCGAGTTTTCTTGGTAGATTTCTCTGGGACTCCTTTTGGCCCTTCTTGTTGCTTGTTGGCTGGTCCTTCTTCCGATCTGTGGAAGTGCCATAGGAGACTTGGACATTTGTGCTTCGACTTGTTGTCTAGACTTAGCTCACTTGACCTAATCCGAGGATTGCCCAAATTGAAGTTTGAAAAGGACCTTGTTTGCCATCCGTGTCGCCACGGGAAGATGATTGCTACTTCTCATCCGCCTGTTAATCAGGTGATGACCACTCATCCTGTAGAGTTGCTACACATGGACACAGTTGGTCCTTCTAGGGTGATGTCAGTTGGTGGGAAGTGGTATGTTCTAGTGATCGTGGACGATTTTTCTCGCTATTCTTAGGTCTTTTTCATGAGAACCAAGGATGAGGCTTTCGAGTTTGTTCAAGACTTGATCTTGAGGTTGAAAAACGAGCTACCCCAGGCCATGAGAGCAATTCGCAGTGATAATGGCACAGAATTCAAAAACGCTCGTTTTGACACCTTTTGCAGTGATCAAGGTCTTGAACACCAATACTCTTCTCCCTACACTCCACAGCAGAATGGAGTTGTAGAACGGAAGAATCGAATGCTGGTTGAGATGGCGAGGACGATGCTCGATGAGCATAGGACTCCTCGAAAGTACTGGGCTGAGGCGGTTAATATCGCTTGTTATGTGTCCAATCATATTTTCTTGCGTGCTTTCATGCACAAGACTTCTTATGAGTTGCGATTTGGACGCCAGCACCGTGTTGATCATCTCAGAGTTTTCGATTGCCGGTGTTTTGTGCTGAAAGAAGGAAATCTTGACAAGTTTGAGTCTCGTTCGTCTGACGGCATTTTTCTCGGTTATGCATCTCATTCCAGAGCATACCGTGCGTTGCTTATTGATTCTAACATCGTCAGAGAGACTTGTGAAGTCACTTTCGACGAGACTGCACCGTGCAATGCTTATGTTTTTGAAGTTGCAGGAGAGGATGAGCTCGGCACCTCCATCTTTGAAGATGAGGAAGAAGAAGCTGCAGAGGGTGATGCTGAGGCTACCTCGCGTGCTGTGGACCCAGTCGCCTCCGTCACGAGCTCGGACGATGATGACGGCCCCGATCCGACTACGTCTACTTCCCGGGGGCCAGTCGAGCAGGTGACTCAGCCTTCACCGGCTGCACCTGAGGAGGCACCAGCTTTGGTTGAGGAGGAGGCGACTTCGACTAGGGAAGCACCGCGACACATTCAGCGTCGTCATCCACCTCAACAAATGGTAGGTGACCTCAATGAGCGAGTCACACGGTCCAAGGTAACAAGTATCGCTGGCTTTGCTCACTCAGCGTTTGTTGCCTCTTTTGAGCCCAAAGATATTGGACACGCTCTTTCTGATTCTAATTGGGTCAATGCCATGCATGAGGAACTCGAAAATTTTGAAAGAAACCAAGTTTGGGTTTTAGTCGAGCCTCCACCTGCTTGTAATCCCATCGGAACGAAGTGGGTTTTCAAAAACAAGCAGGGTGAGGATGGGTTGGTTGTTCGAAACAAGGCTCGTCTTGTTGCCCAGGGGTTTTGCCAAAAAGAAGGGATTGATTTTGAGGAAACTTTTGCCCCTGTTGCTCGTTTAGAAGCAATTCAGATTTTTTTGCATTTGCTGCTTCTAAGGGTTTTAAAGTTTTCCAAATGGACGTTAAATCTGCCTTCTTAAATGGTTTAATCGAAGAAGAGGTTTATGTGAAACAACCCCCTGGTTTCGAAAATCTCAAGTTTCCAAACCGTGTTTATAAACTTCAGAAAGCACTTTATGGTTTGAAACAGGCACCTAGAGCTTGGTATGATAGACTGAAAACATTTTTGCTGGCTCAGGGTTTTAAAATGGGATGTGTGGATAAAACTTTGTTTCTTATGCGGTCTGGCACTGATTTTTTATTAGTTCAGATATACGTGGATGATATTATCTTTGGTGGCTCTTCTCATGCTCTTGTCTCCAAGTTTTCTAAGCAGATGTCCAGGGAGTTCGAGATGAGTATGATGGGTGAGATGCAATTCTTCCTCGGGCTGCAGATCAAGCAAACTCCTCAGGGCACGTTCGTCCATCAAGCCAAGTACACCAGGGAATTGCTGCGAAAGTTCGACATGAGTGACTTGTCTCCTCAGCCGACTCCGATCAGCACATCGACGGCGCTTGATGAGGACTTGGACGGTGAGGCGGTGGACCAGAAGGAGTACAGGAGCATGATTGGCTCTCTCCTGTACCTGACAGTGACGCGGCCGGACATTCAGTTCGGCGTCAGTCTCTGTGCGCGGTATCAGGCTTCGCCGCGCACCTCCCACAGGCAGGTGGTGAAACACATCTTCAGGTATCTGAAATTCACCCCTGAGTTTGGTCTCTGGTACTCTGCGGATTCCTCTATGGTTTTGGTGGGCTTTTCTGATGACGATTTCGGTGGGTGTCGGTTGGATCACAAGTCGACATCCGGTACTTGTCAATTTCTCGGTACATCTTTGGTGTCTTGGTCCTCTCGCAAGCAGGCTAGCGTAGCGCTTTCTTCCACAGAAGCTGAGTATGTTGCCGCTGCTAGCTGTTGCTCCCAGATACTTTGGATGAAATAAACCTTGCAGGATTATGGACTGAGTTATGATAGGGTTCCCATTTTTATAGACAATATGTCTGCTATTAGCATTGCAAAGAACCATGTCCTACACTCTAGAACCAAACACATAGATATCCGGTTCCACTTCCTGCGAGACAATCATGAGAGAGGCCACATAGACTTGATCCATGTCCCTTCAGAGAGGCAAACCGCAGATATCCTAACCAAACCTCTTGAGCAGGACACCTTTGCTCGCTTGCTAGGGGAGCTTGGGGTTTGTTACCCCTTTTGATCGCTGACTTTTCTTTGGTTAGCTTTGTAGGTCTTGTTTGTTTTTCTCTTAGTTTTCTAGGTTTGGTTGTTGTATTGTGCATATGCATTGTACATTTCTGCATGTTGCATTGCTTCACTTGCACTAGCATTCTTGTATATATTGCTATGATCTCCTAGTGCTTGCTAATGTGATTTTATAAATGTGATCATGTATAGCTTGCTCCACTGTGTATGTGACTTCACCTGAGTTAAGCTATTTTGATTTGAAAATTTGAAAACATGGTCACCATGTCTTGGCTACTAGCATGTTAGGGCTTGTTGATATGCTTTGCTATCTCATTCATGCTAGTGTAGCCTTTCGTTCAGCAATTCATACTTGACACGATCTAAAATTGATAAAATTGCTTGAATTGTGCTTGAGATGGAATAGAAAGATCCAGGTGGGATTGCTTGTCGCACTGATCGAGCTTTCGGGACGGCTCACTTTGCACTTGTGAGAACCCGGGCAAGACTGTGCATGACTGAAACGAGTGCCTTAAGCTTCTGATTGCCTTTGGCATAGGCTTGGTCTCGTTGCTAAGTAAAGCATGACAAGCTTTCAACCCCTGGCATTAAATTGCTTGATATAATGAGATTGCAAAATCAATGTTTACAACATGCTTTGGATGTTTTGGCTCACCTGTATGAGTTTGGGTAGCACTGTCTTTCATTCCCTACTTGCTAGTGCTAGATCAAGGGTGCTGCTTTTATTTCTCCTAAACTGGATCTTGCCTAGCTCTAGACTAATTTGATATACTCTGTTGAGTAAGATGCAGGTCTTGTTTATGGATGCACATGTGCTTGTGACTAGTTGTTGCTCATATCATTGTATCCCTGAATGCTTTCACTTACACCTCCTGCATTGTATTCATTGCATAGCATATGTTCAGGGGGAGTCTCAGTTTCAGGGGGAGTTTTAGGTCAGTTTAGCCTTGATGTGCGCATATGCCAACAAGGGGGAGAAGTTTAGTGTTCGAACAAGGTGGAAAATTGTTTGATTTGTGAGAAGACCAAAAACTTGTTGAGCACAGGGCCTTGAGGGTGCATACATTTGGTGACAGTTGCACTGGTAAGGGGGAAATGCATTCGGTGGGAGTTTCTTCCTGGTTTTCTCTCCGCTCTGGCATGACTGTGTCGAGCCCTGCCTCTGTCTTTAAGGAGTCATGCTTGTGCTTGATCGATTGGGTCGAGTCATTGCCCTTGTCTGAGGGAATCGATCTTTGCTTGGTCAAGTGACTTGTTCTTGCTTCTTTCGAGCTTTTATCACTTGTTCAAGTTCTCTCTTGCTTCCTTGTTCTTCACTGTTTTTGTTTCAATCTTGGTTCGTTTGTGGTGTGTTGACAATGCACTCATCAAGGAGGAGATTGAGAAATATTGAGTACTCTATCCTGCTTGTGATGAGTGAATTGTCAATCGTGCGGTGTGATCGTGCGCTTGGTCTTTGGATTGCAGGTACACGGGCGTCAAGTGTCGACGGAGAGCTGCCGTGGAGGTGCTGTGGCCGATGGACCGTGCGGTGGGCGGCGGTGAAGGGCAGTCGGGACCGGAGCTCGTGTCGGGCGGCAGCTGTGGCGTTCACTCCTGGATCGAGGGCGCAAGCGGCGACAGAAGGCGGGTTTCTTGGTTTGCGCCACAAAACCGAGGAGGCGGACGGCTGTTAAAGACGCCAAGTCGTGGAGGCACGGGCGTCGGTCTCGGGACTGACGGAGGCGACGGGCGTCGACGGCGTCTAGGGCCTCGCTGTGGGCGAGGAGGTGACGGGTGTCGGGCGACGTCTAGGGCCGTCAGAAGGACGAGGCGGGAACGGCATCTAGGGCCACGGCGTGGAGGCGGGAATCTTACCGCGCGTGGAGTTTTGGCGGTTTTCTCAAAACCGGCCACCTACCCGGGTTTCGCGGACCCTCCAAAACCGCGGACCGGAGCTTCATCCACACGGCGGCATTGCGGAGAATACTTCGACTCGAAGAAAGAACCTCGACCGTCGGATGAGTCCTTATATCTTTTTCCGGTTTTGTCCCTACGGGCTTTCTAGTGTTTAATTGAGTCTAGGGGTAGTGTAGTCTTTTGGGGTGAGAGTTGTTGGGGTTAAAAATCCCCTCACCCCCCTCTCTCTCTTTTGCCTGAGCAGCACGCCACCTCTCCTTCTACCTGGCGCCCCATCCTCATCTCTGTTCCTCTCTTCTCCCCTCTAGAGGTAGGGATTTTTGCCATGGAATTGTGAAGACTTTGTACTGAGATTGATCGGGAAAGGAGGCCCAATCCTCCTTGTTCCCTCCGGGGTTTTGAATTCAATTCAATCTCGTACGATTTGTGCTTTGGTTTGATTGAAATTCGATTTTCCTTTGTCGATTCTCGAACTCAAGATGACGGTTCGTTTCTTGACGATTTTGCGACTCCTTGGGGTGTTCCTAATCCATCTTGCCTAGCCCTAAAACCCTCGGATTCACGAGCTCCTTCGAATTGAAGTTTTGGCGTTCTTGAGAAAACCCCAATCTTACTTAGGATTTCGTCGATTTCTCCCAAACCATGGAGTAATTCGTCGATTCCTTCCGTGGACGTGTTCACAATTCCCTTGTGATCATGCCTGCAAAATTTGGTGAGATTTGGACTTGATTGGGCCACTCGATCATCGAGTTCTTGGAAGAACGCGGGCTGAAAAACGTTTCTGGGCAGAGTTCTTCCGAGCACCGGTTAAACCGACGCTTGTGCTCATTGGCGTCGGTTCAACCAGAGAGCGGTTTATTCATGCATTATGGTTTTCTGCTGTTCGTCAGTTGCACCGGTGCTTTAGCTATCCACAGGCATCAGTTCAACCGGTGAAGCCTCACCAGCTTTCCCAACGTGCTGTTTGACTTGTTTGACCGGCGTATAGAAAATTCATAGTGTCGGTTCATCCGGTGCATTGTTGGATTCATTTTGCTCTCCTCTGGACAACTGCACCGGTGTTCATTTTGGATTTTGTCGGTTTATCCGGTGTGCTATCGTCGGTTGAACCGACGCTGTTTGAACCATAGCGTTGGTTTAACCGGTGAGTGCTTCTTCTCTGCTGCCGGCTCTGTGACGTCGGTTGAACCGGTGGAGTAATTCTTCACACGTCGGTTTAACTGGTGTTAGTATACCGTGCTGGTTTTGGTGCTTATTCTTCGCTCTTTATCCGATCTTTTCGCAGCTTGTTTCAAGAGTTTTTGCTTGGTGTCTAGTTCAGTTATAGCTACACTTGCACACTATAGAAGTGGGGGTTGGGTGCGCACTTGGGATCTTAAGCCGAGTTTCAGGTTGCGATAAATTTTGATCGGCTCCCATTCACCCCCCTCTTGTCGCCAGTTTCGGTCCCTCATCCATTTTGCACGAATGGTGGCGTAGAGTGAGAGAAGAGCTGCTTGCAGCATCCTCGCCTCTGGTTGCTGCAGGCTGCCCAGCGATGGTGGGTCCTCTTCATTGTTGCTCGTGGAAATGGTCCATGTTTCACGAATTTCGGCATAGAGTGATCGTGGTTGCCGCGGGCTCTGTCGAGATGACATTGTTTGTGGGTTCTCTTCGTCATTGCTTGTGGTTCTAAAACAGTTCCTTAAGCTTCTGCCTCCTGCTTGTGGGTTCTCTTCCAGTATCTGCAGTAGTACAAGAATCTTTTCACTATGTGATGTGGATATCATCAGGTTGCTTACTATGAATTTCTGGTATATTTCTTCTCAAGAAGTAAATATAGAAAATAGAGCATGAAAAATATCAAATTAATATGTCGCTAGTGTTGGGTGGGCATACCTTCCTTAACATGGTTTTCTTGAAAGTTTCATCGACCATAGAATGAGAACACATATATTTTTGGTTTTAGATTTTACAGTTCTATACCCCTACCGCCCGGCAGGGGGGGCAGTAGGGACCTATCTGTAAATAAAAATAATTTTTTTTTGCACAGAGGTCCTTGGCGGGTGCCTACCGCCCCCCTGCCAGGCGGCAGGCCCCCTGCCGCCCCACCACTTAGCGGCAGGGGGCCTGCCGCGCTGCAGGGGGGCGGTAGGCTCCCTCCCCAAATATAAAACTCTGCCCCTTCCCTCTGCGCCCTCATTTTCTACCCACGAGATCCAGAGAGGGGAGAGGGAGAAAGGAGGGGTGAGGGAGGTAATTCCACCGGCGAAGCCCTGCCGGATTTTGGATCCGAACCGCAGGTAACCAATATTTCTCAACTTTGTCATTCCAGAATTTTTGTATGTTTAATTTTATGATTAGTATTTTTTATTATTGTAAGCACTTAGGGTTTGGATTAGTGGTTATAATTGAAGCCATAGCATATTTCTAGATATTAGATTAATTAAAATGAAGTCTTTGCATGGCCAGATATGTCGAGCAAAGTGGCATTTCAAGTTCATTACGGTGACTTCTATAGAATTACCCATGATTCCTATGGAGTAAATCTATCAGCATTGGAAAAAAGACAGTGCAGTCTAGATAAACCCCTAGAGAGGAGTTTTGAGTCCATACGAAAATGTCTTCACAGGATGTTCAATGTGAATCCAAAGACCCATTTGCTTACGGTTCATACCTTGACTTCCTGGGAAACTAATGGGGATTTCTGGGAGTTGACGCATATAAGTAGTACGGAAGAATGACAACATTACATGCACGCAGCTCTTGAAAGTGGGTGGCCTCTCGCAATGTTAATTCAGATTCACCAGAAGACCGGTGATTTAGGTGAAGGGTCAACACACACAACATCTGACTGCAATGAAGAGATGGAAGAGGATAAAGAAGAAGAGAACATGCAAGCTCCAGAACCAGAACCAGAACCACAAGATTTGGCAGATGAAGGCGAGCGGATACCTGGAATTGTGGAGGAAATGGAGAAAGAAAACCAGGATGCGCGAATAATGGAGTAATGTGGGGACTCATCGGACGATGAGGACGATGAGCGCTTCCCAGTGCTAGGTGAATGGCGTGAAGAGGGTTTTGGGAATCTAGTGGTACAAGATATTAAGAGTTCGGAGTTTGAATACAGAGTGAATGAGGTTGTACAAGGGGCAAAGTATCGTACCATTGAGGATGTGAAGGATGATGTGAAGCTATGGGCTGTATCTCTGAGGAAGGAATTCAGAGTACTGAAGTCTAGCAGCAAAGAATATGAGGTGAGGTCTGCAGATAGAGACTGTACATGGCGAGTGCATGCATACAAGGGAAAGTTCAAGACACACTGGGAATGTTCAATTGTTACACCACATACTTGTAGATTGACAGGTGTTGTGGGACATCATCGTAATATCACATCAACTTTCGTGGCTAAGAAAATGTATGGGGTGATTCTTGACAAAATGGATTACGAGCCTACATTGATAATTAGGGACATTGAACAGAATTTCCAGTATGTGATCAGCTATGTAAAGGCTTGGCGGGCTAAACAAAAATTATTTGAGATGAGGTTTGGCACTTATGAGGCATCATATGACAACCTACCTCGTATGCTTGAAACAATTGTGCACAGAAATCCTGGAAGTGCTTTTGATACATTCAGTGTACCAAGCTTGTCACGGGGGCCAAGCATTCTGCTGCGAGCTTTCTTCTGCATTGGAGCATGTGTGAGGGCATTCATTTACTGCCTTCCTATTCTGTGTATTGGCGGCACTTTCCTGACATGGAAATATAAGTGAACAATATTGACGGCAATCGGAATTGATTGCAACAAGCAGATAGTTCCCATCGCTTTTGCCTTTGTTGAGAATGAGAAAACAGAAAACTGGTACTGGTTTCTTGAACATCTGAAGATTCACGTTGTTGCTGGAAGGCCTAATGTTTGCCTTATCAGTGATAGACATGCAGGTCTACTTGCAACTATAAGGCAGCTCCAAGAAGGCAGTCAATTTTCACCTCCTATATGGCCAGATGTTGTCAATAGTTGGTGTGTGAGGCATATGGCTGCTAACTTTTATGAGCGGTTCAAGAATAAGGATCTCATGAATTTGTTCAAGCGATTGTGCACTCAGAATCAGCAGAGGAAGTTCGATGCTTTGTGGGGTATAATTTGTGACATGAGCGCTGAATTGCTTAAGAGCCAGGCCTCATCATCCAGCAGGAGACGTTCTATAGATTCATTACTTGGACATGCTAAGCCATTTTCACAGTGGATCCAACTTCTTACTGATGACAAGATGTGTCATGATCTCAAGAAATATATGTTGACGCTCCTTAGAGCGCCAATTTACGTACCGCAAGCACACGGATCGTGTAGCTTTTCTCTTAGAGTATTCCCCCAAGGTTTATCAATCCACGGAACAAGTGTATTACTATGCTTAACTAAGCACTAATGATGTTGGTAAAAGATCTATATTGAATGATTGAGTGTGAAATAGATCTAATCTAACCAATCTAATCTAATCTAGACTAGTGAGCAATGATATGTGTGTGCACAAGATATGAAGAGCATTTATCCATAGGGTCTAGGATCACTAGAGATGTAATCGCCAAGCAACGAAGAACGGATCTAATCTACCAAAGGTGTGTTCCAAGATCAAAACATTTCCCTCCCGCATACTGTCACTACACGAGGATAATCGGTAACGAACAACAAGAACACGATAGTTGATGTATTCTAGGTAAATCATGCAAGAGCAAAGAAAACCCAAAGCCAAGTCGCGGACTATTAAGCATCAAAGCATCATCAACAAGAATCGTGATAGATCAATCTCATAAAGGATTCGGCAATTACAACTCAAGATCTCATTACAACCCCATGAACAAACGAGGACTTTACCCCATGAAGCTAAGCGAAGCGTAGTCGATCATGGTGACGAAATCTCCGGCAAGGGATGGATCCCTTGCTGTCCTCCAACTTGCAGCGGCGCCGAGGGACGATGAGGCCTCCGGTGTCGCCTTTCTCTTGTGTCTAACTTGAATGGATCTCTGAAACTCGTCTCTGGATGCTCTCTCTCTGCGATCTCCCTCTTTGACGGCGGCTTCGGGGTATATATAGGCGGTTCTGGTCGGCGGTTTTGGTAAAACACAGATTAGGGTTGACGCATACTTCGCGCTGAAGAAAACTGAGGCCGATTGGGCCCCGGAATGGGCTGGGCCGGCCGGCTCAGAGGGCCCCAGGCCGGCCGGCCTGGGCCTTTTCTGGCCCCTTTCGGTCCCATCTTTCGCATGCGGCCTCTTCTCTTTATTCCTCATCTTATCCCAGTTGTGACCATGCGTCAAAACATCTCCGAAAATGTCCAATTTCCTGCCAAAACACAACATGCTCCAAAATCCAGGACAAAATCGAAAACGGTCAAGTTTGGGTGCCAAGTGGCGGGTTAGTACATGAATCATCCCGAAGAATTTACCAAAACCACTCCTAATCATATAATAAAATGGGTACTTAAGGAGCGCCAACAATATACTAGATTTTTCTTCGGTCCATGAAAATCCAACAGAATTGGAGGCAGCCATTGCCTTATGCTGCAATAACAATAAGGTACTGTCATTCTAAGTTTACTATTCTATATTTCACTATCCAAAAACTAAATCTATTCTAATTCATAATTATTTTAGAAACAAGTCTATAATAGTTGAGAAATATTGGTTACCTGCGGTTCGGATCCAAAATCCGGCAGGGCTTCGCCGGTGGAATTACCTCCCTCACCCCTCCTCTCTCCCTCTATGGATCTCGTGGGCAGAAAATAAGGGCGCGAGGGAAGGGACGGAATTTTATATTTGGGGCGGGAACCTGCCGCCCCCCTGCCGGGCGGCAGGCCCCCTGCCGCCCCACCACTTGGCGGCATGGGGCCTGCCGCCCGACAGGGGGGCGGCAGGCACCCGCCAAGAATCTTTGCGCAAAAAAAATATTTTTGTTTACATATAGGTCATAGAACTGTAAAATCTAAAACCAAAAATATATTTCTGTAAATTTTTTTTTGAAAAATAAAAAAGACGCCGCTGGGCGTGCGCCAGCTTGCAAGGCGAGCGGCCCAGTCGACGCGAAGCGGCCCACGAAGCGCCAGCAGGCCGGCTGCTGCAGTGCGAGCGGCCAGGCCTGGGCCAACAGCAAGTGACCACCCAAGGTGGGGAGGCGCTGTACGTGGGCCAAGTACTGGGCGTGCGGACCAGCCCACGTTGCAGCTTTGCAAGCAGGAGCAGGCAGCTCGCAAGCAGCCCACGGCGTGGGAGCATAGCAGGCCGGCGGGGTAAGCACATTGACTTTAATTTGCTTGCTTAATTAGTGTTTATTCCTGCTAATTCTTGCTAGTCTTTAGTCTCTTTTGTGGTGATTAGATAATATTTTTGGTGAGACTTTTGATCAGTCGTTAAGCTTTGCTTCTATTTATTTTGAGCTTTGCTAATCAATGTTAAAGCATCGCATGCTTTGTTAGTGGAATTGTTGGTAGCTTTGCTCGAATAGATTATTGTACATTGGATTCCGCTTTACATCGAGCTTAACATTGGGAATGGTGATATGTAAGCTTTAATTGTTGCATAGCATATATATATATATATATATATATATATATAACACTAATTTGATACCTTGCTGTTATATTTTTGTAGCAATGCCTGATTATATATTTTCATTTACGAAAATTATTATGTTTGAGATGACATTTTACTGGAGGACTGTGCCGTGTAGTAATCTGAATATGCGGAGCATGTATTTATAACTGATTACAATATCTCTTTGTAGACAATGTTTTCGCCTTATTTTCTTGACCGGTCCCTTTTCCAAGTACATACATATGTACACGTTATGGAATATTTTAATACATGTGGTAAGCCAAGTCAGGTTCTTTTGTCATGCGGTAGCTTTAGTTTGAATTGGACTCTTTCGATTAGTATTGACCATTGCACTTTTATTGAATTTGCCATGAACTTTTCTAATCAGTTTAGACCACTAGATTTTCATAAAATTTGACGGTGTAAATTATTCTTCTTTTTAGATTAATATGGGAAATTTTAGATCCTCTCGGCTGGATCCTTTTTAGTTTGAATTGGACTCTTTTTAGATTAATATGACTTCTTTCAACGCTCTCTTATTAATCTATTAAAATAATTAAACATATTTGTTACTCAGATCAGACCCATTTTACCCCTCATGCTGGATCCGCCTGTCAGAGTCTAGGGAGATGGGAGGGGTGTGGACCTATAAAAACAACATGTTATTGGAGGATATTTCTGTCTAAAATTAATTTTTTTTCACCCATCCCGATTATACCCGCCTACAACGCACCTGGAGCATCAACTCCGGCAACATGTCCTACTCCTACTCGGTGTTCTCGCACAACCCCAGCTGCACCCTCACGCACAACTCCACCGACACCTACGCCGCCTTGGAGGGCACCAACGGCTCTGTCCACAGCCGCTTCAACTTCCGCCCCATGGGGGACGGCAGCGTTCGCCACAACGCCGCTCAAGGAGGGCACGTCCTCCTTCTTCCCAACCGAGCTCCCCGCGAGGATGGTAGCGTCGGCAGCGGCGCTCAGCGCGGGCGGCAGCTTCGACGATAGCCGTGGCGGGATGCACTCTTCGCGGCCTGTTAGGATCCTGCGGGAGATCATGTCCGACTCGGTGGCTACCATGCGCGCAGGTGCTGCAGGATTTCCCGAGCGAAACGCTAGAGGTGCTGCGGGAGACGGTGCGGAGCATGATTGTTGCTCCAGAGAGGAGAGATGAACTGTCAAGCCTCCAACGGAAGCTGGAGCGTCGATCAGACCTGACAGACGAGACTTTGGGACGGGCTAACAAGACACAGCTGGAGATCCTGCTTGCCATCAAGACTGGCATGGCCGTGTTTGTGACTGGTAAGTGGTAACTGGTAAGAGACGTGTAGCCCTAGACACCGTTCCCGTCTCGGCCTTCTGACGGCCCTAGACGCCGCCCGACGCCCGTCACCTCCTCGCACAGTAATTTGAACGGCAAGACGCCTGACAGTAATAGACCAAAAGGGAGCGCTACCCCTTTTTGGCATTGGTATGATAGAAAATATCCAAATAATGAAATCCCGAAACTGAGAGTCGCCCATCACATTGAAAACCCTGTTATATAATTAAAGATAGAGCCAAATAAGGTGAAAAGGATAATTATGCATAGCTGAAATCTCTATCTCTACTAGACTTCTACTACCACGTAAGGTTTCTGCTTCTAATTTTGATTTTATCCGTCCCAATGCAACAGATTGGTCCAACCTATAAACGCATGCGCAGCCCAACTCCGATGCCACAAGTAATCGTTCTTCCCCCACTCCCCCCGTTTGCTTGTTCGTCGACAACGATATGTTCATTCCTCTCTCCCTAATCTGCTTGTTTCGCCCCGCCAGCCCCCTTCCCTCCTTGTTATGTCACCATCACGGACCCGAACAACAAATATGAGGCACAAATAAAAAAAATACAACGTCGTCAGGCGAGGAGGCCAACATCGAGGCGTTCTAGCGCGGAAATCCAATAAGAGGATCGCACCCTACATCGCTTCGTGGCGCACGACATTGTCTGCTGTCTCCCATGCCACTCCGTGGAGCGCGACGTTACTTGTAGCCGGGTGGCCGCCCACGTGATAGGCCACTTATTAATTTGCTTTCTTCTTTTCCTTTCCATTTGCTTTACATTACGCTCTGTAATGGAAAGTGTCGTCATTTGTTTTCAGGTTTTCCCTTACCTTCTATTATGTTTTCTTTGGTGAAGTTCTCTTGACATCTATTTTATGGAAATCGGGCTAAACAAACTATATCGAGTAAGTGCTTAGAAGTTGAATAGTTAACTTGTATGAAAAGGTTCTACGAGAAGGCTTCCTGATAACATCTTTATAGAAATTGTGCTAAAAAATTGTCCGCTACAAGCTCTTTTAAAGAGCTATGCATTAGAAATTTTACTTATCATAAAGTTATACCAAAAAATTATCCTTCAAGAAGGTGTTAGGAAAGGGTTATGCGTCAAAATTATGTGCATTGTAAAAGTACTGTCATTCTAAGTTTACTATTCTATATTTCACTATCCAAAAACTAAATCTATTCTAATTCATAATTATTTTAGAAACAAGTCTATAATAGTTGAGAAATATTGGTTACCTGCGGTTCGGATCCAAAATCCGGCAGGGCTTCGCCGGTGGAATTACCTCCCTCACCCCTCCTCTCTCCCTGTCTGGATCTCGTGGGCAGAAAATAAGGGCGTGAGGGAAGGGACGGAGTTTTATATTTGGGGCGGGAACCTGCCGCCCCCCTGCCGCCCCACCACTTGGCGGCATGGGGCCTGCCGCCCGACAGGGGGGCGGCAGGCACCCGCCAAGAACCTTTGCGCAAAAAAAAATATTTTTGTTTACATATAGGTCATAGAACTGTAAAATCTAAAACCAAAAATATATTTCTGTAATTTTTTTTTTGAAAAATAAAAAAGACGCCGCTGGGCGTGCGCCAGCTTGCAAGGCGAGCGGCCCAGTCGACGCGCAGCGGCCCACGAAGCGCCAGCAGGCCGGCTGCTGCAGTGCGAGCGGCCAGGCCTGGGCCAGCAGCAAGTGACCACCCAAGGTGGGGAGGCGCTGTACGTGGCCCAAGTACTGGGCGTGCGGACCAGCCCACGTTGCAGCTTTGCAAGCAGGAGCAGGCAGCTCGCAAGCAGCCCACGGCGTGGGAGCATAGCAGGCCGGCGGGGTAAGCACATTGACTTTAATTTGCTTGCTTAATTAGTGTTTATTCTTGCTAATTCTTGCTAGTCTTTACATGCTTAGCTTAGGGGTCTCTTTTGTGGTGATTAGATAATATTTTTGGTGAGACTTTTGATCAGCTTTTCGTTAAGCTTTGCTTCTATTTATTTTGAGATTTGCTAATCAATGTTAAAGCATCGCATGCTTTGTTAGTGGAATTGTTGGTAGCTTTGCTCGAATAGATTATTGTACATTGGATTCCGCTTTACATCAAGCTTAACATTGGGAATGGTGATATGTAAGCTTAATTGTTGCATAGCATATATATATAACACTAATTTGATATTGTTGGTGTATATGTGAGCCCATATATAGAGGCCCATGTATAGGAATTATATATCCCACCATTCTAGGGTTTGAAGGAATACATCTCATTATTCTTCCTACATGGTATCAATAGCCTAGCTCTCTATCTCCAGCCACTGGGTCACTGTGCGCCGCCGCCGCCGCCACCGCCGGCGTTCTCCTCCTTCCCTCCCTTCTCCTTCCCTCATCTCCCTGCTTCCGGATCTGCTGCCGCCGCCGGTCCTCTCTCCCTTGCTTCTCGATCTGGCGCGGCGGGCGCTGGCCGTCGGGGCGCTGGTCCGCCCGCCCCTGCCTAGTGCGCCCAGGCCGCGGGGGACGCAGGCCCTGCTGCAGTGAGCACTGTCGCAGCGAGTGCTGCCCAGCCCGCAGCGAGCCCCACCGCCGCCGCCACGCTGGTCGTCGTCGCGGGCAGCCCTCCCCCCGGCGGACCCGTCCCCGCGTTCGTGCTACACCAGGCCGCGGCGCCGCCGGTGTGGCAGCACCCGCGCGTGCTGCTGCAGGCGCACTACCTGGGCGGGCAGGGCGCGGGCGCGGGCGTTGCCCCTGCCCCTGGCGCCGACGCCCACGACACCCCCGACGCCCTTGCTGCACCCCTGCAGCCGCTCCTCCCGCTGCAGCCCGTGCCCGCAGCCACTCAAGGCGCAGGGGGTGCGGGTGCCGAGGCCGACGCCGCCGCTGCCGCCATCCAGGCCGCAGCCGCCGCCGCGAGTGGCACGGGCGCCCCCGGCGCGTGCGCATGGCCGTCCTAGGCGCCGGCAAGCAGGTGCGCCCCGCCGCGGTCGACGACCTACGCGGCGCCTCGCACCTCAAGGCCTACGAGCGCGCGCAGGAGATGCTGCGGGACCTCGAGGCCAAGCTCGTCCAGGCCGCCCGGGCGCACGCCGCGCTGGCCGCCGCCTCCCTCGCCGCCGCGCACACCGCGCAGGCCGACGCATCCGCCGCGCATGCCACGCAGGCCGCCGTCGCGCCCGCCTCCCTCGCCTTGTGCACACCGCGCAGGCCGTCGCGCCCGCCGCACAGGTCTTCGCGCCCAGGGATCCCGCGCGGGCCGCTGCCTCCCTCGCCACCGCGCGCGCCGCGCAGGTCGCCGCCCTCGGTGCGTGGCTGCCCTAGGGCGCCGCCGCCGCCCCGGCCGCCGGATCCGCCTTCCCCGGGGCCCCTGGCGCCGCCCCTGTTGCCAGACTTCCCGTGCACGCGTCCGCGCCCGCGACGGCCGCGGTGCCCGCGCCCCTGCACACGCCTGCTGTGCCACCCCTCCCTGCGCCCGCGACTGCCACGCTGGCCATGGCGCGCATGCCCGTGCCCGCGCCTGCGTGGCCTGCGTTCGGTATGCCCCCCGCAGTCGCGCTGTTCTGGACCCCGCCCGCTCAGCCCAGCCAGCAGCCGACCTGGCCTGGGGGGTGGGACCAGGCCGCACTGGCACAGTCCTTCAGCGCCATGGGGCTAAAGCCGCTGGTCAGCACCGAGTGGATCGCCGACTCGGGTGCCTCCTTCCACACCACCCCAGATGCCGGTATCCTCTCTTCTGTCCAGCCCCCACACCCCTCTTGTCCTTCTTCCATCATGGTTAGTGATGGGTCCTGCCTTCCCGTCACCACCGTGGGGTCTGCTCCTGGCTCTTTGCTTCTTCCCAATATCCTTGTTGCTCCTCAGATGGTACATAATCTTCTTTCCATTCGTCAGTTTACCGCTGACAATTCTTGTTCCATCGAATTTGATTCTTTTGGCCTTACTGTAAAGGATTCGGCCTCCCGGCGTCCGCCCCTCCGGTGTGACAGCACAGAGCCCCTTTACACTCTTCGCTTTCCGCCTTCCGCTGCACCTCTTTCGCCTTCTTCTTTGCCTTCTTCTTCGTCTGCCGCTTTTGCCGCGACGCCATCTTTCACCACCTGGCACCGCCGTCTTGGTCACCCTGGCCGCGACGTTCTGGCTCAGCTCAGTTGTAGTACCGATGTTCCTGGTACTAGGACTCCTGCTGAGCACCTCTGCCATGCGTGCCAGCTTGGTCGTCATGTTCGACTTCTTTTTTCTTCTTCTACTTCGCATGCGACGCATGCCTTTAATCTTGTTCACTGTGACCTGTGGACCTCTCCTGTTCTCAGCCTTTCTGGCTATAAGTACTATCTGGTGGTGGTCGATGATTTCTCAAACTACTCTTGGACTTTTCCTTTGCGCGCCAAGTCTGAGACCTTCCCTACCCTCCTCCACTTCTTTGCCTAGGTGTCCACTCAGTTTGGCCTCACCATTAAGGCCGTCCAGTGTGACAACGGGCGTGAGTTCGATAACTCCACCTCCCGCTTCTTCTTCCTCTCTTGGGGTGTTCGGCTGCGTATGTCTTGTCCGTATACCTCACCTCAGAACGGCAAGGCTGAGAGGATGATTCGCACGACGAACGACGTCGTGCGCACCCTTTTGATCCAGGCCTCTCTGCCCCCGCGCTTCTGGGCTGAGAGCCTCCACACTGCCACCTACTTACTCAACCGTCTTCCATCCACTGCTTCTCCTGCTCTCACTCCACACCACGCTCTTTTCAGTACTCCTCGCTACGACCACCTTCGGGTCTTCGGGTGTGCGTGTTACCCTAACACCTCTGCCACCGCTTTTCACAAGCTGGCGCCCCGCTCGACTCGTTGTGTGTTCCTTGGGTACTCCCCTGACCATAAAAGGTACCGATGTTTTGACCTCACCTATCGCCGCGTCCTGATCTCCCAACACGTCATCTTTGACGAGTCGGATTTCCCCTACTCCACCTCCTCCACACCTTCTCCTGACCCCGAGTTGGATTCACTGTTTCCGACTGACCCGGTGGTTTAGCCACCTTTATCTATCTGTCCTTTCCCTGCAGGTTTTCCCGGCACACCGGCACCGCTTCCGGTGATCCCTGCTGCGCCATGCGCGGCCCCGGTGCCGCTGTCGTGCCACACGCGGCCCCCGGACCTCCGGTCGTGCCGCGCACGGACCCGGTGTCTCCTACTGCGCCACGCGCGGCCCCGATGCCTCCCCCTGCACCTGCGCGGTACGCTCAGCCGGTGCAGGTGTACCGGCGTCGTTTGGCGCCAACACCGGCGCCGCCGCGGTACGCTCAGCTAGTGCAGGTGTACCGGCATCGTTCGGCACCGACACCGGCGCCGCCTCCGGCTCCGGAGGCTCCTGCGGCGCCTACACCGGAGTCGTCGCTGCCGCCATCTACACCGGAGCCACCCCCGCCGCTGCCACCGACTCGCTCTCGAGTCGAACCGGCGGTGTACCACCCGCCAGTCATCCATCGGGATCCTCGGCATGTCCATCCCATGGTGACTCGGCGGATGGTGTCTCAGGCCGCGACTCTCTCCGCCACCGAGGGAGAGCCGCGGGTCTCTCCTGTACCCTTCTCTGTCCGCGATGCCCTAGCGGATCCTCACTGGCGTCGCGCGATGGAAGAGGAGTACGTGGCTCTTCTTGCCAACTAGACGTGGGACCTCGTGCCGCGTCCGTCTGGTTGCAATATGGTCACCGGCAAGTGGATCTGGACACATAAGCATCGGGCTGATGGCACACTGGAGCGCTACAAGGCTCGCTGGGTTCTCCGGGGTATCACTCAGCGGCCTAGAGTGGACTATGAGGAGACCTTCAGTCCAGTGGTGAAGCCTGCTACTATGCGCATGGTCCTCTCGCTTGCGCTCTCTCGCTCTTGGCCTGTGCACCAGCTGGATGTGAAGAATACGTTTCTTCATGGCACTCTGTTAGAGACAGTCTACTGCTCTCAGCCAGCGGGATTTGTGGACTCCAGTCATCCGGACATGGTCTGTCGGCTCAACAAGTCTCTCTATGGTCTGAAGCAGGCTTCTCGGGCTTGGTATTCTCGGTTCGCCACGTTCTTGCTGACATTGGGGTTCACCGAGGCCAAGTCTGACACTTCTCTCTTCATCTACCGTTGTGGGGATGAGACTGCCTACCTGCTGCTTTATGTTGATGACATTGTGCTCACAGCCTCCAGTCAGTAGTTGCTTCAGCGCGTCATCTCCTCCCTGCAGCATGAGTTTGCTATGAAGGATCTTGGTCAGCTCCACCACTTCTTGGGTGTTACTGTTGAGCATCGCCCGTCTGGCCTTCTCCTTCACCAGCGGCAGTATGCTCTCAACATTCTGGAGCGGGCTGGGAAGACTGATTGCAAGCCTTGCTGTCACAGAACAGTCCAAATAATACCGATCAAGTGCACTAATCAACCATTTAACTTAATCCTCTGATACTGCACTCCACCAGTACACCCAGACTGCCTGCTATAACCAGGATCGATTACACGGAAACTCTCGCCAAAAGACGAGCACAGGTGATTACAAGCAACAAAGTTTTCAAACTTAACTTACAACCAGAGTTAAACAAAAGTCTCCAAATTAATTTACAATAAAGTTTGGTAAGCCAGGGTTACCTTCCGTATACAGAGTTCAATCGCAGCGGAAAAATACAACCAGTTTGAAACAAGCTTCAAAATACAGTACGGTAGGTAACGTCGATGACAAAAGAAGAGCTTCACATCTTGCCCACTGATGTGAGGCTCACCTGCCTGCACTTCACGGAGAAGACGGAACCCACTCGACTGTCCAACCTAGAGGAAGAGGCTGACCAATCCGGGATGCACAGATTTCCTCGAAGTCTTCCGGAAAACAGCCTACTCAGAAGGGTTACAACCAAACCCTGAGTACTCTAATACTCAGCAAGGCTTACCCGACTATTGGTATATACTTAGCCGACTCCTAAATATGCAAGGCTTTTGGCTCTGGAGTTCTTTTGCTGAAAAGCCACTAGTACTGGATCCTCACTTTCAATATTTTAGCTGCAATTAGTTTGATAAATAACACTAGATTTGCCTAAACAGCTAATACACACATGGATGATCATATTATCTTTTAAAGAACATAACCATACATCCACCTTTCATTTTTCTGTCCTTTCAATCCTTACTACGATGCGACGCATTGACCAAGGCTCTCATATCCGCGAGTCACGGCGAATCGATCCCATTTAACCTTGCAAAGTGGACCTAACTCACACGCCCAGTGCGACCCCGTCGAGTCACACCACGCAACTGTTCCCATAATTATCCCGAAGTCTGAATCAAGCCTGCAAACACCCGGATGATGAGCCCCTCACGTGCGAACACCCAGTGAACCCGTGGGCCACATCACCATCCGTCATCCCTACCCAGCAGCGCAGGTCGAGACTCAGATTCCGACGCAATTTAGGTAATTAGCTTACCGGTTTCGACTACCTTCTACTTCCGGCATGTGGTTAGTACTGTTCAATCCTCGGTCAAAGGGCCAACAACGGAACGGTCCTTAATCGACACAGGCGGAGACTCAACTTTCTTTTAATCCAAAATCATGTCCAACTTTCCCTCCGCCTGGTCTCCAATTCCCTTCTCATTGCATTATTTCTCATAACACTGCCTAAAGTAACAACCCTATATCTCGCGGGTGACAGGAAATCACCCGTCTTCTACCGAGTTTACTTAAGCATAGCGGTGCTAGCGATAACTGCACTAGTAAAGACACTGGGTATTCAAGATTATGCATCTATGGTTCTAATCAATTCCTTGAATGTAAATGCACAATACTTTAAATATAACATGGAGTAATTAAAATAAGGGATATGCTCCGGGGCTTGCCTTGCAGGTCAGCAGGGTTAGTGGCTTCTTCAGGAGCTTGATCAACGACTTCTCCTGGTTGCGGTTCTTCTGCGGAAGGCTCCTGGACCGGCTCTGTAATTAGCTCGTATGCAACTTCAGTTTCTGCATCTATACGATTAAAATATGCCATGCATGAGACTCATGAAATGATGCAATGCACTACACACAATGAAAAGCATGGACCAAACTCCAAAAGCGTCTACGGAGCAACCTCACAACTAGGGTTACGACGGAAATGGTTTAGAACTGACGTACAGGCTTTGATTCTAATGCCTTTTAGCCTAAAGTGCTTCCTATCAAGCAAAAGTTACTAAACTCGCTTTGAAGTATTAATTACAACCCTAGAACAACATGGGTCAAATTAACCAGGGACTTGTTTTGTTGCAAAAACACATGCATGAAAGAATTAATTACCACAATTATAAAAGATACGAGCCTAGCTAGGAACAAAATAAAAGCAAGCACCTAACTTGCAGATATGATCAAGCCACAAGAATTACCAGGATAATATGATTTTGATAAAGCATGCCACACAATTTTTCCAACATTTATTGCTGACCGAAACCATTTATTTTAACTCTAGCAAGTTAAACTAACATAAATAGATTTACACAAAAGTGCACTGTACCAGCACATGAAATTTTTACAGTGGATTACACATACAAAGATTAGGCTACTGCATAAATTTCATGATTTTTAGAACAACGAACTAGCAGGAATAAACTAATTAAGATTAAACACAAAGCAAAATATAGCACAAGCAAAACTGACAGCTCAAGAGCATAGATAATTTTCCTCTGAAGCTCTAGACCTCACGAAACTAACAAAATTGAGTTTGCATTTATAGCATTTTTCTGTGAATTGATATGCATTTTCAAAGTTTCAGCCAAAATAATAATTTTTTAAAATCAATACCTAAATAGGGCTGACAGCCGGGCCCCACATGTCAGTGGGAGCCCAGCTCCCAGCCCTCCCCTGTTTTTGCCCGCGCCAAGGCCGACGCGCGGCCAGGCCATCCCGCGGCGGCGGCGTGCCTCGCCGACGGGGGCCGGCCGGCGACGCAGCGCCGCTGGCCCGTGGCCAGGGAGGAGCGGGGATGCTGGGGTGCGGAGCAGTACACAGGGGCGCACGCGGGGCAGGACAGCGGCGCACGTGGGCATGGGCGGCGGCGCGGCGTTCCCCGCCGGTGGGGAGGCCGGCCGGCGGCGGATGGAGCAGCCTCGCGGCTAGGGGAGCCCGGCAGCCTCAGGGCGCGCGGCAGCGGCTTGCGGGCCCCACGCAGGGCGGCCCGCGACGTGCGCGCGCGGCGGCGCAGAGCGCCCACGGTGGCGAGCCGTGTTCCCGGCGGCGGCAGCACCCAAATCGAAAAGGGAAGTGGCTGGGGAGGTGAAGTAAGGCACGATGAAGCTCACTGCGACCTTGATTCGAGTCGGGGAAAGGCGGAGAAAAGTCGGCGGCGAGAGGGGCGGAGCTCCGGTGGTAGGGTTTGGGTGGTCGACGGCGGCGGCCTTGATTCCGTCCAATAGAGAGCGAAATTGGGCCCGTGGTGGAGCTGTGGAGGTGCGGGGTGAGGTGGACGGGCTTCGGGATGGCTCGGGCCCGAAGAACGGCGGCGAGGCGGCCGGCGCGATGAGCGGCGGCGAGCGGCGGCTCTGCTTCGCCTGCTTGCTTCGCGCGGGCGCGAGAAGGATGAAGATGAAGCGAAAAGGGAGTTCGCTTACGATGTGGCTGCACCGCTTAAGCGGTGAGAGGCTTCACCGGCACACGGCGACGCGTGGAGGCGCCAACGCCGAGATCGGCGGTGAACTGGGCGAAATTGGAGTTCGCCGGTCTGTCCGGTGCCCCCAAATCGGTCTGACGGGTCCCAGCTCGAAATTTCAGATTCGAAGTTTGAACTGCCCAAACTCAAATTTTCCTATTGGAACTTGAAATTTGGCCAAAATAGAAGTTTTAGAGAAAGAGTAGTTCTACAACTTTGGTTTTGGGCGAAAATTGATTCGGAGCTTGGATTAAGGATAAAAACGTGCTCGAACTCGGTTGAATGTAATACACTGGACAACTTGATTAGCACTAAAACCCTGATTAACCCTAATTAGCGACTCAACACGTTATTAGCACCAGAGATTAATCCTAGGGTGTTACACCCGCTCCACTCCTGTTGACACTCAGGCGAAGCTGTCTGCTGATCTGGGTGATCCCGTGGCTGATCCGACTAGCTACCGAAGTCTTGCCGGTGCCTTGCAGTACCTCACCTTCACCAGGCCGGATCTCACATATGCCGTGCAGCAGGTCTGTCTTCACATGCATGATCCCCGGGAGTCACACCTTGCTGCATTGAAGCGTCTCCTCCGCTACGTCCGTAGCACTGTTGGTTTCAGCTTGGTTCTGCACTGCTCGCCCTCTGCTGAGCTGGTTGTCTACACTGACGCTGACTGGGCTGGCCGCCCGGACACTCGACGCTCCACTTCCGGCTACGCCGTCTTTCTTGGCGGCAACCTTGTCTTCTGGTCGTCCAAGCGGCAGCCCGTTGTCTCCCGCTCCAGTGCCGAGGCAGAGTACCGGGATGTCGCTAACGGCGTGGCGGAGGCGTCCTGGCTCCGACAGCTCTTGGCGGAGCTCTACATCCCGCTCGCCAAAAGCACACTCGTCTACTGCGACAACATCAGCGCCGTGTATCTCTCTACCAACCCCGTCCAGCATCAGCGGACGAAGCATGTGGAGATCGACTTGCACTTCGTGCATGAGAGGGTCGCAATCGGCGATGTTCGGGTACTCCATGTCCCGACCACCTCCCAGTTTGCCGACATCTTCACCAAGGGACTACCCTCCTCGACCTTCGCAGAGTTTCGCTCCAGCCTCAACGTAGCCGGTGGCTAGTTGTGGCTGCGGGTGGGTATTTGCCTTGCGTGTACTTTCTCTCTGTCCAGTCTTGAACATTGTTGCGCCGGTAGTTCAGACTGCGGGGGGGGGGGGGGGGGTGTTGGCTTTCTTGTTGTCCAGTCTTGAACACCGCTGCACCGGTAGTTCAGACTGTGGGGGGTGTTGGTGTATATGTGAGGTCATGTATAGAAACCTATATAGAGGCCCATGTATAGGAACTATATATCCCACCCTTTTAGGGTTGGAGGAATACATCTCATTATTCTCTCCTACCTTGATGTTATATTTTTGTAGCAATGCCTGATTATATATTTTCATTTACGAAAATTATTATGTTTGAGATGACATTTTACTGGAGGACTATGCCGTACGTGTAGTAATCTGAATATGCGGAGCATGTGTCTATAACTGATTACAATATCTCTTTGTAGACAATGTTTTTGCCTTATTTTCTTGACCGGTCCCTTTTCCAAGTACATACATATGTACACGTTATGGAATATTTTAATACATGTGGTAAGCCAAGTCAGGTTCTTTTGTCATGCGGTAGCTTTAGCTTGAATTGGACTCTTTTGATTAGTTTTGACCATTGCACTTTTATTGAATTTGCCATGGACTTTTCTAATCAGTTTAGACCACTAGATTTTCATAAAATTTGACGGTGTAAATTATTCTTCTTTTTAGATTAATGTGGGAAATTTTAGATCCTCTCGGCGGACAGAGTGGTTTCTTTCAACGCTCTCTTATTAATCTATATATAAATATAAAGATCTAAAATAATTAAAAATATTTGTTACTCAGATCGGACCCACCATACCCCTCATGCTGGATCCGTCTGTCAGAGTCTAGGGAGATGGGAGGGGGTGTAGACCTATAAAAACAACATGTTATTGGAGGATGTTTCTGTCTACAATCAATTTTTTTTCACCCATCCCGATTATACCCGCCTACAACGCACCCGGAGCATCAACTCCGGCGACATGTCCTACTCCTACTCGGTGTTCTCGCACAACCCGAGCTGCGCCCTCACGCACAACTCCACCGACATCTACGCCACCGTGGAGGGCACCAACGGCTCTGTCCACAGCCACTTCAACTTCCGCCCCATGGGGGACGGCAGCGTCGCCTTCGCCACGACGCCGCTCAAGGAGGGCACATCCTCCTTCTTCCCAACCGAGCTCCCCGCGAGGATGGTAGCGTCGGCAGCGGTGTTCAGCGCGGGCGGCAGCTTCGACGGTAGCCGTGGCGGGATGCACTCTTCGCGGCCTGATAGGATCTTGCGGGAGATCATGTCCGACTCGGTGGCTACCATGGCGCAGGTGCTGCAGGATTTCCCGAGCGAAACGCTCGAGGTGCCGCGGGAGACGGTGCGGAGCATGATTGATGCTCCAGAGAGGAGAGATGAACTGTCAAGCCTCCAATGGAAGCTGGAGCATCGATCAGACCTGACAGCCGAGACTTTGGGACGGGCTAACAAGACACAGCTGGAGATCCTGCTTGCCATCAAGACTGGCATGGCCGTGTTTGTGACTGGTAAGTGGTAACTGGTAAGAGACGTGTAGAGTCTAGCAGCGAGCTTGTGGAGATCAAGAAGAGAGGACATCAGACAATGTATGAACTAAGCACTTTCTTCTTCCTCCCCAAGTTGAGCGGGTCTCGTGCCATGTCCATCTGACTCTCTCTCTGTTCTTGCTGTCTTCCTCAAATTCCATTCTCTCTTCTATTCCCTGCTACCCTGCTGTTAACAATTGGTATTCAGAGCTATTGGAATTCTTGGATTTTTTTTACTACGCTGCCATGTCTCTCGACACCAAGCTCATCCTCGATGCGCTTAGCAAGCACTTTGATGCACTGGACGCCAAATGGGATCGGTGGTTCGGTGCTCAAGATGCTAGGTGGGATCAGCGGTTGGCCTCGCGCGTGGGCACCCTCCCGGCCCAGACCTCCGACGAGCTGACTACTCCGGGGGCCGCCCCGGCACCCACCACGTTCTCGCCAACCACTTCGCCGTCGGCCACAACCACCGCTACACCCACTACTTCACCTGCAGCCGCAGTCACCACGAGGATCCGCAACACCATCTTCGTTGACTGCGGCAGCGAGCGCTCCACTACGCAGCACATCGTCTCTGAGGATGACACCAACCAGCACCATGCCCACAAGGTGTTCGACAAATGTTCCCACTCCTACATCTACACCTATCATCAACGCGGCAACATTGGCTACATCATATACACCGCCCGCCACCACGACGCTCAACACCACAATCTTCATCAGTGCCATGGACAACAGCACTGGCAGCACGCCTACCAGGTGCACGACTGATTGCCCCAGTCGCGGCACCAACGAGCTATTGCCCATGCTTATTTTGGCACCGGCCACTTCGTCGATGACCACCTCGCCGGCTACTGCACTTGCTTCCCTGAATGTTGAGGACACACTTATGCATCCTGCGGTTGAGTTCCAGGACATACCCAAGCCCTTGTCGACAACCTTGATGGGGGTTACAAGCAAGCCTTCATCCACCTCCATGGATTCTCAGGTGGTGTTCCATGAAATACAGCAAAGGTATATCACCAGCTTTGCCCCAGCATATTATGTAGGCGTGGCTCAATTGGGTACTGTCACTGAGGTGTTAGAGGGCATGAGAAGTCAGAGTGCAATAATGTTAGGTCCATTACCTGCTCATGTGTTTGACATTGGACCTGGGTCACCAGCTAAGGAACACTCCTACATTTTGCTTTTGGAAATTGTTTCACTATGCTTCAATTTGTTGCTGCCACTCAGTAGGGATTGGGTCATTGTACATCAAAGGCAAGCCATGGCCAGCTACCGGAGATGACCGGGGATTCAAAGTACCTGTGTACAGCTTAGGCCCACACCTTGGCCCTCCTTTGGTTGTGATACAATTGCGCAACTAGTGCAAGCTCTATCATATAGTCGGCATATGGATCAGTTTGCAAAATTGCTTCATGATGATATAAGGCTGCTACACTTAGGGCCAGAATCATCACTTGTTCCTATGGATATTGCTATTACACTATAACTGTAATGGCTAGTACTCACCTATTACCATGAATAAGTGCAGTTTGGGTTTATTCAGCTGCTGCAGGATGATACTTTAGATGAAGTTGAGTGCTATCAGTTGCATGGCAAAGGGCTTAGGGCAGGCCTATTCAGTTGGTCTCCTTGGAATTTCCAGTGTATAGTTGCATTATTTGCGCATTTCATTACTAATAGATGGACCCTCCTGCAACTTGGAAAAGGGGGGCTAGTTACACCATCTGGACACATGAGAAGTCTAGCGTTTCGGCTAGGAGATGAACTTATGGTGTCAGTAACAACAAGGAAGTTTCTGTTGTTTCAGTGCTACCAAAATGGAGTGAAATTTTTAATATTCAGTGGCTATGTGTTGTTTTCTGTTAGCAAGAGCAATATGTCTTGGAAGGGTCAGAATTTGGACCAGATCAGGTTTTGTGCTAAATTCTATGTCATATACAGTCAACAACTTGCCAGAAAGCACTTTCTTCAGAATTCATTTCAATTGCAATATTGTCATGTGGGGCCAGCAGTACACCCGCCGGAACCGCCGGCCCACATCTCATGCCGCCGCCGCATGCTTGGAAGCTGCCGACGTCCAAGCCTAAAAGATAGGATCTCCTTCCTAGTTTGTTGGGCAAAGACTCTATTTATTCAGTTGTAATCGTGAGAATCAAATCAAGCAATACAAACACCTTCCCAAACCTCTCTTCTTCCTAATCTCCCTCCTACTCACCATAGATCGGCCGAAACAACCACCGGGCGACCATACCGGCCGTGTCTACGAGCTTCGTAGTCGAGGGCCAGCTACCCTAGGTGTCAACGCCCTTGACAACCTATTATCACATTCCAGTCGATCCTCGTCCACTGCGCTACCATTCCACCTGCCCGCCGCCGCTGCACCGCCTTCCCCGATGCCATCCATCTCATCGCCAATGACGGACCCGACGACGGCCGACCTCGCGGTTCTCATCACCAAGCTGGCTGCGACCGTCGAGACCCTGCAAGCGAAGTTCGACACGCTCGAACAACGAACCTCCGACTCCTCGTCCTCGGGGGGCCGAGGGCCACACGCCGGTGATCACTACATGGATCGGCCGCCGCGATTCCAGTAGATGGACTTTCCTCGCTACGACGGCAAGTCCGACCCCCTCATCTTCATCAACCATTGCGAGTCGTACTTCCGGCAGTAGCGGATCGCCGAGGAGGAGAAGGTCTGGATGGCATCTTACAACTTGGAAGATGGCGCTCAGTTGTGGTACATCCAGGTGCAGCAAGATGAGGGCACGCCGCCTTGGCTCCTCTACCTGCGCTTCGGGCCGCCTACACGCTCCAACCCCTTGGGAGAGCTCATGTCGTGTAAGCGCTCTAGCTTCATTGTCGAGTACCAGGACTATTTCCAGGCCCTGCTCCCGCGCGCCGGCATCCTCTTTGAAGCCCAGCGCATCCAGATCTTCACGGTGGGCCTGCAGCCGCCGCACTCCCTCGACATCGAGATCCACAACCCCCAGATTCTCGCCCTCGCCATGAGTCTGGCTCGCAAGCTAGAGTTGCGCGAACAGTGTGCGGCGACTAGCAGGGCATGACGTGGTGCTGGGCACACAGTGGTTGGCCACGCTGGGGCCAATCCTGTGGGACTTCGGCGCCCGCACGATGTCCTTCTGGCACCGCGATCACCGTGTGCTCTGGCACGGCGTGACTGGCGCGCCCACGGTGTCCCTACACGCCTGCAACGCCGACAACCTACTAGATGCCGTCCTCGCCGAGTTCGCACCGATCTTCGCCGAGCCCCAGGGCCTCCCGCCGGCCCGCACCTGCGACCACCACATCACGCTCACACCTGGTGCACAGCCTGTAGCGGTCAGACCAAACCGCTACCCCGTCTCCCACAAGGATGAGTTAGAGCGGTTGTGCGCTGCCATGCTCGCACAAGGGCTGATTTGACATAGCTCATCCGCCTTCTCCTCGCCGGTGCTGCTCGTCAAGAAGCCAGACAGGTCCTGGCGTTTCTGCGTCGACTACAGGGCCCTCAATGCCATCATGGTGAAGGATGCCTTCCCCATCCCGGTGGTGACTGAGTTGATTGATGAACTCCGCGGGGTGCAATTCTTCACAAAGCTTGACCTCCGGTCCGGCTATCACCAGGTACGGATGGCTCCTGCAGATGTGCAAAAGACAGCGTTCCGTACACATGAAGGCCTGTACAAGTTCCTGGTGATGTTGTTCGGCCTTTGCAATGCGCCGGCGACATTCCAGTCACTCATGAACATGGTGCTGCGGCCCTTCCTCCGTCGCTTCGTCCTCGTCTTCTTCGACGACATCTTGATCTTCAGCGACTCATGGGCTGATCATCTGCGCCATCTCCGCATCGTCCTCAGCACGCTCTAGCAGCACCAGCTCTTCGTCAAGAAATCCAAATGTGCCTTTGGGGTCGCCTCCATCCAGTACTTGGGCCACATCATCTCGGCGGACGGCGTCGCCATGGACCCCACCAAGGTGCAGGTGGTGCGCGAGTGGCGATAGCCCCACTCTGCGCGGGCAGTACGCGGCTTCGCCTCGCGGGATACTACCGCCGGTTCGTGCGCGACTACGGGGCGATCGCGGCGCCTCTCACCGCCTTGCTGCGCAAGGAGGGCTTCCAGTGGTCCGCCGAGGCCACGACGGCGTTCGAGGCCCTCAAGACAGCGGTCACGTCCACTCTGGTGCTGTGCCTGCCGGACTTCGACCAGCCCTTTGTCGTCGAGTGTGACGCTTCCACTCACGGGTTCGGCGCTGTGCTCCTGCAAGACAAGCACCTGATGGCATTCTTCCGCCGACTAGTGGCGCCTCGCCATCGTTCCCTCGTGGCTTACGAGTGCGAGCTGATCGGCTTGGTCCACACTATTCGACACTGGCGACCGTACCTTTGGGGCCGCTGCTTCCTAGTTTGTACTGATCACTATAGCCTCAAGTACTTGTTGGATCAGCGCCTTGCCACCATTCCACAGCACCACTGGATCGGCAAGCTCCTGGGGTTCGACTTCGCCGTCGACTACAAGCCAGGTGCTGCGAATGTCACGCCGCGACACCGAGGAGACCTCCGTCCTCGCCATGTCAGCCCCGTACTTTGATTTCATCGACAAGCTCTGCCAGGCCCAGGCCACGGACCCAGCCCTGGTCGCGCTTTAGGAGGAGATCGCCGCGGGCCAATGCTTGGTGCCGTGGTCCATCATCGACGGCCTTGTCGCCTACGACGCCTGCCCGCCTCTATATTGCGCCGTCGTCTCCTCTGTTGGCGAAGATCATCGCCGCGGTCCATGAGGACGGCCACGAGGGCATCCAGCGCACGCTGCATCGGCTGCGCCGTGACTTCCACGCCCCCAACCTCCGACGAACTATTCAAGACTTCATCCGCGAATGCACCACCTGCCAGCGGTACAAATCTGAACATCTCCACCCGGCCGGCTTGCTGCTGCCATTGCTGGTTCCGACGGCGGTTTGGACCGATCTCGGTCTGGACTTCGTGGAAGCTCTGCCTCGCGTCGGGGGCAAGTCCGTGATCTTGATGGTGGTGGATCGCTTCAGTAAGTATTGCCACTTTATTCTGCTCGCTCACCCATACACGGCCGAGCCTGTGGCGCAGGCGTTCTTCTCCGACATCGTCAGGCTGCATGGGGTGCCGCAGTCCCTGCTCTCCGACCGTGACACTATTTTCACATCGGCGTTCTGGCGGGAGCTCATGCGCCTCATGGGCACGAAGCTGCACATGACCACAATGTTCCACCCGCAATCGGACGGCCAAACCGAAGCGGCCAATTGGGTCATCATCATGTACCTGCGCTGCTTCACCGGCGAACGTCCGCGGCAATGGCTTCTTTGGCTTCCCTGGGCGGAGTACACGTACAACACCGCATACCAGTCATCGCTCAAGGACACGCCCTTCCGGATCGTCTATGGCCGTGACCCCCCACGATCCGCTCCTACGAGCCAGGCAACACTCGGGTCGCTGCGGTGGCCAAGAACATGGTGGACAGGGATGAATTCTTGGCGAACGTTCGCTATTGGCTGGAGCAAGCTCAGGCGGTCCAGAAGCGCCACTATGACAAGGGTCACCGCGATGTCTCCTACGCCATCGGCGATTGGGTTTGGCTACGTCTTCGACATCGTGCCCCGGCTTCACTACCCTCCGTCACGCGTGGCAAGCTCAAACTTAGGTTCTACGAGCCGTATCGCGTCATCGAGTGCATCAATGAGGTCGCTGTTCGTCTACAGCTGCCTCCCTGCGCTCGTCTCCATGATGTCTTCCATATCGGCCTCCTCAAGAAGTATGTGGGCACACCGCCGGAAGCTCCACCGCCGCTGCCAAACATCCACCATGGGGCTGCTGTTCCCGAGCCAGAACGCGCGGTATGTGCATGCTTGGCGTGTGGCGTTCTGCAGGTGCTCATTCAGTGGAAGGGCGAGTCGCCGGTGTCAGCAACTTGGGAGGACATTGACTCCTTCACTGAGCAACACCCGACGTTCCAGCTCGAGGACGAGCTGCTTCTCCAGGGGGAAGAGATGTCATGTGGGGCCGGCAGTACACCCGCCAGAACCGCTGGCCCACATCTGATGCCGCCGCCGCAAGCTTGGAAGCTACCGCCGTCCAAGCCTGAAAGATAGGATCTCCTTCCTAGTTTGTTGGGCAAAGACTCTATTTATTCAGTTGTAATTGTGAGGATCAAATCAAGCAATACAAACACCTTCCCAAACCTCTCTTCTTCCTAATCTCCCTCCTACTCACCATAGATCGGCCAGAACAACCACCGGGCGACCATACCGGCCGTGTCTACGAGCTTCGTAGTCGAGGGCCAGCTACCCTAGGTGCCAACGCCCTTGACAAATATCTGGTAAACCCACAACAGAAGTTCGGTTATGTTATGTCTTATTGTCTAGCTTAATAGAGGAGCAGCAAGTGATCCCTTGGGATCTAGGTGGTGATTCTCTATTTATGTTTGGGTTGGATATTAGCAAGACGATATTGAAGCAAGTACTGCTCCTTGTGGTGTCGTTGATGGATAACTGTGATAGCTCCAAGTCTCACAACTGCAAAGCACATGTTTTATGGATACAGTGGAAACTCCTTTGGTCACAAGCTCCAGTGATATGTTTGGTCGGAGATGAATTTGTGTAATTATAGTGCCTATTCATGTGCAATTGTTCCTTCAGTGCTCTCCAACTGGAGTTGCAGGTGTGCTCCAGAAGCCATCATTTGTCTTTTTTTTTGAAAGTTTATCATTTGTCTATTCGAAAACAATGACCATACAGCTTTGCGATGAACAGCACAGGCTACCTAGAGAAGTTATGGCATTCACAAAAGGATGTTCTGTACACTCTAGGTCCCTTCTTGAGGTGATACTTGGTGGTATTATAATGTTGGATTCCCACTTTCTCGCTGTGGAACTGCATATACAGCTATCTGTATTGGGCTTTCTTGAAGAATTCCAAGGATCACAAGATGTATGCTCATTCACTGAACCTGTGGTCCTATTATTGTCAAATCATATGGCTCTGCTACAGCCATGGTCAGTGCTTATGGATTCTCAATTTCCAATGAAATACTAGACAAGCAGTTCTGGTTCCACTAAATATTTCAGTTTTGCTTGTCTACTGGGAGATACTCCAACAACCTTTTGGTGGTTCGTGGTGCAATATGCCTGGTTCTATCCTTCTGTTTTCTATTAGCTTTCCTCTGACCAAAGTGCAAGTGATAGAGTGGCTTCCATTGCTGGTTGTCGAATCTATGTTCAAATTGTAAGTGCATCTTCTAGTAGTTGTTTCCTATATGGTTATTCAGATGAAGAATGTGACAAGCACTAAGTACTTGGAACCTTCCTAGGATCCCGGTTGAATTGATATTATGCATCGGCTTGGGGGCAAGCCGAATCTTAAGAGGTGGAGAATGTTAGGGATCAACTACCAGAGAATGGGCCAATGATAAGCAAGAGGCCAGGAAGCCCAAGGCAGGATTCAAAGTAACGCTAGTGCCTGCGTGCACGTACTTGGGCCCAGCCCATGTAATAGTCTATAATAGTGTTCCGATCGAGACGAGAGGACATCAGACAATGTATGAACTAAGCACTTTCTTCTTCCTCCCCAAGTTGAGCGGGTCTCGTGCCATGTCCATCTGACTCACCATCGGCTAATTCAAGTTTTGTTCGCTTCAACATTCACAAGAGCTTTCAGCCGATGGCAAGCCAAATCTTCCAATTCATCTTTCATTAGAGCAGAATACTCATCGGCCGTCAACTGCTCCTGAAACGTGACACGTCGTGAATCAAGCTTCAATTCCCATAGGAGAACAACTTCTTGTCCATATACCAAATGATATGGAGACACCTTTGTAGCACCATGACAAGTCATTCTATATGCCCACAAAGCCTCATTAAGCACAGTATGCCACTTTCTAGGATATTCATCAATTTTCCTCTTGATCAACTTAATGACTCCTTTATTAGATGCTTCTGCTTGACCATTAGCTTGGGCATAATATGGAGAAGAATTTAGCAACTTAATCCCCATTCCAGTGGCAAATTCCTCAAACTCATCTGATGTAAACATAGTACCCTAATCGGTCGTAATAGTCTGTGGAATACCAAACCGATAGATGATATGTTCCTTGACAAATTCAATCATTTTCTTCGATGTTACATTTTTCAGAGGAATTGCTTCAACCCACTTGGTGAAATAATCAGTGGCCACCAAGATAAACTTATGATTTTTGCTAGATGGGGGTATATCTGGCCGATCAAATCAATTCCCCATCCTCTGAATGGCCACGGCTTGATTATTGGATTCATAGCTGATGCAGGAACTCTTTGCACACTATCAAACTTCTAGCATTCTTGTCAACCTTTGTAATATGTGAAGCAATCTTCCAGCATCGTTGGCCAAAAATACCCGTTTCTCCTGATCATCCATTTTATCTTATAGGCCGATTGATGGGACCCACGGACACCTTCTTGAATTTCACCCATCAATACTTTTGCTTATTTTTTATCGATGCATTTGAGCAAAACTCCATCAATCATCCGATAATACAAATTTTCTTCCAACATCACATATTTGATTGTTTGGAATCTGATCTGTCTATCTACTTTTTTGGAGGGATCCTTCAAGTAATCAACAATCTCCTTCCTCCAGTCATCGGCCGTTAATTCCAAGGCCATCACCCCTTCCATCGGCCAATACCCTGAAGCATGCTGAGCTAGCCGATTTGCATCATTGTTATGAAATTTTGGAACATGCTCAATGGTTACCTTCTTGAACTCTTTCAGCAATCGGAGACATTCTTCATGATATAATTGTAAAATATCATCTTTGCATTCATATTGTCCAATTAACTGATTAATTACCAGCATTGAATCTCCAAAAATTTCAACAACATCGGCTTTTATTTCTCGTAGTAATTGAATTCCTTTGAGAATAGCACAATATTCAGCTTGATTATTGGTTGCGGATGCCTCAATTGGAAATGAAAACTCAAAATTTATCCCCCGAGGGGAAATCAACACCACACCAATTCCAGAACCATTCCCACATGAAGATCCATCAAAGAATAAATATCTACCATGCTTAGCTCTGGCCCACAATGTTGTACGACAAAATCGGCTACGGCCTGACCCTTAACTGCTTTAGCCAATTCATATCTCAAATCAAATTCTGACAAGGCCAAAATCTATTTTTCTATTCTCCCATTTAAAATCGGCAACGAGAGCATGTATCTAATAACATCATCCTTGCTCGTGACAACACATTCAGCCGATAATAAATAATATCTAAGCTTAGTACAGAAAAAGTATAAGCAAAGACATAATCTCTCGATAGGAGAATACCTGGTTTCGGCATCCAGCAACCTTCTGCTCACAAAATATATAGCTCTTTCTTTTCTTTCAAATTCTTGAATAAGGGCCGATCCGATAGCACGCTCATCAGGCGATAAATATAATTTAAACGGCTTGTGCTTTTGGGGAGGAACCAACACTGGAAGATTTACCAAATAATATTTGATTTCATCCAATGCCTTCTGATGTTCCTCTCCCCATACAAACTCCTGATCGGCCTTCAACTTCAGTAGAGAGCTGAACGGATGAATTTTTCCATACAGATTAGATATAAATCTTCGAATAAAATTAATCTTGCCGATCAATGACTGAAGTTCAACTTTTGTCGTAGGGGCTTCGACTTTGTCAATGGCTAATATAGTCTTCTGACTAATTTCAATCCCTCGCTTATATACCATAAAACCCAAGAATTGGCCAGCCGACACACCAAAGGCACATTTATTCAGATTCATCTTCAAACCATGCCTTCTTGTGCATTCCAAAGCTCTATGCAGATCGGCCAAATGTTCTTAGTGCCCCTTTGACTTAACAACTACATCATCAATATATATTTCCACAATTTTACTGATGAGTTCATGAAAAATATAATTCATGGCTCTTTGATATGTGGCACTGGCACTTTTCAGTCCGAAGGTCATGACTACCCACTCAAATAAGCCAAGATGTCCTAGACATCTAAACGCAGTCTTGTGGATGTCTTCTTCTGCCATAAAGATTTAATTGTACCCAGCATTACCATTCATAAAACGGATCACCTTGTGCCCAGCAGCGGCATCTACCAATATATCGGCTATCGGCATAGGGTAACCATACATCGGCGTAGCCTTGTTGAGATCCTTGAAATCAATGCACACTCGTAATTTGCCATTCTTCTTGTAAATAGGAACCATATTATAAATCCATTCGGCATAACTACATTGCCGAATAAAATTAGCTTCAATTAACCATAATCTCGGTCTTTATATCTGGCAAAATCTTAGGATTGCATCGTCTTGCTCCTTGTTGATATGGCCGATATCCCGATTTTATAGATAAACGATGTTCCACAATAGATCTATCCAAGCCAAGCATCTCATAGTATTCCCAAGTAAAGCAATCTTTGTATTCCTTTAATAAACTGTTCAATTCTTGCTTGTATTCGGGATCCAGGTTAGCACTAATAAACATCAGCCTGGGTCTATCACCATCTTCGATATCAATTTCTTCTTGTAAATCGGCCGACGTAAACCCATGTCCCAACTTCCCTTCTTCTTCTAGGAACTCATCCATTAGAAACTTTCTAAAGAACCAACTGCTTGGATTGGTGCGGAACTATTACTGGCCGATTCATCATCGGCCTTAGCCTTAACATGCCAGATCTGCGATTTGACTCCCTTCTTGTTTAGAGTCTGCTCTTTTTCCTCCTCTATGATCTCCAACTGGCGCAGCCTTTGAACATGTCACTTTTGGGATCTGGACAAACCTCCTGGACACCATTGAGGCTGACTCGTGCGATCAGGTTCACGCTTTGGATCTCTTTGCATCGGCGGATAGTATTGCACTTTGTCATCGGCCATTTGTTCTAGCTGATCATGTGCAGGCACTCTTCTTCTAGCAAGGTCACGTAGCATGGTCCTGCCCCCCAGTCGATCATACACCGATACCTTTTTTCCTAGCCGATCATGCACGAGAGTGCGCTCACGTCGATAGGGTTCATCAATATGACGTGGCCTTTTATATGATCGGCTGCCTTGACCATTGCATTCGGGACAATCATATGCCGATGGCAATGTCAACCCTTCTTCCAAACAGTAGACAAAGAAAGGACACCTCCAATGTTCCTTCTGACGATGTTCCTCTTCTTCTCTGCGCTGCTGCCTTTCACGATCACGCTGAAACCTATTCAGCAACATTTGAGACGTAACACGCCTACGTGGCGCCGATGAACGTCCAGCATCCTCTTGTGAACCCTTCTCTTTGACTTCATCGGCCGTTATCTGCGCTTTGGGGTCAACAGCCCTAGATTTCTTGGCCGATGATGATGTCAAAACCTTGGCTTGAGAAGTACCTTTGTCTCTGGCCACATCAACCATGTTTGTGGCAAAAGAATGCCCGTCAATCTTCATCGTCTTCTTTGGAATCTCAAACTTCAACCTCCCTTGCTCGAAAGCCATCTGAATTTGCTGCCGGAAGATTTTGCATTCATTTATATCATGCGACGTGGCATTATGCCACTTGCAGTACTTCATATGCTTGAGCTCTTCTTCCGACAGGATCTTGTGATATGGCTTCAACTTGATTAACCCTTCCGACAATAACAAGACAAAGATCTTGTCGGCTTTAGTGATGTCAAACCCATATGACTCAGGCTCTTTCTTTCCAAATGGACACGTCACCGGCTTCTTGCTATTTTGTATCCACTCGGCCGATGCGACCATTTCTTGCTCCTCTTCAGAATTATCATTAGCAGAATATTCCACATAGTTTATCTTTTTTCTGAAAAGGCTTCTTGGACTCATAGGATCGAGTCTCTCCTGACATCCTGGCTGCAATCTGGCTAATGCTGTCAAATTCTTGAGACGCATACTTGTCTTTAATGTGTGGCAAGAGTCCATTAAATGCTACCTCTGCCAACTACTGATCGGACAAAACCAAACTGTAGCATCGGTTCTTGACATCTCTGAACCTTTGAATGAAAGCAGCAACCGATTCACCGTTTCTCTGCCTTAAACCAGTCAAATCGGTCAACTTCAATTTAGTAATCCCAGAGTAGAAGAATTAATGAAATAGTCTTTCCAAATCGGCCCAATATAATATGGAGTTTGCTGGCAAAGTGGTGAACCAAGCAAAGGCCGATCAAGACAAAGACAAGGAGAATAAACGAACTCTTAGTGCATCATGGTTGCCCGCTTCTCCCAACTGTAGAAGGAACCTGTTAATATGTTCCATTGTAGAAACTTCTCCCTGCCCCGAGAACTTTGTGAAGTCGGGCATCTTGTACTTGTGTGGGAGAGGAATCTGATTGTAAGCCGGAGGCTAGGGAGTCTTGTACATAACAGATTGTTGCTTTGGCCTCAAGCCAAACTGCCCTCTCATCACTTTAGCTATTTTTGTACACCAATCAACTTGCTGATCAACTACTGGCATCTGTTGAGGAGAAGCCATGCTTGCTGTATTGGTCATCATCGCAAGCTGTTGTGGTGTATGCATCATCGGCTGTCCAGCCGATTGCATCTGTTGTACCTGCTAGGGCACCCGACTAGGTGTCTGCTGAGTCATCGTCGACTATGGAACTGATGGACTAGCCGATTGTTGATCAGTAGATTCCATGTATGGTATACTGACACACTGTATCTGTCCAGTTGCCTGATTGTGGAAAACCCAGTTGACTCCCTTCTAATGAGGAGATTGCAAAATCAACACTTCTGAAGGAGACTGGGGCTGAAGCAGGCTAGCAAGACGCTGCTGTGGGGTCATCAGTGGTGGTGCCGATGCATTAGCTTGCGCAGTCATCTGTGGGCTCCATGTTCCTTGCGCATTCAGCTGTGTTGTCGATGCATCCTGCTGAGTACCCATCTGCTGGGTGGCCGATGGATCAGGCTGAGAGGTTATCGGCTGAGAAGCCGATGCATTAAACTATGCTTTGACTGGTGTGGTAAAGAAATCTGGGTGCATACCATACCCAGTCATCGGATCCCACCCTTTGGGGAATCCAGATGCAGATCCACCCTGCATGGCTATAGGGATGGATGGAGTGGTCGTGTAAACAGGAGTTGTCGTAGCTGCAGATGTTGTAGTAGTAATTTGTGGTGGCACCTGACTGTTATTCGTTCCTGCCTGGCTATTTTGAGCCGACAGAGCTGCTCCCATAGACACTTCCAAAGGAACATACTGCATCTGATCTGGCTGTATATAACAAGGATCCATACACCCTGGAAACGTGCCTTCAGCGAAAGTTTTTACCACTGCGTTGTGCACCGTATTGCACATAACTGTTGCACTCTTGAGGAAAGCTTGTGCTACAGCTTGGCCAACCGCGTCCATCATCTTGTTTTCACGTTGAGTTTCTGTCAATGGCTGGAAAGATGGAAGATTAAACTTCTTGATCACCTCACCAGATCTGGTGATGCTGTACAACTTGAGGCATTCACATTTAAACTTTTCCACCAACTCTTCATATTCCTTCCTTTGTTCTTTTTTGAGCTTGTCTTCAGGAATAGGAATCTGGTTTTCTTCATTGACCTCAGATTTATCAGTGAGTTCCACCATGTTGAAGCTTTTTGTCCCACCGGGCGAGCCAAAAGATGTGTTGATGAAAAAATCAACAAACTAGAATCCGAGGGCAAGTGTTCACCAAGCTCCGGAAAGTCAACCAAGCGTGCTAGTCAATTTGACCTGAAATTGACAAGGAGATAAATAAAGTCAAATTCGAGAGTGTATCGGTTAGGATTCTGAATATCTCTCACACAGGCGTATCGGCAGGCTTTGTCGATACAGTAGACGACAAAAAAATATTGAATATAAGCGTGTAATAAACGAGCGCGTCGGCAGGATCAGCCGATGCACTAAACGACAAAACCGGCTTGAGATAGCTGATTGGATGTATCTAACAAAATCTAAGCTATGAATGTGTAACTCAGATGATGTAAACTAAAAATAAATCTAAACTCTTGAGAGAACGAAAGCACGGAGAGTTTTTGTTTGCTGGAGACACCAACTTACAAAGACAAGGTTCAGTACGCGACAACGAGTAGAAAACAAAGCTACTCTCATCCACCCCCAGAACAGACCCAACAAAAGGGGAAAAATAGTTCAACGCACACAGTCTAAGCAGGGGGGAAAGTGGAAACATCCTCCAAGCTGGCTTCGCGTAATCGTTGGCGCAGCCCAGTCCTCGCTCCGACACTGTCTTCACGCTTTTCCTCCACGATGTAGTGAGCACGCGCGGTCAGCCCACCATGGCTGCACCTCTCAGAGCTGCTGGAGCCCATTGTGAAGCTTGTTCAATAGAACCTCCATCTCCCTCCTCGCCTCCACCGACAAAAGCTGGATCCAGTGCTGAAGAAAACCAAAAGCCCTGTGAGCAATGTGTTTTGGATGGTTCACCAAGGTGTTTGTAAACACCCAGTCATTCCTGGTACGCCAAAGCGCCCAGCTCACGCCTGCAAAAATGAAAATAAGCAAACAGTTTTGCTTGGACCCTGCTGGCCCTAGCATCTCAGCTTGGAAATTTTCTATACTGATCGGCACACTCCACCACTGTAGGCTGTCCCTCACCCAGCACCAAACAAAAACAGCAATCGGGCACCTAAACAATAGGTGGCTGATGTCTTCCTGTTCACCACAAAGTTTACACCCGATCTACCCATCCCATTTTCTCTTTTTTAGTTGGACCGTAGTCTGGAGCCTCTCATGCCACGCCATCCATAGAAAGATCTGGATTTTCAGGGGTAGTTTCGAGGACCAGATCTCCACCATCCTGAGATCAACACATCCGGGGTCGATCATGAACCTATATAAGGATCTGGCTGAGAAGATTCCATTTTTGCTCAATCTCCACACTACCCTGTCACAGTCATCTGTCAGAGTTGCCATCTCCAATTCGGTTTGTAGGAGAGCAAATTCCTCTTGTTCTACCTGCCCAAAACGCCTCCTGAATGTTAACCTTTTCTTTCTAGAGATCACCGCTTCCACAAATACTTCTTGCTCCCAGCAGATTTGAGGAATGTTGAATACTCTACCCTGCCTGTGATGAGTGAATTGTCAACCGTGCGGTGTGATCGTGCGCTTGGTCTTTGGATTGCAGGTACACGGGCGTCGAGTGTCGACGGTGAGCTGCCGTGGAGGAGCTCAGGCTGGGCGTCAGCTGTGGCGTCCACTCCTGAATCGAGGGCGCGAGCGGCGATGGAAGGCGGGTTTCTTGGTTTGTGCCACAAAACCAAGGAGGCGGACGGCGGTTGAAGACGCCAAGTCGTGGAGGCACGGGCGTCGGTCTCGGGACTGGTGGAGGCGACGGGTGTCGACGGCGTCTAGGGCCTCGCTGCGGGCGAGGAGGTGACGGGCATCGGGCGGCGTCCAGGGCCGTCAGAAGGCCGAGGCAGGAACGGCGTCTAGGGCCACGGCGTGGAGGCGGGAATCTTCCCGCGCGAGGAGTTTTGGCTGTTTTCTCAAAACCGGCCACCTACCCGGGTTTCACGGACCTTCCAAAACCGTGGACCAGATCTTCATCAAGATGGCGGCATCGTGGAGAAGACTTCATTCCGAAGAAAGAACCTCAGCCGTCAGATGGGATCGTATACAGGGGGATATTGCAGACCAACCGGTCTGACCGGTCCCTGGCACCGGTCTGACCGGTCTAACCAACCGGTCTGACCGGTCTAACCAACCGGTCTGACCGGTCCATGGAACCGGTCTGACCGGTCTCCGCGGGTATAAATACACCTTCACTTGTATTAGGTTAGTGAGGCTTTTGTAACTTGTCCGTGGATTGCTTGTTCCTCCAGGCCGCCGCCCCTGTGTCTCTCTCCTCCTGTTCTTCTCTTTAGAATAGGATTTGCTTATTGATTCGTGAGACTTTGTATTGGATTTGGTTGGGAAAGGGGGCCCTCTCCTCCTTGTGCCCTCTGGGCTTTTGAATCAATCCAATCTCGTCCCTCTTGTGCTCTTTTGTGATGGATTTTTGTTTCGTTTTTAGTGCACATGATCGTGATGGTTCATAGAGCTCTTTGTAGTGATTCCCGTACCCCTAGCCTCGTCCCAAATCCTCTGGAATCACGAGTTCTCACAAATTGAAGTTTTTGAGTTCTTGAGAAAACCCCAATCCTTCTTGATCTTCCCTTAAATTCTCAAGTTTCTTTGATCTTTTGGGAAAGATCTCTTGGGGATATGTTCGCAGGTTAGTTGCGGAGGTATCCTCCAAGTTTCACTGGATTTGGACTTCGTTTGCTCGAGATTCTTCTTTTGAAGTCTTGTTCACGGGTTTTTCTGGGTGGCACCGGTCAGACCAGACAACAAGACCGGTCAAGACCTGTTCAGGCCACCACCGGTCAGACCGGTCCATTGCATCGGTCAGACCGGTCCAGGCAGTCGAGTTCTGTGATTTGCATCGTATTGACTCTTTTGCTTCCGCGTAGCTTCCTAGGACTTTTCTCAAGGAGATAGCTGGTCCATAGCTACTCTCTCGCCCTAGGTTTGAGGGCTTGTGGTGATTTTTGGGATATAGGCCGATGGATCGATTTCGAAAAAAAATTGATCGGCTCCCATTCACCCCCCTCTGGTCACTAGTTTCGGTCCCTCAATTGGTATCAGAGCTTGGTTGAGGTTTTCAGTACCTTAACCGATTCGAAAACCACTTGCCGACCATGGTGAGTCTTGGTAAGATCCCCTTGTTTGCCGGCGAGGACTATGCTTATTGAAAGGTGCGTATGCGAGCCTTCTTGCAAAGCATGGGAGCCGAGGTTTGGGAGATTACCAGGAACCAGGCTTACGAGGTGCTTGCCATTCGGACCAAACCTCTTCAGGTGTCCGAGCATGAGGCTAACGCCAAGGCTGTCAATGCCTTGTTCGCTGGCATTTCTCGTGCGGAGTTCTCACGCGTCCAGGGTTTTCAGGAAGCCCACAAAGTTTGGACGTGCCTTGAGAACTACCACGAGGGCACACCTTAGGTGAAGGCCAGACTGTTCGAGACTCACCGGCGTGAATATGAGAACTTCACATAGGGGCCGGGTGAGAGCATTGGCGACATGTTCAATCGGTTTCAATCGATTGTGAACAAGGTCAATGCTAACAGATCTACTGATGTCCTTGAGTACACAGAGCATGAGAAGGCCCTCAAGCTGCTCTACGCACTTGACCGCTCTGTGTGGGATCTCAAGGTGAACACCATCATTGAGTCTGCTGGCTACGAGACTCTGACCGTGAACGAGCTTTTCAGCAAGCTCAAGGCCACGGAGGTGGATAACCAGACATGAGCCAAGCTCAATGGTGCCCCTCCTTGAAAGAGCATCACTCTTGTGACTGGCCCAGGTGGATCGAGCTCTAACGCTAACTCTGCTCTTGGTCTTTCTCTTGCCTCTTTGCCTTCTATTACAGATGAGCAGCTGGAGACGCTGGGCGATGACGACTTGTGCCTCCTCATCAGTAAGTTCCAGCGTGTCTACCACAACAGGCAGAGGAAGAAGAACCCCGGGTGCTACAACTGCGCGATTTGAACAACTTCATCGCCGATTGCCCCAAGAAGTTCGGCGGCGGCCAGAACAACCACTTCGACTACTACCGCCACCGCGACCGCGATGAGGGAGGCTCCAACAAGGAGCGTCGGCGCCACAAGCACCGCATTCGTGACCGGGGAGGACGCTTCGACAAGGAGTCGCTCAAGAAGCGCTTCCAGAACAAGGCCAAGAAGCAGGAGAAGGCCTTTCTGGCTCAGCTCAGCGACCTCGACAAGAGCTCCGATACCGACCGCTCTTCTTCACCGACCTCCGATGACGACGACAAGAAGAAGAAGAAGCGGGACAAGAAAGCCACTGGCTTCATCGGCCTATGCTTGGCGGCCGGTCAGCGCAAGGGTTTCTGCACCATGGCGGGCGAAGCCGATGGTGCTCGAGCGTCTTCAGGTGGACATGCTACACCGACGCACGCCGACTCTTCTCCTGGATCTGAGAGTGATTCAGAGGTAAACTCCACGATCAACCTGCTAGATACAGAGGTTAGGGAGTTGTACGCCGCTCTCGACAATCAGAAAAGGCTGCTTAAGGAAGCAGCTAGAGAGCGTAGAAAGCATAGGGCTGAGCTGGCTTGTGCTAGGGAGAAATCTAGTGAGGATCAGTGCGTTGGCTGCATATCTCACATGAATGATCTTGTTGCTCTCCGTGCCAAGCATGATGAGAACGTTGCGAACTTAGATGTTGCTAAGACTACGCTTGCTGGACGTGTCTCATGAGCTCGCTAAGGCCAAGCATGAACTAGAACTGGTTAAGGACGCTCCTATTGTTAGCGATGTGCTTGAATGTGATGAGTGTCCCATCTTTAAGTCCGATCTAGCTTCGTTGCAGTCCAAGTTTGCTACTATTATGTGCGAGCTAGAGGAGATAAAGTCTAGGCCAGTTTTGCTTGGTGCTTGCAAGCTTTGTCCCACGCTTAGGTCGGAGCTAGATGAGAAAAACACTTTGATTAAGTCTTTGGGGAAGACTAAAGTTGTGGAGTCTAGCTCACCTATTGATTGTCATGTTTGCCCTGGTTTAATCTCACATTTGGATAATCTTGCGATAGAGAAAGCCAACCTGGAGAATGAGAATACCTATCTTAGGGCGATTCTTAGTTGGGTTTCTGCTAGTGAGCCGCAGTTGGGCATGATGATCAAACAGTTTAAGCGTGGTGATGGGTTAGGGGTCGGTTACACATACACAAAGTCAGACTTTGACAAGTTGTATGGTAAGATCAGCAAGGCTGCTGGAAACACTGCTAGTACGAGCACACAGCCTTCGCTTGTTGATCCCGTGGATGGTGTGCTAAAAGAACCACAAAAAGCACCTCCACAGAAGCAGGTTTTGGTTCCAAAGCCCAATGAGCTGAGGAATCCCCTCGATGCGCTCCCTGCTGCCACAGCCCAGGTTGTCCAGAAGAAGGGGGCTGCTCCTCCCTATCCGCAGGCTAGGCCTCCACCTCCCAAGAGAGAGGTGAGGTACCACTGTGAGTACTGTGACAGAGAGGGTCACTTGGAGGAGTTTTGCTTCAGGAGGAAGCGGGCTGTGAGGCGTGAGCAGGAGAGACGGAACTCGAACATGTACTCTGCTCGGGTACATGGTCCTCCTCGGCGTGATGGTAGGCAAGTTGCTAGGGCACGCCGTGTAGGTGGAGGTCAGGGAGACGGTGGTGGTTACCGTGCTCCAGTGGGTGGTCGCTTTGCCGGTCGTGCTCCTGGTCGTTTTCAGTACGGCTATGGACCACGGGACCGAGGTTTTGGAGGAGGTTACGATGCACCACGCTTTCCTCGCAGTGGTGTTCGTCAGTCACGCGGTAGACGGGACGGGGGATACGCTTTGCCTGGTTTTGCTAACCCTTCTGTAGAGCAAATGACTCGATACTGGTTTGCTTCTCACTTTGCTAACCCCAGTGTTGAGACATTTGCTCACCCTTTGTCTCACTACTGATGTGCAGGTTGGAGGCTTGGAGAACAGGTGGATCATGGACTCTGGTTGTTCACACCATATGACCGGGAATGACAAATGGTTCTCCAGCCTCACCCCGATATGCTCAAAGGAGTACATTGTGTTCGGAGATAATGGAAGAGGAAAGGTATGTGGACTTGGCGCTGTTCGAGTTTCTGATCGCTTTACCCTGAGAGAGGTTGCTTTGGTTTCGAACCTTGGGTTCAATTTGCTCTCTGTTTCGCAACTTCTTGATGAGGGGTTTGAGGTTCGCTTCAAGGAGCGTTGTTCGTGTGTTTTGGATTCCAAAGGAGATTTGGTTTGCCGGATTACACCTCGCGATCGGGTTTTCTTGGTTGACTTCTCGGGACTCCTCTTGGCCCTTCTCGTTGCTTGTTGGCTGGTCCTTCTTCTGATTTGTGGAAGTGGCATAGGAGACTTGGACATTTGAGTTTCGATTTGTTGTCGAGACTTAGCTCACTTGGCCTAATCCGAGGATTGCCCAAATTGAAGTTTGAAAAGGACCTTATTTGCCATCCGTGTCGCCACGGGAAGATGATTGCTACTTCACACCCGCTTGTTAATCAGGTGATGACCGCTCACCCTGGAGAGTTGCTACACACGGACACAGTTGGTCCTTCTAGGGTGATGTCTGTTGGTGGGAAGTGGTACGTTCTTGTGATCGTGGACGACTTCTCTCGCTATTCTTGGGTCTTTTTCATGAGAACCAAGGATGAGGCTTTCGAGTTTGTTCGAGACTTGATCTTGTGGTTGAAAAATGAGCTACCCTAGGCTATGCGAGCGATTCGCACTGATAATGGCACGGAATTCAAAAATGCTCATTTTGACACTTTTTGCAGTGATCAAGGGCTTGAACACCAGTATTCTTCTCCCTACACTCCACAGCAGAATGGAGTTGTAGAGCGAAAGAATCGGACGCTGGTTGAGATGGCGAGGACGATGCTCGATGAGCATAGGACACCTCACAAATACTGGGCTGAGGCGGTTAACACCGCTTGTTATGTGTCCAACCGCATTTTCTTGCGTGCTTTCATGCCAAAAACTTCTTATGAGTTGCGATTTGGACGCCAGCCCCGTGTTGATCATCTCAGAGTTTTCGGTTGCCGGTGCTTTGTGCTGAAAGATGCAAATCTTGATAAGTTTGAGTCTCGCTCGTCTGACGGCATTTTTCTTGGTTATGCTTCTCACTCTAGAGCGTACCGTGTGCTGATTATTGATACTAACATCGTCAGAGAGACTTGTGAAGTCACTTTCAACGAGACTGCACTGTGCAATTCTTCTGTCTTTGAAGTTGCAGGAGATGATGAGCTCGGCACCTCTATCTTTGAAGATGAGGAGGAAGAAGCTGCGGAGGGCGAGGCTGAGGCTACCACGCGTGCTGTGGACCCAGTTGCCTCCGCCACGAGCTCGGACGATGATGACGGCCCCGATCCGACTACGTCTACTTCACGGGGGCCGATCGAGGAGGTGACTCAGGCTTCACTAGCTGCACCTGAGGAGCCACCAGACTTGGTTGAGGAGGAGGCGATTTCGACAAGGGAAGCACCGCGACACATTCAGCGTCGTCATCCACCTCAACAGATGCTAGGTGACCTCAATGAGCGAGTCACACGGTCCAAGGTAACAAGTATCGCTGGCTTTGCTCATTCAGCGTTTGTTGCCTCTTTTGAGCCCAAGGATATTGGACACGCTCTTTCTGATTCTAATTGGGTCAATGCTATGCATGAGGAACTTGAAAATTTTGAAAGAAATCAAGTTTGGGTTTTAGTCGAGCCTCCACCTACTTGTAATCCCATCGGAACGAAGTGGGTTTTCAAAAACAAGCAGGGTGAGGATGGGTTGGTTGTTCGAAACAAGGCTCGTCTTGTTGCCCAGGAGTTTTGCCAAAAAGAAGGGATTGATTTTGAGGAAACTTTTGCCCCTGTTACTCGTTTGGAAGCGATCCAGATTTTTCTTGCATTTGCTGCTTCTATGGGTTTTAAAGTTTTTCAAATGGAAGTTAAATTTGCCTTCTTAAATGGTTTTATCGAAGAAGAGGTTTATGTGAAATAACCCCCTGGTTTCGAAAATCTCAAGTTTCCAAACCGTGTTTATAAACTTCAGAAAGCACTTTATGGTTTGAAACAGGCACCTAGAGCTTGGTATGATAGACTGAAAATATTTTTGTTGGCTCGGGGCTTTAAAATGGGATGTGGATAAAACTTTGTTCCTCATGCGATCTGGCACTGATTTTTTATTAGTTCAGATATACGTGGATGATATTATCTTTGGTGGCTCTTCTCACGCTCTTGTCTCCAAGTTTTCTGAGCAGATGTCCAGGGAGTTCGAGATGAGCATGATGGGTGAGCTGCAGTTCTTCCTCGAGCTGTAGATTAAGCAAACTCCTCAGGGCACTTTCATCCATCAAGCCAAGTACACCAGGGACTTGCTGCGGAAGTTCGACATGAGTGACTTGTCACCTTGGCCGACTCTGATCAGCACTTCGACGGCGCTTGATGAGGACTTGGACGGTGAGGCGGTGGACCAGAAGGAGTACAGGAGCATGATCGGCTCTCTCCTGTACCTGACGGCGACGCGGCCGGACATTCAGTTCGGCGTCGGCCTCTGTGCGCTGTATCAGGCTTCGCCGCGCACCTTCCATAGGCAGGTGGTGAAACGCATCTTCAAGTATTTGAAATTCACCCCTGAATTTGGTCTTTTGTACTCTGCTGATTCTTCTCTGGTTTTGGTGGGCTTTTCTGATGCCGATTTCGGTGGGTGTCGGTTGGATCGCAAGTCGACATCCGGCACTTGTCAATTTCTCGGTACATCTTTGGTGTCTTGGTCCTCTCGCAAGTAGGCTAGTATAGCTCTTTCTTCCATAGAAGCTGAGTATGTTGCCACTGCTAGCTGCTGCTCCCAGATACTTTGGATGAAACAAACCTTGCAGGATTATGGTTTGAGTTTCGGTAGGGTTCCCATTTTTGTAGACAACATGTCAGCTATTAGCATTGCAAAGAACCCTGTCCTACACTCCAGAACCAAACACATAGATATCCGGTTCCATTTCCTGCGAGATAATCATGAGAGAGGACACATAGACCTGATCCATGTCCCTTCAGAGAGGCAAACCGCAGATATCCTCACCAAACCGCTAGAGCAGGATACTTTTGCTCGCTTGCGAGGGGAGCTTGGGGTTTGTTACCCCTTTTGATCGCTGACTTTTCTTTGGTTAGCTTTGTAGGTTTTGTTTGCTCTTCTCTTTGTTTTCTAGGATTGGTAGTTGCATTGTGCATATGCATTGTACATGTTTGTATTTTGCATTGCCTCACTTGCACTAGCATTCTTGTATACATTGCTATGATCCTCTAGTGCCTGCTAGTGTGAGTTGATAAATTTGATCATGTATAGCTTGCTCCACTGTGTATATAACATCATCTGAGTTAAGCTATTTTGATTTGAAAATCTGAAAACATGATCACCCTGTCTTGGCTACTAGCATGTTAGTGCGTGTTGATATGCTTTGCTATCTTATTCATGCTAGTGTAGCTTTTTGTTCAGCAATTCATACTTGAAATGATCTAAATCTAATAAAATTGCTTGAACTGTTCTTGAAATGGATTGAAAAGATCCAGGTGGGATTGCTTGTCGCACTGATCGAGTTTTCGGGACGGCTCACTTTGCACTTGTGAGAACCCGGGCAAGGCTGTGCATGACTGAAACGAGTGCCTTAAGCTTCTGATTGTCTTTGGCATGGGCTTGGCCTCGTTGCTAAGTAAATTATGACAAGCTTTCAACCCCTGGCATTAAGAGTTGCTTGACATAATTTGATTAAAAAATGAATATTTGCAACATGCTTTGGCTAGTTTGGCTCACATGTATGAGTATGATTAGCACAGCTTTCCTTTCCCTACTTGTTAGTGATAGATCATGGATGATGCTTTTATTTCTCCTAAACTAAACTTGCCTAGCTCTAGACTGATTTGATATACCCTGTTGAGCTAGATGCAGGTCTTGTTTATGGATGCACACGTGCTTGTGACTAGATGTTGCTCATATCATTGTATCCCTGAATGCTTTCACTTACACCTCTTGCATTGCATTTTTTGCATAGCATCTGTTCAGGGGGAGTTTCAGCTTCAGGCGGAGCTTTAGGTCTTTTTAGACTTGATGTGTGCATGTGCCAATAAGGGGGAGAATTTGGGAGAAGTGATCGAACAAGGGGGAGACTTGTTTGATTTTTGAAAAACTTGTTGTGCACAGGGCTTTGAGAGTGCATCATTTTGTGAGAGTTGCACGTGTGAAGGGAAAATGCATTTTAGGGGGAGTTTCTGCTTTGGTTGTGGCTCCTGGTTTCCTCGTTTTCCCTCTGCTTCTTGCATGACTGCGTCGAGTGTTACCTCTGTCTTTGAGGAGTCATGTTTTGGCTTTTGATCGATTGCGTCGAGCCGTTGCCCTTGTCTTAGGGAATCGATCTGTGCTTGAGTAAGTGACTATTCTTGACTTTCTGAGCTTTTTGTCACTTGCTTGAGTTCTTCACTTTCTTGCTTCTATTTTATCACTTCTCTGTTTTCAGGTGGTGTGTTGACAATGCACTCATCAAGGGGGAGATTGAGGAATGTTGAGTACTCTATCCTGCCTGTGATGAGTGAATTGTCAACCGTGCGGTGTGATCGTGCACTTGGTCTTTGGATTGCAGGTACACGGGCGTCGAGTGTCGACGGTGAGCTGCCGTGGAGGAGTTCAGGCTGGGCGGCAGCTGTGGCGTCCACTCCTGAATCGAGGGTGCGAGCGGCGACGGAAGGCGGGTTTCTTGGTTTGCGCCAAAAAACCAAGGAGGCGGACGGCGGTTGAAGACGCCAAGTCGTGGAGGCACGGGCGTCGGTCTCGGGATTGGCGGAGGCGACGGGCGTCGACGGCGTCTAGGGCCTCGCTGCGGGCGAGGAGGTGACGGGCGTCGGGCGGCGTCTAGGGCCGTCAGAAGGCCGAGGTGGGAACGGCGTCTAGGGCCACGGCGTGGAAGCAGGAATCTTCCCGCGCGAGGAGTTTTGGCGGTTTTCTCAAAACCGGCCACCTACCCGGGTTTCATGGACCTTCCAAAACCGTGGACCAGATCATCAAGATGGCGGCATCGTGGAGAAGACTTTGTTCCGAAGAAAGAACCTCAGCCGTCAGATGGGATCGTGTACAGGGGGATACTGCAGACCAACCGGTCTGACCGGTCCCTGGCACCGGTCTGACCGGTCTAACCAACCGGTCTGACCGGTCCATGGAACCGGTCTGACGGGTCTCCGCGGGTATAAATACCCCTTCACTTGTATTAGGTTAGTGTGGCTTTTGTAACTTATCCGTGGATTGCTTGTTCCTCCAGGCCGCCGCCCCTGTGTCTCTCTCCTCCCGTTCTTCTCTTTAGAATAGGATTTGCTTATGGATTCGTGAGACTTTGTATTGGATTTGGTTGGGAAAGGGGGCCCTCTCCTCCTTGTGCCCTTTGGGCTTTTGAATCAATCCAATCCCGTCCCTCTTGTGCTCTTTTGTGATGGATTTTTGTTTCGTTTTTGGTGCACATGATCGTGACGGTTCGTAGAGCTTTTGTAGTGATTCCCGTACCCCTAGCCTTATCCCAAATCCTTTGGAATCATGAGTTCTCACAAATTGAAGTTTTTGAGTTCTTGAGAAAACCCCTATCCTTCTTGATCTTTCCTTAAATTCTCAAGTTTCTTTGATCTTTTGGGAAAGATCTCTTGGGGATATGTTCGCAGGTTAGTTGCGGAGGTATCCTCCAAGTTTCACTGGATTTGGACTTCGTTTGCTCGAGATTCTTCTTTTGAAGTCTTGTTCACGGGTTTTTCTGGGTGGCCCCGGTCAGACCGGACGGCAAGACCGGTCAGACCGGTCAAGACCTGTTCAGGCCACGACCGGTCAGACCGGTCCATTGCACCGGTCAGACCAGTCCAGGCAGTCGAGTTCTGCAATTTGCATCGTATTGACTCTTTTGCTTCCGCGTAGCTTCCTTGGACTTTCCACAAGGAGATAGCTGGTCCATAGCTACTCTCTCGTCCTAGGTTTGATCGGCTCCCATTCATCCCCCTCTGGTCGTCGGTTTCGGTCCCTCAAAGATTCTGAACAGATTGGGGTATCTCAACTTTAAAGGGCCGCCTCCACTCCAGCTGTCAAGCCAAAATCTTGCACTGATTCCATCCCCAACAAGTATGTCTCTTCCAAATTTATACCATTCTTTAATTTTTTGGAGCCCTGCCCAGAAAAACGAGCCACCTCTAGTCTTCTTTTGGAAAATGCTCTGCTGCCCCAAGTACTTCTTCCTTAAGAGTCTGATACAAGGGCTGTCATCTCGCAATGTTACCTGCAGTTATATCCAGTGGCCATATGACATGACAGTGTTACCTGCAGAAGCATGACTGAATGAAAATACCCTCTCTCTATAGCATGCAGTACGCAGACATAAAAAAGCTTATCCAACATCCATCATGCTTCTCTAGATCTCCATATCAAATGAAATGGACACACAGTCATAAACCACATGAGCCTGGAGATGCTCGCCTCAATTAAGATCAACTTGCCAATAATTTTCTTCTATTTCTGGCCTTTCTCCATAGGATAGGCATGGCATGCATATCCTTGTCATAGAAACATCTCGTTATCTAGCTAGATTACAAGAATGTCTAGTAGCCAAGTCATAGAAAAAGAAATTCACCCGTAATGACAGACGACATCACGATCGCAAAGGTTATGTCTTGGAATGAGACGCCTTGGCCCATAGTTGAGGGCATCACTGGTCAGTCAAAGCGACTACGGCTGATCTGTTTCCATGCAGCTGCATCTGAATAGTAGCTTTCACATATGCCGTGCCCGCTAGGTCAAATACTAATTTTCAGTCCACCTGCTGCCGGGAGGCTGCTCTGCAGCAACGCGTGCATGGTGCTCAATCAGGAAAACAACTGCAACAATAGGGATGGTGCCAAGACTTGCGAACCCACCACTGACTCGGTGTCGATCCTCATCCGATGTGCTTAGACGCCTGCAGCTACATCTTCGACAGTAGCTCGAGCACTGTGTGTTCAATTGCAGTCAAAATTCATCCCAATCCATTAGTAGCTCACATTTCAGGACTCGCGTGACCTGATCAACAAGTCCTCATTGTTTAACTGCCGCTTCGCATGATACGGGGCATTTCGACTGTGCATCCTAGCTGAATTCCTGACCCATGTAAAGGACAAGATGAACACCTTACTGGAATGTGCAGAGAGGAGTGGTACACATATGGAAGGGTGCAGAGATCATGTCAACAAGTTTTCGGAATTTAATGAAATGCTAAATTGGGAATTTGGAACTCAAATCTGATGCAATATGTTTCTAGTGTATTACATGGTGAAGACCGGCGGCAACTCTCGTCTCAGGACTCAGGAGGATAATACAGTGGAATGCTAAAACATTAAATGATAGTGCTAAGCATCAATATTTGTGCATTAAGCATAGCTGCCAAATACTCGAGGGAAGAGAAAACAATGTGACCTCAGAGATCTTTTTTAGGAAACTACACAATCACTGTATCACACACTGACAACCTGAGCTTAGTATGACAGGCTACAGAGATGGACACACATTTGTCTTCATACATTTAAGACACACAGAAACAAAGTATTTCACTCATCCTTCCATATCACGTTCAGTTCGGACGAAGCCACTTCAGGAAGCATCTCCTCGTCACAGAAGAACGGCCTCGGGGCATTTGCAGAGCGCCCGCACCCCTTGGAGCATCTCTATGACCTCGCGCCGATCACAAGGCTTCATCTGGATGCACCAGAGCCCAACGATCAAGATCAACTGCCAATAATTTTCTTATGTTTCTGACCTTTCTCCATAGGATAGCATGGCATGCGTATCATTATCATTGTCAGAGCATCTCCAAGAGACTAGCAATAATTCTAGCTATTTAGAGATTATGAAACTAGCCAAAAACATAAAAAGCCATCTAAACTGAGTGGTAAACCAACAGACTCTCAAAAATCTGTATATTACAGTGCTAATGGGCCCCACATGTCATACTTCTTGTCTTCTTCCTTCCCACCTCTGCATCCTGCCGCCCTACCTCTGCATTCCGCCGCTCGCCGCCCCGGCCGCCCTCACGCCAGCCTCCAACGGGCCCGCCGCAGCCTCCGCTCGCCGCCCCGAGCCGCCTTGCGTTGGCCTCCAACGCGCCGTTCTCCGATGGCATGAGGCCACGGGGAGGAAGCGCCGGCGGAGGGAGGAGAGGCGCCGACGCGGGAGGCCCGGCAGAGGAGGACGGGTGAGGCCGAGAGCGTGATGGCTAGCGTGCGGCGCTAGCAAAAAATGCTAAAGGGCAGGTGAAGGATGGCGAGCGCGGATAGATAGCGAGGAGGATGTCGTAGGTGTTGGATAGAGTTTTTTCTCCTTTTCTATTTTTAGCCACCGGAGGCAGAATATAAAAGCTGTTGGAGATGCTATCGTACAAACATTTCATAATCTAGCTAGATCACAAGAATGTCATAGTAGCCAAGTCATAGAAAAAAATCCACCCGCAATGACCGACGACTACCTCACAATCTCAAGGTTATGTCTTGGAATGAGACGTCTTGCCCCATAGTTGAGGGCATCACTGGTCAGTCAAAGCGATATGCCGTGCGGCTGCATCTGAATAGTAGCTTTCACATATGCCGTGCCCGCTGGGTTAAATACTAACTTTCATTCCACCTGCCGCCGGGAAGCCGCAGCAACGCGTGCCTGGTGTTCGATCAGGAGAAGAACTGCTGCAATAATAGGGATGGTGCCAACTGCCAAGACTTGCGAACCCACCACTGAGTCGGTGTTCCTCATCCAATGTACCTAGACGCCTATAGCTACATCTTCGAGAGTAGCTCGAGCGCTGTCTGTGTGTTCAATTGCAGTAAAAAAATCATCCCAATCCATTCGCTCACATTTCAGAACTTGCATTGCGTGACCTAATCAACAAGTCCTCATTGTTAACGGAGGCATTTCGACTGCGCATCCTGAATTCCTTACCCATGTAAAGGAGAGAGGAGTAGTACACACGTATATGCAAGGGTGCAGAAATCATGTCAACAAGTGTTAGGAATCTAGTGAAATGCTAAATTGGAAATTTGGAACTGAAATCTGGTAACTCTTGCCACAGGAGGATAATACAGTGGAATGATAAAACATTAAATGGCAGTACGTGATGCTAATAAGCATCAATATTTCTGCATTATATTAAGCATAGCTGCCAAATACTCATGAGGCAAGAGAAAACAACTTGTCCCCTCAGAGATCTTTTTAGGAAACTACACAATCCTGTCTAACACACTGACAACCCTGAGCTTAGTATGACAAGCTACAAACGGACAAACATATGTCTTCATACATGCATTTGAGACACGCAGGAACAAAGTATTTCACTCATCCTCCTCCTCAATCACGTTCAGTTCGGAGGACAGAGAGTACGGAGCCACTTCAGGAAGCATCTCCTCGTCACAGAAGAACGGCCTCGGGGGCATTTGCAGAGTGCCCGCATCCCCTTCGAGCATCTCTATGACCTCGCTCATGGTCGGCCGATCACAAGGCTTCATCTGGATGCACCAAAGCCCAACAACGCAGATCTTCTTCTCCAACTCGTGCATGTCGACATCTTCACTAATCTCCCCAACCTGCTCCCCGGTCAATTGGCCATACACCAGCGATGGGTAGTACGCCTGGCTGGAGCTCCCAGCATGCGGGTCAGCGTTCCTGCGCCCTCCGGCCATCTCCAGCAACAGCATCCCGAAGCTGTACACGTCGGACTTGCTGGATATGGCGCCGAAGCTCCGTGACACCATCTCCGGAGCTATGTAGCCGATCGTTCCCCGCATAGCGCTCAGCGGCACGAAGCTGTTATCCCTTGGGAACAGCTTGGCGAGCCCAAAATCAGCAACTTTTGGGACGAAGTTGCTGTCGAGAAGGATGTTGTGCGGCTTGATGTCGAAGTGTATGATCTGCATGTCACACCCCTGGTGCAGGTAGTTGATACCTCTAGCAATGCCCAGGGCAATGTCGTTGAGCTTGTCCCACGAGAAGCTCTTCTCTGACGAGAAGATGTACTTGTCGAGAGACCCACGGGGCATGAACTCGTAGATGAGTGCCCTGACCGTTTCCTCGGAGCAGAACCCGATGAGGCGCACCACATTAACATGGTGGATCTTGCCAATGGTGGCGACCTCGCTGATGAACTCTTCTCCGTTGCAGCTGGAGCTGCCCAACATCTTGACAGCAATGGGAACGCCGCCTGGCAGCAGCACACCCTTGTATACGGAGCCATAGCCTCCTTGGCCGAGCTTCTCTCTGAAATGGCCTGTGATCGCAATGATGTCTGTGTAGGCGTATCTCGTTGTTACAAGCATTTGCTGCATTCGTAGAAACTTCTCGACTGCATCGATGGTTATTCTTGTTTTCCAGTATCTATGGGCAAGGAAGGCAAACAATGCTAGTGGCACCAATATGTACCTGATAAGAACTGCATAGAAACCAAGGTTGTGTATGTGCAAAAAATGATTTAGCGGGAATGTTTTAATACAATAGAATGATGCTTGGGTATCTAAAGTGAGTACCATGAATAAACTGGAGAACCAACATAGCAACCGGTAGTGTTGTACTGATGATGTTGCGGAGAAAAGATGCCGCACGATTAGCTGACATAAATTGCTCAGTAACACAGTACCAGAAATCTAGATCAATTGTAAGAATGTCCGAAGTCCGATGCTTGGTGCCATCGTTACGAAAATTATAACGAAATACACTGCAAGATCATGCATAGCATAGAAAGGAATTACATTGGGAACCAAATAACGCATTTACCCTTCGCATATAATGATCAGATACTCACCGCTTCGACTCTGCGAGGCAGTCTCTGATGTTCCGACCAGCCTTAAAAGGAAATCGAAGAGCGAATCCTTTCCTCATGTGCTTAATAACATCTATATAGCTTCCCTCAAAAACATTTGAATAGCTTTCATTCTCAGGCATCGTCTCTGGACCGCCCAATGGAGTCATAGCCAGGAAACCGCATGAGGGCGCAAAATACTCAGCTTCGACGGCAATATAGTCGGGCCTTATTGACACGTAGATGAAAGAATCTGCTGTGCTCAGGCATTTGACCGGCCATGAATCATTGTACTTTATTTCCTGCGAACAATTCATAAAGGTAGCCCATGGACCACTCCAGGTTGGGTACAGCTCAATGCTGCCATGTGACTTGCCATAGTAGTGATGATGATAATAATAAGGTCCGTAATCCCACCGCGGAAGGGGGCAACTATTTTGCATGCCCAAATTGACGTCAACAACCAAGAAGTAAGAACCTGTGTAGTCGATGCCAAGCACGTTGTATGTTCCACTGCCGATGCGGATCGTAGCACTGGTCTCCGTGCAAACCAGCTCGTACGATTGAACACCACACCCATGTGGATCACCTTGCCGACGGAAGGGGTATGATACGTTGCTCAAACCACCGCAGGAGAAAGGAGGACAAACAACATGATGCCGCCCCCCTACATCTGCAACAAGAACTGCAAACACAGATAATAATACAGATAAGGCTCGCAGGGAAGTAGTAGTAGAGCCATGAGATGTCGCAGACATCGCCACGGCACAGGAAGGTTCGTGCTACACAGAATGGCAAACCAACGAATGAGGGCAAAGATGAGTGGGTAGCAGCCGAGGAGCAATCAATCACTATTTGTGCGAGAAAAATGAGGTCTTGTTTAGTTACTTTCAAAATTTTACAAGATTCTCCATCACATCAAATTTTTTAACACATGTATGAAATATTAAATATAATTAAATAAAATAACTAATTACACAGTTTGTCTATAATTTGCGAGACGAATCTTTTGAGCCTAGTTAATCCATGGCGGGACAATAATTACTAAATACAAACGAAAATGCTACAGTATTTTACACCCAAAACTTTATGCATCTAAATAAGGCCTGAATATACTGGCACTACATGTTTGTGATGCCACTAACTTTTGACTTGCTGGTCTTTCTTTTCCGTTTCTCTTCTTTGGTCCGCATGCGCATGGCCCCTTTGACGGACCGAATGGCACTACATGATTGTGGATATGCCACTGACTTTTGACGTGGTAGTGTCTTTCTTTTCCGTTTCTCTTTTTTGGTCCGCATGGTCCCATAAAAAATGGGACTAAAGAGGAACAAACAAGTTTAACGGTTCAATTGAGGTAGGAGTATAATATTATTTTTTTAATTCGGACAAACAAATTCCACCGCAAGAAATTTTGCCAGCTAAACTACCTTCAATCAGCCTGTTATGTAAGTTTTACTCCTTAGTGGGAAATAACACACCTGGTGTGTGTTTTAAAAATATGCATCCTTAGCGGCATGATATGAATTTTCCGCAGGCTACAGAACCAGAGCAGGCATCAGGCCACCAGCAAATAAATACAAATGAAAAAATAATTCATTAATATTGGTTGTAGAAAATAAAAAAATTCAAAGATTGTAAGAAAAATACTGTCCTGGCCACCCTGCGCATGACTGCGTCGGGCAGGGTGACCAGCTCCTCGCCCCCGCGCAGGCCACGGCAGCCCCGGCCCGCGTGCCCGCGCCACCGCCATCGATGCAGCTCTACTCCCTTTCTCTGAGGTCTTGTTTAGTTGGTAAAAAGTTGTTGGTTTTGGTATGTAGCACATTTCGTTGTTACTTAACAAATAATGTTTAATTATAGACTAATTAGGTTTAAAAGATTCATCTCGTGCTAATTAGTTAGACTGTGTAATTAGTTATTTTTTCAACTGCATTTAATGTTTCATGTATGTGTTCGAACATTCGATGTGACGGGTACTGTAGAAATTTTTTTAGAAATTAAACAGGGCCTGAGTCTCTCTCTCTCACTATGGCACGTGTCGCCCTGGGCACGAAAAATCGAGAACCGAGGACCGAACCGAAAAAACCGAGAACCGGAGCCGAACCGAACCGAAACTGAGAATTTCGGTTCATTTCGGTTCCTGATTCTCAGGTGTAATCATCTAGGCCCTTAAGGTTTGTTTCGGTGATTAATGACAACCATTATTGTGACTAATGAGTTTGTGCAGCTTAATGAAATATTATCGCTCATTAGATCATATGTTAAAGAGGCCCCTAAATTTCATCATGCAAAAAGGTGATCTTAGTATTCAACTCAAGTATATAACAAGACTAAGGATCTTTCTAGTCCTAAGTGTCGCAAGGATGAGAAGGACACTTAGGTTAGTATAGGTTTTATAGTTTTGTAGAGATCGCACTATTAAGAGGGGTTAAGGCCAAGTAACTTGAGCATGGACATGGTCAATCAAAAATGGATGCACACTATGGTCACTCAGGTTCTTAGAAGATCAAATAAGTGGTTTTTAACTTATATCTCAAGAATATTTGGATTTCATTTCAAGACTCAAATCAGAAAAGGTAAAATCAGAAAAAGTCTATACACCGGTTTAACCGACGACTCCAATTTTCTATACGTTGGTTAAACGCAGTTATTAGAGTCTGGACAAGTACATACACCGATTAAACCGACGATATTTGAAATCAACGTCGGTGCAGTTGTCCAGAACGTTGGTTTTTCCAGGGATTTCTAAGATTATACTCACCGGTTAAACCGACGATATTTGAAATTAACGTCGGTGCAGTTGTCCAGAACGTTGGTTTTTCTAGGGATTTCTAAGGTTATACTCACCGTTTAAACCGACGATATTTGAAATTAACGTCGGTGCAGTTGTCCAGAACGTTGGATTTTCCAGGGGTTTCTAAGGTTACACTCACGGGTTAAACCGACGATGGATTTGAGTTAGCGTCGGTGCAGTTGTCCAGAGAGTTGGTTTTTCAGTTGATCAGTGGACAACTACACTCACCGGTTAAACCGATGATACGTCGATTAAATTGCCCGAGTTGTAACGGCTAGTTTTCCAAATGGGCAGTTTACATTCATCGGTTAAACCGACGATAACTTTTGGAGGACCGTCGGATTAACCGGCGATGCGTACTTTTCTGGCAGCTTTTCTCCAACGGCTCTATCCGCGTGAGCTGCCTATATATACCCCTCCAATGAGTCATTTTGAAGTCTCTTGACACCAGGCAACATTCATACACTCATACTATTGTTGAGAGCCACCTTGAGCTTCATATTCCACTCATTTGACCATTCAATCATTCAAGAAGCAAGACTAAGGACTTGAGTAGAGAGAAGCTTGTGTGCATCCATTCTTGGTGATCGGTTCTTGCTCAAGTGAAGGCCCTAGCTTGTTACCCTTGGTGATTGGCAGCACCTAGGCGATCTTGGTGATTGAGGTGTTTCTTCCGGAGCTTGCCAAGTTGATTGTGGGAGCCCAAAAAAGTGTGTACGTGGCTTGAGCTCCACCACGCGCGGGATGGTGAATGGAGACTCTTAGTGAGCACCCTCGTCTCGGTGACTTGGGAGGTGACAAGACTCTTAGTGAGTGTCACAATGTGGATTAGGGATGTGTGCCAACACATCGACACCACGGGAAAAAATCCGGTCGTCTCTTGCCCACTCTTTACTTTCAAGCACTTACTTTCATGCAATTATTCATGTGCTTGACCTTAGAGATCATAACTTAGCTCTACCTTGCTTAGTTTCATATCTTGTTGTATTCTTTATAGTTTGTGTAGTTTGCTTAGTTAGCCGGTTGGTGAATTAAGCCTTACTAGTATTGCATAGGTTAAGGTTGCTTAATTTTGTTTTAGAAATTTGAAAAAGGCCCAATTCACCCCCCTCTTGGTCCATCGATCCTTACATCAGGAACCGAAGTACTCGGTTCGGTATCGGTTCCTAAGTCGGTTAACCGAAGAACCGATACATTCAGCCCGCGAAAGCATAAACCTGGCCTGTAATGCTGTGGAGAGCAATTTTTTTAAATGATAGATGTTTTGGCCTTGATTTCCTTATGAGAAGCTAAACTTGGCATAGCACTTCCTTTACTATGTTCGCTTTCCAAATTGTTGTTATATTTTATTTTCATACTCTTTTCAGTTATCAAGAGTCGCGTCATTTATCTTGACGTGAGTAGTTAGCAAAAATTTGGCCTGGGCCAAATCTGGTCGGGGTCAAAGGTTGGCTCGACTCAGTGGTGTCGCGCCGCTGGAAATGGCGTGACTCTTTGAAGAGTCGCGCCAAGCCACTCGGCGCGACTCGTAAAGGAGTCACACCACGTGATAGCACCGACCAGATCTGGGGTAGGGTAATTACGCACCAATTAGTCACGCCAAGGGAAATGGCGCGACATCCTCACATTGGTGCCGACCAGATTTGGCTCAAGATACTTTGGTGCCAAGAGAAATGGTCTGACTCCTTGCAAGACAAGATATTTGATTGCCCATCACAAGATTGTAGATATCACATTACCAGTTTGATAGGACATTACAATATACTCGATTGCACAAAGTGTCTTCAATTACACGTCTAACAATAGTAGTACCAATAGATGACCACAAAGTGCACATTACAAGTCCACTACAAAAATAATTCAAATTACAGCAGTTCATGATAGATAAACAAGGTTCATATGCACCAAAAGATGCTTTCTTCATCTAGTCGGAATTGTTGTCGTAAAGCAACTCGTCATCACCACAGTCATCGTCATTATAACTGCTATCAATGGCGACCCCCTTTCCTTTATCATCCCTAACCTTCATTGCCTCCGTTTGAACCTCCCATATCATCTCCTCGCTCTCCAACTTTGCACTCATCTTAGCTTGCCCTATGCCAAGCTTAGCAGCCGCAACATGACCCAATTCGTACTCAATCCCCCACTTCAACTCAAACCCTACAAAAACTCTAACCAACTCAAACCCTAAAAAATCCGCGAAATGGAGGAAAATCAATCGGTTAGAATGGAGGAGCTACCTTCAAGGATCGATTTCCCTTCGAATCGGATAGAGAATGGAGTGAATCTAAAGGGAGAGAGGGAGGGGCGGCGCCATGGAGGTCGGGTCAAGTGGGGAGTGGAGGAAAAAAATGGGAGAAGAAAGAGAAGGCTGGCTGGGTGGACCTGTATTAGGCTGAGTCGCGCCACGGCGCATGGCATGACTCAATCGCGCCAAAGCATGTGGCGCGACTCAGCCTTGCCACGTCAGGCTCGCTGGCACGCGTGTACCAGGGTGGCAGCTCGGTCGCGCCGAAGCATGTAGCGTGACTCTTCAGGGAGTCGCGCCACGAGACTTGGCGCTACCAAAAGGACTAGTTCTTGAAAATTTAGATCTGGACGGATTATTATTAAAATATTAGATTAAAAATGACTAAAAAATCCCAAAAAGGATTAAAAAGGACTTGCCACGGGGCTGCAGGCAAGGCGAAGCTCGGTTAGTTCGGTTCAAACCGGAACCGAACCGAACTAACCGAAACCAAAATTGCTCGGTTCTCGATCCTAAAAAGAACCGAACGGTTCCTATTTTTGAAGAACCGAACTTCTCTGAAAATCGATGAACCGAACCGATCAGTTCGGTTAGAACCAAATGCCCAGGCCTAGGCACGTGGGCCTCAGCCCCAAATTGACGGCCACCTGAGTGTCACGTGTCCAAAATCGTCGCCACATCAGTGTGAAATCCAAAAAACGGCCTGAGGGTATAAATTGACTAGTTTGTCAAGTTTAGGTACCTAAATTAGATGATTTTGAAGTTTGGGGTCAAATTTAGACCTCCCGAAGAGTTGAGGGATCAAAAGTGGACTTTTTTCTAATTTAAAATGGAGAGAGTAACTAATTTGGATGCTGACTCCATGTTTTATTTTGCCCATAGGAGGCATTAATAATAGTAAGACTAAATCACATCGAAGATACACATGGTGGATACATTAAGCACTAAATCACATCGAAGAAACATAAAACTTGCAAGAAATTCATACATTTTGCGAAGTGCTCAAATAGGTCACACTCACACATCTTGACTCGGGAGGTGCAATTATGACCTGGGCCATTTTGCGTGGCCTAGACGGCTAGACTAGATTTCACTGTTCACCCCATTTGTTGATGTCGTCATTTAACTTTCACATACGACCAATCCCATAGGCTGCTAGGCAGTAGTTAGTGACCAGCCCACCACTTTTTGTTGTGCACTGCCGTCGTGGTTGCGCAGGTGCCGAACCAAGTACGCCCCCGTCCACATATTCTTATCAGATGCTTGGTATAGATGCATTCTTGACTTTTTTTTTGAGGGAAGGTATAGATGCATTCTTGACTCTTTTTTTTTTAGGGAACTCTTGACTAATATTTTCCATAGTTAAAACACTGCTACCCAGGAGTGCTTTGAATTATGATGGGTTTGTGATAGACGAGTGACTGGTCATGAGTCTTTAGGGCATGAAAGCTTCGACTTTCCGTGGGTGTGCCGTAATAGTTTCGTATGATGTGACAACAAATAAATTAGCACTGGCTTCCTGAAACCCCGTTACTATCCCAGCAATTGAAGTTCCATTGGCAGCAGGAATTCCAGCAAGCAGCTATAATGATAAGAACGGCATCCGTCCGTCCAAGAGGTTAAAGCAAACAGGTGCTCATTCTGAAGCACTTGCAAACCTTCTCTTCGTCCACCTCCATAGTCCATCCCCACATATACTCCATGGATTTGCATAGATTTCTTCTCACAGCACTGCTGCTTTCACTTCTGAACCATGCATCCTATCCTGCCAAATCATGGGAAGAAGAAGACTTCCTCAAAACTTGTCCACCACATAGATGCAGCAAACATCATGGGCCAGAGATCCGGTTCCCATTTCGGCTTTCAACCCACCCTCGATCATGCGGTGCACCTGGGATGCAGTTGTCATGCTCTGGACATGACACAATCCTAGATCACCCAGTTCTTGGTTCCTGCAAAGTGACTGCAATATATTTCAGGCATCTTGTCATGAACGTCATCCCACACGTGTCCTCATCATCACGCTGCCCACTTCAGAAGCTCATCTCAACAAATCAATCAACTGATGTGTATAGACCTGTTCAGCAGGATTTTCTTGATTCAGTACTAGTAGGTTGCTCAATTGATTCGGTAGCAACAAACCAAGAAGGCATTGTTGATTCAGTACTACTTTATCAAATATCCATGTCCTCACACTTCCCACAAGGTCACCAACGGCTGAATAGTTTTACAAAGTTATAATGCGAGCCTTTTGTTTCTGCACAGTAAGATCATGTTAACTCTCCTTGTTTATCTATTTTATGTTGTAAGGGAACTTTGCATTATGTTAACCTACATTATACAGATTTTTGCATAGTGATAAATTGTTTTATAAAACTTAACTGCAAATAAGTCGAAATTGGTTCTTCTGGGTCACTGGCTAGTGTTCCGTTGTAGATCTTTGCGGCAGCTTAAAGTTAATGTAGAGTCAGTAGAGACTAGAGACACCCAATGCCCAGTGGCTAGCTTCTGGACACACAATAAGGTTGTAGAGTCATCCAAGGCAACAGATGATAATGTTGAATTATAATGGTGATGGTCGGTGAAACAGGTAAACAGAAATAAGATACATTTGTACAAGAACATTTGGAATCATCAGTAAATTGGTTAGTGATTTAATTACGAAAGTTTGTGTCTGATGGAGTAATAGCTCTCATATACCTGCATGTACAAGTGAAAATAATGTTATTATATGTAAAACACTTCTATAATATACATTTTTACTAGTATACAACTATAAAAAGCAATTGTCGATATCTTGCAATAGATACTGCAAAAGGTTAAGAACCTCAATTGAGTGAGAGCAGCAAGGGTGTACTGTTGCAGGCAGCATTTTAGAAGTGCTTTAATTTTTATTTTAAAAACAAACTATGGGAAGACTAATTTTCACTCTTCATACCTGCAGGTTCGAATGTCAAACTCATTGCAGGTAACACTGCCACTGAAAATTTACCTTTCTGACTGATTTTTTTGTTGTTACACCCTAAATTTTATCATATAATGTTCAACAACAACCACTATATTATTTTCCAAACAAGTAATTTGGCCACTGGACATAGCTATTCCTGCTCATTGTGCAGTTTGCTCATTTATTTTCTTTTATTTCAGCTACAACATCGGTAGCCACCTTCGTTGTTCTGGTGACCACTGCACTCTATCTTTTACTGAAGAAAAGATATAATGAAGAAATACATTTGAAAGTTGAGATGTTTCTCAAGACATATGGCACCTCCAAACCCACAAGGTACACTTTCTCTGAAGTTAAGAAGATAGCAAGACGGTTCAAGGAAAAAGTAGGCCAGGGTGGATTTGGAAGTGTTTACAAAGGACAGCTACCAAATGGTGTACCAGCGGCCGTCAAGATGTTAGAGAACTCTACAGGCGAGGGAGAAGATTTCATCAACGAAGTAGCAACCATTGGACAAATCCACCATGCAAATATTGTCCGCCTCCTGGGATTTTGCTCTGAAGGAACAAGACGCGCGCTTATTTACGAATTTATGCCTAACGAGTCATTGGAGAGATATATATTCTTGCATGATTCCAGTATTTCCCAAGAGCTTCTAGTACTTCACAAAATGCTAGAGATTGCTAAAGGCATTGCTAGAGGAATGGAGTACCTACATCAAGGATGCAACCAGCGCATCCTCCATTTTGACATCAAACCTCACAACATCTTGTTAGACTACAGCTTCAATCCAAAAATTTCGGATTTTGGCCTTGCTAAGTTGTGTGCAAGGGACCAAAGCATTGTTACCTTGACTGCAGCAAGAGGCACAATGGGCTATATTGCCCCAGAGATATATTCTCGGAATTTTGGTGGGATATCATACAAGTCAGATGTTTACAGTTTTGGCATGCTGGTGTTAGAGATGGTGAGTGGACGAAGGAACTCAGACCCTGGTATTGAGAACCAAAACGAGGTTTACCTCCCACAGTGGATCTACGAGAGAGTAATCGCTGGGCAAAACCTGGTACTTAATAGGGATACTACAGAAGAGGAGAAAGAAAAGGTGAAGCAGATGGCCATTATGGCACTCTGGTGCATTCAGTGGAACCCCCAAAACCGTCCATCAATGACAAAGGTGGTAAACATGCTAACAGGAAGGTTGCAGAATCTACATATACCACCTAAGCCGTATATCTAGTCTAAATCTGAATGCCATCCTATGACATAAAACATGGAGGTCTTTTTTTTTTCAAGTGTACCGTGATTTAGCAAGCATGGTCAGGAGTTATGCTTAATTTCACATGTGAACATCTGAACATTGTAATGCATAGACATAGAATGTATTTAGATCATTCCACTGTATCACGTCGCATGAGTGTGCCTTTGTCAGTCTTTGCTGTGTAATAACTTAATCTGAAACATATCACATCGAATTTGATTTCCAGTGTCATGGTTCAATTGTTGAGGTTACCTAGAAAAGCTGTTACTATAATATTGTGTACTACTCCTCTAATTCCCTCCACACGTCACATTAAGGTGTTCTACTTTACCGGTTCATGGAATGCGTCCGAAATATCAGAAGAGCATCGTCATGCAGACCGCAGGGCAGTTAAGGAATCAAACCTCAATAAGGTTTTAATACATGTCCTACCCACAGGTTGGAATTTCATCGAAATGTGGCGACATGCCAGCATTATTGTCGGTATCCTGTAACAGGGATACTCGCTCCTACTGCAACGAGGCAGGACTCGCGTAGTCATCCGTAACTGCGCGACAAGGGGCGAAGCAGCCGGGCCCCACGGGTCATGCTCTTTCTTCACCGGGCCAACGGCCCCGGATCCGCTCCCCGCTCTGGGACGGGTCCGGTGACGCCACGTGTCCCTGAGAAAGGGAAACTCCGAACCAACAGCCGAGGCCGCGGACCCCCTGTAGGGGTCCGGGATCTCCCGCGTCCGTCTGGACCTCCCACGCGCGTAGAACCAACATACCGCCGAGGGGGGTCCGGAGCCGCCGCGTGTCCCGCAGGCACGGGTCTTCCGCTGGAAGACTCGCCCACCCACCGCATTTAATGCGGGTGGTTGAGGTGTGCTCTGCCGCCGTGGCACGCGGGGCAGTCTTTGTCAGGTCTCACTGTAGACCGCGTATTACCGAGGTACACAGTGCAGCCGCCTGCGCCGCATCCGCGCATAGCCCATCTGCCGCATTAAATAGATACGACGGCACGGCACTTTTCCATCATGCCGCCTACGCCGCCAGCTACACGGCCCGTTCAGCTACGCTACAGGCGACGCCGCAAGCTGCCCTTGGCGCCGTTTCGACAAGACAGGGCAAAGTGCGCCGGTCGGAAGATTTCCGCGGACAAACCAGGGAAATCTTGGTATAAGATCTTCTTCGCCTGCAACGCCATAATGTATGAACAGTACGTTATTTTGTACTGCATCGTTGGGCCCATCTGTCGGGGACCCAACGGCCATGTACGCGCCTCTCTTGAGATATAAAAGGGAGGCGCTCGCTGCACACACCAAGCTTTTTCCAAGCTCACCCAGACTCAAGCAATATAACACACAGTGGATGTAGGGTATTACGCTCCGGCGGCCCGAACCACTCTAAACTTGCTGTGTTCATCGTGTTCTTGAGCGAGATCGAACTAGTCCTAGCTAACCCTCGAGAACTCACCCTCTGGGCTTAGGCAGGTGCATTCCGCTACCCGGCTGTGGTTTGCCACACCACGACATTTGGCGCGCCAGGTAGGGGTATTAGCTGGTTTCAGTTCATCTCTTGCTCGTCTCCATGGTTCGGGTGGACAACGTGGAGATGACAGAGGGTGTGGCGTCCTCCGCGCCACACGCCTCTCGCCTTCCTGCTCCAGGGGCAACCGTGCCTGTGGAGCAGCCACCATTGGCGGCGGCGCGCGCTGCACGTCGGCAAGAGTCAGGGCGCCCGTCAAGGGCCCCCTCACAAGCTGCGAGTGGCGGAGCGCTGGCGGCGGCTAGGGAGTTGCTTCGCAACCCTCCGGCAGCTGCAGCCTCGCCAGACGCCCTGAGGCAGTGGCGGGACGACGTTGACCGTCTCCTCTATCTGGCTCAGGCCTCCCCCAGTTCTGCAAGGACTGGGCAACGACCTCCGCCTGGCAATGCGGTGGTACCCTACCACCGGAGCCAGGGCGGTGCGTCGGCGTCTGTGCGCTCCCCCACAGTGAGGGGTGCACAAACAGAAGACCTGCGGGCGGATCTCAACCGCAGGCGCGCGGGTGAGTACGCCCGCATCTCCGTGGGGAGGGCGCGGGAGCGCCGCCTCAACATTGAGGGCCGCAACCTCAACGCCCACTTGGACGTGGCGGCACCCAAGTTTCCGGTGGGGTGGGCTGCGCTGCGCTGGCGGAGCACCTCCGCGCGGTGGCATGGCCATCCAAGTTCCGCCCGCACCTGCCGGAGAAGTACGACGGTACCACTAACCCGTCGGAATTCCTGCAGGTGTACGTTACCGCCATCACAGCAGCTGGTGGTAATGACGCCGTCATGGCGAGTTACTTTCATGTAGGCTTGGCTGGGCCAGCCCGGACTTAGCTCATGAACCTCACTCCTGGGACAATTCAGTCCTGGGAGGAGCTCTGTGTGAGGTTCACTGCGAACTTCGCCAGTGCATACCAGCAGCAGCAGAAAGAATGAGGAGATCGGCAACCCCAATCCGGTGGAAATGGGCGAGATGAACAGCACAAATTCCCCGGTGCACAGGTTGCCGAGGGGAACCGAGCCTGCTCGAATCCCCCAAGCAGTCTCCTATGCACTCCACCCAAGCAGGCGGCGCACCGTGTTCAGCTCCTCCTCAGTCTGGAAACGGCAGGGATGAGCAAGGGATGCCATCTCGCTATGGAGGCGAGGAGCAATCTACGCAGAGGAGCAAAGGGAGAGGAGGCTCGAATGCAAAGGGGCGCAAAGGTTGGAAGGAAGAGGGCGAATGCGGGAAAGTAACCGCGGTATGCGGTTCGACCCTTTATGAAGCCTGACCCAACCAGCGCGCCCCGGAACCATCGCTGGAACCCAAGCGACGTCCGCACCTAGTGTTAACCGCCCAGTCCATGACAAGGGGGCCCAGGCCCACCTGTCAGGGAGAACGGGTAACAAACAAAGGTGTGAAAATGCGGGATCTAAACCGTCGCCCGCGCGCGAAGCGAGGCGGAAGCTGAGCCGACGTGCGCGCATTAAGCGCTGGCATGACCAAGCTTTTCGGAAACTGCGCTGGTGGAAATATCCCGTTTACTCCGGCCGCAACAATGCCGAGCGTCGCACGCGTGACTAGGTGAACCACTATGCGTAGGGGCACGAGTCAGTAAGCCGCTGCGATGTGATGACGCAGCGAAAAACTCGATGGATGGTCAAAGCCGGTCAAGACTCCTGCAGTAAGAGGCTTCAAGTTATGCAGAGCCAAATCACAGTAGTGGCCCCGCCTGCGTGTTCGTCACCTCTGCCGAGGTGGGCCCGGGGGCCACTGTCGGTACCCTGTAACAGGGATACCCGTTCCTACTGCAGCGAGGCAGGACTCGCGTAGTCATCCGTAACTGTGCGACAAGGGGCGGAGCAGCCGGGCCCCACGGGTCAGGCTCTTTCCTCATCGGGCCAACGGCCCCGGACCCACTCTCCGCTCTGGGACGGGTCCGGTGACGCCACGTGTCTCTGAGAAAGGGAAGCTCCGAGCCAACAGCCGAGGCCACAAACCCCCTATAGGGGTCCGGGACCTCCCGCGTCCGTCCGGACCTCCCATGCGTGTAGAACCAACATACCGCCGCGGGGGGGGGGGGTCCGGAGCCGCCGCGTGTCCCGCAGGCGCGGGTCTTTCGCTGGAAGACACGCCCACCCACCGTATTTAATGCGGGGTGGTTGAGATGTGCTCTGCCGCCGCGGCACGCGGGGCAGCCTTTGTCAGGTCTCACTGTAGACCGCGTATTACCAAGGTACACAGTGCAGCCGCCTGCGCCGCATCCGCGCAGAGCCCGTCTGCCGCATTAAATAGATACGACGGCACGGCACTTTTCCATCATGCCGCCTACGCTGCAAGCTATACGGCCCGTTCAGCTACGCTGCAGGCGACGCCGCAAGCTGCCCCTGGCACCGTTTCGACAAGACAGGGCAAAGCGCGCCGGTCGAAAGAGTCCCGCGGACAAACCAGGGAAATCTTGGTATAAGATCTCCTTCGCCTGCAACGCCATAATATATGAACAGTATATTATTTTGTACTGCATCGTTGGGCCCATCTGTCGGGGATCCAACGGCCATGTACGCGCCTCTCTTGAGATATAAAAGGGAGGCGCTCGCTGTACACACCAAGCTTTTTCCAAGCTCACCCAGACTCAAGCAATATAACACACAGTGGATGTAAGGTATTACGCTCCGGCGGTCCGAACCACTCTAAACCTGTTGTGTTCATCGTGTTCTTGAGCGAGATCGAACTAGTCCTAGCTAACCCCCGATTACTCACCCTCTGGGCTTATGCGGGTGCATTCCGCCACCCGGCTGTGGTTTGCCACACCACGACAATTATCATCTTCCTGGGCTACGAAATTGTGCGTGCTCATTCCCCACTCCCCAGACCCCAGGTAACACAACAATCCTGAGTTCTAGCAACGCAGAAGTAAGAGCAAGGGTGTTACTGTTACCTCTGTCTTTTTTTTTTTGAGTAAAATGCACCGTGGGCACCTGAATTTGCAGCGCTGTGTCAAATAGGTCCATAAACTTAGAAACCAGACATCTAGCCACTCGAACTTCCGAACCCATTCACCCCAGGTCCAGCCCGGTTTTGCATGGCTTGCATGACACTGTGAGGCCGGGATTTGCTACAGTGACTCCGGATTTACTATAGTAACCGCGGTTTTGTTTTTTTCTTTTCTAATTTATTTCGGCTGAATCTTTGAAAAATCATAACTCTTCGATACGACATCGTATAAAGATGATTTTTATATGAAAATTATAGCCCTCGACGAGATCTACAACTTTCTAGTTTTGAGTTTTTTCATTTCATGAAGTTAAGTTGCCCAAAAAAATTGTACAAAAATACAACACCATAATAATCACGTATTTCTGCTTGTCGCACTAGAAAATTAATATATTTTTTTGTTTTTTGTCAAATGAAGACACTTGTATACTAAAATTTTAGCACTATAAAAGATCTAGATTTTTATAGTTTTAAGTTTTTACATTTGAAGTTGTTAAGATGTCGATAATCTTATTGACATCTTAACAACTTCAAATGTAAAAACTCAAAACTACAAGTATCTAGATCATTAAAAGTGTTAAAATTTTGGTATACAAAATGTCTTCATTTGACAACAAATAAATAATATATTAATTTTCTAATACGACCAGCAAAAGTACGTGATTATTATGCTGCTGTAATTTTATATAATTTTTTGAGCACCTTAACATCGTCAAATGAAAAAATTCAAAACTAGAAAGTTGTAGATCTCGTCGAGGGCTACAATTTTTATATAAAAATTATCTTCATCCGATGTCGTATCGAAGAGTTATGATTTTTCGAAGATCCAGCCGAAATAAATTAGAAAAGGAAAAAACAAAATCTCGGTGCTGTAGCAAATCCGGGGTCACTGTAGCAAATCCCGGCCGCACAGTGCCACGGAAGCCATGTAAAACCGGGCTGGAGCTCGGGTGAACGGGTTCGCAAGTTCGAGGACTTAAATGTCTAGTTTTCTAAGTTCGTGGACCTATTTGACACAGCGCTACAAGTTCAGATGGCCACTGTGTATTTTATTATTATTTTTGAACGAACAACTGTTACCTCTGTCAGCACCGAGTAGGATGCGGATCCGGAGAGGTCGCGAGGTGGCGATGTCGCCTATGAGCGCAAGGAGGTCTATGGCCCATGGGCTCGGTTGGGCCCATGTAGAAATGTATTCAGAGTTCGCTTAGGGGTTGTTTGATTTTGGGGGGTTAAATTTTGTCTACGTCACATCAAAAAAAACTTTAGTATTTAAAAATATTAAATAAAGATTAATTATAAAACTAATTGTAGAATTTTTGGATCAAATTGCGAGACGAATCTAATGAGGTATATTAATTCATGATTAGAGGATAATTACTGTAGTAAATTATGAACTAATTAAACTCATTAGATTCGTCTCGTGAATTAGCCCTCGGCTGTCAAAAAAAAATTTATAAACATATTTTATTTGATACTCCAAAAATTATAGTAAATCACAGAAAAATCATAAAATAAAAAATCAAATTGTGTTGGACTCCGAATGAGTAGATCTACTCGGTGAACATATAATATATTATGCTTTATTATATTTGTTTTACAGCTATGAAGAAAAGTATAAATCTAAAGATAAAAAAATATACTAAATTATATTATATATTCATTTTGTAGATATACTCATTAGGAGTCGAACACAATTGATTTTTTTATTTTATAATTTTTCTATAATTTACTATGATTTTTCAAAACTGCTTTAGGGGATAATTTGACCTGTTTTGGAAAATTCAGGGGGTGATATAGACCGTTTAATATGTTGAGGGGTTATGTTGTCCACCCTATAGGTGGGGGGTGATACAGAATTTTTTCTTTTCTATTTTATGATTTTTTTATGATTTATTATGATTTTTCAAAGATTAAATTAAAATAAATATAAAAGAAAAATAGTAAAACTGCTCTCAAACCCGCTTAAGGAGGTCGTGCGACCAGTTTCGGAAGTCAGAAAAAAAAGACTTTTTCCAAAAAAAATTCTCTCAAATTTTGTTTTCTGGAGTTATCTTCCGGTCAAAGTAGGCTTATGGCCAAACTGGGCCGAGCTGCACGAATGCAAACAGGCCCACTGCTCTCTCACACCCATCCGAAATCCGATCACTTTGTTTGACTAGTAAATGTGCCCGTGCTAACGCTACGGATACATTTCAGATATAAAAAACAACATATGATCCACATGCCAAAATAAGAAATATATGTTTTCCCTGGTGATACTTTGTAAATGAAATAAGAAAAAAAACTATATGTTTTGATTGATATTGAAGCATCAAGTAGGATATATTTAAGATCCATGGAGAAAAGGAAACAGACATTGATGGCTGTTAAATCAAATAAAAAAACTATATAATTTGATCGACATTGAAGCATCAAATATGATGTATTTAAGATCCATGAAAAAGAGGACACATAGATATAGATGGCATAGCCATGCCAATGTTTTAAAATGCTGTCAGCGATATGTAGTTTAATTCTCCAACACAAATTAAATGGACCTGAACAACTGCATGAATCACACTCATGGAATGCATGCTCTGCTGTAAGCATGATCACCCCATCATCTATCTATCTATATTGCACCCCATCCCCCAACCACCGGCTCTTGGATTTCTGTAATTTGTGCTGATTTCCCCATGCAACCATTTTCAGGGTTTCACTGCTGTGATCGACATCTCTGGGGGATTTTCTTCTTAGAGGGATAATGGATTGCCTACCACCCAGTGATCTGAGCTTTGCCAGCAATTAGTATATCTTTCTGACGCCCAATATTCTGTCGAGCGGCGTAGCTCAAGGATTGTAGCAGTAGCAGAACACAGTTTTCTTCTCGGCTTCCAAAATAACAGCACTGAATAAATGGAGCCTGCTAAGCAGAACAGTAGCAGAACAGATTGGGGTTTGTGTACTCCTTTGGATGATGCATTTCACATAAATGTAGATGGCCATACCTGAGCAGTATTGTGCTACAGACTCACAGCACCACCTCTTTTGCAAGGAAAAAAAAGGCACATCAAACTAACTAAGCCATTCGGAAGAAATGCCCTTTTCACCTCGCATTGCAACGGACGAAGAAAGCACTCCCTGCCTCCCTGAATGCATGCTCTCAAATCACAAGCGCGTCCATACCTCAGTTCCGTCCGTGGCCACCCGCAGGCGCCAAGAGAAGCTGCGTTCGGAGGAGGAGGCGACGGTGCTGCGCTCCGTGCCGGCGCGCATGGCGTATGACTTCACCAATCTCTGCGTCCACGGCGACGGACGAAGCAGCCACACCTTCTCTATCAGTCTGCAAATACATCTCTGCGTTCACGGCGACGACCAAGCATTTCAAAATTTCTCCCTAGCAACGAAGAGCTGAAATTGCCAGAGGAATTCACCCCACGACCAAGCATTTCGACGGCTGGTTTCTTCTTTGAATCTCGAGAGGGGATTAATCATTAATCCCCATCTCGTCGGCGAGGATGTCGTCGGCGAGGATGTCGCCCACTCGCCCCGCGAGACTGAGGCCTCGTGCGGCAACACCCACGCGAGCCACTCCTTATGGAAGCGCAGGAGCGGGAGCACCACCTCCGGGCCCGCTGCCGTGGTGTTACGGTCGCCACGGCCCTGGCGTCGTCCGGGACCTCGTCGTGGCCGACGCCCTTCCCCCGCTCGTCAAGCCACCTTTTTGTTGGCCGCCTCCCACACCTGCCATGGCAGAGGTGGCAGGTCCTCGTCCCTCGCCTTCTTCCCCCTCCTCCTCCTCCCACCCCGATTCCACGCCCGATTCGGCACCGGCATCAGCATCAGCGGGGGCGGCGGCACTGCCATCACGGGCGGGTCGCGAGGGGGTTTAGGGTCCGGCGGCGAATCACCGGAGGAGGGGTTCCCAGCTCCGCTCGGCGGCATGGCTGCGGCGGCGCGCGGGGAGCCTGCGCGCGTGGGCAGCCGCGGCCCACGAGCCTCCCGCCGCCGGCCGCTAGTGCGGGGCCATCCGTCGCCCCAAGGCACGCGCCGCAGCGCTCGCTGCTGCCCGGGACGCAACGCGCCCCCCGCTGCTCCCACGGCATGCGCCTGTTTGAGCTGCAGTGTAACGCACACGGAGGAAGCGGGAACCTACACTACGCCATCGAATGTGTGATTGGCATTTGTGTTACTTTACTAGTGCTGTCGTCTGTAATGGGACCGGAGTGTCAGTGTCCGGACTCGCGCATATAGGCCGAGCTCCTTGTATCGTGAATGAGCATTGACCTTCTTGAGAAACAAGTTGCTGGGCTCAGGGCTCGCCGCCCGCCCCCTCTCCCACCTCTGTGCCATTACTGGATCTTCTCACGCCACGGCGATCGCCGGCGGCCACGGGTCGTGACAGTTGGTATCAGATTCGGTTATCCTCGGCCGTTTCCGCTCCGTCCACCCGCCGATCCCCATCTCGGTTCGATTCGTCACCACGGCGATCTCGACCTACTCCGCCGCGAATCCTTCCGATTCCGGCGTCCACGCCCCGCCTACCGACTCCCAGTCCGCGTCGGCCACCGCAAATCGACGGTTAGCCGCCCGGCGCCGTCGACCACCAACTCCTATCGCGCCGCTTAGGTTGTAGTGGGGGGATCGACCTTATCCGTGGCCGCACACCGCGTCCTGGACAAGTTGGGGGACACTTCTGGGAGACGTCGACTTCGTCGCGCTTGGCGGCGGCGAATCCGGGTTCACGGACGGGCGCGGCTTCGAACACTTCGACGCACGCTCGGGGATTTTGGTGAGTGTTTGCTGTATTCCTTCGGCTTGTGTGATTTGATTTGGGCCTCGCGTGGTGCTTTGAGGTTACATCAATCCGAATCGTAGTCCGCTTGCTTGAGGTGCAGACACCACGGCTCCCCCTAAGCCTTCCGCGCAAACCCAAATTCTGTTGTCTGCGATGGATGACCAGGCCAATTTGGACAAGGAGCGTTGGGAAAGCATTCATGAGAATTTCGATTTGCTGTTTGCCAAAGTGGAAGAGGTTGACCAAATGCAACACAAATTGGAGGCCAAAGTGGATATCTCGGCGTCTGTACTAGATCAGATGATTAAGGATCAGGAAACACTGGCCAAACAGATCGAGACCATAGGACAGGCAGTGGCTCAGTTGACAATCCGACAGATGCGTACTGAAGAAGAGATACAAGGTAGTACAGCTTCTTCTGAAACTTCCACCATACCACCGTTCAGACCACGTCGCCAGGGTACTTCTCGCGGGGGCAGCAGGGTCGCAATCCGTTTGCACACAGCCGGGATCATCAGCCTGATCGCTCTCTGCCCAAGGGGTTTGCACCCAAGATGAATTTTCCTCGATTTAATGGCAAAAACCCACGGATTTGGAAGGATAAATGCCAGGACTACTTCCAGCTGATGAACATTCCTGAGTCAATGTGGGCTACCGCAGCGTCGTTGTACATGGACGACAACGCAGAAAAATGGTTACAAGTATACAAGTTGAAACATGGTCTGGGCACATGGACTGAACTCATGACAGCAGTCGAGCAGAAATTTGGAGCCTATGATTATCAACATGCTATTGATGACTTGCTAGAGTTACATCAAACTGGTACAGTAGAGGAGTATGTTTCTGAGTTTGAAGCCTTACAATATCAGGTTGCTATGCATGATCTAGGCATGGGTGATACTTACTTTGTCTCACAGTTTATCAAAGGGCTAAAACCAAAAATCAGATATTCAGTCCAGGGCCAAGTTCCAGGAACAATGGAAGAAGCTGTGATGTTGGCAAAAATACAACAATCCATTCAAGATAAGACCAAGCATACAGGGTCTAGATTTCATCAGCCTTCCAAACAAGCTTCTACTACTTTTGTTAAGTATGATCAACCCAAATCAGCTTCACCTCTCCAGCTGACAAAAGAGAGACAACTCAGAGATTATTTCAGGACAAACAATCTGTGCTTCTATTGCAGAGAACCTTATGATGCTACACATGCTGCAAAATGTACAAAAAGGCCTAAAAATCAGGTCAATGCTTTAGTTCTCAATGATTTAGATATCACTTTGACTGATGAAGTTCTCAAACAATTAGACATGGAAGATGCTCTAGCAGAGGAATTTTGCACCTTATCCTTGAATGCTTTGGCTGGGACTGAGCATGGAGAAGCCATGAAGTTAAGATCCTTAGTGAAAAACAAAGTGTTTCTGCTCCTAGTTGACAGTGGCAGCTCACACTCCTTTGTTAGTTCCACATTCTTGCAGAGGGTGGGTATTGTACCAGTACCAGCTCCACCAAAACAGGTGAGAGTGGCCAATGGGGATATATTGATTTCTGATAAGTGTGTACCTGACTTAGCATGGTGGATTCAAGGGCATTCTTTTGTCACTTATATGAGAGTTTTAGATATGCCTGCATATGATGCTATTTTGGGTTTTGATTGGCTGAGTTCCCACAGTCCCATTACTCATCATTGGGACACCAAGACTATGTTATTTGACCACAAAGGTGTATCTGTTACTTTACAAGGGGTCCAGACTTCACGTAAGACACTGGAAGAGTTACCTATTGACAGACTACAGAAATGGATGGTGGGCAATGATGTTTGGGCTCTGGCTGTAGTGGATGTGTTTCCATCAGAGCCTGCTCTTGAAGCTATCCCTGACAAAGTGCAACAGTTGTTAACTGGATACCAAGATGTTTTTGCTGAACCAAAGGGCCTTCCTCCAGAGAGACAGTATGACCATGCCATCTCGATATTGCCACATGCCATTCCTGTCAATTGCAAACCTTACAGGTACTCTCCTTTGCACAAGGATGAAATTGAGAGGCAAGTGAGAGAATTATTGGCTGCTGGACTCATTACCACCAGCACTAGTCCCTATGCTTCTCCAGTACTGCTAGTCCAGAAGAAGGATGGTAGTTGGAGGTTTTGTGTAGACTATAGACGTCTGAATGACATTACCACCAAGAATAGGTTCCCTATGCCCTTAGTGGATGAGATCTTAGATGAACTAGCAGGCACTAGCTATTTCTCTAAATTGGACATGAGATCAGGTTACCACCAGGTCAGAATGAAGAAGGGAGAGGAACCCAAGACATCTTTCAAAACACATCATGGACATTTTGAGTTCAGGGTGATGCCTTTTGGCCTCACCAATGCTCCAGCAACATTTCAATGTATCATGAATGACATCCTGAGTCCATTTCTAAGGAAGTTTGTGTTGGTATTCTTAGATGACATTCTGGTATACAGCCCTACTCTACAAGATCATGTGATCCATCTAGAACAGGTACTATCTAAGCTCAGAGAACATCAATTGTACATGAAGAGAAGCAAGTGTTCTTTTGCTCAGCATCAGTTAAAGTACCTGGGACACATCATCTCTGACCAAGGAGTGTCCACTGACCCAGCAAAAACAGCAGCTATGGTGCAATGGCCCATTCCTACTACTGTCACTGAACTTAGGGGTTTTTTGGGATTAACTGGCTACTACAGGAAGTTTGTCAAGCATTATGGCTTAATTGCCAAATCTTTGACTCAATTATTAAAGAAGAAACAATTCTGTTGGACTCCTGATGCTCAACAAGCTTTTGATAATCTCAAGCAAGCCATGTCCACTACACCAGTGTTGACTCTGCCTGATTTCAATGTGCCTTTTGTGGTGGAAACCGATGCTTCTGAAATAGGAGTGGGTGCTGTCCTTCTGCAGCGAGACCAACCAGTGGCTTTCCTGAGTAAAGCATTGGGGCCAGCACATCAAAAGTTGTTCATCTATGAGAAGGAATTCTTAGCCTTAATCATGGCAGTGGAAAAATGGAGACCCTACTTGCAAAGGCAAGAGTTCACTATCAGAACAGATCATAAGAGTCTCTCATATCTCTGTGAACAAAATTTACACTCAGACTTGCAAAGAAAGGCAATGACCAGACTTATGGGGCTGCAGTTTAAGGTAGTCTACAAAAGAGGGAAAGAAAATCTGGCAGCGGATGCACTGTCCAGGGTAGGACACTTTTTCTCATTACAGGCAGTATCTGTGGTCCACCCAGTTTGAATACAAGAAGTTCTAAATTCTTATGTCACTGATCCCAAAGCTCAGTCCCTGCTCACTGGATTAGCTGTCCACAGCCCAAATGAAGAAGGTTACAGTCTCGAACAAGGATTGATTAAGTATAACAACAAGGTCTGGATTGCTAACAATTCAGCTCTCCAAACAAGGTTAATCACAGCCCTACATTCTTCTGCTATTGGAGGTCATTCAGGAGGCAAGGCAACATACCATAGACTGAAACAGCTGTTCCATTGGAAGGGGATGAAAAGAGATGTTGAGGAATTTGTCAAACAATGTCAAGTATGTCAACAAGCCAAACATGAATTGACCCATCCTGCTGGACTCCTCCAGCCTCTGCCTATACCACAGGGAGCTTGGAAGGATTGGTCCATGGATTTTATTGAGGGTCTCCCAACTTCTGATGGCATCAATGCAATTTTAGTGGTGGTGGATAGGTTTACAAAATATGGTCATTTTCTCCCTATCAAGCATCCTTTCACAGCACAAGCGATTGCTAAAGTGGTACTGGACAATGTGGTTAAGTTGCATGGTTTCCCAAAGTCGATTGTGTCTGATTGCGACAGGGTTTTCACTAGTACTTTCTGGCGTGCATTGTTTTCCCTGGTGGACACCAAGTTGCTGATGAGGTCGGCTTACCATCCTCAAACTGACAGCCAAACGGAACGGGTGAACCAATGTCTCGAGATGTACTTAAGGTGTGCGGTTAATGCAGCCCTGAAGCAATGGAAATCCTGGCTGGCCCTCGCCGAATTATGGTACAACTCCAACTACCACACTTCTCTGGGTTGCTCCCCGTTCAAAGCACTTTATGGGTATGATCCTGAGTTAGGCACCTTGCTACCTATTCCAGACCTGCCACAATCCTCTTCTTTAGAATTCTTGCTGACTCGGGAGACACAGTTAGCTGAACTGAAGGACCACCTGGCCACAGCTCAGAACCGCATGAAGTTACAGGCCGATCGCCACCGTTCGGACCGGCAGTTTTGTGTGGGAGAGAAAGTACTACTGAAACTCCAACCATATGTTCAGCAGTCAGTGGTCAGTCGGTCATATCCCAAACTGTCTTTCAAGTTCTTTGGCCCCTTCGAAGTCCTGGAGAAGATTGGTTCGGCAGCTTACCGCTTGGCACTACCTGATCACAGCTTGCTCCATCCGGTATTTCATGTTTCTCAACTTAAACCTTTTACTCCTAACTACTCACCAGTTTACTCTGATTTGCCTAAGCTAGTGGACCTTAGTGTTCACGATCTTCAACCAGAACGAATCCTTAATCGCCGCCTGGTCAAAAAGGGCAATCAAGCGGTTCCACAGGTACTGATCAAGTGGAGTCATCTACCGGAAGCATCAACTACATGGGAAGATCTTTATGTTGTCAAAGAGCATTTTCCAGACGCTGTTGCTTGGGGACAAGCAACTTCTTCGGCCGGGGGAGGTGTAACGCACACGGAGGAAGCGGGAACCTACACTACGCCATCGAATGTGTGATTGGCATTTGTGTTACTTTACCAGTGCTGTCGTCTGTAATGGGACCGGAGTGTCAGTGTCCGGACTCGCGCATATAGGCCGAGCTCCTTGTATCGTGAATGAGCATTGACCTTCTTGAGAAACAAGTTGCTGGGCTCAGGGCTCGCCGCCCGCCCCCTCTCCCACCTCTGTGCCACTACTGGATCTTCTCACGCCACGGCGATCGCCGGCGGCCACGGGTCGTGACATGCAGCCACCGCAGCATGCAGTCGGTGGAGCCGCTCGCGCGAGGAGAGCACCCACAGGATCTTGATTGGATCGAGAGGAAATCATTGGCGCCGTCAAGAGAGAGAGCGAGCAAATCGGAGGGCGGTGGGGAGAGAGGCAGCGTCAGATGGATTGGAATAGAAAAAAGGAGAAACAAGCAACGGGGCTGGGAATCGAGCCATGGCCACGACGACTTCGCGGGGTGCCGAGGGCGGTGCGAGCGCGCGCGTTGAAGGCTCCTGTGGGGCGCGTTGAAGCCTCCTCCGATCCATAGCCATCGGATCATTTGTTAGAGGAAAAAGTCCATTTTTGACCGTCTAATTCTGGCCTCAGTTTGGTTTTGACCATCGAACTCTAAAACCAGATACTTTTGGTCATCCAACTATCAAAACCATTCAAATTTGACCATCGGACTGTTTTGATGGGTGGTTTTAATTTTTTTATCTACAATTAAGTCATTAGATCTTAAAATGATTATTACTTTTTGCCCGTACCTCCGATTTTAGTCATTCTTGCGGTCACGCATTCATAACGATGAGCTTTATCTTTCAAAATGTTCTTCATACTATTTAATCACTATTTGTTATATTATTATTATATTTTTGTGTAAAAACAATAATATAAAAAGAGTAAAATAAACAGTTACAAAATAAAATAAAAAATATTTTAAAAGACAAAACTCATCGTTACGAAGGCATGAGCACAAGAATCACTTAAATCGGAGATACGATAAAAAAATAAATCTTAAAATGATTACTAATTTTTCCTCATATCTCCAATTTAAGTGATTTTCGTGGTCATGAGTTCGTAACAATAAGGTTTATCTTTTAAAATGTTGTTTATATTATTTTGTAATTGTTTGTTTTACTTTTTTTATATTGTTGTCTTTACACAACAATATAAGAATAACATAACAAATAGTGATAAAATAGTATAAAGAATATTTTAAAAGATAAAGCTCACTGTTACAAATGCGTGACCGCAGGAATGACCGAAATCGGAGGTACATGCAAAAAATAATAATTATTTTAAGATCTAAGGACTTAGTTGTAAATAAAAAAATTAAAATCATCCACCAAAACAGTCTGATGGTCAAATTTAAACGGTTTTAAAAGTTGGATGGCTAAAAATACCCGGTTTTGGAGTTCAATGGCCAAAATCAAACCGAGGCCAGAGTTGGATGGTCAAAAATAAACTTTTTTTGTTAGATGGTTGCTAGCCATTGATTTCAATATAGTTGGTTTTCTGGGTACGTATTGCTGGGTACACAAATTTTAGTTGTCTCAACGTGGGCAGTCTGCGAGGTGGGCGCAGCATAATTCGCATCCGTGCTTTAGTGGATGGTTGAAGCCTCCTCTGATCCATAGCCATCGGATCATTTGTTAGATGGTTGCTAGCCATTGATTTCAATATAGTTGGTTTTCTGGGTACGTATTGCTGGGTACACAAATTTTAGTTGTCTCAACGGGGGCAGTCTGCGAGGTGGATGCAGCATAATTCGCATCCGTGCTTTAGTGGATGGAGGAGGATGGATGGATTGAGCTCGTGTTCCTTTCCCTCCCTGTCCGTAAGGTCACGGCCGCGTTGCGAGAACCGTCCAATTTGTACTCGGTTTAGGTGAAAATTATTGATTAATCTATTAAGATAAGAGTTAACACGTGTCCGTCTCTCAACACGTCATGTATTAATCTACATCTTAGAGGCACTTAATCAACACAATTCACCTAAAACAATTGCAAATCTGGTAGTCCCGGTACGTGTTTGCAACATGCTCAGGATTAAACACACATACCGTTTTACAAACACGCACATTGCTGATGATCCACAAAGAGCAGTTTTACATTACCAGAGTTCAACACTCATTATTACAAGTTCAACATAGGAGGGTTCAAAGTTCTATTACAAACCTTAGACTCACAGAAGGCATATTTACAGAAACTTTAAAGTTTATTGATATTGACATGCTCTCACGGGGTTTCACTACGGTACAAACATACTAAGATAATGGTGACTTGCTCAAGGACACCATCACAGCCACAACGATCTACTCCTCCCCCGCATTTGGATCAGCGGAGTAGAAGTGGCCGAACGCCACTTCTGGCTCACCTGCAACTAGGTTTAGAAAGCACCCTGAGTACAAAAGTTATTCGCAAGACTTACGCGATTAAATAAATAAGGATCATGTAAGGGCTCAAGTAGAAACTTTAAGGTTAAGTAGTTATTGCATAAGCATGAACTCTCTACACTATTACCTATCAGAATTAATTAATATTGCCCAAACCCCACTAAATTTTTAGTTGAATAAGTTAAGGATAACATAACTACTCTTAATGGTGCCATAAACCATTTCCAGCCGAACCGAACTTTCTACGAAGAGTTCATGGGATAATGAGCTTGCTCATAATCGAGAGCGCGGTAATTCGAATTGACTAAAACCTTGCAATGGTGTACTACTTTACCCACACGACGCAAGGACCATGCGGCTCACCCAACCGGCCAGAGTTGGATAAGAGGATACTCGGGTCAACCATTCCCAACGAGGCTCGACCATTGAACTTCACGCCTAGCTTACGCGGAGAGTCACTTAGGTCCACCGGGGACACCCCTAAGCCTCTATACATAGCCCCTTGGCCACGTATCTAGGACCGCACATCAATGATCAAGTCAAAAAAGGTAATTGGCTCATCCGTACCATTATATTGGATATGTGGTAGCACAGAAAGTTGCTCAAAACAGATGTCATCCACGGACGGTCCTTAAACGATCCAAGCGGACTATGCCCATGTGACTTCATTCTCTAGGCCCTACCATTCCGCTCGAATCTCGATACTACCAAACCAACACCACCCAGCCAAACCTGTGCAATCAAGGAAAACCGGTAAGTGTGATGACTCCAACCATTCCTATCTAGTGAGCAATATAAGTATTCTAAGTAGGGCTAAGCATCTAGTCAAGTTAAGTAATCGATTGACTACTGGTGGCAAGGACAGGGATAGCAATTCAAGGAAAAATAATGCTTGAAAGTAGGTACAAGAATGCGATACATACATAATATATATATATAACCCAATATTACCCGGTGAGATAACTAACTAACTCAGATTAAATAGGAGCAAGGAATCATGCTTAACTAACTTCAGGCTCGACCACGAACTGGATTTCGGGTTCAGACTCAACGGACTCAGTGCGCTCCACGGGTTCGACCTCCAACAATTCAGTCACTATAATGCATGAAGTGATGCGTATGCATTAGTGTGATGCCATGGATTATGCAAGAGTGATATGACTATCGGTGTTTTACCGTCGGGTTTTCCGAGAGGTATCCCGAGGAGAGTGGTTATGAGTAGGGACTCGCTGAGATCAGAACGCGATGCTGCAAGGAACACAAGGATTTAGACAGGTTCGGGCCGCCGTAGCGTAATAACCTACATCATGTGTGGTGGTTTGTATTCCCCCTGGTATTGTTCGATGTTTTGGAGGGGTCCCTACTCGCCCTTATATAGCTTGGGAGAACAGAGTTACATGGAAAGTCCTAGCCGAGTACGTTTAGAGTCCTACTCCGAGTGGGTCGGGTAGTTTTCTTGTACTTAGGCTAGTTCTACTGCTGTATGAGTAGTCATAGTGGAGGTAGAGCGTATCCATGCAGTACTCCCTACTCTAGAATATTCCGCGCCCGCGAGCAGTCTTGCTGCCCTGGGTCTGACAAGCTCCCGAGCTCTCGTAGTCGAGTCCTGCAGGCGTCAAGTACTTCTGAAGGCGATCATCGAGTGCTTTCGGGTGCTTCTGGATTCCGTTGCTCAGGCTTGGAGTCTTTCTAGCGCTTCGAGTAGTCTTCCGAGTACTTTCCTGGATGTGTCGAGGCTATGAGGTGCCCTTGACCTCGAATCTCTTCTTCTGATATGGTGCGCGATGTACTCGCGCTCCATATGGAGTAGCCCCTGAGCCTTAGGTTGAACCGAAGGATCAGGTTGAGGATCATTTTTGTCTTCGGATTTGTTTTTAAAAAAGTTCACCATTTATGACGCCTATCTTGCAGCCCCTGAGCCTTGACTTGAAATCTCTCGATTTAGGGTTAAGATTCCCAAACCGAGGCATTCTTTGTGACCTTTTGTTTTCCTGATATTCCTAGAAATGCCATTGTCCTATGTATTTAACAGCGGAGATCCGATCTGTAATTTCATCTTCTCTTGCCTCTGGCCGTTTCCTTAGCCTTCTGTGCTAGGCTTCGTCTTCTATGTTCCTTTGATTTCTCAGCCCCCAAGCTTATGCGTGAGAAGAGACTCGTGACCTTCCGGATGGCGCCGAAGAAGTCCAAGCGCCAAATGTCCGAGAAGGAGACGACGATGGCTGATGGGTGGAAGAAGAGTAAGTTGTCTGAAGTTGCGATCTCTTCTCTTGTTACCCACCATCTCTTGCAATCCAGAACTTTGATTCAGTGGCAGTCGGCTGAGGGTCATGGGAGGCCATTTGAAAAAACTTCTGAAATTGTTCTCTTCAAAGCCTTTGTTGAGCGTGGCCTTGTCATCCCTGCTTGCGATTTTTTGTGGGGTCTTCTTTTCTTCTAGGGTATTCAGCTTCGTCACTTAACCCCTGACTCAGTCCTGCACATAGCTATTTTTGTCCAGCTATGTGAGGCATTTTTTGGGGTTCATCCCCATTTTGTTCTTTTCAAAAGTCTCTTTTCCTTGAATCTGTATCCCAATCTTAGGAATATTGCGAGGGTGGGGGTGCTGATCTCCAGGTTCGCCCTGGCATGGCGGAGAAGTATATCCGGTATTCTCTGCGCTGTCAGATTGGGGATTAGAAAACAGAGTGGTTTTATATCGATAACCATACTCCTGCTCTTCCGGAGAGGACTCCTGGACCTCCAAAGTAGCGTCACGAATGGTGTGTGCCTGCTGGTAATGCTGATCAGGTGGGAGAGCTTCTCACGCGGCTTGCGAAGCGGCGAAGCGAGGGAGTGACTGGTGCTACAGTTGTGTCGTCTTGGCTTAGGAGACAAATCCAGCCCTTGCAGAGCCGTATCCACTCTGGGTTCGAGTATACGGGATTGTATGATCCCTCTAGATTTTCGTCGGAGAAGACTGGTCAAGATGAGGCTATGGTGCTCCTTTACATGGTTTATTTTATCGGACGATATCGGCCGAAATTGCCGATATTTCCCTTTTATCTTTAGCGCCCGATAAAATTTGATATCGGTCAATTTTTTCCTTTTTATCCTGCTTCTGTACAGACAACCCAAATTCACCCGCGCGACAATCCCGCATTTATAGTATTCTATTCTTATTTTATCTATGAACAAGTGATGCTTAATAGCTTAGAAATAGTTTCAAGTCAAATTCTACAAAATTTTTTGAAAAAAATTGAATTTTTTTTTGAATTTGGTCCGATATTTCCGATATATCTTGTTTATCCTATTTGTCTACGACCTCCGATAAATTTTAAATTCCGATAACGAAAACCTTGCTCCTTTATAACCTCTTTGAGGGTGTCAGCACAATTCCTGTCCTTCCAGAATTATTCCATGTGAATAATCCTCCGAATCAGCTAGGGTTCTGTGTTATCGAGTACTTTTCTGGGTTGCTCTTCTGGTTTAGTAGCAGATCTTGAGTCTTTTTGTAGGATGACTTGTTGATCTTTCAGAGTGATCCTCCATTGCCAGAGGTTCATCAGCCGAGCCATGTGACGCCTAGCGCTCATTTGCAGCCTCATGAATATCGGCCGGATTTGGATCCAACTATTTTGGAGACTCTGTCGAGTTCTGACTCCGATGATCGTTCTACCCTTGCAGACCTGATGAAGGGTAAGACGGGAGGAGTCGGACCTTTGGCTTGTGAGCGGAGTCCGGGACCTGAAGTCGGCACTAATTGTCCCAAGAAGCCGAGGACGACTGTGCGGAAGAGGAGGGCTAGCGATGATGTCAGGTAACCAGTCGGGTGGTTTTTATCTCACTCTGAGTTCTTGGTGTTTGACATATTCGCCTTTGTTTGTAGCCCTAGTGTTACGCCTAAGCAGAGGCGAGTGGTTGAGGATGAGGTTCCTGCAGCCGCTGCCCCTTCTGATATGGCGGAATCTTCGAGGAGGGTTGGTGGGACGAGGCTGCAATCTCCGGAGGAGATTCCAGTTGGTGAGCCCATTGTTTCTCCTTACAATGGTTCGAAGATTGTCGGTACCCTGAAGCAGGGATACCCACTCTTACTGCAGCGAGGCAGGACCTGCGTAGTTATCCGTAACTGCGTGGAAAGAACAGAGTAGCCAGGCCCCACGGGCCAGGCTCTTCCCTCACCAGGCCAACGGCCCCGGACCCATTCCCCGCCTGGGGATGGGTCCGGAGATGCCACGTGCCTCTAAGCAAGGGAAGATCCGAGCTGACAGCCGAGACCGCGGACCCCATAGGGGTCCGGGACCTCCTGCACCCGGCCGGACCCCCCTTTTACCGCGTAGGGGTCCGGAGCCGCCACGTAGCCCGGAGGAACGGGCATGCGCGCGAGCCTTCCGCTCGAAGACTCGCGCGCCTACCGCATTTAATGCAGATGGACAAGGCGTGCTCTGCCGCCTGGGCACGCGAGACAGCCTTTGTCAGGCCTCGCTGTACACCGCGTATTACCAAGGAGCACAGTGCAGCCGCCTGTGCCGCGGCCGCGCAGAGCACGCCTGCAGCATTAAATGGATACGACAGCACGGCCCTTTTCCATCATGCCGCCTACGCCGCAAGCTACACCGCCCGCTTAAGCAACGTGGCGGGCGATGCCACTAGCTATGTCAGGCTCCGTCCCGACAAGACAGCGCCAGGACATGATGGACGAAGGGCTCCGGGAGCACGCAAGGGAATCCAGAGAGAGATCTCCTTTGCCTACGACGCCATAATGTATGAACAGTATGTTATTTTATACTACAAATGTCGTGGTGCTGCAAACCACAGCCGGGTGGCGGAAGGCACCCGCCCTGGCCCCAGAGGGTGTGTACTCAGGGGTTAGCTAGTCTTAGATCGATCTCACTCAAGAACACGATGAACACAGCAAGATTTAGAGTGGTTCGGGCCGCCGGAGCGTAATACCCTACGTTCACTATGTGTTGTATTGCCTTCCCACGAGAGTGAGTGAGTTGCGAGAGCTTGTGTTCGTCTGTGTTCTAGCGGGCGTGCTCTCCCTTTTATATGTCCAAGGGGAGCACGTACACTGAGCGGGGCCCTGACATGTGGACCCGGCGATGTATTATAAACTACACTTTGGCCTTCAATGCCTCAGATTCGGAGATCTTGTCGTCGGCTTCCGTGCGTAGCTTCTGACCAGGGATGGTCTTGAGTTGTCCTGTAAGAGTAGAGTCTAGCCTCTGCAGCCGCGCGCCGAGGTCATGATGAAGCGCCGAACTACTGACTCAGTCCACTGTAGCAGCGTGCACTGTTGCTCCAGTCAGTAGCTGGTCATCATGACTCGTCGCCCATGGGCGCGGCGCTGCGTCTTTAATGCTTGCCTTGGTAACTGACGAGCTGCCTCGGTAACTGGCGATCCACAGTGTGGACTGACAAAAGTTGCCCCGTGCCCAGCAGCAGTAGAGCCTGCCTCAACCACTCACACTTAATGCGGGTGGGCGAGGGAGCTTCCAGAGGAAGGCTTGCGCCCACATCCGCATCTGCGTGACACGAGGCGGCTTCGGACCCCTCCCGAGCAGCTAGCTGAGCCGAGAGCTCACGGGGGTCCGGATAGGCACGTGGAGGTCCCGGACCCACCTGCGGGGGTCCGGGTCCACGGTCACAAGTGCCGAGCATTTTCACCTCTGGGACACGTGGTGACACCGGACCCGTCCCCGAGCGGGAAGCGGGTCCGGGACCGTTGGTCCGGTGAGATGGAGTCAGACCCCAAGGGTCCGGCTGCTCAACTCCTTAGGGCGTAGTTACGGATAACTATGCGAGTCTTGGCATAGTAGGAGTGGGTACCCCAGCTGCAGGGTACCGACAAAGATTCTTCCAGTTGCTCGACTGCTTTCGTGGATAAGACGACAGGTGTCTCACCAGATGCTGAGGAGGTGGAGGAGTCAAGTGATAGCCTGCTGGAGGAGATTAGGGTATCGCCTCCTCTTTTTGAATGCTATTATGGCGAGCAGCTTGAGGATGACCCGCAGTTGACATCTGAGAACATGAAGAAGTTTCAGTTCGTTGTGCGGGAAATCACCAAGTTTTCTGTGGTAAGTACTGTTTGTCGAGTACTTTTTTCTTTTTGTGGGATTTATCTGTAGACTGACTGTGTTGTTGCAGTAAATGGCCAATAGGTCATATTTGAAGTCACAGAAGTTGAAATCGACTGAGGCGGATCGCCAGAAGATCGCTCTGCTAGAGGCGGAGAATGCTATTTTGAAGAAAGACAAAGCCGCACTCGAGTAGAGGGTCAGGATGCTAAAGGAGGTGATTCAGAAGAACCGTAGTAACCTCTTGATCTGTGTTCTAAGGCTTTCCTTTTAGGTCATATGGGTGCTCATGTCTTTTTTGTTGTGGCTGCAGACGGTACTGAGGAGCACCAGAAGTAGTTGCAGGAACTTCGGGTGGCGGCTCAGACTGTGGTCGAGTCCGTAGGTTCTGTCGAGGAATCTGATGGCAGTTTGGCTGATCGGCTGCAGAAGGTTCCTCAGAAATTTGTCGAGTACTTGGCTGAAGTTTCTAGGAATTGTGTAGCACAGGCTCTTGGTCTTATCAAATCATATTGGCCTTGGGCCAAGATAAGTGTCCTTGGCGATGGCATGTGTTCGACTTGTAACCATGACCAATTTGTCAAGTTTGTAGAGGAGGCGGAACCTGTGGCCGACCAAATTGTAAAGTTGATAGACCAGTATGATGTACTGTATCTTCTCTTTGCCATGTAGATATGACTTTTTGGTCAATGAGTTGGCAAGTTCTTTTTTGTAAGGACTTTTCTTGATTGACCATCTTGTGTGGATGTAGAGATCATGTCTCTTCCTTAATTTCCATCTTGTGGATGAGTAGATCATATTGAGATGTTGTCTCTTTTCAGGTCGGATACCGTAGTAGTCGATTAATTGATGTCTCATGGACGAGTAGGCCTTGTAGGTGGGGGACTTATCCTCCAGAGGTCCAGTACCATAGTAGTCGACTAGATGTTGTATCATGGGTGATAATTTTCTTTTGAGATATAGGGAGCTTGTCCTATCCGAAGATCGAGTACCGAAGAAGTCCATAGTTGTCGTCTCATGGACGTGAAAATCCTCTTGGGAGATAGGGAGCTTGTCCCATCCAAAGATCGAGTACCAGAGTAGTCGATTAATGTCGTCTCGTGGACGATGAAGTCATCTTGGGGGATAGGGAACTTGTCCCGTCCAAAAGTCGAGTACCGGAGTAATCGACAAGTTGATGGAGGTGCGATTTGTTGAAGAAGGTAGAGAGCTTGTCTCTAGGGCCGCAAGGCTCATGGCCCTTAGCCCCGACTACTCGATTCGCCGTGCCTTTGACTTTGAGTGAACAAAGAAAGGTTGGTATTCGAGGTAGCCGATGGAGTTACGACTCCTAAATAGGGTAGAGAACTTGTCTCTAGGGCCGCAAGGTTCATGGCCCTTAGCCCCGATTACTCGATTTGCTATGCCTTTGACTTTGAGTGAACAAATAAAGGTTGGTATTCGAGGTAGCCGATGGAGTTACGACTCCTGAATAGGATAGAGAACTTGTCTCTAGGGACGCAAGGCTCATGGCCCTTAGCCCCGACTACTCGATTCGCCGTGCCTTTGACTTTGAGTAAACAAAGAAAGGTTGGTATTCGAGGTAGCCGATGGAGTTACGACTCCTGAAGAGGGTAGAGAACTTATCTCTAGGGCCACAAGGCTCATGACCCTTAGCCCCAACTACTCGATTCGTCGTGCCTTTGACTTTGAGTGAACAAAGAAAGGTTGGTATTCGAGGTAGCCGATGGAGTTACAACTCTTGAAGTTGTCTTGGATGCTTGAATTGAACTCCGAATGACCATGTTTCTTTATTGAAATTTGAAATCCGGGGGCTGGCCTCTGACAGCTTACGGATAGAACTTCCGAAGATGTTCGATGTTCCAAGAGTTGGGGACTTTCAGTCCATCCGCGTAGACCAGTCGATAGGATCCTGGTCCTGTGAATTTGGTTATGATGAAAGGTCCTTCCCATCTTGAGTTGAGTTTGTGGAGGCCTGTCTCATCTTGGATTCTACGGAGGACCATGTCTCCAACGTTGAAAGATCTTGTCTGGATGTTGCAATCGTGATATCTTCGCATGTTTTGGAGATATCGAGTTGATCGTAGCAGTGCATTGCATCTTATCTCATCCAGTGAGTTTAGTTCTAGTTGACGGCTTCCATCGGTTTCTGCTGAGTCATACATCTCTAGTCGAGGTGACTTCCACATGATGTCTGCCGGCAGTATTGCTTCGGAGCCGTATACCAGGAAGAAAGGTGTTTGACCTGTGGCTTTGCTAGGTTGGGTGCGTAGCCTCCAGATTAACATTGGTAGTTCTGCTAGCCATTTACCTCCCTTTTTGCTTGTAGAATCGAAGATTCTTTTCTTTAAGCCATCAATTATCAGTCCGTTGATGCGTTCCACTTGGCCGTTGGCTCTTGGGTATGCAATAGATACGTACTTGATCTCAATGCTAGAGTTCTCACAGTAATCCCAGAATTCTTGCAAAGTGAAGTTTGATCCAAGATCGGTTATGATTGTATTTGGAAAACCGAATCTGTGGAGTATTTCACTTATGAACTCGACTGCCCGATCTGATAATAATTTCTTGATTGGCTTGACTTCGATCCATTTAGTAAACCTGTCGACTGCTACCAATACGTGTGTGAAACCTCCTGGCGCTGTTGGAAATGGTCCTGTCATGTCAAGGCTCCAGCAAGCGAACGACCACGATGGAGGTATGGTTATCAAGTTGTGAGCAGGCAAGTGACTCTGTTTGGCGAAGTACTGGCATCCTGGGCATCATTTGACGAGTAGTTCTGCGTCTGATAATGCTGTGGGCCAGTAGAATCCTGATCTGAAGACTTTGCCGACCAGCGTGCGTGAAGCCGCGTGGTTTCCACATGTGCCTTTATGAGCTTCTTGTAGGATTCCATTTCCTTTTTCTGTTGTGACGCATTTCATGAGGATTCCTGATCCTGCGCCTCGCTTGTAGAGTTTGTTGTCGACGAGGACATAATTCTTGCTGCGACGCATGATGCGTACTGCTTATGTGTCCTCTTTTTTGATTCCCGGTGGGAGTACTTTGTCCTTGATGTAGTTGATAAACGTAGTGCGCCAATCAGCTTCGATCATCATTACCTCTTGACTGGTTTCTTGGGGAACAGAGTCGACTTTCATTGGGGTGGAAATATTGATTGAGGGGTGATGAAGCTCATGGACAAAAATTCCTGGAGGGACTTCTGCTCGGTCGGAATCGAGTTTTGAAAGGACGTCTGCTGCCACATTGTTGTCACGGACGACATGATGGATCTCCAGTCTTGAAAACTTATTTTCAAATTTCCTAATTTCTGCCACGTAGGCATCCATTGTTTCTTTGTTGATGTCCCACTCCTTGTTTACTTGTTGGACTACAAAGAGGGAGTCTCCGTAGACGAGGAGTCGTTTGATGCTGAGAGATATGGCCAGCTGTAAACCATGTAAGAAGGCTTCGTATTCTACTTCATTGTTGGAGACTTCGAAGAGAATTTGAAAAACGTACTTGAGTTGCTCGCCTTTTGGGGAGATAAAGAGTATGCCTGCTCCTCCTCCACCCAATTTCAGTGAGCCATAGAAGTACATGGTCCAGTGATCTGATATGGATGGTGGGGTAGGTACTTGGTTTTCTCTCCATTCAGCCAAGAAGTCGACTAGAACCTAGGACTTGATTGCTGTTTTTGGCATGAATTTCAGCTTGAGTACTCCTAGTTCGACTGCCCACTTAGAGATGTGACCCGTCGCATCTCGATTGTGTAATATATCTCCCAGTGGGAAGTCTGTGACGATTGATATCTTGTACTCGTCGAAGTAATGTCGCAACTTCCTTGAAGTACTTAAGATTGCTTAGAGGAGTTTCTGAACTGGTGGATATCGCACTTTCGATTCGGAGAGTACTTCCCTGATGAAGTAGACTGGTCTTTGGACGCCATAGGCGTGACCTTCTTCTTTGCGTTCCACCACAATTGCCGTGCTGACGACGTGTGTGGTGGTTGCAATATAGAGGAATAACTCCTCTCCTGGCAATAGAGTTGTGAGGATGGAGGGACTGGAGGTGCTGCTTAAGGTCTTCGAGAGCATCGTCTGCTTCTTGGGACCATCTGAATGTGTCATGTTTCTTGAGCAGCTTAAAAAAAGGAAGGCCTCTTTCTCCGAGTTTAATAAGAATCTGTTTAGGGCAGCCATGCATCCTATGAGCTTCTGAACGTCTTTGATGGACACCGGAGCTTCCATGTTCATGATGGCGTTGATTTTCTCCGGGTTTGCTTCAATTCCTCTGTGGCTGACAATGAAGCCGAGTAGTTTTCCGGATGGTACACCGAAGATGCACTTAGTCGGGTTCAATTTCCACCTGAAGCTTCGCAAACTGTTGAAGGTTTCTTCTAGGTTAGGGATAAAAGAATCGAATTCCTTTGTTTTCACGACCACGTCATCGACGTAAGCTTCGACATTGCGATGAAACTGGTTGGTGAAGCACAACTATATGGCGTGCTGATAAGTTGCTCCAGCGTTCTTTAGTCCGAAGGACATGGTTTTGTAGGCGTATGCACCAAACGGAGTGATGAACACAGTCTTTATCTGATCTTCTTCCTTGATAGCGATTTGATGGTAGCCCGAGTAGCAGTCCAGGAAGGATAACAGAACGCAGTCTGCCATTGAGTCGATGACTTGATTGATTAGAGGGAGTCCGAAAGGATCTTTTGGACAGTGTTTGTTGAGGTCAGTGTAGTCGACGCACATTCTCCACTCGTTGTTGTTCTTTTTAAGAACGAGGACAGGATTTGCCAGCCACTCAGGATGGTAAACTTCCTTTATGAATCCGGCCGCGAGTAGTTTGGCGAGTTCTTTCTTGATGGCTTCTCTCTTCTCTGCTGAGAATCTTCGTAGCCGCTGTTTCTTTGGAGTGGCAGTGGGGTTGACATTTAGGGAGTGCTCGATAAACTCCTTTGGGACACAGGGCATATCGGCTGGTTTCCATGCAAATACGTCGCGGTTGGCCTTAAGGAAGTTGACGAGCGCACTTTCCTATTTGTCAGTAAGCCCTGTTCCAATCAAGGCTGTCCTTGACTCCGATGTTGTCGGGTGGCTTTGGAGCAGAGCGATTTATCTTCTTTGTAGGGATTTCTGATCCCGATGCTGAGTATTGCTAGGCTCTTGCTAGTACTTCTCTTGCGGTGTCCGGGAGTCGATTGGTGGAAGCATAGGTTATAGCTTCCTTTTCACATTCAATGGACTTTTGAAGGTCTCCACGGAAGGTGAGGACTCCTGTTTTTCCTGGCATCTTCAGTAGAAGGTAGACGTAGTGGGGAACTGCTATGAATTTGGCCAAGGCTGGCCGTCCGAGTATGGCGTGATATGAGGACTCGAAGTCTGCTACTTCGAATTAGATGAGTTTCGTTCGGTAGTTATCTGGTGTACCGAAGGTGACTGGGAGTACTACGGTTCCGACTGGGAAGGAAGCGTTTCCCGGGACGATGCCGTAGAAGGGTGTGCTTTGCTTGGTTTCAATTTGTCGCATATATCGAGTCCCATCTTGGTGATTGTACTTATGAAGATGAGGTTTAGGCCACTGCCTCCGTCGATTATTACCCGAGTGAGGATAGAGCCGGCTACCACTGGGTCCAAAACGAGTGGAAATTTTCCGGGTTCCGAAAAGCTGGTCCATTGATCTTTCCTTGAGAAGGTTATGAGTGTTTCACTGTGCCTTAGTGGTTTTTGGATGGCTGGTTCCATCTTCAATATTTCACACCAGACCAGTTTCTGGTTTCTCTTATTGAAAGAAGAGTCTCCTCAGTAGATCATGTTGACCCTGTTAGCGGGTTGCTGGAATCCCATGGTTCTGTCTTTGTCGTCATCTTCGTCGTCTTGTTTATCTTTCTTCTTTGTGTCTTCTTCCAATTGACGTTGTTGGAGAGACTTGCGAAGGTTAATGCACTCGAGGATCGTGCACTTTCCTTTAGGATGTAGGGGGCAAGGTCTTTCGAGTAGTTTTTGGAAATCGTCTTGCTGGTTTCCCTTCTTGCCTTTTTGTCCCCGTTCCATTGTAGCCACTGTATCCTCCGATTTTCGCTTCTTGTCAAATTTGCATTGGCCTTTTTCTGATCGTGGATCTCCATTTCGTTTCTGATTGTTATCTTCACAGTGGGGGAAACGATCGCGTTCTTGCTCTTCTTGGTCGGCCCATGCGAGCATCATGTCCCGTAGTGCTACAACTGAGCGGGGACTGTTTCTCCCGAAGTCTCAATACAGTTGTTGTGCGGCAAGACCATTGTGAAAGCAGTCGATCACATCGTCATCTGCTATGTTGGTAATGGTAGCTCGGGTATCAAAGAATCTTTTTATGTACGATCTCAGGGCTTCGCCTTGCTCCTGTTTGCACAATTGTAGGTCATGGAGAGTGGCTGGGCGATGAATGGAGCCTTGGAAGTTATCGACGAAGATTTTGTTCAAGTCCTCCCATGAGTGGATCGAGTCATGTCTCAAGCTCTCGAGCCATGTCAAGGGGGCGGATTCCAGAGCCATCGGGAAATATATGACTTTAGTGGAGTTTGTGCCTCCTGCTACTTCGATAGCGGTCGAGTAAATCCGTAGCCATTGTCTGGGATCCTGCTTGCCATTATACTTCTTTAGGTTCTGCATGTTTACTGGGTTGAAATCTGTCGGGTACTCGGCGTAATTTATGTTCTGGCTGAAGACCGGGAATCGATCAGTTTCATCTGCAGTTCATCCATGATGTTTGGCGTTGATGATATCCCGTGCGTCGTTAGGGTATCGGTCATAGCTTCTCGAAGGACCAGCATGATAGCTCTCATCCTGGTACCTAGGCCGGGGTTGGCCACGCGGGTGGTTGCCTTGATTTGCTTCCTGATGGCCCTTCTGTTTAGCAGGGGTTCGGCTGTTGTGGAAAATAGATGGAGACGGGTTCTGTCTCCCAATCTGACGTATGGCATCTCTGGTCAAGTGTTGGATTTCATGAATTTGAGGAGTGTCTGCCAAGGCTTGCATCAATATAACTGCTTCAGCCAAGTTGATCAGAGGAATGTCGAATGCGTTGTCGGCTGCTTCATCTAGGTCTTGTTGCAGATTTCGCGGTCCATGTAGAGCTGGAGCGCGCTGAGCTCGAGCAGTCGTGTTTTTTCTGTGAGTAGCGCGGCAGCGGTTGCGTCGTCGCCGACTTTCTCTATCTTGTTGGGATTCATCTTGTGGTGCATTGACTGATAGCTCATCGTCTGATATTTGGTCCAGGTTTTCATTGGCGTATTGGTCAGCCTGAGAGCCAAGTGCACTCTCTTCTCCGTGAAGCAAGACGTACACCTGTCTGTCTGGGGTCAAATGAGTTGTGCTGTAATCGACCAGGGCAGTGTCGCCAACTTCTTCTCTTCTGATCGGGGAAAGAGGTCTGCCGGACTGGAAGGGTAAATCCTGTAGGCAGGCCACGATCCGTGTGTTGTTGGGCTTGTTGGTAAGTTTTGAATCCTTTCAGAAGACAATCCGGCTTTGCGGTGTGGCCAGGATGGTCAAGTTCCGACAGCCGAGTAAATCCGAGTCGAAGCCGAAGTCGTTGTCTGAGTCCGGGTAGGAGTCGAAAAGGGGAGAAGTCCGAATCCTAGTCTGGTCCCTTTGGTGAAGGAGTGCGGAGTACGACGTGGCTGAATTCTTCAGTCCGAAAGGAAAGCGAGTTGGTGTCAGGTCCGATAAGGACAAGTTCTCGATTTCCTTAGCGATTCTGGGGAGAAAGATTTCGGCGGAAGTGATTTCGCCGAGTTGTTCTCGCTGGGGTGTCTCCGTGCTCGTGGGGCTGGTCAGATGGCTTGAAAAACCTCCTAATCCGTTGGCGATGCAGACCCACGAGCCGAAAACAAAAGCGGTTCTGGCATCGATCGCCGGGAAGCTGAATTTGAAGGATGCCATCGAATTCTTCTGTCGATCTTTGGCGAGCGGCCCCACGGTGGGCACCAGCTATTGGTGTTTTACTGTCGGGTTCTCCGAGAGGTATCCCGAGGAGAGTGGTTGTGAGTAGGGACTTGCCGAGATCAGAACGCGATGGTGCAAGGAACACAAGGATTTATAGAGGTTCGAGCCGCCGGAGTGTAATACCCTACGTCCTGTGTGGTGGTTTGTATTCTCTCTGGTATTGTTCGATGTTTTGGAGGGGTCCCTGCTCGCCCTTATATAGCCTGGGGGAACAGGGTTACATGGAAAGTCCTAGCTGAGTACGTTTAGAGTCCTACTCCGAGTGGGTCGGGTAGTTTTCTTGTACTTAGGCTAGTTCTACTGATGTACGAGTAGTCATAGTGGAGGTAGAGCGTACCCATGCAGTACTCCCTACTCTAGAATATTCCACGCCCGCGAGCAGTCCTGCTGTCCCGGGTCTGACAATGACATGAATAATGAATGGCACACATGAGATGATGCACAAACATAACACACGCGATGACAACGATCCCCATTGAACATGCAAGCAACGAACTAATGCGAGAATTAAGAAAATAACTATTACAGCAAGCATAATTCATAAATTTAATTGAGCATGCAGAGAACATTACAAGGAACCTATGAAACTTGGATTTGCGGCAAAATCATTTTTCTAGAATTACTTAAGAAAATCACAAGTGACAGCTGTTTTATACAAGTTAATTCAGCAAAGGCATACAAACTTAACTGAACAAATCTAAGAAAATTATCATAGATACTATGCATGAATACAAAACTAACAAAACTAGTTTCACAATTTTATCATTTTTCAGCAAAGAGTTATGCAATAAATAATATTTTAGACAGCAAGCATGAAAACATACTAAAACTTTAACAAACAGTAGATAAACATTAAAACAAGTTGCACTATCGGAAAGAGCATTTCACAAGATAAACTTTGGTTTGGCATTTTTAGAGTAGTACACAAATAACTAAGCATTTATCTCACTTTTTTAACATTAAAGCGTAAGTAAATCTATAGCAAAGTAACATGCAAAACAACATTTTTCTTGAGTAGATCTAAGCTAGAAGAATCCAACAAATTTTAGTTTGCATTTTTCTGATTTTTCTATGATTTTATATGAATTTTAGAAGCTAACAGCTAATTTATGCATAAAAGAAAAAGATACTTTACACCAAAGCCCCTGGACTTTTCTAGAACTGTGTAGCATTATTTAGACTATTCATATGAGTCACGAACTTTGCAAAAAGGCCCCAAGAATTGTTTCTATTCTTGCGCAGGGTCCCTGGCCCAGTCAACCATGGCCGACCGGTCTTTGACCGGCCATGGCTCGCCGGCGGCTCGCCGGCCGGCGACGGGGCCGTCGCAGGTGGCACCAGCGGGGCCGAGCGCACCCGCAGCGCACCATGGCACGGCACAGAGCCGCGCAGGGGCGGTCCGCGGCAAGCAGAGACATGGCGGCGGCGTCATGGCCCAAAAACGAGCGTGGAAACGATGCGAACGTGATGGAACGTGAAGAGCACGAGCTTTAGAAGATTACTTACATCCGATTTGAGTCGTTGGGTGGGCGAAACGATGGCCGGAGGATGAAGTTTGACGGTGAGGGGTGGAGCTACTGTTCATGGTGGTCTGGAGCTTCGATTCCCGTCGATTGGGCCGAAGAGGAGTTCGGCTGGGGGTTGGGGAAGCTGGAGGAGGTGGTGGGGAACGTCTGGGCACAAGGAATCGAAGCAGGGCGGCCAGAGGGAGGAGATCGATGAGAGGGGCGGCGGCGGGTCTGCTCTGCTCGAGCTCTTGCACGGGAGGAGGAAGAAGAAAAAGGCAAGTCGAGGACGGCGCCAGGAAGGGATAAAGGAGGCGAGGGAGGCGAGCGTGGCACTTCCCGGTGCAGGCAGCTTGCCGGCGCGTCGAAGCTGACGCGCGGACGCCAAGATGCGTGCGTAGTGGTCAGGGGTGTTACACTCATGGTACGCAATCCATGTAAATTCTAATGATGTCCAAACCTACTCCCCGTCACCCCGTCCCAGATATTGGTACTAAGCTGGAGTAGCTTAGAACAAAAACGAAAGACTTTGCTCACTACTAAGACCAACACAGTCAATGGTCAGCGTCAGTTTCAATGAAAATTTCATAAAAAGTTTCATAACATTAAATACTATTATTTTTTATAAGAAAAAATAAAGATGGAGTTTTAGACCAGACTCAGTGGGAGTTTCATGAGCACAGTTACCTAGACTGAGAACTAGATAACTGTGCCAGATGAGTTTTACAGTGATGAACTCCACTCTTCTCCCTCTTTACCATGTGAGCAAAAATGATGATATTTAATGTCATGAAATTCTTCATAAAACTTCCATTGAGACTGGTCTTATGAAATATGAGTAGAGTTTTATCACTATAAAATTTATCTGACACGGTTATCTAATTCTCAATTTAGATAATTGTGCCCATGAAACTTTCACCGAAACCGACTAAAAAACGATGCAGGTTGTTGGGGCTCGCCTCCATGACGCGTTGATGCCAACTTCCGCGCTGACTCGCCGCCGCCGACCTCCATGCTTCCTTTATTTATGGTCAATCAATGATCATCGCCGAACTCGATGCTGAAATCACCAGCAGCCAGCGTCATCGCGCTCGAGCGCTGTTGCAACTTCAATGTTCTTGCTTGGCTGCATTCCTACTTCAATTCAGATCACTGTTGTTATGAAAATTTTCTTGTGGGGTTTTATAACAGGACTTCAGATCAGAACACATCACTCCGTTTTCTCTTGAATAGGAATTTTCCCAACAGCTACAAATATTCATCAGATCACCACCACGGCCATAAAAATCATGTGGATTCCCTTTTTTATATTATTGTTGTCAATACCTTCTCTAAACATAAAAAGAATATGAGATATAAAACACACGTGCTAAGGATAATTGCCACGTTAGCATTTACATTGTAAAAAATTGAAAAACCTTTGTATAGCCGCTTAGGTACTAATTTTTTTAGGACAAGGTAAGAATTTTTTTAGACAACTATCAATATAGCTCACACAACTCAGCAGTCACCCGGAGCATCCGTAGTGTTATTATGTTATCGTGGTTTGAAATGGCAAATTAATAACACATTATAACATGCTTCATCCTATCTTCTATTGCAATGTTCAGAATGTACGCTGAAAGCATCACGGGGCCATCTTATAATAAAACATGAGAGCTTTACTCAACCAAATTTCTTCCACCCCTCATCAGCCCGTGATAAATTATTGTACCAAACCAATATTCTATTCACTTATGGTAACTCAGCATTAAGGAAAGTCTAATCTTTAATTTCTACGGTTTCTATCTCAATATGAGATCAAGCAACGTAACGTGTCTGCTCTCAGCTACCACAATTTGAAACTCCCATTTTCTGCTTTTCATAAAAAAGAGAAACTCTCATTTTTTTCTAGTGCTTTGCCATGTCAACTTCGCGACAGTTTATTTCACCAGCAAGAATGACACAACACGGCCACGTCCCGACATCCGATCGAGCTCGGCCACATCGCCCGCGTCCAACAAACTGAAAAGCACAGTCCGCTCCGACATTCGACCCGATGCCGCTCCACAGCCACCACTCCACCACCCACCCGTCAGTCCGTCACCAGCTGAAAACCCCTCGGCGACGCTGCACCCGCCGCCACGCGGGCCCGCCCGGACGCGCCGCCCTCCACGCTTCCACCCCCATCCACAAGCCCAAAACCGAGACCGACCAAAACACCAAACCCCAGATCCCTTGTCTCGTCCTTGCCCCGATTCAAAGTTGCGGCGCCGCACAACACAACGCCAAGAGAGAAGCGAACCCCCTCAACTCCCGCTGGCTGGGACGCGGCGACTCAGAGGTCCGTCTCTGGTTTGACCAACTCCAGCTGGCTGGGACGCGGCGACTCAGATGTCTGTACCGAACCCTAGGGTTTCGGGTCTGTTTTCTTCCCCAAAATCCCACTACATTTTCCACAAATCGAGTGTGGTGCTGTTCTTCCCTGCTCTACGCCAATGGAGCGGGCTGGGGGTGCTTGGGGGTGGCTCTGTGTGGCGGCGGGTGGAGGTGGTGTTGGGGTGAGTGAGCTTTGGGGCTGGTGTGGGCGGTGGCTGGTGGACGGGGTACGGTCACTGAGTTTTGATGGGGAAGGGGAGGAAGAAGGGGGAGGTGGACCTGGAGGGGCTCATGGGTGGGCTCAAGCTTTCGGAGGAGGAGCGGAGGGCGGTCAAGGGGGCGTGGCAGGCAGGAGCGCGGGAGGCGAGCGGGAATCCTCAAGCTGTTGGTAAGCTGTTCTCAACGAAAGCTGGTTATGCAGAAGGGATGGTGCAAGCTTTGGGCAAAATTTGGTGTCCGGTAAAAGGAATCAGGTGCAAGGAATTGGGGGAGAATTTATTCTTATTTACGTTCCTTCAACCGAGGGGCAAAAGAAGAGCTGTTACTGAGGGACCTTGGGAATTCAGCGGTGACTTACTTATTGTGGTCGATTTTGATGAGACAAAAAGGTTGAAGGACTTGGAGTTCACTCATATTCCGGTGTGGATCCGAGTCTTTAACCTCCCTCTGGGTCTGATGAATGAGGAAACTAGCCGGTTGATAGGAGACAAGGTGGGCAAATCGTTGGAGGTGGACACTGATGAAGATGGGTCAGCTGTGGGGAGTTTCTTGAGAATAAAATCTCTAATTGATGTTCGGAAACCGTTACTAAGGGGAGTGATGATGGAGAATGAAAAAGGGGAGCAGAACTGCTGGTGCAATTTCAGATATGAATTCCTTCCCAATTTTTGTTATTCCTGTGGGTTACTTGGTCACGTTGAGAGGGAGTGTGATGACATTGTCTGGAAGGAGACCGGCCCACAGTTTGGAGACTGGATGAGGGCAACCCCGGCAAAGAAGCGGGACCAGCGAAGCCACTGGTCGGGAGGGAGCAGCGCAGGTGACAGTTTGCAAAAGAAATCGTCGGGATCCTGGAGAAGGGAGGATTCGGGGAAAAAAGCTCAACAGTTGGAGGATAGTAGGAGAGGAAAGAGTGTGGAGGATCTGGAGCTCCGGGATGATGGGTCCAGCCCTTTGAAGCTGATGCCCGGGAGCACTAAAGAAGGTGCAGTTCCGAAAAAATTATCTTTTGGAGATAGTACGAGCACGGGAAAAGAAAGCAGGGTGGAGCCGGTGGTGGGGCAAGGGGACCAGCTTAGTCCAGTGGGGGAGAAGGAGTAGGCTCATAGCATAAGAGATGGGGGAGAAAAAGAGAATAACCAGCAGGTTTGTGGTCAGGTAGAGGACACAGGTTTGGCAGGGATGGAAGTGGATGGGATGGCAGGGTTACAGGCGGGTGATGAGGTGGGTAAAGGGTCTTTTTTGGCCGACCAGTCTAAGGAGGAGGTGCCAGATCAGGTTTTGGAGGAGGGCCAAAAGCCTAAGGGGAAGAGGACTTCAACCTTCAAGAGGCGGCCACGGGACCGGGAGGCAGCAAAGGAAGGGAACATTAGCCTCCCCTCGGGGTTGCGAAAAAGAGTGAATGAGGGAGATAATATAGATGGTGAATCTCAGAAAAGGGCTAAGATCCAGGATGTGATGGTGGGTGTGGAGACGGAGGAAAATCAGTCTTTGATGGCTGGGCTGCCTGGTCAGCCTGGCCGGTCCCAATGAGGATTGTGGCATGGAACTGCCGAGGGTTGGGGAATGGCCCGGCAGTTCGTGGTCTTCTGGATGTCCAGAAGAAGGAGGACCCCGATGTCTTGTTTCTCTCCGAAACAAAGCATGGTAAGAAATGGATGGAGGGCTTTAGGTGGAGGCTGAAGATGACAAATATGGTAGTGAAGGATAGTGAAGGGATGAGAGGCGGTTTGGCACTATTTTGGAAAAAGGAGGTGAATTTGAGGGTGTTGAGCTGGTCCAGATATCATGTTGATACTATAATTAAGGAGGGGGATGGGAGTGCTTGGAGGTTTACTGGAATATATGGCGAGTCCCGTTGTGAAGAGAAGGAGAAAACTTGGAGACTACTACGTATCTTACAGCATCACAGTAAGCTTCCATGGCTGTGTTGTAGTGATTTTAATGAGATCCTATTTAATTGTGAAAAGGAAGGAGGTCCCCCTAGAGCGGAGAGCAGTATGCTGAAATTCAGAGAAGCGCTAGAGGAGTGTGATTTGCATGATTTGGGATTTGTTGGAGGTGGGTTCACATGGAGGAATCATCACCATTGGGCAGCCAGTTATGTCAGGGAAAGGCTGGACAGGGCGGTGGCAAATAGTGTGTGGCGGGCTCGCTTCCCTTTGGTCCGTGTTATTAATGGTGACCCTCGTCATTCAGATCATAGACCCATCATTGTGGAACCAGGTGTGAAGGAAACATCTCACTGGAGGGAACCACTAGAGTTTATGAAGAAATTTGAGGCGAGGTGGTTGGAGGAGGAGGAGTGTAGTGAAAGGGTGAAGGAGGCATGAGAAAATGCTATCAGTAATAGCAGTGTAAGTCTCATGGAAATCCAAGCCCAAGTGCTTGGGGAATTATGGAAGTGGGATCGGGAGGTCCTAGGGGCATTGGACAGAAGAATCAAAAGTGCCAAGAGGGAGTTGGAGAGGTGCGGGAGGGCTGCTATATCCCAAGAGCAAATAAATCGAGAACATTTGCTGCGGTACAAGCTAGAGCGCCTGTTGGATCAACAGCATGTCTATTGGCAGCAGCGAGCTCACTCGTCTTGGCTGATTAAGGGGGACCGTAACACAAAGTTTTTCCATGCTCAAGCATCTGAAAGGAAAAGGAGGAATACAATTATTAAACTGAAGGATGAGGGCGGAGGAGAGGTGGCGGGGAAATACTTGAAATCTTTTATTGCTAACTAGTATCAACAACTTTTTATGTCCTCTGCAGGTAGCCAAATTGAGGAAGTTCTTGACTGTTTGCAACATAAGATTACTCGGGATATGAATGACAACTTGACAGCACCTTTCTCAAGTGATGAAGTTTGGGCAGCGCTAAAGGATATGGGTGAACTCAAAGCGCCAGGGGCTGATGGCATGCCAGTGGTTTTCTATAAGAAACTCTGGTCACTAGTGGGAGAAAAGGTTAAGGAGGAAGTGCTTGCTGTGCTAAACGGGGCTGTCATGCCGAAAGGATGGAATGACACTATCATTGTTCTAGTTCCAAAAACCAAGTCACCAGAGAAATTGAAGGACTTAAGGCCAATTAGCCTGTGCAATGTAGTGTACAAACTCATCTCAAAAGTCTTAGCAAACAGGTTAAAAGTGGTGCTGCCGGAGACCATCTCGCCATCTCAAAGTGCGTTTGTACCAGGGAGACTAATTACTGATAATGTCTTACTAGCTTATGAGCTCACACACTATCTAAATCAAAGGAGGTGGGGCAAAAATGGAGTGGCTGCTATCAAATTGGATATGATTAAAGCTTATGACCGAGTCGAATGGTGCTTCCTAGAGAAAATGATGCTGAAATTGGGATTTGCAGTGCAGTGGGTGGAAAGGGTGATGAAGTGTGTTTCGACAGTGAGCTATCGCATTAAAGTCAATGGGGATTACTCCAACAAAATCTATCCACAGAGAGGGTTGCGCCAAGGGGATCCCTTGTCTCCTTATCTTTTCATCTTGTGTGCAGAGGGTCTTTCAGCATTGCTGCAGAAAGCAGAGGAGCAGGGCCGAATTGAGGGGATAAGAGTGTGCAGGGAAGCCCCGAGAATTAACCACCTTTTCTGTGCAGATGATTCACTGATTTTGATGCGAGCCTATAAGGGGGATGCACAAGAGTTAAAGAGGATTTTACAAGTTTATGAGACTGCCTCGGGACAGGTGATCAATAGAGATAAATCTGCTGTCTTGTTCAGTCCAAATACTAGCTCTGATGACAAGGAGGAGGTGAGACAAGCACTCAATATTGCCCTAGAAGCGAAGAATGAGAAATACCTGGGATTGCCGGTCTCAATTGGGAAATCAAGGAAAAAAGCTTTTGAATACATAAAGAAAAAAGTTTGGTTGCGGATTCAGGGGTGGCAGGAGAAATTGTTGTCCAAGGCAGGAAAGGAAATTTTAGTAAAAGCAGTGGCTTAAGCTATTCCAACCTATGCTATGTCCTGTTTCGAGCTGACTAAAGGGCTTTGTGATGAGCTGAGTTCCATGATTGGTAGATGGTGGTGGAGCCAGAACAAGGAGGATAATAAAATTCATTGGCTGGCATGGGACAAGCTGACCCTCCCAAAAAACAAGGGAGGCCTGGGTTTCCGAGATCTCTATTTGTTTAACCAGGCCATGCTAGCTAGACAAGCATGGAGACTATTGGTTTCCCCAGATACTTTATGTGGTCAGGTGCTAAAGGCCAAATATTTTCCCAATGGTACTATCTTGCAATGTGAGGCACGTGATGGGATCTCTTACACATGGAGAAGTATCTTGAAAGGAGTGGACTTGATTAAGGAGGGGGTCATCTAGCGGATAGGGAATGGTGAATCAGTGAATATTTGGACGGATCCATGGATTCCACATGGCAAAACGAGAAGACCAGCTACTTATAGAGGGGCTGCTGTATTGACAAGGGTAGTGGATTTATTGGACCCAGTTTCCGGGTCATGGGATGAGACCTTAGTGAAGGACACCTTTTCAGAGTTTGATGCTGAAGCTATTCTAAAATTGAGAGTTAATCCAGATATGGAGGACAGGCATGCCTGGCATTTTGATAAAAAGGGGTTGTTCTCGGTAAAATCAGCATATAAACTGGCCGTACAGAGAAGAGAAAATGAGATGGGCAGGAATGCAGCAAGATCTGAGTCATTGCCAGTGGGAAACTCGGGGTTTAGGTGGGACAAAATATGGGGGATGGAGGTCCCAAACAAGGTGAAAATGTTTATTTGGCGCTTAGTGCATAATAGTTTGGCGGTGCGGCGAAATTTGCTCCACAGAGGTATGAAGGTGGACACCCTCTGTCCCATGTGTCAAAGGTTAGATGAGGACCCCGGGCATCTTTTTTTCAAATGCAAAGGAGTGAAGGAGTGCTGGAGGAGGCTAAATCTAGAGGAATACCGGATCATTTTAGCTGCTTGTCACTGTGGAAAAGGATATGATGCAGACAATCTGGTCTCTCCCATCACAGATTCAATTGCAAATTATTGTCCTCTTGTGGAGATGGTGGTCAGCAAGGAATAAGGCAAATGCGGGGGATAAAAGACCCACAGGTCCTGAGGTATGCTCGCTGGTGACTTTTTATGTTGTGAGTTTGAGAAAGGTCGCAAGTCAGACAATATATTTCAGCAAGTCAAACAACAGAGATGGGAGCCGCCTCCCGAAGATGTGTATAAGATCAACACTGATGGGGCTTTTAGAGCAGTTACAAATCAAGGAGGTTGGGGTTTTGTTGTGAGAAACAGAGTGGGTGATTTTCTAGAAGGTGGTTGTGGTAATCTGCGCAGGGTGGCCTCTTCTTTTCAAGCTGAAGCTCTTGCTGTCTTACATAGTGTGGTGAGAGTTTCGCAGCTGGGAATATCAAGAATCATCCTTGAGACTGATGCATCTGACTTGGTCAGGGGTCTGACTTCTACTGATCTTGATCAAAGTGTGGATGGCAGCCTACTCAAGCAAATCAGGGATTTCATTGATTCATCTTTTGATCAGTGTGTCATTCGGCATTGTCCGAGAAATTGCAACAAAGTGGCAGATTGCCTTGCAATGTATGGGGCGAGTGACGTTAGCTCTGGTTCAGCTGTGTTCATGAGCCAAGTCCCCTCTTTTGTTGCCAACTTGGTCCTGGGTGATAGGTTGGATTTGTTGTTTAATGGAAACTAGCTTTCCGAGTCTCAAAAAAAAAAGAGAGAGAGAAGCGAAGCGGAGGGGAAAATCACACTCCCCAGCTCAAAAATTCCCCCCTCCGCTACTGCTCCAAACCCTAGGCTTCTCGGCGCCGTGCGCCCCGGTCCCCTCCCTCTCAGCCGCTTCCGGTCTGCTGCGGCGCGGCGGCGGCGCTCCTCGCTCGACCCAGCGGAGGGGAGAGATCCGCGCGGGCGTGGATTGGTGTCGTCTCATTTTTGCGGGTAAGTAATCCTGGAGCTCGCCTGGATGGAATCCCGTATCCTAAGAGTTGCCTGGGCTCGCGCATCAGTCTCTACCCGCTCCATTCACTTTAGTCGTGGATTCGTGCGCTGCGCAGTGGTTTGGTTGGCGGGTTCGATTCAGTTCTTATTTAGCGCGTGAGATCGACATTGGTTGACGCCATATGACTTATCGGTACCCATTAAGTTGCTGGTGTGTAGTTTATTTTCCGACATGTTTTGGGGGTTCAACTGAATCCCCATGCCCGACCAAGTGCGCCACTGCACTAGAACAAGGCATCAATAGAGGGACTTCGCTGGAACTTCCATTAGTATTTCGTCTAATTCGCTTGGCAGCAACACTGAACACTCATAAGTCATAACTAAGTCTAATTTGCTTGACAGCAACACTGAACACTCATGTGAGAGGGGTGGTTGGTAACAGGTGGACGGATGCCGGAAGGTACAGTTTTAGAATACCTTAGCATACATGTAAACTGGCAGTTCTGGACTCTTTTTCACGTTTGGATTGTGCAGCTCTGGTTCTGGAGTTGGCTTGTACCTAGATGTTTTAAGTTGTCGTCATAATGGAAACCAGCACTATTGACTGACATGGCTACATCCCTGCTTAGAAATGTGTGGTGTCACAATCCATGGTGATGAGACTTGGACTGTGTGGTTTTTTCTGAATCAGTAGCCTGAGTGCTGTTTTAAGTAACATAATGGACCTATAGGAGTTGACTAATTGGACCTCTATTGTCAAGATGACTAACCAGACGTACTCCACTCCAATGTTTAGATATGATCATCATCTTCTACATCTGATAGTTAAAGTGATTAACCAGACATACTTCATTCCAATTTTTAGAAATGATAATCAGATGCTTACACCTTATAGATGGTTCTTCTGAAATTGATTTACTTTTGCAGTGCTGTGAGCAAACACTTAAATCCTGAGCAGTTGTCACAACATTTCTTCATTCCCATGAAATGTCACTGCTTAGTAGATTCTTCTACAAGAGGCCTCCTGATGGACTACTGGAGTTTATTGACAGGATCTATGGTATGCATAGAGAGTTTTCCTATATTGATCACTTCTTAGATCGGTTTATTATTTATGATTGCTTCAACTGATCATATCTTTTGGCATTGTACAGTTTTTTATTCATGCTTCAGCACTGAAGTTTTGCCTCAGGGAATGTATCCAGTCTATTTAAATGAGATTCTCACGGAGTTGCATGAGGAACATGTAGAATCCTCATTCCTGGCGATTAATTTTAGAGATGGAGATAAGAGAAGCCAGTTTGCTGATATACTGCGTGAATATAACATTCCAGTCATTGATTATCCACGTCATTTTGAAGGCTGCCCTGTGCTTCCTTTATCTCTTATTCAGCATTTCCTTCGTGTCTGTGAGCACTGGTTATCTAGTGGGAAAAATAAGAACATTATATTACTCCATTGTGAAAGAGGGACCTGGCCATTGTTGGCTTTTTTGTTATCTTGTCTTCTCATATACAAGGAATTGCACGGAGCTGAGCATAAAATTCCGGACATTATTTACCGTGAGGCACCTAAAGGGTTCCTACCACTCTTTTCTGCACTCAATCCAATTCCATCTCAGCTCCGTTACATGCAGTATGTAGCTAGAAGAAATATCTCTCCAGAGTGGCCTCCAATGGAAAGAGCACTCTTTTTGGATTGCCTGATTCTTCGAGCCATTCCAAGTTTTGATTCTGATAATGGATGCAGGCCATTAGTCCGCATTTTTGGGTGAAATCTTCTTGGGAAGAATGGTAGCATGGCTAACATGCATGATTTTTTTTCATGCCAAAGAAGAAATCTCTGCGGCTATGGATGCAAGTTATATTTATTTTGGGTCAATGGGTGGATCCAAAACTTTGATAAAATGAATTAGGATAGTATATGCGTAATTAATTTAGGAGGAGAAATGAATTAGAATGGCATGCCATCGTAATTATTTAGTTGACCCATAAAACATCTTTGGCTACCCATTTGCATCCTTATCTGCGGCACTATCGGCAGGTAGGTGGTACGTGGAATTCAACATGAACAATTAAGTTGCTTTCTATGACTCTATTTTCGGTTGACATCATTGAGGAATCATATTGTGTAGGAGGATTGTGATGTAATAAAAATTGATATACAGTGTCTAGTCCAGGGAGATATTGTTCTGGAGTGTGTACATCTCGATCTGGATCCAGAGAAGGAAGTTTGATGTTCCGGATAGTGTGCAATACTGCTTTTATACGTTCAAATTGTCGGGCACCCTAATTATGGACTAAAACGCCCCAAAAAAATACAAAACACAAACAAGCACATGGCCACAAATCCTCCCGGTGTAAAAGTCCCAAATGCACACTCGGCCCACGGCCCAACACCACGATACGGCCCTTCCGAGGCCTCACCTGCTGTGGAGCAAACTCCGTCTCGCTTGAGGGCTCCACGCTGAGGCCCCTCAAAGCGCAGGCAATCTCCGCCTCGCCCGAGGCCCCCTCAGCCGAGCCCTCCGCAGAGCCTCGGCGCGGGGAAAACTCCGCCTCATTCGAGACCCCCCTCGGCAGACTGGAGCTGCGTCCCAACCACCTGATGGGACTGGCTCATTTACTGCTAACCACTCCGCGGCATGGAGCGGGGTCAGACGGCGTCAGCCACCACGCCGCACACCGGACGTGACCGGCGTCCCGTCCGCCTGCTCCGATCACTGTGCCGCTATTCCCGGCGCGGTGTGGATCAGCGGAACACTGTGCGGACATGTCTGACACCGCCCCGCCACTGTGCCACCTGCTCCTTGTACTCTTTTCCCCTGCAGGACCCTCGACGGGCATGGGCGGCAACCCTCGAACGCAGTACGGCCTTTGACTGTAATGGAGCCACCCTCGGCAACACCCTCGACGCCTCGCCTCGTCAACGCAGAGCACAGCGCACCTCTACAACAATCGCCACGCCGCCAACTGGCGCCACGGGACAAGGACACGACCCGAGCACAGTCAAAGGGTTCCCAAGGACAACGTCCACACCCGACGCCATGCTCCACAGTGCCCGGCGCCAGGGGCCCTCAACTGTTCTCCCTCGATTCAGGGAGAAGAGAACGAATCTAGAGATCTCCCACACATGTAACCCTTCCCTCCTTGAGTCTATAAAAGGAGGGACGGGAACACGGACGCGGACATACGCAGACAGCCACTCGCACTCGCCTCTCCTCACATATTGGCACTTGCCTCAATCAACTCTAGCGCATCTAGAGGCTTGGGAGCTTCTCTCGCTCTCTCGCTCAAGCTTGTACCCCCTACTACAAGGACCCCGGTGCAAGATAATACAGTGCTCCCCTCTCTACTGGACGTACGGTCTCGTCGGCCGGAACCAGGATAAATCCGGGGTCATTGTGTTTCTTCTTGTATCAACCATCTAAGGACTGGGACACGCAGCATCATTACTAGTTGGTGCTAGACCGCGAGGTCCGGACACCGACACAAATGTATTGATGCTGAATAGCGATGATGTGGATATACTTTGGGGTTGAAAAGAGCGGTACCCAAGGAATTTTAAAGCAGAGGTAAAAATTGATGCACATACTTTGAAATTGCCCTGGACTAAAATGGATCACTAACACGATTTTGAGAATGTAGGTGCTATTTTGTGAAATCCCACAAGAGCTCCAACAGTAACACTGAATGGTGATATGAAGGGTGGTTTACCAATTGAAGCCTTTTCAGCTGTTCAAGAACTCTTCAATGGAGTTGAGGCTAAACCCAGACCCCTTGTCTCGTCCTTCCCTCGGTCATCCACCAGCTGCACATCTCTCGTCAAGTTCCACGAAAAGATAATCCAAGATGACCTGCACGGCTCAGCTCTAAGAATACTGAGACTTTGGGGGCAAGAGGCTCCCCAAATACATATGGCAATAAAATATATGATACGTATATCTGCAACGACCAAATATACTCAAGCACTCCTGACTTCAGCCGACCGATCAGCTCATCGTAAGACACCTCATTTAGTTCGAGGAGTGTCTCGATCAACATTGTGATTTGAGTGTACCTTGCCGGGAGTGCCTGCAGAAACTTGTGGACGATCTCCTCCTCGATCGGTGCACGCGTTGTTGGGGACCTTGAGCTGATGCGCAATCTTGTTGATGCGGATGCCGAAGTCATCCACGGACTTGCTGTCGCAGAACTTCAGCGCGTCGAACTCGCGCTGGAGCATGTTCGCCTTCGCCTTTTGCACACGTCGACGCTGACGTACATGGTTCTGATCGCGTCCCATGCTCGCGATCGTCTCCGCCGTTACAGCTTTTGCGATGACCTCAAGTGCCATACGGTCCTCGACGTAGTCGTAGGGGCCAATGCTCAACGCGATCTAGAGAAGCCGCCGCCGCTGCCGCTGATCTCCTTTGTGGCCCGATGGATCACAAGGCTGCCGCTGTTGCCGCCGGAAAAGCAGACCCGCATGTATATGTGCACACATGGGTCATCCGGGCCGTGAGATCGTGGATTGTGGACCCGGCATGGTTGTGGTTTGGTGGACATTCATTGGGTGGTTTCAGTCCTGCGGGTATTGACCGGTGAGGGCAGTTTGGGAATGGGAAATGTGGCACTGCTGCTCCAATTATTGACCATGCTCGGTGCAGCAGGCTGCAGCTGGCTCTCTCCTTTCTCTAGCTGCTCTCTCTCCTTCCTCTCGCTGCTCTCTTCTTCTCCAGCTCATTTCCCCATTGTTCCTCAGCTTTCCCTTTCCTTCTCTAGTGGTTGGCGCTGCCATGGACGGAAGCCGGAAACAGCCCCCGGTGTCCCCGTGCGCCACGGTGAAGTTCCGCACCGATCTCACATTTTCGCCTTGCAGCTAGTCATCCGCATCTGGTGGCCTGGAGTTACCGGGGGACATGCTGCATGAAGAGATGGTGGGCCTGTGTCTCTCCCCACCGAAACAAGGCATTAACTCCGAGGCTGACCGCGGCTCCCGTGTCTCAAAGGTAATCCCTTCCTTCTAGATTCTCCACCATTTACTTTTATTACTTCAAATTCAGACCTTTTGTACCTCTCCACATATTCAGCAGCTGTGTGCCTCACTGTGAACATTGTGAAGTCACTGTTTGGTAACACATCATAACTTTTAGATTTGTCAATCTCCTCACAGAACAAGTCATACACCTTGCTTGTATATATCTGTAATGCATGCCTTTCTACAGGCCACAACCTTTTCTTAATGCGTGCCTCCTGCAACACAGACCAGCTTAATTTTTTTAGTCCTGAACTGCATAACTAAACCATACAAAAAAGAATGTTTTTCCGCACACTGTAGTGCTAAAAAACTCACCTGTTTTGTGTCGTGCTCTGCCTTCTCCTCCTCCGTGTACATTGTATAGAGTAGCTTGTTCAAATTTCTACAAACCTATTCATTGATGAATTCCTTGGGACAACCCCTTTCAACATATGGTTTGCACTCTCTGACCTTTGTGTGCTTGTCATTCGTGCACAAAACTTCCCTTTGTTATACGCCTTTGCCCACTTTTTCCTCTTGTCATAAGCCTTCACCATGTAGTGATGATCTTTCAGCCCATACTTTTCCACCATCTGACCCCAAGCATTTTCAAATTCATCAACAGTGTACATCTCAGTAATAACCTTGTGGAACTCATCCTGAAAAGCTGCATTCTTCCTGTACAATGGGCCTAGCTCTATCCTTGCATCCTTAAACACATGCCATTTGCACCAAAGATGTGTAATCCCTGGCATTATTGCATTGATAGCAATCTCCATCGCCTTGCATTGATCTAAAAACACATGAATAAATAAAATACAACCGGTGGTTTGCAAAATTAACTGACAAATCAAATACCTAGTGTCCAGCAGCAAAACATACCTGTCAGTATTGTCTGCGGCTGCACCCCACCCATTAGTGCCAAGAACTCCTTGAATACCCATTTGAAGCTCTCAGCCTTTTCATCACGCATCAGTACCCTTGCAAATATGGAGCTTTGGAAGTGGTTGTTTACACCCACAAATAATCCGAATGGCATCTTGTATAGGTTTGTGCTGTTGGTGGTGTCAAATGTTACCACATTACCAAAACAACTGCAATTACTTCGACTCCTTCCTGATGCCCAGATCAATGTTTCAATCTGGTCTTTCTCATCAAGGTCTACACTGAACTGAAATACCGGGTCTTCAGCCCGCATCTTCCTAAATAGCTCCAATGTTTTCCTAATGTCATCATCCCTTTGTTCACGTGCTATTTGTGCACATATAGTCCGCAACAACCTTCTAGTGAAAGGAATGTTATCCATGCTACCAAATAAGCTTCCCATAATGAGGAATGTTGAGTACTCTATCCTGCTTGTGATGAGTGAATTGTCAACCGTGCGGTGTGATCGTGCGCTTGGTCTTTGGATTGCAGGTACACGGGCATCGAGTGTCGACGGGGAGCTGCCGTGGAGGTGCTGTGGCCGATGGACCGTGCGGTGGACGGCGGTGAAGGGTAGCCGGGACCGGAGCTCGGACCGGGCGGCAGCTGTGGCGTCCACTCCTGGATCGAGGGCGCAAGCGGCGACGGAATGCGGGTTTCTTGGTTTGCGCCACAAAACCAAGGAGGCAGACGGCGGTTGAAGACGCCAAGTCGTGGAGGTGACGGGCGTCGGTCTCAGTACTGACGGAGGCGACGGGCGTCGACGGCGTCTAGGGCCTCGCTGCGGGCGAGGAGGTGACGGGCGTCGGGCGGCGTCTAGGGCCGTCAGAAGGCCGAGGCGGGAACGGCGTCTAGGGCCACGACGTGGAGGCGGGAATCTTCCCGCGCGTGAGGTTTTGGCGGTTTTCTCAAAACCGGCCACCTACCCGGGTTTCGCGGACCCTCCAAAACCGCGGACCGGATCTTCGTCGACGTGGCGGCATCGCAGCAAAGACTTCGAGTCGAAGAAAGAAGCTCCGCCGTCGATTGAAGCTGTTCAGCAGGGTGCTGCTGACCCGACCGGTCTGACCGGTCCCCTGGACCGGTCTGACCGGTCTGGCCGCAGCAGCCGGGTATAAATACCCCCCCACCAGCCTGTGGGTGGGTGAGTCTCTTGAGTCTTTTGTTTTCTCTGGGTTTTTCCTTCTCCCTGCCCCTGCTCTAGGTTAGGGCCAAGAACTCCAACGCAAAAGAGGGTTAGGTATAGCTAATCTCTCAAATTTAGAGGGTGGATGATGGGCGGATGGCTCTAGCTTTGTATAGGTGAATTCCTCCGAAATTTATGAATGAAATCCTGTTGAGATTCACCTTGGTGTGCTGAGTACTCGTCCTCTCCCTTCTCCTTTGCGTTTTGGTCTTGATTTCTCCTCTTTTGGGATGTTTCGTGTTTAGAGGAATCAAGCTCGTGGATTCGTGGTTTGATGGACTCGTTGTGACGATTCTAATCTATCTAGCCTAGTGCCAAATCTGCAGGAATCGCGAGTTCTCACGGATTGCGATTTTTGGGTTCTTGATAAAACCCCAATTCTCTTTGATCTTGCCTTAATTTCTCACGATCTGTTAATCTTTTGGGAATATGTTCATGGGGTATATGCGAAGCTTTCCTCCAAGTTTCGTTGGATTTGGACTTCGTTTGCTCGAGATTTGACATTTGGAGCTTTGTTGGCGGGCTGTCTAGGAGCGACCGGTCTGTGCAACCGGTCTGACCGGTCTGCAGTTTGAATTCCCAGCCCGACCGGTCTGACCGGTCTGTGCAACCGGTCTGACCAGTCTCTGCAGTTCAGTTCTGCGATTTGCATCGTGTTGACTTTTTTGCTTCCGCGCAGTTACCTAGGGCTTTTCACTAGGAGATAGCTAGTCCATAGCTACTCTCTCATATCCTAGGTTCAAGGGCTTGCGGTGATTTTGGGATATAGGCCGACAGATCGATTTCGGAAGAAATTTTGATCGGCTCCCATTCACCCCCCCTCTGGTCGCCGGTTTCGGTCCCTCACATAATGCAATGTACCTTGCTTAGTGTGATGTTATTCTCACATAAGTACTTTATCATGTCCCTCACTGTCTGATCTATCTTGCTATGGGAACCCCACTCCCTTTTTTCTGCATCTGTTGCTGAAAGCTGGTGGTTGTGATCTTTCACAACCTTTGATATGAACCAACCATCGTCATCAGTGCGATGGAGACGTATCATTGCCCGACAGTTACATCCATTGGTCTTTGCTTTTGTTCTTATCAAAGCCCTGCACATTTGAAGCAGATCATAGTAAAAAAAAGTTAGTTTAGGTTACTCTAAACTTTGTATATAAGTTTACATCAATGACCATACAATCTTATGGCAACTTAGTTTTGTGGAATAAACATTTACCTGTCTGTGGCAAACAATCTCCCTCATTGTTTGGTAACACTGCCTTTGTTCCTTTCCATGCTTCCTTTTCTAACGCTAAACCCAACTTCCCATGAGTACAGATTGTAGAACTCAAATGCTTCTGCTTCAGAGTCAAATGTGATGCCAACATATGGTTCAAATACATGACCCTCTTTGTTGTCGCAATACTTCCTCATCGCCCTCTCAACTGCACCAATACCAGAAGGTTTCCTAAAATTTGCCCGCATGGCACCATCTTGAACCCTTCTCCTGTAAAACAATGTACATCAAGGTGGGTTTAGTGTTCGAATCACATTTATGTTCAAATGCAAAGAGCATCGGTCTATTTTTGGGAACAAAAAAATTCAATTGCAAAAGCCCAGACCTTTTCTTCCACGCTGTCTGTTCTCCTTGATGTGCCAAGCTACTGGGGTCCATGGTAGTGATTGGAGTTGAAACAATTTCATTGTTCGTTGTTCCAGTTGCATCATTCTCGACTACAACAGCATTTGTTTTCTTCACCAATTCTCCAGTGCTGTAGAACCTATCCCAGTCAATCAGCTTCATATCCTTTTCACTCGGTATAGTTATCATACCTTTTTGAAGACTGTCATCCTCTTCCCCATCCACGTTGGATCCATGTGTTCCATGGCTTGTTTCATCCTCATCTGAATCATCTTCACCACAACCATCACAATCAGTTCCATCCTTTGTCTCATCCTCACATAAATCCTCTTCGCAACTCTGTATGTACCCATCATCAACACTGTCACCTCTCCGATTTCCTTCAGATGAGCTTGAAAGACCATCAGATTCCCCTGTGTTTTCAGACTGTACCACTGTGTATTCAGACTGTACCCCTACATCTACGCTCTCTTGCATCAATATTTCTTGCTGGACTGTGGGCGCAGCTACTGCCCCAGAAGTGACCCCATGAAGCAGGTCTTGAAAAGAGAATGGTAGATGAACTGCCATCAAAATAATTGTTATAGTTGGACACATTTTACATATTTTCGGTCTTTCATGATGTATTTTAAAGACAACCCACATTGGCGCAGTTTATCTAACTGCCCTATACCATTGCCTATAGATTTAGCATGGTAGGGATGCATAATCCAATAAGACTCTGCTATTGAACTTGTTTGACTAATAAGCATGGTACAAAGGTAGTCTTGGTGCCCTTCATCTCTTTTTAAGTGCCTGGAACAAATAATGAGCGCTAGTGTACTAGAAGTTCAGAAGTATCTGCTGACTGTTGCACTCCTAGCAATACTGGAAAGCTTGGCATAACACTCACTGGTGACATTCCATGTTCTTCTTCTGAACCAGAACTTGGTGTACACTTCATGAGCTGTGAGGAGTCGGGCTCCTTTTGGCCGGCAAGCACAAATCGCTCAGTTCATTTGAGCCGAAGATATTGCGGAAACCATTTACAGAATATAAAGATTGCATATCCGAGACGTACCTTCCTTTCAAGATATTGCATCACTGGGTGCAAAATCGGCGTCCCGGGTTCCGTCGCCGGCGGGGACCAATGCGCCTGCGGCGGCACTGGTGGTTGCAGGCTCGGCGTTGGCGAGGTCCCTGGCGCTGGCAGGGATCCGCGCCGGTTGCCCGTGGTGGCGCTGGCAGGGCTCCGCCGCCGGTTGCCCGTGGCGCAATGAACTGCGCACTTGCGAACGGCGACGCAACCGGAACTGCCGGCGGAAATGCTGCCTGGACGGATGCCTGGGCGGGACCTCCTACCGGCGACGGCACTGGATGTGGTGGTGGCGGCAAGATTTCTGGGACATTTTGGTGGCTTCCGCTCCACTCCATTGCTCTGGCTTGTTGCATCTTCCGAGATCTCGGAGTCCCCATGGCTACCAATTAAAATCTGGGCAAGGACCTGCTTTGGACCATACCCCACGCACGCCTCGAGTTTGAACAGGGTTAACAATTTCGTTTTTACTGTTCGGAATTTCGTTTGTTTGATCAAAATTTGACTTTTATATTTTTGAATTTGGAATTTAAATATACAATTTTCCGGACCGAAATTTCTATCCCGGTGAGTAGCGAAAATGGGAAAAATGACCGAAATTTCGGCCTTTCCGACCGAAATTGTTAACCCTGGTTTGAACAGCAGCCGTGTACATTTCCATCTATACCCTTCCTGACGCCGGAGCAGAATGGGCCCACACCTTTGCCACAGCTTGCGCTATGGACCAGACGGTGCACAAATCTTGGAGCACGGATGTGTTCTGGCCGTCCAGATAACCCGTGTGGTCGCATGGGGGTGTGGGAAATCCGCTTTGCTGTTGCCGCTGCTCCCCAATGGCAGTGTGGCCTAGCGGCGACGCTAAGCGATGGCGAGGCATGAGTGCCCACTCGATCGCACGATCAGGCTCCCAGGTCTTATAGGCTCTGATGATGCCCATTGTGGTCGATAAAATTAAAACCCCACTGACGTCTTACCGGAGCCGAGAAAGAACGCAGCCGCAATGCGCGTGCGCACACGAAAACATTGGACTTGTGCTGCTCAACAAGCGCAGCGTTTTCTCACTCTAGCTTGCACAAATAGAAGATCTTACAGCTTATCCGTTGGCCACAACGACCACGAACTCACGCACGCCAAGTCCTCTGAGCTTGCCGCGCCATCCCACGGCCGGACGCCATGCCGTGCGCTACGGACTCTAACAGAACATAAAGACTCGGCCTCTGCATAGACGAAGCATGCATCAGGCGCCTAACAGAACGCGCTCAACATGAGCACAACTTATTTGAACAAAACTCTGACACGACACTGACTTGAACGAGCTGGTATTACTGACAAAGCTTTTGTGCTTTTTCCACGAGAACAGAATAGAGGGGTTCCACCGCTACCCCATAGCAGTCATGTTTCACGCCAGAGAATAGCATGCAGCTCTCAAGCCCAGCCATGGTCTCAGCGGCCTCAGACATTGCATCGATGATCTTTTTCTCCTTAAACTCTTTGAGGTAGTCATGGTGTTGCATCAATAGTATAACCATTTCGCAAGTAATCTTTAGTATTGCCAGGCAGGCTGGCGTGGGATAGCTGTTCTCTTCAATTACCACCTTGATATTCCCCACAAAATCTTTACCGGCAACCATGTGCATGACCACGTTTGCAAAGTCATCCTCATTGGTCCATTTTGCACGAATGGTGGCGTAGAGTGAGAGAAGAGCTGCTTGCAGCATCCTCGCCTCTGGTTGCTGCAGGCTGCCCAGCGATGGTGGGTCCTCTTCATTGTTGCTCGTGGAATTGGTCCATGTTTCACGAATTTCGGCATAGAGTGATCGCGGTTGCCGCGGGCTCTGTCGAGATGACATTGTTTGTGGGTTCTCTTCAGGGCCGTATCTAGGCCCGTGCGGGCCGTGCGACCGCACAGGGCCCCCAAATTTTAGGGGCCCCAAAATATAACGAGTATACTAGGTATAGTTATATAGTAGATTTTGTTTTAGTTATATTTTGATCTAATACGAAGCAAACTGTAGCCCAAATATGTCATAGAAGAGGAAATATGCCGCTTGACCATTGTCTTTCAATCAAATATGCAGATCGCAGTGCAATCTTTTTCGCTTCCACTATAACCGCTCGCCAGGCACGGCACAAGTCATGTCTGCACTTCCACCTTCCGGATTTCACTGGGCACTCGCAGGCGAAACGATGGTACTAGGGTCCAGTTTATAGTTTCGCACAGGGCCTTCAAATTTGCCGGTACGGCCCTGGTTCTCTTCGTCGTTGCTTGTGGTTCTAAAACAGTTCCTTAAGCTTCTGCCTCCCGCTTGTGGGTTCTCTTCGTCGTTGCTTGTGGTTCTAAAACAGTTCCTTAAGCTTCTGCCACCTGCTTGTGGGTTCTCTTTGTCGATGCTTGTGGTTCTAAAACAGTTTCTCAAGCTTCTGCCTCCTGCTTGTGATTCTATTTTTCTGTTGGTGCATAACAGCTCTTCCAGTATCTGCAGTAGTACAAGAATCTTTTCACTATCGTGATTTGGATATATTTCTTCTCAGGAAGTAAATATAGAAAAGAGAGCATGAAAAATATCAAATTAATATGTCGCTCGTGTTGGGTAGGCATACCTTCCTTAACATGGTTTTCTTGAAAGTTTCGTTGACCATAGAATGAGCACACAAGTTCTTCAGGAACTCTGCCGCACTAATCCTGCATCTGATGGTCTTGGTCTTGATATTGATCTTTGTTTTCAAAGCCTCTATGCTGCACTCAATGGTCGTCTCGATCTTCCGGTCAATCATTTCGATTAGAGAATGGACGACACCTCCGCATTCTGTGACTTCCTTTTTTCCCGAAGGACACTCTTTGACTTTCTTAATAACCTCAAAAATATTTTTATTTCCGATGGACAACTTGGCAAGTGCTTGACAAGCCATTTCTTTGTGTCGAATAGCTGTTTCCTGGGCTTCTTTCATCTTCCGATCCACAAATGGTTTTATTCGCTTCTTATTTTTCTTTTCCAACAGGCAGGGACACAGTTTGTGACACAGTTTTTCCCAGGTCGAGGGGCCCTGTTCATCTTTCACAAGTCGGCTCATGGTTTCGTCAAAAACCTTTGTCAAATAATCTTCCATCCATGTGTCAGTAAGCAAGGTATCTAGCACTGCGGCAGTAAAAGTACCTATTCTGCCTCTTGACATATTTGTAGACTCTACTTTTTCTTTTTGGAAGATTATGTTTGTAGTAGACTCATCAGAAAACAGTTTTGCAAGAACCTCTGTGGCTTGCGTCTGTAACTCCAGTATACTGCTGTCATTACCTTGCACTTGCAGACTCAGAACTTCATTCAAGTTATCAATAGTTTGGCTGTTACGTGCAATTTGCTCCCGCACATTCACTCCAGTGTCTCCTGGAGCTTCCATGAGCCTGGCCACCACTCTCAGTGATGCTTCGACAACCTTTAACCATGGAACACTGGTCCGAATATCTTCAGTGAATTCTTTGCAGTTGAAAGGTGCAGTAATCTTCAAGAGCAGGCCCTTAGTGTCGTATATCTGAGTGCAGTTATGTTCGTTCTGAGCCAACTTCTCCAGAATTCTCAGGCCTTGCAAGATCAGGTCTTCATTAGTTCCTATCGAAGAGCTGGGCTTTCCGTTTTCCACTTGCTTCTTGTTGTCTTGCATATTACCATTCTTCCGGGTCCGATTACTCCCTGAAAGTAAATGGAGAACTTCTTGATCTACTGTGTTATGATAAGAAATGTCTAGTAGGGAAGATATGCATTCTAAGGCTCCTTGAAACTGAGAAAGATTGAGGTCCGCGACGAGATGTGCAACAATCCTGGCGGAAAGCCCTCTGGTCTCTCTGTCAACGGGGCTTCTCCAACCGAGAGCATCGATAAGCTTCTGAATTCTGTGCCTCGGAGATCGAATGAGCCATCTTTTTGTTATCTCTTGGTCAATCAGCATGTTTAGGGCCCTTGCGCCCGAGACATAGTCCTCTGGCGATTCCGAATCCAGCAAGCCTGCGCCATATGTGATCAAGTTCCAGCTCTTATTAGCGGACATTGGATCCTTCACACATCTGAGTTCAGTTTCATTTGAGTATTTATGGATGACTTTTTTGGCGGATCCATGAAGCAGCCTGATAGATATAATCATGTATAGATAAAAGTATCCTTGAAGATCAATAAACAATATGAGTAGTCCACCTTGAACCAGCGACAAGAAATAAAATATTCTCAGTGCCGGCGCCTTCAGCTTTCCTTCACTATCGTCACTGCCATAGTCCTGACTTTGACTTCGTAGTCTGAACAGCGAGAGTGAGGATGAAACCAATGGCGGATAAGAAATGAGCGCTCCCAGGGGTATACTTATAATATAAACGGCAAGACGCCTGACAATAATAGACCAAAAGGGAGCGCTACTCCTTTTTGGTATTGGTATAATAGAAAATATCCACTTATTGAAATCCCCAAACTGAGAGTCGCCCGTCACATTGAAAACCCTGTTATATAATTAAAGTTAGAGCCAAATAAGGTGAAAAGGATAATTATGCATAGCTGAAATCTCTATCTCTACTACCACCATGCATAGCTGCAATCTCTATCTCTACTAGACTTCTACTACCACATAAGGTTTCTGCTTCTAATTTTGATTTTATCCGCCCCAATGCAACAGATTGGTCCAACCTATAAACGCATGCGCAGCCCAACTCCGATGCCGCAAGTAATCATTCTTCCCCCACTCCCCCGTTTGCTTGTTCGTCGACAACGATATGTTCATTCCTCTCTCCCTAATCTGCTTGTTTCGCCCCGCCAGCCCCCTTCCCTCGTTATGTCATCCATCACGGACCCGAACAACAAATAGGGGGCACAAATCAAAAAAAAATACAACGTCGTCAGGCGAGGAGGCCAACATCGAGGCGTTCTAGCGCGGAAATTGTCTGCTGTCTCCCACGCCGCTCCGTGGAGCACGACGTTACTTGTAGCCGGGTAGCCGCCCACGTGATAGCCCACTTATTAATTTGCTTTCTTCTTTTCCTTTCCATTTTCTTTACATTACGCTCTGTAATGGAAAGTGTCGTCATTTGTTTTCAGGTTTTCCCTTACCTTCTATTATGTTTTCTCTGGTGAAGTTCTCTTGACATCTATTTTATGGAAATCGGGCTAAACAAACTATATCGAGTAAGTGCTTAGAAGTTGTATAGTTAACTTGTATGAAAAGGTTCTACGAGAAGGCTTCCTGATAACATCTTTATAGAAATTGTGCTAAAAAATTGTCCGCTACAAGCTCTTTTAAAGAGCTATGCATTAGAAATTTTACTTATCATAAAGTTATACCAAAAAATTATCCTTCAAGAAGGTGTTAGGAAAGGGTTATGCGTCAAAATTATGTGCATTGTAAAAGTTATGATGAAAATTTATCCTGTCAAAACTTATGCGCAAAAAGTTATATGTATAATCATATTTATAAGTTATAGCTGTACAATCATAAAAATTAAGGTGTTAGGAAAGAGTTGTGCGTAAAACTTTTGTGCATCGTAAAAATTACGATGAAAATGTATCTTCTTATAAAAGTTATACACAAAAATTATACATATAATTATATTTATAAGTTATAACTGTTGAAATATAGAAATGGAGAAAAAATTTCATAAAAAGGAAGCCACCGCTCGCTCGCAACGAGTGCTTGTCGACCACGGAACCAAAAAGGAAAAGGAAACGACACGGAATCCCAAAATGCCCGGTTCTAGCGCCACGATATGTAAGAAAAATGGTCCCATCAACTATTAATTGTGATTTTGATGATTGAGGGAAATGAAATTTTTTGGAATTAACAAATTTATCAAGTACATATTCGTAGGTTCCATAGATATAGTCCAAGCATTAGCAAAGCAGAAACAAAGATACAACTAAAAAAATTTTAAATTGGATGAGTGGCGGAGAGGAAAGGCACAGGGATAAACCGATAACCCATGAAATATAGTTTCGGAACAATACCGTGAAGGTGAAGAAAAAACTCAATAGTTCCGGTACTAGGGTCGGAGGCAGTAGAGCAAGCATCAGACCGTTATGCAGAGAGGATGTCAAGCAACAAAAGGTTTTGGAAGAAGATGCTTAAGCACCGGATGAACCAACGATGCGTCAGAAGAAGCACCGAATGATCCGGTACTATAGAAGTCGGCTAGAAGCATTCTGGGCATAGGAGCCAACGGTTAAGTGGCTATAAAGGGACAATGGATAAACCGATACCTTCCCTACCAAGCTACCGGATCATCCGGTACCACCACACTTTATCTAGCCGTTGCTCCAACGGCTCTTTAGAGTTGTTGGGCTATTTATACCCCTTCTATTTGTCCATTTAGAGTTGCTAGAGTCTAAAGTAAGCACGCACACTGAGGAAGACATCCGAGCTATAGTGCTGAAGTGATCGTATCCAAGGTATAAGCACATGCTAGAGAGTGTTTAGTGCTAGGTTAGTCCTTGGGAGTGAGAGCCATGTGTGTTGCAGCCTTGTGCATTGGTTTTTGGAGTGAACCAACCTTGTAAGCTTGGTGCATCGGTCCTTGGAGTCTTAGTATCTTGTCGGTAAGTCATCAAGACATCAACCCTCTAGCTTGTTGTGCACGGCGACGATGAACTTGTATGAGGATGAGGACACCCCTTGGTGGAGAAACTCCATAGTCAAGATGGTATCAAGGTGATTGGTGGAAGAGAGTGGTGAGCCTTGTTTTTTTTGGCAAGCTTCTCATCCAGCTTTGCGGGAGTTTTAATGGCGAGCCAAGACCTTGACTAGGAGAGACTTGGTGATCGGGAGCAGTGGCGGAGCTACACCTAATTGTTGGGGTTAGCTGGCCCTAATATATTTGTGAAAAATTAGTAGGAATCATTGTTCATTACTGTTTTCTAAATGCAGAGATCTCAGCATGAGGTAGGAAAGACCATGTCTCCATTTTTAGTTGGCTTTGCTCCTGCTTGCAACTTGTGTGTCTTTACTCTCTTAGAGTAGTCCCTTGTTAAGATTAGCTCTAAGTTGCAAAATTCTTGTGGGGTGGATGGAATCACTAGTTAAACTCTAGTTCCATATTTAAGTAGCATGGTTGTTGATGCCAAAATTTTGCAACTATAGTTTTGGCAAGTAAAATTGAGTCGATGGGGGAATTTTCATGAAGGCCCATGGCCTATTTGGTCCAGGGTTACTGGAGGCCTAGTCAGAGTGTTGACACCAGATTTTGACACGTGTCAAAGAAAATGGCCAATGGAGGCTGGCCGATGCTGGAGCAGAAGAAATGAAAGCAAAGGAGGATCGGATGGCATCGCATCGCGGCAAATGGAGCGAATATGACGGTGATGGGTTACGTCAGTAATGCATCGTATGAAGTCCAAGTCTAGTTGGAGTCAGTTGTTTTTAGAAAGTTTGTTTTCTTTTTGATCAAGTCGTGTAATGTCGTAATCGACTAGGAGTCTTAGCTTAGGCTATAAATAGCAGACCTAAGGGTTTTATAAAAAAATAGTCACACATTTAGTATGAGGACCAATGGTGGTCACCCTTGGATGATGAGTGATTGACAACGTTGAGTAGATTTGATGTATCTCTTGGCTCGTGATGTGCAAGTGTAGGATGCGACATGACGGTCGGCGATATTGCAGTAAAGGGCGAGCTCCAGTTTGGGCGCGATATACCATGCGGTGGTGATGGGCAAGCAGGTGGCTTGGTGCCGATTCATCATGCGGTGGTGAAGGACAAGTGGAGGCTTGGCACCGAGAGTCCCGAAGAGTCCGAGCGGAGTCATGGGCGATCCACATGGTGCACAATCAGAGCAAGAGTACATGGTGATGAAGACAACGTCGACCAAGTCAAGGAGGAAGGCGATGGCGAGTTCGAGTAGGCTGCCCGTGCGACGGGAGCGCGAAAGATCTTGAAGGCGTCGTGGCACTTTGTGGGAAGTCGGACACACATCGACATCAGATGTGGCAGGTTTACCGGTTTGGGCATCAAAATCGGGCCTAGGCAGGTTTACCGGTTTGGTCCTCAAAATCGGGGTGCGTCCGGTGCTGCCGGATGGCGGTGATGGAGGACACGTGGCGTCATCGCGAAGCTTGTGTCAAAGCGAAGCGAAGTTGTGAAGGCGGCGTGTTCGTCTAGTGGTTAGATAAAAATTTAGACGGTTTTACTCCTAAGAGGTATTTATGTTGTGTGCTTCATGTAAGAGTATTTTGGTCATTCTCTGGGTGCCTATATATATATGGAGGGGCTGTGTGGACAGTCTACCTCTCTCATTTGGAGTTTCTCTCTTTTGTTTTGAGAGCTAGGGTTGGAGAGAGATGAGTGGCTCTTTAATTTGAGTTTTTTTCATTCTAGCTTTGATTGTTGCTAGGAGTGGCTTGTAACCGGACTGCGTGAAGTAATAGACTCATCAAATTCGTGTCCATTCGTTTCATCCCGAGCATTTTTTTCGCTATTTTCGGATGAATTTCGGGCGAATTTTCGTTCTTCACTTTTGGCCGCGAATTGAGCAGGATTTATTGAGGGGATTTGTTGCTAGTCATTTGTGAGCATCTTTGATTCAGTCCCTTTCAAATCTCTTGCGAATCGGCTCAGATTTTGGGTTTTCCCTAAATTCGTGTTCTTGCTAGGACGCTTCGGTTTTTCACTCGATTCGTGATGGTTTCTTGACCTTTATGTGAGCTTCTTTATGAATCTGCTAGGTCTCGTAGTTGAGCTTCTACAGTTCAAATTTGATTTGGATCCATAAAGTTTTGAGAGCTAAATTTTGATTTGAAGCCTCGGAGGTTATTTTGTTCTTTCCCTCTTCTTTTCTTGCTCTCTGTTCGTGAGAGTGTCCAGGGCTCCAGGTGGAGTAGCGCACGCACGCGAGGAGCAGCTGCTCCGGAGGCGCGTCGCGGGCCCAAAGCAGCACAGGCGGCGCTGTGCCTGCAGCTGCAGGGCACAGAGGCACGGCGACCAGCAAGCCAGCGGCGACGGCAGCCAGGTCCGAGCGCTGGGCGTGCGCCAGCTTGCAAGGCGAGCGGCCCAGTCGACGCGCAGCGGCCCACGAAGCGCCAGCAGGCCGGCTGCTGCAGTGCGAGCGGCCAGGCCTGGGCCAGCAGCAAGTGACCACCCAAGGTGGGGAGGCGCTGTACGTGGCCCAAGTACTGGGCGTGCGGACCAGCCCACGTTGCAGCTTTGCAAGCAGGAGCAGGCAGCTCGCAAGCAGCCCACGGCGTGGGAGCATAGCAGGCCGGCGGGGTAAGCACATTGACTTTAATTTGCTTGCTTAATGTTTATTCCTGCTAATTCTTGCTAGTCTTTACATGCTTAGCTTAGGGGTCTCTTTTGTGGTGATTAGATAATATTTTTGGTGAGACTTTTGATCAGATTTTCGTTAAGCTTTGCTTCTATTTATTTTGAGCTTTGCTAATCAATGTTAAAGCATCGCATGCTTTGTTAGTGGAATTGTTGGTAGCTTTGCTCGAATAGATTATTGTACATTGGATTCCGCTTTACATCGAGCTTAACATTGGGAATGGTGATATGTAAGCTTAATTGTTGCATAGCATATATATAACACTAATTTGATACTGTTAGTGTATGTGAGCCCATATATAGAGGCTCATGTATAGGAATTATATATCCCACCTTTCTAGGGTTTGAAGGAATACAACATCTCATTATTTTCTCCTACATGGTATCAATAGCCTAGCACTCTCTCTCTCCAGCCGCCGGGTCAATGTGCGCCGCCGCCGCCGCCGGCGGCGTTCTCCTCCTTCCCTCCCTTCTCCTTCCCTCCTCTCCCTGCTTCCGGATCTGCTGCCGCCGCCGTCCTCCCTCCACTGCTTCTCGATCTGGCGCGGCGGGTGCTGGCCGTCGGGGCGCTGGTCCGCCCGCCCTCCCTAGTGTGCCCAGGCCGTGGGGGTCGCAGGCCCTGCTGCAGCAAGCGCTGCCGCCGCTGCGCAGGGCCCCCTGCTGCCGCGCGCTGCCGCAGTGAGCGCTGCCCAGCCCGCAGCGAGCCCCACCGCCGCCGCCACACTGGTCGCCGTCGCGGGCAGCCCTCCCCCCGGCGCACCCGTCCCCGCGTTTGTGCTGCACCAGGCCGCGGCGCCGCCGGTGGGGTAGCACCCGCGCGTGCTGCTGCAGGCGCACTGCGAGGGCGGGCATGGCACGGGCGCGGGTGTCGCCCCTGCCCCTGGCGCCGCCCTTGCCCCTGCTCCCGACGCCCCCGACGCCCCTGCTGCACCCCTGCAGCCGCTCCTCCCGCTGCAGCCTGTGCCCGCGGCCACTCAAGGCGCAGGGGGTGCAGGTGCCGGGGCCGACGCCGCCGCTGCCGCCATCCAGGCCGCAGCCGCCGCCGCGAGTGGCACGGGCGCCCCCGGCGCGTGCGCATGGCCGCCCCAGGCGCCGGCAAGCAGGTGCGCCCCGCCGTGGTCGACGACCTACGCGCCGACTCGCACCTCAAGGCTTACGAGCGCGCGCAGGAGATGCTGCGGGACGCCGCCTCCCTCGCCGCCGCGCAGGCCGTCGCGCCCGCCGCGCATGCCGCCGTCGCGCCCGCCTCCCTCGCCGCTTCGCACACCGCGCAGACCGTCGCGCCGGCCGCGCAGGTCGTCGCGCCCAGGGATCCCGCTCGGGCCGCTGCCTCCCTCGCCGCCGCGCGCGCCGCGCAGGTCGCCGCCCCCGGTGCGTGGCTGGCCCAGGGCGCCGCCGCCGCCCCGGCCGCAGGATCCGCCTTCCCCGGGGCCCCTGGCGCCGCCCCTGTTGCCAGACTTCCCGTGCATGCGCCCGCGCCCGCGACGGTCGCGGTGCCCGCGCCCCTGCACACGCCTGTTGTGCCGCCCCTGCCTGCGCCCGCGACGGCCGCGCTGGCCATGGCGCGCATGCCCGCGCCTGCGCCCGCGTGGCCTGCTTTCGGTATGCCCCCCGCGGTCGCGCTGTTCTGGACCCCGCCTGCTCAGCCCAGCCAGCAGCCGACCTGGCCTGGGGGGTGGGACCAGGCCGCACTGGCGCAGTCCTTCAGCGCCATGGGGCTCAAGCCGCCGGTCAGCACCGAGTGGATCGCCGACTCGGGTGCCTCCTTCCACACCACCCCAGATGCCGGTATCCTCTCTTCTGTCCAGCCCCCACACCCCTCTTGTCCTTCTTCCATCATGGTTGGTGATGGGTCCTGCCTTCCCATCACCACCGTGGGGTCTGCTCCTGGCTCTTTTCTTCTTCCCAATATCCTTGTTGCTCCTCAAATGGTTCATAACCTTCTTTCTATTCGTCAGTTTACCGCTGACAATTCTTGTTCCATCGAATTTGATTCTTCTGGTCTTACTGTAAAGGATTCGGCCTCCCGGCGTTCGCCCCTCCGGTGTGACAGCACAGGGCCCCTTTACACTCTTCGCTTTCCGCCTTCCACTGCACCTCTTTCGCCTTCTTCTTTGCCTTCTTCTTCGTCTGCCGCTTTTGCCGCGACGCCGTCATTCACCACCTGGCACCGCCGTCCCGGTCACCCTGGCCGCGACGTTCTGGCTCAGCTCAGTCGTAGTACCGATGTTCCTGGTACTAGGACTCCTGCTGAGCACCTCTGCCATGCGTGCCAGCTTGGTCGTCATGTTCGACTTCTTTTTTCTTCTTCTTCTTCGCATGCGATGCATGCCTTTGATCTTGTTCACTGTGACCTGTGGACCTCTCCTGTTCTCAGCCTTTCTGGCTATAAGTACTATCTGGTGGTGGTCGATGATTTCTCACACTACTCTTGGACTTTTTCTTTGCGCGCCAAGTCTGAGACCTTCCCCACCCTCCTCCACTTCTTTGCCTGGGTGTCCACTCAGTTTGGCCTCACCATTAAGGCCATTCAGTGTGACAATGGGCGTGAGTTCGATAACTCCACCTCCCGCTCCTTCTTCCTCTCTCGGGGTGTTCGGCTGCGTATGTCTTGTCCGTATACCTCACCTCAGAACGGCAAGGCTGAGCGGATGATTTGCACGACGAACGACGTCATGCGCACCCTTCTGATCCAGGCCTCTCTGCCCCCGCAGTTCTGGGCTGAGAGCCTCCACACCGCCACCTACTTACTCAACCGTATTCCATCCACTGCTTCTCCTGCTCCCACTCCACAACACGCTCTTTTCGGTACTCCTCGCTACGACCACCTTCGGGTCTTCGGGTGTGCGTGTTACACTAACACCTCTGCCACCGCTTCTCACAAGCTGGCGCCCCGCTCGACTCGTTGTGTGTTCCTTGGGTACTCCCCTGACCACAAGAGGTACCGATGTTTTGACCTCACCTCTCGTCGCGTCCTGATCTCCCGACACGTCGTCTTTGACGAGTCGGATTTCCCCTACTCCACCTCCTCCACACCTTCTCCTGACCCCGAGTTGGATTCACTATTTCTGACTGACCTGGTGGTTTAGCCACCTTTACCTGTCTGTCCTTTCCCTGCAGGTTTTCCCGGCACACCGGCACCGCTTCCGGTGATCCCTGCTGCGCCATGCGCGGCCCCGGTGCCCGCTGTCGCGCCACACGCGGCCCCCGGATCTCCGGTCGTGCCACGCACGGACCCGGCGTCTCCTGCTGTGCCACGCGCGGCCCCGATGCCTCCCCCTGCACCTGTGCGGTACGCTCAGCCAGTGCAGGTGTACCGGCATCTTTTGGCGCCGACACCGGCGCCGCCGCGGTACGCTCAGCCGGTGCAGGTGTACCGGCGTCGTTCGGCACCGACACCAGCGCCGCCTCCGGCTCCGGAGGCTCCTGCGGTGCCTACACCGGAGTCATCGCCGCCGCCATCTACACCGGAGCCGCCCCCGCCGCTGACTCGCTCTCGAGTCGAGCTGGCGGTGTACCACCCGCCAGTCATCCATCGGGATCCTCGGCATGTCCATCCCATGGTGACTCGGCGGATGGCGTCTCAGGCCGCGACTCTCTCCGCCACCGAGGGAGAGCCGCGGGTCTCTCCTGTACCCTCCTTTGTCCACGATGCCCTAGCGGATCCTCACTGGCGTCGCGCGATGGAAGAGGAGTACGCGGCTCTTCTTGCCAACCAGACGTGGGACCTCGTGCCGCGTCCGTATGGTTGCAATATGGTCACCGGCAAGTGGATCTGGACGCATAAGCGTCGGGCTGATGGCACACTAGAGCGCTACAAGGTTCGCTGGGTTCTTCGGGGTTTCACTCAGCGGCCTGGAGTGGACTATGATGAGACCTTCAGTCCAGTGGTGAAGCCTGCTACTGTGCGCACGGTCCTCTCGCTTGCGCTCTCTCGCTCTCGGCCTATGCACCAGCTGGATGTGAAGAATGTGTTTCTTCATGGCACTCTGTCAGAGACAGTCTACTGCTCTCAGCCATCGGGATTTGTTGACTCCAGTCGTCCGGACATGGTCTGTCGGCTCAACAAGCCTCTCTATGGTCTGAAGCAGGCTTCTCGGGCTTGGTATTCTCGGTTCGCCACGTTCTTACTGACATTGGGGTTCACCGAGGCCAAGTCTGACACTTCTCTCTTCATCTACCGCCGTGGGGATGAGACTGCCTACCTGCTGCTTTATGTTGATGACATTGTGCTCACAGCCTCCAGTCAGTAGTTGCTTCAGCGCGTCATCTCCTCCCTGCAGCAGGAGTTTGCTATGAAGGATCTTGGTCAGCTCCACCACTTCTTAGGTGTTACTGTTGAGCATCGCCCGTCTGTTCTTCTCCTTCACCAGCGGCAGTATGCTCTCGACATTCTGGAGCGGGCTGGGATGACTGATTGCAAGCCCTGTTCCACTCCTGTCGACACTCAGGCGAAGCTGTCTGCTGATCTGGGTGATCCCGTGGCTGATCCGACTGCCTACTGAAGTTTTGCCGGTGCCTTGCAGTACCTCACCTTCACCAGGCCGGATCTCACATATGCCGTGCAGCAGGTCTGTCTTCACATGCATGATCCCCGGGAGTCACACCTTACTGCTTTGAAGCGTCTCCTCCGCTACGTCCGTAGCACTGTTGGTTTCGGCTTGGTTCTTCACTGCTCGCCCTCTGCTGAGCTAGTTGTCTACACTGACGCTGACTGGGCTGGCTGTCCGGACACTCGACGCTCCACTTCCGGCTACGCCGTCTTTCTTGGCGGCAACCTTGTCTTCTGGTCGTCCAAGCGGCAGCCCGTTGTCTCCCGCTCCAGTGCTGAGGCAGCGTATCGGGCTGTCGCTAACGGCGTGGCGGAGGCGTCCTGGCTCCGACAGCTCTTGGCGGAGCTCTACAGCCCGCTCGCCAAAAGCACACTCGTCTACTGCGACAACGTCAGCGCCGTGTCTCTCTACCAACCCCGTCCAGCATCAGCGGACGAAGCATGTGGAGATCGACTTGCACTTCGTGCGCGACAGGGTCGCAATCGGCGATGTTCGGGTACTCCATGTCCCGACCACCTCCCAGTTTGCCGACATCTTCACCAAGGGACTACCCTCCTCGACCTTCGCGGAGTTTCGCTCCAGCCTCAACGTAGCCGGTGTACTTTCTCTTTGTCCAGTCTTGAACACCGCTGCGCCGGTAGTTCAGACTGCGGGGGGGGGGTGTGTGTTGGCTTTCTTGTTGTCCAGTCTTGAACACCGCTGCGCCGGTAATTCAGACTGCGGGGGGGCGGGGGGTGTTGGTGTATATGTGAGGCCATGTATAGAGGCTCATATATAGGAACTATATATCCCACGCTTTTAGGGTTGGAGGAATACATCTCATTATTCTCTCATACCTTGCTGTTATATTTTTGTAGCAATGCCTGATTATATATTTTCATTTACGAAAATTATTATGTTTGAGATGACATTTTACTGGAGGACTATGCCGTACGTGTAGTAATCTGAATATGCGGAGCATGTATCTATAACTGATTACAATATCTCTTTGTAGACAATGTTTTTGCCTTATTTTCTTGACCGGTCCCTTTTCCAAGTACATACATATGTACACGTTATGGAATATTTTAATACATGTGGTAAGCCAAGTCCGGTTCTTTTGTCATGCGGTAGCTTTAGCTTGAATTGGACTCTTTCGATTAGTTTTGACCATTGCACTTTTTATTGAATTTGCCATGGACTTTTCTAATCAGTTTAGACCACTAGATTTTCATAAAATTTGACGGTGTAAATTATTCTTCTTTTTAGATTAACGTGGGAAATTTTAGATCCTCTCGGCGGACAGGGTGGTTTCTTTCAACGCTCTCTTATTAATCTATATATAAATATAAAGATCTAAAATAATTAAAAATATTTGTTACTCAGATCGGACCCACCTTACCCCTCATGTTGGATCCGTCTGTCAGAGTCTAGGGAGATGGGAGGGGGTGTAGACCTATAAAAACATGTTATTGGAGGATGTTTCTGTCTAAAATCAATTATTTTTTTCACCCATCCCGATTATACCCGCCTACAATGCACCCGGTGCATCAACTCCGGCGACATGTCCTACTCCTACTCGGTGTTCTCGCACAACCCGAGCTGCGCCCTCACGCACAACTCCACCGACATCTACGCCGCCTTGGGGGGCACCAACGGCTCTGTCCACAGCCGCTTCAACTTCCGCCCCATGGGGGACGGCAGCGTCGCCTTCGCCACGACGCCGCTCAAGGAGGGCACGTCCTCCTTCTTCCCAACCGAGCTCCCCGCGAGGATGGTAGCGTCAGCAGCGGCGCTCAGCGCGGGCGGCAGCTTCGACGGTAGCCGTGGCGGGATGCACTCTTCGCGGCCTGATAGGATCCTGCGGGAGATCATGTCCGACTCGGTGGCTACCATGGCGCAGGTGCTGCAGGATTTCCCGAGCGAAACGCTAGAGGTGCTGCGGGAGACAGTGCGGAGCATGATTGATGCTCCAGAGAGGAGAGATGAACTGTCAAGCCTCCAACGGAAGCTGGAGCGTCGATCAGACCTGACAGCCGAGACTTTGGGACGGGCTAACAAGACACAGCTGGAGATCCTACTTGCCATCAAGACTGGCATGGCCGTGTTTGTGACTGGTAAGTGGTAACTGGTAAGAGACGTGTAGCGTCAAGCAGCGAGCTTGTGGAGATGTTCCTACTGACACGATGCCGCAACCTGAACTGTTAGGGATCAACTACGTACCAGAGAATAGGCCAATGATAAGCAAGAGGCCAGGAAGCCCAAGGCAAGATTCAGAGTAACGCTAGTGCCTGCGTGCACGTACTTGGGCCCAGCCCATGTAATAGTGTATAATAGTGTTCCGATCAAGAAGAGAGGACATCAGACAATGTATGAACTAAGCACTTTCTTCTTCCTCCCCAAGTTGAGCGGGTCTCGTGCCATGTCCATCTGACTCTCTCTCTCTCTCTCTGTTCTTGCTGTCTTCCTCAAATTCCATTCTCTCTTCTATTCCCTGCTACCCTGCTGTTAACAATTGGTATTCAGAGCTATTGGAATTCTTGGATTTTTTTTACTACGCTGCCATGTCTCTCGACACCAAGCTCATCCTCGATGCGCTTAGCAAGCACTTTGATGCACTGGACGCCAAATGGGATCGGTGGTTCGGTGCTCAAGATGCTAGGTGGGATCAGCGGTTGCCCTCGCGCGTGGGCACCCTCCCGGCCCAGACCTCCGACGAGCTGACTACTCCGGGGGCCGCCCCGGCACCCACCATGTCCTCGCCAACCACTTCGCCGTCGGCCACAACCACCGCTACACCCACTACTTCACCTGCAGCCGCAGCCACCACTAGGATTCGCAACACCATCTTCGTCGACTGCGGCAGCGAGCGCTCCACTACGCAGCACATCGTCGCTGAGGATGACACCAACCAGCACCATGCCCACAAGGTGTTCGACAAATGTTCCCACTCCTACATCTGCACCTATCATCAACGCGGCAACATTGGCTACATCATATACACCGCCCGCCACCACGACGCTCAACACCACAATCTTCATCAGTGCCATGGACAACAGCACTAGCAGCACGCCTACCAGGTGCTCGATTGATTGCCCCAGTCGCGGCACCAACGAGCTATTGCCCATGCTTATTTTGGCACCGGCCACTTCATCGATGACCACCTCGTCGGCTACTGCACTGGCTTCCCTGAATGTTGAGGCCACACTTATGCATCCTGTGGTTGAGTTCCAGGACATGCGCAAGCCCTTGCCGACAACCTTGATGGGGGTTACAAGCAAGCCTTCATCCACCTCCATGGATTATCAGGTGGTGTTCCATGAAATACAGCAAAGGTATATCACCAGCTTTGCCCCAGCATATTATGTAGGCGTGGCTCAATTGGGTACTGTCACTGAGGTGTTAGAGGGCCTGAGAAGTCAGAGTGCAATAATGTTAGGTCCATTACCTGCTCATGTGTTTGACATAGGACCTGGGTCACCAGCTAAGGAACACTCCTACATTTTGCTTTTGGAAACTGTTTCACTATGCTTCAATTTGTTGCTGCCACTCAGTAGGGATTGGGTCACTGTACATCAAAGGCAAGCCATGGCCAGCTACCGGAGACGACCGGGGATTCAAAGTACCGGTGTACAGCTTAGGCCCACACCTTGGCCCTCCTTTGGTTGTGATACAGTTGTGCAACTAGTGCAAGCTCTATCATATAGTTGGCATATGGATCAGTTTGCAAAATTGCTTCATGATGATATAAGGCTGCTACACTTAGGGCCAGAATCATCACTTGTTCCTATGGATATTGCTATTACACTAGAACTGTACTGGCTAGTACTCACCTATTACCATGAATAAGTGCAGTTTGGGTTTATTCAGCTGCTGCAGGATGATACTTTAGATGAAGTTGAGTGCTATCAGTTGCATGGCAAAGGGCTTAGGGCAGGCCTATTCAGTTGGTCTCCTTGGAATTTCCAGTGTATAGTTGCATTCTTTGCGCATTTCATTACTAATAGATGGACCCTCTTGCAACTTGGAAAAGGGAGTGAAATTTTTAATATTCAGTGGCTATGTGTTGTTTTCTGTTAGCAAGAGCAATATGTCTTGGAAGGGTCAGAATTTGGACCAGATCAGGTTTTGTGCTGAACTCTATGTCATATACAGTCAACAACTTGCCAGAAAGCACTTTCTTCAGAATTCAGTTCAATTGCAATATTGTCATGTGGGGCCAGCAGTACAACCGCCGAAACCGTCGGCCCACATCTGATGCCGCCGCCGCAAGCTTGGAAGCTGCCGACGTCCAAGCCTGAAAGATAAGATTTCCTTCCTAGTTTGTTTCCTAGTTTGTTGGGCAAAGACTCTATTTATTCAGTTGTAATCGTGAGGATCAAATCAAGCAATACAAACACCTTCCCAAACCTTTCTTCTTCCTAATCTCCCTCCTGCTCACCATAGATCGGCCAAAACAACCACCGGGCGACCATACCGGCCGTGTCTACGAGCTTCGTAGTCGAGGGCTAGCTACCCTAGGTGCCAACGCCCTTGACAACCTATTATCACATTCCAGTCGATCCTTGTCCACTGCGCTGCCATTCCACCTGCCCGCCGCCGCTGCACCGCCTTCCCCGACGCCGTCCATCTCATCGCCAATGATGGACCCGACGACGGCCGACCTCGCAGTTCTCATCACCAAGCTGCCCGCGACCGTCGAGACCCTGCAAGCGAAGTTCGACACGCTTGAACAACGCACCTCCGACTCCTCGTCCTCGGGGGGCCGAGGGCCACACGCCGGCGATCACTACATGGATCGGCCGCCGCGATTCCAGAAGATGTACTTTCCTCGCTACGACGGCAAGTCTGACCCCCTTATCTTCATCAACCGTTGCGAGTCGTACTTTCGGCAGCAGCGGATCGCCGAGGAGGAGAAGGTCTAGATGGCATCTTACAACTTGGAAGATGGCGCTCAGTTGTGGTACATCCAGGTGCAGCAAGATGAGGGCACGCCGCCTTGGCGTCGCTTCACCGAGCTCCTCCACCTGCACTTCGGGCCGCCTACACGTTCCAACCCTTTGGGCGAGCTCATGGTGTGTAAGCGCTCTGGCTCCATCGTCGAGTACCAGGACTGTTTCCAGGCCCTGCTCCCGCGCGCCGGCATCCTCTTTGAAGCCCAGCGCATCCAGATCTTCACGGCGGGCCTGCAACCGCCGCTCTCCCTCGACGTCGAGATCCACAACCCCCAGATTCTCGCCCTCGCCATGAGTCTGGCTCGCAAGCTAGAGTTGCGCGAACAGTGTGCGGCGACGACTACACCGAGCCCGGCACCGGCCCGACCGTCGTCATGCGGCATCCTGCCGTCCCCGCCCGCCCGCCTGGCTCTGCTACCGACGCCGGCGGCCGCGCCACCTGCGCCAGCAACGAGCGCCCCACTCTCTGTCGAAGGCCGCCCCGTCAAGCGTCTCTCACAGACTGATATGGAAGAACGCCGCCGATTGGGCCTTTGCTTCAACTGCAACGAAAAGTTTGGCAGATGGCACAACCGGGTGTGCCAGCGCATCTTCTTGGTTGATCTGGCCGAGGCGGACGACGACGACGGCGCTGGCGCCAACACCACAGAGCCGCTGATCTCACTGCACGCCATCGTAGGCGTCCGCACGGGTGAGACGATGCAAGTGCCCCTGCAGCTGGGTACTTCCACGCTCCTGGCCCTCCTCGACTCCGGATCAACACACAACTTCATCGCAGAGGAGACTGCCGGGGCTGTGATCTACGGCTGGAACCCCAGGGTGGCCTGAAGGTGATGGTCGCCAACGGCGAGCGCGTTCCGTGCCTTGGGCTCTTCCGCGCCACGCTCTTCTCCATCGACGGCGAACACTTCTCGGCGGACTTCTTCGCCTTGCCACTGGCAGGGCACGATGTGGTGCTGGGCACACAGTGGTTGGCCACGCTGGGGCCAATCCTGTGGGACTTCGGCGCCCGCACGATGTCCTTCTGGCACCGCGATCACCGTGTGCTCTGGCACGGCGTGACCGGTGCGCCCACGGCGTCCCTGCACGCCTGCAGCGCCGACAACCTACTGGATCCCGTCCTCGCCGAGTTCGCGCCGATCTTCGCCGAGCCCCAGGGCCTCCCGCCGGCCCGCGCCTACGACCACCACATCACGCTCATACCTGGTGCACAGCCAGTAGCGGTCAGACCAAACCGCTACCCCGTCTCCCACAAGGACGAGTTGGAGCGGCAGTGCGCTGCCATGCTCGCACAAGGGCTGATTTGACACAGCTCATCCGCCTTCTCCTCGCCGGTGCTACTCGTCAAGAAGTCGGACGGGTCGTGGCGTTTCTACGTCGACTACAGGGCCCTCAATGCCATCATGGTGAAGGATGCCTTCCCCATCCCGGTGGTGACTGAGTTGATTGATGAACTCCGCGGGGCGCAATTCTTCACAAAGCTTGACCTCCGGTCCGGCTATCACCAGGTACGGATGGCTCCTGCAGATGTGCAAAAGACAACGTTCCGTACACATGAAGGCCTGTACAAGTTACTGGTGATGTTGTTCGGCCTTTGCAATGCGCCGGCGACATTCCAGTCACTCATGAACACGGTGCTGCGGCCCTTCCTCCATCGCTTCGTCCTCGTCTTCTTCGACGACATCTTGATCTTCAGCGACTCATGGGCTGATCACCTGCGCCATCTCCGCGTCGTCCTCAGCACGCTCCAGCAGCACCAGCTCTTCGTCAAGAAATCCAAATGCGCCTTTGGGGTCGCCTCCGTCCAGTACTTGGGCCACATCATCTCGGCGGACGGCATCGCCATGGACCCCGCCAAGGTGCAGGTGGTGCGCGAGTGGCGACAGCCCCACTCTGCGCAGGCAGTACGCGGCTTCACCTCGCGGGATACTACCGCTGGTTCGTGTGCGACTACGGGGCGATCGCGGCGCCTCTCTCGCCTTGCTGCGCAAGGAGGGCTTCCAGTGGTCCGCCGAGGCCACGACGGCGTTCGAGGCCCTCAAGACAGTGGTCACGTCCGCTCCGGTGCGGTGCCTGCCGGACTTCGACCAGCCCTTTGTCGTCGAGTGTGACGCTTCCACTCACGGGTTCGGCGCCGTGCTCCTGCAAGACAAGCACCCGGTGGCATTCTTCAGCCGACTAGTGGCGCCTCGCCATCGTTCCGTCGTGGTTTACGAGTGCGAGCTGATCGGCCTGGTTCACACTATTCGACACTGGCGACCGTACCTTTGGAACCGCTGCTTCCTAGTTCGTACTGATCACTATAGCCTCAAGTACTTGTTGGATCAGCGCCTTGCCACCATTCCACAGCACCACTAGATCGGCAAGCTCCTGGGGTTTGACTTCGCCGTCGACTACAAGCCAGGCGCCGCGAATGTCGCGCCGCGACACCGAGGAGACCTCCGTCCTCGCCATATCAGCCCCGCACTTCGACTTCATCGACAAGCTCCGCCAGGCCCAGGCCACGGACCCAGCCCTGGTCGCGCTTTAGGAGGAGATCGCCGCGGGCCAATGCTTGGCGCCGTGGTCCATCATCAACGGCCTTGTCGCCTACGACGCCCGCCTCTACATTGCGCCGTCATCTCCTCTGTTGGCGAAGATCATCGCCGCGGTCCATGAGGACGGCCACGAGGGCATCCAGCGCACGCTGCATCGGCTGCGCCGTGACTTCCACGCCCTCAACCTCCGACGAGCTGTTCAAGACTTCATCCGCGAATGCTCCTAGACATTGAGGGGCAACACTGATTTCTTTATAAGCAAAGCTCCTGGACTTACTCGAGGACGAGCAAGGTTTAAGCATGGGGGGAATGTTGGCGCTCCTTAAGTACCCCTTTTATCCCTTGTTTATCCTTGATAATGGCATGAATTTAATATCAAAATCACTAACCATTCTAACCCCGGCCTAATTATTGGTCATTTTCACAATTGCACATATATTTTGGAGGAACTTCGTTTTTGCAGGGTTTTGGCCTATTTTGGAGCATGAAATGACGAGGCCCGTGATCGAGCGCTAACACGGAGAAAGACGAAGGCCAAAGCCCAAAGGGAGGACCAAAGCCCATGTTGATTCGAAGCCCATTCACGCACATCCATCCTCCAAGAGAGCCCAAAGGACCGAGCCCACAAAGATGAGATCAAGATACTTCGGGATTAAGCAAAGCAAATGAAGATTTAAGGAAGGATTCCCTATCCTATCCTTTCCTCGAAGATATCTCCAAGATAACGACGTCCAAAGGGGTGCAATCGTGAAGGACATAAACTCTAGAAGATGCGAGGAGTCTACATGCAAAAGATGAGACCGAGGCGAGCCCGAAAGGGGGTAGGCCGGCCGGCCTAGCCCGTTTTCGAGGCGGTTTGGCCTCCCCTTCGACCGGTGGCTTCCTCGGCTTATAAATAGCTCGCACCTTATTCAACTCGGAGCATCCATCCACCTAGAACTCGACGAAAACCTAGGGCTAAGACTGGAGGGAGACGACGACCGCCGCAAGTCTTCGAAGTTGTCTAGGAGATGGCTTAGGCCACCCCTAGCCGCCATGGCCTCCCTGCGTGGTTGTGTCATGGTGGAGTTCATGAGCTAGTTGGAGTCGTCAATGGTGTATACGCGGTGGTGACGATCCAAACGAATCTATTATGTGAGTAATGTCTTCATGTTATCCGATCTATTTAGCGATCATGTCTCTCCTCTTTGATTTCATTCTTGCCTTGGGTGTGCTTATTCCTAGATCTATTCTCGAGATAGATTGCATGGGGTGTTCTTGTAGCTATGGTGGCTAGGAGTTCATACCGGATCTACCCAGGGGGGTTCGACACTAGCGTGCTTCTGGGGGCTTAGTCCCAAAGGGAGTGTCGTGACAGGGCGTGGCCTGAGTAGGGGGGTTCCCGAGGGGTTGGATTGGAGGTTTTGGTTTAAAGAAGCTTTGGATGAGATGCATATTGTGCTTACTCGTTTAGCTAGAACTACAACTAGAATGCGAGCGATCGGTTTAGTCATGCCTTCGGTCATGCTTTATCCTTACCGATGTTCATGGATGAGATCAACCTTTGTACATCACTCATATCTGTCAAAGGTTTACCCTTTATATGCAATCAATGCTTCATGTTAGGATAGATCCGTTAGATTAGATGGAAAACCCTAGTAAGTTCATTGTCGATCCACGGATTGATAAACCTTGGGGGGAATACTCTAAGGGAAAAGCTACCACGATCCGTGCGCTTGCGGTATATAAATTGGGGCGCTAAGGAGCGTTAACACTATCACAAAAGTGAGAAGATGAGGGATTTGTTTCAGCGAATGTACCCGTGACCAGGTGCGGTGGATGAGATCCGAGGATCCCACTGCCAACATCCCGGAGCAACGTCGTGCCCGCTGGGCCGCTCCGAGGACAATGCAGGTGGGCGCATCTCCTGCTGCAGAGCCGAGTTGATATCGAATGGAGTTGTCCATCTCGAGGGGTTGCGGCGGGGCGGTGGATGGCTGCGGTGGAAAAGGCGGTGGCGGTGGTGGTTGTGCAGACTCCAGGCGCTGCAGACGCAACGTCATGCTCTCCGATTGAGTTAGCAACATGTTGATTGCCACCTCCGCAGTCGACCTCCATGCCTCAAGTCCCATCAGCTTGGTCAGCATCTGGTTCAAAAGCATGTCGAATTAGTCGAGCTTCTTGGAGATGTCGTCCATGGCGGTGGTCATTTGAGCTTCAAACTTGGTGGGTTTCCGCGGTGCCAGATCACAATCGCCAGCAAATCAAGAACTCAAGTAGTGGATCACCCGTTCCCCAACTAGACCTAAGCGGCAGGAGGGAGGGAGATGGGCGACGGTGCCGGAGCGGCTAACCGGCGGTTTGCGGTGGCCGCCGCCGACTGGAAGTCGGTGGGCGGGGCGTGGACGCCGGAGTCGGAAGAGAACCGGTGGAGCAGACCTAGAGCACCGTGGAGGGCTCCAAATCAGGAACGGGATCGCGGATGGTTAACTCAGCAGTAGCATGCTGGGGATCGAGGAATCTGATACCAATTGTTAGGGTTCTAGCAGGATGAACCCAAGAATACAGGTAAATTGGGAAGAATCGACAGGAATCAGAGTTACAGGAGGAAGGAAGAAGGAGAAACAAAAATAGGAAGGGGACGTGTTCACCGTTCAACTGCTTGCCATAAACGAAAACCGGTGCCACCTTTTATACTCCAGGTGGCCAGAGTTACAAAGAGATTATACGGGCTCAGCCCGGCCTACTACTACTCACTATGACAGCCTATACGGCCCATGACAGTGCCCAGAGGTGGAGGAGAAGGCACACAAGCTCGGCATAGTCGGCGTTTGCTTTTATTATGTTGCATAAACTGATTTTTTATGTTGCATCAAGTGCTTTTTGATGTTAGGAAAAAAAATCCATCCTACCACCTATGAACTTTGGATGTTGATATTATTTTTTTGAGAACGTGCGTATCTTACTATTACTAATTGGAGGTTCCTTTTGAAGCCTTAAGTGAAGCCATCTAGGATCCTATGTGGACACTCTAAAAAAAATAAAAGAAATCCTAGAAATTCTCTCAAAAATCAGAAACATCTGGCCGTCAATCCGACAACTCTAATCATAATAGTCATTGGATCTGTTATCTTTCCTAATAAATTACCCATCTCTGCCATTATGAAAATAGACTAAAGTAACCCTCTAAATATGTATCTAAATTACCCACCTCTACCATTATAAAACAAAATCTAAAGTAACTCCCTAATTTTCGTGTAAATTACCCACATGTGCCATTATAAAAATAATGCAAATAACCTCCTAAATTTGTATATAAATTATCCAATTATATCATTATTAAAGTTAAAGTAACCCATGAATCCGAATCTAAATTATATAATTATAAAAAAAATATTAATAAAGTGCATCAATAGAAAATTCTAAATTACTATTATATCATTATTAATATATTATTTATGTTATTGCTTATATAAAGATACTGCCCACGATATGTGTCACCATGTAGTCATGTATAATGGATGAGATAAGAAAAAACAATTTACAAATAAATGGTTCAATTAAATGTATACTAAACACATATGGAGGTGTGATGCAAAATAAAATCTATTGCAACTAGATAATGATAAATATGTATTTTAGATTATGTGTTAGAATATTTAATAGATGAAAGAGGGTGTGAGATAAATAATTATAATTATTAGCTATAAACTTTATTTTTATATTATTTTTAATTAGCATGTGTGGTAGCACGGGTTGATAGACTAGTGTCATCAAAAGGGAAACAAGAAATACAACTCTGCAGCCGGTGCAATGGACCAGGCGGAACAGACCCCAAAGTACAAATTAAAACTTAATTACATGTGGAGACATTTTGCGACCTAAGAGCCTGCCAAGGGAAGATAGACCCCGTAGTCACGTTGCCGTTGGGTACCCAACACCCATACCCAAACCCACACCCGTTGTATTTGGGTAGGATACGAAATTACCCATCTAAATTTGGGTACGGGTAGGATATACGCGGGTAATACCCATTTTAACCATATCCATCAGTTTATACATAGCTGACGAACCTGCGATGGCAACGGGTGGTGTTCTTCACGACCTTGAATTGTCGCTTCCGGCGTCACCTAAAACGTATGACTGACAGGAGGTGGAGCGCGCTCGCACTGCCTATCTGCACCGGCGAGGGGAGGCAGCACCTTTTCTCGTCTGGTGGTGGCGGCAGCGCCACCGAAGCTCACGGACAGCGAGGAGGGTCCGAAGCTCGAGCACGACGCCCCTCCCGTGCTCAGCTCCTCCGCGAAGTGCGTCCAAAATCGGCCAGGAGGAACAGATCCCCGCCATATGAGCCTCCGACGTCCTCTACGCGCAGCTGCTGCTGCCCTCTAGCTTATCTACTGGATCCATGCCGAGCACCCTGACGCCATTGACGCCAAGCTCGAGGCTCTGTTACCCGCGCAACTGCACAAGCCTCTATCAGTCCACGCACGAGCACGCCCGAACCTTCACTTCGAGCGACGAATTAACACGAGCGTAGGGGGAGCACGAGCACTAGTTAGTGGTGTTATCAGCTGCTGCGTTACCCGCCGTGTGAGTGCTGAGTTGAGTAGATGTAGGAGCTTACCCATGGATTATTCATGCCTGTTAGATAATTATCCACTTATTTGAGGATGGGTAAATTGGGGATGGGTAATATACGGGCATGGGTGCGGGTCACCCATTCCTTCCCCCAACGGCATCGCTACCCCGTAGCAAAGAAACGGCTGCTGCCCAAAGTCGACCTTCAGACAAAATTGAATCAGCCAGAACCCTGGGCATTGACGCCTCCCTGTCAAACACTACTCGGCCGTTGCGTTCCTTCCAAATCAACCAGACCACGAGCAAAACAAACGTATCAAAAGCTTTTCTATTGTCCTTTGGTAGACGTTTACGAGAGGTAGTTCAAGTGACAAATCCAAGCCCCACTGCATTCAGAGTCAGTGACTGTGAGACCCGCAACACGCAGGGGTCGCAGCCAAACCTCTCCGCTATAAGAGCACGACGAGAAGAGGTGATCAGTAGTCTTGGATTCCTGATCGCACAAAGCACACTTAGGCGATGTCCAACGGTGCCCTGTAAAGGGCCCTCCCCCGCACGTACGGGGAGCTTTGGGGGGAGGAAGCCCTCCAACGGCTCCCCCCACGGCCCCCCTGTATATTGGGGGGAGTTGAAACTCCCCCCACGTATGGGGGGAGTTGAAACTCCCCCTATATCTCTAATCACACCGTTTCTTTGCGATATTAATCCCGTTTGAGCCCCGTAACACGATAATAATGTGTATTATGACAGTATAAATACTGTATGTTTTTTTTAAAATTCAAAAACGTTAAATAAATAGTTAGTTAATGAGTGATAGTATATAGGGGGAATAGATATGGGGGGAATGGTTGGAGAGAAGGAGTTATAGGGGGAGGAATCTTTTGGAGGGAGGTAGTAAAATATAGTAAATAGTACGTTTGGGGGGAGTTGGATGGGGGGAATGGTTGGAGAAAGCCTATTCGCCCTCCTGTAGATTGTGCTTGAAACGCCGGTGGCAGTCCAACAGCGGTCGTGGAGAAGAAGGCAACCAAAGAATTTGCACTTTGGTGGAGCCCTAGTTTTCATGAGAACTTTTACTCCAGGAAAGGCTGTCTGCCCAACGAAGAAGGCCTTGTAAGCAGACGATGCCGAATATTGTTTGATCAGAGGACTACGGCCACATGAACCTGTCTTCCTCGGGCGTGAGATGGTGGTAATATCTTTTTTCTAATGTTGCAGTACGTGAGTTTGCATGTAGAGATTACACTGTTTCCATGTCACGACCGATCAGATTTGATGTTGCAATTACTTGTTATAATGTGTTGTTGCCCCGGTAATCTTTTCAATTAAAATGTTACATGTATATGTTGTGTTTTGATTTTTTATATATTTACAAATTATATTTCTTGAATGTTACAAGCAACACGCAACATGAGGTACATGTTGCAGTGAAATTCTTTTCTCTAAGTTGAAGTTGCGGTGGGGATTTTCTTTACTAATTTTATACTATTGAATGTTGCACGCAACATAAAACACATATTGTAGTGGGAACTTTTTATACTGTTTTAACGTCTGATGTCTAGTGTCTAGATCGGATGTCTAGACGCTAGCAGCGCCGTAAAGAGAAAGGTGAAGATGTACTGAAAGGGCCGTGGCACTGAGCCGCTGAGAGAAGCGGAGCGGCGGCCGCGGTTCTAAATCATGGAAATCCTCGACTTGAGACCCAAAGGCATACGCGGTGTTCCTATGTCAAATCAACGGACCTATCGAACTCGGAGCTTATTTTCTTGTGTCGTTAAGCGACCAGAGAGATCGAGCTGCAGAAAAAAGAGAAGACGAGTACTAACCCGGCAGCCTGCATGAAGACGATAATAGTGAGGTACCAGAAGTCCTTCGCCGTCAGCGCCCCGACGAAGCCACCGAGGAGGACCACCGTCGACCACAGAAGTGCCAAGGACCCGACCATTTTTATCGCCTTCAGAAGATACGCCCGAATGACCGCGTACCTGTTGATGATCCTCACTTGTGCCATCAGCTTCTGTGCAAAGTCTCGCTCGGAAAAAGCATCCACCTCCGGCGCCAGCTTCTCATAACTCCGGCCCCGAAATCCTCCGCTGCTGCCGTCTCCGCCTCGGGCAGCATTTCTTCTCCGTGCAGAGGCCATTCGATCTACTGTGGCGTGTGGGAGCGGGAGGACTCAGAGCTCTGATTTCGTCCTCTCCCGCTACCCTTTTATGGAAGGCAACATATCAAATACAAATTTTTAATCTGAGTCATAGGATCAACATCCAAGAGGGTGCGCAGGGGGAGTGGGATGGGGGATTTACAAAAGTGTGATTAGAGGCAAAGCCAGCCTGCCTGACAGGGTCACGACCAGCGCCAGCCCAACAGATAGTCTTGGGCTCGATTCCCATGAAAGCGAATATTTCATGATTTAATGACGTTGTGCATTAATTGATAGACGACGTTCCGTCGACAGCAAGACGTTTGTGGACCATCTCAATTTGGGCGGACCATCTCAACCCACAGTTGGGATGGACCGAACCCACAGGAGCAAGCAACCAAACGCATATCGAAGTGGGTTGCCCTACCCACCAACTAAACACACTATCTTGCAAGAAAATCAAACATCCTGCAAGTGCTCAAATAGGTCACACTCACACATCTTGCCTGGGGAGGTGCAATTATGACCTGGGCCATTTTGCGTGGCCTAGATGGCTAGACTAGACTTCACCGGTTCATCACTCCATTTGTGAATGTCGTCTTTTAACTTCCACATACGATCAATCCCATAGGCTGCTAGGCAGTAGTTAGTGACCGGACCACTACTTTTTGCCGTGCACTGCCGTCGTGCTTGCGCAGGTGCCGAACCAACTATTGAGGGATGGGTGCTATCCACGTACTCTTAGACCAATCCTAATAGCATTAAGAGTTTCACGGCATTAAATTATATGGCACATCATCAATTTTGTTGATATGGCGAGGAGAGAAGGATGAAATTTCATGAGATGAGAGGGTTACCTAGTTTCAGTCATGGTAACTGTATGTCATAAAACTGTGCACTAAGACTGGCCTTAATTATCAGCTGCTTGGTATAGATGCATTTTTTACTCTTTTTTTAGGGACGGAACTCTTGACTAATATTTTCTAGTCTTTACGGCATGAGAGCTTTGGCTTCTGATGAGTGCCGAGTGCCGTAATAGTTTCGTATGATGTGACAACAAATAAATTAGCACTGGCTTCCTGAAACCTCGTTACCATCACAGTCCCAGCAATAGAAATTCCATTGGCAGCAGGAATTCCAGCAAGCAGGTTAAAGCAAACAGGTGCTCATTCTGAAGCACTTGCAAACCTTCTCTTCGTCCACCTCCATCCCCACATATACTCCATGGATTTGCATAGATTTCTTCTCACAGCACTGCTGCTTTCACTTCTGAACCATGCATCCTATGCTGCCAAATCATGGGAAGAAGAAGACTTCCTCAAAACTTGTCCACCACATAGATGCAGCAAACATCATGGGCCATTGATCCGGTTCCCGTTTCGGCTTTCAACCCAGCCTCGATCATGCGGCGCACCTGGGATGCAGTTGTCATGCTCTGGACATGACACAATCCTAGATCACCCAGTTCTTGGTTCCTGCAAAGTGACTGCAATATATTAACTCCACCATGTTTGGATGAGGCGTGAAAACGTTTTCATGAGAGAGAAATGAATTTTTGACCACCAATTTAGGGTATTAAATAAAGTCTAATTATAAAATTAACTCCACAACTATGGTACTGTAGCACTTGCTCTACCTAATGAGGCCTTTGACCGTACGATTAGTGAATAATTGAGCGCGGTCACTATAGCATCACTGTAGCCAATCATGATGAAACTTGAGTCATTAGATTCGTCTCGAAAAGTTACACTCATCCCTGAAAAGGTTTTGCAAATAGACTTCATTTAGTACTCCATGCGGACATTCGTCTTTTTGTGAAATTGTGATGTGATGTGTATCCAAACATGGCCATTACAGGCATCTTGTCATGAACATCATCCCACTCGTGTACTCATCATCACGCTGCCCGCTTCAGAAGCTCGTCTCAACAAATCAATCAACTGATGTGCCACTTCAGAAGCTCATCTCAACAAATCAATCAACTGATGTGTATTCTGTTCAGCAGGATTTTCATGATTCGGTACTACTAGGTTGCTCAATTGATTCTGTAGCAACAAATCAAGAAGGCATTGTTGGCCCAACCTCTTGCCTAAGCCTCAGTAACAATGCAAGTCAGTTTTGGTATCTGGTGCTACCTGAAACAGATATGTCTACTCTTCCCTCAGGGTGCGAGGTGGTCGCAAAATTCATCCCAATACCCTACACTTACGATAAAAATGGTCCAAAGTTTCACACACCATTCTTTGGCAAGCCACTCTTCAAATAGGGCAAAAGGAGCAATCAACTTTGGTGAAACACCATTAAATTGGAGCCTCACCAGCATTACCAGCATTTGTCAAAGGTGTGAATGGGAAGGGCGACATTGTGGATTCAGTTCAAACCATGGACAAGCATTCTGCCATCATCACGGTATTGTTTACCCAGTCCAGATCCCATACTGTCGTAGTATTCCATTTTAAGTTGTAGCAAACTGCTTCTTCATTTAGCATTTCTTATCCTTAGAATCTTCTATTTTATCAAATACCCATGTCCTCACACTTCCCACAAGGTCACCAACGGCTGAATAGTTTTACAAAGTTATAATGCGAGCCTTTTGTTTCTGCACAGTAAGATCATGTTAACTCTCCTTGTTTATCTATTTTATGTTGTAAGGGAACTTTGCGTTATGTTAACCTACAATACAGATTTTTGCATAATGACATTGTTTTACAAAACTCAACTGCAAATAAGTCCAAATTGGTTCTTCTGGGTCACTGGCTAGTGTTTCGTTGTAGATCTTTGCGGCAGCTTAAAGTAAATGTAGAGTCAGTAGAGACTAGAGACACCCAATGCCCAGTGGCTAGCTTCTGGACACACAATAAGGCTGTAGAGTCATCCAAAGCAACAGATGATAATGTTGAATTATAATGGTGATGGTCGGTGAAACAGGTAAAGAGAAATAAGATACATTTGTACAAGAACATTTGGAATCATCAGTAAATTGGTTAGTGATTTAATTACGAAAGTTTGTGTCTGATGGAGTAATAGCTCTCATATACCTGCATGCACAAGTGAAAATAATGTCATTATTATGTAAAACACTTCTATAATATACATTTTTACTAGTATACAATTATAAAAAGCAATTGTCAAAATCTTGCAATAGATACTGCAAAAGGTTAAGAACCTCAATTCAGTGAGAGCAGCAAGGGTGTACTGTTGCAGGCAATATTTTAGAAGTGCTTTAATTTTTATTTTAAAAACAAACCATGGGAAGACTAATTTTCACTCTTCATGCTTGCAGGTTCGAATGTCAAACTCATTGCAGGTAACACTGCCACTGAAAATTTACCTTTCTGACTGATTTTTTTGTTGCTACACCCTAAATTTTATCATATAATGTTCAACAACAACCACTATATTATTTTCCAAACAAGTAATTTGGCCACTGGGCATAGCTATTCGTGTTCATTGTGCAGTTTGCTCATTTATTTTCTTTTATTTCAGCTACAACATCGGTAGCCACCTTCGTTGTTCTGGTGACCACTGCACTCTATCTTTTACTGAAGAAAAGATATAATGAAGCAATACATTTGAAAGTTGAGATGTTTCTGAAGACATATGGCACCTCCAAACCCACAAGGTACACTTTCTCTGAAGTTAAGAAGATAGCAAGACGGTTCAAGGAAAAAGTAGGCCAGGGTGGATTTGGAAGTGTTTACAAAGGACAGCTACCAAATGGTGTACCAGTGGCAGTCAAGATGTTAGAGAACTCTACAGGCGAGGGAGAAGATTTCATCAACGAAGTAGCAACCATTGGACAAATCCACCATGCAAATATTGTCCGCCTCCTGGGATTTTGCTCTGAAGGAACAAGACGCGCGCTTATTTACGAATTTATGCCTAACGAGTCATTGGAGAGATATATATTCTTGCATGATTCCAGTATTTCCCAAGAGCTTCTAGTACCTCACAAAATGCTAGAGATTGCTAAAGGCATTGCTAGAGGAATGGAGTACCTACATCAAGGATGCAACCAGCGCATCCTCCATTTTGACATCAAACCTCACAACATCTTGCTAGACTACAGCTTCAATCCAAAAATTTCAGATTTTGGCCTTGCAAAGTTGTGCGCAAGGGACCAAAGCATTGTTACCTTGACTGCAGCAAGAGGCACAATGGGCTATATTGCCCCAGAGATATTTTCTCGGAATTTTGGTGGGATATCATACAAGTCAGATGTTTACAGTTTCGGCATGCTGGTGTTAGAGATGGTAAGTGGACGAAGGAACTCAGACCCTGGTATTGAGAACCAAAATGAGGTTTACCTCCCACAGTGGATCTACGAGAGAGTAATCGCTGGGCAAGACCTGGTACTTAATAGGGAAACTACAGAAGAGGATAAAGAAAAGGTGAAGCAGATGGCCATTGTGGCACTCTGGTGCATTCAGTGGAACCCCCAAAACCGTCCATCAATGACAAAGGTGGTAAACATGCTAACAGGAAGGTTGAAGAATCTACATATACCACCTAAGCCGTATATCTAGTTTGAATGCCGTCCTATGCCATAAAACATGGAGGTCTTTTTTTCACGCGTACCGTGATTTAGCAAGCATGGTAAGGAGTTATGCTTAATTTCACATGTGAACAACTGAACATTGTAATGCTTAGACATAGATTGTATTTGGATCATTCCACTGTATCAGCCACATGAGTGTGCCTTTGTCGGTCTTTGCTGTGTACTAACTTAATTTGAAACATATCACATCGAATTTGATTTCCAGTGTCATGGTTCAGTTGTTGAGGTTACCTAGAAAAGCTGTTACTATAATTTCTTTGCACCCTTCAATATTGTGTATTACTCCTCTAATTCCTTCCACACCTCACAGTAACGTGTTCTACTTTACTGGTTCATGGAATGCGTCCGAAATATCAGAAGAGCATCATCATGCAGACCGCAGGGCAGTCAAGGAATCCAACCTCAATAAGGTTTTACTACATGTCCTTCCCACAGGTTGGAATTTCATTAAAATGTGGCGACATGCCAGCATTATCATCATCCCGGGATATGAAATTGTGCGTGCTCATTCCCCACTCCCCAGGTAACGCAACTGTCCTGAGATCTAGCAACGCAGAAGTAAGAGCAAGGGTGCTACTGTTACCTCTGTCAGCACCGAGTAGGAGGCGGATCCGGAGAGGTGCGCCACTTGCCGCACGTATCCCTCGCCGGAGCGGAAGGTGGCAGCGACGAGGTGCGTTGCCGTTCCGGCATTCGGAGGAGGTGGTGGGAAGACGTGAGACTTCCTGATTCGCCGCCAAGCTTCGGTGGGGGCTTACTAGAATTTGTCATTCGGTGGGCTACGACTGCTATCAGCTGGGAGTGGTGGCTCCGTGCAGCGCTTCTCCAGCTCGCCGCAGCGCCGGTTGGCGGGGTGTGGCGACGGAAGCGCTCGGGTTCGATGTCGCGCCGGAGACGGCGGGGGAACAGGTCGCGAGGTGGTGCCGTGGTGGCGACCTGGCGATGAGCGTGAGGAAGTCCATGGCCCATGGGCTCGGTTGGGCCCATGGGCTCAGTGATAAGCCCACTGGGCGTATATGTTGTTTGTTCTGAGCTGAATCATCCATCTCTCGAATTTTGTTTTCTCGAATCATCTTCCTGTCAAAGTGGGCTTTATCACCGGAATGGGCCAAGCTGCAAACATGAAAAGCAAACAGGCTCACTGCTCCCTCACACCCATCCGAATCTCTGTGATGGTTTCCCTCCCTGTCCCGCAAGGTCACTACGGAGTACGCGATAAATTGTAATGATGTCCAAACCTACTACCAGTTCCAGAGTAAGTCTGTGTTTAGTTTTTTAAAAAAAATCTACAGTATTCATCACATCGAATCTTTAAATACATACATAGAGCATTAAATATAATTAAAAAATAATTAATTATATAATTTAACTGATTAGGACGAGATGAATTTTTTAAACATAATTAATTTATGATTGGACATTAGTTACCAAATAACAACGAAATGTGTTACAGTATTCAAATCCAAACTTTTTCACCAACTAAACACACCCTAAGCAAAAACGAAAAACATTGCTGACTTACTAAGACCAACACGACCAATGATCTCCGACGAGGCTACGACTACCAATCCCTTCCCAGTGTTCTTAAGAAAACGATGCTGGTTGCTGGGGCTCGCCCACTGATGTGTTGGTGTCGGTGCCGACCTCCGTGCTTGCTTTACTTATGGCCATGACCGAACTCCATGCTGACATTGCCAGCCGGCGTCATCGCGCTCGAGCCCTGCTGCAACGGCAATGTCCTTGCTTGGCTGCACTTCCTACTTCAATTCGGATCACTATTGACTATTGTTATGCAAATTTTCTTGTGGGGTTTTATAACGGGACTTCAGATCAGAACACATCACTACCGCTTTCTCTTGAATAAGAATTTTCCCAAGAGCTACAAATATTCACCAGATCACCACCACACCACAGCCATAAAAGTCATGAGGAGTATTACTGTTGTCAAAACCTCCTCTAAACATCAAAATAATATGAGATATAAAACACACATGCCAGGAATAATTTCACGTTAGCATTTGCGTAGAAGTCTTTGTATAGCCGCATAGGTAAGAATTTTCTTAGACAACAGTATATATAGTTCACACTAGTTATCAGTCGCCCAGAGCATCCGTAGTGTTATCGCGGTTTGAAATGGCAAGTTAATAACACATCATAACATGCTTCATCCTATCTTTTATCGCAATGTTCAGAACTGACGTTGAAAGTATCATAGGACCATCTTATTATATAATAAAACATGAGAGCTTTTATGCTTCATCCAACCATTTCTTCCACCCCTCATCAGTCCGTGATAAATTCTTCTACCAAATCAATATTCTATTCACTTATGGTAACTTAGCGTTAAGGAAAGTCTAATCTTTAATTCCTATGGTTTCTATCTCAATATGAGATCAAGCATCGAAATGTGGCTGCTCTCAGCTACCGCAAGTCATCACAATTTGAAACTCCTATTTTCTGTTTTTCATAATAAAAAGAGAAACTCCCATTTTTCCTACTGCTTTGTTATGTCAACTTCGCGAGAGTTTATTTCACTGGGAAAAATGACAGGACACGGCCACATCCCGACATCCGATCTGAGCTCGGCCGCATCGCCGGCGTCCATCAAACTGATAAGCACAGTCCGCTCCGACGTTCGACCCGATGCCGCCACACCCACCGCTCCACCACCCACCCGTCAGTCCGTCACCAGCTGAAAAACCCTCGGCGCCGCCGCACCCGCCGCCACGCGGGCCCGCCCGGACGCGCCCTCCACCGCTTCCACCCCCATCCACGAGCCCAAAAACGAAAACGACACCGACCAAACGCCGAACCCCAGATCCCTTGTCTCGTCCTTGCCCCGATTCAAAGTTTGCTGCGCCGCACAACACAACGCCAAGAGAGAAGCGAAGCGGAGGGAAAAATCACACTCCCCAGCTCAAAAATTCCCCCCTCCGCTACTGCTCCAAACCCTAGGCTTCTCGGGCTCTAGGCGCCGCGCCCCGGGCCCCCTCCCTCTCAGCCCGCTTCCGGTCTGCTGCGGCGCGGCGGCGGCGCTCCTCGCTCGACCCAGCGGAGGGGAGAGATCCGCACGGGCGTGGATTGGTTTCGTGTCATTTTTGCGGGTAAGTAATCCTGAAGCTCGCCTGGATGGACTCGCGTATCCTAAGAGTTGCCTTGGCTCGCGCATCAGTCTCTACCCACTCGTTCACTTAGCCGTGGATTCGTGCGCTGCGCCGTGGTTTGGTTGGCGGGTTCGATTCAGTTCTTATTTAGTGCGCGAGATCGACATTGGTTGACGCCATATGACTTATCGGTACCCATTAAGCTGCTGGTGTAGTTTATTTTCCGACATGTTTTGGGGGTTCAACTGAATCCCCATGCCCGACCAAGTGCGCCACTGCACTGGAACAAGGCATCAATAGAGGGACTTCGCTGGAAGTTCCATTAGTATTTCGTCTAATTTGCTTGGCAGCAACACTGAACACTCATAACTAAGTCTAATTTGCTTGACAGCAACACTGAACACTCATGTGAGAGGGGTGGTTGGTAACAGGTGGACGGATGCCGGAAGGTACAGTTTTAGAATACCTTAGCATACATGTAAACTGGCAGTTCTGGACTCTTTTTCACGTTTGGATTGTGCAGCTCTGGTTCTGGAGTTGGCTGGTACCTAGATGTTTTAAGTTGTCGTCATAATGGAAACCAGCACCATTGACTGACATGGCTACATCCCTGCTTAGAAATGCGTGGTGTCACAGTCCATGGTGATGAGACTTGGACTGTGGTTTTTTCTGAATCAGCAGCCTGAGTGCTGTTTTAAGTAACATAATGGACCTATAGGAGTTAACTAATTGGACCTCTATTGTCAAGATGACTAACCAGACATACTCCACTCCAATGTTTAGATATGATCATCATCTTCTACATCTGATAGTTAAAGTGATTAACCAGACATACTTCATTCCAATTTTTAGAAATGATAATCAGATGCTTACACCTTATAGATGGTTCTTCTGAAATTGATTTACTTTTGCAGTGCTGTGAGCAAACACTTAAATCCTGAGCAGTTGTCACAACATTTCTTCATTCCCATGAAATGTCACTGCTTAGTAGATTCTTCTACAAGAGGCCTCCTGATGGACTACTGGAGTTTATTGACAGGATCTATGGTATGCATAGAGAGTTTTCCTATATTGATCACTTCTTAAATCGGTTTATTATTTATGATTGCTTCAACTGATCATATCTTTTGGCATTGTACAGTTTTTGATTCATGCTTCAGCACTGAAGTTTTGCCTCAGGGAATGTATCCAGTCTATTTAAATGAGATTCTCACGGAGTTGCATGAGGAACATGTAGAATCCTCATTCCTGGCGATTAATTTTAGAGATGGAGATAAGAGAAGCCAGTTTGCTGATATACTGCGTGAATATAACATTCCAGTCATTGATTACCCACGTCATTTTGAAGGCTGCCCTGTGCTTCCTTTATCTCTTATTCAGCATTTCCTTCGTGTCTGTGAGCACTGGTTATCTAGTGGGAACAATAAGAACATTATATTACTCCATTGTGAAAGAGGGACCTGGCCATTGTTGGCTTTTTTGTTATCTTGTCTTCTCATATACAAGAAATTGCACGGTGCTGAGCATAAAACTCTGGACATTATTTACCGTGAGGCACCTAAAGGGTTCCTACAACTCTTTTCTGCACTCAATCCAATGCCATCTCAGCTCCGTTACATGCAGTATGTAGCCAGAAGAAATATCTCTCCGGAGTGGCCTCCAATGGAAAGAGCACTCTCTTTGGATTGCCTGATTCTTCGAGCCATTCCAAGTTTTGATTCTGATAATGGATGCAGGCCATTAGTCCGCATTTTTGGGCGAAATCTTCTTGGCAAGAATGGTAGCATGGCTAACATGATTTTTTCTATGCCAAAGAAGAAATCTCTGCGGCACTATCGGCAGGTAGGTGGTACATGGAATTCAACTTGAACAATTCAATTGCTTTCTGCGACTCTATTTTGGGTTGACATCATTGAGGAACCTTATCATGCAGGAGGATTGTGATGTGATAAAAATTGATATACAGTGTTTAGTCCAGGGAGATATTGTTCTTGAGTGCGTACATCTCGATCTTGATCCAGAGAAGGAAGTTATGATGTTCCGGATAGTGTTCAATACTGCTTTTATACGTTCAAATGTATTGATGCTGAATAGCGATGATGTGGATATACTGTGGGGTTCAAAAGAGTGGTACCCAAGGAATTTTAGAGCAGAGGTAAAAGTTGATGCACATACTTTGAAATCTCCCTGGACTAAAATGGATCACTAACACGATTTTGAGAATGTAGGTACTGTTTTGTGAAATTGGGGGCATGTCTCCCACAAGAGCTCCAACAGCAACACTGAATGGTGATATGAAGGGTGGTTTACCAATTGAAGCCTTTTCAGCTGTTCAAGAACTCTTCAATGGAGTTGACTGGATTGAAAGCAGTGATGATGCTGCCTATTGGTTGCTCAAAGAATTCTCAGCAAACTCGCTGCAAGAGAAATTTCAAAAGCTTATACTCAATGACATGAAAGAACTCTCAAAAATGCAAGCTAAAGTTGGTCTACAGATGCCACTGATGTCTCCACTTGATTCTGATGAAGAAAGATATTCTGTGGCTTCTGATTCTGTTTGTTCAGTTGATCATGAGAAGGTTCAACATGGTGGAAACTCATCTGACTCAGAGAACATTGATCGCGATCTTACTACTGAAGATTCTGAATCCAGTGGTATAACTTCTTACACGAACCAATTTCTGCTTTGGAAACTTTGTGAAAATGTTACAGAGTCTATATGTGGTTCCCTTTAGGAGAAAGTTTGCTTTATGTTGCTGTGCATGGTGCCCCATAGATTTCAGGATCCCATAACCGTCATCCTTTCTGTTGTTTGTCTTTTATTAACTTTTTGTTTAATTAAAACTCTGATTCTAAACTATCACTTTTGCAGCTACTCTCACAATGAACAGCTCATCCCCGCCTCTCCAGTCTCAACCACCTCCGCCTCCTCATGGGGTACCTTCTAGCCTTTTGGATTCATCTGTGCTGGCAACTGGGCCAAGTGGACCCCTAACAAAACCACTGCAGGAGCTACCATGTAACAGGCTACCATTTTCACCACCCGCTCCTCCTCCACCACCACCACCACCACACAGTGGTAGGAAACCTACTTCACCGCCACCGCCGCCGCCACCGCCACCACCACCAAGTGGAAGTAAACATGGTTTCTCATCACCACCGCCTCCACCGCCGCCGCCGCCACCTCGGATTAGCAGTGTAGGTCCTCCACAGCCTCCTCCACCTCCTCCTCCTCCACCACCACCGAGTGGAAGCAAACATATTCTGACACCACCGCCGCCGCCTCCGCCTCCGCCGCCACCTCCTCGAGTTAGCAGTGTGGCTCCTTCACAGCCTCCGCCGCCGCCACTGCCAAATTCTGGGGCAGCAAAACAGCAAAATGTTTGTGCAGCTCGACCACCTCCACCACCGGCTCGTGGAATGGCTAATAAAGGCCCTCCACCGCCCCCTCCTCCCCCTCCCTCTTCCAGCAAAGCATCAACTTCTGCTTCTACTTCAAAAGGATCACCTCCTCCACCTCCACCTCCACCTCTACCTTCTACTTCATCAAGAACTGCTGGCCCGGCTGTTCCATCCCCACCCCCACCCCCACCTCCGCCACTGCCTGGTGCTAATAAAAAAACTCCTCCAGCCCCACCGCCACCTCCTCTGATGACAGGAAAGAAAGCCCCTGCACCCCCGCCCCCACCATCTCAAGCACCAAAACCTCCTGGAACTGTACCTCCTCCTCCACCCCCAAGCTCGAAGATATCAAATGCAGCAGTGCCACCACCTCCATTATTGGGAAGGGGACGTGGCAACACAACTGGATTAACTAAAGGCCGTGGCATTGGATTGACACAGCAAAGTAACCCTCCCAAAAAGGCTTCACTAAAGCCTCTGCATTGGGTGAAAGTTACTAGAGCAATGCAAGGAAGTCTCTGGGCTGATGCCCAGAAACAAGGAAATCAGGCTAGGTAGATGTTATTGATATATTATAGCATGGTTTTCTATTCATAATATGTCTCACAAAATTTTGCAGCTGTTGGTTTACTACTTATGAGTTCGGATTTCTCATACAACTAGTTAATTAAGTATGAAATCTGTTATTTGTGATTATTACTAGCTAGTTCTAGTATCTGCTATTTTTCATCATAAAATCTATCTTTTATTCTGGGCTGGAGTTCCTTCTACTCATTTAGTTGTGTTTCTCTTTTGTACTGTTTGTCAGCGCTCCTGATATCGATTTATCCGAGTTGGAGAGCTTGTTCTCCACTGCAAGTGTAACCAACATAAGTGAAAAGGGGGCGACAAGACGTGGTTCAGCTATTAGCAAGCCAGAAATTGTTCACCTGGTATGAAAAATCCGCGTTCATCTTGTCTTACTGTTTTCTCAAAACACGTAAACATTTCCACTTTTAATAGTTTTTTAAAGTTCTCATGCTTCTGCCAAAATCAATTAGTTCCTCTCACATTTATTTCATAACCGTTTCTTTCCTTATTTGATATATCAGAACTTTGGAACTCAGACCGTTTTATTTTTCTTGATAAAACTACTGCATGCTATGATGACCACATTGCATCAGTGAATCTATTTATATTTTTTTTATGTTTGCACGCAGCTGATTGAAACTAGCCCACACGAGTGTTTTTTAGTTTCATTGGTGTTGTATATATTGTACAAACATGTTACCTTTGTTGCCCTCTTTATCTCTTTATGTGGTTACCCTTTTTCCTTGGCAGCTCACTACTTTGTGTTTCGTCTAGTCACGAAAAATTTTTTTGGACCCCCCCCCCCCCCAAAAACCCACACCCACCTTTCCCTAATGCAGGTTTGGCATTAGTTTCTGTTGTAGTGCATTTATGAAATCTGATATAGCCGTGATATAATAAAAATATTTTGTAGTCAAATTTACGCATACGATTGTCACATGCGGACATGCCCCATCTGAACATTTATAAAGATATCAACAGCTGGAGTTTCAATTGTTTGAATACATGTGATCCAAAATGTCTCTTTCGTTATTAATGGATTGTGCTGGTTATTTAGCCCTTTTTGGTTGTTACTAGAACATAATTTTGGACGCCCTCAAACAAAAAAAGAACATAATTTTGGACATGGCACGGCCCCCCAAACACACAGTGACCATTGGTTTATGCTACCATTATGTTCAAAAACCAAATAAAACTGTCATATTAATTTTGAAGGGGAATATATGCAACTGTGACCATTCATGACATTAATATCTGAATTATGAAGATATTAAGGGTCAAACTTGGTCTCCAAAATGTCACCTTTTGTGTTTTGGATGGAGTATATGTGATGATTCCAATTATCTGCAATTTTCCTTCTATGGTTGTATGTTCAGTAAATATTCCACTGTTCGATAGATAACTGACTAATTGTTTATTATTTCAGGTTGACATGCGACGAGCAAACAATTGCGAGATAATGCTTACTAAAATTAAAATGCCCCTGCCTGATATGATTGTGAGTTTACTTTCTGGTTCAACCTATCTCTATCCATAATAAAAGAAGTGGGCACTCCAGTTCCTTTTTGTGACACATTGAGGACTCTTAGTGACTGCTTTTATTCAGTGTACTCGCCACGTTAACCATATACTTTTTCATAATCAATTGATTTTGTTGTATACATAAAGTCATAGTGACACTGACGCTAACTCCCTACATTATATCATCGTTTCATAGAGCAGGCCATTTTTTTTTTTTGAAACTTGGTGAGCAGACCATTTTTTGATGCATGGTAAATTTGTGGGTACCCAAATATGAATGTTATAAAATGTTTAGGAAGATGTGTATTTTTGGCCTCTGGACTATCACGGAACTCTAATTTTGGCCCTCAAATGTTAAAGCCGGACCTCCATGATAGTTCAAGGGACAAAATGCATTAGGCATACTATTTATAGTACTTATTTCTTGATTTGAAATTCACAATATTATCAGCTTGTTTTGCTAATAATGTTGATTAATCAGCATTTTGAATGTTTGTTGTTTCTCTTTGCTAATACAAGCATATGTGATCATCGTGTGTTAAAGCTACTGCTGAACTGTATTAGATTTTTAGATGCGTGTTTTTGTTGGTTAGGTAATTTATCACACCATAACATTGCTCATTCTTTTGTGTTGGCATTTCCAATAAATCCTTGAACAGTCCGGTACTTATTTTTGTATTCCACATATTTGTGATTCTGTGTGGCAGAGTGCAATATTGACTTTGGATACGTCTGTTCTTGATAATGACCAAGTGGAAAATCTCATTAAATTTTGCCCTACAAAGGAAGAGATTGAGATGTTAAAGGTATTCTTCTCACTTGTGATTTGACTTGCCATCCTAATCATTATTTGCCATCTAATGTTGTTTCTATCTTAAATGGGCTCTATTTTTTCTTGTCTCATTTCAGGGTTATAGTGGCAACAAAGAAATGCTTGGGAAATGCGAACAGGTAAGTTCAGCATTTTGGTTTCACAGTGCCTCCTTTTGTGTACTGATGGAAGCTTTAAACTACACTGTAGTTCTTCCTGGAGCTAATGAAAGTTCCACGTGTGGAAGCCAAGCTAAGAGTTTTTGCTTTTAGAATTACTTTCTCAACACAGGTTTGGTGACCCCTTTCCCCAAGCCAATTTACCTGGAATATGTCTTCTCCATAACTTTGCATTATGTATTTATGTGATTTAGATAACTGACCTTTTGGCAGGTAGATGATCTAAGAACTAACCTAACCACCATAAATGATGCAACAAAGGAGGTATGTGATACCCCATTACAAAGTGAGACATATTATAAACGTGTGCTGGCTCAATGGCTCAACGTATGCAGGTCAAAGAGTCTTTGAAGTTAAGGCAGATAATGCAGACAATTCTCACATTAGGAAATGCATTGAATCAAGGGACAGCACGAGGTACCTTAGGAAGGGTCTTCTATGCTTCACCCCTTGAGACCTGACAGTTCCACTAACCCAAGAGTGAATTTGAACCATTTACCCCTTGGAGGGCTTCAAGATTTGTTTAACTTGCACTAAGGGGTGAAGCATGGAAGCAAAGTTCCAGTCAAATAATTGTAGAGAAGTCATATTCAATCATTTTCTCTGACAAGTTTGAACGCCCTGATCAGTTGATTGATTAAACAGGATCTGCTGTTGGCTTCAGATTAGACAGCCTTCTTAAACTTTCGGATACTCGAGCTAGAAATAATAAGATGACGCTGATGCATTATTTATGCAAGGTATTCACTTGTCACTGAGATCTGTTATAAATGTACTATGTTAAAATGCTATTTATCTTTATTACATATGACACGACCAGCTTTTGTTCGAGATGTCCAAAACAGTAGTATGCCCCTACCCTCGTGTAATAGACCAGCCCGTGTACTGTTGGGCCGGGCCCAACACGCATACTAGTGCTGGGTGCACTAGTGGCAGCCAAGGTTGCCAGGCCCAACATGCTTAAATAGGTGGCTTGAGGAAGCTATTAACTCTGGTTGCAACCTTTTGCAACCAGTCCTGGGGAGGTGGTATTCAAGGATTGCACTGCTTACAGACAAGTTAATCTGGCCCTGATTAACTGCAACTCATTGTTTTTGGTCAGAAATGTGGGTGGTTCCTGTTGGACTGAGGATAAAAGCCCACACCCCTCCCACTATAACGGCTAGGTGGGGCGTTCTAACTTGGTATCAGAGCCGAGGTCCTGGGTTCGATCCCTCCCGGCCACGCATTTCCGCTGCGCGATTTCCCTGGCTGTGTTTGCTGAGACCGAAGCGCTGAGACCGGACAGGTGGCACAGCCCCGCGGCTCGCCCGGCTCGCACGCAGTAGGGGGAATGTTGGACTGAGGATAAAAGACCACACCCCTCCCACTATAACACCTGGGTTTTATGGTCGGGTTGGCTAGGTGGGGCGTTCTAACTGTTCCTAGTAAACTGGTTTGTCCAGGTACTGGCCTTAGTCCTAGTTTTCCAAACACAGGTGCTATACACGTGGGCAACTGGGCAGTTTTAAAGCATGCCTGATCTTCTAAATTTGCTTTACATCATAAAAATTGCTCATTGATGGAGAGAATAATTGCTCTATTCCTCCAACCCTAGAAGGGTGGGTATATATAATAGCTACACATGGGCCTCTAGATGGGCCTCTATAAACATGGGCTCAATATACTCCAACACCCCCCCCCCCCCCCCCGCAGTTTGAACTACCGGCGCAGCGGTGTTCAAGACTGGATAACAAGAAAGCTAACACCCCCCGCAGTCTGAACAACCGACGCAGCGGTGTTCAAGACTGGACAAGATGAGAGTACAAGAAGAGCACAAAAGGGCTAACACCCCCCCCCCCCCCCCCGCAGCCACAACTAGCCACCGGCTACGTTGAGGCTGGATCAAAACTCCGAGAAGGTCGACGAGGGCAGCCCCTTGGTGAAGATGTCAGCAAACTGGGAGGTAGTCGGGACATGGAGTACCCGAATATCGCCGATGGCGACTCTGTCGCGCACGAAGTGTAGGTCGATCTCCACGTGCTTCGTCCGCTGATGCTGGACAGGGTTGGTGGAGAGATACACGGCACTGACGTTGTCGCAGTAGACGAGCGTGCTTTTGGCGAGCGGGCTGTGGAGCTCTGCCAAGAGCTGTCGTAGCCAGGACGCCTCCGCCACGCCATTAGCAACAGCCCGGTACTCCGCCTCGGCACTGGAGCGGGAGACAACCGGCTGCCGCTTGGACGACCAGGAGACTAGGTTGCCGCCCAGGAAGATGGCGTAGCCGGAGGTGGAGCGACGAGTGTCCGGGCAGCCGGCCCAGTCAGCGTCAGTGTAGACTACCAGCTCAGCAGAGGGCGAGCGGTGAAGTACCAGGCCGAGGTCCACAGTGCCACGGACATACCGGAGGAGACGCTTCAGCGCAGCAAGGTGTGACTCCCGGGGATCATGCATATGGAGACAGACCTGCTGAACAACGTAGGTGAGATCTGGCCTGGTGAAGGTTAGGTACTGCAAAGCGCCAGCCAGACTCCGGTAGGCAGTAGGATCATCCACCGGATCACCCAGATCAGCTGACAGCTTCGCCTGAGTGTCGACTGGAGTGGAGCAGGGCTTGCAATCAGTCATCCCAGCCCGCTCCAGAATATCGAGGGCGTACTGCCGCTGGTGAAGGAGAAGACCAGACGGGCGAGGCTCAACAGTGACGCCCAAGAAGTGGTGGAGCTGACCGAGATCCTTCATAGCAAACTCCTGCTGCAGAGAGGAGATGACACTCTGAAGTAACTGCTGACTGGAAGCTGTGAGCACAATGTCGTCGACATATAGCAGCAGATATGCCGTCTCATCCCCTCGGCGGTAGATGAAGAGAGACGTTTCAGACTTGGCCTCGGTGAACCCCAGTGTCATCATGAACGTGGCGAACCGAGAGTACCAAGCCCGAGGAGCCTGCTTCAATCCATAGAGACTTGTTGAGCCGGCAGACCATATCCGGATGACTCGAGTCCACAAATCCCGCAGGCTGAGTGCAGTAAACAGTCTCCGACAAGGTGCCGTGAAGAAACACATTCTTCACGTCCAGCTGGTGCACAGGCCAAGTGCGCTAGAGCGCAAGCGAGAGGACCGTGCGCACCATAGCGGGCTTCACGACCGGGCTGAAGGTCTCGTCATAGTCCACACCAGGCCGTTGAGTGAACCCCCGGAGAACCCAGCGAGCCTTGTAGCGCTCCAGTGTGCCGTCAGTCCGACGCTTATGCGTCCAGATCCACTTGCCAGTCACCACATTGCAACCAGACGGACGCGGCACGAGGTCCCACGTCTGGTTGGCAAGAAGAGCCGCGTACTCCTCTTCCATCGCGCGACGCCAGTGAGGATCCGCCAAGGCGTCACGGACAGAGGAGGGTACCGGAGAGACCCGTGGCTCTCCCTCGGTGGCGGTGAGAGTCGCGGCCTGGGACGCCATCCGCCAAGTCACCATGGGATGGATATGCCGAGGATCCCGATGGATGACTGGCGGGTGGTACACCTCCGGCTCGGCTCGAGAAGGAGCCGGAGGAGGCGGCGGCTCCGGAGCAGGAGGCGGCGCCGGTGTCGACGTCGAACGACGCTGGTACACCTGCACCGGCTCAGCGTACCGCTGCGGTGCCGGGTTCGGCGCCGAGCGACGCCGGTACACCTGCACCGGCTGAGCGTACCGCGCAGGTGCAGGGAAAGGCACCGGGGCCGCGCGTGGCGCAGCGGGAGTTACCGGGTCCTTGTGCGGCACAACCGGAGGTCCGGGGGCCGCGCGTGGCGCGACCGCGGGCACCGGGCCCGCGCTCGGCGCAGCAGGGATCACCGGAAGCGGTGCCGGTGCTCCGTGAAAACCTGCAGGAAAAGGACAGACCGGTAACAGTGGCTGAACCACCGGGTCAGTCGGAAACAGAGACGCCAGCTCGGGATCAGAAGAATGTGTGGAGGAGGTGGAGTAGGGGAAATCCGACTCGTCGAAGACGACGTGTCGGGAGATCAGAACACGGCGAGAGGTGAGGTCAAAGCATCGGTACCCCTTGTGGTCAGGGGAGTCCCCGAGGAACACACGAGTCGAACGGGGCGCCAGCTTGTGAGAAGCGGTGGCGGAGGTGTTAGGGTAACAGGCACACCCGAAGACCCGAAGGTGGTCGTAGCGAGGAGGGGTACCGAAAAGAGCGTGGTGTGGAGTGGGAGCAGGAGAAGCAGTAGACGGAAGGCGGTTGAGCAGGTAGGTGGCGGTGTGGAGGCTCTCATCCCAGAAGCGCGGGGGGAGAGAAGCCTGGATCAGAAGGGTGCGCACGACGTCGTTCGTCGTGCGAATCATCCGCTCAGCCTTGCCGTTCTGAGGGGAGGTATACGGACAAGACATACGCAGCTGAACACTCCGAGACAGGAAGAAAGACCGGGAGGTGGTGTTATCGAACTCCCGCCCGTTGTCACACTGGACGGCCTTAACGGTGAGGCCAAACTGATTGGACACCCAGGCAAAGAAGTGGAGGAGGGTGGGGAAGGTCTCAGACTTGGCGCGCAAAGGGAAAGTCCAAGAGTAATGAGAAAAATCATCAACAATGACCAGATAATATTTGTAGCCAGACATGCTGAGTACATGAGATGTCCATAGGTCACAGTGAATGAGATCAAAAGCATGCGCAGCATGCGAAGAAGAAAAAGAAAACGGAAGTCTAACATGACGACCTAACTGGCACGCATGACAGAGGTGCTCAGCAGGAGCCCTAGTACATGGAACATCGGTACTACGGCGGAGCTGAGCCAAAACGTCGCGGCCGGGGTGACCAAGCCGGCGGTGCCAGGTGGTGGAAGAGGGCGTCACGGCAAAAGCAGAAGACGAATAAGCCGAAGGTGAGGCAGCGGAAGCAGGAAGCCGAAGAGTGTAAAGGGGCCCCGGGCTGTCACATCGGAGGAGCGGACGCCGGGAAGCCGAATCCTTCACAGTAAGACCAGAGGAGTCAAATTCGATAGAACAAGAGTTGTTAGCAGTAAACTGGCGAATAGAAAGAAGGTTGTGAACCATTTGAGGAGCAACAAGAACATTAGGAAGACGAGGAGCAGAATCCACGGCGGTGACAGGAAGGCAAGACCCATCACCAACCATGATAGAAGAAGGACAAGAGGGGTGTGGGGGTCGGACAGAAGATAGGATACCAGCATCGGGAGTGGTGTGGAACGAGGCACCCGAGTCCGCGATCCACTCGGTGCTGGTCGGCGGCGTCAGTCCCATGGTGCTGAAGGACTGCGCCAGAGCGGCCTGATCCCACCCCCCAGGCCAGGTCGGCTGCTGGCTGGGCTGAGCGGGTGGGGTCCAGGACGGCGCGAAGAGTGGAGCAGTGCCAGTGAACATGGCCGCCGGCTGGAGCTGAGAACGAGGCCCCCCTCCAGGACCCAGGAACGGCCACATCGAGATGCGCCCTGACCATGGGTTGCTGAAGGATGGCCAGGGCGTACCTCCAGCGGCAGGGACTGGAGCGGGAGCCGAAGCCGGAGTCGGTGCGCCCCGGCGGCCCCCACCGGTACCGGTGCTCCCAGAAGCAGGGCCACCAGTGCCGCCACGGCCCCCCTCCTCCGGTCTGCCCAGCGGTAGCAGCACCAAGGAGGGAGGTGGCAGGAGCAGCGGAGGAGGCCGGTGGAGTAGTAACAAGCGCGGCCGGGGTGGGCGAGGACGATCCGGGTGCGAGACCCCTGGTGATCTCCTCGAGGGCGAGGTCGTCCCGAACCTGCAAGAAGGTGGGGAAGGGCCTCTGGCGAGCGATCCAGCCCTTCAGGTGGTCGTAGGTGCTGCTCAGTCCCCGTAGGACATTGAGCACCAAGACCCGATCGGACACCGGATCCCCGAGGTCGTGAAGAGCATCGGCCATACTCTTCATCCGCCGGCAGTACTCACCGACGGAGAGGTCCCCCTGCACGAAGGTGCGGAAGGTGGCGTCGAGCTGGAGGGCGCGGTACTCGGCGTTGCCGAGGAACTGCCCCTCGAGCGCCACCCAAGCCTGTCGCGCGGTGCCGCCGTGGGTCCTGACGAGGTCCTGCAGATCTAGGGAGATGGTCCCGAAGATCCAGGACAGGGCGACGCTGTCGAGGCGCAGCCACGTCACGTCCCGCGCCTCGATCGGCGGGTCGACGAGGACGTGGTCGTCGAGGGCGTAGCGGCGGAGGGTGAGGACCTGGTCCCGCCAGCCGCCGTAGGAGGAGGACGGAGACCAGGGCCCTGATGTTCTGGACACCGGCGGCCTGGAGGTGGAGCTGGGCGACCATGGGGTCGGTCGGGTCGTACCGGGCTCCAGATCCAGCAGGCGGGGCACGGCGGGAGGAGGAGCTGCCGGGCTCGGGGTCGACGGGCAACTGGCCGGAGGAGATGCGGAGAAAGCGCTCCGCCTCGGCGACCCGGAGGGCGAGGGCGTCGGCCGTGGCACGCTCGCGCTCCCAGGCGAGGGCAGCTACACGGACCCGCTCCTGGGCCGCCGAAGCCTCGGACTTGGCGGCGAGGAGGGCCGCGGCGAGAGCGGCGTCGGCCTGATGCCCGCGGAGGGCGGCGGCGGAGATCGGCGCGTCCGCTGGCGACATCCCGAGGCCAGGCCACGCGGGATCTGGCGCGGCGTCGGTGGCGGGCAGCTTCCCGGCGGCGACGGCGACGCGGTGGGCGGCCTGCGCGGCTGCAGCTGCGGTAGCAGCAATCCCAGGCGTCTCAGGCAGCAGCAGGGGCGCAGGCTGCAGGTCGGGCGTCCCTGGCGGCGGCGCCTGTGGTCCAGGCGGCCCCGGCGGCCCCTGGATCCGCGGCCCCCACGGTCCCCTCCACCTCCGGGCCGGCGCCAGCCGCAGCGGCCGGATCGGGTGGGGGGGGGGGGGGCTCGCGCTGCCAGGGCGGCGGCGGTGGCTCTGGGCCAGGCGACCAGCGACGCGCGAGCAGGGGAGGTGCCGGGCCAGGCGGCGGCGGCTGGAGCAGAGGGCTGGGCCCAGGCGGCGGCGGCGGCGGCTGCCGCACCACGGGGAAGCAGGGGCCACGCATCCACGGCGCCTGCAGCCGGAGCAGAGGAGGCGGAAGGGAGGGGAGGGAAAGAGGAGAGGGATAGGGAGGAGGAGGCCGGCGGCCGGCCGGCCATGAGCCGGCGGCGGCGGGCACCAGAGGGGCCGGCGCTGGAAACAGAGTAGAGGTGAAAACCTAAACCTAAGCTAGTGATACCATGATGGAGAGAATAATCGCTCTATTCCTCCAACCCTAGAAGGGTGGGTATATATAATAGCTACACATGGGCCTCTATACACATGGGCTCAATATACTCCCAACACTCATAAAAGTGGTATGCCAAAATTCCACTTCATTTAATGCCAATTAATGCATAGTAGTAGTAGCTATTTTTAACCCAGTGTCCTGTTAAGGCTACTTTTTTCTATGTATGCCAAATTCGTTCAGCTGCCTTATGCCTGTTAAGTCTGGCGCCTTTTTTTTTCTTAATTTGCAGCATTACTTAATTTAGCTAACTTCTTCCCATCGATTATATGCTAGCTTCTTGCTGAGAAAATGCCTGAACTTCTTGATTTTGACAAAGACCTAATTCATTTGGAAGCAGCTTCTAAGGTATTTCAGTTAGCTTATCTTTGCACTTCTGGAATGGAAATGAGCTTTCTACATATCAAATATGTTACGGAACAACTGAATTTGTTAATTCCCTCAGATCCAACTGAAGTTGCTTGCGGAAGAAATGCAAGCGATAAACAAAGGTCTTGAGAAGGTGGAACAGGAGTTAGCTGCTTCAGAAAATGATGGTGCAATTTCAATTGGCTTTCGAAAGGTGCGAAAGAGTTAATATCTCTTCTTTTTGGACATGCTGGATGGCCGAAATTAAATCAGTTTACATCTGTCCATCATATTAAGATGCTTTCATGTCAACTCGTTTAAGGCAAAAATGGCAGATTACTTCTCCCCTGATCGTGCATTCACTAGATTTCCTATATTCTGCTTCCTCTTCTTACCATGCCACCTCAAAGGCTCTAAATCTGGTGGACCTCTCCACCACTGGTGATCTGTGAGCATTTGTTTATGTATTCCTCTGATCTGTAGTTCTATATATAGAGCAGTAAAAGTACATTTTAGATGTACATACTGTTAGAGTATATTTGGTAGGTTAGGATATGTAATCCCGGACTGCCATATGTATTGAGGAGGTGCCTTACCCCCCAAGTCTCTGTACTTTATATATACCGCCCAAGGGGCTCAATGCAATACAATCCCACTCATTATACCCAATCTTACACATATTGGAATTTACATGTCCAGTAGGTGAATTATGCGCTTTTCAAGTGTATCATATTGGAATTTACATGTCCAGTAGGTGAATTATAATGATGATCTTTTACAACTGAACTGAGATTGATTGGTTCTACAGGCATTGAAAAGCTTTCTTGACGCAGCAGAAGCTGAGGTTAGGTCCCTCATTTCCTTGTATGCTGAAGTGGTGAGTCCCTGCTATAAGTACTTATCCCATTGTCCTGTTTTTATTATAGATTCTGATAGTTATATACTTGCAGGGAAGAAATGCTGATTCCTTAGCTCAGTATTTTGGTGAGGATCCTGCACGCTGCCCTTTCGAGCAAGGTATATTTTAGCCTTTGTATTATTTCAACATTTTACCAGTTGTTGACTCATCGGTCATTATTCATGCTATCCTATCTGAAGTCTTAACATGTAGTGATGGAAGTCAATGCCAAATTGCCAATGAAATTTTATTTGAAAAGCAGATTGAATCTAAAATTCACCTTTGAGTAATCATGATTACATCATGTCAAAACATATTAATAATCAATAACTAATTGGTGTCCTAGGGTTCGGGCATCCCCTTTAGCAAAATTATAGTATATTTAAAATATATTAGCTTGTCCTAAATGTCGTATATTTAAAATCAGAGGTAGTATGTAGTACACGCAAAGTTAAATAAACCTGCAGAAATTCAATCCCAAATTCATCTTTGATTTGATTCAAAAAGCACAAGTGTTACTGTCAGCACATGATGAAAAGTACCATATTGACTCCTATTTTGATTCTTGACATTTACGATGAACTTGAAACCGATTTATTGCAGTTATACTTAAACTTTGTGTGTAGTAAAAACATGATCTCTTGACACTGCAAAATGATAAATTCACTAGTGGGGATGCCCACACCCCTGGATATGAAATTTGCACCAATTAGTACTCCCTCTGTTCAAAAATGTATGTCGTTTGATTTTGTTCTAAGTCAAACTTCTCTACTTGAAGTGACCTGACTGCCTGAGGCCCTGAAGTTCCACTTGGAACTGAACTTTAATTTGCACTAACCTATTTTCTTTCACCGCCATTCGTAATTCCTATGTTTATCTGACCAGTTATTGTTCATTTCATTTTCAGTGACATCGATTTTGGTTATTTTTGTGAATATGTTCAAAAAATCACGTGATGAAAATGCTCGAAATGCTGAGGCTGAGAAAAAGAAACTGGAAAAGGAAAAGGCAACTGTATCTGCTAAATAAGGCTAGGAATGAGACTGCTGCTATGCCAAAGTTCCATCTTTGTGAAGCTGGACTGTTTTGCGGACCTGCTGCTTAATTTGCAGTACTGCAGGACCTGCATCAAAATATTCAGTATGTGAGAGGTGTGGTGTCAGGAATCTCGCTATCTGGTTGGCATACATTAAATGGTAGGCTCTTAACTACAGTGCTTACATATCTATACTTACGTTTTAACAATGGCTGTTTGCATGATTTCGGGTTTGAATTTTATGCCCAAGAACATTATATCTTGGGAGTTGCCTTATCTTTTATACTGAATTGGGATATTTCACTCATGTCCGTTTTCCTTTTTGTGCAGGTTGCCTCTGCTAATGACAAGATTTTGGAACTCTTTGTGCTCACCTCCTGTAGAGATCTATGGACATCAGATGACTGAACAAACGTACGGACGCCACGGCTGCTGTAATTTTTGTGTAAATATAGCAGTTACTGGGGTATAGCTTCTTACTTGTACATAAATTTAGCCCGAGGCCCCTTGCGGGAATGCAGCAGACAAAACTAGTGTTCTTTTTTTTCGTAGAATAAACACTAGTGTTGTACAATGTTACTGTATTACCAAGGAACAAACAAACCAGAGACATTTTAGTTCAGATCCTTTGCACTTGTGTGCAGTGTTATCGATCGTATCTGACCAATGCGCCGCTAAACATTGCAAGGCATTTTTTACTGTTCGTCTCGCTACAAGCAATCATAGGTCGGGTGTGCTGGTAAGCCGTAGCAAGTTCTACTAGCTCTTTACAACTGTTACTGCAGTCAACCATTGGAGTAACGCGATTGTGCCCTGGAGCTTGTCGAGTAGTCATCCAGAGATAGCGTTCCAGTTCACCGGAATAAAGGGATGCCAGATTCGACAGCGTTTGTGAATGTGCCGTGACGATGTGGAAGCAATCATGATCGCTGGAGTACGGCAGCAGTATCTGTCGTGGGATCAATGCACCTGGGACAGTTTCGTTCGCCAGGATATGATCACCTTGTCTGCTGCTCAGAGCTACCGCAGTGTTACAGAATCTTTGAATGTTGAGAAGCGTCGTGCAGGATGGACGGAGCCGCGGACTAGTCCTTCACAAATGACAAAGTAGCTCAGGCCCTGTTTGGATCCTAACTTTTTTCAAAAGTCCCTATCACATTAAAAGAAATCTTACTATTTTATAGTATTAAATAAAATCTGTTTATAAATGTTTTTTGACAGCTGAGTGTTTTTTCGCGAGACGAATCTAATGAGCCTAATTAATTCATAATTTGCTACAGCGATGCTACAGTAACCATTCGCTAATCATGAATTAAGATACCTCATTAGATTCGTCTCACAGTTTAGCCCCAGGATTCTGCAGTTAGTTTTATAATTAATATTTATTTAATACTTCTAAATACTAAAAAGTCTCTGAGACTTTTTTTAAATCCCTATTCCAAAACACCCCCTCAGTCCCTCCGACATAGGTGCACAAACAATCTGATTGGAGTTGAATAGCAGAGCAGCATAAATTGCTTCCAAGTTTCCAACCCACAGACAGTACGAGCTCATGTACTCTAAATTTAGAAAACTGAGAGCTGCTTACATGATCAGTATTTCCAGGAGTGGAAGTCGAGCACTCGTGTGAACAGCACAATCAGCAATATGTGATTGCAGTGAATGGCAATCTGGGCTGACACACTGACAACTAACGGCTAAAGAGAACCTACAGCGAAAATAAGTTTACATAAATAACAGGACACCTCACTACCTCAGTTGCATCAGCAAATCAAGGCGCTAACTTTGCACAACACAGGATGGCCACATTTACACCATACATCAAGCTGCGAAAAAACACACTGATTACAACATATATGAGAGCTTCATCATGAGCGTGGTGATGCAAGCCGTCCTGCTGCCCTTCTCCTGGTTGTAGGCCCTGGGCTACGAGATGTGTCTGGAGCTCTTGGAGTGGATGCAGCCTTCCTTTTCATTGTCGATCCTGGAGTGCGTGAGGGAGTAGATTTGCTCCTTGGTGCCTTCTGCCTGTCAGGAAAAGAAGTTCTTGTTGAAGGCATTCTGCACTGTGAATTGTGCACGGGAAAGTGAAAAGGATTTGGAAATGATTATTTGTTAAACCTCTTTGGTTTGTCAGGGGCTTGTGCTGCAACACTATTGGAGCTTGAAGGGCTCGCTGCCACTTTCCTCTTCCTGCATTTCAGTGATGAGTATAGCTAGTGGGGGAAAATATTAGCAGTATGAGCAATTGTTGCAGTAAGTGACCAAATTTTTAGCCCTAAATAAGTTTTAAATTACCTGTTCTCAGTGAGAACGGGTGAAGGAAGCTCATCGCCTAGTTCAGCATGGGTTTCACAGCAAGTCTTCCCAGTACAGCCGAATTGGAGGCATCTTTTGCATTGGGAGGGGTTCTGTATCTGTTTATCGCCACTAAGTTTTACCCTTTCAACTGCTGAAACCACTCCAATAGGTCTTCTGCCCTGTTGGCTATCCAAACTTTGGAAGCCTCCATTACCTTCAATCATGCCACCTAAATACAGAACAAGTATTTGTCAAAAAAAGATACATCATGTATGACAAGAAAACTACAGGTGACCATTGCAAATTGCGCAAAAAATCAAAACAAAAAAAAGCCTATGTTCACCATGGATGTGCTGCACCACATAGTTTCTTTGCACAAATTTTCCAATCACGTTCCTTGTGCACAGATTTTGCCCTGTACCAATCTGTCACTGCAATACTTTGGACGCAAACTCTGTTTTGACAGCACGTTGCCTTATGGATAGCACCAAATATCAGCAAATGTGGAGCCACCCTTCTCTATTTCTGGACGTCTCTCTTAAACAATGGCTTAGCATCTGAACAATTTCAGATCAAACACTACAACCTCATCATCCTGCTTTTCCCTTTGGTGATGCTGCTCTTCCACATCATACTCCACATTTGCTCTAGAGGGACCAAATGGTGTGTGTATCAAATAAACCCCGGTTCCTCAGGCCAGACATATCACAAGACCACAATCTGCTGCATGTATGTCATGGTTCTCATTTACCGATTAAACAAGGAGATCATTCCCCTAAACAATGTCTCAAACTTGCAGCCCATTTTCCTCATTTATCGGTTGTTTCTTAGTTTGATTCACATGCTGACACCTATCAATAGTCCTCACAAACTTCACATGCTTTGAAGCCCTCTGCAAAGTTAGAAGCTCTTGATGAGTGGCAAAAATTTCTCTGTGATTGCATTTGCCATCATACCATAAATATAGCTCTTAGTAGCTTGCCCAGCAACAGTATGCAAATTTCCCAACGTTTCAACTTTGCCTCAAATACCAAAAAAGCAGAAAAGAAAGGGAATTCTCATATGAACAGGTTGGCATCAACACCCCCACCCCCCTCCCCGAACCACCACCACCTCTGTAAAAATTGATTAGTGCAGACCTGCCACTTATGAGTGTAGTCGTCTAGTCGACCAACTCACTCCGATGACAAAGTTAATTAACCAAGGTAAACAACCTAAGTAGCAGTTTCTGAAGTGCCACCTCTCCAGGCGAACACCAGAGGGTGAATCATTTGCTACTGTCCACAAAACTGCTGGGACACTGGGCCTAGCACCATTGAATACATAATCACTCTTATGCTTTCAAATTTCCCAGGCTTCTAATATGATGAGAAAGTCGAGCACTTTCTGGAGCTTTCTGGGTACTCCTTTGAGAGCACTGCACCACCAACTTGAGAAACAGCTTGCTGTTTGCTGTGGGGCAATGGTAATCAGAACCCACTTCTGAAGAATCCGTGACCAAACTCGCCCTAGAGAAGACACACAATGTAAGAACATGCTGTATTGTGTCCTCAGCCTGGTCACACGAGGGTCAAGCAGCAGGGTGTGGCAACCCCCTCTTGGCCAGGCGATCCACAGTCCAACATCAATTATTGATGGCAAGCCAGACAAAGAACTTGCATCATGCAATGGAGCCCAGGTGTTGCAAATTCTCTTCCAGCAAAAATGATTGTTCCAAGGAAATAGGCATTGTAGGCTGATTTGCTAGTATAGGTGCCAGACAGTGAGGGCCTCCACTGGTGTTGATCAGGGACCTGCTGCTGCAGGTGCAGCTCTTCCACCAGATCCCAAACTGAAGGTACTCCGTTAGGACTTGGAGAGTGAGGGCTATATTGATGGCATTAACCCATCTTCAAGCAGTTAAGACTTGAGACAAAGTGTGCTGCTTAATTGCTCTTTTGGGGATCAGATTGTTAAAATTTGGAGCCAACACTGATAGTTTTTCCCTGTAACCAACTGTCTCTCCCAACTCCATAACATGGCGGACTCCCCATTTCCGACAATAGGCTCAACTGCGACATTAAACGAGACCTAAGAGTTTTGTGGAACTTGAAAAGGTAAATGTTACGGATGGAGAAGGAAGAGGATGAGTAAACTGTGTTGTTGTATTGAGATATGCCCAAAGGGCTATATGTTAAGGGTATTATAGTCATTGTACTCTAGTCTAGGGTTTGGGGTCTCTCATCTCTATTGTACTCTATATATAGCCCTTTGGGCATACCTCAATATATCAAGCCTCCAATTGTGACAAAAAAAAACTCAAAAAAAAAGATATGCCCAAAGGGCTATATATACAAGAGACCCCCAAACCCTAGACTAGTACAATGACACTTATACCCTTAACAGTAAACAAGCCCAAGGGCGATCAGCATCAGTTTTCTGCAGCCATAACCATCTGCTGCGAAGTGCCCAGCCCAGAGTTCCAAGGTTAAGAATATCAAGGTTCCCATACTGGATTTGCTGAACTCATTCCTAAGAAATAAGGCAGTTGCAGCCATTGGCCTCCTCCTGACCCTTCCAAAGAAACCCCATGCACCGCTTGCCAAAGGCCTTTATCACCCACTTGGGCAAGTCCATAGCAATCATGAGGTAAATAGGAATGATGGTGAACACCACGTACTGTAATGAGTTGACCAGCACGATTCATGAGGGAAGCATTCCACCAAATGAGGATATCAGCAACCACGTCAACTAGGTAGTGTAGTTCCGCTTGCTAGGTTTTCTTACTGTCAGAGGAAGGCCCAGATATGAATAGGCATCTTTCAGTTTAAAGTCCTTGCTATTTGATTTTTGAGAGGTAAATAACTGAAATTTCTAATTTCAGAACTTCATCAGTTCAAGTCACAACTCATTACTCTAGACCTTCAGGGACTTTCAATTCCTCAAGAGAATATCAACCAAAAACAGATTTGATTGCCTCGGCAGGATTTTCCAAACAGATCATAGGCACAACTGAGATGGCACTACCTTAATATCTAGATCCAGTGGTACTAGAAACCAAAACGAAAAGACTGTGGAAATGGAAAAGCTAGGAATTTCCCAATCTCAGTTGTAAATAGTGGAAATTCAAACTTCTTTCAGCAGAATGTGCCCTCTAAGCAGTGATAATAACTTGATAAGTCAAATTCTGAAAGTGCAATGTGACAGATCATCAACTCACTTATGTTGATAGGTGCTGAATTCAAAATCCCAATGTTCACTAATCTCGTTGAGAAAGCAACCATGAAAATACTTCCATACATTGCTATGTTTCAAATACTTGTGATAAGTGATAAGTGATAACATACCAAATAAGCTTACCATATTCCAAAATCCAAAAGTTAAGCTAACTACTCGAGGTCAATTTCCCAACTTTGGGGTGTGCATCAGCAGAATTGCAGAAATATCCGCTATCCTACAAGCACACATGCTATGAGCGTTTCATCCACGACAACTAACATAAACTATCTAGACAAGTACCAAACAATCAAATGAACTAATAGGTTGTGAAGTGCGGTGCCTAACTGGTACCAGGGTCATTCTGCCCGTCGGGGCTGTACAACGACGTCATAAGCTCCCGCGGGTTGCCCCATACCGGTAGCGTGGCGAGGTCATCCACGATGGCCGCTTCGTGCGCGTCGCAGAGCGCGTTGATCTCGTCGCACAGCTGAGATGCCTTCCTGAGCAGCTCCGCCTGCAAATCGGCCTGCACAGCCACCCGTAGAAGAGGAGGGTCACTAATCCGAAGTAGTAAAGGGGGAAGAAGAGGAGACGGCTGAGCAAGGCCAGGCGGACTGCGAGGCGAAGGTTTACCTGCGCGATGAGGTCGTCCAGGACCGAAGCCGAGGCGGCGGTGGCGGTGGCCGCGACGGTGTTAGGAGAGGCGGGAGGAGTTTCGGAAGCCGGTGGTCGTGGGGCGGGGGGCGGGGCGAGGAGCTCGGAGGCGAGGGCCTCCCAGCGGGAGAGGTCGCGGAGGCGCTTGGCGCGGAGGCGGAGGAGCGCGCGGCGGCGGCGGCGCAGGCCGGCGATCTCGGGGTCGGGCCCCGCCGCCGCCTGCGTGGAGGAGGGCGCCGCGTCGGGGTAGAGCCCGCTAGGCACCTTGTAGACGAAGCCCTCGTCGTTGCAGATGTCAAACTCCTGCTCCTGCTCCTGCTCCTGCTCCTCGCCGCCGCAGCCGCCAGCGACGGCGGCGGGCGCGACCATGGCCTGCGACGGCGCGGGCGCGGGAGGGGGCGTGGGAGGAGGAGTGGGCCTCGGCCGTGGAGATCTGCGCATCCGGTGGTGCCCGGGCGCGCGGCGGCCGGCGGGCGTGGGGGGAGTCGGAATTTCGAATTTCGAATTGGGGTTTGGTAGGCTGTAGAGAGGAGGAGCGCGGCTGGGCGAAAATGCGGAGGCCGAGCCCCAAGTCTGGCCGTGTTTGGTTAGGGGGAGAAAATTTTCGGCATGTTTTTCGAGAGGAGAATTTAGTATGCATAAAGTACTAAATTAAGTCTATTTGTAAAAAATTTTCAGGGACGGGTGTAACTTTTCGCGATGAATCTAATGACGGTAATTAATTAATGATTTGCAACATTGATGCTACAGTAATCATCCTCTAATCACGCGGTCAAAGATCTCATTAGATTCGTCTCCCGATTTACACGGGGGTTGTAGAGGTAGTTTTGTAATTAAACTTCGCTTGTTACTCTAAATTTTTGGTCAAAAGTGCTACAGTAAATCCATGCAATGTACTGTAACCAAACACGGGCCAGACGACGACGACGGCGGACGGGCACACGCGCACTAGTACGGCAACAGTTGTAGCTACCTGCCCACTCCAGCAAACTAGGTATGTTGGATCTGCAATGAAAATATTTACTTTTTTTAGAATCACACAGTACAACGAAGACGCCCACAACACGCATGCACACTCACATCCTATGAATATATGTACGCAAACACTACTCCTATGAGCACCTCCGAAGGACTGAGCACCGGCAGATCTGAAAATTCCCGAAGTCACCACTGGCGCCTCGTCGTCGACGGGAACGTCGCTTACCACTTAATGTGTAACACCGGTAAATCTAAGGAAAAAATGCGAACACCAAAATTTGAACCCTAGTGAGTAGCGTCTCACTGGACCGTCCTACCATTGGACTACAAGCCAACCAAAGTTCTAAAATTGGATGAAAAGAAAAAGAACGGGCGTCTAGCTGAACTGCTATGATAGCTTTAGTATCATTTCTCATATCCTAAATTCGACTATCGGTGAATTGAATTTTAGGCTAGGTTTAAAAAAATCTACTGACGCGGCCAGAGTTTGGGAGGTTTTTTTAATTGGAAAGTCGGTTGCCTCCTCCTAATAAAAAAGTAGGAACCATTAGTTTTCAAAAAAAAAAGAAAGAAAGTAGTAGTTTGTTCTAGCATCTTAAAGATTTGTGGGTGTTCAATAACAGTACTGCAATTACCCATATAAGTTTATCAGGCCAACCAAAATTCACTCGTTTGAAGTTATTTCATGAATAGATGTGTGTGTGTATAAGGAAAACTATAAAACCTGGTATACACAGTTTACTTGGTTATCTTGTCGCGAGTGTTCACTCCTAATTGATCCGATTGCAAAACCATTTCCACTTTTGTCAATGTAGAGCCACTGCAAATCACGTAGCTTGATTTGTAGTTATGGTATCCCCAATAAAAAAAAGATTTGTAGTTATGGTAGAATGCTTGCTCGGCCCTCCTCTTAGGTTATGGTAGCCCAGGAAAAGGATGTGGGCTAGTGGGCAGTCAAGGTTGTGGCGAACCCTTCTTTGTTGGGCCTTTTCTCTTCAACGGGCTGTTATTTTAGGCTTTCATGGCCCAATCAGAGCTCTGGTTTCTAATCGAGGAACCAGCTCATCCTCGACTGAGATCAAACTGTACGTCCCAAAATAGAGAGAGTTTTACAAATTTACACTTGAAAAGCAGGTGAGCACTGTCCTCATTATGGCGATTGCACATCAGCACATGACACTTATGGAGGGAGCTGGGTACGGAGGAGAAGCGTCTGCAGCTGGCTGAAAAACAAAATGCTGCAGAAACAATAAGGGGAGTTCTAGCTTTGGGCAGGGGCGAAGCCAAAAAATTTTGGCGTCGGGTCCGATGCATTCGGCGCCGGGGTCCACCACACATATGAACAGTACTAAATAGTGATTTCCCCTTGATTTTGACGAAATCTGTCGGGATCCGACCACCCCGGTGCCTCCATGCAGCTCCGCCCCTGGCTTTGGGGAAGCGTGATCAAACATATGTCTCTGACTTTGTATCAGCGGTGGAAAGAGAGAAATAATGTCCGCGAAGGGGAAAGGAGGAGAAGTCCTGCAGAACTAGCGTCGTTCATAATTCAGGCGCAGTCTGAGGAGTTCCTGAAGATCTCTGAACCGGCTGTTCATGCCAACAGAGAGGAAGTGAAGAGATGGAGTGTAAAAAATCAGAGGAGCGGAAGTGTATAATGGATGAAGCGCTCGAGCCCTAGCTTGGGTCTCGGCGTGTTCGTGTTAACTGAGCACGGAAGAGCCCCGTGCGTGGCAATACATAGGCGAGGGCACAGCGACATCTTGGGGATAGAGTCAGTTTGTTACAACAGACATCTCCTAGGTATTCTCTAGATCTAAAACTGATCTTATCCCTCAAGTATGTCACCGGCCCTTCTCAACACGTTACACATTACACACACATGACCGTGACGACATATTCTAATAGCCTCCCTCAATCATAACCGAGTTAGGTTAAGATTGGACTTGAAATTCTCCAATAGTCGCACAGATAGTGCCTTTGTGAATCCATTAGCAACCTGGTCACCCGCTGGTACATATTCGATCTCTAATAGCTTCTGCAGAACTCGTTCTCTAACAAAATGAAAGTCCACTTCTATATGCTTTGTCCTAGCATGGAAGACAGGATTGCTAGACAAATATTTTGCTCCAAGATTGTCACACCAAAGCCTGGCAGCATTCGGACTATTTACACCTAATTCACGTAGTAGAGTTTGAACCCACATCATTTCTGCTGTAGCATTTGCAACAGCCTTATATTCAGACTCAGTGCTTGACCTTGACACCGTGTTTTGCTTGCGCGAGCTCCATGAGACAAGGTTTGACCCCAGAAACACAGCAAAACCTCTTGTAGATTTTCTGTCGTCAACACTACTAGCCCAATCAGCATCCGAGAAGCCACTAACAAGGGTGGAAGTAGACCGATGTATTTTGATTCCTACTTGTGTACACTGTTTTATATATTTGAGGATTCTCTTTACTACAGCCCAGTGAACAGTAGTAGGTGCATGGAGGAATTGACAAACTTTGTTGACACAGAAAGCAATATCTGGTCTTGTCAAGGTTAAATATTGTAATACACCAACTATGCTTCTATACCTTGTAGCATCTTTAAGTAAGTCGATTCAGATTAGCCAACAAGCTAATCCATTAACTCAGTCAACTCTTTCTGGTAAAAGTGCTCCCTAAGGAAGGCCCATCATGCAAAGATAATTTTTCGCTGGTAGAGAGAGGAGTACTGACCAGCTTGCATTGTGTCATTCTGACTCTCTGCAGCAATTCATTCGCATACTTGCCTTGGCTCAGGACTATCCCTTCACGCACCTTGCTCACTTCAATCCCAAGGAAGTAATGTAAGTCCCCTAGATCCTTAAGGGCAAATTCTTCCCTGAGATCTTGTAATAGTGCTGCGGTTGCCTTTTCTGTTGAACTAGCAACAATTATATCATCAACATAAACAAGAATAAACATAGTCACATTTCCTTTATTGTAAATAAATAGTGAGGTGTCAGCCTTAGACGACTTGAACCCAAGAGAAATTAGCTTAGCACTGAGCCGAGAATACCAGGCTCTAGGGGCCTGTTTTAAACCATACAAAGCCTTGTCCAACTTGCAGACATAGTTACTCTTGGATTTTACCTCAAAACCAGGAGGCTGCTGCATGTAAACTTCTTCTTCTAGAAGACCATGCAGAAAAGCATTTTGAACATCCAGTTGCCTGAGACTCCATTCTTTGGAAACATCTAATGACAAGATTATTCTAATAGTGGCTGCTTTCACAACAGGACTGAATGTATCCTCATAGTCAATGCCATACCTTTGCTTAAACCCTTTTGCTACCAATCGGGCTTTATACATGTCTAGGCTGCCATCTTGTTTCCTTTTGATCTTATATACCCATTTGCATCCAATAACATTCCTACCTTTTTGTGGTGGAACAAGATGCTAGGTGTTGTTTTTCATCAAGGCTTCATACTCCAAATCCATTGCAGCTTTCCAATTTTTATCACCTAAAGCTTCATCAACATTGCATGGTTCACCTGTAGATGTTAGGAAACCATACTTTACTATACCATCAGTGTATACCTTTTCTTTCTGAATACCATCTTGCAGACGTGTTCTGGGTCGGTCTGAAGCCACAGGCTGGTTTGTAGCTGAGTTGTGCGCAGAGGAATCTGATGCGGTGACTGGAGCCGGCTCAGCCGCCTGGTGCGTGTCATCGGTGGATGTACCGTGCGTGTGTCTCCCCGTACCAGATGGCGACATGGCAGGCGGCACTTGGATCGGCACTCCCGCCGATGGAGCTTCTGCAGTTGTCGGCGCTGATCCCGACGCTGATCCGCCTGCACCTCCGGACGAATCAGCTTCGTGTTCCGCGCCAGGAGGCCCATCTGATATCACATGGTCCTGATCATTTTGTTCTGTACTTTGTTCTGTATCTGCGACAGTATCATTAGCAAGCTCACGGGGACAATTAGTGGATTGATCTCCTACTGCTATACCCCCAGGCTCGAAAGAAAATAGGGATGGAAGAGATTTTACTTCTGTTCGAAGACGTGCACCAGCATTCTCGTGAAGTTCAGAAAATGGAAAAATTTTCTCATCAAACACCACATCTCGAGATATATATATATCCGCCCAGAGGAAACATCTAAGCACTTGTATCCTTTGTGAAGAGTGCTGTAGCCAAGGAAGACACACCTTTTGGATCGAAATTGTAATTTATGTGTGTTGTATGGGCGCAGATGAGGCCAACAAGCACACCCAAATACTCGCAAGGCTGAGTATTCAGGTTTTCGATTTTACAAGCGTTCAAGAGGTGTAGTGTGTCCTATAACTTTACTAGGAACACGATTTATGAGATATGCTGCAGAAATAAAAGCTTCATCCCAGTATTTAAGAGGCATGCTTGCATGGGACAGAAGGGAGACACCGACTTCTACAAGATGGCGATGTTTTCGCTCAGCAGAGCTGTTTTACTGGTGCGCATAGGGGCATGAAACATGATGCTCAATTCCAAGTTTAGTAAAGAAAGAATTAAGAGATTGATACTCACCACCCCAGTCAGTTTGCATGGCTAGAATTTTTCTCCCAAACTGACGTTCGACTAGAGCTTGGAATTCTTGGAATTTCTGAAATACTTCAGACTTGAATCTTAACAAATAGACCCAAGTAAATTTACTGAAATCGTCAATAAAGCTAACATAAAACTTCTTTCTTCCAACTGACTCTAGAGCAGGACCCCAGACATCGGAGAAAATGAGTTGTAAGGGAAATTCAGAATTACTAGAAGAGTTAGGGTAAGGCAACTGATGGCTCTTCCCTTGCTGACACGCATCACAAACTGTCCTGTTACTAGATTCATCTAGACAGGGAAGATTATTTTTGCTAACAACTTGCTTAACAATAGACACCGATGGATGACCAAGACGGCTATGCCATTGAGACATGGAGGTTCTTGTGGCACCGTAGGCATGCTTTATTGGTGGAGATGGAAGCGGATAGAGACCGTTGCGACACCACCCTTCAATAAGAATATTCTGATCCTTAATGAAGAAGACATCAGGGTGAAACTCAAGAAAAGCAGAATTATCGGTAGCAAGACGATGAACAGATGCAAGATTTTTCTTGGCTTGTGGAACATAGAGGACATTTTTTAGATGAATATCTCGACTAGGGGTACGAACAGTAGTATGACCAATGTGACTAATGTCCATACCTGAGCCGCTTGCAGTGTGGATCTGGTCATTCCCATGATACTTGTTCTTGACGGTCGGCTTGTCCAACTCGCCAGTTACATGGTCTGTAGCACCGGTATCAGTGTACCATTTGGTGTCCACGCCATAGGAGTATGAGGCAGCTGCAACTAAACGCTAGTCAGGGACATAATCTTCATCAAACCTGTGCCAACATTCTGCAGCTGTGTGGTTCTTCTTGAAGCAGACTTGACAGCGATTGCCGTTGTCGACGTCGCGGTTGTTGAAGTTGTTAGCGCCGCGCAAGTTTACTGGGCGCGACCCCCCTCCATTGCCACGGCTCTGTGGTGCACGACCACTGGATCCTCCATGAGTGGAGCCCCGGCCACGCGATCCATTCCTGCTGCTACCACGAGAGAACCCGCGCCCTCTGCTTGCAGAGTTCACGGATCCCTGATTGTTGCCATAAACCAGATCCATCCGGCTTTCAAAGCTGAGGAGCTGTGAGTACAACTCCCCAACCGAGATGGGTTCCGCCTTTGTACACAAAGCGGCTACCAGTGGTTGAAATTCTTCTCCTAAACCGGTGATGATGTACTCCACCAGTTCTTCATCTTCAAGTGGCCTCCCAGCAGCCGCCATATCATTGCCAAGAGCCTTCATCTTCTCGAAGTACTCGGCTGCAGATGCACTGCCCTTCTTGGTGTTGGCCAGTGCGATCCGGGTGTTCACAGTGTGTGCACGCATCTGTGAGGAAAACATGCTGCTTATGACGGCCCATACCTCAGCAGCAGTCTTGCAGGTGGTCACTTGGGGTAAGGATCTCCTTGGTGATCGACGAGAGGAGGTAGCTGAGGACCTGTTGATCCGTCACCTCCCAATCTTCAAGCGCCAGGTTCGGCACTGTCTCCTCCTTGCCGTCGGTGCCCTTGCGGACGATCGTCGTCGATGGTGCTTTGTTTTCACCAGTGAGGTAGCCCATCAAGCGAGCACCACGAATGGCCGCGCGAACTTGCGCATGCCACAGGGCGTGATTCTTCTTCGTGAGCTTTTTTGTGACAGGTTGCCCAAGAAGAGGATTCGTCGGAGTGGAGGATGAACTTGCCATGGTGATCGCTCTACTGAGATGCAGATCACTCGTGGAAGAGTATGGCTCTGATTACCATGTAAAAATCAGAGGAGCGGAAGTGTATAATGGATGAAGCGCTCGAGCCCTAGCTTGGGTCTCGGCGTGTTCGTGTTAACTGAGCACAGAAGAGCCCCGTGCGTGGCAATACATAGGCGAGGGCACAGCGACATCTTGGGGATAGAGTCAGTTTGTTACAACAGACATCTCCTAGATATTCTCTAGATCTAAAACTGATCTTATCCCTCAAGTATGTCACCGGCCCTTCTCAACATGTTACACATTACACACACATGACCGTGACAACATATTCTAATATGGAGAACCCCAGCTGAGAATGTGCTAAAAATAAACTCGGATGGGTCTTTTAATCCGCAGTTGGGCCAAGGAGGATGGGGAGTCGTCATCAGGAATTCTTTGGAGCAAATGGTGCAGGCTGGTGCAGGGCACATCCAACATGCGCTCGATGCTTTCCATACCGAGGTGATCGCAGCGCTTGAAGGCATCAAGATGGCAGAGATGGCCGGCATGGCAAAGGTGGAATTGGGGACTGATGCTCTCCTCCTGAAATTGGATTTGCTACATGACAGCTTCAGACTCTCTTCGGTGGGGGGTCTAATACACGTCATCAAAGAGACGGCGGTTGCATGCTTTAGTTCCTTCTCACGTCATCAAAGAGACGGCGGTTGCATGCTTTAGTTCCTTCTCGGTTTCTCATTGTAATAGAAGTTGTAATCAGATAGCTCATGCTTTAGCTGCTATTGGTAGCAATGGCCCTCGGGGAACGAACCAGTTCCGGGAGTCTTCTCCGATAGGAGTTGAGGTTCTGGTGGCCAGCGATTGTGCTGTGTCCACGGTTTAAAGGAATGAAGCAATTCCTTTTCAAAAAAAACAGAGAGAGAGAGAGAGAGAGATCAAGTTGGCGGGACCAACCTCTTCTCAACCTGCTATCCAACCATCTTTGCTACAGTAGATAGGGGAGAACAGGCGATTCGCTTGGTCCGCCGCCGCCGTTCTCGCCGGCTCCCCGCCTCTGTAGGCCGCTCCGGCGGAGGAGGAGGTGAGGAGCCAGCGAATCGACATGCGGATCCACCTGTATAGCTACGTTTAGGCTTTAGCTCTCTTTTCCACGGCGTCTAGTTGGCGTCGGTGGCATATTTTGGCGCTCTGCTCCGTCTCGGTCGAGCTCGCCGGCGATGGCACGCGGGACGGAGCTGTGCAGTGGCAAATAAGGTGCTTCGGGGCCTTCTCCGACGTTGATGGTGGCGGATCCGGCATCGGCTTCGGCGAGGCAGTTGTGAAGCTGTCGTTTCTCCTTGGTGGGTCCAGTGAGGTAGCTGCCGGGGTGCGCCCTTTGAGATCTGCTCCGCCCTCTTCTTCTGCGGTGACGGCGCCGGCTTCAGCTCGGGCTCTAACAGTGGGGGCCTCCAGTGCTGTTCCACTGATTGCGAGGAAGAGGTGCGCGTCCTTTCCCCTATGTGCGGTCGGGGTGGAGGCAAATCTTCTCCCCTGGGTAGGGTTTTGTTTCCTCGGGGTCTCTGGCATTCTTTGGTTTGCTTGCGGCTTCGGAGGCTTCGCTGGCTCGTCGGCGTCGTCAATGATGCCTCTGCTGCTCAGCCAAATCCACATCGTTGACTGCCGATGCTCCACAACGTCCACGTCATGCGGCTCACAAAAGCTGGAGGTTGTGCCTTTGGGTTTGGTTACGGAGCTTGTGTCCCGGCTACGGCGTTCCTTCACCGGCTCCAGCGGTTCGGAAGGCAGCGTGAGCTCGGGATCGAGGACGACGACGGCGAAGGGCTTCAGTGCAATTCTGTTGTTCCTTAGGGTCGTCTCTGTAAATCTTTCCGCCTGGAGATGGGGTTAGTTGTAATTTTATCTTTCTCCAGGGGGTTCAATGTAATGTGGGGATGAATACATGGGCTTCCAGCCCCTTCCGAAAGAGAGAGAGCGCGCGAGAGAGAGATCAAACTATCTGTTTGTCAGGAACTACAACTACTGCAATCACGAGCACGGAGCACACACAGTTCACACCGGAAGAGTAAAAAATACGTAGAATCGACAGTCCGAAAGTAACCGGATGCAACGAAAGCGATCACAGCCAATCCAACGGAAGCCGACGGCTAAAATCTTTTCGAAACTTTTATCACGTCAATGTCAATCCAAGGAATCTCGTCGTTATCCACGTCCAGTCTCTGCTCCGATAGTCTCGCGTTCCCAATGATTTCGTCAAGTTTCCGTCGAAAGCTTGCGCCGGTTCACATCCCCATCACCAGTGCTCGACAAAACCCCACGTCGCTCTCCTGCTGAATTGTGTCTTCCTTTCTCGCGTAACTGGAACTGCGATGCAAACCGGCATCCCTGTACACATTAATTTGATGGGGAGAGCTGATTTTGCTTTCCAGTCCCGGTTATGAAAAATCAACACTCTTTAAACACGGCCAGCTAGGTGTAATCAGTTAGTCAGCCTAGGATCGTGTCAGTTCAGGCTTGGGAGGGGGGGTCCGTACAAAAAAAACAGTACTACTTGTTTTTCCCAGCAATGTGGAACTACTAATTAGAGTAGTAATGAAGTAACAAAAGGGACTTGTATGAATACAGCCACACTTCATTACATTTTCGACCTCTCTTTTTTTGTATTAATTGAACATTGATTGTGTACGGTGTACTCCAGTACGTGAAAATTAATCCACTTGATCAAGACCAGTATTCACTTTTGTGTGCTCTCCTCCTATGGCACTGCTACTAGCAGTCTGCTAGTGCTAGTGAGTTGAACATTGGTCATCATAGGCTCAAATATCACCTGCTAAATTTTTTTCAACACTAAATCACGCACCTGCTCTGTTTTTAGTGAGTTATCTTGCTACTCCGTATTATCCTTGAGTCACCTATGAGGTCAGTCGTGCCAACGAGAGTCCGAAAATTGGGTGTCCCCATCTAGGAGAACCACAGAGAAAGAGAGCAAAGATGGAATTGAGATGGAGACTTCAACTCGATCAACGGCCATTTTAATCTTCCCTGTTACCATGTGTAATCTTTGTTTGCATGATTTAAACATTATGAAATACTCCTCCACCATCCTAGGATGTCCCTCCAACCAAAGAATTTTTCAAGGCAGTAGATCAACTTCTTGTGGCGCTCACTCGCATGGATGAAATGTACAGTTTGACAGCAAGTTGATGCCTACTAAATTGAATGCATGTACATATTTTCAACAAAAAAAAAGAATGCAGGTCCATTTTACTCCACTCATCAATTCACTGTCTGCTTAATCCCCTGAGCAAAATTTGGGTTCAATTTACTCCCCCAATAATTTCAATTAGGTAGTCTAATCTATCCCCTGATAGTATTTCTTTTTTTTTGTTTGTAGCAAATTGAATTTTAAGTTCAAATTTTGCGAGTAGATATAGAACATGATGCCCTATGATAAAAAAAGTATATTAAGGATTTTTCATGGTTATTTTCATAGGTTGAAAACATTTAACACGAAATTGATCACAAAGATACAATTCTACATGAAAATAATCATAATGTGTTTTTCTAGCATAGGGCATCATATTGTAAGTTAAATTGCAAAATTTAAGTTCAAATTCCACTTGTACGCATAGAAATAAAAAGGAGAAACTTCAGTAGGGCGTAGATTGGACCAATTTGAAATAGTTTGGGAAAGTGAATTGGGCCTAAATTTTGTTCAAGGGTTAAGTGGACATTGTGAATTGTTGAGGGGAGTAACATGGATTTTTTCCTTTAAAAAATTACACTTTCATTCACCTTGATTCACGAATCATGAGTATCGATGTTTTACTGTGAAAAAAATATCTTAATGAACACAAGCATGCCATGTATTCATATAGAGTACACGCTCTAATCCCAAATATAAACCATTTCCTAATTTATATGCTCTGTAAGCAATTATTACCATGCACCCAGGTAAGATTATCGTAAATTTTTTCAAAAAGATATGCCATTATTTAGAGGTTTATTTAGATGCATCACAGTAGAATTGGGACTCGGCTATGCTGTGCCAGTGCAGCAAGCCAGCAAGGCCCTCTGCTCGTGTCTCGTGTCACTTTAGCTGGCACAGTGTTCCTGTCATGTAGTGCCATCCTAGTCCTGCAGGTATCAAGCTAAAACTAGTACAGGTAAGCCGTGTTATCGATCAAAATTTCTCCAAACAAGTCGTGTGCGCATTAGTTTGTAGTAAGAGAGGAGAAATAAACAGAAAATAATGAGAAATATAAAAAATATCATGCTATCCCGTAGGAGTCATGTCATGTTGCATACAATGGCAAGATCCTAACTCTGGCGTCTGTGTTGTGCCGTACTTTATTAGATTGTGCTAAAAGGAAGATGTGGATGGCCCAAAAATAACACAACCTAGTCCCAGCTCTACATCACATATTCACATTAGTGAACCAGACAACCAGGACATGCACATCCATCCACCATTCCTGTAAAGTTTCAAACTTGGGACTAGCTAGCTGGCTGTGGTTGCTTCTTAAAACGAAACAGATACAAAAGCAGGCCACATCCTTATAATAGCCTAGTTAAGCCCTATGGATAAATTCAGCTCATGACTGAACATCAAAGTTTGAATATGCATGCCGGCTGTAGAGCACTAGAGCGGTGCAGTCATCTAGTCATCATCCTTCAGGTTCAGGGTAGAAAGAGAGAGCAAGGTGAAAGCGAGATGAAGACTTAAACGGTGAGTAATCTTCTCTTGTTACCGTGTGTAATCTTTCAGTTTTAATTTGCTCTACGTGTATGCGCAAATTTGTTCGATGCAACATCGTACCCTCTATGTCTAGAACTTAATGTTTGGGAGAGCTCTGCTCCACCAAAAACAGCTCCACTCCATTAAAAAATATCCAAACATGCCAACCAGCCCTACTCCACTTAAGAAAAAATTAGCACCACTCCTGGTTTTTTAATTTTGAGCTCCTCAAAGATGCTCCACCAATTTTGGGAGCTGATGGAGTTGAGAATAATTACCCACCTACCACTGATTAAACACATTTTCCATATCCTTTCACACAAAAAATAAATAAAGTCAACAGATGAGGCCGTGCAGTGCAGCCAATGCCGCCCGTTGTCGGGGCTCGCCGCCGCCTGTTGCCGGTCTCGCCGGAGCTCGCCGCCGCCGCACCACCTCTCGTTGCTACTACTTGCACATTGGGCTGGCGAGGCAAAGGGAAGTGGGCCTCCAGAATTTGTGGAGTGGAGCTCTCTCAAATATGATGGAGTAAAATTGCTAGAGTGGAGTCCAAAAGTGGAGTGAAGTTTGTGGAACAGACCTGTCTTTTTTTCTCTTTAAGGTGGAGCTTTAGCGCAGTCCCAATGCAGACTCCACTCGTAGAGTCTTAAGCCTCAAAGACTCCATCACAAGAAACTATATTTCTCAATGCAAAATGTGTAATAGTAGTTTCTATACATAAAATCATTTATTGTTTTTCTTCCATCACAAGATCCAGGGACTCCACGCCCCCTCTACAACGCAAGTCTCCCTGGTTTCTTGGGCATTGAAGGGCACGTAGACTTGAGGTCTTATCTAGAAACCTAGTCTTGTTTTTTTCCTTCTCTCTTCAATAATTAGGATGCCACATCAGTAAAAAAACTATAAATAAAAGACTATAAATATACTTAGACTCTATGGTAGAGTCTGGACCGAGACTGCTCTTACATTCCTCGAGACGCTACATCACTCTTGTGGTGCGCCCTAGCTAGCAACCAGCAACCAATGTTATTACTCCCATTAAATGTATAGTTCGAGAAGAAGTTGATGTTGTTATTACTTACATTGAATGTGTACACTATAGCAGTAATGAAAAGGTTGTAATGAAAAGGTTATTCAATTGGCTTCAGGGTGATGGACATAAGAAATTTATTTAGGAGAAACGTACTCAATCAAAATGCTATAATTAATTGATAGTTCAAATTTATTGCAAAAATATATCCATGTTGCTCAAATCGATTTACACTATCATACATCTTAATTCACGAATCCATGCATGTTTTACCATGAAAAGCATCTTACATGGCGCGTATCAATAGTAGTAGTCACTCTAAGATGTACAACTTGAACTGTTGATCCATATACAAATATATTATTTCAAATAGAAAAGACTGTGATATTAATTTTCTATAATGAGTATGCTGCAGCCTGCAGGACTACATGTTCTTTTTCTTTTTGCTATTGGCAGTCCAAACTTAAAAGGTCTGACTTAATACAAACCTAAACTTAGAATAATCTGCCTTTTGCTAGAATGTATCCCGTACTGACGCAATCTGGATTACCAAACAACGCAGTCTGGCTTAAATTGTGTGACACTCCTTTAAGGAAAAAAAAGAAAATCCGTAGGTTATTATTATAGATGCATTACATTAAAGGCAAGAATTAGGCTACGGAGTATTGTGCTAGCACAGCCTGGTCCTCTCGTGTTAATGCGTTACATGATAGCGTGCTTTAATTTAGTTGGCACACTGCTCTTGCTATGTCATTATAGATGGCCATTCGGGCCGCCTGGCCCGGCCCTGGCACGGGCCCGCCCTGGCCTGTTCTTTATCGGGTCGTGCCTAGCCTGCCCCAATATCCCACCGGGCCGTGCCGTGCTAGCCCGCGGGCTCTCCCGACGGCCCAAGCACGGGCCCGCGGGCCTGTTTCGTGACGGGCCGGCCCGGCAGAGCTCGGCACTACAATAGAGTTTGGGCCGCCCGAAGCCCATCCGAGGTGAGGAGGCGACGGCTGGCGCTGCGGAGACGAGGAGGCGGCGGGGGTCGGCGGGGCCGAGACGGGGAGGGGGCGGCGGCCGGCGGGGAGGAGACGAGGCGGCGGCGCCTGCCGGGATCTGGTGGATGCGCCAGTCGCCGGGATCTGGTGGAGGCGCCGGCTGCTCCTGCCGGTCCCGCCTGTCGCCGATGCCGCACCCGCGGCCCACCCGTCCTGCTCGCGCCGCACCCGCCTGCCCTGCCCGCCGACGCCGCACCCCACGCCGCCGCACCCGCCGATGCCGCAGCCCGCACCGCGCGCACCCGCCGACGTCGTGCCCCCCTCCCCGCCGCACCCACTAGCCACTCCCGCTGCAAAGAGCCGAGACAAGGAGGCGGCGGGGTAGGACGAGGAGGCGAAGGGGCGGAGCCGCGGGCGAGGAGACGAAGAGGCGCCGAGGTGGAGACGAGCGGCGTGCGGCGAGGTGACTGGGTGAGTGGGAAATATGGGCTAGCCGGTTAGGGTTAGGGGAGGGGGAGCAGGGGGAGGGGCGCCCAGGATTAGCAGCTATGGGTTGGGCTAGCTTGGCCATTGGAGTTAGCTGGCTGCCATCAGGCTGGCCTACTAACTCCGTGCCGGGCCGTGCCAGCCCACGAGCTGGGGTGCCGGCCCAAGCCTGGGCACGGTTGACGGGCCGGGCCAGCCCGAGCACGACGGGGAGTGGGCCGGGCCGTGCTTGGGCCGGGCCAAATTGGCCGTGCTTCGGGTGGGCCAACGTGTTGCGGGCTGCATGGACAACTATATATGTCATGTGTGTCGTCTAGCTAGTCTGACAAGTCTCCACACAGCTAGATCCAAATAAACATAGGCCGTGTTTAGTTCCGTTGCAAAAAAAAAAATTCAAAGGAATTTTACTAATTTGAAGTACTAAATGAAGTCTATTTACAAAACTTTTTGCACAGATGAGTTGTAAATCGCGAGACGAATCTAATGATACTAATTAATCCAGAATTAATCAATAATTAGCAGATGGTTACTGTAACATCAATGTTGCAAATCATGGATTAAGTAGGCTCATTAGATTCGTCTCGCGATTTATAGCACATCCATGCAAAAAGTTTTGTAAATAGACTTTATTTAGTACTCCATGCATATGTCGAAACATTCGATGTGACGTTTTTTTTTTATGTTTACGGGGTTTATGGGGGTCGGATCTAAACAGGGCCATAGCCCATTGCACTCGGTACCGGCATCGTGTCGTGTCAACCTAATACCCACCCCTAATAAAATTTAATCTTGTCATCGATAAAGATTTCTCTAAATAAGTCGCGACATTCTTAGTAAGGCGAGGAGGAATAAACACAAAAGAATGATAAAGGCAAAAGAACGTTGTGCTACCGTCTGTTGTGCTGCCTAGTGCGCCAAGATCCTAGCCATGGTACGGTATGTTCCTCGTTTTCGTGTTGTGCAAGCACGACCCAAAATCTAATATCATATTGTGATGTGCTTTGGGCTGTGGCGGACAGTTCTAAAATAGCACAACCAAATTCGAATTTTACATCACAGCTTCATATTAGCAAACCGAACAATCAGAACACATCCGGCCACCATTCATCATGTTTGTTAAGTTGCAAACTTGAGACTTCTTAAGGCGAAACAAATACGAAAGTATTGCCTACTAAGGGTGTTGAAGGCAAAACACTCAAGTTTGCATGACATGCCTTGGCTGTTACAATGTGGTACAGAGAGTTATCTACCCGTCACCCTTTCTCGGGTAGAAATTAATTCGTGCCTTTGATATTTTATTTATTCCTCATTTATTATGCCCAACTGTCTTTATCATTATGTCTTTTATGTCCCTAAATTAAATATTAACCTCTTTTACATACCATTCCTAAAAAGGTACCATTTAAATCGGTGACAAGCACAGACCATCATTTTTCTGTGAAAATATTTTCGTAACCGGTAGTATTATAATTTTCTAACGGACTTTGAATAAATATGTATTGATTATAGTTGCATATTGACATCGTATCAATGTACAACACACCACATCTTTCAGCAGAGCTAATAATTCAAATCTTAAAATTTGCCAATCTAGCCTTTCGGATTTGCCAGCCTCTTATAGATGCTCATTTAGAGTGCAGCGCGATTGATTTTATTTTATTTTATTTTTAAATGGAGTGTTTGCAAATATTACTCTGCTCGGTGGGATGACCACGCGCAGTAATTCCAGATAAGAGACACCAACCCCGTGCCGTTCCTACGCAGATCTTATTCTGTCAATCCTCTCCACAAGGGGAGTGAGGGGAATTTTGCCTTGTTGGGGATTTAATCCTTCCCAAACTCCCTCTAATCCTCCTGCAACCGAGCAAGGCCGCGGTGTGCCACGCTGGCACGACAGCGTGACGCCCGTGTCCTACGTGAAACGTGAGAGCGTCCATCCTCGTGGCGCTCGTTCTCAACCACGAGAACGGATAAACAGCAGCAGGCGGCGGTGCTCGACTCGTGGTCGGCGAGTGCACCTCCACACCACAGGTCTCCCTCTCTCTGGAGCAGCCTTGACCACAGCGGACGGTCCGCCAGCCAGCCCGATCGCATTAAGAGCCCTCCAAAAACGGCCGCGCGCGGAGTCTCGCAACAACACAAGGGGAGGCCATTTAATTAGCCAACCTGGTGGACCGCGCGGACCGGCCGCGGCCGGAACCCGAGAGCGGCCGGCCGCCGCCGCCGCCGCCCCCGGTCCGGTCCGGTCCAAGCCGAGACGCACCCCCCCCCCCCCCCGGTACTCAGTACTTGCGCGATCGGCGACCACGCGTCCGCCACGGCGCCCCACCGCCGTCGGATCGGCATTGAATCGCCGGGTCAGCGGCCCCAACGGCCCGGCGCGTCCGCTTGCCCCCGCCCAACCCCCCCGGCGTCGCCCTCCCGCCCCTCCTCGCCCGTCGCGCCCACCCGCGTCATCCATCCATCCCGGCCAGCGCACACGAGGTCAGGGCAGGGGCCCCACGGCGGGCAAGAGCAACGCAACAAAACAAGCGGCCTTTGACTGCGCTGCCCTGCCTGCGCGCATCAGGGGGAGCGCGTCAGGGTCGTCGTCGTCTCCTCCTCCTCTCTCTCTCTGTGTCCGCCAGTCTCCGATCCACTCCCCATCGGCCAATCCCCCGGGCCTTTTCCATGCGTCCACACACGACGGGACGGGGCCTCGACAAGACGCTTCGCTAACCACCGCCCCCCCCCCCCCCCCCCCGCGGCGCCGCGCGCCGTCTCTCGTCTCCTCCACTTGCTATTTTGACCTCTCCCCGTCCCTTTTTTCTCTCTCTTTAAGAAATCAAATCCGCCGCTGCTGCGCTCCTCTCCTGCTCGCTATCCCTCCCTGCCCAGCGGAGGGTTTGGGCTTTTGGCGGAGCGGGAGCGGAGCTCGATCTCGCGCGCCGGGCACGAGACGGGCGGTCCGGAGCGGAGCGGAGCCGAGGCTTCTCTTCTCGCTCGCTCCTGATGCGCGGCTAGGATTCGGAGCGCGGATCCGGTGCTAGCCCTCTCGGGAGGCGGGAGGGACACGGCGGCGGCATGAGCTTCGGGAGCCTGTTCGACGGCGGGGCGGGCGGAGGCGGCGGCAGTGGCGGGATGCAGTTCCCGTTCTCCGCCGGGTTCTCGTCCTCGCCGGGGCTCTCCCTCGGCCTGGTACGTGCGCGCCTGCCTGCCTGCCCGTTCGGCTTCGACCAGCGCGCAAGTTTCGCGACGCGCCGCCGCTGCTGCTGGTGCGAGTGATTTGATAGTTTTTCGTGTTTGTCTGAAACGAAATGCGGTGTCTGCCATCTCATGTCTCGCAGGACAACAGCGCCGGCGGCGGCATGGGCGGCGGGCGGGCGCTTCCCGGTGGCCCCGGCGCGGGCGGCGGGAGCGGGGCGGCGGCGAGGGACGCGGACGCCGAGAACGACAGCCGCTCGGGGAGCGACCACCTCGACGCCATGTCCGGCGGCGGGGAGGACGAGGACGACGCCGAGCCCGGCAACCCGCGCAAGCGCAAGAAGCGCTACCACCGCCACACGCCGCAGCAGATCCAGGAGCTCGAGGCGTAAGACCCCTCCACCTCTGCCATTCGCGTCATCCTCCTGCTCCACCCTCCAGCTTTTTTTTTTCTCCCCTTCTTCTTGTCACCTAATGCATGGATTCGCGCCCGTGTTTTGTTGCGTAGGCTCTTCAAGGAGTGCCCTCACCCGGACGAGAAGCAGCGCGGCGAGCTCAGCAGGAGGCTCGGCCTCGACCCGCGCCAGGTCAAGTTCTGGTTCCAGAACCGCCGCACGCAGATGAAGGTATGTATTTCCCTGCCATGCCGATTCCTTCTTTTTCTTCTTCTTCGCTACCCTCATTTCAGCGGCTCCTGAATCCTGCCTGACACGGTTCCGGGTCCCGTGATTTCGCTTGCCAAGACGCAACTGGAGCGGCACGAGAACGCGCTGCTCAAGCAGGAGAACGACAAGCTGCGCGCCGAGAACATGACGATCCGGGAGGCCATGCGCAGCCCGATGTGCGGCAGCTGCGGGAGCCCCGCCATGCTCGGGGAGGTGTCCCTCGAGGAGCAGCACCTGTGCATCGAGAACGCGCGGCTCAAGGACGAGCTCAGCCGCGTCTACGCCCTCGCCACCAAGTTCCTCGGCAAGCCCATGTCCATGCTCGCGGGGCCTCTGATGCAGCCACACCTGTCGTCCCTGCCCATGCCGAGCTCGTCGCTGGAGCTCGCAGTCGGTGGCTTCCGTGGCCTAGGGTCTATCCCCTCTGCTACCATGCCTGGTTCCATGGGCGAATTCGCTGGGGGCGTGTCTAGCCCTTTGGGCACGGTGATCACACCAGCGCGGGCAACTGGATCCGCTCCATCAGCTATGGTGCGCATTGACGACAGGTCCATGCTGTTGGAGCTTGCGATCAGCGCGATGGATGAACTAGTCAAGCTGGCACAGATTGACGAGCCTTTGTGGCTTCCGAGCCTCAATGGTTCTCCCAACAAGGAGACACTGAACTTTGAGGAGTATGCCCACACCTTCCTGCCGTGCATTGGGGTGAAGCCCATGGGGTATGTATCTGAGGCCTCTAGGGAGTCTGGCCTCGTCATCATCGACGACAGTGTTGCCCTTGTTGAGACCCTCATGGATGAGGTTCGTGCTCCTGTCTGCCATTTCTGTTCATGCCATTGTTTCCTTTGTATCATGAGTTCATGACTTGTGCTGATGTTGCATGGTGCTCTTCCATCCATGTTGCAGAGAAGGTGGTCTGACATGTTCTCGAGCATGATTGCTAAGGCCACAGTCATAGAGGAGGTGACCTCCGGCATTGCAGGAAGTAGAAATGGTGCGCTGCTGCTGGTGAGTGTCTAACAGTTCCCCGGGCTTGATCATATGCAAACGTATTATTGTGACCATGGGTGCCTTCTAAATAAGCTAACTTCATTTTTCTTTTGCTTTGGTGAAACAGATGAAGGCTGAGCTACAGGTGCTCTCACCTTTAGTCCCCATTAGGGAGGTCACATTTCTCAGGTTTTGTAAGCAGCTGGCTGAGGGTGCATGGGCAGTAGTGGATGTGTCTATTGATGGATTGGTGAGAGATCAGAACTCGGCAACAACATCCAACGCTGCAAATATAAGGTGCAGGAGGTTACCTTCTGGATGTGTGATGCAAGACACTCCCAATGGCTTCTGCAAGGTACTAGCATCCAAACGTCATTACTTCTTTTCTGTCTGTAGCGTTCGCATGTCGAGGAGTAGTGTAAAATGGGATTCTTTGGACCACCATACTTCGCAGCAGTGCTGGGCTAATGCACATGATTGTTACTCTGTAAAGTTTATGAACTTTTACATCAATTAACTGGTCAGAAGTAACCCTGAGCTCAAAAGTAACCCTGAATTCCACTTCCTCTCCACTACCTCCACACCACCCTCACTCTCAGAGCATGGGACTACGTAGACGTTTCTTTATTAGCGCTGTATTAATTTAATAGCGTGATTTGGTGATGCCCATGCAGCATAGTGTTCACAAGTCAAGGCCTAATAATTTAATTAGGGTCATGAGCCCACAACCCAAATAAATAAACTGCTTGGTCAACGAGGAGGGGGCCTAAACAAGTTGTTTAGGAATAATCAAGTGTTTTGTGGATCCAACACTATTCCCCAAGCGTGTTTCCTTGTGGTTGTTTAATCTCAGCACCGGCATTTTTAGGGGATTAGATGCTTCCACCCCTCGGTTGGAGCACCTTGGGTAACTTCTTGCCCGCAATTTAATCAATCTGTCCCTGCTTGTACGTTGAAATTTGGACCACTGGCTCATATATCGGCGTTATAAGATGTCAATATTTGTGTCCTCGAGTTCTGCACAAGTCTTGACATGACCTTGATCTGGGCCACTGATGAAGGAATTAAAATATGCTATAAAATTTTATGCCAAACACTGGGGAGAGTTCTGAGTGAAATATGTGATGAAGTAAAGTGGTTTTGTGAACTTGCTTGGAGGTGTTTGAAGCGATATTGCCTAATCCAAGAACTTTGAGGAAAATAATTAAATCAAACTATTCTTTCGGCATCTCAGTTGCATCTTTCTTATGATGCACATCAGTATGAACATATATGGGTTATTTGAAAGGCTAAATGGGATATCTCTGGAACTGTTTGCTAATTTAATTTGAAAGCTGGGAGTTGGGGCATGCAAGCGCGGCATAAGGCAAGGAGTACAAAGTCTTGTCAGAATAATGCTAATTTGTTATCTAATCCATGTGCGAAGAAATCTTGATTTATATTATCACTTTGTGATATGCTCTTAGCTAGATCGAAGTAACATATATGATCTCATCAGTTGATTCATGTGGTTTCACATCCCGAGATGCTTAACAGTCAAACGGCCCCCTGTTCCCCCTTAAGTTTTTACCTTTGATCTATGGGGAAAAAATTCACAAGTTACAAAGAGGTACTGTGTAGCCACAGAAGTGCTGTATTGCTCTGCAGAGCCCCCTTGTGGACAATTGCATGTGGGCGTGCATTTATGGACTAACGGATGCATTTACCCTGTAGGTCACATGGGTCGAGCATACGGAATACGATGAGGCATCAGTACACCAGCTCTATAGACCACTTATCCGGTCCGGGCTCGCCTTTGGAGCCAGGCGGTGGCTTGCGATGCTGCAGCGTCAGTGTGAATGCCTGGCCATACTCATGTCCCCTGATACAGTTTCAGCTAATGACTCGTCAGGTAAAGAAAAGACTGAACTTTTTCTTGCCATTTTCCGCTGAGGTATGGTCGTTCCCACGAGGTCGCGAGTTCGAATTCTAGTTGGGACGAATTTCCGCCCGTGGGTAAAAAAATCCTCTCGCTGTGCTCGCCGTAAGTCTTGGCCCTCACGGGCATGGGCCAGGGTTCGAGGATTTTTCCGCGGCCGGGGGAAGTCGTGTTGCTTCCTCTTAATGAAAAACGGTGGGGTCCGTTCACCCCTCCGGCAGCGTTTTTTTTTTGCCATTTTCCATGTACACCTGTAAAGAACTGTGTGCATATTAGAGTAACATGTGCTATAGTTCAATAACTGCATTGCTCATATATTTAAAAACTGCATTGCTCATGCATCAATCATTTCTGTCGATATCAAAGCAAAGGGATATTGTGTTTTTTTTCCCTTTTCGCCACAGTAAAAAAACAAGGTCTACGGGTCAAAACATATAGGTGCTAGCTTTAACTTCGAAGCATGCATGACTGGTCAGACATAATAATAATGTTGCACTTCTTACTTAAAAAAATTAATAATGTTCCACTTCGATGCAGTTATAACACAAGAGGGCAAACGAAGCATGCTGAAGCTGGCACGGCGGATGACGGAGAACTTCTGCGCTGGGGTCAGCGCGTCATCTGCGCGTGAATGGAGCAAGCTGGACGGTGCGACAGGCAGCATTGGAGAGAATGTGCGTGTCATGGCACGAAAGAGCGTGGATGAACCGGGGGAACCACCCGGCGTGGTGCTGAGCGCTGCAACATCGGTGTGGGTGCCCGTGGCCCCGGAGAAGCTGTTCAACTTCCTCCGTGATGAGCAGCTGCGTGCTGAGTGGGATATCCTCAGCAACGGAGGCCCAATGCAGGAGATGGCTAACATTGCCAAGGGGCAGGAGCACGGGAACTCAGTGTCCCTCCTCAGGGCCAGTGTGAGTATTGTTCGCTTACTAGTTACTATTACTGTTCTGTTCCTTTTTAAGAGCTACGCGGGTTACTAAAATCACTAGTAATTTATCGGAACTCACATAGAATAATGCTTTCTCGATCTTTAGAACTAGCAATGTCTTTTAAGTGATTTATTTTGTAATCCGATAGCGACATGGAGAAAACTACAAGAAAAAAAATCTGGCAGCTTTCTATCAGATACTGCTGGGAGATGAAAAAAGGCCGTCCCAAAAGCTAAAAAGCCCACTAGTATGAGAACTGAGAAGCACCTAACTTTTCACAAGTTCAGTGGAAAAGGACAAACTGGGACCAGACAGGGTAGGAAGCGCAGATCTGCCTGGAAAGGTGTCAGGTTGACAACTTTGTTGCTACTGTTTAGTACGTACAAATTGTTAGGATTCAAAACTATTGCTGGTCCAGATCTAGTGAACAGTTTTCTTCTTTTCTGAATCTCTCCCTGTCATGATTATTTTGTCATGAGAAACCATTATATTGGCCATCCTAAAAACAATAATAGCCCATGCCGGGCCCATGCTATGCTTTGAATGTTAGCACATCAAGCATCAATTACTGGCATTTATCATCATCACACAGTAGCCGAGTGGGCTCACACCATCTCAACATTTATTCTTGATACGGGCTCACATGCTTTCCTCACTGCAGGCCATGAGTGCCAACCAGAGCAGCATGTTGATCCTCCAGGAGACCCGCACTGATGCGTCGGGCTCCATGGTGGTGTACGCTCCGGTGGACATCCCGGCGATGCAGCTCGTCATGAACGGCGGGGACTCCACCTATGTTGCTCTGCTGCCGTCTGGGTTCGCCATCCTGCCCGATGGTCCCAGCGCCACCACGGGGCACAAGACAGGTGGCTCTTTGCTCACCGTGGCGTTCCAGATCCTCGTCAACAGCCAGCCGACCGCCAAGCTCACCGTGGAATCAGTAGAGACGGTGAACAACCTCATCACATGCACCATCAAGAAGATCAAAACTGCGCTGCAGTGCGACGCCACCTGATCGCCGCAGGGGACGTCGCCGCAGGGGGATTGGCCGTCGACGAGGAGCCCGAGTCAAGAACGAACCGCGCGCTGGAAAGAAACCTTTGCTGGGTGATAAGGATCTGGCTTGGGCAGGTCCTTAGCACAGAGCAATGGTGGTGGTTCGGGCATTGACTCGGCCTCTACAGTCTGCTGTCCTCCCTGGCAACCGGTGGTTGGATACAGTGCCATGCATACGGGACAATATGGTAGATGGGCTAATCTTATGCTTCGGTCCCATCGTTTCGGGGGCCAATCAAACATTGAGGTGTTTTGGCTGGCTCTTTGTTAGTTACTAATACTATTCTCAGTTGTGAGGTGAGCTATGTCATATGTAAACTTGCGAGCTCAGAAATGTTGGGTTGCTGCATAGAGGTTATGGTAGCACAAGTGTAGCTAGCATCAAACTACCAGCCAATAATAATGTTTGGTTAGGTCATGAAAAAGTTTTCATCAAAACTTTTCGTTCTTTGACCACTAATTAGAGGTATTAAATGAAGTCTAATTACAAAATAATCTTTATAATTATGGTATTGTAGCATGTGCCGTAACTAATAAGGCTTTTGACCGTATGATTGGAGGATAATTAGGGGTGGTTATTGTATCATCAATGTAGCTAATTATGGTGGAACTTGACTCATTAGATTTATCTCGAAATGTTATACCCATCCGTACAAAAATTTCGCAAATAAATTTCGTTTAGTACTCTATGCATATATTCGACTTTTTGTGAAAAAAATTTCGCGAGGAAACCAAACATGGCCTGTAACAGGCCGGTGCGTCAATATGGTCAGAAGGCGACAGGCTGAAGAGATGGTCCCCACAACGTCATTGAGGCTTTGGATCACGGAACTTCTGTAAACTCAGGGACATTGTGACACTCATGTGTACTAGTACTATCCACGTGCTCTAGAATTGGTTTAGGTTGTGTTTAGTTTGAAAAAAGTTTGTGTTTTTACACTTTAGCATATTTCATTATTACTTGGCAAATAATGTCCAATTATGAACTAATTAGACTTAAAAGATTCATCTCGTGCTAATTAATTAGACTGTGTAATTATTTATTTTTTCAACTGCATTTAATACTCCATGCATGTGTTAAAAAATTCAATGTGATGGACTACTGTAGAATTTTTTTTGGGAAGGGCCTTAATGTCTAAACACCAACATTTTTTCGTCATTTTTTTATCATAGGTCGAAGTCAAACAGAGCCTAGTACTGAACAGTCGTGTTTGGTTAGCTATCACGTCAACTTTACACAAAAAGATGAATGTATGTATGAAGTACTAAATAAAGTCTATTTTTAAACTTTTTCATTGATGAGTGTAATTTTTCGAGACAATCTAATGACGGTAATTAAATAATAATTTACTATAGATGCTACAGTAACCATCCTCTAATCACGCGGTCAAATATCTCATTAGATTCGTCTCACGATTTACACGAGGAGTTGTGGAGTTGGTTTTATAATTAGACTTCATTTAATACTCTCAATTAATAGTCAAAAGAGAAAAAAAATTCCATGAAAATTTTCCACACCAAACCAAACACGGTGGTCAAGGAACAAACAGTTTTAATGCAGTACAAGGATAGACCATCCCTGGCATGATCGTACGCCGTCAAATCATGTCTGCCTGTTTTGTTACAGGTCTTGTCAAGATTTCACAAAACAATGAATTTTCGCATGGAGTACTAAATGAAGTCTATTTACAAAACCTTTTTTAGAAATGAGTGTAAATTTTCGAGACGAATCTAATGAGCCAAGTTTCATCATGATTGGTTACAATGATGCTACAGTAACCGCGCTCAATCATCCTCTAATCGTGCGGTCAAAAGCTTCATTAGCTAGAGCAACTGCTACAGTACCATAGTTGTGGAGGTAATTTTATAATTAGACTTTATTTAATACCCCTAATTAGTGGTCAAAACATCGTTTCTCTCTCATCAAAATATTTTCACCCCTCATCCAAACATGGCCTTTGTTCAGTTCGGGTATGCGTGCCCGTTCATTTCACATCCGCACGCCGCTGCAATCATCAGATCTGCTGCATAGCCCTATCAAATGGGGCAGGTAAGAAATCAAGAAACGACCAGTTGCTAAACTGCGTCGTGTGAACCGGATGTGATGTTGATACACCGTGCAATGCCAATTCTTTTAGCACTCATGGGCTGCTGTCAGTGAGTAGCATAAACCTGAAAGCATCTATTCATCTCTCACTGAAGATTGCGTTGATGTAATGTAATATTGAAATGAAAGGAGCTTTATGTGCTGAATGATGTTTTCTGAATCTTATGAACAGGGGGCAGAACCTAAGTGCTACTCATTTCAGTGTAGCTTTGCCTAGTCAAGCTTAAATTCAGAGGCACGGTGCTTTGGGTTATACTAGACGTTTTCTGAAAAACTTCACCGTTGGCCTTACCATAAAGCAGAAGCTAGCCGCAGGTACTTACTTTATCTTATGCATTTAGAGCACGCAGACACAAATTTCAGAACGCGAGAGTCGCATGGGTTAGCACAATTATTCTGAATTTAGCAACGCAGAAGATAGATTACAAGGGTTTACCTCTGTTGCTGCCGAGCAGAAGCCGGATCCGGAACACAGCGAGACTGAGCGAGCTGCCGCATGACGTCGACGGCATGAGGTCCTCATCGGAACTGAGGGCGGCGGCAAGGAGGGGCTCGCGGCCTCATGGCGGTCGGGGGCGGTGCGCGCATGAGATATCCTACCAAGTTAGGCGTTTTTTGTTTCTCATGGACTTTTTTCTAATTCCTGTCACATCAAAAGGAATTTTACTATTTTGGAGTATCAAATAAAATCTGTTTATAAATGTTTCTTGATAGCTGAGTGCTAATTCGCGAGACGAATCTAATGAGCCTAATTAATCCATAATTTGCTATAGTGATGCTACAGTAACCATTCGCTAATTATAGATTAATATACCTCATTAGATTCGTCTCGCAGTTTAATTCTAGGGTTCTGCAATTAGTTTTATAATTAATTTTTATTTAATATTTTAAAATACTAAGATTTTTTTTGATGTGACATGGACTAAAATTTAGCTCCTGGAACCAAACAACCCCTTAGGTATGGATCTGGCTGCAGTGCATTTGATCGGCCGGTGGTCAACGGCGAGCGGCGAGCCGGCGCCAGCTGTAGCGGCAGACGGCTACGCGCCGCATTCCCCGGGTGGCCGGAACTTTTTCTTTTTTATATTTAAAAAAACAAAATTTCAAAAATATATGCCGTTTTTGGAAAATTTCAGAAATGGTTGCCTGCCGCCCCCTATTGGGCGACAGGCCCATGCAAGGGGCCTGTCGCCCATCCAGAGGGCGACAGGGACCTATTTATAATAAAAATATTTACGACTAGATTTTTGGAGACCTATTTGTAATAAAAATATTTACCTCTAGACTCGGGGGGCTGGTCGTCCGTTCCACGAGCGACAGGGGAGGCCGGTCGCCCCGCGTGTTGTTGTTTCCTGGTGTTCGTGTTTGGTCCGGTCGCTGGCTCGTTGCTCCAGTTCGGTTTAAGTAAAAAAAATGGCTTGGGAGCTTTGGATGGCTGCATGCGTCTTCTTTGACTTTGTGAAAGGGCGTGCATGCTCGTGGGTCCCACCTATTGCTGCTGTACTCTAGCCTGCCCTGCTGCTATGAGGCCGCTCGTGGACAGGCCTTGTTTGGTTGAGCTAGTTTTCTAGCACGCACACTTTCCGAAAAAAGAATCTCGCATGCATGAAGTACTAAATGAAGTCTGTTTGCAAAACCTTTTTAGGGATGAGCGTAACTTTTCGCGACGAATCTAATGATGGCAATTAATCCATGATTTACTACAGTGATGCTACAGTAATCATCCTCTAATCGCGCGGTCAAAGGCCTCATTAGATTATTCAGGGTCACTAGCGCGGGGTTCTGAAGTTAGTTTTGTAAACTGACTTTGTTTGACACCATAATTAGTGGTCAAAGTTGTTTACTATTCACAAGTGCGCGTGAGGCCGGTCTGCCACGGCCTGAGGCCTGTCGCATATGTGGGACCCACGAGCATGCATGCCCTTTCACAAAGTCAAAGAAGACGCATGCAACCATCCAAAGCTCCCTCGGCATTTTTTTACTTAAACCGAACTGGAGCAACGAGCCAGCGACCGGACCAAACATGAAGACCAGGAAACAACAACGCGGGAGGCCTGTCGACTGATGGGGGGGCGACCGGCCTCCCCTGTCGCACGTGGAACGGGCGACCGGCCCCCCGCGTCTAGACGTAAATATTTTTATTACAAATAGGTCTCCAGAAGTCTGGTCGTAAATATTTTTATTACAAACGGGTCCCTGTCGCCCTCTGGATGGGCGACAGGCCCATGCAAGGAGCCTGTCGCCCAATTGGGGGCGGCAGGCACCCATTTCTAAAAATTTCCAAAAACGGCATATATTTTTGAAATTTTGTTTTTTTTAATATAAAAAAGAAAAAGCCGCCGGGTGGCCGACGAAGAAATGCCAGCACATGCCCATGGGCCTTGTTGGGCCTAGAGGAATTTTGGCCCGCGTTCAGACTCGCGTGGGCAAAATTCAGTCAGAGTGAAGAGTTTCATTCAGAGATGTAACAGGCTAAATAGCTCTCCAGTTTCCTTCAGTTTTTTTTTCCATCGAAAAAAAAGGTATCCTTCAGTTTTTTTGGAGTTCTCCAATTTTCTTCAGGCCTGTTTAGTTTTCAAAAAAATTTCTACAGTACCCGCAACGAATCTTTGGACACATACATGGAGCTTTAAATGCAAATGAAAAAATAATTAATTACACAGTTTAACTGATTAGCACGAGATGAATTTTTTAAGCCTAATTAGTCCATAATTGGACATTATTTGTCAAGTAACAACGAAATGTGCTACAATACCAAAATTCAAACTTTTTCACCAACTAAACATACCTCAGTTGGTATTTTCATCAGGCTTCATGATCAGCAACTGACAATTTCTTCTTCTTCCTTTTTTCCCCCGTTTTCCATGCTAAACAACAGTGACATTGATTCCTCCAGAGTCCAAGATCCAACCATGGCTAGTTGGCTACGGACACGCACGCACCGCTCCATTGATTATTCCAGCCATGGCTGCACAACGGCCTGGTACTCTTGCGGACGAACAGGAGCAAGGAACAGACCGTTTAAATGCAGTACAAGGATGGGTCACCAAATCGCCCCCGCGCGACCGTACGCGCGCCGTCAAATCATGCCCTGCCATGCTTGCACCATAAGCACACCATGATTACTGATTAGTACTGACAGTGGGCCTGCACTGAGCGAGTGAGCTGAATCGATCCTGATTCCGAGCCTGAGCTTAAACTTAAAGTAGCTTGGTCTAAGGACTTCGTGTGTGTTCAGACGAATGTGTCTGTGCTGGTGTTCAGTCAGTGCAGGTCCACACGCCGGCGCCATGTGCAGCACCAACCCTATCAGGTCGGGGAGTTAACAAGATGTCCTGCTTGCGCCCTCTCAACAACCACTGATCACTCCCTAATCAGTCCACCTTGCTAATGCTAAACCTGACGAGATGCAGGAGGAGAGAGAGGACGGTGAAGAGAGAAGGGAGAAGATGGAAGGAGAAGGGAGGGAAGTTGTGGTTGTTGCACTGGCTCTGGCTGGCTGCTGGGTAGGGTAGACTTTGTCGTACTGTAGGTGATCGGCAGCGGATTCGCCATGTCGGCGTGCACACGTGTGCCTGCTTGTCCAGTGCACGCATGGCGTGTCCAGGATGTCATGTTGATACACCATGCGAATTCTTTTGGAACTGATTGATCTGGTGTTAAGGAGGAGCATTAATTCAGAGTACCACTGAAGATGGCCGGATCCAAGGTTGAAAAACGGAGATGTCGTCATGTGCTGACTGCTGATTGCTGGATGGTGTTTTCTAATTCAGAGATTTTCTGAAGAAGGGCAGCACCTAAGGAGCGTTCACTGGTTTCAGTGGAGCGTGGCAACTGAAGCCGGAAATTCAGAGCCACTGTGCTGTATGGAGAAACTCAGCTCATCTTGCCTCATATTTCTTAGAAGTTTCATCAGAAAAACAAGCAGTAAGAAGCTCATCCGTACGAATTTGTCACTACTGAAAGAACATGCAAAAGGCTTTGCCTATTATTGTTAGAGAAGAGGAATACGAATTGGTCTAAACTGAATGATCACAGTATGATCATCAGGAGAAATGGAAATAAAATAAAAAAAGAGAAAGGCGTAAGAAGCATCGCATTTAGTTGGATGTTGATAGAACGGGATACATGGGAGCCCTCCTCACTGATTGCTGTATGCCGAAAGCCCAGGCACTCCAGCCAGCAGCCTTATCTGTCATGAACCCACTGCCCTGCCCGGCTTCCCGTATATGAGACCAACGGCTTGTATCCAAACTCCACCCATACTATACTGTATAAACGAGAAAAAAAATCAGACCAATCTGCCCAAAAAATTCCACAGTGAAAAGCAATTAATATAGAAGCAAAACAGGATAACATGATCATTCAGTAGGAACCACTGGGATCATATCGATGCTCCATGATCAGATTGAGCTTTTGGTGTTCATTACTTCCTGTTGGGGAACAGCTCAGTTCAAAGACCACACTATATCAAACATTTGGATTTCAAATAGTTTCTGAAAACAAAATAGAAGTATGTTGCATGAACAAGTAAGAAGCATGTACATTTCACATTCTGCTCAAACTGCTACTGCAAAAATGTCGTAAACATGACGTAAAGCAACTCTGCAACTGCAATCAAGGGGTTGTTCTCAAACTACTATAGCAGTGTTGCATTCGTGCACTTGTCATGTCTCTTTAGGACCATCCACTCACATCCATGTGCCAGGCTAGGACATCCAAAGATAGGGGATTAGAGATGTAGTATGCAGCGGCACGGCCCTATATATACGCGCCTTGCAAGCATCTCGAAAACACAAGCAAAAAAACTAGCACACTGCGAGCACAAGACAGTAGTGAACTAGAGAAGGAGAGAGAAAGAGAGAGATGGTGATGGCTCCCGAGAAGCTGAAGCTGTTCATGGGAGTGCTGGCCCTGCAGTTCCTGCTCGCAGGGTTCCACATTGTCACCAGGGCGGCACTCAACATGGGCATCAGCAAGATCGTGTTCATCGTATACAGGAACATCATCTCCCTCGCCTTGCTCGCCCCGTTCGCTTACTTCCTCGAGAAGTGCGTAAACCGCCCTTTCCTTCAACATAACAGCCACCCACTTCGCTCCATGTTTTTTTTTCTGAACTTATCAGAGTGTTTCTGATCATCTGCGGTGATTTGTTTCAGGAAAGACAGGCCACCACTCACCTTCTCTTTGCTGGTGGAGTTTTTTCTGCTAGCGTTGTGTGGGTTAGTGAAACAGATGTTCCATGCCATATTTGTTAATTTCAATTTTAATTGTTAGATCCCTAAACTAAGCGTTTGTGCTACATATGGAACGACTGTTCTTCAGGATAACTGCAAACCAGGGCTTCTACCTCCTGGGTCTGTATCACCTGTCACCAACCTACGCCTCTGCGATACAGAACACCGTTCCTGCGATCACCTTCGCAATGGCCGCTGTCCTCAGGTGCTAACCTGTCCGCACACAAGCGTGACAAGTCATGCTGCCTTCAATTTTCAGCATAATCAGACAGTCTAGTATGCTAGCAGTGTTCACTGAAGAACATGCCTTTATGTTGTGCAGGCTCGAGCAGGTCGACCTGAGCAGGAGGCATGGGGTGGCCAAGGTGGTGGGCATGGTGGTGAGCATCGGAGGGGCGACCGTGATCACACTCTACAAGGGCCTCCCGCTGTTCCATTACAATCTGACCATCAAGTCTCTCCTGACACTGTCCTCCTCGAGCCCCATCCTCAACTGGACCCTCGGCTGCGTCTTCATCCTCGGGCACTGCCTCTCCTGGTCAGGATGGATGGTTCTTCAGGTAACATATTACTAGTTCAGGTGCATGATCAGCAAATACACTCAGGATTGCTACACGGCGATTCAGTGCACTGAACTTTATGATTTTTTTTCTGAATCAGGTGCCGGTGCTGAAGAGGTACCCAGCCAGGCTCTCGGTTCTGTCACTGACCTGCATCTTCGGGCTCCTCCAGTTCCTGGCCATTGCGGTGTTCACCGAGGAGGACCTGAGCAGGTGGAAGGTCCACTCCGGAGGGGAGCTGTTCACCATCCTATACGCTGTAAAAGCCCCCAGCAACTTTAATTTACTAGCTTGCCAAAAAGAAAAGAAAACAAAGAACATGTGCAGCGTGTAGCTCCTGTTCGAGCTCAGATTGATGAAAACGACGTGTTCTTCTTTTGTGTAGGGCCTGGTGGCGTCTGGCGTCGCGTTTGCTCTGCAGATCTGGTGCATCGACAGGGGAGGCCCGCTCTTCACCGCCGTCTTCCAGCCGGTGCAGACCGTCGCCGTCGCCGTCATGGCTGCTGCCATTCTCGGAGACCAGCTCTACACGGGAGGGTAAGGGCACACGTGCGCGCGTACAGATACAAACACGGCAAGGATGGTAGAGCCGTAGAGGAGTCACATGGATCTCGTCACCGGCCATGGGATCGGAAGAACACATGAGTCATGCATCCAGCATCCGTCTCTGACGACAGATATGCCTACCTGTACTTTTGGCAGGATCATCGGAGCTGTGCTGATCGTCATCGGCCTGTACTTCGTGCTGTGGGGCAAGAGCGCGGAGAAGAAGGCGGCCACCAGGAACCAGCAGGATGATCAGCTGGCCCAGGGAGGAGGGGACATGGCGAGGCACCTGCTCGGGGGAGGGGATGCTTCGGCGAAAGACGAAGAGGCGCCGGCCATCGACCTGCTGGCTTGACCTCGGCGAGCGATCAGTCGATCGAGGGCGTTCGTAACCGTAATGGTGTTGCATTTGGGATTGTAACTGTTGTGATTTCAACTGTTCCAGTCCGGCAACCAATAACAAAGTGTGCATGGGTTGCCGGTGTGGAACAGTAGTCATGTTGCTCTGGGTCTGTAGTAGTGTTACTATGCATGTATAGGTAAGAAGGTGTGTATTGCCCAGGGTTTCAAGTCACTTCTGCATGGTTCGAATCAATCTAAGCTTGATCACACTAAGATAGGTCATTTTTTCCCAACTTTGATTAGCACAGTATAAAGATTCGTCTTAAAAAGTGCTTTCGTACCGTATAATTGCTCCAGACTGATTAAGTCAAAACTAGGCTATCAACTTGTGCCCCACCTGGACTAATTAGAACTAGAAAGGCCACCCGCGCATTTGCGCGGCTAGATGTTACCATCCATAATGTTATATTTTAAATTATTTAATTATTTATATTTATTATTTGTGCGGCTAAGTATAAGTATATTTAAGGTTACACTTCTTTAATCGCCTTTCATAAAGCAATTTCTTTTACAAAAATCAAGATCTATTAAAGCTATTTTGAGGATCAATAATTTGATTTTATTTTCATACTCCTTCTAGGTTTGAATTGGATACCATTTTGAAGTAGTTCTAAGTTTGTTGCTGTATACGTTGATTAAAAATATTTAGTTTTACTAAAGTGTAAATTTTTTAATAGTACTTAAGTTGTGTTTTGAGGATCGCATCAATGGCAAACAGATTATTATTCATTTGGAGATAGTTTTATTTTTTACATAAGAAATTTTTTGAGTATTTTTTTAGTTTATGTGTTACAGTTAATGTTGTAGCGTAATGTTTTTATTTATTTAATTTGGATTCTGAGTCATGGTTTGCGGCAGCTTCTTGGCGTCTTGCTGGTACTCAACTGCTGGTGCTGCTGCTTCTTGTTGCTGTTATCTTGGTTGCTCAAGGGGAGAGACAAAAAGGAGAGGTTTACTCTCTCATTCCTAGCTTAATTCGTAGAATAGAGCGTGTGAATCATATCCCCAACCATTCATTTCTTCGTTATTGCCCCTAATCCAATAATAGTCCCTTCACACTCCACACTCCACTCCTCCGCGTCGTCCACTCCGTATCCGCACTGGCTTATGGCCTTTCCTTTTTCTCATTTCCTTTTCCTTTTTTCTTATTTTTTCTCATCCTCCTTATCGTTTTCAATGGAATCTACACCTATTTTGTTCCTCTCTTAGCCTTAGGTACTCACTTAATCAATTCAAATATACAGCAACTGATTTGACTGAGACAATGAGATAAATAATGGTTGACATAAGGTTGTTTCTGATTTTTTTCAATGCCATTTATTAGTTTCAACATGACTTTTGACTGAAATGTTATTAAATAGAATACATATTAACTTTGTCTGTACCTGTTTCGATTATATGCTAAAAATAATATTATAATTATTCAACTAAAATGATAGTATTTCTCAGTAAACTGTGAGGCTATAACTTTTCTACTTTTTCCAGCATTGTGCTGTGGTGTGCAAATACTTTTTTTGAAGCTTGTCTGGATTTTTTTTATCAATGTGTTACGTTTGTAGAAAAAATGAATTAAAAATTATGATAGTAATTTTTAAGAATCTCCTAACTTACCCAACGCTAGTTGTTTGGAGTCTTATTACTATGTTACATATTGAATTAGTTTCTTTGTAGTGGCATGGTGGGCTATATTTAGTTGAACACAGTGGTATTTTGAGCCAATTTTTATCGTAATGGCAGTGGTGGGTATTTCAATTTATCCTATTTTCTCCTATTAACGTGGGAATTTTTAGGCCTTGAGATTGAATGTGGAGGCTTCGTTTGTTGGCCAAATAATAAGATATCTCAGTACACTGTGAGACTACAACTTTTCTACTTTTTCCAGCGTGGTGCTATAGTGTGCAAATATTTTTTCTGAAGCTTGTCTACAATTTTTTTATCAGTGTTTATGCCCGTAGAAAAAATGAATTAAAAATCATGATCGTAATTTTTAAGAATCTCCTAGCTTACCCAATGCTAGTTGTTTGGAGTCTCAATACTATGTTAAATATTAGATTAATTTCTTTATAATAGTGTCGTAGGCTATATTTAGTTAGACGCAGGGGTTTTTTGGGTCGATTTTTTATCATAATGACAGTGGTTAGATTAATATTTTTATAATGGCGTGGTGGGCTATATTTAGTTGGACACAGAGGTATTTTGGGTCGATTTTTATCATAATGGCAGTGGTGGGTAATTTTAGTTTCTCTTATTTTTATCCGATTAATGTGAAAATTTCTATGTCTTGAGAGCGAATGTGGAGGCTCCGTTTGTTGGCCAAATAATAAGATAATAGATTAATATAAAATAAGATTTATAGCTAATAATTATAATTGTATATCTCATGCCCTCCTTCATCTGTTAAATATTTTAACACATACTCCATAATATACATTTATTATTATCTAGTTGCAATAGATTTTATTTTGCATTACACCTCTATATGTGTTTGATATATATTAATTGAATTATTTGTTTGTGAATTTTTTTCTTATCTCTTCCATTATACAATACACGGCGACACATATCGTGAGTAATATTTTTATATAAACAATAATATAAATAATATATTAATATCAGTATAAATAGTAATTTAGAATTTTGTATTGGTGCACTTTAATGTTTTGTTATAATTATATAATTAGATTTAAATTTAGGGCTTATTTTAACTTTTGATATTGATATAACTGGATAATTTATATGCAAATTTAGTGGGTTGTTTGTATTAGTTTTATAACGGGATATGTGAGTAATTTACACGATGATTAGGGGTTTACTTTAGATCTTTTTTTGTAATGGCAGAGGTGAGAGGTGGGTAATTTAGATACATGTTTAGAGAGTTATTTTAGTCTATTTTTATGATAGTAAAGATGAGTAATTTATTAGGAAAGATAACAGATCTAATGACTATTATAATTAAAGTTGTCGGATTGATGGTCGGATATTTGTGTTTTTTGTGAGAATTTCTAGAATATCTCTATTTTTTAGTGTCCAACCAAGATCCTAAATGGCTTCGCGTGGAGGTTTCAAAAGGAGACTCCAATTATTAGTAACTAGCCTATCAACTCGTGCTCACGCACGTGCTAGTTAGAGATATCTAATAATTATCTATCTCACGCTCTTTTAAACCAAGTAAATATTCTAATCCAATATTATAAAGATACATATTTATTATTATGTAATTTTAATAAATGTGATAGGTTTAGTTACTTACAATTTTTTTCTCACTTTACATCATACCTCCATATATGTTCAATATGTATTTAATTGAACACTTTGTTTGAGCTATGTGAACAACATGAAAATTGGTATTCTTATCTCTTCTCTTATACATGAATATATGGTGATACACACATTATAGTTAGTATTTTATATAAATAATAACATAAATAATGTACTAATGACGATAAAAATAGTAATTTAGAATTTTATATTGATGAACTTTAAGATTTTATTATAATAATATAATATTGATTCAAATTTGGGGATTATTTTATTTTTTTATAATAATATTACTGGATAATATATACAAAAATTTAGGGGGTTATTAGATATTATTTTATAATGACATAAGTGGGTAATTTAAATGAAGATTAGGGGGTTACTTTAGATTATTTTATAATGGCAGATGTGGATAATTTAGATACATGTGTAGGGGGTTACTTTAGTTTATTTTTATAATGGCAAAGGTGTGTAATTTATTAGAAAAAGATAATAGATCCAATGGCTATCTATCTATTATCTTATTATTTGGCAACAAACGGAGCCTTAACGTTCGCTCTCAAGGACTAGAAATTCCCACATTAATCGAAAAAAATAAAAAAAATAAAAATTAACCATCACTGCCATTATGATAAAAATTAGCCTAAAATACCCCTATGCCTAATTAAAAATCACCTACCAATGCCATTATGAAAAATTAAATATAAAATATCATTTAGCTATGTATCGGTTACAAATATATACTATTAATAAAAACTAAAGCTAACAACAATCAATCAAAATAAATTGAAAATAAGAATAGTTATCTGCATAATAATATTATTAAAGCTCAACAAATCAAATTGTTATTATAGGTAGTTCATAGTTGAATTGTTTTAATCAACAATAAGACATAATTTACGATAATGAATAGGATGATATATGGTAAAAAATAGTATAACCTTTAAGTAAGGATACAACTACATGCAAATTTTTGAATTTTCAATACTAGCCGCTCAAATGCGTGGGCTATACGCCTAGTTATTATCTTATTATTTGGTCAACAAACGGAGCATCCATGTTCGCTCTCAAGACCTAGAAATTCCCACATTAATCGGAGAAAAATAGAAAAATAAAAATTACCCACCACTGCCATTACGATAAAAATTAGGCTAAAATACCCCTATGCCTAATTAAAAATCACCCACCAATGCCATTATGAAAAATCAAATATAAAATACAATTTAGCTATGTATCAGTTACAAATATATACTATTAATAAAAACTAAAGCTAACAACAATCAATCAAAGTAAAATGAAAATAAGAATAATTATCTGAATAATATTATTAAAACTCAACAAATCAAATTGTTATTATAGGTAGACTATAGTTGAATTGTTTTAATCAGCAATAAGATATAATTTACGATAATTAACAGGATGATGTATGGTAAAAAAAATAGTATAACCTTTAAGTAAGGATACAACGACATGCAAATTTTTGAATTTTCAATACTAGCAACGCAAATGCGCAGGCTATACGCCTAGTTATGATTAGAGTTGCCGAATTGATGGACAGATGTTTCTGATTTTTGTGAGAATTTGTAGGATTTCTCTATTTTTTTAGACTGTCCACCTAAGATCCTATGTGTCATCATCTGGAGACTTAAAAAGGAGCCTCCAATTAGTAATAGTAAGATAGTAAGTTTCGATCTTGGAGATCATGTCGATGTCCTAAGCAAGTCATATTTGAGGAGGCAAAATCGATCTTTCGAGTGTGTCGTTAGAGTTAAGGATTTACAATGACATTGTTCAGGCACCTGACAATGGCGATGGCGCCATTGGCTAAACAAGACGATACTCCTTGGATTGCTGGCACATGCCAAAATAAAGATAATAATAACGGTGATGCTGAAAGTTGATTATCACATTTCATTCAGGAGCCTGTCCAGATAAAAATAGAATCAAGAGGTTCTCATTAGTCATTATGCCGCTAGAGGCTTGAGAGCGATCATGCTGCTGCCCATGCAGGCAAGCAGGGCCTGCCGTGGTCAGATCATGCGATCTTTATTGGCGATGACACTAGAGGTATGGTGTGTCAAGGAGGGACGGCATCAACAAAGACTGGCATCTGCAGGTTCGGTCTGTATATAAGATCTTTATGAGCAAGGAACCAAGGAGATTACCTCCATTATCTTGGGTGGAAAGATCAGCCAAAGGATACCAAATTCAACAAAACCAGGATCCAGACACTTGTGCAAATGAAAGTAAGGCTATGTATGGACCTCACGAAATAAAACTGCAGGTACAAGCAGCAAAGCGATGCAGTTTAAGTCCACTCATAAAAGTATTACAAGTAGCAGAAATCCCCCTCAAAGTTGAGAAAAATGGAAACCGGTTTGACTTGCTACTAAAACACCAACTCTCGCAACTGCAAACACTTGAGAAAAACACCTGTGAAAAAACCCACCACTGATCAACAGGAAGGCAGAAATAAAAGGACACACATTGGAAGCTCATCAACAGGTACTTCAGGAAGACAACTAATTAAGGGGAAGGTTGGACATGAACCGGACTAATCATGAATCGGGCACTCGGCGAAGACTCCAAAATACTTGATTGTTATTGTGCATCAACGACGTCCTTTTCCCTGAAACAGCGAGAAGAAATGTCAAAATCAGGTCGCGATCTGTGTTTTCGCATGAGAACAGGAGCGCGCCCGTCGGCCGTACTCGCATCAATCTAGCATTAGCACGCTTAACAGCCGCCCTGCTCTGCTTTAGGAGGACAGAGTCACTAATCCGTCCTGGTCGAGGACTAATGACAGCGGCAAAAACGGCCGGCCGGGTACATGATGCTGCGTAGCCATGTGGGTCGCCACGGCCGTCTCGTTCTCGTCTCCTGATGACAAACTGATGGGTACTGCCTAGCTAGCTGGTGTTGACACACCTGGGGAAATTATCAGAGTTGAAATGATCAAATGATTGTGGTATGCGGAGCAGCTGAGGTTGAAAGAGCTAGCATACGAGAGTTGAAACACCGTACCATTGCCTTTCTCTTTCTTGTTCCTGAGATAGATCGATGTACATTATGCCTGGAGTGCAGGTGCAGCTATGCGCAAGTGCCGCTGCTGAAGGCTGAAGCCAATACAGGAAGCACAGGCGTGCGCATGTCTGAACTCTGAACTAGTACGCGCAGGCGTGTGCTGTCCGATAGATACAGCTGGGGCCGTACAGCTCGTACGCGTGCCTCTAGGTCGGCTGCCCTGTCTGCACGCGCGCACAAACGGACACCGGAAGAACTGGCCGGCCTGTCCAGTGTCCAGCAGCTAGCTCTGTCTGGGTAGACGATCACCATGGTCCATATGGATGGATCCAGCATCACAGTATGCGCATGTCCCAGCTCTGCCCTGGCCTGCTGGTGATCGATAGCCCAGGTCGATCCACGCCCATTCGTGTGGCGGGGAGCGAGGAAGGAAGACAACAAGCCGGAATACAGATGGGATGGGATGGGATGGGATGGGCGATCCGCCGACGCGCACCAGCAGTTTGCTGGGCCTCATCAGCGGTGTGTCCGCTGGCATCTATCGACCGCCGGTGGATTGGAGGCCGGGCCAGGGACGGCGTCGCGACGGTCGCGTATTCATATCGCTCGCGCCAGCGCCACAAGGGCAGGCAGGCAGGGCGCACGGCAGCTTTCCGCTGCGTCTTTCGGTCGGGGGCTGCGGCATCAGCTCCACGCACTGTCCACGTCGTCAGCTCCGGCCGGTCAGCCGGCGGCCCACCCGACGGACCTCCCGCACGTGCTGACGTGCTGTTATTGTTTCTCCCTGTCCGATGCGCTCGCCTGTCGTCGCCTCGATCGGCTGGGCCGATGAGATCCGCCACGCATGACCATCTCTTCTAGCTCACGCATGGTCTCCGGTCGTGCGGCGTCGTCCCGATCGACCAGTCTCGTCTCCGGTCGGCGGCAGATCGAGAGAAGAGCAGCGGCGCGGACAGCTACTCGGCACCGGCCGGCGATGCCGGGGTTTGCATTGGGGGAGGGAACAGTTATACCAAGGGACACGCGTGCCAGATCTATTATTATTGAAGATCCTACCAAATTTGATCGCATCTTATATCCTATCCTGGGACGGAGGGAGTACTATCCATACCCCCGGCAGCCATGGCCGGGCCGCCGCCGGCTTGCCGAAGATGCAGCCTGCATGCATGCCTAGCTAGATGGACATTCGCACGCAAGCTAGAATAATGGCAGGCACGAACGAAATGATTCTGAGTCTGACACAAGAACGCCTGGATTATGCTACATGGCATTGTCACAACTTTTCATTTCCGAGCAGTGGGAGTTTAGACAGCATGCTGTTGCCTCTTGCCTCCTAGAGAAGCTTCAGTTGTCTGGAATTTATATATTAAATTAATCTACATATAGCGATCGTTTTATTTTGTTCATAGCGTGCTACCACTTTTCAAGCTGCATAATCAAAATTGGATCAGTCGGATGCTTCTTTACCTTGGGCTGTTATTGTGGCCCACGTTGCACAATAATGGGCCTAACATGCATATACCTCCCTCTACTAAAAACATTCGGTCCCTCTAAAAAAAAGTCTGAATTACATCATTGAACTGTCGCAGAAGTTCGATTTCAACCTTTAACAATAAAATCGAATAATATAGGCCATCCAACTGTCGAAACCAGATCATTTTTACCCTGATGGTGGTTTTGTACTTTTTTAAAAAATAAATAAATTGTACATAGATCTAAAATACCAAAACTATATCATTTTAAATAAAAAATTGAAACTAGTATAATTTTTTTTTCTAAAAATGTAACTTATCTAGTATTGCTCTATTTGATTCGTTGTTATTAAAAAATAATAGAAATAGCTACAAGCAACCACCGCGCCGAGCTGACGCTCCGGCGACCGCCGCAGCAGCGTCCTCTCTCGACCTCGTCCTCCGCTATAAAAGGGGCAGTGGTGGTGCTGGAGGTGGGGACGGTGGCCGGCGCCGGGAAAGAGGAGGTGGGGGCCGGACGGGAGCCGCGTCGCTCCGCGTGGCCACCGGTGGCCGCGGGCCCTGTGCCGCCCGGCCTCCTACTGGGAGCTGCGCCGCTTCGTGTGGGCGCCGGTGGCCGCAGGCCCTGTGCCGCCCGGCCTCCTGCCGGGAGCCGCGCCGCTCCGCGTGGGCACCGGCGGTTGCGGGAGCGTGCCCCCCTGCGCGGCTGCGCCGCCCTGGCCCGCCCGACCTCTTGCTGGGGCTCACGTCGCCCTATCCCGCCCGGCCTCTTGCTGGGCCTCTCGCTGGAGAAGGGCGCGGTAGGCGGATGCCGGCGTCGAGGAGGGCGGTGGCGGAGGGGAGCAGAGAAGATCGTGAGGCCGGTGGAGAAGACAAGGAAGGAGGAAGAAGAGTATGACGTGTGAGACCTACTCATTTGGAGAGTGAGAAACAGATAGTCTGTTGGATTCAGTCTCTTAATATAGAGAGAGGAATCTGTTTACAGAGTTGGATGGAGACTCAAATAGAGAACAAAAATGGCTATTCTGTTGGAGATTCTCTAAGCTTTGACATGAGAAGATAGATACGAGGCCTAATATAAGTTTGTGTCATGCACGCAATGGCCTGTGTCAGCCTAAGCCTAGCAGGTGATTTTATCAATGTTGCTGGGCTGCCGCTGCTGACTGTTGCTGCGCGTATGCTGGGCGCCTGGGCCGGTCGTTGCACTCTCTTTTCCCTCCTCTGTCACTACCAGGTGGACCCAACTGCCGGGGGTCTTCCTCAACCCTGAGTCTGAGCCGGACTCGATGCCCGTCCCCAAAATCTGACGAGGGATCCGCGTCCCTAGCGTTTTCTGTGCAAAGCAAATTCATAAATGTTATCCAACTTGACATTAAAAAAATCGGATATCCAACTTCCTAATATAGACTGAAGAGTGGCGGAGCTCGGCCAGAAATTTAGGTGGGGCAAAAAAATTTATGTTAAATTACACCCACACATGAATGTCAAATATAGTCTATTACCAAGTAAACAAGAGTAAGAAAATCAAACTAAACTTATAAATTTGAAGAACAAATTAGTTAGTGTATAATATATCATATATGATTATCTAAAAATAGCACACAAGAACGAGGAGAATATCACCCTAACTAGCTGCCCTTGCACTGCAGGACTGAGCTGCTAAGGCAGGCAGATAGGCAGCAGCGGCCAGCCGGCAACCAAGCGGCAGCCCTGCAGGCTAGCCTGGCAAGGGGCAGCAGCGGCCAGCCGGCCAGGCAGCAAGGCCGTCGGCTAGCGACGGCGCCGTGGTAGGCGGCAGCAAGGGGCGGGCTGCAGCTAGGCCTAGGACGCGGCGGCGGCGCGCTAAGGGCGGTGCGACGGTGGCCTGATACTGCGACGGTGGCGCAGTGACGAACTGAAGGATCGGTCGGGAGATTGGAGATCGAGAGCTATGCAGTGGCTGGTGATTTCTTGCACTGATGGGCTCTTTCCACGTATTGGGCCTCTAGCCCATTCGTTCCGTCATGCACCCACTGGGTCCTCTGTCTCTCTCTAAAAGAACGCACGTCGCTGGAGGCAGCGAACGCCGCTGCTCGACTGCCGCGCCTGAGGAAGAAGAGAAGGGTACTAGGGGCTCCTTGCTGGCAGTAGGTGGGGCAGCTGCCCCACCCTGCCGCATGGGGAGCGCCGCCTCTGGACTGAACCCATCCAAAGTCCAAATACACCTCCTACGTTTTTATGGGTTTTTGGTCTCCTGGACACTCTGAATATCTCTATTGTGCCGCAAATATGCAATAACTAGCTGTGGCTCGCAAGCCGGCTCGAGCCGGCTTGCGAGCCGATAACGAGCCGAGTCGAGCCTCTTTCAACGGCTCGTGAAATTACCGAGCCGAGCCAGGTTCGACTCGCTGGATGACCGAGCCGCGGCGAGCCGAGCCGAGCCTGGCTCGGCTCGGCTCGTTTCCAGCCCTAATTGTGCGCTGCACACTCCAATTCTTGATATAGTCTCCATCACATCCTGAATGCTTTCTTTTGTGCATGGCACATTGCCCACAATAAACAAATAGTTTGCAGCCTGGGAAGTGAGAGAACGAGAGGTAAAAAAAACGAAAATACCCCTGGCTATTTAAAAGGGCCTGGAACATATTAGAAAAATGTATCGAATCACCTAATTTTCTCTGCATCTTGCTAGTGGATCTGTTCCCACATGAGGATCTCCTCGTGCTTGCTTGTGCGGAATGGTGATGAGAGGCTCGCGGCGCGCGCAGGCCCGCGTTGCACGCCCGCGTCCTGCTCCCCGCCGCGCGAGCCTTCCCCTGCCGGCGGCGCGCGCCCTGCTCCTCGCCGCGCGAGCCCGCCCCTGCTCCCGGCCGCCTCGCGCCAACGCCCTCCCACCGCGCGCCAGTAGCCGCTCCAGCCGTGCGCCAGACAGCTCCACCACGCGCCCGCACCGGCCTGGCTGCACCTGCCACCGCGTGCTCGCTTCCGCCGCTTGCTACTACCCTCGGGGATAAGGTTGCAACGAACGGATTAAGGTGCCGGTGCAGTTAAACGAACGGAGCTGGTGAATTCAAGGGTATTTTTGTCCTTGTGCAATTCTTCTCTCACCTCCTGAGATGGAAAACGATAGTTTATTGGAGGTGGTTTGCTACATACTGTCGGTGTCCTGACCCAGCGGTCCGGACCCAACCAGTGATGATGCTGCGTGTTCCTCGTCCCAGATGTTGATGCAAGAGGCAATACAGTAACGCACGAGTTTATCCTGGTTTCAGCTGTGAGGCCGTACGTCCAGCAAAGGGGTGTGCGAGAGCACTGTACTGTCCTGCACCGGCGGTGCTTGTAGTAGGGGGTACAAGCGAGGCGAGAGAGGGAGGGAAGCTCCCAAGTCTCCGCTAGAGGAGGAGTTGATTGAGGCGAGTGCCAATATCGGGGTTCAGAGGAGCGTATGTGCTCTGCTAGTAGTGCGAAGCGTTGTGTTCTGCCGAATGGGCCGACCCCCCTTTTATAGACACAAGGAGGGACAGTGTACATGCAGAGGGGATCGTGGAAGTCGTCGTCTTCTCCCCGAATCGCGGGGATGCAGTGTTTGAGCACTGTGGGAAGTACACTGTGGGATATGGCGCCGGGCGTGGCAGTTGTCCTTGGTCTTGCGGGGATCGCGTCGGCGTCCTGGCGGCTCCAGCGGGCGGCGTGGTCGTTGCTGTGGGTGGTACCGTCCTCCAAGCGTGGCGTGGCGGCGTTTCGAAGGTCCTGCAGGCCAGGGTCTTGTCCTAGTAAAGGCCGGAGCCGCTTCCGAGGGTCGTGCCCATGCCGTTCGGGGGCTCCGCGGAAGGGAAAGTACGAAGGAGGCATGGGGAGTTGGCAATATAGTAGCTGGAGCAGTGTCGAGCACGTCTTGCACGGCGTCGCAGGTTCCCACAGTGTCGCCCTAGCGCCAGGGAGCAGTGACCGGAGTTGGCGGACGAGACTCCGGGTGCTGTTGCTGTGCGGAGAGATGGCCTGACGCCGTCTGACCCGGATGCTGCAGAGGAGTGGTTGAAATTCAATGCCTCCGTACAGCGGGCGGTGGGCGGAAGGATTGTTTGTCCTTTCTGTCGAGGGGTGGCCTTGCCCAGCGGCAAAAGAGCGCGCCTCAACCACTCACACTTAATACGGGTGGGTGAGGGAGCTTCCAGCGGAAGGCTTGTGCCCGCGCCCGCGTGACATGTGGCGGTTTCGGACCCCTCCCGAGCAGCTAGCTGAGCCGAGAGCTCACGGGGTTCTGGATAGGCACATGGAGGTCCCGGACCCATCTGCGGGAGTTCGGATGGCATGTGGAGGTCCCGGACCCATATGCGGGGGTTCGGGTCCGTGGCCATAGGTGCTGAGCATTTCCACCTCTGGGACTCGTGGTGACACCGGACCCGTCCCCGAGCGGGAAGTGGGTCCGGGACCGTTGGTCCGGTGAGATGGAGTCGGATCCCAGGGGTCCGGCTGCTCAGCTCCTTAGGGCGTAGACGATCCGCTTTCTCGAGGGCAGGCTCGCTACCCTCGAGCGAGGCGGAGGCACAGGGCGCGGTCGAGGGCTTCGGCGGGGAGCCCTCGAGCGAGGCGGAGATCACCCCATGGGTTCGAGGGGGGTGCGGACGGGCCGCACTGAGTACGTGGGTCGCGTGTTGGGCTTCTTTGAGTCCTTTTCTTTCTTCCAACTTGGAAGGAGGCTGTAGGGCTTCGTGGGCCCGGTTGCCCAGCATGTGTTTGCGTTTTTAGGGCGATTTTAGTCCCCTGATTAGGGTGCTCCTAATCATGGTATCCAACAGTAGCCCCCGAGCCTTTGGTCGAGTCAGGGGATTCGGCCAGAGGGTATTTCGGCAAATTTACCCCTTGATGTGATCGATCGGTGCTGCGCTCCCGCCAGACGCATCCGGACGCTGGCCTGGCAGATGCGACAACTCGTTGGTCGGGGTAGTGTGCCTGCGGAAAAAGTACTCCGAGGCGCGCCCCTTCTTGTCTTGTTTCGGTGACGAGACGCGTCAACGCGCTAAGCAGGCTAGGGTCATGATGGCGCCTGCCGCTTTGCGGCTGGTGCGATTGCCGCGCTGTCTGGCGTTCAGGGTCTCAGCCCTGCTTTCCCCGGTCACCTTACGACACGCCGTTCGAGGACAGTCGGCCAGTGCCGATGCTGGGCTGCTCAGCGTCCAGGGGCTCGGCTTTGCGTTGTTTGGTCACGTCTCGGCATGGTAACTGAGGGCATCTTTTACTCGTGGGGTGCCGCACCGTCACGGGCAGTCCAAGCCTTCCCCTTGCGATAGGCTTAAAGCTTAGCGCACGATGCGGCTATAAATAGGGATCGTGGGACTCCCTTTCCTCTCCAACTTCTCTGCTCTTACTTCTAGCATCGCCTAAGTCTAGTAATGTTTCCCTTCGCCTTTCACGGTCGTCCCCCGGACGGGGTGGCCTGGATTCTTTAGGCTTGGATGCTAGAAGGATGTTTGCGAGCGGCGAGGGAAAGCTGGAGAGGGCGTGCTCTCCATCCCTCGGCTTCAGTGGGATTAGCAGAAGAACACTGGGCTCGAGGGGTCCTGCCTCTGCGATGTCCCTCAGCCTGAAGGGGCGTTGAGACGCCTGACCATGGCGTTGGCGCCAGGTTTGGTGGCCGTTCTTCGCATCGTCCCTTTTGGCGACAACGTCGCTCTCGGGGAGATGGTGCAAAGGGTGCTGTCCGCCAGCTTGACCCCCCGCAAGGTCTTCGGTGGAGGAGACGCTAGAAGAAAGCTTGCGAGGAGGGCATCCCGCCGGACCCGTGCGGTCTGGGGGCTGCTCCTCGCAATCCCGAGCAGCCTGGTCGCGATGTCGGCCAAGGACTCGGTGCTCTTTGTCGGCGCTTGCTCCTCCCCAAGACAGGTAAAATTGCAATGCAGGTGGCAACGCGTTTGTACTTTTTGATGGCTTCGAGCCGGTAACCCTTTGTAATCTTTGTTTGTAAAGGGCAATGAAGTCTCCTTCTCCCTCGCGGAGAGGACGACCGAAGGTGTATGGGTGGGCATCACCCCTGCAGGAGATTTTGGTCCTCGAATGTGTGAAGTTTCCTCCGTGGGGGTGCGTCAGCGCACCCGCGGGTGTAGCCCCCGAGGCCTTGGAGGAGTGTTTGCACTCGTCCAAGGGCTATGAACGTCGCCCTGCTTGGTTGCTTTACTGAGGTGGCCGTCCAGTGTCTTTTTCAGCCAGCATCGGCACTCCTTTTAGCCGGCCTCAATGTTTTTCGTGCTGCCACAGCGACCCAGAGTCCTGCTGAACCATCTGGCAGGCGCGCGTTAAGAGCGGGAGTTTTGGTTAAACACATGGAACTTCATAATCGACGGTCGTCGATCCATTCGAGGGTGTGGCCTGAGCCGCGGTGTGCGAGGAGCCCCCGAGCCCGACCTGCGTGAAGGCGTTCAGGGGACCCTCGACTTTTATTACGACCCTCGTCGCCCTTCTGCAGGGAGGAGGGGTGAAGTGCACCATGCTACCCATGCCCGGGCCGCGAGCTATGGCTGCTTCAGTGAGCTGTTATCGGGTGGTTCAAGTGGACGTCCGGGCCCCATTCGATAAGGGTCGGCTCGTGGTCCGTGGACACGTCACATAAAGCGCTCGCAAAGGTTCGCTAGGTGGGGCTCGGACCCGTTCGATAGGGTCCGAGGGCTCGATGCTCTCCCTCCATGGGATCCCCCTGCTAGGCACCCTCGAATGGCCTTGAAAACTGCATAGGATGTCTCAAACTCCGCGTTCGAGGGTAGCTTGTATGGCACATCCATGCAGTCCCTGACTCTGGGGATCTGGGGCGCTTGTCGAACCCTTGATGGGCCAGGCTTCGAACCCCTGATCAGTAAGGCCTCGGAATGAGGTTCCTTCGAGGGTGAAGAGCCCCCAAAAGGAATATTCCATCACGATTCGCAAACGGCGCTGGGTCGCAGGTCGTGCGCACGGGTCTTCCGTTGGTCGTGGCCGACGTGGCCGGGTACGTGCGGTGCAGTGCGAGCGCGCCTTTTCAGGCGGCTGCCTCGGGTAGACGAAACGGCGTGGGCGGCGGCTGACGGATGGAACAGTGCTATAGTTGCGCCGCGCCCGTCGGTTACCGTGCCATAATTATTGCCAAGTGCGCGCGTGGGGGACTCCGCGGTCGTGGGACCCAGGCGTTAGCGACAGCAAAATCTACCGCATTGAATGCGTTGGATTCGGGCCACAACGGCGAATCCGCCCGTCTTGATGGATAAAAAACGGGGAAGAAACGGGGGGGGGATTGTTTGTGCTTACCTGGCCACTTTGCCTTCGTCTCCCCTACCTTCTCCGCCTCCCCTGCATCCTGAGCCCAGAACCAAGAGCGAGAGGAGGAAGGAGAGAGCGAGAGCACACCTTAGCCACCGTAGAGCTTGCCTTCCCGCATCCCATAGCGGTTCGAAACGATGTTGGATGTCCAGGAGCCGTTGCCGTGGGGGAAGTCCGCCGCCACCGCGGCGGTATTGGAGCAGCTGGCCGCAGATAGGCTGCTTCTGATTAACCACAACTCGGAGCGGCCGGAGTGGATTCCCCCGCGGCCGGAGGAGACCGAACCGAATCCCCCCGAGGGCTACGTCGTGAGCCTCGTGCGACTCCACGAGCGGGGATTCGGCATCCCCGTCGGCAGATTCATGCGGGCGCTGTGCGAGTACTACGGGGTGGAGCTGCACAATTTCGGCCCCCAACTCCATCTCACAGGCGGCGGTCTTCATTGCTGTCTGCGAGGGGTATCTGGGGATCGAGGCGCACTGGGATCTATGGATCCACTTGTTCCGCGGAAAGTTCTTCATCGAGAACGTGCGGGGCCAGCCGAAGAGGTTCGCCCGCACCGGCGGTCTGATGCTCCACTTGCGCCCAACCTGGAGGAGTTTGTACATCCCCAACAGGATGACGATGAACAACGCCGGGTGGACTCGAGGGTGGTTTTACCTGCGCAACTTCGGCAACCGGCTCCCGGCGTTCACCAATAAGGTGCTCCGGGAGAGGCCGGAGAAGTGAGACTGAGGGGTATCGCCCCCAGCACATCAAGCCAGGCTCGAAGTGCACACCGAGGTGTTGCGGCACCTGGCGAGAAAGGGGTTGACGGCGGCAGCCGTCATCGCGAACTTTCACCGGCAGAGGGTGAATCCTCTCACGGAGAGGAGCCTGCCGATTTTCGACCTCACCCCTGAGGCTCGGGCCTCGGGCTTGAGTACATCGCTCGTGCTGCTCCCCCGTGATGTCGCTGCCCGGAGGGCGAGGAACGCGGTGGCGGAGTTCCCTGACAACCCCGAGGATCTTTGGAAGATCAAGATGCGCCCCGAGACAGGGTACCTTTCTGTGGTGAGTTCCAATTTCAATTCATTGCCGATTTGTGCTTCTCCCTCCACTCCCTGATTCTGACTTGGTTGCATTACGTAGGGGTTGAGCCGCAGGGGCTACACCTCGAGGCCTCCGGTCCCGGAGGAACGCGAAGTCAACCGCCTGCATGCAGAGGCGGTGAAGAAGCAGAAGGACGCGGCGGAGGCGGCCGCCGCCAGGAAGAGGAAGAGGAAGGAAAAGCACGATAAGGCGTGCAAAATTGCACACGCGGAGGGGAAGACGCGGCCCGCCATGCCTGAGTCCACCGAGGAGGAGGAGGAGGGCTCCTCGGATGCCGAGATCAACTTCTCGGACGACGATGAGGCGGTGACAGGCGCGGGTTCACCGCCGGTCTATCGAGGGGCTGGCGACGAGGACGTGCCCGTGATGCTGGGTGAGGCAAGGCTCGCGCCGGGTGTAGGAATATGGGGTAGAAAAACAAAATTTTCTACCGCATAAACCAGGATTACTGCAGTTATAGATCACGGGATTACCACTAGATGCGCGGTTGCAGAACTTCTGTAGCGCATCGGTGTAGTGCAGATGGAAGCCAGTAGTGCAGCTGCGAGAACCTCCTCTCGTGCGGCTCGTCCTTGTGCAGCAGATGCGGCACCTCCAAGGTATCCACACGTACGGGAAGAAGCATCGCGATCCGGATTGCTAGATCCGCGAAGACGACCTCGGGCTTGGCGCACAGGAGGGGAGGCACTGTTCTCCCGCGGCACTGTAGCACAACACTGTCACGCGCGGGGGTACTGTAGCACTGGGTAATGTAGTGGCGGCTACTGTTCACGCGAATAATAAAAACATGTGATCCTATGGGCTCATATGCGAATAGACATGGTCTGAGTACTCTTACTCGGCCCAATAGTAGACAGTGACCTCTAGCAAAACATGTCAACTCCTATACGCACACAAAGATCATATCAGACGAGCCGCCACAATATCATATACATGTTGTTCCCTTTTCCTCACGATATTTGGTCTAGTTTAAAGCCGACCACTATTTCTCGATCCTGTGATTCGGAATACTTGGTTAACTCTTAACCCCAGCATGGTCATGCATTTTCTGATCTGAATCACTCGAGGGACCCAGAGATATCTCTCTCTTGTAGAGAGGGGCAAATCCCATCTTGACAGACTATGTCTCATAGCATGCTTTTTGACAGACCCGAAAGCCACCTTTATGACTACCCTGTTACGGTGCAGCATTTGATGGCTCCTAAGTAAGTCAGTTCACATCTTGAGTACATACGACGATATCAGGTCTTAGGACACAGCATACATATTGTGTAATGAGAAGTCGTCATCTCGTGTTGGGTCAGTTCAGTCTCATGTTAGTTTGACATCCCCATGTCCATGACTTGTGAAACATAGTCAATCAACTAATACATGTGCTAGTCTAATATTCATGTGTGTCCTCACATGAACTCCGACTAGGAACATTTTAGAATATTCATACAAGTATAGAGTTTCACAAATACTTCACATAAGCATTAATCAATACAAGTTGTCATCCATGAATATTCAAGGTACACTTTATTAACCATGAATACAAGGAAATATGATTGCCTCTAGGGCATATTTTCAACAGTCTCCCACTTGCACTAGAGTCAATCTAGAATGTATCTAATACCCATTGCTCTTGTGTGCCTCTCATGCTTGGGCTGTGGAAGGGGTTTTGTCAACAGATCTGAAATGTTCAGGTTCGTGTGTATTTTGCATATCTTGATCTCACCCCGATCGATGAACTCTCGAATGAGATGAAATCGCTACATAACGTGTTTGCTCTTCTAGTGATTCCTTGGCTCCTTGGCTTGCGCAATGAAATCCAGCGGACTAGAGGCATTAGGGAACACACCAAGCTCAATAAGGAACTTTCTTATCCAAACACCTTCCTTCGCAGCTTCCGAAGCTGCGATGTACTCGGCCTCTGTTGTAGAATCGGCCACCGTCTCCTGCTTGGAACTCTTCCAGCTAACAGCACCACCATTTATTGTGAACACGTAACCTGATTGTTACAACGAGCTCTTCCTCACCTCCATAGACCAAAAACACATTATTAGTTCTTCTTAAGTACTTAAGAATGTTCTTCACAACTGTCCAGTGACTCTCACCCGGATCAGACTGGTATCTGCTCGTAACACTTAGAGCATAAGAAACATCTGAGCGTGTACTTATCATTGCATACATGATAGATCCAAACATGTAAATTCTAAAATCGAAAATATATTTCTGTAAAAAATGATTTTGAAAAATATAAAAATGAAAAAAACGCTGAATGCTCAGCCCTCTTGTGCTGGGCCGTCGGCCCATCCTTCAAACCTGGGCTCCATCCCCCATCCCTACGGTGGCAACTGGCGGTTTTTTTATTTTTATATTTTTTATTTCTGTTTTTTGCAAAAATATATTTTTGATTCGGAAAATTACAGAAATATACCCCGACCGCCCCGCTCCCGGGCGGCCGGGACCTGGCCGCCCGGCATCCGGGCGGCAGGGGCTTTTCCGCAAAAAAAGAAGAAGAAAAATTGCAGACAGGTCCCTGGGACCGGTCGCCCGGCAGCTGGGCGGCCGGCCCCCCTCCCCTATATAAGGTGTTGGCTGCCCCCTCAACCCCATTTGGCTTACTAAAAATCCAGAAAAAAGAAAAGAGAGGGAGGGAGGGAGAGGAAAGCGACAAAGCCGTGTCGGATTTTGAAGCCGGCGAATTTAGGTAACTAAAATTTTCTACATTTTATAAATAGATTATGTTGTAATTATTTTTTTGAAACAGTAGATTAGCAATCAGTTCAATTATTGTTAGGAGTGATTAATGGTACATTTAGGTGCAGTTACTTATAGTGATTAGCGTTGATATAGTACATTTAGTGTTAGATTTAGTATTAGAAAATACTAAAAAATTGTTAGAGATGCATTAGAAAATTTAAAAAATGCAAGATAATATTAGAAAATTGTAGAAAATGTTAGGAAATTGTAGAAAATTATAGAAAATGTTAGAATTTTTTTAGAAAATATTAGAAAATAGTTTAGCAATCAGTTTAATTAGTATTAGGAGTGATTAGTGGTACATTTAGGTTTAGTTACTGATAATGATTAGCGTTGATATAGTATATTAGCAATCTGATTGCTCACTTGTAATTGCCAGGGCTCAACACCATGGCATCCTCAGGATCCACCTACATTCCATGGAATAAGGTGACGGAAACAGTCCCTCAAGGAGTCCAGGTGCCTATATGTCTTTGCGGATCCTTGTGCAAACTAATGAAATCAAGGGTTTTGGGGGACGACTTTGGCCAGAGATTCTTCATGTGCGAGAATTACGAGTACGACCCGCCCAAGCATTACGGCAAGGACCGAGCAAAGGTACTACAAAACACTATCAGAGTTTGTCACTTTGAGATCTAGTAATGACTTCTAACATGATTTGGGGAAAGACTCCACCGCCTCTATGTGATTTCGTGCAGTGGTTAGACACCGAGCAATCTCAGCAGGATAAGGACCACGTGGAGCGTCAAGCAAGGTGGGCTGCACAAAGGTGGCAACGAATGCTGCATGAAGAACAGATGGAGGAGAAGCGCAAGAAAAACCAGGAAGAGATTTAGAAGAGGATTGCAGAAGTGGAATGTCAGAAGGCAGAGGAACGTGAAGCTGATAGGGCGAGGAAGCGAGAGAGGGCCCGCCGTGCTAAGGAAGCAGGGTCTGAAGCTATTAGGAAGGGAAAATATCCCCGGTGCACTCAGTAAAGCACAACCATGTAATCCCGGCATTTTACATTTCCTAAGGCATGTTAGGTTTACTCACAACACGAGGTTATCGTGTTGCACATGCCATGGTTTTCATTGTTCAAGTAACTACCCTTCTATTTTCAGTACACTTTCCAGTTTTTCCAGTGAGATATGAATTTTGAGTTACCACTCTCTTCTGTGTTCTTGGATTGTTCTTCCAGCCATCATATATATAATCAGGGAGCGTACAGTGGAAACTCTATTAAATGCATGCACACTTATCATCTTGTACAAGCGGAGTCTTTGATTTTTCTTTTCATAATTCTTCAAGGAGGGTTGAAAAGTACAGAACAACTCTAAGGAATATTAATTACATAAACTTTTCCTTTTGCTACCGAAGGAACTTTCCTTCAGATGATGATGCCTTTCTCCTTTACGGATGCTCTTATCTTGATTTTCTTTTCTGCAATCCCATCTGGTCAACCAGTAACAGACCATCAAGCAAAACACAGAACAATTCAAATAAAGCTTTGAAAATATTGATAGAAACATCAGAAATTATCACATACAGGCCGGAATACATATTACATGCTACACATTTAGAACTACAACCAAGAAATGTTACTACACAAATACCTTCGTAATATTACATGCTACAATCTGGTGCAAATACATATCCATACATAACGAAATGTAATTATCACATACAGGTCGGAATACATATCCATACATCTGGTTCAAATACATATGCACACATAACGAAATCTAGACGCGACGGGCTCCAAAATCCGGAGGCAATCCATCGGTGGGATTTCCAGAAGGTCCAACCTCAGCACCAGCATTATCTTCTTGTATTTTAGGGCACTTCTTGTAAGTGTGACCATTTGCTCCACATAGGTTGCATCTTTTTTTCTTCTTTCCTGCCTCAGACTCATCCATTCCGTTACGGATACTAAGTGTCTGCCGTCGACCTACCCCTCTCCTAGCATCTGGATTGGGAATGTGCATTGGAGAGATATTTGGTGTAATGAATGGTCCCAGACTGCCTATGCCATATATCTCATGGCCCCAAGTGTGCACACCGGTTTCTTTTCTGTAATATTGTGAAACAAAAACCCCAGGATCCAACCCAGATTCTGAACATGCCGCAATGACATGGGAGCATGGTAAGTGAAGAAACTGTGGCTTCTTGCATCTGCAAAAAACCTTGCCTTCCGGCATTATCAATCAATCCTAAATGACTCTTTGTCTGCGGACACCCTGCCCTGTCCTGTCCTTGCATGAAACCTCAAACCTTTGATTCTTTGTGCCCATGGAGACCACTCTGTGATATTGAGCCTTTTCAATCTTTTCTTTCATGTAGCTAGTGACCCTATTATAAAAAATCACACCTGGATCATTAAGTAAGACAGCAGCTGCCTGGTACCGCTCTCTGAAGTACCTTGTGCATCCGTATATGATGAATTCAACTATGCCAACAAGAGAAAATCCACGAACATGATGCATTACCATATTGTAACACTCTGCGTGGTTGATTGTCTCGATCCCATATCGACGACCACCATTGTCGTATAGAATTGACCACTTCGCCTTAGGTGCATCCTTAATCCACTGTGTGAAAGGTCCGCCACCGGAACGTCTCCGGCTGGAGGTTGCGGCCTGTTCCTTTAGCAGCTCGGCGCACATGTTATCTAGCACCTGCCACAATGCATCAAACTTCCGCTGCTGATTCTGAGTGCACAATCTCTTGAACAAATTCATAAGTTCCTTATTCTTGAAGCGCTCATAAAAGTTTGCACCCATATGCCTTATGCACCACTTACTCACAACATCTGGCCATAGAGGAGGCTGTCCTCGACTTCCTTCATGTAGTTGCCTTATTGCTGCTAGAAGACCAGTATGTCTGTCACTGATGAGGCAAACATCAGGCCTTCCTGCAACAACGTGAATCTTCACACGTTCAAGGAACCAGTACCAGCTCTCTGTGTTCTCATTCTCAACAAAAGCAAAGGCGATGGGAACCACCTGCTTGTTGCAATCAACTCCAATCGCTGTCAGTATTGTCCCCTTATATCTTCCTGTCAAGAATGTGCCATCAATACATAGAACAGGAAGACAATACATAAATGCCCTCACGCATGCACCAAGGCAGAAGAAAGCACGAAGCAGAAACTCAGGTCCCCCATCTAAACTCGGTACAATGTAGGTATCAGCCGCGCTTACAGGATTTCTCTGCACAAATGCTGACAGCATATGAGGCAAGTTATCATATGTGCCAAATCTCATCTCAAACACCTTTTGTTTTGCCCGCCAAGCCTTTGCATAGCTGATTTTGTATTGAAAACGGTCGTCGATGTCCATAATTATCAATTTTGGCTCATAATCAATTTTGTCCAGAATCACCCCATACATCTTCTTGGCAACGAAAGTGGATGTGATGTTACGGTGAGTTTGAGCAACAACAGTTAATCTACATGTATGTGGTGTAACAATTGAACACTCCCAGTGTGTCTTGTACTTGCCTTTGTAGGCATGTACTCGCCATGTACAATCGTCATTGACACACTTCACATCATATTCTTTGCTGCTAGACTTCACAACTCTGAATTTCTTCCTCAACGATATAGCCCAAAGCTTCACAGCATCTTTCACAGCTTCAATGCTAGGATACTTTGCCCCCTGCCCAACCTCATTCTCTCTGTATTCGTACTCATTACTCCTAATATCCTGTATCACTGGATTTCCAAAACCCTTGCCTCTCCATTCACCTACCAACGGGTAGTCCTCATCGTCTGATGAGTCCCCACATTTTTCCATCATTCGAGCCTCTTGGTCTTCATTCTGTACAGCTTCCACAATTTCAGGTACCTGCTCACCCTCATCAGCTAAACCTTGCGGCTCAGGTTGAATGACATGCACGTTCTGATCTTCTTTTTCTCCTACCTGATCAGCTATACCTTGCGGCTCAGGTTCTGTGACATGCATATTCTGATCTTCATTTTCTTGTTCCACTGCTTGGTTCATATGAGATGATGTACTTGTTGATCCTTCACCGAAATGGGCTGCCTTCTGGTGAATCTGAATTAACATTGCAAGAGGCCACCCGCGGCCAAGAGTTGCTTGCATGTAAGTCCGCCATTCTTCGGTGTTTGCTATAAGCATCAACTCCCAGAAATCCCTATCAGTTCCCCAATTTGTCACAGTCTGAACGGTTAGGAAATGAGTCTTTGGATTCACATTGAATATCTCGTGAAGCCATTTGCGTATGGAACCAAAACTCCTCTCTAAGGGTTTATCTATTCCGCATTCTCTTCGTTCAAAAGTTGATAGATCTACTCCATACGCATCATGTGAAATATATCTGTCACCATAATAAACTTGAAAAGAAGCTTGCTCGACATATCTGGACACAGAATCATGATATTAAATTTATTGCTAATCTACTATTTCAACAAAAATAATTACAACAAAAATAATTGCTCGACATATCTGGACACACAATCATGCTATTTGTAAAGTGTAGAAGAATTTTGGTTATCTGCAGTCGCCGGCTCGAAAATCCGGCAGGGCTTCGCCTCTCCCTCCCTCTCTCTTTTTTCTTGGTTTCTAGAATTGTAGTGATGCAAATGAGGAATGGGGGGACCAGCCAACCCTTATATAAGAGTGGGAGAGCCGGCCGCCCCGCTGCCGGGCGGCCAGGGGGGGCCGGCCGCCCCGCTGCCGGGCGACCGGTCCCAGGGACCTGTCTGCAATTTTTTTTCTTTTTTTTTCCTGGCCGCCCGGCAGCGGGGCGGCCGGGGTATATTTCTGTAATTTTCCGAATCAAAAATATATTTTTGTAAAAACGGAAATGAAAAATAAAAAAACCGCGTGGCAACTGCAACTCCTCCCTCGATATGTGTTCATCCTGGCACTGCAGACCTGGAATCGGTACGTTTGGATAATGGGTCGCCGATGCGCTCGCTTCCTACTCCCCCGACGTCAATGAGAAATGTCACAATGACTAGAGGCTCGCGGCAGCCGCTACCGCTTGAAATTTTTTCGGGCGCTGCTTCACCGGTCAAAGAGGTCACCGATCGCTTTGCCTCTGCATGCTGCAGGGCAAACCCACCCGCTGTGCTGCACGCCTCTCCACCTCGTCGAAGGGCGAGGGCCTCCGAGTTTCCGGTGTCCATTCGACGCAGCGAACGTCTCGCAATGAAGTCCCGCCATCGCGCGACGAAGCCCGCCCTCCAAGCAAAAAATGTCATGATGAAGCGACTGGGATTGACTACTGCTACTCACCCCCCGGATGCTACTGCTTTCCAACAGTATGAGGATACCTTCTCGTCCCAGCTCACTACTTCGCAGTGTGATGCGTTAGACACGCTCCTGCCCGCCGGCGCTCCGCACGCCGGCCTGCCGGGCTCCGAGTCGCTTCATTGAGCAACGCTGCTCCACTTGGTCGCTTATCTGTGTAACAATGATTGCTGAAAATTTTCTCATTTGGAATGTACGTGGGCTCAATGCTAGGGCCCGACGCAATGTTGTGAGAGATCTTATTGCAGATCAAGGTGTGTCGCTTGTGTCCCTTCAAGAAACCAAGCTTGATTTATTTACTGATGCCATCATTCGCGATCTGGTGGGTATAAATTTTGATTTTTTTCTCGCTGCCGGCAACACACACTTGCGGTGGGATTCTTCTTGCCTGGAATCGAGATATTTGGTCAGCCGCTACTCCAATTTATCGTGAGTTCTCCATCACTGCACAGCTCACCCTCAAGGCAACAGGAGAATCCTGGTGGCTAACTGTCGTTTACGGTCCGCAAGGTGATCAGCCCAAAATCCAATTTCTGGAGGAGCTTAGAGGTTTGCGCCAATCCTGCTCCGGGATGTGGATGATTTGTGGTGATTTCAACATTATATATAAGGCGGCTGATAAGAATAATGGTCGCCTACATCACCGGATGATGGGTCGTTTCCGACGGCTTATCGACAATCTTGAACTCCAAGAGCTCCATCTCAATGGTCGACGTTTCACTTGGTCGAATGAGCGGGGCACCCCCACGCTTGCGCGCTTGGACCGGGTTCTCGTCACGGAGGATTGGCTCGATGCTTTCCCTGACCATAACCTCGCGGCACTTTCTACGGAATGTCCAGACCATGCTCCCCTGCTACTTCATACTGACTGTGCTATCCCTCACTTTAAGCGCTTCAGGTTTGAAAACATTTGGCCGAGATTTGATGGGTACCTAGATACGGTCGCTCAGGCTTGGAATGCGCCACTGCAGAGAAGTGACCTTGATGCCTTCAGGATTCTTGGCATCAAGTTGCGTGCCACAGCTAGAGCTTTAAAAAGCTGGAGTGCCAAGCATGTTGGAAGTGTGCCACTGCAACTGGCAATTGCTAAAGAAATTGTTTTCAGGTTTGACTGTGCCCAGGAACTACGCGATCTCGCGCCACATGAGCTAGCCTTGCGTCACAAAGCAAAGCTCCATTGCTTGGGTTTGGCCTCTCTGCAACGAACCTTGATCCGGCAACGATCACGTATCACTTATCTGGCGGAAGGGGATGCTAATACGAAATTCTTTCACTTACAAGCCTGCCACCGCAGCCGTAAGAACCACATCACATCTGTTCATGTTGGCGACAAAAGGCTGGTACGTGAGGAGAGAGCCGATGCCTTCTTTCAGCACTTTGATAGCATCCTGGGTACTGAATGCGCTCGTGAGGCCAACCTGGACTTCAATTTCCTGGGACTGCCCACCATCGATACCTCTTCACTTGACTTCTGCTTCTCAGAGGAGGAGGTGTGGCGCATCATTCAGGACCTCCCGATTGATCGTGCACCGGGGCCGAATGGCTTCACCGGCCTCTTTTACCGGACAGCGTGGAGCATTATCAAGCCAGACATAATGCGTGCCTTTCATGCACTCTGGGCCCTTGATGGTCGCAGCCTGTACCTGATCAACCAAGCATACATCGTACTACTTAAAAAGAAAGGTGATGCCTCGGAGATTACTGATTATCGGCCAATCAGCCTTATTCACAGTTTTGCAAAACTGTTTACCAAGGTTCTGGCTACCAGGCTCGCTCCGCTCATGCACCAATTGGTAAGGCCAAACCAGAGTGCATTCATCCGGGGTCGTGTGATTCATGAAAACTTCCGTGCGGTGCAACTCACTGCAAAACTTTTGCGTCGCAAAAGGAAACCATGTGCCCTTGTCAAGGTCGATATTGCCAAAGCTTTCGACACTGTCAGCTGGTCGATTCTTTTCTTACTACTTGAGCACATGGGTTTCTCCCGTCGTTGGATTGATTGGTTTTCTTTGCTGCTCTCCTCGGCCAGCACCAAGATAATTCTAAATGGCATGCCTGGCCGCCACATCTGTCACGCTAGGGGGCTGCGCCAAGGCAACCCACTCTTGCCACTTTTGTTTGTCATTGTGATGGAGGCGCTTAACGCCATGCTTAGAGCTGCTGACAGCGGGGGACTTCTCACTCCCTTGGATGAGAAAGCAAAGGAGAGGGCCTTTTTCTATGCGGATGATGTTGTCATTTTTCTGTCACCCAAACAGCAGGATCTAATCTTGGTGCGAGGGATTTTGGAAATTTTTGGACAAGCTACTGGACTCAGAACCAATGGCAACAAATGCCTTATCTCCCCAGTACACTTTGACCTGGAAGACACGACAACACTGCTGCAGTTTTTCCCTGGCAAGCTTGCTCCTTTTCCCATCAATTACTAATTGAAGAAGGCAGACCTGCAACCGCTGGTGGACAAAGTTACTAATTGCCTTCCGGCATGGAAAGCTTCGCTCCTCAACAAGGCTGGTCGAACTGTTCTGATAAAAGCCAAACTCTCTGCCATCCCCATTCATACAGCACTGGCTATTGTCATCTCACCCTCGGTCGTTAAATGCATTGACAAGATAAGGCGCTCTTTTCTTTGGAATGGCAGCGCTTCAGCAAAAGGGGGATGATGCACTCTTGCCTGGCCAAAGGTGTGCCGTCCACCTGAACTTGGCGGATTGGGTATTATCAATTTTGAAATTTTTGGGTATGAGCTTCGCATGAGATGGTTGTGGCTGCAAAAAATGGATACATCCCGGCCCTGGTCGCAGCTGCCGGTCAAGCACGAGCCAATTGTCGTCCCCATGTTTAATGCTTCTACTTCAGTGCAGCTTGGAGATGGCACTACCACACTATTCTGGGAGGACAGATGGTTGCAGGGGCATTCTATCGCTGAGCTCGCGCCGTGTCTGTACAATGCCATTGGAGCTCGCACACGTCGCTCAAGATCTGTGGCTGATGGCTGCTCTTAGAGAAGTTGGGTGCAGGATATCATCGGCACTTTGACCATTTAGGTGTTACTCGATTACCTCAGGATTTGGGAATTGGTGGAAGCCACAGACCTCCACATTAATACACAAGATAAGCTCCTCTGGAAGTGGACACCCGATCAGAATTTCTCTACTGCATCGGCCTATCATGCTTTTTTTCTAGGTCAAGCCTCTATCGCTGGCGCCAAGGTACTGTAGAAGACAAGAGCACCAGGGAAATGCAAATTTTTCGGTTGGCTCGCTTTGCATGATCGATGCTGGACTGCCAAGAGACGGAAGTGTCACAACCTTCAACAGGATGATAGCTGCGCCCTCTGCAGTCAAGAACCGGAAACTGTTTCACATTTATTGGTTGGTTGCTCGTTCTCAAGGCAAGTCTGGTACAGAGTCCTCTTGCGTGGCCGTTGGCATTCGGTGTCGCCACAGCACCCGGGCACCATTTTCACAGATTGGTGGCTGGCAGGTCGCAAAAGATTTGGCAAGGCCGAGCGCAAATGTTTCGACACTCTGGTGATCCTTATCTTCTGGACTATTTGGAAGGAACGGAATCGGCGAACCTTCGATCATGTTTCTCGCTCGGTCAATGATGTTGTTAACTTAGTTTTTGAGGAAGCCGTTTCCTGGCTGCAGGCATGTATTAGGTCATTAGAACCTTTTCTCTTATGCTGCGGACTCCTTCCTGCCCGTCTTGTAGGTCGCCTAAGCATTGCTTTGTAATCCCTTCCTAGGAAAACCCTCTGGCCGTCATGAACTGTGTGGTCCATGACCTCTTTTTTTTATTCTTCTTCTCCTCTTAATGAAATACGTGCCCATGCACGTTTGCAAAAAAAATGCAGGATTTATGGGCTGGCTTTAGCTAGTGTAAATATTATTCAACTTTTTCCTGCTATTGATATCTGTCTACATGATCCATTATCTGTGAGTTTAGCTAGGGAGTTAGAGCATATGCATATCTACAAAAGACCATTTCTGACAAAGTATGTCTATTTTGTTTATTGACTTAATCCCAAACCTATAGCATAAGATGTATACCTTCTCCCTTTCTGTTCCAAGCAGCAGTTTGCCAGTTTCTAAAAATAGAAGAATGAAGTATCAAAGTGGCTCATATTCTTTCTGACGCATGATGAATTTAATATAACAGCCAGAGTGTTCCACACTACTGCAAAATTGATTCCAAACGACAATGCTGCACAGTAGTGCTAATTATTAATTCAAAACGACCCAAACTGATATCCAAGAAAATGACAATGTAAGCACGTCCCAAATGAAGACCACCAAGCATTCAAACCACAAAAAAGGTATGTACATCCTTCATTGAAGCCGCAAAATATCTATAACAAAGCTGTTGGTGATATGCCCAAGAGCCCATCATCACAATACGGTTTAAAGGCCCAAGTGGATATTGATCCAAGAGGGATTAGGGTTACTAATGGGCCTATGAGATAGAAGCCCATTAGTACGCCCTATATATATGAGGGAGGGGCTAGGGGGGCGATGACCTGAGCCGCGCCACCTCCCTAGCCGCCGCCCCTCCCTCTCTCTCGGCCGCCGCCCTTGCCGTGCGTGCGGTGCTAGCACACCGACGCCCGGCGTTTCATCCCCGTACGTGTGGATTCCGTGGAGGCGCTGCTGCGACTGCTGGGATCAAGTACGAGGAGCTCGGTTCGTGGGACGTGATCGACTACTTCCTCTACATCGACGCGCGACTTCTTCCGCTGCGCTGCGCGTCTAGTGGTAACGATCTATGATCTTCTACTCGCAAGTATCTTGGGTTTATGCGGTAGTGATGCTAGCGTAGCCTACCCGTTTCCCTACAGTGGTATCAGAGCCAGGTTGCGTAGTTTTTGGTCTGGATCTTTTGCATATATGTGATATGTTATTGTAGTAGATTGGATCTATTATTTTTGCATGGTTTGATTAGATCAATTGGTCATAAGGGGTTAAAACTGGAGCGAGTTGACTGCGCGGCATGTGACAAAAGATTAGTTTGTGTTCTTTCTCTGTTATGCATACGACATGTCCTTACCGGCTGGAATCACCATCGGGACTAACTGTGTGCATAGTCAGCAGATTGAACCAACAGATCAAGGTCATGTGTAGATGCAGTCTTCTCAAGTGCAAAGTTTGCACGGTCAAGGTGATTGACCTAGTGAAAATTGAGGCATTATGAATGGCTCGGATTTGAGGTGATGCGATCACTTTGATGAGATTTTCATAGGGATTCCATAGATGCGATCTGTGTAATTCCGTGAGGACCGCCGTTGCTTTCTCGCTGTAGCGGCTTCCCAAGCACTACTTTGGTAGAACACGTCGTATGCCTAACTTGTTTTTGCAGGGTGTGATGTGAATGGTATGGCCTCAATGTCATGTGATGATGTATGTGATGATTTGTGCGGCCTGCGTGTCGCAAGTTAACACAACCAGGTTGAGGTTGCACCATTATTGTATAACGACCTGCGTGTCGACTTGTGATGTTTGAATCCTCATGTAATTATTTCACTAGCTATTAGATGTAGTAGCTTAGTATCTTTTCATGGAGGTTTCAATCATGATGGCGATGATGATCACCACAAGACAGGACGGATGGCAATGGAGGTCACCTTGGAGCCATGGCGATGGAGCCCATTGTGATGCAAGAGGCCATACTATTCACAATATAATATGATTATATGCCTGTGATGTTTATTTTCCTGTCATACTATTCTTTCATGCTTTTACATATGGTGGATGCTTTAATCATGATAGAATAGCTTCCCTCAGAAAAGATTGAGTTTTTGATGCCTTTTACCAATAGCTGCACCTATAAATTTTGATCGTTGTGTGGTAGGTTTACCAAAGTAGAGTACCATCATCTATCACTTTTGTATAGGGTGGATGTCGGACATTCACAAGCATAGTATTGGTTTACTCAGCAAAGCTATCAAAACAGTTTTGGGCTTTAAGGCATAGGGTTGGGGCCGGGGCATTGGATGCCACCCAACAAACAAGAGTCGCATAGAGATGTGATTAGTAATTTGTTACTTACCTGTATCACTACTTTTCTAGCCGTGATGCTAAAGCTCACTAGAATTTTAGTGATTATGGATCTTGAACTACTATATATCATTAGAGGGAAGATGACTTTGATATAGTAGGTTGTCTTTTGTTAAATCAGTTAATGAAAGTCTTTACATAAACTTAGTGCTGAAATCTTGCTTTACTTTAATGTTGTAGATCATGTCTGCCAGTAACAATTCCGCTTTTAATTTGCGTTCTGTTCTTAAGAAAGAAAAGTTGAATGGAACAAACTTTATTGATTGATACCGCAATCTGAGAATTGTTCTCAGACAAGAGAAAAAGGAGTATGTTCTTGAGCAGCCATATCCTGATGATCTCCCTGACAATGCAACTGCTGCTGATCGCAGAGCTTATGAGAAGCAATGCAATGACTCACTTGATGTCAGCTGTCTAATGCTCGCCACCATGTCCCCTGATCTACAGAAGCAGTATGAGCATGCGGATGCTCATACCATGATCGAGGGGCTGCGTGGGATGTTTCAGAACCAAGCCAGGACTGAGAGGTTCAATATCTCAAAGTCCTTGTTTGCGTGCAAGCTGGCAGAAGGTAGCCCGGTCAGTCCTCATGTGATCAAAATGATTGGTTACATTGAGACTTTGGACAGACTTGGTTCTGAACTTCACCAAGACTTGGCTACTGATGTTATTCTCCAGTCGCTCCCGGCGAGCTATGAGCCTTTTATCATGAACTTTCAGATGAATGGCTTGGATAAAACATTGAGTGAGTTGCATGGGATTTTTAAAAACAACAGAGGAGAGCATTAAGAAGAATCCCAATCATGTGATGATGATTCAGAAGGGGAACAAAAAGAGGAAGCGTTGGACGCCTCCTAATCCCAAAGGTAAAGGCAAGGAAAAGAGTTCCGGTGGTGAGTCCTCGGGCTCTAAGCTAAAGCCAACACCTAAGGCCAAATCTGGCCCTACTTCTGAAGATGAATGCTTCCACTGTCATGAAAAGGGACATTGGTCTAGGAACTGCAAGAAGTACTTGGAAGAAAAGAAGAAGAAGAAGGGAAGTGAGACTTCCACTTCAGGTATAAATGTTATAGAAATAAATATTGCATTATCTTCTAGTGAATCATGGGTATTTGATACTGGATCGATGATTCACACTTGCAAATCGTTGCAGGGTCTAAGTGAGACTAGAAGATTTGCAAGAGGCGAGTTGGACGTTCGGGTCGGCAATGGCGCAAAGGTTGCGGTGTTGGCGGTCGGCACCTACCACTTGTCTCTACCCTCCGGATTAGTTTTGGAATTAAATAATTGTTATTGCATTCCTGCTTTGAGCAAGAACATTATTTCTTCTTCATGTTTGGAAGAAGTTGGTGATTTTAAGATTGTAATTGAGAACAAACGTTGTTCTATCTTTTGCAATGGTATTTTTTATGCTCATTGTCCATTGGTGAATGGATTATATGTTCTTGATCTTGAGGATAAATCTGTCTGTAACATTAATACTAAGAGGCTTAGACCAAATGATTTGAATCCCATTTTTATTTGGCATTGTCGCTTAGGTCATATAAATGTGAAGCGCATTGAACAACTCCATAAAGATGGATTGTTAAGCTCATTTGATTTTGAATCATTTGACACATGTGAGTCTTGTTTGCTTGGAAAGATGACCAAAGCGCCTTTCACTGGTCAGAGTGAGAGGGCGAGTGACTTGTTGGGACTGTACATACCGATGTATGTGGACCAATGAGCTCAATAGCCAGAGGTGGTTTTCAGTACTTCATTACTTTCACTGATGACTTTAGTAGATATGGCTATATCTACTTAATGAGGCACAAGTCTGAATCGTTTGAAAAGTTCAAAGAATTTCAGAATGAAGTACAAAATCAATTAGGCAAGACAATTAAATTTCTGCGATCTGATCGTGGAGGAGAATATTTGAGCCTTGAATTTGGTGATAATTTGAAGCAATGTGGAATTATTCCGCAGCTAACTCCGCCCGGAACGCCTCAATGGAATGGGGTATCCGAACGGAGGAACCGAACCTTGTTGGACATGGTTAGGTCCATGATGAGCCAAGCTGATCTTCCATTGTCATTTTGGGGTTATGCTCTTGAAACTGCTGCGTTCACACTGAATAGGGTTCCAAGTAAGTCTGTTGAGAAGACACCATATGAGATATGGACTGGGAAGCGTCCCGGATTATCTTTTCTCAAAGTTTGGGGATGTGAGGCTTATGTCAAACGTTTGATGTCAGATAAGCTCACTCCAAAGTCAGACAAATGTTTCTTTGTGGGGGTATCCTAGGGAAACCAAAGGATATTATTTTTACAATAAGGCGGAAGGCAAAGTGTTTGTCGCTCGCAATGGTGTTTTCTTAGAAAAGGAGTTTCTCTCAAAAGGATTTAGTGGGAGCAAGGTGCAACTTGAAGAAATTCAGGAAACACCCGAAACTGTTTCAGCACCCACTGAAGATCCACGGGATGTGCAAGATGTTACACAACCCGTAGTTGAGGCACCAGCCCCACGAAGGTCTATAAGGGCACGTCGCGCTACTGACAAGCTCAACCTCCTTATTACGGAGGAGCGCCATGTATTATTGATGGAAAATGATGAGCCCTTGACCTACAAAGAAGCAATGATGGGACCCGACTCCGACAAATGGCTTGAAGCCATGGAATCCGAGTTAAAATCCATGCATGATAATCAAGTTTGGAACTTGGTCGATCAGATTGACAGTGTAAGACCTGTCGATTGTAAGTGGATTTTTAAGAAAAAATTAGACATGGATGGAAATGTTCACATCTATAAGGCACGATTGGTGGCGAAAGGTTTCCGACAAATTCAAGGTGTTGAATATGAGGAAACCTTTTCGCCCGTCGCAATGCTAAAGTCTGTTCGAATTCTCCTAGCAATTGCCGCATATTATGACTATGAGATATGGCAAATGGATGTCAAAACCGCTTTCCTTAATGGACATCTAAGTGAGGATGTGTATATGACACAGCCTGAAGGTTTTGTCGATCCTAAAAATGCTGGGAAAATATGTAAGCTTCAGAGGTCCATCTATGGATTGAAGCAAGCATCTCGGAGTTGGAATATTCGTTTTGATGAAGTAGTCAAAGGGTTTGGCTTCATCAAGAATGAAGATGAGCCTTGTGTTTACAAAAAGGCTAGTGGGAGCGCACTTGTGTTTCTGGTCCTATATGTGGATGACATATTACTGATCGGAAATGATATTCCAATGCTTGAAGCCGTTAAAACCTCATTGAAAAAGAGTTTTTCGATGAAGGATTTAGGAGAGGCGGCTTATATTCTGGGTATTAGGATCTATAGAGATAGATCAAAAAGGCTAATTGGATTGAGCCAAGACACGCACATTGACAAGATATTGAATCGGTTCAATATGCAAGATTCCAAGAAAGGTTTCTTGCCAATGTCACATGGCATTACTCTAAACAAGAGTCAGTGTGCTACGACACCTGATGAGCAAAAGAGGATGAGTACGATTCCTTATGCTTCAGCCATAGGGTCGATCATGTATGCTATGCTTTGCACGCACCCAGATGTTTCCTTTGCTCTAAGTGTTACGAGCAGGTATCAGTCAGATTTCGGTGAACCTCACTGGACAATTGTAAAGAGTATCCTTAAGTACTTGAGAAGAACTAAGGATATGTTCCTAATATTTGGAGGCGAAGATGAGCTCCTTGTAAAGGGTTACACCGATGCTAGTTTTCAAACAGACAAAGATGACTCCAAATCGCAATCCGGTTTTGTTTTCTGCCTCAATGGTGGGGCAGTGAGCTGGAAGAGTTCCAAGCAAGATATGGTGGCTGATTCGACGACAGAGGCCGAGTATATTGCAGCTTCCGAAGCTGCAAAAGAAGCTGTTTGGATCAGAAAGTTTGTTTCTGACTTGGGTGTTGTTCCTAGTGCGTCCAGTCCAGTGGACCTCTATTGTGATAATAGTGGTGCCGTTGCACTAGCAAAGGAGCCTAGAACAACTAAGAAGTCCAGACATATACTGCGAAAGTATCACCTCATCCGTAACTTTGTTGAGAGAGGTGATGTGAAGGTTTGCAAGGTGCACACGGATTCAAACGTTGCTGATCCGTTGACGAAGCCTCTCCCACAATCAAAGCATGAGGCGCACATGAGATCTATGGGTATTAGATACTTACATCAGTGATTCTAGTGTGCGTGGGAGATTTTGTGTCATGAGTATGTTTATGTAATGATAAATAATTGTTATTTGTTCCATGGATGATTATTTTACATTGATTATCAAGTATGTGACTTGTTCGTGAAACTCTTTGTTGAAAATGATATGATTCTAAATTATCCCTAGTTTATGTCGTTGTGTGGGACAACAACGATGTTGAGACTAGCACATGCATTAATTGATGATCATGTTTCACGGATCATGGATATGGAGATATCGGATTAATGATGTGGACACATGTTGGTGAACATGGTGTTGGATTGACCCACTCCAAGACAATGTTGGGATTGTTATTTTGTATGTGCCATCAGTTGTTCTTGAGTGTTATACCTACTGAATCCTTAGACCTGAGATCGCCATTGTTTCTCACTGTGTGTAGTGGTGCATCTTGGGGCTGCTAAACGCTACTCCGTGACTGGGTAGTTACAAAAGCAGCTTACAGGTATGTCATGAAACATGGAATGAGATGTGAGCGGATCAAGATGGAATTTGCCCCTCCTAGATAACGGGAGAGATATCTCTGGGCCCCTCGAGATAGTTGGATTTGAAAGTGCATGGCCATGCCAAAGTGATTAAAGAGTTAATCATGATGACTAAAGGTTAGTTATGAATAGAATCCACTATTAGATCGAGAGAATGGTCGAGCTATCACAAAGGTGGCACGCATCTCGCTTTGAGCTTGACTGGTATCGTGTGGCAAAGGGATCGGTGTATGAGTATATCTATGGTTCGGCCGATATGATCTTTATGTGTATTTGTGAGTCACTATGCCCTGCTAGGTGCCGCTATTGACTTGTGATTCGGAAATGATTTCCGATCACGACCACCTACACATGAACCTAACGGGTCACACACTTAAGGGGTTTGGAATGTTGGAAAGCTTGCATGTATGATTGTCTCTAGTGCAAGTGGGAGATTGTTGGTGATATGCCCAAGAGCCCATCATCACAATACGGTTTAAAGGCCCAAGTGGATATTGATCCAAGAGGGATTAGGGTTACTAATGGGCCTATGAGATAGAAGCCCATTAGTACGCCCTATATATATGAGGGAGGGGCTAGGGGGGCGATGACCTGAGCCGCGCCACCTCCCTAGCCGCCGCCCCTCCCTCTCTCTCGGCCGCCGCCCTTGCCGTGCGTGCGGTGCTAGCACACCGACGCCCGGCGTTTCATCCCCGTACGTGTGGACTCCGTGGAGGCGCTGCTGCGACTGCTGCGCTGATCGGCTGCTGGGATCAAGTACGAGGAGCTCGGTTCGTGGGACGTGATCGACTACTTCCTCTACATCGACGCGCGACTTCTTCCGCTGCGCTGCGCGTCTAGTGGTAACGATCTATGATCTTCTACTCGCAAGTATCTTGGGTTTATGCGGTAGTGATGCTAGCGTAGCCTACCCGTTTCCCTACAAAAGCATCTAACTAAGCATTTATAGGAACCAAGATCCAAACTAAGGCTTTAACTAAATAGCTGGAGAATCCACATCATCTTGTTCCTCCCGTTTCATGAGTGCTTGAATGGCTTTTTTCACATCCTAAGCCTGGCTTGCGGCTTGCCTCAGCAAAAATAAGGTCAGCAGCCATCTCCTTCCTGAAGTTGTCAATATCCGCCTGTAATTGACATCCAAACAAGTTTGTTTACAGGAGTTGTTATAGAATAATTAGGTGCCCATAAAGAGACTAATTGAAAACATGTTTGTATAACTTTCGTACAAGTCTCGAACCATTCCAAAGTTCCATGTATTTAATAATATAAAGTCCATATGAGCAACGATATTTCAAAAAACATGAAAGACAACAGTAATGTGGTTGCAAAAGAGTTGCTACGAATATTAACTCTATATACCCATCATTTTGTTTTGGTCGATTTTCCTTCTGTAGGATGCTCCAAGTGCCAACATTATGCAGTGCTTTGGGATGGTCTTCGCTATAGAAACAATCCCATTTATCTATATAGGAAAAAAAAAGGTACATATTGCATATAAGCTCTTACAAAGTTATACAATATTACACAGAAAGTCCATACAAGCTCATTTATGAAGAATAACATACCAGCTTATCTAATTCAGCCTGATACATTGTAATATCCCAGAGGGAGTCAAGAGTCTGAATTTCTTGCTATATACACGAATAGATAGAGTTTCATCAGTAGGGATATATGAAACTTTAGTTAAATATATATGAATGGTACACGCTAAAAGGGAAAATAATTTAATGTTTAACCGATCATATTTTTACCTCTGATGATGGGTTCCAATCCAACATATTATCATCATCCAACTGATATCATCGGTGGGTTCAAGATCAAAGTCCAATCCCTCATCATCTCCAACTTCACCATTACTATTCATTAGCTCTAACCAGATCCCAGAAAATAGCAAAAATTATAACCTTAGAGCAGCCTTTTTTAGTATAGTTTAAGTTGCCTGATAATTTAAAGCAAATTGACATTCTAATATATAATTTTTACTTGACAAAATTTCAATGGTCAATCGACAAATTAAAGAGCTTTGCAATGTCCTGGGAGAACAAGTGATCAACTGAAGACTGCAATTTCAATAGCTAACACAGCAGTGTTGGGGATTGGACCTTCGGGTCAAGCCCTCACTCTCGGAAATGCCCCCTAACCTGTTTGCAGGGCCCCAACGAGGTGGAGCCAAGCATACCCGAAGGTATCGGATGAACACTAAGAAGCGCAAGCTCAAAGACCATGACCTTCGGTGCGAAGGATATCACCTTCTGTAGGCCGAAGGTGACGGATGGCTGCCCAGAAGCGCAAGCGCAAGTACCAAAACCTTCGGTGACGAAGGATATCGCCTTCGTCCGGCCGAAGGTGACGAAGGGCTACACAGAAGCACAAGTTCGAAGACCAAGACCTTCGGGTCAGGTGATCAACTTCGGGAACGAAGGTGGTGGCTGTTTGCTCGTCGATGGAACCTTCATGGCTCTGACTCCCGGAGGTCCCCGAAGGTTGTTGGAACCTTCGTCGGTCGTAGACATGTATGTGAAACGTGGATATGTGAGAAGGTCGGATTTGTACACCTCTCGAATACGTGAGAAGGTCGGATTTGTAAACCTCTCACCCTGTAATTTTACCCCGAAGCCGGCTAAGAGTGAGTTGTAAATGAGTTGGGAGGGGGCAATTTAGGAAAACCTAGCCGAGGGCTAAGGGTATAAATAGCCCCCCTCCACAGTGTAAAGGGTTGAATTTTCTAATCATTGTTGGAGAGTTCGACACCTACTTTCATTGTCATCTTTTTTACTGTTCATGCTCCCTGTCTGGGCATCTAAGAAGCAAAGATCCCAACAGCGGCGCCCACCGTTTCAGCACGAAAGACAACCCACGATGACCCCAGCGAAGAAGAAAGCCACCGCCGGCACCGCAAGCACTTCCACTGAGCCTGGCCGCATCCTCAACGGCCCTCAACCGCAGCACGAAGGAGCCAACCCACAAATGGAAGACATCACCAACGAAGCTGCTCTTCATGGAGACTTGATTGATAACATTGAAAACACCGAAGCTCATCAACTCACAGAAGCAGCACTCAAGCTCAAGGCCCTTGAAATGAAGAAAAAGAACATCGAAGCTCAGCTTGCCACCAAAAAGAGGGCACTCGACCAAGCAAACAAGCTGGCCGAGGCCAGGCGCAGGCTAGCAGAAATGGAGGCAGAAGTTGAGAGCTTGCAGAGGGCATACCAAGAAATGCCCGAAGGTTCCTCCCAGCAAGAAAATCGCGTCATTCTATAGACAGCCTTCGCTCACAATGACAACCAAAGGCCACTGCCGGTCAACCTCCCATTTGACCCGACCTCGCCACTTTCAGTCGCTCTGTAGCGAACTTCATGGCTGCTTGGCTACAAGCCTACACAGCTCCCCAAGTACAACGCTACAACAGATCCAACTCAGTTCCTCATGGCCTATGAAGCAACCATTGCTTCGGCCGGAGGTGACGACTCAACCATGGCCAAGTCCTTCGTCATGGCCTGCGAAGGTTATGTGGCTAACTGGTATTCATACCTGCCTCCGCAATCAATCAACAACTAGTATCAGCTGAAAGGAAGTCTCCTCCAGGACTTCCAAGGCTTCAGAAGGCTCACTACAAACACTGTCAAAGATTTCAAATGCCCCCAGCATGACCGCGAGCCTCTATATGACTACTTCCGGAGGTTCGTCCACAAACATTTCAAATGCCCCCAGCATGACCGCGAGCCTCTATATGACTACTTCCGGAGGTTCGTCCAAAAGAAGGCTCAAATTCCAAACTTCCCAGAGAAAGATGCGATAGAGAAATGCATCGAGGGTCTCCTGTCTGGTCAGCTTGCCTCCCACCTCATAAGAGAGCCTCCGAGGACTCTAGAAGAGCTTTATTCAGAAGCAGAAAAGTACGCGAAGTCAGACGCCGACCACCGCAGAAGGGTCGAGCAAAGAAGAATCATGCGTCAGGCTGAAAAATACAACCAGCAAACATAGCAGCAAGAAAAACAGCCAGCTCACCAGCTCATCTTACCTCTGGAACCTTCGCATGAAGATGAGGATCAGATAATCTTCGATCCCTTCATGACACCACCAGAGTCGGAGCCCCAACGCTCAAACGACAAACAACCTTCGTCCGGGGCATGGGGCAGAGGTCGCGACAGAGGAAGGGGCCGAGCTCGTGGACCTTCGTGTGATCCCAAAAAATTCTTCTGTCACTTCCATGGGTCTGACTCCGACCACAGAACAAACCAGTGCCCGGAGAAGAAGAAGACCCTTGACAGAATGGAGGCCGAGAAAAAGGTCAAGCTAGTTGGGCACACTACATGGCCACAGACCCAACAACCTCAACAAATACAGTACACGCAACCTTCGTTCGTTCCACCTCCACCATTTACACAAGCATACCGCCCACCCATGTTTAACTACAACTACAATCACAATTGGCAGCCGCAGCCAAACCCTCAAACGCAAGCCATTCAACCCACAACCCAAGCTCAACCCACTCAGGAGCAGCTACCACCACCCCCAGCCCACCCACCAAAACAAGAAAACCAAACCACAAATAGCCAACTCGCGGCACTACCATCCTTCGGCATGATAATGCCCATCTCCGGAGGTTCCACCCTGGACTTCGAAAACAAGAGGCAGCGCAGGGACTACTTCAGGCAAGTCCATTGCATCGTCTCCGAAGGTCCAACCAAGAGAACCCAGTGGTCACACTCTCCGATCACCTTCTCTGAAGAAGATGTCAACCTCATCAGCTACCCACATACAGATGCTCTTGTCATCGAGGCAAACATTCAGGGCTGGAGGATCGGCAAGATACTAGTTGACACTGGCAGTTCTGCAGTGTAAGGAACATGGCACCTTTTATGCCATTTCAAGTGATTTTGGTGATCGAATGACAACACAACACTTGGACTAATATGATTGTTAAGATGATCATTCTCAGGCTTTTAGGTTCAAGTGATGACAAAGAGAAAGAGAAGATAGGCGTAGCAAGGGCCGAAGGGCCACCCCTACGGGGGTTCCGCCAAGGGCATCGGTGCATTCGATGGTAGTCGGAAGAACCGACGCTATGGAATTCTGGTGCAGAAGGGAATCGAAGCCAAGTCAGCCTATAGGCACCGGTTGAACCGATGGGTCAAAAAGGGGCATCGGTGCATTGGGCGTCCTATGTTCCAGAGACGATGTCAAGCGCCCAGGAGAAGTTTCTTCAGCACCGGTTCAACCGACGGAGCATCGGAGTATACCATCGGTGCAATGACGTCAGCGCCCAGGAAAAGATCCTTAAGCACTGGATGAACCGGTGATGCATCGGAACAAAGCATCGGTTCAACCGGTGGTCACTGCGTCAGCTGTCAGGACTTCAACGGCTACTTCGGTTTATGAGTGACCGGAAGAACCGACGCTACCCCTGCCAGAGGCATCGGTTCTTCCGGTGATACGCAGATTTTCAGCTGACCGTTGGAGCAACGGCTACAAGACTTGGTGGCCTATATATACGCCTCACCCCGGCCATTTGAAGCTTGCTGGAGTCCCAAGACACCTTATACACATCCAAGAACATCTCCAAGCCATACAACAGCTCATAGATCATATCCTTAGCTTATAGCACTAGCTTTGTAAAGTGTGAGTGCTAGATTAGCTCTTAGTGAGTGTGATTGCAAGGCCTTGAGCCTTTGTGCTGTGGTTCTCTAGTGAACCAAAACAAGAGCTTGGTGCGCCGGCACCTTGGAGCGTGAAGCTCACCGGCAACGTCATCGACCCTCCGACTTGGTGTGGAGCGGCGACGACACTTTGTGCGGGGGACGTGGAGACCCCCATCCTTTGTGGAGAAGCTCCTTAGTGGAACTCGGGGCCAAGGTGACCGTGATTGTGTTCACGGAAGAGACTTGGTGGCCGAGTAGCAATACTCTTAGTGAGTGCTACAACAACGTGGGTGTAGGTGTGCCTTTGTGGCTAACCGAACCACGGGATAAACACCCGCGTCAAGAGTTTGCTATCTCCTATCCCGCTCTTTAAGATTCCTCATTTATTACTTGCAACCTTTGTGCCTTTACTTTCATAGATTAGTTTCTTGTTAGGAAAGGCTATAGGGTGCATAACTCTTTTGGGATAGGGGTTTCACACTAGAACAACCTAGTTGCACATCTAGATAGCTTGTTTTAGTTTAAGTTTTGTGCAAACTAGTTGGAGCCATAGGTCTAAGTTTTTTATTAGTGCCTAATTCACCCCCTCCCCCTCTTAGGCTAGAGCACCAGATCACTTTCATGCAGACATCATCTTCTCCGATACCTTCGATAAGATGGGTATCGACCGAAGCCTGCTTCAGCCTTCGGAAATCCCTTTAATGGGATTCGGAGGGAAGAGAGTGAACGCAATCGGCAAACTATCACTCCCCGTGTCCTTCGGAGACACGGCCAATGCAAGAACAGAGCACATCACCTTTGATGTGGTAGAAATGCCGTACCCATATCGCGCAATCTTAGGAAGAGGAACAATCAACAAGTTGGAAGCTATCGTCCATCAACTATACTTGTGCATGAAAATGCCAGCTCCCGCAGGGGTCATCACCGTTCGCGGGGACCAGCAACTTGTGCGGGACATTGAGCGGGGATACACCCCAGGATAGAAAAATGTCCACAATCTTCGGACTGAGTCCAAGCCTGTTATCTTTAAAGAGCAGCAAAGGGACAGCGAGAAAGCAACCTTCGAAGAAGACTGTGAAGTCAAGAAGGTCCCCCTCGATGTACATCTACCCGACAAAATGGTGACCATCAATGCAACCCTGGAGCCCGAAGAGGAGAAAGAACTTCTCGAGTTCCTCCGCAAGAATCAAGATGTTTTTGCATGGTCAGCCAGCGACCTTCGGGGAGTCAGCAGAGACATCATTGAGCATCGCCTAGACATCAACCCAAACATCAAGCCGAAGAAGCAGAAGCTTCGCAAAATGGCAGATGAAAAAGTCGCAGCAGTCAAGGCCGAGGTCCAGAGACTGCTAGATGCAAATGTCATCAGAGAAGTCAAGTACCCAACATGGTTGGCAAACACCGTGCCGGTAAAAAAGAAGAATGGCAAATGTCGCATGTGCATCGATTTCACTGACCTCAATAAAGCCTGCCCGAAGGATGACTTCCCCTTGCCAAGAATCGACAGAGTCATCGATGACGCAGCAAACAGTCAACTCATGTCTCTGCTAGATTGCTTATCCGGATACCATCAGATATGGATGAAAAAGGAAGATGAAGAGAAAACAAGCTTCATAACACCATTCGGCACCTACTGCTTCGTGAGGATGCCCGAAGGATTAAAGAATGCAGGACAGTCCTTTTCAAGAATGTCTTCTGTGGTCTTAGAGCACCAACTTAGAAGGAATGTCCTGGCTTACGTTGATGACATTGTTGTAACCAGTTCAATAAGAAGCAACCATGTGGCAGACCTGGCCGAAACCTTCGTAAGCTTAAGAAAAGCAGGACTGTCCTTGAACCCCAATAAGTGCATCTTCGGAGTTCACAAAGGAAAGGTGCTAGGATGCCTAGTGTCCACCAAAGGCATCGAAGCAAACCCCGACAAAGTAAAAGCTCTTTGGAACATGGAGGAACTAAAGTCCATCAGGGACGTACAGAAACACACAGGGCGGATTGCAGCCCTAAACAGATTTATCCCCCGCTCTGCAGACCGAAGCTTACCATTCTTCGAGGTCCTTCGCAACGCAAACAAATTTGAGTGGGGCCATGAACAAAGCAAAGCACTTCAGGAACTCAAAAACCATCTACAGAACATGGTCAAAATGACCTCACTTGACTCGAAGGACATGCTGCTACTGTACATCGCTGCATCCTACTCCGCTGTGAGTGCAGCACTCGTCCTCGAAAGAGAAGTTGAAGGAAAGAAGCAGCAACTACCCATCTACTTCGTATCTGAAGCTCTTGCAGGCTCCAAGCTCCTATACTCGGAGCTAGAAAAAATTGCATACGCAGTGGTTATGTCTGCTCGGAAGCTACGACACTATTTCGAAGCTCACAAGATAATCGTGGTCACAGATCAACCCTTACATGATTTGTTCAGCAACAGAGAGGCCTCAGTCAGAATTGCCAAATGGGCTTCGGAACTCTCGGAGTTCTACATAGACTTCGAAAGAAGAACAACCATTAAATCACAAGTACTAACAGATTTCATTGCCGATTGGACATCCCCAACCTTCAAGGAGGAACCTTCGACTGAAACCTGGATCGTGCACTGCGATGGGGCCTGGTGCAACGACGGAGCGGGAATTGCTGCAATCATAGAGTCTTCTTCGGGAGAAAAAACAAGATACGGAGCACGACTAACCTTCGGCAAACTAGAATCATCTACCAACAACACCACCGAGTACGAAGCCTTGCTCCTGGGACTTCGCAAAATGAAAGCCCTTGGCCATCAAAACTTTATAGTCAAAACAGACTCGAAGGTCATCAGAGACCACATCGAAAAGGACTCGGAGGCAAGAAAACCAGAGCTTATCGAGTACCTTGATGCCGTCAGATCCATGGAGAAGTATTTCAAGGGCTTCGACATCGTTCATCTCCCGAGGCACATGAACGACGAAGCCGACAAACTGGCAAAGGCAGCATCAAGAAATGAGCAGTTTCCATCAGATGTTTTTTTTCGAAGAAATCACAGAACCTTCGGTCAAGCCGAAGAAAGAGAAACAAGTCTCAGTCATCTCAGCCGAAGATTGGAGAAAACCTATAATGAAGTACCTTCGGGGAAACATCGAGCTACCAAATGAGAAAGAGGAGAAGAAAATGTTCCAAAGAGCGAGGGGTTATATTATCTCCGAAGGAGAGTTGTTCAAGTCAGGTGTAACCAGCCCATGGTTAAAGTGCATCTCGACAAACGAAGGAATCGAGCTCCTCGAGGAAATCCACTCCGGGTTTTGCGGATCCCACATTGGTTGCAGACAACTCGTCTCCAAAGCCTTCAGGCAAGGATTCTTCTGGCCAACAGCACTGAAGGACGTTCAGCACATAGTGAAAACATGCCAAGCATGCCAAATGATGGGTCCGAGGTCCTCAAATCCTTCGGAGCCAACTCAGCTGATACCCCCGACCTGGCCTCTTCAAAGATGGGGAATTGATGTAGTGGGACCCCTATCCACAGCTCCGGGCAATTACAAGTACGCTGCAGTTGCTGTTGAGTACTTTACAAAGTGGATCGAAGCCAAGCCACTCATCAACATCACATCAAAAACAATCAGAAAATTCTTTTGGCAGAACATCATCTGCAGGTTCGGGATCCCAAGGGAGATCACCGTCGATAACGGAAAACAATTTGATTCACAGCTCTTCAGAGAATTCTGTTACAGTTTGGGCACGAACGTAATCTTTGCCTCGGTGTACCACCCACAATCCAACGGGGCCGTCGAAAGGGCCAATGGCATCGTCTTCGGCAGCATCAAGAAGTGCTTGTTTGATCAGAAAAAGGGCAAATGGGCAGATGAACTCCCGAAAGTCATCTGGTCCCACAACACCTCAGAATCAAGAACCACCAAGTTCACCCCATTCAGGCTACTATATGGTGCCGAAGCAATGACACCAGAGGAGCTTAAAAATTGATGCCTAAGGGTGACCCACCAAGTCGAGGGCACACCCTCGGAAGACAAAGACCTCATAGAGCTAGACATCCTACAAGCTTCGGAAAATCTAGAAAAGTATCAACAACAAACTACGAAGTGGAGAGACAAGAAAATCGTGAAAAAGGACATTGCAGTCGGAGACTGGGTCCTAAAAAGGAAGCTAAATGCCGAAACCTCCGGCAAACTTCAACCAAAGTGGGAAGGGTCATTCCTAGTAATCAAGAGCAACAGGCCAGGGTCATATCACCTGTCCGACGCCGAAGGCAACGAGCTGCAGCATCCTTGGAATGTGGACAACCTCAAAAAGTACTACATATAAACTTGTAAAAAGGATGCATCGCGAAGCTATAAGCGATTGCGGACCTTCGAATTTATTTTCAGTTCTTTTTTACATTGCAAACGGGCCGTACTCTTTTCCTCACAAGGGGAAACTCCACACAGGAGGTGAGGTTTTTGACGAGGCGGACCCATTGTAAACAATTTCAATGCAATGAATTTCCCCAAACAAAGTGTCACCTTCGCCTAAGCAGCCCAAGTGGCAAGCTTCGGCAAGCACCTACATGTTGCAAAAAACAGTAAGTTAGCAAAGTATGCAGAATCCGCAAACTTTGCATACTTATCCAAACGCCAAGGGACTTCGACCTTTTAAAGGTCCGAACCAAAAAACCTTCAGAAAAAAAGGCACAATAAGTGCAAACAAAACGTCAAAGGGCTTCGACCTTTTAAAGGTCCGAACCAAAAAACCTTCGGCAAAAAGGCACAATAAGTGCAAACAAAACGCCAAGGGGATTCGACCTTTTAAAGGTCCGAACCAAAAAACCTTCTGCAAAAAAGGCACAATAAGTGCAAATAAAACGCCAAGGGGCTTCGACCTTTTAAAGGTCCGAATCAAAAAACCTTCAGCAAAAAAGGCACAATAAGTGCAAACAAAACGCCAAGGGGATTCGACCTTTTAAAGGTCCGAACCAAAAAACCTTCGGCAAAAAAGACACAATAACTGCAAAAAGAATGCCAAGGGGCTTCGACCTTTTAAAGGTCCGAACCAAAAAACCTTCGGAAAAAAAGGCACAATAAGTGCAAACAAAACGCCAAGGGGCTTCGACCTTTCAAAGGTCCGAACCAAAAAACCTTCGGCACAATAGGCACAATAAGTGGGAAAAAAAACGCCAAGGGGCTTCGACCTTTCAAAAGTCCTAAACAAAAACCTTCGGCACAATAGGAACAATAAGTGCAAAAAGAACGCCAAGGGGCTTCGACCCTTTAAAGGTCCGAACCAAAAACCTTCGGCAAAATAAACACAAAAAAGCAAAAAAAAAAGGGCCAAGGGGCTTCCACCTTTTAAAGTTCTGAACCAAAAAACCCTCGGCAAAACAGACACAAAAAATGCAAGAACGCCAAGGAGATTCGACCTTTCAAAAGGTCTGAACCCAAAATAACTAAGGAAGTATCGAAGGACGGATGCCAGAAAGGGGGAAGACATTTTTTTCGATCTTAACCCTCGGCACACATCAGTCAATTTACCCAGCAACGAAAACAACAAAACCCTTCTAAGACAACAGCGCGCAAGAAAGGGGGGAGACATTTTTCTCCAAAAAAATACAAAGTTTTCGCGCGTTGCCTCGTTAGCAAACAAGTCATCTATCGGGGTATCAAACACTTCCTTCTCATAAAATGCCTCCGGGCAACAACTCGTTAGGAAGGGGGAGACATTTTTTCAAAAACAACCCTAACGAGCGTCGCCTCGGACAACAGCAAATTACCTCCCAAAGGAAGAGACCGGCAACCTAACAAAGCGGAGATATTCTAAAGGAGCTTTCCCTCATAAAAAGCAACCTCCAAAAAGATCCTTCGTGAAGAAAAAACGAAGGAAAGGGGGAGACGTTTTTCTCCAAAGAGCACCACGACAGCCCAAACACAGCACCTCGAAGGATGCACAGGAGCAACACCTTGAAGGATGCGCATAACAAAGCACCTCGAGGGATGCACAAAACACAGCACCTCGAAGGATGCACACGACAAGACACCTCGAAGGATGCACACATAAAGGAAACCCGAAGGACACGCAATAAGAAACCACTACAAAGGCAATCGCGAAGGTCACATTCAGACAAAGGAGCAAAACATGTTACAATGAATTTCTACCGGACCAGCTTAAATATTCCGCAACACTGCATCCAGGACGAGCAAGGCTAAAAGCCTCCCAGCTCATCAAAACCGTAGCGTTCCCATCCTGCACCATGGGAATATTTACAGACCAAAGCGCCAGAAAACTATCAAAGTAAACTACAAACTAATCTCTAGACCTGAGCCCCCGACGAACCAGCGGCGTCATTCCCCGAAGGAGACCTCTGAACCTCGGACATTCGATTGTCCTCCGAAGGCTGATCAGGAGTCGCCCCCTACACCAAATAGACGAAACCAATCAAAAACAAACAAAAGAAAAATGTAAGGGTGCTGGAACCAACCCTACCTCAGCAGCTGCGGCCGCCAGAGTCCGAACGGCAATCTTGCCAGAAGTCTCCCAGAACTGCTCAAAAAACGCAGCCTTCACTTCTTGAATTCTTGCCACCTCCACTGCCAAGCCTTCGTAGGGTACATACTGAAAACCATCCAGTCGGGCAAGATTAACTGCGCCGGCACGAAGAAGATTTCCAGCAAGGCCCCTCACCTTTCTCGGGGGGGATCCCAGTCGTGCCAGGCCCGCGCATCACGGCCAAGAGCTGCTGCATTGACGCCGACACAGCTGCAAAAAGTAACATAAGTAAAAACCCCTTCGAGAGTGACAAACAAGTTAGGTAATCAGGAAAAGCCAAGTAGGTGAAACTTACCTGACTCGTCTAATGCCATCCCCTCCAAAGCCTCCACCTCTTTGTCCAAAGGTGGAGCAGAGGAACCACCAGGAGCCTCTCCACCTCTGAGCGCCATCAGCGTCTCACCAATCAAGATCTCCCCCTCCTCGATGTTCACCGCAAGAACAGGCTGGGCATCCTTCGGCGCCAGAGCCGGTTCCTTCAGGACTTCAGCCGTCGAGGCAGTCACCCTCGTTACGGGTGGCTTCGGAAGGTCCGTAGGCCTGGGTCCAGTCTTAACGAGGCTTTGAATCCTCTTCCTCTTCATCGTACCTTCGGAGGAATAATGAAGATTAATCAGCACTCTCGCCACCTCAACCCGACGCCCGGAACCAAAAAGCATGGTCCCGTACTCATCGCTGAGATCATAACGGGATCTAAAAAGCCTCCCCTCAGGAACTACGATCTCCCCGCCCACCGTCTCCATGAGCTCTTCCATGATTGAGGGCGTACCGTTGTCGCCCAAAGAAACCTCCTCGTCTCGTGCCTTCCTCTTGGCACTCTCAGCCCTCGCAACAGAAACCTTCGTGCTCGAAGGTTTCCGACCACCCCCGCTTGCCTTGCCCCTAGATTTCGACTCAGGAACCTCCGAACCAACGTTCCCCGGCGGCGTCATTCTTGGAATGGCGTTCGCCGGAACCGGCCGAGGCTCGTAAGCGACACCCATCTCAGCCAAGCACCGGTTCAACCGAAGGTTCCCTCCGCACACCTCCACCAAAGAAAGGTACTCCTTTTTGTTCCAAGGGCCCAGTATCTCCGCAGCCTGCCGCTCCAGCTCATCCACAATAACTTCGTCACTGGAACCCTCGGGCCTCTGAAGCCCAAAAACTGGAGAAGTCACATCATACTTCAAACCAACAAAGCGCTTACGCTCGAACCTCGACGGAGACCAGCCAGCAGCAAGCGGCCAAACCTTCGCAACCAGAAATTCCTTGGCAGCGTCCCTGCCACCACAAACTTGGCAAGCCGTCATGAAGGCCTCCAGACACGATTTGAAACCCGGCCCACGCTTGCTGAAGGCAAGCTGATAGACGTGATCGAACATCTCAATGTCCGAAGCCAGCATATACTTCTCCTCACCAGAGCCTTCGGGATCAGGGAAGCCAATCTTGGTGTAAAACCAATATCCTAACTAGTTCCCCTCCCACTTGTTCTTGTAAGCTGTCGAGAGCATAACCTTTAACAGACCGGTCCTTTTGTTCGGCTTACGAGGAACGAACGTGCAGCAGCCGTTCTGAACCTCGCTAAGCTCCGAATCATCATCTACATAGACCTTACGAGGCTGGCAGTGCAGCTGGAAAAGCCTACAAAAGGCATCCACAGACAGTTCCCCTCCGAAGCTCCGCACCACCCACAAAAATTTGGCCAATGCAACAATCCCGTTCGGGGTAAAGTGGTGTAGCTTCGCATTGAATGACTCCAAAAGCTTCGGCATAATTGGATCCATCGGAAGTCTAAGCCCCGCTGTAAAAAAATCCTTAAAGACCACAACCTCGCCGGTCTCCGGTACAGGAATCAATTCTGCCCCCGGAGGTCGACAAACCCCCTCGGCGAAATAGCCCTTCGTAACGTAGAAGTCTATCATGCTCTGAGATACGACAGATGGCTCGAAAAGCAAAGTCTTACGTTTCTTCGGAGCCATAAGTTCCGGCACGTCCGCGGACACCGCCGAAAGACTCTCACTGGATTGCCGCTGCTGCTGAGACGGCGCGAACCACCCGCCTCTCCTTCGGGAACTGGACCAGAGTCTGCACGAAGAACCGCTCTCTTAATGAATGCCATATCTACACAAAAACAAAGAAAGGCAAATTAGGAAAAAGGGTTCAAACGAACCTTCGATCAACCTTGCTGTTTGCTTAGTACGAGCCATAAATTGCAAAACACTTACACCGAGGAAAATGACCAACTTGACTACGCACGAAAATGCAACCTTCGAAAGAAACGCTTTATACTGGAAAGCGCCTAAGGTAAGCAAAGCTCGAGGGGGCACAGAATTTACCCCCCCCCACCCCCTCCGCTTATATAGGCGAAGGAAAGCAACAGTACCAACGGTAAAATCGAGGAGTCGGCCGCCCAAGCGGCGCAATAGGAGCCCGACACGTAAACTACCAAAAACGACCGTTGCAGCCAACGGTTCGGGAGACGTTTTTCCTCGGGAGCTTCCCGAAGGTTACTTGCAATCCTCTTCTTCAACGCGGGTTCGGACCGTCGGCTTCGGACCTCGCCCTCGAGGGGCTACTGTTGGGGATTGGACCTTCGGGTCAAGCCCTCACCCTCGGAAATGGCCCCTAACCTGTTTGTAGGGCCCTAACGAGGTGGAGCCAAGCATACCCGAATGTATCATATGAACACTAAGAAGCGCAAGCTCAAAGACCATGACCTTCGGTGCGAAGGATATCACCTTCTGTAGGCCGAAGGTGACGGATGGCTGCCCAGAAGCGCAAGCGCAAGTACCAAAACCTTCGGCGACGAAGGATATCGCCTTCGTCCGGCCGAAGGTGACGAAGGGCTACACAGAAGCACAAGTTCGAAGACCAAGACCTTCGGGTCAGGTGATCAACTTCGGGAACAAAGGTGGTGGCTGTTTGCTCGTCGATGGAACCTTCATGGCTCTGACTCCCGAATGTCCGTGAAGGTTGTTGGAACCTTCGTCGGTCGTAGACATGTATGTGAAACGTGGATATGTGAGAAGGTCGGATTTGTATACCTCTCGAATACGTGAGAAGATCGGATTTGTAAACCTCTCACCCTGTAATTTTACCCCGAAGCCGGCTAAGAGTGAGCTGTAAATGAGTTGGGAGGGGGCAATTTAGGAAAACCTAGCCGATGGCTAAGGGTATAAATAGCCCCCCTCCACAGTGTAAAGGGTTGAATTTTCTAATTATTGTTGGAGAGTTCGACACCTATTTTTATTGCCATCTTTCTTACTGTTCATGCTCCCTGTCTGGGTATCTAAAAAGCAAAAATCCCAACAAGCAGTTAAAACGATAAGAGAGCAGGCTCTATTTCATGAACACAAATAAATTGCTTTTTCGGACTGTGTTGTCGTCAACATGACAACACATAGTCACAGAGCTGACCTGAAGGAGTACACCATATGAGTCAATTCATGGTTCATTCCAAAATATAAGAATAATTAACCCATCACAGCTAGGATCCAAGAAATCAAATAATTTTGAACAAATTAATCTGCCTTTACCGGCTGCTGCAGCATTCATCGTACGCCACGATAGAACTCTGTAAAAGAGGCCCACCTTGAAGTATAAAAGGTGGATCCCCTGAGTAGGACCGACAGAGGCTCTTAGACCTTTCCTCCACTCGAAATCTTGCAGCTCTCCTTTTATTTTTTGAGCACATGAGCTCAAGCAATAGGAATAGAGAACCACCTACACTGGACGTAGGGCTCCTCGGGCCCGAATAAGTCTAAATTCTAGAGTCCTAGACCATATCCAATTCAACCCACAACAATCACAACAAACAAGCAATCGAGTAGATTAGTAGTACAGTCGCAGCCACTACTGCCCGGCCGGCTCATGGCCCCCCGAACCAGCCGGCGTCCACGTACGTACCATGCGTGGACGGGCACGTCGCCAAGACAAGCGAGCCGGCGAGGTCAATGACGAGGGGCGCGCCGGCCGGTCTTGATGGAGATCGTGTATACTGCAGAGAGGTACGGCGTTGGGGTATTTGGGGAGAGGAGCGACGAGTGGCCTGTACGGTTGACGCTCGATCTGCTCCGTAGTGGTGGCTATACGGTTGCACATGCCAGTGACAGCAGCAGTAGCAACGCGAGTGCTGAGATGGGACGAGGAAACAATTAGCTCATTCGCCACAACATGACGATGCCATGATCAGTAGTCAAAACTCAATAATTAAAATTGCTTCGCAGCACGATCTGCAACTACACTTAATTTTCCACTGCATAATTAAGGTGTGTAATTATTCTGTAGATATATAGACCCCTCCCTACCTGCATAGACCACCTAGCTGGCGCAGAAAGAACTCCACCAAGTCCATCTCGTACGCCACACACGTCCCACGACAACCACTCCTTTCATGAACGAACGGATTTTTCCTTTCACTACTGAATTTTTGGGGCAGCAAGCCGTCCATGACCTTCTCCACCACCTTCCTCTCGAGGTCCACGACGAGGACGCCGCCGCTCGCTGGGACCACGAGCATTGACCCGGCGTTGAAGTCAAGCCACGTGCACCTCCCGCAGGGCTCGCGTAGCGGGCCAGGGTTCGGCCCCGCCATTGGTACTCCCATCACGGTAGTGCGGAGCCACGTCGCAGGAGTGTCGCCGCCGCCGCCGCCGCCTTCGTCTCCGCCACCTTGCTGTGTCCAAACAGTCACGTGCAAGAAATACACACAAGCGACCGAGAGCTTGCCATCTGCGCTGACGAAGAGGCCCGGCGAGCCTGCGCCACAGATTGGGGTCTTTGCCAAGGAGGCGCGCGGTGATGTGCAGGCCGCGGTAGTGCCCACGCCCGCGCTGAGTTTGTACAGCAGGCACTCGTCACCTCCCTGGGCCGGTCCGAAAGGTCGATCGATGCACAGCCAGTGAGCCGCGCCCCGGTGAACGACGGCGGACCTCTCACCGACCATGGAGAACCGGGAGCCGTCGAGGCACATGGTGGGCGCGCTGCTCCAGCTGCGAGTCTCGGCGGAGTACGAGTGGAGGTATGCGTAGTCGACGTCGCTCTCTATCTGGTTGGTGATGGTGATGAGGAGCAGCTGCGACAACTCGAAGCGTCCTGCGGCTGCCTGCTGCTTGATCCCGGCGAGGTCGCTGCTGCTGTCGGCGGCCGTGACGATGGCGTAGCTGTCGCAGCGGCCGAGGTCGGGGCGCTCCAGAGGCGGGAGGACGTGGCGCTCGCCGGTGATGGGGTTGCAGAGGCCGAGGAGGTGGCTGGCCGCTCTAGCTCTCGCCATCCGCTTGAGGCCGCCCAAGGTGCGGGGGACGAGCCGCATCAGCATGATTCCGCGGCGCGCCGCGAGGGGCTCGGCGTAGTTGAAGGTGCCGTCGTCGTCGGCGAGGAAGGATGTGAGCGCGCGATGGTGATCGGCCGTCGGCATTGTTGGGATTAGGGGGGGTTGGGGGTTGAACCAACATAAAAGTAAGGGAGTGTTTCACCTCTTAGGCTAGTTTTTAGGTGTAGCAGGACTTCCTCCGGATGTGTGCCCGATTAGGCCAACTCTCTTGGTTTTGGGCTGACAAATTCTCACCTCACAACCAATGTGGGATTAATCCCAACAATCTCCCCCTCACACATCGGTACCTCTTAGTACTGATTGGGCCCACACCACAGTCCACCAGTGACCAGCTCCACACACGAGCACATATAGGCCTCACACCCGCAGGTCTACCACTGACCGGCCCGACATACAAGCACGCACGGGCCTCACACCCACGGTCCACAATCTCCTGTGCCCGTGCACACTTGTGTGGTGTAGGCCCGAAGCCCAGTGGACCGTGGGTGTGAGGCCCGCGCGTGCTCGTATGTCGGGTCGGTCAGTGGTAGACCTGCGGGTGTGAGGCCTATATGTACTCGTGTGTGGAGCTGGTCACTAGTGGACTGTGGTGTGGGCCCAGTCAGTGCTAAGAGGCACTAATGTGTGAGAAGGAGATTGTTGGGATTAATTCCACATTAGTTGTGAGGGAGAGTTGAACCAACGTAAAAATGAGGAGTCTCTCACTTCTTGAACTTAAGTATAGCAAAACTTCTTTCGGATGTGTGCCCGGTTAGGCCGCCCGGGCAGAGCTGGCGGAGGAAGGCCGGGTCGGTGAAGCGGCGCAGCCACCGTCGGCATGTCACGGCGAGCCTGAAGAGGTCTTTGACGTTGCCCACGCGGGACAAGACCTGGAGGAGGACGTCGTCAGGAAAGCCGTGATGCCGTGGGTGGATCTCCGCCGTCTCTTCACCATGCCTGCCTGTAGCTACTCAAGAACAAAGCTACAAACGCAGAATATATGAGAATACAGATCGATACACCGCACGTTGGGTGATGTTTATACAGTACATGCGGCTTCAATCAACGGCCATACTGTATCCAACCTTGCCATATATAACGATGTATGTCAGCATGTGTTTCCATAAAAACCGTAAGAGGTTTTTGGACGGGTTAGTCTATATTCTTTTTTTTTTGAAAGATACGGGTTAGTCTATAGCTCTATATTAGGAAATTGGATATCCGATAGGATAACATTTTTATTTGCTTGGCACAGAAAACGCTAGGGACGCCGATCCCTCGTCAGATTTTGGGTGATCAGCATCACTACCTGCAGGTGGACCGTGGACGCCGATGCATCGAGTCCGCCTCAGACTCAAGGTTGAAGAAGACCCCAGGCTGGTAATGATAGAGGAGGGAAAAGAGAGAGCAGCGACCGGCCCAGGCGCCCGCGACGCGCAGCAGCGGCGGCGGCGGCAGCCCAGCAACATGGGTAAAATCACCAGCAACACAGCCCATTAATTCCACGGCTCAGTCAAGATTTTGATGTAGGGTATGTTATACAAATGCTACTATATACAATTCGGTATAATTTATAGAACGATCCGATAAGCAATAAAAATAAATTTATCTAAAAATCTATATACACAAATATAGAATAACGAAAAGTATGATAATATGGATCTCATAACATCTTATCGGTGCACTTTTTCTTTAAAAAAAAGGAGATGTAATTAGCACACTCATAGCATTTGTAACCGAATACCAATTTAATGATATAAGATGACTATATGTCTTTCTTAAAAAAGATAACTAAATGTCTAATTGTCACTACTACAAAAACAATTTGTAACGATGTCTCGATTTTTCTTCAGAGGCGGATCAAAATGTAACTTATTGCTACAAATGGAGTAAGATTACTGTAGCATTTTGTCCGCCCTAGAAATGATTTTTTAGAGGCGGGTGATGCCATCACCCGTCCCTACAAATGACGTCACCCACCTCTACAAATAGATTTTTCATATGATCTCATCCGCCCCTAAAAATTTGTTTTTAGTACAAATGGCGTCACCTGCAAATGGTCTCACGCAAAAACTTTATAAATTTTTTCATATGATCTTGAATGAAGACAAACTTTATACTAAAAATTGTAGAGCTTAATGAGATCTAAAATTTGCAGTTGATAACTTTTTCATTAAAGGTCATTTAGTAGTCAAAAAAATATTATTATTATTATATGTCTGTAATTTCAAATTCTACAAGTTTTGATTTATTTTCAAACAATCTCAGATGTAGAGTAGTTCCATATCAAAGTTATAGTGGTAAGATCTAAAGTTTTATATTTTATATAATATTCATTTAAGGTCGTTTTGAATCACAAGATTAGGGCAGTCCCAATCCAGACTCTACCATAGAGTCTAAGCATATTTATAGTCCTCTATTTATAACTTTTTTTTGCTGATGTGTCACCCTAATTATTGAAGAGAGAAGAAAAAAACAAGACTTGATTTCTAGATAAGACCTCAAGTCTACGCGCCCTTCAATGCCCAAGAAACCAGGGAGACTTGCGTTGTGGAGGGGCATGGAGTCCATGGATTTTTGTGATGGAAGAAAAACAATAAATAATTTTATGTATAGAAACTACTATTACACACTTTGCATTGGGAAGTATAGTTTTTTGCAATGGAGTCTTTGAGGCTTAAGACTCTACTAGTGGAATCTGCATAGTACACGAGCGAGCCGTGTCAGATCAAATGGATATGACTTGTACAAAAGTTGACTATAGCGTATTCATCCAATTATTTCAGCACTTGATTTCATGAAATATCATTAATTGGCATGGCGCAATTTGCTACAAACATTTAAACTTGTGTTCTCACTTTCAAATAAAAAAAATTATGACAACGGTGATTTTAACCACACACATATTTCTTTGCCGAGTGGAGGGGATGGGGTTCTTACTGCCAGTTGAATCGGGTATAGCCGTCCAAATGGCTATAGCCGACCCAATTGGCGGTATGTGTCCATAAGGAGAAGTCTCATTTGTTACAGCCACTTCAGGCGGTGGTAACAGGGGCCCATTCAAACGGTTGTTTTAAGGTCTTACTGTCATTTCAATCCACTATAGCCATTTCAATCTGCGGCTAAGATATATTTTTGCAAATTCTCTGCCCATTAATCTATTTCTGCAAATTCGTAAAAAATAAAAAAATCGCACCTTTATGTTTTTTTTGATAGGAACACCTTTATGTTTGAGATCACAAAAAGGAAAGCAAACAAAACGGGAGTCACGAACTAGGGGGTGTTTTCGTAATTCCCTAGGTGCACATATGGCCTCGGTGGATCCGCCCGGCGGCGGAGAGGGCCAGGAGCCATAGTATTCGTCTTGGTCCTCAATGTACTCTGTATTTGCGAAAAAATACAAACACCTCAAAGGCATGTCAAATTCAAATAATTTAGTTGACAACCAAATGCAAAGAGTATTACAACCTGAGCTCATACATGTGGTGTAAGATCGTATATCCGTCATCGTAGAGTAATTTCTATCTGAAAATTCTGAACAGATCTTTTTGATCCAAAACGTCGGTGGAATGACCATTTTACAGTACAAATATGGGTCAAGGGGCCTTTTCACAAAAAACTTAGATCAAAGGACGGAAAAGGGATCTAAATGTAAAATTTCAACCTACTCGTTTCTCTCGTCTGCCACCAACCCACTTCCTCGGGGGGCTTCTTAATTCCTTGCAGTCTCTTCCCAACTCCAAACAAGCAGCGAATCAGCGATCGCAAGCACCAAAAACATATGGCGATGGCGACGGTGAAGCTGAGCTCCCCGGCCGCAGGCTTGCTCGCTGGCGGCCGCACCCGCCGATCCGCGCCCGCCCGCCGCGCCACGGTGATCCGCGCCGCCGCCGGCTCCTACTCCGACGAGCTCGTCTCCACCGCGGTGAGCGCCCCCACCAAACCCTACATCCCCTTCCCAAATTGTTGTACCTCTGCGCCGTCAGTGGGAGTGGATAAACTGCGGGAGAATCTGGGTTTTGGGGTGGTTGCATGTGTCGTATGCGGCGATCTGTGATGTGGCGATGGTTCGTTGTTGGTATCTGGCGATCTGTGAATAGTGATGGCCTGATGGGGACTGTTCGGCAGGTCTAGGTTGGTGGGACCCTGAGGGGAGGAACCGAAATTCTTTCCTGGTTTACTCGATTTTAATCAATTTTAGGTTGAAATATACTGGTGGTAGCTATTTGTCGCGATTCTCTTTCACAAAGCGGTATGCATGTTGTCTAGGGCGACGTGTGCTTCAGTCAGGATGTTTTACTTGAATGCAAGCTGCCTCACGCATCTCATTTTTTTCCGTGCTATTAAAATTGACTGACTTAGAAGTGTTTTCAGAAATTGGGATGTTGTAGTTGTATTGTTTTATTTAAAGGTGTCAAGCTGTGTTGCAGAAGTCTTTACTTCTTGTGCTTGTATCAACTCAAATATCCCATGGAAATATGCTTTGTTGAATAGCTAGATTGAGTTGACAAGATTTTACTTTACTGTTCCTGATTTCTCCTAGCCTCCTAATGGTTTTCATGTGAATAGTGTGCTTAGTGATGGCTGTTTGTTTTGATGAACTGATGAGCCCCCTCAATGCACCCACTGTCTTTATTGTTCATTGTGTGATCCACTTATGGTTAATATGATTTAGGACTATCTTGATTGTCTGCCTTTGGATAGGCACTTAAAGATAAAGTGCATTTGACTGCTTCAGTCTATCGATAACTTTTCTATTAGCATAGAATTCAGGGGAATGTTGATCTGAAGACACTGTCACCAAATTGGTTCAAGGAATTATAGGCACTATAGGCTTTTGACCTTTTGTTCCATTTTTTGCTGCGTTACTTTAACAGTAGTACATCTATTTGTTAAGAACTAAAATGCTGATGTGGGATTCTGTGCATCTTATTAATGTTTCAATGCAAAGATCTTCAACATACAAAACTTACAGGAATTTCGAAAGTAGGATTTTGTTAGTTTTAGTCTGATTCTTCAATTGAGTTGAGTACAATGTGTTTTCTTTAACACTTTGTCCTCTGTACTGTGGATACATTAGGGGCTATCTGGTATCAGCTGTGATACTTCTTTTTATCAGTGGTCTGTCGAAGTGTCGATATGTTGATTAGCACAATCATGTCAGCCATACTTTTGAGATATGTGTTTAAGACTTTCAGGCTTCAGCTAGTTGAATCGATACTCATGACTGTTTCTTTGGATGAAGTTGGGTATGGTAATCTGTTTTTTTAAGTTGTATAAGCCATTTCCAATTTTCCCACTATTGCTCATTTGTTTTAACCCTGATGCTAATATAATATTTTGCCCACCATTTGCCACTATTGTTTTCTTGAATGCTAATCTAACGTTTATAACTTTTCTCTGTGCAGAAATCTGTTGCTTCCCCTGGGCGTGGTATTCTGGCAATTGATGAGTCAAATGCAACATGCGGAAAGAGATTATCATCCATTGGTTTGGATAACACAGAAGCTAACCGCCAGGCTTACAGGCAGCTTTTACTGACAACTGCTAGCCTTGGTGAATATATTTCTGGTGCTATTCTTTTTGAGGAGACTCTTTATCAATCAACTACAGATGGCAAGAAGTTTGTTGACTGCTTGAAGGATCAGAATATCATGCCTGGCATCAAGGTTGACAAGGTATGTATGTCGTGATCTGATGATCATCATGTTAGTCCACAAAATTCTACTAGCATTATGATTCCCATTACTTGATTGCTTTAATATCATGAATCAGGGTTTGGTTCCATTGCCTGGATCCAACAATGAATCATGGTGCCAAGGTCTTGATGGTTTGGCTTCAAGGTGTGCTGAGTACTACAAGCAGGGGGCACGCTTCGCAAAGTGGTTCGTTCATACTCTCACTATGCATGCACGACTAATCTTATTGGTTTTTCATTTCTAAAGTTGCTAACTTGCTATGGTATATTGATCTTCTCCAGGAGGACTGTTGTTAGCATCCCTTGTGGTCCATCTGCATTAGCAGTCAAGGAAGCAGCATGGGGACTTGCTCGATATGCTGCTATTGCTCAGGTAACGAAATAAACTTGCAACTGTGGAAACATCTTGTGGTAAAAATCTTGTTTGATGGCTTATGGAGCTTTTTTGGTTGAACCTGGCATGTTTCTAAACATCTAATGGAGATTACTACATTTAGCCACCCTTTACAAGTTAACATGCACTTTTATTAGAGTTGACAGTATACAAATATTCTTTAAGGGAATCAAAAGGAAAGCATTCATCGTACGTCGACTACTTTGCATCATTCAGAAGTAATGTGTCATCTTTGCTTATCATGTTTCAAATTGAATAATCTGCAGGACAATGGGTTAGTGCCTATTGTGGAGCCAGAGATCCTTCTTGATGGAGACCATGGGATTGAAACAACTCTTGAGGTGGCAGAGAAAGTGTGGTCTGAGGTATTCTTCTACCTGGCCCAAAATAACGTTCTGTTTGAGGGTATCCTTCTGAAGCCCAGCATGGTCACCCCTGGAGCTGAGCACAAGGAGAAGGCTTCCCCAGAAGCCATTGCGAAGCACACACTAACAATGCTTAGGAGGAGAGTGCCACCTGCTGTTCCTGGAATCATGGTATTGACTTGACTCTTAGCCTCTTAGGTCAAATAATCTCCATACAGAATCAGTTCAAGAAATGTTATAACGCTGATTTCTTCTGCAGTTCCTTTCTGGTGGACAGTCTGAGGTGGAGGCGACTCTGAACCTGAACGCAATGAACCAGTCTCCAAACCCGTGGCACGTGTCTTTCTCCTATGCCCGGGCTCTCCAGAACTCGGTGCTGAAGACATGGCAGGGTCGCCCTGAGAACGTGGAGGCGGCGCAGAAGGCCCTGCTGGTGCGCGCAAAGGCCAACTCCCTGGCGCAGCTCGGTCGTTACACCGGTGAGGGCGAGAGCGCCGAGGCCAAGAAAGGCATGTTCCAGAAGGGCTACACCTACTAATGTGGCGGGAAGTTTCCCATGATCCACATATATCATTTTGGTGTCACGATTTTTTTTTTTGAACACTCGAGTGAATAATCACCAACTTGTTGCCTTGTTGGTGCCTGGGACATCTAGCACCATTAGTATTTGGTAGGAGAAACCTTAATCTTGAGAATGAACTCTTACTGTATGCGCACTCTGAGAAAGTTGATGTATTCCAGTCTGGTTAATTTCAGTCCTACATGCGAGATGATGTGCACTGAGCTGATGGTATTATGTTCTCATTTCTTTTCTGATCTTTTTTTTATGCGATTTCTTTTCTGAGCTAAGCGTCAGGCGTAAGGTTCATGTGAGTTGCATCACCATATGGCCCAAGTTGGCTGGGCCCAACAGTCCCGGAGCCCGTGGTCAGTCCAGTCCCGCAGCCCCTGTAGTTTGGAGTATTGTACTATTGTACACCTTCATCAGGCCCGCCAAGTCACCCTCTCGTGCCCGCCGGAAATTCTATACACCTTCCGTAAAAAATTTTCACCTTCCAATATTTGAGATTAATACAAATTATTTCATCCATTAAATTTTTCTAATCCTAATCTTCTTCCTCCTTCCGCTCCCTTCCTCACCATGCGCCCCCGCCCCCTGAGCCCGTTCGCCTGCCCGCGTTGTCGCTAGCGCCCACACGTCCACCTGCCGTGCGCTGCGTGGTGCTGCTCGCCGCCGCTTCTGCTGCGCTGCTGCTGCTAGCCGCGGCCGCCGCCGCCGCTTGCTGCTGCTTGCTGTGACTGCTGCGCGCCGCCGCCGTGCGGGGCTACTGCTGCACGCCGCTGCTGTGCCGATGCCGCCCGAGCGCGCTGGAGCCGGACAAGATGAAAGAAGATGTTGAGTTCAATATTTTGAAAATATTGATTCAACAATTGAAACACATTGATTCAACATTTTTGAAACACTGGTTCAATATTTTTCAATTGTTAAATCAATATTTTCAAAATATTGGTTCAACATTTTTTAAATATTAGTTCAATATTTTTTAAATATTAATTTAATATTTTTTAGTTAAATAAATCTTATTAGACTTTATAGATAATTTGTTTCACAGGATGTATAGGAGCCCCGGGCCCGCACGTATCTACCGACGGTTCGAGCTGCGACCACGTCGCCCTCGCCTCACACACCCGCGCGCGTGTCCGGGCCCGCGTTGCAGACGAATCGCTGTGTACGTGACACGAGCTCGCACACCCCACATGTCAGCGACCTACCCCTCCCAGTGCCTAGGACTGCTCTCCTCTTCCCTTTCCTCACCACCGCCATCCCATCCCTCCCCCTCGGCCCTGCAGCCGCCGCACCACTCTCCCACCGCCCGGCGCAATCGCCGCCGCCGTATCCTCGCCGGCTTCAGCGTTTTCGTCTTGCGCAGAGCCCGAGACCGCCACAGTATAGTGGTGAGGATCCCTTCATCGGGCCGGGCGCCCCCCGCCGCGCGCAGAGCAGCGGTAGCGGAGGGGGATTGCATGAGACATGTGAGCCGGCTGTCGCGGCGACGGCGCTGGTGGTGATGCTCCTGACCTCCGTCCTGCGGGGTCGCGTCCGCCACCTCCGCCGGCCACGCCCCCTGACCATGCCCACCCCTTTCTTCCTCTCCAGAAACCCTAATCCTAGCCCCAGCGCGACTAACCCCCACCTCCCATCGGACCCCAGGTCCGCCGCCATGAGCACCAGCGGAGTCTACGTGCCGCCGATGCGGCGTCTCCGCTCGGTTATCGCTTCCACCAACGGGAGCCTCGCGCCACCTCCGTCCGCCGCGGCGCAGGCCCAGCAAGCGGCGCGGACGCCGGAGTGGCCGATGGACGAGCGCTCGCTCAGCCCCCCGTCGCCGCCTCAGCCGCATCGGCGCGATGTACCTCCCCTGCCGCGGCCACCCAAGCCAGAGCATTTCCGGCAGCAGAGCGCTGGGTATTCCCGCTACGCTTACGATGATTTCTCTGAGGATGACTCGGATCGGGAGATGGACCGTACATCAGTCTCAAGCAAGGTGAATGCCTTGTTCCTCCAAGCTGTTAATTGCTTCACAATTTGAAATGATCAGTTGAAAATCAGTTATGCTAGACTGGACTGTGAACCCAAAGCCTTTCCCAGAGTTGGGTCTGTGGGTATTAATTGTAGTGGTTTGTTGATGTGTCTGTCATATAGGTTTCCTTCTATTTGTGTACATTTTAGTCTTTTATCATGATGTTGCGTTGCGTTTTCACCTATGCTGATCAAGTGTGTTCCATGGTTTGCATAAGGTCTCTTGTACAGTAAACATAAGGAAAACCATGGATGGACATATCCATATATCCATGTATAGATAAATATCGTGCACCTAATGGTTATAGTTCTAGAATAAAATCCGTTAAAACCTTAAATAGCTAAAACTAGAAGTCTATAAAATAAAATCTGTGAAAACCACAAATAGCTAGAAACTTGGACATGATACATAATGCTGGTACCACTGCAGTGAGCAAATCATCATGCTTGCCGTGCTTGCTTAAAATATCTAATCAAGGAAAACAAGATCTCATGTTATACCACTGTAGTGAGCAAATCATCATGCTTGCCATGCTTTTTAAAATATGTAATCAAGGAAAACAAGATCTCATGTTAAGTTTGCTAAAAAAAATTGCTTCCTAAATGGAGAAATTTGGCTCAATACAACTTTCTTTTGCTTTGATTCTGTATCTTGTTGGTTTCTTACAGTTGTATTGATATAAAAATTTCCAGGGTGGATCCACTTTAGATAATGTTGATGAATGGAAATGGAAACTGCACATGCTTCTCCGTAATGATGATGAACAAGAGATTATCTCAAGGGAAAGAAAGGACAGGCGAGATTTTGAACAACTTGCCCAACTTGCTGACCGAATGGATTTGCACAGGTATTTCATTGCCCCTTTCAGATTCTGGTACTGCATAGTATTTTCACTGTAATCTGACAATAGTCTACATGATGGCAGCCGTCAGTATTCTAGAGTTGTTGTGTTCAGTAAGGTTCCATTGCCTAATTATAGATCGGATCTTGATGACAAAAGACCTCAAAGAGAGGTATGCCATTTCTCCAGCAGCTTAAAGGATTACGTGTGTATGCAGTATTGATGTTAACTAATATATTTTCATTGTAGGTTTCTATACCTTCTGGTTTGCAAAGAGAAGTTGATGCTTTGCTTGCCGACTACCTTACACGAAAGAGAACAAACAGTGGGAACTTCCCTAGTGCAGCCTTCTCAAGGTCAAGCAGCACAGACAGTTTTGCAACTGATGAAGGGTTCTTTGACCAGCAAGATAATCAAACTTCCACTAGTGCTGTGATGGAGAGAATCCAAAGAAGGAAAAGCCTACAGTTGCGGAACCAGCAGGCTGCTTGGCAGGTTTGTTTATATGATTGATTTCTTGCTAATGTTTGTTCTTAAACCTTCACACATGAGGCTCGAAATTCCTGTCATAATGTTTACATTATTCTGAGAACATGTGTGATGGACCTTTCTTTTTATACTCAAACATGTGTTATGAACCTTGATCTAGATGGCCTTGAAACCAAGCTGTGACCTCGCTGATAGACAGCAGCCGCATCAAAAGGGCAGGGGTAGGAGAAGAGGATTGGGAATAGATTGATATTCTTCTTGCCTGATTCCAAACAATTTGATATTCTTCTTGCCTGATTCCAAACAGTTTACTGTTTACATAGAGCTAGAGCCCACCGTAACCCTAATAACCAAACCCTATCCCAACTAACAAACTGAGGAGCGGTGGGGCTACAATGCTTGGCGCAAAGGGCCCAGCTGGCTGCCCATGGCAGCATGCTCTTTGAAGTGATACTTCACTATCTAAACTGTTTGGAATTCAGAGGTTCTGGCGTAGCTAATTCAGTCTGTTGCAATGCAAAAATTTGTCAGAAAAATCATGTATGTAATACGCATAGTTTAGTAAACCTACACAATTCCGGTTTGAGATTCAAGAGGCAAATTAGATAAGCTATCCTCTGACATTGTTCATCATGTGCTAACGCACTACTTATGTTTTTACAATATCAATATCAAAGTTGAATTCGAATTTGATCTTTATGCGCCATGTTTTCAAATCGTCTAGTCGAACCTAGTCGCCATGGGACCGATCAGACGACTAGTCGTGATTAGTCGTCGATCAGGCCGATTAGTCGAGCTTAGTCGGTCCTAGTCGTCTGCCTAGTTGTCCTATGTGTCCCAAGACCGATATGATATATGTACTACATATTACTTAATAAAAAGCAAGTATGAAGGCAACAATAATAGTCGATTTTTCACTTATTTGTGAGAGATGATTTGTGAACTGTCCAGAACTCTGTATTCCTGTCCCATAGTCCATATTCTTGTCTCTCAGCCTCTATATACCAAAAACCTAATGGGCCACCTTGCCAGCCCATCACCGGTCGAGGCCCACAACTCAAACAGCCCACAAAACAATCTCAAGTCTGATCGTTTTCCAACCTGATCGTGCGACTAGTCGACGACTAGTCGGACGACTAGAAAACTAGTCGCCCAGACCTACTCGGTGTCCCTTATCGGGGTCACCGGACCGATAAGCCTGACTAATCGCGATTAGTCGGACGACTAGATAACATAGATGCGTCCTACATACATGTTTTCTACGGTATGTTAATTATATTTTTGCTTGGGGGGGGGGGGGTGGCGCTATCCAATTTTCCTTCTAAAATTTATGTTAGGTTATGTTTGTATGTACTGCTAACTTAGTGCTTATCTCCTCTGTTTCTAATATGCCGTCATTTACATCTTATGGTCTTTAAGATGAAATTACACTTATTTTCATGCCACCTAAACATTGTATATACACTAATAATCTAAAGTATGAATCAGAGTAGTACTATATTCTTATTGTATTGTCATATTGCAAGTGTGCATGTTAGTCACAGTTTCAGAGTGTTATTTTACGTCTGTGTTTATTAATTTCTTCTGTCATTGATATGTAATGATAAAGATCAGTTTTCTTTGGGTTTGTTTCTGAGGATATTGTGAGTCTGTGCTACATAGTGCTGTATCAGTATTGAACTATTGATTGCCAGATTAAACAATCATACTCTGCTCTTCTGGCAAAAATATACTCACAAATTGGTCTGTTTAATTTGCCGAAACTTTCATCTTGTTTTTTTGGTTGTTAGGTTTGATTTAGTACTGTTGATTTGCTGTTATTCTTTCTGCTGACCTTTGCCCTAAGTGTCTTAGATTCATGCCCCCCCCCCCTGTTGACTTGACTTCTTCCCTTTTCAGGAATCGAATGATGGTCAAAGCATGATGGAGTTTCGTCGCAGCCTCCCTGCTTACAAAGAAAAGCAAACTTTATTGGAAGCTATATCACAGAATCAGGTCCTGTTCTTGTTCTAGATACACATAATATAAAACACATACAAACAATTGTTATATAGAAGAGTTGCAGCTAATATACAAGTAAGAAGATTTAAAATGAGAGATGAACATAGCCCATGATGGATAGGAAGTGGTAAAACTATATCATACATATTGCGAAATAAGCATTAAGCTAAATGATCTAGCAAAACAGTTGAACAATTTTACTGCTTGAAGCCAAATGAGCTTACATTTTTTTAATTACAAAACCTTAGAAGCTTTGATATCTGTTGAAATACTGGACCTGATACCTTTTTTTTATTTATGCTCTTAGTTGCCCGATTTTGTCCTTTCTAGGTTTTAATATGTACATCCTTCCATTAATAGCAGATAGATAGTAAATCAACTTACTCGTGTTTTTATTATTTTGGAAGTTTGCTATTAAGTAGCATTTCTGGCAAAACCTCTTGAGTCATTCCGTGTTAGTGATTAACGTCATAACATGTCTTTGCCAGGGCTCGAGGAGTGTCACACCTCCTCGCCCTTGGATCTCATGTGGCATAAGTTCTAGTTCTTAGCTCTGGTTGGTCAGGCCTCACCTTGTTAGTATTTTTTGTAATAGACTAATAGCAATCAGGGGTCCTTTGTTTGGGTTTTGTACAGGCCCTAAACTGTATCACCTGGGGTTCTTACCCCTTTTCTTCTTCTTAATATATTGATGCGCAACTCTCTTGCGCTTTTGAGAAAAAAAGTGATTAACATGTCTTATTTGATTGAACAGGTTGTTGTAGTTTCAGGTGAGACTGGCTGTGGTAAGACTACACAACTACCACAGTACATTTTAGAATCTGAAATCGATGCTGCTCGTGGTGCCACGTGCAGTATTATTTGCACTCAACCAAGAAGAATATCAGCCATTGCTGTGTCTGAAAGAGTTGCTGCTGAAAGGGGAGAGAAAATTGGTGAATCGGTGAGCTACTTGTATCTGCAGAATGATGGCATTTTCTTTTGATGTTGGAAGTATGAATTTGTGGTGTTCATCGGGGAATTCAGTATTCTAGTCTGAGGATGCTATCCAAAAGGCCTAGATCGCTTTTGCTATCCGCCAGTGAGTTGGTATCTGGCCAGTAGTCAAAATCTGCTGAGATGCACTCAGCCTAACACTTCTTGCAAAATTTGATAAATTTTTGTTGGTTTTATATCATGATAATGGATCCTTAATTTTAGGTTGGCTACAAAGTTCGGCTGGAAGGCATGAGAGGAAGGGATACACGCCTTCTTTTCTGCACCACTGGAGTCCTGTTGCGGAGATTGCTGGTGGACAGAAACTTGAAAGGTGTTACCCATGTTATTGTTGATGAAATCCATGAGAGGGGCATGAACGAAGGTCTGCATTAGCCATAATAATTTTCAACTAATACTAGAACAGTGTTGAAAGGGATTTGAATTTATATTTTTATGCTAATGTTTTTTGGTCTTTGTGCTAGATTTTCTTCTTATTGTCTTAAAGGACCTTCTTCCACGCCGTCCTGAACTAAGGCTTATATTGATGAGTGCAACCCTTAATGCTGAGCTCTTCTCCTCATACTTTGGTGGAGCACCCATGATACATATACCTGTATGATATTCTTGCATTCACTCTCGTCTGTCATTTTCAGTTGGACATTTATTTCAGTGCCATCTTTTTTGTTGGTCCGGTCTACAGATTTTTAGAATCCTGAACCTAAGTCACAGGGCATATAAAGTCTCACTGTATCTGCCACATTGGCAGCCTTACCATCTTGAAAAAAACAGATAGCATCTCATGTTCTCAGTTTGGTATCAGTTCCATCTTGCATCCTCTTTATCGCCTTGCTCAAACTTTGTTGGAATACTGATCAAAGTAGTATGCTGTATATACTGTAGTGTAAGTGGACCTATCTATTTTCTTTTTGTGGTCTGTTAAATGTTATTGGGACTCAATGCCATTTGTGACTTGTCGATCTGGAATAAATACTATATGGTTATGGAGTACGTGCTGTGCAAATTTTGTAACATTTCCAATTATTTTACATTCATATTATTTGCTCGATTACATCTTTAACACTTTCTGACATGGAATCTTTATATCATTTTCCTTGCTAAAATGAAATTCGTTTTACTGTTTTTTGCTTTATCGAGGCTCTTTTTGTAAGTTCTGTTAGATATCTTTCCTAATAGTTGCATTTAAATCTCAACCTAGGGTTTTACATATCCTGTCCGGAATCATTTTCTGGAAGATATTCTTGAATTTACTGGACATCGATTGACTCCATACAATCAAATTGATGACTATGGTCAAGAAAAAAGTTGGAAGATGCAAAAACAAGCTCAAGGAAAAAGGAAGAGCCAAATCGCTTCTGCTGTGGAAGTATGGAAGTTTGTTTTTCTTGACTATTTATTTTCTGCTCAAAGCTTTTTGTTTATTAAGTTTGTTTTTGAACAGGATGCAGTTGAAGCTGCTGATTTGAGGAACTATAGTCCGCGAACTCGTGATTCTCTATCATGTTGGAATCCTGATTCGATTGGTTTTAATTTAATAGAAAATGTTTTATGCCATATTTGTCAAAAGGAACGACCTGGTGCTGTTCTCGTATTTATGACTGGGTGGGATGACATTAATGCACTAAAAGAGCAGCTGCAAGCAAATCCATTACTTGGAGACCCAAGCAAAGTTTTGCTGCTTGCTTGTCATGGCTCTATGGCCAGTTCAGAACAGGTATTACAAGAACTACTACAACGATCTGTATCACATTATTGTGGCTACTTTTGAACTTTTGCAACAAAAAATGTTCAGTTCTTTGTTTCAAGTAATAAATATTAATCTAACTCTGGCGGTAACCCTTGTTTGATTGCCCAAGTTATTACTACTTACTGTGTATGATAGGATATACTCTCTGTTGCACAATATATGACTGTTTACCCAGGATTTTTTTTTCTTTCATAATATGAGTTAATTAAACAAAACAAGGGTATGAAAGGATTAGATCATTGTCCAATGCCATCTGATACGGGCATGTAACCATTTGGCGTCAATTTTTTCTTGGCTTGAGCCTCCTTGGTCTCTAGACTCTCAAGGAGTGAAACAAAGGGAGTATTGGTTAATCACCACTCGTCACACTTTGTTGATAATATTTGGAATGTGAACAATGCTGGTTGTACAAGTGAAAGTCTGTAGATTTACGCTGTGAGTTATATTGGACATATTTAAGGTATTAAGATCTTGTTTTTCATTGTCTGTAATAAATTGCTTTGTTGATGCCTGTTCTGCATAGATGCTGCTGGTAGTTCTCTGATCTGATAACTTATATTAATGTGTTCGATTCTTGAAGTCCATCTTTTTTCTCCTATCATCCTGAATAGTTAGCAGAGTGTTCCATTGCACAATATACATTTCTTTTGTCATGTTATGACATAATAATGCCGTGGTCATTGATGGACGAGTGCATCTTTTTTTTTTGGTCTCCTGTTGTTATGAATATGGGTTAATCTGTTGATTATTTTGTCCATCTTTTATGCAGAAATTAATATTTGATAAGCCTGAGCCTGGAGTAAGGAAAATAGTTCTTGCCACCAATTTGGCTGAAACTAGTATTACTATCAACGATGTTGTTTTTGTTGTTGACTGTGGCAAAGCAAAAGAGACATCTTACGATGCACTGAATAATACTCCCTGTTTGCTTCCAACATGGATCTCCAAGGCTTCTGCCAGACAAGTAATATTTTCTTATTTCATATCAATATTACTAACCATTTTATTTTTGCCTCTGCTTATTTTGATTAAATATTGATGTGGTGACAGATATGCCAATAGAACAATTGCCATGGCTATTAGACTTGAAATTTCATTTCCCAATTCATTTCTATCGCATAATTTACCTCCTTTTGTTTTGTTAACTAAATGAATGTAATTTAGAGACGGGGACGAGCTGGCCGAGTCCAACCGGGGGAGTGCTACCATCTTTATCCACGATGTGTATATGACTCATTTGCTGACTACCAATTACCAGAGCTTCTACGAACCCCTCTCCAGTCCCTCTGTTTGCAAATAAAAAGCTTGAGGCTGGGAAGTATATCAGAATTTTTATCCAGAGCTTTGCAGTCACCAGAATCTCTATCAGTAAGTTTCTTCAGCTATTTGTTACCATGTCTCCAAACATATCTCATAATTGAATTTGATTATTTTTCCAGGTACAAAATGCCATTGAATATCTTAAAGTCATTGGAGCATTTGATCAGAATGAAGAGTTGACGGTTCTTGGTACTAGATCCACCATTTTATTTAATTTTTACATTATAATGGCTTTACTTGGCTTCTCTGTAGATTGTGTGCTGACTACACGTACTGTTTGACATGTTTGTCATTCTCAGGAAAGCACCTGTCTATGCTTCCAGTTGAACCTAAGCTAGGCAAGATGCTTATTTTTGGGGCTATTTTTAATTGTCTGGACCCAATATTAACCATAGTTTCCGGACTTAGTGTTAGAGACCCTTTCTTGACTCCCTTCGACAAGAAAGATGTGAGTATATGTCTTCTTGATACTCCAATTTTGTTTGCCTTTTCTATGGCGCACTCGAATACTATTTTCTTTATTTTTCACTCTTTTTTTCACCAGTGTAAATGATGCCACCTTTGTCCATGCAGCTTGCTGAGTCAGCTAAATTACAGTTTTCATGCCGGGATTACAGTGACCATCTTGCACTTGTTCGTGCATATGAAGGGTGGAGGGAGGCTGAACGAGATCGTGCTGGCTATGACTACTGCTGGAAAAATTTTCTTTCTGTGCAAACCTTGAAAGCAATAGATTCCCTCCGGCGGCAGTTTCTCTTTCTTCTGAAGGATACTGGTTTGGTTGATGAAAACATGACTTTGTGCAATAAATGGAGCCGTGACGAAAATCTAGTTCGAGCGGTAATTTGTGCAGGGCTATATCCTGGTGTTTCTTCGGTTGTGGTGAGTTGCTTTTAAATTTTAATCTAACATTACTTGCACTTTTTCACACTTGTTTCTAAAGTTTTTGGTTCCATGCTTTCTATGGAGGGTAACTATAACTACTATTGACGGTCTGATGGTAATTATATTGTGAAATGTGAACTCTTCATCTGTGATTTTTATTTACCTTTTGGTAATTTCAGAACAAGGAGAAATCCATTTCCCTCAAGACAATGGAGGACGGGCAGGTTATGCTTTATTCGGTAAGTATTTGCATTCTATGTTGCATAATTTCTAATTTTATCGGCAGCTTGACCAATTTTCACCTAGCTTCTCTTGTTTACAGAGTTCGGTCAATGGGAAAGAAGCCAAGATTCCATTCCCCTGGCTGGTTTTCAATGAGAAGGTGAAGGTGAATTCTGTTTTTCTCCGGGATTCAACTGCTATATCTGATTCGATTCTGTTGCTATTCGGAGGCAACATAAAACAAGGGGGCTTGGTATGTTCATTTGCATTGCCAGTATTGGGAAAGTTGTGTTTCAGGCTAGCAAATGTATCGTTGGATAATTTTTGCTGCACGATGCAGGATGGACACTTAAAAATGCTTGGCGGTTACCTGGAATTCTTCATGAGTCGTGATCTTGCATCCACTTACTTGAGTCTAAAGAATGAGCTCGAGAATTTAATCCATTGCAAGGTATTTGCGAGTTGTAGTGTCTTGTTCTATACTGGTTCATCACGATCTTATATTTTGTTATTTCTTGAAGTTACTACCTGACATTTTGAAATTGTGCTCTCTCCGTCTATCGGCGTAAGGCGTATTATGAGGAAGTTTACAAAATATATTTTGACCGTTGGTTTCTCTCACATGTTAGTCAATTGCTACAAAATCAATATTGTCTTGAAGTTTTTTTGAATGTGAATCTTTTGATGCTGCTTTTGCACGCAAGATCTGCATTAGTTTGGTGAATTGTTGGGCAAAGTTTTCAAGTTTTGACTTATTCGGAACAAAATAGAAAATACACCTGGAGAGGGAGTAATAAATAGGCAGTGCCGGGTCCAACTCAACAGTCGACACCTATGACAATTTATTTATGTAATAATCCAATATGATACACACTATCTTTCCACTCCCATGTAACTACCTGGTACCTGGATGCTCACTTTACTGCACTAGCCATATGGGCTTATCTTGGTTCCATAACTTAACATTGTGTGGCCATTTGATTGAATTCATTTAAAAATCAATCATTTATTGAATTCAGTTAGGAACCAATCATTTCTGACCTGATATAAGATGCAAATGTCATTATTTTTTGGATCTCCTGTATTGTGCTAATTACAGTTTTTCCTAAACAGCTCCAAAACCCAAGGATGGATATCCAAACGAGTGAAGAGTTGCTATCAGCCATCCGTGTGCTGGTCACTGAGGACCCATGCAGTGGCCGGTTTGTTTATGGACGACAGGAGCAAAGATCCAAGAAAGCAAAGACGATGCTCTCATCATCCTCCATGAACGGCGGAGGTGGTAATGGCGGTGACAACGCCAAGAACCAGCTCCAGACCCTCCTGACCCGGGCCGGAAATGACAACCCATCCTACAAGACAAAGCAGATCAAGAACAGCCTCTTCAGGTCCACGGTCGAGTTCAATGGCATGCAGTTTGTCGGGCAGCCGTGTGCAAACAAGAAGCTCGCGGAGAAGGACGCAGCTGCGGAGGCACTGAACTGGCTTACAGGGAATGGTGGAGGTGCAGCCACTGACTCTAGGGATGCCGGGAATGCGGATCCAATGTCCGTGTTGATGAAACCACCGCGCAGGAGGCGGCATAGCCATCGGAGGAGGAGCTGATTAGAACAGCACGATCTTTTCCTTCTATTTATGTAGCAATCAAGCAGCGTAACTGATCATAGTAGCTAGCGAGAAAAACTATTATAGAGTGGGCATGAAAGGTGGCAATTTTTTTGACGGAGTGGGCGTGGGAATTTAGAGCACAGTACTGCAGACTGGGCTGCGAGTTGTGTGATGACGTAGCAGAAGAGGACCGCAGAGAGGACACTGGTTGTAACAGTGGAAGGGTGTTGATCCATTTTTCATTGGAGCTACTGGAGTTAAGGGCCTGTTTGGTTTGTGTTAACCATGCAAAGCCCGAAGCTAATGCATCTTCATTTGTAGCAGAAAATGCGTACTTGCTGGGTGTCTGCTCGATAATAAAACCATAGTTGTTGGAGAGCATATTAGTTGAGGAGTTGATCCGTCGAAGACTAACGGGCACTCGGCTGTCATGTGGTCTTTTAGAGCTAGTCAGGCAGCAAAAGGATTAAGCAATATAGTGAGATCTTGACGCGCAGGCCGGCCCAGGAACATGTTTATGATGGGCAGGCCGAGCGGAGTCAGGCCACCACCACTGCACACTGCTGGCACGCTGCCGCAGAGGGAGGTGGAGCCAATTGCGCGGCAATGGCGGTGGAGCATTGGGAGTGACGGCGGCTGACGAGCGGTGACGTGCGTGCAAGGGGATGAATGAATATACTACTACCACTAGCAAAACGGAAGGAAAAGAAAAAGGAGCTCGAGGAACCGAACTGGCTGCCTCGGAACCCTACAGGCTACAGCACAGCCAGCAGCCTGCAGGGCAGGGACAGATGGATCTGCAAGCCGTCAAGCCCATAGTTTTCGTTATCTGGGCGGCCTAGGGGAGATCGTGGCCGAGATCCCGCGCAGCATTATCATAGTCGCCCCCGCATGTGCCGCTGCTCCAGCGAGTCCAGTCCGGTCCGGCCGCCTCCGTCGGCCACGCTGGTTGGAGCTCAAGAAACGCCCGGGTCGACGACAAGGCTTGTATACTTTTTAACTGGTGGGTGGGGGACCGTGGCAGATGCCTTCCTTGATCCCGCCTCGTGTCTCTACCTCCACCTCCCTTTGGCGCGGCCGGTTGTATCCACCGTATGCACGAATCTCGTGCGTGATCCGCGACACGTTTGCTCCCTGTCTCAGAGGCGTAATATGGAAGTTTTTTTTTCTAAAAAAAAATGTAGTCTGAGAGTTTTTTTTTGGCACAAGTGTAGTCTGAGAGTTGACTGCTGAACAGATGAACGTAGAGGGCTAGCTTCAGCTTACTTTTTGCCTGTCTGACTTGATGAGCCCCTGTTTGCCACCATTCCCTTCGCTGAACTCTGAAGGCCTGAACGACCACTTGACAGCCGAGGGTGTTCAAACAACTCTAGAGCACCAAAACTTATAAAATTTATTAAATTAAGATACATCTTGCTATGATGCATTATAAAACATTGTTATTTTATTATATTATTATATGTTGGCCATCATATTATTTGAGCTAACAACCACAAACAAACAAAATATTAAACTTTTAGTATCTTTTGTGGACTTGTGGCTAGATTTGTTGGAATTTGTTTATATAATTATGTTATTTAACAGTTCATTTGTACATGTGGTTAACTCTATGTTGTTAATTATTTATTATATATCATGATGTTGTATCGGTTCGAAAGTATTTGTGGGTGATTCAATTCTCAAGTTTGATACTATGTACCAGCGATTCAATCGGTTCTTTACGATTGGACCAGTAAACCAGCAAACCGATTGGACCAGTAAACCAGCAGACCGATAATCTTACTGTTTCGATCTCCGGTCTGGTCGTAGTAATAACTATGCTTAAGCTTGACAGCAGAATGCGGCGCGGCGGCACCATCAGTTTGAACACCCTCGGCGGCGGCGTGCGCGCGCGAGCGCAGAGGTGGGGCCATCGAATTTGGCGGCAGATTGAGCGGCCCTGTGCAGGGACAGCGCTGACCGCGAGGCTGAGCCTCCGTCATCATTGGCAAGCACGCCTGCAGCAGCCGCCCCCGGCCGGCCGGCGGCCAGTGCTCGATCGACGCGCAGCAAGTGCGCGCTCTGCAGGAGCCTGGACTCTGGAGGAGAGCCGGCGACGAGCCGACGAGCACGTGAGAGAGGCGTGGCGCGCGTGCGCCTTGTGTGTTCGTGTCCTCGTGAGCAGAGCAGAGCACGCGTTGTACGCGCGTACTACGTACGTACGGAGTCCAGCTTCTTCGATCGACAGACGAGAAGAAAACTACATACGTGTACGGTACTGTATATGGTGTACGCTGCTGGTTGGGTTCGGCTGGGCTGGGGCCGCGCGACCGGCCGGCATCTCCGGCAGCAGCTGTGGGTCAGGTCAGCAGCCATCCTCGGGGTCCTCTCTGACATTTGAAATACTCATTTATTGGTTCCTGCGCCTGCATGCGCTAGCGAAGCCTTTGCCGACTCGCTGACACACCATGTTCACTGTGCTGGTGCTCGAGGTTGCCGTTGGAGTGGTGTGAGAAAAAAATATTGTTGTCTGGCTGGTGGCTGGAAGTTACTGCTGGAGTGGTGTGAGAGAAAAATACGGTTGGCTGGTGCTAGAGCATAACAGGGTGAATTTGTTGAGGCTAAGCCGGCTGTCTTAATTAGGGCGCTCTCAGTCTCGTGTTAGTATTATCACGGGATTCGTCGCCATGGAGATTAGTACACACGTTACGTAATGGATGGCCGGCGCGGCGCCTTAATTATCAGCAGCACGTTGTAACAACCCACGTAATAATTATCTTAATTAGGATTAATTGAGAAATTGATATAATCATTAGCACTAATTGTGGAAGCATCCACACACACAGAGACCAAGCCGTGCCCAAGTCGGCCACGAACGCCGCCTGCTAACGCCGTGCGCGACGCGCGTCCCCGCCCATGCCGCACTGCCTCCTTCGCCATCCTCATCCGAGCTGCCAGCTCCTCTCTCACCCGCGTCCTCTTCTTCTTTCTCCTTTCTCCTCCCTTCGTTCTTCTTTTTCTTCCTCTGCTCAAACCGAGCAGAGCGTTGCCATGGCCGCCCCCCCCTCCATGGTGAACTCCCTCCTCCGACCACCTCCGAGCCCCAATCAAGGCACCAAGAGGTAACCCGTGACCCCCTCCAGCTTCCCCAACCCCTAGCCAAAGTCCTCCTCAGCCCAATCGACGGGAATCGAAGCTCCGGACCACCATGAACAGTAGCTCCTCCCCTCACCGTCGAACTTCATCATCCGGCCATCGTTTCGCCCACACAGCGGTTCAAATCGGATGTAAGTAATCTCCTAAAGCTCGTGCTCTCCACGTTCCATCACGTTGGCATCGTTTCCGCGCTCGTTTTTGGGCCATGCCGCCGTCGTCATGCCTCTACTCGCCACGGACTGCCCCTGCGTGGCCCTGTGTTGCGCCATGGTGCGCCACGGGTGCGCTCGGCCCCGCTGGTGCCACCTGCGACGTTCCCGTTGCCGGCCGGTGAGCTGCCGGGGAGCTATGGCCGGTCAAAGACCCGTAGGCCATGGTTGACTGGGTCAGGGACCCTGTGCAAGAATATAAACAATTCTATGGGGCTCTTTGAGAAGTCTGTGACTCATATGAATAGCTCTAAATAGTGCAGTGCAATTCTAGAAAAACTCAGGGGCCTTGCTGTAAAGTAGTCTTTTCTTTTATGCATAAATTAGCTGTTAACTTCTAAAATTTGTATAAAATCATAGAAAAATAAGAAAAATACAAACTAAAATTTGTTGGATTCCTTGTTCTAAGATCTACAACTTTCCTTACAGGTTGATCTTTATTTTCTAAATATTTTTTGCTCTAGTTTACATATTAGTTTAAGTGGCTGTAAACTTTGAAAATGCATAGTAAATCATGGAAAAATCATAAAATATAAAATAAAGATGTTTTGGAATCCTTGTGATTAGATCTATGCAATGAACCTATAATATGACATGTGTTGGTAGAAAAATATTGTCCTAGAATTTTATTCATGCTTGTTAGGGATAAAATCATATATGTAGTTATGTTGCTCCTTTTTGCTGTGAAATTTTTATGGTAGATTAGTCATGTGATGTATGTGATGTGGTAAAAGTTTCAGATTTATTAGTGCACGTGTGCATGAGTTATTGATTTAACTTGGTTAGTGTTTAATAAATAGTTTATGAGTAATAGGAATATGCATAAATAATTATGCTTGCTGATAAATCATGAAAACTTCATGCTAGGGTTGTTTTATATTGTTTTATCACTAGTAAATATTTTATGTTCGGAACATATAGGTTGCTAATCAAAAATAATTTTTATTAGTAGTTAGGCCTGTTCTATTAGAAATAATAGTTTCTTTACATATAAGATCATGATAAATTTATGTAAAATAATTTGTTAAGTATAATTACAGGATATAATCAGTAAGAATTAGTTTGTGCTATTAAATTGTACTCGTGCAACTTATTTCATTCCTAGCATGTGTAATTTATCTTGTTTTGTGCCATGTAAATATAACATTAGGTGTCACACTTAAATACACACCATCTTGGTTCTCTAGTAGTTACTAATGCTTGGTTCTCTGTAAACGAGTGTCCAATGAGATAAGTTCAGAAGAGAGTAATTATCATGTTAAGTATCACTTTTACCGCCTAATAAATTTCACCTATGTTACTGTAGTTTAAGTCTTACATATTTGTAACTAAAGGTACTTAATGTATATAGATGATGCAATTAACATGTGGTAGACTTCTTATTCTTGTGACGATATCCATGATGTCTTGTTAGCTTTAATCACTAGGGCAAGTAACTTCATAAGACAAATCTCAAGGATGAACTAGTCCTTCGGGCGAGGATGAGTGATCAACCTTAGTACGATTTGTACCTTACTTCTTTACGACAACGTACCACGCATTACTTTCTGGTCGTCCTTAGAATATGTGCTTATGCCTCTTTTGTGCATGCATGTGCATCTATGCATATCATTTAGGTACGAGGGTAGATCAATTGAAGGACGATTGGAACATGAAGATGGGGAAAACTCCAAAAGATGGTGTGTTAGTTTCTATCCAGAAGGTGGTGGATTGTCTATCATGAAGCTCCAACCTACTAACTTATAGCGATACTTTACTCCCAGGCAATCCCCGGTGCATGTCCTATTATTTTAAATTATGACTCACTATATATATTATTACTTGTGCATTACGTTTCAGGAGTTGTTTGGAACCCTGATTGCATGATCCCTAGTTTTCTTTGAGTTATACTAGTATGTATAGGACGATAGAAATGCTATGCTTAATGGTTCCCGGTAGAAGTCGAGTGATTTTTTTGTCACTCGCGAGATATAAGATGTTTAGAAGTCGAGTAATTTCCGGTTACTCACGAGATATAAGATATATTTATATTCCAGTACATGAGTTGTTGAATTTGATATGGAATGAATGGAGAATTGAGACCGGACGGAAAAAGATGAGGATATATAGGTATGGCAGCAGGACAGGGTTCCTGGGTGTCTTAGTCCCGTCTGTGTCGGTTAAGGACCGTCCGTTATCTGGCCCTGCTGATCATGTTTGAATTGTACTAACCGCATGCCGGGAGTAGGAGGTAGTCGAAACCGATAAGCCGAGTACTGCCTTGTTTCTAAAGTACAGAACTTCTACCCACCCCTTAGGGCAGTCGAGTGGCCGCGGAGAATTGGGAAGCATATGTTTACTTTAGGTGGTCTCTCGTAGGGCTCGGTTGACTATATGCAGGTGGGGCAGTTCTGTAGTTCGAGGCGGGGAGGGGAATGGTTGGTTCATATTGTCCGACGGGGTAAATACGTGCCGTGTTGGTTAGGTCCACCTTGCAAGTGTTGGTTAGGTCCATCTTGCAAGGTTAAATCGGATCGATTCGCCGTCAGTCGCTCTCGGATATGAGCACCTTGATCGCAGCACCGCATCGTAGTAATGAGTTGGAATGTGAATGATATATGAGAAGGATTATTTTGAACTGTTATTTAATGCTCCATCATGATTGCTCTAGTTAGGAGGCAAATATTACATGATGGTTACCATACAAAAATCCTGAGCTAAAATATAGAAAATAAGGATCCACTTTTAGTTGCTTTTCTGCAAAATAAACTACCAGCCAGAAAGCTTTGCATTTCTAGATATGTGGGCTAAGTATACCCAATAGTCGGGTAAGTCTTGCTAAGTATTAGTATACTCAGGGTTTGTTGTTTACCCTGTTTCAGGTATAAAAGCTAATCAGGATTAACATCGGTGGGCTCGATATGACGTCCTCGTGTCTTCGTAGTTATCGTTTTATTTCATTTTATTTTAGTTGGTTTCTAATGAAAATCTTCCTCAGGTTAGACTCTCTCTACCGCTGCTATTATCTATTATGTGAACTTTAATTTGAAAAAGTTATTTTGTAAATACCTTAATATTGTTTACTATTTTGTAAAATTGTATCATGCTGGTACTGTCTGCGCTCGCCGTCGCGCGAGACTTCTGGTGTGTTTCGATCGGCCTGTGGGTTGAAAACAGTCTGTCAAGTTACACTTAATTAAGCTAATGCACCTGATGTGTTGAAATGATGACCATTACGCTTAATTAAATATTTTAACTTGGCGGTTCTGTCACACACGTGCGGCTGCAGGCCCTGTCGAGCTGTCATATGGATGCCGGCCGCCCATGCCAAATTAAGAATATTGGCCATTTTTTGCAAGCTGATGGAGCACACTATATATACTAAACACATTTGATGATTTAAACCGCACGATCACTAGTCGGGGTTGCAGACATCACACAGCATGAATGAATTCCGGTAGGAAGATAAGCTAGCCAGTCCCATGCATGGGATGGCTGGTTAATTACTCTGTCTTGACTCTTCCGGAGCCGTCGCTGCGGTGCACGTGAGCGTCCACAGGCGCGATGCGCGAGCCCCATGTCTAGATGCATGAATGAATCCCTCCCTTTGAATCTTTGATGAGAAAGGACTGTTAACGCATCGTCTTACGTATGCAAAGTATTTTGTATCCGTATCTATTTCTAAATGACATAACGTTTCCATCAACAATTTTAGTTTGATCCAGAATATATCATCGACAAATGGGCCTGAAATGTGTAGGATGAGAACAAAACAATAACATTATATTCTAATCTAAACAAACTTGAATGCAATAAGAACGTTTCAACGTAACAAAAACTGCGTTGAAGAAAACACATCGGACAAAAATGTAGGGGTACTCGACATCAGTGGCAACGTATGGACATATTTGCTAGTAAATTATAAGCGTGGTATTCTTATGCACCGCGGTTACATGCTGTCAGTGTATATAAAATTCTAGCTACTCCACTCTGAATTGTTAGTCGATCTATTTTTTTTGTTAATAAGCTGAATTTATTTAGCTCTGTCAAATTTATAGATAAATGTTTAAACATCTGCAACAGAAAACTAGTTCAGATTTGCTACACTATGAAGCATATATCGATAGTGCATAGTGTCCTAGATACTTTTCTATAAGCTTGATATCTTTTCAAAAAAAAAAGCTTGATAAGAAATAGATAATTAGTTTGACTTAGGGTAAAATTGAAACGAATTATAATTTGAAATAATGAAGTACCAGTTAGAGATTAAAAAGTTGATTATAAATTGATTGTATCAAACGATAATAATAATAATTATTATTCGCCTGGCAATGGAGCGGACTGTGGAGGCAAACTTGTACAGCAACATGCATGCATGATCTGCGTCCAGTGCCGGGCAGCTGGTTGTCAAACACGTATGCACTTTGCGTGCATCTTCACACATGGATCACATGCGTGTGTGCGCGCGTCACACGCGTCTCCCCGGTCGTCGTCCGTTCCCGGCCGGGGCAGTCGTCCGTTCCCGGCCGGGGCAGTCGTCGTTCATGCACCGTACCCCATCCTTAGCTTGCGACCAAGAGTAAAATTGACGATGGCACATGTAAACAAACCGTCCACTGCAAAGGGCTTCTCGCAGATCGATTCAGAAACCAGAATGCCTGGCCAGCGTCCACGCACGCACCCTGACTGAAACTCTGAAAGAAAGAAAGAAAGCGGCAGTTGAGAGAGCAAGCCAGCAGAATAGCGTAGAGTTTTTTTCTTTCTTGGGTCGGTTCCTACAGTTAGAAACATCTTGTACTATTTTTTTTTTCCATCTTAATGAAAAACGTGCTCAGACCTGTCGCGAAAAATAGAGAAAGCCAGCACCCACCGGTGCCACCACTGCGTACGTGTGTACCGCGACAACAAAGCCTATAGCCCAGCAGCAGTTGGCTTGACTGGCTGTGTCGTTGCGTAGCGCGGCAGCTCGTGCCCCGTCCAGCCTGTGCCTGTCGAGACTCGAGACTGGCCACTGCCGTCGCCACCGCTTCCTCCGTTGAGGAATGACAGTACTCTATTTTATTTGTGATGAGTAAATTATCAATCGTGTGGTGTGATCGTGTGCTTGGTCTTTGGATTACAGGTACACGGGCGTCGAGTGTCGACGGAGAGATGCCGTGGAGGAGCTCGGGCCGGGCGGCAGCTGTGGCGTCCACTCCTGGATCGAGGGCACAAGCGGCGACGGAAGACGGGTTTCTTGGTTTGCGCCACAAAACTAAGGAGGCAGACGGTGGTTGAAGACGCCAAGTCGTGGAGGCACGGGCGTCGGTCTTGGGACTGACGGAGGCGACGGGCGTCGATGACGTCTAGGACCTCGCTGCGGGCGAGGAGGTGACGGGCATCGGGCGGCGTCTAGGGCCGTCAGAAGGCCGAGGCGGGAACGGTGTCTAGGGCCACGACGTGGAGGCGGGAATCTTCCCGTGCGTAAAGTTTTGGCGATTTTCTCAAAACCAGCCACCTACCCGGGTTTCACGGACCCTCCAAAACCGCGGACCGGATCTTTATCGACGTGGCGGCATCGCAGTGTAGACTTCCAGTCGAAGAAAGAAACTCCGCCGTCGATTGAGATCGTGTACAGGGTTGCTGCAGACCCGACCGGCCTGACCGGTCTGGACACAGCCAGGCGTATTTAAGTCCCCCCTCACCTGGTCGTGGGGGTTGAGTCTCTTGAGTCCTTTTCTGTTTTCTCCTTCCCCTTCCCCGTGCTCCAGGTTAGGGCCAAGGTCTCCAACGCAAAGAAGGGTTAGATTATAGCTAATCTCTCAAATCTAGAGGGTGGATGATGGTGTGGTAGGCTCTAGCCTTGTATAGGTGAATTCCTCTGAGATTCATGAATGAAATTCGTTTGAGATTCACATTTGTGTGCTGAGTTCTCGTCCTCCCCTTCCTCCCTTGCGTTTTGGGTTTGAATTCTCTTCTTTTGGTGTGTTTTGTGTTTGGAGGAGACAATCTTTTGAATTCGTGTTTTGATGAACTCTTTGTGACGATTCTAATCCATCAAGCCTAGTGCCAAACCCTCTGGAATCGCGAGTTCTCACGAATTGTAGTTTTTTACGTTCTTGAGAAAACCCCAATCCACTTTGATCTTCCCTCGAATTCTCAAGATCCTTTAATCTTTTGGGAGAGATCTCTTGGGGACATGTTCACGGGACATATGTGAAGGTATCCTCCAAGTTTCGTTGGATTTGGACTTTGTTTGTTCGAGATTCAACATTTGAAGCTTTGTTTGCGGGCTGTCTGGGAGCAACCGGTCTGACCGGTCGGTGAAACCGGTCTGACCGGTCTGAAAACGTCCACTCCAGCCCGACCGATCTGACCGGTCGGAGCGAGCAGTCAGACCGGTCTGATCCAGTGAAACTGCTGTTTGGAGGATTTCTCGCTATTGCTTCCGTTTCGCTTCCTAGGGCGTTTTGCTTAGAGATAGCTAGTCCATAGCTACTCTCTCATATCATAGATTTGAGAGTTTGTGGTGATTTTCGGGATATAGGCCGACGGATCAATTTCGAGAGAAATTTTGATCGGCTCTCATTCACCCCCCTCTGGTCGCCCTTGCGGTCCCTCAATTAGTATCAGAGCTTGGTTAAGATTTTCAGTACCTTGACCGGTTCGAAAACCATTTGGCGAACATGGCGAGTCTTGGTAAGATCCCTGTATTTGCCGGCGAGGATTATGCTTATTGGAAGATGCGTATGCGAGCTTTCTTGCAAAGCATGGGAGCCATGGTTTGGGAGATTACCAAGAACCAGGCTTACGAGGTGCTTGCCGTTCGGACCACACCTCTTCAGGTGTCCGATCACGAGGCCAATGCCAAGACTGTCAATGCCTTGTTCGCTGGCATTTCTCGTGCGGAGTTCTCACGCGTCCAGGGTTTTCAGGAAGCCCACAAGGTTTGGACGTGCCTTGAGAACTACCACGAGGGCACACCTCAGGTCAAGGCCAGACTGTTCGAGACTCACCGGCGTGAATATGAGAATTTCACACAAGGGCCGGGTGATAGCATTGGCGACATGTTCAGTCGGTTTCAATCGATTGTGAACAAAGTCAATGCGAACAGATCTGCTGATACCCTTGAGTACACAGAGCATGAGAAGGCCCTCAAGTTGCTCTACACACTTGACCGCTCTGTGTGGGATCTCAAGGTGAACACGATCATCGAGTCTGCAGGCTATGAGACTCTGACCGTGAATGAGCTTTTCAGCAAGCTCAAGGCCACGGAGGTGGATAACTAGACACGGGCCAAGCTCAATGGTGCCCCTCCTTCCAAAAGCATCGCTCTTGTGACTGGCCCAGGTGGATCGAGCTCTAACGCTAACTCTGCTCTTGGCTTTTTAGTTGCCTCTCTGCCCCCTATTACAGATGAGCAGCTAGAGACGCTGGGCGACGACGACTTGTGCCTTCTCATCATCAAGTTCCAGCGTGTCCACCACAACCGGCAGAGGCGGAAGAACCCCGGGTGCTACCACTGCGGTGATCCGAATCACTTCATCGCCGAGTGCCCCAAGAAGTCTGGCGGTGGCCAGAACAACAACCCCGACTACTACCGCCACCGTGACCGCGACGAGGGAGGCTCTAACAAAGAGCGTCGGTGCCACAAGCACTGCAGTCGTGATCGGGGAGGATGCTTCGACAAGGAGTCGCTCAAGAAGCGCTTCCAGTACAAGGCCAAGAAGCGGGAGAAGGCCTTCCTGGCGCAGCTCAGCGACCTCGACAAGTGCTCCGACACCGACCGCTCTTCTTCACCGACCTCTGAAGACGACAAGAAGAAGAAGAAGCGTGACAAGGATGCCACCGGCTTCATCGGCCTTTGCTTGGCGGCCGATCGGTGCAAGGGCTTCTGCACCATGGTGGGTGAAGCAAATGGTGCTCGTGCGTCTTCGGGTGAACATGCTACACCGACGCACGTCGACTCTTCTCCTGGATCCGAGAGTGATTCAGAGGTAAACTCCACCATCGACCTCCTTGATACTGAGGTTAGGGAGTTGTACGCCGCTCTCGACAACCAGAAGAGGCTGCTTAAGGAAGCAGCTAGAGAGCATAGAAAGCTTAGAGCTGACCTTGCTTGTGCTAGGGAGAAATCTAGTGAGGATGAGTGCGCTGGCTGCATATCTCACATGAATGATCTTGTTGCTCTCCGTGCCAAGTATGATGAGAACGTCGCGGACTTGGATGTTGCCAAGACCTCGCTTTCTGATGTGTCTCACGAGCTAGCCAAGGTCAAGCATGAACTTGAACTAGTTAAGGACGCTCCCATTATTAGTGATGTGCTTGAATGCAATGAGTGTCCTATCTTTAAGTCTGATCTAGCTTCTTTGCAATCTAAGTTTGCCATTGTTGTTTGTGAACTAGAGGAGATTAGATCTAGGCCTGTTCTGTTTGGTGCCTGTAAGCTTTGTCCCACGCTTAGGTCGGAGTTAGATGAGAAAAATGCCTTGATTAAGTCTTTTGGGAAGACTAAGGTCGGGGAGTCTAGCCCACCTATTGATTGTCATGTTTGCCCTGGTTTGATCTCTGATTTGGATAATCTTACGGTAGAGAAAGCCAACTTGGAGAATGAGAATACCTATCTTAGGGCGATTCTTAGTTGGGTTTCTGCTAGTGAGCCGCAGTTGGGCATGATGATCAAGCAGTTCAAGCGTGGTGATGGGTTTGGGGTCGGTTACACATACACGAAGTCAGACTTTGACAAGTTGTATGGTAAGATCGCCAAGGCTGCTGGAGCTCCAAGTGCTTTGAACACTGCTAGCACAAGCACACAGCCTTCGCTTGTTGACCCCGTGGAGGGTGTGCTTAAAGAACCACAGAAAGCACCTCCACAGAAGCAAGTTTGGGTTCCAAAGCCCAATGAACTGAGGAATCCCCTCGATACTCTCCCTGCTGCCGCAGCCCAGGTTGCCCAGAAGAAGGGGGCTGCTCCTCCCCGTCCGCAGGTTAGGCCTCCACCTCCCAAGAGAGGTGAGGTACCACTGCGAGTACTGTGACAGAGAGGGTCACCTGGAGGAGTTTTGCTTCAGGAGGAAGCGGGCTGTGAGGTGTGAGCAGGAGAGACAAAACTTGGACATGTACTCTGCTCGGGTGCATGGTCCTCCTCGACGTGGTGGTAGGCAAGATGCAAGGGCACGCCGTGTAGGTGGAGGACAGGGAGACGGTTTAGGTTACGTGCTACAGTGGGTGGTCGCTTTGCTGGTCGTGCTCCTGGTAGTCCTCAGTACGGCTATGAACCACGGGACCGAGGCTTTGGAGGAGGTTACGATGCACCACGCTTTCCTCGCGGTGGTGGTCGTCAGCCTCACGGTAGAGGGGACAGGGGACACACTTTTGATCTCGCTAACCCTTCTGTAGAGCAAATGGCTCGACACTGGTTTGCTTTTCACTTTGCTAACCCCAGTGTTGAGACATTTGCTCACCCTTTGTCTCACTACTGATGTGCAGGTTGGAGGCTTGGAGAACAGGTGGATCATGGACTCCGGTTGTTCGCGCCATATGACCGGGAATGACAAATGGTTCTCCAGCCTCACCCCGACGCGCCACAAAGAATACATCATATTTGCGGATAATGGTAAGGGCAAGGTACGTGGTGTTGGTGCTATGAGAGTTTCTGATCGCTTCACCCTGAGAGAGGTTGTTTTGGTTTCGAATCTTGGCTTTAATTTGCTCTCTGTTTCGCAACTTCTTGATGAGGGGTTTGAAGTTCGCTTCAACGAGGGTTGTTCTCGAGTTTTGGATTCCAGAGGAGACCTGGTTTGCCGGATCGTTCCTTGTGACCGAGTTTTCTTGGTCGATTTCTCTGGAACTCCTTTTGGCCCTTCTTGTTGCTTGTTGGCTGATCCTTCTTCTGATCTGTGGAAGTGGCATAGGAGACTTGGACATTTGAGTTTTGACTTGTTGTCGAGACTTAGCTCACTTGGCCTGATCCGAGGATTGCCCAAATTAAAGTTTGAAAAGGACCTTATTTTGCCATCCGTGTCGTCACGGGAAGATGATTGCCGCTTCTAATCCGCCTGTTAATCAGGTGATGACCGCTCACCCTGGAGAGTCGCTACACATGGACACAGTAGGTCCTTCTCGGGTGATGTCAGTTGTGGGAAGTGGTACGTTCTTGTGATCGTGGACGACTTTTCTCGCTATTCTTGGGTCTTTTTCATGAGAACCAAGGGTGAGACTTTCGAGTTTGTTCGAGACTTGATCTTGAGGTTGAAAAATGAGCTACCCCAGGCCATGAGAGCAATTCGCAGTGATAATGACACAGAATTCAAAAACGCTCGTTTTGACACCTTTTGCTGTGATCAAGGTCTTGAACACCAGTACTCTTCCCCCTACACTCCACAGCAGAATGGAGTTGTAGAACGGAAGAATTGGACGCTGGTTGAGTTGGCGAGGACGATGCTCGATGAGCATAGGACTCCTCGAAAGTACTGGGCTGAGGCGGTTAATACCGCTTGTTATGTGTCCAACCGCATTTTCTCGCATGCTTTCATGCACAAGACTTCTTATGAGTTGCGATTTGGACGCCAGCCCCGTGTTGACCATCTCAGAGTTTTCGGTTGCCGGTGTTTTGTGCTGAAAGAAGGAAATCTTGATAATTTTGAGTCTCGCTCGTCTGACGGCATTTTTCTCGGTTATGCATCTCATTCCAGAGCATACCGTGTGTTGCTTATTGATTCTAACATCGTCAGAGAGACTTGTGAAGTCACTTTCGATGAGACTGCACCGTGCAATGCTTCTGTCTTTGAAGTTACAGGAGATGATGAGCTCGGCACCTCCATCTTTGAAGATGAGGAGGAAGAAGCTGTGGAGGGTAATGCTGAGGCTACCACGCGTGCTGTGGACCCAGTCGCCTCCGCCACGAGCTCGGACGATGATGACGGCCCCGATCCTACTACGTCTACTTCCCGGGGGCCAGTCGAGCAGGTGGCTCAGCCTTCCCCAGCTGCACCTGAGGAGACACCAGCTTTGGTTGAGGAGGAGGCGACTTCGACAAGGGAAGCACCGCGACACATTCAGCGTCGTCATCCACCTCAACAGATGCTAGGTGACCTCAATGAGAGAGTCACACGGTCCAAGGTAACAAGTATCGCTGGCTTTGCTCATTCAGTGTTTGTTACCTCCATTGAGCCCAAAGATATTGGACACGCTCTTTCTGATTCTAATTGGGTCAATGCCATGCATGAGGAACTCGAAAATTTTGAAAGAAACCAAGTTTGGGTTTTAGTCGAGCCTCCACCTGCTTGTAATCCCATCGGAACGAAGTGGGTTTTCAAAAACAAGCAGAGTGAGGATGGGTTGGTTGTTCGAAACAAGGCTCGTCTTGTTGCCCAAGGGTTTTGCCAAAAAGAAGGGATTGATTTTGAGGAAACTTTTGCCCCTATTGCTCGCTTGGAAGCGATTCGGATTTTTCTTGCATTTGCTGCTTCTAAGGGTTTTAAAGTTTTCCAAATGGCCGTTAAATCTGCCTTCTTAAATGGTTTTATCGAAGAAAAGGTTTATGTGAAACAACCCCCTGGTTTCGAAAATCCCAAGTTTCCAAATCGTGTTTATAAATTTCAGAAAGCACTTTATGGTTTGAAACAGACACCTAGAGCTTGGTATGATAGACTGAAAACATTTTTGCTGGCTCAAGGTTTTAAAATGGGATGTGTCGATAAAACTCTGTTCTTCATGCGGTCTGGCACTGATTTTCTATTAGTTCAGATATACGTGGATGATATTATCTTTGGTGGCTCTTCTCACGCTCTTGTCTCCAAGTTTTCTGAGCAGATGTCCAGGGAGTTCGAGATGAGCATGATGGGCGAGCTGCAGTTTTTCCTCGGGCTGCAGATCAAGCAAACCCCTCAGGGCACGTTCGTCCATCAAGCGATGTACACCAAGGACCTGCTGCGGAAGTTCGATATGAGTGACTTGTCTCCTTAGCCGACTCCGATCAGCACATCGACGGCGCTTGATGAGGACTTTGACGGCGAGGCGGTGGACCAGAAGGAGTACAGGAGCATGATCGGCTCTCTCATATATCTGACGGCGACGCGGCCGGACATTCAGTTCGGCGTCGGCCTCTGTGCGCGGTATCAGGCTTCGCCGTGCACCTCCCACAGGCAGGTGGTGAAACACATCTTCAGGTATATGAAATTCACCCCTGAGTTTGGTCTCTAGTACTCTGCGGATTCTTCTCTGGTTTTGGTGGGCTTTTCTGATGCCGATTTCGGTGGGTGTCGGTTGGATCGCAAGTCGACATCCGGCACTTGTCAATTTCTCGGTACATCTTTGGTGTCTTGGTCCTCTCGCAAGCAGGCTAGCGTAGCGCTTTCTTCCACAGAAGCTGAGTATGTTGCTGCTGCTAGCTGTTGCTCCCAGATCCTATGGATGAAACAAACCTTGCAGGATTATAGACTGATTTTTGATAGGGTTCCCATTTTTATAGACAACATGTCTACTATAAGCATTGTAAAGAACCCTGTCCTACACTCCAGAACCAAACACATCGATATCCGGTTCCACTTCCTGCGAGATAACCATGAGAGAGGCCACATAGACGTGATCCATGTCCCTTCAGAGAGGCAAACCGCAGATATCCTAACCAAAACTCTTGAGCAGGACACCTTTGCTCGCTTGCGAGGGGAGCTTGGGGTTTGTTACCCTTTTTGATCGCTGACTTTTCTTTGGTTAGCTTTGTAGGTCTTGTTTATTTTTCTCTTCGTTTTCTAGGTTTGGTAGTTGCATTGTGCATATGCATTGTACATTTCTGCATTTTGCATTGCTTCACTTGCACTAGTATTCTTGTATACACTGCTATGATCTTCTAGTGCTTGCTAGTGTGAGTGTATAAATGTGATCATGTATAGCTTGCTCCATTGTGTATATGACTTCATCTGAGTTAAGCTATTTTGTGTTGAAAATTTGAAAACATGGTCACCTTGTCTTGGCTACTAGCATGTTAGGGCGTGTTGATATGCTTTGCTATCTCATTCATGCTAGTTTAGCCTTTCGTTAAGCAATTCATACTTGACATGATCTAAAATTGGTAAAATTGCTTGAATTGTGCCTGAAATGGAATGGAAAGATCCAGGTGGGATTGCTTGTCGCACTGATCGAGCTTTCGAGACGGCTCACTTTGCACTTGTGAGAACCCGGGCAAGGCTGTGTATGACTGAAACGAGTGTCTTAAGCTTCTGACTGCCCTTGGCATAGGCTTGGCCTCGTTGCTAAGTAAAGCATGACAAGCTTTCAATCCCTGGCATTAATAATTTGATTGAAAAATGAATGTTTGCAACTTGCTATGGCTGTTTTCGCTCACCTGTATGAGTTTGATTAGCACTGTCTTTCATTCCCTACTTGCTAGTGCTAGATCAAGGGTGAAGTTTTTTTTCCTCCTAAACTGGAACTTGCCTAGCTCTAGACTAATTTGATATACCCTGTTGAGCTAGATGCAGGTCTTGTTTATGGATGCACACGTGCTTGTGACTAGTTGTTGCTCATAACATTGTATCCCTGAATGCTTTCACTTACACCTCCTGCATTGCATTCATTGCATAGCATATGTTCAGGGGGAGTCTCAGTTTCAGGGGGAGTTTTAGGTCCTTTTAGCCTTGATGTGTGCAAGTGCCAACAAGGGGGAGATGTTAGTGATCGAACAAAAACTTGTTGTGCATAGGGCTTTGAGAGTGCATACATGTGGTGAGGGTTGCACTGGTTACATACATGTGGGGAGAGTTGCACTGGTAAGGGGGAAATGCATTCAGTGGGAGTTTCTGCTTTGTTTAGCTCCTGGTTTTCCCTCCGCTTCTGGCATGACTGTGTCGAGCCCTGCCTCTGTCTTTGAGGAGTCATGCTTGTGTTTGATCGATTGCGTCGAGCCGTTGCCCTTGTCTGAGGGAATCGATCTTTGCTTGGTCAAGTGACTTGTTCTTGCTTCTTTCGAGCTTTTGTCACTTGTTCAAGTTCTCTCTTGTTTCTTTGTTCTTCACTGTTTTTTGCTTCTCTCTTGGTTCGCTTTGTGGTGTGTTGACAATGCACTCATCAAGGGGGAGATTGAGGAATGAGAGTACTCTATCCTGCTTCTGATGAGTGAATTGTCAACCGTGCGGTGTGATCGTGCGCTTGGTCTTTGGATTGCAGGTACACGGGCGTCGAGTGTAAACGGAGAGTTGCCGTGGAGGTGCTCGGGGCGGGCGGCAGCTGTGGCGTCCACTCCTGGATCGAGGGCGCAAGCGGCGACGGAATGCGGGTTTCTTGGTTTGCGCCACAAAACCAAGGAGGTGGACGACGGTTGAAGACGCCAAGTTGTGGAGGCACGGGCGTCGGTCTCGGAACTGACAGAGGCGACAGGCGTTGACGGTGTCTAGGGCATCGCTGCGGGCGAGGAGGTGACGGGCGTCGGGCATCGGGCGGCGTCTAGGGCCGTCAGAAGGCCGAGGCGGGAACGGCGTCTAGGGCCACTGCGTGGAGGCGGGAATCTTCCCGCGCGTGAAGTTTTGGCGGTTTTCTCAAAACCGGCCACCTACCCGGGTTTCGCGGACTCTCCAAAACTGCGGACCGGATCTTCATCGACGTGGCGGCATCGCAGTGTAGACTTCGAGTCAAAGAAAGAAACTCCGCCGTCGATTGAGATCGTGTACAGGGTTGCTGCAGACCCGAACGGTCTGACCGGTCCCTAGGACCGGTCTGACCGGTCTGGCCACAGCCATGCGTATTTAAGTCCCCCCTCATCTGGTCGTGGGGGTTGAGTCTCTTGAGTCCTTTTCTATTTTCTCCTTCCCCTTCCCCGTGCTCCAGGTTAGGGCCAAGGTCTCCAACGCAAAGAAGGATTAGATTATAGCTAATCTCTCAAATCTAGAGGGTGGATGATGGTGTGGTAGGCTCTAGCCTTGTATAGGTGAATTCCTCTGAGATTCATGAATGAAATTCGTTTGAGATTCACATTTGTGTGCTGAGTTCTCGTCCTCCCCTTCCTCCCTTGCGTTTTGGGTTTGAATTCTCCTCTTTTGGTGTGTTTTGTGTTTGGAGGAGACAATCTTTTGAATTCGTGTTTTGATGAACTCTTTGTGACGATTCTAATCCATCAAGTCTAGTGCCAAACCCTCTGGAATCGCGAGTTCTCACGAATTGGAGTTTTTTTACGTTCTTGAGAAAACCTCAATCCACTTTGATCTTCTCTCGAATTCTCAAGATCCTTTAATCTTTTGGGAGAGATCTCTTGGGGACATGTTCACGGGACAGATGTGAAGGTATCCTCCAAGTTTCTTTGGATTTGGACTTTGTTTGCTCGAGATTCAACATTTGAAGCTTTGTTTGCGGGCTGTCTGGGAGCAACCGGTGAGACCGGTTTCAACCGGTCTGACCGGTCTGAAAACGTCCACTCCAGCCCGACCGGTCTGACCGGTCGGAGCGAGCGGTCAGACCGGTCTGATCTAGTGAAACTGCTGTTTGGAGGATTTCTCGCTATTGCTTCCGTTTCGCTTCCTAGGACATTTTGCTTAGAGATAGCTAGTCCATAGGTACTCTCTCGTATCCTAGGTTTGTGGGTTTGTGGTGATTTTCGGGATATAGGCCGACGGATCGATTTCGAGAGAAATTTTGATCGGCTCCCATTCACTTTGTGGGTTTGTGGTGATTTTCGGGATATAGGCCGACGGATCGATTTCGAGAGAAATTTTGATCGGCTCCCATTCACTCCCCTCTGGTCGCCCTTTCGGTCCCTCGTACATCCCGTGCTAGCTCGAGATCATCAGATGCCGGGCAGCCCCCGTGACGCGCCGTGCCCTAGCTAATTGCCTAATTCTGGGGTCGTCGTCATCTGTAAATGTTCCCTGGACAGCGGCTTCCAACCTATCCTGTTGGTGGTTGCAGCGCCCTGGCCAATTATGTTAAGCCCATCTCCCTAGCTAATGCTAATCTCCGGTTAGACAACCTTGGATCTGCCCGGTCTTCTGAATTTCTGATCTGCTCCAGCACTCGCTGCACATGTACGCATGTATCCCACTTGCTGCCTCTGACCACTAGAGGATAAGATAAGAGGCCTTTCATTCAGACTTGAATTTCAGAGGCATCAATCCCTGGACAAAGGCATGCGCATGTGTATATGCAGATTTGATTTTAGTAAACAGTTGCAAAGATACATCGATTGATTTCTGCAGTGCTAAATCTGTTCTCTCCCTCTATTTAATTCTATATATACGCGCGCTCTGCACTGTATTAATTTTCTTCGAAGAAGGAAACAACGGCTCATACTGTTTCCAACAGGAATGTCCAGGACAGGACTTGTCTTCTCCTGTGGAGAGAGCCGCTAACCGGCTACTCCTGTTTTACCACAAAGATTCAGACAGGTGGTGAGTTCGATCTACCACCAGCAGTGAAGTTCCTTTTTATCTTTTTTTTTCCAATTCGACAGTGGATGACTATTCTACTTGCTACTATGTTCTTGTCAGGCTAGCTCCAACATTGGCCTAGCTACTATGTGCTCATTATTGCAAGTTGCCTGCAGGCAATAGGATCCCCAACGACGACAGTAACCTGACTACTGGTGCTAGAGCACTGGTTAGCACCAGGAATGTGTCCGGAAACCACCTATGTGTGCCGGCCGCATGTACAACACTGCAACAGTGCACATGACTCAGAACCAGCTCACAGATCACATTTGCAATCAAAGGCAGCCGGCATAGATTCTGTTTAGCCATCTAGTAAATCTTTGCAATTGTATATGCATAGTGAGGATCAGAGTTCAGAGGTAGCCTTCGGGTGACATGAGACGCGTCGGTTTTGCATTTTGGCTCAATTGGTTCACGCTACGCTATTCTATTCTAGGGGAGAATTTTTTATGCATGAAGTAATAAATAAAGTCAATTTGTAAAACTTTTTCAGAGATGGGTGTAACTTTTCGCGACGAATCTAATGACAGTAATTAATAGATAATTATGTACAATGATGCTACAGTAACTATTCTCTAATCGCGCGGTCAAAGGCCTCATTAGATTCTTCAGGGTTCCTAGCGCGGGGGTTCTGAAGTTAGTTTTGTAAACTGATTTTGTTTGACTCTGTAATTAACAGTCAAACATGTTACTATTCACTAGCACAGCGCAAACCAAACGGGCCTTTATTTCTTTGGGAACGCCTTTTGGTCCCTGTGAAGTATCCATATGATCTTTGGGGGTGAGCACAGAGCCCCCTGCTGTGTCTATGGCACTTGCCGTAGAGACGCATTCCATTGCATCTGTAGCCTTAACCTGCCTCTAAGTCTTCACAAAACTCTAACAACACATTTTGCATTGCTGTATATCGTTCTCCTGAACCTGATGCAGCATCTTGTCATTTCTCACAACTCAGAAGCGTCCTTTCAATTTGCCCTGTGAACCTTTCGTGCATCTGAAACAGTCCCAGTAAGGCTACGAGTTGAAGTTACAACATGGAATTTTCCTGCTGTTCTACTTCACTTTCCAGACATTTTTGCGGTCCTACGGTATTAGGGTGCTGTTGACCGGACACCGGCTAGAGCGATAGGCAAATGGTGGTGGCAACGTCGGTGATCCGATCCCTCCATAATAATAGGACCAACAGTGAAGAGGAAGTGAAAAATCTTACCTTTTTTATTCTTGTAACCATTGATACACGTAATAATTAGACACTATTATTTTTTTTCTCTCTAGCAAATAATTCCCACGACATAAATATGATTTTAAAAAATCAGTTTCTTTCTATCTGTAATACTTTTGCTGGTTCTTTTGTTTTTTTATTTCTTGGATTAACAGCGCACACAGGACACAGTCATGATTTATCGCATATTAAGGGGCCTTGAAAGTTGAAACTAGTAATTTTGTGTTTTTGAGGGGAGAGAGACAATGCTGAACTTTAAAATGCATCGGAAGCCGTCTGCAGTTAGTTTACATTCCACAAGTTGCTGATGCACGTCTCTTGACGGCCGCCATGTACTTGTTTGTTACTTAAAGTAGAAGGGGACAGCATCAGATGGAGTTAACGTGAACTACATAGCACACACACACACTACAGGATTATGTTGATGCATTGTACTTTAATTTACAGTATCTATCTCCTCACGTCGAGGGCATCTTCTGCTACGCCATAGAAACTTCCCTTCTTCCAATACCAGCAGCAGATGGCAACTTGATTTGTGGTGGACTAGTCAGTACAGCATAAACTTGGAATGCTAACAATAATACTTGTGGAGAGCTATCCAAGACGACCCATGGAGAAAGGCGAAGGAGGCCTCAAACTCAAGAACACCAAAACATGGCACGTTGCGTAGCACAAGGGTGTGTCGCTCATAGAGTCGTCTTCCTCTGGTCCTTTTTCTTATTGCTGCATTTTTTTAACCAATTTGGTAGATGATTTGATTGATGTGATCATCTCCTTTTAGAAGAAGAGAACTTATTTTGAGCTGGAGCTGATCCCTGCGTTCCATGCATGGTTGTTTCCGAGATCTCATCTGATCAGATCAAGAACACGAGATAATATTAATTTCATCAGATGAGCGGTGCCATAACAATCCAGATCTCTCCTGTCACTCCAATTATCATAAATATTATTGCAAAAAAAACTTTCTTTTACTCAAATAATCAAAAGAAACAAAACAGCCACACCTAGCCTAAGGATAACATTTTTTCAGATAGTGAAAATAGCAGTACAAAGACGGGAGAATTTTGTACACAAGCATGAAGAAAAACACTGATGAATAGGCATGAGAAGCGGGTCAGGTGGGGGTCAGATTGTTGGGGACATTTACTGGGAGTTTGGGACATTCTTTTGTACGCACGAGTAAAGTTTTAGTTCCCATCTCATAAACCCCGTAAACACAAAAAAATATCACATCGAATATTTCGACACATGCATAGAGTATTAAATGAAGTCTATTTATAAAATTTATTCCATGGATGGACTGTAAATCGCGAGACGAATCTAATGAGCCTACTTAATTCATGATTTGCAACAGTGATGATACAGTAACCAACCGCTAATTATTGATTAATCATGAATTAATTAGCATCATTAGATTCGCCTCGTGATTTACAACTCATCTGTGCAAAAAATTTTGTAAATAAACTTCAATTAGTACTTTAAATTAGCAAGATTCCAACACAAAAAAATTTATCGCTAGAACTAAACACGGCCTAACTGAGACTGAGAGTGATGATGCAGCTCCAGCTTCAGCATCATGGAGCACTCTCCGACTTTGTGCCGTCCTTGAGCTGGCAGCGGGGAGTGATGGTGAACTGAAGCTCTGAAAGGCCTTAGATGGATTTTGTTTCCTTGCCGTTTGGACTCGAGTTGCCGTGCAAGCCTTGGTCAGAAACTTCACATATACGGGGCAGTGCGAGTTAAATGCCCTGCTGCTGCTTCCCTGGACTGGAAATTATTTAAGAAGTCCGTGTTTGGTTTTTACAGTAAATTTTTTGCACACGTTTTTTTAAGAGAATCTCGTATGCATGGAGTACTAAATGAAGTCTATTTACAAAACTTTTTCAGAAATGGGTGTAACTTTTCGAGACGAATCTAATGACAGTAATTAATTGATTATTTGCTACAGTGATGCTACAGCAACCATCCTCTAATCACAGGCCTCATTAGATTCGTCACGATATTTACACAGGGTTGTGGAGGTGGTTTTGTAATTAAACTTTATTTAATACTCTAAATTAGTGGTCAAAGGGTCAAAAAAAATTCACGAAAACTTTTACACACCAAACCAAACACAGCCGAAGCAATGCAACCACCACGGTCCAATTCAGATCCCATGATGATTGCTTACTTCTTTGCTAAGAAAATCTCATTTGTGCTGTGCAGAAGTAGTAATATACTCCATCCGTCCTACAAAAAATGCAACTCTCACTTTTCAAGAAATCAAGCAATTTTAAGTATAATCAAATTTATACAAAATAATATTTATATTATAAAATAAGTATTATTATACTAATCATGTAATATATTTTTATACTAAATCTATTTGAAGATATAAATATTAGTACTTTTTATATAAATTTAGTTAAATTTTAAATTATTTGACTCCTCAGAAGTGAGAGTTGCAATTTTTTTAGTACGGAGGGAGTAGCTCGTTTGCTATTACGCAACTTAACACTCAATCATGGGACAAGATGATCCCCTGACCTTGTGTTAAGGGGTTCTCGTTTTCCATGGAATGGTCTTTGACACTAGATAAAAATGGTGCACCAAATGTTTTATTTGTCAAAAGGACTTGTATATTTGGATGCTTTTATCCAATGCTGCTCTTGTGATTTCTCCAGCCAGAACCAATTACCGGTGAGAGTAAAAAAAAATGAAGGGAGCAGATGCAAAGAGAATACTCTGGGCCCTATTTGAGGGTCGGCATCAGGAGATGCTCTTGTTTTTGTTACTATACAAAAAATGGAGCCTCAAAAGAAATATTCTCAGTTTCGTTGCGTCTCTTGCTTGAATGCTCAATTCGTGGTCAGGGCTAAATTTGCAAACACAGCAACTTTATGGTTCTCTTTCTCTCTCTTTTCCCCCCTTTTCCTTGCATCTGACCGTGGGCCCGCCTGCTGGGGCCCACAGCCGTACTGATGGATCTGATGATTGACTTAGCACTGTCGTGTTATGCTCAGGCCATGTTCAGATGGAACGCAAATTTTTTTCCGATAGAATCTTATTAATTTGAAGTACTAAATGAAATCTATTTAAATTTTTTTGCACAGATGAGTTGTAAAATCGCGAGACGAATCTAATGATGCTAATTAATTCATGATTAATTAATAATTAGCAGATGGTTACTGTAGCTCCACTGTTACAAATCATGGATTAAGTAGACTTATTAGATTCGTCTCGCGATTTACAGCCCATCCATGCAAAAATTTTGTAAATAGACTTCATTTAGATTTCTATACATGTGTTCAAATATTCGATGTGACGTTTTTTTGTGTTTACGGTGTTTACAGGGTCTGATCTAAACAGAGCCTTAGACTTTTGAAAAACCAGACTGTTAAAGCCCTGCTTGCATCACTGAGACCGTGAAATCTAGATTTCTTGAGGAGGGGTGAATTAGGTAAATTTAAAATTTTAACTTATACTTTAGCTCTAACTAGAATTGCAATAAAAATAAAACATAAATCATACTATCTATATGTGCAATTATGATTCAACAAGTGTGAAACTCTCATCCCAAACAAATTTTGAATCCTATAGTCAATTCTAGTTTGATGCTGCTGTAAGAATGTAAAGTCGCACAAGATTACAAGTATGGAATGCGAAAACATAAAGGAGAGAGATGAGGGGAAACAAACTCTTGATGTAAAAATTCCGTAGTATCAGTGGGCACTAAACTACTCCTAATCCATGTTGTTGAAACACTTAACAAGAGCTTCCTGGCAACCAAGTTTCTTCCGGAACAACCTTGACTTGCCACAATGGTTCGGCCACCAAGGCTCACACCAAGTCCTCCAGTTACTTTGATCCTGTTTTCCAATAAAAGTTTCTCCACGAAGGATGGGGTCTCCACGTCTCCTGCACAAAGCCGTCGTCACCACTCCACGCAAAGGCGGAAGGTCGACGGCGAGTCCAAGACTCCAAGGGAACGACTTAGCAAGATACAATCTTGAGATTCACTTAAGAACATCACACAAGGCCCAATATCTTGCTCTCTGTCAGTCTCTTAAGAGCTAACCTAGCACTAACACTCTTAAAGATGTGCTAAGGTCTAAGGATGTGATCAACCACTAATCTCAATGGTGGCTTGAAGGTGTTCTCTGGTGTGTATGCAACTTCCTTGGACTCCGGCAAGTTCAAATGACCCGATTTGAGGCCTTATATAGGCTAGAGATCCACTCATAGCCGATACTAGCTGTTCCGGTAAAAGAGCAGAACGCATCGGTTTAACTGATCACACTGATCTGGCTAAACTAACCATTGAGTTCCACATGCCTGCTTCTGCTGACATCATTGCGTTCAACCGGTCCTGAAAACTTTCCCACGAAAATTTTATGTTGGTTGACATGATCTCTAGACAATGCAACTACTAATGCATCGACACCTTCTTATGCATCGTCGGTTTAACAGGCTCTACTAGGTTTTCTTCACTTGATCGCCATGCAACTCATGATCAGCACTGCACCGCTCCGTTGTTTTCCATGGCATCGCTTTAACCACTCGCCTATTTTCTACGGACACTTATCCAATTCGTCTTGGCTGTCTCTAGGTTTTCACTATGATTTGGACACCTTGGCAGCGAATTGGACTACATCCGTGGGATCTAAAAGTCCTACAAATATGAGCTCACAAATATTGTTAGTGCCATTAATTATATTGTCACATAATCACTAAAATCACAAATTATGACCTAGTGGAGCCATGTTCCTTACAATCTCTAGTAATCTACTTATCTCCTAAGCTATCATTATTGAAAAACATATAAGTTTTAGCAGTACTCCAATATCGTATCTCTCCATTTATTTCACCCTACCTCCTCAAATAGATGAGTTTCTGCTTTATTGATATAATAGTTGTATTGGAAAGAGATTATCAAATAAATTTAAAAGCATCTCGTCTGATAACCCATAAAAATACTAGTACCGAGATATTCTTATAACACATCATTGAAGAAGGGTTAACTGTGGAACTCGTGGAGATGTTTTAAATGTGCATTTTAAGTCGAACCTAAAACATCAGACATTGTGCATTTTACTCTTATTCTGAGTTACCTAACAATCCATGATGGAATGATGGTAGATGCCCTGAAATAAAATCATAAGATCAGTCCCGTCCTGTGCTTGGGACACCTAGCTTTCACCTCACCGGCCCTGTACAGCATCTGCATTTGCCTTTTGTTGTTTGATGACTAGCCCATCTCTAGAGTCTAGACCCTTCGATGAAACGATAGCGAAAGGGAGGAGGGCACTATAATCTTTTTTTACGCACACTAGTTGACTATTGGTACGTGTACTAACAGTCCGTCTCACGCGCTTCGACGTGACGACTCACCACCGTACCGTTGCGTACAGCTAGCTTTTGTGTGACACACACCGTATCTCCAGCCATATTATTGTTGCTCCTGAAACCTATTTATTATTTGTCTCCTTTTGGATCACGGGGAAATTAAAAATTCACTAAAAATCGAATTATTTTTATGAAGTGATTGTAAAATTCCTGCGTTACAGTTTACAAACGTGTCCTTAATTCATGGACAAGGGAAAACAAAATATTGCTACTACCCAAGTGACTACGAAAATTGATTATTGTTACTAACTCAAAATTCTGATCTTGCCTGAAAAGTGAAAACCGAGCTGGAATATGGCGACAGTTGGTGGGAATATTCTGGAGGCGCTGGACGAGCATATTTCCGTATGGGAGGGAAGGTCGAAGGTTGCAACACCACGGCACATCGGCGTGTATTCCTATGTGTTGATGTCCTAATTCAATCTGCTCATTTTTTTCTTCCATTTGTTGTATTGCCAAATTTAGATTTTATTTTTTTTTAATATAATCGACAGCTCTCCTGATTTGTTTAAAAAATACACGCCGCCGTACATGGTATAGTCTAGCGGCGGCGAAGCGGTATGAGCGAGGATAGATGAACGAATCGGAAAGGCGACGGCGACTGACGACGGGCGGTCAGTCAGGCGTTGGCCGGCGGCGCATTTGCCCGTACACTGACGCCTGGCGTACTGCCGGGTATGCCAGCCGGCCGGCCGGCCGGCGATGCTTGCATGCATTGAGGGAGGGAGGCCCCCCACCCCTGTGAGCTGCTGGTGGCTGCCGCTGGCATGCGTGCTCGTGCCTTTCATTTCCTTGCCGTCCATGGCTTCATCGCCCTCCCGATTTAAATCCTGTCCAGTAGTGGTTGTGCAGCCCAATCATTGGCCGGCGCGCCATGAAATCTGCACGGACAGAGCTCGGCTGTGAATCTGCTAGACGCGCGTTGAGCTGCTCATCAGGAGCAATATAATGGGATTTTTACGCGAGTCTCTCTCTCTCTCTCTTGATCTCGTAGTCTTTTTCAGTTTTTCATAGTATAGAACACGTGTGTAAAAACCCTTGCGTGATGGACACACACTCATGCACACGTTGTCTCGTTGGATACCTTCGAGAGACTAAGCCAGTAGATAACACATGTTAAGATCGATGAGGTTACCACAAACACCTCACCAGTGAAAAAGTATGTTATTTTTCGAAATAGATCTATATACGAGTGTCAGAAAATCAGAGATTACTTCTTGTTTGTCGTTATTTTAGGTTTTACCACTCATATCTAGCTTGTACCATGTGAATAACACGTCTTGCAAGTGCAATGATTGTGTGAGATGTCCTAAGCTGCCCCACCGGAGCACTCGCTCGTCCATTGCTTATCTAGAACATCTAATTAATGATGGAGTACGCTTGCATGTTACATGCAAATTCTTCGCCCATGATGATCCAATCCCCTAACATGGTTTGCCATGTCATGTCATGTCATGCCACCATTAAAGGCATCAAAGCAAGCGGTGGTACCCGAATTAGGCTCCCAAAACGGGAAAGCTCAGGATTAATGTCCAATTTGTGGTTGGGTGCCTGATCAGCTCAAGGGCATGGCAGGTGACCCAATAGCTGTTGCTAGAATGGACCAGATGGGGTTCCTTCCAGCCATTTATGGTTTGGCACTCAACCCCACCACATCAAGTTTTTTTTCCCTTTTGCAATTGTACTTGAATGCGTTATGATTTTCTTCTGATTTCTGATATGTGGTGACCATCATTTTCCTTGCCCACATGGTCAAAACCCTGTCCACATATATAATTTTAAAAAGGGATTGATTGATGGCTGTCTTGTGGCAAGTACTATTTGCATCAGCGGCATGGAAATCCTGTCGATCCTCATCCTCCAGGGTCCTTGCACAAGAAAGTAGTTTTTTTACCTCAGCCTTTTTTTCCTTTTCCCCCTTGGTACTATATGGGATGAAAAATTCCAATTCTCAAGCGTACTGCTAAGAAAAAAATTAGGCAACTTTTTTTTTACTCATTGACAACGGGGAAAATCAGGGATTTGTACAAAAGTGAAGGAAAATTTTTGTCCGGATGCAAATTCAGCTGAAAAACCTAATCCAAAGAAATCGAACAAGGTAAGTAATACCTCCACCGCTAACGCATTTTGCCAAATGTTGAATTAAACAATGGCACCAGCTAGATTCACAATTTGAAAGTTTAAACAAAGCCCCCATGTGTCGCATTAGCGGTGCTTAACCGGCACAGTGGTTCTGGCCGGGGAGACCATGGATTTAAGTTGGTTTTGGCATTCTTATGTTTAAATCAATCAAGAGAGAGAGGGGGAAGGTGGTGGCACCTCCTTCTACGGGCCGCGCGGGTCCCATCTTACGCTAGAGGAGAGAGAAACAGAGCATCATCGAGCGGGTCATCAATGCCCCAATGATCCCTTGCGAGACTCCGATTTCTCCTCTCTCTCTCTATCGCAATCGGCACTAAGGATGGATCTAAACATCCGAATTCTTCAAACAAATTTGATATTTTAAAATAGATATGTTTAAAATTTTATGCTAATCTTTTTTTTATATTATCAAGCATATTATTACACATAAGAATAAAATTTTGTATAAATTTTTTTATGTATTATTTGCTCCCTACAATTAAAAAGGTGAAAAAAGATTCGTATCCGTATCCGATCCGTATTCGAATTTTTATATCTATTATTTGAGAATATATATGATAAATTTGAGGTTTAGTTTTTATGAATCTTTACAAGATCAATGTTAAATACAAGGCTATGAATTTACATAGTAAAGTCTATATCTTATTTGTCCATAATCGAAGAAAAATGACCAAAAATCTGACATCCGAATAGACATCCGAATCCATCCTTAATCGGCACCTCCCTCTCTCTCTCCTCGCTTTCTCTCTCTACCCTTCCCTTTGACCGACTCTCTCTCTCTTATAAAAAGATTCGCACATCGCCGCGCTCTCTCCAACACAACACCATTGTTATCTCTCCCCATCTCTCTCTCTCTAAACAGTTTGCTGCAGCTGCAGACAGCCAAGGAAAGCGAGCGCGAGGAGAGAGGGAGAGGGGGGCGCGAGCGAATCCCTGGGTCGCTTTCGACGGCCTGGATCCCCCGCACGCGGGATCGTACGGCGGCCACGCGGCGGCTGTCGCTTTCCACCGCGTACGTGCTCTCTCTCCCCCCGCCCGCCCCCCTCCCCATGCTCCCCCCCTCCCAGCTCTCCCGTCGCCATCGCCGCAGGAATCCCGGATTAGCTCTCCCGATGTGGACGGAGATTAGCCGCCCTAATCCTTCTTTGCCGGTGCTGGAAACCCTCCGGGGTTTGTTCTGTTGCTGGCGGCGGCGGCGGTTACTGTTTCGGTTGCGCTTTGACTGGACTGTTGCGGCGTGGATTAATGCGCTGCCTGGCCGTTCGCCGGCGAACAGCCCGAGGAGGCCTCCTCGCGGCCGCGCGTGCGGCCGCCGCAAGCGTGCGGGCGGGGGGCGCGACAAGACGCCAGCTTTCCGGTGTCTCTTGCTGTTAATGCCCAATGCCTCCCGAGAGCTCGTTTTTTTCCTCGTTTTTTTTTTCGTCGCCTGCATCACTCCGCGTTTGACTGCTCGTCGGCCTTTACGCGCGCGCTCGCGTTCGTGGGTGGGAGGGGCTCGCCGGAGGATTCGACCGGATTTGATGTGCGCATCTTCAAATTCTCTCGGCTTTTCCTTTTTTTCCGCTGCGTTGCAAAAGCTGCTGCGTCCTAGCTTTTCTGCGTTCTTAATTTGGAGGAGGCGTACGGATCACTGTTCTCCCTAATTATTTCCACAGTTGCTGAACCGGGGGGCCTTTTTACATGCTCTCTTCTTTTTTTTGAATTGCTCGATCCTTTTTGCTCCTCTTTTTCGTGCAGGTCCGTTCTTCTCGCGCTTGCTTCTTGCTTTCAGGTTTGGTATGTTGCTCTGCTCTCGTGCAGCCTCTGATTATTGCAGCACACACCCACCCCTCCTGCTGTTTGGGAATATCCGAAACCATTCGGAATGTGGCGCCTCCAAGCCGGAATGCCTCTGAAATCGTTTTGGTGATGGGTAGGACTCATTGAGTGATCTCTGGCAAAATGATAAAGCAAGCAGTACAGAACTTGTCCTTAGGAAAGTACCGTAGGTTTTATGCTTCAAGGGTACAGCTTGATGTTTCGTTCCTTTTTTTCCAAACAAATTTTTTTTTCGAACGGCAAATTTGTTTTTTGGTTCTATGCAAGTGATTATTCCCAGATATGCTGGACCATTCATGACATACTATTATCCACTTGTACCTACTGGTAACCCTTATTTCCTTGGCCTTAGTGGTACATTATCCAGATGCTAGAACTTTATTTCGCTGGAAGACTCGATACCGTACATCTGTAGCAAAATGCTGCTCTATTTCTAGTGGATTGGTGAAATTTTTGCCTTCCTGACGATCAATAAGATTATATGTTCTCATATGCTACTCTGAATATTTCGCAGATAGTAAATTGCCAAGGCTCTAATGATGGAGGTCAACGGTCATCACAAACCTCGCGGAGAATATAATGGCACCGGCTGCAATGGTACTGTAGGATCACCCAATAATTTTGGTGATGTCGATCCATTGACAGAATGGTTTTACAAACCTCGAACGATCTCACTCTTGCTGATGGGAACAGGCATTTTAATGTGAGTTTGGAGTCTTTTTATCTATGGAAACTTTATAGAATGGAACATATGCCTTTTAGAAATAATAATGATGTATTGTTGATTATGGTCTGTTTTTTTTTTGCATTTTTGGTAAACCTTTTTCTTCGTTTTGAACCACCATTGTTAGTATCACTGAAAATATTACTTAGAAGATTGTTTCATGATCTTTGTCAGTTGGGAAAGTGGTGTTCTGGATCCAGAAAGGAGCTTATTTGCTGACCGCGTTTCGTCGGTTAAAAGGTATGTGCAAGGATCCTCTTCTTCTCTCTCCCTTCTTTTTCATTGATATTTGGTAAGAAGCTCTTCTGGTTCTGCACTCGATCTTTTCTGATCACCATTCTTTTTCACCTCATGTGCTGATCGCCATTTTAACGAGGGCTTTTGCACTAATTTGTACTATGTCTTGTCAACAGGGGTGTATTTGCGATGATTGCTGTGTTTTTGGCCTACTCTTTTCTTCAGGCACCTTCAACGTGAGTTGCAGAGCTCTTTACCTCATTTTTATTATATTCTATCACGATATAAAAAAACTCAACCCAAGGGGGTTGAGAGAGACGTCCCCAAGGCATTGCAGTTAAAGTCGAGAAAGGCATGGAACGCCTGCTGCCCCTGTCCAGGACAGAATCGCTTATATCTCTGAAAGCAGTGAGGTAGCGCTTTGTCATATAGATAGATATAATAAGGATAATAGACACTTGCTGGCACAAAAGTGGTGCATTCCTGCATACTCGATGTTTAAATTTATCATCTTGTTAATATGATTCAATAAACAACCTTCCTCTGTAGATTGCTTCATTTCCTCTGTCGCAGTACAGTTTTATGAGTGGAATCACATCTTCTGATAATAAATTTGTTGCTCTTCGGTCTCTCCCTGATGACATGGGATCATATGCTGTTTAAAATAAATAAGCAAGGGGTTTGTTTCATTTTTTTCTGAAGAAAAGTAGGACTTCCTCGAAGTCTTCTCTATAGATTTTGTTAGTAAAGCATGTCAAGTTTCAGCGAGCTGCCACTGACATTTACTTCCACTGTGATTTAGTGTACTCATTAGACCACATCCTGCCATTTGGAGGCTGGTCCACGGGATGGCAGTTGTCTACCTTGTGGCCCTCACTTTTTTGCTTTTCCAGGTATGTTCAGTTTTTCATTAACCTTGTTCAATAATTCTTTTAAGATTCATTCACTGCACATGTCAAAAGAATTAAATTCTATTTTTTTATATATCTATTGAGAAAATCTGTAATTCTGTATCATTACCTACAGTTTCACACATTGTAATGAGACACATAGACGTCCAGATGTCCCTGTAGGTCCTTAAATTTACCTTAGTTTTACAAGTACCTGACCTCATTCTTCAACATACCATTGTTTTTTTTTTGTAAAAAAAGAGGTATCTAGCAATCATATCAGCAACATGATATAAAAGTATCAACAACAAATGTAACTACCAATTTCGTGTAATCTGGAATTAGTATAGCTTAGTTTGAAACTCCTTTTTTGCAAATAGTTTAGTTTGAAACTAGGGTGACTAAAGTGAGTTATAATGTTTGCTTGTAGTCCTTAGCTTGTTTATGCAGTAGGAACATTTATAGGTGGCATATTATACTCCTGTGTTTCAGATTGTAGAGGATATTCATACAGGTGGTCAAAATTCCAACGGCACTTTGTCAAGTATCGTATGATATTTGCAGACAAATAAATAAATTAACTGACTGCTTTGTCAGAAGTTGATTTCAGCTCAAATTTATTTCATCCTGCATCACATATTTTCCATATCTTTCTTCAAAGCCTCCTGCTGAGGATTGAAACCAGGTCAGGAGCTGTGCACTCCTGTGCTTCCACCATGCGAAGCAATCACAGTCCCAGATTTCCCTCCGTATCTTTGCTATGATGCTGTATTCTTTTTTTTAAAAAAAAAATTTTACTCGTGGGATCATCCTCATAAGATAAAACCAGCTATGATGCTGTATTCTTTTTTTTTTAAAAAAAATTACTCGAGGGATCATCCTCATAAGATAAAACCAGTGTTTCAACAAGTCAAGAGTTCAGTGGCAATGATATCAAAGAGAAAAGCAGCAAAACCTAGTAAACATGGCATTTCATTTTTTTCATTTAATTCATTTTGCAGACTCGTGATGATGCTAGGCAATTCATGAAGTACCTTCATCCCGATCTTGGTGTTGGTAACGCATTCAATTTTCAAATATGGTTCAGTAATTTAGATTTAAGTGCTTGAATAAATCCTGATTTGATATATCTAATTTGAGCAGAATTGCCTGAAAGATCTTATGGAACTGATTGCCGCATATACGTACCTGACCATCCAAAAAGCAGGTTTAACAATGTTAATGTATGATGACTTCATTCACAGACCTATTACTCATATACTTCTTGCTAAGCAGCCTTGACTGTTCATTATGCTTCAAGTTACTGATTTGAATATAGGTTTTCTAGGAGATCATTTTTGATGAGTTTGTTATCGCTCATATCCTTGGATGGTGGGGTAAAGCTATAATGATACGAAACCAACCACTTTTGTGGGTGTTATCAATTGGATTTGAGTTGATGGAGGTATGCCATATTCCTTTTGATTTGTAGCTTCCAAACCTAGATTCATAACGTAATGTATATGCACTGCAGCTCACTTTTCGTCATATGTTGCCAAATTTCAACGAATGCTGGTGGGATAGCATTGTCCTCGACATATTGATCTGCAATTGGTTTGGTGAGATTTTTATGTGGCTTTCAGTATTTTTCTGCATAGGATTGTTGGTTTTGCCCCTGAATACCTGCATTTAGCACATATTGAAATCAACCTTGATTTATGGCTTTACTGACTCACTGGCGATATGGGTTTATTGTAGTATACCTTAGTGCCTTTACATGCCCTCTGATGCCTTTGACACTTTAATTACATTACAATACCTTAGTGCTTTTACATGCCCTGGCAACATTAAACATGGCACTGTGATGAGTCGATGATTGCAAACAAGAAAGATTGGTCTTCAATTAAGTTTTTTCTTAGGTTTGGATGAGGAACAGAGAAATGGTTGCAGGAATTGTACTTCATGAACTGGATTATTAGTTGCTGGATTTAGAGAATGTTTCCATTCATGTCTCTGTAAACTTAGTGGTTACCACTCATTTTCACAAGTTTTAGACTAACACTTCTTGACTGATGCCATTTTGTCTTTGTTTCAGGTATTTGGGCTGGAATGAGAACTGTGCGGTACTTTGATGGGAAGACATATGTATGGGTTGGCCTGAGCCGCCAACCCAACATTATCAGTAAGGTACGTCCACTAGATGTTAGGCAAATGAGTTGTTCTTCAAAGCATGCAGTGGCGCTGGACCTTTTTCCCAGTTTTGGTGGATGTTCCTCTTTGAGGGAACATATTGGCTCCCAAACTGTACATGATGTTTGTCCTGCTTTAGTTCCATGATAAGGTGATAAGTCGTGAGCATGTGGGATGTGCTGGGAAACCAAGACAAGGACACTCTGTGTTCTGTCTATTAAAATGTCCCTTGGCTGGCCTGAACTTGTTATTTGATACAATCTCTCAAGTGTTTCAGTGCAACAGCTCACACTATAATATATGTTTGATAGATTAACTGCAACACATAGGCCCTAACATAAAATAAAACTAATAAAATGCAAAGTTATTTCGTGTTTCACAACCAGCAATTTTTCTTTCAAACTATGCATGGCTTTTTGTTTCAGAAATTATCATCAGCCTTGGAATCTTGATTAACATCAAGAGTTGGCCTTTCGCAGCATTTATTTATTTGTTTTAGCATTTTCTTCTCCTTAGGTCAAAAGGACGCTAGGCCAGTTCACACCAGCGCAGTGGGACAAGGATGAGTGGTACCCCCTGCTGGGTCCTTGGAGATTCATCCAGGTTCTGAGCCTTTGCATTGTTTTCATGGCTGTCGAGCTGAACACATTCTTTCTCAAGTTCTGCCTGTGGATTCCTCCTCGGAACCCATTGATCGTCTATCGGCTGGTTCTTTGGTGGTTAATTGCGATACCAACCATCCGCGAGTATAATACCTACTTGCAAGACAGGTATAATTTTGAAGTCACTTGGTTCAGATTTTACAAAGCTGCTCTGCAGTAATCAGTATGCAATTGCCCTGGCATGTTTCATCCCAACACTACTGCTGTTCCAACAGCAGGAAAATTTGGATGCTCCGTCTGCTGAGTGCTTACTATGAACTATTGCCGTGCTCACATGCTAGACCTGACAGTGGACATGTGCTTGTATGTTGGCTATAATAAGCTCCTGTCTACTAGACATGGGTTGCATGTGAACTGTGCATATGATAGCATTTTGGAATCAAACAAAAAAATATAACATTTTGGAATCAACAAGTTAATTTATACAAACAGGAACCAAGTCCCCAATATTTATTATGTGATTTTTAGTGAGATAATTTTGTAATAATTGTTTTCAGGAAACCCTTTAAAAAGGTAGGATCTTTCTGTTGGCTTTCCCTGGCTATATGCATTGTAGAGCTCCTAATCTGCATCAAGTTTGGACATGGTGAGTGCCGCTCCATTTTCTCTATGCATGTAACTTGCAAGTAGTAATCTTTAGTTCTTTCCTCCGTAAACCGTGCTGACTGCACTGGATCCTGAACAGGTCTCTTTCCGAAGTCCATGCCGTCGTGGCTGATCACATTCTGGACGGGGGTCGCCTTGCTTCTCGTGCTCTTCCTTCTTGTCTGGACTTTCAAAATTTACCGAACAATGATAAGGAAAAGGTTATAAATTGTGACCAAAATTATTTATTTGCCTCCATTCTTTGCCCAATTCAGTGTTGCCGTGTACATAAAAAAAATATTCAAATTGTGTACATGTAGTGGTAGCCGACCTTGGTGGTCTGAAGAGGATTATCCATGAGAAATTTTTATGCCTTGTTCGATTTTTCACCAGCGAAGTAGGATAGCAGTTCCCCTTTAATTCATTTGTAATGACGTACTTTGCCCATCGGCTCTTGAGACGTGGAGTTAGCTTGATGCAACCTATGAAATTATGAATGAAGATTCAAATCTTTTCAGTCCAAAGTTGTTGAAAAATGTGGAGTTATCTTGATGCAATCATTTGAGCTCTGGATCCAACACCTGAAAAAAAAATATTCTGCAACACTTCAAGTTGTTACAGTGCCCCTCGTTTCTGATCTCTGAAGATCGCTGTGCGCTGACACCTCTCTGTAGGGAGGGGGTATGTTTTCAGAGGGCTCTGCTGGTTGCAGCAACGACCTTGGGCATGGGAATTACTTTGATTTCGGCCGTGTTTAGTTGCGCGTTGTAAAGTTTTTGAAAAGACATCTTTCTACATTTGAAGTACTAAACATAGACTAATTACAAAAATAATTACAGAACTCGTCTGTAAATCGCGAGACGAATCTAGCGAGCCTAATTAATCCGTCATTAGAGGTTATTTACTGTAGCATTACTGTAGCAATTTAGCATCTAATTACAGCCTAATTAGGTTCATTAGATTCGTCTCGCCATTTACAGACAGCAGTCGCAATGTGTTTTTTATTTCGTCTAGATTTAAGTCTCCATGTAGGTGCCGGAAAAAAAATTTGGAATTTTGATTTTTGTAACTAAACACGGCCTTCCTTTCAGTGTTACAGTGTGGCAGTACTGCGTGCGCTGTACCTGATGTGTAAATGGCCGGAGATTCAGTTTTTTTTTTTTTTAGATTAGGCCGGAGATTCAGGTGTCTTGTGATGTGTGAAGGTAGGGGGGTGGTAGGCCTGTGCTGGTGATGAATGTGCTCGTGTCCACTCTAGATTGGGCCTCCGTGTGGTTCCAGCAGGCCTATGCAAAGATTCTTATTGTTCGCTCCACTGCTGGTTCACTTGTTCGGTGTCAGACCTTCAGGCTTCAGCACAAGAATGAGGGTGCTGCGCGGCAATTGTTGCAGAAGAAAACGGAGCTTTTTTTTTTTTTGATCAGGAAGAAAACGGAGCTAGTGTACACGGCCCAAGCTCCATCCGAACTTTTCTAGTTTTCTTCTTCTTGTCCTTTCGAGAGATTTGGGCCGCCGTCCAATTTGGCAGCAGCCCAGCTAAGTATTCAGGTCTAGTCCCACCAAATCTGCCAGCAGCAGCAGCATCTAACGGGCGCGGCCCAAGTGGTAGCCTGTTTATATGGGCCTACATATTGGCTAATCCATATACATGGGCCGCAACTTGTGGATCGAATGTTATCGGGCCAATAAATTTGGGTCGGTCCCTCCAAACGAAGGCCCGATTCGCTTTCCACCTGCACGAGGCACGCAAGCAACAACCATCCGACTGCTACAGTTTGTTTAGCCATAGCCATGGCCCATGGAGACAGATGCCAACACAACAGCCAGCAAATCTGTAACCTCCTATCAAAAAAAAAAAAGAAGAAGCAAATCTGTAACCTGAAGTACTCGCGATGATTGACCAATCAGCCCATAAACGCGAGTTGCTAACCACCAGCGTCCAGCGATTACACTTTTGGTACCAGAACCAGAACACGCATCACGATCGGTGTCGTTTGCGTGGCCCCGATGCATTAACCGCCGGACTAGCTCGTATGTGATGCCATGCCTTTTGCGAAAAGAAGAAGAAGAAGAAAAAAAGCCTCTGAATTGTGGCTCGAGAACGATGGTCGATCTAACTCTACTATACTATGCCGGACTCTTTCTCAGGGATCGATGCGATACGACCTTTCCTTTCATTCCTCCTCCTGGAATCGCATCATCCCATTCATTTGCTACTTGCTCGCACTGATTGCTACTTGGATGGCATCTGATCTGATCGTGTCGGTCGTCATCAAGCTTGATTGCTCGTCCTGCACTTCGTCGCCATTTCTGTACATCCGCCTCTCTTTTCATTTGGAAACTGTATGGAGTGGTTACATGTTTGTGTGTGTGTGTGTGTCCCTATATATGTGTTTGTTCGGTTGAATATATAATGCACATCTTCTGGTCGTCCGTGACTGATATGTCTTGGACAAGCCGGAGCTATAAACTAGTACATGGGCATAGCCAACGAACTCAAACGTGCGGCCCTCTTCGAGACACGGCCGTGACCCCGCGAACCACCGCGTGGGCTGGCCATGGCGGCGGCGGCGGCGGCGGCTGCTGTTGTTGCGCTGTCTTTATCAGCCTCGCATTGCGTAGGTATATGCTGCTGCCTCTGAGTACGAGGCGCCCAGCAAGGGTTGGCAAGGAGAAGGATTCTCCTTGGAGCCGAGAGCGTGTGGTGGCGTGCCTCGTAATTCGACCGACACGACGCTGAAAGCCTCCGATAGTTCTCCCTTTGCAAGAAATTAAATTGGCTTGTTCATGTTCGGAGATGATGGATGTTTACGGCTAAACGAGCGGGCGGAGCTCCGGTTCTCGTTTTCAGAATTCAGACAGAAAACGAAGCTTCAGCGTCCACAGAGTGCTTGTCAGCGGCTCTCACTCTCAGCTTGTGTCGGTTACTGATTTTCATTGATGGTTTTGAATTCCCTTGACGGTTTCATCAGAGGTTTTTTGACGAACGAACAAAGGTCATCACTCATCAGGTAATTCGTTAGAACAACTAGTTCAAATATCCTCGCCCCAAAAAAAGTCAAATATTTGAATAACGAGGAAACTAAAATTACACTCACATGCTTCTGCAATGTGTTGACGCAAATGATTGGCAAGTTTAAGCCTCAGCTGGCGCACGCCGAAGCACGAGATGCCATCAAGTATTCCGATGACCCGGCGGCCGATGCCGCTGTGTTGTGCTGTGCCCACCAGCCACCAGGCCACCATCCTCAGAGAATGTATAGCAGACGGCGACTCGCCATCTAACCCTGTGATCTTCACCGCCAAGCTACCTGCTGCAGCAAGCCGCGGGATCCAGAGAGGCTAACGGCAAAAACACAAGCATGGCCTTTCAGTTCCAGTCGCTGTGATCCACTTGTGACACCCTGACAGGTGAGGTGATGCATGCAGGTGCTCTGGACTAGTTACTGCTACTTGACTATACTTGTAAGCAGCAGGTTGAACTCGAGGACTATAGGACGCGTATGCATCACAGTGCAGCATCAGCTGGCTACCTTGCACAAATTGGTTTCTTGGCGGCTCTGATGGGATGGAGCATCGGAGCTTGTTTATTTTATTTCCGTTTGGCACATGCAACCAGGGTTTTTTTTACCGACCGGACACCCCAAACCGCCGGCCACCGGTTCCGGTTTACCGGACCGGTTTGACCGGTTACCGGTAGAAACCGGTCAAATTCAAATTTGAATTAAAAAAACTCAGTTCAACCGGTTCGTACCGGTATACCGACCGGTTAGACTGGTTTACCGGTCGGTTTGGCCGGTTTACCGGCCGGTTTGACCGGTTTGAATTCAAATCCAAATTTAAAATCGCATGTGTAACCGGTATACCGGCCGGTTAGGCCGGTTTACCGGCCGGTTTGACTGGTTTACCAAGTGGGCTTTAATGGGTCGTCTCATTTTTTTTTCTTTTTTTGTTTTAACTTTAAATGCCCGAAAAGTATGTTAAACGAATGAATTTTTGAGAAAATTTGACACCATTAAATTCATCGTACCTTGAAGTATTTTTAGAAATTTTTCATTTTTTAAATTCAAATTTAAATTTTGAATTTTGGCCGATTGGGTACCGGCCGGAACCGGAACCGATCCGGACCGGTTTGACCGGTAACCGGTCAAACCGGACCGGTTCCCACCGGTTAGGTGAACCCTGCATGCAACCTTGCCGTGCGAGGAAGCAGTCCTTTTTTTAGCACAGCAAGGTTCACATCAAGGACTAGTAGATACCATCTTCTCACGCAAGATGGAGCTGCTTCCGGAGATGGATTTAACATCATTTGACTTCCGTACTTAATCCCGCCCTTCATGATAGCAAGTGGTGAAATAATGCTAAATGCCGTATTCTTTTGCTTTCCTTTTTTCCTGGAGGGAGTGTTAAGAGGATGGACGAATGGATTGATGGTGTATTTTACTTCGGTAGTGTACTAATTAATGTGTAAAGTTGGAAACCCTAGTTCCTTTTGCATTATGTTAAATACTATATTTCCTTTTCTTTTCTTTTGTAAAATTTCTATTTTTTGTGAGAGTCTTTTTCCCGTTTCTTTCTACTAGTCTATCAAACCGTGCTCCCGCACGGGCTATTAGAGATATCTATCTAATAATTATCTATCTCACGCTCTCTTTAACCAATTAATATTCTAATCCAGTACTGCAAAGATACATATTTATCATTATATAATTGTAATAAATGTGATAGGTTTAGTTACTAATAATTTTTTCTCACTTTGCGTCACATCTCTATATATATTTGATATGTGTTTAATTGAACACTTTGTTTGAGTTATGTGAACAACATAAAAATTGGTATTCTTATCTCTTCTTTTGTACATGAATATATGGTGATAAACACCTTATAGTTAGTATATATGTTTATATAAATAATAAAATAAATAATATATTAATAATCATAGGAATAGTATTTTAGAATTTTATATTGATGCACTTTAAAATTTTATTATAATAACATAATTTTGTTTCAGATTTGGGGTTGATTTTAACTTTTATTATGTTATCATTGGATAATATATATGAAAATTGAGGGAGTTATTTGATATTATTTTATAATGGCATAAGTGGGTAATTTACATGAAGATTAGGGGGTTATTTTGGATTATTTTTTATAATGGCAGAGGTGGGTAATTTAGACACATATTTAGGGAGTTACTTTAGTCTATTTTTATAATGGCAAAGGTGGATAATTTATTAAAAAAATAATAGATCCAATGGCTATTATGATTAGAGTTGCCGAATTGATGGCCGAATGTTTCTGATTTTTGTGAGAATTTGTAGGATTTCTTTATTTTTTTTAGACTGTCCATCTATGATCCTAGGTGGCTTCACCTGGAGGCTTCAGAAGGATCATCCAATTAGTAATAGTAAGATTTGCAAAATTTCAGTTTAGAGGTAGTTATTGTTCAGTGTAAGTGTTGTCTTATTTAAAAAAAACTTTTCTTTTTTCTGGTATTATTTTATACGAAGTTATTAAGAACACTTGAGTCTTCCTAAGCCTCTAACCACTTGATTTTTTTGTGCTTGTGTAAAAAGTAAAAACTTATGCATTCTCACAATATCCCATATTTGAATTTTTTATACCCTTATTCATAATAAATTTATGCTAGAGTTAGTTTAATTTACAAACCAATTTTCTAATTTTTCAAGCAGAGTTGGTGTAAATAAAAAAATGTAGTAAATGTAATTTGGAATGCTGAAAAATATCAAGTATTAAAAAAATCTCAAATCTCAAATATTTTATTTAAGTAGTAGGTAAATTCTTTTACAAATAAGTCCGAACCCCATATGAATTGCGTAACAAAAATACAGATGCAATTGTTTTTTTCTTGAATGACTAGTTTACTTTTATTGAGATCCGCAGGTGAAACCTAAGTAACATGTTTGAAAAAGATGACCGACCAGTCATAAAAACCCATAATCCTAGTTTGTTCCATTATCATGTTTTCTGAAAAAAAAATGAATGTGTCATGTTTGTCCAAACTATTAGGGGCATGCACTATGTTAATTTACACCATCCAAAAATATTTTGGAACATAGGGAACTAGAGCGGATGGAATGATGGAGGATGGGATGGTAGTTAGAACTTTCATATTAGGCCCTGTTTAGTTGAAACGTAAATTTTTTTTTCGAAAGAATCTTACTAATTTGAAGTACTAAATGAAGTCTATTTACAAAACTTTTTGCACAGATGAGTTGTAAATCGTGAGACGAATCTAATGATGCTAATTAATTCATAATTAGCGGATGGTTACTGTAGCATCACTGTTGCAATCATAGATTAAGTAGGCTCATTAGATTCGTCTCGCGATTTACAGCCAATCCATGCAAAAAAGTTTTGTAAATAGACTTCATTTAGTACTCCATTCATGTGTCGAAACATTCGATGTGACTTTTTTTTTTGTGTTTACGGGGTTTATGGGGTGAGAACTAAACAGAGCCTCAGTCGATTTCTTAGGTACGTCGGTATTCAGTACAGCTGATGATCATGGACTACTCATGATAGTATCTGGTCCCCCACATATACATTTGAAGTCAAGCACAAGTGGGGACAAGTACCCTATGGTTAGAACTTTATAAATAACAATTAACAATTGAGTTTCTGATTCATAAAGAGCCCATACTCCTAAATGCATTCCTTTAATCTAAAAATAGGGACAAATAAATCCAGTGCTAAAATGGTATCCACCCAAGCATTGCCCCCCTCCCTCTTCCACTGTAATAAGCCTTCACGTGAATTGTGTGATGTGGTGAACTGATGACCCCAGAGGTCTCATGGTAATCTTTCAATTTCAGGGAAAAAAGATTACGCCAAAGTGTACATCCGTTATCCGTATAATGATACAAATTAAGCTCCAACTAAATGAATATACGTATACATGGCACCGGTGTACTGTACGTATACACTACTATGCAGCTGATGTGTGTACTCGATCGGCCGGGCAAGCAGGCAGGCTTCTACGGCGAGAGGTTGTTGAGCACCTGGAGCAGCACCTCCCTGAAGCGGCCGACGTCGACGGCGATGTCCTGGCCGTCCATGAGCGTCTGCCTGATGAACATGAAGCCCTTCTTGTGCAGCGACGTCGGGTCCGTGAAGATCTTGTGCCCCGGCGGGAACTTGTCCTTGAGCGTGCTCTCCCCCACGGCCACCTCGTACTGGATGTACCGGAGCCCCATCGCCTCCGCCGGGTCGCCGTAGTCCGCCCGCGCCATCCACTGCAGCCCTCCCCACGGCACGATCTGCACCAGGGTCGCCCCCGGCGGCAGGAACACCATGTTGGTCAGCCCGGCGCCGTGCACGCCCACCAGCGCGTCGCACGAGTTGATGAGCGCCCCGACCTGCGAGATGTCGTTGCCCACGTCGGACTCGTTCACCACGGCCTCGAACCCGACCTCCTCCGCCGCGCGGACCACGGCGTCCAGGTTCAGGAGCAGACGCGTGCGGTGGCGGGAGATGACCAGGAGCCGGGGCTTCCTGCCCGTGCCGTCGCCGAGCCGCGTCGGCGCGTCGCGGGGCAGCGACAGCGCGCGCCGGACGAACCGCGTGAAGTCCGGCGTCGCGAGCCCGTCCGCGCTGCGCTCCCGCTCGATGATGAGCTCCTTGTGCGCGCGCAGGCTCACCACGGCGCGGCGGAAGCAGTGGACCTCCCCGGCGGCGCCGGCCCTGGCGAGGTCCAGCGGCGCGTGGCGCGACAGCGCGTGGAGGAGCCGGTCGTACTTGACCAGCCACCACGACGCCACGTTGGCCATCACCAGCTGCACGTCGCCGCCGTAGCGGTGCGCCGTGGTGTACAGCGGCACCAGCACGTCGGAGAAGTCGTGGAAGATGTTGCCCGTGTACCCGCCGATGGAGAACACCACCGCCGGCGCGGCGTGCTCCCGCGTGCACCGCGGCGCGTCGCCGCCCGTCGACCGCACCGTGACCTCCGTGATCCGGCCCATGCATGTCTCGTCGCCCTTGCGCGGGTACGGCCGGACCCGGTGCCACTGGCCGCCGCCGGCCCCGCTCGCCGGGTCGACGACCACGAACACCGACGCGTTGGCGTCCATGCGGATGTCGCCGGCCATGTCGCAGATGTCGCTGCGGAAGTCGGAGAAGTCGCACAGCGGCGGCAGCTGCTTCCGGTGGTGGTCCCCGCCGCCAGATCCTGCACGCGTCGTGACGTCACGTTGGTTAATTCGTTAGGCTCCACGATGATGCACTCCCTGACTGACAAGTCTGTGATTGTTTCTCAAAATGAATTCCTCTTTTTTTTTTTTGAAAAAAAAACGCCAAGTTGACCAGTTGACAGGGGTTGGTCCGGCGTTGCTTTCGCCGTCCCGTTGCACCTACGTGCTGGCTCGTCGTGGCGCTCCTCTTGCGGCTGCCGAGCTGGCTGCTCCTGGAGCTTGCTCTGACCGCCGCCGGCAGCTCGCGGCTTCCCCTCTGCACCAGACACCAAATCGAAATAAGAACGTGACGTCACGTCGCACACATGCTGTTACTGCCCCGGCTAACTGGCACCCGGTAAGGTACCCGCCGTGCACGGCATGGTGGATTTTGTCGGTCAGGCAGCCGGCCTAGTCGGGGAGCACGGACCTGGCCGGTCGGGCGCGGTCGCCGTGGTCTCCGCGGCGGGTTGCGCGGCGGCCGTGGTTACCACGGTGGCGTCGTCTCGGACCTTCTTCTCCTCGGCACCTGGCTCGTTCCCGCGTGAGCGCGTACCTGGTGCTGGCTGGTCGTCGGGGTTGGACTCGGCGGCCGCGGAATTGCCGTCGCCGTCGCGCTCGGCGGCCTCCTCCGGCTCCGCCGCAGCTTCGCTGGCCTCGGCGTCGCTCCTCTCCTCCACGATCACCGTGTCTCTGACCCCTGATTGAAAAAAAAACCGAAAGATTTTCACGAACAAAACCACGACGCTGACAAAGGTTAGTGTATCTTTGGGCTTTGACGACGTACATTCTGTTGCCGTCTTGTCGCCGGCGCTCTGCTCGACGCTCTGCCGCAGGCTGCCCCCCTGCTGCTGCGGCAGGACGTCCACATGGAAATCCCCACCTGTTCAAAAAAAAAACATGCACGTTGACGCCACGGGTCCAAGCAAAGGAGAAGATCGCCGCTTCATCACTTCATCGTGCAACTAATAGTTTCTCTCTCTTTTTTTCTAAAAAAAAGATCTTCTATGTACGTGTTCATTTCACCGTGGTAATCGTTGATTATATTCAGCGGCAAGCTGAGGGAGGAAACCTACCGGAGCCGGCGCCGGAGGAGGTTCGCAGGGTCTTGACGGCGGCCGGCCGGCGCGCGCCCTCCAGCGACGCCCTGGGACTCACTGCGAGCAAGCAGCGTGAACGTGTCAGCACGCCATCGACGACGACGGAGCGAGCGCAACGGCAGGAAGTGAAGTGTGCGTGGTCGAAGAGAAATGGAACACTGACCGGTGTCGAAGGCGGTGGCGTCGGGGCGGGAGGAGAGGAGGAAGACGAGGCAGAAGACGAAGCAGCCGCCGACGATGGACAGCAGCCTGAACCGCTGCGACTCGACGCGCAGCGGCTGCTGCAGCCTGCCGCCGCCGCCGCCCTTCATGCCCGGCCCGCCGCCGTACGTCTAGCTGGTGGTTTACTCTCTCTCTCTCTCTCTCTCTCTCTCTCTCTCTCTCTCTCTCTCTCTCTCTCTCTCTCTCTCTCTCTCTCTCTCTCTCTCTCTCTCTCTCTCTCTGTGAGGACGCAAAAGCCGGCCCGGAGCGAGACTAGCCCCAGCCAATGGCGTCGCCCGATCCGAGAACTCGCTCTGGTTTTCTCTCCCTTTTCTTCGCGTGCGGGTCGTCGTAGGGCGCGTAGGCTAGCGCAGCGCAGCTCCTGCCTATGTATCCTCTCGCTTTGGCCTGTGCGTTCACGAGGCGGCGCGCCGCCGGCCGGTTGGTGACGGAGCGTCCGGCTCGGGGTGCCGCCAGGCGCCCGCCACCCGAACCGGACGTCTCGTTCCGCCGCGGATCGCGTGGTGATTGGACCGGCGGGCATGGACCCGGCGCGGGCCGCGACGCCCGCCTGCCCGGGAGTGGGCGCGTGCGTTGCGAGGCTGGTCGTGTGTGTGTGTGTGTGTCATTGATAGGGAGCTGGGAGCATGACTCGGCCATGTTCCTCGTCTCCCCAGCTCAGCCAGCACGTCGTGCCGGGCACTACCCGAGCGTTCGTGCAGGGGCGTTTTTGTTTTTCTCTCTTTCCTTGGAGTCTTGGAATTTCCCATGTGATGATTCTCTCTTGCACTTTGCGTGCACCAGCGGTGATGGCATGTTTGCGTTGATTTCTTTCTTGACCTTTATCTTTTTTTCAATTTGGGACTGTTAATTATCACAAGTTTCTTTAGATAATAGGATAGCTCTATACTCGCCTCTGAATGAGTTTCTTTTTTTTTTCGAGTTCTGCACATAACCATCTTTTAGTATATATGTTCGTCCTGCACCACCCAATGCTTGAACCCCTCTTGCAACCACCCAATGCGCATAACCAAGCTAAGGCTGTTGTGATGAGATTCCACTCGACCAACCGGGACTCGGGATTGCTACTGTTTGATTTTACAATTTGGTATTTGCCTAATTATTTTTATTTTCCATTCGCACTCTACATTCTTCATCCTGTGTGATCGAAATTAACTCTGGTTGTGAGTTACAAAATGTGTGCCCGCAAGTCCCCCTCTAATTTTTTTTTTACCATAGGAAAGACTGCCCTAGTGGTGGAGGCGGTTTATGTGTATCCTTCTACGTTATTGGTGGTTGCAAGAGGGGTTCAAGCATTGGGTGGTGCAGGAAAGGGGGTGATCGTGTCCAATGATTTAGCATGAATGTGGGAGCAAGAGACCGCGAAGAAGCTTACTCTAGGCCGGAAAGATAGGGAGGAAGAAGGGAATTAGTTAGAGGTAAAAGAAATAAATGACCACAGCCGCTATTGATCCAGGTCTACTGATGAATCAAAATCTGAGTGTAGACAGAGATGCAAGTTTATAATACCTCCCCATTGTTTTCCTTTGGGCTCAAATTTCTGTAAGACTTTAGCACACAAGACCAAATCTTTCTTCACCTAGATCTCGCCCCCATTCTCCTAGTTTCATGGGCAAGTCAAACGTGTCAGAGACAGACAAATATAGATGCAGAATTCAATGTTCACCGAATGGGAAGGTTGATCTGATGGCCACCACGAGATCAACTGGCGTAGTAGCCAATTGAACGCAAATCGCTCTGACAGTCCAGTACTCGGGCGGCATTGTACTTGTATGTCAAGTGGCATTCTTCAGACCAACCCAGTGTGAGTGAACATAACGATGGTGTCAAATGGGGTAAACGTCGAATTTAATTTGACAACGGAACGCGAAGACGATGCTTGTAGAATTCTTCTTGTTTTTTTTTTCAGGAAAAGACCATTCATTACTCTTACGATTGGTTGGCTGATGGTCCATGATCCGAGCTAGTATTAACGCCGTAGTTAGTAGTACTACTATATCTTTGTCAAATAAAAGTAATATTGCACGCTGTATTATTATATGTGGCGTGGCCTCGTACTGTTGTACCACTACGAGCACGGTGCGTGGTTGATAACTTCACTGAAACAAAGACATCCGAATTTAACACACTGTCCTACTGATAAAAGAAACCAGAAACATTTTTCTTCTGGAAAATGGACATAAAAAGTGAATTTAACACGAGGCGGCTAGCTACTACTCCCTTCGTCCCAAATTATAATTTGTTAACTTTGACCACTCGTCTTATTCAAAAATTTGTGCAAAATATCACTTCTTTTATTATGACTTGTTTTATTAATAAAAGTTCTTCAAAATAATTTAAATTAATTTGATTATATTTATAAATTTTTTGAATAAGGTGAGTGGTCAAACTTTTGGTTTAAAAAATTAAACGAATTATAATTTGGAACGGAGGGAGTAAAAGATATCCAAATGAGCTTCCAAACACATGCAAATCTCGAAAAGAATTAAGGCATTCTTAAGACAAGATTATACAGTGTGGAAGTGGTAATCTAGCTTAACATAATATAAAATTCCAAGTGGCGGCCGGACATGCAAATTCCGAATTGATAACGTCTAATGCATGCATTGCTCCCCCGACATGATAGTTGGCCAAGAGTCCGAGACACACAAGCCAGGGAGAAGGGACAGAGAGCTTGCACTACTACACCACAGGTCCACTGCACAAAAACATAGCTCATTGTTTGGAGTCATCGATAAAATTAGGAGTTTTACCCGCCAATGGTAACTCTGGCCATGTTTGGATGGTGGGGTAAAGAGGTAAAAGAGGTAAATTGCCTTCCATTTACCCCTAAAATCCAAACTTGTTGGGCAAATGTGCCACTTTACCCATTTGCCCCATCTTTACCCCTTTACCTCTTAGAGGGTGTCAAATTGGAGTAAAACTGGATAAATGAGAGGCACTAATTGCTATTTCCAACCACTTTTACCCCTAAAATCAAACATTCCATGGAGTAAATTAGTTAGGGGCAAATGTGAAGTGTAGAACATTTACCTTTAGTTAAATCTTTACCCCCTAAAATCCAAACAGGGCCACTTATCGTGGTGCAGTGATACAGCACAAAGCAAAGTGCCTAATAAATTCTACCATTGCTACCTTTTTTGGAAGAAAAAAAAAACAAAGCTAGCGGATTGATTTCCGTGTTTTATTGGACCAACTAGCTAGGGGACATATTCCGTGCCTTGGGATGCCTGGACACGCATCGCCTTTGCCATGAATCATGAATGTGGTCCTCGCCCGTGGACAGCGATATTCTTTCCTTGTACAGTTGAGGGAAGATCAGATAGTGATGCACCACTAACCTCCGGTATTCTCTCTCTCTCTCTCTCTCTCTCTCTCTCTCTCTCTCTCTGAATAGAAGCTACGGCTCTATGTGCTACCAAATTCTTCACATGCAACATCAAATTGTTCATTCTTTTGGCCTCAAAACAGAAGACATCAAGCCCCTCATTTTTAGATTTTTTTTTTTGCAGTTAGGCATGTACGTAGCATGACTATTATTGTCCGTGGAAGTTTCCCCTAAAACTAATCTGATTCACATGACATTCATACTCCATCCGTTAATCAACGTAAGGTGCATTTCGGCATGCCCTAGCCTAATAAAAATGTAAGAGGTATATCTTGATTTTTTTAAAAAAAATCAATAATTAATTAAATTATATATATGTTTAGTGTACAAAAATTTTATCAACAATTTCGCATTGAAAGTGCTTTCAAGATGGTACTAATAATTCTATAACATTGTCAATTTATCGATGGACGAACGGAGTACATCCCAAACAGAATATCTCTAGCTGTGCAGAGCAGTACAGTACTGCCATCCTTTTAGTTGTTCTTTTACTATGTACGCCATCTATCAAGGCTATCAAGCAAGGACAACTGATTCGGCTATTTTCTTCTTTTCTGTTCAAGGACAAATTGGTTCACTACTTCAGCCTCATTACACTTCCAGCGCATACAAAATAAAGGCGGCCTACTGTATCCAGAGACGTGTCCAATTATAGCGTGTATCCAGCCATGCCGCGCACATACTGGTCCGAATTGAAAGTGCAGCATGGATACATGGACTCGAGCGTAACGTCCCTGTCATTGATCGTTTGGTGGCACAGCTAGATCAGCTGGGGCCTGGGGCCGGGCTTAACAGTTAGCAATAACTTCTTTTTGAATGATTAAGGAAGCTAACAACTTGATCGATCACGGAGTCGGAGGCCAATAATCCAAATTTTGCTGTGCTAGAGTTTGGAACTTTCTTGGCTGCCGGCCGGGGCAACTCGTTGATCGTTTGCTAGCAGTGGTGTGTGGCACATTCCACTGTGCTTGTTTTGTTTAGCTGTTGCATGATAACGTGCGTGCATGGCACAATAATGCTTGCATTATTGCTGACCGCTGTGTGATTGCAAACAATCCGGCGTTGACCTCACCTAGGCACCCACACACTATGGATTCACATTCATGTCTCCATAATGGATTCACCATCACTGGCGTGAAAACGGGAAATACGTAATGCTGCGGATCAGACGTCCGATGTCTACTCATCGATAGGGCACTCGACACATGTTGCAAGAGATAAGCACCAATATTATTGCAATTATTATTTCTTTATACTTTATAGTGGATGTTGCACGGAATATAGTGTCAATGATGCAGTGGCAATTTCCATCCTCAAATCGGATATCAGAATTATTTGTATACATATTTGTTCTGAAGTTGCAAGCGTTGATTTCTGTTCTTGCAACTGTTATCTATCAATATCGCAATGGACCGTCTGATGAAAAAAGTCTGATCGGACGTCCGGGCTAGTAGTGCTGAACGGAAGATTGATTGGAATGAAGTAGGCTGTAAAAACACTGGAACTAAGTCTGCAGTTTTCTTTTTGATAACAAACTTTTTCTGCAATTTATGAGAGCTTTGGCTGTGTTTAGTTTCCGAAAAAGTTTGGATTTTGGTACTGTAGCACATTTTGTTGTTATTTGACAATTAAGATCCAGTCATTGACTAATTAGGCTTATAAGACTCATCTCGTATGAAATGATTATACTGTGTAATTAGTTATTTGTTTTCAATAATATTTAATGCTCCATGTATGTATCAAAAAATTGATGTGATAGATAGTTAGAAAATTTTTTGGAACTAAACAGGCCCTGCATCATACAAATTTACGCAGATAAATACCGTTCCGTCTGCAAGAGCCAATATGTTAGTCATAGGCCGTACGTTGAAATCATTAAAGAGCGGCCCAATCCAGATACTCCTTGGCCATTCTGGGCCAAGCCATTCTAATGCGCGCGCTATATTCTAGCTTCGTTTTGCACTTTTGGCCTTTTTATATATTTTTTTTCTTTTATCAATTTCCATCTGAGTGAAGTTCACAAATTACGTAGCTTAGCTGCTATATTATCCTGGAATTTTAATTTACTGTATTCACAAACGGGCGCTGCTGGGGTCATGCGAATGACCTCTAGCCAACCTGTCACACTAGTTCAGATTTTATGTTTTGGGTCTAAACTAGACCAACAAATCGGTCCACATGTATAATCCAGTCAAATTTGTATTTGAACAAAAACTTTTTATCCCCGAACAATTTTTTAATTATTCAAGCAATACAAAAAATTTGTTCTAAAATAAAAAATATTTATTGAACCTTGTGCGATGATTTGACTGTCAAGCGACTCCTAGTATTCACAAACTACAGATTTTATGCTCTCCACGCTCGAATCTGTTTGGTATGCGGTAATGTAATAAGGCTTGAAAAAGGCCCAATTTGCAGCTATGAAGGCCTGTAGAGCCCTCTTCGCCTCCTTTCCACTAGTGTGAGTGGATGCCATATAAAGGAGCCGAAGAAAAAAACTACAGTACCTACTAAGAAAAATCTTAGGCCATGTTTGGATACAAAGGTGTTTTAATGTATTTGCACGTTAGAGAATTATATATATATATATATTACAGTTTTGCATAGTAGTACTTTAGGAGTTGTATAAAACTCCACTCATGACCTCTTTTTTGAAACCATGGTTTTGCACGCATCTTGTTTGTATACCATGATTTTCTTTATTAGAAAAGCAACAGCGTCCAAATAGGCTACCTGTAGTGTACTCTGTTAGGTCTCGTTTGGAAATTGGTGGATTGAAGTGGAATGATTTTAGACTCAATCCCCATTCATTCCCCTCCAATCCTCTTCCTCCCTTATTGAGGGAGGAAATATTCATGAATAAAAAATCGTTATCTCTTCCAGCATGCAAATCCTACTGAGTGTAGTTCTAGAAACATTATATTAATTATCTATTTTTCCATGGCCAGGACCTTTATAATCATTTGCGTTTTAGAATCCACTGCATGTGTAACACACTACAGCTCGAGGAAATAGTTGTTTTTTTCTCGAAAAAGAAAGTAGGAAGTTTTCGCCTTTTTATCAACTGGTAGCGTGCACCCGTGTGCCACGGGCCCACTGCCACATGGTACCACCACCATGGTCCATGCCTTGCGAGTTACCGTTGCCGCATGCATAGCATGGCCACGTGTACACGAACGTACAAACGGGCTTGGGTTCCGACCCGTGACAAAGACCGAGCCACCGAGTCGCCTTCCGGGGCTCTGCTCCAAGGCTGGTTAAGCATCTTAAAGTTTAGTTTAAGTAGTTTAGAAGATTTAGTTTAAGTAGTTTACGGATCGGATTTTAATTTTATATAATTCTGAATTAGAAATATATAAAGATCAGATTAGATTATGAAGAGATGTTATAATCTGTTACTAGAGATGCAAGTTGATATCTATTGGTGCTTTTGAATGTGTTATTTTAGTTTATTTTTTATCTCAAATTAATTACGAACATATTATTCTAGTTTATTTTATTAAATTTTGGGTCTACCCAATAACCCAAAAAAGTGGGACTTGCATCCCCATCTGTTTTACCCCTGCTCTGCCCATGACGGCACTACTGTTGGCGGTGCGGATGGCCGTGTTAGGCTTGTTTGACCAGTACAGAATGCAAGGAAGCACTGAAAAGCGTCGGCTTGGTTGGCAGTGTTAGGCTGGCGATGGCAAAAGCCAAAAGGGCACGGCGAAACGAGCAAGGAAGCTTGGCCTCATGGCCTGCCCGCTTTCTCCACCCCGCACTGCTCATCATGCGCGCATGGGAACGGGGCACATGCTAGCTACTGATGCAGGGCAAAGCGGGAGCGTATAATAAGACGGGAAGGATGGATGGGCCAGATCTGCTCTCCTCCTCGAGACCTCCGTTTTGTTCCCGGGGCAGGCAAGGACGGCAGAAACGGCATTGCCCCTCTGATGCCATGCCATTCTTGTAGCAGCTCTCGGATGGCTCGCTAGTCGCTACTAGCTTACGACAATGATGGCTGCTGCGCTGGGCCGCGGCACGGCGGCGGGCACCAAAGGCGGCGGCAAGCAGGTGGGGGGCAGGGTGCTGTTCGTCGCCGTCGGCTGCTTCCTCTTCTTCCTCGTCCTCCTCCTCTCCGCCCGGCCCGACGCCACCGTCGTCCTCGGCGGCCGTAACCGTAAGTGCTGCCGCTTTTCCGAGCTTCTTCGTTTGTGGATCGTCTCTGAGTCGCCGGATTAGCACCGTGAGCTGGTGAAGAGGCGGTGTCGTTGAGCTCAGACTCGTCGTCGGGTGGACTTGCGCTTTCAGGTTCGGGCGCTGTCGTCCGGCCGCGGCCGCGGGTGGGGAGCCACGGCGACCCGCAGCGGAGCGCCGAGCGGAGCAGCGCCATGGCAGCCACAGAACGTACGTAGTAGTTAATCGTAGTCTTTGCTCACGAGGAGGTTTATTTACACGGCCCCCAGCCTTCTCTTCAGGGGTTAACGACGCGGTGATCGGCGGAGGGGAGAGGAACGGCGACGTCGAGAGAGACGCGGCGCCGGAGGAGGCAGAACGTGAGAGCAACGTCGCCGCCGCCGCCGCTACTCCCAGCTCCGACGAGCGAGCAGAACCACCGGGTACGTCTTCCTCCTCGCGCAAAGTGCGGGGACGCTAGTCCATCAGTGCACGGACGGACGCAAAATTTTGACCTGCAAGTCCATTACAGCCGCCGCCGAGGACGCGGACCGAGACAAATCCTTGCGGGCCGCCGTGCAGACGACGCCTCCTCCTCCGCACGGACTTCCAGGTGTGTTATTGCAACCATGGTGTCATGCACCGGAAATTCGGAGAAAATAAAGATTATCCAATCCCGATGCACGTTAACGGCATTTGTCATGTGGTGGATTTGTACTCTTCTCCAGCGGACGACACCACGACGCGTGCGGATGCAGCGGGCCGGCAGCAGCGGCGGCCGCCGCTGTGCGACACCTCCGGCTTCCGCGCCGACGTCTGCGAGCTCGCCGGCGACGTCCGCTTGGACGCCAACGCGTCGGCGTTCGTCGTCGTCGACGGCGACGGCGACGGCGACGCGGACGGGGCCGAGTACAAGGTCCGGCCGTACCCGCGGAAGGGCGACGCCACGAGCATGGGCCGCGTCACCGAGATCGCCGTGCGGGCGGCCGTCGGCGCGGGGGTGCAGCCCCCGCGGTGTACGGCGACGCACGCCGAGCCGGCGGTCGCGTTCTCCATCGGCGGCTACACGGGCAACCTCTTCCACGACTTCACCGACGTGATCGTCCCGCTGTACGGCGCCGCGCAGCGCTACCGCGGCGACGCGCGCCTCGTCGTGGCCGACGCGGCCCCGCGGTGGCTCGCTAAGTAGGGCGCGCTCCTGCGCGCGCTGTCGCGCCACGCGCCGCTCGACCTCGCCAAGGCCGCCGCCGCCGGGGAGGTGCACTGCTTCCGCCGCGCCGTGCTCGGCCTCCGCGCTCGCCGGGAGCTCATGACCGAGCCGGAGCGCGGCCTGGACGGGGGCGTCGGGATGCCGGACTTCACGATGTTCCTCCGGCGCGCGCTCTGGCTGCCCCGCCACGCGCCGACGCGGCCCGGCCGCCGGAAGCCCCGCCTGCTCGTCGTGTCCCGCCGCGGCACCCGGCTGCTCCTGAACGCAAACGCCGTGGCCCGCGCGGCGGAGGAGGCCGGCTTCGAGGCCGTCGTGAGCGAGCTGAGCTCGGCCGGCGACGACATCTCCCAAGCAGGGCGGCTGGTGAACTCGTTCGACGCGCTGGTGGGCGTGCACGGCGCGGACCTCACCAACATGGTGTTCCTGCCGCCGGGCGCGGCGATGGTGCAGATCGTGCCGTGGGGCGGGCTGCGGTGGATCGCGCGGCTGGACTTCGGCGAGCCGGCGGCGGCGATGGGGCTCCGGTACATCCAGTACGAGGTCGCCGTCCACGAGAGCACGCTCAAGGACAGGTACCCGAGGGACCACGAGGTCTTCACCAACCCGACGGCGCTGCACAGGAAGGGGTTCACGTTCATGAGGCGCACGTTCCTGAACGGCCAGGACATCATCGTCGACGTCGACCGCTTCAGGCCGGTGCTGCTCCAGGCGCTCGAGAACCTCGCGCAGTAGGTATAGCTGTTTTTGTGTGCCGTGCACGCATGTGTAGTTTATGGACAAGGATATGTGTCCATACATTTGCAGATGGGTGTCTGTGTTGTCACACAAGGCACAAAAGGTGACTGTAAGAATGGTAACAGAAGGGCTGAATTGTCATGGCTACAGGCTACATGCATAGTACTTGATAGGGATGGCAATGCACAAATTATACCGTGGGTCTGGGTTTGATAAGCCGACGTGTACGATGTCAATTGTCACGAGTTTTAGAAAAAAAAAATCACGTGTAACTGCTTCCCCGCACCTGCTCCAATATGTCATATTGAATTGATGATCCTATGGTTTTGGATAGGATGTTGTGGGTGCCACTACAGTGGTGCATGTATTATTTAGAGCAGGGCTAATGGTTGTGCTCGCTGCTAGCGAAATAAAGTTCAGTGTGTATAGCATTTAATAATGCAGCGCTGGAGGGGTAAATCATGGCGCAGTGCTGAAACAGCGACATGCAGTCAATGGAACCGAGAAGTGTCGAGGCGCGGTGCTTTTCGCCCGCTTTCTACTGGTGTCTAGCGAGTCGCTTGCTCTACTCTCTCTTCTGCTTTCTCTCACCTCCACGTGACATGTGGCCAGCTCCTCGCCAATCATAATACTTGCTCTTAGTTACAAATGAGATATTCATTTATTTGAAGTATTATTATGTTCTATTTCAATTGAATGATATATGTTGGCGGCTATATGGTGGTATCAGTGCGCGAGAGGTGAAGAGTATGGGTGTCATTTCTTAGAGAAAAGTCCACTTTACATTATCGAATTATCATAAAAAATCTGATTTTCAATATTTAACTACAAAATCAGATAACAAAAGTCATCCAAAAAATGGTAAATTTAGCTCTTGAGATGGTTTCAAAGATATTTTGTATTTTAAAAAAATTATAATTAGATCCAAAAAAATCAAAACTATTTTATTTTAAATCCAAAAAATATGAAACAAGTACTTTTGTTTAAGCCAATTTGGTCCTCCAACTATTAAATTTGGAGTCTATTACATCCTTCATCCAAACTGCTGTTACTAACACCGTTAAAACAACTAACCCCTTCAGGAAAAGACCCAATTGCCCTTCTTCCAGCGTTCCTCTACCAGACCATTCTTCCAGCGTCAAAAAAATAAAAAAAAAGAACCGCAACACCGATGGCGGGAGGAAGCTCGTCATCGCCAAGATCCTCCACACCACCAGCCATCCGCCACTGCTTCTCCTCCTCTGCCTGTCGTGGGCAGGGGGGAGGGAATGGTGTTGCGCCTCCTCGTGGCATGCGGATGAAGGATCCGCCAGGGGTGTGTCTCCTTGTTCCGTATGTCTCACGGATCCCCTTTGCTCTCAATTACAAACATGCCGCGGTTCTTTTTTTATTTTTTCCCCTTTGCTCTCAATTACAAACATGCCGCGGTTCTTTTTTTATTTTTTCCCCTTTGCTCTCAATTACAAACATGCCGCGGTTCTTTTTTTTTTTTGACGTTGGAAGAATGGTCTAGTAGAGGAACGCTGGAAGAAGGGCAATTGGGTCTTTTTTTGACGAGGGTTAGCTGTTTTAACGGTGTTAGTAACATCAGTTTGGATGAAGGATGTAACTGACCCCAAATTTAATAGTTGGAGGACCAAATTGGCCTAAACAAAAGTACAAGGATGAAGTTGACCCTTTGGCAAGAGTTCAGGGACCAATTTGGCTATTTTGCCGAAATATTATGTATTGGTTTAAATTCACTGTCAAGTTCTCCTATTTTAATTTCGTGTCTAAGTACTGAACGTATTAGTGCTGAATGTCTGAAGCCCATGTTGTTTTTTATCAATGTCTGAATGCCGGCTGCAAGTCTGAATATCTGAATGACTTACAAATCTGAAACTGCAATCCAAAGCGTTAATCATCTGCAGCCATTAGATCCATTTTGGATGGCTGATATATGGCCGCGGTAAGTCACTGAATCTTCCTCCCAACTTGGCCGAGGGTGACACCTAGCTTGACATCAGACGGTGGCCAAGAAAAGCATGAAGATCTATGTTATACTATAGCAGTTACTGTAGCTAATGAGATCATTGACTGCATGATTGAAGGATGATTAGAGTATGGTTACTATAGTATTACTGTATCTAATTATGAATTAATTAAGCTCATTAGATTTAGCTGGCAAAGTTGCACCTATCTATGAATTTTTTTTACAAATAGACTTTATTTAATACTTTATATATGCAAGATTTTTTTTCATGATTTTTTTTTCGCCCTGACCAAACGCTGCCAATAATATTTCCCATATGAACAAATACTAAATCAAACTGTTAGGTATAGGGTAGCTTCTTTATTTTAATGTGCTTTGTACTACTCACCTACTCCCTCCGTCCCAAAATAAGTAATCATCTCGCACTTCAAGGAGTCAAACACTTTTAAATTTGACTAAATATATATTATATAAATATTAATTATTATGGTACTAAATAAACATCATTAGATTAATTATGCCATGTATTTTCATAACAAAACTTGTTTAGAGATATAAATGTTAATATTACTATTTATAAATATAGTTAAACTTAATGTTTGTTGACTCCTCGGAATATGAGATGTGCACTTATTATAGGACGGAGGGAGTACTGTTGGAGATTCCATTTTCTAGAACTTTCCCGCACCACTGGAGTGCGTTTGATAGCCCACGATACACTCTTTCAATTTAGAGTAAATTGCACCCACCATACAATAATTTGTTAGGTGGGTGCAAATTGATCCAACAACTTATAAAATGCTCAATTTAATGCAATAACTTGACAGATGGGTGCAGATCAGTCCAACAACTTGTAAAATACACAACTTAATGCAATAACTTGGCAAATAGGTGCATTCACAGTAAAAACATTACACGGCAATGTAACTAACACAAAATCTCAATAAAGAGTATATTCATGTTAGGACAATTTATTAAGTATTATTTGATCATAGATTTTTGTGCTGCGCCTGCGTGGCAATGTATTTGGCCAGAATAAAAACCCTCACTGTTTAGAAAATAAATATTATGTCTTTACATTAATTATTTTTGTATAGTGATTTAATTTTAATTAAACCTATTTAATTTGATATTCAATATTGAAAAATTCACCCTCACTATTTATGATATGTTTGATTATATGCACTGTTAAACTAAAAAAAGCCAATACGCTAATACAAACTATTGATACCTTTATGGAGCTTGGTACATATATTTTTAAAGCCTCATGTTCGTTAGAAAGAAAAAATGAGCTAAATAAATAGAAACAAACACGAGCATTGCTGAATACATGAGCAGAAGCGCAGAAGAAACCTAAGGTTTCAAGGTCTCTCTTATCGACTTTAGTGTTTGAGTGATGCTAATAGTATAATTCTAAAATTTGTTTGTATTTTAACTAATAAAAAATTGTACATAGTTGAAAAGCAACGACCGGATCACCATCAATAATTTCCATTTATAAAATTTAAGAATTATTGACGTTCATCTACTTTGCTTAATATGTTGTTTGTTGTAATGGTGGTTAAATAATATATTATTTTTAATAAAACCATAATTGATTTATTCTGAGAATAAAATTATTAGTGTCCATTGCGACACAAAAACCTACGGTCAAATAATACGTTCCAACATGAATATACACTTTATTGTGACTTGACATTAGCAAATGTATTGTCGTGTAATGTTTGGATTGTGAATGCACCAATTTACCAAGTTATTGTACTAAATTAAGTATTTTCTAAGTTGTTGGATCAATTTGCACCAAAATATGAAGTTATTATACAAAATTGAGGATTTTACAAGTTGTTGGATCAATTTGCACCCACCGACCAAGTTGTTGTATGATAGATGTAATTTACTCTTCAATTTAATATTCCCCATTTGAACAAATACTAAATCAATTATTAGGTACAAACTAGTTTTTTTAATCCCCTTTGTACTGCTCACCTATTGTTCGATTCCCCATTTGAACAAATACTAAATCAACTATTAGGCACAAACTAGTTTCTTTATTTTAATCCCCTTTGTACTGCTCACCTATTGTTCGAGATTCCATTTTCTGAAACCGTCCGGCACCATTGCAGTGCGTTTGAAAGCCACGATACACTCTTTAAATTAAATATTCCCCGTCCGAACAAATACTAAATCAGCTGTTAGGTACAAACTAGCTTCTTGATTCTAATCCCTGTTGTACTGCTCCCCTGCTATTGGAGACTCCATTTTCTAGAACCGTCCCCCACCACCGCGTGCGTCTGACAGCCCACGATGGACTTTCAATTTAATATTCTCCGTCTGAACAAATACTAAATCAACTATTAGATACAAGCTAGCTTCTTTGTTTTAATGTCCTTTGTACTGCTCACATACTGTTGGAGATTCCATTTTCTAGAACCATCCCGCACCAACGCAGTGTATCTGACAGTCGACTATGGCTGTGTTTAGTTCCCAAACCCCTAATTCCAAATTTTTCATCATATCGACATCACATCGAAACATTAAATATAACAAATGACGTATGTATGAAGCATTAAATGTAGGTAAATAAAAAAATTAATTGCATAGTTTTGATGTACACGACGAGACGAATCTTTTGAGCCTAGTTAGGTCATGGTAGGACAATAATTACCACAAACAAACGAAAAGTGGTACAGTATGCTACAGTGTCAAATGTGACTTTTCGTATCATCTTTTTACCACCTTTTCGCGGATCTAAACACACCCTATGTACTCTTTCAATTTAATATTCCCCGCCTGAATAAATATTAAATCAACTGTTAGGTATAAACTAGCTTCTTTGTTTTAATCTCCTTTGTACTGCTCACCTACTGTTGGAGATTTCATTTTCTGGAACCATCTCACACCACCCCAATGCATCTCCATGCACTCTTTCGATTTAATATTTCCCGTCTGAACAAATACTATAAATCAATTAGATACAAGCCAGCTTCTTTATTTTAATTCCCTTTATACTGCTCACTACCGCACCACCGCAGTGCGCCTAACAGCTCACGTTGCACTTTTTCAATTTAATATTTCCCGTCTCAACAAATATTAAATCAACTGTTAGATACAAGCTAGCTTTGTTTTAATCCCCTTTGTACTGCTCACCTAACGTTGGAGATTCCATTTTTTGGAACCATCCCGCACCACCGCAGTGCGTCTGACACCCCACCATGCACTCTTTCAATTTAATATTCCCCGTTTGTCGGTTTCGAAAATGGCCGACTACTAATCTATTTGTGCACGTGTTATCGTGCGTTGGATCAGAGATGATCTAACATATAATTACTAAAGATTTATACTGGTTCAGATTTGAATGCTCTACGTCCAGTTACGGAGTGGTCTATTGCGTAGCTCGAGTCCAGGTGCTCAAAGACTCGGGGAGTACAAGCTTGCCAGTCGGAATGAGTTCTCTATCTGTTGCTCATGTGTGTTCTTCACCTCCCTATTCTATACAGGGACCCCCTCTTACATAATAGCTACCGTGTTGCCTAAGAAAAGTGCTAGGCTAGCTTCGTCGATCGGGGCTTTCTCTTCTCTGTCGTCTTTGCCAGTCGGGACGTAGGGGCAGCCGCCGCCTGATTCCTCCATGACGAGCGCCTGTCCCTGTTCGTCCTATTCCGCTACGTAGTCGGGACGGGTTTCCCGTCGGTGGATACGGCATGGCGATTTGATAGGCTGCAGCGACGTGTGTGGCAGAAGGTGCCTGGGGCCCGCTGTGCGGCCGCGGCGCGGGCGGCAGCAGGCGTGCGGGGCCGAACGAGTGGCCGTGGCGCAGGCGGCAGGAGCAGGCTAGCGGTGCACGTAGCAGCAGCAGGCGAGCGCGAGGAAGAAGACATATTGTGCTCTATTTTACCGATAGATGGACCTCATAAAAGTCTAATTTATGATGCGCTTGTCCTTCCAACCAAACATAAAAATAAAATTGCTCCAACCCTCCAACCAAACACAAAACAAAACGAAACTATTCCATCCCTAAAATTAAGAATGGATCCGCCCTATTCTACATTGCTCATCAACCAAACACCGAGGCGATTGGTTACCTAGAGCGGACGGAGCAGGCTCGCTGGATGCAGGAGGCGCCAGTTTGGTTGTCGGATCCCGTGTGTGAGCTAGGCTCCTGCCATGCATCACTCCCCCCGACCAGACTCTCGAGAGACGTGGGAATCGACCGTTTCTGGCGGGTCTAGCTTGCACGGTGCGAGCTGAGCACACGCACAGTAGAAAAATAGCTGGAGCAGATTCCTGTCTTGCCAAATGCTCATCAAGATTATACTGCATAGATACATGCAACCAACCAGAGAGAGATTGTATGCTCACAGCCTGGCCCAGCGCAGCCCGGCTCACTAGTGCAATCAGTGGCGAAGCCAGCCCAGAAAATGACCTAGGGCGGACATCTACGCTAAAAATTTTGCACGGCCAGAGCGAGACGCCGAGGCTTGCTGCCCGGTAACAGGCGCCCACGTCAGCGGCGCACCGGATCCGCTGTCGCCACCGACGGGTGCCGAGATGAGGCTGCAGGACGGACAGGTGCGGAGTGGCGTCGCGCAACGGCAGCGACGCGCCAGCGTGAGCGCCTGAGCAGGACTGTAGGGGGGTAGATGGTGAACTGCTGAAATTGGCAGCGACATATGGTGGCAAGAAGATGCAGTGCTGGGTTGGGGCGCTAGGTTGAACCACTTAAGAGGCCGCAGCCCACTCGACCTCGCGTTCAGGGGGCGCCGCCACATCGTTATGAGCCCCTACCGGAGTTGAGAACGGGGGATATCGTTAACACCCACGAACTGGAGGAAACATCTACTATTATGGGCCGCCGCACCAGGAAGTCTAGTGTTTGTCTTGGCGCGAATGGGTTCGCTAGATGTGCCTGCCCGCACATATCAGGCCCAATCCATATAAACACAAGAGAGTCGCTAGTTAAATACTGAATGCGTGCGAGGAGGAAAGGTATCAAACAACTTGTATGAACTCTTACTCTTTTCTCAAGTAACATGTTATGCGAAATCAATTCCCTCTTCTCTTATGTTCTTTCTATGTTTTTCAGATCCATCCTTCTCATTCTTTACTACCTTTACTGTTAACAAATATACTCTGAATCTCACCTGGAGGGACCTAGGGCGAACGCCCTGCCTCGCCCTAGTGGTGGCTCCGCCACTGAGTGCAATGCAGACTCAGACCATCTGGTTAACCAATCAGTGCGGTGTTTGGTTGGATCCTAAAATTTTTTTCGCCTAGGGAATCTTCAATGCATGGGGCACTGAATGAAAGTTATTTACAAAACCTTTTCATAGATGAGTGCAGTTTAGCGCGACGAATCTAATGAGCCTAATTAATCCATGATTTGCAACAGTAATGCTACAGTAATCTTCCTCTAATCATGCAATCAAAAACCTAATTAGCTATAGTACATACTACGGTACTATAGTTATGGAGGTTGTTTTGTAATTAGACTTTATTTAATACCTTTAATTAGTGGTCAAAGTGGCGGAAAACTTTTATGAAAAATTTTTAGGACCATCCAAACACGGTGTTTTCTGCAAGAATCGGTCGTTCTAAGGCCCTCTGAGCCGGAGCTCTGCCAAACGGTATATTTTGCACCAGCTCCCAGCATGGAGTTGCCCCTGGAGCCCCTCGCGGCTTCCACACGCGAGGAGGAGCCCCAAAACGTAGCTCCGCGCAGCTCCTCCTGCTGCTTCATCGCGACTGTCATCTTTGCCCCCCGGTTTCGCTGTGCTCGCCTCCTCCCGCGTTGCCCCAGTCATTTCACACGATCCGCTTCCTCAAGGCGCTGCGGCTGCGGCAAGCCGGGTGGCGGATGGCGCGGCCGGCTGCCGGAGGCCGCGTGGCGGCGGGCGGGGCGAGCTGTGGGAGGCGTGCACGGCGGGCGAGGCCGGCTGCAGGCGGCGGATGGCGCGGCCGGCTGCTGAGGCCGTGCGGCGGCGGGCGAGGCCAGCTGCGGCTTGTGCGGGAGGCGCGCAGGGCAGCTGCTGTGGAGGCGGCTTGCGGGCTCTGTGGAGGCCGGAGACGAGCATGGAGGCTGGTGCGGCGAGTTCGGGAGGCAGGGGGTGCTGGGAATCAGGAGGTGACCGTAAGCCTGTGAAAAAGGATAAGGTGGAGAGAGAAAGAAAGAAGAAAAATAGAAAGAAAATAGAAAATAAGGAGAAGAGGGTATTATGGTTATTTTATATTTTCTTTATATTATATTTTCTTTATATTTTAAAAGGTAGATAGAACTGTTTTGCCAAATATTTTTCTAAAACAACTTCAGCTCCACCATAAAAATCGCTCCACCAACGAAGCCAGAACCAGAGTCATTTTTGAAGAAGCCGGAGTCATGCCAAAGAGCCTCTAACTCAGCCAGGCTTGTGAGGACGAGCGATAGCTCGGTTGGTTCGCTCGCCAGGTGCGCGAGCGGCCGGGCGCGGGTTCGATTCCTGGGAATCGCAACTCGCGCGCCTCACCAGGTACTGTTCTCAGTACCTTTAATAATCTCCGTTGCCTCTCACGCGTGGTGCCACAAAGGGACTGCGACGCGCTCGTCGCACACGGAGCCTTGGAGGTTTCCAGTGATCTCTAGAAGGACGCAGCTTTCATATCTGTGTGTAGTTGTAGGTCGGATTGTACACGTGTGGTGTGAGTGTGGGGTGCGTGTGTAGGGTGGTGCGTATGTGCGTGTATGAACAGATGCTACAGCTGTACCCAGATGAGAGGTGTAAAAAAAAAACTCAGGCCCTGTTTAGTTCTTTGCGTGTAAACGCAAAAAAGCCGTAAACGCATAAAAGTGAAACGGTATCTTGCTAATTTGAAGTACTAAATGAAGTCTATTTAAAAAACTTTTTGTATGGATGGGCTGTAAATCGCGAGACGATTCTAATGAGCCTACTTAATCCATGATTTGCAACAGTGATGCTACAGTAACCATCCGCTAATTATTGATTAAACATGGATTAATTAGCATCATTAGATTCGTCTCGCGATTTACAACCCATCTATACAAAAAGTTTTACAAATAAACTTCATTTAATACTTCAAATGCCCTGTTTACATCTTTACACATTTTTACAAAATGAACTAAACACACCCTCAGCCAGGCTTGTACAAAGCCGCACTATCGCATCCGCTCACCATCCGTACCAAGTGCCATTTACTGTTCCGCGCCTGCGCCGCCACCAAGCTCGCAAGCTCGTCCATCGACGCCGGATGGGTGACCTCGCCGCCCGCTGGCAGATAGCTGTTGCTCTACGCGTCAACCTCATCGACTGTGGCTCCTAGGGTGACGACGACGCGGCCGCCGGCCGGTGGGGGGCAAGCTGTGGCCGTCGGAGACGGCGCCTGGGGCTGGCCGCGGCCTCCGGCGAGGCTCGCGGGGCGGCCACAGACGAGTTCTTGATGATGGGATTTGTGGGGACTGTAAGCTCGTCTTGGGGAAGAACCTGAGCAAAGGTCGATTCGGCCATGATCAGGACCCTGGCCATGATCCCCCTCGATCCCCTAGATTCACCCACAGCATAGCAGCCGGAGCTTGATTCATCCGCATGGAAGCTGCTGAATCGATTCCAGAAGAGGGGTGTTCTTGCAGCAAGCTTGTTCTGCAGGGGCCGGCGGTTCCTAGCATCGGCGGTGCCGCCGCTCAAGAAGCTCATGAATACCAGCCACGCTGCTGACGTCCTGCTCGGAGGAGGCAAGTTCGATTGGTTCTGCAGCCAGGAGGGCCAGTTCGGGATCGATTTGCACCAATTTTGCTTCTAGATGCTAGATCTCTAGTGCGCAGGAAGTGCATTAGCATGATTGGTCTAAACTGAATTAGTTTGTTGGAGTTTCGATCGATCTTGTTTTCAGTGTTTTTCTTGATTCTAGATTCGTGTTATTGCTGCACACTTGCGGTTAGATAGCTTATTTCAGCATAGGATTATTCCTAAATGCTCTTGAATCTCGATCTTAGCTCGCCGCTGTGCATGTATACAGTCAAGCCACTCCGCCGTTGATCTCGTTGGCGAGATTCTTGAGGTGATTTGAAAACTGAAAGACAAATGATACAAGTAATCTCCAATTTTATCTGCAAATTAGAGAGCTCATTTGGTGCAAGCATGTCACTTTGGTGTTTCTCCAAAATTTCGCTTCAGTGTACGGTGAACAGTGATAGTGTTAAACTTACCAGGACGAGGAAGAGGTGACTTATCCAAGCAAAAACCAGGCAACCAAACAAGTCAATTTCAATCTGGGCAAGCAACCGAACACATGTACCTTGCACTAGGTTGGCCAGGTTTGAGCTGGCCTGGTCTGGATAAAACTAGTCACCCAATCAAACACCTAACCAAACAGGGCTTTACTTGCCTAGTTGGCAAGAAACAACCAGATACCACAGAAGTGCTTGAAAAATCTACCAATGCCTTGTTTAGTTGTCTCATAAAATTTTTGAAATGGAATCTTTTCACATTTGAAGTATTAAACATAGACTAATTACAAAACTAATTTCAGAACTTGTCTGTAAACTATGAGATGAATTTATTAAGACTAATTAGTCCATCATTAGCACATGGTTACTGTAGCAATTTAATGTCTAATCATGGTCTAATTAGGCTCATTAGATTCGTCTCGTAATTTACATGCAAACTATGCAATTAGTTTTTTTTATTTTTTCTAGATTTAATACTCCATGCATGTAAGATTCTCATTCGATGTGATAGATTTAGAATTTTGATTTTTGCAACTAAACAAGGCCCAAGTAAGGTCACGTACTCCGGTATTAAATATTATGGTGTTATGGACAAAATTAGTTTAAATAATACCATATATTTAAAACCGGAGAATTTTTCTTATAGTTTCTGAAATTGTGATTTTCTACCACTATTACTAATGAATTATTTTTTTTTCTTTTGTATCTTCTTTGTTGGTGGCCTGATGCCCGCTCTGGTTCTGTAGCCTATGGAAAATTCATATCATGCCACTAAGGATGCACTTTTTTATCATGCTACTAAGGATGCATTTTTTTTAGAATACACCAGGTGTGTTATTTCCCATTAAGGAGTAAAACTTACAGAACAGGCAGATTGAAGGTAGTTTAGCTGGTAAAATTTCTTGTGGTGTAACTTGCACATCCGGGTTCGAGTGTATTGACTCGGTACGGTTGCAGGCCCGGCCTTGGAGGGGGGCGAGCGGGGCGGCCGCCCCGGGCCCCCGATGCCAAGGGGCCCCCACCCTAGGTATACATGTAGTGTACGTATTAGGCTAGTGCAATTACTCTATAATTCCAATCGCCAGTTTCCTTTTCCCCGCTCACGTGCCGTGCATCGAGAATGCAAATCGCGACGCGTCTGTCTTTCCAGTTTCCGCGCCTGCTTCCGCAGTTCCGCACCGACGGGCGACGGCAGGCCGCAGGCAAGACGCAGCGCTCAAGGCTCGATGGGAAGCCTGACCAAGTCTGATCACCCATGTGCTGAGGCTGAACTGCTTGTCTGCTGGTGCACGCAGGCACGCAGCAAGCCCAAGCGGCAAGCCGGCAGACAAGTCATATTCATCTACAATCTATTCATGTTAGTTTAATTCCTAATTCCAGAACCGTCTCTCTCCTAGATCGATCGTGTCTTGTTTTTTTTAATTTACCGCGTAGCGTATTCATAATAACTAACTTATTTTATCTTTAATTCTATAACTTGTTCATGTTTCTATTGCTTATCGGATCTTATTTATTGTGCCAATCACTGTAGCATCAGCTGAAAAAACATTTTTAAAGTTAAACCTATTGAGGAATTATATGAGGTCCACAATGTCTCAAGAAAAGTTAAATAGTTTGGCAATTTTATGTATCGAGAAGAAATTATTTGATGAAAATCGATATTGATACTATCATCACCGATTTCACATCTAAAAATGTTAGAAGAAACTTTTGAGGTAATATATAGATTGCTCAATATTAATATTTTATGATACTATTTGTTCATATATTATTTATTTATTTAATTATTATTACTAAAGGGCCCCAAAACTATTCTTGTACTCCCTCCTTCCCCGTTTATAAGGCATGATGGAACATGACACGGTCTTCTAAACAACACTTTGACCATTTATTTATCATATATTATATCACTTTTGATTATAAACTTATAATCATTGTAAAATATATTTGATTATGAATCCAATCATACGAAATTTGCATTATAAAAATAAAAATTTAATAGTCAAATTATTGGTCAAAGATGACAAGGTTTGAATCTTGATATACGTGTATGCCTTATAAACAGGGAAGGAGGGAGTAGTAGTAGACGGCGTGCCCGCTCACGGTGAGGCGTATATGCCAACTTGTCAATTTTAAGATTTGCCAGTTCAGTTACATAGATGTGCTTATATAAGGGAGAGTGTACATGTATGCATGTAAATGTCTACATCAAAAGTCAGTGGCATGGCATCGTCAAAGGGGCCCATGCGGACCAAAGAAGAGAAACGGAAAAGAAAGACTACCAATTCAAAAGTTAGTGGCATCACAATCATGTAGTGCCAGTGTATATGCAGTTTTAAATAGTGATTGATTGCTCCTGCTGCTAACCCTTGAGTGGTGACTTTGGTAGCTACTCACTCATCTTTGCCCCATTCGTTGGTTTGCCGTTCTGTGTAGCGCGAGCCTAGCTTCCGCCATGGCGATGTCTGCGGCATCTCATCGCTCTACTGCTACTTCCGTGCGAGCCTTAACCTTGTTATCTGTGTTCGCGGTTCTTGTTGCAGATGTAGGGGGGCGGCATCATGTTGTTTGCCCTCCTTTCTCCAATTCTCCTGCGGTGGTTTTAGCAACGTATCACATCCCTTCCGTCGGCAAGGTGATCCACATGGGTGTGGTGTTCAATCGCACGAGCTGGTTTGCACGGAGACCAGCTACGATCCGCATCGGCAGTGGAACATACAACGTGCTTAGCATCAACTATACTGGCTCTTACTTCTGGGTTGTTGATGCCAACTTGAACATGCAAAACAGTTGCCCCCTTCCGCCGTGGGATTACGGACCTTATTATTATCACTACCATGACAACTCACTTCGCAGCATTAATCAGGACCCTGGTTGGCCTGTGGCTCTCTTTATGAATTGTTCGCAGGAAATAAAGTACGATTATTATTCCCAGCCGGTCAAATGCCTGAGCACAGTAGATTCTTTCATCTACATGTCAATATGGTCTGGCGTATACAACTTCGTTGTCGAAGCTCAGTATTTTGCGCCCTCATGCAGTTTCTTGGCTATGACTCCTTTGGGTGGTCCAGGCGCGACGGTGCCTGAGAATGCAAGCTATCCAGATGTTGTTAAGCTCATGGGGAAAGGATTTGCCCTTGAATTTCCTTTTATGGCTAGTAGGGACATCATCAGAGAGTGCCTCGCAGAGTTGAAGAGGTGAGTATTTGATCATTATATGCGAAGGGTGAAGGCATGAAAGTGATCGGGTGCTCTTAGCCTAAGAGGGGGAGGGGGTGAATTAGGCAATCTAAAAACCTTGACCTATAGCTCCAACTAGATTGCACAAAATTTAACTAAAACAATCTATTCTAGATGTGCAACTAGGTTGTTTTAGTGTGAAAACCCCTATCCCAAAAGAATTTAGCACCATATAGCCTTTCATATCAAGAAACTATTCTATAAAAGTAAAGGCATAAAAAGTACTAATATGAAATGCGGAAGCTTAAGGGAGCGGGATAGGAGATAGCAAACTCTTGACGCGGGTGTTTATCCCGTTGTTCGGTTAGCCACAAAGACACACCTACATCCACGTTGTTGTAGCACTCACTAAGAGTATTGCTACTCGGCCACCAAGTCTCTTCCGTGAACGCAATCACGGTCACCTTGGCCCCGGGTTCCACTAAGGAGCTTCTCCACAAAGGATGGGGGTCTCCACGTCCCCCACACAAAGTGTCGTTGCCGCTCCACACCAAGTCGGAGGGTCACACGACGTTGCTGGCGAGTCTTCAAGACTCCAAGGGGCCGGCGCACCAAGCTCTTGTTTTGTTTCACTAAAGAACCACATCACAAAGGCTCTAAGCCTTGCAAACTCACTCACTAAGAGCTATCCTTTACACAACACTCACAAAGTGTGCAAAGGGCTAAGGATATGATCTTTATGCTCTTGGATGGCTTGGAGATGTTCTTGTATGTGTGTGGGATGTCCAGCAACTCCAGCAAACTTAAAATGGCCGGGGTGAGGCATATATATAGGCCACCAAGTCTTATAGCCGTTGCTCCAACGGTCAGCAGAAAACTGCGTATCATCGGATGAACCGATGCCTTTGGCATGGGTAGCGTCGGTTCATCCGGTCACTCTAAGGCACGAAGTAGCCGTTGAGCTCCTGCCAACTGACACAGTGACCACCGGTTGAACCGATGCTTTGCCGTCGGTTAAACCGGTCACTCACAGCACTCAAACAGCCTTCTTCTCTTCTGTTGACGTCAATGCACCGACGCAATGCTCCGATGCACCGTCGGTTGAACCGGTGCTGAAGAAACTTCTCCTGGGCACTTGACATCGTCTCTGGTACATAGTACGCCCAATGCACCGATGCTCTTTCTTGTACCGTCGGTTCAACCGGTGCCTATAGGCTGACTTGGCTTCGATTCCCATCTGCACCAAACACCATAGTGTCGGTTCTTCCGACAAGCGTCGGATGCACCGATGCTTAGGCATCGGTTCTTCCGGTGCTCCTGATCCGAAGAGCTTTCAGGGCGCTGCCCTGAGACCCGCGAGGGGCGGCCCTTCGGGCCTAGCTTTACCTATCTTCTCTTTGTACTTCATCCCTGGGATCTAAAAATGTTCACTTAATAAAACTATTAGTCTCATTGATTGCGTTGTCATACGATCACCAAAATCACTCGAAATGGCATAAATAGTGCCATGTTCGTTTCAAGGCGTTATTTGGTTCCCCATGTAATTCCTCTCTATGCTATGGCTTGGTATTGCAGTGACTTCCGTTATTATTTCCATAACGAGAGCACCGAGTATCAGATTTGGGACATTCTTGCAACTGACACAAATTTCTGGTCGTGCGTTACTGATGAGCAATTTATGCCAGCCATTGGCGTGACAAATTTTCTCCGCCTCGTCATCATTCAAACATTACTGTTTGTTATGTTGGGTCTCAAGCTAATTCATGGTACTCACTTCATATCTTCATACATCATCTAAGCTGCATCAGTATTGTATCAACACATCCTCCCTAAAGCATTCCTTTTTTCGTATGCACAACCTTGGTTTCTGTGCAGTTTTTTGCAGGTACATATTGGTGCCTCTGGCGGTGTTTGCCTTCCTTGCCCATAGATACTGGAAATCAAGAATAACCATCAATGCAGTCGAGAGGTTTCTACGGATGCAGCAAATAATGCTTGTAACAACGAGATACGCCTACGCAGACATCATTGCGATCACAGGCCATTTCAGAGAGAAGCTCGGCCAAGGAGGCTATGGCTCTGTATACAAGGGTGTGCTGCTGCCAGGCGGTGTTCCCATTGCTGTCAAGATGCTGAGCAACTCCAGCTGCAACGGAGAAGAGTTCATCAGCGAGGTCGCCACCATTGGCAAGATCCACCATGTCAATGTGGTGCGCCTCGTCGGGTTCTGCTCCGAGGAAACGGTCAGGGCACTCATCTACGAGTTCATGCCCCGTGGGTCTCTCGACAAGTACATCTTCTCGTCGGAGAAGAGCTTCTCGTGGGACAAGCTCAACGAGATTGCCCTGGGCATTGCTAGAGGCATCAACTACATGCATCAGGGGTGTGACATGCAGATCGTACACTTCGACATCAAGCCACACAACATCCTTCTCGACAGTAACTTCGTCCCAAAAGTTGCTGATTTTGGGCTCGCCAAGCTGTTCCCAAAGGATAACAGCTTCGTGCCGCTGAGCGCTATGAGGGGAACGATCGGCTACATAGCTCCGGAGATGGTGTCACGGAGCTTCGGCGCCATATCCAGCAAGTCCGACGTGTACAGCTTCGGGATGCTGCTGCTGGAGATGGACGGAGGGCGCAGGAACGCTGACCCGCATGCCGGGAGCTCCAGCCAGGCGTACTACCCATCGCTGGTGTATGGCCAGCTGACTGGGGAGCAGGTTGGGGAGATCAGTGAAGATGTCAACATGCACGAGCTGGAGAAGAAGCTGTGCGTCGTTGGGCTCTGGTGCATCCAGATGAAGCCTTCTGATCGGCCGACCATGAGCGAGGTCATAGAGATGCTTGAAGGGGATGCAGGCGCTCTGCAAATGCCCCCGAGGCCGTTCTTCTGTGACGAGGAGATGCTTCCTGAAGTGGCTCCGTACTCTCTGTCCTCCGAACTGAACGTGATTGAGGAGGAGGATGAGTGAAATACTTTGTTCCTGCGTGTCTCAAATGCATGTATGAAGACATATGTTTGTCCGTTTGTAGCTTGTCATACTAAGCTCAGGGTTGTCAGTGTGTTAGACAGGATTGTGTAGTTTCCTAAAAAGATCTCTGAGGGCACAAGTTGTTCTCTCTTGCCTCATGAGTATTTGGCAGCTATGCTTAATATAATGCAGAAATATTGATGCTTATTAGCATCACGTACTGCCATTTAATGTTTTATCATTCCACTGTATTATCCTCCTGTGGCAAGAGTTACCAGATTTGAGTTCCAAATGTCCAATTTAGCATTTCACTAGATTCCTAACACTTGTTGACATGATTTCTGTACCCTTGCATATACGTGTGTACTACTCCTCTCTCCTTTACATGGGTAAGGAATTCAGGATGCGCAGTCGAAATGCCTCCGTTAACAATGAGGACTTGTTGATCAGGTCACGCAATGCAAGTTCTGAAATGTGAGCGAATGGATTGGGATGATATTTTTACTGCAATTGAACACACAGACACAGCGCTCGAGCTACTCTCGAAGATGTAGCTATAAGCGTCTAGGTACATTGGATGAGGAACACCGACTCAGTGGTGGGTTCGCAAGTCTTGGCAGTTGGCACCATCCCTATTATTGCAGCAGTTCTTTTCCTGATCGAACACCAGGCACGCGTTGCTGCGGCTTCCCGGCGGCAGGTGGAATGAAAGTTAGTATTTAACCCAGCGGTCACGGCATATGTGAAAGCTACTATTCAGATGCAGCCGCACGGCATATCGCTTTGACTGACCAGTGATGCCAATGCCCTCAACTATGGGGCAAGACGTCTCATTCCAAAACATAACCTTGCGATTGTGAGGTAGTCGTCGGTCATTGCGGGTGGATTTTTTTCTATGACTTGGCTACTATGACATTCTTGTGATCTAGCTAGATTATGAAATGTTTGTACGAGAGCATCTCCAACAGCTTTTATATTCTGCCTCCGGTGGCTAAAAATAGAAAAGGAGAAAAAACTCTATCCAACAGCAATGACATCCTCCTCACTATATATCCGCGCTCGCCATCCTTCACCTGCCCCCTTGGCATTTTTTGCTAGCGCCGCATGCTAGCCATCACGCTCTCGGCCTCACCCTCCTGCGCTCCTTGGACCTCGCGCCACGTGTCCTCCTCCGCCGGGCCTCCCGCGTCGGCGCTTCTCCTCCCTCCGCCAGGCCTCCCTGCCGGCACTTCCTCCCTCTGCCGACGCCTCCTCCCCCGTGGCCTCATGCCATCGGAGACCGGCGCATCGGAGGCCAACGCAAGGCGGCCCGGGCTGGCGAGCGGAGGCTGCGGCGGGCCCGTTGGAGGCTGGCGTGAGGGCGGCCAGCAGTGGCGGACGCAGATTTTCAACTTGGGGGGGCTTGGTTCTTCCTCCCTATCTCCACTCATTTCTTCACTTTTTTTCTCTCTTTTTCTCTCATATTTCTCCTTTCATTTCCAAAAAATATGAAACAAGTACCAATTTTTTTAAAATATAACATATATATTTATAATCTATTTAAATCTTATTTATTAAAAAATTATAAGGATAACTACAAGCAAACAATTATTAGGGATACGAAAAAATTGGATCCGAGGCGCCACTCGTCCTAGCCTTTGATGTGTGAGAACTGAGAACCTATCTAAAATTGATTGAGATGTCTTAAAATGCTCCAGAACCCCTTAGATATCTCCAAGTTTAAAGATTTTCTACGTTCATTTGGGAGTAACCAAAAAGTCCATCCGTGCAAGCCACCTGTGCTCGTCCCACGGCACGATCGATCTGCACCATCGCCGCTCCCTGCGGCAGGAACATCATGCCGGTCAAGCCCGCGCCGTGCACACCTACCAGCGCGGCAGGAACATCATGCTGATCAGCTGCCCGGCTGCCCCACCTGCGCGATGTCGTTGGCCACGGCTTCAGTGTTCAGGAGCAGCCGGGTACCACGGCGGGAGATGATGAGCAGGCGGGCCGGGGCTTCCTTCCCGTGCCGCCGCCGGGGCGCATGGGCGCGTTCCGGAGGAACAGTGTGATTTGTGAAGTCCGGCATCCCGAGGCCGTCCAGGCTGCGCTTCTGCTCTATCACGAGCTCCCGGTGCGCGCGCAGGCCGACGACGCCGCGGCGGAAGCAGTGCACCTCCCCGGCGGCGGCGGCTTTTGCGAGGTTGAGCGGCGCGTGGCGTGATAGCCCGTGCAGTAGCGGCGGCGGCAGATGGGCTCGGCGGGCTTTTGTTTTTTTATTTTTTTATTCGATTAATCGAGGCGGGCAGCAAACCGTCTCGGTTAATATCACATTAACCGTGACGATGAGTCCGAGGCTTTTGTGGAAAACATCTCGGTTAATCGTTTATGCCCGCTTCGGTTAATTGTTTTTTAGTAGTGAACGGGTATCTCTGATAGTGACCATTGCAAAATATGACCATTGCAAAATAACCAACCATATAGATAGGAATGAGGAATCAATATCTCGTTTGTGATGCAATAAAGGAGGTGGTAGATAGTGTAGTAGGAAAGTAGTAGTAGAAAAACAAACCCACACCAGAGAGTGCGAGCAGAGAAGGTAGAAGGTAAAAGAAGGGGGAAAAAGTCCTCTCTTCGGGTGGAGCTCCCACTCTTTCTTTTCATGTGCACTGTTGGACGTGCTCGGAATAGCCAATGTGACCACTCTATGAGTATTTTTCTTCCAGAGTAAAATGCACGTTCACCAATTTGTAAGGGTGTGTCATTTAGGTTCACGAACTTCAAAAGTGTATTTTTAGATCCATCAACTTATAATTCATGTCACTTAGGTCCATAAACTATGAAAGTGCATTTTTAGATCCATAAACTTGTAATTTGTGTCACTTAAATTTATAAACTCCGAAATTGCAATTTTTTTTAGATTTATGAACTTCATCCATGAGCAATCGTGTGGCTATAGACCCTTAAAAGTCGCCCCGATATAGCTGTCCATGAATATCTTTCAACCCCTCACCGAGAACCACTCTGGGTTGACCCAAGTTTAACATCGTCACAAGATTTTTCGCCACAACAACGTGCACTACCATATCCGGCCACCCACGCTACAGAGGATATAATATCCCCTACCACGGTACACATATTGTTGAGTCCCTCTATAACCTCCTCCATCTTTCCAAAGCAATCACGCCCTACTCTCCACCCATATTACGGGATTATATCTGAATATAAGGTCCAGAACTCACCAATGGCAGTCTGGAAGCCATCTTTGAATCCCAATACATGTCGATAACCTCCAAAACAAATCTTTCATCCCCCACTCCCCTCCCTATGCACTTGATTTGAAACTGGAGCTCAAATTTCACCACTATGACGAAACTCCAGCAATGTCTGGGAACCGTGTAGATTCATGTTAGTGCGATATCAATGCATGAAAGTTAGGTGGAGGGGTATGGACCAAGGTGACACAAATTACAAGTTTATGGACCTAGGAATGAATTTTCAGAGTTCATGGATCTAAGTGACACAAATTACAAGTTTATGAACCTAGAAGTGTAATTTTGAAGTTGTTGGACCTAAGTGACACACTCCTAAAAGTTGATGGACCTCTGATGCATTTTACTCTTTCTTCAAAAAGGAGGGATGAGTATCTCTTCTTACGACTATAGTGAAAATTTCCAAACTAAATAAGCAATCATATTGAGAGTTGCTAGAACTAGCAATTTGACAGTGGAACATGCCATCGAAGAGAATCAATATCTCGTTGCGATAGTGACAGCAAACTAGGCTAGGATCCGTGTTGACCCAATAAGCGCACACTGATTGTTTATAAAAAGAGGGGAGTGGTGTAGTCGATTTCTTAGAAGCCATCGGTACTACCACTGACCCAATAAGCTTACAGCAAGCACCACTGCGCACATTATACACAGTGGCGGATCCAGGAATGATTAAAGGAGGGGTTGATTTCTTCGTCCTTTACCTCCCTTTCTTCTTCTTCTCCTTTTTCCTCCTCCTTTCTTCTAAAAAATAGAGTGAGGGTTCAAAGGGGTGCTCCATTGTTTTTTGGGGTCTAGAGGGCAGGAGCCCCCCTAAACCCAGTGCTGGATCCGCCCCTGATTGTATGTCTGAAGTGATCTACAATGGTGACTCCTGCTTGGCGCATGCCTGAAGTGGGCTTGGCCATTGGGACCGTGGTTGGAGCGATGCTACTGCTCGCCATTCTGGTACCTGTGTACGCCTGTGCTAGGGCCACCGGTCTGTCGGCCGCGAGGTGGCTCACTTGGGTTAGGGATCAGATTCCAAAAGCTGTCGCGACTGCGGTGATGGTTGTCGGCATCATCTCCGCAGCCACGACTGACTATCCTTGCTTGTTCCGCATCGGCGGGGTGATGCTGTCTTACGTGATATCCAGCGCCTTGGACCTTGTGATATAACTTTCGTGATGAGGTAAGGCTTTCCGTCACATCGCATGTTTAAACACCAATTACAACTACTAAATATAGGCTTATTACAAAACTAATTTCATAAGTCGTGATTTAATCACGAGACGAATCAATTAAGCCTAATTAGTCCATAATTTGACCATTAATTGCTACAATAACCATCTGCTAATCATACATTAATTATACTTGATAGATTTGTCTAGAGCCCTAATTACAACTTATGCAATTAGCTTTATATTAAGTTGTCATTCAAACATTCGAATTGACATCCAAATATTTGATGTGACTACTTAAAAAACCAAACGAGGCCTGCAACTAGATTTTTGAGTGAAGTCATCTGAGGATCTGTCCGAGTTTCTGATGTTAAGCACACCTCAGGTGACTTATTTTCAACTTGCTCTTGATCAATGCATTTGAGTGATCCATATAGGTCTTCAAGTATTTCCCAAATAAGATGTGCATCTATCCACATATTTCATAAATTATATCCTGCACATCACTACTCAAAATATTGCACAAATAGTTAGCAAAGCGTGGAAGAAACTGTCTCTATATGTAACAGTAAATAAAGCAAGTTTTAAGAACTGCCTAGTTTTAATTGTGTGTCTTCCTTTTAAATGTACTTCATGACGGCGTTCTCCCAGGCCAGCATATGTAAAAGTATAAATAAAGCAAGTTTTAAAACTGTCAGTTTTAGTTACGTTTTCTTCCTTTTTTACTGTATTTACGACGGCTTGACACATCACCCGTCCACATCAACAAACACACACTCGAGAAAACACTGAATCAGCACCCACACACTATGGATTCACATTCATGTCTCCATGGATTCACCACTACTGATCATCTCTCTTAGGTCATCACGCACCAGTCACTGGCGTGAAACTGAAAATTGATTGGAACGAAGTAGGCTGTAAAAGCACTGAAACTTAGTCTGAAGTTTTCTTTTCGATAACGAACTTAGTCTGCAGTTTATGAGAGGTTTGCATCATACAAATTTACGCAGATAAATACCGTTCCGTCCGCAAGAGCCAATATGTAGTCATAGCCCGGATGCTGAAATCATTAAAGAACGGCCCAGTCAAGATACTCCTGGGCCCTTCTGGGCCAAGACATTTTAATATTCGAGCTATATTCTGGCTCGGAAATCCTATATATTTTCCGAAAGATTTTTTCTTCCCTACCCTCAGTGTTTGAGATTCATGCAAATCATCTCATTTGTTAAATATCCTCAATCCTAATCTTCTTCCGCCTCCAACCAGCTTCCTCACCATGCGCCGCCGCCCCACCCGCCGGCCTGCCGCGCTCCTGCACGCTACGGTTGCTGCACTGCAGCGCTGCTGCTGCTGCGCAATGCTGCTTCCGCCGTAGAGCATTGCTTCTGCGCAGCACTGCCTCCGCCGTTGCGTGCTGCGCTGCTGCCGCCGCCGCCGAGCCGCGCGCTGCACGCCACTGTCGGAGAAGAAAAGCTGAGGTCGCTAGAAAAGAAATTTTCAATATTTTCATATCAATATTTCAACATTTTATGTTGCCAATTTCAATATTTATCTTTTACAGTTTTAACATTTTGAAAGCCAAATGTTGAATATGTTTAACAAAATGTTGAGTTAATTCTACTAAAATGTTGAATACGTTTGCAGCAGATAATTGGGTCAAGGTGGGCTTTAAAGATGAATGTCTTATCTATCTTCCAAAAGATAGATACGAGCCCCATTCTGGCTTCAGTTTGCATTTTTGGCCTTTTTCTATTTCCTTTATTTCTCATTTATCAATTTCGATATGAGTGAAGTTCACAAAATTACGTAGCATAGCTGTTATACTATCTTGGAATTTTAACTTCATTTATTCGCAGACTACATATTTTATGCCCTCCACTCTAGACTCTGTTTGGTATGCGGTAAGGCTATGGCTTGAAAGAGGCCCAATTTGCAGCTATGATGGTTTGAAGGGCCCACTTCGCTTCCTTCCACTAGTGTGTGAGTGGATGCATGCCAGATAAAGGAGCCGAAGAACAAAATTACAGTACCTGCTAAGAAAATCCTAGGCGGCTAGGCCATGTTTACATACAAGGTTTTGGTGTATTTGCATGTTAGAGAATTATATATATTGCAGTTTTGCATAGTAGTACTTTAGCAGTTCTATAAAACCCTCTTTTTTGAAACCATGATTTTGCACGCATCTTGTGTTTTTATACCATGATTTTCTTTATTAGAAAAACAACAGCATCCAAATAGGCTACCTGTATTGTACCCTGTTATTTGGGGGAAGGAAATATTAATAAATAAAAAATTGTTATCTCTTCCGGCATGCAAACCCTACTGAGTGCAATTCTAGAAGGACTTGGCTAATTTATGGCCGGCCGTACGGCCACCCTATTTTTGGAATTGCTGCAGTCCACCATAAGGCAACTTTCCTCTTTTAGCAAAAAGCTATTGGCGCTATATTTTTGCCCACGCATAAAGTTGCACTAGACGGTGCACATGCTTGCAGATGGCCTACACATTTTTTTCTGATCTTAAATATGCAAGCTCTACTAATATGAAATGACACCTCTTCTTTGTTAATAAAATAAAAGTGCATGTTCCTGGATATCGCTGCTTGCTGGAAGAAAATGATGGCACACATACTGAACACTAAAGGAAGCAACAAAAATTGCACAGATAATATATTGATTTGCCAAACCTCAAAATTGTTACATTTCTCTTATGAATGTATAGTGTCGCGCTGATGATGCATTACTAGGTGATGAGGAAGGGCATGTAGAGCCCAAAAACCATACATGTTTTTGAATCATTGTAGTGAAACTAAAACATTGTGGATTCAGAACGGAATTTGGGACCAATTAGGCATCAATCTAGAGGATGCTACCCTCCAAAACACACTGGCAGCTAAGTATAGCGTTATTTCAGTTCTTGTTCACCCATGAAGCTGCATCTTATCCTCATTTTGTCAACTGCAGAGATACTAGTAGTTGTATGTAACATATTACTCAAGGCTGCCAATAAAAGAAAAATTATGAAATGCTCGATAAAAGATTACCTAATGAAGTACACTATTTTGCCTATCATGAATCATATTATTTCATAGTATCAGGATAGAGAACAGTTAAAAGTGGTGTATTAGCATAGATAAACTCCCATGATGAATGAACATAACATTTTGCTCAACTATATGTTTTGATGATACTTTACAACAATAAGCATTCTTGCTTGTAGGCATATTATAATAAACTCAGGAGCAATTTAAAACAAACAAGCAGGCAAAAATAATGGATTATTCAATGAAGTTGCCTAATGTAATACATGAATTTGCCTTCTGCTGAAATAATTATTGCCTAATTCAGAAATCACATAATAGCATAACAGGGTAAAATGCTTTAGATGTAAAAAAGTATAATAAATTAAAGTTGTCTAATCAGATGCATGAATTTGCCTCTGCTAACAAGTATTATTGCCTAACGAAATATATAAATTTGCCTTCTGCTAAAGACCAACATGAAAATGCATGAAAATATTAGGAATGATAGGAACAGATTTGGTTTTCAGGGCATACTGCATGTGGATGCACGAGCTGCCTCGCGTCGCAGCAGCCGCACCATTTTGCAAAGCAAATACAAACTGACTTTTTTTTAGAAATTAATCTGTACACTAAAATAGCAAAATTCAGCGACATATGAAAAGACTACTAGAACCAGAATATAGAAGTGTTGAACCACAGTGGATAAATTGCTTATTGATGTAGCATAAGTTGCCTAATTTAGTAGTATATTTTTCCTAATGAATAATTAAACAAACGGTTGTTGTTGCTATTACTAGACCTAATTAAAATGAGTTCAGTATCCTATTGCACATACATATTAAACGAACTGTTGTTGTTCCTGTTACTAGCGGCATTAAGAATCCGCATGTAACCTTCTATCAAAAAATACTTATTTTAACACATATTGTTGCCTATCTGAAATAATATTATTGCCTAATTTCTATATATATTATTACCTAATAAAAAACCAATGGTGCTTGTATCATAAAAAATTGTAGGATCTAGCACAAATACTGCCACAATAAGAGGAAAAGAGCCGAGTAGGCTAGCTGCATAATGTGTATAGAAAAAGAAAACAAGGCTGCATAGTCTAACAACTAGATTTTAGTTTTTTTAAAAAAATTAGGAAGCACCCTTGAAAAATAAAAATATGACAGTGTGAATTAAATTTATCCATGCTATCATGAATGTTTGCCAAAGAGTGTGATACCCCTACCCCCCAATCCAATACAGAAAAAAGGAAGTACAAGTCTAATGAAAAGAGCAACATATGGGTTCTAGTAGGAATGCTCCTATTTCTTTGTGATAATAGTTCAGATCATGCTTCAAAAACAGAACAATAGTTTTTTCTTTTAGATCTAGTGGGAATGCTGCAATCTCTATACAAAATACTAAAAATTACATGTCCAATAACATTACCTAATGAAGTAAACTATATTACTTTTTCAGTGCCATATTATTGCCTAATTAAAAACCACATAACTGCCTAAATTAGTCCATATTATAGCCTAATGAATTTTGAATATATACTCTCAAGATGACTGCGCACATAGCATTAACTCCCATGTGGTCAGGCTAAGGAACTAGGTTCTGTGTTAAATACCAGTGCTGATAGTTTTATATTACCTTGCACTTTAAACAACCAATGAAAATGAATTCTTAAATTCTAAATTAAACATTGCCCAATGAAGTAAACTATTTTGCCTGGTTAAGAACCATATTATTGCCTAATCAGAACCATATTAATGCCTAATGAATTATATTTTTGGATAATGCAGAACCATATTTATTTCTAAAGTTCCTATTCATTTTTATTTCCTAATGAAGTAAAATGCTATATACTAAAATGTATTGTTGCCTACTGAGAAAACAAGAAGCAGAGAAAAAAAAGAGAGGTTGATATACCACATTACTCTGTTTTTAGTTGATCAAAGAGCAGATTAATAATCAAGAGATGTCAGATGTGCCAGTGTCTGAATCTGCAATCACTAGACAGCTGCTGATTGCACAGACTCGTGCCCTCTTTAATTTCTTCTTCAAGTCAGCTCATATCTTTGTCAGAGCCAGAAGACGAGCCGCTGCTATCCACCTTGATCAACTCAGCTGATTGCAGCCACCCGGCGAAGCTGAACCCCAGCACGGGTTCTTTCTACACTGGCGCCGCCGCCAGGCGCACTCTGAACGCCAAGACCTCTGCAAAATCAACTGGATGTGAGCGTGAGTGTCCCACACCCAAAAGTTAGTCGATGAATCTGATGCAAATGATTTTAGGTGCGCAGGGCATGAACCCATCGAAAAATCTATGCTTCAAGTTCCTCTCCTCCACATCGAAGACTAGCCCAAATCCAAATGCGGATGCTGATGACTTATGTGTTGATCATTAGTAAAAACATGGGGTGAATGAAAAAAATAATTGAACTATGAGGGCCAGCTCCTGATCTTAAATACCTTACAAGTCCTACTGCCTGTGCTGGTCAACTAGATCAACCTATCCACCCAAAAATGCAGGACTAAACTGAACTAAAAAAATAACTGAATTACTATAGTTTATTAGCATGTTTGCATGTTTACATGTGAAGCATGTTATGGAAGTGAGCTGGCCTTATGTTAGAATAGGTGAATACAGTAGACAACTATAAGGGCTAGCTCTTGACCTTAATTACCTACTCTATACTGTATTTCGCTGCTGCTTGCATTGGTTCAACTAGATGAACCTATCGATCTGAAATGCAGAACTACTTGTAACTGAAATATATTAGTTCACTAGCTTGTTCACTAGCATGTTTAAATGTCAGAGGAAGTGCCACTGAAAATCAAGCACTGTTGGCTCATTAGCGTGGAGGCACATACTTGACCCACACATCCTAATATCTAGCAACTAGGTATACTGTTCTGTGAACTGAAACTAAGTGAAGCAACAAAAAATCCCCCTAGTCGCTCATGGATTGTGGAATAAAAATGTGAATAAAATGCAAACAAAAACCGGTAAAAGTCCCTGCTAATTGATGCGAAAAAACCAACAGGATGTGAGCATGGGTGTGTTCCTGACACCCCAATGAACATGTATATGCTAAAAAAATCCTCTGCATCTGCACCCACCCAATGCAGAGGATTGATGTGTGCTACGATTCCCAGCGGTTAGTGCGCGAGCGTGAAATCCCTAACCCCTGACCTCCCCAAAAACCAGAACAAACCACGAAAATCCCCCAGAAATCAATGTGACGAGCTCGATGCAGAGCATTTGGGGGTGCACGGGGGAGGGAGGGGGGGTGCGTATGAACAGATCTGTCTAAATCAACCACAGCGGGTGCCCTCTCCAGATTCCACATGCGAACTGATGATCTCCACCCAACACGAAAATGCAGTCAAAATCGATGCGGAAACATGGATGTTCCAAGGAGCGAGGATCTCTCACCTGGGCCTAATCTGCGCCGCCGATCCCTATACCGCCCCGCGCGGGGGGGGGGGGCAGCATCCGGGAGTGCACGCTGCCGGCGAGGGGGATGCGAGCATCGCAGCTGAACGCGTGGGGAAAGAAAGGAGCCCTAGAGAGAGAGAGAGAGCTCCCCGGCGTCGCCCCCTCCCGCATCACAGCTGAACGCGTGGGGAAAGAAAGGAGCCCTAGAGAGAGAGAGAGAGAGAACTCCAACAGAACAAACCGCAAAAAAAATCAATCGAGGAGGCCAGGAGGGGGAGGGGGAAATGGATGCGGCGCAAGGGGGGAGCACTCACCTAGGTCTCTGATCTGGACTTGAACCCCCAAAAATGTCCTCCAGGAGACTAGATGTGCATGCCGGTGGTGGGGGGATTGAAGCAGATGCCCCTGACGGAGTGACGGAGGAGAGAGAACCCTTGAGAGAGGGTGAGCAGATAAAATGAATGGTCCGCCGCTGGCTATTCAATTCCTTATATGTGGGACCGGCCAGATAGTTGGCTCTTCGTTGGACGTAGCCAGGATAAAAGAGGGAGCGGCCGTGCGACTAGAATAAAATACGAGTGACCGTATCAGAGTCATTACCATTCTAGAAACATTATATTAAAAATCTACTTTTCCATGTCCAGGGCTTTTCTAATCATTTATGTTGCAAAATCGATTGCATATGTAAAACCATCTCCAAAAACTTTTGTATTTATGAATAGCTAAAATCCTGATATAGCTATTATGTAAAACGAAATAGCTAGTGAAAAAGAAATGAAATCCAACAGTTTCTCCAAAATCCAAAAAGAAATGGCTAGCGCTCAGCGCTAGGCAAAGATGCCCAGCAACACCCCTGAATAGAAAATGAGGATAGAAGATGAGGTAGATAAAATTTTTGTTGGATGAGATTTTTTTTGTTTTTTTAGCTAATTCACCCAAGATACAAAAGCGATGCTCACACACAACTTGAGAAAACAGTTGTTTTGTGGAAACAAAAGTAGGAAGCTTTCGCCTTTTTATCAACTGGTCGCGTGCACCCGTGTGCCACAGGCCCACTGACACATGGTCCAGTCCTGCCATGGTCCGTGCCTTGCCGTTGCCGCATGCATTGCATGGCCACGTGTACACGAACTACAAATAAACGGGCTTGCTGCGTCCCGATCCCGACCCGTGACAACGACCGAGCCGCCTTCTGGGGCTCTGCCCATGACGACGCCACGGTTGGTGGTGAGGACGGTCGTGTTAGGCTTGTTTGAGTTTGACCAGTATACAATTGAAAGAAGCACTCGAAAGCTGTCTCAAAAAAAAAGCACTGGAAAGCTTCGGCTTGGTTGGCCGTGGGGGTTGACTCCAACAATGAAGAGAAGGGTGCCGCGTAGGGCATTTTATTGCATGAATTGTTTACTCCTAAGATACAATGGGAGCAAGGTCCCGAAAAAGGAGTGATTATATGTAGGTTACTACTGGCACTACGTTGGATGAAGTAGTGGTCCGTCTCCGAATCTTCAGGCGATGGGTCAATCTCCCTCGGTATGAAGGGTCTCATCTACCAAGAAGTTTCGAGCTTGCTTCTTGGGTCTTCATTCGTCTTTTGATGGCTTGGGAGAAGAAGACTGCTCAACTCAGGTTGAGTTGATTTGCCACCGCGAAAGGCATGTACGCGTCTCTAGCTGGGTATTCGATTTGCTTTGTTGTCAGATGGCGTGCGTGCCATGACTCTTGTATCTCGATTCTTTTTAGTTTGTCCTTCTCCTTCCGTAACGGAGGGTCTAGTCACAGCACCGCAGTTGCTATGTCTTCCAGAGACGGTTTCCCTTTTTCGCTGAGGTCTGCATAAGATGGATGTAGGGTCGGGACAATTAGTTGCAAATCTTTAGAGTGTGATGGGGTGATGCCGTGATCCAGTTGCAGTCATCGGATGTCATGGTCGATCGCCGCGCCACAGAAGATGTGCTCCTCTTCTTCCAAGAACTTTTAAAGATCTTCCGGTATTTGACCATCTGTTGCATGTAAAGCCTGAACAATAAGGCAGTGAGTGCTGACACATATCTGTATGAGGGTTGTTAGGTGGCTGTTCCCTTTGCCGAGTTTCTTCCATTCTGTGTCTATGCCCACGATCATTCCTCGGCGTACTGCTGGTCCTCTGAGTTCTTGGAGAACCTGACCGACTACCCCTGCATCAGAGGTGATCGTGGTGTCGATGACAATGCCATCCAAGAAAGGTACGTTGATGCGTGTAGTCGGAGGTGGCCCCAGAATTGGAGCAATGTTCCATAGATCTCGGTCTGGGGTTGGATGCCCTACGCTCGGTTGGTTTGTCAAGGTGCCAGATCGACCCTGATGGAGGCCAAGTGTCAGGTCCCGTAGATCTTTTGGGCCAGCTAGTGCGCTGGCAGGAGTTTGGAGGGGAGGAACCATAGGGATGGCTCGCTCGATTGGTACGCTGGCTGGATCTGTGAAGATGAGTGCTCGTGCCTTCCGTGCTCAGGAGTTGGTGCTGCCTTGAGGTTGCTGGCATCTTATCGCCTTCCCTTCTATGCGCTCTTGATTGGGGGCGGTCTTGATGATGGGTTCTTGTCATTGTTGCTCCTTGGGCGTGGAGTGAGATCTTGAGATAGATTCGTGAAGTTGCCAGGACCGCCGACGCTCAGGCTTTTCTTGCCGAGATTGATAGGTTTACTATTGACGGTCGTTATAACACAAATTCGACCGCCAACTTGTCCCAAATCCAGAGAGAAAGAGCAATGCTTGCATGCATATAGGTTTATAAAGAATGTAGTTCCACTTGTACCTGGAAAAAGTGTGAATGCAGGGCTTTTATCAAGAATCAGAGGAGAAGTACACCACCTGGACCCATATCGAAGAAAAGTCAACTCAGTCAACAGGAGATCAAAGGGGAAAGAGGCCCACATGTCAGCATCTAGGGGCCCCACTATGAATCCCCGAAGACAGGAGCCCACAAACAGTGGCGGACGCAGATTACAAACTTAGGGGGGCTTGGTTCTTCCTCATTCTCATCTCCACTCATTTTCTCTCTTTTTCTTCATATTTTTTCTCTTTTCTTCTCACTTTTCTCCTTTGATTTCAGTGGAGGTTTTGGGCAGTAGGGGGGCTAGAGCCCCCCTAGCCCCCCCTTAAATCCGCCCCTGCCCACAAAGACCACCTGGAGCTCACCTGCCAAGGCCCTGGGCCAGAGGGACCAGGCCCAGGTCAGCCGACCCAAGCCCAAAGGCCTCTAGCCTGGCCCTTTGGAGAGGCGGTTGCTCATGTCGGTAACTGAGTCGGTGCAGAGGGGATTCACCGCCAAGCAAGCCTAACCACCTGTACACGTGGAGGATGGAGAGGGACTTGGGGGGGGGGGGGAATATTCCAAGAGCATCTCCACACTCCCCAAGTCATCTCTTGGCCTATAAAATGAGCTCCCCTTCACTCTTCTCAAGACACACAAGATGAAGATCCACTCAAGAAGCTCTCATTTGTGCTATATTCTCTAGTTAGTGGAGTTAGGAATTAGTTTAGTCTTCTAGTTCAAGAGCAAGCCTCACCGGCGGGATTTCTGGTATAAGCTTAGTCCTAAGTTCTATATTCAGCATTTCCTCTTGTAAGACTTTGCTCTATTTCAATAAGAATGGAATCATCTTCTAGTTGTTCTAGTTCTGGTATTGTGCTTTATATTGATATCTATATAGTTGATGACTATAGTCTAGTTATGCTTTGTCATAATTCTGTGATCGACCTACTAGAGAGATGCACTGGTATGGGTTTGGTGTTTACGCAAGTAATTGCTCTATGCCTTCCTAGGGGATATAGAGTAGTGTTTAATAACGTAAGCGCGGTGCTTAGATTAGAGAACATCATCAAGTGGTTCTTTACGCCACGGAGTCGTAGGGTCTGTACGTTGTTGGTGACAGCACAGTATGGTTGTGCCCTCACATTCGCATTTAGTTCTATAGGCGGTTTTGCTTGGCACGGATGCTCCTCCGCATCTATGTCCAATTGGATAGCAATGACGGGCTGTCGTAAGGAACTCGGCAGTCAGGGGTTGTTCTACGAAATACTAGGAGGGCATTGTTAGGGGGTGACAGATCACAGAGTTGTATACTAGCAGAATAGACTAACATGACTAAGTAACTAGAACTACAGAATGAAGCTAACTAATAGTCCATCTCCACTAGCTTAAGTATCTTTTATCTTTATAGCTCCTTGTTCTTCAGTGTGTCACTCTGCCTTGCTTTTATCTGCTTACCCCTGCATGAGTTATGATCTACACTTATGCATAGTATATATGTGCAACAAAGTATTTTCTTACCAAATCTTCCCTTGGGATAAACAAATACGATACCTTGGAATACTCCCGGGTGAAATGCTACATCGGTAACTCCGTCCGCTCGGAATTCTATTCTGTAACTGCACTGGTTTACCCAGTATGTCTGGCACCGTGCTAGGGATTTCCATTCCTATTAGTATGCGCTAGTAAATACCAACATTTACTATGATCATCCGTCCCTAGATCCGGTTGGGCACTCCTGCTGAGTGCTAAGTCAGTAGGTCCAGGGTCTAGTTCTGGAGTCGTATCTATATCATCAAGAGAGATATCCTCCAGAGGTTGAATCTGGGTCAATGCTGGTGCTGCTGGAGGAAATCTTGGTGTTGGCTCCATGATTTCATCCAGGTAGTAGCGAGGCATGGTATCATCTATGGTCTTGCGCATTGCCCTTTGGTATGCCGCAGCTGCGTTATGTAACCCGAAGGGTCACCTGTTGTAGATTGGATCTGTGAAAGGTATGGGTGGATTATTTCCCGTTCTAGCCCACCAATTGAATCTGAGATCTTTATCTTGTCGTATGTAAGAAGTTCTCCGAGTGAATCCGGAATCGGATATTTCTTGGTGAAGCTGCCAATGCCGATGTTGGAATCAGTGTCGAGGCCGATACATCCACCAAGGGAACAGGTGGGCGGGTTTCCGCTTCAAGCCTTCGAACAATCCTGAAGTTCTTATCTCGTCATATGTGGAAGTTTCTCTGAGTAAATCTGGGATCGGATCTATCTCGGGTCGGGTTGTCGGTGTAGGGATATGGGGACGCAAAACAAAATTTTTCTACCCCATGACCAGGAACTACTGCTGTTATAGATCACGGGATTACCACTAGACGCGCGGATGCGGAACTTCTATCGCGCGTCGATGTAGTCGAACAGATGGAAGCCGGCAGTGCAGTTGCGAGAACCTCCTCATGTGTGGCTCGTCCTTGTGCAGCAGGTGCGGCACCTCCAAGGTATCCACACGTATGGGAAGAAGCATCACGATCCGGACTGCTAGGTCCGCGAAGGCGACCTCGGGCTTGGCGCACAGGAGGGGTGGTACTATTCACTAGCGGCTACTGTAGCAAGGGTCTTGTAGCGCCGAGCACTGTTCACGGTCCTGTAGCGCGCCAGGAAGAAAATTAGGGTTCGCCTTGTGCGCCCCTTCTCTGTTTATATAGCCCCTAGGGACGCCCCTTTAATGGGCTTCCCTGTTGGGGCTCATTAGTGCACCTTAGCCGAGTCTAATTTGGATCTCATCCTCATTAGGCTTCTTTCCCTTAAGTGTGTGACCCTATGAGCTCACGCGCGAATAGACATGGCCCGAGTACTCTTACTCAGCCCAATAGTAGACAGCGACATCTAGCAAAACATGTCAACTCCTATGCGCACGTAAAGATCATATCAGACGAGCCGTCACAATATCATATACATATTGTTCCTTTTGCCTCACGATATTTGGTCTAGCTCTAAGCTGACCTCTCTTTCTCGATGTCGTGATTTAGATCCTTGGTTAACACTTAACCTTGGCATGGCCATGCACTTCTTGATCTGACTCACTCGAGTGGCCTAGAAATATCTCTCTCATGTAGAGAGAGGCAAATCCCATCTTCACCGACTATGTCTCACAGCATGCTTCTTGACAGACCTGAAAGACACCTTTATGACTACCCTGTTACGGTGCAGCGTTTGATGGCTCCTAAGTAAGTCGGTTCACATCTTGAGTACATACGATGATCTCAGGTCTTAGGACACAGCGTACATATTGTGTAATGAGAAGTCATCATCTCGTGTTGGGTCAGTTCAATCTCATGTCTCACATGAGCCCACATTATTAGTTTGACATCACCATGTCCATGACTTGTGAAACATAGTCAATCAACTAATACATGTGCTAGTCTAATATTCATATGTGTCCTCACATGAACTCCGACTAGGAACACTTTAGAATATTCATACAAGTAAAGAGTTTCACAAATACTTCACATAAGCATTAATCAATGCAAGTTGTCATCCATGAATATTCAAGGAACACTTTATTAACCATGAATACAAGGAAATATGATTGCCTCTAGGGCATATTTCCAACAGTCGGAGTAGTCGGTGCCGATGAGATCGGAGTCGGAGTTAGAGGTAAAGTTGAAGACGGTGCTGGTGCCGATTCCGAGCGTAGTTCCACCGTGAAAGTTGGTTACCCGATCTGATCATGCAAAGAGGGCAACGTGATCGTGATCATCCGTGTTACCTCAATTGAAGACTCTCAAGCGAATGTGATACTAGATGAGGATAATTCTTATATTGAATGGCATGACAGAGACGACTGGGGTGAGCATCATATAGTTTTAAGGGGAAAATATTGCAGATGATTCATGAGAGAATGCAAAATGAAATGAGAATATATATATTGTCTTGAATGGCATGATTGATACAACTAAATAACCATCTTAATTTCAAAGAAAAACTTGTAGAAAAACACCCTCATAGTTTGTTCAAAGCAAAAACTCCTACTTTGTTACATTTTTTAAAAGACGTGCAAAGTGTCCACATCGATTAGCATCCACTAGAACATCCCCTATCCCTGCGTGCAAAGTGGCCACATCAACATCCACAACCACAAGCCATTATGTCTTCATTCAAAGTATTCGCATTAACAAACCACATCATTTACTTACATAAATTAGAATGCTAAAAACCATCCAGTAACATGTATTACATTACCAACACCATACATATACATCTCATAATTCTTATTCGTTAACATTATAACGCATTTATATTCCTCCTCTATACCCATGGCAACGCACGGGGAATCCATTTAGTATCTTATAAACTCTGTTCGTCTAAACAACCGTTTAGTCCGTTTAAACAACATTTAAACGGTAAACAGAGGTCACCCATGTCGTTTAGGCCCTAAACGGTGAATTAAACGGTTGGACCGTTTAAACCCGTTTAAACCGTTAAAATTCGTCTAAACAGAGTCGAGTTAATCATGATTAAATGAGCTAAATGATCATTTAATTTATAATTTAGTCAATAGGAGGATTACAACTACCACAATCAATACCGAACCAAGTATCACCGTAAGTTTATGAAATATTATGGGATTTAGATTTTTTCCAAAAAAATTATTTAGCAGAATAGTTACTTTTTATATGTGCAAATATGTAGATTTTTTAGTATATTTGACATTTACTTACATAAATATGCATATTTTAACGTCAATATGCCAAACCGTTTAGACCGTTTAACTCCGTTTAAACATTGTTTAAACGGTCTAAACACTAAACAAAGGGTGACCGACTATTTACCGTTTAACATTTAGGAAAACATTGCTTATAAAAGTACAACCCATGACATGTATCCTCTTGAGCCATGCAAGACCCTTTATGAAAATTTCACTTGATAAAAAAAAATTAGATAAAGGGAATCTTTATTTCATCGAGACAATGAAAATGCCCTGGTCTCTACATCCAATGATGTATCTGATTCTGAGCATTTAAATTATTACAAGTTTCAGTGATAACTGGACTCCTTCCAGCTCACTCGCCTGACACAAAACCGTGTCTAATCATAAGGAAAGAAACAACAAAAGGTTCCACATCAAGAACATAAATCTGCATGGTTAGATATTCCAGCGATCGAGCAGAATCCATTATATTTTGCATATAGGATCACTTTGGCACAGCCACTGCCTTGAAGGTCTCTACCATTACGTTGAACTTTTCCGCTGGCGGTGCCTCAATGACCTTTTTAGAAGCTAGCTCAAAGGAATGGCAAGTGTCAACAAATTTCTTCTCGTCTCCGGTTTCCTGGGCCTTACCAAGCATGCTTGTAACATACTGTTGTTGCTCCGCCGCAGCTGCATGGACTTGCACCTTTTTTTCTGGTGGCGCAGCGGCTTTGACACCTTCCATAGCCTCCTTCAATTTTGTTTCCATGTTACTCACGGACTTTTTAGCGCTGGCCCATTCCGCGGGTATTTCAGTGGCTTGTGCGAAGGTGATAGCAAACAGGATAAGCAGGATGATCTTGGCCATCGCCATTTTTGTTGAGAGGAAATTCAAGAAGAAGATGGTGCTGGGATCGGAGGTGTTGATGAGTATCTTTCCTTTTAATGATGGACACCGTTACTATAAATAGTGAATGATGGTGGTAGTGTAGGGCCAAGAGAGATTCATGGCAGAGCGTACGTGTGTGATGGGTCCAAAATTGGCTACCACCATGCATGCATTGTGGTGTTTGGGGGTACTGGGCGTTTAACGCCCGCTCTCTCCTCCGATCCTCTCATGCCTTCACCAAGCAAGAAATATGTGGTTGGCCATTATTCTACACAAAACTGTTTTTATATTATTAAGTTGGCACCAATGGTCGACCAATTCGCATCCCCTGCGGTCAGAGGATGAAGCGCGTGGCGAGGATTATTCGAGATACCGCACGCTGCACAGGGCACCGTGGTTTCCGGCGCGACCTGACGAGGCTCGGCGGGCCTCGCGTACCGGTACCGCCCGGCCTGTCATGGACGTACTACGCCCAAGTCGCCGACGCCGAGGTTGAAATAATCACGCTCTATGCATTCATGTTATGTCACTAGACGAGACGACCGACCCCGGCGTGACGGAGGCGGCCTGGAAAAATATTAGACAAGTACCGCATATCGCATTATTTTACTGCAAGATCGTGAGAGCATATCGCATATATGCAGGTCAGCCAACCGTCTTTCAGAGAACGCCACCACGCTGTTGCAAGATATCCTTGTACTTTCTGACTTTCACCCAGTCCCCAGGCTTAGTAAATCAAATAAATACTAGCATTGTCCTTTATTTCAGTCGAGGATTCCGCTTATTAGTTTCATCAGTCCCTTGCACGAAATATATATCACTGATTTGTTTTCAGATGAAAAAAATAGATCACTGAGATATCAATGGATAAGTAGATAAACCTAGCTACTAAGATTTAAAAAAATACTAAATAAACCTGCTAAAATATACTCCTACAGTAATTGGTTAAATCTCCACTGCTTTCTTGATAGGCTCCCTAAATTTTAGGTATTACAAAGCCTGGGACGACTAATGTTCAGTATACATCTGTTCTTGTTTTAACGTGTATATATATACCAGGTCAACCATCCAAACCGTAGACCGAATGAACTTCACAATCTCATGATTATTTGAAGATTCTTGACAACTGACTTCAAGAGGCAATTTCCCAGGTCGCTGTCCTTCAATTTATTAGGGAAGAAAGAGATATATAGGATTGCTTGGAACCAGTTAACTTGAGAGAAGCAGCTTGTAGTAAATAATCCAGTAATACAGTTATAGCACGAGGATCGTGTGATCTGTGGACGTCTGGTATTTATTCTAGAAATTTTATTGAAACGATGCTTAACATCAAACATCTTTACTCTCTCAGTATATGATTTAGAAATCATTTAGGACAAAGTTTGAGTCAAACCTTGTGAACATAAATCATGAATAACTCTCAAATTGTTGAGTTTGAAAATACAAAAATTATATGAGTAGATTTGTCTTGATAAAAAAATTTATAACAGTATACATATATAACTTTTTGATAAATATTGTTTATATAAACAAGAAGTCAAAGTTGTGTTTTGGAGACCGTGTCGCTATCCAAAATAACTTCTAAATCATATACAGAGGGGGTAGTGTACAACTTGTTCTTGGGCCCAACGACATATAATATATATATGGGGTTTGCTATTCTTCAACTAGTTGAAAATAGACAAGTTTTCAACTAAATTCGGTAAATATTGATATTACATCCAATGGCTAGCATAGAACCAGCTTAAATATACTAGACTTACAAACTAATGTGTCCCCACAATTACAAAATAGATGATTACAACCTGCAGTAATTGCAATTTACATATAACTATAGTGCAATTAACATAAGAACATATAAGTATAGCGAAATTACAAAACAGATCATAAATAAAACTTAAATTGCAAATATAGGTATAAGTAATTGCAATATGCGGTAATTGCAATTTACAGTGCAAGTACATGGCAGATCACAAATAAAACATAAATTGTCAATATAGGTGTAAGTAATTGCAGTCCGCGGTAATTGCAAAGGGTCTGTTTCAAATTTTAGGTCGTTTAGACCATGTTAGCAGGAATTATTTTTAGGAAAAAGTCTGAATTATTCTCATCAACTATAGCCAAAGTCCGGATAACTCCCTAAACTATAATTTGGTCCAATTTACCCCCTAAACTATGCCATTAAGTTCATTCTACCCCATAATACAATTTGTTCTTTTTGTTTCTCCACACACAAGTTGAATTTTAATGTCAAATTTTGCATGGTGGTAGTGGACATTAGGATGCATATTTTAAATATTTTTTTATAATTTTTCAACTTTATTTTTCATATAATTTTGAACTTCAATGTTTAATTTCTTGCTAAATATTCTAACCTATAATAATAATAATAATAAATTATGATATATTTTTTTAATATGTGTTATGATGTGTACTATCATCTTATAAAATTTCAACTTAAAACTCCACCTATGCAGGGAGAAATTAAAAAGACAAATTATGTTAGGGGGTAATTTGAACCAAAATGCATAGTTTGGGGGGTAAAATAAACCAAATGATAGTTTAGGGGTTATCTAGACTTTAGTTATAGTTGAGGGGAGTAATTTAGATTTTTTTCCTTATTTTTAGGTCGTTTAGACCATGTTAGCAGGAATTAAGGAAACCGGTGAATGGGCATGCAAACGCCGGTCACCCATTCACGTGTCATCATGATTACCCACTCGCATGTACACCGGCACGCGCCAGTGCAACCAGATGCTCACCCACTCACGTCGTCGACTCTGGCACCGCTCACATGCATATCGTTTTGGAGTCAGGATGACCTACAAATTGGCAAAAGTGATAGACGCTAAAACGAAATTAAAATAGAGGGAGTATATATTAGTATAGTGCTATTATATGACAGATCACAGATAAATTTACAAAAACATTAGAATGTAAATCTAGTATATTTTTTTTTGACGCGAACAGCGGGGAGGTCCCCCAATGGATGCCTTTTTATTAAATATAAGAAACGGGAACGAAAACTGTACAAGACTATACAACAAAGAGCCTCAGGCTCAAATAAAGACCCTAACTAATTCACAATCCAGTGAAGAAACTACTCATCCAGATGGACAAGAAACTCTTCCTTGAGATCCAAATTTATTGGTTTGAGATTGGAGTTGAAGACACACATCCCCATTATATGATCCCTTGTGTTACGACCTCATAGTATCTCTGCGTGACCAACTGCTCTATAAGCTGTGTAGCATATGTTTTTAAAGAGCCAATAAACTGACTCTTTATCTTTTCAAGATATTCTGCAACAGAATCATACTCTCCAATTGAGCCCAAAATGATAGGCTCAATTGTGTTTTTTATCACAACCTCACATTTCTTGTTGGCAGTGGTCCACTTTTTGATCACTAGATCATATGCCATTTGTAAGGGAGCATGATCCCTTTGCTTTTTCTGCCATTCATCATCCGTATCAGTTGTGTCTCTCACTGGAGCCGTTGGCTCAGTGGGCTTTGGTTCGGTGGTAACCCAATCCACCTCACCACAGACGAAGGCAAGATCAATTTTATTCCTCCATTCTGCATAGTTGTCTCCTTTGAGTTGGGGAATTTCTTAGATGCAGCTCATCAAATACATTCCTCCTGAAATGAAAAAATAGTGAGAAAGCAATAACAATAATTGCATATAATAATTCCAACGTTGGTCAAAATTAGAACATACAACTGTATATGCAATTAAATCTATATCACCGTTGGGCAGAAATAGAAATAAATGCAAAAGCCATTAAAATTACAGTATTGTATTAACAACGTTGGTCAGAAAATAACAATACCATAATGCTCAAAAATATCTCTTTAACCAGCTCTTAAAATTTAATTGTCCTGTTGGTTCGAATTAAATTAAAGGAGCAACCATATGAACTTTGCAGCGAAAACATGTAGAATTCTATTTTCAGAAGCAATACTGTGAACTTTTATCTCTAAACAATATACACGTTGGTGCAAAATTGAATGGAAATCAAACTATAAACAAATTTATTCAAAATACTATTGAAAATACTTCTGAAAAATAGAAAAAACAATAAAAAAATTTACTGTTCGGGTGGCCCAGGCACGAATTCAGCCCACGGCCTGTTCGGCCTCCTCCTCTTGGGCCCGGAGCCCAATAGCCAATGGCCGGGCCGCCGAAACAGCCCGCGGCAGCGTCTCCCTCCCCCGCCCGCGTGGGCCGCTTGCCGGCCCAAGAGGCGAGGCGAGATCCTGGCCGTCCAGATCCGATCGACGATTCTCCGCGTCTCTGTCGGATCAAAACAGCGGTGGCCAGCGGAACCCTAACCCTAACGCCATTTTCCCTCTCCTCCCTTTCTCTCTCACACGTAGCAGCGGCGGCCACTGAGCGGAGGCGATGGCCGGCACGGCTGGCCGGGGAAGATGGTGATGGCACCGCCGCCGGCCCTCTTGCCGGCGCGCGCGTTCCCCTGTGCGGGAGCGCGCCGCCGTTGAGTGGCTCGATGGTGGTGCCCAAGCCCGTGCACACTTCCGGCGTCCCGGCGGCGAGCGCAGCTCCTTTCTGTGCCGCGTGCCGGCGAGCGGCGGCGCGGGTGCATCCCGCACAACGGTGGTCGACGGTGGCGCAAGGACCAGGTGGGTCCTACGGTCCTTTTCTTTAGGGTTAGGGTTTGCTTTTCCTTTGATTTTGTCGATTCGAGATCGATTTGGCTTTGTTTCTTTCGATTCGTGGTTTGAATCCGCCTTTCCCGAACTGGATCTACACTTTTGTGTAGGCGTCTAATACCAATGTTAAGAGTTAGGATCACACAGAGTGTAGATTAACGCGGGATTTCTCTCTTTTCTCTTCATGAGTACAAAAGGGGATCCTAGATCTAGAACAGAGAGGAAGAAAAGAGTACACAGAGAGAGGGAAGAGAAAGAGACCATCACCGCCTCCTGTCGAACTCGATCCAGCCATCTCGGGTTCGGGGTCGGTGATGCAGATCCGCTCTAGGGCGGCGACGAGCGGTGCAATGGAGTCACGGGCATGGCGGCGGAGTCGAGGACGGTGGCAGCATCGCTGATGGATGAGTGTCGATGGCGGCGGCGGCGAGTCTTCCCGCTGCTCCAGCGCCCCCTCCAGATCGGCTAGAGTTTTGTGAGTGGGGTGTGTGGCAGCGCCGATCAACCTCGTACCGAGCGCCCCGGCCCCCACTTCTATTTATTGTGGCGCTATGCAGCGGAGGCCCACCAACCAGTGAAAGGTTGGACGCCCCCGATCAGGCACGTGGGGAAGTTCGAGCTGGGCTTTGCCATTGGGCTTAGCCCAGTTCGAGATCAATTCCAACAGCCTTGGCGGCCGACAGCCCGTCGAGGCCAGCCCAAGCACGGCCACCAGGCGAGGGGGCCAGAGCGCCAGACCATGGTGCACACAACCAGCCCCGAGCGGTCAGGCTGTGAGGCTGGCCAAGGAGCAGCCTCCCTGCAGCTCTTCTCTTTCAGCTTGGTTAACATGCTTGGTCTCCCTGCCAAGCACAAAACGAGATCGATCCATGGTGGACAACATGCTGTGCTCAAAAGGAGCAGCACTAGATCTGACCACATCTATGGTTATATGGATTGATTCGGTTTCGTGTCTCCGTACATGTTCTTGGAGAATCTGCATGTCGATTTAATTGATCGAGAGAGGGAGGCATGGGATTGGTTAGAGGAACAGATACTAAGAAAACAAGGTAGAAGATAGAAATGACATGTAGGCCCAAGGATAAAGTGGACATTGACACTATCTATATCCCTTGTTTACTCTAATATTATTATTTTAATATAGATGTCGTGTCTTCTAGCAAATTACATGTTTTGAAAAGTGTCCAACTAAAGCTATGAAGTCATGGGTGTCAAATAGCAAAATTTCTTTTTATTTTTTTATTTCTAGATACTTTGCTTTCTAATATTCCTCCTGCAAATCAAATTAGTTGTTTAAATCCTGTTCGTACAAGTTTTGCAAGCATCTCACTGATTTCTCATGAAGGATAGTCCCTGATGGAATGACCGATCTAAAAGCGAAAAGGTTCTCTCGCTCATTCATTGTCAATGAATTAATACTTGGATCTCATAGTTGTCTATTACACTCTGCGTGATGTTGAAGCCTCCCTCCCCAGTAATGTGATGTGATAAGATTTGGTTTGATTGTTCTGCTCTCTACTCTAACCAAGGCAAAATTAAACTAGCTACCGTTGTATGATTGAACTTTCACAATGAAGCTTTATTTTGTTCTAAGGCTATTTAAGATGTACGTGTGCAAATCTTGTTTGTGCTTGAATAATGAGGCATATCGGCAACACGCGAGCATTTTTTCTAGTATATAAAAACGCATCATTGAATTGAATTTGGCCTTTGTCACGGTATGCATATCGCAGTGGTCACCTAGAGCAAAATCAATGGATATCAGTCATAGGGAACCAGAGGAGCCTGATGGAGTGATGGGTGTGATCTATTTATTTTTTCTAGATGTCACCCTAGCATTAGCACAGCCAATACACTACTAGTAGCTATAACTAGGTATCATTAAATAATTTTGCCGTCAAACGCACGCATGGACCCACCTAGGTTTTGCTCTTCTTCCCAGCCAGCTGTGCTGACGACTTGCGGCAAGGCACAGCAGAGGGAAGCGGCAACCATCTTGATGCAGACATTTTCAGCAAAGTTTGGAAGTTCATCGAGTTGCCATTTTACACCACATTTTAAACATTCACCCACAAGGCCCAGCAGAAGAAAGCACGACAAGTAGGACTCATTCCATATCCTTCCTCTTCCTCTTCCTCTTCCTTTTTTAGATGATGGGAAAAAAAAGTCCCGGCTTTGACCTCCAAGAGGCAGGACTCATTCCATATCCTTCCTCTTCCTCTTCCTTTTTTAGATGATGGGGAAAAAAAGTCCCGTCTTTGACCTCCAAGAGGCTACAGCCCACTCATTACATCAAACTGCAGCACCTCCGTCTGCAAACACACTCATAAAATTTACAAAAGTAAATAGGAGACACCAACAAAGTTCACATGGGAATTTATTAAGCAGCAATCCTATTGCTAAATCTCCATCCATGGTTGGCGAAAATTTGCATAACCATTGTCTCCAGTGATCGGCATACATCTTTCAACAAGTTGGTGTCATCATCACACTTTTGTAGTAGCGACCACATCCGAAGCCAATGTGTGGCCCTGAACAATACCTACATATAAGTTTTCATCGGAGAATTGTCAAAAACAATATCATTTCTGCTCAACCAAAGAGCCCAGCAAAGCACAGAAACTCCACATAATAATTGTGCTTTAGATTTACAGTCATAGCGAAGTAGCCAATCATTATAGAATTGAGCAACACTCGTTGGTGGTACAAAGTCAAAAGTGAACTGTACCACTCTCCAAAAGAATTTTGCAAAATGACAATCAAAGAATAGGTGTTGGATAGTTTCATTATGCGAACAAAAAACACATTTCTTACTACCATTCCAGTTACGCTTAGCTAGATTGTCTTTAGTTAGCACAACTCCTCTATGCAAGTACCACATGAAAATCTTTATTTTAAGAGGAATCTTTGTCTTCCACAAAGTCCTATTCCGTCTTACATGACCATTGCACATTAGAGCACTATACATTGAATGGACAGAGAAGATTCCACTTTGGTGTAAACCCCATTTAAAGATATCCCCCCTCTCATTCAATCTTACTTGAGCTATCCTAGCAACTAGGTTATACCATGATACCAAATTATTCCATACCAAACTACGTCGGAAAGAGATATTTAAAGGAATGGAGTTGAAAACCGTTGCAATAGAAATATGCTTCTTTCTTGCAATGTTATACAGAGAAGGATACTGTTGACTAAGGGTAAAATTGCCCAGCCATTTATCCTCCCAAAACCTGATGTTCTCACCATTGTTTAGTTGGAATCTGCCTAAGTTAAGGAACTTGTCTTTAACCTTCATTAAGCCAGACCAAAAATGTGAGTCAGCGGGTCTTTTTTGAACCTGCACAATTGGTTTATCCTTTATGTATTTCCTCTTCAAGAGATTTTGTCAAAGACCATCTTCATTTATCAGTTTAAACAACCACTTGCTTAGCAAACATTGGCTTTGAATGTCTAAGTTTTTTATGCCCAAGCCCCCTTGATCTTTTGGTTGACACAGAATGCTCCATTTAGCTAGTCTGTACTTCTTTTCGTGATTATCACTTTGCCAAAAGAAACGGGACCTATAATACTCCAATTTCTCTAGGACTCCCCTTGGGACCTCAAAGAAAGAGAGCATAAACATCGCTAAGCTCATTAAAACTGAGTTAATCAACACCAATTTGCCCCTCACAGATAGGTGTTTTCCTTTTCAACTACTTAATTTCTTCTCAAACCATTGTTCAATAATATTCCAAATCCCATTGCTTAATTTCCTATGGTGCATTGGGATACCAAGGTATTTAAAAGGATAATTCCCTGATTGGCAACCAAACAACTGTGAGTATTGAGCTTCACATAGTTGTGCCTCTCCAAAGCAGAAGATCTCACTTTTATGGAAATTGATCTTGAGTCCAGACAATTGTTCGAAAGTACATAGGAGTAGCTTTAGATTGATTGCTTTCTCTAGATCATGATCCATAAAAAGTATAGTGTCATCCGCATATTGAAGTATCGATAAACCACCATCAATTAGATGCGGGATGACACCTTTTATTTGTCATTGCTCCTTAGCTCTGTTTATAAGGATGGCCGACATATCTGGCACTATGTTAAAAAGAATAGGAGACAACGGATCTCCCTGTCTCAATCCTTTCTTTGTTTGAAAATTTTGTCCTACTCGATCATTTATTTTGATTCCCACATGGCCTCCTCTCATGAATGAATCCACCCATTGGCACGATTTTTGAGAAAAAGCCTTTCATTTCTAGAGTTTGTTTAACAAAAGACTATTTTACTTTGTCATATGCCTTTTCGAAGTCAATTTTAAAAATGACTGCATTCTGCTTTTTCTTATGCAACTCGTGGATGGTTTCATGTAAAATCACTACATCTTTCGTGATGTTTCTACCAGGAAGAAAAGTAGTTTGTGTAGGGCTAATAACCTTTTGTGCAACTATGGTGATTCTGTTTGTAGCTACTTTTGTAAAGATTTTAAAGCTAACATTCAGCAAACATATAGATCTGTATTGCTGAATTCTAATAGCTTCTTTACATTTGGGCAACAAGATTATTGTGCCGAAGTTAAGGCTATAAAGGGGAAGTGTACCACTGTGGAAGTACACAAATAAAGCCATTAGATAATCTTTTATTATACCCCAAAAGGCCTGATAGAATTCAGCAGGGAAACCATCAGACCCAGGTGCTTTATTGTGCTCCATTTGAAAGATAGCTTTTCTCACTTCCTCTTCTGTAAATCGTGCAACAAGAGTTTCATTTTCTAGATCTGTCACTTGTGGGATATCATCCTTACGCGTCTCATCCAGTCGAATGTTATTTTCTTCTAGAGGACCGAAAAGGCCTTTGTAATATGTGGTAATAAACTTTTTAAATTCTGTATCACCACTTATTACTTGATTCCCATCTTGAATTTGAAAGATTCTAGTCTTCCTATGTTTTCCATTAGCAACAAGTTGGAAATATTTTGTATTAGAATCACCTTCTAATAAATCCTTTGTTTTTGCCCTTTGATACCATTTAATTTCCTCTTCACGTAGAAGTTGTGCTATGTGATTTTTCAAGCATTGCTTAACATCAATTTCACGTGTAGAAAGAAAAGAATATTCCGCTTTTTTATCCAGCACATCGAGAGCATCAAGTATGTCTTTCTTTTCTTTTTTGTTTGCCCCACTTACATTTTTCGGCCATCCCCGAAGGAACTGCCGAAGCCTCCTAATTTTAGCTTGTCATTTTTCCATGGGTGTAGAGCATGTATTCTCATCAGACCACACCTTCTTTACCTTGTCCATAAAGCCATCTCTGAGCAACCAACCTAGTTCAAATTTAAATGTTGGTTGACTACTATCGGGTGCTGCTCCTCCCGTATTTAGCAACAAAGGCGTGTGGTCTGATATATCCCTGGACAAGGCAATCACAGTGGATAGGGGAAACTTCTGTTCCCATTCTGTGGCCATTAAAATTCTGTCCAATTTTTTATAAGTAGGGTTTGGTAAAGAGTTAGCCCATGTGTATTTCCGTCCAAACATTTCCAGTTCCCTTAAGTTTAAGCCATCAATAATCGCATTAAACAAGAAGAGCCAGCAGCTATCATAATTGTCATTATTTTTGTCATGTGGAGTTCTTAAAATATTAAAGTCACCACCCACAAGGATAGGTAAACTTTCATGACTACACATGTTAACTAACTCTGTTAGAAACTGTTCTTTCAAATTGTTTTGTGCAGGACCATATACCACCACTAAAGCCCATTTGAAGCCATCCATTTTGTTGCACAAATGGAATTTAACATAGTAGTTGCCCTCATCTATTGCTCCTATGTCATACATGTTAAGATCAATTCCTAAGAGAATCCGGCCTGAGCGACCTCTAGGCTCCTTAATATGCCATACAAAATCTCATCCGCCACACAAGTTTTTAAGAAAAGGGGTTGTAAAGCTCTTCCTACCAGTTTCCGATATAGCAATGAAACTGAGGTTATGTTCTTTCGTAAGATCCGAGATGAATTTGTGTTTTTTTGGGTCTTTAAACCCATCACTGTTTCAAAAAACTCCTTTCATTATAAAGAGTTTCGAATGTGGATTCCTCAGACTTTTTTTTACTGTTTTTGGATTTCGGTTTCGTTTTTGAAGCAATAAGATCAGCTTGATCATTGCCTAAATCCATTATCTCCATAATCTCCCCACACAAGTGATTAAGAATAAATTTATCCAACTCTTCTTCTTCAGCCAATTCCTTTTCCTCTTTCTCTTCCTGCAATGCAATAAATAATTTATGTGATGAATTAAAAATGAACTAGATGGATGATGTTCAAATTAAACTTGCTTCTCTGTACTGTGACCAAGAGAAAGCTTAGCAATTCAAAGGCAGCACGTCGCACCCAGGGCTAAAGCTGGGTGGGGATAGAGCTCGTTAATGGCGCCCGTGGGGCTGCAGCTCGGCGGAGGAGGAGCGCGCTCGCGGCGCGTGGGGCTTCAGCTCAGTGGCGAAGGAGGTTGACCACAGCGCCCGCGGGGCTGTAGCTCGGCGGTGGCTGCGGAGCTCGCATGCGGTGTGCGCAGGGCTAGACCTTGGCGGCGGTGGCGGAGATTGCCCGCGGCGCACACGGGTTGGGGCTCCGCAGCGGCGACGGAGCTCGACGGGGGGTGAACAGCAGCGAAGGAGAGAGGAAGAGAGATTGGAGATAGAGAATGACATATGGGTCCCACAATAGAAAACCACTTTGATATGGTCAGGGGGTGATTTGTCTGGTTTTTGAGAGTTAAAGGACTAGCCGTTTCTAGTTTTGCAGTTTAGGGGGGTAATTCGGATTCCTTGACAAATTCATAGGTGTAAAATGGACTTATTTCAATCTTAAATTCGGTATTCTAAACCAAATGTTTTCCGGACAACGGCTCTAGAAATATTTGTTAGTATTTACTATGCCAGTCTTAGATCAGATCCGCAAACACACAGACCACACCTGTCGATGGGACGAGACCGGAGTACGTCTCAAAAACAAAAACAATAAAACCCAATCAAGAGATACATGGCACGAACCACAACATCCAGAAAGGACCATCAGGACGGAGTTTCCTCCGAGGGACTTCCGCCTCGCCCGACTGACAAAGCGGGCCCACGACTCCCTCCGAGGGGGCTCCGCCTCACCCGACCGATAGGGCAGGCCCCCGCTCCCCTCCGAGGGATCTCCGCCTCACCCGACCGATAGGGCAGGCCCACACCTCCCTTCGGTGAAGTTCCGCCTCGCCCGACCTCCAAGCTGGGCCCACGCTCCGTCCACAAATCTTGGTGGGATGGGAAATCAACAGTAAACTGTCACACGCGGTACCTTGGTCCACGCCGATGACGCAGTCTACAGTGAGTTGCCGCTCTGGCCACCGCGTGGCTGGAACCGTCAGGCATCACCTCGGGGGGCGGTAAGTCCCACAGTGAAAGCCAGTACAGAGCTGTGCAGGGGACATCATTTTACCGCAAGTTGCACGCTACTTCAGCTACCCGAGCCCTGCTCTCCATCGTTTCACACTGTGGCCAAGACAGGGGAGGCCACCACGTGTCCCTCGGCAGCCGTGGCAACGCTGCATTACTAGGCTGTAGAAATAAAGACCGAGAAAGTGGATACATCTAGAAGATTCCCGACTCAACCCTCTCCTAGCTCTCTAGCCTATACTCTACTACTATAGCTACACTTGAGCTCCAGCAGCTCAAGTGAGCACTCCTCTTCTGCTGTGAGTGATGCTCTATGGAGTGGTGCTTGAAGAGTGAGGGGGGCTCCTCCTTTTATAGTTGAGTTGGGCGGCGCCGAGGGGGCCGCGCGGCACGGGTTGGGGCTGGTCGGCGCCCTCCATCCTCCATCCGATAGCGCAACACGTTCTCTTGACCGGTAAGTCGGTTGAGCGGCAGTTGTGACCGGTTACTTGGCCGGGCGGCACAAGCGCATGGGCGGAGACAGGGGGACGGGCAGGGGCCTGGTCCCCTATGGTTCCCAAATTTACATTGAACATTTGAATTTTGATTAAATTTTTATATAAATTAGCATGGTTGGCCTCCCTAATAATGAAAAAAACAAATTCCTGGTCCTAGTTGGCTCTGGCTGCTCCCACATGGCGGCTCCTGGGTGGAAGTTTCGCGGATCGCCTCTCACAAGTGGGCCAGTGGATTCAAGGCACTTCCATCATAGCCATCGACAAAGATCGGACGGCCACAGCTGAGGGGCTAGGGAGCGTAGGCTGCATGCCACCCCCGAGGCCTCTTTGGCCTGCTGGCTTGGCCGGGCGGCGCGCCTCTAGGCTGGCCGACCTAGACAGGGGCCAGGCAGCCTAGCTTGGGGCCGGCCGGCCTAGCCTCTCTCTGGCCTAGCCCTGTCCTGGCTTTTGCTGGCTCTAGCCGGCCCTGGCCTAGCTCTGGCTGGCTGTGGCTTGGACGAAGCTAGCCACGGCTGGTCGGTGCTTGGACGGGTTGGCCAGAGCTTGTCGGAGTCTGGTTGAAGATGGACCTGATGCCTGTGTCTGTAGAGTTGATGGATTTTAGTGCATTTTCATCTGTTTTTTACCTGCAAGGCAAATTACACCAAAACTCATGGAGCTACAATAGTAAAGATAAATGTACAATATTTGTATAGCTTCTCTATATTTCTGGTGGAATTGACGGTCGAAAATGGGTTTTAACGGCCGTCAACAAAGCCCGAGCCCCGACGCACCCGGACCAATGGTCTTTTGTTCGCGCATCCGCAACGTGCCTTTTATCCCACGATTCAAGGCGCCAAATAACATCCAGAAGTATTCTAGGGATTCAAATCCCAAGTTCTGGTTGGAGGACTATCGGCTTTCTTGCCAGGCAAGTGGCACAAGCAGGGAGGTACTCCCGTCACCGGTGCCGACCAAAAGGGGGAGGGGGGGGAGCCGGCTGCGAACATCGGCGAAACCCCGAATTTCTTCGAGAACAAGCTGGAGCAGCCATGCACAAACCATCGCTTCGCCATCAAACACCTCCTCAACGATTGTGCCTTGATGAGGTAGTTCGCCATCGGGACAGGCAACTTTAGGGGCGGCGGTTGGAAGCCAAAATCCAAGACGCCTCCAAAGGACGACGACAACGACGCCGATGACAAGGGCGAAGACGGCGAGGGCTACGCTTTGAAGTGGCACCAGAACGTCATCCATTGCGAGGTATTCGCCGCGGATCCCGTCGTCCTGACCTATTTAAAATGGTTGGAAAGTCCGATCACTTTTGATCGGAAAGGATCGCCCCGACTACATCCCTCGGCTGGGGTAGTATGTGCTAGTGGTGGACCCCATCATCGGTAAAAAGCGCTTAGCTCAGTTAACTATAAGATATGTATTATGCAATTTAGCCTGATGATATCCCAATTTATATTAGAGAGTTACTATTGGAGGATTGTAAAACTCCTTATACTTAATTGATACATTATACAGGCACTCTTTTTCCGCAAAAAAGAAAAACTAATCACACAGATTTAAACCAAAATCAAAGAGGCTCTTTAGTGTGACCACCCAACAGTAACTGCGGCGGCGGCTTCGAATCCTTCCTTGCCGCCACCAAACCGTATGGCGTCCCTTCCGCGCCCTCCGCCTCCTGTCCATGCTACCCGTCTTCGCCACGGCCGACGACACCTTCTCGCTGACATCCTTCCTCGCCATGCCGCGGGCCTTCTCAAGGAGCCGCACCACCTTGGACTTGCCCACGGCGGCCGCTGCCTCGGGAGCGGTTCTTCCCTTCACCGTCGTGGCCTTGGCGTTCGCGCCGTTCTTCAGGAGGAGGTTCACCACCTCGGCACGGCCCGCCTCGGCGGCGCAGTGCAGCGCCGTGTAGCCGTCGGCGTCAGCGGCGTCGACGTCGGCGCCGCGGTCGATGAGGTCGCGCACCGTGTCGACGCGCCCCTTGAAGGCGGCGCGCATGACCGGCGTCCACCCGTGCGCGTCCCGGCCCTCGACGGACGCGCCGCCGTCGGCCGCGCGCCGGACGGACCTCGCCTCGCCCTTCCTCGAGGCGGAGAGGATCGCCTCGCCGAGGCCCAGGAAGTCCATGATCCTCCCTCCGTGGCCCTCCTCGGCGGCGACCTCGAAGGCCGTCTTCCCCGCCGCGTCGCGCACCGCGGCCGTGCCGGCCACGCCGTGCGACAGGAGGCGGCGTGCAGCGCGGTGGCCCCGTCCGTGCCGCACCGTACCTCGCGTCGGCCCTCGCGCCCGCCGCGAGGAGGGCCTTCACCGCGTCCCGCCGCCAGCCGAAGGGGCGTCTTGCCGTCCCTCCCCGCCGCGTTGATGGATGTGAAGGAAAACGAGAAGGACGCCGATGAGGATGAAGCGGGAGAGGCGGTGGAGGGCTTTCCGAGAAGCAGCTTCAGGACGTCGTTGTGGCCGGCCGCGGCTTCCACGTGGATCGCGTCGGATCCGGCGGGCGTGGCGCCGTTGGCGAGGAGGAGCTCCGCGCTGAGGCACTCGCCGGACGCGGCGGGCGTCTCGAGTGGCTTGTCCGCGTCGGCGCCGTACTCGAGCAGCACCTGGACGATGTCGGCGCGGCCGAGGCCGACGGCGAGGTCGAGCAGCGTGCGGTCGAGCACCTCCCTGAGCGCCTCCACGGCGCCGGCCTCGATCATGTTTATCCGTTGGATTTTATCACACAGTTCATGTTTATCCGTCCAATCATCGTTGCCAGGTAAGTATAGTGATCTCCAGTCAGTACAAAACGCCTTGCCCAGTCTCCAATGGCATGCTCATGAGTCATCAGTATTCAGTAGTAGACCCCCAAAAAATAATGGTTCTTTCTCTGTCCGAGTAACAGGAGGTACAGGCCCTGATGAACCGGTCACGCTTTATGTTCAAAAAATGAACCGGTCACGCAGTCCCTAGCTCTAACAGTTTGCTAACTGTGTCAAAAAAAAAAAACAGTTTGCCAACGACCTTCAAGGTTTCACATTTGGCTTGGGGGCGTTTAGTTTGCAAAAATTTTCACCTCGAAATTTATGTCTTCCCCTTTTGACACATACATAGAGCACTAAATGTAGTTAAATAACAAAATTAATTGCACAGTTTGGATGTACACGACGAGACGAATTTTTTGAGCCTAATTAGTGCATGATTAGCCATAAGTGGTACAGTAACCCGCATGTGCTAATGATGCGGTCAAAGGTCTCAAAAGATTCGTCTCGCGATTTCCAGGTGAGTTCTGAAATTAGTTTTTTAATTAGTGTCCGAAAAATCTTCCCGACATCTGGTCAAACTGTTGATGTGACACCCAAAAAATTTAAGTTTGGGAACTAAACAGCCCTCCACAAACCGTGTCCTGACCAAGCCTGAACTCATCGACTGTCAGGCCATCTCACAAGGACACAAGCCTGCAGTGGTAATGGCCAATCATAAAAGGGCTGTCAGTTGGTGTGGTCATCTCATGTGGGAGAAATAAAAACAATGGCCAGGGCAGCAGCCTGCTTCCTTATTTTCTGTTCAGATATACATGATCAATCTCTCCTAGTTGACTGAACCAACCAACTTGTAATTTTTCTATTTTTTTTGGGACCAACGAACTTGTAATTGTAATAGGCTTTTTGCATCATCCACGGGAGCATGGGTCTATAATAAACAGGTTATAATCCTGTAAGTAGCACACTAAGATATGCCGATGGCCTGACCTCAACAATGAGGAAATCTTTTACACTTGTCTACCTGCTCTCTGAAAACTGCCGGTTCTATCTATCTACTAAACAATGCCTGAACGATGAAGCTCCACGCCATCTGCACTGCCCTCGCATTCAGACACATGGAATTCGCTTCATCTCTCGCCGTCGCCGTCGATCATGAACTGGACTGGCGGAACATGCATTCCCCACGTACACCTGTACTTGCCGAGTACGTACTGACATGCCTCAGCCGTTAAACCACTGCACCAATGCCTGCTGTTGTTGGTCACCAATCGAATTGCAGCCGTGCTGGAGTGTCGATGCTGAGACCTACAGCTAAGAGTGGGTTAGTTGAAAACACTAGATTACACGCACACCACTGTAATTTGGCCCCTAATCATTGTGAGGTCAGTTTGAGCTACATCACTGCTGGATTGTACAGCTAAGTACACCTAGACCTAGTACTACCTATTGCTTAACCTTCTGCCCTGGTTTTTTTTTCTTTTGGTTGAAATGATTTGATTATTATTCTGTTTATACAGACAGAATTGAACTGAAGACCACCTAGTCTTATGTGTAATTAAGGGCTGGTCCGGGTATGAAGAATTCACATCTAAATCCTAGGATTTTGTTAAAAGTTAGACCACATCATGAAATACTATGGTGTTCTTGCCATTACCTCAACTACTGTCCCTGTTCTTCTTTTCATTCTATAGCTTTTCTGCCATCCACCCTTGAGACAGTCAAGTCATGTCCAAGCAAATGATTAGAAATACATCAGCTAGGGGACAGTCATGTCCATGTCCAGGCAAAATCATGCGTTCGTTTTACTCGCGAGCTGTATTGCATCAATGCACGCATCGGCAATAAGCAAAATATTGTTAAGGATCTCAGTTGCAACGGCCGATGATGCTCATCAGCTGATGCATGTATGCTCTACATTTGGAACCTTTAAACAGGATAAGAGAATGACGACGCTGACCGGGCTCCGAATGCTATCTGCAGCTGTTGCGCACGCCTTGGATCATGTTCTGAAAATGCAGCGATCACTTCATACAAATGAAGCTACCATTAGACGTCTGTGATACACTATATATCGTAAAAAATCTTGCTCAAACGGCATTGTGATAAAAAAAATCTATCTCATTTTTACTTTACCAACGCAGCTTCAAATTGGAGATCTTTTACGGTATTTGCAAAATGCGAGATAGCTAGAGGTATCTAGAGATGCTTAGAGGAGCCTAGGCAGGGGCAAATGTGGAATAGCAATTATTGTTATCAGTACTATCAGTGGGGTTAATAGAATTTTTTTTCTCTAATAGTTCTAGGTTTGCGATTCACCAAAGACTAGATGATAGCTTCTGCTTTCGAAGATTTAGGAGAACAGGAATGTACAAGGTTTCTTCAGCTCGCCCTCAGCCTGCATACGGAGTAAGGTCAGCGACATAAAAGTTAAAAGCCTGCCGCCGCTGCTTCTCGAATGTACTCCACTGTATCCAGGGAGTCCAGATCTTCATCGGATGAATCATCGTCTTCATCATTGGCCCAGAACTGGGACCGATAGAGTGTTTCCGGCCGCATAAATTTATGCAAATAGAAAAAAAAATTATTTTATTTTTTCTCTGATCAACGTTGGATTTTCTAGACCTTGAGGATGAATATGGAGGCTCTTTCTTATTGACCAGATACTAAGATAATTTAATTCTATCATGTATAAATAATTTAATTCTTTATCTCTCTATCATATTTAATATTTTTTCTATTTATAGTGAGTAAGAGCTCATGTGGGAGATAATTTTTAAAATTATTAAGAAATGAATTTTTATTAATTTTTTAAATTAATACGAAAAATTTAAACAACAATGGTCAATATTTATAGATAAAATTTAGGGTATTTTAGAGTAATATATTATCATAACAACTGTGGTGGGTAATTTTTTTCTCTGATTTGTGTGGGATTTTTTGGACTCGAGAGCAAACATGTAGGCTCTTTGTTGGCTAAATACTAAGATAAATCAATTCTATTTTATACAACTAATTTATTTTTTTATATCTGCATCATATTTCATATGTTTCGGTCTTTTTATAGTAAATAAGGGCTTACATGAGAGCTATTTTTAAAAAATTAATTAGAAAATATTTGTTAAATAGCAATGATGGGTGTTGATGGATAGACTTAGGTGTATTTTAGACTAATTTTATCTTAAAGGTAGTGGTGGGTGATTTTTCATTTTCTGTTTTTCTTCAATTAATTGGAAATTTATGGGCCTTAGAGCAAACGTGAGGCTCCGTTTGTTGGCCAAATACTAAGATAATAGATTTGCTAGCTATATACTAATTCATATTTCTCGTGGACATTTTCACCTATTAGATTTAATTATGTTAACATATAAAATATTTTCTTGTCAATACTTAAGTACATTTCCTGAGGTGCCTTTGATTATACAACGTTTGATTTAGGCCATTGATGGCTCATATTATTTGCATACAGTAAAAGATCTCTAAGATAGGATAATAAATTGCATCAATTCATCTTTGCAAATCGTGCTCACTGGTGTATCATATTTTCTGCGACAACTCCACTTCAAAAAAAAATCAGCTCCACTCCGTCAACTCCACTTCATCTTATAGCTCTATCATAAATCTGAATTTGTTCCTCTTGTTTGGCTATTGTATACGGCTCCAGCTCCAAGAACGGTAAGAGGAGGCTTTAAAGGTTTGTTTTGCCCATAGTTGTTGTATGGGTGTTGCCCATGGAGGCGAAGACGCGGCAATAGCAATGGCAAAGGATTATAAAAACGGATTTGTTGGACTATTGGATCTTGGCCTTTACTCGGAAAAGCCTGGAAAATTAAACGAATGATAAAGTGCGCTCTTCCTCCCATGAAAGTTTCCGCATAAGACAACACATCCTTTTTTTAATGAATTCATTTATTTTGTCGTGTTAACCACTCTTTAACCATATGGACAGGTGAACAGTGGTGGCCTGTCTCTTGTGTTTTGCATCAACACATTGTTGAGCTTCCAATCACTCTGTTCGTTGTGCTGGTGCTGGAGTGGTGTGAGAGAAAAATACTGTTGGCTGACTGATGGCTGGAGACTGGTGCTGGAGCTGTGTGAGAGAAAAATATTATTGGCTGGCTGGAGGAACCAAACAGCGAACAGAGTGTCACCAAATTAAAGGTAATTTGATATTCAGCACGATTTTGAATGGCGGATAATCTTTGTTGTATCTTGGCTCATTGGTGCATTTACAAGGTGACTCATTGGTGCATTTACGAGGTGAAGTTGTCGGATTGCCTTTCGCTTCATGTTAATTTTTCTGCACATCTGATCTCCATTCTTTTATTGCCACCACGTAAGTGCAAATTTTTCTAGTTAGTGTGAGCTGCACCATCCATCCTCCTATTAGAACACACTAAGATAAAAGATGTACTTTGTTTTGGCAGACTTTACAATTAATGGTTCTTTTCTTACTACTAATTTTAAAAAATATAAGACGTTGTTGACTTTTTATGCTATGTTTGACCGCTTATCTTATTCAAAAAATCTATGTATTATAATTTATTTTAATATGACTTACTTCATTATTGAATATAGTTTAAGTATAGCTTAAATTTTTTCATATACTTATACTAATTTTTTGAATAAGATGAGATCGCACAAAAAATCAATGGTGTCTTACATTTTGAATAAGGGAGTATCTTTTAAACGGAAACAGATTCGGTGAAATATGTCACGTGGCATATTAGTCACTGACGTGTGGGACCCATATGTCTGTGTCTAGTATGTCACGTCATCGAATCCCTCTCCCTTTTAAAGAGTATCACACAGCAAGGTGCTGTCATATTTGATGGGATTTAACCGTCCTGATGACAGGGAAAACAGCAAGAATTATGCTTGTGAATTCTCTCTCTCCGCAAGTATGATAAAAACGCAAATATGCTAATGTTTCAAACGGAAGCAGGCAAAATATACAGAGTGAACAGATAGCATGCGACATCTTGGCTGGTTTACGGCACTCCAATGGCACCAGTACAAGCACACAATGAAACTTATTAGATTCGTGCATGTTTCGTAAAGCCGCACTCCATTAACAATGGCGTCGAGATCATCAGACTGCAGCGCCGGCATGCGAAGTCCTCTGTCGCGGTCGTACGTCATCTTGACATGCATGTTCTTCGATCGGAGAAGAGCATCCTGATGATTGATTATCCTGAACCGAACTGCAGTGGGATTCCGTGCTCCGTACTCCCTGTCAGCTGTCAACCATTTTGTGGTTGCATCCTCTTGCTGCTGATCGATTGCAGCTTGTTGGCCGGGGCCGTACATGGAGGAGTACTTGGCTGATGAGCGCTACAGCTAGGTCACCGTAAATATACATGTACGTCGCTGTTTGCGTAACGTTTGATCGAAGACGAACCAAAATCTAACAAATCGAGGGGTGCCTGATGAGGTGTTAAACCATTTCTTGACGCAAGAACTCGTCGCTTCTCTTCTGAACCTGTGATGACACGCAGGCTGCTTGGCTGTAGCGGAGAACTGCAGATGCATCGATAAGCTACCAATCAAATCATCGGTGGGGATCTCGGTTCAGCTGCAAGGATGCTGATGCTACATTTGGAGAGGGCCAGTGATCAGTTCCTGCCCGCCAGCAGCTGGAGTCCTGAAATGCACGAGCAGCTCCAAATCATTCCATGGAAAGCATGCGAAATCCTTTGATTGTTTATAGAATCAAAATCACTATATAGTCTTTCTTGTTCCACTTGCAAGGCAAGGAAAAAGAAAATGTCAGTTTCGTTATTACAAACTTATTTTTTTAATGTCAAAGACAAAAAGCTACGCGCAGTGTCACCCATGGTAGGGTAACAAGACTTTGTCCACTCAGACAACGAGGTGTCCACTGCACATAAGACCGCTGAATGCATAGTGCCATAGGGACATGCATGATGAGTTGCGGATTGGAAATTTGATCCATCCTGAGTTCCGTTTCTTCAGGATGAAAGGATCGTGGCCTAAGAAGAGGGGTTGAATTGGGACTTTTTCGAATTTCTAACTAGTCCTTAACTTAAACTAGTATTACCCAATCTATAAATTCGAAACTTAGTTACTAGAGCATGCTAGCAAAAGGGTCCTTAGGTCGGTAAACACACTATCATGATCATATTGCCTAGATGGATGCACACTAGCAAGATCAAATCCTAAGTAAGAGCTCACGCTACCAAGCAAGTTGTCCTAGTCAAATTACAAGCAAGAAAAGCAACAAAAGGAATTAAATGCTTGAAGTAAAAGTAAAGGACACGAGACAACCGGATTTTTTCCCGTGGTATCGAGGAGTTGACGCTCCCCCTAATCCACGTTGGAGCACCCACACAAGGGTATTGCTCCCTTGCTCCACCAAGAAGCAAGTGATCACTAAGAATGCTCTTTCTCCATCTCCGGAACGGCGAGCTTCACACCGTGCACAAACTTCTTGTCTTGGGGCTCCCACAAACTCCAAGAGCTCACCAAGAACCTTCCGATCACCAAGACCGGCTAGGTGCCGTCAAACACCAAGAGTAACAAGCTCCTAAGCCTTCACTTGACCTACACTCAGTTGGCCCTAGCTCAAGCACACTTGCTACACTTGCAAGGGATGGATTCTTCAAGGTTAAAGCACAAACTAAAAGCTAGATCTTCTCTCGTTTGCTCTAAGCACTTTCTCTTCTTCTCAAGGGTGGCCTCAAGTATTCAGGGTGTCAAAGGCAACTGAAATGAGCCATGGGGTGCCCTTATATAGAGTGGAAGGAGTTACATAGCCGTTGGAAGTCTACTGCAGAAAAATCGTGAGCACCGGAAGAACCGATGGGTGTCTGTTTTTGAGGCGTCGGTTCAACCGGTCTCTCTGTGTCCCAATTGTAGCCGTTGGAGTTCTGACACAGTGTCCAGGCTTGCTTCAATGCACCGGTGCATGCTCCGTAGAGGCATCGGTTCAACCGGTGCTGAAGAGGTTTACTGATTAATTCAAACAAGCTCTCTGGAACATAGGACGCTCAATGCACCGGTGCTTTGATTCCGAAGCGTCGGTTCAACCGGTGCTGAAGAGAAGTTGAAGTCCACCAAAACATGCTCTCTGGAACAAAGAACTTTCATTGCACCGGTGCTTACTTTTCTGACCATCGGTTCAACCGGTGCTATACTTGATTTCAGCCTTCATCCAGAGAAGATAGACCGACAGGGCATCGGTCCTTCCGGCAAGCATCGGATGCTCCGACGCTAGGGCACCGGTTCAACCGGTGCTGCTGTTTTTCCTGGTTTTCAGCTGAATTGACTTGGATTTCAATGTTACTTCGATTGTTTCTTCTTCCAAGTGTTGTGTTAACTTCTATTGACTATCTTGAGCTGTTTTTGAGCGAGTGTGCAAGATTTCTAAGGCCAACTCAAGTTTGTTCAAGCTACTAACTCATGAACCCCTCTTAATAGTACGGTCAAGAACTAGACACTATAAACCATATCTAAATCAAGTGTCCTTCATCTCCTTGTGACACTTGAGACTAGAAAGGTCCTTAATATTTGAAATTGAGTCCTTGGCACGCGTGATTGTAACGAATTGAGGGGTCTCTTTTCACATTTCATATGGGACTAAATCAATCATTAATTTCCTTCAAAACACACGTTAGTCGCATACGGTTGTCATTAATCACCGAAACTTACCATTAACATCTATGGGCCTAGATGCACTTCAATCTCCCCCTTTTTGGTGATTGATGACAACACAAAGTAGAGATACACAAGATATGAAATTGAAAGCGATAAACAAGCATGCATTACTTGAAATAAAACACATGTAGGGACATGTCAACACAGAGCATACTCAATATCCAAATAACATGTCCATACACCAAAAACATGAAGATCCAAACACGCCACAAACCACCAAGCTCCCCCTATCTCTACTCCCCCTATCTATCTCCCCCTTTGGCAACAAAGCACCAAAAAGAAAGGCGATCTAATCCTGAGCTGGAGAAGGCGGGGTCTTCCGGCTGGGTCCGGTGGAGAACTGAGCGGCGGAGTCGTCGGCGTCGTCGTCTGTCCAGTCGTCGTCGACCGAAGAAGACTTCTGCTCGACCGGAGTCGTCGGAGCAGCAGAAGTAGCTGGAGTAGCGGTAGGAGCTGGCGCGGCGACGATCGTGGAGTCCGTCGGGGGAGCAGACGTGACGGGAGTCAGGTCTGGCTGAGTGGAGCGTATGACGGACGGACGGAGCACCTCAGGCTGTGAAGGTGACTCGAACGTGAGTGACTGAGCCGAGGGGTGCTGGAGCTGGTGTAGGATCTGCTGCTGTCTATGAAACTCTGCACGCTGCTCGGCAGTCCAAACACTAGGCTGTGGAGCAGGGGCCGGAGCAGCAGTAGGAACAGGACTGGCAAACAACCCGGTCTGAAGAAGTGGTGACAGCGGAAAAGATGACAAGGGTGTCTGCACAAAGCCACCAACAGGAGGAGCGGGAGCAGTAGGGTCGAACTGGAGCTGCTGGGGTGTAGGGAGCTGAGGCTCAGGCAGTCCAGTGTGACGGTACAGCTGACCGAAGCATCCCGAGAAGAAAGTGAACATCTGCTGCTGAATCTGGGATTGCTGTTGTAGCTGTAACCTCATGGCCTCCTGCTGCTGCCGAATGCCCTCAAGAACAAGTGTCTGGGCCTCCTGCTGACGAGCCTGCTCGGCTTGCATGCTCAGCTGAGCTGCAGCAAATCTGTCCTGCTGATCTGAGAGCCGAGTAAGAATGGCAGCAAGTGCATCGGGCTGAGTGACCTGAGCAGTGGTGACTGGAGGAGCAGGGGCTCGTGCTGCACCAGAGGATCCTGCCTCATCATCATGAGCTCCTCGAGGGACGGTAACAGTAGGAATGAAATCCTCATCATCCTCCGAATCCTCCGAGTCTGTGATCAGGTAGTGTGGGAGCTGGGCCTCTGCTGCTGCTAGTGAAGCGTCCTCGGCTGCTGTCGGATCGTCTGCAATTCTGCCCTCAGCCAAGACACGCTCATCAAGAACCCGCTGAGCTCGGCGCTGTCCTCTCGAGCCACGACGACCGTCTCGAGGAGTAGCAGGTGAGTAAAAACTGAAGTGCGTCCTCGAGTGCTCCAGCTCATCCATATGCTCATTCTGACTTAGCTGAGCCAGAATCCAACAGATCCAATGAGCAAACGGATGACGACGGTGAACTGTCATTCCATCTAGAATCACATCCTCAAGCTCGCAGATAAAGAAGTCAACGAGGTCAAAGTCTCGTCCTGTCATGATATACAATAAGAGCCACTGCTGCAGAGCTGTAATCCCCTCGTTGTATCCAATCCGGAACAACAGACTCTTCCTAAGAGCTAGGTGGATAGAGTGCGCCATGGGAGTCAGCCTGTCCGGAGTCCTCGGTGTGCCAGGCAGGAAGGGCTGCTGAAAAAGAACACTGATCTCCTCGTCAGATGGAACGTGAGACTCATGAGGACGTCGAGGAGGTACCGTGCTGCCATAAGCCTGATAGTGTATGAAGTGTGGCTCCTCGGCAATCTGAACTCCAAGAAAGGTAGCCAGTCGTGCTCGGGTCAAATGATAGTGCCTCTCCTGGAACATGAAGTCTATAAACTGCCGGTCCTCCTCAATAAACAGAGTGGCGTAGAAGACTCGAACCCACTCTCGAATGTACCTGGACCTCTCACTGAGTAGAGCAGGCAATCCAACATATCTCTCAAAGAGAGGAAGCACTGGAGTCCCACCTGCTGCTACACGCATAGCTACCCAGTGGAGCATCTTGTGCTCACTGATCTTGATGTCCAACTGGCAGTAGGTATGGTAAAAAGACTCCTGAAGCAGAGTGTAAAAGCGACGATCAACTCCAACATCCCTCTGCTCGGGAAACCACTGCTCCGGGGTCACATAACGCAGTCTCTTGACCCTAGGTCCTGGAATACCCCTGAGATCGAACAACTCAACCTCGGGCAGCTCCTCACCACTGTCCTGACCTCCTGACTGAGTCTGACTGACGGTGTGCTGCTGCGGTGCATGACCTGCTCCCCTCTGTGTGCCACCACCTCGAGTCCGTGGACGTGAGCGGGACTCAGGTGTGGCCTGAGCCGTCTGAGTACGTCCTGAGCAACGTAACTGCTGCTGTGGCTCCCCCTGAACCTGAGGATCCCTGATCCTGAGCGATCCCTGCCTATCGGCTGCATCTGCAACTGCCTCAGCTTGCTCTCGCTCACGGTCCTCAAGGGTGCGCTTCTTCTTCTTCTGCACAACCATCTTTCCCTTGCCCTTCTTGTCTCCTGCCATCTGTCATAGAAGTAGTATGGTGGGATATGAGCCTAAAACATGAATTCTAGTGGATATCCTCGGAAAGAACACACTAATAGAGATCTTGAAGTGTTTGAGCAAGAGTGTGATTTGTGCAAGGTAAGTGATATATGTGAGCATGTGTGTAACTGAAGTGAAACAGAGACACAACACATGTCGAGGAGGTCAAGATCATACCCTGATGGATCAAATGAGGAAAAAACCGACAAAAACGACACAAGTTGTCTTAGAGACAATCTGTCGAACACCTTGAGTGCAGATGAGCACAAGGTGGGAGGGGCACGGTGAGCTCGGTTCCCTGCGCGTGAGGAGATTCAGAGGAGGATGGAGGTGCACGGTGCGCGGAGAAGGCGTGCTGGCTCTGCAGGCGGCGGCGCTGGACTTGGATGGCGGCGGAGCGTGGTCAGCGGCGCACAGGTGGCGTCAGCACGGCGCGGGCGCGGCGCAGGCACGGCGTTGCAGCGCGCGGGCGGTGGCAGAGCAGGGCAACGGCGGAGGCGCGGTGGAGTTGTGCGCGAGCGGCGGCTGAGCGGCGACGTACGGGCGAGGAGCAGCGGCGGCGCGGGGGCGACGGTTCGCGAGGAAGACGAAAACTGTTGTGTGAAACTGACGCGTGGGGCCCGCGGAAGAGTTTAAGAGAAAACAGAACGAGCGGGCCCGTCAACCCTAAGCACCGGAAGGTCCGATGGTTCTGAGAAATAGCGTCGGTGCAACCATCGGAGCAACGTTGACCGGATCTGAACGAAGTTGAAACGTGGTCAACAGGGGCACCGGAAGATCCGCCACTGAGGCACCGGAACATCCGATGGGCGTCGGTGCATCTGCAGGAGTAAGGTCCAGAGGCTATGCAGGGGCCATTTACTCCACGCAGTAGCACCGGTTGAACCGATGCTTAAGCGTCGGTTCATCCGCCATGCATCGGAAGCACCGGTGTCCATCGGTGTAAAAATAGGAGGATGTTCCAGAGGCAATGCAGAAACCGAGCCACGAAGACTTTAAGCACCGGTTGAACCGATGCAGAGAAAAACCAGGCGTCGGTTTAACCGGTGGTTAAGGAAATTTTCTGCTGAACTACAAACTCTACTTCTGATCCAAATTTTCAAAACCAAGGCCTTAAACACTCAATTTGGACCATTTTCGAGAGACAACCTCACCCCTCAAACACTCATTCTAAGTGCTCACAAGCTTTTATATTAACATAGGCAAATTAAGATCCAAGCGAGGTTTAAACACAAAAACCAAATGTATGAGCCACTTTGCCTATGAACTTAGAGATTGAAACTTCAAGTTCGATAGGACGTGGCTCAATAGGCATGAAAGCACAAAATTGATCTTATCACTCTTGTGGAGATGATATATCATATTTAGCATGAATATCTTTCTCGAAGTGTGATTTGCTCCCTTGTGATGCTACTAACGTGATGCAATGCCAATGCAAAGCGAGAAATTAAACATGAATGCATTCTATATGACAAGCACATGCATTGCAAAATTTAAATCTATCTTGTCAAGTTTGAACCCTCGTCAAGCTTCTTCATGATGAACCATTCTTCATGCCATGAGCGAAACCAAGACCACCGGCTCATGCAAGACCCATGTTCATCACTATCTTGACAAGGTTAGACAAGCCCCTAGCACATGTACATATGAAATGCATCTATATGACAAGGCAATTATATGACGTTAGAAGCATCTAAAACGTTAAGCTCACTTCGCAACCTACAAAAGGTGCTCTCATCTAGAGGTTTGGTGAAGATATCCGCCAATTGATCTTCGGAACGAACACCACAAAGTAGTATATCACTCCTTGCCACATGATCTCTTAGAAAGTGATGGCGAATATCTATGTGCTTGGTGCGAGAGTGTTGAACCGGGTTATTAGCAATTTTAACGGCACTCTCGTTATCACAAAGGAGCGGGATCCTATCTAATACTACACCATAGTCCAAGAGGCTTTGCTTCATATAGAGGATTTGAGCACAACAAGCCCCGGCGGCAATATATTCCGCCTCCGCGGTTGACAAGGCCACGGAATTTTGTTTCTTTGACGACCAAGAGACTAAGGAACGCTCTAGCAAGTGGCACCCACCCGATGTACTCTTGCGATCCACACGGCATCCAGCAAAGTCCGAATCCGAGTATCCCAAGAGTGTAAAACTAGCGCCTTTGGGGTACCACAAGTCTATGCTAGGCGTATGCTTGAGATACCTAAGGATCCTCTTAACGGCACTAATGTGTGATTCCTTAGGATTAGCTTGAAAACGGGCACACATGCATACGCTAAACATGATATCGGGCCTAGATGCGGTTAGGTAAAGAAGTGACCCAATCATAGAACGATAAAGAGTTTGGTCAACCGATTTACCTCCCTCATCTAAGTCAAGATGTCCATTAGTTGGCATTGGAGTCTTGATCGGCTTGCAATCATCCATCTTGAATTTCTTGAGAATATCCTTTGTATACTTTTCTTGATGGATGAAAGTCCCTTCCTTCAATTGCTTGATTTGAAACCCAAGGAAGAAATTGAGCTCACCGATCATGGACATCTCAAATTCCCTAGCCATTATTTCTCCAAATTCTTTGCAAAGAGTGGGATTAGTTGAACCAAAAATGATATCATCAACATAAATTTGACATACAAATAGCTCTTCATTGATGATTTTTGTGAATAGAGTTGTATCCACCCTCCCGATCTTGAAGCCCTTGTTGATAAGGAAGTCACGAAGGCGTTCATACCAAGCCCTTGGCGCTTGCTTGAGCCCGTAGAGCGCCTTGTGCAACCTATAAACACGATTAGGATATCTAGGGTCCTCAAACTCGGGAGGTTGTTCAACAAACACCAACTCATTAATCAAGCCATTTAAGAACGCACTCTTCACATCCATTTGAAAGAGTTTCATGTTATGATGTGAAGCGTACGCTAAAAGGATACGAATGGCTTCAAGTCTTGCAACGGGGGCAAATGTTTCACCAAAGTCCAACCCTTCAACTTGTGCAAAGCCCTTTGTCACAAGTCTTGCCTTGTTGCGAATCACTACACCATGCTCATCTTGTTTGTTGCGGAAGACCCACTTAGTACCAATGATATTCTTGTCTTGAGGACGTTCTTCAAGAACCCAAACTTCATTGCGGGTAAAGTTGTTGAGCTCTTCTTGCATGGCCATCACCCAATCCGGGTCCTCAAGAGCTTCATCTATATTTGTGGGTTCCAAGCAAGAAACAAACGAGTAATGTTCACAAAAAGAGGCATATTGACGTCTACGAGTTCTTACTCCACTAGAGGGGTTACCCATGACCAAGTCAATGGGATGATTCCTTGAAGTCCTTGTATGCCTCTCTTGTGCTTGAAACGTTGATTCTTCTAAGGATTCGTCATCTTGATCTTGAGCTTGGGCTTGTTCACTTGTGATGTGCGTGTCATCAAATGGAAGTTGTTCTTCAACCACTTGTTCATCTTGGGCATCATGAAAAGGAGGTGAGGCATCATCTTCTTCATCGGACGACTCATCATGGTGATGTGATGATGTAGACTTGTCTTCATCTTTTGAGTCATCCTTGGAAGTGACTTCCACTTGAGTGGATGAGGCTTGTAGCTCTTCTACTTCCTCCTTTGGCTTGACTTGCCCAATAGTGATGTTCTTCATGACTTCTCGAAGTGGTTCATCACCTACATCATCACAAGAGAAAACTTCTCCTTGGGAGCCATTAGTCTCATCAAACTCCACATCACAAGTTTCTTCAATCTTGCTTGTAGCACTATTGAATACTCGATATGCTTTGGAGTTTGATGAATAACCAATAAGAAAACCAACATCACATCTACTTTCAAACTTGCCTAGGTGCTTCCTTTTCTTGAAGATGTAGCACTTGCAACCAAACACCCGGAAGTAGGAGATGTTGGGCTTCCTCCCAATGAGAAGCTCATAGGGTGTCTTTCCCAAGAAGCGGTGAAGATAAACTCGGTTGGACGCATGACATGCGGTGTTGATGGCTTCCGCCCAAAATCTTTGTGAGATGCCATAGTCATCCAACATTGCTCTTGCAAGAGTGATCAATGTCTTGTTCTTCCTCTCCACCACTCCATTTTGTTGGGGTGTGTATGTTGATGAAAACTCATGCTTGATCCCCAAGTCGTTGCAAAGTTCTTCTACTTGAGTGTTTCTAAACTCCGTGCCATTGTCACTCCGGACCTTTCACAACACTTGACTCAAATTCATTTTGAGCTTACTTGACAAAAATCTTGAAGATCCCCGTAGTCTTTCTTTTGTCCTCTAAAAAGAAAGTCCAAGTATATCTAGAATAATCATCAACAATTACAAGACAATAGAGATTACCGCCAAGACTTTTGTAGGTGGTTGGCCCAAAGAGATCCATGTGTAGTAGCTCCAAGCTTCTTGATGTTGACAAATAAGCTTTCATGGGATGTGATGATGCAAATTGCTTCCCGGCTTGACAAGCACTACACAATTTGTTTTTGTCAAATGTAACATCTTTAACACCAACCACCATACCTCGTTTGAAGGCCTTCTTGAGTTGACTCATGCCAATATGAGAAATGCGGCGATGCCAAAGCCAACCCATGGAGTTCTTGGAGAAGAGACATATCGCCAAGCTTGCATCATTAGATGAGAAGTCAACAAGGTAGATGTTACCATGTCGAAATCCTTTAAATATTAAGCTCTTGTCCTCCTTGCTTGTCACTACAACCTCATTATCACTAAAGGTGCATATTAGTCCTAAATCACAAAGTTGAGCAATAGATAACAAATTAAAACTAACCGACTCAACAAGCAACACATTAGAGATAGAGAGATCCTTGGTTATGGCTACCTTACCCAAACCTACCACTTTTCCTTTTGAGTTGTCACCAAAAGTGACATGTTCATAATCGCCCACATCTTCATCTAGTGAGGTGAACATCTTTACATAGCCGGTCATGTGTTGTGTACATCCGCTATCAAGCACCCAATGCTTACCACCGGCTTTGTAGTTCACCTACACACAAGTGAATCACTTTTGAGGTTTGGGAACCCATGCAAGTTTGGGTCCTTTGACATGAGTTACTAAAGTTTTAGGAACCCATAGTTGGTGTGGTAGCTTTCCCTTAATTTGAGTGCCAATAAACTTTGCCTTAACCTTGCCACTTTTAAGTTTGCTTAACAAGAAATGATTTTCATTGAATTGAGACTTGTAATTAGGAGGCAAGGTAGGAGGTGGACGTGTAGGAATTGGACACTCCCTTGTGTGATGCCCGGTGACTTGACAATGTTGACAATAAGAGCCAACTTCCTTGTTGAAACATGCCATGAGCTCCGGCGACTTGGGACAATTTTCCGGAGGGTTGGGAAATGATCCAAGTCCATTTGTCCCATAGTGCCTTGCATTGTGGAAGAGAATTTCTTTATGCAAGTATTCTCCTCTTGTCACATTGAACATGCATTTGCTCATGCTTTCAAGTTCCTCCTCAAGTTGTTTCTCCCTATCATGGTTAGTCTTTGAACAAGAAGGAGAAGTATGATGACAAGTAGTAGGGTGAGGCAACTTCACAAGATCATCACAAGAAGTAGCTATATTGACTTTGATGACTTTTGTTTGAGTTTCTTTTAGTTCTTCATCCAAAGCATCAAAGGCAAGGTCAAGTTCTTGATACTTCATATTTAAATTAGCATAATCAAGCTTAAGCTTTTTGTTGCATGAAGTAAGTGACTTGTTAAGCACAACTACTTCCTCATATTTAACATTTAATTCATCATGCTTAACAAGTAGCTTGTCATGCTCCTCTCTAAGTTGTTTGCTAGGAACAATGCTTGTATCATGAATTTCTATTATCTCATTGTGCCTAACAATTAACTCATTATTTGAGGCCTTAAGCTTTGCATATTTATTTTCAAGAACTTTACATTTTGATTTGTACTTCTTGATCACTTGTTGGTACTCTTCTAGGATGTTTTGCACTTCAATAGAAGATAAGCAATGTTCACTTTCATCACTAGAGGAGTCATCATTATCACTTACCTTGGAGTTACCTCTTGCCATGAAGCACATGGGTGGTGGAGGTAGAGGTGCCTCATCACCATCATCTTCATCATTATGCATGGCAATCCCCACAATCTTTTTATTTGATTCTTCATCACTTGAGTCATCATTTGAGGATTCACCATCCGTGATCCATTCTCCAAGGAAAGCCTTGACCTTTTCTTTTCTTGTGAAAGACCCTTTCTTCTTGTGGTCCTTCTTCTCATGATTTTTCTTTGAAGTCTTGTATTGATTGTCACCATCTTCTTGTTTCTTGTTGAGCTTTGAAGGCTCCGGACAATCATATGAGAGATGACCATATTTGCCACAATTGTAACAAACTTTCTTGACATTGTCTTTGCTCTTCCGGGTACGAAACTTGTTTTTCTTAGGGTCATAGTTGTACCCTCTCTTGTTCAACCTTGACATCATCTTGGAGGTCTTTCTCATGAGAAGTGCTAGCTCAACATCACCATCTTCATCACTTGAATCTTCATTAGCTTCATCTTCGCTTGAGCTTGGTGATGGAACTTTGCACTTGTTCTTTTTCTTGGACTTGTGATCACTCTTGGCTTTGAGTGCAAGATCTCTCTTGTCTTGCGGTGGATCAACTTCTCCCAAGAGGAACATCTCATGAGACCGAATCTTCCCAACAACATCACTCACTTCAAGCGTTTCAAGATCCTTCTCATAGAGCAATGAGGTGACGATGTTGTACTTGGGCTTGTGTAGATAATGTAGGATCTTCCGTATGATGTCACTGTTAGACAAAGGAGAAATTTCAAGAGCGTTAATGTCTTCAATAAGCACATTTAACCGAGCAAACATTTGTTTAACCAACTCATTTGGAAGCATTTTGAATTTATTAAGTTTTTCCTTAAGCACTTGATATTTTTCTTCACGAAGCTTTTTAGAACCAACATAGATAGCTTCAAGTGCTTCCCAAATTTCATGAGAGGTCTTCTTGCTATGAACACGAGCAAAGATCTCCTCACTAAGAGCATCAAATAAAGCATTCTTCGCTCTAGCACCATATTTGACTTGATCCTCATTCCACGGACCAACAATAGGTTTTTCCGTGACCGCCCAAGCGATGGGATTTATAGCCTCAAGGTAACCCGCCATGCGAGCTTTCCAATAAGCATAGTTTCTCCCATCGAGCTTGGGTGGACCACCACTTCCCCCGGCCATTCTCTAGGATTTTAAGCCTACAAAGAGAGCCCTTGCTCTGATACCAATTGAAAGGATCGTGGCCCAAGAAGGGGGGTTGAATTGGGACTTTTTCGAATTTCTAACTAGTCCTTAACTTAAACTAGTATTGCCCAATCTATAAATTCGAAACTTAGTTACTAGAGCATGCTAGCAAAAGGGTCCTTAGGTCGGTAAACACACTATCATAATCATATTGCCTAGATGGATGCACACTAGCAAGATCAAATCCTAAGTAAGAGCTCACGCTACCAAGCAAGTTGTCCTAGTCAAATTACAAGCAAGAAAAGCAACAAAAGGAATTAAATGCTTGAAGTAAAAGTAAAGGACACGAGACAACCGGATTTTTTCCCGTGGTATCGAGGAGTTGACGCTCCCCCCTAATCCACGTTGGAGCACCCACACAAGGGTATTGCTCCCTTACTCCACCAAGAAGCAAGTGATCACTAAGAATGCTCTTTCTCCATCTCCGGAACGGCGAGCTTCACACCGTGCACAAACTTCTTGTCTTGGGGCTCCCACAAACTCCAAGAGCTCACCAAGAACCTTCCGATCACCAAGACCGGATAGGTGCCGTCAAACACCAAGAGTAACAAGCTCCTAAGCCTTCACTTGACCTACACTCAGTTGGCCCTAGCTCAAGCACACTTGCTATACTTGCAAGGGATGGATTCTTCAAGGTTGAAGCACAAACTAAAAGCTAGATCTTCTCTCGTTTGCTCTAAGCACTTTCTCTTCTTCTCAAGGGTGGCCTCAAGTATTCAGGGTGTCAAAGGCAACTGAAATGAGCCATGGGGTGCCCTTATATAGAGTGGAAGGAGTTACATAGCCGTTGGAAGTCTACTGCAGAAAAATCGTGAGCACCGGAAGAACCGATGGGTGTCTGTTTTTTAGGCGTCGGTTCAACCGGTCTCTCTGTGTCCCAATTGTAGCCGTTGGAGTTCTGACACAGTATCCAGGCTTGCTTCAATGCACCGGTGCATGCTCCGTAGAGGCATCGGTTCAACCGGTGCTGAAGAGGTTTACTGATTAATTCAAACAAGCTCTCTGGAACATAGGACGCTCAATGCACCGGTGCTTTGATTCCGAAGCGTCGGTTCAACCGGTGCTGAAGAGAAGTTGAAGTCCACCAAAACATGCTCTCTGGAACAAAGAACTTTCATTGCACCGGTGCTTACTTTTCTGACCATCGGTTCAACCGGTGCTATACTTGATTTCAGCCTTCATCCAGAGAAGATAGACCGATAGGGCATCGGTCCTTCCGGCAAGCATCGGATGCTCCGACGCTAGGGCACCGGTTCAACCGGTGCTGCTGTTTTTCCTGGTTTTCAGCTGAATTGACTTGGATTTCAATGTTACTTCGATTGTTTCTTCTTCCAAGTGTTGTGTTAACTTCTATTGACTATCTTGAGCTGTTTTTGAGCGAGTGTGCAAGATTTCTAAGGCCAACTCAAATTTGTTCAAGCTACTAACTCATGAACCCCTCTTAATAGTACGGTCAAGAACTAGACACTATAAACCATATCTAAATCAAGTGTCATTCATCTTCTTGTGACACTTGAGACTAGAAAGGTCCTTAATATTTGAAATTGAGTCCTTGGCACGCGTGATTGTAACGAATTGAGGGGTCTCTTTTCACATTTCATATGGGACTAAATCAATCATTAATTTCCTTCAAAACACACGTTAGTCGCATACGGTTGTCATTAATCACCGAAACTTACCATTAACATCTATGGGCCTAGATGCACTTCACAAGATTTGCTGTTTTGTCGAACAAGGCCGCGATGATGCAAATCTGAGATGTTCACTTACCGAATGGTTGCTGCTCAGAGGAGATGCCAACTCAAGCCAAGGGTCTTCAGTTACAAGCAGAGCAGTAGTCTGTTTGCTCTTTTCCTCTGCACAGATGGTCCTGTCCTGTGAAAACTCTGTTTCATGTTCTACATAGATGGCGCATCAGTACTGGAAAAAAGACTGATTGTAATCGGCACTCCAGCTCTTATTAAAACAAAGGGTAAAGTGAACACTTTTATCTCTCTGTTTTTTTTTTTCACCATGAAGAAAAACATCATTTGTGATCGCCAAAAAGAAAAACATAATTTTTTTTCTCCAACACGCAGGAGTTGTGTATCTCTAGGGTCTATTTAGGAGCACTCCACTCCTAAAAATATAGCTCCACTCTACAAATCTAGCTCCATTTTATAGCTTCACTCCAACAACAATTTTAGTACAGCTTGTTTGGGAGAGCTGTGCTCCAAAAAGAGAACTCAGGGAGCATGACCCCACACGTCAGTGCTCTGCTGTGCTCCCGCTCCCCACACGCCGTCGCGAGCGGCGGAGGGCAGATGGCCGGAGGGTGCGGCGCGACAGAGGGCTGGCTGGTGACGGTGGCGCCGGAGGCCAATGCGGTGGCGGCGTGGGAGGCTGAGGCTAGCGCATGGACGTAGTAGGGTGAGGCGCCGGCGACGGAGAGGAACAGGAGGCGGCGGAAGAGGACAGGTCGACCGCGGCGGAGGCCAGGGCGGCGGGGAGGCTGAAGCTTGGCTGCAGCGGCGTGGGAGGCCGGAGCTTGGTGGCAGCAGCGGGAGGGCGGCTGCGACGTGGGAGGTCGAGCTCGGGGCAGGAAGGTGAGGTGCCGCAATGGGGAGGAACAGGCGGCGACGGAAGAGTACCAATCGGTGGCGGCGGGGAGGCCCAAGGGACGGCGGTGGCGTGGGAGGCCGAGGAGCTCTCGGCGGGAAAGGAGATCCGAGGGGGCGGCGTGGTGTGGACTTTTTCTTTTTCTTTTTTTTTTCCTTGAGCGAACCAGTCCGTGTAGTGTGTAATCAGTGGCAGGTGGATAATATTCTCCAACTCTACCAGCTCCACATTTTGGTTGAACACCTCTTGAGGAGCTCTATGTTTTTTGTGCAGTGGAGCTGATATTTGGTGGAGTGGAGTGGGGGTGAGGTGAGTGATGTGTTTGGACAAAAAAAAGTGGAGTGGAGCCAAATTTGGTGGGGCCGGTCCAAATACAGAATGAACCTCCGCACCTTGGACAAGAGTGAGGAACCTACTTGAACTAAGAAGATAGATTTACAAAAGCGTTTAAACTAAGGACCAGACCTTCAAAGACCAACAAACACTAAACTTGGGGCACACCCAGCTCGAGGCATAAGGTATTTTGTGATTTATAAGGTAAGCATCCATCCTTTTGTAATCTAGTTGATTAGAAAAAATAGTCTTAGCTGGTTTGTATGGCTTTTTGGCATGACATATGTGCATCACCGCATGCCTTTAAATACTGAATAACCAACCAGGAGGCTAATAAATATATGCACGGTGAGATGTGTATAGGACTCTACTAACAAGTACGATCAAACCTAACAATCTCATGAGTTCAGTAAGTAATCAATAACATAATAAGGTTACAAATATGTTTTACTCCCACAATTCCTATTGTGCCAACCTGACTATGTTTTACTGACTTGCCGTGTCGTACCATCCTTCATTGGCACAACATAAGGTTACAACTATATGAACTATATGAACTTTGTACAACATAAGGTTACAACTATATGAACTTTGTGTTAGGAAAAAAAGAATCAACAGACAAAGAATGACTATAGATGGTACAAGAAAGAATACAGAACTGTCACCTTTCTGTCACACTACAACTGAAGAAGATCCAGGGCCTGTAAGAGTGTAGGCCTGAATCTCCTGAGATTGAGCTTCACATCCTGTGTCATGAAAATGTCTGCCAATGCATTCCATCCTTGACCATGGATCGCCATGGGGTCCTTAAACACCATGTGGTCTCTTGGGTACCTCTGAGCAAGGCTACTCTCTTGTTCAGAGATGTGGTACTCCAAGTACCTCAGGTTCATGCCGCGAGCTGGCTCCCCATAGAAGTTGGTGGCCATCCAATCCATCTTCCCCCATGGAACTATCTGAATCACCACAGCCTGAGCTGGGAGAAAGATCTGGTTGGTGAGGCCGGCGCCATGGACAGCTAGGAGTACGTCACACGAGTTCACCATTGTTGCAAACCTCTTCAAGTTTCCCCTAGCTTCAGAGATGGTCACGTCAAAGCCTAGCGCCCTTGATATGGCTGCCACTTGACGAAGGTTCAGGAGCTTCCTTGTGCCTCGCCTTGATATGATCAGAATTCTTGGCTTCTTGCCTGGCATTTCACCAAGGACTAATGATCTGGCTCTTTTGAGGCCATAAGAGTGGCGCAAGAATCTTGTGAAGTCAAGCATTGAGTACCCCTTTGGGTTTCTCGTTGGATGTGGCCGAAGGATGAGATCCCTATCTCTCACAAGACCAAGAATTACTTCCTCAAAGCAGTGGACATCCTTGTTTGAGTCAAAATCAATTATGTCATAATGTGATAGCCTCCGTAGCATCGGTTTGTACTTCTGAATCCACCACGGCTTGTAGTTGGTAATGAAGAATTTTACCCACCCTTTGAACCGAAAGGAAGTTAGATATAGTGGGATCAGAACATCTGACATGTCATGGAAGAAGTTTCCGGTATAGCCACCAATGGAGAAGATAATTGCAGGCACATCATGGCTAATGCTGCATTTGGGAGCATCATTTTCACTTGCAGCTGCTCTGATGTCCACTCCTGTTACAAGAGGTAGCAATGAATCGTCACGGTGAGCATATGGCATAACCCGTAGGCCTTCAACGCCTTGTTGCATTGGCATAGTAAGAGCAATTGATGAGCTTCCTGGAGAAACTCGCACATCACCAGACATTTGGCAGATGATTGGCCTTGCATAAGGGAAGCCCTCATCTTTACTCTTGTCATCACAATGTAGCTTACTCATAGGCTTTGGGACTTCAATATATGCGACTGGTGGAAAGGAAGAAATCAAAGTTAGAAAATCCTTTGCTTAGTATGTACTTTACAAGATAACATGTAACTTATAGATGTTGAAATTGCACTGTGTTGCTATATGGCCCGATTTATAGCAGAAGCAATTAGTATTGTGTATCGTTTTCTCACCTGATTGTCGAAAATTCGTGAGAGAGTTTTCAGGAGGGAAACCAGACTTTGCTGAGGATATAGTCTCCCCCTCAATACCTGATTTATTATCCAAACCCGTTCGATTCTCGGGATTGCTGCTTTTAACTTCTTTATCTACAGAAGATAAATTTGGATTAGAAATAATGACTGGAAGCAGAATGACAGAAACCTTCTGATTTTTTTTTAAAATAAAAACTCATCCCCTAGAATGCATGCATCCTGTGTTCTATAATGACATTGCACTTGTAATCAAACAATTGAATATATACAAGATTATCACAAAATATAGCTAGGGTATAATATTTCAAACAATTATCATTGAAGATACACATACTAAGAGTTATAGATATAACTTGGCTTCTTTTCAAATTAACCTCTTCAAGTTCAAGCTTAGCATTTTAGAAGGAACACGTACTATTTTACTATCCCTTATTTTAAATGTCCACTTCTTCATTTTAAATAGTGTCGTTAAGGATTCGCCATGTTATTGATTACTTACTGAACTCATGAGATTGTTAGGTTTTATCGTACTTGTTAGTAGAGTCCTATACACATCTCACCGTGCATATATTTATTGGCCTCCTGGTTGGTTATTCAGTATTTAAAGGCAGTGACAAACACAAGGTCCTTGCAAGTTTCAAGCACATCCCAAAATACTGCCCTGCCCCTAGAAGCACCTAATGCCGAATCCTTAACGACCCTATACCACACTAGAATCTATCAGCTAATGCATGATTGAGGGCCATACCAATCAGGCAATTATACAACTGCAAGGTTGCCCCCAGTGAGAAGAATAGAAGATCCCAAACCTAGGCATGCATCATACAGTACTTTGATTGCACTGTCCCTGATCATGATGCAACCCACTGTGGTCCAGTCCAGCACATTTTGGTGTCACTCACTCACAGCCATGCAGGCAATGATCTGGCTGGACAGAGGCAAAATGGAAAGGAGAAAGAGATGTTTCCTGAGCTCTCTGTCTGCTCACCTAATTCCGGCGAACTTCTGACATGATCAACACCAAATCTTGCAGGAATCGAAGCAATAGGCCCTGGAGGTCCATGGCCGTCCACAGTGCCCCGCCGCAAGGAGCTCAGAGCTCCAGCCCCTGCAGTACATGCAGCCTTGTTAGATACTCCTAAAAGGGATGCAAAATTGAAGAGAATAATTTGAAAAAACGAAGAACATCAAGAATTCTTGAGGTGCCCCACCTCCAGCATCATCAGAGCTAATACGGTTTCCCTCGGCCAGATAAACTCCATCGCCGGCTGCAAGCACAAACATTTCAAGAAAAAATCAGTCCTAGAGCTCAAGAAGAAGAGTCAGCCTTGTAGGTTGGTTTGGCGTGTGATCTCCGACTTACACGAGACCCGTGACGGCAGCGGCGAGAGGAGCCTGGCCGCGCAGATGCAGAGCGCCGGGGCGAGGAGGCACGCCGCGAGCAGCAGCCTGCCGGCTAGCTGCCTGCGCCTGAGCTCCGGCTTGCCGGGGCTCCTGGCCGCGGTCCTCGCGCCGTGCCTCGCCCTCCTCTCCCTCGCTGTTGCTTCTGCTGCGGCGGCGGCGGCTCTGCTCTTGCCGTGCTGCACCAGGGACGCCATGGCGCTCAGCTAATCATTGACTTCATGAGTCGCGGGTTTTGGGGAGGGGGGAGGTGTCCAGCGGAGTAAAAGAGGAGTGAGGCTGTGAGAGGCGAAGGTCGCGGGAGGAGTGGCGCTGTGGCCTGTGGGAGTGAGACTGCCACATGTGTGGGTGGGTTCGTGCACAGTGGAGATCGGAGGCAGGGTGGAAAGCGGCCATTATTGTGGAGCGTGAGCTCGTTTTGCGTCAGCTGACTTTACTGTATGTCTATACGAGCCTGTTCGGCTGACCGCATGAATAATGTAAGGTTGGTATAATAAATAATATTCTGTGAGAAAAAATAAGTCGAAATAAGCCGAAACAAAACAAGCCGAACAACCTATATTTGATCAGCTGAGGTGGGTTTAGAAACTTATGGCCTGTTCGGTTGCTCTTAAAAGAGCTGGCTGGGCTGGGCTGGATGGCTGGGTGGATGAACAGTGCCGTTTGATTTTTACTGTGTGTGCTGATAACGCTAGTTCGAACATTAGGACTGCTTGTTTGAACAGAGTTAGCCGGCGTGTTTGAATGTTACTGTGCTGCTTGGGCTTATGCCCCAGCCGTTCGAACGGCTGCACATGGCCTGCCGAACGGCTGGGCTGCCCAGCCGATCGGTTTCCAGCCCAGTCAGCTCTTTTGAGAACAACCGAACAGAGTCTTATAGTTAAGTAAGACAGCGCCGAAGATTAGCGCCATGGTTTTTCAAAAAAAGATTAGCGCCATGAATGGGCATTACCATTAATAACCTTATATGCTTGGTAGATTGTTTGTTGTTCACAAAACGTACTAACGTAGGATTCTCTTGGCAAACCTGAAACAGCTGTGACAAGTAGAGCCTGTAGAGGAGCATCGTAACGCTCACCGTTCTGAAATGGTGCATCAGTATAACAGTATGCGCTGAATGGCCTGCATGCATCCCTGAATAAATGCAGCAAGGCACGGCTCGTCTCGTCTGTCGTCGACTCCTCGTCTCGTCTCGCGTGCTGGTCTGTAGCGGTCAGGTAAGGCTCCCACCTACTCCTACGCCGCTACGCTGATGCCCATGAGCGGCCGCCCATGTGAAGTAAAGCATGCCACGAGCTGCTTACCTGCTTTGCTGTTGCGGCTGCTATGCCGGGCCTTCTGTGATCAGCAGCTCCGCTGCACACAAGCATCTATCGACGCATGTGTTGATTCAACACGGAGAAGAATCACTTGGGTTTTGGTGTACGGATGGGGCAGGGGTTCGGAGGTTTTCTTGACATGTTGTGAGGTCATTCTACCTCTCAAACAATGCCGTGGGGTGGTCTTACCCCCGCATGTCAAAGTTTTTTTCACTTGGGTTTTGGTGCTCGGAAATTTGGAAGGCGGCATGACATCTAGGCTCATGTGAGAGAGATGCTGTGTCAGTGTCGCGATTGAGAAGGAAAGTCCGAAGGCATGTGCCTATTCTTTTCTCCCTGAAGACTGAAACGACAAAAGGAAAAAAAAATAAATTCATCTCGTGCATTCGGAGTCAGAAACATGTTGTATGGGCTGCTAAGCCAGCTGGTACATTTAGCCGCAGGCGCACAGCTGCACAGCCGCACAGTCAACAATATAATTATCCACTTCCTCTTCCTAACTACCTCCGTTTCAAATATAGTTTATTTTGGCTTTTTTTAAATACATAGCTTTACTAAACTATCACAAAAATTTGATTTTTAATCTTTAACTATCTATTTAAATATTACTTATTCAAAAATAATAGGCATAACTACAACCAACTAGATATTATAAATATAAAAAATAGATCTGAATAACTGATAAATATTATGCCAATAGATTGGTTATATTTTTAGAAAAAAAATTTAGGTACTAGTTACATATTTTATGATATAAAATGAATTGATTTTTATTTTTAATCTAGAAATTTATTTTTTTAATAAAATATAAAACCACCTTCAAAATCATCATTAATACCAAATTTGCCTAATTTTAATAGTTGGGTGATCTTTGTTATCCGGTTTTATAATTAAAATTTAAAAATTAAATTTTCGTGATAGTTCGAGGATGTAAATCGATTTTTTTCCAATATAATACTCCCTCCGTATTGGTAAAAGAAGTCGTTTTGGACATAGTTTGGGTCAAACATTGGGAATATAAATCATCAATAACTTTTAAATTGTTGAGTTTGCAAATGTAAAAATTATGTGAATAGATTTGTCTTGAAAAATACTTTCATAAAAGTATACATATCTCACTTTTCTATAAATATTTTTATAATAACAAGGGGTCAAAGTTATGTTTTGGAGACCGTGTCATTGTCCTAAACGACTTCTTTTACCAGCACGGAGGGAGTATATATCTACTCCCTCCGTCTCTAAATAAGTGTTGCTCGGGAAGCGTGTTTGTGAGGTAAACACTTCCCGAGCGACACTTATTTAGAAAGAGAGGGAGTAGATGCGTAGCAAAAATTACGAATCTAAAGTTACAACACCTGCCAATAACTTTGATACATACAAACTGTCAGAGTTTTCTTTTACTTTCCCCCCTTTCACACAATATATCGAGCTTGTCCCGAAGTATCATTTAGATCCGTAGATTCTCAAAATGGTAAACTTTCTCTAAGGTGGCCACTGGCCACGCAACAGGGGTAGCAGCGCCCATGAGCTTTGGTCGCCAATGGTTGCTAAGCAAATTCGAATGAAATATATTTATTTGTGCCCAAACACTCCGAAATCCAGCACCCCGACAAGCGCCGCATGTTCGGAGCATACGTACGCAGAGCATAAGAGCATTCCACTTTACAGGTAGAACGTGCGCCTCCCCCGGTCTGGACTCCGTCGCCAATTGTTTTGTCCGTCGGAGAAGATTTCAAGATAGCCAAACATGCCGTCCACTGTCGCGCCACAGTACCTCTTCTTGTTGCGCCGCTTCCTCGCAGCATCGTTGCCATGTGCCCGTGCTGGGCTGCTAGTAAAAGAGTTCACCAAACCGGTGGAAACCGGTCCGGTTTGACCGGTTACTGGTCAAACCGGTCCAGTCCGGTTCTGGTTTGGGTCGGTACAAAACCGGCCCAAATTCAAATTTCAAATTTCAAATTCAAAAAAATGAAAAATTCTCAAAAAAATTTAAAAAATGCTTCAAGGTGCAACGAATTTAATGGTGTCAAATTTTCTCAAAAATTCGTTTATTTATTATTGTTTGCGGGGATTTGAAGTTAAACAAAAAAACGTGCATATAAAAGAATACAAATACAATATAAAAAGTAGTAAAAAAAAGAGTTGGAGGGTTTATTTAGACTAAAATATGTTATACAAACATTTATTTAATATACTTTGCGGGCATTTGAATTTAAACCAAAAAAGAAAAAAATTCGAATTTGGCCGGTTACCAGTCAAACCGACCGGTTACCGGTAAACCGGTCAAACCGGCCGGTAAGCCGGTCAGAACCGGTTAAACATGCGATTTTGGATTTGAATTTGAATTTGACCAGTTTCCACTTGTTTCCGACTAAACCGGTCCGATATACCGGTACCAGACCCCGCCGGTTTGACCGCGGTCGGTAACGTAAACCCGGGCTAGTACACGCCCGTAGATTGCTTGCACGTATCTGCCGCCTCCCCCCTCTCTCGCTCGCATTTGAGTTGCCGTTCTGTGCCGATCACCTACCTAACCTAATCTGGTGGCAGCTTTGGTCAACGCTGGCGACTGACAGCTACAACTCTCCTAACGGCCCATCTCAATTCATGGGCTCACTTTGCTCCTTGTAGTGGGCCTCCGGCCTATCACCTGCCAATGTTCTCTACAAAACAAGTGCCCCGTTCAAGTGTTCAACCCAAGAATTCCTGCTTGTTGGCGTCAAAAAAACAATCACTGCTTGTTCACATACTATGTTCACACAGAATGCAGATGCAAATGTCATGTAAACCTTCGATTTATAACTTTTTTCCCTTTAAAAGAACACCAAAAAATGTAAAAGAATCGAGAAACCGATTAATCAAAGCCTACTTGCTAGAAGAAGGTCGGTCGTGTGAAATGAAAACAACTGTACGAGTACGCGCGGCCGGCATCTGCTGCTCTCCTCCTGTGTGTCTACCTACTGCTGCTCCCTGAGCATCTCCATGGCCTTGCGGAGCACGGGCTCGAAGCGCGCCAGGTCCAGCCGGATGTCCTGCCGCCCGAGGTAGTACTCGGCGACCTTCCCCCACCCGCTCCGGTGGACGGACTCCGGGTCCCTCACGGCGGGGTGGTCGCGCCCCAGCGTGTCCACCAGCGTGCTCTCCTCCACGCCGGCGGAGTAGGCGATGTACCGGAGCCCCATGTCCACGGCGGGCACGCCGAAGTCCACCTCCCCGATGTGCTCCATCTTGCCGAAGGGCACCACCTGGATGAACACGGCGCCCGTCGGGAGGAACACCGAGTTGGTCAGCCCCGCGCCGTGCACGCCCACCAGCGCGTCCACCGCGTTCACCTCCCGGGCGAACTCGCCCACGTCCACGTTGAACGGCGGGTCCCCGATCACCACCTCGAACCCGACGCGCTCCGCCAGGGCCACCACCGCGTCCACGTTCATCAGCTTCCGCGGGTGCCGCCGCGAGATGATCATCATCCGGGGCCTGACCTTCTCGTTGTCCTCGCCGTCGGCGCCGGCGAGCCTCGTCGGCGCGTCGCGCGGGAGGGAGAAGGTCTCGCGGAGGAACCGGGTGAACTCCGGCATGGAGTGGCCCAGCGGCTCCCGCGCCGGGTCGATGCTGAACTCCTTGTGCATCCGGATGCCCACCACGGCGCCCGGGAAGCACCGGACCCGGTCGTCCTTGTCCATGTCCACGATCTCGTACCGGGACAGCCGCTTCAGGATGGCCCGGTACTTGCCGGCGTACCAGGGCTGGAAGTTCTCGGCGACGAGCTGGACCTCGCCGCGGAACCGCACGGCCTGCAGGTACAGTGGGATCAGGATGTCGCTGAAGTCGTGCCAGTAGTTGCCGGTGAGCCCGCCCATGGCGAACACCAGCGCCGGCACGGGTGACCGGGCGTCGCACGGCGGCGCGTCGGCGGCGGAGGCCAGCTCCCGCACCGTCACCTCCTTGATGACGGCCTGGTGCTTCCGGGAGTAGGGCCGGATCAGCCACTCCTGCGGGTTCGGGTTGCCGCCGCTCTCGACGGACGGCGCGATCAGGATGGTGCCCGCCGCGCCGCGGATGCGCACGTCGCCGGTGACGTCGCAGACGTCCGACGCCCACGGGCCCTGGATGTCGCACGCCGGCTTCTTCGCCGGAGCGCCCTCCGTCGGGATGCCATCGCCACCGGTACCACTGCTCCGGCCATCATCTGCATGGATGCATGAATGTGAATCGCTAGTGGCACAACTTTTTGGTTGGTTTAGGTTGGGATGCTTTCCGATGACGAAGAATCTGCATCCAACACGTCTCTGAAGGACCCACGCTCCGGTCGAAAAAGTCGCAGTGACAGCAAGAAGTTTCGTTTCAGACTGATCGGAAAGCAAAGCAAGCCGAACAATCTTGTGTCTGTACTTTCCTTTCAGCTTTATGAGAAGAAGATAAAGGAATAGAGATGCTTTGGGAAAATGGCAAGTACCTGCGACAGGCTTCCGGTCCTCTGTTTCTGCGTGGGCCTCTTCGACGTCAACAGCTGGGGGCTTCTCTTCGGCCGCATGCTCTGCCTTGGGAGGCTTCTCTTGCTCTGCCTTGGGAGGTTTCTCCTCCGCTGCAAGCTCTGCCTTGGGTGGCTTCTCCTCCTCTGCCCATGGCAAGAGAAACAGAGATGAGAAAAAAAAATATTGATTTTTTGCTGAATTAAATTCATAAATTATTTAAGAGGAATTGATTAATCGGCGCGAGGAAGGGAAAGGGTTAAGGGCACAAGTTGATTTACCTCTGACAGGGGCCTGCTGCCTCTTCTCCTCCACGAACGGGGTGATCGGCGATGGCGAGGGGTGCGCGTGCCCCGGCGATGACCTCCGAATAGCTGCGAACACGAAGCTCAATTCCCGTCAGTTGGAACTCGAAAGAATCTTGGAAACTAAGAGGCTGATGAATTCGGCTTGATGATGGTGAATTAACGCGCTAGTTATGTATTCATGCACGCGTCGGGTATTTGCAAGATGCTCAGAAATCTGAATTTTTTCCTCAAAAAAGAAAAAAAAATGCATGCTTTGGTCTAGTCTTTAATCAGAAGTTCAGAACTATGAACGAGAACGATTGTGAGCAAAAGGATCCAAATGAACCACGTCATAATCGCAAAGTTCATTGACAGACTCGGTCAACAAGAGCCAAGCGAAGAACTAAACTTCACACAAGAATCCAGAAACCAAGAAAATCCCCAAACTTTTTCGTGCTTGCCGGAAACCCATGCAGCAGCAGCTCGACGAGCAAAGAACCTCTCACTCACCGTTGGGCGCGGAGATGACGAACTGCTCGGAGACGGTGAAGTAGGTGAGGAGCACGAGGAAGAACCCCAGCAGGAACCCGACGCCGAGGTACTTCTGCGCCGCGCCCTTCACGCTCTTGATGAGCTTCCCCGGATCGCCCCCCATCTCCCTCGTCTCCGGCGCGTCAAAGCCCCCCTCTTCCTCCTCCACCTCTCGGCTCGCCGGCGGCTTCCCCTGTGATAAATACGCGCCGCGCCGCGCCTGCAGGTGTCCCCGGGACACAGTCACCAACTACGCTGACATGGGAGGAGAACCTTCCGAGAACTCTTCAATGGACCAGTTCTTGGGCGACGCCATGGTGTGCTTTATGGGCTGTGGGCCTGTGGCTGCTGCCCTGCTGCGACTCTGCGAGGGGGGAGGACCTGGCCAAACGCCAACTCGATCTCCCTCGTGATGGCTACGTCTAGAAATTATAATTAGACGTCTATTTACAAGTTTATTAAAACTGTAAAATACCAGTGGTTAGCATAAAGCTTCCTGATTGGGATTATTGTATTGAGGATTTGGAATATGCAATGTTTTGACTAGTTTTGGAGCGGTTTGGCACAAGGGTTTTTTAAAATTTTTGTAAGTTGTGTGTGTATGATTGGGTGGCGGCATGGTGTAGGGTAGGAAAAAATAGGTCTTGTGTGTGAGGCTTGATTGATTGATCGATCATGGGGGTGTGGTGGTAGATGCTGGGGAGGTCAAACGCGTGGAATATTTCATTGGGATTTAGATGTTTCAGTTGCGGGGAAGTCATGAGCTGTCAGGGTATGTCACCATGGGGGCCATCACCCCTGCCTAATTCAGAACCTTTTTTTTCTTGTAATTTATCATTCAGAACCTGCAGGATGTGCCATTCTTCCATCTTTGATTATTTCTTTGGCTTCATCCATAGGTTCGTCCATTCATGTTTGGCTGAGATCAGCTTTTGTGTCCGTATGAATGGTAGCCCTTGCTAGGGCTTATAATACTTGCATGAGTATTTGGAATTTTGGATCTTGTCAGTTTACCCATGTACCTTCTTTTTTTTCTTTGCGATGAATGTAGTGCTGCTTGATTCTGAAACTTTTTTTTAAAAAAAATGGCCTTCTGATGGGCAGAAAATTGTGCCGTCTAGAGAGAGAGAGCATCCAGCTGATGATTGTTCATGGTTCGTGAGTGATCTGTTTTCTCTTGAGAACTTTTTTTTTCGCAACCGTGCCTGAGCACGTTTTTCATTAAGAGAAAAGCAGGATAAACAGTACAAGAAGTTCCTAAAGTACGAACCGACCCAAAAAGAAATTCGACACGCTTACACCGGCATTAAGTCGCGACCTACGGCCGTTACAGTGAATGGGGACACGGTTTCTAGATATCTAAAACCTGCTAGCGACCAAGCCGCAATCTCATCAAAAATTCGGTCTATAACTTGCTCTATCGTGCGTACTCGACGGTCGAAAGTTCTATCGTTACGCTCCTTCCAAAGTTGCCAACATATGAGGACGACCAAAGAATCAAAACCACGCCTATTGTGATTGGGAACATGCTTCCGTGCCTCAGTCCACCAAGAAGCAAGATGATCCATATGCAAGTTCGGTGTCACTGATTCCCACCCGACTTTCTGCAAGACATTGAACCAAATCTCCCTTGAAAAAGGGCAGGCGATCAACAGATGGTCGATCGTTTCGGAAGACTGATTGCAGAGCACACAGGTATCATCATCTTGGAGGCCATGCTTCTTCCGACAAGTTGCGGTCCAGCAACGTTCATGCAGCACAAGCTAGATAAAAAAACTTACACTTGGCCGGTGCACGGGTTTTACGAAGAATCCTTGCTCCCTCGATTGGGTGCTGCCTAATGAAAAAGGCCAAATAAGCGGATGAAGTGGAGAACAATTTATCAGAGGTCCACTTCCAACAAATTTTGTCAGGCTGATTCTCCTGGAGTCGAACTCCCTGCATCCGATCCCAAAACCTGTAGATACTCAAGCAGGACCTGGACAGTGAGAGCTCTTGTGATGTCTGAGATCCACTGCCTGTTCTGTAGAGCTTGAGCCACCGTTCTCCTTTTCTTGACACGGCCACAGACATCATTGACAAGGCATGGAGCCAGGTCCATCAGAGATTTACCCTGCAGCCATCTATCTGACCAAAAGAGAGCTTTACCACCATCACCAAGCTCAATATAGATTGATGCCTGAAACGTACTCTCGACCTCGCCCTCGACCTCAGCAGCCAATTGAAACCAAGACCTATGGTCATCAGTTCGCTTGAGCCAAAGCCATCTCATGCGCAATGCAAAACCAAAGCGCTGCAGGTCCGGTATACCTAGCCCTCCAAGCTCAGGTGGCCTGCACACCCGTGGCCAAGCAAGTAAGCAGTGACCACTCTTGGTCTTTTCAGCACCAGACCAGAGGAAATTCCTTCTAAGCTTATCAATGCATTTGATCACCCAAGGAGAGAGATTAACCGCTAGAGCCGTGTGAGTTGGTATGGCCGAAAGATACTTGAGAACTGAAAGATACTTATTTGTTGTTACATTGTGCCACAGGCAGCCCTGAGGGAGACCGATGGGGACTCAGCTTGATGCGGTGTCACCGAGAGTTTCCTCCGCTCATGAACAGTGGTCGCCTACTTCAAGACAGTTATACACCGACTAAGGCACTAACCCCACTAAATACTGCAGCAGCCAATTTTCTTCAAGAATGAAAGTTTCATGCATGCATGCTAATTTATACATTTCGCTCTCCTTTTTTTTTGCGAATATTATGTAATAAACTTCTCTTTCTGGGTTCTGGACTGATGCATGAACTTGTTTCCTGATTAGTTGCCTGGCTCCTTGTTTCTAGTACCTGTACTGGCTTGAGATTCCTCTCGCTGGTGGCCTCTCCTCATCGCGATCAATTTTGGGAGTACGGCACTATCTATGGGCCTCCTCTTCAGTTAGCAGCAGTTAGCTTAGCTACCAGTCTACCCCCCAAGGAAACCATGCCATGATAATGTCTCCTTAATCTTTTTTTTAAAAAATAGTAATCCCTGTGTGTCTCTTTATGCTGATTTTTCAAGGCTAATTTGGTTCAGGGTCCCGGAAAGTACTGCACTGATCATCGTTCCCATTCGGCAAGTGCGTCGCTCAATCATTCAGCGAGCCACTGTCGGCGTACGTACATACGGGTGCCGGTGAACTGATGAAACTGGTACTGCAGCGCGTACAGGTACCCCCCAACCGATCAGCAAACGTAACGGCTTGCTCTTATAATGAAACAAACCCAAGAGCACGGGCCCGGCATGGTGTTTGGTGCGGCGATCAATCGAAGACGATCAGCACTGGATGCAGAGAGTGAGCAGCAGTGGCACAGTGTGCTCGAGTACCCCCCCCCCCCCCCCCCCCCCCCGCATGGAACCGAGCCTTTTCTGCCACGACTCGAGAGCACCAGGACAGGAGGAAATTCTGTGCCGCCGCTTCGGCATCGGACGGCCGGCGGTTGTTGAGCTTGAGCGCGCGATCCGTGGCCGTCGCATGCGTCGTGGTTAGGTTGCGGCGTTTCACCGACGCGTGCGTACACACCCTGACACGCAGGAGGCGGCGTTGCATTGGGGATTTGGGGGGCCAACATAGGCCGTGTTTGGTTGCAAGTTGTACATTTTTTGAAAAGGCATTTTTCTATATTTTAAGTACTAAACATAGATTAATTATAAAAATAATTACAGAACTCGTCTGTAAATCGTGAGACGAATCTAACGGGCCTAATTAATCCGTCATTAGATGTTATTTACTGTAGCATTACTGTAGCAATTTAGCATCTAATTACAGCCTAATTATATTCATTAGATTCGTCTCGCCATTTACAGACAGCAGTCGCAATGTGTTTTTTATTTCGTCTAAATTTAAGTCTCCATACAGGTGCCGAATTTTTTTTTGGAATTTAGAATTATACATCCAAACACGGCCCTAGCTAGTCGGTGGTAGTAGGTGTGGCTCGTCAGCGGAATAGGAATCTTTGTTACGAGTCCGTTCGTGGCTAGCAGCTACGGCCAGCTGCCAAGGGTCAAGGCGGCCGGCCAGGAGACGTAAACGGGAGAGCGATGGCGTACTTGTTTCCACACCGTTTCTATTCTGCTACTAGTCTAATAATCGTTCGGATTTGCAAGTTCTTCTGCTGCTACGCTACAATCAACTAGTACTAGGTAACAGGTGCTCGTGTTTTTCCCTAGCTAGCTAGCTAGCCAGAGAAATTAAACATGTTAAGAAAGTTTGGGGGAAAAAAAAGAAGCTAAATCTGTCCAGGACAGCATCACACATGCTTTGCATAACACATGTACTGCATGTATTGCATATGCTAGTAAATAATCTCGAAAAACAAGATCAAGCAAATATAATCGTCATCATCGCCAGTAGTTAAAGAAATTAATGGTACGGTGACGGGAATCACATGCATGTGGAGATCGCAGGTGGAGCTAGCTAACAGTCAGGTCCAGTCATGTGCACGGGTTCCAGATGGGTGCAGTTGGCAGTTGGAGCCTGAAGGTGCAGTTGGGAACCCGGATGGCGCCTGCGACCAATAAGCGAGGTGCACGTCCAGTCCGTGCACATGCGAACCATCAAGACTAAGTAGTAGCACAAGCCAATGATCCACCCCGCTTGTAAGACTGTCCACAACGACCCGAGTAACCGGAGGAGCAAATATAAAAATGCTCGGTCTGGTTCGCACAGCGGAAAGAGCATCCCATGGAGCAAATATACGCCGCCCACCGTAGCCCAATAATAGACCCCATACATGACCAACTACCGCCTAGGTCCTTCGGTGGCGGCGCAGAGGGAGGGGAAGTCAGGCGTCTCCAGTCGGGGCGCACCCGGGACGGCGACGCGCGCGGCGGCGACGAAGAAGGCTCCCGGGGCGACAGATCCGGCCCCCCGGACGCGGAAGCGGAGCCGACGCTGCCGTGTGAACGACTATCATGAGGATGCTGCAGTGTGTTTCAATTGGTTATCGTCCTGATGTGATACCGCGTCCGTGAATTTCTTGCCATCCAGCCGGTTGTCATTTGGATGCCGTCCCTGCTGTCGGCTGCATAGGTAACATGGCAATGTCGCCTTGGTGATGATGCAAACGGTCGGATAGCACCAGACCAAGATCAGTTCCAACCTGCAAATGCATGCATGCTCTTTGCTCGATCTATGTGAGGGAAAAAAAAATTTATAAGATTAGGCCCGTTTAGCATGGGCAACTAACTAGGCCCAAATAATGATCACGCGACACAACCAGCCCTAGAAGGCCCATTTGCCTCATACCGGTCGACTCGAGGACCATTGTTACCAGTGACAGCTTAAACAGCCTAGAATTTCAAACATTTTTTCTTTGTCATTCAGTTCGCGCTGCATCGCTTAACTACATGGGCCGCCGTGCTGCATCGCTTCAGTGGCCACACTGTCCATTCTGCAGCCGAACTTGAAGCACTGGAATACTGGATCATGTTCAACACCCCCTCAAAAAAAAAAATTCAATGTGCAACATGAGTTGGTGCACGGGTCATCTTCTTCTCACGAAAAAAGATCAGGATGTCAGAATGAGAGGCCGCGTACACGACACCAGTACAGTCTACCAACAAAGACCAAATCAAACAACTTAATTTGACGGCTGCTCTACCAGATGGATACGCCAACAATAAATCTACATGCTCTAGACAAAACAAACTGAAAGAATGCGTCGCTCGAATTCTGTACCAAATCGCTTTAAATTCGAAGCTACCCTATCTGCAACTGGAAGTGCATACAGTGTATATGTGTTCCTTGTGGCCGCGATCCCTGTGCTTTTCTTTGCCCAACGGCGACGGGACACGCCGTCGCCGGAGACGAACGTACCGTCCCCCCGGGCGGCGGCCTTCACCGCTGCCGGAGGTGGTCGATCGCCCGCGCGAGCGTCGGCGCGAACCGGTTCACGTCGATGCGCACGTCCTGCTTGCCGAGGTAGTACTCGGCGACCTTGTCCCAGCCGCTGCGGTGGACGGCCTCGGGGTCCTTGATCACCGGGTGCTCCGGCCCCAGCATCTCCAGCAGCGTGCTCTCCTCCGCCGCCACGCTGTACTCCAGGTAGCGCAGCCCCATGTCGGCGACGGGCTCGCCGAAGTCCGTCCGCGCCATGCGCTCCAGCTTGCCGTACGGCACCACCTGGATGACCACCGCGCCGGGCGGCAGGAACACCGCGTTCGTCAGCCCGGCGCCGTGCACGCCCAGCAGCACGTCGTGCGCGTTCACCGCCCGCGCCGTCTCCCCCAGGGGCGCGTCGGCGCGCGGGCTCGCCACGGTCACCTCGAACCCCGCCGCCTCCGCCGCCTTCCTGATCTCCGGCACGTTCTCGAACCGGCGGTAGTGCGCGCGGTGGATCAGCAGCAGCCGCGGCTTCCTGCCGGGCTCCCGCGCCAGGCTCGCCGGCGCGGCGCGCGGGAGCGCGTACGTCTCGCGCAGGAACGCGGTGAAGTCGGCCATGGTCAGGCGGTGCCCCCCCGGCGCCAGCTCCGGCACGATGCTGAGCTCCTTGTGGAGGCGCAGCCCCACGGTGAGGTGCCTGAAGCACCGGACCTGGGCGTCCCGGTCCAGGTCGATGGCGTCGTACCTGGACAGCCGGCGCACGACGGCCTCGTACTTGCCCAGCCACCAGGGCTGGATGTTGCTGACCAGGAACAGTACCTCCCCGCCGTACCGCCGCGACGCCGCGAACAGCGGCACCAGCACGTCGCTGAAGTCGTGCCAGTAGTTGCCCGTGAGCCCGCCGAGCGCGAACAGCACGGCCGGTGCGTCGTGGGTCACCGCGCACGGCGGCGGCGCCGCCGCCGCCGCGGGGGCCTGCGGGGACAACCCCAGCCGCGTCACGGTGACCCTCTCGACGCCCGTCATGGTCCGGCGCGAGTACGGCCGGACCCTCCACTCCCGGCGCTCCGACGGGCTCGACGGGACGAAGGTCACGGACAGGGCGCTGCCGTTGACGCGGACGTCACCGTCGAGGTCGCAGGTCTCGGAGACGGGGCCGTCCGTGTTGCACACCACCCTGTCCGTCTCTGCTGCACGCCGAAAGCAGAATGAATTCGTGCGGGGCTCACATTACAGATAGCGTTGCTTAAAAAGTTTCTCAAAATTCAAAAATCACATTTTTTGAATTGGTGAATAACTTGCTCCAAAATATTGACAATTTTTTTTTTGAAAAAAGAACATTCAAATCACCGTGACGAAGAGAGCAACAACTACAGCAGGTAAAGGGTCGGTTTGCTTTGGGAAGTAAATACTGTCTTCTTTTTGAAAGAAAAATAAATACTGTGTTTGGACGTACCGAACGATTTGGCGTTTGTGCCGTCTCTTTTCGGAGACTCCTCGGTTTGGACGGCCCCCGACGTATCCTTCTTGTCGGGCTCCTCCGCCGCCGTTTTGGGCTGCCATTCCTGCTCCCTTTTCTTGTCGACCTCTGCGTCCGGCAAAAGAAGACACCCTCTTTCAATCTTTCATCCATCCGTCCCACTCAGGAAAAAGGAAGTTTGGAGCCAATCGTAAATAGAGAATCTAACACGAATTCTGTTTGATAAAATATTTTGCCCCCCGGACCATGGAATTTCGCTCGAATTCAGTGTCACCGGACATCTGAATTCGGAGACACGGTTCACTCTGAACTTATAAGATTCCAACCTTGCCCAGTTCAGCAATTCCTTCTCTTTTCCACGACGAGTTTCAGAAACCCAGCCCCGAGAAACAGAGCACGCAAGGAGTAGGATCGAACAAATTAAAGACGGCAGAAGCGCTCACCTGCATCGCCTGCACCTCCGATCACCTGCTTATCAGCAATCCGCGACCCCTTGGTCGCGACAGCTGCAGATCACACGAGGAGGAACAAGAGCTGATCACACAATTCAGGGATAAAACAGTCGCTGATGGCGGGAACGGAGAATCCAGTCCTTACCGTTGGGCGCGGTGACGGCGAACTGCTGCGAAACGACGAGGTACGTGAGGAGGACGAGGAGGAAGCCGGCGGCGAAGCCGGCGTTGAGGTGCCGCTGCGCCCAGCTCCTGAGCCCCCTCACGGCGGGCTTCGCCTCGCCGCCCATCGCCTGCGCCGCCGCTCCTCCCTACCCGCCTCTCACTGCTCAGTGGTATGGTATGCCCCCGAATTATTCCTCCGATGGAACCACACACGGTGGACGACGCTGTTCGAAGCTCTTTGCCGAGCTTTTCCTTTCCTCCTGGCCGATTCGTTGCTTACATGGGAGGCGAGAAGAAGCGAGGCGTTGTGGTGTGCTGGTTGGGCCTCGTCGTCAAAAGCCGCTAGCTTTCGTGGCTTTTGTAGCTAGCTAGGCTGTGCGGCATCGATCGCCATGCACTTTCCTTTTCTGTGCTATAGTTAATCAATTATCTAGCACTGCACGCGTCTCCTTTCCGCGCTAATCTACACCCTAACCTCCCTCTCTCAACAATCAGCTGGAATTTTCTCGTGCCAGGTGCTGGCCGGGATCAGGCTAATTAATCCGGTGGGATAATCAGGTTTGCAAAAAACAATTAGTGGTTGACTGCTGATTCGTAGTGTCGCGTTGCAAAAAAAAAAAAAGAAAAAGAAAAAAGAAAAAAAGTGGTTGACTGCTGCGCCTTCTTGTTGTTAGGGTGTTGATCAGGTCTTCATAATCTGGCAACATGCACATCGTTTACCTGATAGGATAGGAAAAGAAAAAAACAGCTGTGGCCATGCGTCCATGGCGACTTTCTTTTGTTTTCCACAAGTGATCGAGCCAATCGTAATTTGCCTGCACGCATACACGCGTCGTTAGGTCCGAGTAATGTCGGTGGATCAGCTCTCGAGCGTTGCCGCCATTTTTCATAGTTTCGGCTTTGGCCCTTGGCCGTGGACAACGGGAACGTGCTTTCCCATTTTCTGCGTGTTGCAGCAACGCGTCGTGCTAGTTTAATGTGGGGCTGTATTTTCTCCATTCAGAAATCTATGCTATTTTGGATATTGACGCGGTCTCCACAGACGCCTTCAATTGCTGCTTTTTATGAAAATGATGATATTTTTTCACGATAAATACAATGGCACTATATCAGTTTGACCAATCCAAACGATTGTAGCAGGTGTCAAAATACTTGGTTCTTGCAAGATAAAAAAAAATTGTGAAGTTTCTTTAATGTCAGGTAGGGGGCGCACACGTAAAAAGTTCCTACTGTCAATGCATAAATGTATAGGAACGAAACCTCTTCTACGGCTTACGTTTTCGTATCGTAAAAAAAAAATCTATATTAAGCTCGGCCATGGCCGGTGCTGAATGGACTTGGAGCAAAAAAGAAAAAAGAAGAAAAACACCGCCCGGATCGTATTATTTTTAGCGAGGCAAGCTCTATCGCTGTCAGTCGATCGCGTGTCAGGCTGTCCTCCTCATCAACGCAAACACGTCGATTCCGCCCGGGGAGCAGATCAGATCTGAACAGCTCACGGCGCTAGCTTCTTCACTTCCCCACGGATTAGAAACGGCCAACCGATCGGCTCCATCACTGATGCTGCTGCTACTACTAGTACATGCTATAGCTTCTGGAGCCAGCCCCGGACGTGAGCACCTCTCGCCAGGCATGGTCGCCCCCATGTCTAATCATTTCGATTTGACGACCAGCATGGTGGCATGCAACAACTCATCGCATGCAACCAAATCTTAACCGTTTATTTAAACTCATCATCAAGCCTCCTACCTTGGACGAATTAATTAACGATGATCTTATGGATGGATGCAATCCAAGCTTTAGCTACGAGTATTTTTCTTTCCTACCCCCTCTCAATCTATTATCTTATTATTTGGCCAACAAAAAGAGCATTCACGTTCGCTCTCAAGGTCTAGAAATTCTCACGTTAATCGGAGACAAAAATAAAATTACCTACTACTGCCATTACGATAAAATTTGCTCAAAATACCCTTGTGGCCTAATTAAAATTAACCCACCACTGCCATTAAAAAAATAATCTAAAATACTCTATATCTTATTTATATGAATTGCGGTAACTTAAGTCATGGAAATAGAAAACTTATTTGTACACACGGATTGGGATGATTAAAATATGAAGCAACCACCTTTTGAGCCTACAATCCAATCGATCTCATATGTACAGATCGTTGAGTGTTCATCTTGACCAAGTTATAGCTTAGCCGGATATGGGACACCAGAGTCGCGACCAGCAGAGTAGTCCATGATGGCTGTGAGTTGGCCCGGAAGAGTAATAAGCAGTGTTGTTATCAGGCTTGAAGACGGTAATCACATGTAGTTGAGAGATGGGCGACTGGGTGAAGTAACATATTGAGCAAGACGATCGAGAGTTCGAGACAACATGCAGAGGCGGCAATACAAGATATGATAACGAAGATGGAAAAAATCACAAATCGTTTATGAAGCAAGCGTTCAGAGGTGCGCAATACACGGTGGAGAAGTATTGCGAAAAAGAATCAAGCGAGATAAAAAGTCATTTTCTATTTTCCCAATCTCTATTGCTAACACACTTGCTTCTTTATGTATATTCGGTCTCAAGACATATAAATAATCATGCTAATCAGAAAATAAATAAAATAATATTGACCACTACAATTATGATAATATTAGCCAAAAATATATATATGCCTAACAAAAATAACTAATCATTGCTGTTATGAAAAAAATAATCAAAGATACATTTAGCTGCCTTCTTTGCAAAGATGCCTCAAGTTATGTATAAATTATCAACTTATATTATTGATTAAAAAATAAAGCCAACAAAAGTTATTTAGTTAGAATAGGAACATGTTAAAAGAAAAGAGAGATTGACCAATGGAGATAGTAATAGAGCCCTAACAAAAAAACTTATGACAATATATCTACATTTAAATTACTTTTAAGAACTAGACATAGAGCGCAATAGTAAAAGAACAACATAAAGAAAAAGTATAAATTTAATAATAATAATAATACTAATATATATAAACATTTAGATTCTCGATACTAGCCGCGCAAATACGCGGGCCATCTCACTAGTTTTTTTAAGAAAGCGATCTTGGGCATCATTGACAGATGCAGCTGCAGTTAATAGAAAGGGAATGATGCCTTTCATCTGATGTATGTATGTATCTGAACTCGAGTGGACTGATTTTTTTGATAGAAAGAACAAAGAAGAAGAAAAATAATAATCGACCGGATTTATTTTCCATAGCACAATTTTGAAAATTTGGAGCATGGGACATTTGTTGGTGCCCATGAATTATACGCCCAAGCGAGTGTCAGCTTATTATGCAGGCATGTTGCAATACCTGGCATCCAACCAAACTCCGATCGATAGGGTGGTGCAGTAGCACTTTGCTGTATCTGCACTGCATGATCGTGCGCATCCAAATCGATCTGTCGTGACCACTTTTTTTTTTAAAAAAAAACACTATCTGTCTGCAGATCGGTTCTGTGGTTTGCTACCTCTCTCTTTGGATCTGACTGGTGTCGTTAAGCAAGGGCTACATTAATCCAACTTATCACATGGGATGATTCGGAACTTGGAGGTTGCTAGCTCGTTGCAAGGTCTCTGCTTACCAGGAGTATCTGCATTTAGAAAATTAAAGCTGCATCGGGCTACAGCAGGCAGGTCAGCAGCATTCAGATTGTCCAGATAATTCTAGTACTATGGAAGCCTAACAGTCAACCCCAACCTATAGGTACAGCAGCCTAATTAGCATAGTCACACCCAAGCACGAAAAGGGACAAGTGGCGTCACGAAAGGAAAACACACCAGCGATTCTTGGAAACGCCTGAGGCCTGATGACCGGTGATGCACGCGTACGACAAAGTCATCCCGGGTTAATTTCTAACTGCTTTCTAGTTTCTACAATTCTACCGGAGGGATCGGAACAGGTCTTCGATTCAGTGCAAGTAAAACAACATGGTGGTCTGCTACTAGTTAGAGTTAGTCGAAGTGTAAAAAAGAGAGTCGTTTCGTTTGGTTGGCAACATTAGGCAGCCTAATCTTGAAGCCGCTACAAATTACACGATGCGACGGATCATGTATGTATGTATGTAACAGTCTGTTTGAACGAGAGAGATGCCTAGGCACATGTGCTGGCTGCGTTGCCATTCACCCATCGCCATCAGCAAATATCGAAGGAAAAAAAAATCCATCTCCATCTATCGCTTGGTTTAATTGGTTGCTTTCGGCGGCTGTACAATCCGGTCCAGCCGGCTAATTCGGTTGGGTCGGTTTCCGTCACCTCACTAGAAAGGCCAAGGGCTGTTCGTGACCATTTTATTGTATTTGGTGAAACTTTATTTCATATGTGGAATAAGAATGTACGAGCTTGATATACTCTTTGATTTTTTTTCAAGATTGCAACGTAGGTGAGACGATTGTAGTTGATGTGAACTTTAGTTGATGCATGTAGTAGGTTTTTCTTTAAGCGTAGGTGTCATGATCTGCAGTCTACTATTGCGCTTTGTATATATTTTAGGGCATTCTATTATGGTGACGTTATTTTAAGTACTATATTATTTTGGGTATCGAAATGGAGCTATGACATTCGTTGCTATATTTTTGTGGTGAAAGAAGGGGTAAGATAATTTATTAGCGAGGGCGGAGCACAATTAGTCTGATACTTAACGTATTTACAAAATCTTATTGCGATTAATAAACGTGTTATTTATTTAGGGAAGTAGTGTTTATATTAAAATGTAATGCATTATTGTGGACGTAGCATGAGAAGGCATAGAAGAATGGTGGTACGCTATTATATTTTTAAGCAAAATAAGATGTTATGTTGAACGAATTATGAAAATGATTTGAATTTACAAAACCTTGCTATATGCTAAAGTTGTAGATTTTAAAATTCTAGGCAACTTTTGTGTTGATTACTTTTTTATTTGAAGACGTTTTGGTGTCCAAATTCTAGGTACAATGGGTTGCATGTAAGCGTTTGTACTAACGAATTGCGAAAGCATTTTGAATTTTAAAATTTGTTCTATGATAAAGTTGGTTTTGAATTTTTGATCAAATTCTATGTTGAGCAACTTTTGATTTTAATGCGTTTTGGTGTTCAAATTGTACGTATAATGTTACTCATGTAGAAGTAACGGGTGGAATGGGCTATAGTTTGATTTAATTAAAATCTGAGGGTTTTTGTAAAAAATCTTGAGAGAGGATAGGATGGTGGGTTGATTTGATATAGACTTAAGGTTTTCTTTGCAAATTTTCCTTAACCCTGACTATTGGACTGCGGGTTGATTTTGAGAAAGATTGAGGGTTTTTTCATAAAAAATCCTAAGAGAGGAAGTTGGACCGCGGGTTGATTTCTATAAAGTTAGGCCAACCGCCGCATGCCTGTCAGCCTGTGTGTAATCTTCTAAAGACCTAAATGGGGGCGATTTTTGGCCCCCCATCGAGCCACGCCATCAAAAAAACAAGGGCCGTCTGATCAGCCAGCAAAGAGATCTAGGCCGTCGGATCGCATGTAAATTTTATAAAAACATCCCTCAACTTTATAGAAATTAACCCGCGGTCCATATATTTTTATGAAAAAACCCTGAACTTTTTACAAATCAACCCGCAGTCCAAAATTTTGCCAAAAAGTCCCCTAGCATTGTGAAAATCAACCCATAGTCCCTGCATTCTTACTAAACAAACCCTAAAATTTCTACAAAATAACCTGTAGCCTAAATTTTACAGAAAAGTCCCTCAAGATAATAGAAATCTACCCGCAGCCCGTATATTTTTATGAAAAAGACACTAAGCTTTTTACAAATCAACCTGCAGTCCAAAATTTTGCCAAAAAGTCCCCTAGTTATGTGAAAATCAACCCATAGTCCCTGCATTTTTACTGAACAAACCCTAAAATTTCTAAAAAAGAACATGTAGTCTAAAATTTTGTAAAAACATCAACAACCTTTGTAACAATCACTGGTCTACAGTTAATGGCGTGGCAACGCCACGCGCCCACGCCCACGCCCACGCCAGCCTTTCTAGTATGTAACTAGTTGTTGGCTTCATTGTAGATTTGCAGTTGCAGTAGCGGGCATGAGCCAACAACATGCATGTGGCGAAAAAAAACTGACAGTGAGTTCGGCCCCATTTTTCTGCGAGATTTCAAGACCACCGCCGACTCTGTCCTTGAGGCGGCGACTGTGACATAACAACACTAGTCCCCAACTCCTTTGGTACATGGAATGTTGGCCCATTGGGGCTTGGGCCGCCTTGCTGCTGGCTTCGACTCGGCCCGTGGGCTGGGCTCCAGGACGATGAAATTCCAAATTTTTGCAGTTCCATTAATTTGGGCCATGCAGTTCCATTATTTTGGGCCTAGGTCTTGTTGCTGCTTTCGACACTTATTACAGATTTTTGCCATGTGTTGACAGAAGATCAGTGGAAGGCAAAGCACACATTTCGAACGTATTCGATTTTTTTTCTATCAACAGATTCGACCTGAAATGCTCCAGCCCCATTTTTGAACAACGCGTCTAGGTGGTTAGGGATCTGTTTATCTGAGCTTCCTACTAGCAACTTCCAGCGTGAAAACCCAGAAGCTCGAACAAACAGTGAACTTCTTAAGCTTCTGGAAAAATTGAGGCCTAGAAAAGCCGAGTTTATATGGAAAATTCAGTTTTATAAGCTTTTTGTAGCCTTTTGAGCTTAGAAAACTAAACAAATCAGTATTGGCTTTTTAGAACCAAAAAGTAAGCAGCAGCTTTTCAGAAAAGCTCAAAAGCTGTAGCTCGCTCCAGTCGCTTCACCAACACACCTGGGCAGTACCACAGAGGAGGACTTGCAGCATGACTGCACCGAGACAATGCAGGTTAGCTACATGCCTGCTTTCCCTACTAATCACATACCCCATAATGCCATTTTGGAGAATAGAGAGAAGGAGCTAGAGCACACGACAACAGCACCTGAAGAAAACTTTGTTAACTTTAATCTTCAGCTCTCGTCAGTTTCTCCACACCAGCCAACTGATACACCCCAGCAAATAGTTGCCTGTACTAGCCCTGCTGAACAGGAACCAAACATTGAGCGTTTCTCAATTGAACAATCCCCACAAAACTTAGACACAGAGGGATTGCATGCAAACGAACAGAACCAGTCCACCAATGATCAACAAACGGTAACCCAGCATGCTGCAAACGAGCTTGCTCACCAACCGGAGTTAGCTGAGCAAGGCACAATCGACGATTTGGCGTCCTTTATTGACTTCATTTCTTGCACACCCTCAGCACCAATTCTGAACACGCCACCAAAAGCCAACCCTACCCCCCAGCCTGAAACACATACAGGGCCAAATACAACACAGCGGAAGAGTACTCGTTTAGCTAACAAAGAAAAACTTCACCTAGGAAAGGACAGTGTCCAGTTAGCACAGAAAGTGTTAATCAACAAGTTGGGGGAATTATCCCCTAGCGTGAAGGAACAAGCTAGCTCTAACTATGATTTCAATAAACTTGCAGAAAGCGAGATTAAGCAAGTAGTCATGCAATTACCAGCTGAAAAATTGCCAGGGCCCGATGGTTTTATTGGCTTGTTCTACAAAAAAATGCTGGTCAATCATAGGACCTGATCTAATTGCAGCATTACAAGCTTTCCACTCCCTGAGAACAAGACGAATTGAGTTGATTAATGAAGCAAACATCGTCCTTCTACCAAAAAAAGAAGGAGCAACTAAGCTACCGGACTTCCGGCCGATCAGCCTCATCAACAGCCTCGCCAAAATAATCACCAAACTGCTGGCCGACAGATTGGCTCCACGGATGAATGAGCTGGTTTCAGGAAGCCAAAATGCTTTTATCAATAAACATTGTATACATGACAATTTTGTCTACGTGCAAAGTGTAATCAAGGCTTTACATAAATCAAACCGACCGGCCCTATTCATAAAGTTGGACATTTCCAAGGCATTTGACTCTCTAAGCTGGGTTTTCCTCCTTGAGGTGATGAAGGCGTTGGGCTTTGGCCAAAAAATGGAGGGACTAGATCACCACGCTACTTGCAACTTCATCTTCAAGAGTATTGCTCAATGGGACACCTGGGAAAAAAATTCAAACATGCTCGAGGAGTGCGCCAGGGCGATCCACTGTCACCACTACTTTTTATCCTAGCCATCGATCCCCTTCAATAATAGAGCTGGCAGCCCAAAGAAATGTTATTCAACAGGTCCTCCCAAAGGCGGCGAAATTAAGATGTTCCCTATATGCAGATGATGCAGCCCTCTTTGCAAACCCGGACTGTGAGGAATTGAGTCGCATCGGCCAACTGTTACAAGTCTTGACAAGATGTTCGGGACTAAAGGTCAACATGAACAAAACAGAAATATTTCCAATTCGATGCAATGAAGACCTGGTATCTGACGCGTTGATGGATTTCCCAAGGAAAGTTTCCTCATTCCCCGGCAAATATCTGGGCCTACCACTACACACTCGCAAGCTCCGTAGGATAGATGTGCAGCCGCTCCTCGACAAGATTGGGAACAGACTACCAGGTTGGAAAGGGAAAATGTTATCATCGGCAGGAAGAGAAATGTTAGTCAAAAGCGTCCTCACATCACAGCCAATCTATCATCTAACAGTGTTCCCAACCCAAAAATGGTTGATCAAACAAATCGATAGGATGAGAAGAAGCTTCCTTTGGAAAGGAGACGAGCCGGAGAAGGTGAACGGAGGTCATTGCCTAGTTAGATGCCCATCGGTTTGTACGCCAAAGGATTTGGGAGGACTTGGGATACTTGACCTTGAACGACTAGCAAGGGCACTCAAACTTAGATGGCTTTGGTTCCAGTGGAAAAATGAAGAACGGCCGTGGACAGGACTAGATATCCCCTGTGACAAGACAGACAAAGAGTTATTCCACACTTCCACGATTGTCAAAGTGGGCAAGGGTAACAAAGCGCTCTTCTGGCATTCGAGTTGGTTGAATGGTTCTTCACCAAAGAATTTAGCACCACAGCTTTTTCAAAAAGCAAGAAGAAAAAATATTACGGTACAAAAGGCGCTGCATGAAAATCACTGGATAGACCTAGTATGCCCACTGATGACAGGAGCGGAGATCAGAGAGTATGCCGAGTTGTGGGAGGTGATTCAGCTACAGGAACGAGATGCTAATGCAGATGATGAGATCACCTGGCGATGGACACCTAATGGGGAATATACAACTAGGAGTGCATATCGTTTTCATTTCATTGGCCGCACAAAAACATCAGTGTTCCACCCAATTTGGAAGGCCAAAACCGAACCCAAATGCTGTTTTTTCGCCTAGCTCCTACTCCAGAAAAAGATCTTGACAGCTGACAATTTGGCGAGAAGGGGTTGGCCACACGACACGCTATGCAAGCTATGCAATAGCGAACCAGAAACGCCGACACATCTATGCAAAGAATGCATTTTCACGATAGCGAGTTGGGATAGACTCATAAGCTGGCTAGGAGTTGGGATTTTACCACCAAGCACGGCGTTGACCACATTGAAGGGGTGGTGGAAAAGTTGCAGAGATAGATTCGACAAACATAACAAACCTTTCTTCGATGGCATTATTATCTACTTTTGGTGGAATATTTGAAAAGAGCGCAATAGAAGAACTTTCAATCACGTCTCGAGGTCAGTAGAGGAAGTGGCTTTTCTAGCAAAAGAAGACTTACAGCAATTCAGTTTAGCCTTTTCTTTTACCAATACCATGGCTAGTGATTAGTTGTTTGGTTAGTTGCCCCCAGGGGTTTAGTGTGCTTTTGGTGCAGAGAGTTGTTAGACGGAGCACCACTGTCTGTTTTTTTTTTGAGTTGTTGGTTGTTCAAAAATTCGGCAAATCTCTTGCCGTCCGTTCAAAAAAAAGCTGTAGCTCAAACATACATGTCCTAGGTCGCCAAAATTGCCTATCGTAGTTCCTCGTCATAAACTATACTTCTTAAAGGTGCAAATGTCTTCAAATATGAAGGAAATATAGGAAATGCGCACCTCCAAGCTTTATGAATTTTCATATTTCCCCTTTTGCACTATTGATTAGTTGATACTAGTCTATCAACTTGTGCTCCCGCACGGGCTATTTAGAGATATCTAATAATTTTCTATCTCACACTCTCTTTAACTAATTAAATATTTTAATCCAGTATTATAAACATACATATTTATCATTATGTAATTGTAATAAATGTGATAGATTTAGTTACTAATAATTTTTTCTCACATTGCATCATACCTCCATATATGTTTGATATGTATTTAATTGAACACTTTGTTTGAGATATGTGGGCAACATGAAAATTGGTATTCTTATCTCTTCTCTTATACATGAATATACGGTGCCACACACATTATGGTTAGTATTTTTATATAAATAATAACATAAATAATATACTAATAATGATAGAAATAATAATTTAAAATTTATATTGATGCTCTTTAAGACTTTATTATAATAATATAATTTTGATTCAGATTTGGGGTTTATTTCAATTTTTTATTATGATATCATTGGATAGTATATACGAAAATTTAGGTGGTTATTTGATATTATTTTATAATGGCATAAGTGGGTAATTTATATGAAGATTAGGGGGTTACTTTAGATTATTTTTTATAATGGCAGAGGTGTGTAATTTATTAGAAAAAGATATTAGATCCAATGGCTATTATGATTAGAGTTGCCGAATTGATGACCAGATATTTCTGAATTTTGTGAGAATTTATAGGATTTCTCTATTTTTTAGACTGTCCACCTAGGATCCTAGGTGGCATCACCTGGAGGCTTCAAAAGAACCCTTTAATTAGTAATAGTAAGATAGAGCTATTGTTTCACCTCCAGCGTTACTCTTGTTAGAATAATATAAGAAAGAATCAAAGTCCACATCAATCGACTCAACTTCTATAGCACGAGGAAGGGATAGGGGATACTCCATGGATGAAAATCTTTTTTCAATGTTGGCTCTCTCTCTATGCATGGGCTAAAATTCGAGAAAAATTGTGCTAGTTTCGATGCTGAATGTGCAAAACTCTATGAAATCTTTATGGATGAAAATTATTAGGGACAAAGACTAATGACACGTGAGACATCGGATGGTACGTAGCACAGTAGGCACAAGAATCAGTCACTGTAGTACATAAATAATCTTTGATCTTTGACATTAATCCCAGCTGTGCTATTGGCTAGGGACTAATGAAGACTTTAATACCGGGTCCAGCGGCTAGGAGGCGGCGGGAAGTTTTAGTCCCAATGGGAGCTACCAACCAGGACTTAAGTCTTGAAGATTTAGTCCCAGGTGGTAATACCAACCGAGTTCAAATAGCCCTCTACGGTTTAGTGTAAAAGGAAGGTTTACTATTTAAAATCATATGTGCGGAGTTTGAGTCCTAGATGAGGTGGAGTTTGAGTCCTAGATGCAGAGTAAGTTTTTTTTTTTTTTTTTGCTTTGCCACAATCCTTTAGTCCCAGGTGTGGGAACCTGTGGGAACCGGAACTAAAGAGAGTTAGGAATCGGGACAAATTTGTGAGTATTTAAAACACATAGGTTTACTAATTTACGCTATATATAAGAAAGTCAGATACTCAGATGCACGTGTGTTTTTATTAAGAAAAATACACTAAAACTAAGGATAGGGTTTGGGCTTGGAAGATGGTGAGCAGCATTGAACCCAAGAAAATACACTAAAACTAAGGATAGGGCTTGGGCTTGGAAGATGGTGAGCAGTATTGAACCCAAGAAAATACACTAAAACTAAGGATGGGGCTTGGGCTTGGAAGATGGTGAGCAGCAGTGAACCCAAATAACCAAAATGGGAACATGCATGGAACAACACAAACCAAACAAAAAGGCGCCTCCCTGCAAAGAGAACTTCTAATCGGTTAGAATCACACAATTTATAACACCACGCTTCACCACTGTATCAAGGTACCTGTCACAGCAAGGCGCCCGAGCCGTTAGAATACATAATGAGGATTGCTAAGACCGTGCTTGCCGCACGGCGATAGCCCTTTCCGATTAGCGTCCTATATCCGACGGTGATCCGGCCTACGCGGGCGGTGTGGGACTAATGTACCTACTGATAAGAGAGCTCAGGACTCGGTGTCTCTCTCGGCCTCGCCCTGGCCCGGTTGATCATCATGCCCCTGCGGTGTGCGGTGCCCGGCCGACGAGCGACGATGAGAGGCGCACGGGCTTGCGCCGCCTGTGGTGCGTGTGCGGTCAGAGTGGGCGGGAGCACGGCGCGTGCCTGCCTCCTCCTCGCTGCTTGTCGTTGGCCGGCGAGCGCATGAGGAACGTCCGCGGCGAAGATCCGGCCGGCCGGCGGCGGCCTGTGGAGCTGCTGAGAAGGATGCAGGGAGCGCGGTGATATCTGGAAGAAACCAACCTTGAATTCAGACGGAGATTGGGCCTGGGCCGGGTTCTAGAACGGATCGAGACTTAGCAGCCCAGCTCCTTTATATGGTTGGGTTGGGCCTGAGCCTTATTCCTGCTTCGCTATGGGCCATTGCCTTTTGATGTTGTGAACTTGCGATCTTGTTCGTGTTCACACACCTCAATGGAGCATCAGCCATAGAGGGCAGAGTAATCAAGCCACTTGACGCAGCTGTCACCTTATGCTGTAGCAAATCAATAGGCTAAAAATGCATCTCTATGCTCCAAGCACCGAGACAAATGTGAGGTACTTGTACAAGCTAAGTGAGCAGTTGGAGTAGTACCAGTATCTGATCATCTTGCCATTGAAATGTTTGCATGTAGTACGTACCAAGTAATGAATCACTTGTGTCATCATAAATAAAGCTAATTAACGTAACCTATATGCAATAATACCAAGCGGCAATGGCGCGGCTGCCCCCTACTGCCGCTGGCGCAGCAGGTGGTGGAGCGCCTCCTGCAGCATGGGCGCGAAGCGCGTGACGTTGATGCGGACGTTCTGCTTGGCGAGGTAGAGCTCGAAGACCTGGCCCCAGCCGCTGCGGTGGACGGAGTCCGGGTCCCTCACCGCCGGGTGCTCCGGCCCCAGCGTCTCCATCAGCGAGCTCTCCTCCGCGCTCACGCTGTAGTCCAGGTACCGGAGCCCCATGTCCGCCGCGGGCCCCGCGAACTCGGCCCGCGCGATGTGCTCCATCTTCCCGTACGGCACCACCTGCACCAGCACGCCGCCGGGCGGCAGGAACACCGCGTTCGTCAGCCCCGCGCCGTGCAGCCCCACCACCGCGTCGAACGCGTTCACCGCCCGCGCCTGCTCCGCCTCCCCCGCCTCGCCGCGCAGCTCCGCCACCGCCACCTCGAACCCCGCCGCCTCCGCCGCACGCGCCACCTCCGGCTCGTTCAGGATCCGCCGGTAGTGGCCCCGGTGGATCAGCAGCAGCCGCGGCTTCTTCGTCTTCCTGTCCGCCGCCGCCGCGCCGCGCGGGAGCGCGTACGTCTCGCGCAGGAACGCGGTGAAGTCGGCCATGGAGAGGGGCGCCCCCGGCACCAGCTCCGGGACGATGCTGAACTCCTTGTCGAGGCGGAGCCCCACCGTGACGTGCGGGAAGCACCGCACCTGCTCGTCGGCGTCCATGTCGATGTGCTCGTACCTGGACAAGCCCCGCAGGAAGGCCTTGTACTTGACCAGCCACTGCGGCCGGAACCGGATGTTGCTGATCAGGAAAGTGACCTCGCCGCCGTACCGCCGCGACGCCACGAACAGCGGCACCAGGATGTCGGCGTAGTCGTGCCAGTAGTTGCCGGCGTACCCGCCGATGGCGAACAGGACGGCCGGCGTGCTGTGGGTCACCGCGCACGGCGGGGCGGCGGCCGGGTCCTGCAGCTGCGTCACGGCGACCTTCCTGAGGCTGGCGAACCGGCGCGAGTAGGGCCGGATCATCCACTCGCGGCGCTCCGACCAGGTCGCCGGGACGAGGGTCACCGACAGGGCCGTGCCGTTGGTGCGGACGTCGCCGTCGACCTCGCAGGTGTCGGAGCGGCCCTCCATCTTGCACTCCACCTTTCCATTCTTCCCTGCTGCACGCCGAGGAAAACGAAAAGATTCACTCACCATGATCTCAAATTTTACCGGTTAATTATTTTGCCATGGTCAAGATCAGATGAATTATTGATCAATTATAATATCAGGAGGCATCGGAGACAGGGTTCACTCTCCCCACATGTTGACTTCGATCCTGTCAATCTGTCATGCTCATTTTCGTTTTTACCTTTTCACGATGATGACATTGGATTCCCAATCTGAAACAAATAACCGAGAAAATACTGTGATCAAAACAACAGGATTTTGCTCACCGGTTTCACCTTGAGCTTTGATGTTATCCATGACCTCTTGTGCTTCCGTAATGACAACTGCAAATTAAACAAGATATGATCGCCGTCAGGCCATCGACTACATGGAAATAAAGCATAATCGTCAGGTCATGGAAAGACAAAACTTTATCATCTGTGGCGTAATAGTCAAGAGAGGTAATTAATGAAGAAACAGTGTTCACTAACATGAAAGCTAGATTGCCATCAAAAAAAAAACATGAAAGCTAGATTGATGAGCACACATTGGTGGAAGACCACATGAACCAGCTAGCTTTCTGCAGGTGAGAATACCAGTGACAACCATACTACTAGGAGCATATACAAGGAACCATAGCCATGGTGAAGGTGTGGATCGAAGGGTTCGTTACCATGAGGGGCGCTGACCGCGAAATGCTGGGCGACGAGGTAGACGAGGAGCATGAGCAGACCGCCGGCGACGAAGCCGGCGTTGAGGTGCCTCTGCGCCGAGCCTTTCTGGCTCTTGCCCGGCTTCACCTCGCCGCCGCCGCCCATGGCAACTTCCTTCTGCCGCCGCTGCGCTCAGCTCTGTGCAGCTGCTGGCTTTGCTTGCTTCTGAAGCTGGATTTTGTTACGCGTTACTACTACCTTGCTATCTTGCATTAATCTATGCTGCTCTCGAGGCTAATCTCGTGGGTGGTAATTTAGTCTGCAAATGGTTGTTGACTACCCCTAGCAAGCTGCAGTACTTGTAGTATTACTTGGTTCATACTGGGTATTAGTCTGAATAAGAAAACCAACCTAGTTAAGCGATCAGAAACACTGTCATTCATGGCGATCCAACGATCCCTTGAAACTGATGCCAATTGAATCTGCTCACATGCACGTTGTTACTTCGGCGCATCTTCTTTTGAGCAAATTTTTTTTTTCAGATGTACTACCTCCGTACATAAAAATATGATGCCATTGACTTATATTTATTCGGTTGAGTTTTTATATATTTTTTTATAAATGTTTATGGAGACAAATAAATGTACATGTCAAATGTAAACTACATCTCTGATGATAGATCTAGTGATGCTTGTTTTACTTTACTTAATTAAATGAGTAAGCAAATATTGTTGGTCAAAAATTAAGCTAAAGTCAGTGGTGTCATATATTTAAGAACCGCGGACTACTATAACAAGATGTTCATGTGCAGATGTTTTAATGGAAATTTTCTTTGTGTAGTTCGAACGGGAAATAAGATGAGGTTAAAATCTGGCCATGAAAGAGTTCCTGTTTATTTTTTTTTCACGGAGAACGTTGTTCAATCCACGAGGTTCAACGTTTAGAAGAATACATCTATGATTAGGGTAACACCAACAAGTATACTAATCTATCATTTGTCATTATATTTGTTTGTGTTATTTAACGAGGATTAACATCAGCAATAAAAAGATCAACACAGCAACATTATACAACAACAAGAGCAGGTCACTCGGCACAGTGTGAACTAGAAGTGGTGAGCACCTTACCATTTCTTTTTTCTTTTGCGAAACACACCTTACAATTTTATTGAAATGGTTGTATCAAGAAAAATGATGAACGACCAATTTGCAATTGCCAATGGCTGTTTGGCCCCGGAACTATGGGTTCAAACAGGTACTGCCCCGTTCCAATTTGTAGATCGTCTTGATTTTTCGAGATTAATAGTTTTAACTATGTATCTAGACATAGCGTATATTTAGATACATAAAAAAACTATATGTTTAGAAAATCAAACATCCTAGGATTTGGAAGGAGTGAGCACTTGCCATTTGGAAACAAAAAATCAGACCGGCTAAGGGAGAACTGTAGTCTAGATCATCTCAAACCGTCTCGAGCACCCCTGCCTCTTACTGCCGGCGCAGGTGGTCGAACGCCTGCGCGAGAGTGGGCGCGAAGCGGGCGACGTCGACGCGCACGCTCTGCTTGTTGAGGTAGAACTCGGTCATGTTGTTCCATCCGCTGCGGTGGATGGCGTCCGGGTCCTTGATCGCCGGGTGCTCCGGCCCCAGCGTCTCCATCAGCGTGCTCTCCTCCGCCGCCACGCTGTACTCCAGGTACCTGAGCCCCATGTCCTTCGCCGGCTCGCCGTACTCCATCCTCGCGATGTGCTCCAGCTTGCCGTACGGCACCACCTGGATCAGCACCCCGCCCGGCGGCAGGAACAGCATGTTCGCCAGCCCGGCGCCGTGCACGCCCAGCAGCACGTCGTGCGAGTTCACCGCCCGCGCCTGCGCCTCCACGCCCGCGTCGCGCCGCAGGTCGATCGACGCCGCCTCGAACCCCGCCGCCTCCGCCGCCCGCAGCACCTCCTGCACGTTCATGAACCGGCGGCTGTGCCTGCGGTCGATCAGCAGCAGCCGCGGCCTCCTGCCCGGCTCCCGGGCCAGGCTCGCCGGCACGCCGCGCGGGAGCGCGTAGATGTCGCGCAGGAAGCCGGTGAAGTCCGGCATGGAGAGGCGGCGCCGCCCCGGCACCCATTCGGGGATGATGCTCAGGTCCTTGTGCATGTGGATCCCCACGGTGACGCGCGGGAAGCACCGCACGTGCTCGTCGCCGGCGTCGAGGTCCACGACGTCGTACCTGGACAGCCGCCGCAGGATGGGCGCGTACGCCGCCGGCCACCACGGCTGCGCGTTGGTGATCAGGAGCTGGACCTCGCCGTCGTACCGCCGCGATGCTACGAACAGCGGCACCAGCACGTCGGTGAAGTCGTGCCAGAAGTTGCCCGTGAGCCCGCCGACCGCGAACAGGACGGCCGGCACGCTGTACCGCGCCGTGCACGCCGGGGCGGTGGCCTTGTCCGGCAGCTGCATCACGGTGACCGCCCTGATGCCCGGCAAGGTTTTGCGCGAGTACGGCTGGATCCTCCACTCGCGGCGCTCCGATCGGCTGCTCGGGATGAGGGACACCGACAGGGCTGTGCCGTTGACGCGGACATCGCCGTTGACTTCACAGGTTTCGGAGTAGTACCCCTTGGTGTTGTGCACCACCTCGCCATTCTCTGCTGCACAGGCCAAAGACAGGGCAAACAAACATTCACCGTGGTTGAGTAAACATTACTCTTATGAACCAGAGATTAATTACTCTACGACGTAATCGGATCTTTCATCAGATTTTTAATAGCTATAAATTTGACAAACGAGTGGGAAATTTGGCTTGTTGGCCCTTTGCTCCACAAATGATTTTCCACTCAACTTTTTATTTTTTTCCATCCTGACAACATGCAAATTTGATCAAAGTGCTTACCTGATTCACCTGAACCTTGAACCAGTTGTTTGTTCAATATCCGCTGCAAGTCCGAAGTGACCACTGTAGATTAAGCATCAAGCAAGAACTGACCGTCAGTTTGTGGGCTACAGATTACGAAATAAGCAGAGTTGTTGGCCACACTGGTGGTAGAAATGCATGCTCACATACATGTTTCACCAGGACGTTGAATCAGTTGTTTCTCCGCGATCCATTGTGCTAGCGTCGTTGCAACTGCATGTTAAGAAACAAGCAAGAACCGTTGCTGTCAGCTCATAGGTTGTGGGAGGACAAGGATCCTAGCTAAAAACTGAAGGTAAGGAAGCCCCTTGGCTTATGATCTATCTTTTGGGATGTCCATTTTCTACAATCATGTCACCTTCAGTATACAATTGAGTAAATGGAGATAGATCCCCAATTCAACAAACAGTTGTAAACATCAGCTACAATCATAATTTACGCAACAGATGCCTGAAACTTGCATTGTGATGAGATGAAACGAATTATGCGTTATTACCGCCGAGTCCGCTGATCGCCGCCTGCTGCGAGACGACGAGATAGATGAGGAGCATGAAGAGGACACCGACGACAAAGCCGATGTTGAGGTGGATCGTCGGCGCCCAGCCCTTCATGCCTTTCTTGGGTCTCTCCTCACAGAAGCTCATCGCCTCTTCCTTCTTCCTGCCGCGCTGCTGCCAATGGTAGCAGTAGTAAGGATGCGGCGTGAGGGTTCGGAGGGTTTTAACCAGGAAAAGAAATGCACAGCACCAATTGAGTTTGTCCAAATGCAGGTTGCTAAATGGCAAAACTGCATTGACTTCAACAAGGTCTTGGTTAGTCACTTTATTTAATCGGGTATCGAGTAAATGCTTCATAAGGTTAAACCCATATGCTAGCTATAGTAAGCAACTGTTGAGCGATCTAGAGATCCGAGTCCCACTAGGCTGCATCTGACATAGTAACGGAGAAGAGAGAAATAAACGCACGGTGCAGAAGTAAACCTTCACGTGAAGCCACCAAAGATACTATTACTAATTTGTGTGCTTCATAAATGCATTGAAATTTGACACCCAATGTTCTGCTACTGTTCGGGCCAAAAGTCTCTACGCAAAAGAAATTATCTGAAATATGTACCTACATATTTTTTTATCTGTATGAACTACTAAATTATGAGTTTAACTTTCGTGCATTGTAATACTGACTTCAAGATAAAAGCTGCATGACAATCTTCATACGACAGAGCTAGACAACTCTAAAGTTTCAACTCTAGTGAAAAGTTTTACATTCGCATATGCCTTGGCCCTTTACTAATGTGTTCCTTCGAATATACTGGCCCTGTTTAGTTGGTGAAAAGTTGTTGGTTTTGGTACTGTAGCACATTTCGTTGTTACTTGACAAATAATATCCAATCATGGACTAATTAGGCTTAAAAGATTCATCTTGTGCTAATCAATTAGATTGTGTAATTAGTTATTTTTTCAACTGCATTTAATGCTTCATACATGTGTCCGAATATTCGATGTGACGAGTACTGTAGAAATTTTTTTGAAAACTAAACAGGGCCTAAGAACTAGTGTTTTTGGGGGCGCCCATGCGCGCGGCAAAGAACAGTGGTTCAAAAAGTGGAGGTGTAAATCAACATATAAAGTATATGTAGTTGTGCAAAAAATATAGTACATTAATTAGTTTATATTATAGAGATAGTTTATTGCTTCTGGTACATATATTGAACACGATAATGATGTACAATAGAGGGGTATATGGGAATATACACATGTTGATATGGATGATTCTATTCTTCACAATCAAATTATGGATTAAATCAAAATTTATTCCTTCTTGCATTTTTTAGGTTCTATACTGAACTTAGAATGGTAACCATACAGTCTTTTTGTCTCTCAAGTCTCAATCGTATATGAATTTTTATACAGCAAGAATTATACACTATATTAATTAATTCTGAAAATGGATTGACATGAAGTGGAGAGTGTTTTACGATCTTAAATTTACACGTGCTGGGCTTGAGTAGGCTGGGTTGCGGCCTTTTAGTTTATGTCCACTTGGAATTATCAGAGGGAGAGGAGAACAGGAACATCGTCCCTTTCCCTGCGCAGCCGCCAGCCATGGCAGCGCCTGGAGTCTCTCAAAAAAAAAAGAAAAAAAATGGCAGCGCCTGGAGCTCACTGAGCTCCGCCGAAATGAAGATTCCGACCGCCGTTTCCAAATCCGAGGGCACGGGAAGAGAGATGATGATGTGGGGCTTCCATTTTGGTGGTTCTCTTTGGGGGTTGGAGCATGAAAGAGAGAGGGCCATGGGCGGCCATTGTTGTGGGTCTAAAAGCTCGTGGGGAGCATGGCACGAGCGAGGATAGAGAGGGGCGCGGCTTGGGAGAGTTAGAGGATGGTGTGGAGGTGGTCAATGTCGAACCAATAGGGCTGCAGTGGCCGAACATTGGAGACCGACGAGGGCGGTCTGTTCTTGTTTGGAGGAGCACGAGGAGAAATTGAGAGAGGCAGAGAGCTAGCGAAGTGGCACGGCTCGATGAGCTGGAGATGGAGATAGAGGGCTGCTCGGCGCCGCCTTTTAGCCGAGCTAGAGTGGCTTGGCTGGTAAGCTCGGGCGGCCACCTTAAAGGGCGTCCGCAGTGGTGATGGAGAAATAGCTAGCTGACCTGGCGCTGAGAGAAGAAAATTTGCAACGACACGATTTACAAAGCAGGTGCTCAGCCTTTCTCCAGACCATGGGACCGCACCTTTCTCCAGACCATGGGACCCACTGCTCCTCTCTATGTTTCCTCAGGTCACGTAAATCGCCTAGCGATTTCTTGGTCGCTAGCTAGCTTTCTCTTTCCTCCTTTTATACTTCCACGTCAGATCACTGTCCTCGTCAGCAGTCAAATATCTACTACCTCTATCTCAAAATATAAGCATTTGTTAACTTCGGCTGATCATGTTTGACCATTCGTCTTATTTAAAAAATTTGTAAAAATATTATTTATTTTGTTATGACATGTTTAATCATCGTATATATTTGAAGTATATCTCAATTCTTTTTAATTTTTCTCAAATTTTTTAATAAGACGAATGGTCAAACATGATCAGCAGAAGTCAACAAATACTTATATTTTGGGATGGAGGTAGTAGCTGAAATCGCCTTGTTGCGGACGCCCTTAATGGAGCGGCGTGGCCACGGTAGCATGCGACGACGGAGTGGCGGAGGTGACGTGCTTTGTGTTATGCTAGAAATTATATCAATTTTGATCGCTAATTAAATTAAAGCAATTTTCAAAACCAACTTCAGAACCCCTGTGCTAGGAAGCCTGAAGAATCAAATGAGACCTTTGACCGCGTAACTAGAGGATGGTTACTGTAGCATCACTGTAGCCAATCACCGATTAATTACCGTCATTATATTCGTCATGAAAAGTTACATCCATCAATAAAAGGATTTTGCAAATAGACTCCATTTAGTATTCTATACATACAAAATTCTTTTCTCGGGAATCGTGTGCTATGAGAACCAAACAAGGCCTTGATCAGCTAGAGCAGGCAGCGAGGCAGCAGAGCGTCAACGGGAACAGTGGCGCGGGCGTAGCAGAGGTGATGGAGGTGCCGGCAGCAGTAATCGGAGGCGGCGGCGACGGACAGTTGAAGAAGGTTGGGGATGGTTGGGGCGGCTCGGCAGGGAGGCGGCCCAGGCGGAGCACTTCGCAGGCGGCCCAGGCGTGCAGGCCGGCCCAGTAGCGGGGCACCGCAGCCCATTCGCCGGGGCGGAGGCACCCCAGCTGGCTTGGGCCCAGCGAAGCCCAGGTGAGGGCGCTGCGCAAGGGGCAGTGGCGGCCCAGGAGGGGGCAGCCTGGCCTGTGCCTTTTTCTTTTTTATATTTAAAAAAATCAAAATTTCAAAAATATACGTCCATTTTGAAATATTTCAAAACTACCCCCGGTCGCCCTATGGGGGGCTACAGGGTCCTGTCGCCTGTGGCTTGGGCGACATGACCCTAATGTAATTTTTTTTTGGAATTTGCAAAGAGGTCCCTGGCCCGGGGGAGGGGGCCTATCGCCCACCCCAGGGGCGACAGAGTCCTCCCTCCCTATATAAGCCATGGCCGTCATTCCCTTGTCATTTGAGCCTAAAAATTCAAAAAAAAAAGAGAGGGGTGAGGAGAAGAAAAGCGGCGAAGCTCTGCCGAATTCCGCACTTGTGATCTACCGGTAACTTCCGTATGAATCCGTTGATATTGTATAACAATTTAATTTAATTAGCGGATTAGCTGAATTAGATTTGGTGTTTTAGAACACTCGTTTAGTATTACAATTTGAGTACTATTACAGACTTATTTTTAAATTAATTATGCATTAGAATAGAATTATGACAGTACCTTATTGATATTGCAGCATAAGACAATAGAATTATAACAGTACCTATATTTTCATGCATCGATTTGGTATACGATATGTGCATTATTTAAATCATTGTTCGTCATTTGGCGCACCACACTATAGCGCCAATGTCTTCGTCAGGATCAACCTACATTCCGTGGAGTAAGTGTGAAGCCACCGTACCTGAAGGAATTGATGTGCCAATGTGCTTCTGCGGTTCGTTATGCAAGTTCATGCAATTTGAGGTTTTAGGAGATGACTACGACATGAGGTTCTTTATGTGTGAGAACTACGAATATGATCCACCTAATCGATACGGCAAAGACCGGGCCAAGGTAGCAGGACAACATACGCTATTTTTCTTTGTGACCTAACATTGAGTTATGATTCTAACTTTTGTTGGACAAAGTCTCCTCCGCCTCTTTGTGATTTTATGCAGTGGTTCGACACCGTGCAGTCGCAGCAGGCAAAGGACTTTGTGGAACAACAAGCAAGGTGGGCTGCAGAACGTTGGCACCGAATGAAGCACGAGGAACAGCAAGAGGAGAAGCGCAAGAAAGAGCAAGAAGAGATCCGCAAGAGGATGGAGGAGGTGGATCGTAAGGCGGCGGCCGAACGTGAAGCTGACAGAGAGAGAAAGCGAGAGAGGGCACGCCGTGCGAAGGAAACCGGGCCCGAAGCAATTAGGAAGGGTAAATATCCTCGGTGCACTCAGTAGAGTAGTACCATGTAATCCCAGCATTTTACATTCCATAAGGCATGGTAGATTTAGATGCAACAAGAAATTACCTTGTCGCGTGCACATGCCACTGCAATTAGTTGTTTATATTTTCAGTTGAGAGCTTGACTCTATGTGTTGTAACTTTTACCATTAATTTGTAGTTGTAGCCGGGAATTTATGAAATCTTTGAACTTGTCCTTAATATTTTCGGAGCTTTTCATGTCACTAGAATACTAAAAAGCACACATTTAATTAATATAACGATAAGAAATAAGAACTAAGAAATGCATTACATAATGTGAACCATTAAATTTTACATCATAATACAACGATAATGAAACACATATCACACATGCAGTGGCATGGCAGAACCCGTTGTAAACTACGGTAAACAGATTCTGGACTAACCTAACATGCCTTAGGTAATTTAAAAAAAACACAACAAACACAACGATGCAGCATGTCACTAGCAATAGGATAGTCCTAGTAGCCGTACCCCCACGTAGCAAACTGCGTTGAGCCTTCTCCGCAGTATCCACCCATTGCAGGTGGTGCAGGCGGTGGTGCCGGAGGCGCAGGGCCCTTCTTCTTGTGACAAGGGCAGTTGCAGTAAGGAATAGTGCATGGTTCATCCTGTGAACCGGCAGCATTGCTGGTATCATCATCTTCGTCGTCTTTGTTACCCTCGCTCACTTCCTCATAATGGTTCACCTTGCATTCCAGATCAAAGATCTTTATCTGGAGGTACTCGATGAACTCCTGAACAGAATCAATTGGTGTAGGATCGACCCACCTAGTAAAACCACAGTTTTCTGGAGCATCGGAAGACTGCAAAACAAATTTCATGTAAGGTGTTTCATTGAAGATAAAGAAATGAAACAACCGAGTATTACCCAGGACCTCTGCATTCCGAATAAGTAAAATTAAAAGTGCGCTAATGCATCATGTAACAATGAATAACAATTAGAATTGTTGCGAACATACCTGACGCCAGATCCAGATAGTTCCCATAGTGGGTCTGTCGTCCTCCTCGTCACCGTACATGGCCCCGTGGTAAGGCTCGTGGCTGACCATGGGCCGACTAACGGCTAGCCTCTCGTACGACCAAAGCTGTAGCAGTAGTGGGCACCCTACCAGGATAGCGTTCCCATGTGTCTTCATGCAGCAGTCGCAGAGTCCACGGTAAGTGGCTGCAAGTACCGCCTCACCCCAGCTGTAGGCCGGTACGTCCTCGTCTCCATCCGCAATCTCCCGTGCATACGGAAGGAGAATCCTATGGACCGAGTTGCCATGAGTGTTGTTGAACATGATGTAACCAAACAACCAAAGTAGGTACGCCTCCAGCGATCTGGTTACACTGTACTTGTCGGCATCCGCAGCCAACAGGGCAGCCAACAGGGCAGGCTGCATAAACAATTAAGATTAATGGTTTCAACTGACAATGCAACATGTGAATTGTAACAATTAAATTTAAATATGCAATAAATACGTACTGTAAACTGTAGGAACCAGGTCTTCGAAGGACCTGCTGCTCGCGGGTGCGGGTTGATCGGACCTGCTTCTTCCACGCGGTCAAACAAGGCAAAACGGGCCTCTAGGTCATCCTTCCACGAGGCCGCAACCACACGCGGACCTACAGCCTCCCCGACGATAGGGAAGCCGAGGAGGTAGGCCACATCCTGCAAAGTAGGAGTCATCTCCCCACACAGGAGGTGGAACGTGTGTGTCTCCGGCCTCCAACTGTCAACGAGCGCCGTCAGGAGGGATCGGTCGAGCTCAATAGGCCCACCCTCGACAAGACGGCCCAGAGTTAGTAGACCGGCCTCACGTAACTTGCAATAAACAAAATTGTCGAAACAAAGAAATACCGACGAATACATAAGTGATAAATAATAATATTTCATTACATACCTGTCACACCAATCGTGGTGTATAGAGATTGCCTCCCAGGTGGACGAGGACGTAGCACCTCTAGGGCTCGGTGCTCAACTGCTGTAAAGTAAAACCTGTGGCTCGAGTCGGTAACTGGGTCTAGGAAGGAGTCCATCTCCATACCTACATTCAAAAATATATGAGAACACATAGGTACATATATGTTTCATACAAACTGGATGCGTAATATTTATACATTACAAATAGGTTCGATACAAACTTCACGCACGATTACTACATATTACAGATAGGTTCGATACAAACTTCACGCACGATATTTATACATTACAGATATGTTCCATACAAACTGGACGCACGATTACTACATATTACAGATATGTTCGATACAATTGTGGATCATGACACCGAATGCCTTCCACGAGCAATTCTCGCCGATGGTCGTCTGAACGTAGGAGGTGCTCCATCTCTGGGATTTCCGGAAGGACCGACGTCAGCAGCATCGTGAAGTGCATTCTGAGGACACTTCTTGTAGTTGTGACCCAATGCTCCACATTGGCTGCAACGCTTTTCTGCCTTGCTTGCTTCGGACTCGTCCATACCATTCCGAATACGACGTGTCTGATGGCGGCCTTTGCCTTTCTTAGTGGCTGGATCAGGAATAAACATCTTATTCTCATTATCCTGAATGAAAGGCCCACTATTCCAATCCCGTATACCTCATGTCCCCAGGTGGATACAACTGCTTCCTTGCTGAAGTAAGGTGAAACAAATACTCCTGGCTGCAACCCAGACTCTGCACATGCCGCAATGAGATGTGAGCATGGCAAATGCAATAACTTAGGCTTCATGCAGGAGCAGAAGACTTTGCCATCTACTGTAATCAAACTCTCCTGTACCACCCTATCTCTACGGATACCACGACCAGTTATATCCTTGCATAGAACCTCAAATCTATGCTCCATTGTACCTGTCGATATGACGCGGTGCAGTTTGGTCTTTTCAATCTTCTCTTGCATATATTGTATCACTCTTGTGCAAAACTGAATTTGGGAGTTGCTGATGTTTATGCTTGCAGCCATGTAACGCTCTCTGAAATACTTCATGCACCCATACATGATGAACTCAACAATTCCCACAAGAGGAAAGGCACGACAAGAATGCATAATCATATTGAAACACTCCGCATGGTTCGTTGTCTGAATACCATACCGTATTCCGTTGGTATCATAAAGGAATGACCATTTCTCCTTAGGTGCACCTCGAATCCAGTGTGAAAATGGCTTCTCAATTGAATCCCTAGCCTCTGCAGCCTGACTCGAGCCTGTTTCTGATGCCCTTACCTTCACTAGCTCTGCAGTCAACTGATCAAGCATCTGCCATAATGCATTGAATTTTCTCTGTTGATTTTGGGTGCACAACCTCTTAAACATGTTCTTAAGATCCTTGTTCTTGAAGTGGTCATAGAAGTTTGCACCCATATGCCTAATGCACCACCTATTTTGGACATCGAGCCATAATGGAGGCGTTGTCGCAGTTCCACGTTGCAATTTCAGTATTGATTGCAGCAGACCTGCATGCCTATCACTAATAAGGCACACATCTGGACGTGCAGCAACAACATGAACCTTCACTCGTTCAAGGAACCAATACCAACTGTCTAAGTTCTCATTCTCAACAAATGCAAATGCGAGCGGAACTATTTGGTTGTTGCAATCTACCCCGATTGCGGTGAGTATCTGACCTTTATACCTTTTAGTCAGAAATGTGCCATCAATACAGATCACCGGAAGACAACACTGAAATTCTCTAACATAAGCACCTATGCAAAAGAAGGCTCGTTGCATAATTCTTTGCCCCCTAGTCACGGCTGGTACGAGATATGTGTCATAAAAGCTTCCATGATTTCTAGCAGCAACCTGGGATAACATACGAGGTAGGTTATCATATGATGCATCGTATGTGCCGAACCGCATCTCGAACACCCTTTGTTTAGCCCGCCATGTCTTCAAATAACTAATGGTGTACTGGTAAGTCTGCTCAATGTTTCGAACAATTATTTTTGGCTCATAATTTAGGTTGTCCATAATCAACCCATATATTTGCTTTGCAACAAAATCGCATGATATATTGCGATGCGAGGGAAGAACTTTTGACAGCAAACAAGTGTGCTCTGTCACAATGGAACATTTCTAGTTCGACTTCCATTTTCCCTTGAATGCATGTACTCGCCATGGACATCCATCATTCACACACTTCACCTCATATTCTTTACTGCCAGACTTTACGACTCTAAATTTTCGTTTCAATGATATTGCCTATAGTCTCACAGCACCTTTTACGGCTTTAATGTTTGGATATGTTGCACCTTGCACTACCTCATTCTCTCTGTACTCCCACTCCTGATTTTGTACGTCTTCTGCGACATGACTGCCAAAACCATGCTCCTTCCACTCTTTTGGCAATGAGTACTGCTCGTCATCAGATGAGCCCTCATATTCTTCCATCTCTATTGCGGTTTGGTTTTCTGCCTCCATCTCGTCCACAATGCTATGTATCCTCCCACCCTCATCAGTAAGACCCCGTGGTCCCATGTTTTGGTTTTCTATCTCTTCTGACTCATCTTGCTCAACATAATTGGTCTCTCTTCGAATACTCGGAGTTGCTTGATCTGCACCATGTTGGATTTCATTTTGTATCTTCTCCCGGATTTGAACAAGAATGGTCAGAGGCCACCCACGCTCTAGAGCTGCTTGCATGTACTTCTGCTAGTCATTAGCGCTGTGTATCATCATCAATTCTCATAAATTATTTTCTACCTCCCAATTAACAAGAGACTGGACGGTCATCACATGTGTCAACGGATCAACACGGAACCCACGCTGTAGCCACTTACATTTGGAACCAAAACTCCTTCCCAGAGGTTTATCTATGGCACTAGATGTGCACTTAAAGGCAGAAAGGTCTACTCCATTTGGCCCATACAAAATATTGTAGTCACCATAAAATACTTGAAACTGCATCTTGCTCGACATATCTGTATATCACAGAATACTTATCGAGTTATACTCTTTACTTCACTACCTTATTCAATAATCCGTAAAAACTAAGTATGGAATTCAACTACAACGTATAAGTATTCATAACTACGTGATGACACTCAAATTCTATACTGCATATGCCAAATTCTATTCTAAATAGTAATTAATTTATAAACACGTCTCTAATAGTACTGCAATTGTAATAATAAATGCGTAGTACTAATTTTTTAAACTAATTTACTACTACGTAACTAAAAATTAAAGTATCATTAAACTCCTACTTAAATGGTTCTACTATAGCACTAATTAAATTAAATTACTCTACAATACCAATGGAAAAATACATAAACTAAATGTACTAACCTGCAGATCACAAGTGCGGAATCTGGCAGGGCTTCGCCTCTTCCCTTCTCCTCACCCCTCTCTTTTTTCTGGATTTTTGGTGGAATTTTTGGGCTCAAATGAGGAGGGAATGGGAGTGGAATGCTTATATAGGGGAGCAGGCCCCGGTCGCCCGAGGGGGGGGGGGCGACAGGCCCCCCTTTAATTTTTTTTTTGGCCAGGGACCTCGTTGCAAATTTGAAGAAAAAAATTACATCTAGGGCCTGTCGCCCCCTCCATAGGGCGACCGGGGGTAGTTTTGAAATATTTCAAAACGGACATATGTTTTTGAAATTTTGATTTTTTTAATATAAAAAAGAAAAAAAAGCGCTTTCGGTGCAACACACGCTCGCACAAGGAGCGCCCCAGTACAGGGAGCCCAGCTCGGTGCCCAGTTCAGCACCAAGGCAAGCGGCCCAAGCACCCCTTAGGTTTGCATTTTATTTTCAGCACATGTTATTCAATTTATGCACTCTAGTTTAGACTAGATGATTATTATTTGTGCTTGATAATCATTGTTAATCTTTGCATGCTTAGATAAGAGGAGTCTTTTATGGTGATTAGTTTTAATTTTTTTGTTGAGTCTCTTGATCCACTTTTTGGATAAACTTTACTTCCACTTGTTTTGAGCTATGTTATTTTTGTATATCTAGTGAAGTGAGCTATTATGCGAGTGTGATTGGAAAAGGTTTTTTGCCGCTTTGGTAATTTGGTGCTTCCGCTTCATGTTGTGTTTGGTTCGAGAGATGGCTTTTCACTTGCTTCACTTTGCGTCTAGCTTTTCACTCATTATGAGTTGGCTTGTGTCACCTTGGCAGTTAGAAGAGAGATGTATGAGGTTGAATTTGGAACATAGACCTTGTTCCATCGAAAAGTTTTTTTTAAAAAAACTCCCACTCACTCCCTATCTCTGGTCGCCGGTCCCGGTCCTTGACACCGGAATCTTCCTTTCGATCCTCCACCGGAGCCTGAAGTCTCGTCCTCCCACCGGCAGCACGCTCCATCGATTGAAAGCCTCTTGGCATTCTAAAAAACTCTACCTGGGGGGTGTGAAACGGACCCCACCGTTTTTTCATTAAGAGGAAGCCTAACCGGCTAACCGGGTAGAGAAACCCCCCGAACCCTAGCCCATGCTCGAGAGGGCCAAGCCTTGCGACGAGCACAGCGAGGGTTTTTTTTCTCTCCCAGCATCCTGAAATTCACTTCTGATGAGATTCGAACTCAGGACCTGCTGGGAGCGCGACGCTACCGGGCCGGGCTAGCCAACTCAACCGCCCGGCCTTTCGCGCCTCTTGGCATTCTGCTTGTGTGAATATAGCAGTGGGTGATAACTGGAATGATTTAACTTCGTCCCGTTACATTTCTTCTTACAAATACAGGGATACTGAGGAACGAGAGTACTCTATCCTGCTTGTAATGAGTGAATTGTCAACCGTGCGGTGTGATCGTGCGCTTGGTCTTTGGATTGCAGGTTGTTGACGCTCCTTAGAGGGCCAATTTACGTACCGCAAGCGCACGGATCGTGGTAGCTTTTCCCTTAGAGTACTCCCCCAAGGTTTATCAATCCGTGGATCGGAAGCGAACCGACTAGAGTTTACCATCTAATCTATCGAACCTAACCTAAACATGAAGCAAAGATTGCATATAAGCTGAACACTTGATAGATATGAATGAAGCATAAGTGTTCATCACACCCACAACCGTAGATGAGATAACACAACCAAGGAGCTAGGGCCTATCGTCTCTAGGTACAGTTCTGGTCAAAAAGGTGATCAAAACATAGATTGCATCTCAACTAAAGGTACACGAAATCATCTCTCAGAAAAGGTGGCTCGCAAGCGGCCTACTTTCCCATGGTCGCCGGTGCGAAGTGCGTGTCGACGCCTAAGGTTTCCCAAAGCTTTACCCCAGACTCCCATGGTACTCGCCATCGATCTTATTCCACATCATGTCGTCGCTAGAGCTTTTCCCTCCGCCATGCTGTCACCACACCAGGGTAATCAACCACTAGCTAAAACATGCTACCTCAACGTATCCGCAAGATATAGACTAATAACCACAAATAGATCTAATCTTACTATGAACATATGGATGCATCACATATGAGAAAGAAAGCATGCATTGAAGTAGACCAAAGTCGAGACAACTAGAACAAAGAGTAGATTGATATCACCATCGTGTGTGTACATACCCCGACGAATGTTGGGGGTGACTTCCGAACTCCACCATGACACAACCTCGCAGGGAGGCCATGGCGGCTAGGGGTGGCCTAAGCCATCTCCTAGGTACCTTCGAAGACTTGCGGCGGCCGTCGTCTCCCTCCGGCCTTGGCCCTAGGTTTTCGTCGAGTTCTGGGTGGATTCCCTCCCCGAGTTGAATAAGGTGCGAGCTATTTATAAGCCGAGGAAGCCACCGGTCGAAGGGGAGGCCAAACCGACTCGAAAACGGGCTGGGCCGGCCGGCTCCATGGGCCTAGGCCGACCGGCCTACCCCTTTTCGGGCTCGCCTCGGTCTCATCTTTCACGTGTAGACTCCTCGCATCTTCTAGAGTTTCTGTCCTTCACGATTGCACCCCTTTGGATGTTGTTATCTTGGAGATATCTTCGAGGAAAGGATAGGATAGGGAATCCTTCCTTAAATCTTCATTTGCTTTGCTTAATCCCGAAGTATCTTGATCTCATCTTCGTGGGCTTGGTCCTTTGGGCTCTCTTGGAGGATGGATGTGCGTGAATGGGCTTCGAATCAACATGGGCTTTGGTCCTTCCTTTGGGCTTTGGCCTTCGTCTTTCTCCGTGTTAGTGCTCGATCACGGGCTTCGTCATTTCATGCTTCAAAATAGGCCAAAAACCTGCAAAAATGAAGTTCCTCCAAAATATATGTGCAAACGTGAAAATGACCAATAATTAGGCCGGGGTTAGTATGGTTAGTGATTTTGATATTAAATTCATGCCATTATCAAGGATAAACAGGGGATAAAATGGGTACTTAAGGAGCGCCAACACAGGTACACGGGCGTCGAGTGTCGACGAGGAGCTGCCATGGAGGTGCTGTGGCCGATGGACCGTGCGGTGGACGGCGGTGAAGGGCAGCCGGGACCGGAGCTCGGACCGGGCGGCAGCTGTGGCGTCCACTCCTGGATCGAGGGCGCAAGTGGCTACGGAAGGCAGGTTTCTTGGTTTGCGCCACAAAACCAAGGAGGCGGACGGCGGTTGAAGACGCCAAGTCGTGGAGGTGACGGGCGTCGGTCTCGGGACTGGCGGAGGCGACGGGCGTCGACGGCGTCTAGGGCCTCGCTGCGGGCGAGGAGGTGACGGGCGTCGGGCGGCGTCTAGGGCCGTCAGAAGGCCGGGGCGGGAACGGAGTCTTGGGCCATGGCGTGGAGGCGGGAATCTTCTCGCGCGTGAGGTTTTGGTGGTTTTCTCAAAACCGGCCACCTACCCGGGTTTGGCGGACCCTCCAAAACCGCGGACCGGACCTTCGTCGACGTGGCGGCATCGCAGTAAAGACTTTGAGTCGAAGAAAGAAGCTCCGCCGTCGATCGAAGCTGTACAGCAGAGTGCTGCTGACCCGACCGGTCTGACCGGTCCCCTGGACCGGTCTGACCGGTCTAGCCGCAGCAGCCGGGTATAAAAACCCCCCACCAGCCCGTGGCTGGTTGAGTCTCTTGAGTCTTTTGTTTTCTCTGAGTTTTTCCTTCTCCCAGCCTCTGCTCTAGGTTAGGGCCAAGGACTCCAACGCAAAGAGAGTTTAGATTATAGCTATTCTCTTTAATCTAGTGGGTGGATGATGGGCGGATGGCTCTAGCCTTTGTATAGGTGAATTCCTCTGAGATCAATGGATGAAATTTGTTTGAGATTCACTTGTGTGTGCTGAGCATCTCGTCATCCCCTTCTCTCTTGTGTTTTGGGTTTAATTCTCCTCTTTTGGTGTGTTTCTTGTTCGGAGGAGACCAACCCTTGAATTCGTGGTTTGATGGACTCTTTGTGACGATTCTAATCCTTCTAGCCGAGTGCTAAACCTACTGGAATCGAGAGTTCTCATGAATTGGCGATTTTGTGTTCTTGAGAAAACCCAAATCCTCTTTGATCTTTCCTCGATTTCCCTCGATCCGTGAATCTTTTGGGTGAGATCTTTTGGGGATATGTTCACAGGGTAGTTACGAAGCTTTCCTCCAAGTTTCATCGAATTTGGACTTTGTTTGCTCAAGATTTGCCTTTTGAAGCTTTGGTCTCGGGCTGTCTCGAAGGGACCGGTCTGACCGGTCTCTGAAACCGGTCTGACCGGTCTGGATTTTTGAATTCCAGCCCGACCGGTTTGACCGGTCTGTGCTAGCGGTCAGACCGATCTGACTCAGTGTGCTGCTGTTTGTAGAGTTTTTCCAGTTTTGCTTTCGCGGAGTTTTCTAGGGTGTGCTGTTGTGAGATAGCTTGTCCATAGCTATTCTCACATAACCTAGGCGAAGGGTTTTTGGTGTTTTTGGGATATAGGCCGACGGATCGATTTCAAGAGAAATTTTGATCAGCTCCCATTCACCCCCCCTCTGGTCGCCGGTTTCGGTCCCTCAATTGGTATCAGAGCTTGGTTGAGGTTTTCAGTACCTTAACTGGTTCGAAAACCACTTGGCGACCATGGCGAGTCTTGGTAAGATCCCGGTGTTTTCTGGCGAGGACTATGCCTACTGGAAGGTTCGCATGAGAGCCTTCCTGCAGAGCATGGGAGCCGATATCTGGGAGATTACCACGAACCAGCTTTACGAGGTGCTTGCTGTTCGGACCACACCTCTCCAGGTGACCCAGCACGAGGCTAACACCAAGGCCGTCAATGCCTTGTTCGCTGGCATTTCTTGTGCGGAGTTCTCACGCGTCCAGGGTTTTCAGGAAGCCCATAAAATTTGGATGTGCCTTGAGAACTACCACGAGGGTACACCTCAGGTGAAGGCCAGACTGTTCGAGACTCACCGGCGTGAGTACGAGAACTTCACACAGGAGCCGGGTGAGAGCATTGACTTGATGTTCAGTCGTTTTCAGTCGATTGTGAACAAAGTCAATGCGAACAGATCTGCTGGTGCCCTTGAGTACACAGAGCATGAGAAGGCCCTCAAGTTGCTTTACGCACTTGATCGCTCTGTGTGGGATCTCAAGGTTAACACCATCATTGAGTCTGCTGGCTATGAGACTCTGACGGTGAATGAGCTTTTCAGCAAGCTCAAGGACACGGAGGTGGATAACCAGACACGAGCCAAGCTCAATGGTGCCCCTCTTTCCAAGAGCGTCGCTCTTGTGACTGGCCCAGGTGGTGGATCGAGCTCTAACGCTAACTTTGCTCTTGGCTTTTCTCTGGCCTCTTTGCCTTCTGTTTCAGATCAGCAGCTGGAGACGCTGGGCGACGACGACTTGTGCCTCCTCATCAGCAAGTTCCAGCGCGTCTACCACAACAGGCAGAGGAAGAAGAACCCCGGGTGCTACAACTGCGGCGATCTGAACCACTTCATCGCCGATTGCCCCAAGAAGTCCGGCGGTGGCCAGAACAACTCCTTCGACTACTACCGCCACCGCGACCGCGACGAGGGAGGCTCCAACAAGGAGCGTCAGCGCCACAAGCACTGCAGTCGTGACCGGGGAGGACGCTTTGATAAGGAGTCGCTCAAGAAGCGCTTCCAGTACAAGGCCAAGAAGCGAGAGAATGCCTTTCTGGCGCAGCTCAGCGACCTCGACAAGAGCTCCGACACCGACCGCTCTTCTTCACCGACCTCCGACGACGACGACAAGAAGAAGAAGAAGAAGCGGGACAAGGAAGCCACCGGCTTCATCGGCCTTTGCTTGGCGGCCGGTCGGCGCAAGAGCTTCTACACCATGGCAGGCGAAGCCGATGGTGCTCGTGCGTCTTCGAGTGGACATGCTACACCGACGCACTCCGGCTCTTCTCCTGGATCCGAGAGTGATTCAGAGGTAAACTCCACAATCGATCTGCTTGATACAGAGGTTAGGGAGTTGTACGCCGCTCTCGACAACCAGAAGAGGCTGCTTAAGGAAGCAGCTAGAGAGCGTAGAAAGCTTAGGGCTGAGTTGGCTTGTGCTAGGGAGAAATCTAGTGAGGATGAGTGCGCTGGCTGCATATCTCACATGAATGATCTTGTTGCTCTCCGTGCCAAGCATGATGAGAACATCGCGAACTTAGATGTTACTAAGACTTCGCTTTCTGACGTGTCTCACGAGTTAGCCAAGGCCAAGCATGAGCTTGAACTTGTCAAGGACGCTCCCATTGTTAGTGATGTACTTGAATGCGATGAGTGTCCTATCTTCAAGTCTAATCTAGGTTCGTTGCAGTCCAAATTTGCTACTGTTGTTTGTGAACTAGAGGAGCTTAGATCTAGGCCTGCTTTGCTTGGCGCTTGTAAGCTTTGTCCACGCTTAGGTCGGAGCTAGAGGAGAAGAATGCTTTGATCAAGTCTTTTGGAAAGACTAAGGTCGTAGAGTCTAGCCCACCTATTGACTGCTCTGTTTGCCCTAGTTTGATTGCTGATTAAGATAGTCTTGCGGTAGAGAAAACCAACTTAGAGAATGAGAATACCTATCTTAGGGCAATTCTGAGTTGGGTTTCTAGCAGTGAGCCGCAGTTGGGCATGATGATTAAGCAGTTCAAGCGTGGTGATGGGTTTGGGGTCGGTTACACATACACGAAGTCAGACTTTGACAGGTTGTATGGTAAGATTGGCAAGGTTACTGGAAACACTGCTAGCACGAGCACACAGCCTTCGCTTGTTGACCCCGCGGATGGTGTGCTTAAAGAACCACCGAAAGCACCTCCGCAGAAGCAGGTTTGGGTTCCAAAGCCCAATGCGCTGAGGAACCCCCTCGACACGCTCCCTGCTGCCATAGCCCAGGTTGCCCAGAAGAAGAGGGCTGCTCCTCCCCGTCCGCAGGCTAGGCCTCCACCTCCCAAGCGTGAGGTGAGGTACCACTGCGAGTTCTGTGACAGTGAAGGTCACCTGGAGGAGTTTTGCTTCAGGAGGAAGCGGGTTGTGAGGAGAAAGCAAGAGAGATGGAACGCGGACATGTACTCTGCTCGGGTGCATGGTCCTTCTCGGTGTGGTGATAGGCGAGATACTAGGGCACGCCGTGTAGGTGGAGGTCAGGGAGACGGTTGTGGTTACCGTGGTCTAGCGAGTGGTCGCTTTGCCGGCCGTGCTTCTGGTCGTTTTTAGTACGGCTATGGACCACGGGACCGAGGCTTTGGAGGAGGTTTTGAGGCTCCACGCTTTCCTCACGGTGGTGTTCGTCAGTCACGCGGTAGACGGGACGGGGGATATGCTTTGTCTGGTTTTGCTAACCCTTCTGTAGAGCAAATGGCTCGACACTGGTTTGCTTCTCACTTTGCTAACCCCAGTGTTGAGACATTTGCTCACCCTTTTGTCTCACTACTGATGTGCAGGACGGAGGCTTAGAGAACAGGTGGATCATGGACTCCGGTTGTTCGCTCCACATGACCGGAAATGATAAATGGTTCTCCAGCCTCACCCCGATGTGCTCAAAGGAGTACATTGTGTTCGGGGATAATGGAAGAGGAAAGGTATGTGGACTTGGCATTGTTCGAGTTTCTGATCGGTTTACCCTGAGAGAAGTTGCTTTGGTTTCGAATCTTGATTTTAATTTGCTCTCTGTTTCGCAACTTCTTGATGAGGGGTTTGAGGTTCGCTTTAAGGAGGGCTGTTCGCGTGTTCTTGATTCCAGAGGAGATTTGGTTTGCCGGATTACACATTGAGTTTTCTTGGTTGACTTCTCTGGAACTCTTTTTGGCCATTCTCATTGCTTGATGGCTGGTCCTTCTTCTGATTTGTGGAAGTGGCATAGGAGACTTGGACATTTGAGCTTTGACTTGTTGTCGAGACTGAGCTCACTTGGCCTGATCCGAGGATTGCCCAAATTGAAGTTTGAAAAGGATCTTGTTTGCCATCCGTGTCGCCATGGGAAGATGATTGCCACTTCACATCTGCCTGTTAATCAGGTGATGACCTCTCACCCTGGAGAGTTGCTACACATGGACACTGTCGGTCCTTCTCGGGTGATGTCTGTTGGTGGGAAGTGGTACGTCCTTGTGATTGTGGGCGACTTTTCTCGCTATTCTTGGGTCTTTTTCATGAGAACCAAGGATGAGGCTTTCGAGTTTGTTCGGGACTTGATCTTGAGGTTGAAAAATGAGTTACCCCAGGCCATGAGAGCGATCTGCAGTGACAATAGCACAGAATTCAAAAACGCTCGTTTTGACGCCTTTTGCAGTGATCAAGGGCTCGAACACCAGTATTCTTCTCCCTACACTCCACAGCAGAATGGAGTTGTAGAGCGGAAGAATCGGACGCTGGTTGAGATGGCGAGGACGATTCTCGATGAGCATAGGACTCCTCGCAAATACTGGGCTGAGGCGGTAACACCGCTTGTTACGTGTCCAACCGCATTTTCTTGCGTGCTTTCATACACAGGACTTCTTATGAGTTGCGGTTTGGACGCCAGCCCCGTGTTGACCATCTCAGAGTTTTCGGTTGCCGGTGCTTTGTGCTGAAAGATGGAAATCTTGATAAGTTTGAGTCTCGCTCGTCTGACGGTATTTTTCTCGGTTATGCTTCTCACTCTAGAGCATACCGTGTGCTGATTATTGATACTAACATCGTCAGAGAGACTTGTGAAGTCACTTTCGACGAGACTGCACCGTGCAATTCTTCTATCTTTGAAGTTGCTGGAGATGATGAGCTCGGCACCTCCATCTTTGAAGATGAGGAGGAAGAAGCTGCAGATGGCGACGCTGAGGCTACCACACGTGCTGTGGACCCAGCTATCTCTGCCACGAGCTCGGACGATGATGACGGCCCCGACCTGACTACGTCTACTTCCCGGGGGCTGATCGAGGAGGTGACTCCGGCTTCACCAGCTGCACCTGAGGAGGTATCAGCTTTGGTTGAGGAGGAGGCGACTTCGACACGGGAAGCACCGCGACACATTCAGCGTCGCCATCCACCTCAACAGATGCTAGGAGATCTCAATGAGCGAGTCACCAGGTCCAAGGTAACAAGTATCGCTGGCTTTTCGCATTCAGCGTTTGTTGCCTCTTTTGAGCCCAAAGATATTGGACACGCACTTTCTGATTCTAATTGGGTTAATGCCATGCATGAGGAACTTGAAAATTTTGAAAGAAACCAAGTTTGGGTCTTAGTCGAGCCTCCACCTGCTTGTAATCCCATCGGAATGAAGTGGGTTTTCAAAAACAAGCAGGGTGAGGATGGTTTGGTTATTCGAAATAAGGCTCGTCTTGTGCCCAGGGGTTTTGCCAAAAAGAGGGTATTGATTTTGAGGAAACTTTTGCCCCTGTTGCTCGTTTGGAAGCTATTCGAATCTTTCTTGCATTTGCTGCTTCCAAGGGTTTTAAAGTTTTCCAAATGGATGTTAAATCTGCCTTCTTGAATAGTTTTATCGAAGAAGAGGTTTATGTGAAGCAACCCCCTGGTTTCAAAAATCCCAAGTTTCCAAACCGTGTTTATAAACTTCAGAAAACTCTTTACGGTTTGAAACAGGCACCTAGAGCTTGGTATGATAGATTGAAAACCTTTTTGCTGGCTCAGGGCTTTAAAATGGGATGTGTTGATAAAACTTTGTTCCTCATGCGATCTGGCACTGATTTTCTTTTAGTTCAGATATACGTGGATGATATTATCTTTGGTGGCTCTTCTCACACTCTTGTCTCCAAGTTTTCTGAGCAGATGTCCAGGGAGTTCGAGATGAGCATGATGGGTGAGCTGTAGTTCTTCCTCGGGCTGCAGATCAAGCAAACTCCTCAGGGCACTTTTGTCCATCAAGCCAAGTACACTGGAGACTTGCTGCGGAAGTTCGACATGAGTGACTTGTCTCCTCAGCCGACTCCGATCAGCACATCTACGGCGCTTGATGAGGACTTGGACGGCGAGGCGGTGGACCAGAAGGAGTACAGGAGCATGATTGGCTCTCTCCTGTACCTGACGGCGACACGATCGGACATCCAGTTCGGCGTCTGCCTCTGCGCGCGGTATCAGGCTTCGCCGCGCACCTCTCACAGGCAGGTGGTGAAACGCATCTTCATGTATCTAAAATTCACCCCTGAATTTGGCCTTTGGTACTCTGCGGATTCTTCTATGGTTTTGGTGGGCTTTTCCGATGCCGATTTCGGAGGGTGTCGGTTGGATCGCAAGTCGACATCCGGCACTTGTCAATTTCTCGGTACATCTTTGGTGTCTTGGTCCTCTCGCAAGCAGGCTAGCGTTGCGCTTTCTTCCACAGAAGCTGAGTATGTTGCCGCTGCTAGCTGCTGTTCCCAGATACTTTGGATGAAACAAACCTTGCAGGATTATGGCTTGAGTTTCGGTAGGGTTCCCATCTTTGTAGACAACATGTCAGCCATTAGCATTGCAAAGAACCCTATCCTACACTCCAGAACCAAGCACATAGACATCCGATTTCATTTCCTGCGAGATAACCATGAGAGAGGACACATAGACTTGATCCATGTCCCTTCAGAGAGGCAAACCGCAGATATTCTCACCAAACCACTTGAGCAGGACACCTTTGCTCGCTTGCGAGGGGAGCTTGGGGTTTGTTACCCCTTTTGATCGCTGACTTTTCTTTGGTTAGCTTTGTAGATTTTATTTGCTTCTCTTTGTTTTCTAGGTTTGGTAGTTGCATTGTGCATATGCATTGTACATGTCTGCATTTTGCATTGTCTCACTTGCACTAGCATTCTTGTATACATTGCTATGATCTTCTAGTGGCTGCTAGTGTGAGTTGATAAACTAGATCATGTATAGCTTGCTCCACTGTGTATATGACATCATCTGAGTTAAGCTATTTTGATTTGAAAATCTGAAAACATGATCACCCTGTCTTGGCTACTAGCATGTTAGGGCGTGTTGATATGCTTTGCTATCTTATTCATGCTAGTGTGGCTTTTCGTTCAGCAATTCATACTTGTAATGATCTAAATCTGATAAAATTGCTTGAACTGTTCTTGAAATGGATTGAAAAGATCCAGGTGGGATTGCTTGTTGCACTGATCGAGCTTTCGGGACGGCTCACTTTGCACTTGTGAGAACCCGGGCAAGGGTGTGCATGACTGAAATGAGTGCTTTAAGCTTCTGATTGTCTCTGACATAGGCTTGGCCTCGTTGCTAAGTAAAGCATGACAAGCTTTCAACCCCTGACATTAAGAATTGATTGCCATAAATTTGATTGAAAAATGAATGTTGGCAACTAGTGTTGACTGAGTTTGGCTCACCTGTATGAGTTTGAGTAGCACTGCTTTCCATTTCCTACTTGTTAGTGCTAGATCATGGGTGATGCTTTTATTTCTCCTAAACTGAACTTGCCTAGCTCTAGACTGATTTGATATACCCTGTTGAGCTAGATGCAGGTCTTGTTTTTGGATGCACACATGCTTGAGACTAGATGTTGCTCATATCCTTATATCCCTGAATGCTTTCACTTACACCTCCTGCATCGCATTCATTGCATAGCATCTGTTCAGGGGGAGTCTCTGCTTTAGGGGGAGCTTTAGGTCTTTTTAGGCTTGATGTGTGCATGTGCCAACAAGGGGGAGATTTTTGGGAGAAGTGATCGAACAAGGGGGGGACTTGTTTGATTTTTGAAAAACTTGTTGTGCACAGGGCTTTGAGAGTGCATCATTTTGGGAGAATTGCACTTGTGAGAGGGAAAAACTTTTCTTGGGGGAGTTTCTGCTTTGGTTTTGGCTCCTGGTTTCCTCGTTTTCCCTCTGCTTCTTGCATGACTGCGTCGAGCGTTACCTCTGTCTTTGAGGAATCATGTTTTGGCTTTTGATCGATTGCGTCGAGCCTTTGCCCTTGTCTTAGGGGATCGATTTTTTACTTGAGTAAGTGACTGTTCTTGCCTTTCTGAGCTTTTCGTCACTTGCTTGAGTTCTTCTCTTTCGTGATTCTTTTTTCTTCTTTGGTTTCACTTCTCTTGGTTCGTTTGTGGTGTGTTGACAATGCACTCATCAAGGGGGAGATTGAGGAACGAGAGTACTCTATCCTGCTTGTGATGAGTGAATTGTCAACCGTGCGGTGTGATCGTGCGCTTGGTCTTTGGATTGCAGGTACACGGGCGTCGAGTGTCGACGGGGAGCTGCCGTGGAGGTGCTGTGGCCGATGGACCGTGCGGTGGACGGCGGTGAAGGGCAGCCGGGACCAGAGCTCGGACCGGGCGGCAGCTGTGGCATCCACTCCTGGATCGAGGGCGCAAGCGGCGACGGAAGGCAGGTTTCTTGGTTTGCGCCACAAAACCAAGGAGGCGGACGGCAGTTGAAGACGCCAAGTCGTGGAGGTGACGGGCGTCGGTCTCGGGACTGGCGGAGGCGACGGGCGTCGACGGCGTCTAGGGCCTCGCTGCGGGCGAGGAGGTGACGGGCGTCGGGCGGCGTCTAGGGCCGTCAGAAGGCCGAGGCGGGAACGACGTCTAGGACCACGGCGTGAAGGCGGGAATCTTCCCGCGCGTGAGGTTTTGGCAGTTTTCTCAAAACCGGCCACCTACCCGTGTTTCGCGGACCCTCCAAAACCGCGGACCGGACCTTCGTCGATGTGGCGGCATCGCAGCAAAGACTTCGAGTCGAAGAAAAAAGTTCCGCCGTCGATCGAAGCTGTACAGCAGAGTGCTGCTGACCGGTCTGGCCGCAGCAGCCGGGTATAAAAACCCCCCACCAGCCCGTGGCTGGTTGAGTCTCTTGAGTCTTTTGTTTTCTCTGAGTTTTTCCTTCTCCCAGCCTCCGCTCTAGGTTAGGGCCAAGGACTCTAACGCAAAGAGAGTTTAGATTATAGCTATTCTCTTTAATCTAGTGGGTGGATGATGGGCGGATGGCTCTAGCCTTTGTATAGGTAAATTTCTCTGAGATCAATGGATGAAATTTGTTTGAGATTCACTTGTGTGTGCTGAGCATCTCGTCATCCCCTTCTCTCTTGTGTTTTGGGTTTAATTCTCCTCTTTTGGTGTGTTTCTTGTTCGGAGGAGACCAACCCTTGAATTCGTGGTTTGATGGACTCTTTGTGACGATTCTAATCCTTCTAGCCGAGTGCTAAACCTACTGGAATCGAGAGTTCTCACGAATTGACGATTTTGTGTTCTTGAGAAAACCCAAATCCTCTTTGATCTTTCCTCGATTTCCCTCGATCCGTGAATCTTTTGGGTGAGATCTTTTGGGGATATGTTCACAGGCTAGTTACGAAGCTTTCCTTCAAGTTTCATCGAATTTGGATTTTTTTTCTCAAGATTTGCCTTTTGAAGCTTTGGTCTTGGGCTGTCTAGAAGGGACCGGTTTGACCGGTCTCTGAAACCGGTCTGACCGGTCTAGATTTTTGAATTCCAGCCCGACCGGTCTGACCGGTATGTGCTAGCGGTCAGACCGGTCTGACTCAGTGTGCTGCTGTTTGTACAATTTTTCCAGTTTTGCTTTCGCGGAGTTTTCTAGGGTGTGCTGTTGTGAGATAGCTTGTCCATAGCTATTCTCACATACCCTAGGCGAAAGGTTTGTGGTGTTTTTGGGATATAGGCCGACGGATCGATTTCGAGAGAAATTTTGATCGGCTCCCATTCACCCTCCTCTGGTCGCCGGTTTCGGTCCCTCATATACACAGGTGAATACGCCATCTACTGCACATTTGCGCATTACGACGAGTGCTTCATCAATTCTGTTACAAATCATGAGCTACTCTGACAATAGAAAATACATCTGGTCATGAACTCATGATCGTGATCTGAATGATCACTAAAGTTACATTGTCAGACAAGATAATAATCTTATTCTAATTCAGAATGCAGATCAGTTCCTCCCCACTTTCTTTTGTTCAATTTCTACCTGATCAGCTGCTCTGTATCTTGCTGTTCCCACTGAATATCTTGTTGAGTATTGCAGCAAGCCTCACACCCCTTTGGGCGATCCTCTTCTGAACCACCGGCAGCGCAGCGAAGAAATAGTCATCTGCAGTTCAATTTCAAGAGGATCACATATTCAGTTATCAACATCTCTTCTCTTCCGAATGAAGTTATAAGCAAATCATTAGCCTCACAAACTTAACTTCATGTAGTAATGAGAACCTATACCTTCTAAGGTGGAGTCCTGCTCAACACCCTCGTACGCCTTGCAAGCCAGCTTTGCGCTCTCTTCAGCGTACCTGCATTATTTTGTTCTCATCAGTCAGTCTTTGAAGAGTGAAGACTTTCAGCTTTCTTCTGAAGCAGCATCACGATCTTACTTGTCAGCACAAGTCTTTGTCCGGCTACGGCACGTCTCCCACTGTTTCTCTTCGTTAGCCCACTCCTCCTGAACCACCAGAACCCAATCAAACACCTGCTTCTCACCAGTATTAACAAGGCAAAAGCAAGTGATGGATGCACTTGTACTTACTGTGATGTTCTGCTGGATGGCCTGTATCATGGTGCTTAGATCGTTGTCGTAGAAATCCTTCATGGCTGTCTCAATCACGTTCACATCCCACACCTGAAAACAATACGAGTTGCTAGATGTCAGAACATGTAAACTGAAAGCAGTGGGTTGATGTTATTGATCTAGCTACTCTGTTCGTCAAGAAGGTAGCTGTACATGGTGAAGGTTGCTCTTCCTTCTGTACCAGTGGACGATGATGGTGTTGCCGCCGAGATCGTCGGCGTGGCCGCAGTGGAGCGGCTGGTGGACGTCGCCGACAAAGTGTGCCAGGAACATCAAGCTCTCGGTCGGATCATCTGATGGCGCGGTTCAGGCAAAGGATGTTAGGTGCAGTGTGGCCTCGAGGTCAACTCAGGCGAGATGCATGGTAGGAGTACACTACTACTATGGTAGGCTGCAGGTAGCTATGGCAGTTCACATACGATGGATGCTTACATGGACTTGATGAGTCCTTGAGCGCCGCGGTGTAGTTGTTGATTGCTCCAACTACGCGCATGCCCTTCTCTCCTTCCGTGTTGTGGCAGTCTGCTCAAATTAAAAAAAAATCGGACCGGGCAGTGAAAAGACCGCCCCGCGACATTTCTATTAAGAAGAGGCCAGTTTGACCCCAGCCGAGAAACCCCCCGAACCCCGACTCTTTCCGGTCTTCGGCCTGGCGGCACCGTCTTACCGGGCCGGACCACCGCCCCCTAGCGTCGGACCAGCCCCCAAGTGGCACCGCACGGCTAGGTCGGAGTACACGGCCCGAGTGTCGGACCAACTAGCCCAAGAACCTCGGGAGCACAGCGAGAGGGGTTTTTTTGACCCCAGGCCGAGAAATCCGTTCCCGATGGGCTCGAACCCTCGACCTGGGGGGTGCCATCCGGGAGCCTTAGCCGACTGGGCTAGCAACCGACCCCTGCTCAAAAGTACCAACCATAGGATAAGCTCTGAACTTCAGGTACAGATGTGCAGTTTGTACTGACACCTTCAGCTACCTTTGTTTTGTTCTTGTTTTCTATACTTAGAGAGGAAAAAAAAGAAGGTTTGAAAACTGTTACTACACGAGACCTGCATGCCTTCACTGCAACTTGCACAGTCTATCACTACTCCTATCAATATCAAGCAAACATCTAGCGGGAGCAAGCAGGGACTTGGTTACGCCTGCCATATGTGGAGATGACGATGGCGCAAGAGCAAGGAGACCTATGCTCCGACGCATCCTCTCAAGATAGTAATTTAGCAGGCAGAATCATACTAGATATATTCCCTTGTGATGATCCTTCAGGCATTTTTCGTCTGAACCCTGAACTCCATTGCGGCCCAACCACTCGGCACACGCCGGTTGCTTTTGTATCGAGTAAACGTACGCATGAGGCCTGACAGCGACGTGCCGTCCAATTCCCAAAGCGATCGACCTCGCTCTAGCTGTATCCGCGCTAATGTTTTTCCTGAAGCAAAGCGACCTGATCTGATCGGACACTCTGAATTCTGAAACTGCAAGATTGCAGGGAACAATGTCGTTTGATCGGAGTCCGGGAGGGGCTTACTGGCGTAGTCGAACTTGCAGTCCCCCGGCGTGTCGGCGAAGTGCAGGGGGCTGGACCACCGGTACCGGAACCGCTGCTGGTCCGCCCACGAGCACGTCTCCGCGAGGTCGCCGCCGGCCCACCCCGGCAGCAGGCCCTTCACCGCCGTCGAGGCCTCTTCCGTCAGAAAGCTCTGCAGGACAGGCGGGTCAGGTTGCAAACCCAGCTTCCAGCAGGACGAAGCTGATGACGAAGCAAATTAAGTAGAAAACCAAGTGCCTGACTTGGGCCAGCTCGATCGTTCAGTTACCTCGGCGATCTTGCCAGGGCGTCCCGGCCAAATCGGAGGCCCTGTGCAAAATGCTAAGACGAGGCTCTAATAGTCTAGTAAAATCAAACAATAATAACAAATGGTTCATTTCAGATCAAGTGTCTGATTATCGGAGCGAGATACTTGTGGTTCTTTCCTAATAAACCTTTTCATTGCCTATTTTTGAGATTCAATTAGTTCATCTATTCTTTGTTTTTTTTCTATATTTTTGATAGCTGGAATCATATTTTATATGCTATTTTGCCGACGACATGACTTGCATTTGCAATGGAAAGAACAAATTAATAGATTTATTTTAATCATTAAGATATCAACATAATTAAATGATGAAAGAAAAAATAAGAGTCATGAAATTAAGTTACTCTTGGCCTACCGCCTGACCTTGGCGAGTGGCCGAGTGCCTCTGCAATTGCAACTTGCAAGCGATGATGGAATTGGATGGGCGGTCGGGCGCCTGGTCCTACTCGCCGACGCCGCTGCCACGATGGCGGGATGCCGCGTGCCGCGTGGGCACGTCCGCGATGCCGGCTGCCGCGGATGGCGATGGCGATTGGCGATTGGCGATGGGCGTTGCCGACGGTGTCACGGTGACGCCAAGCCCGAGACGGAGACGCGAGCCGCGAGGCCTGAGGCGTGCGTGACAGGAAGCCGAAGCCATGGAAGTGTCGGTCTGGGGTTTCGTGTTGGCGTCACGAGTGTGCGCCGAGAGAAATTGGAAGGCCGGGTATCGGGCAAGCGCGGGCCGGGATCAACGCCGATTCTACTTCTAGCAATATGGGCCTCGTTTTGCTATGAAACAGGCTGCAAACTCCTGAAATTAAAGCCTCCTATACTAATATATACTAAAGTATACTTTATATTTTGGGCCCTTTCAAATTTAGGGGGCATGTGCGGTCGCACAGCCCGTACGGGCCCAAGGACGCCCATGGATCTTGCACACCATGTAGTGCCCCTCCTTGCCCCATGCCTGGGCGGCAGGAGCCCTCGACGCCACCGCGACGAGGAGGACGTGAAGAAGCAGGAGCGCGCCCATCCTAGGCTTCGGCCTTGCTTTGCTTGCTCGCGCCCCTCTCTTTTCTCTTGTGTGTTGCTAATAAGGGACTCTCCTGTCCTCACCTCAACTGCTGCCCTATTTATACACCGGCTATATGCCTCCTCCTGGTCCAATTGCAGGATTAATTTCGAGGTCGCTTTCATCGCATTGACAGAACACGCATTGACTTGGGGCGTCCCTGCACGGTTGATCATGTGGTCCAGATTAGAAGTTTGGACACGGTTGCACGAAGAAATTGGTTTCACCTGATACGTCATGGATACGCATATTCCCACGTGAGCATCTTTCAAACAACCTAGATCATTTTTTTAGATTAGGAAACAACAACCTAAAACATATATATATATATATATATATATATATATATATATATATATATATATATATATATATATATATATATATATAGAGAGAGAGAGAGAGAGAGAGGAGAGCACCAAAATTATTTGCACGCCAACTTCGAGTTGTAGTAGTCAAATGCACTCCAACCCATCGATCCTTGTAATTGCATGCCATCTTAGTTTCGGGTGCCCAAGGCAGAGGAATGGGGTATTGGAGCTTGTTCAGTTAGTGAATACTTAGCCTCGTCTATAAGTCTATAACAGATGCTGATAACGAGGATCTTGCATAACATGAACAAACACTCTAGTAATAAATTGAGGGTCTAACGCTTGGACAAAAACTCTTAGGGCGTCCCCAACGGTTGACGATTTGGCCGGCGATTTCATTCTTTTAATCGATGAACAGTGGCAACACAGTGGTTGCTAGCGACGAGTTCATTGCTAGCTCGCACGCTGGCCGAGAGATCTCGCTCTCACGCGCGCACTTCCCAAGCGTTGCTGCTCTCCTCTTTCTCCTCCAAATCACTGGCTTCAAATCGCGAGACCGATGCGGGTAGCCTTATAGACAATGTTTTTCCATTAAATTATGGCATATTTTACTTGTAGTCTGTGTTGTCCTGCAGGTGGGATCCGAGCCTGCCAATCCGAAGCTCGGCCAGGCCTTCATGTCCACTCGACGGCTCCCATGAGGCCATGTCCCAACCACCGGCTTGTTTGATCTAAAAAAAAACCCACCGGCTTGTTTTGTTCTGATTGCATATGTTACACTACTACTGACCCAATCGCACGATGCTCGCTTCCATTATTGCATCATTTGATTTATTTATAAGGGCGTCCGTAGTGGTTAGCTATTTAGCTAGCTAGATCTGATGTGACAATAGAAAAGTAGGAGAGAGAGTAGTCACTAGCGACGAGCAAATAGCTGATCTATTTCACGTAGTTCAAGAATATGTGAGAGAAACGTGTGAGTCCAATAATATAAAATAGTTTTTTTATCTCATCTCCACATCAGCAGACCACGTAGCTAATACTAACTATGACTATTGCAAACGCCCTGAAAAGTTTATTATGTAGCATCTTTGCCAATTGCACGCCCGTTTTTTAGCCTACAGAGCGCAGAGTTTTTGGGTGACACACTGTAACATCTGGCCAATTGCGCCACCGGACAGAGTCCACGGCCCTAGCTGGAGCTGCTCTTCTGCAGTAGGACAAATGGAATAGATGTCGCCCAGCCGCACATCCATCTCAATGCGTTCAGGTACGGGTCGGATATTTTAAAACTCAAATATTCGAATGTTTTTTCATGTTTCAAACATATATAGATACCGGGATTTTGAGATACAATCACTTTAATAAAGTAACATTTAATTTTCATTTAATAATATCTGAATAATTGGTTCGGACATTAGATTCGAATAGTTGTGGTATGGATGCCCAATTTGGTTTAGTCCCAAGAAATTTTTTAGCGCAACATGATAAGTGACATAGTGTTTCTTATCTTTTTCGAACTATTTATACATTTAGTTTATAGACTAAATTTAGATTATTTTCATGTAATATAATCCAATAAATATAAAAGAACCAAAAAAATGATAATATAAAATTGGCGTTAGGGGGTGGACAAAAATTGGATGTGGATGCATAGAAATTGAGATATGATCGTATTAATGTATCACATCAAAAAATATGATGGTATTAGCACGCATCAAAAAAATATTATCGCGAAAAACTGAGGCATGCTGTGCTATGTATTAATGTATCCGAGGATTGTCCATTCCATTTATTTTCCATTCCAATACAAGAATATGATCATATAACTTGTTATGCTTTGCTTTCCCATAGTACAACTCCGTCGTAAATTGAGATGGCAACTGATGGCTGTTGCATGTGGGGTTGCATGGATACTCGCAGCCAATCTCTCTCACTACCTGGCTTGGGCTCCTACCGAAGTACCAATCCCCAACAGCCTCCACCAGTGTCTGCTCCAAGAAAATCAAGACACGTGTCAAAGGCAACGAGCGTCATATTTACACTGAAATTCACTTCAATTTCAGTTACTCATCCTCACCTTGTTTCCTAGCCTTGGGGCGACTGGTGATGAGTTCCATGGGGAGTTATCGAACCATGCCTGACAATGGCTGAAGCATGAATCGATGAACCAGCTGCAGTTCTCGTTGTCCCCTACAGCCTTGAGGCCATCCACCATCGCCTTCCTAAGTCCTTCGAACAAACAGGCATATCGAACTATATTGAGGAACAGATGCGTTGGAATGGGAAAAAAACAAAGGAGAACAGATAGATTGCATGCCAACCATTGAGCACTTGTATCTGCGAGGAGTTGCAGCTGCGAATGTCAGCTCTGCAGCGGCGCCATGACTCATGAAGAGAGGATCTATCCGGTGCAACAACATTCTTTACCTGCACACAGATCAAACCGATGCAATCATGGATAGCAGTCAGGATCCCTTTATCTTAGCTCTTTTCCACCTTTGAAGTTGGAACTGAAAATGAAGTTGAAATGGAAGTGCCGTGCCTGCCAGGAGTCGTAGGCAGAGTTCAGGATAAACGTGGCCGTCCTGATGCTTTTGATAATCTCCGCAGGAAAGAAACACTGCATGGCATGGGAGCAACGCCACTACTGAATGAACTTACAAAACAACCAGATCGATTTGCAGAGTAATATGGGTAATTGGGTGTTATACCTCTGTCGGATCCTTGTTTGCCAGGAGGCAGTCCTTGGGCAAAACTCCAGTAACATTCTGGAGAAGGAAGAAGGGATACAAAATAACCGGAAGATCATTTAGATTTAGTTAGCACATATACCCCCACATTGACAGAGCTCTTCATTTCTTCAGCAACTATGTCATGTATGTGACATTGATATCAACGACGGACGCTAACCTGAAGGTGAACGACTCCACTGTATACAGACCTCATTGACCTTTGCCCTGAGATATCCTTTCTGAAAGCACGCAGCGCAAAAGATGAGTAGGAGTAAACAAACAAATTTAATTAGTAACAGAGTGGATGGATGGTCTTACACGTTCACAAAGAATCCAGCGTCAGGAAGGCACTTCACCAAAACCTCAGGAGGAAACCTTGCGCGGAAGTCATTGCAGTGCAGCAGGGTAGCCAGACCACCAGCAGAGCAACCCGTAAGCAAGGCCTGGATGGCGACGGATCACTTCAGTTCTCGGTCGAGATGAGTTCATCAAGGATGAGAACCAGTACTGCTAGTCTGCTATTGACGTAGGAGTAGGACTAGCCTGTTCGGAACAGGCGAGCCCTTTCTGCTTGAGCTCGTAAGGACCGCCTCCCATATGCGCTGGCCTCTGAAGAAGAGAGTGCCGTTTCCATCCTGATCATCGTGTTGCGAGTCACCAGCAAACGATGCCCCGTCGCAATACCGAACAAATACTCTGTTCCAGCTGTAGAAATCTAGTAATCACATGTCGGAGTACGAGCGTGCTATATGAGATCAGTAAAAAAAATTGAAGGTACACGATAAGAGGCGAAACGATCTTTTGGTAAAAATCTGGTAATCCTTTCTTCTCTTCCTCTCGCTGCTACTCAAGTATGGTTGGCTAGGCCAATCCTCACCATTCCTTCAGATGGCTTTTGAAAACCTCTTGTCAGCATAAGCATAAAGTCTTCTTTTGGCTCCTATTAAAAGATGGACTCAGCACCAGAGAATTACTCTAAAAGAAGAACATGTATTTGCCAAGCTATGATTGTGTTTTGTGCTCTGAACACACCGCAGAAATGCTGTTTCATCTCTTCTATCATTGTCGCCAAGACTTGTTCGCAGATCATCCAAGTGCAAGTGATGACTGGTTTACACCCCTATCAACTCCTGGAAAGCTTTAGAGGATAACTAAATGTCCCTTTTTTCATGGAAATAATCGTCCTCATGTCATGGAGTATATGGATGGCAAAGAATGACCTCATCTTCAGAAAATGTCCTTGTTGGAGCTTTGAGATAGCTCTTCTATCAAGAATTCTCTTGGGCTCCACCCAAAAAAAAAAGAATTCTCTTGGGCTGCCCTACGGGCCTCAGCAACCAAGTCCCCAGCAATGTTTCAATGATGTAATTTGGCTCATTTTCTTTGTTTCTTTTTTGTCCCCAGCAATGTTTCAATAATTGTAGTACTTTGTAACTCTTTTTGTTCTCTTTTTTAAATATATAACCAGTAGGGGTTAAAACACCTCCTGTTTCCTAGAATATTTAAGAAGACCCACAAACAGGCGTGTGCACGTACCAGGGTTCAGTGCCGGATCGTTGCTAAGAATGCCCGTGAAGTTGATGTGTCTCTGCATGAACTTGGATGAGCCGTGGAAGGTCATCCTGCGGTCGGAGCAGCTGCGTACGGTGTCGCACCAGCCTCCGCCCTCGAGATGGATGAGCCAGCTGCGCGACCCGCCGCCGGAGCCCGTCTGCAGGTGGTACCCCGGCGGGCTCCCGTCCAGGCACACTGCGACGCCTCGTCTTAGCACGCAACAGTGGTCGGAAGAAAGAGGATGTGTGGCACGGCGGCGTACCGGCGCCCTTGTGGTGAGCGGCGGCCACGATGGTGAGCTCCACGGGGTCCGGCGGCGAGGAACTGGGGCGGTGCCTGCTCCTGCTCGTGCCGCAGCAGGCGCTAGGGAGAGGGCCGCGACCGGCGACCAGGAGGAACGCGAGCGTCGCCGCGACGGAGAGCGCGGCGGCCCAGGCCGCCGCGGCGCGTATGACTCGCCGTGGTCGCTGCGGCGACCGGAGCTCGTCGGTGGCCATCACTGAAGTTTCTTATCTCTGTCTGATATAGAAGCTCAGCACAGCACACACTGGAACTGAACTTTATAGCGAACTGGGCTGGAGTAGAAGCGAAGAAGCAGAGTATGTAGCAGAGACAAGTAGTGTTGTGGCGTGGCGTGTATGATTAAATCTTAAAATAGTTGATTAGCCTGTTTCTTTCGACCACACTCCTGCTTGTCCTTAATCCTGTGATCCTCAAGATCCACGCCATGGTTAAACTATTTGTGGTCGGCGCAACTGGTTCCATCGGGCCATGTTCAACACTCTCCCACGGAAGAAAAGATTACTGCATCGAGTCACGTGGGCGCAATTTTGAATTCGGAGCTGCAATTTTGAATTCGGAGCTGCTAAGTATTCGAATGTCCCAGCCCGCTAGCATCGGACGGACAATTAGGTCATAACTACAAAATTTCCGCCGCAACATACATCTCATGTTGCATGTAACATGTGAGACTGTCACAATATTTTTAAGAATCGAATCCTTACACATCACGGATCACGCGTGGATGGAGGGAGTGGGCAGAACCGCATAAGCAGCGCTGACTCGGGAGCGCGGTGCGAGGTGAGATACAAAGAAGAGAAAACATCAAAAAGAAAAAAAAAGATAAATATCTCAAAATCAAACCCTGCAACATAAAAAACAACATAACGCAATGTTGGGATCTTAGCTTCTTAAATATCCAAACAGGGAGCATGAACAGTATGAAAATGGTAATGAAAGTAGGCACTTAATTCTCCAGTAATAACCAGAAAATTCAACCCTTTACACAGTAGAAAGGAGGGGCTATTTATACCCCTAACTCTCGGCCAGATATCCCTAAATTGCTCCTCTCCAACTCATGTATAGCTCACTTACAGGCGATTTCGGGGTAAAATTACAAGGTGAGAGGTGCACAAATCCGACCTTCTCACGTATTCACATTTTACACGCATGCCTGTTTCAAAACGAAGGTCCCGGAGTCCTTCGCCTGGCTTGTCCTCGCGCTAGATAACCTTCGGGCTTCGAGGTCCTTCGGAGGTCATGGTCCTGAAGGTTCCGTCTTCGAGCGATCAGTCGTCACCTTCGTTCCCGAAGGCGATCCTCTTGATCCCAAAGGTCCTGATCTCCAAGCCTGTGCTTCCGAGTGACCAACTGTCACCTTCGCATCCGAAGGTGGGCTCTCTGGTGTGGGGCGATCTCGCAAGCGATGGTCGCCCTTCGGGTGTGCTTGCCTTCCTTCGTTAGAGCCCTGCAAACGGGTTAGGGAGCGTCTCCGAGGGTGGGTCGACCTCCGGGAGTCTATTCGAAGGTCCAACCCCCAACAGTAGCCCCTCGAGGGCGAGGTCCGAAACCGACGGTCCGAACCCGCATTAAAGAAGAAGATTGAGCATAACCTTCGGGAAGCTCCCGAGGAAAAACGTCTCCTGAACCGTCGGCTGCAAGGGTCGGTTTTGGTTGTGTACGTGTCAGGCTCCGATTGCGTCGCTTGGGCGGCCGACTCCTCGATTTTACCGTTTGTACTGTTGCTTTCCCCCCGCCTATATAAGCGGAGGGGGGGGGGGGGGTAAAACATGTGCCCTCTTGAGCTTTGCTTACCTTCGACGCTTTTTGCTGTAAAGCGCTTCTTCCGAAGGTTCCGCTTTGTGCGAGATTGGTCTCTTCATTTTTTCTCGGTGTAAGTGGTTTAGCGGTTCATGGCTCGCACTAAGCAAACATCAAGGTTAATCGAAGGTTAGAATTTAATCCCTTTGTCTAATCTGCTTTTCTTCGCTTTTCCGTAGATATGGCATTCATTAAGAGGGCGGTTCTTCGCGCAGACTCTGATCCCGCTGAACACCCCGAAGGATCCGAGGCTTCGCGTCCGCCAGCCCAACAAGAACAGGCCAGCGGCAGTCTGTCGGGGGTTTTAGCGAGTGTTTCTGACCTGATGGCTCCTGAGAAGCGTAAGACCTTGCTCTTCGAGCCATCTGTCATCTCTCAGAGTACGATCGATTTTTATGTTTCGAAAGGATATTTTCCCGAGGGTGTGTGTCGCCCTCCTGGCCCAGAGGTTTTCCCGGTGCCTCAGACTGGAGAGGTGGTTGTTTTTAAGGATTTTTTTACCGCTGGGTTGCGCATTCGAATGAATCTAGTAGTTCCGAAGCTATTGGAGCCATTCAACGTGAAGCTTCACCATTTCACCCCGAACGGGATAGTAGCATTGTCCAAATTTTTATGGGTTGCAAGGACGTTTGGAGGTGGAGTATCCGTTGATGCCTTTTGCAGGCTCTATCAGTTGCATTGTCAGCCTCGGAAGGTTTTTGTGGATGATGATGAGGAAGAGAGTGAGGTGCAGAATGGGTGTTGCACCTTTGTTCCTCACAAGTCCAACAAGAAGACAGGCTTGTCGAAGGTTGTTCTTACCGCTGCCCAGAAAAACAAATGGGAGGGGAATTGGTTGGAGTACTGGTTTTATGCCAAGATCGGATTTCCGGATCCCGAGGATTCGGACGAGGAGAAATATCTGTTAGCTTCGGAAATCGAGCCATTTGATCACACTTTTCAGTCTGCATACAACAAGCGTGCGCCAGGCTTTAAACCGTGCTTGGAAGCTTTTATGACAGCTTGTCAAGTTTGCGGGGGCAGAGATGTGGTGGAAGAATCTTTGGCCGCTGGGATTTGGCCTCTGTCTGCTAGCTGGGCTCCCCGAGGGTTCGATCGGAAATGGTTTGCCGGAATGGAGTATGACTTGACCTCGCCGATTTTTGGGCTTCGAAGACCCGAAGGTTCGAGTGATGAGGTGATCGTCGCCGAGTTAGAGCGGGAGGCCTCAGAAATCTTGGGACCTTGGAACAGGAAGGAATATCTTTCCCTGATCGAGGTTTGCAAGTGGAACCTTCGGTTGAACCGGTGCCTGGCGGAGATGGGCGTGGAGTACGACCCTCGTCCGGTGCCGGCGGGTGCGGTTCCGAGGATGACGCCTCCGGGCAACGTTGGCTCCGAAGTGGCGCCAAAGAAGTCCAAGGGCAAGGCTAAAAGGGAGGAGGTCGGAACCTCGGGCGAGGGGGTCGGCGGAGGTGGTCGAGGTCGTGGGCGGGGGCGGGGACCTTCGAGTACGAAGGTTTCGGTGGTGAGGGCTGAACGTGCCAAGAGGAGGTCTCCTGAAGAGGAAACATCTTCGGGCGATAGTGGTACGCCCTTGTTTATGGAGGAACTTATGGGGACGGTGGGCGGGGAGATAGTTATTCCAGAAGGGAGGTTATTTAGATCCCATTACGATCTTTATGATCAGTATGGGACGATGCTTTTTGGTTCGGGTCACCGTGTGGAGGTTGCGAAGGCACTGATTAACCTTCATTGTTGTCCCGAAGGTATCACTAAGTGCAGGAGGATCAACAGCATCGTCTGGCATGCGTCCAAGCCGGCGGACATCCCGAGGCCATCGGAGCCGAAGCCGACCGGACCGAGGGTTGAAGCCACGAAGGATCCGGAGCCAGCGGCCACGAAGCCTTTTGATGTCAAGGACATCGAGGAGGGGGAGCTCCTGGTAGGCGACACATTGTTGTCGCTCGGGAGGGGGGGGGAGTTTCCGGCAGCTCCGCTCCTCCTTCGGATTGGGAGCTGGAGGCGATTGAAGGGTTGAACGTCGATGAGGCCGGTGAGCTTCAGCTTTGCATCATTTTGCGGTTCATGGTTTGTCTGGGGTCTTATACTTTTGTGTTGCATTTTGCAGCTTTGCCTGAGTCAATGAAGCATCTTCTGTCCATAATGCATCAGCCGGGTACTACCGGAATTCTTCCTCCGGAGAGAGGTTAGGCGGGGCATGGTTATGTTTTGTCCTTGTGCAGTTTCTGGGATTCCCGAAGGTGATCCGGTTTTTGATGTAGAGTTTAATGCAGCCGTGGCGGAGACTTCCACCTCCGACGCTGCTTTCATCGTCGCTGACTTGAGCAAGAAGCTTGCCCACACCAGTCGCATTTTGATGCAAAAGACCAAGGCGGATAAAGACCTTCGGGTCAAGAGCGCCACCGAGAGGCTAAGTCTGGCAGACAAACTACGGCGGGCTGAGGCGGAGGTTCTCGCTCTGAAGGACGAGAACAAGCAGTTGAAGGGGAGGTGCGTTAAGTTGAAGGTGACTGCGAAGGACAACGAGAAGGTGCTGGAAAGCCTTCGGAAGACGGTGGAGGACGACGCAAACAAGAAGGTTGCTCTCAAGGGGAAGATCACGGAGCTGGAGGCGGTTCATTCTAGGGTGAGCGAACTCGACCGGGTGTACGCGGAGGTTGCCGCTCGGATCGACGAAGTGTATCAAGAGTACAAAAAGGCTCTTGCTGCACTTGGAGCGGAGCCTCTGCCCTTGCCCGAGCCAGCCGAAGGTCCCCAAGTTTTCTTCCAGTTTCTGGACTGGTTAACGTCGGAGTTCGAAGGGCTTGGTGAAGTGATGGGCGTTGCGAGTGACAACGCGGCGTCTGTCTCCTTCGAGGGACTAGTGGGTAATCTTCTCCGAGTCGGTGTTGTCGACCTCTCCAAACTCAGAGGTGACTTTCAATACGTCCCCTACGAGGGTCTGTCCGAGGAGGTGGCCCGGATCCAGGAACTCAAGATTACATTTTTCTAGCGCTTCTGGGAACCTTCTGGGAGAGTCGCCGTTCGGACTCTTGCAGCCACTGCTGCTGAGGTAGGTTCGTTTCGAAAGATTCTGCCTTTTGAGGGTTTTGTTTTGCTTGCTTTTGGTAAAGTTTTTTTGGCGCAGGAGACGGTGACTAGTCAACCTTTGGAGGATGGTCGGTCGCCCGGGGCTGGAACGTCTCCTTCGGGTCGCGAAGCAAGCGGTGCTCCGGGGGCTCGGGTTTAGAGATTAGCTTCTAGGCTTTGTTTTGAGAACTTTGAACCTTGTTTGTAAGAATTCCCAAACTGCAGGAAGCGAACAACGTTGTGCTGTTGTTGAGTTGGGAGGCTTTCAGCCTCGCTCATCCTGGGGCTAGTGTCGCGGAGTACTTGTTTTGGTCGGGTCGAGACTCTGTGTAGTTTTTGGAGCGCGAGAGCTCTTGTATTAGCTGCGCTTCGTTGTTGCGCTTCGAGGTGCTTCTTGTTTGCATCCTTCGAGGTGCATTTCTGTGCGCACTCTTCGAGGTGCTTCTTGTTTGCATCCTTCGAGGTGCCTTTATGTGCGCACCCTGCGGGGCGATTTTCTTTGTGCACCCTTCGAGGTGCCTTTCTTAGTGTACGGGGAAAACGTCTCCCGTGAATTTTGGAATTGCAAATTGTTGGAATTTGGTGAGGAATGTGCGAGGCGTCGGGAAAAACGTCTCCTCCCATTCTTGCGAACGGCTCGTCGTTGTTCTTCGTCTGGAGCCTTTGGTGAGCTTCGGGTGTTGTGTGTTTCAGTGTTTTTAGAAAAAAATGTCTTTTGTTGCGTGCTGGCCTTGTGCTTCAGGAAGCAAGTTATTGCCACCCAAAGTCATGTGCGTTAGGGCTGTGTTTTTTGGAGAAAAACGTCTCCCCCCTTCCTGGCGGATCATTGATTTGGGTGGTTTAGGGGGAGAATTATTCCGTCTTTTTGGTGGACCCTCGATAGAAGGGTTGTTCACTGTCGAGGCAGTGTGTGCAAAGTTTTATGTTTCGGAGAAAAATGTCTCCCCCTTTCTTGTGCACTATTGTCTCAAGGGGTCTTGTGTTTGGCTTTGTATGTCTAGAACGATGGATGCCGAGTCCAAGGAGAAAAACGTCTCCCCCCTTTCTGGCATGCATCTTTCGATTTTTCTGAGGGTGTTTGTGTTTCGTACCTTCGGGGGTAGGAGTTTCTTTGTTTAGGGCCTTAGGTTCCTGCTTTGGATATTTTGAAAGGCCGAAGGTTTTTGGCGTTTGTCTAGCACTTGTCTTTATTTTCGCCAAAGATTTTTGGTTCGGACCTTTTAAAAGGTCGAAGCCCCTTGGCGTTTGTCTAGCACTTGTTGTGTCTTTATTTTCGCCGAAGGTTTTTGGTTCGGACCTTTTAAAAGGTCGAAGTCCCTTGGCTTTTGTTTAGCACTTATTGTGCCTTTGGTGCCGAAGGTTTTTTTGTTGGGACCGTTTGAAAGGTCGAAGCCCATTGGCATTTATTTTAGCACTTATTGTGCCTTTTGTGCCGAAGGTTTTTTGGTTCGGACCGTTTGAAAGGTCGAAGCCCCTTGGCGTTTATTTTAGCACTTATTGTGCCTTTTGTGCCGAATGTTTTTTGGTTCGGACCGTTTGAAAGCTCGAAGCCCCTTGGCGTTTATTTTAGCACTTATTGTGCCTTTTGTGCCAAAAGTTTTTTTGGTTCGGACCGTTTGAAAGGTTGAAGCCCCTTGGCATTTATTTTAGCACTTATTGTGCCTTTTGTGCCGAAGGTTTTTTGGTTCGGACCGTTTGAAAGGTCGAAGTCCCTTGGCGTTTATTTTGATAAATATGCAAAGTTTGCGGATTCTGCATACTTTGCTAACTTACAGTTTTACGTAGCATACAGATGCTGGCCGAAGCTTGCCGTTTAGGCTGCTTAGGCGAAGGTGACAATTTACTTGGGGGAAATTCATTGTATTGAATTAGTTTACAACGGGTCCGCCTCGTCAAAAACCTCACCTCCGATGTGGAGTTTCCCCCTGTGAGGAAAAGAGTGCGGCCCTTTACAACATAAAAAGAAATAAAAACAGCTACGAAGGTCCGCAGTCGCTTATAGTTTTGCGATGCGGCCTTTTTACATGCTCATATGTAGTACTTCTTGAGGCTGTCAGCATTCCATGGATGCTGCAGCTCGTTGCCTTCGGCGTCAGACAGGTGGTAAGACCCTGGCCTGTTGCTTTTGGTAACTAGGAATGGCCCTTCCCACTTTGAGTGGAGTTTGCCGGAGGTTTCGGCGTTTGGCTTTCTTTTAAGGACCCAGTCCCCGACTGTGATGTTCTTTTTCACGACCTTTTTGTCTCTCCACTTCGTGGTTTCTTGTTGATACTTTTCAAGGTTCTCCGAAGCTTGAAGGATATCTAATTCCATAAGATCCTTGTCGCTCGATGGTATGGCCTCGACTTGGTGAGTCACCCTTAGGCTTCGGTTTTTAAGCTCTTCTGGTGTCATTGCTTCGGCACCATAGAGTAACCTGAATGTGGTGAACTTCGTTGTTCTTGATTCTAAAGTGTTGTGGGACCAGATGACCTTCGGTAGTTCATCCGCCCATTTGCCCTTTTTCTGATCAAACAGGCATTTTTGATGCTGCCGAAGATGATGCCGTTGGCTCTTTCGACGGCCCCGTTAGATTGCGGGTGGTAAACCGAAGCAAAGATTGCCTTCGTGCCCACACTGTAATAGAACTCTCTGAAGAGTTGTGAATCAAACTGTTTGTCATTATCAACGGTGATTTCCCGCGGGACCCCAAACCTGCAGATGATGTTCTGCCAGAAGAATTTTCTAATTGTTTCTGATGTGATGTTGATTAGGGGCTTGGCTTCGATCCACTTTGTGAAGTACTCGACGGCAACTGTTGCGTACTTGTAATTGCCTTGAGCGGTGGGTAGGGGCCCAACGTGGTCAATTCCCCATCTTTGCAGGGGCCATGTCGGAGGTATTAGGTGGGTTGGCTCCGAAGGTTTTGATGACTTTGGGTCCATCATTTGGCATGCTTGGCATGTCTTGATTATGTGCTGGGCGTCCTTTAGCGCCGTGGGCCAGAAAAATCCTTGCCTGAAGGTTTTGGAGACGAGTTGTCTGAAGCCAATGTGGGATCCACAGAATCCAGAGTGTATTTTCTTGAGGAGCTCAATGCCTTCGGCTGTGGAGATGCACTTTAGCCATGGGCTGGTGATGCCTGATTTGAACAGCTCACCCTCGGAGATTATGTAGCCCCTTGCTCTTTAGAATATTTTTTTCTCTTCTTTCTCATTTGCTAGTTCATTGTTTCGCCGAACGTACTCCATTATGGGTGTTCTCCAGTCTTCAGCTGATATGACTGAAACCTGCTTTTCTTTCTTCGGCTTGACCGAAGGATCTGTGATTTCTTCGAAGAATACATCCGAAGGTAATTGCTCCTTTCTTGATGCTGCCTTTGCCAGCTTGTCAGCTTCGTCGTTCATGTGCCTTGGAATATGAACGATATCGAAGCCCTTGAAATATTTTTCCATTACTCTGACGGCATCGAGGTACTCGATGAGCTCTAGTTTTCTTGCTTCTGAATCTTTTTCAATGTGGTCTCTGACAACCTTCGAATCTGTTCTGACTATGAAGTTTTGATGGCCAAGGGCTTTCATTTTGCGAAGGCCCAGGAGCAAGGCTTCATACTCGGTGGTGTTGTTGGTTGATGATTCGAGGTTGCCGAAGCTTAAACGTGCTGCGTATCTTGTTTTTGCTCCCGAAGGAGACTCTATGATTGCAGCAATACCCGCTCCATCGTTGCACCAGGCCCGTCGCAGTGCACGATCTAGGTTTCAGTCGAAGGTTCCTCCTTGAAGGTTGGGGATGTCCAATCGGCAATGAAGTCTGCCAATACTTGTGACTTGATGGCCGTTCTTCTCTCGAAGTCTATGTAGAACTCAGAGAGTTTCGAAACCCATTTGGCAATTCTGACTGAGGCCTCTCTGTTACTGAACAAATCATGCAGAGGTTGATCTGTGACTAAGATTATCTTTGAGCTTCAAAATAGTGTCGAAGTTTCCGAGCAGACATGACTACTGCATATGCAATTTTCTCTAGCTCTGAGTACAGGAGCTTCGAGCCTACAAGAGCTTCGGATACGAAGTAGACAGGTAGCTGCTTCTTCTTTCCTTCAACTTCTCTCTCGAGCACGAACGCTGCACTGACGGCAGAGTAGGATGCTGCGATGTACAGGAGCAACACATCCTTCGGGTCAGGTGAGGTCATTTTGACCATGTTCTGAAGGTGATTTTTGTGTGCCTGAAGGGCTTCGCTTTGCTCGAGGCCCCACTCGAATTTGTTTGCATTGCGAAGGACCTTGAAGAATGGTAGGCTTCGGTTAGCAGAGCGAGGGATAAATCTGTTTAGGGCTGCTATCCGCCCTGTGAGTTTCTGAATGTCCCTGATGGACATGGGCTCCTCCATGTTCCAGAGGGCTTTTATTTTATCAGGATTTGCTTCGGTGCCCTTTGTGGACACAAGGCATCCTAGCACTTTTTCCCTGTGAACTCCAAAGATACACTTGTTGGGGTTTAAGGATAACCCTGCTTTTCTTAGGCTGGCGAAGGTTTCAGCCAAATCTGCCACATGTTTGATTCTTATTGAGCTGGTCACAACAATATCATCGACATAAGCCAAGACATTTCTTCTGAGTTGGTGCTCTAAGACCACCGAAGACATTCTTGAAAAAGGTTGTCCTGCATTCTTTAATCCTTCGGGCATCCTCATGAAGCAGTAGGTGCCAAAGGGTGTTATGAAGCTTGTTTTCTCTTTATCTTCCTTTCTCATCCATATTTGATGGTATCCGGAGAACCAATCCAGCAGAGACATCAGTTGACTATTAGCTGCATCATCAACGACTCTGTCGATTCTTGGCAGTGGGAAGTCATCCTTCGGGCAGGCTTTATTGAGGTCAGTGAAATCGATGCACATTCGCCATTTGCCATTCTTCTTTTTGACCGGCACGGTGTTTGCCAGCCATGTTGGGTACTTAACTTCTCGAATAACATTTGCATCTAGCAGTCTCTGGACTTCGGCCTTGACTGCTGCGACTTTTTCATCTGCCATTTTGCGAAGCTTCTGCTTCTTCGGCTTGATGTTTGGGTTGATATCCAAGCGATGCTCAATGATATCTCTGCTGACACCCCGTAGGTCACTGGCGGACCATGCAAAAACATCTTGATTCTTGCGGAGGAACTCGAGAAGTTCTTTTTCTTCCTCGGGCTCGAGGGTTGCATTGATAGTCACCATTTTGTCGGGTAGATGCACGTCAAGGGGGACCTTCTTGACTTCGCAATCTTCCTCGAAGGTTGCTTTCTCGTTGTCTCTTTGCTGCTCTTTGAAGGTAAAGGACTTGGATTCAGTCCGAAGGTTGTGGACATTTTTCTGGCCTGGTGTGTATCCCCACTCTATGTCCCGCGCAAGCTGCTGGTCCCCGCGGACAGTGATGACCCCCGCGGGAGCTGGAATCTTCATGCACAAGTACAGTTGACGAACGATAGCTTCGAACTTGTTGATTGTCCCCCTTCCTAGGATTGCGCGGTATGGGTAGGGCATCTCGACCACATCGAAGGTGATGTGCTCTGTTCTTGTGTTGGCTGTGTCTCCGAAGGACACAGGGAGTGACAGTTTGCCGATTGTGTTCACTCTCTTTCCTCCTAATCCCATTAAAGGGATATCCGAAGGCTGAAGCAGGCTTCGGTCGATGCCCATCTTGTCGAAGGTGTCAGAAAAGATGTTGTCTGCAGAACTGCCAGTGTCAACTAGTATTTTGCCAATCCTCCAGCCCTGAATGTTTGCCTTGATGACAAGAGCATCTGTGTGTGGGTAGCTGATGAGGTTGACATTTTCTTCGGAGAAGGTGATCGGAGAGTGTGACCACTGGGTTCTCTTGGTTAGACCTTCGGAGACGATGCAATGGACTTGCCTGAAGTAGTCTCTGCGTTGTCTCTTGTTTTCGAAGTCCAGGGTGGAACCTCTGGAGATGGGCATGATCATCCTGAAGGTTGGTAGTGCCGCGGGTTGGCTATTTGTGGTTTGGTTTTCTTGTTTTGGTGGGTGGATTGGGGGTGGTGGTAGTTGCTCTTGTATTGGCTGAGTTTGGGTGGCGGGTTGACTGGGTTGTGTTTGGGGGTTTGTCTGCGACTGCCAGTTGTGGTTGTAGTTATAGTTGAACATGGGTGGGCGGTATGCTTGGGTAAATGGGGGGTGGAACGAACGAAGGTTGTGTGTACTGTATTTGTTGAGGTTGAGTTTGTGGAGTCTGAGGCCATGTAGTATGCCCAACTAGCTTGGCTTTTTTCTCGGACTCCATTCTCTTAAGGGTCTTCTTTTTCTCCGGGCACTGGTTTGTTCTATGATCAGAGTCAGACCCGTAGAAGTGACAGAAGAATTTTTTGGGCTCACGCGAAGGTCCGCGGCCTCGGCCTCTTCCTCTGCCGCGACCTCTGCCCCGTGCTCTGGACGAAGGATGCTTGTCATTTGTGTGTTGCGGTTCCGACTCTGGTGTTATCATGAAGGGATCAAAGGTTAACTGTTCCTCATCATCTTGTGAGGGTTCCACATGTAAAATGAGTTGCTGAGCTGGCTGCTTCTCTTGCTGCCATATTTGCTGATTGTATTTTTCTGCCTGACGCATAATTCTTCTTTGCTCTACCCTTCTGCGATGGTCGGCATCTGACTTCGCGTACTTCTCTGATTCTGTATAGAGCTCCTCCAGGGTCCTCGGGGGCTCTCTTGTGAGATGAGAAGCAAGCTGGCCAGGTAGGAGACCTTCGATGCATTTCTCGATCGCATCTTTCTCTGGGAAGTTTGGGATTTGAGCCTTCTTCTGAACAAACCTCCGGAAATAGTCTTAGAGAGGCTCGCGGTCGTGATGTGGGCACTTGAAGTCTTTCACAGTGTTGATATTTAGCCTTCTGAATCCCTGGAAGTCCTGTAGGAGCCTTCCTTTCAGCTGGGATCAGTTATTGATTGATCGTTGGGGAAGGTATGAGTACCAGTTGGCCACAGAACCTTCACAAGCCATGACGAAGGACTTGGCCATGGTTGAGTCGTCACCTCCGGCCGAAGCAATGGTTGCTTCGTAGGCCATGAGGAACTGGGTTGGATCAGTTGTAGCATTGTACTTAGGGAGCTGTGTGGGCTTGTAGCCGAGCGGCCATGAAGTTTGTTGCAGAGCGACTGAATGTGGCGAGGTCGGGTCAAATGGGAGGTTGACCGGTGGTGGCCTTCGGTCTTCATTGTGAGCGAAGGTTGTTTGGTGGATGACGCGGTTTTCTTATTGGGCAGAACCTTCGGGCATTTCTTGGTATGCCCTCTACAAATTCTCAACTTCTGCCTCCATTTCTGCTAGTTTGCGCATGGTCTTGGCTAGCTTGTTTGCCTGGTCCAGTGCCCTCTTTTTGGTGGCGAGCTGAGCTTCGATGTTTCTTTTCTTCATTTCAAGGGCCTTGAGCTTGAGTGCTGCTTCTGTGAGCTCCGCGGATTGGGTTTGATGAGCTTCGGTGTTTTCGGTGTCTTCAACCGGATCTCCATGAAGAACAACTTCGGTGGTGATGTCTTCAATTCGTGGGTTGGCTTCTTCGTGCTGCGGTGGAGAGCCGTCGAGGACAAGGCCAGGCTGAGTGGAGTTGCTAGTGGTGCCGGCGGGGGCTTTCCTCTTCGGTGGGGCCATCGAAGGTTGTTTTTCGAGCTAGAACGGTGGGCGCCGCTGTTGGGATCTTAGCTTCTTAGATGCCCAAACAGGGAGCATGAATAGTATGAAAATGACAATAAAAGTAGGCACTTAATTCTCCAATAATAACCAAAAAATTCAACCCTTTACACAGTAGAAAGGAGGGGCTATTTATACCCCTAGCCCTCGGCCAGATATCCCTAAATTGCCCCTCTCCAACTCATGTACAGCTCACTTACAGCCGGTTTCGGGGTAAAATTACAAGATGAAAGGTGCACAAATCCGACCTTCTCACGTATTCACGTTTTACACGCATGCCTGTTTCAAAACGAAGGTCCCGGAGTCCTTCGCCTGGCTTATCCTCGGCAATAGATAACCTTCGGGCTTCGGGGGTCCTTCGGAGGTCATGGTCATGAAGGTTTCGTCTTCGAGCGATCAGTCGTCACCTTCGTTCCCGAAGGCGATCCCCTTGATCCCGAAGGTCCTGATCTCCAAGCCTGTGTTTCCGAGTGACCAACTGTCACTTTCGCATCCGAAGGTGGGCTCTCTGGTGTGGGGCGATCTCGCAAGCGACAGTCGCCCTTCGGGTGTGCTTGCCTTCCTTCGTTAGAGCCCTGCAAACGGGTTAGGGAGCGTCTCCGAGGGTGGATCGACCTCCGGGAGTCTATCTGAAGGTCCAACCCCCAACACGCAACATCTTGATTTTACTATCGCACCATCACAAAAGAAAGAGTTTTTTTTAGGGAAGAGGAGAGGGGTTAGCCCCTACCGATTATATATAAATAAACTTAAAAGAGGAGTTCTGCACAAAGTTTCTCAACCATTCATCTAGAAATTGTTTATGTTTCGGCTTGACTCGGTGTTGAAGCAGTTCGAGTTCCTTCTTAAAAGTGAGTTTGCAGGCATGAATTGTTGGGGGCACTCCTTGGAAGATCAAGTTATTTTTACCGTCCAAATCCCCCAGGAGAGGAGTATAATCAAACTCATGAAGATTGGCGTTCTTAGCTCAGCCTTGAGACGTTCCACTGCTTCGAGGGTGGTTCCTTGCATCGGTACTTGCACATGTATACTTGGCGTCTTGGCCCAGCAAAAGAAATAGTCTATTGGAACATCCAGATTTGTTTTAGCAACATGTAAAATCATTGATCTTGAATTAAAGTTCTGTAACATTCAAAAACAACTACTGCAACATCTCAAGCATAACCTATTCCAACGGAACAAAGAGGTCTTGAGATAGAAGAAAAAGGCCAAACGAAACAAATTGAAAGAATTAGTTTACACAAATGAATGATCCATCAAAATATCTTTGCGACCTAGTGCCATAAGTAAGGAGAGCTATTACAACAAATTTATACAACCGAAGAAACATGCTTCTCGGCGACTTCCTCCACCAATGATGTCGATGTCACCGCCTGTCCAAGCTCCGCGCTAATCAACAGCACCCGCACTATGCTACCTGAGTTGGACGGAGGACGTAACTGCCGTCCTCATCACGAGGGTCAGCGAGAAGCTGCGGACCTCGGCAATATGACCTTGCCTAATTCGTTCATCGCCGGCCCACCACCTCTTTTTTTAAGATAATGGATAATAAAATCCGGCCTCTACATCCAAAGATGTACACAGCCAATTAATACAGAGTTCGAAAAAATAAACAGCAAGCCGATAGTCTTTATCATAGATAAGGGATCTAAAGCAAACGTAAAAAATACTTCCACCCTCTATTGGTAATTTCTAAAGCAATCATCTCTAATTTCTTGCTCATCACAACGAGGATGTCCTTGGCCTGCTCATCACGCTGCAACTGGGCCCAAAAGCGTAGCCAATAAGCTCCCCTGAAAATAACCTGCATAATAGAGTTAGAGTTCATTCTTTTAAAAATTATGTCATTCCGGCATCTCCAGATAGCCCAGCATAAGGCAGCCAAACCAACTCAAATCAACGGCTTAATTTTTGTGTGTTGATTATTAAGCCAAGTACCGAACATGTGGTCAATAGATCTTGGTTGGTTCAGGTTAGTAGCATTGAAAATAATCCTCCAAATCATTTTCGCAAAAGGACAGTCAAAAAAGAGGTGTTGTATTGTTTCATTCATGTTACAACACAAGCATTTCTCACTCCCTTTCCAGTTTTTCCTAGCAAGGTTGTCTTTTGTCAGAATGACACCCCTTTGCAGAAACCAGAGAAAGATTTTAATTTTTAGAGGTATTTTCCATTTCCAGATCCTCCTATGTTGAAAAGGTGGATTTGTATCTATAGCATCAAGATACATAGACCGGACTGAGAAAAGTCCAGATTTTGTTAAAAGCCATTTAAAATAGTCCTTACCATCCACCAAGACAACATTGGAGACCTGGGCTACTAGGTTAAGCCACTCCATTAAGTTATTATCCACTAAAGACCTCCTAAAGAAAATGTTAAGAGGTCTAGAGGACATAACTTTGGAAACCGTTACATGACGATCCCGTGCTATATTATATAAGCTCGGGTAGCTATGTTTGAGGGGCTTATCACCGACCCAAGTATCGTCCCAGAACCTCGTGTTGGTTCCATCTTTAATTATGAAGCAACCTTTAGCGAGTACTTCCTCTTTAATATGCATGAGGCCCACCACCTCTTAGCTAGGCCCCTTAGACATGCCTCGAAACTGCTCAGCCCAACTCGCACCCCACGCTCTCTTGAGAAATCTGAGCGTGATGGAGGAACACGATGTGAGGCTACTGGAAGCAGGGGCGGATACCAGGGGGGCTAGGGGGGATCAAGCCCCCCTACCTCTTCAAAATCAATGGATCCCCCTCTAAGCCCCCTCTTAATTTTTAGGAAGAAATAATGAAGAAGAAGGGGAGATTAAAGGGAATAGAGGGGGGAGGAAGAAGATGACAAGGGAGATGAGCCCCCTCTAATTGTGTTAGCTGGATTCGCCACTGACTGGAAGCCTTTCGCTACCTCATCCTCTAGGATGGGGATACCCAAAAAACTACCATACCGGCGTACACTAACCCCTACGCTAACATAGCGTAGGCCCACCGATCCGCTACATTCAGCGGAGGGCTGGAGGCTCATAATCCGCCACAGTGCGGACATGGCACGGGAGCCGGGCACGCAGGGTCCGTCCGCGCACCATGCCCAACCACCAGCGCGGAGCAGACCGTCGCAGCCATGGAACTGGAGAGAGGGGGAGGAGCTTGGAGGCCGGGCCGGCGCTGGAGGCCATCCGAGAGAGAGAGAAGGAGAAAATGAGGAGAGGAAGAGAGAGCCGGCGCCCGGCGGAGAAAATGAGAGGAAGAGAGAGCCGGGGAAAAGAAAAAAAGAGAAAAAGGGAGAAAGAGAAAAAAGAAAGAAATAAAAAAGGGAATAAGAAAAAAAGAAAAAGGGGAAGAAAGGGAAATAAGAGAAAAAAGAAAAAAAGAAAGAGGAGAGGAGAAGAAAGGATATGGTAGTTGGAGATGGTTGAATAAAATATAGGGTAGTTGGTATAGAGTATGTGATATAGAGTATGATATGGGTTGTAGAAAGTAGTATAGAGTAGATAATTTTTATAAGCAGGACAGAATATTACATTTAGATATGAAAACCGAGCGCGAGGAGTGCGGACAGCCTGAAGCCGGCGTCGTGGTTATAGAGGTGACGTAGAAGACAAAAATGTGGATGCTATGACTAGGTGAGTAGAGCAGTATATTGATGTACTGTCCGTAGGAGTGAAATGTGTGGGTAAGAATAAATGATCCGAGTAGTGGGTCTGGTTGGAGTGAATGTATGGATGAGAATAAAAGGTCAGAGTGGTGGGCCTGGTCGGAGCGTCAGATGACCGTCGCGTTCGGTAATACTTGAAATAAGATGTCCAATACAGGACTAATTATCAGACGCCTCTATCCTAACATCTCGAAAAAACTATTTCCGTGACTTCCAGTTCTAGGTTCCTCCTTGCAGTGATCATTCGTGTTGTTCGTATCTGTCATATCCTCAGGCTGCGACGTGAAATAGGTAGCGAATCGGTTGCCCGGAAGCTGCTGGTGCTTGCCGCGCGGGGCACAGAGATGCCGGCCACGGAGATGGAGCGGGACGCCATGGCGCCATGCAGTGCCTCCATCCTCGCCGACCTCTCTCTCACTCAACTCGCGCCACCCGAATGCCTTCTTCAAGTACCCGCCCTAGCCACGGCTCCGTGTCCCGCCGTCGCTACCGCAAGCCCACACGCCGCCACTACCTTCCTGCATGCCCTCACGCCGCCGCCGCCGCGGCTCCGCACCCCCACCGTCGTTGTTCCGCCCGCACACCATCGTTGTCGCGGCTCCGTGCAGCACCACCGCGGGACCTCACGCCGCCACCGCGGTTCGGTGCAGCGCCGCCATGGCCCCTCGTGTCGCGACTACACCTCGATAGAGAGATGGGGAGGGAGAGAGGGAGAGGGGGAGAGGGGGGAGGGAAGGGAGGAAGAGGAAGATGAGGAGCTGGGGAGGAGACCTTATCAACACTCCTCTCTCGCGTCTAGCCATGGATTTGAAACCAAAGATCGTGGAAGGGAGGGGAAAAATAGACGCAAGATTAGGGGTGAAGGGGAGGAGCAAGGAAGACAAAGAGGGAAAGCAAAGTAGGCCCCCACCATGTGATGAGTGGAAGCGTGTCTGCGTGCTCGCAGCCTCCGGCCATCTGTGCGGTTGTGCGCACGGATGGATAAAAATATGGTCGCGTGTAGAGTAGTCACCTTGTCGGATATCTATCTATGGCCTTTAGTTGCATCCAAAATTCCAAAATTTTATAAGATTTTCCATCACATCGAATTTTTCAACACATGCATGAGGTATTAAATCTACACGAAATAAAAAACTAATTGTATAGTTTGCTTGTAAATCACGAGACGAATCTAATAAGCCTAATTAATCTATGACGGGACAATAATTACCAAATACAAACGAAAGTACTACATTGTTTTACACCCTAAAATTTTTGCAACTAAACACGGCGTATATCTTTATATCGGATTCAAATTTTCATATAAGAAATGAATTCAAATACATCAATTTTAGTACAGCTACAAACCATGGTACCCTCGAATGTTTGCGTCCCTGCAAACCGAATTGTGTGTACTGGCATGTAGGCCTGGGCATTCGGTTCTAACCGAACCGATCGGTTCGGTTCTTCGGTTCTTGAAGAAGTTCGGTTCCTCAAAAACAGGAACCGTTCGGTTCTTTTCAAGACTAGGAACCGAGAAATTTCGGGTTCGGTTCGGTTTCGGTTAAAACCGATGGAACCAAACTTTGTTGAGGACCCAGGAACGCGCACCGCCGCTCGCCGTCGGCGGCTTCCCTGCAGGGGACGGGCGCGCCACCACCGCCGCCTGGACTGTCGATGGGCGAGGACCACGGCTGCCCGGCCGTCGTGCGCCTGGCCTGCAGGGAAGGTGCAACGCCGTCGCGACCCGCTCGCCGGCTGGCCGCATGCTCCGCTGGAGGCCGCTGGGGAGGGCGGGGCCGCGGGCCCGCGGCCAGGAAGGGGCCGCGGCGGTGGTCAGGGAGGTGCCGCGGCGGCGGGCGGGGAGGGCAAGGCGGGATCCGGTCGTCGTCGCCGCCGCTGCTGAAGCGCCAGCCGGCGAGAAGAAGGAAGAGGCTCCGGCAGCCGTCGAGGAGAAGAAAGAAGAGGCGGCTCCTGCAGCTGCCGAGGAGACCGCCGCCGTAGCGGAGACTGCACCCCGGGAAGGTGCCGCGGCGGCGGGCGGGGAGGACGAGGCGAAGGCCGGGGCCGGGAGGTGCTGCGGCGGCGGGCGGGGAGGGCGAGGCGGAGGCTGCAGGCCGAGGACGAGGAGGGGCAGGCGGGCAGCGGCGGTTGCCGGGGAGGGCGAGCCGGCGAGGAGGAGGCCCGGGACGGAGGGGGGACGTGGCGGAGGCCGAGAAGGGGCCTCGGTGGCGGTCGGGGAGGGCCCTGCGCGGCGGCGCCAGGCAGGCGGCAGCCGTGGGGGTGGGGTGGGGGGGATGGGGGCTGTTGGGGCGGTGGTGGGGCTGGTGGGTAGTGGAGCTAGGGTTTTGTTTGAGCCTTGGCCATCTAATAGGTTTATGGGCTGAATGTGTGATGTGCTCTGTTCTTCGGTTAACCGGTTTTGGAACCGAAACCGAACCGAGTATTTTCGGTTCCTGAGAACCAGGAACCGAAATTCTCGGTTTCGGTTCGGTTCGGCTCTGGTTCTCGGTTTTTTTGATTCGGTCCTCGGTTCTGGGTTTTTTTGTGCCCAGGGCGACTGGCATGACACATCATCGTGAAAACTGAGGCATGCTGTGCTACGTATTAATGTCTCCGAGCTTGTCCATTCCATTTATTTTGTACTAGTTTATCAACTTGTGCTCTCACATGGGCTATCCAATAATTATCTATATAACACTCTTTAACCAAATAAATATTTTAATCCAGTACTGCAAAGATACATATTTATAGTTATGTAATTGTAATAGATTCGATAGGTTTAGTTACTAACAATTTTTTCTCACTTCGCATCACATCTTCATATATGTTTGGTATGTGTTTAATTGAACACTTCGTTTGAGTTATGTGAACAATATGAAAATTGGTATTCTTATCTCTTCTCTTATACATGAATATATGGTGACAAACACATTATGGTTAGTATGTTTATATAAATAATATATTAATAATGATAGAAATAGTAATTTAAAATTTTATATTGATATGCTTTAAGATTTTATTATAATAACATAATTTTGATTTGATTTGGAGTTCATTGTAACTTTTTATTATGTTATCATTGGATAATATATATGATAATTTGGGGGGTTATTTGATATTATTTTACAATGGTATAAGTGGGTAATTTACATAAAGATTAGGGGTTACTTTAGATTATTTTTTATAATGGCAGATGCGGGTAATTTATATACATATTTAGGGAGTTACTTTAGCCTATTTTCATAATGGCAAATGTGAGTAATTTAATAAAAAAGATAACAGATCCAATGGCTATTATGATTAGAATTGCCGAATGGATGGCCGAATGTTTCTAATTTTTGTGAGAATTTATAGAATTTCTCTATTTTTTTAGACTGTCCACCTAGGATCCTATGTAGCTTCACCTGGAGGTTTCAAAAGGAGTCTCCAATTAGTAACAGTAACATTCCAATACAAGAATTTGATTGAACAGGTGATTTTACATTACTGGACGGTCATGCTTTGTTTTCCCATAGTACAACTCTGTCATAAATTGAGCTGGCAACTGGTGGCTGTTGCATGTGGGGTTGCATGGATACTCGCAGCCAATCTCTCTCACTACCTGGCTTGGGCTCCTACCGAAGTACCAATCCCCAACAGCCTCCACCAGTGTCTGCTCCAAGAAAATCAAGACACGTGTCAAACGGAACGAGAGCATCATATTTACCCTGAAATTCACTTCAATTTCAGATACTCGTCCTCACCTTGTTTCCTAGCCTTGGGGCGACTGGTGTGTTCCATGGCGAGTTATCGAACCATGCCTGACAGTGGCTAAAGCATGAATCGATGAACCAGCTGCAGTTCTTGTTGTCCCCTGCAGCATTGAGGCCATCCACCATCGCCTTCCTAAATCCTATGAACAAACGAGCAGGTCGGAACGGATGCGTTGGAATGCGAAAAAAAAACAAAAGAGAACAGATAGATTGCATGCCAACCATTGAGCACTTGTATCTGCGAGGCAGGGGCGGATGCACACCCCGGGCCACCCGGGCCATGGCCCGGGGTTCGGCCCAATTTTTTTTCATTTTGCAGTAGCTTCTACCTCTGGACTTGAATCAATTGTTGAAGAAGGACTTGGATCAATTGATGAAGAAGAATAAATATATTACTTTGCGATGGCGCTTTTTGTATGTTATCTATCTTTCAGTTTATATTTTCATGTATTTTTTGAACTGTGAGTTTGTGGACGTCTATACTTAAAACTCGGCCCGGGGTTCGACTCAGTCCTGGTTCCGCCACTGCTGCGAGGAGTTGCAGCTGCGAATGTCAGCTCTGCAGCGGCGCCATGACTCGTCAGGAGATGATCTATCCGGTGCAACAAAATTCTGTACCTGCACACGGATCAAAACGATGCAATCACGGATAGCTCTTTTCCACCTTTGAAGTAGGAACTGAAAATGAAGTTGAAATGGAAGTGCTATGCCTGCCAAGAGTCATAGGCAGAGTTCAGGATAAACGTGGGCGTCTTGATGCTCTTGATGATCTCCGCAGGAAAGAAACACTGCATGGCATTTGAGCAACACCACTACTGAATGAACTTACAAAACAACCAGATCGATTTGCAGAGTAATATGGTAACGTATCTCTGTCGGGTCCTTGTTTGCTAGGAGGCAGTCCTTGGGCAAAACTTCAGTAACATTCTGGAGAAGGAAACAAAACAACCGGAAGATCATTTAGATTTAGTTAGCACATTCCCACATTGACGGAGCTCTTCTTTTCTTCAGTAACCATCCATGTCATGTTTGTGGCACTGATATCAATGACGAACGCTAACCTGAAGGTGAACGACTCCACTGTACACGGATCTCATGGACCTTTGCCCCCGAGATATCCTTTCTGAACGCACGCAGATGCAGTACAAGAGATGAGTAGGAGTAAACAAACAAATTTAATTAGTAGCAGAGTGGATGGATGGTCTTACACGTTCGGAAAGAATCCGGCGTCAGGAAGGCACTTCACCAAAATCTCCGGAGGAAACCGTGCGCGGAAGTCATTGCAGTGCAGCAGGGTAGCCAGACCACCAGCAGAGCAACCCGTAAGCAAGGCCTGTGGATGGCGGCGGATCACTTTAGTTCTCGGTCGAGTTGAGTTCATCAAGGATGACGACGTAGGAGTAGGACTGGCCTGTTCGGAATGGGCGAGCCCTTTCTGCATGAGCTCGTCAAGGACCGCCTCCCATATGCGCCGGCCTCTGAAGAAGAGCGTGCCGTTTCCATCCTGATCACCGTGGTGCGAGTCCCCAGCAAACGAACCCCCGTCGCAGTACCGAACAAACACTCTGTTCCAGCTGTAGAAATCTGGTAATCGCACATACATACACATTTATTTATATATAAATATATATGTATCTATGCATGCATAAGAAATCATATATGGCCCTGTTTAGTTCCAGCGCAAAAAATTTTGCGTTGGAATCTTACTAATTTGAAGTACTAAATGAAGTCTATTTACAAATTTTTTTGCACAGATGGGTTGTAAATCGCGAGACGAATCTAATGATGCTAATTAATCCATGATTAATTAATAATTAGCGAATGTTTACTGTAGCATCTCTGTTGCAAATCATGGATTAAATAGGCTCATTAAATTCGTCTCGCGATTTACAGCCCATCTATGCAAAAAGTTTTGTAAATAGACTTCATTTAGTACTTCATGCATGTATCGAAACATTTGATGTGACGGTTTTTTTTGCATTTACGGGATTTATGGGGTGGAACTAAACAGAGCCTATAAGAAAAACAGCAAACAGTTGTATGTGTGCAGGTCCGTACCAGGGTTCAGTGCCGGATCATTGCTAAGAGTGCCCGTGAAATTGATGTGTCTCTGCATGAACTTGGATGAGCCGAGGTAGGTCGTCCTGCGGTTGGAGCAGCTGCGCACGGTGTCGCACCAGCCTCCGCCCTCGAGATGGATGAGCCAGCTGCGCGACCCGGCACCGGAGCCCGTCTGCAGGTGGTACCCCGGGGGACTCCCGTCCAGGCACACTGCGACGCGTCGTCGTCTTAGCACGCAGCAGTGGAGGGGTGGTCGGAAGAAAGAGGATGCGTGGCACGGCGGCGCTGGGCGGCGTACCGGCGCCCTTGTCGTGAGCGGCGGCCAGGAGGGTGAGCTCCACGGGGTCCGGCGGCGAGGAGATGGGGCGGTGCCTGCTCCTGATCGTGACGCAGCAGGCGCTGGGGAGAGGGCCGAGGCCGGCGACCAGGAGGAGCGCGAGCGTCGCCGCGGCGCTGATGATGACTCGCCGTGGGCGCCGCGGCAGGAGGAGCGCCGACCGGAGCTCTGCGGCGGCCATCGCTGGAGTGGCCTGTCACTGTCTGATCTAGAAGCTCAGCATTGCAAAAACAACCGCGTCCCCTGCATCGCTCCGCCTAGGGGCGGCTCGGGCGGAACCTCACCCCGAGCGCTGCCGCCACTCCCCAGGCCCGCTCCACCGTCTTGCCGCCGCCCGAGTGGCCGCCGGAAGTCCGCGCGGCCTTGATGAAGGCGGCGGCGGGGCCCAACCCTACTCCTTCTCTCCTCCCCCCTCTCGGTGGTTGGCCCGTCCATGGCGACGGCGGTTGCCCTCGGCGCCCTGCGGCTGGATCCACCTCGCGGGCGGCCGGATCCGCGCCCTCGACGGCCGGATCTACTCTCCCAGTGCCTCGACGCGGTGGGGTGCGGCGTCGTCGGCGGCATGCGGCAGCGGCGGTCTGAATGCGGCCACGGTGCCTGCGGCGGCCGGGGCGCGGCGGCGGTGCCTGCTGCGGCCGGGGTGCAGGCGGAGCGCGGCAGCGGCGGCGCCCGTCGCGGCCTGGGAGCGGTGTCGGCGGCGTCTGCAGCAGCCCCTGCGGCTGCGGGAGCTTGGGGCTCAGTGGCAGCGGCATCCGCAGCCGGGGCGGCCGGTGGGGCGCGGCTACGGCGGCTTCCACGGCTGCGCGTGGCTTGGGGTGCGGCGGCTTCTACGGCCGGTCGGCGGTCGCTTTCTGGCCTACTGCCGTTTCTCCGGGGCTTGTCCGAGGTGATGGCGAAAGCTTGGACGGCGATGTCTGTGGACGCCGCTCCCTGCTTGGAGGCGTCCTTTTGCACCTCTCCGCCTATCCATTCCGGATGTTGCGGGTGAAAACCCAACCCACTGTGGGCTGGCGTCGGCGGCACTTCGGCGACACGACCTTCTTGAAGGCGACGCTAGGCAAATCCGGATGGCGGCGACGGCCATCGACAGGGTGTTCTATCTTACTTTCCTCTTTTCTTTTAAATTTTTTGGTCGTTGCTTGTGTTGGTGCGGCTCGCATCGAGGACCCAATCCGACCGGGCAGGATGTGCAGAGGCTCTGGTCGACGACCCAATCCGACCGGACAGAGGGAGTTGGGGCCTGGGTCGATGTCCCAATCCGACCTGGCCTGTGGGGATGAGCCGTGTCTCTGGAGGCTTTCTGTCCGCGCATGTGGTGCAGCGGAGATTTCAGCGGTGGCACGACGAAGGTGAGGTTTTGTAGTGGCCTAGTGGTACTATGTCACCCTCAATGGCGAAGCAAGTCCGGATCCCTGGAGATTCCAACGGCGGGAGTGGCGAGGCCCCCGTGCGCTTTAAGGTGGTGTCCAAGGAGTGGTGTGCGGCGGTGGATGTGGCAAGGCCCCCACGCGCTTGAGTTGTGGCCTGGGTCAATGTCCCAATCCGACCTGGGTGAGGAGTTGTCTCGGAGTTCCAGGATCCAGCGCGATGTTTCGGATGTTTGGGGTGCGTGGTGCGGCAGCGGTACTTCGGCGAGGGGCCCTGCTTGGTAGTGGCTCTGTCGGTGGGGTGCGGTGGGCTCCTCTGCTGACTTCTGCTAACGTACGGCCGGAGTTGGGAGATCGGCGATCGTGTGTGCGTGACCTGAAGATGACAGCGGCATGGTGGAGGAGTGGTGGTGGCTACTTGGCTTGCAGCGGACTGCGGCGGCCAGTCCTGCATGGCAGCGGCTGGTTGGCGTGGGACATCGTCAGGGACGACGGTGCTCGCGAGGTGGGCCGCTTGTCGGTTTCTTCTTGGATGGTGGTGCGGAGTGGTGGTTTTGTATGGAGTCGAGTTGAGTTGCGCAACCGTGTTGATGTCCCATTCCAACCGGTTGTTGTTTGAGTTGAGTTTGAGAGGAGTTGTATAGTCGTTTTGGCCGGTGGTGGTGTCGTTGTGTTTGTTGTGCTGCCCAGTTTAGGTGTTGTTTCTCTTTTTAATATAATCGGCAGCTTTCCTGACTGGTTCGTTAATTCGATTCAAAAATAAAAAACTTTATAGCCTAGTTCTGGACTGCAGACTGCAGTAGAAGCGAAGAAGCAGAGGAGCAGTAGCAGACAAGTCGTGTTGTGGCGTGGCGTAGGATTAAAATAATTGATTGGCTGCCTGTTTCTGCCCTTGCTTGCTTACGCTTATGCCCTTCCTCCCTTGGAATGTCCACAGGCAGACGCCAGGCCAGCTCTCTTTTCTTGGCAAGGATGTGGTGGTTGTGCAGTTGTGCCTCAGTGCCTGTCTGTTTCTTCGTTCCGTTTGGCGCCTTCAGTTATTCAGTCACTCGCGTCAGCACTCGTGGCATATCTGGCCTGTATCCGTATCGTGTACACAAGCGCAGCTAGTACTATATTTAACAGCTTGTTTCATGATTGAAACAGCATTTAATTGTACTTTTAGATCTTAGATCATATGAGTGACTGCATAAACTAAGCAAATACTTTTCGGTATTTTTGTTTTTGCAATTTCTCATACCAAATAAAAAAGCTAGGATGAACCTACCTTTATAACCAAACACAAAGTGGGTTATACCCATCCTCAAAAAATAAGGTATCTAACACACATGGTAATTTCATATATATTCATTCACATATATTTGGCAAGTCAAAGAGACGCCACCAAAAATTTAAAGGTGATATAACTTTTAATTGACCAAGATTGCCACAACCCAAAAGCTTCTAGGATGGCTACTTGACATAAATTAATTAAGGAAGAATGCTTGGAGTATATTCTAGTGGCATTGGCTTCAAGAATCTCATTGATGATGTCGGCAATGATACTCATACATATTACATAAAGTGGAGTAATTTACATGTATCTAACATACATGGTAATTTCATATTCATTCAAATATATTTGGCGAGTCAAAGAGACAACATCATTAAGAATTTAAAGGAGATATAACTATTAATTGATCAAGACTGTAAACATACGTACGGCTAGCCACAAATCAAAGGTTCTAGGATAGCTACTTGACATAAATTAAGGAAAAAAATGCTAGGAGCATATTCTGGTGACATTGGATTCAAGAATCTCATTGATGATGTCGGCAATGATGCTGAAGTGGGAGTATCTCACGTCCAACAGCTGACTACCACACGGAATCGGATCAGAGGTAGAAATTGAGTAGAAAAAAGCTACCTCCAACGATAATACACGTTACTTACAACGAAACACTCGCATGGCCAATCAGTGGCGATTGGCTCAATGTCCCAGAGATGATTTCTATTTTGACCCTCTCTAGGTATGCGCTGAGCCAAGCCAAGAGGCGAAACCATAGTTTGCTAGGCTGAATCTACCTGAGGCCAGTCTCAATGGGAAGTGTCATTGCACAGTTGCCAAAAGTACCACGTAAGTTTGACACTAGAATGACATAGTCACTCTCAGTGCACAGTGTCATGGCACAATTTCATAGACACCTTACAACATTAAAATAGTACAATGGTTGTGTGATCAAATGTACTAGAACTCAACAAAGACCATTCTCAGTGGGAGTGTCATCCCCGTGTCATGGTTTTGGCAACCGTGCCACGAGAGGGTCATGGTGATGACCCAGATCATCTCTCTCTCCTCTTAACTTTGTTGTCAAATCAGCAATTTTGCTGATGTGTCATAGTATTTAATAACCATGACACTCATATGACCCTTGCACTGAGACTCGCCTGAGAGCATGAAGGTGAGCTCTTGCTCCTAGATGATTTCTATTTTAAACCTCTCCAGGTGCCCTGAGCCAAGCCAAGAGGTCACGCCATAGTCAGCAGGCTGAATCTGAATCTGCCTAAGAGCATGACAGCTCACCGGTCACCATGCATGTCCGCTAGCTATGCGAATATACCACTTTGTTGAGAACCTACGGGGTGGATATCAGAAAGATGATCATCATTACATTGTCATAGGTTTACAGGGTTGAATTCGTAACTGAAATTTAAAATAAATATTGAGATATCGGCAGCATAGGCATCACACTGCAACAAGCTACAATTTAAAATTTCAAAATTCTAAAAGAACAAGTCCATATCCAATACAACAACAGGCAAGAGATTAGCAATTATGTAATTTTTATTTCACGTTGATGAAGATATAAGAAGCCTACAATTATATAAATATTATTTTCTAACCAAATTGCTTTGCATCTGATGATAGATAGGCCTAGATATAATCGGCTATTATCTTTTTCATCCTTATCACCCGTTATTGCCTTGGTAGGCTTCAATAAGGTCATCCAGATTGCAAGCAAAGATATAGAAAACAGCTAGAAAATTGAGGATCAAAGGATCTAACCATGGCTGATGTGAGTCATACACAACATGAATTATTTGCACAACAAAGCAAGTCTATGATCTACCAAGCGAGCTTGCCACGTATACAATTCCAAGTGGAAACAATATCCATAAGACAATGCAGGTCCATATATACATGGAGCTTTAAGAATTGGAGATTGGAGAATAGAAAAGAAAAGAAGATTATTGCCTTTTAATGGTATAAATTGAACATTCATCTGCATTATTTTCTTCTAAAAATCTAAGGATAAGTTTTCATACACAATGACCAAAACTACCAAGTAAAAAAAGATGCATCGCCCGTCAAAAATTCTAAAACTATTCATGCCAAAATATTTTAATGTAATATAAGAACGATGCATCATGAAAATATATAAAAATATACTTACATATAATATATTCCATTTTCTACTAAACTCAAGTTCTAAAAATATTTCACAAAATATAACTGGTGTAAAAAATATAGATGACCCATCGGTTTGGCCCATATAGAAAAAGAATATAATGGACACCATCTAGAAAAATAGCAAAAAATACTATAGCTACTCGCGCTATTTATGCGGGCCAGCTTGCTAGTCGTATATAGAGGATAAGAATATTTACAGTGAACAAGGCCTTAAATCCAAAGAAAGACCCTAGCTAAGATCATGCACAAGACACTTCCTTTAGGCCTGGACATTAATAAGAGAATTTAAAAATCACTGTGTCAATCGGAGTTACTCCTTCCGTTTCAAATTATAATTCATTTGACTTTTTGACCTCAAATTTGATCATTCGTTTTATGCAAAAAAAATGTGCAAACATAGTCAAATTGAAGTCAATCTTGAAGAAATTTTATTAATAAAGCAAACCACAATAAAATAATGAATATTTTGCATAAATTTTTGAATAAGATGTGTGGTCAAACTTGAGCTCAAAAAAGTCACACGAATTATAATTTAGAACGGAGAGAATATTTCTGAAGTGTGGCATTGGGATTCAATTTCTTTCATTTCGGACTCAAGTTCGGACACATGTAAATTGATGTGGCTTCGTCGTTCGAGGATCCTAGGATCAATACCAACATTTTTTGGAAAATAAAAGATCAAATGAACAACTATTAACTCCGCTGTCACTCTGGGCCTCAGGCAAATGAACAATAGGCCAACGATACTGCCCCATCCACCAACGGTCGAGAACAAAACGATTGCTGACATGGGAGCTATGTACACACGTGGTCGCTTTGCAGGGAGTATTCTTAGTATGGAATTACAGAAATGTTCGTTTTGCCATGATGGGTTACTACTGTTTATTTGTCGACTGCTGGCGTAGGTAGTCGAGCGCCTGCGCGAGAGTGGGCGCGAAGCGGGCGATGTCGACGCGCACGCTCTGCTTGTCGAGGTAGAACTCGGTCATCTTGTCCCACCCGCTGCGGTGCACGGCGTCCGGGTCCTTGATCGCCGGGTGCTCCGGCCCCAGCATCTCCAGCAGCGTGCTCTCCTCAGCGGTCACGCTGTAGTCGAGGTACCTGAGCCCCATTTCCTTGGCCGGCTCGCCGAACTCCAGCGTCGCGATCACGTCCATCTTCCCGTACGGCACCACCTGGATCAGCACCGCGCCCGGCGGCAGGAACGCCGAGTTCGTCAGCCCCGCGCCGTGCACGCCCAGCAGCGCGTCGAACGAGTTCACCGCCCGCGCCTGCTCGCCCACGGTCACGCCGCGCCGGAGATCCATCGCCACGGCCTCGAACCTCGCCGCCTCCGCCGCACGCAGAATCTCCTGCTCGTTCATGAACCGGCGGCTGTGCCCGCGGCGGATCAGCAGCAGCCGCGGCCTCCTGCCCCGCTCCCGGACCAGGCTCGCCGGCGCGTCGCGCGGGAGCGCGAAGACCTCGCGCAGGAACCGGGTGAAGTCGGGCATGGCGAGGCGCCCACCAGCTGGTGACCATTCAGGGATGATGCTCAGGTCCCTGTGCTGGTGGATCCCCACGGTGACGTGCGGGAAGCACCGCACATGCTCGTCGTCGTCTAGATCGACGACGTCGTACTTGGAAAGCCCCTGCAGGATGGTCTTGTAGGCCACCGGGTACCACGGCCGCATGTTGGTGATGAGGAACTGGACCTCGCCGGCGTACCGCCACGACGCGATGAACAGAGGCACCAGCACGTCGGTGAAGTCGTGCCAGAAGTTGCCCGTGAGCCCGCCGAGCGCGAACAGGACGGCCGGCACGCTGTAGGCCACCGTGCACGCCGGGGCGGCAGCCTTGTCCTGCAGCTGCGTCACGGTGACCATCTTGACGTCGGGCATGGTCTTCCTGGAGTACGGCCGGATCCTCCACTCGCGGTGCTCCGACCAGCTGGTGCTCGTCGGGACAAGGCTCACCGTCAGAGCTGCGCCATTGATGCGGACGTCGCCATTGATGCGGACGTCGCCATCGACTTCGCAGGTTTCGGAGTAGTAACCCTTGGTGTTGTACACCACCTTACCCTTCTCTGCTGCACAGGCCAATGCAACAGAAGGAAAACATTCACCTGATATCCCATCTGAAACTGAGCATGAGAATTTTATCAAAATGATGACAGGAATGCCTACGTGATTCACCTGAACCTTGAATCAGTGGTTTGTCCGCGATCCGCTGCACGTCTGAATTGACTACTGCAGATTAAGCAACAAGCAAGAATTGATCGTCAGTTTGTGGGCTACAGATAGAAATAAGCATAGGTTTTGGCACAAAGCCACAATGGTGCCAGAAGTGCTCAAATGTTTCACCAGGACTTTTAATCAGCTGTTTATCCGTGATCCATTGTGCTACCGTGGTGGCAACTGCATATGAAGCAACAAGCAAGAACACTTGTCGTCAGATCATGTAGGAAGGGCAAGGATCCTGACTTAAAACTAAAGAAAAGGTGAGGATGAAGAAGCTAGGGGCGAATCTAGGATTTATTGTTAAGGTGGTCCAATGAAACACTTTTCAAAAAATATTTTAGTGAATAAATCAATTTTAACTTATAAAAATATAGTTTTCCATATTTCACCTTCTCAATTCAAACTATCAATTGCTGTACATAAACAAACAAATTACCTTTTGCAATGACCAAATGTCTTTGGCAATCTACTTACAATTGTTACAAACGATTGGTTTCCTACCATTGAGGCCGGTGATGGAAGCCTTTTGCGAGGCAACGAGATAGGTGAGGAGCACGACGAGGACACCGACGACAAAGCCGACGTTGAGGTGGACAATCGGCACCCCAACTCTTGGTGCTCTTCCCGGGCCTCTCCTTGCTGCAGCTCATAATATCGCCTCTCCTGCTGCCTGCTGGTTCTGCACTTCTGCCAATCGTAGTGGTGGTACGGTGGTAGACTGGTAGTGAGTAAGGACGAGGCGGTGAGGGTTCGGATCGAGTTCTAATCTCGGGGGAAAAGAAGGATGCACAACTGCTCATTGTTTATATATTCTAAAAAAAACTGCACATTGTTTATCCGAACGGGAACAGTGCCGTTTGGCGCAAATTTTTTTTTATCAATTTGAAACCCAAATGCACGTTATAGGCGGCGTAGCATTGACCTAACAAGGTCTTGGATTAGTAGTTCGTTTTTTGATCGGGAATGGAGTAAATGCTTCACATGAGTATCTAAAACTTAAACCCTAGCCACTTTCGAGCGTTCTCGAGATCCGAGTCCCCAACAAGCGCTGAACCTGATCTAGATTGAAGTAGAGGGATGTGCCATGCATAAAAAGAAAACTACTACCGAGTTCGTTATCAGCATGAAAATATTATTGAATTTTTGGGGGCCTGTGTGCCTCGTTATTAGCTACAGACTACAAGCTTCTGAATATGTTTCAGACACAAACTACTCCATCCTGGATCACTTTTAATAATTTACATCCTGTCAACGCCAATGTGCTTTTTTGTGCAAAAAGTAAAAGACTGCCGCTACCGGCGAGGTTAGCGCAGAGTTTCGTCGGTTCTGGGCTTCTGGCAGGGTTTCTCTCATCTCTGGGCACAGAGAGAAGTCTTGAGGCCGGCGAGGACCGGCCATGGAGACAAGTGTGCTCTGGGCATGGGCTGATGGGCCGGTGTGGCAGCGGGGACGCCACAGCCGGTTGGCGTCAGAATTCGAGCGCTCAAAATTAGTAGTTAGGCGGGGTGGCTTGCTGCGGTCTCTGGTGGTGGGCAGGGAAGTTATATTTATTTTGAGTTATTGGGTCGACTTAAAATTTTAATAAAATGAATTAGAATGGAATTGTGCGTAATTAATTTAGGAGGAGAATTGAACTAGGATGGCATGCCATCATAATTATTTAGTTGACCCATAAAACACTATTGGGTAACCCACTTGCATCCCTAGTGGTGGGTAAATGAGAAGATTTGCATGCAAACTTGGCAATCTAGCATGATAAGAAGATGCTTAGCTTCAACGGCAATTCCCACTCGCACTGGCCTGGGATCAACTTAGTCTTGAAGGGGAGGAGAATACCATGGCTCTACAAGGCGGTGGGCGTGCTCGGGGCCTGGGGGCGTGTCCCAGTCTTCAGAAGTGAAGGCATGATTCGCAAGAAGACCAACGGACAAACACCTTTGTGACAAGAGTAACGTCCGTTGTGTTTATGCTTTGAACCTGTTGGCGTGAGTGTCCGCTCTTATAATTACTGCATGGCGTGAGTGTCCACTTAAAAATATCTACTCTCCGTCACATGAAGAGTGCAATTCTATTTTTTTTCAGACACATTAATGGTGATGTAAAAAGATTTTCATACGCTCATTTACTTGCAATACAGAGTTAGTTTTAGCATGCAAATCAAATCTAATCATTTAATTAGGTAGGTAGTTGAGATCCAGTTTTTAGGATTGCACCGTTGGTGGGATTTTTTTTTTCAAACGTGGAATTAAACTTTTCATGGGACTGAGGGAGTACGTAAGTTGAATCCAATACTAACGCGCAAGTTGAACCCTGTACTAATGCTCATTGGTACTAGTTGGTAAGTTAAATCCAATACTAACGCGTAAGTTTGAACCCGGTACTAATGCTCATTTAGTACCGGATCCAATTGATACAGGCGCTGGTGCTCGCATTTTTCTGAATTTATTTCAGAATTTCACCAGTGTTATTCTTTCACTAATATGCTATATGCCCGTCGGTAGCGAAGCGCTAGTGGTGACTTCGTCAATCTCGAGGATCTACCGGCTCAGTCTCTCGGAGGTGCACATAGGGTTAGTATTGCGTGTGTGTATTCATACGGGTGAGTGTGGGTGCGTTTGTGAGCGTCTGCGTCTGTGTCTATACTGTGTTTCGAAAAAAAAACTTATCAGCTGTTAGGATTTTGCTTTGCACCAGTAATTGAGCAAAAAACTTGTATTTCTCCCTTCTGCCTGCACCTTCCAAATGTCACCGCCCTTGAAAGTATTGAAGGAGCTAGTGAATTGTACAAAGTAGACTGACTTAGAAGTGTAAGCCCGGTCTGCAGTCCAATGCCACGAATTTCATCACTTCTATCAATCAGTTGCACCTGCTGTACTCCCACAAACTCCGCCATTCCATGTACAGTATCATGCGCCCTGCCCTCTAGTCCAGCTCTGATCTTGTAGCTCGTCCTTCAACTTCGTGTTCTTTTTCTCTACGCTAGCTTGTACAGCCTCGGTGCTAAATATCTTATCACTAGCGGAGCTACGTTGTGGCCAAAGGGGGCCATGGCCCCCTGGCTATGCAAATTTTGCACTAGGTGAATAGTAATTTTGGCACTGTTCATCAAATTAGCAGCTTAATTACCACATCTGGCCCCCCTGATTCAGTGTTCCAGCTCCGCCATTGTATCTTATTATTAAGCTCTATGATTTTAATATAAAGTTTATCTCCATTTGATTTCATATAAATATTATATTTTTTATAAAAAAGATAGACTTTATAGTTTAAGTAGTAACCGCTAGTAGAAATCGATATATTATGCATTTGTGTTGACGGTTGCTTTTTAAGCCGACCACTAGCACAAATCAATTTTCGGGTGATAAAAAGTGAGGTCCCAGTGCAAATCGTAGTGGTTGAATTAATAAGCCGAGTGCCATTTGACACTTCCTCACCGCTGCAACACGTCGCTCGATAAAAATACGAGGTGCAGTTTGTATATTAGGATCACTTACATATAGCGAGTATTCTTGCCACGCAAAAGGTTCGCAGAGTAACGAACTACTGCTCGATGCATTGAATTTGAAACGCATGGCTGTGCCCTGTCTCCTGTGTGTGGCTCCGGATGGATGCGTTCCTACTACTGCCGCCGGAGGTGGTCCATGGCCTCCGCGAGCGTGAGCGAGAACCGGGCGATGTCGAGGCGGACGTCCTGCCTGGTGAGGTAGATGTCGTAGAGCGCGGCCCACCCCCTGCGGTGCACCGAGTCCGGGTCCGTGATGGCCGGGTCGTCCGGCCCCAGCGTCTCCAGCAGCGAGCTCTCCTGCGCGGTGATGTTGTAGCAGAGGTACTTGAGCCCCATCTCCGTCGCCGGCTCGCCGTACTCCACCCTCGCCATCAGGTCCAGCTTCCCCAGCGGCACCACCTGGACGAGCACCCCGCCCGGCGGCAGGAACACCTCGTTCGTCATCCCGGCCCCGTGGAGCCCCACGATGGCGTCGAACGAGTTCACCAGCCGCGCCTGCTCGTCCACGGCCGCGTCGAACCGCAGCTCCGTCACCGCCACCTCGAACCCGGCCTCCTCCGCCGCCCGCACGATCTCCCTCTCGTTCAGGAACCGCCGGTGCGGCTGCCGCTGGATCAGCATCAGCCGCGGCCGCCGCCGCGCCGGGCTCGCCGCCGCGCCGCGCGGGAGCGCGTAGGCCTCGCGCAGGAACCGGGTGAAGTCGGGCATGGCGAGGCGGAGCCCCCCCGGCACCCGCTCGGGGACGACGCCGAAGTCCTTGTGCAGGCGGAGCCCCACGGTGACGCGCCGGAAGCACCGGACGTGTGTGTCGCCGTCGAGGTTCACGACGTCGTACCGGGACATGGCGCGCAGGGCGAGCCGGTACTTGCCCAGCCACCACGGCTGGACCCGGTTGATGACCAGCAGCTGGACCTCGCGCCCGTACTGCCGGGACAGGTAGAAGAGCGGCAGGAGCACGTCGGCGTGGTCGTGGAAGACGTTGCCGGTGTACCCGCCCAGCGCGAAGACGATGGCCGGCTTGTTGTAGGTCACCGTGCACGCCGGGGCGCCGTCGGGGCCCGGCAGCTGCGTCACGTTGAGCAGGTCCACGTGGGTGGCGCTCCGGCGAGAGTACGGCCGCATCTTCCACGCGCGGCGCTCCGACGACCGGCTCGAGGGGACGATGTCCACCGACCAGGCTCTGCCGTGGATGCGGACGTCGCCATCCAGCTCGCAGTAGTCAGACAAGCGCTCCTCCATGCTGCACATGACCTTGGTGGTGACCGCCTCTGTTCCACGCCAGCAAAGAAAAAAAATCCACCGAGATTAATTCAACTTTTTTCTAGTAATTAATATTAGTGATTATCAGCTATACACCCCCACATGCCGGCACAATGTTCAAAAGGTTCTCAAAAGAAAACTTAATGTTCTGACATTGTAAGCAAATTTGACCTCAAATATCAGTTCAAGTTCATACACTTCATCACACATTGGACGTCAAGAAAATTCTGAGTGTGGAAGCTTCCTAGAACACGGTCATTTGGTTTCTTTTCCCCCCGAAATTATAAACAACGTAGCAGGCGTTGTCACCTGTTTCACTGGGAGCTTGAATCAGCTGTTTATCATCCAGTATCTGTCGCGCTTCCGTAGTGGCAACTGCAGATACATCAGCAGCAAGCAAGACTTAATCAGTTCGTCGACTACAAGTTGGAGAAATGCACAGTTGTTGATGACACACCCACAAGCGCTCACCTTTTTCACTGGGCCCTTCTCCTTCATTCAGCTGCTTATCCACGAACCATTGTGCTACCGTTGTGACAACTGCAGATTAAGAAGCAGTAACCACACTATGCCGTCGGTGACCAACAGATGAGCACCTACAGCGGTTGAGCTAGGTGGAGCGAGTGATTCATTACCTCTGGTGCCGCCGGTGGTGACCGCCTGCTGCGAGACGAGGAGATAGGTGAGGACCACGAAGAGGACGCCGACGATGAGGCCGACGTTGAGGTGGCTCTGCACCCAGCTCTTCATGCTCTTCCCGGCCGGCGGGCTTCACCTAGCTAGCAGCTTCCTTCTGCTGCTGCTGCTGCTCTCAGCCTCTCCCTCTCTGTCAGCATCTATTCTCTCTTGTTAAACCCCGGAGTAGTAAAGCAACTGGCTGAGCTACCTCGAGATCCGAGTCAACCCCAATAATTGATTATAATAGTTTGTTTATTAGTACCCCGAATTCTATGTCCTAGGGTCAACTCCGATCCAATCCTGCTTAGAAGCTTCATTAATGCCCTCTCTTACCTGAAAGGCTGAAAGGAATCTCTGCAAGTGAGGCCTCCAGTACTCTCCTACAGCATGGTCACTACTCACTGACACAGTGACACTGGGTGTTGAGCACGAACTGGTAGCAAAACCTTGGGCTTACCACTGACCAACGTTCTTTGCATGCTTGCCAAGACTAGCTTCATTTGAAAACCGTGTCGACCAGTTCACTGATGGCTCGTCCGTGTCCCGGAGATGCATGATGCCAAATTAATAAAAAAAATGTCCAGCAGTTTCTACTACTAACAATAATTTGTTCATGCGACAGTAACAGGCTTCCTTTATTTTGCCATCTACTGAACGCTGCCCCCATCCAATACTGTTGTGAAGTACCGACGGCAAGTCTTTTTATTTCTTTTTTTTATTTTTTGAGAATCAAGGAGCTTCCATTGATTAAAACCAGCAGCACTGTAATCAATATCTAGGCATCTACAAACTGGCGAGAGAGTGCTTCATAAACCTCCTGCTAAGCTCCTTCATATCGTTGATAATCGGAGATACTTCGGAACTCGGCCCTCAAGGTTTGCCTACAAATTTTTGTTTTTTAAAAAAAGGTTTGCCTACAAATTAGACGAAACCTGTTTCTAAAAACCAGATGCTGATGGAACTCCGTCCTTGCATTGATCAGCAGGAAACTGCATTCCTTCCTTGCATGCAAACGCCCCGATTATCCACTCCATTGTGAGAGCGTTAAGACTGACAGTACCTAAACCATTTTGTACGTCGAGCTCCGTGGAAGTCTCTGTCTCTCGTACGATCACGGAGCACACCATGCCCACTGCACCGACGACGTACGGCGGGTGATCTTGTGTGCAATAAGTACACAACAAGCTTGTGTCGGCATGCGTCTGGGCTCCGAAGCAGTAAAAGATGGTAAACCGTGTGCGTGCTCACCGATCGGGATTAACAAGTGCTGAAATATCACCGGCGCGGCGTTGAATTCCCGGCCTTTTCCACTTCCGCTTTGTATATTGTGTACTCCGGAACTACGGACTCTGCGAGCTCTTGGAACCAGCTGTTTCATTTGGCTCTCGATTTCCTTTGTGACCTTGGAGCCGCGGCGAGTATAAGAATGCAGGTCGGCCACAGGCTTGGGATCATCGTGTCTGCAGATCGATGGACGACGACGCCCGGTGTGAGTGAGCTAGCGATCGGGAATCGAGAGTGGCGCTGGCAGTGCTTTCACATGCTAATGGTACATACAGCAGCATGTGCTTGCGGTCAAATAGGCTCAAATTACGGAGGCCCGGCAACAGTGGAAATCGATCTCGAGATCCGATTCCTTCCTTCCATACAAGATCGACTAGCAAGAAGGTGCAGCGCGCAGGGAATGAAGAAGAAGAACCATGCGAGTGGGGTAAACATGCTTGCAGTGGAAATTTCTCATAGCAGCGTGGATCGACGTCGCCAACACAATGGCGACGTAATGTAAACACGCGATTCAGGTGCGGACGAGATGGTGGGGGAACTGGGAATTGTTCCCGTGTGAAGGGCTAGCTACAGGTGCGTGCAGATCATTGGCAGTGCCAGCTCCAAGCTAGCAGCAGACAGTAGGGAAAGGGGAACTGGGGTAACACTGCCGTTGACGACTGACCACACGGGACCGTAGGGAGCCGCTGGAGAGTGGAGACGACGGATGGGAAGGTAGCCCGGCCGCCCGGGGGCCCAACGCCCAACGGAGGCCGGCGTCCGGATGACCCTGCAGTGTGGGGCGCGGGATTGCTGCCGCCGGCCGCGGCCAGAGAGGGACGACGCCAGGACGAGGATCAAAGACGCCGCCATGGGCCGTGGGTCTCAGGTCTTCTCTCTCTCTATTGGGCCGTCATTGTCAACGGTGTCATGAAAGAATATTTTTCATGACGGCGAGATGACTGGCCCGCTTTCACCAGCCATTTTGGGCTGGATTTGGCTCGTCGTAAGAGGGATGATGAGCCACATCCATGATCCATCATGCCGTTATAGCGCGTGGGCCGGCCCTCGTCAACCTTAATTAATTAAGAAATAAAAGTTCCTTTTGCCTCTGAAACTTGCCGACCAGCCTCCTCGAACTTTCGAAACCGATCGCAGTACCTCTCTTAGAGCGATTTTGAGGGCGATTTTACTATTTTTCTTTTATATTTATTTTAATTGAATTTTTAAAAATTCATAATAAATCACAAAAAATCATAAAAATAGAAAATCCAATTTTGTTGCACTCCACATGAGTAGATATATGCAATGAATATATTATATGGTACACTTTAGTACAATTTTTTTGCTATATCTTTAGATATATACTTTTCTGTAATTAATTTATAGCTACAATTTTCATCATCCAATTAATGTGAAATTTTTATGATGTACTAATCATTATATAATTGAGCGGTAGTAAAAATTTTATGATTATTGAATCACGTATGACTGATTTATTGATTTATCTAGGTTTATCTATAGATTCGTCTAGATTTTTCTATAGATTTATCTAGTTTATATAGATAAATCTATAGATCAGTCAAACAATATTAAATAATTATAAATTTTTACTATAGCTCAATCATATAATGATTAGTCCGCCATAAAAATTTCAGCATAGTTGGACGTCGAATATTGTAGATATAAATTAATTATAGAAAAAATATATATCTAAAGATATAACACAAAATTGTAGTATAATATACCATATAATATGTTCACTGTGTATATCTACTCATGTGGAGTCAAAAAAAGTTGGATTTTCTATTTTATAATTTTTTGTGAATTACTATATTTTTTTAAAGATTCAGTTAAAATAAACATAATAGAAAAATAGTAAAACCGCTCTCAAACCCGCTCAAGGAGGTCATGCGACCGGTTTCGAAAGTCCGAGGAGGCTGGTCGTTTGGTTTTAAAGTTCAAGGAGGAAAAGTGTACTCGACCCAAAGTTTAGAGAGGCAAAAATGACTTTTTTCATTAATTAAGGAATTCCATTAATTAACTGCAGCCACGAGGAGAAATTCAGTTCGGCCCAAGAATGTCAGCCCGCGGGCCCCACCAACATGCATGCTGCGACCGATAATATTCGGCCCAGCCGCCGCCGCCCAGAAGGCCGGAACCCGCTGTTTTTCTCTCTGTTGCCCACTTCCACTTGCGCTTTGCACCTCAAGATGGCAACGGGTATGTACCCAACGGGTAGTAGCCACCCATACCCGTACCCGCCAAGACTAGATTTTACATGTTGGGTTATCCTTACCCGCACACGGGTAAGAAAATATTTCCATACCCGTACCCGGCGGGTAATTTATACCCGATGGGTAACCCGCACCCGAAAGCATACCCGACAATTTAAGTTCACAATTAAAGGGAGACCACACATATTATAAGTTCACAAATGCAATTAACAGATATGACATCAAAAGCGGAGCTGCAACTGCGGGCGCGCGCCGACTAGAGCTGCAGCTGCGGGCGTCTCCACCATGGCTCCGACCCGCTCGCCAACGGGAGCTGCAGCTGCGGGGGGCGTGCGCGAGGCCGCAACCCGCGAGGCGAGGGGCGAGGCCGCGAGCGGTGAGCTTGCCCTGCGCGCCTGCGAGCGCCGAGGGGGCGCCGACCGCTGAAGCGCGGACGCAGAGAGGAAGAGGGCGAGAGGCGGAGGCGGCGTGCGATGCGAGGGGTGAGGCCGCGAGGGGGGCGCCGCGGCTGCGGGTCACGGCCTCACGGGAGGGTGGCGGCTGGGAACTTGGGAGTAGGGTGAGGGAGGGAAATAGAGTTAGAGTTTCAGGAGGGCTCCCATTATATATACTAGGCTGTCTTAATTAGACTGGGCCATATGGGCTCAAATGTGTTAGAGATTTAGGCTAGTTCAATTTTTTGCTACGGGTACCCGCGGATAGACGGGTATGGGTACTAATCATCCACACCCGTACCCGCCTACCCGACGGGTAAAGGATTTTGCCCAATAATATATCCACAGTTTCTACCTGTCTGGCTGTCTTTTTATCGGATAAAACCCGTTGATTATTCGGATTTCGGATATCCATTGCCATCTTGATTTGCGCCTAGCCCAGCCGATTATTCGGATTTCGGATATCCATTGCCATCTTGATTTGCGTCTAGCCCAGCCGGCGGCTGGCAGGAGTCTCAGGAAGTCTGACCCGCCGCCCTCGCGTTCTCTTCCCTGGAGGTTGACCCGGCTGGATTAGCGCCGCGATTTCCTCCGCGCGCCGCGGGCGCTCGTTCTCGGTGCTCCCCTTCCCCTGCCGCTCATGCACGCTCGTGGTGCGAGACATGTTCCAGCTTTTGCTTCAACTTTTCAATTCCTCCTTTTCCTCCCTGGCCGTTGCCCTTTTGATCTCCTTTTCCAGTCAGTCGACCAGTGAGCGAGATGAGCACTCCGTCCGCGGCTCCGCGCCCTGTGATGACGCGCACGTTTGCGAGAGGGAGGCCGCGGCGGCGAAGCCAAGCCGGGGTGCCGGGACCCGCGGTCAGGCAGCCTAACCTTCCCCGAGCTTTCTGCGTCGCCGGCGGCCGATCCATCATGCAGCGTCCTCAAAACTTCTACTAGTACTACTGTCCATGTTCCCACGGGAGGTCGCCCGTTTCGTTCCCCTCCCTGCCGGACTCTGCCAACCAAGAATAACCATGTCCGTTGACGAAGCCTGCCCCGTCTCACCCGGCTCCGGCGCGGTCAACGGGAATCCGGCAACCGATGGACGCATCTGAAAAAAAAACATACTACTACCAACTCTAGTGTGGCTGAGAATCCCACCGACGCGTTGACACTTGACACCACCGCGCGCCTGGCGTGGCGTCGCATCCGGCGTGGGCAGCCCGTGGCTCGTCCGGCGGGCACCCCCGAGCCGAGCTACCGACCGACGACGCGAGACTGCCGACGCGGGGGACGGACGCCGGGACGACGCCTGCCAACCCCAGGACGCACGTCACCAGCTAGCTCGAGACCAGACCGCGGCGCGCGCGCCGGCCGCAAGCAGCGACGTCGTCGTCGTAACTTTTGTCAATGAATTCCGGCCGGCGGCCGGAAATCTGGTCGCTGACAACAACGGGGGAGCACGGCCGCCGTGGTGCCCCGCCCCCTCGTCCCCCTCCCCGCGCCGGACGACGGGGGCCGGACCGGAACGCGACGGCCCCGTCCGGGGGGGACGGGGAGGGCGCGTACGACAAGGGAGCTTTTCGGCAGGCGGCGACCGCGTACGTACGTGCCGGCCCGGCCCCTCGCGACGGGGTCCTGGGGAACGTTCGGACTGGTCGGTCGTGCCGCGTGCTTTTCGGGTCGAGTTTGCGGACTGGACACGATGGGTACGGTGGCGGTCCGTGCTTGGCTCTTCCTCCTGTTTCGCCCATGGCCCAAAACGTGAGGGGTACTGTAGCATCGAGGAACAAGCATGGGGTGTGCTCCACCGTGTGCGCGTCGGTACAGTACGGTCAGAGGAAGCGCGCGCGGCAGGGTTCACACACTCGCGCGCTGTACAGCGTCTTCACCAGCCTTTTGTTGCGGGCTCTCGGGTGGTCGGAGGAAGCGTGCACCACCGGAGCACGGAACAGGGGGCGGCAACAAGCCAAGCAGAATGGCTGGAGAGGCGTTAGTTGGACCCAAGTAGAAGTGGTGGCCACGACTCGGCCTGACTTTTGAGCGCCACGGATTATTGGTCTGGTGGTGAAATTTGACATTCGGAAGGTGGGGGAGGAGTACTGTCCATCGTACACGGACACGTCTACGCTTGTTAATTTTTTTTATCGAGGATATACGTTGCTCGAGCTCCTTTGTCAATTGCGCGGTGCTATTGATCAAACTGAGCATCCGTTAATATATATACATTTTTGCCTCCAAGACGCAGTGAGCCAGTGACGAGTGACGACGACACACGACGTCTAAGTGGTGCCTCCATCCTCTCTCTTCATTTTGAGCATCACTTAGACTAACTCCAACAAGAAAAGGCAAAATACGACATGCATATCGCCATTTGCATTGTACACAGTAGATGTGTTGGTTACGCATTTTTTTTCGTCTCCAACACTTAAAGCAAATCGGCCTCGCCTCCTCCGCCCATCCCACCCGAGCCCACCGGCGGCGTCCCCTCCCCAAGCTCCGGCCCGCCGCTCCGCTCTGCCCGCCACGGCCGCGCATCCGACGCGGGGTCGGTGAGGAGGTGCGCCGTTGCGGCGGTCCCCTCCATCGAGCTCGCCGCGGAGCCCCTCCCCTGGAGCTCGCGGCCGCCCCGGCCCCTTGGAGCTCACGGCCGCCGGCCCTGGAGCGGTGGCGTGGCGTGCGGCGGCCCTGCGCCCCTCCCTCGCAGCGGCCATGGCGGAGGCCCGCGCGGTGCGGCGTCCTTCTCGTGGGGAGTGGGCCTCCTCACCTCTGCGTCTCGCTCGCCCCGCGGCGCGCCCCTCCTCCCCACCTCGAGCTCGAGCCTCCTCCCCTCCTCCCGCCGGTGGCCGCGGAGGACGAGGGGCGTCGGCGGAGGGAGGAGCGAGGATGAGGAGCTCCTGCGCGCCGCCGGCCCGGGGAGGGGAGCCGAGCCGCGGGGAGGGGTGGGCGCCAGCGCGCGGGCCAGCACGAGGAGGGGAACTGGAGCTTCGGCGGCCGCCGCCACATCCACCGCGGTCCCGCCGCGGCCGGAGGAGGAAGGCCGCGCGGAGGTGCGGTGAGGGGTGGCTGGCGGCGGAGGCAGGAGGGCCCGGGGGGAGGCCGGCGCCGGTGGAGAAGGGGGCCGCCGTCCGCGCGCTCGCCCGTCGCCACGGAGGGACGAGGCTCATGGCTGGCGGCGGGGGAGAAGGAGGCCGCGGAGGCGGCGGCGCACGTCGAGCGGCATGAGCAGCAGGAGGAGCAGGAAGGCAAGAAGGGCGTCCGCGCGGCGGCACCGCCCCGGCCCGCTCTTCTCCTTCGCCGCCCGCACCGGCGTCCCCGCCAGGTTCCGCCCGCCTCCGCGCCGGGTCGTCGTCACCGGCTCCCCTCTTTCCTCCGCGCCGGATCGAGATGCATTCGAGGAGAGAGGGGATGTATTTTTGCATCCCCTCTCTCCTCCGAAGGGAAAAAGCATCGCGCGATGCATGATCTGTTGGAGGAGCTCGCGAACATGCACAGTAGCTAGCGCGAGGCAAAAATGCTTTTGCCTCGCGCTGTTGGGGTCATTCTTAGGCCACGCGTTGTGGAGAGGCTATTGCTAATAGTCCACGCCCCCCCGCTGAGAGGCCTTGTGCCTCTGGTTAATCCGTCGCGATTACATGCGGAATTTTTTTTTTAAGAAAAACGAAGGATTACGCAAAGATGGTCCCGGCGCACGTCTACCGTCACGGGGGAACCGAGCGATGGAGCGACAAGAGTGGTAGGACCGTAGGAGAATGCATCATGCATCGCATCACGCCTAATTAATTCAAAATGGTCCCTGCGTGCAAGGACGGCCAGGAGTGATCCCCAATCACATCGCACGGCCGCGGATGGTCCTCGGAATTTCATACCCCCAAACTCCAAATCATTCCTCGCCTTGCATTGGTACGTACGTGCCACTACGTATGATAACACCGGTATTATTCCCCCACCAACCGGTTGCCCCCCAGCACGCTTGTACAGAACCGGCTGGGAGGCCTCACGTGCCGCTCATGCCATCTAGTATAAGCGCATATAACCGGCCGGATGACAACCAACCGCACGCGTCCGTGCACCGTGCATAGCGTTGCTTGGAGTGGGTGGTACTAGCAACAGGATTAATGCTCCCTCTCACTATAAATAAGTGATGTTTTGGATGTCTGTGGACACTGTCTTTTAAAAAACAACTTTGACTACTGCGTTTTGTTATAAAAAAAATTACTAGATGCTAACTTGGCAGAAAAAGAAATATACAGTGTACTTGTGTTACGGGGCAAATTTATTTGCATTGTCATCTTCAAACATTCGAAATTAACACAAATAAAAAAAGTAAGTTTTGATAAAAAGATTAATTAGAATAATTAACTCAAGTGGAAGGGTACCAGAAATCAACCCCAAACTATAATATCCAAAGCATACATCGAAGGGGTCGGTGTAGGATCAAGAACACCGACTAGAGGGGGGGTGAATAGGCGGTTTAAAATCTAAAAGCAATAACACTAGAGAAATTTAATTAGTAACAAAGGAAAGCCCTATGTCATGCTATTACTATCTCTAGATGGGTTTGCAACCTAGGGTGACAAGTCACAAATCAAGCTCTAGTAAAGTAAATTGCTCAAAGTAAGAACAAGTATTAAAGAGAGCAAGAGAAGTAACCAAGCTTGACACAAGAAATTATCCCGTGGTGTCAATGACTTGCCGGTCCCCCCTAATCCACGTTGAGGTGGATTCCAAGAATCAACCGCTCCTCTATCAAGAACCTCTTGATCTTGAGCCGGCTTGAATCAAAGAACCGCTCCACACCTCGATTCCACTAGAGTTGCTCTTCACCATTCCGGTGAGGTGAGCACAAAACCTCTCACAACCGAAATCGGGGCTCCTCAACAATCTCCTTGGAGGAGCTCCACGAAATCCACTTCTCCAAGCCGTCTAGGGAGCGGCAACTCCCAAGAGTAACAAGTTGACGACGCTTGCTTGAAGTATCCCTAATGCCACAAAGCTCAAACTCTTGATGCAATGCACTAGGAAGCTCTCACACTCTCAAAAATGCAATCTCTAAGCAAGTGTGTGTGAGAGAGGGATGCCTTAGCTCTAATGTGTCAAGAATGCTATCCAAATGGCCAAGAGACCCACCCAATGCCCGGGCATTGGGTATATATAGACATCCCTCCAAAAACTAGCCGTTACACTCTTTTCTGCGAAGTCGCGGACCGTCCGCGGTTCAAAAACCGGACTGTCCGCCGTTATAAACCAGTGAGTCAGAGTGCATTTAATGTGTGTCAGAACTAGCCGTTAACCCCTGGCGGACCGTCCGCACCCTAGTGGCGGACCGTCCGCAGTTAAGAGTTCCAACCCACCAGAGACTAACAACGTCTCTGGAACAACTTTGAGATTAGCCTGCGGACCGTCCGCGTCTCAGGAGCGGACTGTCCGCAGTTTAACTTTTCAGCCCAAACCAGAGAGACACCCTTTCTGGTACAAATATGAAATACAGTGGCGGACCGTCCGCCCACCTGGGCCGGACTGTCCGCCAGCCCACCAGAGCCTATGCAAGCTCTCTGGAACGGTCGCGGACTGTCCGCCCATCTGGGCCGGACTGTCCGCCAGCCCACCAGAGCCTCTGCAAGCTCTCTGGAACGGGCGCGGACTGTCCGCCCCTCAGGCGCGGACTGTCCGCCGTTACTCAGTCAGCTCTCGAACTTAGTCTATTTCAAATCTTTTCAAAACGCCGTTAGCCCTCATGTATGCAACTAGACATTTTGAGCAAAATGGCACTAAAGACCCGTCAAGCATGAGTACACAACCCCTCTTGATAGTACGGCTATCTATCCAACAAATCCGGTCACTTTTCATCCACTAAACGCCTTGTGACCGGTAAAACGCAAAAGCCCTAGTTTATACCTTTGCCTTGAGTCCGAGCTTTGCTTATCACCTCCAAAACTCCATACGTTCTCAACCAAATCTCTTTCACTTGTGGATCAACCTATACTCATTATCTCAAATGAATTCGTTAATCCACAAACCGTTGTCATTAATTACCAAAACTCGAATTAGGGGCCTAGATGCTTTCAATCTCCCCCTTTTTGGTAATTGATGACAACACTAAATTTTGGAGTGATAAAAGTTTTCAAGTCAACTTTATACACTAGGCATAAGGTGGACTTGGAATTGAACTTTGGAAGAACTTACTCATTTTCTTGAAAATTTCAGAATATGGTATGAATAAATTCACCAAGTTCGATGAGTAGAGAGAACTCCCCTTGATATGTGCATATTAATTTTCATGAATACCAAGTACACATATATATTTGAAACTTTTGACGGAGTTTTCCCTACAAGTGGAAATCGAGGCATACAAGATACAAGATATATATGATATGAACTTTAACATGGTTAGCACAACCTCACAACCACAAGATGAACATATATAGATAAGAGTAGCATAAACTAACATAGTTCATCACACAATACAAACCAAATGTTCAAATCCAAACACAAGTCTTAAATAGAGTTCATGGAAGACACAAATAAACAAGAGTGGCAAGCGGAAGCTGAAAACGAATGATCTCCATTAGAAGTCCATGAGCTCCCCCTAGATCAAGCACTCCAAAGCTCCTTCTCCCCCTTTGGCATCAATTCCCAATAAGGTCAAACGGCTGGTGGAGGAGGTGGCGGTGGGTAGAACGGCTGGTGCGGGTAGAACTCTGGAGGCGGCACTGGACCCGGAAACACTGAGTAGAAATGATCAGTAAACCCTGTGAAGGCTGTGCTGAAGGCATCAAAGCGCTGCTCTAGTTGGTCCTGTCTCTGCTCAAGCTGCTCAAACTGCTCAGAGGAGGGCAAATCCTCAAAACGTGAGTCAAGAGCTGCTATGTCTGAGTGTAAGCTCTCATGAAACCCCTGCATCTGAGCCATCATGGGCTGGAACATCTGCTGCTGCATGTTTTGGAAGTTGAGGTTCATCTGATTCTGCATCTGATTAGCTAACCCCGCAATCTGAGAGGACATGCTTTCCTGCATGGATGCAAAGTATGGGTCAAAGTAGCCAGCTGGAGGGGCCCACTGCTGCTGTGCTGGAGGATGCGGTGGTGGCATGGCATGCTGAGCTCCAGCTGCTCCCATATGAGCATCATCATCACTATCATCTTGCCCTTGTGCTTCGGCATCCATATCATCTCCAGGGAAGGGAGTCAAAGGCCTCAAGAGAAAAACATTGTCATTCTTGAATGGCCTGAAAGGAGTGTGCTTACTTTCACATAACCCTCTGAAGCTAGTCTTCACCTTGATGATGGACATAATGTATGGAGCAAAGTACAAGTTCATCTCCATGTTAAGCCTCAAGTCTGCAAGCTGATCCATGATAAGAGCAATGACATTGATTCTATTTCCATTCATGATATGAGATATCACATTCCAATAGTGCCCTCTAACCTTGTCCTTGTTGCCACTCTTAGGCATGAATGTGACTCTGACAATTTTATTGATCACTGCAGGATGATGCCTCAAACCCTGCGTACCCCCAAAAGTTCTAGCAATTCCAAGATGTGCAGGCTCATAGAACATGGGGTAGTCATTCTCATCTAGTGGGTTTTCTAACACAACATTCATACTTTGCTCACTATTGATGAGATTATAATCCAATTGATTTGCCTCAGCAAATTGTGCAAATGTAGCACCATAGTTTCTTTTACCAGTTGTCCACCTAAATGTTTACTCAACCATGTTTATCTCTAGAGTGACATAGAACTGGTGTATCACTGTTTCATTCCAATCACACCTATGCTGCAGAAAATTAGCTATCCCCATTTGCTGAAATCTATCCACTAGATCAGACATGACTTGATGTTGTCTCATATAGCCTAGGTCAATGGTCTGATGTTTGAATACATTTTTCTTAACTAGATGACCAAAGTAAACATCTTTTTGTACCTCGGTTTTGAAGAAGAGAATGTTGGTGTCACGAGGCAAGCTGAACTGATCCACTGCTCTTACATTTGCATAGCTTTCTGCAGTCCACTGTCGGCTAGGTAGATCTAGCCCCATCAAATCTGTAACATCATTGTCAACCCCCTCAGTATCTTCCTCTGAAGACTCCACCAATATCTCCCACTGAAGATGCAGCAGCCATCTCACTAACATTTGGAGTATAGTCCACATCATCCGAGTCATCACTGTCCCTTTGTCTCTTGGAAGTCATTGCCTTCTTAATTTTTGAAGCAGTGGCCTTGATGATCTTCCGGGGTGGCCTGAGATCAAGATTTAACCATAAGAACAATTACTAAAGTTATAGAATCAATCCTTAATGATATAACTCAATTCAGCACTGATCCAAAAAAAACTGATACTAGCGGACCGTCCGCACTTCTGAAAGCGGACCGTCCGCGGTTCATGAACTACCACGGCGGACCGTCCGCGTCCAGCAGGCGGACTGTCCGCGACCCATCTGTTCTGCGCAGGAACACAAAATCGCCCTCATCTTTGATTCATCCACATTTTGAGTTTTGATTCAAATCAACCAACCAAACTTTAACTCTAGCAACTCCTCATTACTAGGAATAAGATCCCCCAAGTATTTGCACGAATCCACGGTCAACAAATAGATCGGACCATCTAACCCTAACTCTTTCCAATAAAGAAATCCAAGAACAAGAGTTAGGGATTCATTGAAATACCGAGAGGACATGATGCACAATCTTGAGAAGAGTCCGGGGATGCTCTCGGACCGTCTGGGAACCACTCCAAAAAGGCTTGACCTTGTTGTCTCCCCCACGTGCTTGAGAGAGAAAGAGAGAGAGCTTTTTGGAGGATATGTGTGGTTTGGTGGGGGAGAGTAAGAGGGACACCTCTTATAAATCAAGTCTGGACGACCCCACCTTTCTGTCCATTCGCGGACTGTCCACGATATCCCGGCGGACCGTCCGCATCTGAATCTTTATACTGCAGCCCGACTGATACTGCCTTTGTTGAATTCTGCACAGCCTCTGGCGGACCGCCCGCGGTCCTTTGGCGGACCGTCCGCAGTGTATTTCTGCGGTTGAGAACTTCTCTGCAGAGCCTCTGGTGAACAAGTCCCATGAACTGCGGGCTGTCCGCCCCTTACCCGCGGACCGTCCGCGCTACCAAAAATCTGACAAGTCTGAATTCTGCCAATTTTCTAAATTCCAACTCCAATTTGGAATCATTGCTCATATAAAAATCTAAAAATCTCAAATATTGCATGAAAACCTTCAAATGACTTATATGAGCAAGTTTCAACAAGAATTCAAAAATAAATCGAGTAGAATCATGAAAACTCATAAATGGCTCAAAAATACCTCAAAAATTCATAAAAATGAAACAAGAAGTGCATGAAAGAACCATATGCCACATGTGCTAGTTTTCAAGCCATATTTGAGAAGTCAATGATATTTAACTCATTTCTTAACTTGCAAAACCGAGATTCATCCAAAGGCTTGGTAAAGATATCGGCTAATTGATCATCCGTGCCAATACCATCAATTTTGATATCACCCTTGTTCACATGATCTCTAAGAAAATGATGGCGGATATCAATATGCTTGGTTCTTGAATGTTGAACCGGATTAGAGGCAATCTTCACGGCACTTTCATTATCACATAACAAGAGAATTTCATCAAATTTCACACCATAATCTAGAAGAGTTTGCTTCATCCATAACAATTGAGCACAACAACTTCCGGCCGAGATATATTTCGCTTCGGCGGTTGAAAGAGCCACGGAATTTTGCTTCTTTGATGACCATGATACAAGAGATCTTCCAAGAAATTGACAACCACCGGAAGTGCTTTTCCTATCAACCTTGCACCCCGCATAATCCGAATCCGAGAATCCATCCAAATCAAAATGAGCACCCTTGGGATACCATAAACCAATATTAGGAGAATATTTCAAGTATCTCAAGATCCTTTTAACGGCGGTCAAATGACATTCTCTAGGTGCGGCTTGAAATCGTGCACACATGCAAACACTAAACATGATGTCAGGCCTAGATGCGGTTAAATAAAGCAAACTACCAATCATAGAACGATAAAGCTTTTGGTCAACCGGGTTACCTCCCTCATCTAGATCGAGATGCCCATTGGTGGCCATAGGAGTCTTGATTGGTTTTGCATCTTCCATACCAAATTTCTTCAAGATATCCTTCACATATTTTGATTGACACACAAAGGTGCCTTCCTTGAGTTGCTTGATTTGAAGTCCAAGAAAGAAACTCAATTCACCAATCATGGACATCTCAAATTCCCTAGACATCATTTCACCAAATTCCTCACAAAAACTTGGGTTAGTTGAACCAAAGATAATATCATCAACATAAATTTGACAAACAAACAAATCTTTACCAATATCTTTAGTGAACAAAGTAGTATCAACCTTACCAATTTTGAAGCCCTTAGAGATAAGAAAATCTCTCAATCTTTCATACCAAGCTCGTGGAGCTTGCTTAAGACCATAAAGAGCTTTAGAGAGCTTGTATACATGATTTGGCTTCTTGGGATCTTCAAAACCGGGAGGTTGCTCAACAAAAACAAGTTCACTAATCTTGCCATTCAAGAAAGCACTTTTCACATCCATTTGAAAAAGTTTAATGTTGTGAGAGCAAGCATAAGCTAATAAAATTCTAATAGCTTCTAATCTAGCAACGGGAGCAAAAGTTTCACCGAAATCCAAACCTTCGACTTGAGTGAAGCCTTGAGCTACTAATCTTGCCTTGTTTCTCACAACCATTCCATCTTCATTTTGCTTGTTTCTAAAAACCCATTTAGTGCCAATAACATTATAATTCTTGGGCCTCTCAACTAAATCCCAAACTTGATTCCGGGTGAAATTATTTAATTCTTCATGCATAGCATTCACCCAATCCGGATCTCTCAATGCTTCATCTACACGGTTAGGTTCAAGAAAAGATACAAAAGAATAATGTTTAAAAAATGAAGCAATGCGAGATCGAGTTTGGACACCCTTACTAATATCACCCATGATTTGATCCACCGGATGATCCTTTGCAAGAACATGATGAATTCTTTGAGGAGCAATGGGTTCTTGAGTTGATGAAGAAGATGCACTAGATGAACCAACTTGATCTTGTAATTGAGAATCATCATTACTTGAATCTTGTACAATTTGTTGTGCTTGATCATTTAAGATAGAAGTTGAAGGATTAACTCTAAGAGAGATAGAAGGACCATCTTCATCTTCATCTTCTTCTCTTGGTCTAACATCACCAATTGACATATTTTTCATTGCATTTCTCAAACCATCACTTCTCACATCATCAAGATTTTCTTGTTCATTATGAGAACCATTGGTTTCATCAAACTCAACATCATATGCTTCTTCAACAATGCCATGAGTTTTGTTGTAGACCCGATAAGCCTTGCTATTAGATGAATATCCAAGAAGAAAACCCTCATCACATTTGCTTTGAAACTTTGATAACCGAGTTCCCTTCTTGAGAATATAGCACTTGCAACCAAACACTCTAAAATATGATATATTTGGCTTCCTTTCAATGAGCAACTCATATGGGGTCTTGTTATGAAATCTATGGCAATACAATCTATTTGAGGCATGACAAGCCGTGTTGATTGCTTCGGCCCAAAAGCTATCCGAAACATTGTACTCGGAGAGCATTGATCTTGCCATATCAATCAAGGTTCTATTTTTCCTTTCAACAAGACCATTTTGTTCCGGAGTATACTTGGTTGAGAATTCATGCTTGATTCCTTTCACATCACACCATTCCTCAACTCTTGTGTTTCTAAACTCACTTCCATTGTCACTCCTTACTTTCTTCACTTTTAGCTCAAATTCATTTTCGGCCCTTGTAAAGAATTTCTTGAATGTGTCATATGTATCGGCCTTGTCATGAAGAAAGAAAACCCATGTATATCTTGAGTAATCATCCACTACCACAAGACAATAGCAATTTCCACCAATACTTCTATATGTTGTAGGACCAAATAAATCCATATGCAATAATTCCAATGGTCTCTCGGTTGACATGACACTCTTAGTGGGATGAGTATTTGCAACTTGCTTTCCGGCTTGACATGCACTACAAAGCTTATCTTTATCAAACTTCACATTCTTCAAGCCAACTACTAAATCATGCTTCAAAAGTCGGTTGAGTTGTTTCATGCCAACATGACCAAGCCTTCTATGCCATAACCAACCCAAGAATGATTGAGTGAATAAGCAAGTGGACAAATTTGCCTCTTTAGTTGCAAAATCCACAAGATATACATCCTCATGTCTAAATCCCGTAAAGATGTGATCTTTTCCATCCAAGCTAGTCACTACAACATCATCTTTAGTGAAACTACACTTATATCCAAAATCACAAAGTTGAGTGACCGCTAAAAGATTAAACTTGAGAGAATCAACTAACAATACATTTGAGAGAGAATGATTGCTTGAGATAGGAATTGTACCAACTCCTTTGACTTTGCCCCGGCTATTGTCACCAAAGATGATGTCACTATAGCCACCAACATTCTCATCTAGAGAGGATAACATCATTTGATCTTCGGTCATGTGTTGAGTGCATCTACTATCAAGCACCCAATGTCTTCCTCCGGACTTGTAATTCACCTACAAAGAGGAAGTAACTCTCTTAGGTACCCAAACTTTCTTGGGTCCTTGAACGTTAGTGACCACATTAGTGACCAAGACTTTTGGCACCCAAATGGCATTCTTTTTAGCACCATTTATAGGTATACCAACAAATTTTGCACTAACATTGCCATTTGAATTTTTCATAAGCATGTAACTTGAATCAAAGGATATGACTTTCTTGTTGGTGCAATTCTTCTCAACATGGCCAACCTTCTTGCATTTCTCACAATATGGCTTGCCACTACTCTTCACAAAAGTAGTTTTAGTTTGCACAAAAGCCTTCTTCCCTTTCTTAGGAATATATCCAAACCCTTGCTTGTTCAAGGTGAACTTTTGACTTGCCCAACAATGATTAAACTTTGCTCTACTATCATAGCATTTTCTCAAATCATTAGTCAAGCAAGTAACCTCTTTCTTTAATAAATCATTTTCCATAATGAGAGATTCATTGCAAGAAGGGTTATCAATTTTAGTACACAAAGAACTAGTAGAGCTAGAGCCACAAGATTTATCATCAATTAAATCACAACTAACACCAATGCTCAATGTTGCTTTTCTTTCATGACTAAGCAAGGTATTGTGAGCTTCCTCAAGCTTCTCATGAGTTTCTTTGAGATTCTCATGAGAAGTCTTTAGCTCCTCATAGGAATTTTGAAGAGAAGTAAACTTCAACTTCAAGTCCTTCAACTTAGCCTTTTCCTTTGTCATGAATTCATCGGCATCATTAAGCATTTCAACAAGATCATCATATGAAAATTCATCAAGTTCACCATCTTGTTGTACCTTTGCACCACCCTTTGGCATAAGACAATGTGGTGTGGAGAAGAGTGATGGAGCCTCCTTGATGGCGATCCCGGCAACTCCCTTGGATGGCTTGTCATCATCATCATCGGAGCTTGCATCGGAATCCCATTCAACAAAATAAGCTTGGCCATTCTTCTTCTTCTTGATGAACTTCTTCTTCTTTTCATCATTTTTGTTGTCTTTTTTCTTGTTTGGACAATTGACAATGATATGAGCTACTTCACCACAATTGAAGCAAGTCTTGTCCACAAAAGGATTTTTTCTTGATGATTGGCCTCTCTTGCCAAAGCTCTTCTTGCTCATCATTCTATTGAATCTCTTGACAAAGAGAGCCATCTCCTCATCCGATTCTTCTTCTTGGCATCCACTTTCTTCTTCATTTTTGCTATCTTGAGCTTTGAATGCCACACTTTTTTTTTCATATCAATTTCTCCACCATGAGCTTCATCTTGAGATATCTTGAACATGTCATGGGTGAGAATTTCTCCCAATATTTGTGTGGGAGTTGCGGTCTTCACATTTGACCTTACAAGTAAGGTCACAATTGTGTCATATCTTTCCGGAAGACATCTAAGAAACTTGTGGTTGAAATCCCCATCCGGTACCTCAAATCCAAGTCCCTTGAGATCATTTACAATGTCATTTAGCCGGTTGAACATCTCGGCTATGCTCTCATCCTTCTTCATGGTAAATTCACTAAAATTTCCTTTAAGCAAGTATAGCTTGGCCTCTTTCACCGTTGATGTACCCTCATGAATTTCCATGAGCTTCTTCCATATGTCATTTGCATTTGTGAGGCTCTTGACTCTATTAAATTCATTTACATCAAGAGCACTAAAGAGCACATTAACCCCTTGATCATTTAGTGTCTCATTTTCCTCATCTAGGGGTGTCAAACTCTTTGGGTCCAAAATGACATATCCATCATTTACTATTCTCCATAGCTTTCTACTCATGGCTTTGAGATGAGCCGACATCCTAGTCTTCCAATAATCATAATTGTTCCCATCAAAGAACGGTGGCTTCCCAACATGAATCCCATGATCACTAGTCATTGTTCTACTCCAAGATGGTTAAATCCTTAATTAATGGAGTACTTAGCTCTGGTACCACTTGTAGGATCAAGAACACCGACTAGAGGGGGGTGAATAGGCGGTTTAAAATCTAAAAACAATAACACTAGAGAAATTTAATTAGTAACAAAGGAAAGCCCTATGTCATGCTATTACTATCTCTAGATGGGTTTGCAACCTAGGGTGACAAGTCACAAATCAAGCTCTAGTAAAGTAAATTGCTCAAAGTAAGAACAAGTATTAAAGAGAGCAAGAGAAGTACCCAAGCTTGACACAAGAAATTATCCCGTGGTGTCGATGACTTGCCGGTCACCCCTAATCCACGTTGAGGTGGATTCCAAGAATCAACCGCTCCTCTATCAAGAACCTCTTGATCTTGAGCCGGCTTGAATCAAAGAACCGCTCCACACCTCGATTCCACTAGAGTTGCTCTTCACCACTCCGGTGAGGTGAGCACAAAACCTCTCACAACCGAAATCGGGGCTCCTCAACAATCTCCTTGGAGGAGCTCCACGAAATCCACTTCTCCAAGCCGTCTAGGGAGCGGCAACTCCCAAGAATAACAAGTTGATGACGCTTGCTTGAAGTATCCCTAATGCCACAAAGCTCAAACTCTTGATGCAATGCACTAGGAAGCTCTCACACTCTTAAAAATGCAATCTCTAAGCAAGTGTGTGTGAGAGAGGGATGCCTTAGCTCTAATGTGTCAAGAATACTATCCAAATGGCCAAGAGACCCACCCAATGCCCGGGCATTGGGTATATATAGACATCCCTCCAAAAACTAGCCGTTACACTCTTTTCTGCGAAGTCGCGGACCGTCCGCGGTTCAAAAACCGGACTGTCCGCCGTTATAAACCAGTGAGTCATAGTGCATTTAATGTGTGTCAGAACTAGCCGTTAACCCCTGGCGGACCGTCCGCGCCCTAGTGGCGGACCGTCCGCAGTTAAGAGTTCCAACCCACCAGAGACTAACAACGTCTCTGGAACAACTTTGAGATTAGCCTGCGGACCGTCCGCGCCTCAGGAGCGGACTGTCCACAGTTTAACTTTTCAGCCCAAACCAGAGAGACACCCTTTCTGGTACAAATATGAAATACAGTGGCGGACCGTCCGCCCACCTGGGCCGGACTGTCCGCCAGCCCACCAGAGCCTATGCAAGCTCTCTGGAACGGTCGTGGACTGTCCGCCCATCTGGGCCGGACTGTCCGCCAGCCCACCAGAGCCTCTGCAAGCTCTCTGGAACGGGCGTGGACTGTCCGCCCCTCATACGCGGACTGTCCGCCGTTACTCAGTCAGCTCTCGAACTTAGTCTATTTCAAATCTTTTCAAAACGCCGTTAGCCCTCATGTATGCAACTAGACATTTTGAGCAAAATGGCACTAAAGACCCGTCAAGAATGAGTACACAACCCCTCTTGATAGTACGGCTATCTATCCAACAAATCCGGTCACTTTTCATCCACTAAACGCCTTGTGACCGGTAAAACGCAAAAGCCCTAGTTTATACCTTTGCCTTGAGTCCGAGCTTTGCTTATCACCTCCAAAACTCCATACGTTCTCAACCAAATCTCTTTCACTTGTGGATCAACCTATACTCATTATCTCAAATGAATTTGTTAATCCACAAACCGTTGTCATTAATTACCAAAACTCGAATTAGGGGCCTAGATGCTTTCAGTCGGACATCTATTATCTTATTATTTGGCTAACAAACGAAGCCTCCACGTTCGCTCTCAAGGCCTAGAAATTCCCACATTAATCGAAAAAAATAAGATAAAATTAAATTACCCACCACTGCTATTATAATAAAAATCGACCCAAAATACCCTTATGTCTGACTAAATATAGCCCACTACGTCATTATAAAGAAATTAATCTAATATTTAACATAGTAATGAGACTCCAAACAACTAGCGTTGGGTAAGTTAGGAGATTCTAAAAAATTACGATCATGATTTTTAATTTATTTTTTCTACGAGCATAAATATTGATAAAAAAATTCTAGACAAGCTTCAGAAAAATATTTGCACACCATAGCACCACGCTGAAAAAAGTAGAAAAGTTGTAGCCTTACAGTGTACTGAGATATCTTATTATTTGGTCAACAAACAGAGCCTCCACGTTCGATCTCAAGACCTAAAAATTCTCATGTTAATCGGAGAAAATAACAGAAATTGAAATTATCCACCACTGTCATTACCATAAAAATTGACCCGAAATACGACTGTGTTTGACTAAATATAGCCCACCATGTCATTATAAAAAAACTAATTCAATATGTAACATAGTAATGAGACTCCAAACAACTAGAGTTGTGTAAGCTAGAAGATTTTTAAAAATTACTATCATAATTTTTTATTCATTTTTTCTACCGACATAAACATTGATAAAAAAATTCCGGACAAGCTTCAGAAACATATTTGCACAGCACCACACTGAAAAAATAGAAAATTTATAACCTCACAATTTACTGAGAAATAAATATTATTTTTAGCGTACAATCAAAATATGTACATACAAAGTTAATATGTGTTCTATTTACTAACATTTCAGTCAAAAGTCATGTTGAAATTAATAAATGACACTGAAAAAATCAGAAACAACCTTATGTCAATCATTGTTTATCTCACTGTCTTCGTCAAATCAGTTGCAGCATATTTGAATTGATTAAATGAGTACCCAAGGCTAAGATAGAAACAAAATAAGTGCACCATATGTCTATATCCATATTTCATTGGAAACGATAAGGGGAATGAGAAAAAATAAGAAAAAAGGAAAAGAAAATGAGAAAAAGGAAAGGCCATAAGCCAGCGTGGATACGGAGTGGACGACGCGGATGAGTGGAGTGTAGAGTGTGGAGGAACTATTATTGGATTACGGGCAACAACGAAGAAATGAATTGTTGGAGGTGAATAGGATTCACACACTTTATCGATTCTACAAATTAAGGTGGGAATAAGAGAGTAAATCTCTTCTTTTTGTCTCTCCACTTGAGCAACCAAGATAACAGCAAATAAAAAGCAACAGCATCAGCAAGTGAGTATCAGAAAGACGCCAAGAAGCTACAGCAAATCATTGACTTAGAATCCAAATTAAATAAATAAAAACATTACTCTACAACATTAACGGTAACACATAAACTTCTTTTTGTCTCTCCACTTGAGCAACCAAGATAACAGCAAACAAGAAGCAGCAGCAGCAGGTGAGTACCAGGAAGACGCCAAGAAGCTGCCGCAAAATTATTGACTTAGAATCCAAATTAAATAAATAAAAACATTACTCTACAACATTAACGGTAACACATAAACGTAAAAAAGTACTCAAAAAATTTCTTATGTCAAAAATAGTACTACCTCCAAATGAATAATAATCTGTTTGCCATTGACGCAATTCTCAAAACACAACTTTAAGTACTATTAAAAAATTTACACTTTAGTGAAACTAAATATTTTTTAATCAGCGTATACAACAATAGACTTAGAACTATCTCAAGATGGTATCCAATTCAAACCTAGAAGGAGTATGAAAATAAAATCAAATTATTGATCCTTAAAATAGCTTTAATAGATCTTGATTTTCGTCAACAAAATAAAATTACTTTATAAAATCCGATTAAAAAAGTGTAATCTTAAATATATTTACACATAGTCACACAAATAATAAATATAAATAATTAAATAATTTAAAATATAATATTAGAGATGGTAATATCTAGCCGTACATTTTGAAACGCGCTGGTGCATAGCGAGTGGTTTGCTCTTCTGCCGTCTGCATTCCTCCAACCGTCGCGTCGTTGTTTCCGGAAGCAGACACCCGTGCTCCGCGAGAAACAGACACCATGGACGCGCAATGGAATCTAGTAGGCGCTTTGCTTCTTCTTTATATGTGCGTCCAGAGCGGAAGGTGAGCCGAGCGCATCAGGAATGCAAACACGCGCGCACGATGCAAATCTCCGCGGCACGGAGATTCTCTTCCTCGCGCTGTTTTTTTAATGCTGGTTTATTTCAGAGGTCAGGGGCCAGTGATCAAATCAAACCACGCCCTCCCCCGACTAGTTTTACGCGCTGCGTGCCCGCCTGGCTTGGCCCTTGGGAGCGCACGAGATGCTCTGCCTCTGCTCCTCAGCGGCGCTACTTCGCCCAGGTCAAGTGGTCATCAGCGCGCCACCGTGCGCCTGGCCCAGAGCTCACGTTGCCCCCACGCGCTCGCAACTCAGGGCGCCTCATGCTCTCATGTGTCGGCGCGAGCAGGCTACCTGTAATTCCGAGTTTTATCAAGAGGCTTTTCCCCTGCGGCAACTTTACATTTTTCTTTTTCCAACTTGGATCGGCTGGTGATGGAATAGGATAAGGCCGCGGCATGTGGGGATTTAAAAGAACGCTGCCCCCTCGCCGAACAAGATGACAAATTAGGAGCACGGTGTTATACTGTAGTAATTAGTAAAGTAAGTACACGGGATGATTGGTGTGAGGGCGCGATGATTGAAAAGAGGGGATGGTAAAAAAACAAAACAAAAATGCTTTGCCCTGATATATAAAGTGAGGTACGAGCGAACTTTTCCTGTTTTCTCTAGGTGTTTTTGGCACATCAGGTTCCTGAAAAACTTTTTACAGCATTGGATGCCATGCCAGGCAAACACAAACAGAGATAGTCTTATAATAATAACTTAACCCTTTTCAGAAGAAAATTACAACCAAAACAACTTTTAAAATAAACTTCTTTCCGAGGACCGGATTGCAATTATTCCACACAAGTTGAACTGCACAAATGTTGCTGAATATTGGCGTCCGTTGCAGATTTGTTCCGGTGACTCTCATTTACACATCGACGAAGAAACAAATTGTAACAAGAAGATTTTTTTGTGGAAAAAAAAACTTGTTAATGAGTCACTAGAACAAATTTCTCACAAAATGAAGAGGGTGGGATGTGACAAGAGGGAATATCATGTGACCAAGCCCCACAAGGAACACAACGAAATTTTGTTAAATCATTGATCTAAAAAAACCCCCAAAACCAACAATCATGTAAAACCTTGTACATTTGGCTGACGATCATGTCTCATGATCATGCTCTCCACGCTTAAACCCTCACCTGATGATCACTTAAATCAGCCATCCAATCCGATGGAACCGTGAAACTGAACATATAAGCTGCTCTAAATTTCTTTTTCTCCTGCCATATCATACACCTTGCTCGGTCGATTTCTGTTTGCTACGTACACCGACATAATTTAATCCAAAAAGAAGAAAAGAAAACAAAGAGGATGGATGAACACATGCACAGCGACGGCAGCTTAGTTGGCGTCGGCTTTGGCCTTCCTGAGGTGCGCGATGGCCTTCTTGAGCGTCGGCCGGAACCTCTTCATGTCCAGCCGCACGTCCTGCTTGTCGAGGTAGGCGCCCTTGAGGGACTCCCAGCCCTTGCTCTTGACGCCCTCCGGGTCGGTGAAGATGATGTGGTCGCGCGGGTACTGGTCGATCAGCGTGCTCTCCTCCGGCGTGATCCGGTACTCGAGGTAGCGCAGCCCCATGTCCCTGGAGGGGCCCCGGAAGTAGCCGGCCACGAACTCCAGCCCGCCCAGCGGCACCACCTGGATCACCACCCCGCCCGTCGGCACGAACACCATGTTGGTCAAGCCCGCGCCGTGCACGCCCATGATGGCGTCGCAGCTGTTGGCCAGCTCCGCGAACGGCGCCACCTCGTGCTCCCCCTCCGACACCACCACCTCGAACCCGACCTTCTCTGCGCCGCGCACGATCTCGTCCGTGTTCACGAACCGCCGCGTCCGCGCCCGCGCGATCAGCAGCAGCCGGGGCCGGCTCTGGCCGGCCGTCGCGTTGGCGGCGGCCGGCCAGGCGACGTCGCGCGGGAGCCCGTAGGTGGTGCGCATGAACTTGGTGAAGTCGAGCATGGAGTAGCCGTTGGGCGCGCGGCGCGGGTCGATGCTGAAGTCGTCGTGGTTGGTGAGCCCGACCTGGACGTGCCGGAAGCAGTGCACGCGCGGGTCGCGGTCCAGGTCGATCACCTCGTAGTTGGAGATGCTCTTGAACACCGGCAGGAACTTGCCCACCCACCACATCTGGAGGTCCGTCACCAGCAGCAGCACCTCGCCGGCGTACTGCCGCGCCGTCAGGAACAGCGGCAGGATCACGTCCGTGTACGCGTGGAAGTAGTTGCCCGTGTACCCGCGGTCAGAGAACACTAGCGCCGGCACGTCGTGCTGGTCCGTGCACGCCGGCGCACCGCCGGCCACCGACCGGACCGTCACCACGCGGACGTTGCGCATGGCGTTCGGGTCGGCCTTGCGCGGGTACGGCTTGATGCGCCACGACTCCTCGCGGAAGGCGCGGCCGTCGGCGCCGGGCGGCGCAACCAGGGTGACGCTGGCGTTGGCGCCGAGCACGCGGACGTCGCCGTCGAGCTCGCACCAGTCGATGCGGCGGTTCGACGTGAGGTCGCACAGCGGCTTCCACTCGCGCGCCGGCGTCTCCGAATCTAGCAACCATTAAAAATTAGTTAAGCAAAAGCAAGATTGCTTGTCAGCTAATCATGGAATGTCCGGCTGGTCAAGAAACACTAAAAGAGTTGTTTTTTTAATAACCAAAAATAGAGCTTCATGGATGGAGAACACAGTTCATGGTAGACCACCCTAAGGAACACTATGATGATAGCTCTAGAAATGGGGCAATCTATCAGCTATGGGAATGGGATGATGCTCCTAGGAGCACGTTGCTCTCATCTCAAGAAAGGGAAAACAAAAGCAGAGGTCCAAGACCAAGAGCGGCAGGAACATCGGGCCCTGTGGAGAGAGAAGGCTGCAAAAATGAGAGTCAAAAAAATACACAACTGGTAGTCTGACCAATCTGCATTTTGCATCTACATACCTCGCGTCCTGAAGAATTGCAAGGAGAGGGTCTTACCACATTTGGGTTTCAAGTTTTAACTTCAATCTGGGATTTACTGCTTACTGTAATTTGGAAAGGGAAGAGAGAAAATTACGCCAAAAGATAAGAAGGAATCATGAGGATACCTGCTTGCTTAATCTCTGAAACAGCTGGAATCTGCTGATCAGCAAGAGCCTTGACCTCTTGAGTAGCAGGAGGAATCTGCTGAACTGGAGCAGGGAGGATAGCAGGATCAGAGTGAACCACAGTGGCGCCAGCCGCGGCGGAGTCATTGCTCTTCTTGGAAGGAGGCTTTGCAACAGCTTCCTGAAATCGCAGCTCCTCGTCCTCAAGAACACCTGACGACCAAGAACACACTGCTCGTTAGTAAATCCTGCATTTCCCCTTCCCCAAACGGGGGAACAAACAAACAAAGGAAGAAAAGCAGGCATCTATCTTGCTTTAGAAGTGGTTAGCTGGGGCTAATGCTTCCCCACCTGATTCTTGCGTGCCGTTCGCGGCTTCCTCTAACGACACGGGAGGAAGAACGGCGGCCGTGGCGTCATCGTCCTTGGCAGGAACCTCACCCCCGCCGGCAGGATTCGCGGCCGCCGCGGGGGACGCATCGACGCCGCCCGCGTCACCGCTGCCCCCCACAGAGGCCTCGTCTCTCCTCGTGTCCTCCAGCGGCGCATCGCGGCCGGAATCTTGAGAGGGAAAAAGAACTTAAAGCGGTGTAGAAAAGGGAGAACGGGAAATACAAATCTTTATCTGATTGGGCTTTGCGTGCAGGACGGTGGAAGTACGGGGCACACGAGCCCACAGCTCGACCCGGCCGCCATGGACGGGCAAGCTTGCCGGCAGCGGCGGTGTTTACCTGGCCCCGACGAGGAAGTATTGCCGTCGTCTTTGTCGAACACATCGGCCCTGCTCCCCTCCTTGGACAGCGCGTTCCGGTCCTGTTGCTGCACGCCTAAATCTGAACGGAAGGGGAGGAAGAACGGGCAGCTCGTCAGGTTCGTCGTGGATCATTAGTGCAGTAAGCCCACGGTAATAATGCCGCCGGTAGTTCTATCTGTACTTGAAGATCCCAGGGATTTGCTGACGGCTCACCAAATTGCTGCTTGGAGGTGTCGGCGGCGGCGGTCGCCAGCGGGCCAATCCCAGCCGCGTCCGTGGAAATGGGGCTGACTGCTCGAGCAGACAGGACACGACATTCAGAGAGATTCGGCGAGAGAGAGAGGGAAATGCAGCAGATGGACCGGGCGGGCGCTTAATCCGCCGAGCGGATCGGGGCTTACCCATGGCGATGTGGATGGCGTCGAACTTGGCGGTGGAGAAGTAGGCGCAGGTGACGAGGAGGAAGCCGGCGACGAGCCCCATCCCGAACTTGCGCGGCTCCACGCGGCTGAAGCTCTTGACGAGCTTGCCATCCTGGTGGCTGCCGGCGCCGGCGTAGCTGTACGGCAGCTTCCCGCCGCCGCCGCCGTCCATCCCCATGGCACCCCTCACCTTTCACCTCCCCCCTTCTCTCTCTCCAGAGCACGCAGAAGAGCTCTCTAGAGCCTCAAGTGAAGTGCCTCTCCCTCGGGAGCGGCACGGCACCGGCACCGTTACACAGGCAGCCCCACGCCAAAGCGCCCGAAGCTAACGCGGCGAGGCGGCGCGCAATAACGCCAGGCTCGTGAGCTGTGGGGACTGGGAGGGGTGGTGTGAGGATGCGCCGCGGGTGGGCGGGTGAACACGGCAAGGGAGGAAGCGGGGGCAGGGAAGAGAAGGCGGAGGAAAGGAGAGGATGGAGGAGGAGCCCGGCAGCGGGGGGTGGCGTCCACTCCCTCCTCCTCCCTCGCCACCTCCATTTATTCCTCTCCATAACTCGCGCGGCCCCCTGCCCGAAGCCCGAGCAGGGCTGTCCTACGCCGCCATTATTTTATATTATGTTTTCCGGGACATTTCCTTTTCTTCCGATAAAGAAAACGGGGGTGGAGTTCCCCATAAAATATAAAATATAGCAAAACGGAGGTGTGTAGTAAAAAAATGGGGATGGCCGACCGCTGCCCCCACCGGCAGCAAGTGTAAACGTGTGGAAAACATGGGCCTCGCCTCGCGCTTCGGGCTGGGCCGGACACGGGGGCCCGCGCTGTGGGCTGTCGCGGTGCGTGCATGATTGATGGCCGCGGGATCCACGGCGACGGATGGAGGGTCAAGATCCGGAGCACCACCGACGGCGCGAGATCGGGAATCTCTCTCCCGGCTGCTGCTGCTGCTCATGGACTGGAGTGGAGAGGTGATGGTGATCCCAATCTGGCGATCGATCCCACTCGGCCATTCCCATGGCTTCACTGATCACTGGTCTGCAGCGCGCATGATTGCCAGTGGCAGCATTGGAACGTGCTTGCGTGCACGGCCATCAGAATCCACAAAGCCGTGGTCATCAGTAGATGCGCTGCAGGTCCGCAGCAGGATCTGAGATGCTAGTAATCTTCTTGTTGCGCCGGTGCACACTCCATACAGAAAATTCGTCTTTGAAAGTCCGAGCTCTGAATTTACGTTGATTGCGTTCGCGTGGCACGTCGACCCGGGGGAAGCTCGCTGAAAAAGAGGAAAACTGCGTCGATCTGCCGTCCATGCGTGCAGCGCTGGCGCGAGGAGGTTTGGTCGATGGTTCCACGGATTGGCCGGAGGACTTTGAGGGCGGCGAAGCGAAAAGCGGGCGCTGGCTGGTCTGAAAAGCCGCTGCTCCCTTCCGCGCTTTGTGTGTCCGCTTCCGTTCCGCTCCCCATGGGTCTCGCCCTCGCCTCGCCCCGGCCGTCGTCCGCGAGGGACGGCGCGACGAAAGCCACGCTGCCGCTGCCTGTCTCTCGCCCTCTCTTGGTGCATCTCTGGGGATCTCTGGTGCTGTTTTCGGTTCCCGGTTCCTTGTTTCTCGAAACATCGGTGACATTGCTGATTGCTCTGCCATGTTACGGCAGATTCAGTAGTTCAGTCGGGTGCCCGTTGTGTGGTGTGGTCACTCGCGAGGCGGTTTCTGCTCTTTCGTATATAGGGTTTGGCCTTTCATATTAATGCTGTTGTTCTCACGGTTACCAGTTACTGTCTCGCCATCATTTTCTTCATCTTCCGTGTTTTGGCAGCGGGTCAATTCTGGGAGAGGCGTCGGGTGCTCCGGTTCCGCCACTCGCTGCAGCACTGCCGGTCTAGTTCTGAAACTGCTCAACCGACGGCAGGCCTGAAGTGAATTCAATTCATTGCGCGCGGTGTGGTTCAGAACAAAGCCAGGAGATTGAAGCCAACTTACAAATTAAACATGGAATTAGTAGCTCCTCCTAAATCAACCTTTCGCTGTAGCAATTGAAGATCCATCCATCCATCCTCCATTCCTCCTCCAGGAGAGGTGAGTTTTCCCTCTGTCGGCGCGTGGCGAACACGGCAAATGCTGCGCCCTTTGAGCAACAGCAGAACTCGTGCGCTGTAGGCTGTAGCGGCGGCATCCTGCCAACACCAGCGCCACACCTACCTACTGGCTACTGGTCCTCCCATTGTTGCGATACAGGCACACCTAGCTAGCTAGCTAGCCCGATGGCGCAATCGGCCCACTGATTGACGAGGCAGTAGACAGTAGACGCCGGCGCTACCCGTGTCGTGTGGCTCCATGTGGAGACGCGGTGGTTGCCACGTCGATTCGTGAAAGCGAGATGGAAAGCAGCGGCCGGCCATGCGGCCGCACTTGCACATCTCTTCTCCCCCTTTCGTTCTCCGACGAGTCATCTCGCGTTGAAGAGACGATCGAGGTGTGCGATTTTTTTTCCCTGGCGAGAGGACGGGGGAAACGAGTTGAAGATCCGTGGAGGCGGGAGCACGCGCTCCGGGCGTGCCAAATCGCAGCGATCAATCAGCGCGCCGGATGCCTTCGGTCTGGTTTCCCTCTGTCAGGTGCTGGCTGCATGCGGTTTCCCTCTGTCAGGTGCTGGCTGCATGCGGTTTCCCTATGTCAGGTCGGCGGCATGCGGTTGCAGTTCAGACAAAAGGAGATGGGATCCGACCGAATCAGCCCCGGGTTGCAGACTTGCAGTAAGCTGTGCACAGTCTGGGTGAATGGTAGCGCGCCAGAAAACCTTGTGCCCGGATGCCTGAGCCGCATGTTCATCAGTAGGGTCTCTCCTCTTTCCGATCCAAACCCATTTGAACAGGGCACTCATTTCACCCGCCTGCACGGATTTCTGCAGCAACAGCTCGATCACGAGAACTCGAATAATCCACTGGATTAATGGGTCGGTGTCTCTTAGTAATCGCTCTACCTCTGACGACAACGTTGCCGGCGCTCGCTGTCGGTGCAGCCTGTTTTTGTTTTTTTAAAAGGAATCGGCGCAGTCTAGCAGTATGGGTGTAGTAGCCCTGATTGGGACCGGGTGTCAGAGAGATCGCGATTGGCGTCGAGATGCCGTCCGTCCCGGTCCGAGATGCCAGCAGCCCTGCCGAACTGCACCTTGCTTTGCTGCCTGTGTAGGAAGGAACAAGGAAACGAACGAGGCAGCAGCCATCCCAGCCTCCCAGGTCTCAGCCACGACTCTGCCCATCATTTTCTCACATTGTCCGATCAGTTTTTTTTTCTCAAACGGACGGATAATGGCTCGCCCGGGTCATATCTTTTGTTCCCGATCTGTTCGAACGTGAATGCACAGTGTATTTCGTACCAGGCGACGGCTATAAATTATAATTTACTATTAATACGATCAACAAGGCTGCAAGGAGCCCGCACGCGAAGAGCAGCTCGATGATTTGCGTTCGAATAATGCAGGAGTGGTGGTTGGGGGGGGGGGTACTAGACGGCTCACCCGTATTCTAATTTCTGCCGTTACATTATGTAAAGGCGATTATTTCCGAACAAAGCACGTACAAATCATGACATAGAGGAATAATAATATTGTTCGACGGCTCACTAGTATTCTGTGGTTATATGTATCGACGAGAAGAAGCAGCACCCTCGCCTGGGAGTGTATAGTTTTCCACTCGGCTCGCAGTACGTACGTGGTGTCCGTTGGGTATTCGAGTGGAAAACGACGGCGAGACGCCTCGGACGAGGGAGGTGGGGGCGTCCGTTTCTTGTCACCCACCTGTGCTCACGAGGGAACGGACCGAGACGGCGGCCTGCCTCTCATTTTAGTCACGAGGTCGCAGGAGGAGAGGGGGCGTCGTCGCTCGGCGGTCAGGCCCCCCCCCCCCCCCCCCGCGCCGCGCGCCTTGTGTTGTTGCCAAACTGTTGTCCTCTCCTTTCCCGTTACGTCTTGGAGATTCTTCTTTCCTTGCGACGGAGACGCTTTGGATACCTGCATGGATAAGGGCGCGTTTAGTTGCAAAACCAAAAAATTTTGGTTGTCACATCATCCCTTTGACCAGATGTCAGGAGGATTTTTCGGACACTAATTAAAAAACTAATTTCAGAACTCACTTGGAAACCGCGAGACGAATCTTTTGAGGCCTTTGACCGCATCATTAGCACATGTTGGTTACTGTAGCACTTATGGCTAATCATACACTAATTAGGCTTAAAAGATTTGTCTCGTCATGTACATCCAAACTGTGTAATTAGTTTTGTTATTTAATTACATTTAGTGCTTCATACATGTGTTTAAAGGGGAGGTGAAAATTTTTGGGTGAAAATTTTTGGGAACTAAACGGGCCCTAAGCAGCCTGCTAGGATGGGCCAAGCTGGTTTGTGCCGTTGTCGCACGTGTCCCGATTGGACGGGCCCAACTATCTGCTGGACATTGGTGGTGGTGCCGTGGCGACATTAATTTGGGCCGTCGTGATCCGCAGAACCCCCCCTTGACCTGGGCCGCAGTTAACATGAACCGGTTCGGCCGGCGCCGGGTTGCCTAGGGCAGTCCCAGCCTTATTACGTCATCAGGCCTGGCCTATTACGGCCCAGACGCGAACTCCAAGCACGTCGTCGGCTTCATCATCACATAAGTCATGAAACTTGCTCGGCTTGGGCTGCTGGACCACCGCTGGGGCAACAGCCTGGTGGATTTCGGGCCGCTTAGCGTGAAGTTAATCTAAAAAAAAGGGTATTTTGTGAAGTCCATTTTGGGAAAAATCAACTGATGCATTTTTTTTACCCCTAAAAAAAACTGATGCACTTTTTCTCCAAAAAAATGCTATATTTCCTATATCTTATCGTCGACCAATATGTATAAAAAAATAGTAAAGACATGCCATGCCAAGATGCTGATCCCCAACCAGCAATTAGGAGGAGATGATGCTAAATGCACCACCAATAAAAGCATTTCGACTACTTTCAAAATATCAGTACCACATTAGGTATATAGGATTACTTGTTGAAAAGAAAAATTAGGCCAGGCATGCCGAATTCATGCATCACCATGATGCCGTTATCATTGCCGATTCTTTTTAACGGCTACCTACCGCAGCGGCAAACGGCGTCACCCCCCTCGATATCTTCGCGGCGGCCGCTGGCCATTCCCGGAGAAAATACGGTTCCGTAGCCTCACGGGACACGGACTCCCCGAGGCCGCGACGCAGCCGCCTCTCGCCGCTGGGCCCCACATCCTCCGGTTCCGTAGCCTCACGGGACTCTTCCTCCGCTGTCTCCGCCTGACCGCCTCCCCCTCCCCGTGTATAAAGGAGGAGGGAAACCCTCCCTCCCCAATTCCCAATCATCCCCTCTGCGAAATTCTCCGCCCGATCGAAGCGAAGCCCAAGGAGCCTAGCCCCCATCCTCTCAAGGTATGTGGGTTCTCGATCCTCCTCCGATGTCTCGTTTGATTTCCCGGTTCGTCTTCGTCGTAGACCTTGCTGCTTAGGCCTTAGGGTTAGGCTGTGTGGCGATCCGTTCTCATGCTTCTTCGGCAATCTATAGTCGATTCGCGGGTAGAGATGTAAATCTGCGGGCTGTGGTGCGGTTATTTGGTGTGGATCTGTTATGTGCGGCTGAGTTCAAAGCTCTATGTGATAGTTGGTTTGCGCGCTAGTGTTGGGCTGTTAGCATGCTTGTTCTGAGGTTCGCCGCTCGATTGCACGTGTGTAAGGTTAGGTTCGATTGCATCTGGGGTGGTGCTGTTCAGACGGATGCTGCTCGATTGCTGTATATTTTCTTCAAAAGTTCATCTAGATTCGATGACTCTTGATCTGGCTGGCGGTAATCACAGATGTGTTAGGAATTAATTAGTCAATTGTTGAATCTACGTCATGGCTCATTAAACTGTATATTAGATACCACTGCCTAATTCCTTATTTAGCTCCAAACAACTAGCAACTGTAAATAACTGTAGCGCAGATTTGGTCTAAAAAAAACTGTAGCGCAGATTCTAGCCTGTATTGTGCTGATCAATTTTTCACTTCATGCCTGTGTTCCTTAGGATTGTCCATTTCAACTAGGCCATATCATGTCTTGGCAAATTTTCAGTGCAATTATAGTGTTAAATACTGTTGTTTTCTGTTGCTACTTAATATCATCGTTACATCGAAGCTGTTGTCTGTTTTGTTGAATATGGAGTGCCAAGCCGCTTATATTCACTTAATGAGTTGTTTAATAGTTCTGTCCTGTTCAGAATTTATCAGTTTCCATGTAGCAATATTCTGTGTTCTTGGCAGTACTGTTTATGGTGGCTTACTCTTATGTTCTTTAATGTTTGCAGATGCAGATCTTCGTTAAGACCCTCACTGGCAAGACCATCACCCTCGAGGTTGAGTCCTCGGACACCATTGACAATGTCAAGGCTAAGATCCAGGACAAGGAAGGCATCCCCCCGGATCAGCAGAGGCTCATCTTTGCTGGAAAGCAGCTCGAGGATGGTCGCACTCTTGCAGACTACAACATCCAGAAGGAGTCCACCCTCCACTTGGTGCTCAGGCTCAGGGGAGGCATGCAGATCTTCGTCAAGACCCTCACTGGCAAGACCATCACGCTTGAGGTCGAGTCTTCTGACACCATTGACAATGTGAAGGCCAAGATCCAGGACAAGGAGGGCATCCCCCCAGACCAGCAGCGTCTGATCTTTGCTGGCAAGCAGCTGGAGGATGGCCGCACCCTTGCTGACTACAACATCCAAAAGGAGTCCACTCTTCACTTGGTGCTCCGTCTGCGTGGTGGTATGCAGATTTTTGTGAAGACCCTGACTGGCAAGACTATCACCCTTGAGGTTGAGTCCTCAGACACGATTGACAATGTGAAAGCAAAGATCCAGGACAAGGAGGGCATCCCCCCTGACCAGCAGCGTCTCATCTTTGCCGGCAAGCAGCTTGAGGATGGCCGCACCCTTGCTGACTACAACATTCAGAAGGAATCCACCCTTCACCTTGTGCTCAGGCTCAGGGGTGGTATGCAGATCTTTGTGAAGACCCTCACCGGCAAAACCATTACCCTGGAAGTTGAGTCATCTGACACTATCGACAACGTGAAGGCGAAGATCCAGGACAAGGAGGGAATCCCCCCGGACCAGCAGCGTCTGATTTTTGCTGGCAAGCAGCTGGAGGATGGGCGCACCCTGGCGGACTACAACATCCAGAAGGAGTCCACCCTCCACCTTGTGCTCCGCCTCCGTGGTGGCCAGTAAGTTCTGAGGGCCATGGAGCTGCTGTTATCCCTGGGTTCACAAGTCTGGTGCTTCCTTTGTCTCTCGAATGGAGGGGTTGTCTCTGTGTACCGTGGTCTGTCCTGGTCTTGTGGTGCGGGTGTCTTCGCCTGTCCTGATGGAAGTCCTATGTCGTCTGGTTGTGTCTGAACATTTGCTGCTGTGCAGCATGCTACTTGTTTGAATTGTGATGAATAAGTGAACCCTGAACTTCGTGTGACATTCTGTTTGCTCATGGTTTCTGGAAATGTTTTGTTATTGTACATGTTGGTTTGCAATTCTGCTTGCTGTGCTGATAGTATGATAGTTAATTTAAGCCTGAGAAGTTAAACATTGGGTTGATTTTTAGGTATAGGTAGTATGCTGGGTGCTTTGGTTTTAGATTACAATAGCAATTATGCCTGTGCGTTGCTACGGTTAAAGATCTGAAGGTCCAACAATTAAGTCCTACTTTCGTTTTTTTTTGAATTTATTAAAAATTATTCAATTGGAAAATGTATTTGCATATCTAGCTTTTTTTTGCCGTACCTAGCGTCGACAAGATGAAATACTACCACCATCATTAGACCATGTTGTGATTTGATAAAAATGGAGATGCATTAGCTGTTAATATGTTGTAATTAGACTGGAGTATAAAGGAACAAAAGTCCAAAGAAAGATTATCAAAGGGTATAATATTGATCAAGTATCATCAGGCAATGATTTCAGTATTAGAGTGCTCCATGATTTTGTGTCTTTGGTCTCCTTCAGATCCTTGGTTTCTCATCCTCAGGCTGTATACATATCACTAAGTTAAAATAGGAATTATCAATCCCAGTTAAATTAAGGTGCATGGTTCAGACAGCAAGATTCCCGAGAGCCTGTCTTCGCAAGCAGTTCCTGTTTTAGCTTAATCATGAATTTGCATGTCATTATAGATCGTTCACAAAATTTCCATCAGCCTATAAAAGAAAAGAAATTGCAAGGCTAAAATAAATTCTCAACCTTGATTAGAATTTGCTCAAGTATTTCACTCCTAATAATAAAACCAAAACTACGGGCAACTTTATACGAGCACTCTCATGGTTCGGGCTCTTGCAATTTGCCAGCTTGTCTCGTACTCTCGTTTTCCCGGACTGCCTAGCAAGCACCCAGGAGGCCAGGACAGCACCACTGCGCCAATACCGTCAGCCGGACGCCGGGCACCAGTTGTGGGGACGGTGGTCAGCGTCAGCTGCAGGCAGCAGGGTGTCGATGCTGCACAGGGCAAGGTCGCTAAGGGCACAATCAGCATGCCAGCAACAAGAAGGACCGGAGAGGCAAGAGTAGAGGACACGAGGGGCAGTTGAACAGGACTCCTCTCCGACACTCCGACGCCTCCGTGTGCGTCTCCCGAAAGAACTCTAGCTCATCCGGGTTCATCTCCTAACCGGGCGGCGGCCGGTCTCGACGGCACGGCACGAACAGCAAAAGGAGCCAACTGGGGCCGCATCGTCGGTTCGAGCGTGTCGCGACGTAAAGCGGCGCTCAGCGTGGATTTCTACGTCGTGGCTCTCCGAGCAAAGTTCATGTTACGGACAAACTGTCTTGTATACGGGTGGACCGAGGTCTACCTGTCAACAACACATGATTAAGTATCGGATACGTATTGGTGCTCATGTATTAATTTATAGGGATCTACATGATCGAGTTGTGGACAGAGAGGGTTGATCTGACTCGCATACGGGATGAACTAAAACTCATCTGTCAATAACACAGGCGGACCAAACCAACATACCAAACCAAAAATTTAGATGGAAACCTTACTCGCTTTAGTAATAGGTATAGGTATAGATATAGATGTGTCTAGCATTTCCAATTTTATCTCCCAGATGCCTACTCTTTTTCCCTGACTAAGTGGTTGCTTATAAAGTGATCGTCACTCCAACAAGTAGCCCATATGGATCGATTTGGTTAGGAAGTTAAGATCACTAAGAAAAAGAACTGTAAACAAATATCTTACGCCTGAATCTTACGCATTACGTATAGTTAGATAAAGAAAATTAAACATTCTGTCTGTTTTGGATCGTTAGCAATTAAGGTTATCTGAGAAGAGAATTTTGTTTGTTGGACAAGTGCATAGATATGAAGCCACCACTAGATTATTTTTTTAGGGCAAGATTCTGGATCTGTATAGTAAAACATTCTGCTCAAACTGCTAAACGTGCTCAATTCCTGTAGCAAGTTTGCAATTTGTAGAAGCGACATTGTCTGCAATTAGCAGAGGCTGCATCAAAATCAAGCAGGCGCAGTGCATTGTAGTATAATGACAGTTACTGACCAAACAATTTACAAGGTTTTAAATCGATTGAAATCGAAGCAATGCTTCATTTCTTAGGATTGATCGGGAAGCCAGTGAAGCTGGCAAACATGTCGAAGTCTGAACCATGAGAAACTTCAGTTTTCGTTTCAACCGATGGCATGCTTCTGTACTGTACTGCATTACATTTTTCTCTGAGTTTTACATACACGTACTATACGATCATTCCATCACTGTCAGCCGCCCATTCATCGAGGAGTAGCCGAAACGAAACAGAACGACAGAGGATAACTCCTGAAATCTCAATGCAGGATTGCAGATCGAACAACCTGTTCATCGCGTCAGGCGCCGCCGGTGACGGTGCCGTTGAGGCGTTGTCGCGTTGAAGATCTCGATGGAGTCGTTCTTGAGACTTCGTTCCTGCGCAGCGTGCGGTCCTTGCACCTGGCCCAGGAGGCCCCCTGTTCTGTCTACGATGTCCGTCTAGCGGAGAAGCTCCATGGCGCGTCGCAGGGCGCCGCCGAACCGGCGGACGTCGAGCGTCACGTTCTGGCCGACGAGGTACGCCGCCCGCAGCGCCATCCACCCCTCCCGCCGCACCGCCGCGGGGTCCCTCAGCACGCGGTGGTCGCGCGGGTACCGCCTCGCCAGCGTGCTCTCCGCCACGGCGACGCGGTAGTGCACGTATCGGAGCCCCGCGTCGCGCGCCGGCTCGCCGAAGTCCTCGGCGGCCATGGCGTCCAGCCCGCCCAGCGGCACCACCTGCACCACCACGGCGCCCGCCGGGAGGAACACCAGGTTCGCCAGCCCGGCGCCGTGCACGCCCACCAGCACGTCGCACGAGTTCACCACCCGCGCGAACGACGGCAGCTCCGCGTGCCGCGCCGGCTCGCCCACCACCACCTCGTACCCCAGGGCCGTGGCGGCCCGCGCGATGGCGCCGGCGTTGGTGAACGCCCTGGTCGACCTCCGTGAGATGAGGAGCAGCCTGGGGCGGAAGCCGGAGGAGCGGCCGCGGAGCCGGATGGCCGTGTCCCGAGTGAGGCCGTAGGATCGCCGGGCGAGGAGGGCGAAGTCGGCCATGGAGTACTCGCCGGCGGTCCTCGCGGCGTCGACGCTCATCTCCTTGTGGAACTCGAGGCCGACGACCAGGCGCGGGTAGCAGAGCACGCCCCTGCCGCCTCTGTCCATGTCGACGACGTCGTGGCGGGAGAGCCCGCGGAGCAGCGGCCGGAACTTGTCGAGCCACCACGGCGGGGCGTCGCTGACGAGGAGGTGCACGTCGCCGCCGAACCGGCGCGTGGTGATGAACAGCGGGACAAGGACGTCGGTCAGGTCGTGGAACATGTTCCCCGCGTAGCCGCCGGCCGAGAAGACGACGGCCGGGGCGGTGTGGTTGGCCGTGCACCGGGGAGCGGCGTGGTCCGCGGCGTGCGACGATGCGACCGTCACCTCAGTGACGCGGGCGAGCGCGTGGCGGTCGCTCTTCCTGGCGTGCGGCTTCATCCGCCATGATTGATGCCTCGCCAGGGGATGGTGGAGCACGATGGTGGCGTTGGGGAGGACGCGGACGTCGCCTCTCAGCTCGCACACGTCTGATCTCGAGCTCGAAAAGTCGCACAGCACGGGCCCTTCGTTTCTGCCTGCGCGATCATAGATATCAGCTGAGTCTTCTGTCCGACATTGTTCAAGCTTCTACTGAAGAAGCTAACAAGCATCGAATTTCTCTGAATGCTTGGGTCCGAGTTAGTGAGTGACAACGTGACGTACCTGAACGATGAGAGGCAATCCTTTCCCCTCCCCCCATTACTGAGGAAGCAGAACCTACTGAAAACAATAAGCTCACTGGAAACACAACGTTAAGAGAAAGAAAGTAAATCACATCGCACTGGCAGAAACAAGAAAGTAAATCAAATCGCACTGGCAGAAATCACTGGTCAGTGCAGTAACTTACATGTTTGCAGAGGAACCGCATAATTCCGGAACATTGTCGCCAGTGAAATTGGCGCAAGAATGCATCCCGCAAGAAGTACCAATCCAACCTTGACGGCAAAACTGCTTGCACTCTTCTTCTCACAGGCCATCTTGGGCAAAAATCTTCAGCTACAGACTACAAACTGACGCACAAAATAGTAAGGAGATTCTCTTTGCTGCCACTTTGCTTATATTCTTCTCTATCTGACCTGAAGGACCTTCTACTGTTCCTATGTTAGTTCAGACATCTGGAATAAAACTAGTGTTTGTTGAACAGATTCTCGAGGAGACAACAACAAAATAGGCAGCAAAGGGGCCGACTGGGGATATCGTGCAAGGTTAGATGAGCAAACTCGATGGGAAAAAAAGGAACAAAAGAAGCAAACCATGTGTCTCATTCACCTTTTGGTTTGGTAGGAATGTGGTTATTGTGCATTGCTGTTGTAAGTCTCCATGTTCGTTACAGTAGAAAGCAAAAGCTACCAGAATGCTCACTCAAACGAAGTAGAAATATGATCTGCAGCCTGCTTACCTATCAAAGTGTATCCAAAGATAAAATTCAAATTGGACTGCTGAAATCTTGGAGAATATGTTCTTTTTTATAACTTATAAGACTACTGCATGGGCAAATAAAATCAAGTACAGGAAACAGAGCATGATGCACAAACAAATCAGTAAAAAGTAATACCAAAATCCGAATTGGTACCTGCAGAATTTGTTGCCGCAGAGTGATGGACACAAGAACCAGAATATGATAAAAATATCATCATCAGTGGTTGTTAGGTGTTACACTGAAGAGAGTACTGTTCCAGTTAGGTTGTCCAACCCTTTGTTAGTGAAGGACACATGGAGAATTCTACTCCTAGTCAAATCCCCTTTGCCAACATAAGAAGCAATATATGAAACTGAACAACTAAATCTCAGAAACCGTGTTATGGACATGGATAAAATATTGTATTAGCCTGTTAGGTGCAACTGTATTTCTGAGTTTAGCATTCCCAACAATAGCAACCTTGAATTTCACTGTGTTAAGAAAGCTTCTTCTGATCTTCTGTTGAAATTGTATTCCAATAGGGGGGAAAAGTTCCACGTAATTTGTAAATAAACTATAGTTACATAAAAGGCGTGCACTTGTAAACAAAGAGATAGTCATACCCAAAATTCCTTCAGGGATTGCAAGGTGGGCAACGGCATGCCGAGTTTCAGTTAAGTACACTCTACGTTCAGACTGTTCAGAATAATATGCACATATCATGCCGTTTTCACTGAAAGGACAACAGCTGAAACCGTGTATGCCATTTACATATGGAAAGCATTACAGTTGTATTCATGGCTGTGTCACAAATATCAGATTTCAGAGTCAGGTCAGAATACCCGTGATAAGATCATAAATCAGAGAGCTTAGTAATTTGTTTACTGCTTTTGATGCTTCTTTTGTTCACAGGGAGGGCAACGAGGCTGCTCATAGATGTGCGAACATGCCTCCGGAAGCCACTCCTCTTGGCATTCTCCCAAACTGGCTTATGGAGATTACTGGCAGAGATTGTAATGGCTCTATAAATCAATAGAAGCTCTCATGATTTGCCCTAAAAAAAATAGAAAAGATCATAAATTGTAGAATCGTATGAAAATCGATCTTGTGCGAAATTTGAACAGAAATCAGACAAATGGTCCGGTAGTCTGTACTACCAACAATAATTTGAAGACTAGAGAGCTTTTTATTTGCACGCATATCCAATGTTCTTGACTAGCACTTCGGAGTAGGAAGAACCAAACTGACATGTGGCAGGTTCAGTTTCGACCAAAAACTGCAATGTCCCCGTTGTACACAGTACACCTTTGTGCAGCATGACATGGTCATGGCGATGGCCTGCATATCGGACTGATTGGGAAGCTGTCCTTTGACCGTCCACACAGAATCATCCAAGAGCCGCCATGTTCACTAGTGATCAAACACGGGCGACGAATCTCCATAAGTACAGAGCTTCAGTGAACGGATTGAGCTGACACAGACTGACATACATGACGATTTGTGAGGTTAACCACCTGAAGATGCACGCGCTGTGTCATTCTGGTTGAGAAGGCGGCCTGGGCTGCGAGCAGCCCGGTGCGGCGCGGCGCGTCGAGGTTGACTGGTTGTGCTTGGCTGGGCGCGAGGCCGCGAGGCAAGAACGACAAAGCATCCTGAATCATGGCTCGGCCCTGGGAGGTTGTGCTCCTCCGGCAATGATCTACGGCGGCGGCCACAGATGCCTTCTCCGCCGGCGACATCGGCGGCGGCGCGGAAGCCAACCCCCCTCGGCGACAACAGCGCGCGACGGTCCCGAGCCATGGCGCGCAACGACCAGAATCGGGTCTCCCCGGCCTTCAATCTCTACCGCAAGTTGCAGATTGGACGGCTCCCAGGCATCCGGGGTGGACGGTAAATGAAATACCGTCCACCCCGGATCCCGGCGCACCGAGATTGGCGGCGTCCAGCGGCCATGGCCGCCAGCAGGAGAGCTGAGAGGGGGCGAGGGACTGGGAGATGAGGAGAAGCAGCGTTCTACCTCCCCGCTTGGCCGTGGTTGTCGCCGCGTTTGACACCGACACCTAGCTGGTGGTCGTGACGCCGCCGCGTACGTGGACGCACCCCGGCACCAGTTGCCACCGCTCTCTGCTTCCCCGACCTCCGTCCACCACGACGCAGATGTTCCGGCATGCGAGGGGGCGGCCCGTGTCTGTAACAGCGAGCGGCAGCGGCAACGCCCTTGCGTCCTCCATCCATCCCAATGGCATGTGGCACTTGTGGTTGCCGCGTCACCAGTGGCGCGCCTTGCGCACGGCCGAGCGCGCGGCACTGAAGGCGTGGCGCGGCGCCCAGTGGCAACTGCCAACTCCGGCAGTGGAGGAACGCGCTATCGCCGTCCAAGGAAGGCGCTGTTCTTCCTCGCGTCCGTCGGCCCCTCCGAGGTCCGAGCTCGGCGGGCGGCCATTGCCAGTGGACGTCGTGATCTGGGGTGGACGACAGGAAGCAAGGCAGGCACGCCTTCCGGTACCCGACTCCGCGCGCGCGTCGCGCCGTCACGCCGCGCCCGTGCTCCTGCCACACTCCGACGGTCCGACCGCACACGCAACGCAGGCGGCGCAAGCCCGTGCGCGTCGTTGCTCGTCGGCCGGGCACCGCACACCGCAGGCCAGGGGCACGATGACCGGCCGGGGCGAGAGACACGGAGTCCTAAGCGCTCGCAGTACATATATTAGTCCCACATCGGCCGCGTAAGTCGGATCACCGTCAGATGTAAGGCGCTAATCGGAGAGGGCTATCGCCGTGCGGCAAGCACGGTCTTTAGCAATCCTCATTATATATCCAAACGGCTAGGGCGCCTTGCTGTGACAGTGGTGAAGCGTGGTGTTGTGTGTTACTTGTGCGATTCTAACCGATTAAAAGTTCTCTTTGCAGGGAGGCGCCTTTTTGTTTTTATTTGTGCTGATTCTAATGTCTGCTGTGCTAGCAACTGATGCCTCACGTGTGATTACTCTTTGTCCCAACTAATAAGCTTACCATGGTTCGTATAGTTTTGCACATTCAGCTTCGATACTAATAGTAGCACAATTTTTTTAGCGCCCATGCATATGGAGAGCTAATGATGACAAAATTTTAGCTCTCGCCGGCCGCACCGGCCCCGCGTGAGCTGCCCTCCCCCGGTGAGGGAGAGAGGACACCGTCAGAGAGGACGGTAGAGAGAAAATGAGGAATAATCAGCCTGTTCGGCTGCGCTTGTTGCTGCTGCAGCTACAGTGCTCCATGAGAGGAGCCTGCAGCACCGTATCGCAAACCGCTTTCTCTTCTCATGGAGTACTGTAGCGGCAGCGCTAGTAGGGTAGCCGAACATCGTCAATAGGGAAATTTCATCCGCCCGTACGATAAAATTTGAAATTTCGAAAATAGCAGATTTTTGGTCTATTGAGAGGACAGAATTTATTCTTCGTCTACCTAATTAAAGATCGGGATCTAGTTTTACTATTTCGTAGAATTAGAGCATTATTCCATAATTATAGTATAATTTTGTATTAAAAAAATGCAAGCAGACTGCTTCTCTGACGAGCGATCGTCTCGCCTGGCAAAGCAACGTAAAGTTAGGAACCGTAGCAACTAGCAAGTTGTCTCTGGGGACGCCACCTTCGGCCCTGACGCCGAAGGAACCGCTGTTGTTGAGGAACCTGCGGCGAGGTGCGAAGGAGGCAAAGAAGGCGATATCTTCATCTTCTTCGACGAAGGCCGATCGAAGAGGCGGAAGAACCTCCCGCACTAAGGAGCCGGGTGGCGAGATAAGGATGCGAAGGTGTGGCGGTCTTCGTCTTCTCCGCCGAGGGCGAGGATTCGACCCGCAGAACCTATGCGCGAAGCCCGGCTGGATCGTCTGATAGGAAGGTCCCTCAGCTGTAATCCACTCACAGATGCAAAAAGGAAAATTACCTTAGAGTCCTGAAATATTCTCAGAATATTATCATTGTAAGGGCGAGGTGTTGTAATTGAACAGGGAAGGCAGACAGGCCCCTCTATAAATATTTTTGTAATGGTTATTGATGAGACATTGAATACTAAAAGAGTGAAAAGCTCGAACTAATTCGAGAAAGCTTTGATCTAGAAACATGACGAGCTGCAGTATTGGTTTCTCCTGACCCGAACAAAGTAGTTGCAGATGGGACACAGGCATTGAGCAGAGGACGGCGAACAAGAAGCACCAGACGACTCTAGAGCAGCGTGTTCCCTTCTAGATTGAAACGAAGAAAGAAAAATGAATTATTGATGACGTAAAGCAAAATACTAATCGACTACTAGAAAAGTCTAGAGAAAGAGGCTTCGCGAGCCGTTCTTGACGAACCTATAAATACTCTGCTTCGCTCCCCAGACCTTCACAGTTCACACCAAAGATCAAAGCTTCCGATCCAGCACTCGAATAGCTAGCTCCGACCAAGCACTTGAGCAAATCCACCAGCAGTGTCCGATACGCGCTCCCAAACCCAACCGACAACAATGTCGCTGGTGAGGCGCAGCAACGTGTTCGACCCCTTCGCCGACTTCTGGGACCCCTTCGACGTCTTCCGCTCCGTGGTGCCCGCGGTGTCGACCGGCCGCGACACCGCTGCCTTCGCCGGCGCGCGCATCGACTGGAAGGAGACCCCCGAGGCGCACGTCTTCAAGGCCGACCTCCCCGGCGTCAAGAAGGAGGAGGTCAAGGTGGAGGTGGAGGACGGCAACGTCCTGGTGATCAGCGGCGAGCGCAGCAGGGAGAAGGAGGACAAGGACGACAAATGGCACCGCGTGGAGCGCAGCAGCGGCAAGTTCCTCCACCGGTTCCGCCTGCCGGAGAACGCCAAGACGGAGGAGGTGAAGGCCGGGCTGGAGAACGGCGTGCTCACGGTCACCGTGCCCAAGGCCGAGGTCAAGAAGCCCGAGGTGAAGGCCATCGAGATCTCCGGCTGAGAGTTCGGTCTTTACGGTCGCGCTCGGGTCAAAGTATGGTCGTCGTGTTTCTGAATCCTGTGCTCTGATGATGATGTTCGTCTTTGGGTGTCATGGTGAATAAATGAAAAATATAAAGAGCTTTTCTTGTATGTTTGATGATTTCTATTTACGTATTTTGCTGAATTTTGGACGTGTAAGCTCATATATAACTTATTTCATATAACTATTAGATGATATTTTTTCAGTAACTATTAGAAATTTTTCCAACCAATTTTTTATTAGACAATTTTTGAATAAAACTTTCACAACACGTACAATTTTTACGTATAACTTTTTCAGTCCACTTTTTAAAGGATGATTTTGAACATAATTTTCATGTCTATTTTATCAGAAAAACTTCTCACACAATTTTAATACATAAATTATTGTAAAAAAATACAAATTCTCGAGATAAATTTTCAGCATACTTTGTATGAAATATTTGTTAAAAGAATATCTCGAAATACAACATAGAGAAGGTAAAAAAAGAAATGAAAAAAAAAAGAGAAAGAGAAGCTGCCGCATCCTCACCTCAGCATGCGGAGAATCAGAGAGAGGTGCGGAAAATTAGAAACGGAAAGAGAAAAGAGAATGGGACGGTTGAAATAAGCGAACCGGGGAGTCGGCATTAATTGCTTGTGGGCCCGAAGCCCCGAACACCTGAAGAGAGCAACTGGGATCGATTGTTGATTTCATTGCTAGCGAGCGACTGTAAAATTAGTTTTGCGAGTCGGATGCCGAATCAAGCTATATTTCAGCCCATTTTTAGCCCAGTCGGACATTTGTAGCCCAGCCCACTCCCTTCGATGTCAAACATATCAGCCCACTGAAAAGCCATGCCACATTATCAGCCCATATCGAAGGAGCTGGGCTGCTAAATCTCTCTCGGTTCTAGAACCCGGCGCGGTCCTACCTGCAGCAGTGCAGCCTGCTCAGCAGCTCCGCAGGCCGCCGGCCGGAACTTCGCCGCGGACGTTCCGGCACCCGACGCCGCGCCCGTGCTCCCGCCACACTCCGACCGCACACGCACCGCAGGCGGCTCCAGGCCGCCAGCTCGCTCGTGCGCCTCGTCGCTCGTCGGCCGGGCACCGCGCACACCGCAGGCCTGGGGCATGATGACCGGCCGGGGCGAGAGAGACACCGAGTCCTGAGCGCTCGCAGTACAGCGTATTATATTAGTCCCACACCGCCCGCGTAGGCCGGATCACCGCCAGATATAGGACGCTAATCCGAGAGGGCTATCACCGCGCGGCAAGCACGGTCTTAGCAATCCTCATTATATATCCGAACGGCTAAGGCGCCTTGCTGTGACAGGTACCTACCTTGATACAGTGGTGAAATTGTGGTGGTGTGTTGTGTTGTTTTGTTCCATGCAGAGGTTCCCATTTTGATTATTTGGGTTCAGTTCACTGCTACTCACCATCTTTCAAGCCCACTCCTTAGTTTTAGTATATTTTTCTTAAAAACACACACACACACGTGCATCCAGAGGGTGGTAAAGGGTCCAATATTTTGAATTAGAAAATCTAAAAGAATCGGGTTTTAGTTTTATATAATTTTGAACTAAATAATTTAAAGATCTTGTTGGACTGTGAAGAGACCACTAGTGCCATGACCCATTACTACCTCGACGTGCATCTGAATATATATCTGGCTTTCTTACATACTCCGTATAGCGTAACCAACAATGATCACCATTTGATCTGTTTCGCAATTAGAACTTATCCATACAAGTGAAATCCTGAAATCTGTTGGTGATGATATTGCAGAGGATCAGCACAAACCTATTCAGCACATCTTCTTCTCTTTTCCCCATGCACAGTCCTGAGAAGCTCAGCCAGCACCGAGGGGCTGCTCGCCACCAGATGGTTGTACCCCTCCGTCGCCAGCACCGCGTCAAGATTTTCTTGCGACCCTCCGGCGATGAACTCGATGCACTTAGCCTTGAGCGCTGAGCAGCTGTGCTGCTCCGCCAGCGCCAATGTCGACGCCACTGTGCCGGCCTCCATGCCAACAGCGAGCCTGCACTCGCACATCACCTTGAGCCTGTCCAGCCCGTACCTGTCAGCGGCGACGAGCAGATGCTGCGCCAAGGCCGCCGCCTCCGCCTCCGGCGTCTCGTCGAGCTCCGGCACCACGTCCGTGTAGACGAAGTGGAGCATGGCCCCGAACGCCGAGGCGTCCATGTCAAGGATCTCAACATGCGTGGCGTCCTTCTCCTTCATCTCGCCGAAGAACTCGGCCATGAAGATGGGGGACCTCGCGGCCAGCACGCTCTTGTGCGCCGCGAAGGTCTCGCCGGACACCGCGAACGTGACGCTGACGTCAACCCCGGCCTTGTTCCGCAGGAGCTCGCCGAGGTGCCGAGGCAGGTCGGGGGGCGGCACGGCGATGGCCGCGGCGGCGCCCCTCGGCTCGGGCTCCCTGAACACGGTGACGGTGCACTCCACCGTCAGGCTAGGGCTCCTGAAGTCGTCCCCGGCCCTTGCCCTGCCCTCGCCGAGGTCGAGCACGCAGGACCACTCCAGGGGGCGGCGAAAGGCCTTAGGCACGGTCTTCTTCTCCGAGAAGACGAAGAAGTCGGCGTCACTGCTGTGGGCGGTGATCCTGCCGCTGAGCATGGCCGTCACGGCGGGCGCCGCCGCCGCGCGCGGCGGCTCGCCGAGGAAGACGAGGGAGAGCACGAGGCAGTAGGAGCCGTCAAAGAGGTGGAGCTCCGGGTGTTAGCGGATCTCCCAGCCGTGGCCGTCAACGCGGCACCGGAACCGGACCCAACCCGTGCCGTCGTCCTCCTCGATGATGGGCATCCCGGCGACCTTGAGCTGGTACACGGAGCTCACAACCTCGCGAAGCCGGGTGCAGCTGTGCTCCTCCATGCTGTGGTTGCCTGGATCGAGCAAGACCGAAGACGAGGAACAGGAGGTGAAGCCTGTGTAAAATGAAGACGAGAAACTGACGGGAGGTGAAGCCTGTGTAAAATGATGAAACCAAGCATTGGTTGGTGTCGCATAAATGGAGCCTGTGTAAAATGATGAAATCAAACATTGGTTGGTGTCGCATAAATGCTTCAGATCCTTCACTTAGTAGTTTTGATTCATTAGCCTACATTGTCTTGATGATACTGATCTTCTGATACAAGTAATTGCTAAGAATTCAGACTTGAATGCTTCAGATCCTTCACTTACTTTTTACAATCAGAGTGCCATACAATTGATGAGCTGCTGAGGTTTATTGGAATTATTTCTGTGACATCGTAGGCCTAATGCTTGAAAATAGCTACATAATGATTCGGCATAAGACGTTGTCAAGGTTTCTACCAAGTTCTATGGAATCAGTTTATGGATAAAATCACCGTGGTCCTGGTCCTCACAAAGTAACACCTGCCGCTTTCTCTCACCCAGCATCATATAACTTCATCTCAACAATTTTGGGCCAATGCTTAAAATTTAAGCCTAAAGTCGACAGTTTCAGCAGAGTACAGGAGTACAGTTTCAACATGGCCGTTGCCGGCTTGCCGCTCGCTTGCAAAGTTACAGCCGAAGCTGCGCGCGATGTAGAGGGATGAACGTTCGAGAAGCATGCGGCGGTGGCGAGGAGGCGCCGCGGCGTGCCAACGCAAATTGAGCTTGTACATGAGGCAGGGAAGATAAAGACCGGTATATATAGGCAAGAAACAGCAACAAGATTCAGTTAAACCATATGCCATTTGTTTCAGCAACAAGAGATTGAGTGAATCGAGAACCAAAATGATTTTCTTGTTTTCGCAGGAATCATAATGGATTCAAATAGAACCACTTTAGTTATCAGTGTAACACATTTTCAAAGGCATAAAGAAAAGAGAAGCAGAAAAAACAGTGCTGATTCCATTCCATCAACACAATTCACGCTCCAGGCCTCCAGCTACAGAACTGAACTGGACTATAAAAGGAAATGGTTTAAGCACAAAAGCAGCCAACAACCAGTAGCCTTTTTTTCTTAATCCAAAGGCTGAAAAGTTGACAGTGTAGCAGTACTGCAAGTGTTACAAGGAATCAAAATATACAGATTTGTCACTTGTCAGACTCAATAATCTCTATCAACTAGTACTCAAGGACTCTTGGCAAGATCAAATAAAAAGCAAGAGCAACTGTCAAGCCTTTGCCTTTTGTTGATCTAGGATAACATTCAAGATCCTTCCAGGCACGTAAATTCTCTTCCTGATGCCCTTTCCAGCAAGATATTTGGAGAGTTTCTCATCTGAGGCTGCTATTTGGAATGCATCATCCTCAGAGCACGATTTGTCAACAAGAATTGTACCCCTGGTCTTTCCATTGATTTGTACGGGGAGTACAAGCTTTGACTCCTCCAAGTACTCGCTTTTTGCCTGGGCAAGAAAGAAACTGCTCAGTAAACTTTTCTGATAGGCCATAAAACAAAAAGATTTCACACCCACAAGTGAAATTTAGAAATCACCAGATACACTTAAGAGAACATATGAGACTTGTAAAACAATTAGATGCATCACTATGCAAAGCACTCTTGAAGTTAGGCATCTCGGTAGTAACTGATAGCGAATCCTTTACAATGTTATTATAGTATTCACCCATTTTTTTTCTGCAACATGAAGAGGAGATCCACCCATATAATTATCACTTCAATATACAGAGCTAAAAAAAATACTGCAGTCTGCACTGGTTTTTATGCTTAGGCTGTTTTAGTAGCTAGCAACCATGCACATTTACACTTTCTAACTTAAATATTATCTTCAAAAGAATTAGCAATGCGCCACTCAGCAACAAGGGATGATGTGCTGAAGCAGCATATATTTCATCGTTACCTCTGGAAACTGTTCATACGCCAATGATTGTGGATGTCCAAGGCGGAACCAAAGCTCCTCAGCCAAGTGTGGTGCGAAGGGCGAAAGCAGCAAAACAAAGGATTCAGTAACAGACTTTGGTTGGGTTTCCCACTGTAAGAGAACATAAGAGTCACATCAAATTCTTCTGTAAATCATGGAATATGCAACTTATGCTCCCTCTCTATATAAATGCATTACGCTTTGGACATGGCATGATCCAATAGAGCCAATTTTGACTAGTAGTTTCCAGCACTGGTATAAAAAAAAACAGATCATAATGAAGTACTTGATGAAGGGCATATTATTTCTACTTTGAGAAGTTTCTTCATCTCCAAATATATCTTCTCATGTTGCTAGCCAAATTTGAGAAGTTTCTTTTTTGGGCCTTTGGTTGATCTTTTTCGTTTTTTGTTTTGTTTTGAGAAGTTTGCCTTCACCTTGTATGCAGCATTCACAAACTCCATCATTGCAGATATTGCAGTGTTGAATCTTGTTTCGTTAATTTCCTCTGTGACCTACAAACCAAAATAATACATGATAATCGGTCATCAGTCACAATTAGTCAATCACAACAGTGTAACTGAAAATGACCACTGAACAAATCATTACTAAGATGAACATTAAACAGGAGTACAGAACAATATGTAATGACAGAAAAATCTATTTGTGCAAATGCCACCTGTGCATGGGCATAGCTTTTCACATGGCTACTGATATAAAACTAGCCACCTTTGTATTTGGATCTAATAACTACAAACTTACTAAAATGGTACATTGCATGAGTTGTGTGATATCCTTATTCGAACCCAACTCGAATGTTATAAAATGGGTCTGATTTTCTCTCTTATTGTGTACTCGAAACTTCTTTTCGAAAAAAAATTGTGTACTTGAAAGTTGGAGGATAATGGTGCTATGGCCAGGAATTAGTGCACGTACGCAGTATTCACATGAACACAGGCCATGGTACTGCTGTGTGGAGGACGGTTTCTTCATCATCAAGTTTATTTCCTTGCTTCGTTTCGTTTGTTAAATATTATATTGATTTGTTTAGGATTAAAAGGCTTCCTAGTCATAGTTGTTGTAGAAGTTACAAACAGTTAATATTCTAAACATTTTTGCATGGTTTACGTTTCAGACTGCATGAGTAAAAAGTGTTAGTAATTGGTAATACTGACAATTGTGACCTACCTTTGCAATACATTTGTGAAGAATTCGAAGCTGATCTAAGGTTGGTTCATCTTCAGTAGTCATGGTTCCATCATTATATGACCCATCAGGTAATGGTGGACCAACTATGAGTCTCCAAGTTCTTCCAAGAAACCGGTGCACTCCTTCAATTCCCCCAGTGCTCCATGTTTTTGAATCTCTGTAAGTACCAAATATCCTGTCAGGTTTTTTATTAGTTACAGCTTCATCTATAAAAGATTATATACACACCTCAATGGCCCCATGAACATTTCATACAAGCGAAGAGAATCAGCACCATATTCTGAAACCACATCATCAGGGTTGATGACATTTCCTCGACTTTTACTCATTTTGTAGGCACGAGCATTCAGACGAACATTTGGATCATCCCTCAGCACGTAATGATCTCCAACTTTTGTAACCTTGCAAAGTTGAACCACACAATAATCAAACTTTGACCTTTTATCACACCAAAAGATGAAAAGAATAGTGAATACATGTACCAGACCAGACCTTATCTGCAGGCACTTTTTCTTGGTAGAAATCAATTAAACTTGAGTCTGAGTCTGCAGAAACCCATCTGCCTTCACTATCTCTATATGCAGTATACTCAACCTGTTACAGCATTTATTAGGAACAAAAAAATCATTGATGAACATATGGAAGTTCTGGCAGAAAGTAGTGTCACTTACTTCTCCAAGTATTAATCCTTGATTAATCAGGCACTTAAAGGGTTCTTTAGTGGAGACAACACCCATGTCATACAGAACCTAAGAAACACCACTTAATTAGAATAAAGGAAGGCAAAACAGCAGTGCATGGTAGAATAAGGGAGATAAAGCATTAAAACCCAGATATTAACCACTGGTCCCCATATTTCCTAAGAGCAGCCGAATTGTCTAACAGGAGCTAAATTTCTGCTCTACATTGTATAACTTTGAAAATAGACAACTCGGGCTTCCATGATTGTTTTCAGGACTTTGTGCGCAAAAACTTACTTATCTTTAATCAGCTAAGTCAGACAGCAAGCGCTCGCAGCAAGATAGCAACAAATTAAGCTACAAGGTTTGTATAGATTTGCAAAAGATAAATAACAAACTGTATCAACTTTAATGGAACCAAACAAGGATTAAAATATTTTATTTGAACAAAAAAAAAGAACCTTGTGCCAAAATCTCGCATAAAGCAAGTGCAAGACAGAATGTTCAGCACCACCAACATAGATGTCAACTGGACCCCAATACCTGTGTGATATCAAAAACATAGAATAGTTAGTTTCACCATGCACACCCCTTCTTGGAGATGGCATGCGACATAAGGATGCACCTTTCTTTAGCCTTGTCAACCAATATACTGGAATTTTTTGGATCCATGAATCTCAAATAGTACCTGAAAATAACACATTAAAGATGTAAGGGTCTACAAACCACTCAAAACCAGCAATCATGTATCTTTCAACAACATGAGGACATTTTTTCAAATGAAGGGAGTATTAGGCATTGTATAGGCCCATATTGGGCATGTCGGCCCATATTGGGCATGTACATCTTGTACTCCAAGCCATTGGCGCTATATAATGAAAGGTCACCCCCCCCCCCCGATTAGGGTGTGCGGTGTTTCCCCATCTCTCTACCTTTCTACATGGTATCACGAGATTAGGGTTTTAGATCCTCTCTACTTCGCTTCCGCCCTAGGCGCTAGGGTTCTTTCCCTAGCCGCCGCCTCTCCTCTAACACGCGCAGGGATCCCCCCCTGCGCGTCCACCCTCGACGCCGCGCCGCCGATCACCCTGATCCGCAGCGCGCCGCCGCCAGCCCCGCGCCGGGATCTCCCTTCCCGCGCGTCCACCCCGGCTCCTGCACTGTCTCTCTGACCGCGCAGCACCACCCCCCTCGTCGCCATGTCGTCCGCCGCCCCGACCAACTCGACCATGTCGAGTTCTTCCAGCGCCTCCTCTGGCGCCGGCGACTCTGCGCCGCCCATCTTCATCCATCCGGCTGCTGCCGTTTGCGTGAAGACCCACGTCCCCTTCACGTTGGAGATGAACTCCAACTACTCCAAGTGGGCGTCCTACTTCAAGGTGCTGTGCGGCAAGTTCGGTCTTCGTCCGCACATCGACGCTCCCGGCACCCCCACTCCGACGACCCCCAGTGGGTCATCGCCGACTCCTGCATCAAGAGTTGGCTCTTCGGCTCCGTCGGCGACTCCGTCCTCGACCTCGCCTTGGCCGGCGATGATCAGACCGCCCGGCAGCTTTGGGCAGCCATCGAGGACCTCTTCACCGCCAACCAGGAGCCGCGCGCCGTCCTCCTCCTAGAGCAGTTTCATACGCTCACCCAGGGCGACTCCACCATCTCAGAGTACTGCCAGCGCATCAAGTTGAAGGCTGCTGAACTCCGCGCCGTCGGCCACCCTGTGGAGGGCCGCTCGCTCGCCCTCGCCATGCTGCGTGGGCTTCACCCTCGCTTCGCCAACACTGTGGACGACATCACCAACTCCACCGTCCTTCTGACGTTCTCCCGTGCCCATGACATGCTCGTCCTCAAGGAGACCCGGCTGTCCCACGATGAGAAGGCCATCGCCAACACCGCCCTCCTCGCCTCCACCTGCTCCGGCTGTACTAGCCCGGGCGGGTGCCGCTCCAGCACCACCGGCGCCTCCTCCAGTGGCACTGGTGGTGGCCAGACAGCCCCTCCCAGACCTGGCGGTGGCTCTGGCAACAAAAAGAAGGGCGGCCAGAAGGGCAATGGCGGCGCCGGCGGCGGCCGCGCGCAGCAGCAGGGCAACAGCGGCGCCCCCTCCTACAGCGCCCCCCAGCCCTACCGCCCCATGGGCCCCTAGATTTGCTACAATCCTTGGGCGCCCCAGGGGCCGTATCCGCTCCAGTAGCAGGGTCCTGCAGCCGGCGCCTGGCGCCCTGGCATCCTCGGCGCCGCTCCTCAGGCGCACACCGCCTTCGCTCCAGTCCAGGTGTCTTCGTCGACACCTATGTGGGATCAGGCTGGCCTCATCGCCGCTCTCAACCAGATGGCGCTCCAAAACCAGGCTCCCTGGGTCATGGACTCCGGTGCTTCATCACACATGAGCACCACGGATGGTATACTCATGTCCCGCCTTCCTTCTTCTCATTCTTTCATCACTGTTGGCAATGGTCAAACTATTCCTATCACCTGTCGTGGCGAGTCAATCCTTCCTACAGTAGCGTCTAATTTTCTTCTTAGCAATGTTCTAGTTGTTCCATCCCTTGTGCGCAATCTCCTATCCATTCGCCAGTTTACTAGGGATAACAACTGTTCCATTGAATTTGATGCACTGGGTTTTTTTGTGAAGAATATCCCGACCAGCTGCGTGATGCTTCGCTGCAATAGTGCTGGCGACCTCTACACCTTCCCCGCCGCCCCACCAGCACCACAAGCCCATCTCGCCATCTCCACCGACCTCTGGCATCACCGTCTGGGTCATCCAGGATCCTCCGCCACCGACATCCTTTGGAATAATCAGTTTATCCATTGTAATAAGGCACCAAACACTATCTGTCATTTGTGCCAGCTTGGGAAACATGTGTGTCTCCCGTTTTCAGCTTCTAGTTCTTTTACCTCTAGGTCATTCGAACTAATGCATTGTGATGTTTGGACGTCTCTCGTAGCTAGTGTTGCTGGCGCCCAGTATTACCTCGTTTTACTTGATGATTTTACACATTTTTGTTGGACCTTTCCTCTCGTCCACAATTCCGAGGTAGCAACCCATATCGCCAACTTCTGCAACCTAGTATAGAACCAGTTCAACCTTACCGTTAAATCCTTTCAGGCTGATAATGGCAGAGTTCGTAAATAATGCCCTCGCCACCCTGTTCACTTCCCGCGGCATTCTCTTACGCCTCTCTTGCCCATACACCTCCCCACAAAACGGCAAGGCTGAGCGCGTTCTTCGGACACTGAACATAATCCGCACTCTGCTAATTCATGCGCACATGCCACCTCCCTACTGGGCCGAGGCCCTCAGCACGGCCACCTATCTCCTGAATAGGCGCCCCAGCTCCGCCATCCAGAATGGCATCCCCTTCACGCTGCTGTATGGCTCGCCACCAGATTACTCCCACCTTCGTGTTCTTGGGTGCCTCTGTTACCCAAACATGACCGCCACAGCTCGCCACAAGCTGGCTCCTCGCTCCACTGCTTCCGTCTTCCTCGGATATCCCTCTTCCCATAAGGGTTATCGCTGCCTCGACCTCTCTACGCGTCGCATAATCATCTCCAGACATGTTGTCTTCGATGAGACATGATTCCCGTTCAGTCTATACTCACCCAGGTCGTCTCCCAGCGACTTGGATTTTCTTCTTGCAGGCTCTGCTGTGCCGGTGTGTTGCACTGCTACCACGGCCTCCCCCGCGGCTGTTCCGTCGCCTGTCGACCTTGAGCAACCGTCTCCTCGCCGGGCTCACTTGGAGGAGCTCCCCGACGACCCTGCCATCCTGTGGCGTGGCCCTGTCGTCATTCCGGCACCTCGGCGACCAGCTGCAGCTCATCCACCTACTGCGGCTGCTCCTCCAGCAGCCTCAGCTGCCCTTGGAGCAACCGCGGCCGCCCCTGCTGCACCAGCGCAGCTCCCGTCCCGGTCACCGGCTGCCTTCGGCCGCGTCTACAGCCGGCGCGCCCGGGGCGACTCCCCTGGATTGGCTGCACCGCCGATCTAGCCTCCTCCGCCTCCCAGCCGGCCTGTCACTAGGCAGCAGACCGGCTCGCTGAAGCCCGTCCACCGCCTCGGGTTCCCACCGCCGCCTCCGCCACCTGCGCCCACGGCACAGGTCGCCCTCGTCTCCACCGCCGTCTCCCCGATACGGGGGAACTACAGGAGCGCTCTCGCCAACCCCCAGTGGCGTGCTGCCATGGCGGATGAGTACCAGGCCCTCATCGGCAACAACACCTGGTGTCTCGTCCCGCGCCCACCCGGCGTGAACATTGTGACTGGCAAGTGGATTTATAAGCATAAATTCCACTCCGATGGTTCGCTTGCCCGTCACAAGGCTCGCTGGGTTGTTCGCGGCTTCACTCAGCGCCGTGGCATCGACTACGATGAGACGTTCAGCCCCGTCGTCAAGCCGGCGACGATCCGCGTCGTCCTCAGCATCGCCGCTTCCCGAGGCTGGCCGATCCACCAACTGGACGTGAAGAACGCCTTTCTTCACGAACACTTGGAGGAGACCGTCTACTGTCAGCAGCCTCCAGGCTTTGTTGACCCTGCTCATCCTGACCATGTGTGTCTCCTGCAGCGATCTCCCTATGGTCTCAAGCAGGCTCCTCGCGCATGGTACCAGCGGTTCGCCACCTATCTTCGACAGCTTGGCTTCTCCCCCTTGGCATCCGACACCTCCCTCTTTGTGCTTCAAGAGGGGGTGCCACGGCATACCTGCTCCTCTACGTCAACGACATCGTCCTGACGGCCTCGACTCCAGCTCTCCTGCAGCGCATCACCGAGCGATTGCACTCGGAGTTCGCCATGACGGACCTTGGCGATCTCCACCACTTCCTCGGGATCTCCGTCACGCGTTCCTCTGACGGGCTCTTCCTCTCCCAGCTGCAGTACGCGCTGGACCTTCTTCAGCAAGCAGGCACGGCCGAATGTCACTCTACATCGACACCCGTTGACGCTCGTGCCAAGCTCTCTGCCACTGAGGGCTCCCCCGTCGCCGATCCCACCGAGTACCGGAGTCTCGCCGGCGCTCTTCAGTACCTCACGCTGACTCGACCTGATCTTGCATATGCAGTGCAGCAAGTCTGCCTGTTCATGCACGATCCGCGCGAGCCTCACCTTGCGCTGGTCAAGCGCATCCTCCGGTATGTGAAGGGCACCCTTTCGGCCGGTCTCCACATCGGCACTGGACCGGTCAACAAACTGGTCGCCTACTCTGATACTAACTGGGCAGGCTGCCCAGACTCCCGCCGCTCTACATCAGGCTTTTGTGTCTTCTTGGGAGACAGCCTGGTGTCCTGGTCGTCCAAACAACAAACCACGGTATCCCGGTCCAGTGCGGAGGCCGAGTACCGGGCGGTTGCTCACGTCGTCGCCGAGTGCTGCTGGTTGCGGCAACTTCTTCAGGAACTCCATATCCCGCTGAAGGTTGCTACAGTCGTCTACTGCGACAACGTCAGCGCTGTCTACATGACAGTCAACCCGGTCCACCACCGTTGTACCAAGCACATCGAGATCGACATCCACTTCGTCTGCGAGAAGGTGGCTCTTGGAGAAGTTCGTGTCCTCCATGTGCCGTCACAGTATCAATTCACTGATATTATGACGAAGGGGTTACCTGTCTACCTGTTCTAGGATTTCAGATCCAGTCTTTGCGTCCGACTGCCTGACGCTTCGACTGCGGGGGGGGGGGGGGGGGGGGGGGGTATTAGGCATTGTATAGGCCCATATTGGACATGTCGGCCCATATTGGGCATGTACATCTTGTACTCCAAGCCATTGGCGCTATATAATGAAAGGTCACCACCCCCCCCCCCCCCCGATTAGGGTGTGCGGTGTTTCCCCATCTCTCTACCTTTCTACAGTTAGCAATAATGCACTCTTCCATGGGCCAGTATGTAAAACTTCCTATTATATATTAAAATAAAACTCGCCCAAGTGCTCACTACCTCATTATTGTTAGAACGATTAGATTATGACAGAAGTTACCAGCAAGATCCAGCCCATTGTGGCATGGTGCTTGTTTCCCTTCTTGCAGGCTTCCCGGATAAAGGATCGGTGGTTCTAACCTAAAAAGGCAGTAAAAACAGATAAATAGATGTGTACAGTATGTGCAAGTAAAAGAAACACAACTGCAAATTTTGCCAACAGAGAAAAGGGCGAACTTCTACTATCAAGCGGCAGTTTAATTAAATTTCGTGACACTGTTAGGCATTTTTTGCAGTTTGAAACAATCAATGTCAACATCAACCAGTTTTCTTTCTAGCAATGCTAACAAAAAGATATAGTGATGAACAATGCATGGCAGTCAAAGTAACAGAGATGAAAAGCAACTGAGCTTGTGTTTGAGAATCAAAAAACTTTTGGAACCTTGGATCTTATACATGTCTGCTGTTTGCAATTTATACATTTTCTAATGTGATTTTGGGATTCACGTAATATAATAACAATATTTTTTTTGTCTTTGCAAATTTCTGTTTTCCTCTCTAACTCACAAGCAGTTGTTCCCACTTTCTTATGCCCTTCTACATCTCAAATAACCTCTATGCTTCCATTCCCTGTTTGACTTTCTGATTCAATTCCACCTCTTCTTTCATTATGATTATTTTATATTTCTACCGATATATTAGCATCGCATAATAATTTGTCAGTGTTAAAAAGCTTACACTCATACCCAGTTCGTTGCTTTGGTCAAAGGTGGTTCCCCAGTACCAGTTGGGGTGAAGTCATCCAATTCAGGAAGAGTTAAGGGCAACTCATCTTCTGAAAGAGGCACCATTTCATTTGTATCATCAAGATAGCTCACAGGGAAAGGTTCACCCCAATAGCGTTGTCTCGCGAAAAGCCAATCTCGAAGCTTGTAGTTTACCTGGTGTTCAGTTCGGCTCAATTAAACCCTCATGAAAGTAGTATGCACAACATTACTATATGATGAAGTAGGATGACAACACCTTTTTCTTTCCAAAGCCATTACTCTCTACCCATGCAATAACTTTCTTAGCAGCATCTTGGGAAAGCATTCCGTTAATATCCAATCCGGATGAAGTACTGGATGAGTTAATCATGATGCCATCATCTGCATATGCCTCCGCTGGATCACAACTGCCATTCGGTGGACTTACAACCTTAATGATTGGAAGTTCATATTTCACAGCAAATTCATGGTCACGGGAATCATGCGCAGGCACTGCCATGATAGCCCCAGTGCCATAGCTGCAATGAGGCAATTAAAGATTAGAGAGCAAAAACAGTAAAAAACAATAAACAGTAACGCAAGTTCAATTTTTTAAAAATCTTCCTCGTAAGTTCTTAAACTTAAAGAGGTAATGTCCAATAATTTATTGATCGATTCTATGAGTAACAATAATATTCTACCAGGTGACCAGGTCTCTTTCTGAATAATAAAACTTAGTTCATGGAAAAAAGGAAACAATACAAATACAACCAATATTGAAAAGAATATTCATGGATCACTGAATTAAGCAAACTCTAGTAAGACCCTTGGGTTTTGCCTTCAATGTTGCAATAAGAAGACTGAAGTGTTTACTATTCAGATGTAAAAAATAGTTCGCTACCAAATTAGTCTTCAATTTTTAGCATTTGATTTGTATTTCTTTAAAAGAAGATGAACATAACAATGATATTGCAAAACACGACATCAGAATACACGAGAAACATATGTCGACAAACCTTCCTAGAACATAATCCGCTACCCATATTGGTATGATCTCCCCGGTTGCTGGATTCTGAGCATAAGAACCACTAAAAACCCCAGTTTTTTCCTTCTGAAGATCAGTTCTTTCTAGTTCACTCTTTCTTGCTGCAAGTTCTCTGTATTCCTCTACCTGCCTTTTCCAGTTAGTACACAATATACCTCAAATATTGATGATGTGCTCGTTGATAAGGACAAAAAAACATACATGTGTTCGTTGTTGCTCAGATATTAGAGATGACAGTAAAACATGCTCAGGTGCCACAACAAGATATCTGCAGCAAAAAAGATAACCTCTGTATTAATAAATTGTTAGTAATATGCACAAAGTTAAAGTAATATGCACAAAGTTAATAAGCCAGAGGACACACGTTGCACCAAAAATCGTGTCCGGCCTTGTTGTGTAAACCAACAAAGTGGCACCTAGGTCTTGTCCTTCCTTGTCAACTGCAGAAAATACAAGCTCAGCACCTTTTGATCTCCCTATCCAGTTTCTTTGCATTTCTTTGATACTCTCAGGCCAATCAAGATCATTCAAATCTTCAAGAAGTCGATCAGCATAAGATGTTATCCTCAGCATCCATTGGCGCATTGGCTATACAACAGAGGAGAAAATGGATAATTGTAATATTCCTTTTTCGGCAGACAGGTATTTAACAACCATGCATTGACAAGGTTGAACATATATCAAAAGGAAAAGCCATACTCACAGCAGAAAAGAGCTCCGTGGATTCTACAACGTACCTTCCGTATAACAGGATAACCACCACGCTCACTCACACCATCTACTACTTCTTCATTCGCCAGGACAGTTCCAAGAGCAGGGCACCAGTTAACCGGTACCTCAGCCTGATTGTAAGATATCAATGCCAGCCTAAAAATCATTGAAAACCACAAATGCAACACTAAGAACATAAAAACAAAATCCTAAAAATGAACAGCACCAAGAAGTTGATCACTTGAAATAAAGAAAGTGTGAAGCAGGAAATATAACCAAAGATAGTACACATTAACCTAGACAAGAGCAGCCAAAAATAGTATTTCTGACCTGATAAGCAAGTCCCCTCTTCAATAATTGAAGGAAAATCCATTGCGTCCATTTATAGTAAGCCGGCTCTGTTGTGGAGATTTCACGATCCCAGTCATATGAAAAACCTAATGATTTCAGCTGCAAAATGAGAAACATCGGTAGTCAAAGTACAACACAGACAGAAAGAATTACTTATATTTCAAAAGGTACAGCAACATTAAAATATCAGCATGCCATCAATGGTTCATGGTAACTACTAATGGAATAACTGATTAACACCTTTTCTTCTCAATGAAATGTCATGGAAATTTCTTGTGTCTTCTCCAAAATAAAGTGGCACATAATTTGTGAACTGATCAAATCAATTTTTTTCTCGAAAACACAGGAGAGCTGCATTTCATTTCATTAAAAGGAGAGACAAAGCACCCTAAAAGCATGACAAATAAAAGAAAAAAAACAGAGTTATACTGTTTACTATTTTTCCGTGTTAACAGCTGCATACATGTTAGATAGTTCTTGTCAGAACCTTCATTTTGCCACACTCATAGTGATTTGCTTAAAAAAGCATGAGAGTGGTATCTAGTTGCGACAAGAATATCTACTAAACTCTAGAAGCAGATATATGTATATATGCGGTATATTACCTGTGTCCGGAAGCGCTCAATGTTCCTCTCAGTGGTAATCTTAGGGTGGGTTCCCGTCTGTGCTCAGAGTACATAAGTCAGATAACTATAACACATCATAACTCTACGAGACAAAAGCCATAGGAGGGCATATGGTGAAGCTTTAAACAACCTCAATAGCGTACTGCTCAGCAGGAAGACCAAACGCATCCCATCCCATAGGATGCAAAACATTGAAGCCTTTCATGCGCTTGAATCTTGACAGGATGTCAGTTGCCGTGTATCCAAGGGGGTGCCCAACATGCAGCCCAGCCCCACTGCACAACATTTCGAAAAACCATGTAAACAACAAGCAATTTGATCGAGCAATGCGATTCAAAATTGACCATTTCATCCTAATACGACATGAATTCAGAGCAAGCATAGCACGAGTGCACGCTTCTACTCCATGGTACTGCAGAAGCCGTCACAACTCAAACAACTGAAGCAGCCTAAAGCGTATTTAACAGATGGATAGGGCACCTCACCTGGGGTAGGGGAACATGTCGAGGATGTAGCACTTGGGCTTAGAGGTGTCGAGCCCCTCGCCGATGTCCGGGGTGCGGAACGTGCGGTGCTCCTCCCAGTGCCGCTGCCACCTCGGTTCGATCTCGTCGTACGGGTACGCCCTCCTCGCCGCCGCTTGCGCCTTCTCCGCGTCGGCGGCAGCGGCGTCGCCGGCGCAGCAGCGAGCTCGGAGCGGCGGGGCGCGGCGGGCGGGGGTGAGGAGACCACGCTGCCGCCGGCGGGCCGCGGCGAGAGGGGGAGGCCGCGCCTGGAGTGGGAGTGGGAGCTGGAGCTGGAGCTGGAGCTGCCATTGCAGCGCCAAGGCCATCATCGGGTTGGAGGGCAGAAGGGGGAGGCTGGAGCGGGAGCGGAGTGTGGTGGCCAAATATACGAGGGCGAGGTTTGGGATAAGGTTTTAGAATTGTTTTGCAGCTGGTCCACGATAAAACTAGGGATAAAAATGAAAGGGAGGGGCAAAAAACATATTTTAAGAAACAAATAGGGTCATTTGGCATAAATGTGATGAATCTATTGTAATTTCACATGTGCGTCGTGCAGGTTACACTTTGCAGGTACATCAGAGGAGCATAATTGCTGCTCCGACTCAAACAGTTACAAATAAAAGATCATCTACTGAGGTGCAAGTGGAACTAGCACTTATCAAAATACTACAGAGAAATGAGTTGTTCGTCCCCTATACACATTTTCTGCGATGCCATTAAAGTAAATTCAGCCTTGTGATGATTCCTGAATAATAACTTTCACTTCTTTGATAAATTCCTGCTGAGACTCCGGCAGAAAAAGATCATGGGCTGATGCTGTACGAGACTTTTGTGAGGCCTTTCTTGACTCTTATGTTTGTTACCTGATGAAAGATAGAAAATGAGATCAGACTCCAAGTCCTGGGATACAAATATAAAAATGATGCAAAGCAATCCAAAAAGATATCTGGCAAAAACGTCACCATCATAGTAAATGAGTTTCTAAAGTATCTCCAATTGTGGACACCCACGATTACCAATTTGTGGGTACCTCCCTATGAAACTAGTTTTAGTGATTTCCTATTAAAATAGGGTTTGTTGCTCCTCTACCTTAATAAGAAACCCCCAAGGGGAATCCCTCCCCATGGTCAGGAAAAAAAATGTCTGGTGTTATATCCTCATATTTCGGCTGTTTGGCCCATGCATGCGAATATCCCCACAAAAACCGGGTGCCATCTTGAGAATTGTCCTAGTATAAGCAAGTGGAGCCATTACAGTACACTAGTTTCTGATAATATGATACTCATGCTACTTAATTTGGCATACATATAAATGGTCATTACAGACAAACATACATGACCACTGCACTCATCGGAAACACAGTAGCAAGACACAATTTATATTGACTAACAAAGTACACTAAAATATCCAACTACAGGCCCACCGATGAAAACTATCATTTGCATCGAATATCATTGTTCGGATTTATAAAAGCCAATCTACTTCCCATCAACAACCCAGTTTTCTATGACTTAAGGTTGATTCTGTAGTGAATTTTGGTAGGTCCGGGAAACCAAATTGTCAGAACACTATCATAGCATCAAAAAATGATAATTACCTTTAGGCTATTGATGATTGAAACATCTGCAACATGGGTACCACCACAAGGACCGCCAGGATATTCGCCAAATTTTACAATGCGAGGAGTGCTATCCTGTCAAAACATAAGGTCGCGAACAATGTCAATGAGAAAAACAAAATGTAAGGCATCATGATTCATTGACACTAACATAAAACTGTGATTGACGTAATAACACAACATAAATCTTGAACAATAGAAAATACTACTAAAACATTCCTGATTAAAGTTTAACTACTGATGCTTGATTTCGATGTTAATTCATGACACTGACCCATAGAGTTGCAACCTTCTACATTTGTCAGATGTCACACATGCTTTTACATTGTTTTTTTTCATATGCTCCTTGCTTCAAAGTACTTGTTGCCTTAGCCTGCTCAACTTCTTTGAAAATACAAGTCATCCTAGAACCGCTAGGCACTTTTTGGCTTTTTGCTCTTTTCTTTGTTTCTTGCCCTTGCTAAACAAATGATATCACTCTCACAAATAAATGAGCGTGTTTTTACAATTTGGCATAAATGAACAGCAACAAGGTCATTTGATCCGCTTTCTTATTCTTATTCTTGCACTACATCCAAGGCAGTATCACACAATGGTCATATCAATAAATCAAGAGATACGAAGTGTTTCTGCAATTCTTGATAAGGAGGTAAACTGGAATATTTTGTTGACTAAAGAATCATGCAAATGTATAATATTATCAATGATGCTGGCAGTGTGTACATTTGGTACACGCAAAGATGCATCTAAACAAATGTACAGGACAAGTGACTAACCTTTGAAATGTAGCTAGGCAGAGAACCTCCACATAATTTTGCCGCCTCCTCGTAAGGAAAAATAGAGGCTAAGACCTGCATCAATGGTGAACATTTAAAGTCAAGATGACAGGATGGAGGATGACATGCACTTCAACATATTCAGATTATTTTTCTACCTTGGCTCCTTCCGAAATTAGCCTTTTGGCTTCTCTTTCCAGTTCATTTTTCTTATCCTGTATTTGTTCTGGTGGAATTACTCCTTTATACTCAACAAACGGCCTACAAAGAAGAGAGACACAAAAGTGTTTTCTGATCAGAAAGTGGAATCCAAGTAAAATAGTAAATGCTAATATGAGCTGAAGTGGCATGCCGCATGCCAGCAGTTAGTAAAAGCTGGTGAACTGGACCCCCAATGCTAGTGATACAATGAAGAAAACAAAATAAGAAAAGCATTGAAGAAAAAATGTAAACCATACCCATCAGGAAAATGGTAGCCTTTCCCAGGCTCCAGATGAGATAGGCCTACATTGCCCACACAGATGTCCAACAAATGGCCAGCAGAATGAAGCCTGCAGCATTACAGGGATAGCATAATGAGAGGTAAAGCTTTACATTTCGAAATAATAAGGGGCAGACATAAACTGAGCTTATTTCATTGACCTTCTGTGTACAACAACACTTTTTACTTCTATATGGTATTCCTTGTGGAAATACAAAGTCACTACAGTCTACAAGTATGGATCATCTGGCCAGGATGTCAGCTATGAGTTAATGTTAGCTTCAAGAAGCTTAACTAGTTGATTTGATTGCAACTGCATCCGAATCAATGGGTGTTATTAAAGACTCGAAACTCTTCTAAAAAAATTCATAGATGTAGGAGTTTACCATAGCCATATGAGTAAATGGAAAAGCCTAAACTATATAAAGCAATGCTTTTCCTTCAGTTAATGCTCCAACAAGATTTGTGGCACAATAGAATCATTCAGATTGCATCACCTTGAATTCAAACTGCGCCTTTCTGCATCAACTTCCAAGCTAACACTTTCCCCCTCTTTAAATCCATGCCCGCATCCTTCTCCAGCACCCTCAAATCTTCCATAGTGGAAAACCTGGATGGCGATCACAATATGAAAGGGACATGACATGTGAAAATTCAGAGATCCTGCTACAATCGCATGAACAAGTCTGCAGCTCATCTTAAGGAAAACGAAAAGTCCGGGTCATGAGTCCTCACCACTCCATCTTTCGCCCGCACATCCTCGACGAGGAACCTGGTGCCGGCGCCGGAGATGGCGCCCGTGTCCGCCGGCTGGCCGCCGCCTTGCGGGTAGAAGACCGTGGCGTCCAGCACCACCGCTACCCGGCCGCCCTCCTCCTGCGGACACCCGGAGCATAGCTTAGCAGGGGCGCAGCCTAGGGTTTCGACTTCGAACCGGCGGCGGCTATTTCATATTCCTCCTGCACGGCGGAGGAGAAGAGGGGGGGGGGGGGAGGAGACAGAGACCTGAACGGCGAGGACGGTGGCGGCCGAGCGGAGAGCCCACATGTCATCGAAGTAGACAAGCCTGGTGGGGCCCGCAGGCCTCGCCGGCGCAGCCTCCGTCGCCATCTTTCGGTGGAAGCGGTGTACGGGAGTGATCGCCGCCCGTGGCGAGGAGGAAGCTGGGGGTGTGGTGCTAGCGCCAAGTGGTCCAAATCAGACGCGCTCGAAAGACTCTGAATATTCTGAAGAACCGAACGAAGCCTGCCCGCCAATTTATAGCAGATGATGGGAGAAACTACAAGGAAGTCGATTCAATTACGCGGCTAGTTAAAAATGCTGATGGCGCAGTCAAACCTATCAGATGCCCAGGCTTGATTTCGATGTGCCTTCGTTCTTTGCCAGGTTTCTGTTGATCTGAAGATAAAAAGACAGTTGGTGGAGCAGGTTGGTTTGGACTGCCCATTGCCCAATAAACTGGGAATTTGGAAAGATCAAAGCAATGCCTCTTCAAAGAGCTATATTACCACGTGTAGTATCTCTCACTTGCTGGATTATTCTGGAGATGTCCCGAACTTTGACGAACGATTTATGCTGCTGCAGCTTTTCCTTCCGTCTCTTGCTAGTATTGGTGGCGGCTGCTGCAAAGTTTATGGAAAACATTGAATGATGCGGGGTCCACCACCGCTGTTGCATGCGCCAGGCTTTTGTTAGGCTGACCTCACCAGTCTCCCTCTCGCCCCCTCCTCACTAACTGCTGGTACTGCTGGTGCACACGTGGCCCCGCCCCGCCCCCGCCACCTCGGCCCGCCCGCCCGCCACGTAACCCGCCGGCTGCCTCCGCCACATGCTACTGAGGTCAGCCTTACCGCCAGCAGCGAGTGAAATTATAATCCTTGCTCTAACAGCTTCCGGTCACCTTCGACCAAGAGCTCTCTCTCCACTACACAACAATACTACATGCTGCAGCTTTCCAAACTTGTTCCTGACAGATTTAGACTGTCTACAGGAAGGATTAAGATGCCATGACCAAACATGATCTGTCAAGGAAACAAGGAAAAACAACTGCGCAAAGGCAAGATCTTTGCTGGTTCCTCAAGGCATGTGAAACAAATGCGGAAGTTCAGTGATCACTTTGGAGTGTTCATATGAATTCTTCCATCTGCACTCGACCCGTCTGGTATTGTACACCGAGACAATGGGGAAATTATCAGAGAAAAATCTAATCAATTACAGACATCCTCATTGGAAAGGCTAATTGTCATCTCAAATTTCGTCACGTACCCTCTTTTTCCTTTTCTTTTTTTCGAACAAAGCACATATCTAAAATGTGAATATTAGCTATACAGACTACAGAGGCAGATTCCTTGATCTTAATAATGATGATTAACTGGATCTTCAGGGGACACGCTGGCATCTGCACCAGTAAGCTACTCCCCCGCCTCTGCCTTGCGCAACAGCGATTTCCTCATCAACATAGAACCAAACAAAGAACGGGTCCTTTGTGCTGGGTTCCCTGCCATCATCACCACTCCCGAGGCTGATTTCCAGGGGACCAAATGGTCCAACCTTTATGCGTACCCGCTCGAAGATGAATGCAAGTATTTTCTTTTTCCATGATAGCCTCCCTTCAAAGGTTAAGCACCCAATGGGGCCCAAATATATACCATTCTCGATCCTTTTCCCCTGAAGAAAATAGAGTACCCATATATCAGAGTTCTTCACATGTTTCATGTTTGAAAAGCTTCAACTAAGAAAACCTATAGTGGGCCAACACTGTATAAATTTGCAACATCACATGATATTTAAGGCACTCACAGACTTACAGCTATGGGGATTTAGGCAAAATGCTTTTGGCAGTTAAAATCGTGTTCTCTCAGGCCACTGGATATCAGTACTGCTTTGGCTCAACTTAGCATTGCACAATAATGGCCAAGTTGCTGAACATTCCTTATTTCTAAGATAAATGTGAACATATGATGCATACTCCCTGTAAGAAACAATGAAGAGGCAAATACCTGGTAACTATCACATAGGATGCATACATGTATTTCTTGCATTGCTCAGCCAAAAATTAGAAATTTTACAGTGTCAGACAAGATACTGTTTGAACTTTGAGCAGCCATTGCGACTCAAGAAACTATTCAAGCACCACTGGTCATCAGAACTGTCATATCATAAAATCTACATGAGAAGATGCCGTGAGAAGCTCACCGCAGCATCGAAACGCTGGACTGCAGTCACTGGGAAATACTGCCCTTTCTCCAGCCGACCCTAACAGACATTGCACTCAACTAATCAACCATCAAATGGAAACAATTAATCCATACGCTATCAAACATTTCAGTCACTCGATTCTCACCTTAGCAGTGAAGATGAGCATCCATGTCCTGCCTGGAGACTCTGTCCCGCCGAGTGTCTCAAAGAATGTCGATGTGTCAAGCTTTGCCTTCTTGATCTTGGACAATGCTGAAAGCACCTCTGGTGCAGGCACCTTCCTTGTCTTGGCCGCCTCCTTGAGCACCTTCACACTGTCTGCAACAGCCTACGCTAAACCCATATCAAGAAAAAAGTTTTTACTGGTTGCATAACAGGGCACGCAGGAGTATAAAATGGCACGTTGTAAAGAATTATGAAACTTGAGTGATGTACTGTTACTTCCAAGAAATTATGTGTCAGTGGTATGCCAATTTCCAATTATTTTTCAACAAATTCACCATGTACATTTTTCATGTGAATTCAATAAGTACATGGGAAAATTAAAATTCATTATCTTAAGCAAGTTGGAATTTTTTCTTTCTTAGGGAGAGCATACAGCATAGTTTCAATGGCAGAAAGTAACACTCATGCTAAAAAAAATGTGATTGACAAGAACCCAAGGGATGCTGAAAGTTTACAATTTTGTCACTACGACTGTATCGAGTCACTTCATCAACACAGACATAGCCAACTATAGGTGCCAGCATCTCTGCTACAACCCCCGTGAGTACTCACCGGCTCAGACTCCTGCGATGAGGACGAGGTCGACGGCTCTTTCTCGACTTCCGGCGAAGCGGCGGAGGAAGCGGCGAGCGCGACGCCGCGGCGGCGCCGGTTGGGGGAGCCGCGGAGATGGAGCCGGGGCGCGGGCTGGAGTCGGGAAGGGAGCGGGGAGAAGACTGAAGCGAAGGCCGTGGAAGCTTGGAGCAAGGCAGCAGATGACGCCATCATCGTCTTCTTCGCTCTTGGATTCGGATCGAGAGAGTGGAGTTGGAAGGTGTAGTGCGTGCGGGGTGTGGGGCGGTTGAGGAACGAGGACGCGAGAGGAGCGCGTAACTCTTGGTCACCATGGCACCGCGCTGAGGTGGGCAAAAGCTTAGCTCTTGGCCAGTGGCCACCACGGCACCACCTGCCACTTGGTCACTGTCATTCTGAAATCCCTAGTAGGCCCAACAAATTATCAAACAAAAGCCTGTGATATATATGGGTGATCTTGCTTTTCGAAAAAAATATATGGGTGATCTTTAAAAAAGAACATTGTTCCAAATGAAGCCTTGAAATGCTGTTTCTAGGCAACATGACCACACGAGTAATAACTAATAACATAACTGAAATGGCATGAAAATTCAAAGACCTGCTAAAATCTAAATATTCAATTTGTTACAAGCACCCCTACAATGTTCATGGGTTTCGCATAAAACACATGAATTTTTTATCACATTGCATTCCCATTTTCTCAGAATCTCAGTCAAAATCATTTTCAAGGACAAACAGTAAGATCCCCTCAACGTTGCTCAGCACTGTCAGCAGTCATCAGCCCACCACCATCGTGGCCTCGTCGCCTCACCTCGGCCAACTGATTCGCCTCTCCTTCTAGAACCATCCACAGATTCCAAACCCTAGGCAAACACCCATGGCGTCCCGCCGCCTCCTCTCCTCACAACTCCGCTCCTCCTCCGCTGCCCTCCGCCGTGCCGGCGCGCCGTCACCGGCCGCCCCCTGCCGCGCGTCCCCGGCCGGCCTCCTACTCGCGCGATTCGCGGCATCCTCCGCCGCGCAGCCGGCCCCGCCGTCCGCTGCGCCTTCCTCGTCCCCGGCGTCCGCTGCGGGGAAGGGAAAGGGCGGGAAGATCACGGATGAGTTCACGGGGGCCGGCGCGGTGGGGCAGGTGTGTGTTGGGGAAATGGCCCAGTCCAACAATCTAAATGGGCTGATTGTAAAGGCCCAAGGGCCCAAAGTGTAAATTATGTACTTCTCAGGGGGGCCGGGGGCAAATTGCCACCTTCCCCCTTCTATATATACAGCTGACCCAAAGGGTCAAGGGGGCTCTCTCTTTTGAGTTCACTCATATTTGTATGCTCTTTGTGACTTTCTCCACTTCTACTGCTTGACGGAGTTTTCTCCCTAACAGTTTGGCGCCCACTGTCGGTTCGTTCCATCACACCGTCTAGTGATCCTTCGTCTATCACCGTCTTCGTCTGGCGTCGCCTGTCAAAAACTGGCTTCGTCTGCAATTAGCTCCATCACTCATGGCCTATTGGCCTTCGCCTCCACTTCCTTTGCAAGCCAGTAAAGGCCACCGTTCCTTCGTTCGTCTTGGCCTAGACGTGCATGCCTTCGGCTTCGAGCCGCACCAGGCTTCGGCCCGCACGAACGCGGCACTCTGGCACCCGGTGTTCGGCGCGGCCACCTCCGGTGCCACACAAAGGCCAGCATCAGCACGCCTTCGGCCCAGCAAGTACCTTTGTTACAACCTCTTCGGCCCAACTCTGCGCTTTTTTCTTTTTTTATATTAAAAAAAATCAAAATTTCAAAAATATATGTCCGTTTCGGAAAATTTCAAAAATATACCCCGGTCGCCCTATGGGGGGCGACAGGCCCTAAATGTAATTTTTTTCTTCAAATTTGCAACGAGGTCCCTGGCCGGGGGCGCGCGGGTGGAAGGGGGGCCTGTCGCCCTCCCTCGGGAGACCGGGGGCCCCACACACAGGTGCGACAGGGGGGCCTGTCGCCCCCCCCCCCCTCGGGCGACTGGCCCTACCCCTCCTATATAAGCATTCTACCCTCATTCCCTCCTCATTTGAGCTCAAAAATTCAGAAAAAAAGAGAGGGGTGAGGAGAAGGGAACCGGCGAAGCCCTGCCAGATTGCGCACTTGTGATCTGCAGGTTAGTACATTTAGCTTATGTATTTTTCCATTGGTATTGTAGAGTAATTTAATTTAATTAGTGCTATAGTAGAACTATTTAAGTAGGAGTTTAATGATACTTTAGTTACGTAGTAGTAAATTAGTTTAGAAAATTAGTACTACGCGTTTATTATTACAATTGCAGTACTATTAGAGACATGTTTATAAATTAATTACGATTTAGAATAGAATTTCGAATATGCAGTATAGAATTTGAGTGTCATCATGTAGTTATGAATACTTATATGTTGTAGTTGAAATCCATACTTAGTTTTTACGGATTATTGAATAAGGTAGTGAAGTAAAGAGTATAACTCGATAAGTATTTTGTGATATACAGATATGTCGAGCAAGATGCAGTTTCAAATATTTTTTGGTGACTACAATGTTTTGTATGGGCCAAATGGTGTAGACCTTTCTGCCTTTAAGTGCACATCTAGCGCTATAGATAAACCTCTGGAGAGGAGTTTTGGTTCCATATGTAAGTGGCTACAGTGTGGGTTCCGTGTTGATTCGGAGACACATGTGATGACCGTCCAGTCTCTTGTTAATTGGGAGGTAGAAAGTGATTTATGGGAATTGATGATGATACACAGCACTGATGACTGGCAGAAGTACATGCAAGCAGCCCTAGAGCGTGGGTGGCCTCTGGCATTCTTGTTCAAATCTGAGAGAAGACACAAAATGAAATCCAACATGGTGCAGATCAAGCAACTCCGATTATTCGAAGAGAGACCAACTATGTTGAGCAAGATGAGTCAGAAAAGATAGAGAACCAAAACATTGGGCCACAGGGCCTTGCTGATGAGGGAGAGAGGATACATAGCATTGTGGACGAGATGGAGGCAGAAGACCAAACCGCAATAGAGATGGAAGAATATGAGGGCTCATCTGATGACAAGCAGTACTCATTGCCAAAAGAGTGGAAGGAGCATGGTTTTGGCAATCATGTCGCAGAAGACGTACGAAATTAGGAGTGAGAGTACAGAGGGAATGAGGTAGTGCAAGGTGCAACATATCTAAACATTGAAGCTGTAAAATATGCTGTGAGACTATGGGCAATATCATTGAAACAAGAATTTAGAGTCGTAAAGTCTGGCAGTAAAGAATATGAGGTCAAGTGTGTGAATGATGGATGTCCATGGCGAGTACATGCATTCAAGGGAAAATGGAAGTCGAACTGGAAATGTTCCATTGTGACAGAGCACACTTGTTTGCTGTCAGAAGTTCTTCTCTCGCATCGCAATATATCATGCGACTTTGTTGCAAAGCAAATATATGGGTTGATTATGGACAACCTAAATTATGAGCCAAAAATGATTGTTCGACACATTGAGCAGACTTACCAGTACACCATTAGTTATTTGAAGGCATGGCAGACTAAACAAAGGGTGTTCGAGATGCGGTTCGGCACATACGAGGTATCATATGATAACCTACCTCGTATATTATCCCAGGTTGCTGCTAGAAATCCTGGAAGCTTTTATGACACATACCTCGTACCAGCCGTGACTAGGGGCAAAGCATTCTGCAACGAGCCTTCTTTTGCCTAGGTGCCTGTGTTAGGGCATTTCAGTATTGTCTTCCGGTGATCTGCATTGATGGCACATTTCTGACTGGAAGGTATAAAGGTCAGATACTCACCGCAATCGGGGTAGATTGCAACAACCAAATAGTTCCGCTCGCATTTGCATTTGTTGAGAATGAGAACTTATACAGTTGGTATTGGTTCCTTGAACGAGTGAAGGTTCACGTTGTTCCTGCACGTCCAGATGTGTGCCTTATTAGTGATAGGCATTCAGGTCTGCTACAATCAATACTAAAATTACAATGTGGAACTGCGACAACGCCTCCATTGTGGCCCGATGTCCAAAACAGGTGGTGCATTAGACATATGGGTGCAAACTTCTATGACCACTTCAAGAACAAGGATCTTAAGAACATATTTAAGAGGTTGTGCACCAAAAATCAACAGAGAAAATTCAATGCATTATGACAGATGCTTGATCAGTTGACTGCAGAGCTAGTGAAGGTAAGGGCGTCAGGAACAAGCACGAGTCAGGCTGCAGAGGCTAGGGATTCAATTGAGAAGCCATTTTCACACTGAATTCGAGGTGCACCTAAGGAGAAATGGTCATTCCTTTATGATACCAATGGAATACAGTATGATATTCAGACAACGGACAATGCAGAATGTTTCAATATGATTATGCATTTTTGTTGTGCCTTTCCTCTTGTGGAAATTGTTGAGTTAATCATGTATAGGTGCATGAAGTATTTCAGAGAGCGTTACATGGCTGCAAGCATAAACATCACCAACCCCCAAATTCAGTTTTGCACAAGAGTGACACAATATATGCAACAGAAGATTGAAAAGGCCAAACTGCACAGCGTCATATCGACAGGTACAATGGAGCATATATTTGAGGTTCTATGCAAGGATAGAACTGGTCGTGGTATCCGTAGAGATAGGGTGGTACAGGAGAGTTTGATTACAGTAGATGGCAAAGCCTTATGCTCCTGCATGAAACCTAAGTTATTGCATTTGCCATGCTCGCATTTCATTGCGGCATGTGCAGAGTCTGTGTTATAGCAAGGAGTTTTTGTTTCACCTTACTTCAGAAAGGAAGCAGCTGTATCCACCTGGGGACATGAGGTATACAGGATTAGAATAGTGGGACCTTTCATTCAGGATAATGAGGATAAGATGTTTATTCCTGATCCAGCCACTAAGAAAGGCAAAGGCCGCCGTCAGACACGTCGTATTCGGAATGGTATGGACGAGTCCGAAGCAAGCAAGTCACAAAAGCATTGCAGCCAATGTGGAGCATTGGGTCACAACTACAAGAAGTGTCCTCAGAATGCACTTCACGATGCTGCTGACGTCGGTCCTTCCGGAAATCCCAGAGATGGAGCACCTCCTACGTTCAAACGACCATCGGCGAGAATTGCTCGTGGAAGGCACTCGGTGTCATGATCCACCAGTGTGCAGTTTGTACCTATATACTAATCGTGCGTGGAGTTTGTATCGAACCTATTTGTAATATGTAGTAATCGTGCGTCCAGTTTGTATGGAACATATATGTACCTATGTGTTCTCATATATTTTTGAATGCAGGTATGGAGATGGACTCCTTGCTAGACCCAGTTATCGACTCGAGCCACATGTCTTTTTTTGCAGCAGTTGAGCACCGATCCCTAGAGGTGCTACGTCCTCGTCCACCTGGGCAGGCGATCTCTATACACCACGATTGGGTTGACATGTATGTAATGAAATATTATTGTTTATCACTTATGTATTCATCGGTATTCCTTTGTATCGACAATTTTGTTTATTGCAGGTTACGTGAGTCCGGTCTACTGACTCTGGGCCGTCTTGTCGAGGGTGGGCCTATTCAGCTCGACTGATCCCTCCTGACAGCGCTCGTTGACAGATTACGGATAGGATTACATCATGTTCAACAACACTCATGGCAATTCGGTCGATAGGATTCTCCTTCCGTATGCATGGGAGATTGCAGATGGGGACGAGGACGTACCGGCCTACAACTGGGGTGAGGCGGTACTTGCAGCCACTTACCGTGGACTCTGCGATGGCTGCATGAAGACACATGGGAACGCTATCCTGACGGGGTGCCCACTACTGCTACAACTTTGGTCGTACGAGAGGCTAGCTGTTGGTCGGCCCATCGTCAGCCACGAGCCTTACCACGCAGCCATGTACGGCGACGAGGAGGACGACAGGCCCACTATGGGAACTCTCTGGATCTGGCGTCAGGTACGTTCGCAACAAATCTAATTTTGTTATTCATTGTTACATGATGCATTAGCGCACTTTTAATTTTACTTATTCGGACTGCAGAGGTCCTGGGCGCATGCACAGGTTAGACGCGCATGTCCTGAGTTTGTTTCGGAGCTTGACATGTTGATGCCTGAGGACGTTGTCTGGGAGCCTTACAGCCTTGAGGCTATGGCTACCCGTGCACCAGCATGCCTGTCTTCGCACTGCTCCGCGAATGCGAGCCTGTGGTTTACTACAGCCGTCCTTTTTTACGATATCGTGGTTGAGGCATATTGCCCATGGAGAGTCAGGAGACAGTTTGGGCAGCACCAGGAGTTTCCGGTGCCCACCGCGTTGGAGCGTGTCAGTCGCCAGGACCACATGTAATTATGAATGAACTTGGCTCATACATTCGTGTCGAATCTAACGATTCTTTGTGGTCCACTTTTGTAGGTTGTCAAGGAGTGGCTTGCCGTGCTCTGATGATTGGCTCACCAAGATGCAGCCGTGGGTGGACCAATGGGAACATGCTGACGAGCACTTGGTCCATCCAACAGGACCACACACAGACAGCTCCTTTAGGGCTTACCTCACCTGGTACTTACCCCGGACTCGGGCTCATCTGGTTTATGTTGACACTCACCCGCAGCCACACCAGGCGAGGCCTCAGGATGGCTATGCCCGGCACCACGTGGAGGCACTAGCTGGCGTGGTGAGTCTCTTGATCATATTTGCATATATATATACATATATATATATATGTTAATATTCATAAGATAATTCATGTGTTTCTAACTGTTTCTTTACTGAATGGATGCAGTTTCGCCTTTGCAACATGATGGAGATAGACTGCTCGACTTACCTGACGAGGGTATGTGCCGAATCATCAATGACCCAGTTTGAGCGGACAGATGCATGGTCGAGGCAGCGTGACCAGTTGCGTCAGATAGTGCACAACTTGGGAAGCCGTGTGCAGTACGAAGACAGCCACGAGTCATCCCAGGCCTCGTCGTCGTTCCCGTGTCTGGCGACCGTGCACGGGCCGACGTCGCAGTACGACACAACTCCAGGTAACGTAGATATCTCTTTAAAATTAGATCAAGTGTTGCTACATATTTACTAATATCACAAACAGGATACGATCCAGCTACTGCGTTCGACCATACTGGAATGTTTAGAGGGGCACCACCAGTTGGCGGACCGTATCCAGGGATGGTACCGGGGCCACAGATACCGGGCTACACAGGTTAGTTTATGTTTCGTATTTCGGTTTCTACATGTCATGACAAAAGACACGAGCGTACGCTAACATCCGCATTTTATGCGTAGGATTCTACCCCGATGCGGGCACCGGACCTTCTTCTTTCTCCTTTCGACCTGGTACAAAACACTCTCTCAATACAGTCACTAATTTACCACGCAACATATGTTTGTTTATGTTTATATGTTATGCAGGGTTTGTTTCGAGTACGTTCGTTCCAGATAACGAGGGCTTTACCTTATACGAACTCGACAGCTTGACTCCAGACTCACCTGGCGCGCACGGTGACCCCGATGTCTTGGGCTATTCACAGCTAGGAGGAGCACCACTTGGGATCTCTCAGCAGCAGACACTGCAGCCCCTTTTGCATCCTGAGCGACAGGTGAGGTCTCCAGATCGTCACACCTACTCAGAGGGCCATGTCCGTGCCCAGCAGAGGGCTAAGAGGGTCCGACGCCCTAGGGGTGGTTAGATATATCCGATATTTGTATCTCTGATGTTTATTTGTAATGAGATAGTTGTGGACCGCTTATTTGTATCCGATGTTTATGATTTTGGTAGTTTACTTGTCATTTGTTTCTATAGATACCATTGATGTGAACTTGTTGTGTTTGTGGATTCCATAATGCTCGTGAAATAAGAGAAGTTCTTGCGAATTTTTTCCGTGATTTAATGAAAGACAAGTTAGGTGCGGCAGGAGTTAGCGGCCAAGATCCCGCCGACGATGATGACGACTACCACATACAGTGTAAACTTCGTGACACGCTCGTATAGCTCAAAATACGGACCATAGTGTATCTAGCCGCGAGTACGAGATCACAGGTTGCCACTGCTCAGCACGGCAATCACGGGTTTCCCACATGTCGCATTGTTTGCCCTGACATACGTGACAAAAGACGACAACTCAATAGCAGTGCCCTTTCACCATTTCAAAAAAGATGTGACAACACGGCAACCACACCAGCTCACCTTCAAAGCAGTCTCTCTGGCGAGGATGACGAACCTGTCATTCTACAGTGAAGGTCTGTGGCGTGTAGTGGGGAAGGCGGCATCTAGGCGCGATCGACCGAGCGGCAGCAATGCAGTGCTGTGAGTCTGCATGCACTTAGATGCTCTACATACACAGAGATGCATCGAGTAGTCAGTTCGAGAATCGAATCTAGACTTTTTAGTGTTAGGACAGCTAGCCTCTTCACTATGTTGTCATGTAGGCTTTTCAGGTGTATTTACACTCCACACTCCGGGTATCAGACCTTTGTGCGCCTATAAATACTCCGAAGTTTATGAACTCCCAGCAGCACTCAAACACCAAAGCTCATTGTATACCCAATGTCTGGAGGTGGGTCTAGCGGGAAGAATTACTACGGTTTTGGGAAAGGAAAAGGGGGAAGAAAGGGAGACCCCATAATATGGGAGGGGTCCCTTAGACCTGATTCCTTTCCGGAACCAGTGTTTGAGTTTCCGCCACAGCACAAGAGTGAATTTACCAATGAAACTCCTCTTCGACAATACGATAACCGTAGAGAACTGTGGCCAAAATACAGACATGGTGAGGACTGCTTAGTGCAGATGTGCACCGACGGGATGGATGACGGTCGGCGTTTCTTTAAATGTCCACACGCATGGGTAATACTCGGTTGTTTCATTTCTTTATTTTCATTGAGACACCTTACATGAAATTTGTTTTGCAGTCTTCCGATGCTCCAGAAAACTGTGGTTTTAATAGGTGGGTCGATCCTACACCAATTGATTCAGTTCTGGAGTTCATCGAGTACCTCCAGATAAAGATCTTTGATCTAGAATGCAAGGTAAACCATTACAAGGAAGTGAGCGAGGTTAACAAAGACGACGAAGATGATGATAGCAGCAATGCGGCCGCTTCACAGGATGACCCATGCACTATTCCTTACTGCAACTGCCCTTGTCACAGGAAAAAGGGCCCTACGCCTCCGCCACCACCGCCTGCACCACCTGCAATGGGTGGATACTGCGGAGAAGGCTCAACGCAGTTTGCTGTGTGGGGGTACGGCTACTAGAACTACCATACTGCTAGTGACATGCTGCATCGTCGTGTTTGTTGTGTTTTTTTAAATTACCTAAGGCATGTTAGGTTAGTCCAGAATCTGTTTACCGTAGTTTACAATGGGTTCTGCCATGCCACTGCATGTGTGATGTGTTTCATTACCGTTGTATTATGATGTAAAGTTGATGGTTCACATTATGTAATGCATTTCTTAGTTCTTATTTCTTATCGTTATATTAATTAAATATGTGCTTTTTAGTATTCTAGTGACATGAAAAGCTCCGAAAATATTAAGGACAAGTTCAAAGATTTCATAGATTCCCGGCTACAACTGCAAATTAATGGAAAAAGTTACAACACACAGAGTCAAGCTCTCAACTGAAAACATAAATAACTAATTGCAGTGGCATGTGCACGTTATAAGGTAATTTCTTGTTGCATCTAAACCTACCATGCCTTATGGAATGTAAAATGCCGGGATTACATGGTACTACTCTACTGAGTGCACCGAGGATATTTGCCCTTCCTAATTGCTTCGGGCCCATCTTCCTTCGCACGGCGCGCCCTCTCTCGCTTTCTCTCCCTGTCAGCTTCACGTTCTGCCGCCGCCTTACGATCCACCTCCTCCATCCTCTTGCGGTTCTCTTCTTGCTCTTTCTTGCGCTTCTCCTCTTACTGTTCCTCGTGCTTCATTCGGCGCCAATGTTCTGCAGTCCACCTTGCTTGTTGTTCCACAAAGTCCTTTGCCTGCTGCGACTGCACGGTGTCGAACCACTGCATAAAATCACAAAAAGGTGGAGTAGACTTTGTCCAACAAAAGTTAGAATCATAACTCAATGTTAGGTCACAAAGAAAAATAGCGTCTGTTGTCCTGCTACCTTGGCCCGGTCTTTGGCGTATCGCTTAGGTGGATCATATTCGTAGTTCTCACACATAAAAAACCTCATGCCGTAGTTATCTCCTAAAACCTCAGATTACATGAACTTGCATAACGAACCGCAGAAGCACATTGGCACATCAATTCCTTCGGATACGGTGGCTTCACACTTGCTCCACGGAATGTAGGTTGATCCTGACGAAGACATTAGCGCTATAGTGTGGTGCGCCAAATGACGAACAATGATTTCAATAATGCAGCTATCGTATACCAAATCGATGTGTGAAAATATAGGTACTGTCGTAATTCTATTGCCTTATGCTGCAATATCAATAAGGTACTGTCATAATTCTATTCTAATTCATAATTAATTTAAAAACAAGTCTGTAATAGTACTGAAATTGTAATACTAAACAAGTGTTCTAAAGTACCAAATCTAATTCAGCTAATCCGCTAATTAAATTAAATTGTTATATAATATCAACAGATTTATACGGAAGTTACCTGTAGATCACAAGTGCGTAATTCGGCAGAGCTTCGCCGCTTTTATTCTCCTCGCCCCTCTCTTTTTTTTGAATTTTTGGTGTAATTTTTGGGCTCAAATGAGAAGGGAATGGAGGCCATGGCTTATATAGGGTGGGAGACCCCTGTCGCCCCGGCGGCGGGGGGCCCTCCCCCCGGCCAGAGACCTCTTTGCAAATTCAAAAAAAATTACATTAGGGTCCTGTCGCCCCTAGGCCGGGCGACCGGGGGTATTTTCGAAAATTTTCAAAACAGACATATATATTTAAAATTTTTATTTTTTTAAATATAAAAAAGAAAAAGACGCCCCAACTCTGACTCCAGCCCAATAAATATGGTCTTCAGCAGCGCGGGCCTCGGCTGTGTGGGCTTCGCGCCGCGCGCCCCTTCGGCATATGGCAGACGCGCTCTGCCACATCTTCGGCCCACGACGCGCGAACTGCCCCAGCCAGGCTTCGGCAGCCCCTCCGGCCCGCGGCAAAGCGTCATCTGCAACCTGCGACGCCGCAGGCTTCGTCCACCTTCAGCCCAAGCCAAGCAAAGACAATGGCACATTAGCCTGCAACACGACGCCACCTTCGGCCCGCGGAGGACCCCTCGGCCAATCCGAAGGCGACTCCAACTTCGGCCCAGGCAATGGCCCACGGCGAAGCCGGCCTACGGTCTTCGGCCCGGCATCATCTTCCGCCTGCTTCGGCCCGCAACGCGGTGAAGCACCCTCTGGTCTTCGGCTCGACGCCATCTTCAGCCCGCAACGCGGCAAACGTCGCCCACCTTCGGCCCAGTGTCCCAAAGGTCCCTTCGGCCCATGACGCATCGCCCAGCTTCAGCCCGCGGCGAACCCGACCATGCGCCGCCCAGCTTCGGCCCGCGCTGAAGATGGCCACGTGCGGCTAGGTAAACTCTTTTCTGCAAAAATCTCACAACGCAGGCAGACAAGAGGGATCGATCCCTGGTTTTCAGGCTTCGGAGGTAATGCATCGGTCACCCCGCCTGCCTCAGTTTGCTGGCATACGTTGCTATACCTAAAGCTGAACAGCTGCGCACAGTCGCACACTTAGTATAAACTTGCTAGCCGGTGCACGTTTCTCATTCCTCCGTTGAGCTAAAAAGCTTTTCACTTTCACCGGATAATTTAAAACAGCGAAGGGGCTCTTCTTAATTTATAGTTGTTAGCACATGGATTATTATTTTACCTAATATCATGTGACGAAGGCAAAGCTCAGCACTCAACAAGCTGATCCAGCACGTTAAGTTTTTATTATATAAATGTTGTCTTCGACACTTATATATGTTGGGCTTCGGTAGCACAGTTGGGGGCCTCTGGTCATCTTTGGATTGGGTTTCGATTTTACTATTGATGATTTGGCGAAGCCACATCAAAACTCATCTCTCCTCTTCGGCCACATGCCTGGGCCGTGCAGCCGAAGCCCATTGAAGGAGCTAGGGTCATAGGCTTCGTAGCAAGCTCTGACATGTTTAATATTTATTGTTGATTCCCTGCTCACGTTCAGTATTAGTTTCGTTCTTATGCTCCTTTCTTCGGAACTCATTTTCAGTCTGATCGCTCTGGTCTTCGGCCCACGGGTCGCCATCTTCGGTCTACAACCACCTCCGTCCTAGCACGCACTTTCGGAATTCACGTGCAACATATGTTGGGCTTTGGAATTCGCTTGAAGCATAACATTGGGCTGCGGAATTTGCACACTGCTGCAGTGAATGGTCTTCGTCAAAGTTCGAATGGTCTTCGTCGAAAATATCTTCGTCGAAATTATCTTCGTCGAAGGGTCTTCGTCGAAATTATCGTCGTCGAAGGAATCTTCATCCAAATGGATCTTCGTCGCAAAATCTTCGAAGAAATTATCTTCATGGACAAGGTCTTCGTCGACACAATTTTCGTCGAGTCCAAGAATGGGCTTCGTCGAGATTATCTTCGCCGAAATGGCCTTCGTCGAGTCCAAGAATTATCTTCGTCGACTTTTCTCTTCGCCGAAATGGCCTTCATCGAGTCCAAGAATGGTCTTCGTCGAGATTATCTTAGCCGAAATGACCTTCGTCCAGTCCAAAAATGGTCTTCATCAGAATGGTCTTCGTCGAAGTTCGAATGGCCTTCGTCGAAATTATCTTCATCAACATGGTATTCGTCGAACTTATCTTCGCCGAATGATCTTCGCCGAGTGGTCTCCATCGAAATTATCTTCGTCGACATGGTCTCTGTCGACAGGGTCTTTGTCGAAAATATCTTCGTCGAATGATCTTCTACGAATGGCCTTCGTCGAATTTATCTTCGTCGACCTGGTCTTTGTCGACAGGGTCTTCGACGATATGGTCTTCGTCAAAATTATGTTCGCCGAAAGATCTTTCATGAATGGTCTTTGTCAGAAATTCTCTTCGACACAATAGTCTTCGTTAAAGTTGTCTTCGACAAAATAGTCTTCGTCGAAGTTGTCTTCGACAAAATGGTCTTCGTCAAAATTTGTCTTCGACAAAATGGTCTTCGTCAAAAAAATTTCTTCGACAGAATGGTCTTCGTCGAAGGTTGTTTTCAACAAAATTGTCTTCGTTAGAAATTCTCTCCAACAAAATAGTCTTCGTCCAAGTTGTCTTTGACAAAATGATCTTCGTCAGAATTTCAAAATGGTCTTCGTCGAAGGTCGAATGGTCTTCGTTGAAATTATCTTCATCGAAGGGTCTTCGTCGAAATTATCTTCGTCGAAGGTATCTTCATCCAAATGGATCTTCGTCGAAAAGTCTTCGACGAAATTATCTTCGTCGATGTTGTCTTCGTGGACAAGGTCTTCGTCGACACAATCTTCGTCGAGTCCAAGAATGGGCTTCGTCGACATTTCTCTTCGCCGAAATGGCCTTCGTCGAGTCCAAGAATGGTCTTCGTCGAGATTATCTTAGCTGAAATGGCTTTCGTCCAGTCCAAAAATGGTCTTCGTCAGAATGGTCTTCATCGAAGTTCGAATGGTCTTCGTCGAAATGGTCTTCGTCGAAATTATCTTCGTCGAAGGTATCTTCATCCAAATGGACCTTCGTCGAAAAGTCTTCGACGAAATTATCATCGTCGATGTTGTCTTCGTGGACAAGGTCTTGGTCGCCACAATCTTCGTCGAGTCCAAGAATGGGCTTCGTCGACATTTCTCTTCGCCGAAATGGCCTTCGTTGAGTCCAAAAATGGTCTTCATCGAGATTATCTTAGCCGAAATGTCATTCGTCTAGTCCAAAAATGGCCTTCGTCGAAGTTCGAATGGTCTTCGCCGAAAATATCATCATCGAAATGGTCTTCGTCGAAATTATCTTCGTCGAAATTATCTTCGTCGAAGGTATCTTCATCCAAATGGATCTTCGTCACAAAATCTTCGAAGAAATTATCTTCGTCGACGTTGTCTTCGTGAACTAGGTCTTCGTAGACACAATCTTCGTCGAGTCCAAGAATGGGCTTCGTCGAGATTATCTTCGCCGAAATGGCCTTTCTCGAGTCCAAGAATGATCTTCGTCGACTTTTCTCTTAGCCAAAATGGCCTTCGTCGAGTCCAAGAATGGTCTTCGTCGAGAATATCTTAGCCAAAATGGCCTTCGTCGAGTCCAAGAATGGTCTTCGTCGAGAATATCTTAGCCGAAATGACCTTCGTCCAGTCCAAAAATGGTCTTCGTCATAATGGTCTTCGTCGAAGTTCGAATGGCCATCGTCGAAATTATCTTCGTCAAAATGGTCTTCGTCAAAATTATCTTCGCTGAATGATCTTCGCCGAGTGATCTTCGTCGAAATTATCTTCATCGACATGGTCTCCGTCGACAGGGTCTTTGTCGAAAATATCTTCGTCGAATAATCTTCTTCGAATGGCCTTCGTCGAATTTATCTTCGTCGACCTGGTCTTTGTCGACAGGGTCTTCGTCGATATGGTTTTCGTCGAAATTATCTTCGCCAAATGATCTTTCACGAATGGTCTTCGTCAGAAATTCTCTTCGACACAATAGTCTTCGTCGAAGTTGTCTTCGACAAAATGGTCTTTGTCGAAATTTGTCTTCGACAAAATGGTCTTCGTCAAAAAAATTTCTTCGACAGAATGGTCTTCGTCAAAATTTATTTTCAACAAAATTGTCTTTGTTAGAAATTCTCTCCGACAAAATGGTCTTCGTCCAAGTTGTCTTCGACAAAATGATCTTCGTCAGAATTTCAAAGTGGTCTTCGTTGGAATTCTCGTCGTCGAAGTTGTCTTCATCAAAAGTGGTCTTCGTAAAAGTTCAAAGTGGTCTTCGTCGAATGGGTATTCGTCGGAATTCTCTTCGTCGAACTTATCGTTGTCGAAATGGTCTCCGTCGAAATAGTATTGGGGCTATTGGGTTCAAAAAAAACTCCTTCGACGCAAAATGCCGAGGGAAAGGAAAGTCCTGTCGGGCGAAAAGCCGAAGGCAGAGAAGTCCTTCGGCGCAAAATGCCGAGGGCAAGGAAAGTCCGATCGTGCGAAAAGCCGAAGGCAGAGAAGTGTTTCGGTGCGAAATGCCGAAGGCAGAAAACTCCTTCGGCGCAAAATGCCGAGGGAAAGGAAAGTCCCGTCGGGCGAAAAGCCGAAGGCAGAGAAGTCCTTCGGTGCGAAATGCCGAAGGCAGAAAACTCCTTCGTCGCAAAATGCCGAGGGAAAGGAAAGTCCTGTCGGGCGAAAAGCCGAAGGCAGAGAAGTCCTTCGGTGCGAAATGCCGAATGCAGAGAAGTCCTTCGGCGAAAAATGCCGAGGGCAAGAAAAGTCCTGTCATGCAAAAAGCCGAAGGCAGAGAAGTCCTTCGGCGCAAAATGCCGAGGGCAAGGAAAGTCCTATCGTGTGAAAAGCCGAAGGCAGAGAAGTCCTTCGGCGCAAAATGCCGAGGGCAAGGAAAGTCCTATAGTGCGAAAAGCCGAAGGCAGAGAAGTCCTTCGGTTCGAAATGCCGAGGGCAAGAGAAGTCATTCGGTGCGAAATGCCGAGGGCAAGGAAAGTTCTGTCGTGCGAAAAGCCGAAGGCAGAGAAGTTCTTCGGTACGAAACGCCGAGGGCATTGTAATAAATGTGAAACTATATGACATGGTTTTACAGGTGAATCAGCTTTGAGATGGAAAAAATCTTATCTGCGATTACAAATTAGCGGCTTTTAATGAGGCAGATCTCTCATGTAACTCTCTTGTGAAATATAAATAAGGCTCCCGGGAAAAATTATCTCATCAAAACAGGAATGCGTAGAAGCATCTATCCCTCTTCGTCGAGCAAAGAGGGGAGTCATCAGCGCGTAACAAGCGAATACATATGCATACGTGTTAAATGGATAGAAATTGATTTGGTTATTGATTACTTGTAATTTTTATAAATCATGCATGCATTCTCTCATGTCATATGCATATGCATCCGTGTAGCAGCCGCGGCGGAGGAAATTGTGTACGAGGTGGTTGCGGAGCCACAGGAGCCACAGGGGCAAGCCCTGCAGCACGAGGATCATGAGGAGTCGGCCCAAGGCCCAATTCACCCTAGCACTGAGCAGTAGACGCAAGGCAAGCCCCGGTGCATGTCCTATTATTTTAAATTATGACATATATATACGTTTCTATTACTTGTGCATTATGTTTCAGGAGTTGATTGCAACCCGAGTTGCATGATCCTTAGATTCCTTGAGTTATACTAGTATGTATAGGACGATAGAAATGCTATGCTTAATAAGTTCTCGATAGAAGTCGAGTGACTTCTTGTCACTCGCGAGATATAGGATATTTAGAAGTCAGGTAATTTCCGGTTACTCGCGAGATATAAGTTATATCTGTTTATATTACAGTCCCTGAGTTATTGAAAGTGATATGAAAATGTGAGACCGGACGGGGAGTGATGATGATGTATAGGTATGGCAGCAGGATAGGATTCCTGGGTGCCTTAGCCCCGTCTGAGTCGGTTAAGGACCGGTCGTTGTCGGCAGTGCTGATCGGGGATTGAATTGTACTAACCGCATGCCAGGAGTAGGAGATAGTCGAAACCGGTAAGCCGAGTACTGCTTTGCTTCGAAAGTACAGGAACCCGCACCCAACTCCTGGGGTAGTCGAGTAGTCGCGGAGAAATGGGGATGCATATGTTTACTTTTGGTGGTCTCACGTTGAGCTCGGCTGACCATATGTCGTTGGGCTGGTTCCTGTAGTTCGAGGCGGGGAGGGGAAAGGTCGGTGCGTGGGGTCCGATAGGGCTTTTGCGTGCCGTGTTGGTTAGGTCCACGTTGCAAGGTTAAATCGAATCGATTCGCCGTGTCTTGCGGTTATGAGGGCCTTGATCTCTTTGCTGCATCATAGTCTTATGATAGAATGAGGATATGTATAAATATGATAATGAACACGTGGAATTATTATTTGATTGCACCAACATGTTTGCTATAGTTGATTCATGCAAACATTAGATTAGAGTTAATTTGTATAGAATGTGGAGCTAAAATACTTAAAGTAAGGAATTACTTTAGTCGCTATTCTGCAAAATAACCACCAGCCAAAAGCCTTGCATGTCTAGTTATGTGGGCTAAGTTATACCCACTGATCGGGTAAGTCTTGCTGAGTATTAGTTGCTCAGGGTTGTTGCCACCATTAATTTGTTTCAGGACCCCAGGACGTCGACTCCTGCCCCTGTTGTGTCAAGTTCATCCACCGGGATGCAGAGGGGTGGCAGGTCGTGGAGCGAGACCCTTAGATTAGGGAATTGGCGGGTTGTACGCTTGAGGCCTGAGGGTGCAACCCCTCTGTTTTGCTTAGACCGGTCTGACCGGTCGAAGGACCGGTTTGACCGGTAGTTCACATGGGGAATCCATGCAGACCGGTCTGATCGGTTGGTCGAACCAGTCTGACCGGTAGAGCAGTGGCTGGACACTAAATTAGTTGTAGGTTACTTTCCGTTTGAACCTGGATTCCCTAGTGTAAAGTTGTAAATTATTTTATTTATGTAAACTTTGTAAAACTACTGTATTTGAACTGGGTTTGTAAAAAGTTGTGTATTATTTATGTCATGTTGTTCTATTTTTAAGTATATTGTCATGCTTGTACCATCTGCGCCCACCATCGCGTGGGACTACCGGTATTGTTTCGATCGGACCGTGGGTTGAGAAAGGATCGTCAAATTAAGCCGTTAAGCTAATGCGCCCGATGTGTTCAAATGACGGTCATTACGCTTAATTAGAGTTTTAATTTGGCGGTTCTGTCACAGCTGGTTTCAGAGCTGAAACACACTGGGGGGTGGTACGAGCACGACTAATTTTCAGATACTACAAATTAAAAATGAATTCCCGAGAATGAAAGTAATTTAATAGTGTGGGTGGGATTACTTGTAATAGCCCTATATAGTTTTTGCTAGAGTTGTGAGTAAGTGTTCAGTGTTGGTGAGAGATTAACATAAGGTGCTCATGCATCATGTTGTTGTGTCTTTTTCTTTTGCATTTGAAAAATCCTGTTGCAGATTATGCATCATGGCATCCATTATTTTTGTTTGCATGTATGGAATTAGTTTAAGGGTTGTCACCCAAGTTTAGAAGTGAAGTTTAGTTTCTGGGTGGCGACCGGTCTGACCAGTCCTTGACACCGGTCTGACCGGTTGCTCTACATTGGGCCGGTCACAGCGCCATGCAGACCATGCAGACCAGTCTGATTTGTCTGTTGCACCGGTCTGACCGGTTAAGCGCAGACAGAGGCCTCTCAGTTGTGTTCAAATGATTTGTTTCCTGCGATTTCTTTCATGATTCGGATATTAGTTGTGGTCATGATTATTTTTATGTAATAAAAAAATGTACCTAATCCAATCATGGTTGAATGCAGAATGGCAGCACCCCCGAACCCTCCTGATTTGGCCTAGGCCATTGCAGCCATGCTCACTAGACGCGATGAGCAGACGGCACTCCTCCGTGAGCTCGTGGCGCAGGGCAGAGCGCCGCAGCCTGAGCATCGCCACCAGCCACCTATCCCTGGATATGAGGGATTTCTGAGCACCCAACTGCCGTTGTTTCATAAAGCAGATGAGCCACTGGAAGCAGATAGCTGGCTCCGGACCATAGAGTCCAAATTCACCCTACACCCGTACAATGATGGGGACAAGGCAGGATTTGCTGCTCAGCAGCTTAGGGGCCTTGCACGCACATGGTGGAACAATCATGTGGCTATGTTTCCGGCGGGCACTCGATTCACCTGGGCGGAGTTCAAGAACGCCTTTAGAACACATCACGTCCCTGCAGGGGTCATTCGCAGGAAGCTCACTGAGTTCTTGGCCCTGAAACAGGGTAACAACAGTGTCCTACAGTATGCCCAGGTCTTCGGCAATTTATCGCAGTATGTGGACTACCACGTGGACACAGATGAGAAGAAGCAGGCTTGCTTCAGGCAGGGGCTCAGCAGTAAGCTCCAAGATCGCCTGACTATGGTCAAGTTTGACACCTTTAGTGAGCTGGTCAATGGTGCTATCATTCAAGAAGATGCCCACTTGGCTCACAAAGCAGAGAAGAAGAGAAAGACGCCGGCGGCGGGATCTTCGAGCAGTACTCCCCAGAGATTTCGCTTGGTGCAGTTGGGCCCACAGCATGCCCCCTTTCAGCACCAGCCACCGTAGCAGTGGGGATACAGGCCCCCTCAGCACACTCAGCCACATGGGACAGTCAGGCCTCCTGCCCCTCAGCAGAATGAGCAGAAGGTCTGGGTGCAGCAGCCGGAGGTGCGCCCCAATTTATTTCCGTGTTACAACTGTGGGCAGCCGGGTCACTTTGCACGGAACTGCCCAATGCCACCCAAGCAAGGCCAGCAATCGAGCCAGCAAAGTCAGAAGCAGAGTGTGGCCCACTTCAAGCCGGGGCAAGTGCACTACACCACCCTCGAGGGTATTCCTGAGGGCACTCCGGTGATGTCAGGTATGTTTTCAGTGAATGAATATCCGGTTACTGTCCTGTTTGATTCTGGAGCGTCTCATACCTTTATTAGCAAGGAGTGTGCTAGTAGACTGGGGCTGAAGATAGAGAGTATGCCAAAGCCATACCATATTTACTCACCTGGGGGAAAGTTAATCACCAATCAATTTGTCAAGCAAGTACCCCTACAGTTGCAAGGAAAATTTTTTCCTACGGCCCTGATAATGTTACCAACCCAAAGGATAGATATGATATTGGGCATGAACTAGATGGAGGGTCAGGGAGTTAGTCTGGACACGACCTCACAATCGGTGCACATCAAATCTTCTATTCATGGGTGTATGACCTTACATTTGAGAGATCATATGTCTTTGATGCCTACGGTGAATCAGATTGAGGGTAAAAAGCTAGCTGACATACCGGTGGTATATGAATACCCGGATGTTTTTCCGGATGATTTGTCTGGCATGCCATTGGATCGAAATGTGGAGTTTGCCATTGAGTTGCAACTGGGTACAGCACCCATCTCTAGAACACCCTATCGTATGCCACCCAATGAGCTAGCCGAGCTAAAGAAGGAATTGCAAGAGTTGCTTGATAAGGGGTATATCCATCCTAGCACTTCACCTTGGGGGCTGTCCAGCACTCTTTGTTAACAAAAAAGATCAAAACCTCAGGTTGTGTGTGGACTACAGACTTTTGAATGCTGTCACAATCAAGAAAAAAACACACTTCCCCAAATCGACATCCTGTTTGATCAGCTATTCGGGGCTCGGGTATTTTCAAAAATTGATCTCTGCTCTAGTTATCATCAGATAAAAATTAGAGCTGAAGATATTCTCAAGACGGCCTTCTCCACTAGATATGGGCTGTATGAATATCTAGTCATGTCTTTTGGGCTAACAAATGCCCCTGCTCACTTCATGTACCTCATGATCTCGGTATTCATGCCTGAGCTGGATAAGTTTGTCGTGGTTTTCATTGACGACATCCTTATATATTCCAAGAATAAAGAAGAACAATCTGAACACCTTCGCATTGTTCTCCAGTGTCTCAGAGAGCACCAGTTGTATGCTAAATTCAGTAAATGTGATTTCTGGCTCAAGGAAGTTCAGTTTTTGGGCCATATTATCTCTGTGGCGGGTATTTCTGTGGACCCCAGCAAAATTCAAGATGTATTGAATTGGAAGACTCCAGAGTCTGTTTCAGAGATCCGAAGTTTTCTTGGGCTAGTAGGTTATTATCGCCGGTTTGTACCGGACTTCTCCAAAATTGCTAGGTCCATGACTGAATTGCTTAAGAAAGGGGTGAGATTTAATTGGGATGACAAATATGAGCAGGCTTTTCAGACTCTGAGAAAGCTTCTGACATCTGCCCCTGTCCTGGCTCAGCCGGATATTACTCGGCCTTTGATGTATATTGTGATGCATCAGGTACGAGTCCCCACTGTGTCCTCACCCCTGTTTAATCCAGCCGGCTATTAGTCGGCCCTTGATATGTATTAAATGTAACAGGTACGGGCCTCGACTATGTACTCATGCAAGACTAGAGGGTAATTGCTTATGCTTCCAGAGCCCTCAGGCGGCATGAGGAGAATTATGCCACGCATGATCTGGAATTGGCAGCAGTGGTGCATGCATTAAAAATCTGGCACCATTATCTTCTGGGCAACCCTGTTCATATATACTCAGACCATAAGAGTCTCAAGTATATCTTCACCCATAGCGAGCTAAATTTGCGCCAGAGGCGATGGTTGGAGTTAATAAAGAATTATGACCTGGAGATTCATTATCACCCGGGCAAGGCTAATGTTGTAGACGATGCATTGAGTCATATAGCCAGTTGCATCTCAGCCACGACAGTGCATGACACTTTGTGCCAAGAAATGGAGAAGATGAACTTGACTATGGTGTCTGAGGGTACTCTTGCTAATCTTACCCTCACAACAACACTTCGAGATCATATTATTGCGGCTCAGAAAAACAATATTGGCATGGGAAAGATTAGGCAAAGGCTTGGAGAAAATGACCCTCGAGTGGCATGTTTCCATCTAGATGACGAGGGTGTTTTATGGTTTAAGAACCGACTAGTGGTACCTAAAGATCTGGAGCTTCAAAAGCATATTCTCGATGAGGCTCATCTCTCTATGTATTCTATCCATCCTGGCAGCAACAAAATGTATCAGGATCTGAAACAATGATTTTAGTGGACAAGGATGAAGCGGGAAATCGCTAGGTATGTGTCAGAATGTGACACCTGTCGGAGGGTTAAGGCGAGCCACTTGAGATCAGCCGGCCCTTTGCAGCCATTGAGTATTCCATCCTGGAAGTGGGAGGACATTAATATGGATTTCATTGTTGGTCTACCCAAAACTTCCAAGGGGGTATGACTCGATATGGGTTATTGTGGATCGTCTCACCAAGTCGGCCCATTTTCTACCGGTAAAGACCACACATACGGTGAAGCAATACGCTCAGCTTTATATGGACCGTATTGTGAGTCTTCATGGAATTCCAAAGACAATCATTTCAGACCGGGGTGCTCAGTTCATTGCCCGGTTCTGGGAGCACTTTCACGCCGCCCTCGGCACTCAGCTCCTCCACAGTTCGGCTTATCATCCCCAGACTGACGGCCAGACAGAAAGGATAAATCAAATATTAAAAGACATACTTCGAGCATGTGTACTCACCTATAGTCAAAAATGGGATGAGTGTTTGCCTTTGGCCGAATTTGCATATAACAATAGCTATCAAGAGACCATCAGAATGGCTCCCTTTGAAGCCTTATATGGACGTAAATGTAGAACGCCATTGAATTGGTCAGAAGCTGGGGAGAGAACCTTCTTTGGGCCCGACATGGTTAATGAAGCAGAAGAACAGGTTCGGGTTATTCAGGAAAATTTAAAGATTGCAAAAGCCCGACAAAAGAGTTACGCGGATGAGAAACGTCTGGAACTCCCTGCCCACTTATCCGCGGTCCATAATATATTCCATGTATCTCAGCTCAGGAAATTCCTCCGTGTTCCCACCAAGATTGTTGATATAGAGGAGTTACAAATGGAGCCCGATCTTGTCTATCCAGAGCATCCAGTAAAAATTGTCGATCACAAGACTCGGGTCACTCGAAACTTAACCAGCAATTTTTATAAGGTGCAATGGAGCAACCACTCCGAGCGAGAAGCCACATGGGAAACTGAAGAGTTTCTTAGATCCAAATATCCGGAAATGTTACAAGCCTACCAAGGTACATAATTTCCTACATCCATATCCATTTAACGTCTCCATTAAATCTCGGGACGAGATTTCTTTTAGGGGGAAGGATTGTAACGTCCAGATATTTATCCACTCTAATTAAATTAATCACGGCTCTTAGTTTCAAGTTTAAGCGACAAACCATAAGTTAGAAGTTTCTTTGTCAGTCTGGCTGGACCGGTCTAACCGGTCAGGGCAACCGGTCTGACCGGTCGAACCTGGGTCAACCGTTTTGGGCCCACAGCATTGAAATCACACTCTCTCTCACTCTCACCAACTCACTCATCCTCACACACCACCCTCTGCTCCCTCACGCTCCCTCCCCGAGCTCCCCTCTCCCCAAACCCCCTTTCCAAAGATTCCCCTTTTCCACTCAATCCAAGGCCGGGGAGAGCTTCAAATCGGTTAAGGATCATCCTCTCCAGGTGCTCCTTCCTGAGAAAATGTGGAATCTCAAGTTCTTAGTGGGGGAGAAGCCTATCCAAGGTACTTTAGCTAAGGATGGATCGATCTCCTTTTCTAGATGATCTTAGGTTATTTTCTCTGGTCAAAAACATCCAAATGCACCCCTGAACTAGTTCCTAGGAGAGTTTTGGAATTAGTGGGCGATTTGGCCACGACAAGGATCTTAGGTTTTGGTCTGGGTAGGACCGGTCTGACCGGTCGGAGATACCGGTCTGACCGGTAGGGGTCCGGGCAGTCCGGCCATGTGTTCGGAAACTCCAGGTTTGTGGTAGTCTGGACATTCCGGGTTTAGGTCCGAAAACTCCGGACTTGGGAGTCCGGATACTCCGAGTAGGTGTCCGGATACTCCGGATTTTTTGGTCTCGAGTCGCACACAGGCCAGACCGGTCTGACCGGTTTGGTATACCGATCTGACCGGTGCTAGCAGGGCTGAGAGGGTTAAATCAGGGTTTGTTAGTGAAAATAGATAGAAATTGATTTGGTTATTGGTTACTTGTAATTTTTATAAATCATGCATGCATTCTCTCATGTCATATGCATATGCATGCACCGCGGCGGAGGAAATTGTGTACGAGGTGGTTGCGGAGCCACAGGAGCCACAGGGGCAAGCCCTGCAGCACGAGGATCGTGAGGAGCCGGCCCAAGGCCCAATTCACCCTAGCACTGAGCAGCAGATGCAAGGCAAGCCCCGGTGCATGTCCTATTATTTTAAATTATGACATCTATATACATTTCTATTACTTGTGCATTACGTTTCAGGAGTTGATTGCAACCCGAGTTGCATGATCCTTAGGTTCCTTGAGTTATACTAGCATGTATAGGACGATAGAAATGCTATGCTTAATAAGTTCTCGATAGAAGTCGAGTGACTTCTTGTCACTCGCGAGATATAGGATATTTAGAAGTCGGGTAATTTCCGGTTACTCGCGAGATATAAGTTATATGTGTTTATATTACAGTCCTTGAGTTATTGAAAGTGATATGAAAATGTGAGACCGGACGGGGAGTGATGATGATGTATAGGTATGGCAGCAGGACAGGGTTCCTGGGTGCCTTAGCCCCGTCTGAGTCGGTTAAGGACCGGTCGTTGTCGGCAGTGCTGATCGGGGATTGAGTTGTACTAACCGCATGCCGGGAGTAGGAGGTAGTCGAAACCGGTAAACCGAGTACTGCTTTGCTTCGAAAGTACAAGAACCCGCACCCAACTCCTGGGGTAGTCGAGTAGTCACGGAGAAATGGGGATGCATATGTTTACTTTTGGTGGTCTCACGTTGAGCTCGGCTGACCATATGTCGTTGGGCTGGTTCCTGTAGTTCGAGGCAGGGAGGGGAAAGGTTGGTGCGTGGGGTTCGACGGGGCTTTTGCGTGCCGTATTGGTTAGGTCCACCTTGCAAGGTTAAATCGAATCGATTCGCCGTGTCTCGCGGTTATGAGGGCCTTGATCTCTTTGCTACATCGTAGTCTCATGATAGAATGAGGAGGATATCGATAAATATGACAATGAACACATGAAATTATTATTTGATTGCACCAACATATTTGTTATAGTTGATTCATGCAAACATTAGATTAGAGTTAATTTGTATAGAATGTGGAGCTAAAATACTGAAAGTAAGGAATTACTTTAGTCGCTATTCTGCAAAATAACCACCAGCCAAAAGGCTTGCATGTCTAGGTGTGTGGGCTAATTTATACCCACTAGTTGGATAAGTCTTGCTGAGTATTAGTTGCTCAGGGTTGTTGCCACCATTAATTTGTTTCAGGACCCCAGGACGTTGACTTCTGCCCCTATTGTGTCAAGTTCATCTGCCGGGATGCAGAGGGGTGGCAGGTCGTGGAGCGAGACCCTTAGATTAGGGAATTGGCGGGTTGTACGCTTGAGGGCTGAGGGTGCAACCCCTCTGTTTTTCTTAGACCGGTCCTTCGACCGGTCTGACCGGTAGTTCACGTGGGGAATCCAAGCAGATCGGTCTGACCAGTTGATCGAACCGGTCAGACCGGTAGAGCAGTGGCTGAACACTAAATTAGTTGTAGGTTATTTTCCGTTTGAACCTGGCTTCCCTAGTATAAAGTTGTAAATTATTTTATTTATGTAAACTTTGTAAAACTACTGTATTTGAACTGGGTTTGTAAAAAGTTGTGTATTATTTATGTCGTGTTGTTCTATTTTTAAGTATATTGTCGTGCTTGTACCATCTGCGCCCACCGTCGCGTGGGACTACCGGTGTTGTTTCGATCGGGCCGTGGGTTGAGAAAGGATCGCCAAATTAAGCCGTTAAGTTAATGCGCCCGATGTGTTCAAATGACGACCATTACGCTTAATTAGAGTTTTAATTTGGCGGTTCTGTCGTATGCATTTTCTGTGTTTGCTGGTGTCGGTGAAAGGACCCGTGAAGGCAATGACTTGTACAGGGAAATGATTGAGAATGGTGTTATTAAGCTCGGAGATAAGCAGGTCAGTTATGTTAGAGGACCTCCTTGGTACAGGATTAGTAAACGTTTGGCTCAAAATGTATGGTGTGTTTAGTTTCTGTTCTGCCAGCTAAAATTTTGACAATTCCCTTGGCAGAGCGAAAGCAAGTGTGCTCTTGTGTACGGACAAATGAACGAACCTCCTGGTGCTCGTGCCCGCGTTGGGCTCACTGGTTTGACAGTTGCTGAGCATTTCCGAGACGCCGAAGGGCAGGATGTGCTCTTGTTCATTGATAACATCTTCCGTTTCACTCAGGTTATCTTCAGTCCCCTGCATTCTGCCACTTGGAATGTTTTAGGTGTAACGAGATTGTCCTTCATCATGCACACGAATCATATTGCAGGCTAATTCTGAGGTGTCTGCTTTGCTTGGTCGTATCCCATCTGCTGTGGGTTATCAACCTACTCTCGCTACTGATCTTGGAGGTCTTCAAGAGCGTATCACTACCACCAAGAAGGGGTCTATTACATCTGTACAGGCTATTTATGTGCCTGCTGATGATCTGACTGATCCTGCTCCTGCAACTAAATTTGCCCATCTTGATGCCACAACAGTGCTGTCCCGTCAGGTTTATTTACATCTTTGGGTGTTTACAGATAAAAACAATCCTCCCAAAGCTGTGTTCATGCTCGTTTTATAATGTATTATGTTGCTTGTCTTGTCCAGATTTCTGAACTTGGAATCTACCCTGCTGTGGATCCCCTTGACTCTACATCTAGAATGCTTTCACCCCATGTTTTGGGAGAAGACCACTACAACACTGCTCGTGGCGTTCAGAAGGTTCTGCAGAACTACAAGAACTTGCAGGATATTATTGCCATTTTGGGTATGGATGAGCTCAGTGAAGACGACAAGCTCACTGTCGCACGTGCCCGCAAGATTCAGCGGTTTCTGAGCCAGCCTTTCCATGTTGCTGAAGTTTTCACGGGTGCACCTGGCAAGTACGTGGAGCTGAAGGAAAGTGTCAAAAGCTTCCAGGTGAGATTAGTTGTGAACCATGATGCTCTATTTCTTGTGGAGGATATGTTACCGCATGCCTATTTTCCTTCTCTTGCATCCAGAGGCTCTTGTGCTGTTATTCACACAAAGAAAATGATAGATCGTCTGAACAAGTTCATATGAATATTACAGCAGTGTATCAGTATAGAACTGCGGTTATCTTATGCTTTCTGCTTTGCTTCTATATAATGTCATCTAAACATGCTTTGCCTGTTAAAAATGGTTTAATTATCCTTGCTCTTTCAATCTCATAATTATGATGCGTCTTTTCGACTTACACATCATGTCACTTGCACAAACGAAGAAAGTCATAGTGGTATATTATGAAGATTCAATAAGGCTGGCTAGTCACACTAATGCATTTGTCAGTGTGATATATCTCCGAGTGTTTGTTGCTCCATATTTATCCTAAAAAGTTAGTGCACCAAAACATGGATTGCGCATTGTGCATCACGCCAACACAACTTTGGAAAAAATCCAAAGTATGAAAACTCTTATGCACGTTTGCTGCCAGTATCTTTGCATCGCCTAAGTTGCTTTCTTACAATGTCAGGGAGTTTTGGATGGCAAGTACGACGACCTACCTGAGCAATCTTTCTACATGGTTGGAGGAATTGAGGAAGTTATCGCCAAGGCTGAGAAGATCGCCAAGGAGTCCGCATCCTAGGAGCGATGGTATTCTTGTAAGAAGAGAAACTAGCTGTGCGAATGAATAATTAAAGGTGGAGACAAATATCATCGTCTTGAGCTCGCATTTTTGCATTTCTTTAAAAGAAGTAGATTATGACGAAATCCTTACGGTAAAGAAACTGTACTGAATGATTGTCCCCAAACGATTCGATTCTTTTTTTTCCCCAGCTGTTTACGCTGGTTCATTTGCTCTTTTTCATATTCATTTGTGCACGGTTATAGAAGCATGAAGTAAGCTATTCACAAAAGAGAAGAGACGTCCGTCTTCCTGGTTGTTTGTTTCTCTTCTATTTTTGCCCAGTGTTCACGTTGCTGTTTTGACCAGGGTTCACCAAACCGTTGGTAACCGGTCCGGTTTGACCGGTTACCGGTCAAACTGGTCCGGACCGGTTTTGGTTTGGTCCGGTATGAAACCGGTCCAAATTCAAAATTTAAATTTGAATTCAAAAAATGAAAAATTTCTAAAAATACTTCAAGGTGCGACGAATCTAATGGTGTCAAATTTTCTTCAAAATTCGTTCATTTAGTATAGTTTGCGGGGATTTGAAGTTAAATAAAAAAACGTGCATACAAAAGTATACAAATACAATGTAAAAGTAGTACAAAAGAGGGTTGGAGGGTTCATTTAGACTAAAATATGTTATACAAACATTTATTTAGTATACTTTGCGGGCATTTGAATTTAAACCAAAAAAGAAAAAAAATTGAATTTGATCGGTTACCAGTCAAACCGGCCGGTATACCGGTACGAACCGGTTGAACTGCGCCATTTGAATTCAAATTTGAATTTAACCGGTTTCTACCGGTAACCGGTCCGGTAAACCGGAACCGGAGGCCGGCGATTACTGGTAACCGGTCGGATATTTTAACGCTGGTTTTGACATCGGAAAGGAGAGATCAAAGGCGGACACCTCGTTTGGTAATAGCCCTCTACAACTTTCCAACCTCGCGGGAGCCCAGCGAGATCCGTGCCCTGCCGCCGGCACCTTCCCCTTCCCTCGCTCCTGGCCAGCGGATCGCCGACCACCCCCCACGAGCGCCCTCCATGCTTCTACGCTCCGCGCCGCGCCGCCTCCAACTCCTCCGCCCGCACCACCTCCGCCCCCTCTCCGCCGCGGCGCTTGCCTCCGCCGCGCCGGCCCCGGCCCCGGCCCCGCCCCAGGCCCCCACCGAGTGGGCCGAGGCGCCGCTCGCCGCCGTCCGCAAGGCCACCGCCGACGCCTCGCTGTACCACGTCTCCCTCGACCTCTCCGCGCACGGGGACCTCCTCGCCTCCCACGCCGCCGCCGGCCAGTTCCTCCCCTTCCGCCTCCCCTCCACGCCCTACCCCATCTTCCTCGCCATCGCGTCCCCGCCTCCGCCGCCCGGGTCCTCCGCCGCCGCCTTCGACTTCCTCGTCAAGCGCCTCCCGGGCACCCCCTCCGCGCGGCTCTGCGACCTCCGCCCCGGCGACCTCGTCCACGTCGGCGCCAGCGTCGTCGGCCGCGGGTTTGAGGTTGCCAGGGTAGCCGACGCCCGTGATGTTCTTGTCTTCGCCACCGGATCCGGGATCAGGTGCCTTCCCCTGTGCTTCTAGACTAGCATTCATTCCATATGTTTGCTTCTGCTCCTCACTGCATGATACACAATTGGTCAATTTTAGGTCTCATAGTCCGGAGCCCAATGCAATTGTCATTGTGGCGGAAAAAAACAGCAATTTTATCACTGTGCTAATCATCTTATGGTACATCTTTGCTGATTGTTTGAGCTATTTCTGGAATTACTTCAGACTAGAATCTTGAGCCATAAGTTTCTAACATTATTGCTTCCTAACCAACTGTTAATGCTCTTCTGATATAATAAATACTTGTGCACCCCTACTGGAAGAGAAACATGAAATGACATAAACTGTATGACATTTACCTAGTTTTTTCCTTCTTCAGATAAGTTATTCAATTCTTGCAAAATGTCTGTTTAGTGTTGCTGCATGCCATATGCCAAGTAATTTATCCACAATGTCCAGCTCTCTATTGTATTGATTTATCACATCAGTTTAATGTGCAATATCATTCACATGAATAACTCTGTATATTTGCCTGATTTGTTCGTTCGGTTGCAACATCATTGCACCTAAGAAGCCATCTTCTAGATAAGCCATATTTATTTTATGAGAGCACAGATACACGGATGACGGGTGTCCTTAGAAGACGCTATCCATTGTACACCTTCGCACAAAGTGCACTTTAGAAGACACCCATATGTACTTATGTTGGAATGTATAATCATAGTCTCTCCGTCACATTTGTTGGTTGCAGTCCTATTCGGTCACTTATTGAGTCCGGCTTTGTTGAAAACAATAAAACTGGCATAAGCCTCTTTTATGGGGTTAGAAATCTTCAAAGGATGGCATATCAGGTAGGTTTATGTCAGCTTAGTTTTACAATTTGTATTGTTATATTCTGTGTGTAATGGCTGTTGACTCTGCTTCTGACAGGAGAGGTTCGATGATTGGGAAGCCAAAGGAGTTAAAATTGTACCTGTCCTCTCAAGACCAGACGGTCAATGGACAGGCGAGCGAGGTTATGTCCAGGTGCTGTTATCTTTTGACTCCTGGGTTATTCCTAGTTCGTCATTATTTCTTGTGCTTAGAGAAGTTTTTTTTGCATCTTGTAGAATGTTTTCTCAAGGATGAAGAATATTTTAAACCCTTCATCAGTGGGAGCAATTTTGTGTGGACATAAACAAATGACTGAGGTATTGTCATCCAGACTTGTTTTTCCTGATATTTATCTTAGAACTTGAAATTAATTATTGGGCAACAATTTGCCAGCACCTTCTACATTCAACACCTATTTTTTTAGCAATGTATCACAATGTTCTCTCTACTTCAACATGTTTCTCTTTTTTGGACATGCAAACATCAGAAATGTTCTAACAATAGAGATCAGCCTTGACATGTAATACAGGCTTATTATTGAAAGCTTAGAATTATCATCTACTTTAAGTTATTGTGCAGTTCATTAGTAATTGCATTTACTTCATATGAAAATCATCAAGTTGCATAACCTTGTCATTTGTATGTTGTTCATGCTTGCTTGATCTATAGTTCATATTGCATGTTTTGAGGTAGATCACACTGATTAAAAGAGCAAGTTTTGCATACACCTTCTAATATATTTGCATGATGCAGGAAATTACGAGAATTCTTGTTGCCGACGGTTTGTCAAAAGATAGAATCCTTACTAACTTCTGACCGCCAGTAGGATACAGTTCCAGCCATTTTGGATGTTGTACCATTTTTGTACTACGATCGAGCAGTTATTCTTACAGCAAGGGCGACTGGAAATCGCAACAGGAAGACAGTTGCGTGCTTACAAATAATGCTCTGATTGCTGAGTGCCTGATGTAAATCTCAACAGCCACTGGGCATATATACCAAAGGCCCTAGTTAAGAAAATGTTTTGTAGCATCTGAGATAACTCCTCTTAAACAGAAAGCCCCATTTTGGAGAAAATAAAGGGTGCATAGATAGTAGGATTATTTTCAGTTAGTATACTGTAAAATATGTGCGCTGCACATGCCTTTTGCAGCACTAAGATTTTGGTGCATATTGTCAAAAAAGAGTTGAATGGATGATGTGTATGGATGCATGTTGTTTAATTGAGATGTGTTCTCATGCGTGTTCAAGTAATTTCTGTTCCAGCCGTATTTCTTTGTGGCGTCTCAACTGAAGAATAAAAAGTGCGATGCATTTCTCCGTTCAGACTCTTTTATGAGCCGGGCAACCAGCCAGAAGCTCATAAAATGTTGATAATCATGCAGTCATTATTAACATCTAGTGCAACCAAACCATCAGAGCAACATAGCTCGTAAAATGAAATGATAAAAGTATCTTCTAAGGTTTAATTGCCAAAACAAACAAATGTTATCAATACAACAAAGTTGAGTTGTGTTAACAGGATCACTCATGAAAATTCAATCTTCCCGGCCTCTGGAGGATCTTCAGTCTGCACTATCACCTTCAAGGGCTTTCTGGTCGTCTTTCAGTTGTAGCCTCTTGTCTGGTTCTGCAGAACTACTACGGCGTTCATGATGGTGGTGCCGGTGGTGCCGGTTGTGGTGGTGTCCATTCTTGTGAGACCTTTTGCCATTTCCCATCTTCTCTGATCCATCAGCAGCTCTGTCATTGGGTGACTCATCCAAGGAGCGGCTCCTGTGGCGCTTATGGTTGGAATCTGATGGTGCGTCTTCATCACTAGATCTCAGACGCTTCCTGTGTCTCGACCTGACCTTGCCCTCAGAATCAGAGTCATCATCTGATGATTGATGACGGTGTCTGTGGCGTCTAGAGTTGTCCTTCTTGGTCGACCTCCGCTCTTCCTCATCACTGCTATAGTCTTCAGAATCTGACCTTGATGAATGTCTATGGTGCCTTCTTCTATGTGAGTGCTTCTTCCTTCTACGTTCATCTTCAGACCCACTCTCGTATTCACTGTCGCTCTCATCACTTGAGTCTAAGCTCCTCCTTTTGGACCTTCGCTTGCGCCTTCTTGCATCATCAGAATCAGAGTGACCATGTTTCTTGTGCCTTCTGCGGTCCTTCCTCTTCCTGAGTTTCCGATCAACATCACTATCAGAGTCTGAGGAAGAATCTCCTCTCTTCCTCTGCTTTCTTGACTTAAACTTCTTCGCCTTGGCTTCTGCATCAGCCTCTGCCTTAGCTGCTGCTTCAAGCTTCTGCTCCCATTTCAATGGGGCTTCTTTCTTCTCCATGATCCTCTTTTTCTTCTCTTCAACCAGCTGCAGGAACTTCTTTGCGTCCATCCCAAAAAATCAGATAACACTAAACCTGTTGGGACGTGAAATGATGCAAGGAAGTGCATCTCATAGAAGAGAGACAAAAACACTGTTAGTTTTTTGAACTTACAAAAAAACATATAGAACACTAGTAGAGAAGTAAATCTAATTAGAAATAGAATGAAAGCTTTGGACATCTCAAAACCAACTAGAATAAATTTACATCTACAGTCATAACGCAACATAGTGAATGTACCTAACAACAAAACACAAATTAATTGGAGGCCATTCCAGTTAATTTAAGCTTCAGACATAATCACATAACCAACATATTCTCAAATTAGACTCATGCAGTTCACTTCGTGTTCAAGTCAAGAGGAGATCCCCTCGAACAGCCTGTTCTAATAGGGAAGTCCTATATCTTAAAATTAAACATTCTATGGGCAGCAACGAATCAATTATGTTCAACATTACAGGGCTCCTATCAGAGCTTATTAAACTATGTTTAACTGAACAAGGAGGGCAACTTGAATTAGTTTTAGCTCCCAAATTCTTATTTCGGAATGAGTACATATGCAAGCTTGGAACCAAGTGCTAGTTAGAAGTTTAAAACCACACCGCACAATGGCACAAGAATGAAGGTTAACAGTAGAAGAAACTAAGGATAATTGCAGTTTACACTAAGAATACAATGTGCATGATTATAAACTTTCTTACCTTGTCGTCCAAATTCCAAGTCCAGAGAAGGCCCTTCCCTTTTCTTTTGCTTATTATAAACCACAATTCACCTGCCACGACAAAAAAAGAACAGTTGATAAATACAAATCCGATAAAAATGCAGCTTTCAAGTGACATTCTCGACTACGACAGGAACACATCCGCACAGAAAGGCAACGGGTAGTACCCCAACTCCAGCCGCATCCAATTCCGATTTCCAGTACCAGTGCATCTCACAACGTGTGGTCGCAAAACTTCGCACCGGTACCCACAAGAATTATCGAAAACGAGACAGATCTGTACCGCAACGAAACCCTAACCAGCAGATAACCACCTGGGCCGCGACCAAACCCTAGCTTCGCCCTACGAAATTCAACCCATGGAACTTCTAGATCCGGCTCAGGTCAACCCGATTTGTCCGCCGCAACAAGAGATCTGAGCCTAATCGCCCAACCATCACACCACGGTCTTCGAACTTCAAAAGAAAAAAAAAAGGAGAGAGTAGGCAGACGAACGAGCCAGGGGTTGGGGAAAGAGCGGACAAAACTCACCGGAAAGGGGAAGCGCAGGCTGCGGCGAGGCTACTGCTATCAAGCGCGCGTGCAGGCCGTCGCCGCCCCGAGTTGAGGTGCCGGGGAGGAGGGGAAACCTGCCGTGGACCGAAGCCCACCCGTTTTATATATAAGCTAAACGCCCTCTCTCAACGGTTTTCCGCAGGGATGGATCTGACGAGTGGGTCCCGAGGGCTTTGCATTGGCGCCGACACGGCACCGCCAGGTTCTCCGTCCTCGAAGCTTCCACAGTTCCACGTGAGTTGAGGTCGGCGCGGACGTCGTGAAGTGCAGTGTGTAGCCAAAACTAACTGTATGATCATTGATAAATCTTCGTAGTAACTTATTATGGTGGGCATATCGGCGAGGTTCCAAAGATCAAGGTCGATGGATACTTATGTTTTTCTTTTTATATATAATGGAGCACACAATATTCTTTATCATGGTAAAATGGTTACTTGTAGATTAATAAAGAATCATTTCTTTAGCAACTACTTCTTCACAACAAATTACAAGATGTTTTGGGTTTTCTACATAATTTTTTTATTTATCTAGGTACATATTCCCTCTGTCCCAGAATATAGCTACGTTTAGATTTTTTTAAAAAGTTATATTTTTTTAATTCTAACCAACAATATCTCTAAAATAAATATTTCAAATAGAAAAGGTTACATGTATAATAGTTGGTTTAACCACAAATCTACTAACAAAAATTTGTATGTCATTAGTCTTTATAATTAGTTTGCTATTTGTAGTTAAAGATATTTGACAAAAATTCTAAATGTAGCTGTATTCTAGGACAGAGGTAGTAAATATTATGTATCTATAAAAGCTAAAAGTACCTACTAGAACGGAAGAAGTAGCGTGTGGTCGTACGATATAAAATTGTCTCCTTTGATCTTTTAGAAAAAGAGTTATTACTTTTTTTAGAAAATAACAAGGATAGAAGCAACCTTAAAAAACATATAGACAACCTTCACTAGATTATGGATAGGCACTGTGTTCGGATTTGCCCTTTGGTTCAACCGTGCATTTGGCCGTGCAGCAACCTGAGTCCGGATCGGTACGCGGCCAAAATCCGCTGCACGGCCGTGACGACTGACGAATGCTCACGACACCGCGCGCCGTGCTGAGCTGCTCTCCGTCACCAGCGGCGCCAAGCGTCGGATGCAACTGCAATGCGATAGCATCGTCCAGTTTATTACATTTTCTATTTTATTACATTTCCTGCACGTGATCGACCGTGAGAAGAACCAGGCCACCAGCAATTTACCACAACCCCCAACAAGAACCAGATTAACAGTATACTACCACGGATCAAACAGGGTTTTATGTTCAGAGTCGACGGTGTGATTCCTGTCCTAGGAGATAAAACTACTCCATACATTCCCACCGGTCTGCACCAGAGTTACATCACATGTACGGAACAAGGATCTGATCCGACGCGATTTTGACACTGCCAATGATGCTGCTGCAGCTCTTAATGACCACCCTTCTCTCGCAGAGTTGACAGGGCGACAAGGGCATTGGCTGCTCCAGTAACATGGCTGCTAGCATCAAGGCTCGGCCCAGACGGTTTATTCTCGGCGGCGGGTACTGCAGCCTGCTCTTTTTTCGGCTCCCCTGTTACTGCAGTCACCACCCAAGCATTAGCTTTAGTGAACGCAAAAAACGAAATACTAAGTGCTAGTAACTGTTTATTCCAGAAAGAGTTTTCAGGCACCATACTTGGTTTGGGGACTCTAAAGACCTTAGTGCCCACATCCTGGCCTTTGGAGTGACTGCTTTCTAGCAGTGTATCAGCTAGCTGCTTTGGCGTTTTACTTGATGCTGTACCATCATGGCCTTTTGGCGTGATACTCAGTGCTAGAGAATCATGGCCCTTAGTGCTCGTATCGGCTGTGGCAGATTCATGACACTTTGACACTTTACTTGATGCTGGAACACCATTTCCTTTTGGCGTGATACCCAGTGCTTGAGAATCATGGCCCTTTGTGCTCGTATCAGCTACAGGGGATTCATGGCGCTTTGGTGCTCGACTTAATGCTGGGCCACCATTGCCTTTTGGCGTGATACTCAATGTCAGAGAATCACGGCCCTCGGTGCTAATTGATGATGATTTTCCACGGCCTGCACAGAAATGGCAACCTTAATATCCATATTTGGTAGGCAACATCCATCTTGAAGAGTGGCTCACCTGGCATGTGATCTGGAGGTATGGCAACCGATGTTAAACTGTCCTGGAGTTTTACTAAATGAGGTGCTGGTCGTGATGCAATACCCAGTGAAAGGAATTCCTGGCCTTCAGGTGTCATTCTTGGTGCAGAATTCAGACGTTTCACGCCTGTACTTTTAGAATTCCCAAGTGCCAAGCTTGGTACAACAGATTCATAGCCCTTAGAAATAAGACCTGGAGCAGAAACTCCATGGGGTTTGGAAGCATTATTTTGTGCTAGAGAAGCATAACCAGAATGCCCTGCGATTGATGTAGCAGATTTGCAAACTTCTTGACCAGGTGATGCAGAGTTTCCAGAAATTGTCCTCAAAAGGCCATTGTGAACTATAGGTGCCATTCTTCCCATGGAAGAACCTTGGTTTTTGGCACACAGGGTTGACGAGGTCCCAGGTGGCATGATTTGCATATGAGAATCTCTGCCTTTGGGTTCCACACTTGTAGAACTCCCGCATATGACACTGACAGAATTAGATGTTTCTGGCACACCACTAGCTGCCAGGCATTCATGGCCTTTGGGCACCATATCTGTTGCAAGGGCATCGCATCCTTTGTTGCTAACAACTGTGGCGTGTTCAGCCACAGCATTTGGTGCATGTGAATCACCATGGTCAACATTAAGAGTTATTGAACAATTCCCACCTGCCTTATCCAAGGATAGTTGTTCTTGTGCTGCCATTACGGGATGACTAGACACCGCTTCAACAGAAGGCTTGTACCATAATGATGGCTGCAATAGAAGCCAACAACAAAGTAATGCCAAAACATCCCAGCAAGAAAAAAGGTGCTACACATTACTTATTTAGAAACCTTAGTCACATGACTAAGGAGAAAATATTACAATGTTTCCATGTGCACATTACCACTAGTGCTCAAGAGGCATGAAGCTCCATAATATTTACTATCAAATTTCCTTACCATGCATCATCAAACAATACAACTATCAGAAATGTTGAAAGTACAAGATACTAAATACAACTATCAGAAATGTTGAAAGTATAAGATACTAAGCACAGAACAGCCTTATCATGCCTAATTTGACAAGTAACAGTTGCATATCCATAATATTCATGAAGCATAAATAAAATGATTGTGTGTTTGGAAACTGAAAAGAAGCCTTCTTTTATGCAAGCCAGATTCATGCCCTTGCATGCCGTATCATCAGAGTTGATTTTATGTTATATACAAAATGCACATTGAGTATAACAACCTCAAAACTCAAAAGATGTGAATTTGCAAGCATAACATGTCACTAAATCCTTCTATAAAAGCTTGAAACTGCAAGGGGAAGAACAAGCACAAGTCTTGAAAGATCCCTCAGTTTAGACATGAAAGACGAAAATGCATACTAAACTTACACAGTAATGAAGTTTCTTCAAGGCCTCCAAAAGTATTTTTTCTCCAACAATTATTATCATTTTCTTCACCATTTCTTCGCGAGAAATTATGCTCTCCTGTCAAGTGAAAAGTTGACATGTTTCAGCTTCCACCATACAGACCATAATCAATACCAAGAGGTATAACAGAACTACTCAAGCCAATAGTACCTTCAGCTCCTCATAATGATGGAAGAGAAGCTCCTTTGCTACAGATGATAAATTGTCCTGAATCACTCCAAACAAAACTCTGAATGATATCCATGGGGAAGTTGGTCCTTCACCCGTTTCACACGTTACCTGTGGACAGATTGATTGGCTGGATAAGTGGAATACTACTGTACACCAAAGCTAAAATTAGTCGACATTGCAAGACGCAGAGAGGGGGAATCCATAGGCATCAGAGTTGGACGTCAACAAGAACAAGCTTCTGTTGGTCCCACTGTGATCAGCAGATATGCATTTAACAGGAAAACCAGTGTGCCAATGGTAAACAAGTAACAAGAATCAGGTTGCCTCACAGGTTGAAGGGTAGAAATATCCATTGCAACTTCCTTCGGTGATGGGTGAAACCATAAACCCTTCAAGTCAAGCAAATAATCTGAAAATAAATACACCAAAAATAATATTCACTCCACTTAGTAATATCACGTCATATAGGTGTTAACTCTTAGTAATCATCTTACGTCGAACTTTTGAGACAAGCTTGAAACTAACAAGATATTCTAAACGGATGTGAGTGCTTAGATGTGATGGCCACATCACAAAACACTTTGGGTTTGAACAATCATCAACACCAGAATCATATATCTCACTGCTTGGAAAAGATTCTTGTGATCCAGGTTCAACTGCTTCCATGTTGCCCAGTATCATACGGCACAGCAACATATACTGTACACCTTTTTCGTCAACATCACAAAGACCAACACTGAAATACATTAAACCGTGATGTTAATAGCAATAATTAAAAGGTACGATATGGTAGTCACAAAAACAGAGTTAAGAAAACACACCTGGTAAAGGCTCGGTTTTCTGGTGAAAGATATACACCAGCACTCAAACCTGCTTTCTCAACAGGATTTGCAGTGGTACCCAAACCATTAATGAGAATCCTAACTATGTCATTCTTCCTTGAGCCTAGCCATCCATACCTTACGTTTGCATCACCACGTGCTTCTTTAGTTGCCTTCATCTGTCTTTCAAAAGCTTCAAATCTACACTGAGAAGTGATATCGTTCGGAGAGTAGCGGTGGATATGAAGAATGTTACTTGGTGTTGCAAATGGACCCATACCAGAGAGAAAAAGATCCTGGACAAATAGAAAGCTTTCACTTCCTCTTTCCACAGATGTGATCTTCTTGCGCAATATGTCTACAGTCGAAGGCTTTTCAGGAACTGGAGGGCTAGATTCAAGAACAACTTGCTTGACCACTTCAGGTGGAGAATTCGCAACCTTGTCTACCATTATTCCCTGTGCAGTGCTGTCAGCATTACCAGAATTCCCTTTGGCCAATTCATCACTTTCCTCATCAAAGAACAGAGAAGGAAAAAAACGCTTGCCAGTGTCATCAAACCACGCAACAGACCTCTGCTTTCTGGTTTTTAGGTTGACCAGGGTCATTGACAAGAAATCAACAAGAATGGGCTCATCGTCCATCACAGACACAACACTCGATTTATTGCCTCTGAATTCTTCAATGAGAGACTTCATTATTTGCTCAGGAAAATTGTGCCAAGAACCTTGTTTGTAGTACATGATACGGCTAGGCGCTCCACTCTTTAGGAAATTGACACAATCATTGGCAAGGTTAGGTCGGGTGCAACAACAGTTGCAACGTTTAGCAGATGAATCAAATGAGGGTGCATTCTCAGATTTGACACGGCGAGATTTGCAGTCTTTTGACAGGCAGTCATCAACAAGCTTTCGCTTCAAGCATACAGAATTGGATTCTTGTGGTGACGCCATGAGAAAGCTTGTTTCTATCTCCGAACAAATATAAAAAAGAAAGCTAACTCTAATATGTATACAATTACAGTCCTCCCTTCATATTGACATCTCAATCGTAGAAAATGGCCCTGTATAAGATAATGAATGAATGTTGCTCAAATAGAAAACACAGTTCAAGAATTCATGATAGAAAGTTAGTGATGATAGTATAGAAGCAGAATGCTTACTAATGCTTACTTCATTGCTAGCCCAAAGAGGCATATTTATACTGGTACAAGTCGGTAGACTTACTACTTGCCTGAAGTGGTAAAATCTAAGTTGACTACTGCTACTTCTGCTGTGTACAGCAGATATACTTGCTAGTTAAGGAAACTACATGTCACTGCTGACCTCATATACTAATATAGGTCATGGGTGACATCACAGGATTATATGTGCAGCTTATACAATGCTGCTAGCTTTAGAGAGTGCCTTAAGCTAAGACTTACTCATCAATCACCCCCTAAGTATTGGCTTCTTCTAGTTTTGCAATCTTGATCATGCCAATTTTGTTGCGCAGCTCTTCTAATTGGATCCTTCCCAATGCCTTGGTTAGGATGTCAGCTAGCTGATCTTTAGTGTTGATGTAGCTCACCCTTGTCTTCCCTTGATCAACACAGTCCCTGATGAAGTGGTATCTTGTGTCGATGTGTTTGCTGCGCTCATGGAAGACAGGATTCTTGCACAGCTCGATTGCTGCTTTGTTGTCCATCCTTAGCTCAAAGGGAGCAGGTTCTTCATCTTGGAGCTCCCCAAGCAGCCTTGACAGCCAAATGCCTTGGCAGACAGCAGATGTGGCTGCAATGTACTCTGCCTCACATGAGGAGAGTGCCACAACTCGCTGTTTCAGCGAGTACCAGCTGATAGGACAGCTGCCGAGGAAGAAGATGCAGCCACTCGTGCTCTTGCGAGTGTCAATGTCACCAGCCATATCACTATCAGTGTAGCCGACCAGCTTCATGTTCTTCTTTCTTCTTCCTTCTTGTACTGGAGCCCATAGGACAGAGTTCCTGCTAGGTAGCGCAGAATGCGCTTTACAGCAGCAAGGTGCTCTGCTGTTGGGGCTTCCATGAAGCGACTGACATAGCCCACAGCAAAGCTGATGTCAGGTCGAGTGTGTGTGAGGTAGCGCAGGCTCCCCACAATGCTTCTATACAAGGTTGCATCTGCTGCAGGTGCTGAGCTAACCTTGCTCAGCTTGAACCGTGGCTCCATGGGCACTATGCAGGGATTGCAGCCTTGCATTCCACCAGCAGTGAGGATCTTGGCAGCATAGGCAGACTGAGATAGGGTGATCTTGTCCTTCTCCTGTTTCACTTCAATGCCAAGGTAGAAGGAGAGCAGTCCCAAGTCACTCATCTTGAATTTTGCCTTCATCTCTGCCTTGAATCTTTCAATCTCCTTTGGATTGCTGCCGGTAATGATGAGATCATCCACATAGACCCCAATTAGGAGCCTTTGATCTCTGCAGCCACGTGTGTAGGGCTGGAAACAAGCCGAGCCGAGCTCGGCTCGGCTCGGTTCGGCTCGGCAAGTGAACGAGCCGAGCTCGGCTCGGCTCGCTATTTTTGCGAGCCAGAAAATCAGGCTCGGCTCGGTGGAGGCTCGCGAGCCGGCTCGCGAGCACACTAAACAATGTGAACTAAACTCAAAATAAATTAATTTACTTTTTTTTTGAATGATAACAATAATTATGTGGCATATATTTCTTATGTACATACAAATTGCTATGTTATGTGTATAAATATTAATTTATACCACTAATGATGAAGAATTAATTCATCAATCATTGTGAAATTATTCTTAAACTGTATTGGGTCGAGCTCGCGAGCCAGCTCGTGAGCCTGAAGGCTCCGGCTCGGCTCGGCTCGCTATTTTTGCGAGCCAAAAAATCTGGCTCGGCTCGGCTCGTTTGAGGCTCGCGAGCTGCTCCGAGCCGAGCCGAGCCGTTCCGAGCCCGAGCCGAGCTACGAGCCACGAGCTATTTTTCCAACCCTACACGTGTGTATATGCCATGTTCAGTGGCACACTGCTTGAAACCGAGTTCCAGCAGGCTGGCATCAAGTTTGATGTTCCATGCACATGGTGCTTGGTGTAGGCCATACAAGGCCTTGTCCAGCCGATAGACAAGGTGTTCCTTGCCTTTGATGGTGAAGCCCGGCGGCTGCTCGACATAGACCTCTTCTCGGAGCTCGCCATTGAGGAAAGCCGACTTGATGTCGAGGTGGTGGAGTGACCAGCCGGCGTGTGCAGCTGTAGCGACCAAGAGCCGAACAGACTCAAGTCGGGCTACCGGCGCAAACACTTCATCGAAGTCAATGCCGGCGCACTGCACATATCCCTTGGCGACGAGCCGGGCCTTGTGGCGAACAATGTTGCCAGCAGCGTCCTTCTTCACCTTGTAAACCCACCGGAGCCCAATTAGCCGATGTCCTGGTGGGAGTTCAACAAGCCGCCATGTCTTGTTCTCCTCGACTGCCCTGATTTCTTCATTCATTGCTTGCTGCCACTCCAACTTCTTCTCTGCTTCAGCAAAGGATGCAGGTTCCAGTGATGAAACCATGTGCAGCTCACCTTCAGCCAGCTCACGCTCCGCCATGCCGGGCAGTGGTGCGTCATCGCCGAGGACATTGTCCAGGCGGCGGAAGCGCACAGGCGTGTCGCTGTGCTCTGCATCAAGCTGGTCTTCAGCATCAGGTGGTGGTGTGGCGAATTCCACCGGAGCTTGTTCTGCAGTAGGTGCTGCAGATGGCGCTGGTGGTGGTGTATGAGCTGTTTGCTCTGCACCCCCATCAGTTGGAGTCGGTGATGCTGCTGCTATTGGTGTTGAAGCAGCAGGTGCTGGAGTATTATACAGCATGGTGGTTGACTCGACAGTGAACTCCTGGGTCCGCCACTCGCCATCTGCTGATTCTTCCACCTTGCTCCAGTCCCAGCCCCTCTTCTCGTCGAACACCACGTCTCTCGTGATGTGGACGCGCTGGGACACAGGGTCAAACACCCTGTATGCCTTGGTTCCAGCTTCGTAGCCGATGAAGACAACAGCAGTGCTGCGATCTTCCAGCTTGGACTGATGAGGCCGCGTCTTCTTCATGAACGCCAAGCACCCGAAGGTGCGGAGAAAGCTTACGGCCGGCTTCTTGCCGTACCATGCCTCATATGGCGTTTTGCCATTGAGCGCCTTGGTTGGCGCTCGGTTCAAGAGGAACACGGCTGTTGACACGGCTTCTCCCCAAAACTTGGCGGGCATGCTGCGTTGCTTGAGCAGGCTGCGCGCCGTCGCCATGACGGTCTGATTGCGCCGCTCCACAACGCCATTCTGCTGCGGCGAGGGATGCAAAAGCTCAAACGAGGGATGGCATGCATAATTGCATATTTGACTTGCATAAAAATCACAATAAGATTACTTGCATAAAAATCACAATAAGATTACTTGCAAACCAAGGAATATTTTCCACAATTACAAGTATCAATATCAGATATCTTGGCGCCTGTGTTTTCAAGGCGTCGCCTAGACGACAAGGCGCTGGTGGCTCGGCTCGCCTAAGGTGTCGCCTTAGTCCGCCTTAGCCCGCCTAGGCGATAAGGCGGTGGCGGCTCGCCGTACCTCGCCTTACCGCTTTAAAAGCATAGTTGGCGCATACTTTCTTCTGCAATATTTTAAGCAACAATAATTAAAGTTTTAAATTATATGCTGTGCAGTCCAATAACTACTCCTGAAGCAACAATTCATTCTCCCCCGGGTGTTCAACATAAGACGACAAGTAGTCAATACCAGCCATCCAATGACCAAATCCGCACTAATGATAGTGCAGCAATTATTGTCGACTCACTAAGTAGAGCACGTCACTAAGTGGAACACGTGAGCAGAATTGGAATGGATAGAAGTACATGCAGAAACGACAAAGTACAAGACGCTCAGCAGTAGAAACTAGAAAGAAACAAATACAGATTTTTTCTGGTTTAAATGTTTAATCATTGATTGATAATGATGAATAGATAGAATATTCATCTCTGCACGAACAAATCACACAAATTCTGAAGGGAATATCATCTCTACAAAATAGGAAAATAGAAATATAAATGAAGTTTAGTACTATTGATACGTTGTTGCTTGTGACAGGAGGGTAAAGCTTCCTCAGGTATGCTATATAAAAAATAAGTCCTGAACAAACTACATACCATTTTCAGTTTGACCAATGCTGTGTGAAATCTATACCTATTTCTAAAGCACGGAAGCAATCCTTCATACGTTCTGCCTTTGGTTCGTCCGTCTCGTGGTTCTGCCTTTAGTTCGTCCATTCCCGTGGGCACCGATAGGATCCCGCGAGCCATAAGGCAAATCGAGCCGGACTCGAACACCGCCCACATGGATATAAAACGAGTCCACGCTTCCCTACCTCGCCTTAATGAATCACCATCGCTGCCCATAGTAATCGCTGCCATCATCAATCGATGCCCTCTCCTTTAAGAAGTCGACGCTAAGCTCTAATTGAGGTGACGAAGCTTCCCATCCAGCCCCATCTTCTCTCTCGCTCTACTTCCACACGGCATAGACCAGCGACGAGCTCACCGGCCGCAACCGAAAAACAGTTTGATGCTGTCGGTGAGTGAGGATGCCGTCTTCGTGGAGGGATCAAGGTTTCAGGCTTTCAGCTCTACTCACCAAGGCAGTTGGCTAGAGACTAGAGAGGCGCCTCCTACTCCGGATCATGTCAAATAAAAAATGAGCTAACTAGCCTCCTCTGCGTCATCATCGATTCATTTGCTCATCAATCGCTACTCGCAAGCACCACCGCGATCTTTGCCGCCGTCATGCCGTGTCACTCCATGCCTAGATCCACGTGTGGCCTGCAAAGCTGTGCAAGCTGCCGGGCGCAACGCCATGCCCCTCGTTGCCACGTCATTCTCCTCTGCTGCGTGTGCCTCTTCACATCGTCCGCTAGAAAAAAGGAGACCAAAGAGAGAGGAAAGATCCAGATCAATACGAGAGAAATCACGCACGGGAGAAGCCTGTCAGAGTAATAGGAGAGATTTTTTCATTGGCATTTTTATAGCCCCAGCCTTTCCCAAAGATATTTTTCACATAAGATCCTTTCAGTAGGCAATAAGGATGTGAAATAAAATACAAAATTACAATGCAGTCATTCCGATAGGGTTATACTCTATACACAATGTATCTTTCTTAAAAAAGCTCAAAATAGCATACAAAGATTAAATTTGTGATTGATCCATGCGTATTTTTATATGTGCTTGGTTTAATCTAAAAGTCCTGCCAATAAGATAGCTTCTTATTTGTATTTTTCATCCATCGGTTCACGTATTGGGTCCCTAAATGGAATTTCCAAATAACTTTGCGACATGAATCTATTCACACTTTTGTGGTGCATCCTTGGGTATCTCATTTCATTATCACATCTAAATTTGAACTAGAACTGACACATATTTCTTGCAGATGGCTTCTTCGAACGGATATGAGAAACACACAGATCATAATACTATTTTTCAGATGTTTATTCCACCTATAAATGTTTATTCCACCTCATATTGCAACTAAAAATGAATAATACTATTTTTCAGATGACGACAACATTAGCAATGATAGTGGGCCCATGATATCCGGTGACCAACCATCACTCACAGATCCTAAAGAACGTAAGAGGAAGCGAGAAAGAGATTGGTATGCAAAACTATCTGACCATGAAACAAAAAGTTAATAGTATTATATAGGTATATTATATTATTACCCGTAGCAACACACGGGCACTATGCTAGTAATATCTAATGCGACTACTTGCAGCCCAAGAAAGCCTTTTTCCGTAGATTCATAGCAAGTTAACAACAATCATCCAGGTAATCAAATTTGGCATGCACTGATGATAATAGAATGTGTGCAAGCCACTCAGTCAGTGGAATGCGTGATACAAAGTAAAGCAGACAGAAATAACACAGTACAGGAAATTAAACATTACCAGATCGGGTGAATTGGAGAATAGAGTGATGGCATTCCAGCCTTTCTTCTCCTCTCAAGGCCTAAAAAAATATCAGGAGGGGGGGGGGGTCTATTTTCTGTTGATACCATGTTTAAGTGAACATATGCACACCCATGAACAGAAGTTTATTTTCAAAGCAATGTTTCAGTACTGCAAACATCCAAGCCCTAAGCTTAGCCCCATCGCCATACAAACAACTCTCGATATATGAAACTCTAAACGACATGCTATCTTCGACAGCCCAGTCTATTGACCCCGATAGACAAACCCAACAATCACCACCTTGTGCCCGTTCACAGGAATGCTAAGCTTGCAATTGAGCAGTCTCAATTAGAAACTCAACTAGGAGAGCCAGAACCAGCAAGATAATCCACATGTACAAGCAACCATAATTCCCTCCAACTAAATGTTTGCGCGAGAGAAGGAAGACTAAGTTAACTCGGAATCCAGCTCTACCACAGAAACAAGGGCAAAGAGAACTTGGCCGTGGAGCATATCCTTTCTATAGTAAACTTGCACAACAATTCACGACACTCTGCCACTCTACAATAGAATTTATGCATGGACCTCCGAAATCGCACGATAGAAGTAGGGAATGGATGCTGGAGCGGGATGTGGGGTGCTTACGAGAGGGAGTGAGCTGGGATTTCCCTAGATCCCCATTCTCGCAAGCTTCGGGGGCGAGGTAGAAGCGGGAGGAGGTCACGAGGGCTGGTGACTCCCTCTCTCACGCCCCCAGTGCTCTTCTACAGCCGAGCCGAGCCGAGGATGCTAGGGTTAGGGTAGCCTGCCGGTTCTCTAACCTGCGCAGCGAGCCGGCACGGCGCGCGGGAAGGCGAGGCGACCGGCTGCGGCGGGGCTCCGGCGGTGAGGTGATGTGATGTGGACGGTGTGGGGTCTGGATCGATAGGGACAGCGGCGAGATATGGTGGTGAGGTGGGTTTGGGTTTTCTGGCAGAGCCGCCGACGAGGTGGACGGGGAGGAGACGGTGGGGGCGGTGCCTGACGCTGAGCGTGACCGCCCCTTCAGCCTGCGCTAGCCGCCAAAGTGCCGTGGGCCGGATGGGCCGTGGGCCGGATGGGCCGTTCCTTCGTTAGTTGTTGGGCTGGGAGCGAATTCTCAGCCGTCAGCAAACTCATGTTTCCCTCTCAAACAAAAAAAAAAAGAAGCAAACTCATGTTTCATTAGGCGTCTCATTAGCGAGCTCCGGCCACCTGCAGCTGGCTAGAGTATGATATCCTGCCGTTTCGCTTTCGCGGCAAATCACACACCCTCGGAATGATCGAGGAACGATACAAGACGCCGCTCGGCCCGGCCTCGGCCGGCCGCGACATCTGTTGACGCGCTCTCGCCAAGTCGCCAGTCGCCACCACCCTCCTCTTCATCCCCGCAACAAAACCTCCCAGACCTCGCATCCATACCTTGGCTGGCAGAAACATCTCGAAGTACCCAGCAAAGCTATACTGGCTGACCAACCGCGGTGTCCCAGCGCGGAAGAGCGAGAGCACGTCCGTCCGCCGGCGAGGAGGAGTTCTTAGCTTGCCTCCTCTTGGGCACGGACAGCTGCTGCCATGGAGGTGGACGGGGCGCCGGACCTGACCGATTTCATGAACGACTGGTTCTTCGGCACGGTCGGCGCACGCCACAGCGGCGGCGGGTACTACCTGACCGGCGAGAGCAGCAAGAGGCCAGCATCGCCAGCGGGGAAGAATAAGCAGGGGAAGAGCGGCGGCGGGAGCGCCAGCAAGCAGACGCAGGATTGGCTGGAGGAGACGAAGAGGATGGTCGGGGCCGGATCGCCGGGGCGGATGGGCTCACCGTCCAGGCAGGTGCCCCGGTTCGCCGGCGGGTCCGGGACGACGGAGCCCTCGCCGACGCTCGACCGCCGGGACCCGATGTCGCGGTCCGCCAGAAGGTAAAAAAGGATTACATTACCGGCGATACAGCATTTATCAGTGAGCTCCGGTAATAATAATTAATTGAAAATCGGTGAAAAATCATTAAAACTGATCGGTAAAGAGACTCAAATTAAAAAAACGAAAATCAACAATTTATCGTCGATAATCGATGCAAACCGAACGATTTATCGCTTCGCCTACTGAAAATATGTTTTGGCAGTGGAAAAAATATAAAGGTTTGATAGCATTTAATTTTTTAGGTTATGTATTGTATTATATTAGATAAATTACACATATATGCACAATTTTGCACTTAAAGCCAATGACAATCTTCTCTCCATGTTCCCAAGCTAAGTCCTAATTACCAGGCATTCACCTGCAAGAGGGAAATCGAATCATGTCTGTGTCAAAATTATGCTACGAATAAATGATACTCACTCTTAATTTGTACCATTTAGGCATACAATATAAAGTAAAGGCATGCACCTTGTTTTCCTATTTAACATAGCATATTGTACAACAATAAACTTTTCTCCGGGGCTAATATATAAAACTGTAGCCTAGATTTTAGATCTGTGATACAACCAACCATCCAAGGAATATTGTATACCAATGTAATATATTTGGCCAAATCGGTGAGTAAAAATACAAAAGAAGCTGACCTGAATTGAAAATCATCCGATACAAATCGATAATCAACGATTTACCTCGATTATCGACGCCACGATCACAGCTCCCTCGCTCCCAGCTGCAGCATCATCGATAATCGCCGCATATATATCGATTATCGGCCTTAATCGCATGAAAAATATTTTTTCCCTAAGCAAACAATTGTTGCTTTCAACATGTGACAACACTCTGGAATCAAGAGAAGGTCTAGTTTTTTATAAAAATAAGTTCTCTACTTTTTATGAATTTTTTTAATTTTTTGAATTTTCCATTGAAATCCACCGAAATTCCAGTCGGTTTACGTTTTCAGCTAGCATCGGTAACGATAAATTTCACCGATAATCGCGATTATCGACCGGTTTTGTATTTCATGGGTAAAACACGCGCTAAGAAGCATTTTTATGTGATCAACTGAATGATGCATAACGCGCTTAGTCTTTTCTTTTAACAAACCTGCATGAGGATGTGCCAATTTCATTGCACAGAGAAAAATGCACAGTTTTCTTTCCAGATGAATGCACCATAATTTGTTTTTTCATGTAGCCAAAGCCAGGTGGCTTATGTTCTGTTCTAGGAATATTATTTTTTTTCTCTGCCACAATATTTCTTAATCTCCTCAACGGGCAAAAATTCGCAATTTTTGGTTCAACAAATTTTTTTTCGAAACAACAATATTTAATTTATTAGAGCTCCCATCTTTTTTTTTTTGAAGTAAAAGAGCTCCCATCTTTAACAGGCCGAAAATTCAACCCTTTATACCCAACAAGCCCAATAGGTAATAAATCATTGTTTGCGGCCCAAAAACAATTTCAGTGATTCTAAAAAAAATCAGTGTAAAAATTTCCCACCCTTGGTGCCGGCGGCATAGCCCGCCGCAAACAGCGGCAATCCTCCGGGCCCCGCTAATTGAATCTTCTTCCTCCGGCGTGCAGGAACTGGCAGCCGGGCGGCATTGGCGACGAGATCCTGCAGCGCGCGTCCATCTCGTCCCCTCCGCGCTCCGATCCCTTCGCCTCCTCCGCGCCGCCCTCCCCGACTCCCTCCCTGCCCCCAAACCCGCAGTTGTCACGACGCAAGTCCCGCTTTCGCGACGGCCCTACCCCCGAATCCCCCCACCGGTGCACCACCTCGCCCACCTCAGCGGCGCACTCCCGCCACCGCCGCCATGCCTCCGCATCTTCTGCCCCAGCATTCGCCGCCGAGGGCTTCGACGACGGTGTCGCCCGCCTCAACTCCTTCCTCCGCCGCCAGCGCGCCGTGGTCGACGATCTAGCCGCAGGGGACCGCCCCGCGTCCAGGCCCACCAAGCTCGTGCTCTCCGACGCCTCCAAAAGTAAGATTCTTCTGGGCTCTTGGTCTCATGGGAAAATCCGGCCCCATTGTTGGAATTTGAACTGAATGTGTGCAGTGTGGACAATTATTCGATTTTTTTGTTTTGAACTTTGGTAGGTGTGAGCTCGATTGTGGCGGCGCTATGCTACGCGTGGATGCTGTCGAGCAAGGGGGATGGCCAGGCAGCAGTGCCGGTGGTGAACATGCGTCGGAACAGGATGGCGAGGTGCAGGCAGGCGGCTTGGCTCCTCTACCATGTCGGGATTGACGCCTCTGTGCTGCTCTTTGCTGACGAGGTATGTCATGTGATCTTATTGTGTATGCACTGTGCTTCTTTGAGACATGAATGGTGATAGCTGGCATACGGTGTGGTGGAGTTGGTTTCAGACAAATTCGACAACTGTCTACTAGATCCTGGAGTTATTGGGCGTTTATTTGAGGCAGAGGCGGCAGGGATGGGGCATATACAGTAACACATTTCAGTCGTGTCATGTGGGTGTCCTCGATTTTGATTGGCACCATGTGGTTATCATTTGAGTGACCATAACCCACAATAGATTAATAGGCTTCAGAATTCCGCATTTTTCGTTGGAGCATAATGGGACTTAAAGGGGAACGCTTCGAGATACAAGTGGGGGGCAATATAAAATATTACTAAAATTTATACATTCAATGTACGCGTAAGAGATCAGGAACAATTAAGAAGAACAGTGTGTAGGCTAAGGTGGTAATGGGTCATGACCCTTGTGGTCTCTTCACAATCCAATATGACCCTTAAATTTTTTAGCTCAAAATTGTATAAGATTAAGCTCAGCTCTTAGATTTTTTAGACCAAAATCTAAGGCCCTTTAGTAGAACAAGCAGTTAACTCTGTATGTATTTATTTACCCGTTAACTTCCAACTGCCTTAGTGGTGTGCTGCAGCGAGGAGTATGTGGTTGTTTCCTTTTTGTTTAGTCGCGAATGTAACAAAAAAAACTAACCAAACCGCGGATCAGGTGTTGTAATCGGATCATTCTTTCTTTCTATTAATACAACGACACGCAGTTCTCCTGCGCGTTCGAGAAAAAAAACTTCCAACTGCCTTTTCTATTCTTTGGGCATGCAACATGTATCCTTTTTGCCGTTTAAAAGGAATAATCAAGTCGTAAACATATACTATGGGAATCATCATGTATGTGATTCTGACTTTGAGAATCTTAATTAGGTTGATATGGATGGACTAATAATGAACCAGCGAGTTAGCTTACTTGTGGTGGGGCAGGATGTTCTGAAATCAAAAGCTGAGGTAATAATGCATACGTGTACTTTTCAAGTGTCTGCAGAGGTTAATGTATATGATGTCAGCATTTACTTCATAAGCATGCTTGATTTTGTCTCCTAGGTGAGCTCGGTTTGCACAATCCTGACCAATACCTATTGTGAATATGCTTATAGCCTACTTCAGAGCTTGGACATAAAGAAACTTTTGGTTAGTGCATTTCCAACATGTAGTGTCCTGTGTAAATTACTGGCATCTCCTTATTATATCTTTTGAGGGAACTCTCCTGATTATACTTTACGGGTTTCCCATCAGCTAGCAGGTATCCTATTAGATACGAGCAACCTTTCCAAGAAGTGCACAAACAGAGATTCAGAGGCTGTTCAATTGCTTTTGTTCGGTGCATCTGAGCGTATGAGGCACGAGTTGTTTCAGCAATGTAATATATATCTTACTTAGACATTGATCTATTCGTATAAAATAAAAAAGTTGAACTCACACAGTAACAGCTGTTGTTAACTTCTACCTTGCATTTTGACTAGTGATGCTCGATCACAATGATCACTCTTTTGTTGAGTACCTAAAGAACACCTACAGAAGTTCGACCACAGATGGTGAGTACTAAAAAAAATAACTTTACATTTATCACCATACTGTATTTTCACCTTGAAGACAAATTTGCAATTTTCCATTCTTTTTATATCGACCCAGCAGTCATATGTTACAACTGATGTTGTGAAAACAAATATGCTTATTAGTAACTCAGGTATAAATACAATCTCGTATAACTGTAATAACTCAATTGAAATTTCCGAATAATCCATTTAGTATTTGATTGCTAATTACGTTTGTTTCAAGTGCCTTGCTCATCTGTTTTGTTTTTACCATGATGCATGGTCTGATGTGATCTATTCTTTTCATTACTAGATAATGATGAAAGTCCTCCAGAGCAAAAACGTTCTACTTCAGCATCAGGATCATCCCAAGATGCTAAGAAATCAAATTCAAGTAAGGCTTGTTTAGTTTCCAAAAATTTTCCAGAGCTACAGTAACTCCGAACGTTTGACCACTAGTTAGGAGTATTAAATGTGGATACCTTACAAAACTCATTCTACAACCCCCGGGTGAAATTGCGAGACGAATCTTTTAAGTCTAATTGGATCATAATTAGACAATGTCATGCTACAGTAACAACCTCTAATGACGGATTAATTAGGCCTAATAGATTCGTCTGGTGATTTCCCGTCCATCCATGTAATTAGTTTTATAATTAGATTATGTTTAGTTCTTCTAATCTTTGGTTGAAAATTGCTACAGTGAATTTCGTCCAGAATTTTTCATGGTCTAAACAGGGCCTAGTATTTTTTTTGCACCTCCATTATGATTCAATAAGCAGATCGCTTGTATATAGTTGAACAATTTTACATTAGTAGGTGCGCCTCATTTGCTTGGTTAACCTTCACAAGATGTAGAAACGAGAAATTAATTGCATCCAGAAATTGGCTCCATCTAGAGTTCTTTTGGAATTATTTTTGTTTTCTTGAACAGAAAACTTTTAGATTGTTTTCTTACAAACTTATATCAATTTTAAGCTCTGAACACTATGTTAATTACTCTCTGCCATCTGCCTTACAAACTTATATCAATTTTAAGCTCTGAACACTGTGTTAATTACTCTCTGCCTATCTGCCTTGCTACTAGCTAAGCAATTACGTAAAGTTGATCATATGACAATTCAATTTTGATGTGTATATAGATCCTCTAATTTGGTTATGGTTATTTCCATCACAGCTAACCAAAGGACAACACGTGGAAGTGGCAGAAAGACTGCAGATGAAGCTTCTCGTGGGAAAAACAACTTTTTCTTGGCGAAATGGTTTGGTTTTGGCCGAAAATAACCTTTTGTCATTAACATAGTTTGACGGTCATTTGACTGACATGTCATGAATTTGAGAAGTACCATTGTTTCGAGAAAGTACCATGTGAGAACTCTCTCCAGATTGTGTTCATGTAAAACCCCTATTGCATTCTTTGTAACTATTTAAACTAGCCATTTGGCCAGATAAATTTACATTCCCATGTTTACATATTTTGACCTCTGTTGTCGAAGCACTTCTATAGTACTAGGAAGTGAGCCTAGCCTAACTGGTTGGGTTGGTAGTGTGGTTGTGCATCAAAATTTCCAAACTAACCAGGTTTAAATCCTCTTCATTCGAATTTGGGTGCCTATTTTCGTCTCAATGAAAAACCACATAACTCCTCCTAGGTTGGGTTTCGCTGAAACACTTTTATGTTCTATTTTAGGGTGGATTTCTTGGAAATGCTAGGAGGCTTTTGAGATTTTGCTCTTTCCTAAACTATAATCTGGTCATCAAGGCAACGTATGCTATGCAAATCACATTCGTATGCAAACTATGGAAACTCTAATCTGGACCACCGGATCAAGATCCGGAGGGGGGGAGGGGAGTGGGAGGGGGAATTTGCAAAAGTGTGATTACCTAATCCAAGGGCGGGCGGTTAATTGTAAAAATTACCCCCCCCCCCTTCTCATGCCCCTTGGATCTTAATCCGGTGGTCTAGATTGGAGTTTCCATTGCATACAAAGGTGGTTTATGCCCCTTGGATCTTAATCCGGTGGTCTAGATTGGAGTTTCCATTGCATACAAAGGTGGTTTGCATAGCATATGTTGCCGGTCATCAATGATTCAACTTTGGGAAAAAGAAATGAATGTCAGAAACTCATTTTTCTTATATTTACTCGAATAGTCCATCAAGCTGGTGCTTTTTTTCCCTCCTAACACTATATGGAATTTATTAATGGGGAAAAGTGCATGATGGTCCCCCTAAACTATTTTAATTTATACAACCAAGCCCTAAAATTTAGTTTGTCAATCGAGCCCTGCTGATCAAATTTCTGGAGCATCTTAAGAAGCAACAATTCCACCGCTGAGAGAACCACATTGACAAAAGTACCTATTCTGACATCAGACAGAATTCCCATTTAGAAATCCTCCAGAGTTTACCTTTGATTTTTTTTTTTTTGAAATATATGAGTTTACCTTTGATTTGGCACGTTGATTGAATTTGCATCCAACTCAGAATGTATGTGGGCAACATTTTCCCAAAGGCGTGAGTCAGATAGTAGTACAACTCTTATCTGATGATTCATGACAGTTCATCAAATCAACAAATAGGTTTCTACAAATTGGGCACTGCTACCTGGAACTACATGATTCCTTTCAAACATCACCGTTGGCGTATCACAACCTACAGATGTGAGCTGATCTTGACAGTTTAGATTTGACCAGTCAAATCTTTGTTGTTTCAACAAATTGTGTACCAAATTACTTTCTTTGGGGAAGAAATATAACAAGCTCCAGGCCTACAGCTCCCTTCCAGACTCTAGAGGTGCAGAACAGGATGGATTTAGTCGAATTTGATTCATCATTAATTAAACACGATAAACAGATCAGCGATCAGCAAATCACTCGACCGCCAAAGGGCATTAGCATCATGTGAGTACATCAAAGTCAGATGAGTTGTAAAAATGAAAAAAAAAACTGTGTTGTATTGTTCAAACTGTTTCCATATTCGATCACTCCATCCTCTCGTGGTAGACATTCAGGACATAGCTGTTGAGGAGGCCACCAAATGTCTTCGTGGAGAATTTTTGCACCACATGGTCCCGTGCTTGTTTACCCATCCTGATCGCAAGATCATGATCATTCACAAGTTTCAGCATGGCTTTTGAGAATTCTGTGGGGGATGGATCACACAGAAACCCTGTAACTTCATTCACAACGGTTTCCACTGGGCCACCACTGTTGCATGTAATTACTGGTTTATGGGCTGCCATGGCTTCAAGAGGGACAATGCCAAAATGCTCATCCTGGATAAGTATCAGACACAGGCAAGTTTTTTTTTTTAAAAAAAGGAATCTCTTAGCTTGATCCAAGTCCTAGCACAGCAAGAAACTTACCTTTGGAGTGTACAAAACACAAAGGCAGTTGGAGAGAAGCTCATTTCTTTCTGATGTTGAGCACGACGTTACAAATTTAACCTGTCCAGACACCCCTTCAGTCACTGCCAATCTTTTGAGCTCCTCAAGGTAATCAACATTTTCCTTGAGACGCTTATCATAGCCACCTAAAAATGAGGCATGGTAAGAAATCAGTATAGTTAATAATCTGGCATTGTTAACCCAAGACGTGGTAATATTAAGCCTGCATAAAAGGGAAGGAATATATACACACAGAAAGTACCTGCTACTGTTAAAGTTGCATCTTGCAAAGCATCACCAGGTAGTTTAGAAGCAACAGAACGGAGCAACGCAAATGCTGAAATGGCTAGATCAAGATTCTTTTTCCTCTCAAAACGGTTGATTGATAGGAAATTCAACCTGTACAAAAGATGGTAGTTTATTTTAGCTACACCTGAACATGATGCAGTTGTGAACATCTGCTTAGGTAAGCGAAAAAATGAATAAGTGAAACCTAAGTCAGTTATAAAGAGATATACAAGCATGAAGTTACTTATAAGAATGAGGTTCATGAAATTGCTCAGCAGATACAACTGGATATAGAACACGAGGCTCAATTCCTCTAGCATGTAAGCCACGAAAGGTCCTCGCAAAGGTTGCCGCAGTGAATTTGCTGTTGACCAAAATTAAATTTGCCATACCTGATATAAGTAGAATAACCACTACAATTAGAAAACCGCTGGATGTCAAGATGTATAATTAAACAAAGGGAAAGGAAAAAATAAAGCAGCTCTAGATGCGTAAGACTATACCAGTAGTGGCCTCCTCAATCATGTCAATTGGCTTGCGGTATAACCTCTGAAGCATGGTAGTATGTTGTGCAAGCAAAAGATCTGGGAAATGACAATAAAAAACTATCTGGAGATGCAACAAATAACGTGTTAACATGATAGAAGAAATTAGAAAGCACTGAGCATTCCGGACAAGAGATTGATACCTTGGTTGATGCCTTCAGTTTGAGCAGTGGAATCACAACAGAAACTTGGTCAACCAATATGACATCAAATGAGGGCCACCAGAGTAGCACACAGAGCGCAACAAAAATGCAGCGAAGATAAGCGCAGACAGCATGAAAGCGGTAAAATACATGGCGAGGCAAGAAATCTCCATATACAGTAACCAGAAAAGGGCCTGGAAAACAACCAGAGGGAAACTATATGAAGATTATATTGCTTAAGCTACATTTTACCATAGCCATACACATAATGCTGTAATATTTGTCAGGATTTTGTTCACAAGGGAATGACTTCAGCCTTGTACACCAGAATCCAGATCATGAACTCCCCAATGGGTAAAACACAAGGAAAACAGGAAGCTAATGGAAATATAAGATAAAATTACAGGAATAGGGTATCAGCAAAGTGGGTGAAGTGCAGAGGCTTACCAGAAACGGTCTCCTCAAAGCAACGGTTCTTATCATGGTGTGATGTGAAAACATGAACATCGTATCCATGGGCAGCAAGCTGAGAAGCCACATCAACAATCAATCTCTCAGCGCCACCTTCACAAAAAAAAAAGGTTGAGAATATGATGCAAGTGTGGTTGTAGTCTGATCATATCGCAACCACTGCTGCAAGATGTTTACTGAAATTGTTCTGTAACTTTTCAACTGTCTGCTGCCCACACTCCAAAGTTGCTCCCTGCGGCAAGCTAATCAAATGGCATGGCCACTTCACTAGAAGTATCAATTAGTAGATACGAAGCAAAACCCAATTTTCTGTCACCACAGGGACACAACCTGAGCTTACGCAGAATTGAGACTCATCAGTATCTTTAAACCAGGTTTGCTCTATTGCAGTAACATTCAAAGCTTTTTTTTCCTGGAACGTGGCCGGATCTACATAATAATTCTAGCTACTGCGAGATCCTAGACTCAAACTGGATAGTGAGAGGAGGAAACAAGGATAAGCAAAAATCGAATAAGAGACAAGAGAGAGGGGTGGCTTACCGATTCCTAGATCTGGATGGATAACAGCGACTTTAAGCTTTCTTGCCCTTGTTACTGATGGCGACGAGCAGCCGGCACCTCCGCCCGCCGCTACCATCTCCGCCCAACTTGCGCTATCATTGATGACATGGACTGGTGAGTACACACACAATAAAAACGGCGAAAAATAGATAGTGCGGCTCAATTTAGTTAATCAAGCATCAGAAAAAACCAGCATATTAGACTCATGCAGTTCACTTTGTGTTCAAGACTTCAAGTTAACTTTCTATGGACAGCAACGAATCAATTATGTTCAACACTGTGGAGCCTCTAAGGCTCTAAGCCTTCAGAGCTCATAAAATTCTGTTTAACTGAACAAGTAGTGAATCTTCGCTCAGACTACTAATTAGATTTAGCTCCCAAAAATTTGGATCTGTATCATTAAAAGATCCCAAAGTTAGATATATACCATCGTTATTTCACTGACGTGGGGCTCACATGAGTCAATGACATGTGAGTCAAAATGATATATACTCCCTCCGTTCCAAATTATAAGTCATTCCAAGAATCTTGGAGAGTCAAACCATCTCAAAGTTTGACCAAAATTATAGAGAGAAATATAAAGACTTATGACATCAAATAGGTACACTATAAAAATATAGCTGACAAAGAATCTAATGATACTTAATTGGTATCATAAATATTATTATCTTGCAATATAAATTTGGTCAAACTTGAAAAACTTTGACTCTCCAAGATTCTTAGAATGACTTATAATTTGAAACGGAGGGAGTATCTAACTTTGGGATCTTTTAATGGTACATATCTAATTTTTTCCAAAAATGGTTATACATGGAACTCGAAATCGCACGACAGAAATAGGAAATGGATGCTGGAGTGGGATGTGGGGTGCTTACGAGAGGAGTGAGCTGGGATTTCCCTAGATCCCCATTTTAGCAAGCTTCGGGGGCGAGGTAGAAGCGGAAGGAGGTCACGAGGGCTGGTGACCCCCTCTCTCACGCCCCCAGTGCTCTTCTAGAGCCGAGCCGAGGATGCTAGGGTTAGGGTAGCCTGCCGGTTCTCTAACCTGCGGAGCTAGTCGGCACGGCGCGCGGGAAGGCGAGGCGACCGGCTCCGGCGGGGCTCCGGCGGTGAGGTGATGTGGGTTTGGGTTTGGGTTTTCTGGCAGAGCCGCCGACGAGGTGGACGGGGAGGAGACGGAGGGCCGGTGGTGCTGGTGCCTGCCGTAGTGCCGCGGAGCGTGACCGCGCCTGCAGGCCGCGGGCCGGATGGGCCGTTCCTTACTTCCTTCGCTGGTTGTTGGGCTTGGAGCGAATTCCCCATTTCCCCGCCCGCGTGTGGCGTATGCTTCCGCGCCGTGTGCCGCAGTGCCGGTCGTGGCGGGCAGCCGCCGGCCCCCGCCCCGTGGTGAGGATGCCGCCTCCCGTTAGCGGAGCCACGAGTCTAGATAGCCAATAATGGCCACCGTATTTACTAGCCGACGAACACCTCAGGGCCCAGCTGGACATTGCGTACCACCACAGTAAGTTCTACTACATGACCATGTCCGGTCAAGTGTGGGTGGTCGACATGGCCGTGCATTATTAAATAAAAGGGTATTCGTCCGCCTCCAGTTAGTATTCTTAGCGTTTGTATCGGTTCTACAGCACACACAGTGCCCTCCATGACCATTTAATACCATTTTTTAACATTACTCGGTACGAACATTCGCTTATCGCTTATTATAGTTTAAATCTCTAAAGTGGTTTACTGTAGAAGCGAACAAATTGAAAATAAGCGAAGTTTTAAATATAATTATCGCTTATTTTCACTTATAAGCTAAGCTGGTTATTATAAACGCAGCGTAGTTCGGGGAACACCATAGTGACGAGAAACATAGTTGAAGGTGTTGTTCCTCGACCCAGGAACGCCAATTTCGATCTGGAATCGCTCATTTTCGTTCCCATTTCGTATAAACCTCTCGTCCGACCACCAAAGCCCCCTCACTTTTTATCTCCTCCTCAGTGTTTCTCAAGGCTACAGAGGGGGCTGGGGGGCTCCAGTCCCCCGTAACAGCAACTAATTATACTTAAATCAATGTAGCAAAAATCTCAAATCACCATTAAATATTTACATAAATCAATATCTCTATTTTTTCAACTTGTCTCCCATCATCCGCCACTGCCGCTAGCGCTCCTCCCGCTCCCTGGCCCTGCTTCACTCCCGTCTCCGGCTGCTCAGTTCGAGCGGTCGGCACTGGATCCACGGCGTCCATCTCTCGCCCGCCCGCTGATATCGATGTGCCCCTGGGGGAGGGCGCCTGGCGAACGAGGCCGGCGGGCTGGCGCGGTGCCGGTGCCGCGCGGACGGCAACCTGAAGCGCGCGGAGCCGCAGCCTTGGGCGATCCGTCGCCCGAGAGCCTCTGGAGTCGGAGGCGGCGGCGGAGAGCACGCCAAGCCCCTTCGCCGCGACGCCAGCGGCCTCCATGGCCGCGCCCGGGTGCGTCCTGCCCCGGTGCATCTCGGCCGTTGAAGGGTAACGGCAGGTAGCGCCCCTCGTCCGTCCGATCACAGCTTGCGTAGTCGTCCACCGTTCTATATAAGCCGCCGACTTCAAACGGCAGTTACCTGAATTTTCATTCCAGCAATACGAACAGAAAGACAGAACAATGGAGCGCCCTTCCTCCTCCTTCTCCTCTTCGTCGTCGTCGTCCTCCTCCGCCTCTGTGTGCTTCGCCGGATGGTTCCCGACCAGCATGGAGGATAAGGTCATGAACGTCTTCGTCCGCGGGAAATCTTATCAAGGGAGAGTCGAGCTCGTGGAGCAGGCAGAGCCGTTTTGGAGCACGGTCCAGTTCAAGACAGCGAGGCCATTCTCAACTCGCGCCTTCCGCATCGGCGACCAGGCCAAGCTGGAGAGCAAGAACTGCGGTTCCTGGTCAGGCGACGTCGTCGCCATTGAGGATGATGGCAAAGCTCACCTTTGGATATATCTACTGATTCGTGTACCATCTGCAAAAGGTCACTTCTCTTGGTTCTTGTTCTTGTACGTTCTTGCTCTTGTGCGAGTTCTTGCACGCATATGTGATTCCGCGATTTGAGTCTTGTTCCATCTCCACGGCTCCTCTTTCTTCCCGTCTCTTTCTTCTTTTCTGGTTCTTGGGAATTTTTTTCTTAAATTATGGTTTCTTGATGTCTGAAACCAACTTGCAGATGGCAAGATTTCGTTGAAATCAGTTAGCAATGTTATTGTTAAGGTTAATCCTGTGGGTAGTCTGCCGCCAGTTTCTATCCAAACAGAGATGGGGGATTCTGGTCAAAATATGGACGATTATACAAGGATCAGAATTGGAGTAAATGGTATGCTGCGTCTAAAAATTTCTCTATAAAATAACTACAGAGGCTAAAACTCTACTGATTCAATCTGTTACATGATGACTAGGATTTTCCAAAGTTGGTAGGATTCTTGTCGCAATGGGACTGCAGAGCATTGATGTACAAGTTGTTGCTATCAATGATCCTACAATGACTCTTGATGATATGGTAAATACCAGCGCTCTACTGTATTTCTGTTCTGTTAGTTTTTGTTCGGCGAGTTGATTTTATATCATTTTTTTCAGGTCAATGGGTGGAAAAGCTCAAACATAAGCATTGCAAAGAAGAATCATCAGACATTGATCTTTGAGAAAATGTATTATGTCGAAGACACTAGTTGGAATCTGAGTAACAAAATTCAGGTTAATGTTCTGTTAGAACAGATGGAAGTCACTGTTTTCAGGTATGGAATGACTTCTTCTGTGTGGTTGCTAGGTTTCTTGATATGAATGTTCTGCTGAAATACAAGGTTTTTGCATTCTAGGGAACAAATCAAGTTCCTTGGGAACAAGTAAATGTTGAATTCGTGGTGGAGTGCAATGCTTTGTTCAATAATGATAAGGTGGATGTTCAGTCATGATATTATTGAATCTCATGTTTTCATTTTTCCCACTGTGCTTTTCTTCTCAATTATTGTGTTCAATTACTAAATGATATGCTCATATTTGTACCAGGTTCAAATCTCTGACAAGAATGAAAGCTTGACTAATTGTCTAAGAAAGCTTCCCACGGTATTTCTTACTTGTGTTCCTCCATAAGCATTTGGTTCCTGTCCAACACCTCTTGCCTGTTCCCTTTTCTGATGGATTAAATGTAATAATTTAGGAGTTGGGTTGTTTCGGATTAAATGTGGATGAAAAAATCTTAAGCCCTCATGTCTACGCAGGTACATGCATACCAAGATTATATGCATAAAGATGTTTTTATTGTTTATATTACTCTGATGCTTTTATATTTGTCTGGTATCACCATTCGGATGAAGGGGAGAATTCAAGAAGAGCTTCTAGCTTTTCTATTATTACCAAAAGCACAGCTGCAGCCCAGGTAGTCAGCCTTACATTCACATGAATAGTTTCTATTCCTTATTGTTAAATTAGGTCTCATAAGCCAGGATAGAATCAGTATGACCACACAGTAGGGACTTCATCTTCATTGTACATAGTAGACTCTAGCATTTATGAGCTGAACTTTTGATTCGTGCTCAAATGTTATTTGATTTTGATATGACGCTAAGTATGGTGTTTTGTTCTTATGAACTACGATATATGGCAATTCAATTAAACAGTGGTTTAAATTGAACTTCAGGCTGTCTGCAAGGTTTTCACGGAATGGGATGAACAACCCACGAGCTTGCTTTTTCATGCAAATGCTGTTGTCGATAGATCTATTGATCTTGACAGTTCAAGTGTTGATCTCAACGTCATGCTAGAGGCTGGATGCTGTAGCAGCACAAACAGTATTGCTGGAAGGTGAGCTTATAGATTGCAACAGTAAAATGTATTAAATAAATTGCAATTATGATGATGAATGTGATTTTAATATATATAGGTTCTGTGCTGATGATGAGGAGGTTAAGGACCGGGTGATTCAAATCCTTAGCTGGTGTGTGGATATTGTCCGCTGCGTGCCGGTAGGAGGCTGTCAGTTGGAGTTAATCTGAGAACTTTGCAACCTAAAGCTGTGTCTGCGCCTTGGGCGTGTCTGTGACACTGGCAGGAAGTCTGTCCTGAAACAGCTGTTGATGCAGTGTAGAGAGTTAGTGGATTGGGAATATTTGTAGTTCTGTCCCGGGCATCCCTTTTGGTGTTTCTGATACTATATTGGTGTAGAATCTGTAGAGGGATTAACACTGTTCTGTCCCTGCTGGGGATCCCATCTGTTGTTTCTGATAGTAACCATTCAAGCAGTGTCAAGTGCTTGGTGGCCATTTTTTGGCATGTGACTGTAAATGTCCAATCTGTTTTCTTGTCCTGCATGCCAGGAGCTATGTCACATTCATGCAGAATAGTTCGAATGATAAAGCAAAGATCAGTGCCTTACATCGATTTCAGCTGACTGTTTGTATGTAGTTGCATTAGGGCCTTGCACATTGTCTTTCTTTGTTTGCTCGACAGATGGACGCGTGCCCTTTGATTTTTTTTTTTTTTTTGAAAAAACTAGACAGGAGCATGCATTTAAGAGAGGAAGCAGAGTTTATAGTTAGTACAAGAGATTGTGATTACAACTACAATCCCAAAGCTGTCAAGGCATGGGAATTGGGATTACAGTTAGTACAAGAGATTGCCGATGCCCATGGGAATTGGGAAACCATCCCGCAAAGCATCTGACATGAAACAGGCAGATCCTTCAATTTACAGACAAGGAGATGTTGCCGATCAAGCTGCCAAGGCATCCGTTTCCACCATTATATTTCCCATTCCGAGATCGATTGCTGCCGCGACACCGCAGAGAGTAGAGACAGGCTCTGTCTGCAAAGGGTCAATTGAATGATCCAATTTTCCCCTGCCTGCACAAATCACATCTAGGAAATTATCCCGTATCACAAAGCCCCATCCCATTAGGATTTTGCGCTGTACCTTCCTCGAGGGTTCTTTTGCAGGGACTGACTGCATTTTGTTTCGCTCACTCCACCAGAGCCACAACAAAGGTACTGATTGATCTTTCAAAAAAACAAAACAAAGGTTCTGATTGAAGCTGTCACTTTGAGAGCCGAGGTCCACTTTCGTGTTCCCGGCAATTGGAGCGGGCCGGCTTTGCGTTAAGGCCTATTAATTTGGGTCGGATTTTGTGTCAACAGAGGGCCAAGCCTACAGCCCAAAGCCTTTACAAAACCTGGTCTCTTTTCCTTTTTAACATATTCGTGCTAGTCTTGCTCCGCAATAATCTCTTCTTTGAGTATGTAGGAGTAAGGACTACTGCCACATGGAATTGAAGCGTAAGAGACATGACTAGGTACCATAGCCCTAAAAGAAGTGCTAGGTCCAACCATTCAACTGGACAATTTTTATGGACAAACAACATTTTACAATTCCGGAGACTGTCAAACACGTTGGTACTACAGCTTTGCTCAGAATCCCAACGGCCGATCTCAGCAAAACATTATACACAAACACAAAAGAGAACAATGGCATTCCCCAAGGCAGCAGGAAAACAGTGATTGCATTTAGCTAGGGCCGGACAAAGGTGTGCACCAACAAAAACAAAGGTTCAAGTATTACTAACAAATAACGACAGAATATGCTTGGAGTGCTGCAACTTGGAACGTCAAACATGGACTTGGAAAGGTGCCATAGCCCTAACAGACTAGCTCCAAAATTTTAGGTACAGTCAGCGCAATAAAAACAAATTCAAGTAACCATGTTCCTTTAGATCTCTAGCAGACATTTGTGCACCGAAGTGACGGATGGCAAAAATCTCCAGCAGGGAGCATCAGTTCCGTGGCCTCCCCCAGGTGGATGAAGAGGATGAAGAGCTGGAGGAAAATCTTGATCCACGCCAACGGTCAGTAGCTGGAGGAGGGCCATCCGGGCGAGCTGGGGGTGCGTCTTGTTGTGCAGGAGGGCCATCTTGGCGGAGCGGACGCACATCAGGGCGAGCGCGCTCTTCACGGGGACCCCAACGGTCCTCATCTCGTGTACGCACATCAGCTGGTCTCTGGCTGCCACCAGCACTGCTGCTGCTGCTGCTGCTGCTATCGCTGCCACGTTTAAACTTGGGAACATATTTGCCAGAAGCTGGAGCGATGGCGGCGGCAGCTACGGGTACAGCAGGGGCTGCTGCCTCGCGAGGTGGCTGTGCAACAGGGGCAGCCTCAGTAACACGTGTAGCCTCAGATCTTCTTAAGAGCTGTTCCTTCCGCGCCTTTTCCTTTTCTTCTAACTCTCTCTCTCTCTGTCGCTGTTTTTCTGCAATAGCATCAAGCTTAGCTTTCCTCTCAGCCTCTTCTCTCTTCCTCTTTTCTTCCTCTACATTAGAGTAAGAAAATATAATCAGTGCGGATGAAATAGGACTCATATCATGTTCCAATTGACCAAAGAATACATTAGAGCAACAATTGAACCACATTCAGTTTACACAATAGTATGTAGCAATTGGGTTGCGCTATTTCTTCAATAGGTATCAGAAACCAATTATTTCAGTTTGAACACGAATCTCTAACTCAGTTAGCCAGTTATTCAAGAAAATTATGAGAATTTTTATTCAAACAATTGCTCAGTTAAAACAAAGCATGCAAAACTAAAACAATAATGAATGTTAATTCCTACAGGCAAATTTTAGGTGAAAAAACTATGAAACAGTGATTTAGCTTCAACAGTTCTGTTCAAACTGAACAAGGAAAATTGTGCGAGTCAATTTGGCATCATTATGATCACTCCTACTCAATAGTGCACTGCAGTCATTTTAACTACAACAGTGCGGGATAAAAGAAACAAGAACTGAGAGGTCAAACATTCACTTCTAAAAGGTACTGAAGGAGTAAGTAGTGTTGCACCCCAACAAGTACAATGTAGAATGCTAAATGCAATCAGTACAGAATGGACATACCTTCACGTTTCCTAGCTTCCTCCTCCTCACGTTGCCTTTCAATCCTCTGTTCCTCCAGGTTCAGATAATACATCAATTTCCTAACTGTCTCCCTTTCACGCTTTCTTGATGATATTAACTGGCTGATCCGTTCGTCTCTCTCTTTCTTCAGACGCCCAAACTCAGCTTCACGACGCTGCACGATTCTTTCCTGGAAAGCATTCTGCAACAATAAAACAAAAAATCAGGAAGAGACAGGGAAGGGATAAGGTAGTAGAATATCGACAGCTTGTTAGGTAAAAGACGCAAAAACATCTCAAATTTGAAGAACAAGTTCTGTAAATGTAAATCATATAAGTTACACACAGCAGCATTCGACCCTGAGCCACTAAGACATTCTATCAATAACAATAACAAGCAAATGGACATTAACGCTACTTCTCCCTCATTCTCTTTTGATAGTCCTATGGTGCAATGACCAAGAAGGATTTTGCTTATCATTTTGACTCCTCGATTTCAATGTCATCTATACATACACCTATCCTTTTTCTAGAAAAGTTACTCGGTGAAATCAAACAGTCATTTCTACTATTCCCAAGATGTCAACTTGACTATCAAAAGAGAATAATTCAATTTTGGAATAGGACTATCAAAGAAAATGGAGTATATGGCAACAAATCATTCAGAATTAGAGCAGATGGTTTTGAATCAAAACAGCATTACAAGTTAAATATCTATATACAACATAGAAGCATTTTAAGCTACAATGCCTAACAAAGAGGAATATACAAACCTTGTGTTCCAACATTCGAGAAAGTCTATTTTTCTCTTGCAAGTCACCCGCATGGTGTTGTTTGCTGAGTTCAATCTCCCGCTGCAAGCAGAAATAGAAGACAAAAGTGAGTACCGACAGTTATCTGCACTGCATATAAACAAGCAAATAGAAGAGAACTGACCAGCTGCTCTTGCTCGTGAAGGATCTTCTCTTCCTCAAGGCGTTTTTGGAAAGCTTGCTCGATCAATGGTGCCTCTTCCTGCCTTTTCGCTCTTTCCAGATAATCCATTGTTTTTGCAAGCTTCTGCAGTTTTTTCTCCATTCCCTGACGCTCCTTCAACTGTTCACTCAATGCCAATTCCATGATGGCCTCCTTGGTAAGCTCCTACATTGGAATATTAAGTTGGTTAAAGTTCAAAGATAGTACAATAATTTGAGTTCTAAGTAACACTAGTTCCGAGAGATTCTAGTAGTGATGTCAATATTGCCTCAGTATCAGTAAAGGTGAGGGATAGCACATATGGGCAAATAAATGATGACAAGGCCATCTTATCACCTACTGGTCATCTTGTCCTCCACTAAAATCAATATCAAAACCTGATCTAGCCTTCCAGATAGCAAGCAGTTGTAAGAAGGCAATAATTGTTTCTTACCCCTTCAACAACAACATGCTTTTTCCCTGCTTTCTTTGTCAAGTCTTCTAGTAACTTTCTTGCTTCTGCTTTATTTTTTTCCTCTATTTCTCTACGAATCCTCTCCTGCTCCCTCTGTTTTTGTTCTTGGAGGAGTCTAATCCTTTCATCATTTGCAGTTTTTATCTGCATACTGACTCTCTTTGATTCCTCCTCTTTTTCCTGGAAAAGGAGAGCGACCGTAAACAAAAAAACTAAATAAAACAGGCAATAACTAACAAGCATTTGGAGTAATCAAATAATTTACCTTCTCCAATATTTGGCGTTCAAGGTCTTCTTTACGCTTCTCAATGATGGATTTTCTTGCAAGAAGCCTCCTGTGCTCATTCTCCACTATTCCAGCTAAATTACTGAGACTTTCACCGAGTTTAGATGGCTTTTTAACTGGTGGACGAATTTGATTCCTTGCCTTATTTAAAGAATCAGCCAGAATGCTGAGGTGTTCACTTAATCCATCAGATTCGATATCCTACAAATACAAACAAAATTTAGTGCAAAAGAAAGAAAGTGTTCAATCTTTACATGAAGATCTGCATTCAACAACACACAACCCAAGTAAACTCAATCAAGCACATGTGTAAACCAGTGAGCTGAGATATTCCAGATGTCACTGCCATCTTCAGAAACAATTTGAGGAATTTTATTAGGCCAGTCTCAATGGGGAGTGTCATCGCACAGTTACCAAGACCAACTAGGTAACTGAGCGGGAGGAGTATCATGGTGATGACGCTACTCTCACATCCCTCCTCTCTCTTCATAATAACTCTACCATGTCAGCAAATTTAATGCTCATGACACTCCCATGACGCGCATTGAGATTGTCCTTAGATGTAATTCCCATTACGAAAGAGAAGGATACCGCAGTGGAGCACATGCTCACAATGCACATTGTGGGTTATTAGCATCTGTATAATCAGAATTAAATGATTGAATTATAGAAAATCACAGGTGCGTTTTTAGAAGTTGTTCATCACACAGCAAATGCAATAAGATTAGTGAGCAAACATTGTGACAATGTGAACCCACTGTGCTAAACCTTGAAACACGTGGTGCTGCATACCGATAAACAAACCAGACATTCACCAAGAACAATATTCCTAGCAGATAAACACCAAAGAGTATGGAAAGAATGGAAGACTATATCTAGCACATCTTATGTCCCATATAAAAGGTATTAAGGCCATCCACAGAACACATACAATCACGAGACAAAGCTGAACATATAGTCAGTGGAAAACACACCAAAAGTGTTGTTGTGCAGAATCAGGATAGCTTACCACAGTACCAAAATGAACAGCTCCTGATAAATGATTAACTTTTATTGCAACAAAATTGCGTTTCACAGCATCAACAGAAATCTTCTCCACAACAGAAAAATCAAAGAACGGGATCATTCTTGAGAGCATATCGATTTTCATGGACTGGAAAATCTGCGACACCTGGAAAGGTAAAAGTGGAATGTTTAGAACATCATTGCAGCATATAGCAATTATTACCAAGGTACATATACAAATATATATAGCAGAACAACAATTAGGACCTGTTGCAGCACTCTCAGTGTTGTCAGCTTCTCCAATGCAGAAATGTACTGAGATAACTTAACCTCTGGAACGGAAGAAGCTGATGAAAGCTTCCCTCCAATCTTTGTAATCTTTGAAAGAAGTGGCTGCACCTTCGATGCAAGGTCCAGAGGTAGAAACTCATGTTCCAAAAGGTTGTACAGATCTCGCACTTCTTGTGAAGCACATGAAAGCACCCCTTTTGACACCTACAAGAAGTCAAAATAGTGATATTGATAGCTATTTATAACATCAAGAGGGTAAATGCGAATTGCCACAATAAGCCGTTCAATTATAACATAGAATTAACAGCACAGTTGCCCCCCTTAAAGTTATTATTATTATTACAATATTAAATACAACAACAACAACAACATAGCTTTTTTTCCCAAGCAAGTTGGGGTAGGCTAGAGATGAAACCCGAAAGAAATAAGTTCAAGGTTCAGGCACATTGATAGCTAGTCTCCAAGCGCTCCTATCCAAAGCTATCTCTTTAGAAATATTCCAATCCTTAAGGTCTCGCTCAACCGACTCATCCCACGTCAGTTTAGGTCTACCTCTACCCCTCTTTACATTATCGACCCGCTCAAGAACCCCATTACGCACCAGCGCCTCAGGAGGCCTTCGTTGGACATGTCCAAACCATCTCGGCCGATGCTGGGTAAATTTCTCCTCAATTGGTGCCACCCCGACCCTATCCCGAATAACTTCGTTCCGGACTCCATCCCTCCTTGTGTGCCCGCAAAACCACCGCAACATCCGCATCTCTGCTACACTCAGTTGCTGGACATGTCGCCTTTTTGTAGGCCAACATTCAGCACCGTATAACATCGCCGGACGAATTGCTGTCCTATAGAATTTGCCTTTTAGCTTTTGTGGCACCCTCTTGTCACAAAGGATGCCAGAAGCTTGCCGCCATTTCAACCAGCCAGCTGAAATTCTATGCCTAACATCTTCATCAATGTCGCCATCCTTTTGTAGCACCGATCCTAAATACCGAAAAGTATCCTTCTGGACCACCACTTGCCCATCTAGACTAACGTCTCCCCCCTCATGCCTAGTCGCGCTGAAATCGCACATCATATACTCGGTCTTGGTCCTACTGAGTCTGAACCCTTTCGACTCTAACGTGCGTCTCCACAGCTCCAACTTCCTATTAACCCCTGCCTTACTCTCGTCAACTAGCACCACATCATCAGCAAAGAGTATACACCAAGGGATTTCACCTTGTATATCCCTTGTGACCTCATCCATCACTAAAGTATTACAATATTAACTGCATGAAAAATATTCCTGGAGCAAGACAGCCTAGAGTGATAAAACACAATATTATAGGCCCATACAAGAGACACTTAGAAGATGCTGAATTCAAACAACTCAATAAAATAAAAGGTAACGCATATGATGACAAATAGAACATCAAAAAGTACAACTTTAGTAATAATAACATTTCCCAAAAAATCATTCAGCACATACCAACTCTGATAGAAGAGATGCTCTTGAAGGCTGCAAAAGGAAAAGGAGACACGTAAGGGTAGAAAAAGGTACTAAACACATTCTTTAATACACAAGCAGTTTGGAGGACAAACCAATTCTCGATTTTCACGCTTGGAATCAAGTGAAAAATTGACAAGATTGACCATCCTCAAGTTACGTTCCTTCTCATTTTCAGTCTCAAGATGAGATGCACCATACTTCTGGTCATAAGGTGCCACAGATAGCGCAGCGAGTAAGACAGAAGATGCTATTAATTGTAGGTCCTTCTGAGACAAGTTCTTATTGTAGCTCTTTTGCAAGTTGAAAAGCTTGAGCCATGCATATGCATGATAAAGGTGGCTATCAGATATCCAAAAAATTTCAGTTAACTTGGCATAATATACAACCAAAACAGAAGGTTTTGGCATTTTCTTGACCATACTCATCAAACCATGGATATCCTCCACTGATCGGAAGGCTTCCTGCAAGATGTAGGTGCAGTGACAATTCAGTTAAAGTAACATTTATGTTGGTGCAAGGAAGAAAAGTAGGTAAAATCTGGAACAAACCTGCCAAAGGGAAAGCTCTGTCGCAACTTTAAGTTGTTCGACCCGTGTATCAAGATACAGTTGTAAGCTTTCAGGTGCAGTCAGATCAGGACGATCTCTTTGATCACGATACTTGTTGAGATTGGCAAGATGGTTTCTGATAATCTCACACAACCTACGGAATTCAGTTGTTCTCTTATACTGCTTACAAAACTGAAAAGCCCTATGAGCAGTCATCTGCATGCAAGGAAGATAATCAGTAACAAAAGCATTAGCTGGGAACAAATTGTACAGGGAATAAAGTCAATATCAATACGGGTAATTGGTAGGTACATGATCCAGTTAGCAGTTCTAAACGAAAACCAGAATATATCACATAATAGATTAGCTAATGACTCTAGAAGATAACAGTGTCTATGTAACATGACAGGAGAAAGGTCGAACTCAGATAAAAACCAGTGCCATGGCTGGATACATCTGAATAGGGTGGTAGTAGAACAAGGGAGAGAAAAGTGTAGAGAATTCATCATCAAAGAAACTAGAGGGACTATAATCTTCGCAGATGTAAACGTGGTCTACAACAACAAAAACAACATAGCCTTTTGCCCCAAGCAAGTTGGGGTAGGCTAGAGATGAAACCCAAAAGAAACAAAGGTACCTCTTTAGAGATATTCCACTCCTTAAGGTCTCTTAACCGACTCATCTAAACGTGCTAGACCATTATCAAGGGAAAATCATGTATTACAACAGAAGGACAAATAAATAATGAAATACTCATAAGATAACAGCTTACAGCATACAAGGCTTCAAGCTTTGAATTGTTCCTTAGTATCTCAAGCACCGTCCGGTATGTCTCCCAGAGGAACTTGAACCATGGAGTAACAACTTCTTTGTCCGATCGGTCCTTTCCTTTCTCCCCACTAACAAAACTGAGCATCAGGTCCTCAGGACGCTTATCTGCCTCCAGATCTTCAACATCCAGAGCATCTTCCAGAGCTTCTGCCTGGCTCTTAGCTTGTTCAGCTTTCTCATTGGAAAGCTGCATAAAATGCTTGATGACATCTTCCAAGGAAGACACATTTACTTGCTGGCAGACAATTCTATACTGAATAAGGCCATCTTTCGCAAATCTGCCTTTCCTCAGGTCAACACATATCTCTACATACTTCATCATGATCTTCTCGAGAGGCTTTTGCCATGACCTGTACCTTTTCGAGGTAATGAGATCATGTAAAGCCTGCAGTGCCGCCTGCTTTTGCCCAACATGAATCAACTCTGAAATAAAGCCGAGGTAGCTATTAGTATACAGGCACATCTTCTACACCAAAATGAGTGGATTATCATGTCTAGAAATTTGCAACCGTCAAGAACCATACAAAATACCTAAAACAGCTTAGATATAATGAAACTGAGGTCAACAAATCTTGGAGTTTCTATTTTCCTTTTGTAAACTTATTGGTCCACAATGAGAAGGCTACTAATTCAAACATGGATGAGAAGAAAAGCATAACAGTCATTGGTCACCTCAACATCCACTGAAAGTCTTAAATCTAACATGGCTCGGTTTAGTGTATTACTCCCTCTGTCCCATTTTATTTGCATGTCTGCAGTTCAAAAAAAATCCCACAATAACGGGCTCCATGACACTGCTAGACCGGTAAACTGCGGTGGCTGCGGTGCTTGCAGACATGAACATAAAAAATGCAAACAGTTGGAGCAATCTCATCCACACAGTTAGAGGCAAAAAATAAAAATAAAAAAATAAAATCTCCACCGCCTCTAGCTGGAGGCTCCGTCGCCTGATAGATGTCAGGCCCTTTTTTAGGGGCAGTTTGGTAATTTCACAGCTTCCTTAAGTGCCTCCCCTCATCCTAGAGGTGCAAATAAATTGGGACGGAGGGAGTACACGATTACACGACCTACAGTGCGTCGTCGATATTTAAATGACCAATGAGGCCCACTACCAGTGTACCACCACCAAAATGAGACAGTAGCTGAGTCTGAGTTACATTTGTTTGTAGGCACTACTTGAGTCTGACCTATCTGATGGAACGGCCCCAATGTAGCCAATGTTCCAAACAACTTGCTTCATCAGCAACAAATATTTCATCACGAATCAGAGAAAGATAGCAATACATCAAACACGTCAAAGTATCATCTAATTCGTAATAAGTGCCTAACGGAATCCTACACGCCTGCAGCACTACCACAACAACAAGAATCAGCATCGGTGCAGATGAAATCGAGCAAGTCCCATCGACTCACCTTCAGCTCTCTTCAGGGCGTTCTCGGGTTTCGCGAAGGTCGCCATGGTCGCAGCGAGGGTTCTGTGGCGGCGATCTACTCCTGCACCGCACCAACAAAACAAAACGGCGAAATAAGGATAAGGTAACAGCGACGACAAATCCATCGAGCAAAAAGGTTTCCTACTCAACAGATCGATTAAATCCACAGAGAAACACCCCCCCCCCCCCCAAAAAAACCTCTGAAACCACTGTCCCGATGAGACAGAGCGATGGGTGCCGGGGTTACCTGTAGATCGCCGGCAACGCGCGCGGGGGGAGGCGACGTGGGGCCGTCGGGGTCGGAGGCGGGGATCTGGAAGTGGGGATGGAGACGGCGGCGGCGCGAGGGAGGGAGGGGTTTATTAGGGTTGCGTGGGTGCGCGAGGGTGCGAGAGAGTAAGATGCGAGGCGAGGCGGCGGTGTAGCCGGGTAGGAGTGTTCCTGTCTGGCACGACGTGGATGGATCTGTGGGTGATGGCACTCTGCGGAGCGTCTGATCACCGGACGGGCGGTTGGGATCGAGCCGTAGCGGCCACGTTTTTTTGCGGTAGGGGAACGAAAGGAATGGGGTGGCGGAAACCGAGGCCCAAATTTAAGTGGGCCCTTCTAGAGGCCCACGAAAGATGGCCAGGCAAGGCATCCAAACATTTGCGAAGCAGAATGGATTGTGTTATTACCGGGAAAAAATGACTTTAGGGAGATTTTTATCTGATACTAACTTATAATTTAGATATAAATATAATGTGTAAAATTAATATTATCCAAAGTAATACTCCCTCTGTATTTGTTTATTTGTCGTTTCCGACAGAAGTTTCTTCACAAAAACAACTAAATCCTTTTGTCTTAACGACAAATAAATAGAATCGGAGGGGGTAACGTGCATGACCAACGTATGTTGCCAAATTTCATGAAACCAGAATTATTCATTTACCCCCGCGCTCACGAAGTGTGGTTCCTTTCCTTCGTTGGTGCCATAGTCGTAGGAAACCTCCAAGATGATCCCTGGGACGACAAAAGGTGACAATGTGATGGCCAATTCCAACATGTTGCAGATGAGTCGACGGCGTTTGCTGAAGAGTTGGATCGTAATTTTGCATGTGGAAAACTACTTTCCTTTTTTTTTTGCCCTCCGTTGCCGTTTTTTCCCCTTGCCTCCGTTGCTTTTTTTCGTTGGTTTACATCTAACCTCATAAAGAAATTTAGGTTTTTGTACCTTTGGCCATTAATTAATAACTAAAAAGGATATAGCTTGACAACATGAAGTTGAGGTTACTAGGTGTAATGTTGAAATATTTTTTTCCTCAAATATGCAAAATTATATGTTATTGTATTAATAATAGATCCATGGCCCGATTAAATGTTAAATCCACAACCGAGATTAGTTTTTCCTTTACATGCGCGTCATTGACATAAAGTGTCCTACAGCCCGGTCTAACTTTGCACTCTGTAGGCTACCTAAAGTCCTAAAAAGCGCTTGCTTCCGCTAGGATCAAGAGATGTTAACCTCCTCTATGTAACACCCGGATACTCCGGGCGTGGAGTTTCTATTTCCCTAATTTAGTCATCTGAGTCCCACAAATATAATAAATACTCTATTTTTCTCTCTCTCTCACCCTCACCAGCACTCTCTCCCTCTCTCACGCCACTCCCTCTCCCTCTCACTCCCTCACCCTCTCCCTCATGAGCTCCCTCTCTCTCTAGTGCCCTAGAGTGCAAATCCTCTCTCTCAACTTGATTCCAAGGCCAAGGGAGCTTCACTCGGCTTGGGGGATCATCCTCTACAAGTATTCCACCTTGGGGCGACTTCGTTTTCGAGTTTCTTGCAAAAGGAACTAGCTCAAGGTACTAGAAGCTAGGGCTCGCCGATTTGGTTGTTTTAGGATGTTCTAGGTGATTTCCTTTGGTCAATCATCTCTATATGCATCCTTCAACTAGGATTCAAGTGGGTTTCAAATTTGGTGGGGTGGTTTTGCCAAAAATCAAGATTTCAGTTTTTGGGGCGAAAATATTGTCAAGCCCGGAGACTCCGGGTATAAGCCCGAATACTCCGGGTTTTGAACACTCCGGGCGAAACTCCGGGTATAAGCCCGGATACTCCGGGTTTGGGAAACTCCGGGGGGAACTCCGGGTATAGGCCCGGAAACTCCGGACTTCGGAGTCCGGATACTCCGGATATTTCGGGTTTTATTAGAACTGTTGGATGTAGAATTGGGTAAATTTGGGGTAAATTTGTAGTGTTTCTACTTGGGCATTTTAAAGATTATTGTTGCATATTGTATTTGCATACATTCTCATATCATTTGCATACGTGTAGACGCCGCCGAGGGAGCCGTGTACGAGGTGATCGCCGAGCCACAGGAGCAGCAGGGGCAAGTTCAGCAGGAAGAGCGGCGTGAGCACCCGGCCCAAGGCCCAGCTGAGCCCAGTGTCGAGCAGCAGCCCGAAGGCAAGCCCCGGTGCACATCCTATTAATTTAAATTATGGCACCTATATATGTATTCATTACTTGTGCATTATGTTTAGGAGTTGATTGAAACCCTAGTTACATGAATCCTAGGTTTCCTTGAGTTGTACTAGTATGTATAGGACGATAGAAATGCTATGCTAGATAGGTTTCGGTAGAAGTCGAGTAATTCTTGGTTACTCGCGAGATATAGGATAGTTTTATGTTTCCATATATGAGTTACTAATCTTTGGATGAAAGTCTTGGAATGAAAGAAAGAATAGAATCTGAGACCGGGCGGGAGAGGTGTAGTTCCGCCTGTGTCGGTTAAGGACCGAGCCGTTGTTGGCCATGTTGATCATGTTTGAACTGTACTAACCGCATGCCGGGAGTAGGAGGTAGTCGAAACCGGTAAGCCGAGTACTGCCTCATCTCGAAAGTACAGGACTCCATCTCACCTCCTGGGGTAGTCGAGTAGTCGCGGAGAAATGGGGATGCATATGTTTACTTTTGGTGGTCTCACGTTGAGCTCGGCTGACCATATGATGGTGGGGCGGTCCTGTAGTTCGAGACGGGGAGGGGAAAGGTCGGTGCGTGGGGTCCAACGGGGCTTTTGCGTGCCGTGTTGTTTTGCGTGCCGTGTTGGTTAGGTCCACCTTGCAAGGTTAAATCGGATCGATTCGCCGTCAGTCGCTCTCGGATATGAGCACCTTGGTCACTGCGTCGTAGCGTAGCGTTATAACGAGATGATGAGTATATTTATATACATATGATGATGACCACATTGAATTATTGTTGATTACACCACCATGTCTGCTATAGTTGATCCATGCAAATATTAGAATAGAGTTAATTTGTATAGAATCTGGAGCTAAAATACTGAAAGTAAGGAATTTCCTTAGTCGCTTTTTCTGCAAAAATAAACCACCAGCCAAAAGCCTTGCATGTCTAGATATGTGGGCTAAGTTATACCCACTGGTCGGGTAAGCCTTGCTGAGTATTAATATACTTAGGGTTTGTTGTCACAATTATTCCAGGACACGCACACGTAGACTTCTGTCAGTGTTGCGCCAAGTTTGTTCGACTGGACGCGGATGGGTGGAACGTCGAGGACCCAGGCGCGTAGCTTTGGAGTGTTGGAATTGCACACTCGTGGACTGAGTGTGTAATTCTTTGTCGTTCTTATACATTGTAGTGGGCAGATTTCATGTTTATCAAACTTTGTATAAAAGGCAGCTACACTCGTATAATATTATGTATTTCAAACTCGGTTCGTAAAACTCCTTGTTGTTACCGTATGTCACTCTTGTATATTTTCAAATATGGGTTGTGCTTGTACCATCTGCGCCCACCTTCGCGTGGGACTACCAGTGTTGTTTCGATCGGCCGTGGGTTGAGAAAGGATCGCCAAATTAAGCCGTTAAGCTAATGTGCCCGATGTATTCAAATGACGGTCATTACGCTTAATTAGAGTTTTAATTTGACGGTTCCGTCACACTCTATCTCGGATCAGAAAAGTCAAAAGTGATCTTCACATGGACGTCGTGCTGGGGTTTTTCCACATGATCTTTTTGCCCACAAAATGCGACAATGTGGCTAGCATTTCCAACATTTCGCACGCGCGTAGATGGCGTTTGCTTGCTCAAGAGCAGCATTGTTCGCATGCCAAAAACTACTCTCCCAGCTCAATAGCTCATCGGAGTACTGTACAAATCCAAATCACACTTCTTTCCTGCAAAAAAAAAAGAATGTTCATTTTTGAGCGACAAACACATCCATTCCTCCCTACTCGAGCTAAAAAGATCCACCGAACAGATATGAGTTCCTACCTTATTGCAAGTGTTGAAAATGAGGAGGGAAAAAAAAAAGGAATTGCCCTGCTAAGATTCCAGCTCCTTGATTGGCGTCGCCAGCACTAGACTACTGATCACAGGCAGGCAGAGATTGGGGAATATATGGGGCCACACGCCAGAATCCTCTGATTTTCAGTAGGTCCATCGCGTGCAGTGCAAGCTGGATCTGTCGCGTTCGCGCCGCTGAAAATCGCCACGCCGGAGCCCTCTCAACACAAACCCCCCTAGCTTTGTTTAATTTAATCATCTCACCAGAGCAGGATAACAATAAAGAAAAGCAATGTGTTAATTAGGGCAATGTTTATTCTCCGTCGAACTGGAAGTAGTTCGCTCCAACGACCGGCGTCGCGTTTGATCATACTATATACGCAGGAATTCCATGGTCCACTGCCAAAGTCAGAGCGCCCTATAGGAAGTCTCCGTATGTAATCCTGATTAATTTGTCATTTGGTATCACTCTAAAAATCAACTATAGTCATTTGCTTCATCCCGACAAAATAGAAATCAAAATAAAATAATTTCTTGAGTAGTGCTAGCAGATCGAGGGTGCGGTCTGAAGTTTTCCACTTGTGCATCCATTCCCTGCAAAAAAAAAAGTGAACATGATGGTACAACGCGCGAACGGAAAAGAGGATCGGCCCTGAAAAAACACGTGAAGCAGCCCCTGTGTTTTTACCCAAAAACTGAAACTAAAAGGGTGTGTTACTAAACGCTCTTGGAGTTTGTTCCCTGCAAATTCTCAGCTAGCCCTGTCTCTTAGGACCCTATTTAGATGCGTAAATTTTTGGGTGTAAAGTACTATAGTACTTTTGTTTGTATTTGGTAATTATTATTCCGTCATGGGTTAATTTGGCTCAAAAGATTCGTCTCGCAAATTATAGATAAACTGTGTAATTAGTTATTTTGTTTAGCTACATTTAATACTTCATGCATGCGTTGAAACATTCGATGTGATGGGGAATCTTGTAAAGTTTTGAAATTTTGAAGGTAACTAAACAAGGCCTAGATCCCTAACTAATCGAGCGTTGTTGGATCGACAAATGGCGCGTTAACCTCTGCCTGTTCCCTTGCTTTCTTTCTTTTCTTGAACAAACAAAAGAGCTTGACTCCAAACTAATACCAGACTGAACAGCTTTGTTCCGATGAGTTTGTGGCCTCCAACTCAAGTTGCAGGCTGCTGCAAGTTAGGCCCGGAAAAGGCAAGCAGCAAAGCGTCCAGCTTGATTACAATTAGCAAGCTAGCTAGCTCGCACTCAGCTGCTGACCTGACCGACCGACCCTGCCTCCGATCCTGTGACACCCGGCGACGGATTAGAAGTCTAAACAAAGTGATTAGCGGATGCCATGCTAGAGCGGCCGATACAGTGACATCCCATCCACCAAGTGCATGCACGCCCGAGCTCGTCCGTCCAAGGCGATAGCCTGTCTCGCGCCCTCCCGCTGCCACGTACGGGGACGCAAGGGTTGGTTAACCCCGGGGAGGGGATTAAATGATTAACTAACCCTACGCGGGGGGATTAATTAATTAAAGCCCCTGCCTGCCCCTAACCCCTCGTCGGCATCAGGGTGATCATTTGCTTGTCCTCTTCCATGCATGCGCCGCACCAACCCTGGCCGCTGCGCCCGCCGCGGCGTCGTCGTATACATATCGCCCGCCTCGCCTCCTCCCGCTGGTCTCGTCTCGTCCCCTCCCGCCTGGCTCCTCCTCTGGTCTCCTGATCCCCGGCGCCCTCAGGCCCTCTCTCTGATCTCCGACGAGTGGGTTGGTTGGTTGGTGCGGTGGTGGGCATGGGGAACACGACGTCGTGCATACCGCTGGCGCCCGCGGGCCGCGGCGGCTGCGCGTCGTCGGCGGGGGCGGCGACCAAGGTGATCCACGCCGACGGCACGGTGACGCGGCTGGCGCGCCCGGTGCGCGTGTCCGAGCTCATGCTCGACCACCCGGGCCAGTTCGTCTGCGACTCCGGCCGCCTCGCCGTCGGCTGCCGCGTCCCCGGCGTGGGCGCCGACGAGATCCTCCGCCCGCACCACGCCTACTTCCTCCTGCCCATGGACATGCTCTACTCCGTGCTCACCCACGAGGAGATGGCCGCGCTTTCCGAGTGCCACGCCGCCACGGCCGCCGCCTCCGCCTGGAAGAGGATCACCTTCACCACCGCCGCCGCCCACCGGGGCGCCCGCGACCGCCACGACCGGCGGGGCGCGGCCGCGGGCCCGGCCAAGGACGGGTGCGGCAGCGATGGCGCCAGGGTCTACCCGATGCTCGGCCTGCTCGAGTCCGGCGACCTCGCCGCCGATAATAAACCGGAACCACGCGCCGGCGCCGGAGCCATCAAGTCGGGCGGCGCTGGGCTGAGGCGGCACCGGTCGTGGCAGCCGGTGCTGGACACCATCGAGGAGGTTCCATGACGCGGCGGGCGGCGGGTTGACCGGCCGGCCGGCCGGGCGCCGCAGGAGTGAGCAGCTTTGGTTTCGCTGGTGTTAGGCGGGCGGCAGCTAGCTTGAGCTGGCGCCCGAGTGTACAGTAGCTAGCTTCCAGCTATTCTTTTTCTTTTTGCCTTTTCCATTTTTGTAAAGCCATTTTTTTGTGTCTACACACGCACCACTGGCAAATTGATTGTCAAGTTTTGTGCCCGGGAAACAAAATAAGGAAAATTGAGAGCCCACAGTGCAGGATATGATGTGACGTCATTTGTGATTTACTTTTTTTGCGAAAAATTATCAACTAGTAGTAATTCTTTGAACTGAATACTAATTAAAACCTGGTCTACACACGCATTTTTGGGCTTATCTCCTGGTAACTTAAGTAGAAAATCTGATCAATTATTAATTGGTTGAAGTGATTAATATCTCGAATCTGGTTTCGTATAACAGAAAATTAATATGTTTAATTTCACTGCACTGTTTAATTTTCCTTTGGATTCTGAATTCCGGTGGTTTCATTGTCATTTAGGCCCAAATTAATGACCTGGTTCGTCCATTGTTTTGATAGTATGGATCCGTATTTTTTTGAAGGACAAATGTGTGTATCATTACCTTCATTCTAAATTGTGATGCATTAATTGGAAGAAACCAAAATACCATTTATCAATGAAATGAAATTTCATTATTAATAACCAACGGGTAGGGTCTGTTGCGACGCAAAGTACATATAATTGAGGACACTGACACGATCTGCGTGATTGATGGTAAATTGTAAAAAAGTTTGACCAGAAGGAATCGTTAAATGATAGGTATTTGGAACCAAAGGAGTATTGATTGTTTTTCGAGGGGTAATAGCTATTGTAATCGAAAGAGCCGGTACAAGTTTCGTGACAACAGTTTGATTTCTAGTTTCTCATGAATTTCTCCCTACACTGTACTTGCAGCATGTTACCTTTTTCAAAAGATGTATATATGAGCCCATTTCAAACTTCTACAATTTTTTTTGAATTATTCTTTCTTGCTTTTGTGTTCAGAAGTCAAAACAAAAAGCCCTTGCCCCTGCCTTTACATAAAGCGCTATTATTGTCCAGAACCCTACATAGCATTCTGTTATCTGGAAAATGATGGCATTGATTTTGAGCGGAATATTCAGTTTTTACTAATGAAAAAGCTATGTGAATGAACATGTTCTTTGCATTTTTTACATTCGGTTTTGGATTTCCATCTCACTATAATCTGTAATTGGATGATGACTGATTTATATCAGGGTTGTCAAACTTAACGGTTCCATAGCAATGGATATGCTCCCTGCCTTCCTGGCCTTTCACTTCTGGAATAGTATGCTACATCAGTTGGTTGGTGTGGTATATTACTCGCAACTGTCCGGGACACTAGCCAGACGGCACACAGGTTGTAGGTCAGGAGCTGTATGGAACCTCAGCAAGATATACATGTTTGCCGAATGTCCGTTGGACCTCAGCTGGCTGTACATGCAACTTGCCATGGAACACCAGGGATCATATCTCAAGATGGTCCTTATTTTAGGCATGTTGCCATGAAGCAAACAAGGAGATATCATAGCCTCATAGGATATGCCAGTGTATCATCTACCTGTAATGACGTACTACAACTCAACACACCGCTTCTCAATGGTTGCAACTTGCGAGATAAACTTATATATAAGCAAGGCAAAGGCCGGGTCAGATTACATAATCAGAGCCCACTAAACAGGCAATTACCAGTTGAAAAGGCTGGCAATTTAATTGCACATAGTCCAATCTGGTATATAATCTCAGCATATTTTATTTCTTTGAGAAGACAATGACATACATGAGGCTGTAAATTTATCAAAGAACCTCTTACAAACTAATGTGATGCACTCTGTTCTGCTGGCAACCAGCAGTAGTGCTTTTCTCTTACACCAAATCAGCACCAGCCACCAGCTAGTCAGCGGTACTTTTTCTCTTACAGTAAATCAGCACCAGCCACAGCCACAATCAGCCGAACAGAGCGATGTTGGTTTCCTAGAAGCATACTCGCTCAAGATTAACTATACAACTATACAAGACCAATTATGTTTTTTTAGCGGTACCAGGCCAATTATGTTTTTTAGAAAACCAGGCCAATTATGTAGGAAACCAAAGTCCAACTATTCTAAATTGGAATAAGTCCATTTTACTCCCCCAAACTTGTTAACGAATCCGGATTATCCCCCTCCCCCCCTCAACTACGAAACCAGAAATGGATGGTCCCTGAAGTGTCAAAACCAGGTACATGACCCCCCCACCCGGTTTTCCCCCATTTCTCCTTGGTTTTGACCAAGTCGCCCGTCCACGTCAGCCTCTTTGTCCACGTCAGCGCATCCACATAGGCATCCCTCTCGCCAAAACCCGCCGCCCACCCACCCCCTGTGACACCTCCGGTGTTTAGCACTGTTTAAAACATGCAATTAATATAAAATGACATGTTAAACCCCCCCCCCAATTCTTAATTACTTAAAGGCCCGAAATCCGTTTAAATGAACCAAAAAGTCAACTCTCACACCTTAGCCCAAATGAACTTTTGCCAAAAACAAAAGTTGTAGAATTTGATAAGGCAAACAACTTTCGTACTCAAAAATTTTCAAGTTACGACATGAAATTTGGAGAAAACCCCGAAAAACAGTGGGTTTAGGGGGATTTCATTTAAACTTGAATTCAAATTTTTTAACTTTCAAATTATTGCTCAAACGAATTTTTGCCTGAAAAGAAAGTTGTAGGAAATTGAATTTTGAACAACTTTCGTGTTCAAAATTTTTCGAGTTTCAATTGAAAATTTTGAGTTTGAACTAAGTCAAACCGTTGACCTTTCTTTCTCTCTCTCTCCCCTTCCCTTTCCCCTCTCTGCGCGCGCAGGCACTTGAGCGCGCACGCGCGCGAGCTCGCTGCGCCGCTGCACCGCTGCGCTCGCTGCCTTGCTGCCGCCGCGCTGCTCCTTGCTGAGCTTGCCATCACTGCCCCACTCGAGCGCGCACGCCGCCCGCCATGGCACTCGCTCGCCATCATCGCCTCTGCGCGCCGCGGCGCCATTGCTGCTTCGCCGCCCGGCCACGCCACCTAGCGCCCTTCCCTGTCGTTGACTCCGTGGCCGCCTCGCTGCACCCGCGCACACACTCACTGTGCTCTCCCTGGCTTCAATGCCGCACCACGATGACGGCTACACGACGCGCCCTCGGCGCGGTCGGCCATCAGTGCCGCCCGGCCTTTACCTAGCCCCCTTTCTTGCTGAGCTCTCCCCTCCCCATTTGCTTCGCCAAGAGGCGTTCTACCCTCCCGCTCCACTCCTCTTCCCTTCCCAAGCCGAGCCGAGCCATCCCTGGGCCAAAACGGCGCTGCCGCCCTGCCATTGTCGCCACTGCTCGAGCTCACCGTGGAGCCCCTACCTCCGGTGCCCCTCGGTCCCAACTGAACCCCGAAACGGGACCTCCTCGCCGCGGTGAAGCTCTATGGCCAGGCCTCGCCCATTCCCATCGCCGCCGGGCGCCGCTGTCGCGGGCAGAGCCGCCGCCGGCCGCCGCCCACCGCGGAACTCCCTGCTCCGCCCCTCTTCGACTCAAATCAACCCCCGGACTAGCTTCCTTGTGGCGCCGTGAAGCTCCCCGGCAGGTCGTCGCCCTCCCTCCCGCGCCGGAGCGCCGCCGCCGCAGCTCGCCACCGCCGGCGAGCCACTGCTCCGCCGCCCGCCCTGCTCCCGGCCGCCCCCGACCTCGACAAGACCCCCTACGCGCAGCTCTCGCCTCCCTCTTGCCCTTCCCCCACTTCCCTTCGCCGCCGGCGAGCTCCCTCGCCGGGAAACGCCGCCGCCGCCGCCTCCTCTATTCCAACACCGGTCAGGGGCATGTCTGTGAGCCCCCAAATCTTTCTAGGGGCCTAGATGCAAGTTTCCATTTCCTTTTTCTTTTGTTTTGAAAAACATCAAACTTGTAAATTAGTTTAAAAATCGTAGAAAAATCAGAAAAATGCAAACTCAACTGTTATGGAATCTTTGCAAAGAGATCTACAACTTTTGCTACATGCACTTTTCATTTGCTCAATAGTGTTTGCTTCATTTAAAATACAAAGAAAATATACCTTTTATTAGATCTCAAGTTACAAGCATGAGCTGTTAGCCATTTTTGGTCAGTGGGTTACATGTTAGATGAATAGCCTTGTGTAAAAGTTTCGTGGATAGTTGACATGCCAAGCTGTCAGTTTATTTAAATCTTGGTGCATGCCTAGGATAGATAGTTGTATTTATCCAAGTTGTTATGTTATGTTTCATGGATTAAAACTTTTACAGTACTTGTATTTTCGTTCCTAGAGTCTAAAAAAAGTTTGAGAATTTTTAGTTAAATCAAACTGGACCAAATGATTTTTGGTGAGGATAGATATCTTAAATCATGAAAAATACTTTGAGTATATAACCATTATGGTAAAATATGAGGCTCTGGAACTTGCTATAACGGTCTGTGGAATTTAGTTTTGATCCATGCAGCTATACATTGTGCTATTTTTCATGCCTTGTGTAATGCTTAGTTAAATCTGAAATAATTACAGTAGACTTAGCATAAGTTTAGGAGCACTCAGTAAAAATTTTAGCATCTTTACTTGTAGGGTTTGTTCTGTATAAATGAATCTTAGTCCTAGCAGTAGCTGTTTAATGCATTTTAAAAATTAATATGCTCACTAAAAATAGCTCAAAATTTTATGGCAGGTTTGTACTTAAGTAATTGACTCTCCATAAAAATTTTATCTTCAGAAGCTATACCCATCAACTGTTTTAAATATTCCATGCTTACACTTGAGAATAATCTTTCTAAAAATAACAAAACCCTCACTTACTTAATGTAAAGAAAATATTTTACCACTCTATCGTGAATTAAATTTAGTTTGTTACCATCACCACAACTCATGCATGTGCATTTTATATAGATTTGACTACTCTCGCCGACGGTACGTACAAGCTGGTGCCGGAGTCCGAGAGTGAGCAGCGTGAAGCTCAAGTTAACCTAACTGAAATCACTGAAGACCTGAACCAGAGTTTAGAAGAGCCCAAGGCTAGCTTCGCTCAGGAAGGCAAGCCCCGAAGCATGTCCTACCTATTTTAAATTTATGCAACTGTTTATATTCCTATCTACTTGTGCATTAAGTTTGTAGGAATTGTTTGAAACCCTAGCTGCATAATCTTAAGTACCTATGTTTGAATACTAGTATTGTAGGTCGCTAGTTGGCTATGCTAATGGTTCGGTAGAAGTCGAGTGATTTCTTGTCACTCGCGAGAATTATAGGAGTTGGATGTTTACTACACACTGCAATATAAGGTTTACGGGCGGGATTGTTGTACTTGTGATACCCCGTCTGTTTAGTGAAAATGGATAATGTCGCGGTGTGTGGTAGTGGTGGTTAAGCGTTTGAACGTACTAATCACATGCCGAGAAATATGGTAATCGATAAGCTTAAGTACCTGATCGGACCGGGGAGTGGACTTTTCCCTCACCCTCTTGGAATGTTGTTTCTCATGCAGCCACATGCGGTGCAAGCGTGGTCACGACCCGGCGTCGACCGTGGCGTGGGGCTCTTGTAGTCGAAGGGGGTGACCCTGATCCACAAGCCGGAAAGAAAGGGGAAATGTTGCGTGGGGACTCGGTTCCCATTCGTGTGTTTAGGTTTGCCTGGCCAGGTTAACAAATTCGATTCGAATCGTCCGTCTCTCACGGATATTGGGACTGCTTAACCCTTTTGCCACATAGAGTAAGAAGTGGAACAATGATGATGAGAAACATGGTTGAATGATGAAAAATAATTGTTTTCACCGTGTATGCTATTGGATAGATGCTAATGTAGAATGGTTAATCAAACTAGAACCTGAAAGCTAAAATCGGAAAATAAGGACTTACTCTTTATTGCTTTTCGGCAAAAACAAGCCCCTCAAGCCAAAAGCCTTGCATGTCTAGTTAGAGGGCTAAGTATATCCTAGTCGGGTAAGCCTTGCTGAGTATTAGCATACTCAGCCTTGCTTGCGGCTCAACTTAGCTAGCTTGACTTGGCTGTGTACTTTACCTCCTAGTTGGTCGGTAGAATGGGATTCGACTCCGGCCAACGATGGCAATGCCGAGTGATGTCATGTATGAGCTTCATCATGACATCTTGTATCATCGTTTAGAACTCGCTTTATTTTCGCTGCAGTTGAACACTGAACTACTTTAAATTTGAACTTCAAGTACCTTTCTGAGTTTTCGAACTTGGTTTGTAATAATTAAGTTAAGACTCGGTAATGTAATATATTGTGAAATGTTGTACTCTCTGGACTCACCTTCATGTGGGTTGTATGTAAGCTTTGGGTTCGATCGACACTTAGGTAGATCCTTCGGGACTTTACCCGACAGCCATGCCGGATTACTCCATTTGAAGTGCGTGTTAGCCGGGATTACCTTTAGGGTGATGGTTAGCACACTTGAGCCGGATTAATTTGGGCGGAGCTGCCACACCCCCCCTCTCTCTCCCGCGGCGGCGCACTAGGTCCCCGCGGCGGCGGCCACCAGGGCAGAAGGGCTCGATCCACCTGGCGGCGCGAGGCTGTGGGCCCCGCCCCTAGATCCTGGCGGCGCGAGGCGGCGGCCCCCGGCCCCCTGGATCCCGGCGGCGCGCGACGACCTTACGGGCCAGTCGATGAGGAGGAGGCCTGGAGGAGTGCTCCCACCGGAGATGGGCGGCGGCGGCGGAGCAGAGGTGGGCGGCCGGGTGGTCTATTTCAGAGGAGGGTAGGCTACGGTAAAGGGCAGAGGTGCTTGACGATGTCGCGAGGAACCTCCTCGTTGGTGGAATCGGCACACGACGCCCTGTAGTGGGCGAATTCCATGGCGGCGCAGACAGAGCAGAGAGGGGCGGAGCAGAGCAAAGAAGCGCACAACGCACAGACAAGGCCGACGCCGGCGAGCAGAAGCTCTGCTCCGCCCCGCCGCGCGCCCACTGCTCTGACACAGCTGCCCGCCCGCGCCTCCCTCCCTCCCTCAGTCCCGCCGCGCCGCGGCTGCTGCCTGGCGCTGCGCCCTGCTCTGCTCCGCCCCGCTCCGCCGCCCGCTCCGCGCCTCTCGCTGGGGCTCATCCCGCCGCCCCCGGGGCCGCCCGCCGGGGCTCCTCCCGCCGAGGCCCCTCCCGCGGCGAGGAGACCACGGCGGCGCCGCCCGAAGGGGTTCCTCCCGCAGGGAGCAGACCACGGCGGCGCACGCAGGCCAGCAAGAAGGAGGAGAGGCGGCGTGTGGCCGGCACAGGGAGCAGCGGCAGGGCTACCTTGCGGCGGCATTGCAGCGAGGGAGGCAGGGGAGGGGGAGAGAGAGGGAGGGAGGGGAGGGATAGGATGACAGGTGGGGCCAGTGAGCTGACATGTGGGTCCCAGTGCCACCTTAGCGCCACATTAGCGAAAACCATCTACAAAACCAGTCAGGGGGGTTATTTACCCGGTTTCAAGAGTTGAGGGACCTTCCATTCCTGGTTTCGTAGTTGAGGGGGTAATCCGGATTCTTTGACAAGTTCGGGAAGGGGGTAAAATGGACTTGTTCCTTCTAAATTCCCGATTATGTTTTTTTAGCGGTACCAGCCTACCAGGCCAATTATGTAGGAAACCGAAGTCCAGCTATTCTAAATTCGGCCCAGTCTAATTAAGAATAAAAGGTCGCCCAAGCCATTTCCTAAAAAAAAAAATCGGCCCAGGTCTGTCCCAGTGACGAACGGCCTTCAACCCAATCTCACTCGCACAGGAAAATCTACCCAACTCACTGACTTCTCATCCCACAATTGTTTGGCTCCACATTTCAGTAGCGAAATCTCGAGCCACCCGTCGTCCCTCTCCAAGTACCCGCGCCGTCCCAACGAACCGGGACACCGACACGTAGGCCAATATCTCCGCGGACCCACCTGTCATCTCCAAGCCGCCTCGCGTCCTTCGTCCCCGTCCTCCCGGCACAACCAGGCCAGCACGCCAGCGTCACGGGAAGGCTAGGGTTCCGGCGAGGCGACGGCGAGGGCTAGCGCCATGGCGGGGATTCGGTGGCCGCCGGAGGACCCGGAGATCTTCCCGTCCCGGATGGTCGGCAGCGGCGTTTGGGTGCCCGTCGGGCCCCCGGGCGAGATGGCATCGGACGACGACCGGTCGGTGGCCGCGGACTCGTGGTCGATCAAGAGCGACTACGGAAGCACCCTCGACGACGAGCAGCGCTACGCCGACACCGCCGAAGTCCTCCTCGCCTCGTCCTCCGCCTCCGCCGCGGCCGCGCCGTCCGCGTCGGTCGCCGCCAACCCCTCCTCCGACTTCAGGTGAACTGATTTCACTCCATTTGTCTTGTTCCCGCGCCGCGAAATGGCGAGCTTCTGTGATCTGATTCCTCGTGTTGGGGAAAGCGAAGGGGATCAACCATCTGCCCCCCTAAGCTTAATTTGGTCCGATGATCTCCCGGTTATTGCATTTTAGTCCAAATCATCTTATTCCTCTGGGCCAGTGCATTCAAAATTGTCTTTGCTGTGAATCTTGAACAGCTTCGACAAGGATGTCCCTGACTCCAGCGACGTGGAGCCTCCGTTGCTGGTTATGCAGAATTTCCAGGATGGTGCTTATGCTGAGGATCTTGCTAATTTCCATGAGCGCAGCCATGCTGATGACTGGTAACATTCTTCAAGCTGTTTTCATGTAAATTTGTTTGTCGTATGCACTAGAATTTAGAGTGGCTGGCCCTGTTGCCCAGATGACGAGTGCTCTGTTCCATGCGCATTTATAACAAAATTTGGTTTGAGTTTGAGCTTTGCTTGGAACATTTTATGAGGAATCAGGGGCATTATTTTAGGAATTTAAGATAGGGTGCACAGACTCTCTGTTCCATGCGCATTTAGGTTTGGCATTACAATGGCTTTTCAAAAGCACCTTTTCTCTAGATCCTAGTGTCACATTTAGTTAGAAGTATCTCTTTAGGATCTATAACAGCAAAAAACTTACTGGAATCAGCAAATATTCCTGTAACAAACTAGATTCCGCAGCCGCAGTGCAGCACACCACAATATGGCAGCCGCAAATTGTCCCTTAGACCTGTCTTTCTAAGGCAATTCACTTCAGGATGTTTAAAATAAATCTTCTTTTATCCATGTTTAAACTTTACCATCTTTACTTTCAAGTTTATCCGGATATCATATATGGTGATTATTATTGTCTTTTATTTTATTGGAGGTTTTGCTGTTATAAGCCATGTTTACCACCCATTTGTGGAATAAGAGTCAAATCTTCTGAGTAGCCATTTTCCCATTCAAGAATAGATGCAAATATATATTGTGTATTTTTTTCTATATTTTATTATTTCAATGCTTATACTGTTGTTGACAAAAGCTTGTGTGAGTTTGCAGGTTTGGTACTGAGGTCATGGATATCCGTGTAGGCTGGACCAAAAATTTGTGCTCAAGCAAGGATTTGCCCAGCTGCAGCGTACTTGACATTGGGACCGGAAGTGGTAGGCTCTTGCAGCAGCTTGCAAAGCAAGGGTATGCTAGGAAATGTGATACCTGTGATTTTTCATTGTTAGTACTGGTACTGATGTGTTAATATGTAATATACAGGTTTTCTGATCTGACTGGGATTGACTATAGTGAAGGCGCGATTGAGCTTGCACGAAATCTTGCAATTCGTGACGGGTTTGAGCACATTAATTTCTTGGTGAGTCAGTCAGTCAAACATATAATGTGTATTCGCATCAGCATGCATATCCATATTGCATGCCCTTCTCGTGCTTCAGTTTATATTATAATATTTTCCATGACTATATGGTTGTATGTTAGGTACAATACCAGCCTCCATATCGAAAAAGCAGAAAAGAACCATTTCAGCTTATATGAATGGTCCTTTTGCAGGTTGATGATGTATTAGAGTCAAAGTTGGAGAGAAGATTTGAACTTGTCATGGATGAAGGGACTCTTGATGCAATAGGGCTCCATCCTGATGGACCTGTGAAGAGGTAAATGCATGCTTACTGTGTAGATATTGATATGTCCATAATCTTATCATAAATAAACCTTAGGTTTTCACACCAATGCTTACATGTTTGTAATCGCTTAAACTTTTTTAACATGGAAAGAATGAGATCACTTGTTTGCACACATGTCTAAATCTCTAATCTGTTTTCATTTGCATTTCAGAATGATGTATTGGCAATCAGTTGCTAGCTTGGTTTCCCCTGGTGGTATATTGGTCAGTTCTTCCATCAAAGTTGAAACTGGAGTTTTACTTTTCTTTATTGCTTGGACATTTGTGGCAGAATTATGAACTGTCAGTTTTATGTTGATAGTGTCACTTTGTATATCCCTATGTTATCTACTTGAAATTGCTATTTGCCTATCACATGCTGCTCTATTGCTATAGTCCTTCTGCTAGTTGCCTTTTCCCTTTCTATTAACTATCTGTTGGTAATTTATATGACAGAATAGTCTAGCATATCCCTGTAAGAGAAATATAGCTATTTAAAAGATAACATCATCGTCTGATGTCTCTTCGACCTATCTTTTAGGTCATCACATCGTGCAGCAGAACCAAGGATGAGTTGGCGCAGGAGGTGGAGAACTTCAACCAAAGAAAGCTTGGTGCTATGGGCTCAGGAGTGCTAGCCATTGATGCTGCGGTGTTCAGCTACCTTGACCACGTTCAGAGTTACCCTAGCGTGGATAGTTCTTCCATCACGACCGTTGCCTTCCTGCATAAGTGAAACATACATGTACGCCTGATTGCCTGGGTTATTGCCCCCAGAAAGATATCGTACCTGTTACTATATTAACTATGTACCCAAATCACTGATGTATCTGGATGGCATTTTAGTATTTTACTGTTGGATTGGTTCTTTGGGGTTTACTGTTGGATTGGTTCTTTGGAGTTTAGACGTTGTGTACTGTTTTGGTATTGCTGGATGCCTGGATTGTTCTCTAAATCACTTTGGTATTGCTCTCCCTGAAAGCGTGTCCAGATGCAATCCAACATACAAATGTATCAGTGCGTGAAAATTGGGTGCAACACCTGACCAGAAACACAATGAACTGCATGTATATTCATTAGCTATTAAAGTCGTCTGGGCATGTATCAAAGTAGATACAAAAAATACACTCTGACTGCGATCATTGATGCAAAATGCAAGATCCTAAAAGAATAAATCGCCAATAGATAAATTCGGAAACTGAAAAATAATTCCTTCCATTTGTAAGTACTTTTGGCAACATAATATCTTCAGTATACAAGGGTAGGCCGAACTTTCTGTAGTAGAAGCTCGCAAGTGACAAGTTAGTCTGCTACTTTCTCATATGTACAGGAGTAACAGGGCCACTGCATTCTTCTCTATGCGCATAGAAGCGAGTGGCTTCGGACTATCTTACTATGTCATCATATACTCATTTTTTTGGGTTTCTTTTTCTTGTGAGCATTCTTGCTTCTGTCAGCTCCAGAGGCGCTGGAATTTCCTGTCAGATTGGAGGTTGGAAGGCATGTTCTTGGTCCTGTCAGTAGACTGGTATGATGCGAGGTTGCAAGTAATTTGATCGTGCAGAATTGGTAACTGTGTCGTCTTCTTCCTCTTCCCCTTCCTCTTCCTCCTCGCTTTCTGATGATGATATATATGTTTCCCGTCTTTCCTGCAGTGTTAATTGATCTAGATCCGAGAGTTATGCCTGACAAAAAAACCTAGTCTGCTACTACTACAAATGGAGAAATCTTAACAAGTGTGACGTGCTATTATGCAATTTATGCTGCTGCTAAACTTAGCAGGAACAGGATCACGATTGCAGTTGGCATCGTGGGATTGTAAGCAGAGATTGAGTGATGAAATTACCTGCTGCTGCCGTCGACGATGGAAGTTTGCCAAGGCTCTGACCATCAGCAGGATTGGGAATAGGATTCCAGCGGTCCTCAGCACAAGAAGCTTTATTTCCAAATCAGAATGCACAATAAGAGGCATCAGGTCAAAGAACAATAACGTGATAAAAGATTCTGGCGAGTGATGATCATCCATCTTACTGAGAACAAGGCCAATGAGTACTCCCCATTTCCACCGACCATGAGAGGAAGAGTGTGGCGAAGGACTAGGAGTGCCATGAACTGTTCAATGATTCAATCAAAATGATGGATCTTCATCAGAAAGGAGATAAGAGTAAACCACATCAACTAGGGTCGGATTTGATGTCAGAAACACACAATTACGGCGACTGTCCGGCAACACAGAGTGCTGCTTCTTGTCCTAATAGGAAGGTAGTCCTCATAACTGTTCATGAAATCACGCTCTGTCGGCACCATTGTTATTATCTGGGCATCATCGAGATCTTGATGGGCTATCTCCCAGTTCCCTCTGTACGGAGATGGTAAAGCATTATAGAGTAAACAAATCAACAAGACAAACAAATTTGCTTAAGAATGCTTAAAAGGATGAGTACCTGAAGTTCATTGGTATGCTTCCATAGTGGAAAAGCTGCTGCGGGGCAGTATAACCTGGCCTGAATTGCTGAAGAAATATAGCAAACTTAAGTCCATAGGCATTTGTTAAAGCTGTACCACAAGCTATTCTTTTAAACTACAACAGATCTGCATAAATCTAAGCAGTTTTACCTGCAGACATATTTCGCAGATGGTGTCGCCTTTCTCATTGCACCAACGCTGAATGCATTTCCGATGTGCGTACTGCAAGACGGGAGCTACTAATTTAATTTTGTTTCGATCGTTGTATAGCCAACTGAAATAATACATTCCTTGCATCATAGTATATGACCATTTTCAGAAACAAGAATATGCAATAGGATCAACTCCAGGGTGTTTGTGTTTCCTTGAAGTTCCAAGTTCCAACTAACATTTTGCATTGTATCTAGCATAATCACACTCACAAAGATAGCTTTATCCATTTCCCGGGAAAAACAACACCTTCACCTTCCCTAATCATTCAGCACACTATTACGTCGCTGTCCAATAGGATGGCCCAATACATATAAGGCAGTGCCTTCCAAGCCACATTGTGAAAAACACAGTTGATTTGGGTCACATCTCGTGTCCACAATGACTCTCAAGTTAACATGGAACTCCCAAGTCCTAATTGTACAACCAACTACATCTAACCCTAACCATAAACGTCAACAGTTTTCATGCCGAGTCAACGATACATTAACTAGTGTAGAATTAGAAGTAGTATAAACAGACCCTCAAATTACAATCCAGGGACCACTAGTCACTTTCCCATCTTCTGCTGAAACAAGTAACCAACTTTTCATTTGCAAACAGGAACTGAAAACACATTTTTAACGAACTCTGAGAAACAATTGTCAGTAGCCCATAGATCAGCCGCATAATCCAGACCAATTATTTTGGTTCAGGATAAAGAGAGCAGGATTACCTTGAGGCTGCCACAGCAGGCGCAGGGTGCCTCCATGCTGGAGTCCCAATCCTCCTCCTGGCAAATCCTGCACTCCACCATCTTACTCGCTGAGCCGCCGCCGCCGCCGCCGCCTACGCCGCGATGGCAGTACTCGACGGCCACCGCCTCCGGATGCAGATCGACCATCCGCTTCGCGCCGCCGATCGCTGCTTCCAGCGTCGACTCCGTCAGCAGCCGGTCCACGAGCAACGCGAGATGGTCACCCATCAGACCTGCGCGCGCGCAATCCATGGCTCACTGAAACGGAACCCAATGGCGCCAACTCCCAAAAATTGCAGACACTCGGAAGAAAAATAAAACGCAATCGCAACTGCCAAATTTTGTTTGAAGCATTGGTAAGGGTGCCGAGGTGCACACCAAGAATCAAGAATCCAATGAGGAGCATACGGTTGCAGGACTTGAGGAGAGGATCCAATGCACGCATGCAATTGTTCCCCTATGTTAGGAACTGACTGACTGACAGAAACCAACTGCTTAAAGATAATAATAATAATAATAATAATAATAATAATAATAATAATAATAATAATAATAATAAATTTTTTTGTCTAGAAAAAGAAGATAATAATATTTTTTTTGCAAAAAAAACTAAATTGGCAACCGCAAGAAATGGAGATTGAATTAGTGGAATTATTATAGCAGGCGCAACGAGAGGGACCAAAGATTATTTGCGGTGGATAGGCTAATCGGCAAGTGTACCAAGAACAGGTAGTAGAACCTCCACATTTCCGAACAAGTCATGAATGGACGAATGAAATTGCCACTTTTTAAAGAGAATTTATTGATGAGAGCCGGCAGAAGAGCATGAGGAAAGCGCAATTATTAGTGTTGGATCGAAGAAACGCCACGAAAACAACAAAAGCATATTGCTCGAAAGAAAAACAACAAAAGCAAGACAAACAAGATTGACCACCAAGAAACCGAAACTCACCCGGAAGAAGATAACAGGGGGACGACCCGGGAAAGAGGGTGGCTATGCAGCTGGTGAAGATGGCCAGAGCACTCTCAAATCGCAATCGCAATCGCAGTGCTCTGAACCTCTGACAGGTTAAATCAAACTGAATAACACAGCAGCACCGACGAGAAGAACCAGATGATGGGGAAAAAAAATCTTTACCTTGTCCTAAGTACCAAGAACAGAGCCCCGGGAGGAAGAGGAAGCTTCGAAGGCTGGATTCGGGGCGGGGTTAAGGCACGGAGGGGATTGGGTTGGATTGGGGGAGGGGTTAAGGGACGCAAGAGATGGAGTGCCCTCGGATGTAATGCAGCGATGGAGGGGAGGCCAAGCCAAGGCAAAACAAACCCCTCTGTGCCTCTCACCACCGCTCTCTCCCTTGGGCCAGATTTAGATTAGAAGAGAGGCAAGGTAATAAAGGGGTTGGGAATAAGCACTGGTATCATCCGGCAACAGCTTCACTGATACTGCCGATCTTTTGTAGGTTTCCCTGGAGTGGCCTCCGATTCCTTGTCACTTTCGAAAAGCATTCTATTCTATTTTCTGGAGGTTCGGAGGGGGTGAAAAGGCTCGACCTTTTCCTTTGCCTCGTTTCTTCTGAATGCAGCCTTCCTTTTTCATTGGAGCTCAGGATTCACAAATGTATCTTCTCTAGACACCACCAGTAATAGTTCTTTAGTTTTTCACCAGGTCTGTACTCCCCCCTAATGTTATGCGTGACATCCCGGCCCAACAAAGATGTATTTGAGCTGGTCCAAGTATGAGTGGCATGACATATGTGGGAAGTTATCCCACCTTACTAGTTGAGAGTGAATCTCACCAACATATAAACTCAAGTGCCAAGTGCATTTCAACACCCGGGTTAACCCTTTTACGCGAAGCGAGGACGAAAGCGTAAGCGGTGTTGGTGCGAGTGCGTGTCTTACTTCAACATAAGAGTATGACTTAGTCATATTTGGGACTGTGGCGTTACAATTGGTATCAGAGCCAACTCTTGCGGTTATGTGGCGCATGGGTGTGCGGGTATGTTGCCGATGAGGACGTCGGGTCCTTTAGGGGTGTATGTGACATCCCGGCCCAACAAGGATGCATTTGAGCCCACTAGTAGCCCACTCTCGCGGTGTCCTTTAGGGGGTGTATGTGACATCCCGGCCCAACAAGGATGCATTTGAGCCCCACTAGTGGCCCACTCTCGCGGTTACACATACGTGTGCGTGCTAAGGACGCGGACATGTGGCGCATGGCACGTGTGAATCCTTGTGTGGTCGCACGACATGGCATATGTGCCGGTATTAGGTGCATGGACGCCGTGTGCTAAGAGGGAAAGTTTCTGGTCGATTACTCCAGTGTGTGTGGGTAAGTTGTCGACGGGGACGTCAGGGTTCTTTAGGGGGGTGTATGTGACATCACGGCCCAATAAGAATGCATTTGAGCCCACTAGTGGCCCAAGTGTGAGTGGCATGGCATGTGTGGGGAGTTGTCCCATCTTGCTAGTTGAGAGTGAGTCTTACCAATATATAAATCCAAGTGTCAAGTGTATTTCAACACCCGGGTTAACCCTTTTACGCGAAGCGAGGACGAAAACGTAAACAGTGTTGGTGCGAGTGCGTGTCTTACTCAACTTGAGAGTAAGACTTAGTCATATTTGAAACTGGGGCGGTAATGTCCTGGCGTGAGATTAAGACTTAGTCATATGGCATGTCCGGCGGTAATGGTACAACTATGCCTGTCCCTTGGTACAGGAGCTGTCGGGAGGTATTTCGCCACACCTTTTCTTGCGCAAACTTGCCGATAGTTTTTTTTTGCGGGTGAAAGTATTTTATTCAGGCAGATGAACCTACATGTTCTGTGATTTCAGTTCAAAATCCTTTTTCTTTTTGCATGAGATGAGAGCTGTTAAAGCTAAACCACTTGATTAGGAACTAATAGACGGCTGAGTAGTAAATAGCTGCATCATTAGCACGAAGACTTTTTTCCTGGAAAGAAGTTAGCATGAAGATTCTCCCTGTACTTGGAAGAAGGCAACGCAAAGCTCGAGGGAAATACGGATTCCTTGTAGATGGCCCACCACTGCTCCAAGGCAGACGGGTGAAGGAAGTTACAGGAGTGCCCCTGTGGGGACTCGGTAGCTCCACTGCCCTAGGGCAGTAGGAAGCAGTAGGCTACCCGCTTTGCACACGTTTGCCGCGACTGCTACGCCCCCTACTCCGTTGCCGCTAAACCACGATGCCCACTCCGCTCCGCTCTCCCGGAATTCCTTTTCGTTCTCTCCTCATTTCCGGACACGGGAATCCTCTATCTCTATCTTGTGTGTGCAAATCAGCAAATGTGCAATGTTCGACCATGACGTAGTCTCTGTTGTAAATCAAGCAAAAGTTTAATGTACTAAAATCGTATTTTTCTTTCTTCGAGGAGCCTGAAATCCTTTTTTTAGCCAATAAGCGATGGCAGCTCGACAAGTAGCAACTTCAGAATCTCGCTTGATGTATCTGAAGTGACAATTCATCCATTCAGGTATGCCCTACCCTAGCAAAAGCTACATGGCTGGTTGCTTTGGCATGGCAATTGGCAATGCAGGCTTGCAATTTGGTCCTGTTCTTCTCGTGGTGAAATGATGCTGTCCAGTGCTAATGTACTAGTATAGCTAGCGCTAGGTATTTCAACTAGCTGCGTATTCAGTCCAATAACTCCAAGTTCAGACAAGAAAATGTGGCCGCTCGACTTGTCCATTCCACAACCAACTCTCCCGGGAACTTATCTGCAACGTGCCAAACCAAAGCCATCTCTGAGCTTTATCGGTCAACTGAGGTGACCCAAGCGCTGGCCAAAATGGGCACTCGATTTCTAAACCGCTGTTGCAACTAGGTCAGTCTGGTAGTACTTTGGTTGGAGTTGGGTTGGTGAACCCCACAACCAAGCCTGTTGTCTCCTCTCACAACATGCGGCTGCCATATGGAGTCGTGCAGAGAAAACCTAGTTGTTTAGGTGTGGGTGATCTGGTTTGGTTGGCCTATACTCTGTCTCCGTGATCTCGTTTAAAACAAACACATCTTCTGTACTAACTGATGGCCTTTGCATATCCACCCCGAACACAGGGACTGTGTTTCCTCAATTGAAGTGCAAGAACGTGCGATGATTTTCTTTGAAAGTTTGAATGGTAGTAGTAGACAGAATTTGTTGCACTTGTTTCCTTCACTTTGTATACAGGTTGACTGGATCCACATAAAAATGGTTAGAATACAGATGGAGCAGAAGAACATCACCTATTTGTCAGTGAAAAGAGGTTTGAGAGCAGCAGCTATATTTTGGCCATGAACTAATATTTGAGTAAACTTTTTTTTTAAAAAAAAAACTCGACATCTGTCAAAGCCCTAGGGTAAGAAGATAGTGCTTGTTTGCGTGGTTATCCACTTGGTTTCTCTTCAGGAGCAAAAGATACATATAAAAGATCTGTGTTGCTCATCAATTCATCTACATACAACACATACAGGCAATGCTAGAGTTTTCAAGATTGGCCAGATCTCCACGCCCTCCTGTTTCCAAATGGTACCATTATCTATACTAGGATATCTCACACCCATGGATCCATATCGACTTAAATGTCTGCTATGTTGTTTCCGGAACACAAACATGCACGCTAATTATACTCATGTGATGTGCTAGTACACTTGTCAATTCCATCCGGACCATTTCGCCTCACAACCTATTAGCTTTCTCCAGCGTCTTATTTATTTGCCTGGTCCTGTATTTGCAGCAAAGTAATGTTGTTAGGCTGCTGCAGGTTCCTCTGAGAACGCAGAGGTTAGGTTCTTTCTTTTATGAAGCTAGGCTGCTAGCTAATCATTGTGCAGTCTCGTGCACTCCCTTGGAACCCTCATGTTTTGGTGGACAAGCACTAAGGAAAGATCGAAATTCTGCACACTCTTTCGATGCCATTTACTTTCTTTTGTTTATGCTTCAGATTGCTTCCCAGTTCCCTGTTTTTAGGAACTGTGTCATCACTGCCTTGGAAAAAAAAGGGAAAAAAACAGTAATCTGTGATGCTGGATATATATGGAAAAAAAAAGAAAAACGAATCACTATGTTTTGAGAGGTTCTCAATCGGTGAGAAGGAAACATACGGTGTGGTATGTGGCAGTATCAAAAATGGAGTACAGATCGTGGCGGTGATCGATGTACGCGTTCTCCAGCAGGGTAGATTGCAGATGGAGTGCTCGAGTATTGCAGTATCGGCCTTCTCTAGGTAATGGGAGACATACGGTACGTAGAAGCTAACGCCAATGCCGCATGGGTATCGTCAGATCGAATCATGGTCTAGAAAAGAAGCAGAATCATTCGTGCTTGTTCGGTGATTCAGTGGAGCATACCATGATATGCGGACTGGATCAGTTCTTCATACACTGCATTATGTCAGTTGTTCGGTCTTTTTCTTTTTGTGCCGCCTTGGCAAAGTCAACGTCCAATATCATGAGCTGTGACTGCTCAGCACCCCACACCTTGGAAATCAGACAACACAGCTTTTTCATCTCCTACGTATTGCATCCAGCTTTATCGTTGACCTGAGGATGGAATCCATGCAAACACAGTCCTTGATCTCCTATGTATCACACAGGTTGGTCACTGTAAAAATTAAGACCTAGAACCACAGGCCACAACCATCTCGGACTCGGATCGGAGAAATAAAACAGAGTAGCATAAAGTAAATAGGTCATCATGCTTTTCGCAGCTTTTGTGAGCAAAGACCACCAAGGGATGAACTCAGTTGTTACCAACGTAAGTAGGACTCTACTTACACTGACACGCTTCTAACACATTCTATCCAGCGCTAATGCCTACTAGTTCCATGATGCAGCGCAATCACTTCAAACCGAAAGAGAGAGGAAGAGGAGAGGCATGCGCACTTGGGGCACTAAGATATGCAACCTTGCAACTCACGGAAGTAAATTTCTCTGCCACCGCTACAAGTGCGCGCTTGGTGGTAAAAATTGTAAAGGCGTTTTACTTAAAGTTTACGTAAATAATAAAAAGATCCTTATATATATATTTTAAAAATATTCTCTTGTTGTTGCTCCAGCTTTTTTTTTTTGGGAATGCATGCTTTCTTGATGTCAACTTTTCCATTTGCCATTTCTGTCCTAAAAAAAAGATTGCCAGTTCGGGTGGCAACTGACATGAATGATTGTGTGTGAAGCAAGAGTAGTGCTCTCGCAGACTCGCACTGAGCACTTTTGATATTCTCGTTTTTTTTGCCGATGGTTCTGAGCCGGTTACAGGCCCAATCGGCCCAGAGAGACAGAGAACCTGATAGTTTAAAGGAAAAAAAATTCTGTAGTAGCACAGTGAAATAGAGAGGATCTCCTTCTGTACAACCTAGACCCCTGTGCTCATGAACTGAATACTCCGGAAATGCTCCGTGTCTAGCCGATCAGGTCCAATCAACTCCAAGCAGTCATCACTGCCTAACAAGCACTTCTTTCTCCAACCAAGGGATGAAGGGAAACACCAACAAAGCGTTCTACACAAAATAGGGATATGCGGACTATACGCTACACAGAACATGTGCAGCTGAACATCCAGAATAACTGAACTGAACTATTCTCATTAGGTATTAGCCGTGTGACAGGGGACTTGCTCCCCCTGATCGCTTATCCCATCGCTCTTACTTCTTACACCGATATATCATGCGCCACATCATGCGCCACGGCATCAACAATTCAACATACAACACAGAAGGAAGCCCGCACTAGACCTAAACTCTCCACTGCAAAATGGGGCTTTGCCCCACAGTGCTTCCGTCTCCTTACTTCTCCTAACTATCTCCAGAACCCACTATATACCGATACTATTTTACATAGCCATGGAACTGTACTAAATCTTGGTTTACCATGGGCGTAAGCGGGCTCACCCACTTACGGTAGTGGAGAGCTGTCTACTGGTGTGATCCTCGACACTGAAGCCAGGTCAGACACCTCCTCCCTTTGGGGGCGGTCCGCCAAGAGCATCCAGACGAGGTAGAGAATGAGGCCTGAGGCAATGAGCGCCAGGCCCGCGGAGACTAACTCGAGGTCGCGCTCCACAGGAGGGCAGTACTGTGAGGCGATGGCGCTGAAGGTGGCACGGACAAACTTGCAGTCCTGGAAGCTGAGCAGGACTGGAGTGTAGTAGTAGAGCGCATAGCTTACATTTGCAGCCAAGACAAGTTGTCCATAGATTTCAGGAGTCAGGGTTTTGTTGCCTGAGCACAGGTCGGTGTCTTGGGTCGAGCATGTGTAATTCTGCCAGGCCTGCAAAAATTAAGAAGAATGCTATGAAAAGACTATTTACTTGACCCTAGTCGATTATTTTAGGATTTCCAATCAAAGTTCAAACAATCCGGATTATGACAGAAACCTTCAGTGGAAAAGCATTGACAAAAACTGAATTGTCAGGAGGATATCAATACTTACTGTTGTTGCGTTTTCAAAGGTGACCTCCCTGGACTTGCACTGACGATCGTTAAAGTTTGAATCATATGGAGAACATAAGTAAGGCATCAATTGCCCATGATGATTATGATGTGGTCTTCTGTTTGAAAGAGCAGATATAGCCCTATTGACTATCCTCACAAGCATCACCACAACCTCTTTGCTCTGGTACAAGGTCCGATTTGTTGTACTTTCATCCACACATGGAAGGATGTTGCTGAGAGCTGTCTCTGCTTGAGGATGTTGCGCCCATTGGTCCATTGCTTCACAGGTATCCTTTGCAGCACTGTTGTGAGAAGATTGTAATAATGTTAATACCAAAAAATAGTCCTTACGACAGCATATAGTTATCTAGGTGTTTGGCAGGGAAAGCTATTGATGCGAGTTGCTAACTTATGAGCACTCAACATCTATCGACTGATAAATAAATTTACTAGCATACTGGTCCTGCAATATGCTTCCATTTCCTTTGATGGTTGCATAACAAAAGACTGACAAAACTGAAAAGAGGTTCAGTAAGAATGGTACACCATGACTATAGTCCCACCACTCCTAAACACATTCACATCACACAAGGAAGACAGGTCAAGTAAACAATATACCTGTTTAGTATCAGGAAAATTCCTAGAAGAATGAACAGAGCAGCCACCATTTTGCAGCATAAGATAACAAATCTGTAAAGTTCAAATGGAAAGATGTTAAAATTGCAACAGTACAGAACTTCAACACACAGTACTTGGCAGATGGGCAGAAAGTTTACATATAAACTGTATATCTTGGTCCATATAGCTCTAACACTGCAGAAGGGAGACAAGCGTGTTTAGAAATTAGAAGATAGTGGCAACACAGATAATGTTACAGAAGGAAAAAGGAATAAATTTGGATGTTGACTGATAAGACTGCATACCATATCCAAGGAATGCAAGAACCGGTAGCAGCACAGCTATGCAAATCAATACAACAGACCTGCAAGGAAATATGATTTAAATTTTCAGATTGCAATTGCAGGCAAAACATTACCAATATTGCTAAAGCAACGGCATCACTAGCCCAATTGGTATGTGATTATGTTTCTTGTCAATATAGTGGTGTCATTTTCTAACAAAGGTAGTAGCTTTTAAAATGCTGATTCCAAGGGTCAAGGAAACAAGACAGAATCTAGTGAAAGAGCAGCTCTCAAACGTACATGATATGGATAACTTTTCTTATCCTTTTGTAGTTTTCTGCTGTCTTCTGAGATATGGTATCAGCTGCTTTATTTAAGTCCCCCTTTAAACTGTCAATTTGACCTTGAACGTCTGATGGAAGATACAGTGCTGCCACGGTGATTGTCTTTGCAAATGACAAGTATTCCGTAACGTTCCTTAGGGACTGGATGGTGAAATCAGATTGATTTACAACAAAATCCAGAGTCCGTGTAGCTTCTTCATGGAATTTACTCTGCCCATACAGAAGGACAATGCACCCAGATCTGGTACAAATTGGATAATTATAAGAAATCAGAACCAGTTATGATAAAAACTTAACTATGAAAGAAGAAATTATATCTGGACGAAAAACAGCCATAAAAAAAAGATAGAACAATCATATGCTTATAGCAATAATCACCCAAAAAAATTACAAAATTAAAGAAGAAACAGTTGCTGAAATAGTTGGTGCATTACATTAACGTAAGTGCAAAGACCACGAGTAACACAGGTTGTACTATATCTGCACGAGAAACCTTTCTTTTGGTCATTCTTGATCCAAAATAGCATCGTACAACTGCAGCCATCCCAAAAAAGATGAACCACAAGGCAGCAAGAAGAAATCCAGATACTCCTGTGAATGAAACAGACTGAAACAGACTTGATTCAGCTAACATGGCATTGAATGTGAGTATTCTGCAAATTAGAAAAAGCATGGATGGATTGAAAAATAGCAGCCAAATCCTAAATAGAAAAACTGAACACTAACAAGTTTTTTTTTGAAGAAAACACTAACAAGTTTTATTGCGCTTGGTGAATATAGAAGTTCAGGCTTTGGCCTAGTTTAACTAAAAAGTATGCTATGTCATCTCATGAAGGCATTGCCATTTGAAAATTTGCACTAATATTGTATTAACAAGAGAAAGTTCAAAAATATAAGACAGTCCTAAAATATCAACTGCATATATCTGAGAACAGAACTTCTTCAGTTATTTCTGAACTCTAGACAGCTAAGTATGTAACTGAGTATGGTTCATGGACATGTGTCATCAGCACACTGTACCATCAAGTGTAAACATTATACATTACTAAATTAGCCAATCATAAAGATATTGTATAGTCTTGACTCTTGGGCCATGCAGTGGTTTCCTCTTACATGAAGGAAAGAATCAAGATAGTCCAGCTCCTCGATCTTCTAGATTACTCAAAGTATCAGCAGCCTACTGAATCTCTAGTTTATATAAAGCTTGTACTAATCCTACCTAACCTGCTTCCATCAGCCACATAAATACTACCGGCATGCTACAGTAGCATCTCTAACGAAATTGAAGCTTTATGCGCATGAGACTTTATAAAGTTTAACAAGGACACATACCGCCCAGTAGTGCTTGTTGGTGACATTCCACCCTCCTTCATACAATCGGAGATGACGGAGAACGTCTGGCCGCCGCGTCCTGTCCTCGGCCAGAACCAGTGGATACTTCGCACTAGGGGCCATAGCTGCCGGCCCCGCTGCAGCGTCTGGCATCCCATTCAACAGCCCTTTTGCCCATGGCCCCAAGTTCTTCACCTCTAAAATAAGACAGATATTTTCATGAAGCACAACCCTTTACCACCAGCATGGCTGACATATTTGGTTATTTGCAAGAACTGAGAATTAAAGTCCTACTTGCACGGAAGGCAGAAAGTGCATCAAAGTGCGCATAAATAAATTATGAAGATCTGATGTCGATGGAACAAGTGGAACGTAGTCTAGGATTTGACGGAGGAAATAAAAAAAAGACAGTTTTCAGTCCCACGAGGAAATGCGTCGTGTGAGCTCAAGATGAGAATGGGCCGACCCGGCCCTGGCCTTGGACCTGGCCTCGAGGCCAATTCTAGGAGTCATGGGTCGACCCATTTCTCCTAAATGTTATGGCTTTGATGGCACATTGGGTATTATGGGCCGACTCAAATATTTTTCTATAATTCTAAACCATGAATACTATGAACACTTTTAGAAAAGATAAGATTCAAGATTAACATATATCACAATAATATGTTAAGATTGTTAGCAATGCATCAAATTAAACATATTTACTAGTGGTCCATGATTTTAATTTTATCCATTTTCACTTCCAACGTATGATATTCCTCACTATATTTTGAAGTATATAGAATCTAACAACTTACGACCAGTTGTATTTATTCAAAAAAATGAAGAAAACTAATAAATTAAATAAAAAAATTATTAATATGATAAGTGGGTCGATCCATAATACCCATCGGGTCAACAGGTACCGGCCCTATTGACCCATTTTGAAATTTAGAGTCGGCCCCTATAACCCATTGGCCCTATTTTTGTGGGTCGGATCCACTACCCAATGGGTCGACCCGACCCATTTCCATCCATAGTGTGAGCCTGGCCCAGGCGCATGTGCATCAACCTGTGAATGCGACGGGAGAGAGGAGGCCAGAAGGGGCAGGTGGATCAGAGCACCGACATGACTATTAACTACCGCAATCGAAACAGCCAGAGCTTGACTTGTTCGTACCGAGGCACTAAAATTAGGCCCTCTTTAGTTCAAGCGCAAATTTTTTTTTTGGAATCTTACTAATTTGAAGTACTAAATGAAGTCTATTTACAAAACTTTTTGCACAGATGAGTTGTAAATCGCGAGACGAATCTAATGATGCTAATTAATACATGATTAATCAATAATTAACGGATGGTTACTGTAGCATCACTGTTGCAAATCATGAATTAAGTAGGCTCATTAGATTCGTCTCCCGATTTACAGCCCATCTATGCAAAAAGTTTTGTAAATAGACTTCATTTAGTACTCCATGTGTCAAAATATTCGATGTGACGGTTTTTTTTTTCTGTTTACGGTTTTATGGGGTTTATGGGGTGGGAACTAAACAGCGCCTTAGCATAGCCGAGGGGCATACGGGTTTACAAAGTGCGCCGCAGTCAGTCAGAGAAGATCTACAGACAGGATCGGCGGATATACATATATACGTATAAAACTAAAACAAGTGTACGCCGTACAAATAAACAGAATCCTCCAGAACAGAACAGAACAGTGTCCTCGCGCTGCGAAATCGAGCGGACGAAGAAACAAAAGCCGAATCATACGAGATTCCAATCGTAGAGACGCCTATCTCGAGTGAGCTGAGATCGCCAGAGCGAGTTTCTACAGAAGACACCCTACCAAAAGTAACCCATCAAAACAGTGCACGCCGCCAAAGCGCATCGGAACGCCGAAAACCCGCTCCTAACAAGTAATAACAGTCTTATTTCAAAAACACGAGTAATAACAGTACCACCATCACCCATATCGCAGCCCTCCTCCGCACCACTCGGAACGGATTGGAGCCTACGATCGAGCTCGCCCGATCAACCCGATCCCCCCTCGTGACTCGATCGCGCACAAACTGTAACAGCGGGACCAGACGGAGATCGCCGGCGGTGGACTGGGCGGTTACCTGGCGCGCTCTCGATCTCCCTCGCCGCGCCGCCGAGGTCGGCGAGCGAGTCCCCCGAGGCGTCGGCGCCGGCTGCCGCCACCAGCAGCGCCGCCGCCGCCGCTGCGAACACGGCCACCGCAGCGGCGGCGCGGCGGGCTGCTCCCGCCATCGCGCTCACGGCTCACGGCGCGCGGCGCCGGCCCCCACCGCGCATCTAGGGTTCCCGACGGGAGCCCGCGGCGGCGGCCCTCGCGAGACGGCGGGAGAGTGCCGGGGGAGCGCGTGCGCGCGCGCTGGGCGAGTGGGAGACGACGAGGCAGGGAGACCAGACCACCGCTAGTGACACTGCGCGCCGCGCCACTAGCCCCCGGGTCAGGGTGGGTCTTGTACTGCTACTGCCTCGAGGGGGGCGAGACCCCGTGTGTGCTCCGGTGTGTGGCCCTAGCGGGAGCGGGGGCGGATGACGTGTCCTATCTTCCCGCGCCGCGTGCGACGCGGTACTCGTTGCGCAAATGCTCCGTGGGTCCCACAAGGAGGACACGTAGGCGCTGGGTCCCGCATGTCGGTGAGTGGAGGAGAGCCCGGGGTGTGTCGGGGAGACGGGTGCACGTAGCGTTGGAGGCAGAGGGCGCGAAAGGGGCAGGACAGGACACAGGAGTCAGGAGGTGATGATGGAGCCGTGGGACCCAGCCGGATCTCGTGCGCCGCGGAGGTGGGGGGCTGGTTCTCGCGGGGCTATACACACAATAGGCTCCGATTTTCGGGTAATTACGAGGTGTGCCACTGGTGCGGATCCTTGACGAATGCCTAGTGTTTGCTGTGTGCTCTGCTGCTGCGAGGCTATAGCGGGGCAGGGGCAGTTTGGGGAGATGGGGGTCCGGCAACGTGGAACGTGCGTCTCTGTCTCGCGGGAGGCGGGCCCACCTGAACGTGTCTTGATTTCCAGTTACGATGCGTGTCCCCGTAGTGGGACGGTCACTAGTGCGGTGCAAACTTTTCAAAAAACTAGTGCGGTGCAGCAATGCTTCCTTTCCTTGCCTTTTTTGAAGTAAAATTCCTTTCCTTGCCTTCCTCAAGTCAAGAAAGGTGGCCACTCACATGGACACATTTGCCTAGCACTTGGCCCAGAACACGGAAGGGTGGCCGTTAACCCTAAAAAAAAGCTCCCTCGAAACACGCCATCAGGATGCAAAAGCTCCTTTTGACGAAAAAAATTGCGAGATCTGCTTGCGGCGTAAGCAAATCACTAGCTCACTAGCTGCTCAACAACAACGGAGCATGCATGCACGAAAAGAAAGGCCATCAGGACGGGAAAAATCACCAATGTAGCGGTATTTAGCTCCACGACAATGTAACAGTTTTGTGGACTCACTTTGCAGAATCAAAGTCGTGATCCAGGTCAGGTATGATCCTAGAACCGTGTGACAAGATCGAATTTTCGACCGGCAGTGAGAAGTTGCATGACCCATCCGGAGACCCGCGCCTGCAGCAACCGACGGAGACCAACGGCGACGGCGACGCCGCCGTGGGAGAGCCGTCGGTCCACGGCGGTGCCCATTTGTTCTGTTCTTCGTGTCATTATCTCATCCTGTGGTGATAGTTGCGTGCCATAAATGGTGCAGTGCTGTCGGGTGCGTCGTGCTTGTGAGTTGTGTCCGGGTGCGGCCACCTGCATATGCGGAGCTTCATTGGGGCCAAGGGGGCCATGGCCAATGAAAATCCCCACTGCATGAATAGTAAAATGGCTATTGTTCATTAATTTTTAAAGTACATTGTCATGGATGGCCCCCCTAGTTACCTAGTTAGCTCCTCAAGCTCCGCCACTGGCCACCTGTCCGGTGCCCAGCCTGCTAATGGCACCGCGGGCCAGTGGATCGACCAATCGAGCAGAGCATGATGATGGGTCGCTCAGGGCAGTCCCAAACCAAATTCTTCTATGGAGTTTAAATATATTTATAGTCTTCTATTTATAGTTTTTTTTTGAAGTGGCACTCTAATTATTGAAGAGAGAAGGAAAAAACAAGACTTGATTTCTAGATAAGACCTCAAATCTACACGTCCTTCAATGCTCAAGAAGCCAAAGAGATTCGTGTTATGGAGGGAGCGTGGAGTCCATGGATCTTATGATGGAAGAAAAATAATAAATAATTTTATGTATAGAAACTATTATTACACACTTTGTATTGGGAAGTATAGTTTCTTGTGATGGAGTCTTTGAGGCTTAAGATTCTACAAGTGAAGTCTGCATTGGGACAGCCCTGGTGAATGGCTGCCACGGCACGGGTAGAACGATAATGATCACGATGATTTTGGTTGTAATTTTGGGTTTTCTCATACCAGCGGTCATTTTTGTTTTCAGCTGTGTTTCATGGACACAGCCTATAGTTAAAGAGAGGGAGAACTTACACTTTCGGCCCAGGGACTTTACCCAATGTCAGTTTTGTATGGGCCATGCAATGCCAGCCCCGGCGGACAGGTAGTATTATGACAAATCCGAATTCCACTGCTGCGGGCCAATAGCTAACGAAACGGGCTAAGAACTTCTGGCCCAGTTGTGCCATTATTGGGCCACGAATTCTTAGGACAGGATTTTCGGCCGACTGTACTCTCCAAAGTCACTCCCACAGATGTTCTCCCATGAAATTCTCAAAAAGAAAAAAAGATGTTCTCCCATGACCCATCCATCAGCAATCCACATCCTTGGCCGCTCGATTGATTGGTACGTGAAAGCGGTGGCGCAGTAAAATATCAACGATTTTCTCGGGCGACTAGTTCATTGTCACACGCACGCACCAATGTCAGTCAACTCGCCAAGCCAATCAACGGCGCTAGTGTCTGGGTGCACGGCTGTCACAACGATAGGGCTCGCAGTAAAAATCCACCAGCCGCTGTCCGGGCTCCATGGTAGACCCGAGCTCCCCAGTCACCGCAAAGGGCCAAAGCACCCCGGTAGTTTTACCAGCACGCAGCGGCGCGTTCCACCGCCCGTCGGTGCCGGAAGTCGAGCAGGAAAGACTGTTTGGTTTGAGAGACTTTTGTATAAATTCCTAAAATTTGAGCGGCTAAACAGCTAAACAGAGAGATTTTTTGGGACTAAAAGTTTGTTGGGAGCTAAAACTTGAAAATTTCATCAAGAGATGTTTTTTGGGACTTATTCCGCCCTACCCTGGTTCACGCATGATTCCCAACACCCCCGTGACCCTCCCCTGCATTCCGCTCCCCGTGACCCCCCTCCTGCTCCTCTCTCCCGGTCCGCACCGCCGGCCGCGCCGCTCACACAAGGGCCGCCGCCGGCGCCCACACTCCACTCGCTCGTGCCCGCGCGCGCCCGCAGATCCACGTAGGTCCGGCGGCGGCGGTGGCGCTCCAAGCTCGGGCCCGCGGCCATGGCGCCCGTGCGCGCCCCGCGGAGCTCCTTTCCCCTCCATCGCCAGCGGCGGCTCTCCGAGCTCGGCCTGCTCCCTCCCCCTCCCTCGTTCCGGCGCTGCTCCGGGCGGCCTCGAGTTGATCTGTAGCGGCAGAGCTCGACCGGCCTCCTTCTCGAGCTCGGAGGCCATGGCGGCGGCGGCGGCCATGGCGGGCCTCGAGCTCGGGCCGTGGAGGGAGGCGCGCCAGCTCGAGGCTACAGCCCCGAGCCGAGGCGAGCCGTGCTGTCACCGCAATGGCCTCGAAGATCCACAGTTGCCACCATGGCCGAGAGGATCCGCGCGTGGCCTCCCTCCGCTCGCCTGCCCACACGCCCAGGCTCCCCGCGTCGCCCGCGCCCGCCCATTCTCCCTTGCGCCCTTCGCCTCGCGCTTCCGGCTGAGAGCGGTTGTGCCCTACGCCTCGAAGCTCCCTCCGCCGCTCCGCCGCCGGTGAGGCCGCGCCCTCCGCCGTGGCCTGCGCCATGGTGACGTTGACGCGGCCGCCCATAGCGCCGCCTCTTCGAGCGCTGTGTCGTTGCCCTTGAATGCAGGGGTATTTGAGTCCTTTCACCACTTCTCTAGTCCCTTTAGCACTTCAAATTAAACTGTAAGGAAAATTTTGTTTTAATTGAGAAACTAAAATTAGTCTGGAAATTTTTAGGAACCAAACAAGGTCTAAAAGATTAGGCAGGGAGATGTGGCGCGGAGAGGGACGTGCACCAGCATGTTGTGGAGCTGGCCCCCGGCCCGGCCGGACACGACAGCGGATAAAGCAGAGCCCTGATGGGCACGGGTTACGGGCACGCCACGCCGGAGCATCACATCACCGCGTCTGTATCCATCCGGATTAGCCCGTGCCCCCCGTGGTGCAAGGCGGTGATTAACGACCGCTAATCTTGGGAGATCAAGGACATATAATTAGCCCCACCGCTTTGACCCGTCGTCAGTGAGGTTTGTTTAACACGCTGCTGCCCAATGAGCATTTAGCAGCAGGACCGTGCAACGTGCGTGCATGCTGCTGAGCTCCTGTGCGCTCTACACTTCAGCACTTGTTGGTGTACAGCAGTGGCAGCGGCTCTCGGTGGGCGGGTTGGTGACCGTGCGAACAGTGAACCAGTAGTGTACTGTACTAGTGTGTGCATACCTAGAAGTGGGCCGTGGTGGCTTTTCTCCGGCTAGCTCCCTTCTCTCGGGGGGCCAAACCCTCGAGCTGGACAGTGCTCGGCGTCGCCGCCGGCACTGTTCACATTGACCCCGCGATCGATCCATCGCTGTGCTCACTGACGGGCTGGGCTCACTGTGCATGCATGGGGCCATGGGCTCGCCCACTGCGCGGCGGCACGGCGCTAGGGCATGGCAGCAGTAACCGTAGAGCAGCAGGGCAGGCAGACGGGTGGGCGGGTCACGTCGCTCTCGAGAACGCCGAGGCGGGCTGGGCCGCGGGTGGGCCAGAGGACACCCAATAGGATCGCACTCGCCGAGGCCGGGCCCGCCATTGACCGGTCAACATCCGGGCGGGGGCTCGGGCCCGGCTCGGCTCGTGCGCGTATTCATCGCGACTGACGCGCCTGCTCCCCCCTCTCGCCTCGGGAGAGAGCGACGTCTCAGCTCAGGCCGGCTCGCCCACCCCCGCGCCTCGATATATGCGTCACCGTGGCCCTGTTTGATTTTCTTAAAGATGAAACTGTTAATAATTTTGACTTTTAATTAGGAGCGTCAAATGAAAATACTAATTTACTAAACCAACTTTAAAACATTAATTTTAGAAATTATAATAAATTTAATGAGATTTTTGATCACATAATTAGAGAATTGTTACTGTAGCATTTATGTAGCCAATTATCGATTATATTCATAAAAATGTTATACAAATATATTTCATTTATTAATTCATGCCTGCATAATTCTTCTATAAATTCCTCCAAGAGGAACAACTTACGGCCACGCTGACGTGGAGGGAAGGAAATCTACCGTCCATCCATCGGCATCGCTTGGACGCTTCCTCCAGACGGTTCCACTCCCTCTCCATGGGAACCCGTTTATTTACTTTGGAAAATGACAGTATAATAAAGGTAAAAAATTACAAAAGGAAACTGACCTGCCAATGAAACGGTAAATTAAAAATGGAAGGAAATAATGGCAGGCAGTGAAAAAAAAAACTTCCAAACAAACGCCTCTGATGCCCTTCACCCTTTCTATAAAAGCAGCTCTTCCTCTCCGTCCCGTCTGTATCCATGAACAGCAGGAGAGAACAGCATAGTCCGGCCGCATCTACTCCCGGATTCCCCTTCTTATGGCTCTCCTCCTCTCCGCAGTCTCTGAAGTTCCCTCCTTTCATGTTTTGCGCTTCTTCTTCTCTTCGAGCTTCTGCATCAGTTAATTTATGGTGTTCTGCTTCCTGCAGATCTCCTGCGTTTCTTTTTTTCTTTCTGCATGTTTGATCTTTGTCTTTGGTCTGTCGGATGGTTGGATCCGAAGCGGAGCTCCTATCTTTCCAATGAAGGGTCGTTTTGATCGGGTGGTACAGCTGCTCGTTCATGGTTACCACTGACCTATCTCATCACATGGAGGTTTATCCGAGTGTTGGGGAGAGGGAGATGTGCTCAAATCAGTAGCCTGGTATTGAGATTGAGATAGGCTTGTGGCTTGCATGACTGAGGAACTGCACCATCCCATTGCTGGCCGCTCTTTGGATTGAAGGGAGCTCTGCGTCTCGATCCCACAAGGCCCCCCGCTGCTTCAGTTTGTGCGCCCTTAGTTGTCGCCACTTGGGATTGCTCGCTTAATCAGCGCTATTATTTGTTACTGCTCGAATTACTTTTTGATCCTTTTAGTCCATGCGTAGATCTGGGTTTAGTTTGTCATTTAAACATGTTCTGTTGTTCAGTTTCTTTATCGTCTACTACTGAAGCTTGCTTGGCCAAATCACCATCACTTGTTTGTTATCTTTCCGCCTGAATCAAGCAGCTCCCATGGACTTATCCGTGCTGCTGGATGCTTCCAAGTGCCAAGTAAGCAGGTATTTTGACGTCCCTTTCCTACTGCTATTCCCTTTGGCTTCCCTGTATAGTTGCTGATTGGGCTAGGCCTATTCCTTCTTGTCGTGCTCGCTCATCTCTCCAGACAGATTCACATCCTCTCCAGAGAGATTCTCTGGAGAGGATCCTCTCCAGAGAGATTCTCTGGAGAGGATGTGAATCTGTCTGGAGAGATGAGCGAGCTCGATCGGATCGGAGCATAAATAGAGAGCATGCATGTGGTGCCCTCGATAACCTCTCGTATTTTTATTTTTATTTTGCCTTGTCGATGTCGATGAGGTTTGCAGCTCAAATGCTCAATCTAGGCCAATCCTCTGCTGGGCTGTTGGCGCTGAACTGGTAGCTGCTAATGGAGCCCGAAGCCATGTACACAACTTTCCTTGTTCCATTTTTGTACGTGGTTTGTGCATGATGTGGGTGCACAACTATTCGGTCTAACAGAATTAATCATAGGCCGTATGGTTTTTCTTTTTTATTTGCATGATGTATTCTATGTGCAAAGAAAAAGGTATTATCACTGGTATTTGCATAATGTGTCGCCTTGTACCTGGGACGGGGGCAGAATGGAAAGAACGTGCCGCCTTGTACCTCGTTTGACGTCGTGATTCCCGGTTCTCGCAATCCATTTCAAACTGTGAATTTTAACTGTTCAATTAAAAAAACTGTGAACTTCGAACACGCTTGCATTTCTTCCTTACGTCGAGCAAGGTAGGCTCAGGAGCACACGGGGCGGTGCCGGGTGCAGGTGCGCGTGCACGGCGGCTCTCCCCACCGCGCACCAACCTGCGCTCCCGCCGCCCGTTGCCCTCCCTTCCGTGGGATCCATCGCCGGCGCTCGCTGACGGCGCTCAAGCGTGCACGTTCCCGGGCCGTCGGGAGCGAGGACAGGCCTGGCATGGGCTGCGTCGCCGTAGGCAGAAGACCCAGGCCCAGCGCACACGATGCGTAGGAGTAGAGCAGGAGGTCAGAAGACCCGGGTCTACAGTACTCTGAGCTCTCCGGCTGCGGCCCCAGCCCCGCGCGTTGGAGAAGAGCAGGAGGACAGACAGCGGGCTGGCGCGGAGCGGCGAGTCCCGTCGCTGTCGACCCGGCGGGGCGACGTGGGCGCGCGGCCTCCGAGGCGCGGGGCGGCCAGCACAGCAGGCACCCAATCAGATCGCACTTGCCGCGGCGGGGCCCAGCCCAGACCGGTCAAGATCCGGGTGGGTCCCGGCTCAGATCCCTCCCTCGGGAGAGAGCGACGTCTCACGTCTGGCGCGCCCTGCTCCTCCGCCTCGAGATACGCGTCACCGCGCCCTGGTGGCGCCACGGCCCGCCCAGAGCGGCAGCGGCAGAGGCCCCCGCCGCCTCGTGCTCGGCGCTGCCCCTCGCTGCGCTTCTGCCGCTCGCACCGCACCGCGTGCGTCTTGGCAGTTGGCAAGCGCCTGCATTTCGCGTGCACCGATGCGTTTGGCCAACCGGTCCGGTTTGGTTGCACATTAAATATAGATTAATTATAAAAATAATTACAGAACTCGTCAGTAAATTGCGAGACAAATCTAATGAGACTAATTAATTCATCATTAAATGTTGTTTACTGTAATATTACTGTAGCAATTTAGCATCTAATTACAGCCTGATTAGGTTCATTAGATTCGCCTCGCCATTTACAGACAGCAGTCGCAATGCGTTTTTTATTTCGTCTAAGTTTAAATCTCGCCGGAATTTTTTTTTGAAATTTTAGTTTTCGCAACCAAACACGGCGCAACTTGGGCGACTGCCACCGCCGTGCCAACCGGTGGCGCTGCGCGTGCTTCTGCTGCTGCGGCGACTGCGAGCCTGTCCGCGCGGACTTGAGCTCCACCAAAAGCCGCACAAGAATCCACTCTTTGCAATTCCTTTACCTTTGGCTGGATCAGATTTACCAAAGGTAGGCGCAGAAGCACACTGCGGTGCCGGTTTACGGTTAACAAAACGTAAAGATAAATAACTACGTCTACATTTTTACGGTTAGTTTCATTATATTCACAATGAAATGTGCCTTGCATTTACTTGGTTACATACATGGAGTAGACGACTATATATTCATCTAACAGTTTGAACGAAGTTAACCGAGCTTAACACTGGATAAAGCTAAAATAAACCATAATTTGGAACTCCACAGTGAAACTTTCAAACAATTTCGATATGGTACTCCTTTGTCCTTTGAAATATGAGTTGTACGAATCGTTAGCACGGTACATGCAATATGAGTTGAAATATGAGTGATACGATGTAATAATATCCAAATTAATTGAACTATGTATTGGATCTATATTTTGTAAGAAATCCAAAAAAAAGTACAATTAGTTTTTTTTTGCGATTACAATTAGTTTTATGAACTCAATTGAGAACCTCCTGCCTACAAGAACGCTAACAGGTGCATCAAGTTTTTCCTACCATTGATTGATAACTATTAAAATTCTGCAGAATTAGCAAATTTGGTTTGTCATTGTCCACTTTAGCTGCAGGACAATTGCTTTGGACTTCTCTTTCACATAAACTTTATGGGTCCAAAGTTTGGACCTGGGAATGTTTTAGCATGTTTCCTCCCAAGCATAGTTTGGACCTGTGAAAGTTTTAGCAGGTTTCCTCCCAAGCATATGCTACGTGATTTATCGAGACCAATCCTGACTGTCTAAAGCTCTAAACTGTGAAAGTGTGCCATTCTTACCATGTTTTGTGTGTTTGAAGGATGTCTTAACTTTTGCAGGCAGGTTGTTAGGTAAGGAACTAAGGAACGACTAACCAAGATGCTCTTGCCGATAGCCACAACTTCTTTGCCTTCTTCTGCTAACCAGTTTTGCCATGCGGGTGCCCATGTTCTTTACGGAAAGGGAGCAGCTATCCACGACCAGGGTTAACAATTTCGGCGAAATTTCGGAAAAATTTTCGTTTCCGCTAGTTACCGGGATCCGAAATTTCGGTATTTTTCGGTATATTTCGTTTTCAAATTCAAAATTCAACAAATTTCGACCGAAATTCAACGAAATTCGCCGAAATTTACCGAAATTTCGGAACGGAATTCCGTTTCCGCTAAACACCGGGATTTGACCGGAAAACGAAATGGTTAACCCTGTCCACGACTGGCTGCACTAGTGACTAGGATGGCAAAATTTTCCGTTCGCTTCACCTGGATAACTTCTATCGCTTTTTGAGACGATGGCGACGCAACAAAATATTGACGCAGGATTAAATTTTTATCCTTTGTCAAAATTTTATCGACAGATGTCTAAAGATTAGGCTAGTCTCGAGAGTTTTATTGAGGATTTCATGACATTAAATACCATCATTTTTTCTGACATGACAAAGAGAAAGAAGGCTAGAGTTCAAGAGATGTGACGAGAGTTTGATCACCATGAAACTCATCTGGCATAGTTATCTAGTTTTCAGTCTAGGTAATTGTGTCCATAAAACTCGCACTGAGACTGACCTTAATATACTTCTATTTTGTTTTGCAGAATAATATACTTCTTCGATCGCACATAACTACTCCCTCCGTCGCAAAAAGAATGCAACTCTCACTTCTCGAGAAGCCAAATTTTTTTTCAAGTTTGGCCAAATTAATAAAGAAAAATTACTAATATTTATATCTTCGAATAGATTCAGTATGAAAATATATTATATTATTAATCTAATGATATTTATTTTGTAACATAAATATTAATATTATTTTCTATAAATTTGACTAAATATAAATTTATTTCACTTTTCGGATGGAGATAATTGTATTTTGAGGGCACTATGCTCGATTTTTCAGGGCACTAATGCTCGATGAACAATCTGCATGACCATGTTACGACAAGAAACAAAAAAAAAAGAATAATACAGCAGCAAAAATCAACAAAATACTAAGAATATATACCCGTGAGCGATCGATTGATCTGGAGACGGGCAGATGTCTGAAAACGAGGTTGCATTCTTCTTTTATTTTTCGGAAAAGGACGTGAAGATGCAATGCCGATTGATGCTGCTGCTCCCTCACGATTACTACTTTACAGGCGTTAGATTCTGTGTGTGCCGCCGTTTTTTCGTTTTTTTGAAAAAGCATCACTTGTTGGCATCAGTGGATCCACACGATCCTCCTGACGAGACAGATGAAGCTACTAGGAGCTTTTTATCCTTGTCGTTTCTTTGCGCTTTCATTGGGGTTGCTTTTCCAGCCGGTCATATTTACCCCTTTTGTAGTCATGACCGTGTTAGATTTTCCACAAAGGATAACCGTGTTGCCCTTGATCTTTGCCAAAAAAATCCCATTTGGATCAGATATCAAATTTTAACCTTCCTATTTGGATTCAATTAGAAAGAATAAAAATAATTAATTGTACAAATAATGTTCAATTAGTGGTTAGAGCTCACTAGATCTGATCGGACCCTGACTAACTTAATAGCATTAGCTCTGATTAGTGCATATTTAACTAATTATATTTTTTTAGGTCCCTGGTTTAGCCCATCCAAAGCAGGGGCAAAGGTAAGCTTTGCATTATCCCGGCGAGAACATATCCAGTGTTACTGGTCATTTGGGTGTCACCGTATTACCAACTTTAATTATATTTAAGTTTGTGTATCAAAAATTCCAACAACAATACGAATGGATAGATCATGCAAGCATTTATCATCATGCAAAACTCGAGATGCAACTAAAATTTATGTAATGAGAAACCAAAAGAGAAATCAGCCTATGAATGGTAACGGGTTACATGCTCTATCCATTCATATTTTTGTTAGAATTTTTTATGCACAAATTTATGTGTAATTAAAGTTGGTAATAACACTTTAATGGTCGGTAACACTAGATATGTTCTCTTATCGCGACTAGTAAAGAACGGCATAATTCGTCGTAGTACAACTAAACAGCATCGATCCTCATCCAATCAACCAATGGATTAACACAAATGAACTACGGGCCCACCTGATAAGTCTATCCCTAGTTCCCTACCCTTCTCGAACGGCAATAATAACAGCGCACTGATCTTTACAAAGAAGATGAAAAGAAAAAAAATAGAAAAACAACAGAACATTGATTGGATGTATACATCGGTCAAGACGAACGGCATTTTTGCTGATGATCAGGTCGACTATCAAATCTCATACGTGCAATAAAGCAACCACGCGTGTTTAAAGAAAGAAAATCCCATCGTTTACAAAATAAAGTTGCAGTAGTATGTAATAGCCTCAATATGTAATAATAACCAAGAAAATGATAATAGCACTGGGAAAATTGGTTTGTGTGACGTTGAAAGATGACGACTTCCGTGAAATACTACTGAAAATGTTTGTTCCCGTAAAATACTACTTAAAGCTGAAAACGTTACCAGAAAATAGCATTCTATCGCGGTAAGAGGAACAACGTTAACTACCATCCAGTTTATCCCTTCTCCCGCTACTCACCATGCGCTTCGCTCCATTGCCGAGACGCGAGACCGCACCGTGTTGCTTAGCATCCACCAGCTCTGTCCTCCACCATGGCATCGTTGATCAGCTGAAGTCCGAGCTCCATGCACTGAGGATGCCAAGGCCGAGCGCGGGCATCGTTCTGGTCCTGCTCCCTACCGCCCTCACGCCATCTCTAATCAACTCAAGCAAGCAAGCCATCTCATTCAAGCATCCGTTGCAATCTCTCCATCGATTGGACCAGGAGGCGCTGATCTTGGTGCAGGAGCGGGCAGGAGCCTGGGGTTGGAGGGGGTGGCGAGAAGCCCTCGCCGGAGGAGCGCGACACTGCGCGGACGAGGAGTGGGGCGCATGCAGCAGGCCGGCGAGCGGCGGGGAGGGAGGCCGCGCCAGGAGGCGACGAGCGGGGCCGGGAGACCGCCACTCCCGCTGTAACGTTTCTAATTTTTTTTCGAAATGTTAAAGAATCAAAAAAATGTGACTTTCAAAAAGTTTTGTGACATTGTTGTAATTTTATCCACTTAAGTACGGATTCTACCTTTCTAAAATTCCTAGCAATTAAAATTTTGAATTAAATTTAGAAAATTATTTTGCTAGTGTAAAAATATTTGGATTTTAATTTGCTCTACCTTGTTTAAATTGATTTCAATTTGGATTTAATTTCTTGGTTGAACTGAGTGAAATTTAAATTGAAATGGGCCCTTCAATTTAAATTCAAACACTAACCATCTTGGGTGGGATTAATTTGAATTAAACCATTCAGATAAATCCAAACCTTAACCTATAACCCGATTGAGACCCGCGAACCCTAGGCCCTGACCCAAAATCTGGCCCAGCCCAACTTAGCCCTAACCCAAAAACCTAAGAGCCAATGAGGCTTGCTAACAGGCCAAAAACCCACCTAACCCCTCAGCCCAGCCTAAAACCTAACTATTGTATATGCTATTCTTGTTTAGTTGCAAAATTTCAAATTCCAAAACTATCACACTGAATAAAAATTTTACATGGAGTATTAAATATATACAAAATAAAAACTAATTGCATAGTTTGTTTGTAAATTACGAAATGAATCTAATGAGTCTAAGTAGACTAAGATTAGACACTAAAATACTACAGTAATCATGTGCTAATGATGAATTAATTAGTCTTAATAAATTTATCTCGTAATTTAGTGACGAATTCTATAATTAGTTTTTTGACTAGTCTATATTTAATATTTAAATTGTGAAAAATTTCTATTTTAAAAACTTTACATGTGCAACAGCAGGACACACCGGAAAAGAGACGCCACGAATTGAAGAGGATGACTGGTGTGGACCAATGGACGCGGGTCGACAGCACGCAGACGTCAGTGGAAATCTAACGTCCATCGGCGTCGCTTCCTCCAGACGATTCCACCTCTTCACATGAAACCCGCTATTTACTCTTGAAAATGACAGTAAAAGGAAACTGACATGGCAACCAAGCGGTAAAAAATGAAAGAAAGGAGGGATTGCAAATATAAATAACAGGCAATAAATACTTTCCCTACAAGCCTCCCCACGCCCCTTCTATAAAATCAGCCCTTCGGTCTCCCTCCCTTCCACCCATGAACAGCAAGAAAGAATAGTCTAGTCCGGCCTTCCCTCACAGATTCCCCCTTCTCATGGCTCTCCTCTCCGTCTTCTTTTGAGTTCTCCTTTTCAAGTTTTGCTTCTCTTTTTTTTTAATCTTGCTTCTCCATTAGTTTATGGTGTTCTTGCAGATCTCGGGCTTTTCTTGTGCTTGGTCTTTGGTCTGACGGATGGTTGGATTGGAAGCGGAGCTCCTATCATTCCAATGAAAGGCCCTTTCGCTGGGTTGGTACAGCTGCTCGTTCATGGTTCCCACTAGTCCTATCTCATCACCTGGAGGGTTTATCTGAAAGAGAGGGTGAGATGAGTCATGAGTGGCCTGGTGTTTGGCTTGAGATAGGCTTTGTGGCTTGCATGACCGAGGAGCTGCACCGTCCCCTTGCTGGCCGCTCTTTGGATTGAAGGGAGCTCTGCGTCTTGATCCCACAACGCCTCCTGCTTGCCTGTGTGTAGGTGATGAATAGAATTACAAGCTTAATCTGTGCTGTAACTGCTCGATCTATCTGTTTCACCATATAGTCAATCAAGTACGCTTGTAGATCTCGAACTAATAGGCCATGCAATTTTTTTCTCTTGTTAACCTGAACTTGTTTGTCCAAATCACCTTCGTTTGTTTATTCTGAATATATTCCTCTTGTCCTGAATCAAAGATTCACCCGCTCTCCGGGCTCATCTGTGCTGCTGGATGCTGGCAAGTAAGCACGGTACTTTAAGGTTGCTTTATTCCTTTGCTGGTGAGATGCTGTGTCACCCTTGTTTACTGTTATTCCCTTCGGCTTCTCCCGTGTGCATTTGTGGTGGGGCTCTTGGATCTCGCCCGCGACGTCGTCGTCTCCTCCCCATTCCACTTCCAGCCGCTGGTTGGCCGACCGTTTTCTCGCGCTCTCTTTCCACCTGGCAGATTTGCATCAGGTGCTCGGATTTCTGAGTTCGTGGATCCAACATGTGGTGCCCTCGACCACCTCGTTTTTGTGTTGCCTGTTGATGTCGCTGAGCTTCGCAGCTGAACAGGTATCTGCTGCTTAATCTGTGAAACAACCTATTGGGAAGCGTTTGACTCCTGTTAGGGGCCGCACCTTTGTTTATATGGGCAGGGAATAGCCCCTGCGTGGCTTACAAGATTACCGAGTCCTTATCTGATAGGGTCAAGCAACTACCTCTAGATACATACAACTCTCATCTTGTACAACAGATAGACTAACAAACCTAGCTCGACCCTATCACCAAGATACCCTATCACCAAGATATTCGGGATTACAATGAGGGTAACAAACTCTATCTTAACATTCCCCTTAATCAAAACTTATGTAAGTTTAGATTGCGACAAAAGTTCTTCAGCTTGAACACCGACTGTGCTTTAGGGAACCCGTCAGCAAGCTGATCATGTGTAGAAACAAATCTGATATGCAATAGCTTTCGAGCTACTCGCTCTCGAACAAAATGGTAGTCAACCTCAATATTTTCGTTCTTGCATGGAACACCGGATTTGCAGATAAATACGTTGCTCCCAAATTATCACACCAAAGTGTAGCTGATGGTGAGCTCGCTAACCTTAACTCCTTGAGTAACGTTTGTATCCAAATAACTTCAGCCGTTGCATCTGCCATGGCCTTATACTCAGCCTCAGTACTGGACCTTAGACCGTGCTTTGCTTCCTGGCACTCCACGATATCAAGTTGGAACCCAGAAAGACACAGAAGCCACTAGTGGATCGACAGCCCAATCGGCATCAGAAAATGCACTAATATTCATGGATGGTGACTTACAAATGATCAGACCATACCCCAAGGTTCCTTTGACATACCGCAAGATTCTTTTTACTGCTGTCCAGTGTTAGTTGGAGCATGAAGGAATTGGCATATCTTGTTTACTGGAAATGACAGATCTGGTCTTGTCAGCGTAAGATCTCCTACAATACTCCTGAAATTGGTGGAGTCTTGTGGAGCCAACTTTTCTCCCTCCTCGCTGGATAGCTTCTCTGATGTGGAAAGAGGAGTGGCGACAGGCTTGCAGCAAGACATGTTAGCTCTCTTAATAATATCAGCATCATATTTTTGTTGAGTCATGATAATACCATTCTGAATTTTTTTAACTTCTATACCAAGGAAGTAATTCAAATTACCAAGATCTTTCAAAGCAAAGTCTGTTCTCAAATCTGTGAGCACGGCTTCTACAGCTTTGGATGAGGAACTTGCCACAATGATGTCATCAACATAAACTAGCATGTAAATACTCACACCATTTTTATTGTAATAGAAAAGTGAAGTATCAGCCTTTGAAGAACAGAAACCAAGCTTCTGAAGCTTTGAACTAAGCCTGGAGTACCAAGCTCGAGGAGCCTGTTTTAATCCATACAATGCTTTATCCAATTTACAAACAAGAGGAGAGGTTGACTGTTGTTCATACCCAGGAGGTTGCTTCATGTATACTTCTTCCTCCAGAACACCATAAAGAAACACGTTCTGCACATCCAACTGTCGAAGACACCATCCCCTTGACACTGCAACTGACAAGATAGTTCTAATGGTAGCAGGTTTAACAACAGGACTAAAAGTATCTTCATAGTCAATGCCATAACTTTGTTTAAACCCCTTCGCAACTAGGCGAGCTTTATACCTGTCAATGTCCCCATTTGCTTTTCTCTTGATCTTGTAGACCCATTTACAATCAATCAAATTTTTACCTTTTCCTAATGGAACCAAGTGCCATGTCTTGTTGCCCATTAGAGCATTGTACTCCTCATCCATAGCATTTTTCCAATCCGAATTTGTGAAAGCCTCTGCAAGATTAGAAGGCTCTCCTAATTCTGTTAGACATCCATACCTGACTGTACCATCAGTGTAGGTTTTTGGTTTGCGAATGCCATGCTGGAGCCTGGTGACACGGCGCGGTGCTGCTTCAACTTGTGGTGTGGCCGCATCAGATCCAGGAGCCACAGAAGATCCCGGCGAATCTGTCGCCTGTACGTCGACGCGGTGGGATGGAAGAGATGCGATCGGGGACGCGGCGACCCCGGATTGGCCCGTCGGGTCCTGGGTTGCGCCTGCCAGCCCCGTGGCAGCCTCTGACGCGCCCTGTGTGCCGACCAAGTGCCGCCTGCACCCGACCAGATGCCGTCGCTGACTCCGAGGCTGATGCAGCCTGCTGCGGATCGGTCGCAGGTGGATCTGCAAGCGAATCCACTCCGTGCTCCGTGGCTGGACCTTGGGAACGGATCAAGGGCATTTCCTGCATGAAATAATGCCTGTTTTCCCTGAAACTTGCACCATTTTCGTTAGAATCACAAGGAGTATCGGTCAGCTGGTTTGGTGTTTGCTCCCGTTGATCGGATGGGTTGGCTAAGTGTTCAGGGAGAAGAAGAATTTGATATTTGAGGAGGGCTCCAGCATTGGGATGCAATTTAGAGAATGGAAAGATGTGCTCATCAAAAATAACATCCCTGGATATGTAGACACGTCCAGTGCTAATGTCAAGGCACTTGTATCCTTTATGAAGATTACTATAACCGAGAAAATCACATTGTTTGGAGCGGAATTGTAATTTTCTAGTGTTGTAGGGTCGTAAATTTGGCCAACATGCGGACCCAAACACACGAAGAAAACTATAATCAGGCTTCTTGTCATAGAGACACTCCATGGGTGTTTTGAAACCCAAAAGCTTACTAGGGGTGCGATTGATTAGATATACAGCAGCAATAAAGGCTTCGTCCCAAAATTTCAAAGGCATGGAGGCATGAGCAAGGAGCGCAAGCCCAACCTCAACAATGTGGTGGTACTTGCGCTCAGCCGACCCATTTTGTTGATGTGCATGGGGACAAGACACATGATGGGAGATGCCAATCTTAACAAAGAATTGATCTAATTTTTCATACTCGCCCCCCCAGTCAGTTTGCATGGAAATAATTTTACGACCAAGAGATCGTTCAACAAGGTTTTGAAATTCTTGGAATTTTTGAAATACTTCAGATTTATGCTTAAGCAAATAAATCCAGGTGAATTTGCTGAAATCATCGATGAAACTGACATAATAGTTCTTTCTGCCTACAGAATTAAGAGCGGGCCCCCAAACATCAGAGAAGACAAGCTCTAAAGGGGCAGAAGATTTATTTTGGGACCTAGAATAAGGAAGCTGATGGCTCTTGGCTTGCTGGCAAGCATCACACACTGACTCATGACTACTAGGAGTGGACACACATGGCAATTTATTCCTACTAACGACCTGACGAACAACGGGAGCGGCAGGATGACCAAGCCGACGATGCCATGTGTCCATGGAGGCCTTGGTGGCACTGCACACAACCTTCCTGGGATGGCTCGAGTGGTCAGGGAAGGGGTAAAGGCCACCAGTACATCTGCCTCTAAGGATCGTTCTCTTCGTGACCTGATCCTTAACAAGAAAGAATTGAGGATGAAATTCAAGGTAAACATTATTGCCAGTGGTGAAACGATGAACAGATACTAGATTCTTTTTTGCATCAGGGACATGAAAAATATTGTTCAAGGCAAGAGTTCGATCAGGGGCATGCAAAACACTATGACCAACATGACGAATACTCATACCTGTTCCACTGATGGTGTGGATCTGCCCGCCACCGTGGTACTTCTCACGCATGGAGAGCTTGTTCAGCTCGCTGGTGATGTTGTCGGTGGCGCCCGTGTCGGTGTACCACGCGGTGTCAATGTTGTATGCAGCATGTGCAGCATTGATGTGCTTCTCGTCGGGGACGTAGGTCTCATCAAGGCGATGCCAACATTCAGTGGCAGTGTGCCCCACCTTGAAGCACACCTGGCAGCGTGGGCGCTTGGAGGAGCCACCATTGTTGGAGTTGTTGAACCGAGGGGTGTTGTTGTTGTAGCCCCCTTGGTTCCTGCTGCTGCCGCCGCCGCCGCAGCCGTCACGACCGCGCTGAGGAGCACAACCACTGCGGCCAGTGCCACGACCGCCACCGCCGCGGCCTCGATTGGCCACATTCATAGAGGATTGGGAACCCCCAGTGAACATGGCCAGGCATTGCTTGAAGCTGAGAAGCTGGGACAGTAGATCGGCGAAGGAAGTGTCGTCGGGTTGAGCGAGGACGGCCGTCAGGACAGGATTGTACTCCTGATCCAAACCAGCGAGGATGTACCGCACCAGTTCGTCCTCTCCAATGGGCTTCCCGGCGCACGCGAGATCATCTGCCAGAGACTTCATCTTGGTAGTGTACTCAGTAATGGACATGTTACCTTTCTGAGTTGTAGCGAGTGCAATGCGCGTGTTGATAGCCCTGGCGCGCGAGTGGGAAGAATGGATCTTCTCCAACGCACCCCACACCTCGGACGCCGATTTGTACAGCGCCACTTGAGAAAGCACATCTCGGGTGAGGGAGGAGAGCAGGTAGGCGAGCACTTGCTGATCCTGTGCAAGCCATCTTGCGTACTCCGGGTTGGGCTTGGCGACGTCCTTGCCGTCGGCGCCCTTCTCCTTGATGATCTTGGGAGGGGCGACTTCGGTTCCATCCAGGAACCCTTCAAGCTGGGCATCACGCACAGCTGGGAGGATCTGAACTTGCCAAAGGGCATAGTTCGATCTGGTGAGCTTGTCCGTGATTGGTAGGCAGAGGGGGAATGTTAAGATAGAGTTTGTTACCCTCATTGTAATCCCGAGTATCTTGGTGATAGGGTCGAGCTAGGCTTGTTAGTCTATCTGTTGTACAAGATAAGAGTTGTTGTATGTATCTAGAGGTAGTTGCTCGACATTGGGAAGGGATGGGATGGGTAGATGGATGTTTGTTGGAGGTTAGGCTCTGATACTATGTGAAACAATCTATTGGGAAGCGTTGAACCCCTGTTAGGGGCCGCACCTTTGTTTATATGGGCAGGGAATAGCCCCCTGCGTGGCTTACAAGATTACCGAGTCCTTATCTGATAGAGTCAAGCAACTACCTCTAGATACATACAACAACTCTTATCTTGTACAACAGATAGGCTAACAAACCTAGCTCGACCCTATCACCAAGATACTCGGGATTACAATGAGGGTAACAAACTCTATCTTAACATAATCCTCTGTTGCGTTCTTGGCGCTGAACAGGTACTTGCTGCTGCTGGAGCCGAAGCCATGGGATGTTCTGGACTTTGCTGGGAAGCTGCCACTGAGGACGCCTGATTTTTCTACTTCAAGATTGGCCGTCAAATCCCTGGTCCTTCGTGGCAACCTGTGTATACATTTGAAAATTAATCCTGACCGAGTGTATGTGCTGCACTACACATAGTTTCTGTATGACGTGGTTGTAACAATTCGGTGTCATTGTTAGTCTACTGTGTCGTTCAATGTATGCTTTGTAGTAATTTATTCGTTGTGCATTTTCTTAATAGTAACAGAAAATAAAGAATATGATTGATTATCTCTGGGACGAAGATATGAGATTTGGAATTAATGCATCGTAAGTTGCGTAGTGCCTAGGACGAAATACGGAACCGAATGTCCCTACGTCCTGACCACGTATCTTAAGTGGATGACCTAGCTGTTTATACTTGTATGACGAAGCTTGATTCACGATTCTTTTGCAAACTTTATGTATTCATAATTCATAATAATTTGGGACAAGCATTGTAAGATATTTTTCCAATTTGGAACGTGCAATAGTTCTATGAATATCATCTATGCGGTGTAATGGTTAAGGAGAGATACTAATCTATTGTGCATAAAGACAGTGAACTAGTTTGATCGTGTTGGCTATGGATGAAGTTGTAAATTGAAAGTTCTTATAATAGGGGGTTCATTTTTGAGCTTTTCTGTATTCTAGGCAAAAGCATAAGCAGGGATAGTAACTATTAAAATTTAATTTAAATCAATAAGTAATTGTGGAAGTCAAAACAGAAAGTTCTTAAACCTGGCAAGCTTTTCCGTATTTTAGGTCATAACATAAACTAGAGTTGTAAAAAAATAAATGATCCAAAAGGGATACAAAAGTGAAAGTAGAAAGTTCCCAAAACATGGCTCGGTTTTAAACTTTCCGTATTTCAAGCAAAGTAAATGGAATGATAAAATGAATAGAAAGTTCTCAAAACATGGCTCGGTTTTAAACTTTCCGTATTTCAAGCAAAATAAATGGAATGATAAAATGAATAGAAAGTTCTCAAAACATGGCTTGGTTTTAAACTTTCCGTATTTCAAGCAAAGTAAATGAAATGATAAAATGAATAATTATGAAAGTGAAAACCGAAAGATCTTAAAACCCGGGTTCGTTTTTAAGTTCTCCGTATTTTTGGCTACAACGTAGACGTGAATGGTAACTGTAAAATGAAAATAAAATAACAATTAACAAATATGGAAGGTAAAAGAAAATTGATTTATTCTCATCAAATGGTTTTTGATGACTAGTTGATGTGGAGAAGACTCACGGTGTTTGTGCTTAAGGTTATGGGCTTACAAGTATTTCAAAGATCTGATTGTGTTTATAATGTGGTTACAATGACATAATCCACACGTTTTGAAACATGTATTTTAAGATTTTTCATTCTTCCGAGTTTTTCAGTTGGGAATTTTAGGGCTGAGCTTGGTCAAAGGAAACTAGACCCAGAAAAAAAAAACAACCCCCGCCTGAGCTCAATTTGACAATGTAACATAATTATTTTCAAACTGATGAAAAATAATGGTAAGCCCGAGCTCAGCTCATAATTCGAGCCCAACCGGCAAATATTCCAATGAGCTGCGGGTGTGGGTGATATTTTTTACCCTAATAAGACTAGGCTTCTTTTATGTCCCATTGAGCTCGGACTAGCCTAAAAAATGCTAACGTCTAGAGTTATCTATTGGCGATGGGAATGGTGGTTACGACCCACTCTTATAAATTGATTTACCAATATCGACACTATATGAAGCAATTTCTGATATGAGTCTAATGATGCTAAAGTTTATCTTGCAATCTACATAATTTATATTAAATGCTCATTAAGATTTTAACGCTTGAATATCAAATACTCCACCTATTTTCAAACTATAAGTTATTTTTTAGTTTTGTTCTTAATCAAACTTCTCTTATTCTAACCAAGTTTTGTAGAAAAATATATTTTTATAGTGTGTCTATTTGATATTATTATAGATGTTAATATATTTTTTATAGACATGATTAAGATCAAACATATTTAACTTGTGATGATTTTTTCTTGAAGTGGTCTTGCGATAAATTTCGAACCCCCGCACCGCACCAGGCCAGGATTTTTTCGGATTTTTCTTTAAGAGGAGCCTCAAGCTTCTGTGGATTACGGTGGGATGATGTTCCTATCACTTTGCACTTAGTAGACGTGTGTGTATATGTTGTAATTTCTAGTTAGATAGAGAGTGTGTGTGGTGTGAGTTTAGATAATACAGCTTGTTCTAGGACGAGGTTTAAAAACAAACAAGACGAAGATGCAAAGCATATATAGTTGAGAATTTGAGATGTACACATGGAAATGGAATGCGTACGCGCATCCCAAGCGTGCCCATTACTTCACCACAACTCTCCAAGCAAGCTACAGTTCTGTGCATGTGGAATGCTTCGGTATTATACAACGTAGCGTATAAGCGAAGCCTGCCATGCTAGACCAGAGTGTTTTCTGCTTGGATGTTAGCAGATGCTAACTTGCGGCCGTCGCCGGGCGAGGTTCTTCGTCAGACCTCCGCCGTCCCCGCTGCTCCGGCCGCGCCGTGCGTCGTCGTGCTGTTGTTGGGCCGACGACCATGGTATCCTGTGTGCCATGAAGTTCTTGCCCACTGGTATACCAATATAACAACATAAGGAAAATTATTTAAAAAAACAACAACAACATAAGGAAATAAAATAAAAGTAGCTTAAAATCAACATGAATGGCGGACGCCGCCATGAAGACGACTGTATAAATGTAGGGCAAGCTGAAAGCGAGATTTCGAACGAAATTTGTAAACGAAAAATATCATTCTTGCCGTTGACGTTGCGCGAGACTTTACTATTGAGGCAGCATATGGAAAAGGCAATAGCATCTCTAGAATACACGTCAAAAGGACCGAAGACACGTCACTACCAAAGATAATAGCATCCTTTTGCTAAGGATGAGATCGACTGCTAAAGCTCAGCAAATCCCACGTGGAATTTTCTAATGATGAAACAAATCCGTTCTCGAAATCTCAAATAGCACGATTTGAAGTTTCCCTCTTTCATTATGCTCTCTGTATATATGGAGATAATGTGCCGTAGGTTTCCTCCTGTATTTCTTATCTGATGAATCTGAAAAACATAAAGAGGGGAATCTTACGTCGACGTCGGTTCCACTGATCCATGCCTTACCAAAAAAACTCTCATTTATTCTGGGAAACATAGAAAAAGGAAACTGACCTGCCCTGCAGCCCTGCCAGCCCAACGGTAAAAAAAAGGAAGGGATGAATTGCAGAGGGCAGGAATTGAAAACCTTCCCTTCAAGCTACCCTCGCCAGCTCTATAAAAGCACACCCTCCCTCCCCCAGCAATCGTCATCCTACCGTCAATAGTTTCAGCTCCTCCACGGCCTTTCTTGATCTCCTTCTCTTCGATTCGATCTGTTTTGCATACTAGCTCTGTTTGGTTCTGATTTGAAGCTTCTTTTTTTTTCTAGCGTTAGCTAAGATCTATGATGCTGATGCCATGGTCCTGTGGTGTTCTTGGCCTGAGTTTGATGCTCACTAGCTGCTGCTTGGATTTGAAGCGGAGCTCCCTTCCTTCCAATGAAGGGTCGTTCTGAAGGGTGGTACAGCTGCTCGTTCATGGTTCCCACTATCCTATCTCATCGGCTTTGAGCGAGAGAGAGAGAGAGAGAGAGAGAAAGAGATTGTGAGATCCTGTGAGATGATTGGCTTGAGATAGGCTTGTGGTTTGCATGGCCGAGGAGCTGCATCGTCCCCTCTCTGACCGCTGTTTGGATTGAAGGGAGCTCTGCATCTCGATCCTCCCGTGTTGTGCGTATTTATTTGCATCCATCTGACAGTCCCCGTCGATTGCTCCGTTCCATCCCTGCCATGGCTGCTATTTTTTACATGCTTGTGCTGCATCTTCTGACTCTTGCTTTGTCCAGTTCAACATGTATGTTGTCCAGTGGTATGGTAGATCAAAAGGTATACCAGCAAACCATTCTTTATTTTTTTATATTAACCCCATGATGAGCTTGCTTTGTATTGTTTGTTATCTGTTGTGATGGCCGGATCCAAGATTCAGCCGCAGCTTGGGCCTTGTCAGTGCTGAGGCATGTTGGCCTGGTGGCTGGTGAGACTTGTGCCACCGCGTGCTGTTTCATCTTTCATTCTTGAGTTCAGGGCGGTGTGCTTTGAGGGCGGTGTGCTTTGCTCTTGGTGCTGCAGCGCTGAAGAGCAGACAGATGTAGCTGAAGAAACCGAGTCGGCCGCGTGTTGTGTTCCATCTGCAAGCCCGCAAACAAGATCCAATCGTCGTGTCTAGCGACATGTCTATGTACAGGCTGCAATTGATTGTATGCGCTCTAGGATTCTTGCTGTAATGTTCAGTTCAGTCTGCCACCCGTTGGCCTCTGCCTCTGCAGATGCTACATTACGGACCTAAAGGGCTGTACATGCTCCAAAACTTGTACTTGATTGCAAAACTTTGTGTAAGGAGATCCGTCTTCTGAATGCACACATACGTTCATTTTGAAGTTGTCTCCTTGCACATCTGTGCTCGTGTATACATGAGTTACAATTTCGAATAATATATAATTAAGCAGGTCTGCAGTGCTCGATCCTCTCTAGTATACTCTCTCCAGAGAAGGTCGCGTGCAAGCAGAAATCTGCGCATTGTATATCACGTGCCATCTGGTTGATACTTGATACTCTTTTCAACCACATCTGCGTAGATGTGGTGGATACTGCTGCTGCTGTAGGCAAGGTAGCTCTGGATTCAGGGCCCCATCCGTTACGGGCCGTTGGGCTGGTCTCGTCGCCCGTTGCTGGGCCGGTCGAGCTACGAAGCTGTGTCGTGCAGGCAAAAAGGCCGGACATATGGGCCAGCGGCTCGGCGCGTGCTGGGCCGCCGTTGCATTTGTCCGGTCCCCTCGGCCCCTCGTCACAATGGGTCAGGGGCGGAAATAAGAAGGCTAAGAAGAAAAACAAAAGGAACTACGAAACGCATGCAGACATGGAATGGAAGGGCTGCCATGTCGCCTTGATGCTGAATTGCTGATCATTAGAGGTCGGTGTCAACACAGTGAATGAACGTGTAGAATAATATTTTTTCACTGGTTTTGGAAGACGTTAACACGTAGCTCCGCCCCTGTCGTGGAGGGCACGTGCCTTTACTCCTTTTGAGTCAAAGCTTGTTAGTACAGTGTATTTCCACTTTAGGAGCGACATCGGTTCTCGAGTCCGAGGGGCTCTACATACGTGTACATATACAACATTATTATTTGCACAAAAGGCATTATTCGTGGAGAAACAAAGAGAAATTAATTATGATTGACTAATGATGATTCATCAGAGAGATTAGGAACGGTTGGGAAATGGGAATGACGACAGCTTCTCGAAGCTTACTCGCTCAGGCCTTTAGCAAGCCTATTCTTTGCTTTGTGCGAAAGGCCGGGCGGCCAGTTGGCTACCCCGGTCCGGTAGCGTCGCGCCCCAACAGGTTCTGAGTTTGATTCTCGCTGTGCTCGCCGCGAGGCTTGGCCCTCTCGGGCATGGGGCAGGGTTCGGGGGTTTTCTTTACCCGGGTAAGCCGGTGTGGCTTCCTCTTAATGAAAAAACGGTGGGGCCGTTTCCTCCCCGGGTAGAGTTTTTTTTATTCTTTGCTTTGTGCTTCCTGCGTGTTTGGACGCGACCTTTACCACCGGTCATGTGGTGGTTAACGCGGTGATTTAACATAATCCACTTGCGTACAGACCAGGCGCTATGGATACTTGCCATCGGCGTTCTGGAAGGCTAGCTATTAGCTTGCTTAACAATTTAGGCAATGTATTGGAAAAAGAAGCTTATCTCCTCTAATAAAACAGCCGCCACAGGACCGGACCAAAAGACGTCACTGCCAACGCTCAGATACCCCCACGTGTGAATGGGTGATTCTTCCCATAAAAAAAAATGCAGTTCTCAAATAGCACGAAATGAACTTTCCCTCTTGTTGCATCATGCTATATACATGCAGATGTTTGTTCTGCTTACCATATACTAGTACATTTGAAATAAGCCAGTAGCCATCCGTTTCGTCCTGTTTTTTTTTACGGCCTCTGATCTGAACGAAAAAAAATATAAGAAGGGGATCTTGATCTTAATTACTCCGATCCATGCCATACCAAAAAAACTCATCACTAATCTAAGGAAATGTTGAAAAAGGAAACTGACAAGCTGCCGGCCCAACGGTGCAGAAGGTAAGCAAGGGTCTGAATTAAGGAAGGGACGATGAATATAATCCCATACGGCAGGCAGGAATTAAACACCTTCCGAGTAAGCTCCCCTCGCCCGCTATATAAAACGACCACCTCCCTCCCGAAATCATCTACCGGCAACAACAAGAGAAGAGAAAAACTGTTTTAGATTTGTAGATGTAGATGTAGATAGATGTAGATGTAGATGTAGATAGAAGAAGAGAAGATCAATTCGTAGGTAGAAGACGGAAGAGTCAACCTGCTCCCGCACGGTTCTCTTTGTCTTCTCCTGTTCTTCCGTTTTGCATAGCTTGATGAAGCGTTTTCTTTTGTTATTATTAATCTGTGCTCGGGTTGATAATCTAGATGGTTGGATTTGAAGCGGAGCTCCCTTCAAGCCGATGAAGGGTCGTTCGAAGGGTGGTACAGCTGCTCGTTCATGGTTCCCACTGTCCTATCTCATCGGCTTTGAGAGAGAGATTGTGAGATCGAGCTAGCGAGATGATTGGTTTGAGATAGGCTTGTGGTTTGCATGACCGAGGAGCTGCATCGTCCTCTTGCTGACCGCTCTTTGGTTTGAAGGGAGCTCTACATCTTATCCTTCCGTGTTATGCGTATTTGCATCGGTCTAATTGTGATGCCCCCATTAATTGCTTCCTTCGTTCCTTACCTCTCTTGTCTGTTACATTTTTTTGTTATTGCTATAATCAAGTAGTAGATCATGCACACCAGCAAAAGTTCTTGTTATTGCCGTTCCTAACCATGTGGATCGCCTTTTTTTTTGTCCTTATGGATCCAAGATTCAGCAAAAGTTCCGTACTGAAGCATGGTGGTTGGTGACACTTCTGTCACCTCGTGATGTTTTGTTTTTCTTCTCGTTTCCTCGCGCAAGTGCCTTCCAAGATCTGTGTTTGCAGCTCACTCAAGAAGCCATCCCTGCGTTCATCAGGCCGGTGTGCTTTGAGGTGCAGGTGCTGTGCTACAGCCTGAAGCCTTTGGACTTGTACTTGCAGTGGTGTTCGGTCAGAGGTGCGGTGCCGCGAGTAGTGCCACCAACTGATCGATCCGTTGGCCTATGCAGATGCAACATTACGGACCTACATTGTATATCGATGCTCCAAAAAAATTTCATGAGAGCGAAAGCGACAACAGCGAGGAGTTTCATTTTGTCGGCATAATTTTGTCAAATAGTGAAACACGATCAATCATTTAAGAAGTAATCTACTTTGGATAACTAGCATCCAGTGGCGGATGCAGGATTAGAGGCAAGGGGGCTGAAACAATGGAGATGTTGATTTGTGTGAAAATTTAATGGTGATTTGATGCTTTTGCTACAGTGTTTTACGTGTAATTAGGGGAGCTTAGGGGGAGCTGGAGCCCCCCTAGCCCCCCTGCTGGATCCGCCGCTGCTAGCATCTGTGGTTGTACCTCATTACTCACTAGTAAACACCATGTTTGTGGCGACTTGTGTCTTGGTAATGAAGTTTTTTCTTCCAATATCACGACATGCACGGCGACTAATTATGTTCTGTTGGCTGCTTTTCCATCCAATCAATAGTATTTTTCTCTCACACCAAACCAGCCACCAGCCAGCAGTAATTTTCTCTCACAATCAATCTGGCATAGTGTGTGTGCACGTGAGCATTTGTTTTTACTATATCTTTTTTAAAAAAGAGAGAATATCAATCACCTTGTTATTATTGTTTCTAGCAATATCAAGCTTACACACACATATTCAAGATAATATTTGGGCGCGCGTGATATATACATAATACATGTCGTCGTCAGATATATAACGAACGAAAGAATAGGATCATCGTGTCGTCAGATTTGATCAGTGGTGCAGATTGGAGATGATCGCCCGTGAAGCATCGAGGAGGTGGGAGACGAGGGCGAAGGCGGAGGCCGGCACTGCGAGCACGAGCACGGCCAGGATCCCGACCCCGACGCCGGGGCGGGAGCTCACGAGGAACGCCTGGAGCGCGCCGACGAGGTCGCAGACGTCGGCGTCGTAGGTGCCGTACCACTCCTTCTCCCACGCCGCCCACTCCTCGGGCGGCTCCCAGTTGCGCTCCGCGGCGCGCATCTCGTGGATCCGCCGGCGCAGGACCACCATCCCCTCGTCCACCAGCCCGCCGCCGCCGCCGCAGCCGAACTCCGCCTCGTCGCGGCGGGACGACGAGCAGCGGCAGCGCGCGGCGCGCGGGGGCGACGACGACGCGGCGGCGGGTTTCTTGATGGCGACGACCGGCAATACGGGCGGCGACGGACGGCGGCCGGACCGCCGGCTGGCTGCCGCGCCGGGACGGCCGGCGGCGGCGGGGAGTTCGCAGCTCGCGAGTTGCATTTTCGCTGGCCGGATTAGTTCGAGATCACCGGCGATCGAGTATGCGTGTCACGGAAGATCAGCTTGATGCGTGTGACGACTTGGATTTGGAGTGGAAGCGCAGCGGAGAAGCGAGGGATCGACCACGCTGCACGCGACTCTAGCTGGGAGCCATTTGGTGGGCGAGCTACCATTATATAGGCGCTGGCTGGCTGCTGGCCGGCCGGCGTCGGGCTAGCTCGCGGGCCGCGGCAGGTGACGAGAAGATGGCGCGCATGTTCTTGTCCCTCTCGCGCGGGGGCGCGTGGGGGGCGGCGCCGGCGCGTGGCCAGGTCGTGCCGTGCGGGTTGCCGTTGGCTCGCGGTCAAGCGCTGGGTGGGAGTGGGACCCGATGGCCGTTGCAGTTGCCTACCTGGCAGCTGGTCGGCACGCACGCATGATGTGTACGGTGACGTCGACCCACACGCCAGGCCAGGGCCAAGGCGAGCGGCGGCGGCGGGGCGCAGGAAGGCAGCAAGTGCGGCGGCGACGGTGCCGGCGCGTGGCGCCGCCGGGAAACCCGCCCCGGGCGGGGGCGGCGTGCGCGCGAGTTTTACGGCACGAGCTGGATCGTGGCGGTAACGGTGATTAATTTAATCCACGAGCCCAGATCGATCAGGCATACCATCCATGCGTCGCCGCTGCCAACTACGATTCGGTTAGGGCAAGTTTAAAAATAGAGCAAGAGCTTGATTTTTAGTCAAATTGTAAGAGCTAATCTAGAGTATACAATAAATGATTTCTTATTTGTCTATATAAAAATTATTTATTTCATGGTCTATCTTCTTTTTTCTAGTCTTTTAATGTATAGCTCATAATCTGCATATGCCTCCATATCCAGCTTGGTGATTGCATAAGAGCCTCTCACCTCTGCTCTCTTCCTCACATCAGTATTTGCTCAACTGCAAGTTAATTATTGTACTTGAACTTAGGTCCTGTTTAGTTCGCACCCCATAAACCCCGTAAACATAAAAAAACCGTCACATCGAATATTTCGACACATGCATGGAATACTAAATGAAGTCTATTTACAAAAACTTTTTGCATAGATGGGCTGTAAATCGCGAGACGAATCTAATGAGCCTACTTAATCCATGATTTGCAACAGTGATGCTACAGTAACCATCCGCTAATTATTGATTAATCATGGATTAATTAGCATCATTAGATTCATCTCGCGATTTACAACCCATCTGTGCAAAAAAATTTATAAATAGACTTCATTTAGTACTTCAAATTAGTAAAATTCTAACACAAATTTTTTTTTTGCCCTCAAACTGTAACAGGGCCTTAGTTTCGACGCGGAATCCATCAACGCCACCATTTAATTCTCTGCGCGTCGTCCCTGCCTACGAGCGAGTCCAAGCTGCTGGCTCTGATGCTGTTCCGGTCCGGTCCGGTCCGGTCCTGGACAAATAAACGGGCCGGTTCGTTGACATCGTCGGCCGGCGGGCTAAGCCACGGGCCGGCCGGTCGACGTCAACCAGTGCGGCCCGATCCTGCATGCGCGTGCGCGAAACCTAGTTGCCTACGCTACGCATCGCACCGCAGAAACTAGACGCAAACGCGTCTCACAGTAGGGAGCACTTGCGCCGGCAATGGAGCCGAAGGCGCCAAGTGAACGGCCGGCCTGCGGCGGCGGCGGCCGATCTCTCGCGGGCGACCACCGAGTGCTTCCTAGCTAAGGAAGAGCTGTCAGGAGATTCCGATCTTCAGTTCTTCTCGATCGGCTGATCAGCAATAATATACTACTAGTGGAGTGGTTCAATTCATCTCATCAGGTGGAGTGGATCAATGCAATGACAGCGACAAATCAAAGAGGAAGCTTCGTCTTAAAGAAAACAGATAAGAAAAATGGCGACCTGACCTCCCCGGCCGGCTAATAAAAGAAAGGAAAGCTTGGCTCTGGTATTGTTTGGGTGATGGGCTGATGGCGATGCTCACTAATCTCAACATTTGCCGACAATCTATATGCTTTGATAGCCGTGCTGTGATGGTATGTAGTATGTGTTTGTTTGAACTCCCTTTCGTTTTAAATTATAATTTGTTTGAGTTTTTATTTACCCCAAGTTTGACCACTTGTATTATTCAAAAAATTGTGCAAAATGCCACTTCTTTTGATGTAGCTTTTTTTACTAATAAAATCTCTTCAAAAATGATTTAAATTTCAAATTTTGAATAAGACAAGTGGTCAAACTCAGGAGTTAACAAAGTCAAACAAATTATAATTTGGAATGAAGGGAGTAGTGAAAATAGAGAAATAGGAAAAAATATGTTGATCTTTTAAATATGTCTAGGGGTATTGTGCAGACGCTTCTAAAATTTTAGATGGAATTTTTTTAAAAAAGAATAAAAGAGATAAGTGTCACACAGTTCTTTTTTTGTGGCATAAAGGCCGATACATCTGAAATTGCCAGGTTTATTGGCCGGAAGTAGGGCGCGGCGTTGCCCGATCCATGATGGTGCGTCGTTTCCATGCTTCTTCCCTCCCAACGCGGTGAGCTGACGGCAACGTAATCGAGTGTGGTTTTTTCATGGCACTTCCGTTCGAATCGGGCACCGTTTTTGGTTCAGGTTCGTGCAGCCGACTCCATCGATCCATCGCTTCCTAGCCGCAGTTTTTGAAACACAGCATCTGCTGTCTGCTGACGCATAACCTGTGGGTTTCTTTGAAATCCCGCTGGTTTTTGTTTGAAGGATCGATCACCGACGTGCGTGCTGAAGTCGAACTTGGGGACATGGCTTCCGTCAGCATGAAGTCGATCGCAGGTTCATAAAAAAAAAAGAGCAGCCAGAGCCCAGAGGCGGGAGAGGTCATCTCTGAAAGTCTGAATTGAAAGGGATATCGTTTCCTTTTGGTTCCTTCAAAACTGAACAATCTCTTTTATTCAAAAAAACTGAACAATCTCTGGTTGCATTACGACTATGGAATTTCCTCCAAGTTTCCTCCGAACGATATGGGGAAAAATGCATATTTTATCGTGTCTTTTTTTTATGTCTTGTGCGTGCGGAAATCACGGGCTCTGGTTGACATTGAGCCCATCCCTGGCTTTATATATTCAAACATTGTCACAACATTTTTGTTTATGATTTATGAGTGAGAGCAAGAGAATTAGTGAATGGCTATTGATTCTGATGGGAGTTGGCATCATCTCGCAGTCAAACATTTGAATACTAAAAAGAAAAATCTGAATTCTACAGAACCTTCCATATGGTCGCACGTTCCATCTCGCTTCTGTTCGCCGGTGTCAAGTTCAAAAGTTGTGGTGCTATCCGACGAGCGACGACTGCATTCGCAATATTTTTTTTCCAGAAAAGATGACTACATGACTGTATCAGCTGGGAGCAGAGGGAATGGTCGTTATTTGGATCTCCCAACCTGGAACAAAAAAAGATGGGTTTCCAGAACGGCCAAAAAGGTAAAAAACAACTGGGAAGACTAACTCTGCAGAATTGCCATTCAACTCGATACAGCTTCTGTGGAAAAAGCAACAGTGCTGCTACTTTTTGTTATAGTTCTACGCCTAAACTCGTTTTGAATGTCTCGAATTTAGTATGTTACCATGTAACGCTTTACACTACTAGTCCAAAATTGGAGTACAGATATGGCAAGGAAAATGCGGGCGTTCAAAGTCCAAAACCAATCTTGGGTGGAGGGATTATCCATCTCCCCCAAATTTTGAAGCAGATTTCACTCGGAGTTGCATCAGAGATCGTGATCTGTCAACGCTAAAGAATCTTCTTCATATATCAATCAATCCGGGCATCCGGCTGCAAACGAACTACGCACAAATCCACAATAAGCTAGTGTATGTACGAGGGGCACATTTGCCCAAAGGACCCCAGAAAAACACAGGGCCTGACTGGCTGACTCGATCAAGCTACGTGCTGCACGGACTGCAGGACGGCCTCGGCCACCATCGCCAGATGGTGCGCCGCGGCGGCGGCGGAGACCGGCACGCTGACGAGCACGAGCGCGGCGGCGGCGATGGCGACGCTGGGCCTGGTGCCCATGAGGGCCAGCTGCAGCGCGCCGACGAGCCCGGACACGTCGGCGACGTAGGCGGGGTAGTAGCGCTTCTCCCAGGCCGCCCACTCGGCGGGCGCCTCGTAGTTGGTCTCCGCCATCCGCGCCTCCCGGATCCGCCGCCGCAGCACGGACATGCCCTCGTCCACCAGCGCGCCGCCGTACTGGCCCCGCCCGCCGCTCGTGCTCCGCCGGAACGCCGCGCAGCACGCCGCCGACACCGGCGACTTCCTCCTCGCCGGTAGCGCCGGGCCGTGGTGGCGCGCCCCGCGCCGGAGCGCGCCCGGCGTCGTCGCCGGGAGCGCTTGCGGGAGCGAGAGGGAAGATGCGGCCATGGCGAATCGGCTCAAGAGCTGGTTGATCTTTGCACCTCAGGCAAGAAACGGAGCACTTTGCAGTTCACAATCACAATCTACAGCAAGGGGTCGAAGGCAAGAAGAACCAATCAAAGCTGATGGATAGGGGAAAGAGGAATCAATCGAAGCTGATGAGATTTTTTGAGCCCAAATGGGCGGGCATTTATAGCCACCGGGGGGCTTCACGCGTCTGAGGCAGACGGAGCATTAGTTTAAGCGCGCAACCGCGTGATTAGTCCTAGCTCCAGCCAATCGGAGGCCGACGCGTGGATCGATCAGGCCATAAGAAAACAGTGCCACTACCAGTGCTGGTACTTTGGACGGTGATCTGGAAATAGTATAATCGCATCGGCATGGCCCAGGCAATCATGAACAGAAACAACGCCTCTGCTGCCGCCTCGAATCATTGAGCTGACCTCAACTGTTAACGTAGAAAACTAATCTGGGCGGCGGATTGTATATTGCTTCGTCCATACTGCTGGAATCATCCTCGCGTGGCCAGATGCTGCGCAGAAGCAGGGCGGTGCAGCTTCCTTCTGGTAAACAAGACAAGGGTTAAATATGAAGGGAAATTAGATGGTAAAATAAAATATGGCCTCGACTGGAAACGGATTTGTAATTTTGATGGCTGCATTTTTTTCCCAGGTAATTTTAATGGCTGTTGATCAATGGAACAGATCGTGCAGAAATTTGGGTTAAGGCATGGTCAAGGAGATATTAGCTTATGTTTCCTGATATAGCTACCAATACCTGTTACACTATCGTTCAGTAGGATTTGGTGTATTTTGTATGCCACCAATGTGTTTTAATGCAAATATAAGGTACAGAATATCCTTTTGCTTATATTTGAACGAGGTTATAGGAGTTTCAGGAGATACTAGCATATGTTCCATGCCTCCACTAGCAATTCTTCACCAGTTCTGCCTGAGTCCTATGAAAATATGCATGTGGGATTGCTTCAGGATTTGGATTTGAAACAACAAGGGCCTAAGGTGGGGTTTTAAGTTATCAATGCAATCTAAACAAGTATCCAACAATATGCGATGATCAACTAAACTGTAGCAATGTAAGAGAGGTATGACTTCACATACGTGGCTAGCAAGGTTAATCTCAGTGAGCCGTATAGACTGTCGAGCTAATCAAATTGTTGGTGACAACTATCCTCATGCCATTTCTTGACAACAACAGCAAACAATAGAGTGGCCAAACTCTGATAAGAAACTCTTACCAGGGTGACATAAAAGCAGCAGAGATAGGAAAATAACTAAGAATGGAAAGGTACAGGATCCTAAGACTCATCGTTGACTATGATTACGTTGCTAATTACGTCATGTTCCCAGAGACTCTTTTTACTGAATTAGGGCCATTACAAGAAATGATTGATGCAAAGATGCCCTACCTTATTTTATTTTTTGGACAAGTCTCCGATGAGATGCTTATTCCACCTGCTGCTTTTGTTGATCTTCTTCCAGTGGGGGCAGGAGTGGCTGATACTTTGGTCTATTTTTCTTCAGAAGAAGGTAGGTTGACCAGTACCAGAACATTAGAATCCTACCCTGTGCAACCAGCGTATCAGCAATACGAATTCCTCCTAATGAAAACCTCTCCAGGGCCTGCCACATAAAAGTAATGCATCAAAACTATAACAATTTCTTCAAACAAAATTATAAAATGTTTATGGCACTTGTTTCGAACTAAAAAAATAGAAAACGGTAGGTTTACCAATATCATCAATTCAATATATAGTTTTTTTTCCATAAAAAGTAAATAAGCAGTATAATTTGAAGTTATCGTGGAGTTCAAAATTAACCACAATCATTCTATTTATTGACATCAGACGACATAAGCCATTTCTTTTAATATAGATAACAAATTTTGAGGCTAAGTGATTTTCCCTTGCATTTGACCAATTTTTATTTGTATTTGTTAGGGTAACAATTGTGTTTCTGGAGACTAATCAATACCTGTTCACCAGTTTGAATGTCATAGGAATGTTGTTGCTCAAACTGCAGACCTTTGAACTCATTAATACAAAGCCCTTGAAAGGCCCTGAAAATTAATGACAAAAGAACAAAACCCAGTTGTTAGTATGCTCACTATGCTAGACCCATCTAGGTATCACAAGAATAAATGAAGAATACCATCTAATGAGCGATATTCTTGGGATCCACCGAAATATGACTGGAGTATTGTCAGGGTTAACATAGTATCCTCCAAAGACAATAAACACTGTCATAAGGGATGGGCCAAGAGCCATTGCAGCTTCAGTTGTAGGAGCCATTGCTCCAACAGTGAGGCCCATCGCTGATGCAGCAAATGACTCTACAGTCACAATACCACAGAATTTGGCGAATCTGATGCAGAGTTTGAAATATTCTTTAGATAATCATAAGCAAAACTGTCATAAATATGCACAACATGATTCTGAGCATTGCCAGATAAGATTCAGAGTTACACTGACCTAGAAAATGTAGGATGGAGTTTAGCCATTGGATAAAGAATCGATCCAAATATCAATGGAAATGCTGCTCCAATGGGAATCTCAGCCAACAACTTGGATGAAAGATATGGTCCAAGCGCATAGGAACCTTTTGCACGTTCTCTGTCAACTATAGTCCGTTCTTTTGGGAAAACACCCACAGTCTTTGTCAGTGCAGCCATAGCTGTGTTTATGGCAGCCACCTTAACTCAAATAATGAAAAGCAAAAAGATCAAACTCGAGAAATGTTATACAATCGAAACAATATACGAGAACCTAGAAGACAATGAGTATATCACATATATCCTGAATGCAAATTATGTACAAACTAGCAATTCAACTCGAGGAGTCATCAAGGTTCACAATATATGCTACCTGAAGCAGTCCCATCCTATCTTGTATGGACGTTTGAGATTTCCCCATTCGCCAGAACACCGATCCAAATATAACTGCTGAAGCAACAGACATTCGTGCTCTCACTTTGTTTGTTGGTCCATCACGAAAAGCCTGAACACAAAAGGCCCTATGCATCATAAGAAGCAATCGATGACAAGAGATAGTCAAGCTTCACCCAAACACGTGTACTCAACTGTCTGCAAATGTCTTACAGCTATGCAAGTACCAGATTTCAGGTTCTGAAAATTAATGCTTCTCCAATCTCATTATTATCATGGGTTTACTGTCCCATTTATTTCATGTGAACAATAAACTGTCTATCACAGAAAGATCAGAATTAAGTAATGGGTGGATGTTACAGATATTTTAAGGTACAGAATATGAAATCACAGTCAACTCAAGTCATATGCTAAACAAGAAAATTCTGAGTTGGTAGTCTACAAAGTTAAATTACTAGGCTAAAATCAAATGTCAAAAAGGTAACTCAAACACAAAAAGATGAAAGTGTCCACTTGTGTCAAGGCAGCAATAGAAAAAGAAATAATCAACGTAAAAAGGTGAAGCTGGGAAACACAATGAAAACAGAGAAATTTATTGAGATGAACCTGCATCCATGCTCGCTTAAAAAGCAACCGAAATTGCCTCCACCAACCACCCCTTTGCTTCATGCTAGACTTCCATACAACTTTGGCAGAAAATTCAGATTCCTGTGGTTTTGCAATTGAATCGTTACATTCAGTGACCAGAGCTTTATTCGAAAACGTCTCAATGAGGTTCTCAATCCTCTTTTGCGATGATTGCACACTTTCAGCTGAACCATAATCAACGGAAATGAGATCAGCCAAGAACTCAGCAGGGTTCATATGATCTGGACACTGATACCTGATAAAGTATCAAAATTTAATTTATTAATGGTCCATAATAACAAATCTAAGATAAAACAACATGACATAGCAAAAAAAAACAGTCGCCTTAAGTAGACAAAGAGGCCAGAAGCATGCTGCATGGCATAAACAGGTAACAATCAGCCGTTTAAAGTTCTAGCATAGTTAATATTAAATCTTGATTGTTACAATGACAAAGGATGAATGTAATAAGTGAGTCAAAGTATTAGTTTTATTGAGAAAATGCACACGTGATGCCTAATATATTGTTTTGTTATATTCAAAATAAAATAGGTTTGAGTAAGAGTGTTTGTTCACTGTTCAGGATAAAAAAAAGGTGAATTATTTATTATGCACGACCAGGCAAGTAAAAAGGCGAGCACACAAAAACATGCAGGGCAAACATTCAACTCATGCAGAAATCATGATAATTCATACTTAAGAATATATCAAGAAAGACTGAAGGAATGGGAAGGGTATAGCATAACAACCCTAATGATGAGAAGTATGTTAGAGGTTCTTCTTTTGCAGGCCCCATGTATACAATTTCTCCCTCTGACAGTAGTACAATGTCATCAAATTTGCCATAGACTGAACCTCTTGGCTGATGTATAGAGCAGATAACGGTGTGCCCATCCTCAGCAAGCTGTCTAAGAGTCTCCATGACCTTCTCTGCTTGGAAGGCATCAAGGCCTAAAAGAAAAATCACGAAAATGCAAAAATTTATAACTTCACATTTGGCATTTCCATCTTGTCAAATGGCCAAATAGATCTTGATGGCTAATTTTTAAAATGGACTTCTAAATTTTATGCTAGCTCCCATGGATATACAAATAGAAAGACTGTAGAACATTCAACAATAGGATTGAGTGGCCATGTCTCAAGATGATTAGAGAGGAACAAAGTAACTCTGAATAAATAACAAAAAACATATGATGATATGATGCAAAACACTAGTCAAAGAAGTAATATTTCGGTTAAAAAAAGTAAGTTAAGCTCTTTACGATTCACATTTACATATTTTGAGCATCTTCAACAAAAATGTTTATGATAATACCGACAATTTATTTTCATATGATCTGGGGATCATATATTAGAGGAATTGTTGGATTTGTAAGACGTGATAAAATAAAATAGAACATATAGCTACATGCAAAAAGTTTCAGGCCTAAATTCAAGCCATAGTAAGTGATGAAGAGAAGCCTTGTTCAAGTAAGGAAGGCAAAGGGTAAATCAGGTAAAATACCTGTTGTTGGTTCATCCGCGAAGATGACTGAAGGGCTAGCAATCAGTTCACATGCGAGTGAGAGGCGCTTCTTCTCACCCCCACTTATACCGCGAACTTTCGCATCACCAACAATAGAATCAGCACAATTGACCTATGCAACAATCGAACCATTAGTACTGTTCGGTTCAATTTCTTGAAACATCAACCAAAATGGCGGCACTCACCAATCCCAGACGAAGCAAAAGATCGCTTACATAGCGCTCCTTCCTCTCAGGATCGCACGTGTCAGGAAGCTGGAGTTCAGCAGCAAGCGAGAGCGTCTCCCGCACAGTGAGCTGCGAGAAGAACAGGTCTTCCTGCCTCACGAAAGCAATCCTTCACAAGGGAACAGTCACCAGTTATCTTCCATGAACAAGGGCAGAATTAAGACCCGGACCGCAAGAATATAACTTACTTATAGTTATATCCGCTCTTCGAGATAGGCCGACCATTGACATACAGATACCCCGAAAGATGCAGGGAAGGCGATGCTGTGAGCTGCCCTGCCAGCACATTGAGCAGAGTTGTTTTGCCAGACCCGGATGGTCCCATGAGCGCTAGCAGCCTCCCTGGTTTTGCCTCCCCAGACACATTCGACAGCAGGAACCTTGCCTGGCAATTGACAAATACAATGACATGTCATAATGGTAAAGTAGAATGCAATTATCTACTACAGATACTTCAACTATACGAATCATGCAATCTGTTCTACGGCAGGAGCGGCGGTCAACGAGTCAGCGGCCCCATTGCAGCCAATCATCAGCGTACACGTGGCTCCTCACTCGCGGCACTATTGCCAAACTGGAAACCAAACGAGGGGGGAAGACGATTGAGGCCAATGCGAGGGTTTCGCGCGGGCTGCGGCGAGATGGGGGACGAGGTGGTGCCACGGCGGCGGGACCGAGACTCACCACTTCCCCGCGCTTGTTCTTCAGCGCGCACGTGATGCGGGCCCACCGGATGGTCACGGGCCGCACGACGCCGCCGCCGGCCGCCGCGTCGGTCTCGTCGTCCTCCGTGTCCTCCGCCGGCGGGAGGAGGGCGGGCCCAGGCCCGGCGATGGCGCGGACGAAGAGCGCCGCGGCCAGCGCCGCCAGGAGCTGCCCCAGCCCCCTGACCTCCATCGCCCTCGCCGACGCCGCGGACGACCTCCCCCTACAATCTCAAAGGTTCCGGAACGATCGGGGAGGCGGCGGAAGGCGCCGAGTGGTGGCAAGTGGCAGTGGGGGTCAGAGGGGGGTTTTAGGCTCTGCGGCCTTCGGTGTGTGAGCCTGTGAGGTGAGGAGCAGTTCGTGACTTCGTGTGGTGGTGGTTAGTCTGTTGCGGCATCAGCACGAGATGGATGGGGGAAGGAGACGGATGGGTGGCTGAACTGGGCCGTTTCTGGTGTTGGCCGAAGCTGAAGTAGCTGTTGGGCTGGCTGTGAGGCAGTAGTGGGCCAGGTTGGTGGGCGGGTGGGCCAGGATTGGGTTCAGGTAGGTGGGCCTTTGATATAGACTAGAGTTTACGTTTAAATGCAGCGAGCCGACCCGTCGTCGTGAGTCGTGCCGCAGTAGAGGGCGACGGCACGTAGGGCTAGGCGCTGATTCATGCGCATCAGCAGGGGAGGAGGCGCGGTTGCAAGGCTGCGTAGGCAGCAGGGCGCGGAGGAAGGGCGGGCAGGGCCGGCGTCGCCCCTTTTTCCATGCTCACCGGGGGCAGTGGTGCTGCGGCGCTCGTCCCTTGGCGATGGCTCTAGGGCCGGCGGCGCAAGCAGCAGGGAGCGCGAGGGAAGGGGCACAGGGGCTCGAGCATGCGCGCTTTATAGGCACGGATCAGAACCAGGCACGCACGTCTAGGCTCTTGGTAGCGCCGGCGTGCTGTGCGAGATTGAAACTAGGAGGCAAAGGGGTAGCAGCGGAGGCTACGAGGGAATCGGCCAGAACGTGGATCTTGCGATGAAAGGGCGTGCGGAACGAGGATTGGATGGCGGCGGCAGGGAGGCCTAGCGCTTTATACGTTTTAGGGCCAGGGGCTTCGGCTCGCGTGATGCACACACGCACAAACTTGCGTCCAGCGTTTGGGCTTGGTTTGAATCCAGGTTGTGCACGATAGAAAGGAGATGGAGGATGGCTAGCTGGTCCCATGAGTCAGCAAGAAAAGATATGAAGGAAATAGAAGAGGGTGTCGGCTGCAGAACAGAGAGGGAATTGTGAGAGCAGAGAGCAAGGTAAACACGTGATTATGTGAAGGTCCTCACCCACGTTGAAGCAGCATGGACAAAGCTGAAGACTTTGGTACAAAGTGGCGATTGTTCTGGTCATTGGTGACGATGAAGCTTCTCAGCCATGAATTGAAGGCGGGGACCAGTGGCAGGGCTGCCGCACGCCGTGAGGATTTGGCGGGCGGGCAAAGGAGTGCGAAACGGACAGCCAACAATTGGCGGCGCTCGGCCTCGGCAGGCTATGGTGGTTGAGGGAGATTGAGATGGAACTAGTATTTCAGAGCGATGGTACTGGTCGTTGGAACTGACGGTGATAACAGCGAAATATCGCCAGAAAACACCGAAATTGAGATAAGACTCTGTTTCGGGCGTGGTTTGGTCGAGCCGAAAGATTAGAGAACAGGAAACTCGATGGGGGCAAAACAAGTTGAATCCAGACTGGGAAGAAAAGTGAAAGGATTTCAATTGCCCAGAATATATTTTCAGGTTTAAAATAAATATAGAAAAGTCTAGATAGATCTTTAAAACCATAAAAATATATCTTGAAAATTTGAGAGATTCTGGGAGATAAATTTGGGACATGAGAAGTCCAAACAAAATACTAAGAGCTCTTGAAAAAGGTTTTAGAACCTTCAAATAAATGGTTTTAGCTCCAGAGAAGATGAGGATCAATGCCAGAAAAAAACTGGACAATTCTCAAAAAGTCCAAAAATGGATAAACTCATTTTAAAAAATATTCACATCCTAAAATTAAATATTTTAGGGTGTGACAGCCGAGCCCACAGGCCACCTTTCCAAACACGCCCTGGTAGATTGGAGGCTTGAAGGGGTGGTTGCAGCGGGGGCAGTGGAGCTGGGCCTTGTCGATCCTCGCCACGAGCTGTGACAGCCGAGCCCACGGCCACCTTTCCAAACACGCCCTGGTAGATTGGAGGCTTGAAGGGGTGGTTGCAGCGGGGGCAGTGGAGCTGGGCCTTGTCGATCCTCGCCACGAGCTCCTCCCTGGCCGCGGCGGCTTCGATGTCCACTGGTCCGTTGGCTGCGCCGGTCGCCTCTGGTTCCGACGCATTTTGCCTCACTCCATCCATCGGTAACTCCAACCACGCCTTCTTGACGGTACTCTGCTGCTCGAGCTTCTCCATCGGCTGGGCTGCAGATCTGAGTCTACCTACAGATCTGCAGATCTAAAGCAGATTTGGGTGTGTTTGGTAGTCCAAAAGCTGTAATGGTGGCATGTGACTTCTGTAAAGTTGCAATATAAGTAACGTTATCGGGAAGTTTTTGGTTGAGCAGCCGTGGTTTTAGATAAAATTTCTTTCACTTACGAGTGGATCCCACACATCATAGAGACAAATAATCTTTTCCTCCTCTCTCACCTCATCTTCTTCTTCCTCTCTCTCATCAATCTTCTTTCTCTCTATCACTGAGGCGGTCACTGTCGCAAGCTGCCAACGCTGCCTGTGCTAGAGCTGGCCGCGCCGCGCACGCCGCACCCGCGCTTGGGTAGCTCGTCGACGTGTGGCTGTTGTAGGTGGCGGCGCCCTTGGGGAGCTCGTCGGCAATGCAGCGAAGCGAGAGGGCGCGTGGCGCCGGAGAGTGAGAGGAATACAACGATAAAAAGTAGGGAAAAGAAGCTTTTAAATGTATACTAAAGAATAGCTGACTTTGGACAATAGCAGATGTGGCTTTTGGATTCTTTGATTGATTTTTAATATTTGTAAAAAGAAAAAGCAGATTGGAAAGGTTTTGAAAACCTCTCCGAGTCTTCATGTACTCACCTCCCATAACAACGCGCTTATTAATTTGACTACCAGTAGAAGTTACTCCCACTAGCTCAAGAGTCAAGAGTATAGTTGAGAGTTAGGCCATGTGGTTGGGCCCACACATCAGTAGAAGAGACGTCCAAGTTGGAATGTACACTCAGTTTTTACCATCTACTTGTTTGCATGTTCAAAATGTTTAGGATTTAAAACAATCGTTTTATCTTTTCATTCTAGAAAAATACATATCTAAAAATATAAAAAATATTTTGTGTGATGTCATAATGCAAACAAATAATGTAGCTAAACAAGCAATTATTTGACTATAATTCAGGACCAGGAGCCCCATCAGATAATTTTAATGTATATTTTTCTCTGAATCTGTCCAAGACTTTTTTTTAAATTAAAGGCAGGAGCACTGCCATGTCATATAAGAAGAAGTTGCCTCATATTAAGGGAAACGAGGCCAAACCATACAATGCTCAGTTAATTATGGAAAACCGAGCGAAAACCCAACACGACGCCAAACCACCATACCCTAGGAAAGGAACCAACAAGAAACTACCAAAGCAAACGCCGTCATGCAACGCCGTTCCACGCCAAAACCGACGCAGCCCGGTGCAAGCTTGAGTAGAGACCCACAGCCCCTTCACCATAGCGCCGTCAACCTCGAGCCACGCGCCCATAGTCGTCGATCTCCCGGCCACCACTGCTAAGCAAAACCAAATCTTGACCCTCAAGACACCTCAAACACCTCATACTCATGGGGGCCTCGCCACATCCACCTCCTCACAACACAGAAGCATCCACCTTGAAGCGACGCACCACCGCGGGACACTGCTTCGCCAAGATTTGCTAAGCCGTCGTAGCTCAAAGATAACATTGCCGCCACCGGGATCACCACCGCACCACAAACGCCGACCCACAGCCAAACAGCAACCATGAGCCCTTAGCACATCCAACACAGCCACGAACGAATCACCACCACCCTCGGATCACTTCCACCCAAGGCCGCCTTCCCCCACCAATGGCGACGCACCGCCGCAAGCACAGACCCGGTCTCGAAGCGACGCCTTCAAGAAGGATGCGACGCCATAGACGCCGCCGACGCTCGTCCACAAGTGGACAGGGTTTTCACCCAGAAACCTCTCATGCAACAAGTGGAACGGCTCCGCCTGGCACCCCCAACGGGGAGAATGACGCTCGAGGGCGCTGTCACCATAGCTTTCGCCCGGAGCGCATCCCAGCCTGCAGCACAAAACGGCCCGCCCAACAGCAATGAACCGGCGGTCAAAACCTGCGACAGGCACCGCCGGAGGAGCGACCGGCATGCCCCGCAACACCACCATGGTGCCTCGGAGCACCACCAGGTCACCCTGGCCCCACCACCACGGTAGAGCCGAACCATTTACTGGAGACCCGCTGTACGCCGCGCCGCCGCCACAGCACGGCCGGAATGCGTAGATCGAGGTTCGGGGGCACCAAATCAGACCACCTGGGCGGCGGATCTGGCGCCCCCCAAGCCCCCGTCGTCCTCAGTGTCCCCGCCGCCGCGCCACCAACCGCCTTCGCCACCGCCCGTTGCCGCTGCCTGCACGCGCAGATCCGGGCCCCAAGCCCATCTCCGACGGGACCAGACGGCGCCGCCGCGCCACCAAATCCCGCCGCCGCCACTGTCGAAGGAGGCTGCCGCCGCACGCCAACCCCATCCACCTCCCGGGATCCTCGTCCGTGGCCCTGCCGTGTCGCCGCCGGGCCCCACCGCGACGCCGCCGCCATGGCTGCCAAGCGCCCTAGCCGCGCAAGTCACCCGCACCCCTCCCGGCGAAAGCCTCGCCGCCGCCTTCCTCGGGAGCGCGCACGAGGTTCCGGCGGCTCGTCTCCGGCGGCGGCGAGGTGGTGGAGGGAGGGGAGGGGGGGCGGGGGCGGGGCGACGCTAGGGTTTCGCCCTGGTCGCCCGCGCGGGGGGCGACCCAGGCAAAACGTTTCTCATGCTCAATCTGTCCAAGACTAACGCCGTCCATTTCCACCACCACTGTCTTCCTTCGTCAGCCGTCACACTCTGGTCGATTCTCTTGCTTACAAAAGACGGCAGTTTCCCTGTCGCTCTCCACTCAATACTTTCTCTGCCATCGGCGGCCGGTATTATCATTTCTCGCAGCTCTCCTCATCGCCTGGCTTGGCCTGACGAGTTGGCTCACAGTGGCCTCCATTTTGAATCCGCAGATTACAATTCGACGCGAATGATCCTCATTCCGAACTTGAAAGGAGATTTAGCCGGAGGAGTATATGCAGACTACACCGGGTTGATGTTTGCCTTGAGCGAGACCGTTTGCAAATTGCAAGACCAGTAGTTCCTGCCTGCAAACATTCGAAATTTGAATTAGCTCGTTATCGTATACACATTTTTTTGCGTTCTTTTTTTTTTTTGAAGCTTTTGCGTTCAATAAAGGCTTTTGAACTTGCAAATTCCAATCGGCACATGTAGTAGGAGGTGGGAGTGGGCCCCGCGAGGCTAGGCCCAAATCGCCTCAGATGGGCCGTCCGGATCACGCTAAAGCCCGGCCTATTAAGATCACGCCTTCCAGGCTCCACAGCCAGCCATGGCGGTTCCGTTTCCAGTTTCCAGCCGAGATATGATCGTTGATCTCATCCAAGTAGGTCACAGCGTCGAGCAGTAGAGCACGCATTCCATCGAAGGAAGAACAGGCCGGGCGGCACGGCGGCGGCGGCGCGCGGCGCTGATCTCAGGAGGCGAACCGGGGGATCGATCGTCCACATCCACCCGTTGAGGTGAGTCCTCTCGACGCCGCCGCAACCCGATCAAGTTGTTTGCGTGTTCCGATCCCCGTTACCGCGGCCTTGCGCGGCCAATCCGGGCGTATGGCCGGGTACTGCGGGTCGTGGAGGTTCCGGGGAATCCTCAGGCGGGGATCCATGAACTGCGGTTCAGAGAGGGAGGGGGAGATCCATGAGCCGCGTAGTTTTCTCATCTGCGTTTGTTTGTTTGGACTTCGGAGGGAAACACTACCTGTCGAACTCGAACTGAAGTTCGCAAGCACGCAGTTGGGATGCAGTTGGTGTCGTGTGTTATTCACGCGGATTCTTCAAAAATCGATGATGATTTACGCTCGGGTGATCTGTTTTTGAAGCAAACAGGACATTCAGCAGACACGATTCACCCTAATTCAGACCTTAGACGTACGAGCACTGGCGGAGCCTTTGGAGGCCAACCTGCGCCCGGCCCCCCTCCTCCCAAAAAAATTATGAGGTTTTGATTTAGTTTGCTAGTCCGCTTATTACAAGCAACTCACGGATCTAAGTTTATCCATGGATCTGCAGGACTATCCAGAGAGGACTACGTGCAATCATGTCTATTGCTTTTCTTGCATTTTGCATCGTTTGACTATGATTGCTGGATAATGCGTCGCGACGCTCTCTTTTTATTGTATTCGCTAGCTGTTGCTACCTCACCGGCTGTGGAGCTCGCCAGGCACTGTCGCCTGGACATAGAAAGAAGAGCACATGGCTCCTAAGGGGCTGCAACTAGTCCCTTTGTCAATTCTTTTCTAAAACTTAATCTTGCAAGTTCATAGATTCATAGTTTGTTGCTGATAATTTGATTTTTATGCTAATTGCTACCCTCAAAAGCTTAGGTAGCTAGATTTATATTATTTGATGCCTCACACATACTTATCTAATATCATCGCCAAGCTTTCTCTCCATTGCGTTCTAGTGCGCCATGACATATGGCATTTAAAACTTGCCTGCGGTGTGGCATGTCGGCCTTTGAATTTGAGCCTTCACAAATTGCCCCCCCCCCCCATATTATCTCACGCTCCGCCACTGCGTACGAGTATGCAATCCGATACGACACGCATACGTAACACTGATTGGCGCCCAGTACATCGCAGTTTCGATTAGGCTACTGAAACCTCTGATAGATCATATGCTCCGCCGCTATGTGCATTTTACAAACCGTAACAGTGATCTCTGGACAGATTAGTAGATTACTGAATCCTGATACACGGCAGTGCGCGGTGCGCAGATGGGTGACAAGAGGCCTTGGCCGCGGGTGTTAAGACAGCTTCCCGGCATGAAGAGGCCCAGGGGGGAAGATGAGACTCAAACCGTGACGAGCCAACACCGAGCGGAGAAAATCACTGTCGACGTGGACGCCGATCTGCTGCAGTGCTGTGTTTGTTCTGGTCCATTGACTGCGCCCCTTTTCCAGGTATGTGTGTGCGAAATCAATCTCTCATGATCAATGTTTTCAGTACTCGAAAATTTTAGTTTGTAGTTATTTTGCATGCGGTCTCTTGTTTGTTTCTTTAAGTTCACCTGTTGCAAAACATTCATGTCTTTTATTATCTAAAAAAGGAGAAAAGGCAATATGTTCATCCCTAACTTTTCAGTATCTTTGAGTCTCTTACCTGAATTTGGTAGTAATGTAGAGTGTACAAAATAAATGGGTTCACCACGTTTGTTTGTCGTATCCAATCCTATAGTGACTCTGTAATTTTGTTGATTTCTGGACTAATGAAATTCGGGCATAGCCCACAATGGAGAAAAAGGCTAATCTCATGGTGTTTATTAATGCCACAAATTCTTTACATCCGATCTGGTTAGACATTCTTACATAACAATTAGCCAATATTAGTAGGATTTCTAACACACTGTCATACTAGTATTAAGTCACATGGCATCTGCGGTGTCTACTCCTTGGTATGAATACTCTTTTTTTTTTTAATAAACTGCAGATACTCTGAACACCTTTTTGACTACCTTGTACCACTGATTCGGATTATACAATTGGCATTTTCATGAAAGGTTAGGAACATTTTGTTGCAAAAAGAAGCAGTTAAAAGGCATGCTTGGCATAACGGCATCAGAAACATTTCATTGCAAAAAGAAATGGTTACAAAGCATGCTTAGCATCAGAATCTCAAACAATCTAAATGAGTCTGTCACTGTAGAATCCAGCAAAGGGGGTAGTGGTAATTCTAATTCCCTGCAATGCCAACGTTGTTACTGTTCCAGTGACACCTCGTTTGGTTTGTTCCCCGATTCTATTTTTGGTTGGCATGCAGTGCACGAAAGGCCACATCTCATGTTCAGACTGCTGCACGGACGCGGCTATGGCCGACGAGTGCGAGTGCCTGATGTGCCGTGAGCAGGGTTCAACTTTTCGGTCGAATTTCGCCGAAATTTCGGTGTTTTTTTCGTTTTCACTAGTTACTGGGAAGAGAAATTTCGGTATTTTTCGGTATTTTTCGTTTTCAAATTTAAAAATTCAAAAATATTTATAAAAAATTCGAAAAAATATGATAAAAAACTAGGTGTTCTTCTGAGCAAATAGGACTAGAACACACTCAAATCTAAGATCATTTGCTAGGCTAAAATTAACATTTGAAACCGTAATTTGAATGACTCGTCATTTCATGTGCAAAAATTTGTTTTCTCACTTTGACTTCAACTAGACTTTGGTTTATCATGATGTTGGTGAGGTACCTATTCAATTTCATACGCACATAAACGCTTCTTCTTTATTTGTCAGGAATTTGCTTGTGGTTTGGACATGACTAGAGATGGCAACGGGTACACACCCATCGGGTATTGGCCACCCATACCCGTACCCGCTAGAACTAAGTTTTACCCGTCGGGTTACCCGTACCCGTACACGGGTAGGAAAATATTTCCATACCCGTACCCGGCGGGTAATTTATACCCAACGGGTAACCCATACCCAAAAAGCATACCCGAGAATTACATATAAATATCACATATTCATATGAAAAATAATTCATTTCAAACTAAAATTGGAGTGAGTGTGGAGTAGGATTTGAAGGAGAGTTCAACAATATATATACTAGGAGGGATTAATTGGATTTGGGCCAAATTCATGGGCCATATGGGCTAAAATGAGTTAGACAATTAAGATGGCTTATTTTTTTGTGCGGGTATTTCTTACCCGCGGGTAGGCGGGTATGGGTAGTATACATCCGTACCCGTACCCACCATACCCGATGGGTACAAGATTTTGCCCAATAATATACCCACGGGTAGAAAACTCATTCCATACCCATCTTCTTATACGGTAAAACCCGTCGGGTACTCGGGATTCGGGTACCCATTGCCATCTTGAGACATGACATGGGCAGGTGTGCAATACACACGCACGTTTACTCTTTAATTATGTCGCTTCTGCTAGCTATACGCAGAAACCATGAGAAGTTGTAGTAATGTAGAATTAACTCTGACGATGAATCCGTACGTATCATGCATGTGAATTGTTTTTTTCCTGTAATAATTATTTTAGGATGGCAAGTAGTAGGAGTAAAACAGATTGGAGTATTTGAGAACTTGAAAATTTTAACCAGCTATTAATATGTTTTTCATGACCGAACTCACACTTTAAAATAAAAATTTATCTGGAGATTTGACTGCTAGGCTTGTACTATATAGGTTGCTTGCCTTGTACGCACGAATAAAGTATCTTTGTCCTATCAAGAATGGTAAACTACCGAGACAGATTAGATTCGTTTTCTTATTTTACAATGTATGCGCAGTCAACAGAATAATTTCTAACATTGTTACACAAATTAAGCTTCCTTGTCAGATGATGAATATATATAACAATTGGTGTACTCTGTTGTATTTAAATGCAGAGAATATGCTACATGGACTTAGTATGGACTATGCCTTTGCCTCTGTTGTATCTTTGGATTGTAATAATTCTAATATACTTTGGATGTATTATGTTGTAATAATTTATAGGCATATCCGCAATAACAAGAATAATAAAAATCCAATTGAGGCTTAAGAGAGAAAATGGAAGTTGTCACACGAAATGAAAGACTTTTAATTGGTAGTTTTTGAAATAATTAAATAACTTTCAAACCATTACTCAAATGAAAAAGTTCGTAAAACAAAAGTTGTAGATCTCGAAAAACTGAACAAAGTTGGTATTCAAAAGTTTTTCATTTGACCTCGGGAACAGTAGGAAAAACACAAATTACATAATTTTCCGGTCGAAAATCACCGAATTTCGGTCGGAATCACCGAAATTTCGGTCGGAATTCATCGAAATTTCGTTTTTTGAATTTGAGGTCCCTTTCCGTTCGGAATTAGCGAATTTCGGTGAAATTTCGGCCGAAATTTCGTTTCCGGCAAACGGCGGGATTCGGAAAAAAAAAACGAAAAGGTAAATCCTGGCCGTGAGCCGGAGACAGCCACCCGCTGCCGCGCCATGGAGCGCGTCCTCGCCGGCGTGTCCGTGCCGTGCCCGTTCCGGGAGCACGAGTGCACCGAGATGATCCCCTACGCGAGCAAGGAAGCCCACGAGGGGTCGTGCAGCTACGCCCCTTGCCACTGTCCCATCCCCGGCTGCGCTGGCTACGCCGGCAAGTCCCTGATCGACCACGTCCAGGTGGACCAGCCTGACGTGCGCCGCACCCGCGTCAAGCAGGGCTGCCTCACGCCGCTGAGGATGCGCTCGTCCGAGCAGGCCCGCGTGGTGTGGCTCGACAGCAACTGCGCGGAGCTCCTGCTCGTCGCCGGCAGGGACGTGCCGGGGGGCCGGTCGCTGTCCATCTTGGAGCTCATTGACGAGCTATTTTGAGGTTGAGGATGAGCTCAAGTACAGGATCGAGGTGGTCGGCAAGGACGGCGTGCTCTCACTGTCCGGTCCGACCAAGGTCGTCGAGCGGTTGGACAGGCCGTACCAAGCCAGCGCTTTCCTGTTCGTCCCGGACGCCATCTGGGACTCCCATCCGGAGGACATCCCCGTGTTCATCCACCTGAAATGAAGTCCCCAGGGGTTTACCGTAGTTTTCGCAAGAAATTAGAATATATTCCTTCAAATTCCGCATCCAATCTTTTGCAGTCCAGAAAGACTTGAAACGGTGCTCCATAAGAGGTTAAACTGCCAGCCATGTGCTATTTCGATCTCTGCTTTTAATATGTAAACAGTGTCCTCAGTACTGGAAACTCCATCAGGAGGTCCGTTTGCTACGTGTCAACTATTAGCAAGCTTTTGCACAATCTGTGATAATCATGCATTGATTGCTGCATGAACAGCTACTGGCAATCCATCTATTTTAAGTCATGTATTTTAGCTTGTTTGACTAGAAACAGTCTTAGACTACTACACTGCAGTTGGACTCTGGTGAAGGTCACAATTCACCCCAAATAGGGCAGTTCCTAAAGGGGCACGGATGCTATATTCCCATTGCTCACATCCAGTTCATTAGCTCGCTACAGCCCTGCAAAAGGACTGGCGCTGCATCACTGCAAGAGACCAGAGTTGTTAGTATTTATACAGAGGTGAGATGAAAGAACAGAACACCAGGAGGAAGCATCAGATGACGAGAATAACTGCATGTCAAGAAAAAAAATCTGTAAGCATTGTATTAACCACACGTCCACAACAGCAACAACCATGACCAACCAACAAGATTCCTCCGTTCTTTGTTTTCTCAATTTGGATGGAATCCCCAAGAATTCCATCAGTTCTATAAACAAAGGCACAAGTCATTCAACTGATCGCTACTAATTACACTGCCTATTAGCTTCATGTTCCCACTGTAAGCTCTCTTGGCTTCCCACAATGCTTGTATTATGCACTAATCCCTTGAAGCCATGACAGTAACCAAAAAATCTGGAAAGAATAAACCCATCCCTCACCTTGGCCGTGTGCTCATACCCCAGGTGCAAAAATGCCTGCACCCGAAGCCATGAAATTCTTGAGACATGGAGAGCTCCCTCTATGCAAAATGAGACAAGCTCAACCTTCAACTATGGGAACTGAAGCCTCATGCTTGGATCCTACTGCTATTGCTTGCAGGAGTTGTTGCTTGACTTTGATTCTTCAAAAATCTGGTTTATATATTTGCGGAACTTCTCAGCCTGAGGGCCAGGTCTTACAATGTTGACATTGCTCCACTGGGAACAAGGATCACTAAACCACCTCTTTCTGCCTGTGCACCAGGCACCAGGAACAGGTCTGTGATACCAACGTCGAAGTATTTTATCATCAATCTTGTCCAACAGGGGTTCATTCTCCTTAAACTTCCGGGCAAAAGGAACTCCACTCCCCACTAGCTCATCATAATGTGTAACATTTAGGAAATGGGGTTCCATCTGAGGAGGATCATCCCACACCATATACCGCAAGTCGTCGTTCACTGTGAAATTGCGGAAGTCCGAGTTGCATGCAACTGAGTGGAAATACCCCTCCAGAGGTAGCATCACGTTTGTGAAGTACATGAGGAGTGTTCTAGGGAGATTATCCCAACCAAAAACACAATACTCAATGAAGCGTCTGTTTAAAATGACCCATGGAGAACCTAAAAGAAAGCGAATGCATGTGTTAGGAAACCATTTCATCAATCTGAGTGAAAAATAAAGTGCAAGTTGAGAGAAATGCCTGTGAAAAATTTGAAACCATCTGGAGTATCCCGTTTCTCTGTGGCTTGGAAGAACTGATTCCTCCCTGCCAAATATATTCCGGCATCTACTATAATTGGTTGCACTCTCTGAGACCTGCAAAAGAATTTATTCGTGAAACTAGGAGTCAACTGTGCCATTCAGTATTGCTATGTTCAGATAGGACATACTCTTTCCATCCAATGTCACTGGTGTGATCAATAAAGTTGAGATGCCTTGGAACAGAGGAAAAAACATGAATCAAGTCTGCAGCAAGGGACAAAAGAGAAAAATCATGAGCACAAAAGTCAAGAACCCCAGAGAGCTGTCAGTTGGAATACACGAGAAACAAGTAAAATCAGAACATGCTGAAAGACTTCATCACTTCAATAAGAAACTGTGTGACCTAGATATTAAATAGTTGAAGCAGCACATAACACAAATATAAAATTACAAGATTTACCATGTAAAACATAAAAAGGTTATGAAGTACAGGTAGGTAGGAGGAAATGGGGAATAAAGGACCATGTAAATTGGAGTGTCAGATTGGGTATGCAGAGTTGATAATTCAGTTATGTACTTGGTAAAAGCTATCTCAATTGTTAACTACAAAATGAAGGGTTAATTGGTTGGTGTGTTAAGTCTAAAATGCTGTGCTCAATGTGTTTAAATGTTATGTCTTTGTGCCCAAAGATCACCGGACCCCCAAACTCAGTCAAAGTGTACATTATGGCTGATAATAAATGTATGCAATTTGACATGCCAAGCTTAATGCTACACAAGCTCAAGGCAAGTATGACTATATGTAGAGCAAGAAATGGCAAATGATCTTTGTAGATTTCTTCCATCTTTTCTTATGTATTTCAGTGTCTCTCTTATGATGGAGTGCATCAAGAAAATCAGGAGTACGGTTCACTTGGAATCTAGAGCAGTAACCACTGCTAGCTACAATCTATGCAACACAAAAGAAAAGGATTTAGATTGCCCTTAAAAAGAGTTAAAGAAAAAGGTCGCCAAGAGGAGAACTAACTGCAAGTCTCCAATCGAACTTTAGCTAACCGACCACACGAATAAGCTTAGGACTCCCTGATGCTAGTTAAGCAGCGTCCTTTGGCAGTGTGTAGCATTAAAATAGACATGTACACCCATAGTTTACATAAATTGAACGGACATATGTGTACAGACGCACACAGCAAGATGACAGAAACAAAGCCACAGCAAGAGTTGCATAGCTCATTGCTGACAAACCCTTATTGAGGAATTTCAGTATAAGGATGGGGAGCAGAAACTAGTCACAGAGTGGTTGAGCTGGTAGGAACATAGAAAATGAAGAAAACAGCATGCCAATCTAGTAGCTGTACCATATTTCCACCTAAGGCAGCTACCATAACACAGTCCAACAGGATTCGAAACAAGCAAGTTCTTCCAGAATCACCTAACCGAAGCAGCAGCACCATACGGCTTTCAAATCCTTGTGGGGTACTGGTGCCTCCGTCCTTCGAGGCATAATGATGCATTGAATTATGCAACTTGACAGATAACATTAAACGCCATTTTAAACGAAGTCAGCAACATTTTAAACGAAGAACACAAGTCTGATTTCCCTAGCTACAGCGACCCCTCAACCGAACAGTGGCGGCTGATCCCCTTGCAGTTTCCTGATCTGTTCGTACAGAGTGCTCTGCCACCAATTCAAGAATAGGAAGGCTCCCCAAACTTAATTTTGAGCAAGCGGACTTTCCTTATATTGTATAAGGACCCAGTAAAGAGCCCAGATTTGTCTTAGATCCGGACAAGACCGTGCGGCAAAAACGCCCATTGCTGAAACAGATCAAGCTAGCAGATGGAAGCCGAGCATTTGAATCTTACCGTCTTGCGTGAGAAGGGGGTAGTCCGCGGCGTTGAGCGTGACGAACCAGTCCCACTCCGCATCCAGCCGGAGCATGGCGGCGGCGGCGCGGAGCGTGCCGGCGAGGCCGGAGGACCCCATGGGGGTGCCAGCGGTAGGCCTGCCGACGACGTCGACGTTCCCGAAGGCGCGCACGGCGGGGGCGGCGCGCACGGCGGCGGCGGCGAGCTCGGCGCGCTCGGAGGGCGGCGCGTCGGCGGAGAGGTGGAGCAGGTAGCGGTTCCTGGGGTGATAGACCGCGAGGAGCAGCCGCAGGAGCTTCCTGCCATCCCCGCGGCCGCCGGCCAGCAGGTAGGCGAAGGAGGGCGGCGCGGCGGCGCCCCGGCGCACGTAGGAGGGCGGCGGGAGGCGCGCGAAGAGCGAGGAGGAGGCGGAGAAGCCCGAGAGCGCGGAGAGGAAGAGCAGGAGCGAGACGAAGGAGACGGACACGAGCGGGAGCAGCCACTTGTCGGCGGCGCCCATGGCGGCGGCGGGCAGGATGTGCCGGCCGCCCGGCGCGCCGAAAGCCGCGGTGGCGGGCGGCACTAGCCCCGCGCGTCACCGCCGCATTCGGGGCTAGGGATCCGGCGCGGCGGGGCGGGGGATTAGGGTTTGGCGAGATCGCATCGGGGGGGGGGGGGGGGGGGTGGCGAGATCGGTGTGCCGCCGCGCGGCCGCTCTTGTATTTCTTCTCGCTCTCGGGTGCGTGCGTTTCTCTCCCTCTCTTGCTTGCCCAGGAGCCGGAGGAAGGGGAGGGCCGCGACGCGAGCGTGAGGCGCCTGTCGCTTTGTACAACCGCAACGCGACGGACCGCCGCGCGGCCCGGCGCTGCCGCCCGCGCGTCGCTGGCGGCCGGGGTCCACGAGGGCGGGGCCCGCACGGTCAGTGGGAGTCACGAGGGCGACGTAGGCGAGGCCCGCGTGGGGGGTGGGGGCAGGGCGCGGGTCCCGCTGGTCAGAGTGGCAGTGTGCACGGAGTCAGCTGCCGGATGCGGCGCTCGCTTCGCCAGTTCGCCCTCACGGCTCTTTGCACCCGCCCGCGCCCAGTGACGCGACGCTGACGCGTGGGCTAGGGGAGCGCGGTAACAGTCGGCCGCGGGGGTAGCTGGTGGGGAAGAGTGGGATGGAGGGAGGGAAAGGATTTTCCTCGCTGGCCGGCCGCGGACGGGAGTCCACCTGGTGGGCCCCGGATGGCAGAGTCCGGGCCCACGCAGGCGAGGCGCGCCGCTGACGCTTCTAGATAGCGGCGGCGTCACCTTCCCCGCCAGCTTGGGTTTTTTAATTTCGTTAAATCTCCTGCGCCTGGGCCAAGCGCTTAGCGAATCGTGGTTGTGATGAAGAAGCTTCCGTCTGAGCACCTTGCTTGAGCTGCACACTAATTTGCTTCCTTTTGGGCGCGTTTAGTCCCAAAAATTTCACCTCGAAATTTGTGACTTTTCCTTTGGACACATGCATGGAGCACTAAATATAATTAAATAACAAAATTAATTACACAGTTTGGATGTACACGACGAGACGAATCTTTTGAGCCTAATTAATGCATGATTAGCCATAAGTGCTACAGTAACCCACACGTATTAATGATGCGGTCAAATACCTCAAAAGATTCGTCTCGCGGTTTCCAAATGAGTTCTGAAATTAGTTTTTTAATTAGTGTCCGAAAAACCCTCCCGACATCTGGTCAAACCGTTGACTTGACACCCAAAATTTTTTTGGTTGGAAACTAAACGGCCCCTGGCGAATCGTGGTTGTAATGAAGAAGCTTCCGTCTGAGCACCTTGGTTGAGCTGCACACTAAAGCCATAAGACCCTGTAAACGCAAAAAAAAGTCACATCGAATATTTAGACACATGTATGAAGTACTAAATGAAGTCTATTTATAAAACTTTTTGCATGGATGGGCTGTAAATCGCGAGACGAATCTAATGAGCCTACTTAATCCATGATTTGCAACAGTGATGCTATAGTGACCATTAGCTAATTATTAATTAATCATAGATTAATTAGCATCATTAGATTCGTCTCGCGATTTACAATCCATCTGTACAAAAAGTTTTGTAAATAGATTTCACTTAGTACTTTAAATTAGTAAGATTCCATCGCAAAAATATTTTGCGTTTCATCTAAACAAGGCCTAATTTACTTCCTTTTCTTGGCTGTTTAGACAGCAGGAGAAGCTACCGGCAGAAGACTTCGTACGGTATCTAACTAAAAGCCAGGCGACCCGGAAGGAAGTCAGCTCAGAATCCGGATCCAACGTTACAGGCTCAACGATGCTGCTACTAGTACTTTAGAAATATGAATCCTGCAGACGAAAAAGGTGGTGTGAGATTAAAACGGACTTTAAATTGGAGCTAGGTACACTTAAATTGGGATACGAAAATCAGTAGTACATGTTCTTAAAATGTACTACAGACTGACAGACATGTTGCAACAAGCCAACAAAAGGCAGGCCTGGTCGATGATGTATCGCGACGTGGCTCAGATGTCACCAATCACTATTATCCTCACCCAATCGACTTAAAATGTCCAGCATCTCTTCACGTATTCGCTCAGTCCATGAAACGGAAGAAAAACATTGGGAGAGTCCACGAACGGAAAATAGTTTGCTACGAATTGAGCTGTGTGTGATAGCTCAGTCACGAGTACTGCCCCGACGCCCCCCACCCTGCGTGGCTGCGTGACGCCAACGACGCCAGGTCTGCTCGCCCCTGTGAGTCGTCGCCAGGAACCTCCGTCACCGACCAGAACACCGCCCACATCTTCCGGCTTCGTTTCTCGTCACCACGATGCATCGCCGCCAAAGATAAGCGGTAAAACGGATTCACCTCGATCTCCTCTTATTTTCCCCCACTTTTCCCTCTCTCTCCCATGGGCTTAGTCGCTGCAATTTTGCCAGCAGCAAGCTCTGTACGGCAGCCATGGAGAGATGGAGCTTTAGCAATAGCCCCTGGAGAACAATGTAATTTCTGCTGTTTTTCATGTGTCTTGCCAAATCTGCAGAAAACACCCTAGATCTATTAGTTCTTTTCAACCTAGCCCCACCCGTGACGTTTTTCGGATCTACCCCTAACCTTTTCTGAAATTGCGAGCTCAGTTTTCTGGGTCTAGTAAAAATCAGCAGCTAGTCCTCGCTGTCTACGGTGAATCGCGACTAGATACCTACGATCTAGTTTCATCCATAGTTTTCACGTTTTAGATCCGTTTCGACCCGTTCTTGTTGCGCTAGTCTTGTTTTAGCGTAAGCCATCGTCAAGCGACGTTGTTGTGCCATAGTTCATCTTTTAAAATTAAATATAGATTTAATTTGATTAATATTCTCTCACCTAGTTTTGCTAAGTAAAAGCTAATTAGATGTTTACTCCGGTTTTCATAATTAATGTTAATTTGTTTAATATCAACTCAAATGTGTTTTCAAATTAATTTGTTAGTTCCACTCGAATCATATAAAGTTGTGCATTTAGATGTTTTCATATGTTTCTTTCTAATTAATTGTTTAATTAGTGTAATTTGTACATAGATAATTGAATAAAATTGGACTAAGTTCTACTTCGCTTTTGTAAATAAGTATAATATGAGCTGATCATAATTGGCATATTTCCTTAAAATATCCTTTTCACATGTTTTCTAATTAAAATAAATGAAGCTTATGTTTCTTTTGTTCCATTTATAATCATGTAAATCTTCTGATAGATGTTTCTTTTCAACCCTATCTTCGTTTTCCGTGTTTCTTGCGCTCTCGTAACCGTAGCAGCGAGCCCTATCCTTTAGTATGCTCTTTTAAAGCTTTTCTTTGGTTTTGGTGTTTTGTTCTTAGTTGTACTTCTTGTTTGCTTGTATGGTTGTCCGATGATTGCTTTGAGTAGAAGGATCGCCGTTCGAGGATTGAAGATCAAGTTTTTCAAGTGAACAATAGCTGAAGAGCAGTAAGAGTAGCTTTTCATTGGAGAAAGGCAAATGACCCTAACCATCCTTCTATCTATGCTTATTTATGAGAATACTTGATTTAATTGGAACATGGAGAACTACCTAAGAAAACCGTACAACCACAATACCATATGGCTCTGGTCTTGGCTAAGTAATTAAATGATCTATATGTCATGCCTGGGGGCGTTTGATTGGTGGATTTTGGGTTATCGAGCTTTGAGGAGCGTGTGAAGAAGTTTCGTCTTCTGAGGTACCGCAGAAAGTAAGGGACCACTGCATACATATAGTGATTCTTTGGAAAAGCCTCGTAGCGTCCCTATGCAGTCACACCTAAGGAAGTGTGATATGGTGCTTGGCCCACACTTGCATGGTTGGGTTTAAAGTTCTTTAAACTTTTACACAAATTGTGGTGAAAGTGTACAACCTCTGCAGAGTGTAAAACTGATATATCAGCCGTGCTAACGGTTACGAGCGGCTTGGACCCTCACATGATTAATTTAACTTAAAGATGGAATTAAATTATTTTTTGGTTATTTCTTGTGGCCTTGCTGAGTACCATCCATAAGTGTACTCACCCTTACTTATTGCTGCTCAGAAGAGAAAGTTGCTATGAAGTCTCCTGAAGATGTTGCTCAGTTCTAGGCGTACGCAACCCCCAATCGATTGCCTGTGAAGTTTGGAGTCTTCGTTTCCAGGATAAGCTGTATAACTCTGATAGTCTTTTAATTGTTCTTTATTTTCTCTTTTTCGTGATACTGTTACTGATTATTCACTTATAATGTCTCTATATATATAAAACTTGATCCTGGCATACATATAGATATGTAGATATGCATTCGGTTTTGTTCTTAAAACTGGGTGTGACATCGGCTGCGCCCCCGGGAGCCCATTTCGGTGTTTGGGTCCATTATCCCCTCCCTCGGCTTGGCCTCCGAGAGCCAGATCCGCCTCCTCCTGGCTCCACTCGTACGCCATTTTCCTTCGTAGCTCGGGGGCTCGGCTCCGCGCGACGCTGGGTGGGCGATTTTGGGGCGATTCCCGCCGGCGGTGGGTGGCTTTGGCGGGCTCGCGCGGGACAGCGGAAACTTCCTTTCGCTATTCTCCGCCGCGAAATCCGTTGCCTATAAAGCCGACCGCCATCGCCCCCTCTCTTCTTCGCCGCTCGCTCTCCATTTGTGCTAACCCGTGAGACACCAGCTAGGGTTCCGTAGTGGTGTGCGGCGAGCTCGGTCTCCGTTCCCCCGCTGCGGATCTGCTCCGTCTCGCCGACATGCCTCACTTCCTCACTGGGACTCCGGGCGGTGCGGTTCTTCTTCCTCGGTGCCGGCGTTGACCTAGGGTTTGCTTCCGACCCGATTTGCTTCCTCTTCCCACTGGTCTTCTGTGCTTGCTGTGCCTCTTCCGAGCTCCCCAAGGTGAAATCGGTCCCCAAATCCCCATCCTTATTATGGATTTCTGACGTGTGTTGGATGATTTTGTTTCGATGCGGTGCTTTTACTCTTGTTTTGATGCGGTGCTTTTACTCGTTTAACTGTGGTCGATGATGTTGTCCTATGCACTGGGAGGCTTGTTCAATCAAGCAGCCGTGCACAAATGTTTTGAAGCATGCAGTTCCTTGTTGATGCTAGTCAGGGCTATCTTTACTTAGATATTCTTTGAATTACTATGCATGTAGATGGATGTTTCTGATACCCGTGATATGATGGTGAGGCAAGCTACTGGCATGATAGTGTCCATGGTGTCAGTGTTGTCTCTACTCTGAAGAGATTGGGCAGAACTTGGTATTGTAAGACTATTTGAAGCCTCTGTTAGCTACATGAACAACTTATTGCAATGTTTTTTTGTTGTCACTTTGATTTTGTTTCATTGCTGTTAATATCTTGGTGGATCATGAGGAATTGGAACTGGCCTATGATGCAAACATCTATACTATAAGATTCACAGTCACAATTCACAGGTTCACAGTCACAATTCACAATTCACGGAGAGGTTCACAGTCACAATTCACAGTCACTTATTCACGGTCACAATACCAATACCAAGTTTTCACAGTCATAATGTCACAATTCACAGTCACAGTCACAATTCACTCACAGTCACAAATTCACAATTCATAGTCTCATACCAAGTGTTCACAGTCACAATTCACAGTCACAGTCACAATTCACGGTCACAATATCAAGTCACAGTCACAATTCATGGTCACAGTTCACAGTCACAGTTATTGTGATACATAAGGTGGCTGCTTTTTTTATCTGTTAGCTGCTTCTTTTATGACTGTCATCAAGCTATTGTGATACACTCAGTTGCAACACGAAGCTGTTGCTTGAGATGATGGCACTGAATGATGTCTACAGGAGTTCCATGACAGCCATGAGTTCTGATTTGCTTCTTCTTGGATCTTTGTTAGCAACCACCAATGAAAGCAACTATGCAGTGAGTCCACCCAATCACAAAAAGCTGAGGCCTCATTTTATTATCATCTGTGTTAGAGTCAAATGTGTGACATTATTATGTTCATATGAACTTGTGAAATTGTAATTGTGATGATGAATTCATATATGAAAATGTGTATGTGAAAGAAGTTGTTTTGATCATGTGTATGTGCTCTTCTGTGAGAGCTGGCAGTTGGGCGGCCTGGCCTGGTGCCAAACACCAGCCCGTATGAGCGGTTGATGGCAGTTGGGCTGCCAGCCCGACTCCCTAGTGGTGCCCAAACACCAGCTCATCGCGGCCAGGCTGGGCTGGGCCAGGCAACCAAACAAGGAGAGAGGTGGCCCGTTTTAACCTGCCTCTGGCTGGCCACCGCCTGGACGCTGGGCCGGGCTGGCCAGGGCCACCTTTCTAAACACGCCCCAGTTCCTGCTATGTATGCTTCAGCGTCACCGGCACCAGCTAAATCGGTAAATCGCTTGTTCTTGGTTGCATTCTCATGGCTACTCGAGTCTATTTGTGCAGTGCGATGCCGAGAACTTGGTTTGCAGCAACTGCCTTGCCCAACTCCCAAAGGACAAGTGCTACGCGTGCGGGCACGACGGCGCCTACCGCCGCAACACCACTCTGGAAGACGTCGTCGGCTGGCACAGGGTCCTCTGCCCCAACGGCGCGTACGGCTGCCAGGCCTACGTCCCCTACCACCAGTGCGGCGACCACCAGCGCGAGTGCCCCTGCGCGCCGTGCGGCTGCTCGGAGTCGGGCTGCTCCTTCGCCGGCTCGCCGCCGATGCTCCGCGACCACCTCAGGGACGCGCATGGGTGGCCCGTGGACAAGATCCGCTACGGCAGGCCCCAGGACCTCTGCCTGCCGGAGTCGCAGCGGCGCCGCCTGCTCGTCGCCGAGGAGGACGGGCGCGTGTTCCTCGTGGTCGCCGTGGGCGCGCCCGGCGAGTGCCACGAAGTCTCGCTGGCGTGCCTGAGAGCGAACGCCGCGGCGGGGCCGCAGTACACGTGCAGGATGTGGGCGGTGGGGGAGGCCGCCGGCGCGCTAAGCGTGATGATGAAGATGGAGGTGCCAAGCTGCGGGGTGCCCGGCAAGGCCGCGGTGGTGCCCCTGGTTGTGCATCGCAAAATGCTTCACGGGGCCTCCTCGGAGATCCACCTCAGCGTTCGCATAGACGAGGTGCGGACATGAACGCAATAAAGAAAATTTCAAAAGTTTTGATTAGGGTTAGAATTTAGTTTTTTGTCCATAGCAATAGCTTGATTAGATCTGATAGCTGCGTTCTTTCTTGTGCGAAAAATGCAGGAACTTGACTCAAGATCCAACGAGCTTGATGAGCTACCTATGCAAAGGATTTACCATGAAAGCGACAGAGACAAGGAAAAGGTCTGATGGTTTATTGCTACTCTCACGTTCTCTCCCATAAAAATGCTGAAGTTTTCTCTCTTTGCTATTTCTTTTTGGTTGCATGATATTCCTCGTTTACTTCTCGTACAATTGTTTGCATTTTACAGTTGCATGCGGTTTAGCATTATAGGAATTAGGGTAAAAAATGCAGGGAAGCTGTACAACTTTGTATTTTCTTATAGAATATTATGGAACAATCTAGATGGTTATTCCCAAAAAACCAACCAAAGCCATGGAGGTGAAAGGACTGACACACTGCTCAGTTAATCATACTTATCTAAAGAACCACAATGCAGGTGCCTTAACCTTGGGCCGTAGAGTAAGAAAAGCATTTAGTCATTTACTTTGTTGGGATACAATGATGCTGTTGCGAAATGCATGTTCCTGTTTAGTAATTTCCCTGTAGTATACTAACTATTTTGAAAACTTACCTCAGGCATTTGTTGTTGAATGCAGAAAACAAAATTAAAACTAAGCATATTAAGATGGTGACATTGGGGCAACATTGAGCCATTGCCCATTGGTCACATATTTATTGTTTCATGATATGTCATTTCTTCAGAAACTAATCTACGAAATGTTATCATGTGGAAATGCAGAGGGACAAAGAAGCTGCTCTAGAAAAGGTTCTCAATTTACAACAGCAATTAGATGCCAAAGAGAATCTTGAGTTAGAAATACAACAACTGCAGGGAAAATTGGAAGTTATGAAGCATCAAGGTTTAGAATCAAAGGAGAAGATAGATGTACTGAGTCATGAACTACAGGATAAGTACGATGAAATGGAGTATCTGGAGTCAATGAACCATGCTCTGTTTATCAAGGAAAGAGAGAGCAACGATGAGTTGCAAAATGATCGGAAGGAGCTGATAGCTGTAAGCTACCTCATTGATTAACCGAGTGTCCAATATTATGTTTTGTGTGCCTTTTCAAATCAATTGACACCTATTTATGCTTTGCTTTTGCTCACATTTCATGCCATTTCCCTTCTGGTTGGTGCATGCTGCAGGGCTTTCAGGAGCTTGCTGCTGGCCGATCAAATATAGGTATCAAGGAAATGGGTGAACTTGATCTGAAAGCATTCGGAGATGCTTGCAGGAAAAGGTCATCGAAAGAGGATGCAGAAGTCAAATCTGCTATGCTTTGTTCAGAATGGCAAGAGGAAATTAGAAACCCGAACTGGCACCCCTTCCGGGTTAAAGTGGTTGATGGAAAAGAAATGGTATGGCCCTCGATCAGTTACAATTACTTTCCTGCTTCCCTAAACGTCTGCTAGTAGTTCATTGCTACATTGTAACATCTGATGGGCACTGTCTGGTGCAGGAAGTTCTTTCAGAGGAGGATGAGAACCTTTGGAAGCTGAAAGAAGAGCATGGCGAAGAAATATATGCACTGGTAACAAAGGCATTGGTTGAGATCAACGAGTACAATCCCAGTGGCCGCCACTCCGTACTAGAGCTGTGGAACTACAATGAGGGCAGGAAAGCAACCCTGAAGGAAGCCGTCCAGCATGTCATGAAGCAGTGGAGGACTCACAAGAGAAAGCGTTGATCCATTTGGGTTCATCTGCCTACGCTCGCCTGAGCTGGGGCACTTGAACTAGGCATGGCGTCATTTAAATTTAGCCTTAGTTCGTTAGTTGAAATTAAACTCTTAATGATGATTAGCGTTAAGTCACTGGGTTTCCATCTGGACTTCCCTAATATAGCATTGACATGAATGCTGCTATATATATTTTCAGAACGTGAACAACGTCATGGATCCGCAGTCCAACTGCCGCAGAGGCATGTAAGAGCTTGCTGTTCATGCATCTTAGATGTCGGGGCAATGATTGGCAGCCATGCCCATGCAACACTCTTGAACGGCAAAAGTTTCTATCAGGTGTTAATTAAGTTTGCTGCTGAATGCTATTAAGGTTTTAAGATTTCCGAGTGCATTCTTGTTGATCGCTGAATGATATTGCTCACAATACAATACTACTAGCAGAAGTACTGCAGAACACATCTATTAGACGGTATTGACTGCATAAAAGAATAGAAAGCAGAGGCTATACTGCCGGGGTTACAAAGAATGCTTAGACATTATTCACTTCATATAACCGAATACAATACGATATTCTTGTACATTATTCACTTCTTATAACCAAATACGATACGTAGCTATTCGTATACTTGCCAATCATTGGCATGGTAGAAACAGTACGAGGAATTTACTAAATGAAAATTTATACATATTAAACCATTAGTAAAATGTACCGGTGGTCCCTAAACTTGAAAGGGTGCATCACTTAGATCTATCAACTCCAAAAATGCATTTCTGTGTCCACAAACTTGTAACGGTCTGTCGTGAGACGTATAGTATCTTGGAGAAGGCAACACATACAACACTCGTAATGTCACCAGCACCACTGCAGGTTTGGGCATTTTGCAGACGCGAGCTGAGGAGTTGGCTGAGGAGGGAGGGTGAATTGATGTACGTAAGTATTGAATGGTGAACTTGATGTACTAAGTATTGAATGGTTTGCACATCAATCCATTTAAATGAATGAGATTTGCTCCCTATCAATCGTATTGAATGGTTTGTACTTTTTAGTCATGGCCTACCAGCTTCCATCCATTTTCATTTCATTTCCTTCATAAATTTGATACTGTAATTTGCGTTCATCACAGTCTACACTCAACAGGGTTGTAATCATTCTGTACTTGCTCCTAAGTTTATTAGAGATTTCCAAACCTGTTGTTCACATGTTTGGGGGAGCGGATAAATATATTTCCAGGAACTGAATTCGAAAGCTTATCCGTTGATTGGCACCTGGAACACCTTGTTCCAGTGCAGCGTCATCGTCACCTCCCGAGCGAAGCCGACGGCGGCGCCGTCGTCCCCGCTGCCGGTGCCCCCCCCCCCCCCCCCCCCCCCCGGTGCGCGTCGCGGATGTGGTCGTGGAGCAGTAGGCCCGAGTAGGCGCAGCCCGGGAGCGGGAACGCGCACGGCGCGTGGTGGCAGAAGACGTCCTGGTGGGCGCGCTTCTCGGCGATCCGGAGGCGCCGCCCGCACCCGACGGGGCTGAACGCGCAGGGGAGCAGCATCGCCGCGATGGCGCGCTCCAGCGGGCGGCACCGGCTGAGGCCGGTGGGGACGCGGCACGACGGGCACGTCCCCCGCATGCGGTCGCAGCAGCCCCGGCACACGGCGTGCCCGTTCATGCACTGCTCAGGTTAAGAAACGCGCATGGATCAGCAGCACAGCAACATAGTACACAAGACCAAGAGAGAATAGAAGATGGACGACGTGGCGGCCGGCTTATGCCTAGAAGATCGCGGCCTCTAGCAGCGTGGAGCAGAGGTGGCACTCCAGCACGTCCGGGGCCAGAAGGATGACTTGGAGGATCGTTGGCTCCTCCCTGGATGCGGGGGCTCCCCGCAGCGCGGCCTTCGCCTTGTTCGGCGTGGCGACGCCGTCGGCCGCCGCCGCAGCCGCTGTGGCCATGTCCCTGCTCCGTTTCTCCATCGCTGCCCGCCCTCACGCACAGAGCTCACTCCAAGCAGGCAGATTAGGGCCGCTAGGTACAGCACAGGACGAGCAGGTTTACTGTTCGAAAGCCACAGACAGCACTGGGTAGTGGGTGCCACGGGCTTTATAGGTGAAAGATGTGTGTTGCGACTTGCCGATGCGACTTGCTGGGTAGCGGGTCTGTGCAGACCGATGCCGAAACTGCAGCAACCGTCATTCAGCCATTGATGCGCCCCCATCAGCATCTTCATCGTGGGCAACAGAGGGTGGGTTGTGCCAAGAAGGGCATAAGTAGTCATAACCACAAAGCACAGAGGTCGCCCTTATAATTGCACGGCTGCTTGAAAACTAGTACGTAGTTTGAATCAATTCTAGAACCTACCGTGATTATTACAACTCTCAGTCATCTGTTCTTCCTCTTGCAAACTAGTACAATTTGAATCAAGTATGGCCCTGTTTAGTTGGTGAAAAGTTGTTGACTTTAGTACTGTAGCATATTTCATTGTTACTTGACAAATAATGTCCAATCATGAACTAATTAGGCTTAAAAGATTCATCTCGTGCTAATCAGTTAGATTGTGTAATTAGTTTTTTTTTCAACTGCATTTAATATATGTGTTCAAATATTCGATGTAACAGGTTCTAGTTTTACCTAGGTTTTCAACTTTCAGTTATAGTACTGTACTAACAGCGAGATCAACTTCTCCCCAAGCCCGTGTCTTAACTCCTCCTTTTAGTATTCCTGATATGGTTTCGTGTCATCATCCAGATTATAAATTTCCATGGTTTCTGAGCGTCAGATGTTTCGTTCACTTATTCTGAAGAACTAGGTGGGCTACCCGCGCATTTGCACGGCTAAATATTATATAAAATTACATTTGCACAAAGGCGAGCCACGTTGTGGAACTCTGGCAGCGAGTCCTACAGATTGATTTTATGAAGTCAACCTGTTCTTCTCATATGAGTTCTGTTTATATTTTTAAAAAGGTAAATCTGTATTATTTATGAAAACGTGATGATGATGTCAACACGTTTTCCTCATATAGTTTCTGTTTAGATATGTGATTAATGTATTCATGTGCCGGGTGTTACGTACATTGGTTGCGATGAGGAGTATTTTTGACGAACTTTATTATAATGGTAGTGGTGGGTAATTTAAATTTCTCTTATTTTCTCGATAAGGGGTATTTTGGACTAACTTTATTATAATGGTACTGTTGGGTAATTTAGATTTCTTTTATTTTCTCCAATTAACGTGAGAATTTCTAAGCCTTGAGAGCGATTATAGAGGCTCCGTTTGTTGGCCAAATAATAAGATAATAAATTATGTGCAAATTTATAGGTGAAAAATGGATAGACTGTTCGAAGCCACACGCAGCAGCGTTGGGCAAAGATGTTGACCAAGATGTGTGTCGCGAGCCTGCAATGTGATGAGGATTTGACATGTGAGACAGACCTGTAAATGAGCCTAACCTTTGGGATTGGGTGCCACGTCTTGACACTAGCCATGTGTTTGGTTAAGGTGTTGCAACGAAGTGGGATTTCTAAATCTTGCTCGTCTCAAAGTCCATCACAGTTTTTTTACAGCCTCTCAGTTGATCGCTTCGCTTGCATGGCAATCCTACAGCGTAGAGCCGCAGGAGCTCCAAGAGGCGGCACTCTGAAGCTTCATGCCGTAATTGGGTATTCTGATGAGCTGTCAGCCTCTAATGGCAGACCGCATTGTGTTTAGCATACAACACAACGGCTGCAACTCGTTTACTGCAGAGCAGCATCGGTAGCTGAACTCGTAACTCAACTGTCACTTACAATGAAGTGGTGGCGCTGAAGTGTGCAACTGTTGCAGGGGCGGAGGGCCTGTTATGGCCCACTATGGCCCGCGCCATACCTAAAGCTCAATGGAATTTTTAGTACCTCTGCATTTCAGCCCAGTCCAACAAGCAAAGAGCAAGGAAACTGCAGGGAGTCAGCCTCCTTGGCTCCTCCAGCGCTCCACCCGGCGCTCCCTCCGCAGCTCCACTCGACCCCGATCCCCGAAGCCCTAGCCGTCGCGCGCCCATCGTCCACACGCTCTGCGCGGCTGACTTGTTCTCTCGCCAAGCGCCCGAGTCGCACCGCCGCCCGCCGTCCACTTGCGGACTCGCCCCTCGGCGGCCACTGGCCGGCCTGCGCCCGGTGGCCCCGCGCGGTCGGCCCTGCCCCCCGCCCCCTTGGCCCCCGCCCTCGCTGCTCCCAAGTCCCAATGGACTCCGGCAGGGGTAGCAGCATAAACAAAAAGGGAAAAAGGAGAGCAGTACGTTATGGAAGAGGTACTAAAAAGATATTCTTGTTTGCAAATTGCAATCTTTATTCAATCAATCAATCAATCTCTTGTTTGCTGTGAAGAGCTTGATTTACTTCAATGCAATCTTTTGTTTGCAGATCTGAAGGGCTCAGAGTTTGTCAAGATTTTGCAAGCCTAGCACTAAAAATGATTGAGCTCAACAGACATACGATGTTCCCATTAGTTTATCGCCTAATTGAGTTGGCATTGCTACTACCAGTAGCGACCACATCAGTTGAAAGGGCTTTTTCAGCCATGAAGATAATTAAAACTGAGTTGCGGAACAAGATGTCTGATGGTTGGCTTAATGACTTAATGGTTGTGTATATTGAGAGGGAGATATTTAAAGGAATTGATCTTCAATCTATCAAAAAGGCATTTCAAGTGAAGAAAGATAGGAATATGAAATTGTCGAAGCATCCTAAACGCAACTAGACTGAACGCAACTAATAAATTTATCGGTATAACTCTATACTCTAATTGTATATCTCGTATTACATTTAATATTTTAACTCTAATGTTTCACTACTAATTTATGTTTTCTCTTTGTTTAACAGTTTATTTTGGTCCCGTTGTTGATTTGATGTGTAATCTATATGTTTTTCTTCATTTAAGTTACTTCTAAACAATAGTCTTATTGTGAACTTTTATTTCCATACAATATATGAATGTAGTTTAGAAATGCACCGCCACACCTAAATTTTTGGTTGTCCTCCGCCATGGTTGCCACTCTGCCAGTACTTGGTCCGCAGGCAATGAACGCAAACATCTGCACTTTATCTCATCACCTATCTATTATTACAGAAGATTGAGAGGACGAGAAATTGCAAAACACGATTCTCTCGTTGAATGAGCCGACTCTGGATTTGACTTGGCCTCAACGCTGCGCCGAGCAGACCAAAATGAAGTTGCGACTCGAAACAAAACCGAGGGATCGGCTCAGACGTAGGTATACTCCAGAGTCCAGATCATTAATTTCACTCAAATAATCTTTTGTTTAGCTATTTTTTTAGTTTGCATTATTACAACACCCAAAATACTCTATTTTTTTAGGGAACAGGAGAGGGCATGCATGTTTCTGTACAAGATAAATCGGGTGGTGTTGGGCAGCTCGAACGTGTGTTAAGGTGGTGCTAGATATGAAAGAAAAAAAGATTCTCCGGTGTAATACATTGGAGCGCAGGTGCTAGACTAGCACCTTCAAACGTTTGTATCTTATTTGGGCACCCCGTGCTAGAGGAGAGAAGGGTGGAAAAGCTGCACTTGTGGACCTCATGTCAATCCATGGTGAGGTGCAAGATGGTGCGATATATTAGATCAAAATTGGTTAATCTAGCAACTATGATGTGGCTTGATCTGGACACCACCTCAGGTTCCATACATTGTGAATGCCCTTAGAGCTACATCTGTGTTGTTTTGCGCGTGGTACATGGGCAGGATGGTTGGTAGCCAACTAGCCATGGCATGGGCTGTTAGTAGGTAGCTCCATGCCTCCATAGCTGATAGCTGTGACTGTTCTAGTTTGTGTGTAATTTCATCAGAGGTTAACAAATGGACGCCGTGGTTATAATTGATGGAGTGTTGATTCTCTGCATGGCAATGTTAGATGAATGGCATAAAGGCCTGGACTATGTTATAGCTCGATCGCAGCAGTTTGCATAATTTTATGATTTCCTTCAAAAACAAAAATGGATAACAACAAAGTGTTCTACTGTAGAAACAAGCTCGGTGCTATGTGCCTTGTCGGTGCTATGTGCAAAGTTGCAGAACCTTCGTTGGAATCTTGCCGTGTTTAGTTCCAGCGCAAAAAAATTTTGTGTTGGAATTTTGCTAATTTGGAGTACTAAATAAAGTTTATTTACAAAACCTTTTGCACATATGGGTTGTAAATCGCGAGACGAATCTAATAATGCTAATTAATTCATGTTTAATAAATAATTAGCAGATGGTTACTGTAGCATCACTGTTGCAAATCATGGATTAAGTAGGCTCATTAGATTCGTGTTGCGATTTACAGCCCATCCATGTAAATAGACTTCGGCTGTGTTTAGATCCGCAAAAAGTGGTAAAAAGAGCCACATCAGATTCTGTAGCACACTATAGCACTTTTCGTTTGTTTGTGGTAAATATTATCCTTCCATAGGCTAACTAGGCTCAAAAGATTCGTCTCGCAACGTACATCAAAACTATGTGTAGTGCACCCGTCTAAACCCAGAGGGTGAATACTCGGGGGTTAGCTAGGATTAGCCCAATCTCAGAGGAAGAACACGATGAACACAGTTGGTTTAGAGTGGTTCGGGCCGCCGGTGCGTAATACCCTACGTCCACTGTGTGTTGTATTGCTTGCGCTCTCCACCTCAGTCTCGAGAGAGTCTGAGGATCTATGTGTATATGTGTTCTAGCGGGCGTGCTCTCCCTTTTATATGTCCAAGGGGAGCACGTATACTGAGCGGGGCCTCGACATGTGGACCGGCGATGTATTATAAACTACACTTTGGCCTTCAATGCCTCAGATCCGGAGAGGCTTGCGCCTTAATGCGGGTGGGTGAGGGAACTTCCAGTGGAAGGCTTGCGCCCGCGCCCGCGTCTGTGTGACACGTGGCGGCTCCGGACCCCTCCTGAGCAGCTACCTGAGCCGAGAGCTCACGGGGGTCCGGATAGGCACGTGGAGGTCCCGGACCCACCTGCGGGGGTCCGGGTCCGCGGCCACATGTGCTGAGCATTTCCACCTCTGGGACACGTGGTGACACCGGACCCGCTTCCCGCTCGGGGACGGGTCCGGGACCGTTGGTCCGTTGAGATGGAGTTGGACCCCAAGGGTCTGGCTGCTCAGCTCCTTAGGGCGTAGTTACGGATAACTACGCGAGTCTTGACACAGTAGGAGTGGGTACCCTAGCTGCAGGGTACCGACAGAGGCCCCGGGCCCGTCTCGGGAGAGGCAACGAACCCGCAGGTGGGGCCACTACTGTGAGCAACTTGGCTGCTTCTGGCGCCCAACGGTGCGCGCCGCAAGGGTCTTGTCCTGCGTCGTCCATCCTTTGGGTCACCTGCTGCATCATCACGTTTGGACCTGCACATGACTCAAGGTAGATGCTTAGTAGCGTGCCCATGGGTCCCAAATTCTGTTGGCTGTAATCCTTTGAGATAGACAGCTAGGTTCAGTGAACGGAGCTCAAGGGGCCGGCCTTTAGGTTAAGAGAAAGTCCGGACCTCCAGGTTCCCAGTCCTAGGTACTACGGCACTCATTCACAGGAGGTGGTGCGTGCAGGCTTAGGGTACGGAAACAGGCTAAGCGGCTACACCGCTCCGGACCTCCCCGGAGAATGAGTGCGCTTCCCTGAACCTGCAGGTTCCCAGGGGTCCGAACCCCTCTCTTCCATAAGGGGTCTCGAGTTAAGTCACTAACTAGCCAACTCAATTCGGACCATAATCACCGCACAAGAGTAAGAAGCCACGTGGGGTTTAGCGCAAATAGAATGCGTATATTAAAATTGGAATTTAACATACTTAGAGGCGAACTGAGAATAAACTTTTCCTTTATAACTAGATGTACATGAGATGTGCGATGTAAGCCAGAACACGGGTTTATGAGACTGGAGCTGTCCGGACCTCTGGGCCTCCAGTCTTAGGTACTACGGTACTCGCCCTAGGGAGGTAGAGCATGCAGGCTTAGGGTACGGAACCAGGCTAAGCTTCTACACGGCTCCGGACCTCCCCGGAGGGTGAGTACGCTTCCCTGAACCTAGTTCGCAGAGGTCCAGACCCCTCCACGGGGGAGGCTCACCGGACTGGACCACACGGAAGTACTACCTAGTTACAAAGGAAAATGTTTTATTCCCTGCTGGGCCTCTAAGGGTAGGACTTACAGAGATGTAGAGTCGGGGGTGCGATCGGAGTCGGCTTTCCGCCGGAGAGAGCCACCAGAGTCGGTTTAGTGCAACCGGAGTGGGCTTTCCGCCGGAGCGGGCTTGGTGCGACCGGAGTCGGCTTTCCGCCGGAGCGGGCTTGGTGCTACCGGAGTCGCCTTTCCGCCGGAGCAGGCTTCCTCACATGAGTGAGGTATGCTGCGAGCTGGAATTTGTTGAAGGTGTGCTCCCCCAGACCTGCTTGATGACGAGCTGGGAGAGCATGACCCGCTGTCGCCATCCTGCTGACGCGGGCGCTTGCCGCGCGAGTTCTGGCCCCCGGGCGCTCGCCACCTGAAACATGGTGATGGCGAGCCGATGATCAAGCGAAAGCCAAGCACCCCCTACCTGGCGCGCCAAATGTCGTGGTGTGCAAACCCACAGCCAGGTGGCGTAGTGCACCCGCCTAAACCCAGAGGGTGAGTACTCGGGGGTTAGTTAGGATTAGCCCAATCTCAGAGGAAAAACACGATGAACACAGCTGGTTTAGAGTGGTTCAGGCCGCCGGAGCGTAATACCCTACGTCCACTGTGTGTTGTATTGCTTGCGCTCTCCACCTCAGTCTCGAGAGAGTCTGAGGATCTGTGTGTATCTGTGTTCTAGCGGGCGTGCTCTCCCTTTTATATGTCCAAGGGGAGCACGTACACTAAGCGGGGCCTCGACATGTGGATCCGGCGATGTATTATAAACTACACTTTGGCCTTCAATGCCTCAGATCCGGAGATCTTGTCGTCGGCTTCCGTGCGTAGCTTCTGACCAGGGATGGTCTTGAGCTGTCCTGTCAGAGTAGAGTCTAGCCTTTGCAGCCGCGCGTCGAGGTCATGATAAAGCGACGAACTACTGACTCAGTCCACTGTAGCAGCATGCACTGTTGCTCCAGTCAGTAGCTGGTCATCATAACTCATCGCCCATGCGCGCGGCGCTGAGTCTTTAATGCTTGCCTTGGTAACTGACGAGCCGCCTCGGTAACTGGCGTTCCACAGTGTGGACTGACAAAAGCTGCCACGTGCCCAGAGGCAGCAGAGCCTGCATCAACCAATCGAACTTAATGCGGGTGGGTGAGGGGGCTTCCAGCAGAAGCCTTGCGCCCGCGCCCGCGTCTGTGTGACACGTGGCGGCTCCGGACCCCTCCCGAGCAGCTAGCTGAGCCGAGAGCTCACGGGGGTTTGGATAGGCACTTGGAGGTCCCGGACCCACCTGCGGGGGTCCGGGTCCGCGGCCACAGGTGCTGAGTATTTCCACCTCTGGGACACGTGGTGACACCGGACCCGCTTCCCACTCGGGGACCGGTCCGGGACCGTTGGTCCGGTGAGATGGAATTGGGCCCCAAGGGTCTGGCTGCTCAGCTCCTTATGGCGTAGTTACGGATAACTACGCGAGTCTTGACACAGTAGGAGTGGGTACCCCACCTGCAGGGTACCGACACTATGCAATTAATTTTTTTATTTACCTATATTTAGTACTTCATGCATGAGGCAAAAAATTTGATGTGATAGGTGAATAGTGAAGTTTGGAGAGAAAGATTTTGTAACTAAACACAGCCTTCATTCACCCTGTTCGGCTGCTGGGCGGCTGCGGCTGCTCGGCTGCGGCTGGCGGCTGCGGCGTGAGTGCAGAACCAGCCAGCACCAGCCGGCCGGGCACCAGCCAAAGCACCAGCCGAACACAGTGATTTAGAACTCCATGCATTTGTCGAAACATTCGATGTGCCGTTTTTTTTGCGTTTACGGGGTTTATGGGGTGTGAACTAAATAGGGCCCTTCCATGCGTGTGCCTTTGCTTATCCATCTGGCTGCTTCTTTATCTTGGTTGTATTTAGATCCGTAAAATAGTGGTAAAAAGGGGCGCACCGAACACTGTAGCACACTGTAGCACTTTTAATTTTTTTGTGGTAATTGTTGTCCTACCATGACCTAACTAGGCTCAAAAAATTCGTCTCGTCGTGTACATCAAAACTATGCAGCTGGTTTTTTTATTTACCTACATTTAATGCTCCATGCATGAGGAAAAAAAATTAATGTGATAGGTGAATAGTGAAGTTTGGAGAGAGAAATTTTGAAACTAAACACTACCTTTTTGAACAACTCCCTTCCATGCGTGTGCCTTTGTTCTACGTGCAGTGGCCAGTTTCTTCCTGGGCTTTGTTAGGTGCAAAAACTTTTGAATATAAAATACTGTAGTACTTTTATTTGTATTTGGTAATTATCGTCACCTCATAGATTAACTAGCCTCAAAAGATTCGTCTCACAAATTACAGATAAACTGTGTAATTAGTTATTTGGTTTAGTTACATTTAATATTTCATACATGTATCGAAAAATTTAATGTGGTAAAGAATCTTATAAAATTTTGAAATTTTAAAAGAACTAAACAATCCCCTGGTCTTGTCCCAGTCTCCCTCTCATGTCAGAATGTCAGAACTTGCATGCAAAGTTTTTTTTTTGAAAGCTAGCCTGCAAAAGTTCACGCGGTGCAGTTAATGTACCGCGAAAGCGAAAAGAAAAACAGTAGTATTTTTTTTAAAAAAAGAACAGTAGTTCCTGCGGAACAGTACTTCAAAGAGTTACAAAATTTGCAAACTGTTGACCCTTTGATGATTTTTTTCAAAAAAAACCTACTCTTTGATGAATGAAAAGAGTAAACTGTTTGCAGTTTTGTAGCCTATTCTCAAGATGCATTTCAAAATCCCAAGTGTCTCGCCTCATCTGAGTGAGCTCAGTGGAACTTGGAAGAACTGGTAAACCGTAGCAAATGACGCGTTTATCCCGTGACCAGCGGATCATAGCACTGTTCGTTTATTTTTGGGTTCGGCTACTGTAGTATTTTCGTTTTTATTTGGTAAATTGTGTCCAATTTTAAATTTTAAACTAATTAGGCTCAAAAGATTCATCTCATCATTTACATCTAAACTATACAATTGATTATCTTTTTAAATTATATTTAATACTTCATGCATACGTCCAAAAATTTGATGTGACAGAAAATCTTGAAAATTTTTAGGAACTAAACATGACTATGATATAACATCTAGCAACTATGGTAGGTAAATATTTTACGATGTATTAAATGTAGGTAAATAAAAAAACTAATTGTATAGTTTTGATATACACGACAAGACGAATTTTTTGAGCCTAATTAGATCATGGTAGGACAATAATTATCACAAACAAACGAAAAGTGTTACATTGTGCTACCGTGTCCAATGCAATTTTTTTTACCACTATTTTACGGATGTAAACACAGCCTGCACAAGAGATGGCAGAGCAGCAGCACAAGAGGGGCTCGCCGCTGGACAGTAGTAGTGGCCGCCTGACCCAGGTCGCCGAGAAGCTCAGGGAGCCGGAGGCCATAGTACCCAGCTGCGTGGTCAAGCAAGAAAAAGAAGAGCCATAGGAAGGAGAGGTCGGCCCTGTCGGCGTCAGGAGAAAGGGAGCTGTGGCGCCGGCGCCGTCGGCGGCGGCCATGGAGGACGAGCCGCAGGTCAAGCTGCGGTTCGGCTTGTCCTTGTTCCACTGCCGCGCTTGCCTCCGCCCCCTCAGGCCTCCCACGGCCAAGGTGAGCTCTCCTGCTCCTACTGCTCGTCCTCTTCCTCTCCTTGAGATTGATGGATGCAATGATCTTTGTTCCCGGAAATCTTGAATATTTCTGCACCTTTGCCGCCTTTTCGATTCACTGGTAAACGCAAAAAAACTCTTTGCCGCGTTTTCTGGTCGCAGTGCAGCGCCGGGCACGTCGTCTGCGACGCCTGCCGCGGCAGCCACGCTCCGGAGTGTGCCGGCGCCGCCGCCTTCGTCCCCAGCCTCGACGTGGACGTCTACGTGCGCGGCGCCAGGCTGGCGTGCCCCAATGCGGAGTTCGGCTGCGAGAGCTGCTGCGTCTACTACCAAGCCCGCGACCACGAGCGCGCGTGCCAGTGGGCGCCCTGCTACTGCCCGGAACCGGGCTGCAACGCCTCCGACTCGCCGGCGAGGCTGGCCGCCCACTTCGCCGCCACCCACGCCTGGCCCGTCACCGACGTGAGCTACGCGAAGGTGCACAGGATCGCCCTGCCGCGGGGGTCGGCCCTGCACCTCCTCGTGAGCAGGGAGGACTCGCAGGTGTTCGTCGTGTCCTCGTCCGCGCTCGGCGCCGGCGCCGGCGCGGCGGCGGCGGCGGCGGCGGCGGCGGCGCTGGCGTGCGTGCGGGCGAACGGCGACGCGGTGGCGGGGGCGCCGCGGTTCCGGTGCACGCTCTGGGTGCAGGACGCGCGCGGCGGCGGGAACGTGGCGAGGGTCACGTTCGAGGTGCCGAGCAGCGACCTGTCCCGCGGGTTCGTGGCCGCGGAGCAGGGCATGTTCCTGGCCGTGCCGCCGGAGCTGCTGCGCGACGCGCCCGGCGAGGCGCCGGACCTCATGGTCCGCATCGACAAGGCTGCGTCCGCCGCTGCGAACTCCCCCATCACTCCACCAGCTTAGGTGAACGCCCGACCTTTGTGTAGCAGCGCGTGAGATCTTCTCCGGGTTCATCACAGTTTGATATGTACTGAGATCAACTCTGGAAAGAAAGGAAGATCATCCAAACCAGGGATGCTTTTGCATTGTACGCTCCCTAATGGAGAATTGTGATTAAATGATGTTACAATGCTGCCTGTTTGCTTTCCTCGCGACGCATCAATCGTTCATGAAGCGCGCACCCATGTCTTGAGCAGACATGAGCATGAGCTTGGGGCACCGGGCACGCACATGTTTTGGAGCTAGGAACAACTCTGCACATCGTCACGCTTCCACTGGCCTAGCAGCCTACTGCCGCAGAGCTATGCACAGTCCAGGGCAGCTCAAAAGGCTGTTCCCCATTTCCCCGTCATGGTTCTGACCATAATCACAAAGTTCCTGGGTCGAGAAACGGGGTCGAGGGTCGTCATTTTATAAAATTGTGGTACGAAAGGGGTATACATCTATGGAACGATAAATTATTATGTGGGACGCGACCCTGATTCATTGTGGTCGATATCTTCGGATCGATAAAGATAAAAACTATATATGTGCTACTAATGAAGAAATTAATCTGAACATGCATATAAGAAACATATAAAAAAGTACATTTAGACCATGCTATACGTACTCAGCTCATTGTCTAACAAAAACCACACCAATCCACTGTCCTTAATCTCCTTATCCCAATTAAATCTGCTAGCAATGGGGCTGCGACCCCTTTCAAACCGGGACACGATCCAACCTTGAATGGGACACTGACCCTCTTCGACCCCGACCCTCGAATCGGAACGACGTTCCCGGGTCGAGGGACGAGGCATCGACCCCGAATCCTGTGACTATGGTTCTGACCGGCTTCCGTGAGCTCCTCCAAGGGCCGTAGCTGGAGGCGGTGGACACGTTTTCTGGCTCCAGTTCGCCGGAGCATCCTAAAAAGAGCTTCCGCCTTCAGCTCTCTTAATTTTGTTTTGAACGTAATTCAGCTCTCTTAATTTTTTTTGAACGTAATTCACCTCTCTTAATTTTATGCTGGTGAAGCTGTCGATGGGGGGGCAACAGCAGTGGTTGAATCGGTTTCTGCCAGTTCATAGGTCCCACGAGTCCCATCAGATCAGACTGGTGGTTAAAAAATTAGAAAAGCAAATCAACGGACAGTGCGTGCAGAATAGAAAAACGTTGCCCACCCAAGGAGCTGCTTCCACGCTAGCTCTGGCTCCCATGTTCAATTTTTTAATGGGCGATGATTCGACTCTCAAATATGAGTCGACTTCTCTCTCCCGCAGGATTCGTGCGCCTTGTTCGACCAACGAGCTAATCAGCAGTGTTTTCCAAATCAGCCATCCAGCCAGCCGAACAAACCCGTGTTCTCCAGCAGTTGCATCGACTTCTCCCGATGCCATGTAAAATGAAGATTCGGTCACTGGAGAAGTCCTTACTCAAGCACGTCCTTGTCTTGTCGCCTTAACGCCAATGTCTTCCTTTCCTATCGCTTTCGCTTTGCTCCGGCTAGTCTTCGTCACATCGTGAGGGCAGCCGCAACCGGTCGGCAGTCTCTCTTCCACGTAGATGCAGGCGTCCCAATACCGAGCGGACCCCGATGATGCAGGCGAGCTGGACGTGACGACCGGGCGAGAAGAGGAGCGCGGTGGCCACAGGCGGGAGCTCGGTCTGGCCGCTCGACGTGTCGACTGGTCGAGCCCGACGATCAAAACATCCGAGCGAGGCTGGCACGGCCGCAGGTGCAGGGTAGCGCAAAGGTAGCCAACATCGCGCGAGGTCGACGCGGGCCGCCGGCGCTACTGGTGTGGCATGTTCCTGGCCGTGCCGCCGGATCGGAGCTGCTGCGCGACGCGCCCGGCGAGGCGCCGGACCTCATGTCCTGTGTTCCGCAGCTCCACCAGCCTCTAACTCAACAGTGTTTTTCTCTCACACTACTCCAGCACCAACCACCAGCTCTGGTCCAACAGTGTTTTTCTCTCACACTACTCCAGCACCAACCACCAGCTCTGATCCAACGAACATAGTGACGTCCGCGTCGACAAGGCTGCGTCGGCTGGAGGGAACTCCATCACTCCACCAGCTTAGATGCCCGACCTTTGTGTAGCCGCGTGAGACCTCCGGCTTCATCACAGTTTGATACATATGTACTGAGATCAGCTCTGGAAGATCATCCAAACCGGAGAAGCTTTTGCATTGTACGCTCCCTAATGGAGAAAATGATGTTACAATGCTGCCAGTTTGCTTTCTTCACGACGCATCAAGGTTCATGAAGCTCCCATGTCCTGGGCGGTCTTGAGCGTGAGCTTGGGGCACAGCTCTGCAGTCTGCACATCGCCAAGCTTCCCTGAAGCCTAGCGGCCTATCGTCCACTACTGGCCTAGTGCCAGCTACTGCACAGCTTTGCTTGACTTGTCCCAGTGAAGAAAAGATTTTACTCGTACGTCCTTGTCTTGTCGCCTTGCAGTTGATATTACATCAGGGCGAGTACCAACACCGCGTCTACAGAGGGGTTCGAATTCCCGTCACATTTAGAAATGGTAACGGGCGATAGTCTTAGTGGTCTCTTCCCGGTCTAATAAATTATTTAAATTTTTTAGCTTAAAATTATATAAAATTAGAGTACAGTTCTTTTAAGATCCGGTTCTTAGATTTTCTAATTTAAAATCTTGAGTCCTTTAACACCCCTAGTTATATTAAAAAATCTTATTATTTAAAAGTATTTAATAAAATTTTATTATAAAACTAATTGCAAAATTCTGGGATTAAACTACGAGATGAATCTAATGAGGTATAATATTCTATAATTACTATATGGTTACTATAACATCACTGTTGCAAATTATAGATTAATTAGACTCATTAGATTAATTATCCATAATCACATCAAATATTTGATACTGATTATAAAAACTAAATATAAGTTAACTATAAAATTAATTGCATAAATGAATACTAATTCATGAAATGAATCTGTTAAGGCTAATTAATTTATCATTGACATCGAATTATAACCTAATTAGATTTAATAGATTCATCTCGCGAATTAGCTTCTATTTAATCTTACTATTACTAATTGGAGGCTCCTTTTGAGTCTCCATGTGAAGCCACCTAAGATCCTACGTGGATACTCTAAAAACAATAGAGAAATTCTATAAATTCTCACAAAAATAAAAAACATCTGGCCATCAATCCGACAACTCTAATTATAGTCATTGAATCTGTTATATTTTTTAATAAATTACCCACCTCTGTCATTATGAAAATAGACTAAAGTAACCCTCTAAATATTTATCTAAATTATCCACCTCTGACATTATAAAAAGTATAATGTAACCCCATAATCTTTGTAAATTACACACCTATGCCACTGTATAAATAATACACATAACCCTCTAAATTTGCATATAAATTATCTAATTATATCACTATTAAAAGTTAAAGTACCCCTAAATTTGAATCTAAGCTATACAATTATAACATATGATTGTTTGTGTAAAAATACTGCCATGATATGTGTCACAATGTATTCATGTACGATGGAAGAGATAAGAATATCAATTCACAAACAAATAGTTCAATTAAATAACTCTATATTAAATACACATGGAGGTGTGATGCAAAATAAAATCTATTGTAGCTAGATAATAATAAATATGTATTTTAAAGCATGTGTTGGAATATTTATTATTTAATAGATGAAAGAGGACGTGAGATAGATAATTATAATTATTAGCTATAAACCTCAGCTATTAATTCTAATGAGTCGGTATGGGAGCACGGGTTGATAGGATAGTATTTTTTAATTGGTGTTTAAATATTTGATGTGACGGGTACTAAAATTTAATCACACTGATCCAAACGGGCTCCTCTGCGATTTGTGCTCCGGTTAGTATTTGTGATCATGTTCTGTACTTGATGGTGCCGGAGCAGCAGAGAGCAGACCAGCAGCTGCTTCGCAGCAACAATCCATTGAAGGAGGACTAGCGTCTGGGTGCGAATCCAATGGATGAGCACTAAAGATGAAGAAGAAGGAGAACACAGGCAGGTGCCCAAGGCCTCTTTTCACACAAAAGAAAAAAAGTGAACCCGGCAAGCTGTGATGTGAGTACAGGACTCGCATGCACCGGTACGACCGACTAAGTGGAGAGAGAGAGAGAGAGGAGGAGGAAGAACGGTAGGTTTATGTGGGAAAAATCGTTGGATCAACAATCACAATTGGGGATGTATTGTAAGGCTTAGGAGTTGGGCTGCGGGTTGCGGATGTTGGAGGTTTGTGTTGGGCCCATCTTAGTTTACTGATTTAGCCCAATAAATGTCCGATGGACGACGGTGATAGTGTGTGCTTCTCTCTTCCTGCGTGTTCCTTTAATTTGGCTCAGTTTGAACTTGTTTACGTACTACCGTACTCTATGTGTTGCATGGAGAACTGCGTGTTCCTTTACGTTTTCTTTTGGGAATAGTTTGCATGGACATTTAGGTTTCATGCGTTGAATAATTCGTAATGCTCGTGCTTGGTGGTGGATTTCCTTGAATTAAATAAAATATAGTAGACTAGTAGGGGTTGTAGCGTCGGCCGAGAAAAGAATAGTTAATAAGACTTGTGCACGATAACCTCTCCTCTCTAACATGTCTTCTTCTGCAAGGATTCGCAGTGCTATCTGTTTTCTAAGGTAAAAGAAGGAGCCGGCCGAATCAAATGGGGTTGTTGTGTCGTTCCTAATGGTTCATAGGACTACAAAGGTGAAAAGACAGGATGATGACGAAATGCCTTGGATGTGATCGGGAAGAGAAAGATGGAATTTGGTATCAATTTGATTTTGTTATGCCATTAAGAAAACACTATTATTGGGGTTACAATACCTATTTTAGAATTAGAACCGTTCACTACTAACAAATAATATAGTTAATGGTTCCATTGTCCTAAATTTGTCAGTTTGTTTTCATCAAATAGTTGAACAATGAAGATAGATGACAAGCCTCTCGGGTATTAGGATGGAAAAGGCAACGAGGAATCAAATACTTCCAAGTCTAGGGTGGATTAAAGTAGCTGGTTTCTTTACCACTTGGGAATAATGTTGCCGATCTTAATAATCTAGAGGATGCTTTTCCATTCAATGGACGGATCTAATACAAGTAATGCAGCAAGCATGCAGCACCGTACCATAAAACGTTCAGTTATCTTTTCTTTTTTTTGGCCATGCCTGAGCATGTTTTTTACTAAGAGAGAAAGCTCAGCCATCTAACCAGACCATCTAGCAGCTTTTAGCAGTGTACCGCGTGAGTCCAATTCTTGTGGACAGGAGCCCACTTCTTGTGCAGCAGCAGCAGGCATCGACTTCTTGCTTTGCCTGGGTCCTCGTCCTGAACTCAGTGCCGAAACCCCATTAACAAAAAGCAGCTCGTTGATTTGCAGGGTAGGAAATGATCAAAGTTCAGATAAGAAAAAGTAAGTGAGGAACAAAGGCTCAAGAAAAAAAATCTTCGAGAATGAGAGAAAATTAAATTGGATTGAAACTTTTGGGTTTAAATTTTCATCTAATTGTGTGGCATACACTAGTGAAGGGAACATCAATTATATGGATGAAAACATCTGTTGGCTTAAAACTTTTTGAATCTAAGTTTTTGTTGAATTTAAACAATTGGTATTCCAACAAGTATATTTTCACTTAAAAACGGTGTCCCCTAGTTGAAATTTGCTTATTTCGGCCAATGAGATTCGGAAATATGGCCCACATGTGTCTAAGACAATGAGGATCCGAAAAAGGTTAAGGTAGGGGGGATACAAGAAGAAGTAGAGGCGTCAAGCCACCCATCAAAGGTGGAAGAGCGCACAAGAAAGAGGGTTCAACTACCTAATTATACTAGAAATGGTCGCGGCGTAGCCGCGTGTGGCCAGTGGACGGCGTGTAGTACATTTGTGGGTTCGTTGTTTTTTTTAACTCCGTCTTCCTGGTTGGCCATCTATGCCTCCTTGGCAGGCACCATCTTTTCCTTATGTAACTATATCTATCACATAGTGTAGTTGGGGGCTTGGAGCCCATTGCTGTTTATATACTTGGTCTTTCTGGTGGAGTAAAACTTTTTTTAAAACAAAAAGAACAGATGCTATAGTATGGATCTCCTATTTTCTCGTAGGAGTGCCCGCAGGTCACATGCTGTAAATTGTAGAAAAAAAAATTCTGAATAGCTGCTAGATCCACTCTCCGTGAGTTTACTTATTGTATGTTTTCACACACCAATCACAAGCTGGTCTGGAGCTTGATTGAGGGGAATGAAAATATTTTTTCTTTTTTCTTGACCTGTCATTAAAATGGCAGAAATCCTCTATGTGTGGAATGCCAAAGAAATCGCTCTCATGTTACTATTTTTTTTTGGCATACCACATATGGCAATCCTAAGAAAGTGAAGCACCAAGAAATACTACTTAGCATGATGTAGCATGCCACTGAAGGCTGAAGTTGTCAACTTTTGAGAAAGGCCGAGCAGCTTAGCTCGAATGGATGTATCCATTATGCTTGTATTATCTCCCTATCTAATTTGGCGGCTCCCTGTAGTATGTGTGTGATTAACAAAAAGTTTGCTCAGGTGAGTATAATAGAAAGTTTCTTTTATGCAGGTTCACCTACAGCAGAGCTCTCGAGAAGATGAAGTTTAATACTACATTTGCTTGAATTGCAGTATCCGCAGACCTCAGGAGGACCTTGTGAGGAAAAAAAACAAGATAATAGACATAAGATATAGCTTTTGCGCTATGAACTACGTGCAATCTGCCTTAAGTATATCGATTAGGAAATTATGAGGGAGCAATGCAACCACAGATCTATCCTTCACCAGTGCAGTAACTTAGTACTATGCAAATGAGTAGTGTATTATGATGTTCTCTAACTTAATCAAACCTTCAAAAATCATGTAATTCACGTACTGGCAGATAGTTACAGACATATACTTATGTGCTAGCTAGATCTACGTAGAGTACATCAGACATCAGTCTCGTTTTCAATAACAGTTACTACATAAGGCATGTTATGCAAATACAGGTTACAGTCTCATATCCTATTGTGCATTATGTAGTTGGGATAATAATGATATGAGTATACTCATTTTCAATGACAGTCATGTCATGCATGTAAAGGGTCTAGTTTTAGAATCTACTGTAGCCTATGTAATTCAGATAATAATCATAGGAGCATATTCATTTTCAATGATAGACATGACATGTAAGTAAAAAAGCTTCAAAACCAGATCATTACAATCCCTGCATTACACATTTCTTTTATGTCTTTGACAGTACAATAAAATGTTTTAATAACATGTTTACTTGCTCTGTGCAATTTCTACAGTTGACAGACATTTGACTTGTGTGAGTAAAGCTAAAAAGACTTAGATGAAAAAGAAAACTACTTGTGATAAATGTGTACCTGTTGAGTATTTTAGGAGAGGCACCCATGCTTTTGTAGTGCAGAGGCATCTGAGTAGGCATGTCTCCTTGAGGCAAGTCCCCATGGAAACCAAACTCAAGGCAATTTTGTTTTAAAAGCTCTGAGAAACATTTAGTCAAAAATATTGTATGTGTGCAAGTCCTCTCATAGTCTACAATTCCTTGAGAAACTTTTATTATTGATGGTAATGTATATACTGCAAAAGAATAGTTCTTTGTCAATGTCTAATAATAGTACTACTCCAAAACTCATTTTTTTGCTCAACAACAAGCAAAGTAGTTGAAACTGAAATAGGGATTGGTGAAAACAAAATTGATAGCAAATCAATGACCTCTCAGCAGCGGGATAACCATGACAATTGGCCAATACCAAACACAGAATACGACTTTTGATAGCAAAGCAAAGGGTAGGAAAGAGGGTTGATTGGATCCTAGTAGCCATGTTCCCGGAACCGGAATGTTCCCGGAACGAGGAACAACGGTTATGAAGGATTTTTACACTAAATTGTTCACGGAACGTTCCCGTTCCCGTTCCCGTTCCAGAACGAGGAACATGAAACGAGGAACGTGGCCACGTTCCCGGCTTCTATGGATTGGATTTCGGCATTGAGAGACTCCTGATTGCCATGAGCACGGCGATAGAATTGTTGAACCTGCAATACAGTCATGCCACCACTATCTCATCATGGTGCAGACATAGCTGACAAATAAACATAAATCAGAGCTGATTTAATCTGTGTGGATAGAGGGGGTGATGCAATGCATAATGCTAGCGTGGTTGGATGGAAAGGCGAGAGGCGCACCTATGCCGTCGTCTCCGTCGACAGAGGCGGCGGCCATGTTGGATGTCCATGCTAGTATTACGTCAAACACGTTGCAGGCATTAATATGCAGCTCTCCAGGTTGCTCCTTCCCGTCGCCTTCCTCTCTACAGGAGCCATGGCGGCGGCAGAGCGGGAACCGGATGTCGAGGCAGCCGTGGTGCTACTCATCTCTCCCGCCGTCCTCCTGTGCAGCATCGGATTCATCACGGCGTCTGCACCGCCCATCACTTGAGGATTAGGCGGCACCGCCTGGGCGTGGGCTCGGACGAGGCTGAGGCTGAGGCCGAGGCAGCACCGGCAGAGGAGTCGTCGAGGGAGGACGGAGGAGGAGATGGAGGAGGCGGCGGCGGCGGCCGCATCGCCTGGCTTGGGCCTGCCCTACGCAGCTACGCTGGTTCGCGTGCACCGCCGTGCTGTCGCTAGCCTCGACCTGGCCTCGCGCGGGCCTGGGGCCATTGCGGGAAGGGAGTCACCGCCCAGGAAGGCGACATTGGTGGGTTGCTTGGCAGGGAGGACAACAGCGCGGGTGCTGGAAGCGGAGGGTGGCGCAGGGGACACGATTGGCGAAGGGCGGCGGGGCAGGCGGAGAGGCAAGAGGCGGCGGCTGAGCGGGTTCGCGACGATTCGCGAGCGCCGCGGATCCGTGGCTTAACGGGCGTGAGGCCCGCGCCCACCTAGATCAAACGGTCGATATCACGATTTCACGAGATCTAACGGCTAATGGGTTAGCAGATGATGTGGCATGATGGATTTGTCCGATTTGGTGCAGGAATCGTATTTAGAGATATGCTATGTATTTCAAAATAATAATAATAATAATAATAATAGTCAAAATAATGTCTGAGAGACCATGTGATTATTTGAAAGAAGGTATATATACCTACCATATATACAACCATTTTAACTAATCGTGGGATCAAGCCAGGGGTGGCGGCGTCGCTGGCATGCATGCGAACGGCGACGCGGCGGCGGGGGCGCCGCGCTTCCCGTGCACGCTCTGGGCGTAGGACGCACGCGGCGGCGGGAACATGACATGTGTCACGTTCGTGGTGCCGAGCAGCTACCTATCCCGTGGGTTCGTTGCCGTGGAGCAGGGCATGTTTGCTGGCCGTGTAGCCGGAGCGCCGGACCTCATGGTCCGCGTCGACAAGGCTGCGTTCGCCGCTGCGATCCCTGCCGCTCCCACCAGCTAGGTGCCCGACATTTGAGCAGTCTCAGATCACATCTGGAAGATCATCCCAAGTTCGGAACCAAGGATGATTTTGCATTGTGCACTCCCTAACGGAGAGTTTTGATTAAATGATGTTAGTACAATGCTGCCGCCAGTTTGCTTTAAGCTCTGTTTTCCTCGCAACGCGCCGTTCAAGATTCGTGAAGCGCCCATGTGTTGGCGAGGAACTCCTTGCCGTCGTGCACTGCCGTGATCCGCAGGTGGGGCAGAGCGCAATCCACTGCATCGGGTTGGATCTTGGAGGCGCCATTGGAGCAGAGCAGGAACCCACGCGGAGCGGGAGGGAAGAAGGGTATGAATGTTATTTTTCACAAGCCTTTTCCTCTCAACTAGATTGGAAATGAGTTTTTCAATGGGATCAATGTGCCCCATACAAACACTGATTTGATAGTGTGTGAGAGACAAATTCAACTTTGAAAGTGTGCAAAAGCAAAATCACCCTTTTACGGCGTGCTACAGACTAAAAAAAATCCAAAGAAAAAGAAGCTACGCCGTCTGCGCATTGTCACGCTTCCCTGTAGCCTAGCGGCCTATGCACAGCTATGCAGAGCTAGTGCTCAAAAAAAAAAAAGCTATGCAGAGCTATGCACCGTGCCGGGCGGGGATGATTGTAAATTCTTTCCTTGACTAATAAAGTCTCTCTTTTCCATGGCAAAAAAACGTAATAAAGTCTCTCTTTTTCACGGAAAAAAACGTATCATATGTAAATCAATCTTTTTGTACAAACTTCAATATGGATCAACGAATCAACATCCAAGAAATACGAGGGATTGTATAATTTTATAATTAATCGCCCGCTCTTGGATTGGGTAACTTGTAAATCTCCCTCTCACTTCCCTGCGCTGTTAATTCGGTGGTTCAAATTGAAGTTTGCACGATTTTATGGAAATGTTGATTTGCAGTGACAAAGAGGAGGATAAGTTTGTGTGAAAAAAATCGTTGAAAAAATATCAGTTGGGCATATGTATTGTACGGATTGGAAGTTGGGCCCGAGCCGCAGATGCCGGAGAGTTTGGGTTGTCCCCACCTGCGTGGCTTTGGCGGCTCCGGTGGAGCCAGATTGGGTGCCTTTACTCAGCAACGTTACGTTGTCACTTTCGTGCGATCTCCACCCTCCAACCACCATCTGATGGCTACAGTAACTTTCCCCAAACTAGTACTCACTTTCCAACCCACCCCAGTGCTAATAGATTGGATTTCAGGAGCAGAGACGCGGGAACGGCGCCACAACTCCCGCCCACGCGCTCCGCGCCGCCCGCGCTTCCTCTTCCATCGCGACGAATCCACGCTGCCGCGCCGCACCGCTTCCTTGCTGTTGCCATGCTGCTGCGCCGTCTTTCTTGTTGCTTCCTCGAGTGCTTGACTGCGCTGCCCTTCGTCCAGTGCCCGGCCGCGTCACCCTTCATCCGGTGCCCGGCCGCGCCACCCTCCGCGCCTCCCAGGGGAGGTGGAGGCAGCGCCGGCCGGGAGAACAGGCGGCCTACCCCGATCGTGGAAGAGCTCTCCTGCGTCTCGCCATATCCAAGTACGAGCTTCACAGCCCCTGTAATGCAGATCGCCGCAAAAATTTTCTTTTGTTTTAGTGCCCAGCGTGCATGGATGCTTATTAATCCACCTCAATTATCTAGCAAAATGCAAAATATAATGCAGCCACATGTTTAAATGTCATCCGATTTGAGAACCCATGAGCAACAAATGATTATTTTGCTGAATTTCATGCCAGGACTATTAGCTATTGTAGCTTGTTTCATATGTTCTGCTGTTAAATTTAACAAGAGGAAGCGCAAGCCAACAAAAAAAGGAGCAAAGGTATGTTTATAGTGTGCAACCCATATATGCTACTCTAATTCATTCCTAAACTAATTAACTAAATTTTCATTGCCAGAAACAAAAAGGAAGTGATAGAGTACAACCCCAAGTAGAAGTAGAGAATGGTTGCAGCAAAGGAACAAGTGTGGAGCCTCAAGAATGCAATTTTATTGACAGTTTCGGAAGTTTTACCCAGCTGCTAACATCCCCAACTTATGATGATGATATTCTTGAAGATCATGATCTGTTCTAGCGTGAACAAGATGGTTATATAGTCTTTTGCATATGGCTAACTATAGCCTTTTGTGACCCAAATATAGTCTTTTGTGGCCTAATTGTATAAGTGAAATGGCCCAACTATATTCTCTTGTGGTCTAGCTGTGGTCTTTTGCTGTATGTATTTATGTTTTGAACCTGAAACTCTCAAACCAGGAAATGCCTACTGATAATTATAATATAGATGGTCCCTTGTATTTATTTATTTTGCAGTCTTGAGAGTACCTGCTGGCTGCTGCTGTGTATTTTTATTTTTATTTCTAAAGTGTTGGTAGCTGTGACTTGCAGGATTGGTTCTAAAAAAGAGAGGCCGGCTGCTGGCCTGGCTGCCTGCCTGCAATTTTGGCGGGTAAAGGAGGTGAGCTGCAGCGTCTGTGCTTCTGGATTGGGCTGAAAAGTAAAGTCCAGGGAGTAGTCATTGGATGCTATCTGGACGATTGAGATTGAGCCAAAGTGACAACGTAACTTTACTCTGTAAAGGCACCCAATCTGGCTCCGGCTCCGGCTCCGGCACCCTCTGATTAAAAATACTGTAGCAGTACTGTTTATTCTCAATTCAAGCCTGGTTTGGTTGAGGCAACGAAATTTTTTTCAAAAAAAGACGAATGTATGCATGGAGTTCTAAATGAAGTTTATTTGCAAAATTTTTTCATAGATGTGTGTAACTTTTCGAGACGAATCTAATGACGGTAATTAATCTATAATTTGCTACAGTGATGCTACAGTACCATCCTCTAATCGTGTGGTTAAATGACTTATTATATTGGTCTCGCGAATTTACCAGAAATTCTGCAGGTAATTTTATAATTAGACTTTATTTAATACTCTAAATTAGTGGTCAAAAATGCTGAAAAAAATTTGCGAAATTTTTTTCAGCCTAAACCAAACACGACCGGACCCAGTTGCTGTAGCTCCGGCTCCGGGCTATATGGGCAACCGGAGCCGGCGGGAGCCCGCCAAAGAGACCCTTCGTGCTGCTCTGTCTCTGTCACATCTCAGAGATCTCCACATCTCACTTCGTGCCACGTCGTTTGCCAAAGCATCAACAGTAGTAGCCCGGATTGTCTCCCCCATCTTGCAAAAGCAGGAAAGCAAGAGTTCGAGCCTCTCTCACCCCAACATTACTGTCGACACCGATCTGATTGAACTGATACAAATGTGGCACTGTTTGTGGTGCGCAGTTCCCACTGGCCGTGAGCGGCCACAGTTGAGGGGGTGATGCTGCGATGGCTTTGTAACTAGGGCAGCAAGAGATGCAAAAGTGAGTGAACCAATGCCACTGCTAACACTGCTAAAAGCTACTCCCCGTCCCTAAATATCAATAGTTTTCATTTTGTGAGAAACAACATTAACTAAATATATATTAAAAAAAGTAATATATAATTAGCATCATTAGAAGGATCTTTGAATCTAGCTTTTTAATAAATTTATTTACAGATATAAATGTTACACGTATTTTCTACAAATCAAATCAAACTTGTGCCACATACATCAATGTTGGTACGAAGAGAACCAAATCAACAAAACTTTTGCAAAATGCATGCGCATGCTACTGTTACTTTTTTTCCTCAGGGTTGTACTTGCATAGTCTAGGGCCAAACTTTTTCCTTTATTTTTCTTTCGAGAACAGTTTTGAGAACAGTTTTAGGATTTCCTGTTTTGAACAACAATGCTCTTGGCATGCAGCAGCTCCCCCACGGCGGCGGGCATCCTCCCTCTCCTTCCTCGCCGGCCTCCCCATCCCACCCTCCCCGGCGCGCGAAGCTTGGCCGCTGCGGCCGGTGCTCCTCCATCCCCTCCCACGCCGGTGCTCCTCCACCCCTCCCACCGTCGGCGCCCCTTCTCCCCCTCCATCGCCGGGCCCTCCGCCCCTCCACTCTCCTCCCCTGCCCCGCATCCTCTCCGCTCGCCGCTCCCTCCGCTCGCCGCTCCCTCCGCTCGGGCGAGATCCAGCCCAAGCCGGCGGGAGCCGTGCCGGCGTGTGGCGGGCGGGCTGGGGCTGTGCCGATGTGAGGTGGCCATGGCAGGGCGGCAGCGGCCCGCGCGCAGTGGCGGCGCGGGCGCCTCCCTCCCCTTCACCCCAGATCCCGACGTGCGGCGGCGGTGGTTGGGATGGCGCGCACCTACGCTGGCCCCACGCCCGTCAGCCGATACCGTCGTCCCGCACGCACACTGGGAGTACCGTGCGGAGGATGAAATTGAATCTTACTGCGCCGGATAGAGACCCCGCTGCAGCAAAAAAAACTGTAAACATGAGCGGTATGTTGTTTACCGTGCCTTTTAGAGGCACCGCTGCGGACAGCCTAAGGCTCGGCCACTGACCAGTCATGTGTAGTCCTAGAGCGGGCTAGATTTTAGCACTATACTCCTACGCGTGTGTGTGGACTCGGGAATTCACTTCTTGTCGACTTCCGGCTTTGCCTGGGTCCCCATTCGATCCTGACCTCAGCATCAATTGATTTGTAGGGTAGGAAAATGAAAGGTAGCTTGTTGATTTGTTGGGTACGAAATGATCAAAGTTCGGATTAAAAAAAGTCATGTGAGGAACAAAGTCTCAAGAAAACCAAAACGCTTCTAGAGCACGAGAGAAAATACAATTAGATTTAAAATTTTGAATTTAAGTTTTCAGATAATTTTGTTAACCACTTAGAAAAGGAAATGTCAATTTTATCGACTAAAAACTTTTTTTATTTAGAACATTTTGAATTTAAGCTTTTGTTGAATTCAAAAATTGGCATTTGGATAAATATATTACTAAAATACATGTATGCTACCTGATTTTTTTTATTATGGCCCACATGTATCTAAGCCCATGAAGATCCGAAATGGTTGCCTAAGTTGAGGGAGGGAGGTTAAGGTAGGGGAGGTACAAGGTGAAGAAGTAAAGATGATAATCAAGGTGGAAGAGGTGGCAATAAAGTGGGTTCAAATGCTAATTATGCTACAATAGTAGATGTAAGAGTTGTGATTCATTATTCATTTTGGAAAAGGGAACCCCTAAGTCTTAATATTGTTGCATTGTGTGTTAATTCATGGCCAGTTACAATCATCACAATTACCGATTGTATCCAACGATTAAGTCGAGACTCATGGCATGTGAAATTATTCCCTTTAATCACAAATAATTGATGTCCTTAGGTTGTCTTATGTTAATCATTTGAAATTTTGATTACAATACTTGTCATATATTGAGTTCTGATACGAATAGTTTTGTGTGAAAAAAGTAGTTTCTGATCATAACCATATAAATTTGCTATGTATTCTAAATTTTTATAGTATAAAAAATGGTTGTCAAAGTTATGTTTGAGAGATCATATAAATGTTCAAAAACTTCAACCAAACAGAGTACATATACTATACACATACATATATTTGAGCGTTTTAACTAATCATGGGATCCATGCCCTTTTTGAACTTTTTTTATGACACGGGAGGGCATTCCCCCTTCTGATTTTATATTAAAGAAACCAAGATAAAGGAAGAAAAACATGTTCAAAGCGGTTTAAGAAACAAAGAAAAATTGGGGAAAAATTAGAAAAAAAAATATACAAGAGTTTCTTCTTATTTTTGAAACGAATCAGCAGGAGATCTGCACATTATATTAAAAAGCCGGAGGAGCCCGACAGGCCAAAGTACAGAAGTGGGAAAAGTCCCCAAAAAAAATTAAACACTGCTAATTAGAAGGTCTAAGTATTTTGCATCAACCAAGCTCAAGATCAATGCTCCATCCTTGATCTTGCTGATGATTACTGTGCTACGTCTCTCGTCGGTAAAAAAAAATTGTGTGTTGCGCTCTTTCCAAATATTTCAAGTGGTTAGGATGATCAGTGATCGCACTCCACGCTGTACACAAGAGCTTCTAGCCATTGAGATATTGGTGGTTTGAGTCTAGCTTTTGCTCTTTAGGATAACTAAGGCAAATTCCAATTTGAAGCCACGAAAGAAATTTTCCTGATGTGGCTGCACACCCTTAAAAATGAAGTCATTTCGTTGCATTCAAATACACCAACTCATAATGATATGACCTCCATGAAGAAAGGAACCCCAACTGGTATTTTCTCGACCGAAGGCAAAGGCGCCCAACTTTATATTGAAAGTGTATCGCGTCTTTACAATGGACGACACATACCAGGGAGACCGATTTTACATGGAAAGCGGGAGAGCACAGCACGCCCCCCTGGCACGGGCACAGTCAAGCAACATTTGCAACCATAGCAACTCTACCAAGACATCTCTACACAAAGTAACACGATGAACTAGAAAAAGCTGACAGCAAACAAAAGGCTAACACGGTGGATCACACCAACAACACAGTCGGGACTAAACTGACAACACACTCGCCGACATCTCCCCGATCATCAGCTCCATCTTAGCTTGCTCTTTCTTCTTCAGAAGAATCTTCCATTGTGAGAGCAGAGCGATGGTCTTGTGAATCACCACCACCGGTGTTGGCACGAGCTTGGCGTTGAAGACGAGATCATTTCGAGTTTTCCAGAGCGTCCAAAGAGCACCTGCACACATAAAAAGAAAAAGTTGTCTAACTTTGCCTTTTCTATTTACAAGGACATTTTCCAGCAGCTCTCCAAAGGTTTTTGGGATTTCAGCCCAACCAAATGTTTGTTTTAAAAACACCCATAGGAACAACGCCATTGGGCATTGGAAGAGGATGTGATCAACCGTTTCTAGCTCTCCACACAGTTTACATTCCTCAGGTCCAGCCCAGTTTCTCTTTTTCAGCTGTACCGCAGCTTGGATTCTATCGTGGTACGCCATCCACAAGAAAATTTGAATCTTTTGTGGAATCATTGCTTTCCAAATGTCCTTGAGAAAACCAATCTCTACGCCCCCCAAAAGTTAGAGCTTTATATAGAGATCTTGTAGAGTAAATACTAGATTTTTCAAAGGCCCAGCACATCTCATCTCTACCGTCATAGAGAGATACAAGGGACAGCCTCTCTACCATCCGCACCCATTCACTGAATTCCTGTTGGTTTAGTGATCTACGGAACTCCACGTGTACATGACCATCACCCAAAACCTGCTCCACTGTGACTCGAGTGTCTCGACAAAAATTGTACAGTTGATCAAATTCGATCTTCAGTGGACAATTACCTATCCAAATGTCATGCCAAAATCTTGTTTGATCCCCACTTCTGACCCTAACTATCCTGCCCCACTGAAACCAGTGTCTAATCGACAATAAACCTCTCCAGAATTGTGACCCCCCGACATTCTATTGATTTGGAAGATGCTTCTGTTCCCCAGATATTTTTTCCTCAATATCCCGACACATAAGCTGTCCTCCTCTGTCTCTAGTCTCTTCAGCCATTTAGCTAACAGGCAGATGTTCATTACTCTCACATCTAGAAAGCCCAGACCCCCCCCCCCAATCTTTTGGTATGGCCAAAGCCTCCCATTTAACTATATGGTATTTCCTCTTTTTGTTTGACCCCTGCCAAAAGAACCTCGATCTGATATTGTCCAGGTCCTGATAGTTGCCTTCATATAGTTGGTAGACCCCCATTGTGTACATTGGTAGGCTGGACAAACATGAGTTAATGAGCATTGCTTTGCCCCCTGATGACAGTGAGTCACATTTCCAAGTTGCCAGCCTCCGGCTAGCTTTGTCTGCCACATAGCTGAGTTGTGCCTTGGAGATTTTAATGTCACTTACCGGCAGACCTAGGTAGATTATTGGCAGCAGGCCCACTCTACAGCCAAAGATTTTAGCCACCTCTTCTTGCAACTCAGGATCTATGCCAAAACCAAAAACCTCGCTCTTGTTATAATTTACTTTCATGCCTGACATCGCCTCAAAGAAAAAGAGGATAAATTTCATGTTAGAGATGGTTTCTGTGTCGTAGTTCAGAAAGATCACGGTTTCGTCTGCATATTGCAGGTGAGTTAGGCCACCTTCAATTAACTGCGGAACTAATCCTCTGATCTCCCCCCTCGTACTGGCCAAGTGTAGCATGGCTGACAGGGCATCCCCCACCGAGTTGAACAGAAGAGGGGATAGTGGACCGCCCTGCCGCAAGCCTCTGTAGCTACTGAAAAACTCTCCTCTTTCCCCATTAATGTCAATTGCCACCTTGCCCCCTTGTACCATTTTCATTACCCAACCAATCCAAGTGGTAGAGAAACCCTTTCTTAACAAAACCTCTTCAAGAAAAGACCAATCCACCCTGTCGTACGCTTTTTCGAAATCCAACTTGAGAACAATGCCTTGCTGGTTCTTCACTCTCAACTCATGCAAAACTTCCTGCAGAATGACCACCCCATCTAAAATATTTCTCCCCGGGATGAAAGCCGTCTGATTTTTGCTGATGATTCTCTCGGCAATCTTGGACAATCTTATAGTCAGGACTTTGGTGATGATTTTGTCGATAACATTTAGCAGGCATATCGGTCTGAATTGCTTAATGTTGTTGGGTAATTTCAGTTTTGGCAACAGAATGATTACTCCATAATTTAATCTTCTCAGATCAAACGACCCCAACTGGTATCAAACAGCTGAATGATCCATTTGCAACTTCTTTCCTGTTTAGTTCTCAAAAAGTTTCCTATAATATCTGTCACATCGAATCTTTGTATAATGCATGGAGTATTAAATACAGTTGAAAAAATAATTAATTACACAGTATAACTGTTTGATACGAGATGAATCTTTTAAACCTAATTAGTCTATGATTGGACATTAATTGTCAAATAACAACGAAATGTGCTACAGTACCAAAACCCAAACGTTTTCGCGAACTAAACACAGCAATGTTCGTTGCAACCAGCCAACAGTGTCTTTCTCTTACATCAAACTAGCACCAGCCACTAACCACCAGCCAGCCAGCAATATTTTTTTTTTCATAATAAATTAGCACCAGCCAAGAAGAACGAGGAGGACAACACATTGAATGAGTCCTATTGAAGCCCAGCCATCTTGTGCAAAAGGGCAATGAATAAAAAGATGCGCCAATATTTCCTCCCCCGCAAGAGGACAACACACTGAACTCGGTTTGCTCATCAGCTTCGTTTCTCATTCACACCACACGGCCCGGTTGGGCCCACAACGAGCTTCATTCGTGTGGGAATGTGGTTACTGCCGAGCTCACCTTTCACTTGTTCTCCAAATCAAAAGTTGATTCGGTAGGAGCACTTGACTCCTTGAGTGAGAGGATGGGTGAACAGGGCAAGAGAGGCGGAAAGAAGGCGAGGGCGCAGGCCATGCCCGACGGCGTGATCAAGCAAGAGCAGCAAGAGGTCGGAGAAGTACAGGAGGAGGATGAACAAGAAGAGCAAGTGGAAGGAGAAGTTAGCAAAGGCAGCTGCTCGGGAACCATGGTGGGTGTTGAAGCCATGGAGACCGAGCCGCAGATCAATTTGAGGTTTGGGCTGACTCTGTTCCAGTGTCGAGCTTGCCTCCTTCCCCTCAAACCTCCTACGTTCAAGGTAAGGTTGCTTGTCAGCTTGTGCTGATTTCATATCAGTTTCGTCGAGTCGAGATCGTTTCCAAGTTCTGTTTGCAAGAAAATTTTGGATTTTTCTTATTTAGACAAACATTTGAGAGAGAAATCCTGCCTGTCCATGTGGTCGTGTTTCTGATCGCAGTGCGAGGCCGGGCACGTGGTATGCGCCGCCTGCTGCCGCAGCCACGGGCAAGCGTGCGGCGGCGCCGCCACCTACTCCCCCTGCGTCGAGGTGGACGCCTTCGTGCGCGACGCCAAGCAGCCGTGCGCCCACGAGGAGTTCGGGTGCGAGAGCTCCGTGGCCTACTTCGAGGCGGCGGATCACCGCCGCGCGTGCCCGGACCCCGGCTGCGGTTTCATCAGCTCGCCGGCGAGGCTGGCCGACCACTTCGCCGCCGCCCACTCCTGGCCCGTCACCGAGGTGAGCTACGAGAAGCCGCACAGGCTCCCCGTGCCGCCGCCGCAGGGCTGGCACGTCCTCATGGGCCAGGGCGACCGGTGTGTGTTCCTGCTGTCCGCGTGCGCGCTCGGCGAAGCCGCCGCCGTGGCGCTGGTGTGCGTGAGGGCGAACGGCGCCGCGGCGGATGGGGCGCCCCAGTTCAGGTGCAAGCTCTGGGCGGAGGCCGCGAGCAGGACGGAGAGCATGACGATGATGACGTCCGCGGTGAGGAGCAGCAGCCTGGCCGGCGGGTTCTCGGCGGCCGACCAGGAAATGTTCCTGGTGGTGCCGCCGGAGATCCTGCACGACGTGTCCGGCGAGGCGCCCTTCGTCATGGTTCGCATAGATAGAACCGGCGCCGCTGGTGCCGCCGCCAGGTCCACGACTCCACCGGTGAGGAGGAGCTCAAGGAGAACGCAGTGATGGCTTTCTGATTGCCGGCGTGTTCTTGGTGCCAGCGGAGTCCCTGGTTGTGAATTGACCTCGTGCGGTGCCGGCGAGCTATCCACTCTGCATTGCTTTCTGGTTGCCGGCATACTGGCAACCATATAGCCATTGCAGGCGTGCTGCTGCTTGCAGCTAGGATTCAAACTTGGGAAGGAGAACTTTTCACAAAAAAAGAAAAAAAAAACTGGGAAGGAGCTACTAGTTCTTTGTGTGCGTGCCCCGCTTGTGTGCTTCTCCTCTCCTCTCATATCATCTGACTTTGTAGATTTGAGCTTCAGTTTTTTTTTATTTCTTGTGTGTTGTTCCTCTTATTCTGCTGGTAATACAGGTTATGCATGTGCTTGTAAATCTTTTGTAGTCCTTGTTTGCCTATCCTACTGTAACACCTTGCCTCGTGGACAGTCCGTTTGGGGGGCGGCGGACGGTCCGCGACGGCTCTGTTTCACTTGTTTTGTGACCGAGGATCGTCGGTCGCCGCCACATGCCGACCATCGATCTCTTCCCCGGCCACCCCGTACGCCGCATTGAAGGCGAGCCCAACCTCCTCCACCCACCCCGCGCCCACTCGCTCTCTCTCTCTCAGTTCACTCTCCCTCTCCCTCCCGACGTCTAGTTAGGGGACTTCTCGTTGTACACTTGTGGCAGATGTAGGCCTTTTACATCTGTTCGAACTCTAAATTCGGTGATGTAAAGTTTGTAGATTATACAAGTATTTAAACTTGGTTTGAAAAACTTATGGCAGACTTTCGTGTATATTGTTGTATTTTCAAATATGTGTCGTGCTTGTACCATCTGCACTCACCTTCGCGTGAGACTATCGGCGATGTTTCGATCGGGACGTGGACTGAGAAAGGACTGTCAAATAAACCATTAAGCTAATGCGCCCGATGTATTCAAATGACGGCCATTACGCTTAATTGAGAGTTTTAATTTGGCGGTTCCGTCACAGCTGGTATCGGAGCCGAAACGCACCGAGGGTGGTACGGGCATGACTAATTTTAAGATTTTCCAAAAATATAAAATTTTTATTGGAAAAGACGTAGGGCGGACATGCATCTCATTTTTGTAGTGCTTTTGGGATTTTTTCCCCTAGGATTTGATAGAGGTGTGAGTTTAAGGCCATAAGGACCTTTGTAGAGGAAGTTCGGGTCGTAAGATTTTATAGGCGTGGCGGAAATGCATTGTGAAAGTGTTGTCGGTCGAACCGGAGACACCGTCTGGCAGTTCAAATGTGTTTGCGCGGACAATCCGGTCATGACACGCGGACGGTCCGCCGGCCGTTGAGGAAAACCACACAGAACCATCTGAAACTGAGTTGGGTTGACATTTTGTAAAGCGGACTGTCTGCAGAAGCTCAGCGGACGGTCCGCCCTGGTACACCGGACAGTCCGTAATACATTTTTCGGTTGGACTAGGGCAGATCGGTCAGACCGACTGGTTGAGCCGATCGAACCGCCTGGCCCTGCCTGCAAGCATTACACTGAATTGTTTTTAAAACTATGCATTCCGCAATGTATCATGTATAGAAAGATTAGTTACTATCGGGATTGTTTTAATTAACCTGGATGATGGAACTAATCTTGTCATGGTTAAATGCAGAATGACAGCACCCCCGAACCCTCCTGATTTGGCCCAGGCCATTGCGGCCATGCTCACCGGACGCGACGAGCAGACGGCTTTCCTCCGGGAGATTGTTGAGCAAGGCAGAGCGCAGCGGCATGAGCATCACCACCAGCCAGCTGTCCCTGGATATGAGCAGTTTTTGAGCACCCAGCCACCGCTGTTCCATAAGGCGGATGAGCCACTGGAAGCAGATAGCTGGCTCCGGACCATCGAGTCAAAGTTCACCCTGCACCCGTACAATGATGGGGACAAGACAGGATTTGCAGCCCAGCAGCTCAGGGGTCCCGCACGCACTTGGCGGGACAATCACGTGGCCATGTTCCCCGAGGGCACTCGGTTCACCTGGGCCCAGTTTAAAGAAGCCTTCAGGGCGCATCACGTTCCAGCGGGAGTGATCAGGAGGAAGCTCACGGAGTTCTTGGCCCTAAAGCAGGGCAACAACAGTGTGATGCAATATGCCCAGAATTTCAACACACTATCACAGTACGCTGGGTACCACGTGGACACGGATGAGAAGAAGCATGCTTGCTTCAGGCAGGGGCTTAGCAGCAAGCACCAGGACCGCCTGGCAATGTTCAAATTCGACACTTTCAGTGAGCTAGTCAATGGGGCTATTGTGTAGGAGGATGCCCACCTAGCTCATAAGGCAGAAAAAAAGAAAGGTACCGGCAGCGGGGTCTTCTAGCAGCAACCCACAGAGGTTTCGTATAGTGCAGTCTGGGCCACAGCGAGCCCCCTTCCAGCACCAGTCGGTGTACAGGCCACCACAGCAGCAGTGGGGGTATCGGCCACCCCAGTACACACAGCCTCAGGGGACGGTCAGACCTCCTGATCCTCATCAGAGCGAGCAGAAGGTCTGGGTGCAGCAGCCGGGGGTACGCCCCAATTTGTTTCCGTGTTACAACTATGGGCAGCCGGGGCACTTTGCTCGAAACTGCCCGATGCCACCAAAACAGGGCCAGCAGTCCGGTCAACAGAGCCAGAAGCAGAACGTGGCTCATTTCAAGCCGGGGCAAGTGCACTACACCACCCTCGAGGGTATTTCTGAGGGAGCTCCAGTTATGGCGAATACATTTTCAGTTAATAATCATCCCGTTGTAGTACTATTTGATTCTGTTTCATCCCATACATTTATTAGCAAGGAATGTGCAAGTAGACTTGGGTTGGAAGTAGAAAGTATGTCAAGGTCGTGCCATATTAATTCACCAGGGGGATAATTAATTACAAATCAGATTGTTAGGCGAGTTCCTCTAAAGTTGCAAGGGAAGATTTTCCACACGTTCCTTATAATTCTTCCAACTCAAAAGGTGGATATTATTTTGGGCATGAATTGGATGGAAGATCCGGGAGTTCTTTTGGACACTGTCGCGGGATTTCTAGGGTACCCACAGCCGGGTGGCGGAACGCACCCGCCTATTCCCAGAGAGGGAGTGCTCGGGAAGGTACTAGGCGATTGGGCTGATCTAGCTCTGAGATAAGCACACAAGAACACGCGATCTAGAGTGGTTCGGGCCGTCGGAGCGTAATACCCTACATCCACTGAGAGAAGTTTTGATCTCTGTTGTGTATGAATCTATCCTCTGCCGGGCCTTGGCTCTCTCCCAGCCTGAGTTTTCCTTCTAGCGGGCGCCCCCTTTTATAGACCAAGGGGGCGGATACATAGGACGTTGGGGCCCCGACAAGTGGGCCCAACGTGACTGCGCAGCATACTGCGTAGAGTATTTAAATGGCTACAGTGGTTACGAATCTTTCCTCCGATACGCTCCCACGCCCTGCTAGCGCTATGATGAAAGGTGGTCTTCTCTTGTCCCGTCAGCAAGGTGTCCGTTGGGGGAGCGTAGCTTGCGGCGTGGCCTGTGGAGGCTATTATGTAGGTGTCATAATGGGTGAAGCCGAGCCGTCGTATCCATCTGTTATGGCAGACTGGCAGGCGCGGCGTGGGCGGCGCCAGCAGCTCCACTATCTTGGTAATACATGATCAATAGTGTCCCCTGGTCAAAGTATCACCTCGGCTTCTGCTACATCAATGCGGACGTCCTCCTGTCGTAATGAATGCAGCGGTAGGTGAGCCTTAATAAGGAGACCAAGCGGCCTTATATACGTGTCTGGGCCAGTTGACACGTGGTGGCCCCGGACCACCCCGAGGCGGGGTGACGATTCCTTTCCTTGGAGAGGGGTCCGGTTACTATACAGGGGGTCCCGGACCCCATGGGGGTCCCGGATTCCCTAGGGATCCGGTCCTCTTCGGGAGGTCCGGAGCTTCCGGCCGTTCGGGCTGACCGCCAGCTTTTCCCGGGACACGTGGTGCTCCCGGACATTTCCCAACCAGGGGACGGGTCCGGGACCGCTGTTGGGTGAGCAGGGCTCCGGACCGCAGGGGTCCGGCTGCTGGACGTAGTTAAGGATAACTACAAGGCTCTTGCCTAGACGCAGCAAGAGGGGGTACCCCAGTCCTGGGGTACCGACAGTGGTCCCCGGGCCCACCTCGGGAGAGGCACGAACCCGCGGGTGGGGCCACTAACGAGATGTGTTTCCACGCAAACTTGATTGCGTCGGTGTGCTCATACAAAGAGCGGGTGCTCCGGACCCCTGAGGCCGGTACACCGGTTGCCAGGTTCAGGCTCTAGAGTGCTCTCCACAGGGCGACGAAGGTGTAGGCTTAGGGTGCGGAACCAAGCTAAGCGGCTACACAGACCTCGGATCGCTCAGGGAACAAGCACCACTTCTCGGACCTAACTCTAGGCGACCGTGGCGAGCGGTCTCCGCCGGAGCAGGCCACCGGAGTGGACTTGAGTCGACCGTGGCGAGCGGTCTCCGCCGGAGCGGGCCACCGGAGTGGACTTGAGTCGACCGTGGCGAGCGGTCTCCGCCGGAGCGGGCCACCGGGGTGGTCTTGAGGCGACCGTGGCGAGCGGTCTCCGCCGGAGCGGGCCACCGCGGTGGACTTGAGGCGACCGTGGCGAGCGGTCTCCGCCGGAGCGGGCCACCGGGGTGGACTTGAGGCGACCCTGGCGAGCGGTCTCCGCCGGAGCGGGCCACCGGGGTGGACTTGAGGCGACCGTGGCGAGCGGTCTCCGCCGGAGCGGGCCACCGGGGTGGACTTGAGGCGACCGTGGCGAGCGGTCTCCGCCGGAGCGGGCCACCGGAGTGGACTTCAGTCGTTGCTGATGATCCGATGAAATATATCACCGGATCTGAGAGTAAGGTGCGAGAAACCAAGCCTTATACTAGAAGGGAGCTCGGGACCTCTAAAGACAGCAGTTCTCGGATACTAGAGTACTTATAACAGGGTAGTGAAGTACGTAAACTTTGGGTACATTACCAGGCTAAGCCACGCGGAGCTTCTCTACCCCAGGATATGAGTACTATTTCTCCGGACCAGGTCCTTAGGGGTCCGAACTGCCTTCCAGCTTGAAGGGGTGTCCCCACCTGGCCACAAGCCAGCAACTTATCTTGGATTGTTAGCAATAATAGGAAGATTCCGTTTTAGAGGAAAGAATAGCTAAACCAAGGCGAACAAATGTAAGCAAGATGGAGCCTAGATAAAACTGAGAAAGTTCTCCTTTATTATTGTGGTTGTCACGGTATACATCAGAGGTCGGGATTACGAGGTCGGACCTCTACCACTCCGGACCGTAGCTTGCCTGTTTGTGCGATAGGGCCAGAGGTCGGGTTTACAAGGTCGGACCTTGACCGCTCTGGACTCACAAGTAGGCGCCACGTTATTACAAAGGAGGAATTTTCCCAGCCCTAATTTAGGAGTAACCTTCGGCTGCATTCTATACAGCATGTTCTTCTTTTGATTGGGAGTGGTATCACTACTTCGGGGTTCTTCATGGTCGTCGGAGGTGAAGGCGCCCTGGATATGCCTGAACTGCATCATCCAGCATCACCTCGGGAGCTCGGGGGGCCACTCCTTGCCTAAGAGCTGTCATATGCTTAGGTAGCATGAGACAAATTCTTTGGCTTTGAATGGGAGAGGCCCCCTGCCGCCGCCGTCGTCTGTCGATGGAAGCCTGACGCCCTTGCGCAGCAGAAGGACCGGTGCGAAGCGCGGAGAGGTGCGGTCGTTCGCCGGCTTGTCCTTGGTGCTAGCGCCAGGGGCCCCCACGCCTGGCGGCGGGGCCCTGTCTGCAGCAGCACCAAGCTCCTCGGGCGGTGCTGGCGACGGCAGGACGACACGGCCAACTTCCTCCGGGATGGCCGTCGGCTCCAGGCTCCATGTTGAGAGAAAGCCTTGAACCGACGTCATGCCGCCGGAGAGGAAGCATGGCCGTTGCTTGAGAGAAAACCTTGAGCCGACGCAGGGGCGGCAGCGCCCAGCAACGCCTCCGCTGTGCGTTGCCTCGCCGGCTCTGAGGTGTCGCAGTGGCGACGCACAACAAACGCCGCTGCCGCGCGCCGCCGCATCGTGGGCGTTGTCGCCCCAGTGCCACAGCATGCGGCGTGGGTGACGCCCTGCCTTCCTTCATCTTCTCGCTCGTCGTTGCAGAGGATGAACACGGCCCCAGAAGCCTGAAGATCCAGCCAGCGCCTGATCCTCCCCACGGACGGCGCCAAATGTCGCGGGATTTCTAGGGTACCCACAGCCGGGTGGCGGAACGCACCCGCCTATTCCCAGAGAGGGAGTGCTCGGGAAGGTACTAGGCGATTGGGCTGATCTAGCTCTGAGATTAGCACACAAGAACACGCGATCTAGAGTGGTTCGGGCCGCCGGAGCGTAATACCCTACATCCACTGGGAGAAGTTTTGATCTCTGTTGTGTATGAATCTATCCTCTGCCGGGCCTTGGCTCTCTCCCAGCCTGAGTTTTCCTTCTAGCGGGCGCCCCCTTTTATAGACCAAGGGGGGGGATACATAGGACGTTGGGGCCCCGACAAGTGGGCCCAACGTGATTGCGCAGCATACTGCACAGAGTATTTAAATGGCTACAGTGGTTACGAATCTTTCCTCCGATACGCTCCCACGCCCTGCTAGCGCTATGACGAAAGGTGGTCTTCTCTTGTCCCGTCAGCAAGGTGTCCGTTGGGGGAGCGTAGCTTGCGCCGTGGCCTGTGGAGGCTATTATGTAGGCGTCATAATGGGTGAAGCCGAGCCGTCGTATCCATCTGTTATGGCAGACTGGCAGGCGCGGCGTGGGCGGCGCCAGCAGCTCCACTATCTTGGTAATACGCGATCAATAGTGTCCCCTGGTCAAAGTATCACCTCGGCTTCTGCTACATCAATGCGGACGTCCTCCTGTCGTAATGAATGCAGCGGTAGGTGAGCCTTAATAAGGAGACCAAGTGGCCTTATATACGTGTCTGGGCCTGTTGACACGTGGTGGCCCCGGACCACCCCGAGGCGGGGTGACGATTCCTTTCCTTGGAGAGGGGTCCGGTTACTATACAGGGGGTCCCGGACCCCATGGGGGGTCCCGGATTCCCTGGGGATCCGGTCCTCTTCGGGAGGTCCGGAGCTTCCGGCCGTTCGGGCTGACCGCCAGCTTTTCCCGGGACACGTGGTGCTCCCGGACCTTTCCCAACCAGGGGACGGGTCCGGGACCGCTGTTGGGTGAGCAGGGCTCCGGACCGCAGGGGTCCGGCTGCTGGACGTAGTTAAGGATAACTACAAGGCTCTTTCCTAGACGCAGCAAGAGGGGGTACCCCAGTCCTGGGGTACCGACAGACACTCTTTCACAATCTGTGCACATCAAATTTTCTCCTCATGGTTCTATGACTCTGCATCTTATGGACCATGGATCATTGACCCATACGGTGAATCAGGTTGAGAGCAAAAGTTTGGCAGAAATTCCAGTGGTATATGACTACCCGGATGTATTTCCAGATGATTTACCCGGTATGCCACTGGATCGTAACGTGGAGTTTGCCATTGAATTGCAACCGGGAACGGCTCCGATCTCCAGAAGACCTTATCGGATGCCACCAAATGAACTAGCGGAGTTAAAGAAGCAGCTGCAGGAATTACTTGATAAGGGGTATATCCGTCCTAGCACTTCACCTTGGGGCTGTCCAGCACTCTTTGTAAAAAAGAAGGATCAAAGCCTCAGGTTGTGTGTGGACTATAGACTTCTGAATTCTGTCACAATCAAGAATAAATATCCACTTCCCCGGATTGATATTTTGTTTGATCAGCTATTCGGGGCCAAAGTATTTTACAAGATTGATCTCCGCTCGGGTTATCATCAGATCAAAATCCGAGCCGAAGATATTCCTAAGACGGCTTTCTCTACCAAATATAGACTTTATGAATATCTGGTGATGTCCTTCGGGTTAACAAACGCTCTGGCACATTTCATGTATCTCATGAACTCAGTATTTATGCCCGAGCTGGATAAGTTTGTCGTGGTTTTCATTGACGACATTCTTATATTTTCCAAGAATGAAGAAGAGCATGCAGAGCATCTTCGCATTGTCCTTTAGCGCGTCAGGGAGCACAAGTTATACGCCAAATTCAGCAAGTGTGAATTTTGGCTCAAAAAGGTGCAATTTCTAGGCCATGTCATCTCGGAGGATGGTATTTCTATCGACCCCAGCAAAATCCAAGATGTGCTAGATTGGAAGACCCCTGAGACAGTTCTGGAAATTCGAAGTTTTCTTGGGCTAGTAGGATATTATCGCCGGTTTGTACCGGACTTCTCCAAAATGGCTAGGCCCATGACAGAATTGTTTAAGAAAGGGGTGAAATTTGTTTGGGGCGACAAATGTGATCAGGCTTTCCAGACTTTGAGAAAGCTTTTAACGTCGGCCCCTGTTATGGCTCAGCCAGATATCACTCGACCCTTCGATGTTTATTGTGATGCATCAGGTACGAGTCTTGGACGCATTCTCGTTACTGCCTTTGGCTTAGCCAGGTATTACTTTGACCTTGACGTTTGTGTGTAATGCATCAGGTACGGGCCTCGGTTGTGTACTCATGCAAGACCAGAGGGTAATTGCTTATGCTTCCAGAGCCCTCAGGCGGCATGAGTGTAAGCATCTAGGCCCTCTAAGTATGTTTCGGTGATTAATGACAACCATTATTGTGACTAATGAGTTTGTGCAGCTTAATAAATTATTATCGCTCATTGGATCATGTGTTAAAGATGCCCCTAAATTTCATTATTCAAAAAGGCGATCTCTGTATTCAACTCAAGTATATAACAAGACTAAGGATCTTTCTAGTCCTAAGTGTCGCAAGGTTGAGAAGTACACTTAGGTTAGTATAGGTTTTATAGTTTTGTAGAGGTCGCACTATTAAGAGGGGTTAAGGCCAAGTAACTTGAGCATGGACATGGTCAATCAAAAATGGATGCACACTATGATCACTCAGGTTCTTAGAAGTTCAAAAAAGTCATTTTCAACTTATATCTCAAGAATATTTGGATTTCATTCAAGACTCAAATCAGAAATGGCAAAATCAGAAAAAGTCTATACACCGGATTAACCGACGACTCCAATTTTCTATACGTCGGTTAAACGCAGTTATCAGAGTCTGGACAAGTACATACACCGGTTAAACCGACGATATTTGAAATTAACGTCTGTGCAGTTGACCAGAACGTTGGTTTTTCCAGGGATTTCTAGTTATACTCACCGGTTAAACCGACGATATTTGAAATTGAACATCGGTGCAGTTGTCCAGAACGTTGGTTTTTCCAGGGATTTCTAAAGGTTATATTCACCGGTTAAACCGACGATGGATTTGAGTTAGCGTCGGTGCAGTTGTCCAGAGAGTTGGTTTTTCAGTTGATCAGTGGACAACTACACTCACCGGTTAAATCGATGCTACGTCGGTTAATTTGCCCGAGTTTTAACGGCTAGTTTTCCAAGTGGGCAGTTTACATTCATCGGTTAAACCGACGATGACTTTTGGAGGACCGTCAGATTAACCGTCGTTGCGTACTTTTCTGGCAGCTTTTCTCCAACGGCTCTATCCGCTTGAGCTGCCTATATATACCACTCCAATGGGTCATTTTGAAGTCTCTTGACACCAGGCAACATTCATACACTCATACTATTATTGAGAGCGACCTTGAGCTTCATATTCCACACATTTGATCATTCAATCATTCAAGAAGCAAGACTAAGGACTTGAGTAGAGAGAAGCTTGTGTGCATCCGTTCTTGGTGATCGGTTCTTGCTCAAGTGAAGGCCCTAGCTTGTTACTCTAGGTGATTGGCAGCACCTAGGTGATCTTGGTGATTGAGGTGTTTCTTCCGGAGCTTGCCAAGGATTGTGGGAGCCCGAAGAAGGTTGTACGTGGCTTGAGCTCCACCACGCCGGGATGGTGAACGGAGACTCTTAGTGAGCACCCTTGTCTCAGTGACTTGGGAGGTGACAAGACTCTTAGTGAGTGTCACAACATGGATTAGGGTTGTATGTGCCAACACATCGACACCACGGGAAAAAAATCCGGTCGTCTCTTGCCCACTCTTTACTTTTAAGCACTTACTTTCATGCAATTATTCATGTGCTTGACCTTAGAGATCATAACTTAGCTCTACCTTGCTTAGTTTCATATCTTGTTGTATCCTTTATAGCTTGTGTAGTTTGCTTAGTTTGCTGTCGGTGTCCCGACCCGGGGGCCTGGATCCCAACTAGTTAACGCTGCGTGTTTCCTCGTCCCAGATGATGATGCAAGAGGCAATCACAGTAACGCACGGTTTTATCCTGGTTCCGGCCGCGGGGCCGTACGTCCAGCAAAGGGGGTGTGCGAGGGCACTGTATTATCTTGCACTCGGAGTGCTTGTCGTAGGGGGTACAAGCGAGGCGAGAAAGGGAGGGGAGCTCCCAAGTCTCTGCTAGGAGTGGAGTCGGTTGAGATGAGTGCTTAGTAGTGCTGAGAGTTCTCTTGGGAGATAGAAACCAGAGAGACCCACCAGACTAGAGTTCAGTTAGAGCCTAGCCCCGCTTAAAGGGAGTCCGCCTCCTCCTTTTATAGTCACAAGGAGGGGGCGGCGTACACGAGTGTAGGGCGCGGAAGTCATCGTTTTCCCCCGAATCGCGGGTACAGTGGTCGAACACTGTAGGAAGTACACTGTGGGAAGGCGGCGCGCGTCGCTGTCGTCCTGGATTTCGTCCTTGGTTCTGCGAAGATGGCGCCGGTCGTTCTGCAGTGCCCCGGCGGTAGTAATGGCGCGAGTCGGCCCCGGACCCCCTGGTCGGAGTGCGGGTGTGCACACTAGAAGGTCCGGGGGACACGTGACGTCGCCAGACCCCTCCCTCAGTGGGGGGGGGGGGGGGGCGGGTCCGGAAGGTCGGCGTCGGCAGAACAGTAACGGGAGCAGTGCCGAGCCTGTCCTGTCCTGTGTCGCAGGTCCCAAGGCGCTGCTACAGTGTCCGGGATGGCGGAGTGATGACCAGAGTCAGCGGATGGGACCCCGGTCACATCTACTGTGGGAGTGGCGGCCTGACGCCGCCCGTCCTTTGAGCCGTGGTGGAGCGGCTGGCTTCTAATGCCTTCGTACGGCGAGCGGTTGGGCGGCGGGGCCGTTTGTCCCCTGTGCCGAGAGACGGCCTCGAGCGAGGCGGAGATGAGTCACCCGCTCGAGGGTAGATCCGCTACCCTCGAGCGAGGCGGAAGTGTGTTGCGCGGTCGAGGGTCCCGTGGGGGGCCCTCGAGCGGGGCGGAAAATGTGTCACCCGCTCGAGGGTAGATTCGCTACCCTCGAGCGAGGCGGAGATGGTCCGGCGGGTTCAAGGGGGATGCAAATGGGCCACGTGCTGGGCTCCTTTTGAGTCCTTTCCTTTCTTCCGGATGGGAAGCAGGCCGTGGGCCTTCGTGGGCCTAGTTGCCTTAACATGTGTTTTTGTGTTTTACAGCGATCTTATCACCCCAATTAGGGTGTCCCTAATTGTGGCACCCGACAGTAGCCCCCGAGGCTTTGGTCGAGTCAATGGATTCAGCCAAAGGGTGATTCGGTGATTTCCCTTTTGACGTGATCAGTCATTGTCGCGCACCCGCCAGACGCGCCAAAGCGCCAGCCCAGCAGATGTGACAACACGCCGGTCGGGGTAGTATGCCCGAGGGGGGAGTACTTCGAGGCGCGCGCCTCTTTGTTTGTTTGTTTGTTTGAAGGACAAGATGTGTCCGCGCGCTGAGGGGGGCCAGGGCGATGGTAGCGCCCGCTGCTTGGCAGCTGGTGCTCCCATCGCGCTGTCCCGTACGTAGGGCCTTGGCCCCGGCGTTCCTGGTTGCTTTACGGCGCGCTGTTCGAGGGCATCCGGCCAGAGATGATGCTGCACCGCTTAGCGTCCAGGGGATCAGCTCCGCTTTATTTTGCTTGGTCATGTCTCGGCGCGGGGACCGAGGACATCCTTTGCTCGTGGAGCGCCGCTTCGTCACGGGCGATACAAGCCTCCGCTCTTTGACAAGCTTGAAGCTTTGTGCCCGGCGCAGCTATAAATAGGGGTCGTGGGGTTTCCCTTCTTCTCCAGCCTCCCGACTCTTTCTTCCAGCATTGCCTAAATCTTGTAATGTTTCCTTTGCCTTTTTGTGACCGGCCCCCAGATGGGGTGGCCTGGCTTTTTTAGGCTTTTGGCGCTAGAAGAATGCTTGCGAGCGGCAGGGGAAGACCGGAGTGGGCGTGCGCTCCATCCCCCAGGCTTAGTGGGATCAGCAGAAGAGCATTGGGCCTATGGGGTCATGCTTCTGCGATGTCCCCTAGCCTGAAGGAGGATGGAGGCGCCTGACCATGGCGTTAGCGCCAGGTCCGGCGGCTGTTTTTCGCATCGTCCCCCCCGGCGACAAGGTTGCTCTCGGGGAGACGGTGCGGAGGGCGCCGTCCGCCAGCTCGACCCCCCGCGTGGTCTTCGGTGGAGGAGACGCTAGAAGAAGGCTTGCGAGGAGAGCGTCCCGCTGGACCTGTGAGGTCTGGGGGCAACGTGTTTGTATCTTTTGATGGCTTCGCGCCGGTGATCCTTTGTAATCTTTACTTGTATTTGAGCAATAAAGTCCCCTTTCTCCTCTACGGGGAGGATTACCGAGGGTATAGGGGTGTACATAGAGTTACGACCCTTGAATGTGTGTGAAGTTACCTTCGCGGGGGCGCGTCAGCGCACTCGCGGGTGTAGCCCCCGACGCCTTGGAGGAGAGTTTGTGCTCGTCCAAGGGCTATAAACGTTGTCCCGCTGGGTAGCTTTACTGGGATGGCCGTCCAGCGTCTTTTTCAGCCGGCATCGGCACTTTTTCAGCCGGCCTCGGCACTCTCGGTGCTGGTACAGCGATCCGGCGTTCAGCTTTAGCCGTTAGGGGAACGTACGCTAATAGCGGTGGGTTCGGTTTACACGTGGAGCTTCATAAGTGACGGTTGTCGATTTATTCGAGGGTGTGGTTTTGAACCGTGGTGTGCGAGGAGCCCCCGAGCCTAGGCCCGTGTGAAGGCGTTCAGGGGAAACCCTCGACTTCGACTACGACCCTCGTCGCCCTTCCGCAGGGAGGAGGGGTGAAGCGCACCATGCTACCCATGCCCGGGCCGCGAGCTATGGCTGCTTCAGTGAGCTATTAGCGGGTTGTTCAAGCGGACGTCCGTGCCCCGTTCGATAGGGGTCGGCTCGTGGTCCATAGACATGTCTCATAAAGCGCTCGCGAGGGTTCGCTAGGCGGGGCTCGAACCCATTCGGTAGGGTTCGAGGGCTCGATGCTCTCCCTCGATGGGATCCCCCTTCTAGGCACCCTCGACTGGCCTTGAACACTGCGTAGGATGTCTCGAACTCCGCGCTCGAGGGTAGCTTGTACGGCACATCCCCGCAGTCCCTGACTCTGGTGATCTGGGGCGCCTGTCGAACCCCCTGAAGGGCCAGGCTTCGACCCCCTGATCAGTAGGGCCTCGAAATGCGATTCCTTCGAGGGTAAGGAGACCCTATGAAGGAATATTCCGTCGTGATCTGAAAATGTCGCAGAGTCGCGAGCCACGCGCGCGCGGGTCTTCCGCCGGTAGCGGGCGACGTGGCCCGATTTGTGCGGCACGGTGTGGGCGCGCCTTTTCAGGCGACAGCCTCGGGCAGACGAAGCGGCCTGGGCGGCGGCTGACGGATGGGATAGCGCAACAGTCGCGCCGCGCCCGCCGGTTACCGTGCCGCATTTATTATTGCGTGCGCGCGTGGGAGACTCCGCGGTCATGGGGCCCATCCGTCGGTGATAGCAAAATCTACCGCACTCAATGCGGTAGATTTGGGCCATGGCTACGGATGCGCCCGTTATGGTGAATAAATATGAAGAGAAAGGGGAGGTTCCGGGTTCACCTCGCCATTTGCTTTTATTCTGCTTCGCCTTCTCCGCGTCCCCTGCATCCTGATCCCGCAGCCAAGAGCGGAAGGAAGAAGGGAGAGGAGAAAGAGAGAGAGAGAGAGAGAGAAGGGAGAAAGAAGCACCTTAGCCATCCAGATCTTTCGCTCCCACATTCCCCTTCGAATCGAAGACATGTCGGACATCCAGGAGCCCTTGCCGTGGGGGAAGTCCTCCGCCACCGTGGCGGTCCTGGAGCAGCTGGTCGCCGACCGGCTACTGCCACGGAACCCAGACTTGGGGGCGCCGGCGTGGATTTCCCCGCACCCGGACGAGACCGAGCCGAAGCCCCCGCAAGGCTATGTCGTGAGCTTCGTGCGCCTCCACAAGCGGGGCTTCGGCGTTCCCGTCAGCAGGTTCATGCGGGCCTTATGCGACTACTACGAGGTGGAGCTGCACAATTTCAGCCCCAACTCCATCTCGCAGGCGGCGGTCTTCGTCGCCGTCTGCGAGGGGTACCTCGGCATCGAGGCCCACTGGGACCTCTGGATACATCTGTTCCGCGGCGAACTCTTCGTCGAGAACGCGCGGAACCAGCCAAGGCGGTACGCGCGCGCCGGTGGCCTGACGCTCCACGTCCGCCCGACCCAGAGGAACTTCTACATCACGAGCAAGATGACGACGAACAACGCTGGGTGGAGCCGAGGGTGGTTCTACCTTCGGAACCACAAGGGCGTGCTTCCGGAGTTCACCAACAAAGTTCTCCGGGAGCGTCCGCCGAAGTGGGACTGGGGGGTGTCGCCCCCAACACAACAGGCCAAGCTCGAGGGCCTCACCGACGCGCTGGTGTGTCTGGCGAAGAAGGGGCTGACAGCAGCGGCCGTCATCGCGAACTTCCACCGGCAGAGGGTTATCCCTCTCGTGGAAAGGGCCCTGCCGATTTTCGAGCTCACCCTCGGGAGCAAGGTCGAAGGCTCGAGGACGTCGAGCAAGCTTCTCTCCCACACCAACGCCGCCCGGAGGGCGAAGTACGCGGTGGGAGAGTTTCCCCAAGATCCCGCGGATCTTTGGAGGATCAAGATGCGCCCCGAGCCGGGGTATATTTCCCTGGTAAGTTTTGGCTTCGAACTCGTCGTGCGTCGTGTAGTTCCCTTCTCCTGACCCTATCTCGGGCGTGTTTCACAGGGGTTGAGGTGCGGCATCTCGAGGCCCCTGGTCCCAGAACAGCGCCTGGTCAATCGCCTCCATGCGGAGAAGATGAAGAGGCGGAAGGACGCGGCGGAGACGAAGGCCGAGAGGAAAAGGAAGGCAAGGCACGACAAGGCGTGCAAGCTCGCTCGAGCGGAGATGAAGGCACGGCCCGCCACACCCGAGTCCTCGGAGGAGGATGAGGAGGAGGCCTCGGATGCTGAGGACCACGCTCCGAGGAGGGACGGGGAGGGCGCGAGCCCCCCACCGTTCTACCTGTGGGACGAAGAAGAGGGAGCGATAGTGGCGCCAGAGGAGCCGAGGGCCGTAGCGGGGTCATCGGCGAATCCCTCTCTCGAGAGTGCGGCGCGGGAGTCATCCTCGCCGGCGGCCGGCGAGGAGACGCCCGTGCCCCAGGTGCTGATCCGTGGCCACGAGGCTGCGGCGGGAGAGGAGTCCATGCCGGCATCCTCGAGCCACCGGGCCGACACGAGGGGGGCGGCTTCGGGGCAGTCTTCGAGGGACAGCACGATGCCCCGGGCTCGAAGGAGCGCCACGAGGAAGCGGAGCATGAGTGCTCGATCTGGGTAAGTATTTTGGATTTCGTTTTTGTTACGTATTTGGTGGATTTCTCGATCCTGCACAACTCGCGTCTCTTGATTTTCAGCCCCGGGGCCGTTCCCAAGGATGCAGTGCGGCTTGCCCCGGCCAAGGCTCTCAAGACCGGGGCTTGAAGCACTCCGCACACGGCGCCGCAGCCCCAGCCCACCGCGGATCTCGAGGCGGCGGCCGCTAGGCTACGGGAGGCCATGGCCCGAGGGGACCAGGCGGCGCAGCAAGCCCGGGAGGAGGAGGATGACGCCGGTCAGAGCGACGCCGGCCAGCGTGGTGCCGAGGCGGCTGCTCAGGCGGCCGACGCCGGCGAACAGGCCGGCCAGGGCAGTGTCGGTGGTGCTGCCCAGGCGGCCATCGAAGTTGAGGCCGGTCAGGGCGACGCGGCCAGCGCCGCCCGGCCGGACACGGAAGGAGAGGCCGGTGGGGGCACGCAGGAGCGCCCTGCCGACCATGTGGAGGAGACCCTCGTCTTTGAGCCCTCGAGGGCCGAGGGCGGGGGCGTCGCGGAGGATGATACGGCGCAAGAAGCGCCGACAGTGGAAGGAGCCCCTGCGCCGGGGCCCGCGGAGGCCCTAGACGAGGGTATCGTTGCGGTAGTGCCTCAGCCAACGGCGCAAGGGGGTGTGACAGCGGTGGTGGAGCTGCCAGACAGCAGCGAGGAGTACGGGGATTCGATGGACATCGACCCCGCTGCTGCGGCGAGCGCTGCCGCACACATCGCCGAGTTCGCGTCGGCCAGCGCGGGCGTGCTCGAAGCGGGGGCGTCCGAGGGGAGCCTCCTCGGGGTGATCGTCCCGTCCGGGGTCCCCTCGGAGTTCCTCCGCAAGGAGCAGGAGGAGGAGGCCTGGAACAAGCAGATGGGCGTCGGGCGCGAGATCTTGCAGGCCCTCGACCGCGCTTATCAGCTCCATCAGAACGCGGATTACCAGGTCAGCCAGGTAAATATTTCCCCCCGGAAATTGCTCGGATTCGGTTTTAGCTTTTACGCGTCTTCACCTACGCCCTCCCCCTTTGCAGCAGCTGAGGGAAATCTCGCGCCAAAAGAGCATCGAGATGAACCGGCTGTACTCCCAGATGAGCCAGCTCGGGCAACACAATGCCGAGCTGGTGCTCAAAAACATCGACGCCAATACAAAAATGGCCGATCTGGGAGCGCGTCAGCAGGCGCTGGAGGAGGAGCTGGCGCGGGTTGCTGGCGAGCGAGACGTCCAGAGGGCGGCAGCGGAGCAGAAGGCTCGGGAGGCCGAGGCGCAAACTGCCGAGCTGCAGCGCCTTCGGACGGCGCTCGAGGAGAGAGCTCGCGAGGCGGAGGTGCAGAGCGCTGAGCTGCAGCGCTTCAGCACCACGCTCGAGCAGCAGAAGGCCGAGCTCCTCCATAAACAGGTGGCCGTGGTCGCGCTCACCGGGACCCTCCGGAAAAAGGGCGAGGCCCTCGAGGGGAAGGAGGTGGCCCTCCAGAACATGGGGGCCGCCCTTAGAGAAAAGGAAGCCTCCTTGTCCTCGCTCGAAGAGGCCGCCCGTACCCAGAGGGAGGAAGCGCAGAAGAACATGGCGGGTAAGTACCTTTGATTTTTCGTCGATTTGTTTTCTTTTGTAACTGACATTGGTTTTGTTTGCTCAGAGCTGAGGCAAAAGGTGGCGGACGAGACCGCGGCTAAGGAAGCGGTCCACACCGCGCTCATGGCGGCACAGATGGAGTTTGCTGAGCTGGAGCAGACCGCCGTGAGCGTGTATCAAGAGCTCGAGGGGGAGGGTGCTGTCTCGGGCAGTTCGGTGATCAGCCGCATGCGCGCTAGGCGGCCGGGTTGCCGAACACGCCAAGAGCACCTTCCGTCTCGGTGTCCTGCGGGCTCTCGCCGTGGCCTCGACACACTACCTCATGGATCTCCAGAGGGTGTCGTCGGGGTACGTCGTTCCTGATGATGCGGATGCGGACGCCGCGTCGGTCATCATGGACGAAGCCGATGCAGCCGCGGAGGAGTTCGCCACCGTCCTCGCCGAGAAGCTCGAAGCAGACATCCCTCCCATCGCCGAATTCGACGCCCCTGAGGGCCCGCAAGGGGGGATGATAGCCTGTAGGAAAACTGGGCCTCGAAGCCCATGTAAATAGATTTGTGTTTATATCATAGTCGCGCTTTGTAATCTTATTCTATGAATATAGAAGATTTTGTTTCGTAATTTGAGTGCGTGGCCCGTCGAGGCCTTGTGTGCTCGAGCCTGTGTTCTTTTACTTTATTCCCGTGTTCTTGTATGCGACTTGGACGACGTCTGCGAGGGGGTTCGCGTTCATAAGCAACGTAGGCGTAGGGTGGTGAGGGGGGTGCCGTATCCCGGAGGCGTAGGCGGCCCCACGACTCGGCCGGCCCCGTACCGTAGTTGCTTATGCCTCGCGTGCATTTTTTCCAAGGATACGAGAAACTTAGGGTCGAGACGGAAATATTTCGAAAAACATTGGCGACTTTTTGGGGACGTTCGGGGGTTCCCCCCGTAGTAGCCCCCGAGGGAGGCTCGGCTTTACCGAGGGTAAAGCCGGGCATACCTCAGTGTTAACGCGCATCCTAGCCTTCGAGGGCCTAGACGGTTCCCAAAAATAAGCCAGTAAAGCGTACTTTATTATTTCGGGAAATTGAAGATGCGAGTACAAGCAAATGCACAAAAAACTTGAAATTCTAGGGATAGAAACGACGTAGCTGTTGTATATTCCAAGCGTTGGTGAGGACTTCGCCTTTTTCATTGGCTAGCTTGTACATGCCGGGCTTGAGCACCTCGGCGATTATGTACGGTCCTTCCCATGGGGGTGAGAACTTGTGGCGGCCCCTGTTGTCCTGTCGAAGCCTTAGCACCAAGTCCCCTTCGTTGAGGTCTCGGCGCCGGACCCTCTGCGCTTGATTCCTTCGCAAGGACTGCTAGTAGCGAGCAGAGTGGAGGAGCGCCATGTCTCAAGCCTCATCCACTTGGTCCAGCGAGTCTTCGCGAGCTCGCTGGTTTCTTTGTTCTTGATATGCCTTAAGCCTCGGCGATCCGTACTCCAAGTCAGTGGGGAGGATAGCCTCGGCACCGTAGACCAGGAAGAACGGAGAAAAGCCCGTGGCTCTGCTCGGGGTCGTCCTCAGGCTCCAGATGACCGAGGGCAGCTCTGTGAGCCACCTCCGGCCGAATTTGTTCAGCTTGTTGAAGATCCTCGGCTTTAGTCCTTGGAGGATCATGCCGTTGGCACGCTCCACTTGCCCGTTCGTCTGTGGGTGTGCCACAGCCGACCAGTCCACACGTATGTGGAAGCTGTCGCAGAACGCCAAGAACCTCTTGCCTGTGAACTGGGTGCCGTTGTCGGTGATGATCGAGTTCGGGACCTTGAACCTGAAGACGATGTCGTTGAAGAATAGAGCTGCTTGCTCGGATTTAATCTTGCCGATGGGTCGAGCCTCGATCCACTTGGAGAATTTGTCGACCGCCACCAGCAAGTGGGTGAAGCCCCCGGGCGCCTTCTTCAGCGGACCGACGAGGTCCAGTCCCCACACGGCAAACGGCCATGTGATGGGGATCGTCTGCAGGGCATGGGCCGGGAGGTGTGTTTTTTGAGCGTAGAACTGGCAACCCTCGCAAGTCCGCACGACGTCAGTGGCGTCGGCGACCGCGGTGGGCCAGTAAAAACCTTGCCGAAATGCGTTACCCACGAGGGTGCGTGGCGCGGCGTGGTGGCCGCAGACGCCAGCATGGATGTCGCGGATCAGCTCCTTGCCCTCGGGGATGGGGATGCATCGTTGCAGGATACCCGAGGGGCCACGCTTGTGTAGCTCATTATCGATTAGAACGAAGGACTTGGCCCTCCTGGCGAGGCGCCGCGCCTGAGTACGGTTCGAGGGTAAGATCCCTCGAATCATCCAGTCAAGGTACTGGATGCGCCAGTCTCGCGAAGTGGGGGCCTCGTCGACTTCCATTGTTTCGGCCTCGTCCGCGGAGGTGGTCTCGAAGTCAATGTCCATGGGGACCCGGTGGACGAGGGGCCCGGCTCCGACGGGTCCTTGAATTCAGCGGAGGGCTTGGTGATGTCGCGGGCGAAGATATTCGGGGGGGACGGTGGTCCGCCCCGAGGCTATTTTGGCCAGTTCGTCGGCGTCCTTGTTGTACCTGCGCGGGACATGATTGAGCTCGAGGCCGTCGAATTTGTCTTCGAGGCGGTGCGCCGCATTGCAGTATGCCTCCATCTTCGAGTCGTGACAGCTAGACTCCTTCATTACTTGGTCGACGACGAGCTGAGAGTCACCGCGCGCGTCGAGGCGTTTGACGCCGAGCTCGATGGCGATGCGGAGGCCACCGAGGAGGGCCTCATACTCCGCCATATTGTTCGAAGCAGGGAAATGCAAGCAGATCACGTACCGCATGTGTTCTCCGAGGGGTGAGATGAAGAGGAGGCCGGCACCGGCACCAGTTTTCATCACCGACCCGTCGAAGTACATAGTCCAGCATTCGCCCTGGATTTGTGATGGGGGTAGCTGAGTGTCCGTCCACTCAGCCACGAAGTCAGCCAAGATTTGGGACTTGATCGCTCTGCGGGGGGCGTAGGTGAGAGTCTCTCCCATCAGCTCCACAGACCATTTGGCAATTCTACCCTCGGCTTCCCGGTTGCGGGCTATCTCTCCCAAAGGGAAAGACGAGACCACGGTGACGGGGTGGACCTCGAAGTAGTGGCGCAGCTTGCGTCGAGCCAACACTACTGCGTAGAGCAGCTTCTGAATCTGCGGATAGCGTGTCTTGGTTTCAGACAACACCTCGCTGATATAGTACACCGGCCGCTGGATGGGCAGAGCCTGACCCTCCTCTTGTCTTTCAACCACGATCACCGCGCTGACCACTTGGGTCGTTGCAGCCACGTATAGATAGAGGGGCTCGCCGTCCGTAGGTGGTGTAAGAATGGGAGCACGGGTAAGCGATGCCTTCAGCCTTTCGAGGGCTTCTTGAGCTTTGGGGGTCCATGTGAAGCGCTCGGTTTTCCTCAAGAGTCGATATAGGGGCAAGCCTTTCTCGCCGAGACGCGAGATAAAATGGCTAAGGGACGCTAAGCATCCCATGACCCTCTGTACCCCTTTTAAGTCTCGGATCGGTCCCATCCGAGTGATGGCCGAGACTTTGTCAGGGTTGGGTTCGATGCCCCGCTGGGAGACAATGAAACCCAAGAGCATGCCTCGAGGCACCCCGAATACGCAATTCTCGGGGTTAAGTTTTACCCCTTTGGCCCGTAGGCAATCGAATGCGATCCTGAGATCGGCAACCAGGTCGTCCGCCTTCCTGGATTTTACAACGATGTCATCGACATATGCCTCTACGCTCCGCCCGAGATGGTCTCCGAAAACGTGGAGCATACACCGTTGATAGGTAGCTCCGGCATTTCCGAGGCCAAAGGGCATCGTAACGTAGCAGTACATGCCGAAAGGTGTGATAAAAGAGGTCGCGAGCTGGTCGGACTCTTTCATCTTGATTTGGTGGTAACCGGAGTAAGCATCAAGAAAGGATAAGAGCTCACATCCCGCAGTAGTATCTACAATCTGATCAATTCGTGGCAAAGGAAAGGGAACCTTCGGACATGTCTTATTTAGCCTAGTGTAGTCCACACACATCCTCCAGTTTCCACGCTTTTTCTTTACTAATACTGGATTAGCTAGCCACTCGGGATGGAATACCTCTTTGATGAATCCGGCCGCCAGAAGTTTCTGTAACTCCTCGCCGATCGCCCGGCGCTTGAGCTCGTCGAAGCGTCGCAGGCGTTGCTTCACCGGCTTGGAGTTGGGTCGGACATCAAGAGAGTGCTCGGCGACCTCCCTCGGTAAGCCAGGCATGTCCGAGGGGCTCCACGCAAAGATATCTACGTTAGCGCGGAGGAAATCGACGAGCACCACTTCCTATTTGTCGTCGAGGGTGGCGCTGATCTGCAACGCCTTATCGTCGGAGAGGCTCGGGTCGAGGGGCAACTTCTTGATACCCTCGGCGGGTTCGAAGCTCCCGGCGTGTCGGTGCGTGGAGTCCAAGGCCTCGCTCGCCATTTTGTCGAGGGTGGCTGCGAGGGCCTCGTCCTCCGCTTGAGCTTCTGCGCGCTCAACGCACTCGACGTCGCACTCGTAGGCGTGCTCGAACGAAGAGCCGATGGTGATGACGCCCTTCGGACCCGGCATTTTGAGCTTGAGGTAGGTGTAGTTGGGGACGGCCATAAACTTGGCATAGCAAGGACGACCAAGGATGGCATGATAGGACCCTCGAAATCCCACCACCTCGAAAGTGAGTACCTCCTTGTGGAAGTTGGCTGCTGTGCCGAAGCACACAGGCAGATCGATCTGGCCGAGGGGTTGGACTCACTTCCCCGGCGCAACGCCATGGAATGGCGACTTGCTGTGGCGAAGCTTGTCCAGTCCGATCCCCATGAGCTCCAAGGTAGGGGCGTACATGATGTTGAGGTTGCTGCCTCCGTCCATGAGCACCTTGGAGAAGCGAGTGTTGCCGATGATGGGGTCGACAACGAGCGGATACCGTCCCGGATGCGGGACATAGTCGGGGTGGTCCTCACGGCCAAAGGCGATGGTATCCTTCGACCAGTCGAGGTAGGATGGCGTGGCTTTGGTGACGGAAAAGACTTCGCGGCGCTCGCGCTTGCGCTGCCGTGGAGTCATATTCGTCGTTGCTCCTCCAAAGATGAAGAAGGCGTTCTCCACTGGGGGGAACTCGTCGTCTCCACCTTTGTCGCCCGCATCCTTCTTCTTGTCTTCATCGCGACGCGCGACGCAGTTGTAGTACTTCTTGAGCATCTCGCACTGCTCGAGGGTATGATTGACCGGGCCCTTGTGGTAAGGGCACGGCTTCTTAAGCATGTCGTCGAACTGGCCACCGCCGCCTTGAGGGGGGCCTCGAGGTCCCTTGCGGTCTGGGGCGGCTGTGAAGGCCTCCTTGGAGTCCTCTGCCTGTCCCGACCCGCGCTGGTTCGGTGGGACCGGCTTCTTTCCCTTCCTCTCCCGCTTCTGTTTCTTGGTGGGGGCGTTGGGCTTGATGTTGTCGCCCTCCGCGGGCACATCGTCCTTGCGCTTGCTCGATTTGTCGTCGAAGATGGCACCAACAGCCTCCTCGCCGGCGGTGTAGTTGGTGGCGGTGTCGAACAACTCATTGGTGTTGACGGGTCGGCTTCTGGCAAGCTCATGCACCAAGTTCCTGCAGGTCGTACCCTCGAGAAAAGCGTTGATGACCTCGACGTGGGTGACACTAGGGAGCTCGGTGCACTGCTTGGAGAAGCGTCGCACGTAGTCATGCAGGGACTCGCGGGGCTTCTGGCGGCATCCTTTGAGATCCCAGGAGTTCCCAGGGCGCACGTACGTGCCCTGGAAATTGCCCACGAAGATATGGACCAAGTCGGCCCTGTTGTGGATCTGATCCGCAGGCAGGTGCTCGAGCCACGTTCGTGTGGCGTCGGCAAGATGAAGAGGGAGGTTGCGGATGATGACCGCGTCCTCCGTCGCGCCGCCTAGCTGGCACGCTAGGCGGTAGTCATTGAGCCAGACTGCAGGATCAGTCTCGCCCGAGTATTTGACGAGGGTGTTGGGTTGTCGAAAGCGCGGGGGAAAAGATGCTGTTCGAATCTCCCGGCTGAACACCCGAGTGCCCGGAGGCTCTGGTGACTCACCCCTGTCGTGCTCAGGGTCGAAGCGTCCACCCCGTCGAGGGGTGTACCTCCTGCCGTTGATGACGTTGCGGGCGTCGTCGTCGCCAGCGTGCCCGCGAGTATCACGGATTCGCTCCCTTACGGGATCTCTTCCGATGCGCTCGTGCACCGAGGGTGCCCTCGCGCCGGGCGCTATGGCTGCCTTGCCCTTCCCCGTTGGGGGTGTGTGCACAAAAACTTCGCGGTCCTGATGCACAGTCCCATCACGCTGCTCCGGGGCCTTCGAGCGCATACGAGACGCAGAACTCTCGGCCTGCTGCACGGCAGCTTGCTCGATGAGCTCCTGTGCCTCGCGGCGCAAGTTGCGGCCCGAAGGTGTCGATGGCTCGGGCATAGCTTGGAGTAGGTAGGCCGCAGCGACGAGCTTCTCGCCCGCCGTCTTCAGTTCCGGAGATTTGTCGGCCAGGATGCGCTCCCGGGCAACACGTCTCGCCGCCTGGGCGTGTGCACCAGGCGCGGTACGCTGCTGCTCGAGTGCGGCACGTAGCTCCTGGGTTTGTTGACGCTGCTCGTCGAGCTTGGCTTGAAGCTCGTTGAGCTGCGCCAGTTGAGCTTGTCGCGCCGCTGAACTTGACGAGGAAGGGGCTGCAGGCGGGACCCCCCGGTTGCTTTGCCCGTATGTCCGCCCCGCCGTCCTCGTCGTTGGCTGGAGCATTGTCGTCTTGCTCGTCCGCGAGGTCCGCCATGAAGCATTCCCTGGAAGGATCGAAATCCCCCTCGCTGGAGTCTTCGGAGCAGGTGAGGCAGTAGGCCGTCGCCAGCTGGAACGCGCGGAGAGCGTCGGGGTCGCGGACCCCGGAGTAGTCCTCGGCCTCCTGGCTACGAAGTTGTTCATGAAGAAGTCGATGTCGTCGGCGATCGAGCTCGCCGTCTCGGGGTAGGATTCGTCAGGGGACGACGCGATGGGGCTGCGAATCGACCGAAGATGATGACCCGGCAGGTCCTCATGCTCGATGAAGCTAGCGCTGGTTGACGAGGCGTGGGCGGCAGCGTTGCGCATCCCGAAGGGGAAGGGCGATGCCGAAGTCAAGCCCCCCCTGGGAGGCACTAGTGCCGCAGCAGGTGACGACGTCGGCGCAGATGACGCCGAGGCACGTGATGACGAAACGGTGGCCCCGTTGGCCGTGATGCTGAGTTGCGACATGCCAGCCTCAACCTACGTGGGGGAGCTGTGGCGTGCCGCACGATGCCGCTTCGCGCGTGCATTTCGCGAACGCTGACCCGAGCGCCTGTTGCGCCGGGCTGGCGAAGTCAGAGCGATGGGGTCGCGTCCGGGAGAGAGGAGCTGCATAAGGTAACCATTGCCGGTTGCCCTGAACTCGAGACTCCCGAACGAGATCACGCGTCCCGCTGGGAACGGATCCGAAACACCCATAGGGTATGGGTTGGATCTGCTCGCCATTCCTGGAGATCAAATGGGAAAAAGAGAGATAATGTCACGCAGGGTACCCCTACCTGGTGCGCCAACTGTCGGTGTCCCGACCCGGGGGCCTGGATCCCAACTAGTAAACGCTGCGTGTTTCCTCGTCCCAGATGATGATGCAAGAGGCAATCACAGTAACGCACGGTTTTATCCTGGTTCCGGCCGCGGGGCCGTACGTCCAGCAAAGGGGGTGTGCGAGGGCACTGTATTATCTTGCACCCGGAGTGCTTGTAGTAGGGGGTACAAGCGAGGCGAGAGATGGATGGGAGCTCCCAAGTCTCTGCTAGGAGTGGAGTCGGTTGAGATGAGTGCTCAGTAGTGCTGAGAATTCTCTTGGGAGATAGAAACCAGAGAGACCCAGCAGACTAGAGTCCAGTTAGAGCCTAGCCCCGCTTAAAGGGGGTCCGCCTCCTCCTTTTATAGTCACAAGGAGGGGGCGGCGTACACGAGTGTAGGGCGCGAAAGTCGTCATTTCCCCCGAATCACGGGTACAGTGGTCGAACACTGTAGGAAGTACACTGTGGGAAGGCAGCGCGCGTCGCTGTCGTCCTGGATTTCGTCCTTGGTTCTGCGAAGATGGCGCCGGTCGTTCTGCAGTGCCCCGGCGGTAGTAATGGCGCGAGTCGGCCCCGGACCCCCTGGTCGGAGTGTGGGTGTGCACACTAGAAGGTCCGGGGGACACGTGACGTCGCCGGACCCCTCCCTCAGTGGGGGGCCGGGTCCGGAAGGTCGGCGTCGGCAGAACAGTAACGGGAGCAGTGCCGAGCCTGTCCTATCCCGCGTCGCAGGTCCCGAGGCGCTGCTATAGTGTCCGGGATGGCGCAGTGATGACCAGAGTCAGCGGATGGGACCCCGGTCACATCTACTGTGGGAGTGGCGGCCTGACGCCGCCCGTCCTTTGAGCCGTGGTGGAGCGGCTGGCTTCTAATGCCTTCGTACGGCGAGCGGTTGGGCGGCGGGGCCGTTTGTCCCCTGTGCTGAGAGACGGCCTCGAGCGAGGCGGAGATGAGTCACCCGCTCGAGGGTAGATCCGCTACCCTCGAGCGAGGCGGAAGTGTGTTGCGCGGTCGAGGGTCCCGTGGGGGGCCCTCGAGCGGGGCGGAAAATGAGTCACCCGCTCGAGGGTAGATTCGCTACCCTCGAGCGAGGCGGAGATGGTCCGGCGGGTTCAAGGGGGATGCAAATGGGCCGCGTGCTGGGCTCCTTTTGAGTCCTTTCCTTTCTTCCGGATGGGAAGCAGGCCGTGAGCCTTCGTGGGCCCAGTTGCCTTAACAGGTGTTTTTGTGTTTTACAGCGATCTTATCACCCCAATTAGGGTGTCCCTAATTGTGGCACCCGACATTAGCCGGTTGGTGAATTGAGCCTTACTAGTATTGCATAGGTTAAGGTTGCTTTATTTGTTTTAGAAATTTGAAAAATGCCCAATTCACCCACCCCTCTTGGTCCATCGATTCTTACAATTGGTATCAGAGTCTCGTTGCTCATTTGGATCATTAGGCTTCACCGCCTAGAGCTATGGCCAAGATGGGTGGATCGCCTCCTCACTTTGAGGGCAAGAACTTTGCTTATTGGAAAGTTCGCATAGCTGCATATCTTGATGCGATTGCCCCCGAAGTGTGGTTAGCGACTAAGACCGGGTTCACCAGAAATCCCACCCCCGAACAACTAAAGTGGAATGCCAAGGCTAGAAATGCAATTTTCGAAGCCATTAGTGAGGAAGTCTTTGCTAGAGTAAATGACATGGACTTGGCAAGTGATATTTGGAAGGAGCTCATTGAAATTCATGAAGGCTCCACTAAAGTTAGTGAGCAAAAATATCACTTGTTTAGAGCTAAGTATGATTCTTTTAAAATGCTAACTCATAAAAATTGCAATGATATGTATTCTCGTTTGAATGTCATTGTCAAGGACATTAATGCACTTGAAATATCTAAAATTGATAGTGGCTCCATCAACCGCAAGATACTCATGCTCCTTCCGAAGCCCAAGTACAATATCATCAATGCAATGCTTCAAAAGGAGAATCTTGATACAATGGAAGTGGGAGAGCTTGTGGGCGAAATTCGCTCTCATGAAATGGGTATTCTTGGTATGTCCGAAGAGCCAACTACAAGCAAATCAATCGCTCTCAAAACCAAGGCCAACAAGCCCCGCAAGCTCAAGATGATCAAGTAAGAATCAAGCTCAAGCAACAAAGAAGATGATCATCATGAAAGCTCATCCGATGATGAAGATGATGGAGAACTTGCTCTCATGATGAGAAAGTTCACACGCTTGAGTGACAAGGTCAACAAGAAGGGTTACAAATTTGACCCTAAAAGAAGAATGTTCCGGCCAAGGGAAGATGTCAAGAACAAAACATGCTACAATTGTGGTGAAAAATGTCACATATCTCCCGATTGCCCCAAGCTGGACAAGAGAAAGAAGGATAACAAGAGCAAGCATCGCCATGATTCAAGCGATGATGATGAAAATGAAAAGAAGAACAAGAACAAGAAACTTGGGAAGAAGAAGAGCCGTGACAAGAAGACCACGCTCTTCCCAAATGAAAAAGGCAACACCAAGAGAAGCTTCTTGGTGGAAAAACAAGAATAGGTGACCAATGTCTCATCAAGTGATGAAGAAGACATCGTCACCATTGCCCTCACCAATGAAGAACCATCGCTACCTCCACCTCCTATGTGCCTCATGGCAAAAGGTAATTCAAAGGTATGTGAGGAGGATAGTGATAGTGATAGTGATGATGAGCTTGATCCTAATGAATTTGCTAACCTCATCAATGAGTATACATCCGTCATCAAGAGGGAAAAGGGCAAGGACAAGCTTCTTGGGAGCACTCATGCCAAGCTAGAGCTAGCTCACTCCGATTTGCTTGGCAAGTACAATGACTTTCTCAAAAGGCACCATGAGTCACTTGTACTTGCTAAGCAAGTTGAATAGAGTCACAAAAAGCTCAAGCAAGAGCATAGGGAGTTAGCTCACAAATATCAAGAGTTTGAGTTTGCCTATGAAGCAATTGACCCGAGTCTTGAGAACTCTATCAATGAAAATATTGAAAAGGTCAATGCTTCTACTTCATGTGATGACCTACTCAATGATGCACATGCTACTAATGTTGTGCCCGAGCTTGCTCCTTCTAGGGAAAAGGAATTGATGGATCAAGTGGCAAGCCTCAAGAGTAGTGTGGAGGAGCTCTCACGAGGAGAATACATCCACAAGGAAATTCTCTTCAACAATGCACGTGACTATGGCAAGAGAGGTCTTGGTTCATTTCCGGAGCCAAATCAAGGCACTACTCCTTCTCCGTAGATCAAGACTAGCTTCATAAAAGAAGTTGGATCATATTGTCAACATTGCCAAGTCACCGGACACCACACTAGGGAGTGTCCCTTGACATCACGTCATTTCCCTACTTTACCTAAAAATTACTCATCTATGCATCAAAATAACCATTTTCTTTTGAGTAATGTAAAGGCCAAGGTGAAGGCCAAATTCATTGGCAAAATCACAAAGAAAGCAAAGAAGAAGCTCCCCAAGCAACTTTGGGTTCCCAAAGCTCTTGTCACACATGTGCAAGGCCCAAAGCTCGCTTGGGTTCCAAAAACTCAAAAATGATTCTCATTTGTGTAGGTGAACTACAAAGCCGGTGGAAAACATTGGGTACTTGATAGCGGTTGCTCTCAACACATGACCGGCAATGATAGCATGTTCACCTCTCTTGAAGACCCCTGCGATCATGAACATGTCACCTATGGTGATAACTCAAGGGGAATAGTTTTAGGTTTGGGTAGAATAGCAATTTCTAAAGATTTATCCATTTCTAATGTCTTGTTTGTAGAATCACTTAGTTTTAATCTTATTTCAATTGCTCAATTATGTGATCTTGGACTAACGTTTACCTTTGACAAGAATGGTGTTGTAGTAACCTTTGAAGAAGACAAGTCATTGGTATTCACGGGGTTTAGGCATGGAAACATTTATTTGGTGGATTTCTCTTCAAAACAAATAAGCTTCATGACATGCCTCTTCATCAAGTCGTCTCTTGGGTGGCTTTGGCATAGAAGAATTGCTCATATTGGCATGAGCAACCTCAAGAAAGCCCACAAGAGAGGGATGATCACCGGCTTGAAGGATGTCACCTTTGACAAGAACAAACTATGTAGTGCATGTCAAGCCGGAAAGCAAGTTGCAACACATCATCCCATCAAAACGATGTTGTTGAAAGTGATCGGGTGCTCTAGCCTAAGAGGGGGAGGGGGTGAATTAGGCACTAATAAAAACATAGACATATGGCTCCAACTAGTTTGCACAAAACTTAAACTAAAACATGCTATCTAGATGTGCAACTAGGTTGTTCTAGTGTGAAACCCCTATCCCAAAAGAGTTTAGCAACCTATAGCCTTTCCTATCAAGAAACTACTCTATGAAAGTAAAGGCATACAAAATGCTAGTATGAAATACGGAAGCTTAAAGAGCGGGATAGGAGATAGCAAACTCTTGACGCGGGTGTTTATCCCGTGGTTCGGTTAGCCACAAAGGCACACCTACATCCACGTTGTTGTAGCACTCACTAAGAGTGTTGCTACTCTGCCACCAAGTCTCTTCCGTGAACACAATCACGGTCACCTTGGCCCCGGGTTCCACTAAGGAGCTTCTCCACAAAGGATGGGGGTCTCCACGTCCCCCGCACAAGTATGTCGTCGCCGCTCCACACCAAGTCGGAGGGTCGATGACGTTGCCGGCGAGCTTCACGCTCCAAGGTGCCGGCGCACCAAGCTCTTGTTTTGGTTCACTAGAGAACCACAGCACAAAGGCTCAAGGCCTTGCAATCACACTCACTAAGAGCTAATCTAGCACTCACACTTTACAAAGCTAGTGCTATAAACTAAGGATATGATCTATGAGCTCTTGTATGGCTTGGAGATGTTCTTGGATGTGTATGAGGTGTCTTGGGACTCCAGCAGTCTTCAAATGGCCGGGGTGAGGCGTATATATAGGCCACCAAGTCTTGTAGCCGTTGCTCCAACGGTCAGCTGAAATTCTGCGAATCACCGGTTGAACCGATGCCTCTGGCAGGGGTAGCGTCGGTTCATCCGGTCACTCATAAACCGAAGTAGCCGTTGAGCTTCTGACAGCTGACGCAGTGATCACCGGTTGAACCGATGCTTTATACCGATGCATCACCGGTTCATCCGGTGCTTAAGAATCTTCTCCTGGGCGCTGACGTCATTGCACCGATGCCATACTCCGATGCACCGTCGGTTAAACCGGTGTTGAAGAAACTTCTCCTGGGCACTTGACATCGTCTCTGGAACAAAGGACACCCAATGCACCAATGCCCTTTTCTTGGACCGTCGGTTCAACCGGTGCCTATTGGCTGACTTGGCTTCGATTTCCTCCAGCACCAAACATCAAGGCGTCGGTTCTTCCGACAAGCGTCGGATGCACCGATGCTTAGGCATCGGTTCTTCCGGTGCTCCTGATCCGAAGAGCGGAACCCCCGTAGGGGCTGCCCTTCGGGCCTTGCTACGCCTATTTTCTCTTTCTCTTTGTCATCACTTGAACCTAAAAGCCTGAGAATGATCATCTTAACAATCATATTAGTCCAAGTGTTGTGTTGTCATTCGATCACCAAAATCACTCGAAATGGCATAAATGGTGCCATGTTCGTTACAGTTGTCTACCTCCAAGCCGCTCGAGCTACTTCATATGGATCTTTTTGGTCCAACCACATACAAGAGCATTGGTGGTAACCTCTATTGCCTAGTAATCATTGATGATTTTTCATGTTATACTTTGGTCATGTTTCTAGGCGATAAGAGTGAAACTCCGGAAGTCTTCAAGACATTTGCAAGAAGAGCTCAAAGGGAGTACAACTCCCCAATTGTGAAGATCCGGAGTGACAACGGTAACGAGTTCAAGAATATGAAGATTGAAGAATGGTGCGATGAAGAGGGCATCAAGCATGAGTTCTCCGCCACCTACACGCCTCAACAAAATGGAGTGGTGGAAAGAAAGAACAAAACACTAATCACTCTAGCAAGAGCAATGTTGGATGACCGCTCAAAAAAAAAGAGCAATGTTGGATGATTATGGCACGTCCGAGAGGTTTTGGGCGGAAGCAATCAATACGGCGTGCCATGCATCCAACCGGGTGTATCCCCACCGACTCCTCAAGAAAACGTCATATGAACTCATCACTGGGAAGAAACCAAACATATCCTACTTTCGAGTCTTTTGTTGCAAATGCTTCATTTATAAGAAGAAAAGGCTCGGTAAGTTTGAGAGTAGATGTGATGAAGGATTCTTTCTTGGTTATGCATCAAACTCCAAAGCATATAGAGTATTCAATAAAACCTCCGGGTTAGTTGAAGAAACATGTGATGCGGAATTTGATGAATCTAATGGCTCCCAAGAGGAGGTTGTTGTCTATGACAATGTAGGTAATGAGGAGATTGAAAAAGCTTTGAAGAAGATGTCCATTGGGGATATCAAGCCGGAAGAGGTGCATGAAGGCAATGATCAAGGGGGGAGGACCTTCCTCGTCTACACCAAGCATCTCCATGGCACCCCAAGTGGATGAAGATAAAGAAAAAGATGATCCACAATCTCAAGAAAATATGCCAACGCCAACACCCCAAGTCCATGAACAAGAAGAGCAAAATGTTCCACCACAAGCACAAGTCATCCATGATCCACCTCAACAAACATCCACGCATGTACCGCTAGTGAAGCATAGTCGTATCTCCAAGGATCATCCAATTAATCAAATCATTGGTAGTCCTTCCAAGGGAGTAAGAACTCGTTCTAAGCATGCATCATTTTGCGAACATTACTCGTTTGTTTCTTGTATTGAACCCACTAGCATAGAGGAATCGCTTGAGGACTCGGATTGGGTGATGGCCATGCAAGAAGAATTGAACAACTTCACCCGCAATAAAGTTTGGGTCCTCGAAGCTCCTCCAAAAAACAAGAACATCATCGGCACTAAGTGGGTCTTCCGAAACAAGCAAGATGAACATGGGGTGGTGGTACGCAATAAAGCAAGACTTGTGGAAAAAGAGTTTTCTCAAGTCGAAGGTTTGGATTTTGGTGAAACTTTTGCTCCGGTCGCAAGACTTAAGCTATCCGCATCCTTCTTGCTTACTCTTCTCATCATAATATCAAGTTATATCAAATGGATGTGAAAAGTGCATTCTTAAATGGCGTTATTAATGAACTTGTTTATGTTGAGCAACCTCCCGGGTTTGAAGATCCGAGGAATCCTAACCATGTTTATAGGTTGCACAAAGCACTCTATGGGCTCAAGCAAGCTCTAAGGGCTTGGTATGATAGACTTCGTGACTTCCTAATCATGCAAGGCTTCAAGATCGGGAGAGTGGACACCACATTATTCACAAAAGACGTCAACGGGGATCTTTTCATTTGTCAAATTTATGTTGACGATATTATCTTTGGCTCAACTAACGATTTACTAAGCCATGAGTTTGCTACCATGATATCTAGGGAATTCGAGATGTCCATGATCGGCGAATTGACCTTCTTCCTTGGTTTTCAAGTCAAACAATTGAAGGAAGGGACATTCATCCATCAAGAAAAATATACTAAAGATATCTTGAAGAAGTTAAAGATGGATGAATGCAAGCCGATCAAGACACCCATGGCAACCAATGAGCATCTCGACTTGGATGTGGATGGTAAACCGGTTGATCAATCCCTCTATCGTTCTATGATAGGGTCTTTGCTTTACCTTACCGCATCTAGGCCCGATATAATGTTTAGTGTGTGCTTCTGTGCCCGCATTCAAGCAAACCCAAAGAAATCACACCTCTCGGTTGTGAATAGGATCCTTCAGTATCTCAAGCACACCGCAAGCATAGGCTTGTGGTACCCCAAGGGCGCTAGCTTATATCTCTTGGGATACTCGGATTCGGATTTTGCCGGAAGCCGTGTGGATCGCAAGAGTACCTCCGGGGGTTGCCACTTGCTTGGGCGTTCTCTAGTTTCTTGGTCGAGTAAGAAGCAAAATTTCGTGGCTTTGCCCACCGCGGAAGCGGAATATATAGCGGCTGGTGCATGTTGTGCCCAAATCCTATATATGAAGCAAACCCTTTTGGACTTTGGTGTGAAACTAGATAGGATACCACTCCTTTGTGACAATAAAAGTGCCGTAAAAATTGCCAAAAATCTGGTTCAACACTCTCGTACAAAGCACATTGATATTCGCCATCACTTCTTGCGTGATCACAAAGCTAAAGGAGACATATCTCTCCAAGGTGTGAGATCCGAGGAGTAATTGGCAGATATATTCACAAAACCATTAGACGAGAGTACATTTGTTAGGCTAAGGAATGAGCTTAATGTATTAGATGTGGCAAACGTCATGTAAGTTGCCATGTCATATAAAAAATGCATACATATAGGACACTTGTCTAACCATGGTAAGATAGTGATGAGCATGGGTTTAGCTAGAGGTGGTGGTCCACTTGTTTTCCTCTAGTCTTGTAGAAAGGCTCATCATAAAGAAGCTTCCCGTGGGTTCAAACTTGACAAGTAGAACTTAAATTCTTGTTATGCATTTCTTGTCATATAGATGTGCACTTCATGTTTACTCTTCTTTCGCATGTGGTTATAGCCTGCACCATCATTGCATGCGTAAGGGTCACAAAGGAGATCACTTGATGAAAATGAGACTTGTTTCATATGCAAGATCTTAATTCATGAGAAGTGAATAGAGCAAAGTGTTAGGTGCGTTATTGCCTAGTGAGTCATGTCATGATGAGTTTGAAGCTCTCTATCTTCAATATTCCTATGACATGGCTCAAACATTTTGTTTGGCGCTTTGTCTCGCCTTGCGGCTTTTCCTTGTGTTTGAAAAGAAAACTATTTAAGCAAGTATGCTATCTTAATTATTTTGAGGGGCGAAGTCACCTATGCAAGTCCATTAACTTGAGTTTAGTCGTATTTTATAAGTTTATTGGACTTAGCATAGAAGTGTGAGCTGAGTGAAGGTTTTCGGGTTTGCCGGTTAAACCGACGCTTAATGGATTTACACCATCGGTTTAACCGGTGTTACTAAGTTTTGTCTCAGCTCAGTCAAATCCAGGCGTTCAATCGGCGTATGCAATTGTCAGATCATCAGATCAACCGGAGAATGTAATGCAGTTCTGACCTAATACTCAACCGGTGATAGCAGTGTTCAACCGGCGAGTTCAAAATTCACATCATCGGTTCAACCGGCGTTCAGAAGAGTTTTTGCTGAGTCTCGGGTGAACTGAACCAATGCATTTGACCGGCGTCCTAAACCTAGGCATCGGATCAACCGGTGTTAAGAAAAATCGCGGGCCCACTTGTCATATATGCTTGTTGCTCACGTCGCCGGCTTCCTTTCCTCTTCCAGTTACACCTGTTTCCTTCCGCCGCCGCCGCTCATTCCGCCATGCTGCCGTCACCGATCCACGCAGCCGCTGCCGCTCACTCCATGTGCCGCCCGCCTACATGCCACTGGCCCAAGCCGTCGCCACGCGCAGCCTGCGCCATCGCCGCCCGCGCCGCTCACGCGCCGCCACTGCCGCCCGCGTGCGCCACTGCCCGCGCGCTGCCGCCGTCGTGAGCCTCCGCGCCGCCGCCACTGCCACTCCGCGCCACCGCCATGCTCAGAGCCGCCGCTCCTGCACCACGCGCCGCCCACGCAGCAGCACCCTACACGCCGCAGCCGCAGCACACTCTCGCTCAGTGCTCGCGAGGTGTTCGATTTATTGCCTGACCGAGATGGGTCGCGAGAAAAGGAAGGGGAAGGAGGTCGTGGTCAAGAAGCCGGTCCGCAAGCGGACCCGTGCAGAGAGGGAGGCCGAGAAGGCCGAGATGGTGGCCAAGGCCGCCGAGGAGCAGGCGTTAGGTCGTGCTCGTCCGTTCAGTATCAGGGAGCAGCCCAGCAGGGGTAGGGGCAGAGGCAGAGGTATGGGTAGGGTCCGAGGTGCCAGGGCCACCAGGGCCACGTCTGAGGTAGCTGCAGAGTCAAATCACTCAGATTTAGATGCAGATTCAAATACAGCGCAGTCAGAGCAGTCTCAGGGAGAGAGTACTCAGGGGTCACCGACTCTACGACGGTCTGGCCGCACTCGGCAGACGTCCCCAGGAGCAGAGTCTCCACCAGCGACAGAGCGTCGCACCGGGCCCAGGACGCGAGGTGGTCACCAGCCACTGGTGCCTCGCAGGACAGCAACAGCAGCAGCAGCCCGTAGAGTCGAGGCCCTAGAGGCCGAGCGCGCAGTGTTCCGTATGGACACTGTTGTGCTGCTCCAGAACTTGACTAAGGCCAATGCGGCGAAGGTCAAGAGGCTCAGTTGGAGCATGATAGAGGAGGACTGGTTCCCCGTGACTCGTGACAGCAGGGTTGACCGTAGGTTCTAGACACTTCTTCAGGCCAGTTTCTACGAGACCTACCAGAGGCGAGGTCACAGGATCTTCCCGCACAGGGTACTCGACTGGGTTTCACTGAGGACAGCCGTAGGGGGAGCAGATGTCAGAGAGCACTTTGCACACTTCAGGTCTGCCCAGACTACTTGAGATGGAGCAGAACAGATATATTGAGGACTGGGTCAGAGTATTCTATGCCACAGCCTGGATTGCTCCCGAGCGCAGAGCCGTGCACTTCATGTTTGGAGGCCAGGTCTTTGGTTTGTCGAGGGCGACGATTGCAGGGATCCTTGGAGTCGACCTGGTCGATGTCTCCCTGCACAAGAGAGTATACGGGGACGCAGATCCACCTCGGGCGATGATTGGCGGGATTGCACCTTCTCACGAGGCGATCTCTCAATGCTTCCGCCAGCCGTTTCCAGCCTCGTATGCCAGAGTCCCCAGTTTGCTAACCCCAGAGGCGTACACAGTTCACATGGCACTCCGGAGGACCTTGTTACCGAGGAGTGGCTACCCAGAGGGGTTCACAGGACTGCAGCAGTTACTGTTTCTACACATCCTCAGTCACGAGCCATTTGACATAGTGGATTTTATTCTGGCTGAGATAGAGGATGTGATCACTGACGGGATGGGTGTTGTACGCCAGTTTCCTTATGCTCACTGGATCAGTTACATCTGCTCTATGATTGTGCCAGCTGAGTCACCCATCAGCAGTGTCTACCGTCAGGATGAGGCTCCCAGGTTCCCAGTCTACCGTCCCACCGCACCACAGGACAGGAGGAGGGGCAGACAGAGCTGCTATGGCACGACTGTCACCTGAGGTGCAGGCCCGAGTGGCACAGGAGGACGAGGCACTACTAGCAGCAGAGGCACAGATTCCCGGAGGAGATGATGAGATTCACTGGTCTGAGCTTGAGACAGACTCCTCCGAGGATGATGAGTACTTTCCTGCAGCACCAGCCAGTCACGACCACGAGGCAGGAGGGTCTAGAGAGCCACATCCATCGTCACCAGCAGCTGCTACTATCTCAGAGTCCCAGGTGACTCAGCCGTCCAAGCTCACCTCTCTCCTTCAGCAGCTTGTCACTCAGCAGAGAGAGGATCGGATAGCACAGGAGGAGGCCAGGAGAGCCCATGAGGCTCAGCTTGCAGCTATTCAGAGGGAGGTTGCCCGAGAGCGTGCTGCAGCCAAGGAGCGTTTTGTCGGGCTCATTGACCGAGTATCTCAGAGGACAAACGCTCAGTTCCAGCAGATGCAACAGGGCATGATGGCGATGTTCGGGATGATCACATAGCTTTACACTCACACTGGACTCGCCCCGCAGCAGCCAGGACTTCAGGGTGTAGGAGCACCTCAGCTTGTAGTCACTCCAGCTCCAGCCCCTACTACAGCTCCAGCTTCTTCGACGACACCGGAGACCACGTTCTCGATGTCCGCACTTCTTGGGTCTGTCGGTCGTCCGCTCTTCTCGCCACTGCCAGCGACTACACTCTTTCAGGATTCACCGTCAGCGATTCAGTCAGTCGCCCTCCCCGTTGTCGACACAGTCAGGAGGAGGAGATCAGTCTATACTTCCGCAGTCGACACAGCCGGCAGCCTCAGCAGTCACGACCTCAGATGTTGACACTTCTTCTGTTGATCCGGTTGCCACTTCTACGGACCCTCTCCCAGGCAGTGCCAGCACGAGAGCCTCCACGACAGCTACACCTCCAGTCAGCTCAGACCCGCAGCTCCCGTCCGTCACCGAGGGCTCCCCGTCCGACGACAACCTGGACCATTTCCTCGCCGTGCCGCGACAGCAGGACCCGTAGCTCGCCTTTTTGGTGCTTTGATGCCAAAGGGGGAGAGAGTTAGGGGGAGTTGGAGTCAGGGGGAGGGTAGAGATAGAGAGAGCTCGTAGTTGCAGGACTTCGATGTTTTATATCTCATTTGATGTTAGTTAATGGATATGTACATTTGACTCTTGAGTATGCTGTGCTTTGAGACATATCTATGGATTCCGTTTGAGCCGTTGAGCTCTTTGGTTCTTTTTCGAGTTCGCTTGAGTTTCTCCTGTTTACCTTTCTCGCTCTCTCATTTTTTTATGTTTGTGTTGTCATCAATCACCAAAAAGGGGGAGATTGTAAGCATCTAGGCCCTCTAAGTATGTTTCGGTGATTAATGACAACCATTATTGTGACTAATGAGTTTGTGCAGCTTAATGAATTATTATCGCTCATTGGATCATGTGTTAAAGAGGCCCCTAAATTTCATTATTCAAAAAGGCGATCTCGGTATTCAACTCAAGTATATAACAAGACTAAGGATCTTTCTAGTCCTAAGTGTCACAAGGTTGAGAAGGACACTTAGGTTAGTATAGGTTTTATAGTTTTGTAGAGGTCGCACTATTAAGAGGGGTTAAGGCCAAGTAACTTGAGCATAGACATGGTCAATCAAAAATGGATGCACACTATGGTCACTCAGGTTCTTAGAAGTTCAAAAAAGTCATTTTCAACTTATATCTTAAGAATATTTGGATTTCATTTAAGACTCAAATAAAAAATGCAAAATCAGAAAAAGTATATACACCGGTTTAACCGACGACTCCAATTTTCTATACGTCGGTTAAACGCAGTTATCAGAGTCTGGACAAGTACATACACCAGTTAAACCGACGATATTTGAAATTAGCATCGGTGCAGTTGACCAGAACGTTGGTTTTTCCAGGGATTTCTAGTTATACTCACCGGTTAAACCGACGATATTTGAAATTAAACGTCGGTGCAGTTGTCCAGAACGTTGGTTTTTCTAGGGATTTCTAAAGGTTATACTCACCGGTTAAACCGACGATGGATTTGAGTTAGCGTCGGTGCAGTTGTCCAGAGAGTTGGTTTTTCAGTTGATCACTGGACAACTACACTCACCGGTTGTAACGGCTAGTTTTCCAAGTGGGCAGTTTACATTCATCGGTTAAACCGATGATGACTTTTGGAGGACCGTCGGATTAACCGGCATTGCGTACTTTTCTGGCAGCTTTTCTCCAACGGCTCTATCCGCGTGAGCTGGCTATATATACCCCTCCAATGGGTCATTTTGAAGTCTCTTGACACCAGGCAACATTCATACACTCATACTATTGTTGAGAGCCATCTTGAGCTTCATATTCCACACATTTGATCATTCAATCATTCAAGAAGCAAGACTAAGGACTTGAGTAGAGAGAAGCTTCTGTGCATCCGTTCTTGGTGATCGGTTCTTGCTCAAGTGAAGGCCCTAGCTTGTTACTCTTGGTGATTGGCAGCACCTAGGCGATCTTGGTGATTGAGATGTTTCTTCCGGAGCTTGCCAAGGATTGTGGGAGCCCAAAAAAGGTTGTACGTGGCTTGAGCTCCACCACGCCGGGATGGTGAACGGAGACTCTTAGTGATCACCCATGTCTCGGTGACTTGGGAGGTGACAAGACTCTTAGTGAGTGTCACAACATGGATTAGGGGTGTGTGCCAACACATAGACACCACGGGAAAAAATCCGGTCGTCTCTTGCCCACTCTTTACTTTCAAGCACTTACTTTCATGCAATTATTCATGTGCTTGACCTTAGAGATCATAACTTAGCTCTACCTTGCTTAGTTTCATATCTTGTTGTATCCTTTATAGCTTGTGTAGTTTGCTTAGTTAGCCGGTTGGTGAATTGAGCCTTACTAGTATTGCATAGGTTAAGGTTGCTTTATTTGTTTTAGAAATTTGAAAAAGGCCCAATTCACCCCTACTCTTGTCCCATTGATCCTTACAATGAGGAGAATTATGCCACGCATGATCTGAAATTGGCAGTAGTGGTGCATGCATTAAAATCTGGCGCCATTATCTTCTAGGCAATTCTATTCATATATACTCAGACCACAAGAGTCTTAAGTATATCTTCACCCAGAGCGAGTTGAATTTGCGCCAGAGACGGTGGTTAGAATTAATCAAAGACTATGACTTGGATATTCACTATCATCCGGGCAAAGCTAATGTCGTTGCCGATGCACTGAGTCGCAAGGCGAGTTGCAGCTACGTCTCAGCTACAGTTTTGCATGAAACTTTGTGCCAAGAAATGGAGAAGATGAATTTGGCCATTGTAGCTGAAGGTACATTTACCAACCTTATCCTCACTCCAACACTTCGAGATCAAATTATTGCTGCTCAAAAAAATGATGTGGGCATGGGCAAGATCAGACAAAGGCTCATTGAAAATGACCCCAGATTTCAGTGTTTCCATCAAGATAATGATGGGGTGTTGTGTTTCAAGAATCGGTTAGTGGTACCTAAAGACTTGGAGCTTCGGAAGCAAATTCTTGATGAGGCTCACCTCTCTAGGTATTCCATCCATCCTGGCAGTAGTAAAATGTATCAAGACCTGAAACAGCGATTTTGGTGGACAAGGATGAAGCAGGAAATCGCCAGGTACGTGTCGGAATATGACATCTGCAGAAGGGTTAAGACGAGCCACTTGAGATCAGCCGGCCCTTTGCAGCCCTTGAGTATTCCATCCTAGAAGTGGGAGGACATCAGTATGGATTTTATAGTCGGCTTACCCAAAACTTCCAAGGGGTATGACTTGATATGGGTTGTTGTGGATTGTCTCACCAAATCGGCCCATTTTCTACCGGTAAAGACCACACATACGGCGAAGCAATATGCTCACTATATATGAACCGTATTGTGAGTCTTCATGGGATTCCAAAGACAATTATTTCGGACCGGGGTACTCAGTTCATTGCCCGGTTCTGGGAGCACTTTCACGCCGCTCTGGGCACTCAACTGATCCGTAGTTCGGCCTATCATCCTCAGACAGATGGTCAGACAGAGAGAATTAATCAGATTCTGGAGGATATGCTCAGAGCATGTGCACTCACCTACAGTCAGAAGTGGGATGAATCTCTACCCTTAGCTGAGTTCGCTTATAATAATAGCTATCAAGAGAGCATCAGGATGGCTACTTTTGAGGTGCTATATGGGCGAAGGTGTAGAACCCCATTGAACTGGTCAGAAGTTGGTGAAAGAAATTTCTTCAGGCCTGATATGGTTAGTGAGGTGGAAGAACAAGTTCGGTTTATACAGGAGAATTTGAAAATAGCCCAAACTCGACAGAAAAGTTATGCAGACAAGAAACGTCAATCAGTTTCATTCCAAGTGGGAGATCATGCCTATTTGCGGGTATCTCCAATGAAAGGGGTCCAACGGTTCGGAGTGAAGGGAAAGCTCGCACCTCGCTATGTTGGGCCTTTTCCTATCATTGAGCCGTGTGGGCCGGTAGCATATCGCCTGGAACTTTCTGCCCAATTATCCGCGGTTCAAAATATTTTCTATGTCTCTCAGCTCCGGAAATGCCTCCGTGTTCCAGAAAAGGTGATTGACATAGAAAAGTTGCAACTGGAGCCCGATCTTGTCTATCCGGAGTATCCAATCAAAATTGTTGATCACAAGACCAGGGTCACTCGGAATCAAACTAGTGATTTCTATAAAGTGCAATGGAGCAATCACTCCGAGCTGGAAGCCACTTGGAAAATGGAAGAATTTGTTCAATCCAAATGTCCTGAGTTGTTACAAACTTATCGAGGTACCTAACCTTTCGCTCTCGTTTTAATTTTTGCAACTTCACTCTAAATTTCGGGACGAGATTTCTTTTAGGGGGAATGATTGTAACACCCTGCCTCGTGGACAGTCCGCTTGGGGGCGGCGGACGGTCCGCGACGGCTCTGTTTCACCTGCTCCGTGACCGAGGATCGTCGGTCGCCGCCACATGCCGGCCATCGAGCTCTTCCCCGGCCACCCCGTACGCCGCATTGAAGGTGAGCCCATCCTCCTCCACCCACCCCGCGCCCACTCCCTCGCTCTCTCTCTCAGTTCACTCTCCCTCTCCCTCCCGACGCCTAGTTAGGGGACTTCTCGTTGTACACTTGTGGTAGATGTAGGCCTTTTACATCTGTTCGAACTCTAGATTCGGTGATGTAAAGTTTGTGGATTATGCTTGTATTTAAACTTGGTTTGAAAAACTTATGGCAGAATTTCGTGTATATTGTTGTATTTTCAAATATGTGTTGTGCTTGTACCATCTGCGCTCACCTTCGCGTGAGACTATCTGTGATGTTTCGATCGGGGCGTGGGCTGAGAAAGGACTGTCAAATTAAACCATTAAGCTAATGCGCCTGATGTGTTCAAATAACGGCCATTACGCTTAATTGAGAGTTTTAATTTGGCGGTTCCGTAACACCTACCATCAACCATCAGAGATTATCGTACTTTTACCTTCTTTCTTTCTTTTTTCTTAGACTGGAAAGAATCAAAGATCAGCTCTTCCTCGAGAGAGAGAGAGAGAGAGAAGATCGTCTCGGCAAAACTGAAAAAGTTTCCACCCACTGTGTGGCCATTTGGGTCCACCAACTTGTTCCCATGTGCCTGGAAGTAGGCCCACAGTACTAGCGGCCCTTCCACGGCAGATCTGGTCCAGGGGGCAGGAGTTCAGATAATCAGGTGGTTTCTGCTGCGCAGATAGCCCAGCTAACCACCAAGCAGGTGGTTTGGCTGCGTTTACTCTCTTTTTTTTTGATAGATTTATCTGCTTCTACTGCGGCCGTTTGGTAACGTTGCGTTGCTGTTTGCCCTTGATCAATCATTTCATTTTGAGTTTTGAAGGTTCTTTAATTTTGTAAAGTACTTAACTCTCTCTCTCTCTCTCTAAAAGTTCAGTAAATGAAAATATTTTTTTTGATGGGGGCAGTCAATGAAAGTACTTAACTCTGAAAGTAGGCGCAAGACAAAGGGCTGTAGTGCTAGCGGTACTTCTACAGCACAAGTTGTTTCGGGTATTAAGTTGTGTTAGGGAATTTTGACCATTAATTTATGGTATTAAATGAAGTCAGTTTGCAAAACTAACCCCACAACTCATGTGCTACTTCACGAGAGGAATCTAATGAGGCCTTTAACTGCACTATTAGAGGATGGTTACTGTAGCATCACTGCATCACTATAGCTAATCATGAATTCTTTTGGCTCATTAGATTTGTCACGTAAAGTTGCACCCATCTGTGAAAAGATTTTGCAAATAGACTTTGTTTAGACTTTCATGCACGAATGATTCATTGAATACTGTTCATAGCAAAAAAAAAAACAACCAAACGGGGCAGAAGGGCTGTCTGGTCCCAAAAGGTGCTGTTGTTTCTCATGGGTGATTGCGCAGCACAGCACCCATCTCGATCCAGTTTTGCTGAGTTATTACTGGTCAGCTCACCAGCTACTCAGGTTTATGTTCTTCCACAGCTGCATCCTGCAGGTTGTCCTTTGTGCATGGTGCTGGAGAATTTGGCCCTCGCCAGTCATTTTTCTCTTAGCATTATTTGCTCGGAAATGTGCATAATTCAACCATTCAATTGTCTCTATATGAACTTGTAAAAAGTGAAATGATAAAGCACATTAAATTGGTTCAACTCAAATTTATGATAAGCTACTGTCTGATCTTAAATGTTGCCAAAGTTAGAGAAATTCCAGCAAAATATGAGGTCTGCTTCTATTTTTTATGGGCTTCCAAATTTGCGTCAACTCCAGCAACATTTCTCAATTCTAATTTATAATAGAGGGTTCTCTAGATAAACCCTAGAAATGGAGATGAAGGAAAGGATTTGGGAGACTTCCCACAATAAAAGGGTTAGTAGAAGGTCTACTGATGAAGTCCATCTTTTTATTTAACCCTCTAAATTTAATATAGGGATCTGTTTAGAGGGTACATTGTGTCAGCATGGTAGGTTATCCTGCTCGATGCAACCACTACTCTACGAAATTAAGGTCCACACGATGATACATGTCATGCCAGCACCGCAGGATAAGAAGGGTTTGTATGATGGGCATCACGGTCATGATAAACATTGCTAGAGTCTACTGCATTTTTTTTCAGAGATAGAATCTCCATAATTTAGTTCCATTTCTTGTAGTTGATTTGATGATTTCTTATGCTCAAAATAAGTAGGTATCTTCTTGCTTTGGCACCCAAAATTACTATTTTTTAATTCAGTTTTCTATAGTTACGCCGAATGTGAATCAAACAACCAAGATTTTGTAACTAAATATATCGGTGAATCATATAATACTAAAAGGGACAAAATTATATTTTTCTAACGTAAAAACAACAAATGTATATTGGTGAACCCAACAAACAAAGACACGCAGAAGATGCTTTTAACATAGGAAAAATATTAAATATTCTTGGCAAATCCAACGGCAGAGATCTTATGTTGCTGGCATTGGCTATCGTGATTGATCCACATGTCATGTGTGTAATCTGTCTTACAAGGAAATGGATCGATCGAATATACAACAGAATAATCTATTTCCATCAGTAGAGGTAGGGATTAGCATATATTAACAACCTCCGAACAGGCCAAAAGGATAGCACTTGAAGAAGAGGAGAGACTAGGTGTGAACAGAACAACAAGAGGGAGGAGAAGTACTAAGCCAAGGATGTGAGGGTGAGGGGTAGCCTGCGATGACGGCGGTGGAAGGCATGGACGAGCCCCAGATCAACTTTAGGATGTCGGTCTCCTTGTTCCATTGCGGAGCTTGCTTCCGTCCCCTGAAACCTCCCACGTTCAAGGTGAGTTTGATCTAAGTGGTCGTTCGAGATAGGATGACTACTGGTGCAAATCTATCTATAGATCTATCTTTTTTTTTTGAGGGGGTCTATAAATCTATCTTATATTTATAAAAAGTTTAAACAATTGAAATCCTTTTCTACCAAGATTAGGCTCACTTTACCTCTTATTATGGAGGGCTTTGTCAAGCCAAAAGGTTTGACGAAAGAGAGCGAGGGAAGATTGATTTCGTCAATGTTTTTCACCAAAATTCTAATACTTTTTACACCACAATTGAAATCCTTTCCTACCAAGATTAGGCTCACTTTACCTCTTATTATGGAGGCCTTTGTCAAGCCAAAAGCTTTGACGAAAGGGAGCGATGGAAGATTGGTTTCGTCAATATTTTTCACCAAAATTCTAATATTTTTTACACCAGCAATTTTCTGTACTCATCTCTTGTATATGCATATTATTTCTTTTGGCACACACTTTACTTTTCTTTGCGCATGCATTCACCCATAATTCGCGTCATTATTTGTTTTGGAAGGATAATAATTGACATAATTATTTATGGAGGAAAAATAATGATGTATTTTTGGAAGAAAAATAAATGACATCGTTGATTGATGGAAGGAAAATGACATCCCCAATAGTACAGTAAATTTTTGAAAGTTTCGAATTGTTTTGAAATGTTTGTAGGACTAGCGGAGATGTACGTGCCGTAGGCACATATTTAATTTTCATTCCTTCAAGCACTAATATCATTTATTTTTTCTTCCAAAAAAATACATGTCTTTCTTTTCCTTCCATAAACAATGCTATCAACTATTATCCTTCCAAACAAATAATGATGCGAATTATGCGTGAATGCATGTTCAAAGGAAAATAAATTATCACTACTACAAAAACCATTTTCGGAGGCGGGCAAAAACGATTTTCGGAGGCCGGCAGCCAAAACGCCTCCAATCTATTGTCACGGCTAATCTACATTTACGGAGGCGGACGGGTGACCGCCTCAGTTAATAAAAAAACCTGTGGATGAGCCCGCCGAGCCCATCCACAGGGTGCTGCCGCCGCCGCTCGCTGGTGGAGCGCCACCGCCGCCTGGGGCTCTCCGGGAGGGAGCAACGCCGCCGTGCGGCCTTGGCCGGCCGGATCCGCGCGCAGCGGCCTCCCCGAATCCGTGGCCGGGGGCTGCCGCCGAGCCCCACAGCAGGCCGCCGCCGGAGCAGGGGAGGAGGACGAGGAGGAGGATCCGGGGAGGCCGCCGCGCTTGCACCCGCTGGATCCCGCCCGCCTGCTCCGCGCCTCGCGCCGCCGGCCGCCCTACTCCGAGCTCGCCCTGCCGGATCCCGCCCGCCCTGCTCCGAGCTCGCTCCCGCCGGATCCGGGGAGGCCGCCGCGCTTGCATCCGCCGGATCCCGCCCGCCTGCTCCGGTGTCACCGGATCTGGCTTCCATCGCCTGCGCCCGCCGAATCTGCGAGGGAAGGGGCACCGCCGGCCACTGGGTTGGAGATGGGAGAGAGTGGAGTGAGAGGTGAGGGAGAGAGAGTGGTGGAGTGAGAGGAGGGGGCGCCGCGCCATGATGGTGGGGAGGGCACCGCCGCATCTCTTGGGTGGGGAGGGGCACTCGGGAGGGGAGGGGGCCGAGAGAGAGACAGAGAGAGAGGAGTGGGGGAGTTAGGGTTTCTGTGTTGGTTATATATTGGAGATGGTAATGGCTGGGGTGGGCTAGCGGGCCAGGCATGATTTACCGAGGCGGTTGTGTTAGAATGCTTGCCTCGGTTAATGTATTTACCGAGCCAGTTACGTTACAATGACCGCTTCGGTTAATAAATATTAATCGAGACGGTTATTTTAAAAGAAACCGTCTCGGTTAATTGATTTTGCGAGGCGGTTTTTTAACCGCCTCGGTTAATAAAAAATGACCGCCTCGGTTAATCGCATGCATTAACCGAGGCGGTTAAAAATCGTGCCCGCCTCCAAGCCTGTTTTAAAACACCTCGGTTAATCAGATTTTATAGTAGTGTATGCGCCAAAGGAAAGTAATACGCAAGTACAAGAGGTGGGTATAAAATATTCCTAGTGTTAAAAGTATTAGAATTTTGATTGAAAATACTGACGAAACCAATCTCCCCCTCCCTGTCGTCAAACCTTTTGGACTGACAAGTGGGGGGTTCTCGTGAGGGGTAAGGTGGACCTCATTCTGGTGGAAAAAAGTTTCGATTGTTTTAACTTTTATAGTATATAGATAGACTATGTACCGATGATGCCTATTTCAGAAAGCTGCAAATATATATTTTGATATTGCGATGCACACACTACAACTTGCTCACCATGACATGGTCATAGGCCTACCTACCATGGTGACAAATTGTGGAGGTTGTAGTTTGTGCAACGTGATGCTAGAGAATAGATTTAGTTTTCTGAAATATGACAAAAACATGTCAAGACAGTTATAGGTTTTGGATATTTTGTGCGGATTCTAGAACTTGGTTGTAAACATTTTTCCGGTCTATATATCGCCGTGATAAGCGGTTTGCATGCAGTGTGAGGCCCGGCACCGCGTGTGCGGCACCTGCCGCGACAGCCACAGCCAGGTCTGCAACCGCGCCGCGCACCTACGCCGCCTGCGACGGGGAGGACGCCTTCTTGCAGGACGCCAAGCTGCCGTGCGCGTACAAGGAGTTCGGGTGCGAGAGCTACGTCGTCTACCACAAGGAGGCCGACCACCTCCGGGCGTGCCCATGGGCGCCCTGCTCGTGCCCGGACCACGGCTGCCGCGTCTTCACCTCGCCGGCGCGGCTGCTCGAGCACCTCGGCGGCCGCCACTCGTGGCCGGTCACCGGCGTGAGCTACGGGAAGCCGTGCAAGCTGCCCGTGCCGCCGCCGCAGGGCTGGCACGTCCTCGTCGGCGGAGAGGACCGGTGCGTGTTCCTCGTGTCGGCGTCCGCGCTCGGCGCGGCCACGGCGGTGTCCCTGGTGTGCGTGAGGGCGAACGGCGACGCGGCGGCGGCGGGGGCGCCGCAGTTCGAGTGCAGGATCTGGGTGGAGGCCCCGGGCGCCAGCGGGTCCACGGCGATGATCGCGTCCACGGTAAGGAGCAGCAGCCTGTCTCGTGGCTTCGTGGCGGCTGACCAGGACATGTTCTTGGCCGTGCCGCCGGAGCTGCTGCACGGCGCGTCCGGCGAGACGCCCATCCTCTCGGTTCGCATTAACAAAGTCCGTGATGCTGCAGACTCCAGTACTCGAGCCGCAGCAAGGAGCTCCAGGAGACTGCAGTAGCGAGGGTCCAATGCTGGGTTGCCATGGCTCAATTGCTGTATTTATACATGTACTTTCATTTATAAAAACTTGACCTGCGGGGGTAAGACCGCCCCCACGGCATTGTTTGAGAGGTAGAATGACCTTCTTACAGCAAGCCAAAAAAAACCCCGAACCTCTGCCCCACCCGTACACGGGGGCCCGTCGCCTTATGAGTTAGGCCGGGCTCCACAGTGCTTTGGACATGTGGCAGGCGAAGGAGTTTTTTTACCCGCAGGCGGAAATTCGTCCCGACCAGAGATCGAACCCACAACCTGCGGGGTGCCGCCGGACTGCCGTGACCAACTGGTCCGACATCCTTTGCGTACTTTCATTTATACATGTACCTGGTTCAAACTACTGTGCTACTTTTCATGTGAAATTCCACCAAACTAATGCTTAGAGAACCTGCCGTCGTCGTCGTCCTCAAGTCCGAAGCCCTCGGCAGTTCTCATCTATCTACTGATGGCCAACAACCTGCCGTCGTGGTCGATCGAGGAAATTGACACCTCGCGTCGAAACTTCCTTCGGACGGGCAATGATCGTTCAGCCCGGGGAAAAGCCATGGTGGCATGGCTGCTTGCTCCCGACCAACCTCGATCGGCGGGCTTGGCGTACTCAACGACCTTCGACTTGCCGAAACAGCACTGCAGGCACGCTGGCTTTGGCTTCAGAAGAAGACGGATCGTGATCGGTCGTGGGCGGCATTGGATGTCCCGGTGTCGTCAGAAGTTCAGGCTTTCTTCCGTGCTTCTGTACGCGCCGTGCTTGGCGATGGCACATCATTCCGCTTCTGGCAAGACAGCTGGTTGGAGGGAGAGGCCACCCCCAACATCGCACCAAACCTGCTTTCTCTCGTACGGGCTAGGGCTCGGAACTCACGGACGGTGGCTGAGGCACTTGCATACAAGCATTGGGTCCAGGACATCACTGGTGGTGTGTGGACTGAGCGGGCTCTGCAAGAGTATCACGTACTCTGTGAACGCCTTCAAAGCACACACCCCTTTACAGATTCCTTCATTTGGAGATGGACGGCCAATGGACAGTACTCGGCTCACTCGGCGTACATCGCCCTCCACCTCGGTGCGGCATCCATCTCGGGAGCCAAGCTTATCTGGAAGTCCTAGGCTCCATCATTTATGGTGAAGTTCTTCCTCTGGCTGGCAATCCTAGGCCGGCTTTGGACCGCGGAATGACGTTTTAGGCACGGACTGCAGGTCGACGCGACTTGCAGGCTCTGCGACCAGGAAGATGAAACTTGTGATCACCTTCTTTTCTTTTTCTGTTGTTCCTTTTCGGGCAAGTTAGAGATGCAAGTGGATACCTAATTGTGTTTTATAGGTCAACTAAATAATTATGATGACATGCCATCTTAGTTCATTTCTCCTCCTAAATTAATTATGCATATGCCATCATAGTTCATTTTATCAAAGTTTTGGGTCGACCCAATGACTCAAAATAAATATAACTTGCATGGCTACTGGTGGGAGATTATGCACAAGGTCGGCTTCCAAGATATTACTGTACACCACAAGCGGGCATGTGGCCCTCGGACTGGTGGATGCACCTTCGCCTGCAGCTTCGGAAGGACAAGCGGAAAGGTTTTTATTCTCTCTTTGCCTTATCGCTTGGCAGCTATGGAAAGAGCGCAATGCACGGACCTTCCGTGGCGTTGCTCTGCAGCCGTCCATGGTCCTTCGGCTCATCCAGCTCGAGGGGGAGAACTGGATTGTGGCTGGAGCCAAGAACCTCGGTCGTCTCGTTTGCGACGAGTAGGCCTTCTCTCTCCCTCTCTCTCTCTCTTTCTCTCTTCTAGGTTGTTTTGCTCCGTGTAATATACTCCCTCCGTTCTCGTTTATTAGGCGCGCGGCCACGGAGCACTGCAACCAAGAGCGATTCTCAACGCACACACGGGTTTTAAACGCGACGAAATTTAGGCACCGTACAGTAATTGCTGCATGGCTGCATGCAACATAGGCACCGTAGAGTAATTGATGCATGGCGTCCCATTGGTTGCCAAAACGCCACGACAAATAATTACCGCGCTATTTTTTCCATCAGAAAAACATTGCCGGCCCAACTGCCAAATTCTTTTTCGCTATCGTCAATTTTTTCCTTGCCTGCGCTCATCGCATCTGTCTTCTGCCCCGAAATTTTGAATTGCATCTACACTTTTCATTCTGCGCCAAAGCAAATGGAAAACATGTGTATAAATATCATGTCCAGCTCTCACGTTCTCATCTCCACTCCTCTTTCTCCAATTCTTGTAAGCCATGGCGGATCCACACCCAGATGGAGGCTTTGATTTGAATAAAGATGTTGTTGGCTTGATCATTTGAATAAAGATGTTGTTGGCTTGATCTTAATGTTCCAGTGCTTGAAGAGGATGCTAGGGAGGTGCAACGACTACCTGCTGTAGAGGTTTATCTACACAACCCGATTGACTGGGATGAGCTGCATGCGGATTTCATCCATTGCTGTCGCATCTTTAAGAACATCACTGCTGCCTGCGCCGAAGTACAAAGGAATACAGAACGGCCCTATTATCTTCAAGAACTTCAGCTCCGGCGGAGGCGCTAGCCATGGAAGCAGCAAAGAAAAAAAAGCTAGGTGGACTGGATGCAGAGGGCCAGGATTTATATGCATTCATGGGCTGTTTGTTTTCCGTGGGCCAATTCATTCCGCGATTAAATGAGCAGAGAGTACCAAGACACACCGATGCGGCGACGCCCTACAAAAACAAAAAAACAGAAAACGGACGGACGCCTAATAAACGAGAACGGAGGGAGTAGCCCTTAGAGTCGGGTTGGTGTCATGGTGGGCGTGATTTGTCGTGCGTGGTTGTAATTTTCAAAATTCTTTTTTAATATAATAATGCGCAGCACTCTCCTGCATAGAGAAAAAAAAACAAAGAGCTGGCCATCTCCATCGACAGAGGCTGGGATTCCAAGGCGCCACCCAAATCCCCACCGGACGACTGGAAGGAGGGGCGCTCGACGTCAGCTAGACGAGGGCTATACTTTTTCGGGCGCGCCGGGCTGGCTCACGCAGGGTTTTTTTATCCTGACCGGAACCGGTCCGGAAACCGCGGTTACCGGTGTAATCTGTCCGGACCAGTTCCGGTACCGGTCGGTTGGAAATCGATTCAAATTCAAAATTCAAATTTAAATTTAAAAAAATAAAAAATTCTCAAAAATTTCATAAAAATACTTCAAGTTCCGACGAATCTAAAGATGACAATTTTTTCAAATATTCGTTTATTTAGTATGTTTTGTGGCCATTTGAAGTTAAATAAAAAAACGTGCATACAAAAATATACAAATACAATGTAAAACATGTTATACATTGTATTAATGTAAAAATAGTATAAAAGAGGGTTGGAGGTTCATTTAGGCTAAAACATGTTATACAAACATTCAAATTTTGAACTAAAGTGGGTTTTCTGTCGGTTTTTTGTTCAACTACCCGGTTCCCACTCAAACCGGACCGGTTTACCGGCCTAATCGGTCGGTTAACCGGTGGAAACCGGTTGAACTATCGTTTTTGATTTGGAATTTGAATTTGATCGGTTTTTTCCAGTTACCGGTCAAACCGGTCCGGTTTTCCGAAACCAGACGGCGCCGATTTCATTCTACCGGTCGGTAAAAAAACCCTAGGCTCACGTCAGCTTTTGACGGAATGGACGGAAGGACAAGAACTCAAATGAAATTCATTTTTGTCAAACAAGCAATTCAATCGAAAAGAGGTCAAGAAATTAAATTGAACTTTTGTTAGGACCAAAGGAACTAATTTACTCATTCTTTTTGGAGAAATTACTTTGCATGAGAATCAAAGGATCATTCATAATATTTCTAAGATATCAATTCAAATAGAACTATGAAAATAGAATAATTTAATTTTAGAAATATGACGTTCCACTGTGTTTTTATGATACATATGCACTCTCTCAATATCCCTCAAATTCCCATGTTTGTCTTTATCACATACAGTATGCCGCAGAGAAAGAAGATTATTCCTTTATCGAAAAGAAACATAGTACCACTTGGCGAGTTAAAGTAACTTGATTCAAACGCTAGAAATACCAAAATACCGCATAATGTTCGCCTCACGGTGAGATATAACTGCATAATTACCGAGAAGACCCAGGGTGAGAACATAATCTTACATGCATGGAGTATTGATTGAAATCTATTTGCAAAATTTTTTTATGGATGAGTGTAATTTTTCGTGACGAATATAACGAAAGTAATTAATCCATGATTGGCTATAGTGATGCTAGAGTAATCATCCTCTAATCACACAGTCAAATGTCTCATTAGATTGGTCAAGATTTCTAGTGCAGGAGTTCTGGAGTTGTTTTTGTAAACTGTCTTTGTTTGATATTTTTAATTAGCTAGAAATTCTAGACTGAAACCAAACAGGACAAGGCTACCAAAATGGTCTCAGTTGCAGTTTAACCACCATTTTTTATGTAAGATTGGATTTTTTTTAAGGAAAAAGGAATGGATATTTTCGTGGATACCTCCCCATTCTATTTGTGTGCTCTGCTAACCGCACGGGCCGGTTCAGAGTTCAGTCTTCAGTCCACTCAACTCCACCAAAAGGTCTCGGCGCGCTCCACCTTGGGCCTTGGCCATGTCTGAGCAGCAGAAGAGAGTTTCCACGCCGGAGAACGGCCACGGCGGCAAGAGGCCCAGGGGGGTGACCACACCCGACGGCGTGGTCAAGCAGGAGCAGCGAGGGCAAGAGCAAGCGGAGGCCAGCCAGGGCGGCGAGGGAGAGGGAGCCGTGGTGGCCGTGGTGCAAGCCATGGAGGAGCCGCAGATGAACATCAGGATCCCCGTCGCGCGTCTCCACTGCCACGCCTGCCTCCTCCCCCTCAAGCCCCCCATCTTCAAGGTCAATTTGCTTCTCCGGCTGACCGATGCCAAGATTTGGAGATGAAATTTTGGTTCTTTTTCGGGTGGTGAGGGTTTTCCGCGAGCAAATCTTGAGCCTTGAAAAAAAATCAAGAGCTTGTTTTGGATTGGGGTTTTGTTCTACGAAATCTTGAATCTTTATTGGACGGAAAGAATCTCGTGCGAGGAAACGTTGATGTCATGATTGATCGATTCCCTCGAACTGTCTCCGTGGTTTTCAATTGCAGTGCGAGGCCGGGCACGTCGTGTGTTCCACCTGCCGCGGCGGCCACGGCCAGGCCTGCGCCCGCGCTGCCACCTACGCCGCCTGCGCCGAGCTTGATGACGTCGTGCGCAAAGCCAAGGTGCCCTGCGCCTACTCGGAGTACGGGTGCACGAGCTGGGTCGTCTACCACGAGGCGGCGGACCACCACCGGTCCTGCCCCTGCGGGCCCTGCTTCTGCCCGGACCATGACTGCGAGCTCTTCACCTCGCCGGCGAGGCTGGCCGAGCACTTGGGCACCCACCATGCCTGGCCCGTCACCAAGATCGCCTACGGGAAGCCGTGCAAGCTCGCCGTCCCGGGGCCGCAGGGCGGGCAGGTCCTTCTGGGCGAGACCGACGGGTGCGTGTTTCTGGTGTCCCCGTGCACGCTCGGCGCGGCCACGGCCGTGTCGCTGGTGTGCGTGAGGACGAGCGGCGACGCGGCGGCTGGCGTGCCCCAGTTCCGCTGCAAGCTCTGGGTGGAGGTCAAGGGCAACAAGGAGAACCTGGTGCTGGTCACGTCCATGGTGGCCAGCAGCGACCTGTCCGGCGGGTTCGTGGCGGCCAACCAGGGCATGTTCATGGCGGTGCCGCCGGAGCTACTGCACGACGAGTCCGGCGAGGCGCCCGCCCTCATGGTCCGCATCGACAGGGTCACCGCAGCCCTTGCGGCTGCCAGGTCCCCGTCCGCCACTCCGCCGTCGAGGCTCGCCAAGCGGCTGCAGTAATGGGAAATCGAAGACTAGGCAGCAATTAGATTGGTTTCAGCAGTGCCTTCCATCTATTGCGTGTGTATTGGCAACTAGATTTTCAGTATGGTGGCATGGATGTGTACTCTGAATACTCTGATGTTAGCATCCATGGATTATCGACCTGACAAATGTGGTCTGCTAGTACTTTCCCGTCTTAACTCTTTAAGTATCCATTTGTTTTTGAGTTCTTGATGGGCCTAGAAAGTTTTACACTCCGAAATCAAGTAGATTGTGATCCCAATTTCACAAGTGGAAGGGAATCGCAATATAGATGTACCTGTACCTTTATAACACCATTTCTATGAAGAAGTAGAACCAGATGCGCAGATTAACCAAACCATTTACAATCTCTCTCACAGATCCAATGAGAGGATCATGACTTACAGATGATGTTAACTACCTTCTCTATTGATTGCAGCACCCTGTATTACCTTTCAATATTGTGAAATTACTACTTTACATTTTTTTTAGAGTTTCCTCATTACTTTGCTTGGTGCATCTTTGTTTTTTCAGGCTACCAAGCTAATTGGAGAAGTGCTGCTGCTGTAGAGACAGTATGGTCCACTGAATGGATCCATTGACAAGATTAATAAGGCACTCTGAAATGGTAAGAATCCCTTATTGTTTAAATAAAAGTGCTGCTTCCGACTTGGGTTGTTTCATTCACTAACCACAGTAAAATGGTACATAAGAATATAATATTCATGCCACCAATTTTTTGTCCCATATAGATTTGAGTTAGAGGCTGCTAATTTTACCTTAGGTTCCAGTTCCATGCTAATCTAGCAAGAGACCCCTGTTCAAAAAACATAAGATAGGAAGCAATATAGCCTTTCTGTAAAAATCTCGCTGCAAAGATTTGTTGTTCACTTCTTCAATCTTTTGTGGTATTGCGTCACTCAAATATTAATTCTTTCAGTATTAAAGGTCCTCTTGTATCATCATACATGGCCACCTTATTTGCATAAATGCAAAATTGCTTACAATATAGCCAAAAAAGATTAAAAGATCTATTCACCTCTACTGGTCCATACCCCAAAGTATAAATGTCAAAATATGCAAGGACCCCAGAACTGGGGTACCCCCTTGCAGTGACTAAACAAGAGCCTTGTGGTTATCCTTAACTACAACCAAACCGCCGGACCCCTGTGATCTGGAGCCATGTTCACATGACAACGGTCCCGGACCTGCCCCCCGGCTGGGGAAGGTATGGGAGCACCGCGTGTTCCGGAAGAAGCAGGCGCTCAGCCCGAACAGCAAGCGGCTCCGGACCCCCCGTAGAGGTCCGGACCCCCGCGGGGTCCCGGACCCCCCATGGGGTCCCGAACCCCCTTGTATAGAAACCAGATCCCTCGCTAAAGGAAGGAATTGACACCCCGCCCCGGGGAGGTCCGGAGCTGCCACGTGTCTGCAAGCACAGAGACGTATATAAGGCCGCCTGGTCTACAAGGGTTCACCTACCACTGCATTCATCGCGGTAGGTGGACGTCCGTATTAATATAGCAGAAGCCGAGGCGATTCTTTGACCAGGGGACACTATTGATCGCGTATTACCAAGACGTGTAGTGGAGCCGATGGCGCCGCCCACGCCGCGCCTGTCAGGTTGCCATGACAGATGGACACGACGGCTCGGCTTCACCCATTATGACGCCTATATAATAGCCTCAACAGGTCACGCCGCAAGCTACGCTCCCCCAACGGGCACCTTGCTGACGGGACAAGAGAAGACCTCCCTTCGTCAGAGTCTCAGAGGGTCAGCAGGAGATTGAAGCATATCGGAGGAAAGATTCGTAACCACTTAGCCATTTGAGTACTCTACGCAGTATGCAGCACAGTCACGTTGGGCCCACTTGTCGGGGCCCCAACGCCCTATGTATCCGCACCCCTTGCTCTATAAAAGGGGGCGCCCGCTAGAAGAAAAACTCAGGCTGGGTGAAAGCCAAGACCCGGCAGAGGATAGATTCATACACAACCAAGATCAAAACCTCTTCCAGTGGACGTAGGGTATTACGCTCCGGCGGCCCGAACCACTCTATATCGTGTGTTCTTGTGTGCTTGTCTCAGAGCTAGACCAGCCCAATCGCCTAGTACCTTCCCGAGCACTCCCTCTCTGGGAATAGGCGGGTGCGTTCCGCCACCCGGCTGTGGGTACCCTAGAAATCCCGCGACACCTGTTCAAAAAACATAAGATAGGTAGCAATATAGCCTTTCTGTAAAAATCTCGCTGCAAAGATTTGTTGTTCACTTCTTCAATCTTTTGTGGTATTGCGTCACTCAAATATTAATTCTTTCAGTATTAAAGGTCCTCTTGTATCATCATACATGGCCACCTTATTTGCATAAATGCAAAATTGCTTACAATATAGCCAAAAAAGATTAAAAGATCTATTCACCTCTACTGGTCCATACCCCAAAGTATAAATGTCAAAATATGCAAGCAATGCATTAACATCTACTTTTACCTTTGCATCTAAAGGATACTAAATGTTGACCGGAGCTGGTATAAAATTTTTGCTCTACACAGTCGAAATGTTTCACAATTAATGAGCTCAGCCATAAAAGTGAACATAGTTTAAAATTCATCAATGTCAGACTGCAGTTTTTTTTGTATTTTATTGTTGTGATTGATTATCAAAGAGAAAGAACATCCTTTCACGCTTCTTTCTACTTCCTACATATTTATAAGACCTTTGCACCTTATTTATGTTCACAGAAATGTAACCATGGTGTGTCCTGTTGTCAGCATTTAGTCATATATATTGCTGCATAGCTGCACATAGCTGCACACAAGTTAAGTTTATGACTGCCATTGTGAACTCTTAACACGCATATCATGTTTCAAGGGTCTTTAATTTAGTCTTATTGGTTTCTGCCAATAAGTATATGGTTTCCATGAAGAAAAAAGATGCAGCTGAGATTTGATGCTCCTATAAATGTTTTTCTTTTAGTTTTCATACTGCCAATCTATTTTGCTTTTGTTTTGCCAAGGAGGAAGTGCTGGCATGGAGATCATATATTGTTATGTTCTATCTTTGCCTGTGTACATTATGGACTTTAGTTTAGAGCATTAAAAATTAGAACTTTTCATTGCTGGTTAGAGCCGTGTAGTATTAACAGGGGTACCTATTGTTCTTGGACTACTAGGAGGCATTGTACTACTCCCTTTGTGCTTTTAACTGCTACTAAATATGGATTTGTTCCAAAAATCATCTCATAGCCTACACCTGAACTGATGTTGCTCATTAGAGTTTAGGGTTTATGGCTTCAAGCATATTGTAGCTAGAAAAATATGACAATAAGTGACCTGCATTGTTAAGGTGAATTCTGGCAAACAAAGCTCAATCCTTCCCTTGGTTTTTGGTTTTTTTTAGAACTTTTTTTCTTAACATTTTGTTCAGGTTCCGTAGAATACATAATTACATGTTGTAGTCTTCCGAAATACTAGAGAGTTTACATGATAATTGTATAGGCTTCCCAAGATAAATATATTTCACTTATGTAAGAGTCATTGTCAGAGCTACATAATATGAGCAGTTTATGGTAGGCTACCTTGAGGTCTCTATTATTCTATTTTCTGAGTAACTGTTCCTCCCAGTTTGATAGCCATACATATTTTTATGTCCATTTTTTACAACCTTCCTTGAGGTCTGTTGTTCAAGCAGATAAGGATATGTTGGCACTGGTTCTATTAGCATTTGAAATGAATCCAACTGTTATGTTGATATAATGAGCCACACAATTGGTTTTTTTAACGAAATTGATTATTTTTGTGTGTGTGCAAATTTTACTACCTGACAAAGTGCCAATTCGAATTGTTGCACTCTTAAATTTGTGGTTGCAGGATGTGACTCCATAGCTTCACTGTTGGCTTCGGCATTGTAAGCTCTATTTCAGTCAGAGTGCTCTGTAAATCACTCTGCAGATCTTCCATGATGTTTTGGAAATTTTCCACATGTTAGAAGGATAGGTGCCAACTGTGGCACTATCTAACAAATTACTTTCAACGTTGATGGGATTTGCTTTCTCTATAGTGTTGAGCAAACAAGGATTCAACTTTAGGATGCAAATTGCGGTAGGCATATTTACTTTCTTCGTGGTGTTCAGCATTCAGCTTTATGTTAGGATGATCTCCACCTAAGCCTGCTCCTACCGTCAAGGGTAATAGTTTTTGGAATCATAGTGTTCTAGGAACCAATGTGATGGAAATAGTTTCATATGCTTCAGTTGTTCAAAGCTTTACAAGTGTGCAAGTAAGAACTTACCCTACATAGTTCATGTATCTGGGTTATTTTGGCAAAAGATCAATCTGGATATAGATCACTGGAATGAAATTAAAAATGTCGACCTCATGTTAAGTTGGAAAGAATAAGTACTATCAAATGGTTGTGGGTAGAAAGGTTAGATTATGGCCAGATGTGTATAAAAATACATAAAAGTGCTAACACTTAAAATTAGAGTCTTATGGTGGAAAAGCTTCAATGGAACAATGTTAATTTATAGTATAAAGATCGAAAATAATTGAAAATTTTTCTCATCCAGATTGAGCCCGCCATACTCTCACGCTGGACCCACCCGTCGAGGTGAGGAGGTTGGATGAAGAGGTAGATCCATAAAAATCGCATGTTAGAGGATGTTTATGTGAGTTTTTTTCATCGATTCTTTCTTACCCGCCTGCGGTACCCGCTCGTCCCGTCAACCGCGTCATCTGTTTCCTCCCTCCCCTTTGTCGTACTCCTCCGGTCCTTCCCTCTAGCCCTGCTAATGGGTTGGGTTGAAATGAGTTTTATGGTGTAAGTTTTGATGTGGGGTGTGTTTGGATGGGTTAAGATGGGTTGTATTAGTTAATAGGGCGGGGTGGGTTGAAACAGATATTCTAGGCAAAGCAGTATAACTGTATATAAATGTCAGTCCCACAATGAGAGTTGGACACTGAAATTAAAAACAACACATTCACACAACAAAATTTTATCAAAATTGACTGAAATTTGTTGGAGATGACTCAGTACGACTGGCAACTACTCTGTGTAAAATAGTGTGGTTAGAACCACACATGGACCCACGTCAAGAGCCAGACCCTAAAAATAAAATCTCGCGTTCATGTTATAAAATTTTATCAAAATTGATTGAAATTTGTTGAAAATGACTCAATATGATTGTCAGCTACTCTGTGCAAAGCTGGGTGGCTAGAACTACATGTGGGCCTCGTGTCAAGAGCCGGACCCTAGAAATAAAACCTCGCGTTCATACTATAAAATTTTATCTAAATTAACTGAAATTTGTTGGAGATGACTTAGTATGACTGAAATACGTGGGCCGAACCCTGAAAATAAAATCTCAGGTTCACATTATAAAATTTTATCAAAATTTCAGATGAGGCGCGCGGCTCAGGGCAGCAGCGGGGGAGAGGGTTCCGTGATGGCCGTGCATGAGCCACAGCTCGAATTGACCAATGGCGTGTCCTTGCTCCACTGCCAGGCTTGCGTTCTGCCCCTCAAGCCTCCCACGTTCAAGGTACGATCAATACCCAATTCTCAGTGGAAATGCGGTAGCAAATCTTCAATCCTTTGGGAAAAAATTGGTATCTCTGGGCTATGGCTAGTGGAGAATTTTGAGAATTTTCGGTGTGCGAGTTCTTTGTCGTTTCCGTGGTTGCAGTGCGAGGCCGGGCACGTCGTGTGCTGCTCCTGCCGCGGCAAGCACGGCCAGGCGTGCGGCCGCGCCGCCACCTACGCCGCCTGCAGCGAGCTGGACGCCTTCGTGCGCGACGCCAAGCTGCGGTGCCAGCACGAGGAGTTCGGCTGCAAGAGCCTGGTCGTCTACTACCGGGCGGCTGACCACCACGTCGCGTGCGAGTGGGCGCCCTGCTCCTGCCCGGCCCCCGGCTGCGGCTTCCTCACCTCGCCGCCGAGGCTTGTCGAGCACTTCGTCGCCGACCATCGCTGGCCCGTCACCACGATCCGCTACGGCGCGCCGTGCAAGCTCCCGGTGCCGGCGCCGCCGCGGGGCTGCCACGTCCTCGTCGGCGAGGGGGACGGGAGCGTGTTCCGCGTGCGCGCTCGGCGCTGCCACGGCCGTGTCGCTGGTGCGCGTGAGGGCCGCGGCGGCGGGGGCGGTCCAGTTCAAGTGCGAGCTCTGGGTGAAGCGGCTCCCGAGCAACAAGGACACGCTGGTCCGGATCATGTCGCCGGTGCGCAGCAGCGACCTGTCCGGCGGGTTCCCGGCGGCCGACACGAACATGTTCTTGGCGGTGCCGCCGGTGCTCCTGCACGACGCGTCCGGCGAGGCGCCGGATCTTATGGTGTGCATTGACAAAGCCTGAGTACTTGGCGGTACCACCAGGCAGGAGTAGCAATTAGGTCCGCTAGCAGCACCGCCATGACCTTTGGCCTGCTTAATAAATGACTATTTTCGATGCTAAAAATAAATAATAAATGACTAGTTTCTGTGTGGCGAAGCACTCGGTAGGCGGTGGTAGTCTTTATTAGGATAAAATGGAACAACAATGTGGCCATGGCCGTGTACTCCATTGTCGGCCGTGATGTAGAATGTACTACTCCACTGTTCTGCTTTCTGTTGTGATTCTAACAAGATTATGGTACTTGTACTCTCTTAAACTCAATTAAGCAGTACCCCTTTGTAACGTATGGACTTCATCTGATTCCGTACTGTTGGGGATTGGACCTTCGGATAGACTCCCGGAGGTCGATTCCACCATCGGAGACGCTCCCTAACTCGTTTGCAGGGCTCCAACGAATGAAGGCGAGCACACCCGAAGGGCGACCGTCGCTTGCGAGATCACCCCAGGCCAGGGAACCAACCTTCGGGGGACCGAAGGATGCAACTGCTCACCCGGGAGCACAAGCCAGGAGAACAAGACCTTCGAAGGACGGGGAAGATAACCTTCGGTAACGAAGGTGCCAACCGAGGATTTTGAGAGGGAACCTACCTTCGAAGGAGGGACCAGCCAGGGACCTCGAAGCCCGAAGGATACCAACTACAAGATACAAGCCGGACGAGGGTTGCTGGACCTTCGATGGAATAAGGTGTGCGTGTAGAACGTGAAAACGTGAAAAGGTCGGATTTGTACACCTCTCGCCCTGTAATTTTACCCTGAAACCGTCTGTAAATGAGCTGTACATGAGTTGGAAGGGGGCAATTTGGGGACATCTGGCCGAGGGCCAGGGGTATAAATAGCCTCCCATCGTCACAGTGTAAAGGGTTGAATTTTCTGGTTATTACTGGAGAATTAAGTGCCTACGTTCATTGCCATTTTCATACTGTTCATGCTCCCTGTTTGGGCATCTAAGAAGCAAAGATACCAACGGCGGCGCCCACCGTTCCAGCTCGAAAAACAACCTTCGATGGCCCCAGCGAAGAGGAAAGCCCCCGCCGGCACCACTAGCAACTCCACTCAGCCTGGCCCTGTCCTCGACGGCTCTCAACCACAGCACGAAGAAGACAACCCACGAATTGAAGACATCACCACCGAAGCTGTTCTTTATGGAGATCCGGTTGAAGACACCGAAGCTCATCAAACCCAATCCGCGGAGCTCACAGAAGCAGCACTCCAGCTCAAGGCCTTTGAAATGAAGAAAAGAAACATCGAAGCTCAGCTTGCCACCAAAAAGAGGGCACTGGACCAGGCAAACAAACTAGCCGAGGCCAGGCGCAAACTAGTAGAAATGGAGGCAGAAGTTGAGAATCTGCAGAGGACATACGAAGAAATGCTTGAAGGTTCTGCCCAACAAGAAAACCGCATCATCCACCAGACAACCTTCGCTCACAATGAAGACCGAAGGCCACCACCGGTCAACCTCCCATTTGACCCGACCTCGCCACTCTCAGTCGCTCTGCAACGAACTTCATGGCCGCTCGGCTACAAGCCCACATAGCTCTTCAAGTACAATGCAACAACTGATCCAACCCAGTTTCTCATGGCCTACGAAGCAACCATTGCTTCGGCTGGAGGTGACGACTCAACCATGGCCAAGTCCTTCGTCATGGCTTGCGAAGGTTCTGTAGACAACTGGTACTCATACCTTCCCCAACAATCAATCAATAACTGGTACCAGCTGAAAGGACGGCTCCCCCAGGACTTCCAGGGTTTTAGAAGACTAAATACCAACACTGTGAAAGACTTCAAGTGCCCACAGCACGACCGCGAGCCTCTCTATGACTATTTCCGGAGGTTCGTTCAGAAGAAGGCTCAAATCCCAAACTTTCCAGAGAAAGATGCGATTGAGAAATACATCGAAGGTCTCCTGCCTGGCCAACTTGCTTCTCATCTCACAAGAGAGCACCCGAAGACCCTGGAGGAGCTCTATACAGAAGCAGAGAAGTACGCGAAGTCAGATGCCGACCACCGCAGAAGGGTAGAGCAAAGAAGAATTATGCGTCAGACAGAGAAATACAATCAGCAAACATGGCCGCATGAGAAGCAGCCAGCTCATCAACTCATTTTACCTGTGGAACCCTCACAAGATGATGAGGAACAGTTAACCTTTGATCCCTTCATGATACCATCAGAGTCAGAACCTCAACACACAAATGACAAGTAACCTTCGTCCAGAGCACGGGGCAGAGGTCGCGGCAGAGGAAGAGACCGAGGTCGCGGACCTTCGCGTGAGCCCAAAAAACTCTTCTATCACTTCCACGGGTCTGACTCTGATCATAGAACAAACCAGTACCCGGAGAAGAAGAAGACTCTTGAGAGAATGGAGTCCGAGAAAAAAAGCCAAGCTAGTTGGACATACTACATAGCCTCAGACTCCATAAACTCAAGCTAAACAAATACAATACACACAACCTTCGTTCGTTCCACCCCCCCATTTACCCAAGCATACCGCCCACCCACGTTCAACTACAACTACAACCACCACTGGCAGCCGCAGCCAAACCCTCAAACGCAACCTAGTCAACACACCACCCAAGCTCAGCCAACACAAGAGCAGCTACATGTCACAGAACAGTCCAAATAATACCGATCAAGTGCACTAATTAACCATTTAACTTAAACCTCCGCTACTGCACTTCACCAGTACACCCAAACTGCCTGCTATAACCAGGATCGATTACACAGGAACTCTCGCCAAAAGACGAGCACAGGTGATTACAAGCAACAAAAGTTTTCAAACTTAACTTACAACCAGAGTTAAACAAAAGTCTTCAAAATTAATTTACAACAAAGTTTTACAAGCCAGGGTTACATTTCGAATACAGAGTTCAAACGCAGCGGAAAGTACAACTAGTTTGAAACAAGCTTCAAAAATACCATACGATGGATAACGTCGATGACAAAAAACGAGCTTCACATCTTGCCCACTGATGTGAGGCTCACCTGCCTGCACTTCACGGAGAAGGCAGAACCCACTCGAACGTCCAACCTGGAGGAAGAGGCTGACCAATCCAGGATGCACCGATTTCCTTGAAGTCTTCCAGAATACAGCCTGCTCAGAAGGGTTACAACCAAACCCTGAGTACTCTAATACTCAGCAAGGCTTACCCGTCTATGGGTATACTTAGCCCATTATCTAGACATGCACAGCTCTTTGGCTCTGGAGTTATTTTGCTGAAAAGCTACTAATACTGGATCCTTACTTTCAATATTTTAGCTCCAATTGTGTTGGTAGCTAGAAACTAGGTTTGCCTAATTCTCTAGAGCACACATGGTTAATCATATTATCTTTTCAAGAACAACCACAAAAATCCATCTTTCTCTTTCTGTCCTTTCAATCCTTACTACGATGCGACGCATTGACCAAGGCTCTCATATCCGCGAGTCACGGCGAATCGATCCAATTTAACCTTGCAAGGTGGACCTAACTCACACGACACGTGAAAACCCCGTCGGGCCTCACACGTCAACTGTTCCCATAATTACCCCGAAGTCTGAATCAAGCCCGCAAACACCCGGATGATGAGCCCTGCACGTGCGAACACCCGGTGAACCCGTGGGCCACTTCACCATCCGTCAACCCTACCCAGCATCGCAGGTCGAGACTCAGATTCCGACGCAATTTAGGTAATTAGCTTACCGGTTTCGACTACCTCCTACTTCTGGCATGTGGTTAGTATTGTTCAATCCTCAGTCAAAGGGCCAACAACGGAACGGTCCTCAATCGACACATGCAGAGACTCAACTTTCTTAACTCACAATCCTGTCCAACTTTCCCTCCGCCCGGTCTCCAATTTCCTTCTCATTGCATTATTTCTCATAACACTGCCTGAAGTAACAACCCTATATCTCGCGGGTGACAGGAAATCACCCGTCTTCTACCGAGTTTACTTAAGCATAGCAGTACTAGCAATAACTGCACTAGTAAAGACACTGGGTATTCTAGATTATGCATCTATGGTTCCAATCAATTCCTTGAACGTAAATGCACAATACCTTAAATATAACATGGAGTAATTAAAATAAGGGATATGCTCCAGGGCTTGACTTGCAAGTCAGCATGATTAGTGGCTTCTTCGGGAGCTTGATCAACGACTTCTCCTGGCTGCGGTTCTCTTGCGGGAGGCTCCTGGACCGGCTCAGCAATCAACGCGAAGGCAACTTCGGTTTCCGCATCTATACGATCAAAAATATGCCATGCATAAGATTCATGAAACGATGCAATGAAATGCAACACACATAGTTAAAGTCATAGGCATGACTGATAAACAACATCCCAAAACTATGGTTCAAAGGAATGGTGCCGTGCTGAAATGGGGTTTCGGTTGCTAATTCCTTTTAGCCTGAAGTGTTTCCTAACAGGCCAAAGTTACTAAACTCGCTTCAAAGGATTAATAAAACCCTAGAACAACATGGATCAAAACAACTAGGGGCTTGTTTTGTTGCAAAACACATGCATGCATGAAAGAATTAATTACAACAATTATAAAAGAACGAGCCTCGCTAGGAACAAAATAAAAGCAAGCACCTAACTTGCAGATATGATCAAGCCACAAGAATTATCAGCATAACATGATTTCGATAAAGCATGCCACATAAATTCTCCAACATTTACTGACGATCGACAGTATTTATTTTAACCCTAGAAAAGGAATTAAACACTACAGATCCACACACATGCACATAGGTTATGCACCTGGAAATTTTTCAGTGGACTACACATGCAAGGAGTAATCTACTGAATAAATTTCATAATTTTTAGAGGAACGGAACAACAGGTATTAAATAACCTAGAATAAACACAAACTGAATTTTTATCAGGGGCAAAAGTGACATTTCACATGCAACAGTATTTTTCTATTGAAGATCTTGATTTTAGAAACCTAACAAAATTTAGTTTGTATTTTTAGGATTTTTCTACATTTTTCTACAAATTATCAAACTCTCAGCCAAAATAACAAATAAAGAAAAACATTAAAGAGGGGGGCTGACAGCCGGGCCCCACATGCCAGTGGGCGCCGGCCCAGCCCCAGCCCTTCCTTGCTTTGCTGCTCGCGCACGCCATGGCCGGCGCACGGCCTGGCGCGGCGGTGGCGGCGGCACTGCCGCCGGCGGCGGCCGGCCGGCGATGCGGCCTGGCCGGACCACGGCCAGAGCGGCCCGGCGGAGCGGAGCGCGCGCGGGGCAGGGCACAGGGGCGCGTGGGGCGGCTCGGGACGGTGCGGTGGCGCCCATGGCGGCCACGGCGGCGGCGCAGCGGCCCAGGCGGCCACGGGGCTAGGCGGCTGCGAAGCGGGGCGGCGCGACGGCCAGAGCGGGAGGGCGGACCCGGCGCGCGTGGTGCCGCGGCGCTGGGCCGCGTGAGCGCGGCCCGCGACGGCAGCGGTGATGTGCGGGCCGGCCGGCGGCGGCATGGCCACATTCTAGCAGCGCCCGCGCTGGAAGAGGAGGGGAACGGGGTCGGGAAGCTCGAGAGTGGCGCGAGGAAGCTCACCGCGCGATCAATTTTGACGGAGGAGGGCCGAGAGAGGAAGATCGACGGCGAGGCGGAGCTTCGGCGCGAAGCGGCAATGGCGGCCGGTGGCGCAGGGGCCGATTCAGCCCGGTATTGGCTTGAACGGGCAAGGGATGAGGCAGAGGAAGTAGAGGGCGAGGTTGTGCGGCTCTGGGCACGGCGAATCGAGGCACAACGGCGAGGATGGCCGACGGGGATGCCGGCGGTGGCACTGAGCGCGAGCTCGGCTCGGTGTGAGTGCGAGGGAGGAAGGGAATGGCGAAAATGGACACTACTCCGTGCTCAGGATAAGGACGCGCAGCGCGGAGGGCGAGGATCGCCAGCGCGGCGACGCGTGGAATCACCGGCGACGACGCGGGGTCGCGGTATGGGCGCGCGTACCACTTCACTGGAGAACACAGTGACCGAGTGGGACTCGTTTGAAATGATTTTTTTACCAAAGTTTGACCGCCCAAAACTCAAATTTTCACAATGGCACTCGAAATTTGGTCAAAATAAAAGTTGTAGAGGACAAGATGAGCTACAACTTTGCTTTTGGGCACAACCTGATTTGAAGCTCGAATCATGGAGAAAAACGCGCTCGAACTCGGCTAAAACGATGTTTACCGCGCGAACGCGATTAATGCTAATGACAAGATTAAACTCCTAATTAGCGATTCTAAGCTCATGATTAGCTCTCAGTAACACTGGGGTGTTACACTACCACCACCCCAATCCACCCACCAAAACAAGAAAACCAAACCACAAATAGCCAACCCGCGACACTACCAACCTTCGGGATGATCATGCCCATCTCCAGAGGTTCCACCCTCGACTTCGAAAACAAGAGACAGCGCAGAGACTACTTCGGACAAGTCCATTGCATCGTCTCTGAAGGTCCAACCAAGAGAACCCAGTGGTCACACTCTCCGATCACCTTCTCCGAAGAAGATGTCAACCTCATCAGCTACCCACACATAGATGCTCTTGTCATCGAGGCAAATATTCAGGGCTGGAGGATTGGCAGAATACTAGTTGACACTGGCAGTTCTGCAGATATCATCTTTTCTGACACCTTCGACAAAATGGTCATCGACCGAAGCCTGCTTCCGCCTTCGGAAATCCCCTTAATGGGATTCGGAGGAAAAAGAGTGAATGCAATCGGCAAACTATCACTCTCTGTGTTCTTCGGTGATACAGCCAACGCAAAAACAGAACATATCACCTTTGATGTGGTATTGATGCCCTATCCCTATCGAGCAATTCTAAGAAGGGGGACCATCAACAAGTTTGAAGCTATTGTTCACCAACTGTACTTATGCATGAAGATTCCAACACTTGCGGGGGTCATCACCGTCCGTGGCGACCAGCAGCTCGCAAGAGACATAGAGCGAGGCTACACCCCAAGCCAGAAAAATATCCACAACCTTCTGACCGAATCCAAGTCCCATACCTTCAAAGAACAACAGAAAGACAAAAAAAAAAGCAACCTTCGAAGAAGATTGCGAAGTCAAGAAAATCCCCCTAGACGAGCACCTTCCTGACAAAATGGTAACTATCAATGCAACCCTCGAGTCCGAGGAAGAAAAAGAGCTTCTCGAGTTCCTACACAAAAATGAAGATGTTTTTGCATGGTCCGCCAGTGACCTTCGGGGTGTCAGCAGAGATATCATTGAGCATCGCTTGGATATCAACCTCAACATCAAGCCGAAGAAGCAAAAACTTCACAAAATGGCAGATGAGAAAGTCGTGGCAGTCAAAGCCGAAGTCCAGATACTGTTAGATGCAAATGTTATTCGAGAAGTCAAGTTCCCAATATGGCTGGCAAACACCGTGCCGGTCAAAAAGAAGAATGGCAAGTGGCACATGTGCATCGATTTCACTGACCTCAATAAAGCCTGCCTGAAGGATGACTTCCCGCTACCAAGAATCGACAGAGTCGTTGATGATGCGGCAAATAGTCAATTGATGTATCTGCTGGATTGCTTCTCCGGATACGATCAGATATGGATGAAAAAAGAAGATGAAGAGAAAACAAGCTTCATAACACCCTTCGACACCTACTGCTTCGTGAGGATGCCCGAAGAATTGAAGAATGCAAGACAGTCTTTTTCAAGAATGTCTTCGGTGGTTTTAGAGCACCAACTCAGAAGAAATATCTTGGATTATGTTGATGATATTGTTGTGACCAACTCAATAAGGAGCAACCATGTGGCAGATTTGGCTAAAACCTTCGCCAGCCTAAGAAAAGCAGGGTTATCCTTGAACCCCAACAAGTGTATCTTTGGAGTTCACAGGGGAAAAGTGCTAGGATGCCTCGTGTCCACAAAGGGCATCGAAGCAAATCCTGATAAAATAAAAGCTCTCTGGAACATGGAGGAGCCCAGGTCCATCAGGGATGTTCAAAAACTCACAGGGAGGATAGCAGCACTAAACAGATTTATCCCTCGCTCTGCTGACCGAAGCCTACCATTCTTCAAGGTCCTTCGCAATGCGAACAAATTTGAGTTGGGCCTCGAGCAAAGCGAAGCCCTTCGGGCACTCAAAAATTATCTCCAGAACATGGTCAAAATGGCCTCACCTGACCCGAAGGATGTGTTGCTCCTGTACATCGCAGCATCCTACTCTGCTGTCAGTGCAGCGCTCGTCCTCGAGAGAGATGTTGGGGGAAAGAAGAAGCAGCTACCTGTCTACTTCGTATCCGAAGCTCTTGCAGGCTCGAAGCTCCTGTACTCAGAGCTAGAAAAAATTGCATATGCAGTAGTCATGTTCGCTCGGAAGCTTCAACATTACTTCGAAGCTCACAAAATAATCGTAGTCACAGATCAACCTCTGCATGATTTGTTTAGTAACAGAGAGGCCTCGGTCAGAATTGCCAAATGGGCTTCGGAACTCTCTGAGTTCTACATAGACTTCGTGAGAAGAATAGCCATCAAGTCACAAGTATTGGCAGACTTCATTGCCGATTGGACACTCCCAACCTGCAAGGACAAACCTTGGACTGAAACCTGAATCGTGCACTGCGACGGGGCCTGGTGCAACAAAGGAGCGGGTATTGCTGCAATCATAGAGTCTCCTTCGGGAGCAAAAATAAGATACGCAGCACGTCTAAGCTTTGGCAACCACGAATCATCAACCAACAACACCACCGAGTATAAAGCCTTGCTCCTGGGCCTTCGAAAAATGAAAGCCCTTGACCATCAAAACTTCATAGTCAGAACAGGTTCGAAGGTTGTCAGAGACCAAATCGAAAAGGACTCAGAGGCAAGAAAACAAGTGCTCATCGAGTACCTCGATGCCGTCAGATCCATGGAGAAGTATTTCAAGGGCTTCGATATCGTCCATATCCCGAGGCACATGAACGACGAAGCTGACAAGCTGGCAAAGGCAGCATCAAGAAAAGAGCAGTTACCTTCAGATGTATTCTTCGAAGAGATCACAGAACCTTCGGTCAAACCAAGGAAAGAAAAGCAGGTCTCATTCATCTCAGCTGAAGACTGGAGAACACCTATAATGGAGTACCTTCGGGGAAACATTGAACTGGCAAATGAGAAAGAGGAGAAAAAAATGTTCCAAAGAGCAAGGGGCTACATAATCTCCGAGAGTGAGCTTTACAAGTCAGGCGTCACCAGTCCATGGCTAAAATGCATCTCCATAGCTGAAGGCATTGAGCTCCTCAAGAAAATACACTCCGGGTTCTGTGGATCCCACATTGGCTTCAGACAACTCGTCTCCAAAGCCTTCAAGCATGGATTTTTCTGGCCCATGGCGCTAAAGGACGCCCAGCACATAGTCAAGACATGCCAAGCATACCAAATGATGGGCCCGAAGTCCTCAAAACATTCGGAGCCAACCCAGCTAATACCTCCGACCTGGTCCCTGCAAAGATGAGGAATTGACCTGGTTGGACCCCTACCCACTGCTCAAGGCAATTACAAGTACGCAGCAGTTGTTGTCGAGTACTTCACAAAGTAGATCGAAGCCAAGCCCCTCATCAACATCACATCAGAAACAATTAGAAAATTCTTCTGGCAGAACATCATCTGCAGGTTCGGGGTCCCACGAGAAATTACCGTCGATAATGGCAAATAGTTTGATTCACAACTCTTCAGAGAGTTCTGTTACAGTGTGGGCACGAAGGCAATCTTTGCTTCGGTTTTTCACCGGCAATCTAATGGGGCCGTCGAAAGAGCCAACGGCATCATCTCCGGCAACATCAAAAAAATGCATATTTGACCAGAAAAAGGGCAAATGGACGGATGAACTGCCGAAGGTCATCTGGTCCCACAACACCTCAGAATCAAGAACAACGAAGTTCACCCCATTCAGGCTACTCTATGGTGCCGAAGCGATGACACCAGAGGAGCTTAAAAACCGAAGTCTAAGGGTGACTCACCAAGTCGAGGCCATACCATCGAGCGACAAGGATCTTATGAAACTAGATATCCTTCAAGTTTCGGAAAACCTTGAGAAGTATCAACAAGAAACCACGAAGTGGAGAGACAAAAAGGTCGTGAAAAAGAACAACACAGCTAGGGACTGGATCCTAAAAAGAAAATCAAACGCCGAAACCTCCGGCAAACTTAACTCAAAGTGGGAAGGGCCTTTCCTAGTGACCAAAAGCAACAGGCCAGGGTCTTACCACCTGTCTGACGCCGAAGGCAATGAGCTGCAGCATCCGTGGAATGCTGACAGCCTCAAGAAGTACTACATATTAGCATGTAAAAAGGCCGCATCGCAAGACTATAAGCGATTGCGGACCTTTGTAGCTGTTTTTATTTCTTTTTACATTGTAAAGGGCCGTACTCTTTTCCTCACAGGGGGAAACTCCATCGAGGGTTGCTGGATCTTCGATGGAATAAGGCGTGCGTGTAGAACGTGAATACGTGAGAAGGTCGGATTTGTACACCTCTCACCCTGTAATTTTACCCTGAAACCGTTTGTAATTAAGCTGTACATGAGTTGGAAGGGGGCAATTTGGGGACATCTGGCCGATGGCCAGGGGTAGAAATAGCCCCCCATCGCCACAGTGTAAATGGTTGAATTTTCTTGTTATTACTGGAGAACTAAGTGCCTACGTTCATTGCTATTTTCATACTGTTCATGCTCCATGTTTGGTTATCTAAAAAACAAAGATCCCAACATGTACTTCGAAACTTCTGTGAAATTTGTTCGGGTTTTTCATTCCAATTAGGTTCCTAAAAGTTGCATTGCGACAAGGGCTGTGTTTAGTTCTCCCAAAGTTTACAAATTTTCCGTCACATCGAAATCACATCGAAACATTAAATATAGCAAATGACACATGCATGGAACACTAAATGTGGGTAAACAAAACAACTTATTGCACAGTTTGAATGTACATTGCGAGATGAATCTTTTGAGCCTAATTGGCCCATAGTAGGACAATATTACCACATACAAACAAAAAATAATACAGTGCATTTCAACTTCACTTTTCGCATCTAAACACAGCCAAGGAGACACTGATCACATGGGAGGAGAATGCATGAGAAGTTACCAGTATTGTGAACCCACCTCTTAAATTCAATTGAAAAGTTGACAACCATAACGAGATCAGTTGTGCAGAATTCAGATTACCCAGACCTTTCGTAGTTTTGGCTTTCTTTTGTGAAATAACTTTCTATAGCTTTCTACATTTCCTAATGGAAAGGATCGTGGCTCATTATGTGCTTATTAATAGTGGCTTGTGCCCTTTGATAAATACTGATCAAGAACTGAAGGGTGACTGGGCGAGAGTAAGAGTTGCGTTGATCATTGATTGCGATGCACCACCGGTGCTTGAAGAACATTGGCTGCACACCGCAAAAGCGTGTCAGAGTTCCTGCCACAGCAATGGGAGGATTGTTTTTCTTTTAATAAATGAGGATCGGATTGTGATCCTCCTTGTTACTCGGTTCCTGTAGCACTTTGGTCTTTGGATTTTGGCCCGAGACAACAAAAACGTTGATCCAAGCAGTGCAGCACTGCAGCACATGTGAAAACTTTCAGAATTCAGAATTTTGAAAATACTTATCATTCTATACATGCATCGCTGCAACTCGCACTGAGAAAGGATGGATCCTGAATGTTGAAAACGAAAGCTCTTTTACCGTGGTACAGGCTTTATGTACCAGTAAAATCTTTTATCGACCATTTGTCATGTACTCCGCTCCCACGCAAGGATTGCTCCACGAAAGTGAACTAGTACAATCGCAGTTGAGGACCCGAAGCTGCGGTCCTTGCGCAGCAGCAGCACTTGCACAGAAAAGCAGCTTCAAAGCTGGCCCAAAATCAGGTGGTTTGTGCTGGGGAGCGGCCCAGCACATCTATCAGCCTAGAAGCTTTACTGTTTTTCTTCCCGAGTTCTTCCAGTTCATTGGAGGTTCGCCTCTCTGTTTTTAACTTTTCAGTACCTCTTTTTCTTTGGCTTCACTCAACAGCTAGTGCTAAGGCCCTATTTGGTTTCTTTTAAGTCACCTATTTATAAGCTGAAAAGTAAAATAAATATCTTATTTTGCCAAACAACACTAGCTTATTAAGTCATGGGACTTATAAACCATAAAATTTCGTACATTCCTGCTTAAAACTTATAAGTCATCCCCTTTTCGTGCTGCCGTGAGAAGTTCAAGGAGGCTGTCGTGCTGCTGATCCTGTGAGCCCCGTTCTAGGGCGCTAAGGCTGTCCGCAGCGGGGACGCTACCTCGTCCGCAGCCCTGCCCTGTAGTACGCATTTCGCGTAAAAAGGGCTGCAGTGGGGTGCGCTATCGCGTCCGGGAAGATCGCGGACGGCTCGCCATGCGCAATTTGCAGCGGACGTAGCGTTCGTCCGCTACGGGTGGGCCCGGCCTCTGCTGCCGCGCACCCCAACCGCCCGAAGCCGCTGCGCGCGCCTCAGCGCAGCCCCAGCTCCGCCGTCGCCCCGCACTCACCTTCGCCGCCATCTGTTGGGATCTTAGCTTTTTAGATGCTCAAACAGAGAGCATGAACAGTATGAAAATGGCAATGAAGGTAGGCAATTCTCCAGTAATAACCAGAAAATTCAACCCTTTACACTGTGGAGAGAGGGGGCTATTTATACCCCTAGCCCTCGGCTAGGTTTCCCCAAATTGCCCCCTTCCAACTCATTTACAGCTCACAACCGGTTCCGAGGTAAAATTACAAGGTGAGAGGTGTACAAATCCGGCCTTCTCACGTATTCACATTTTACACGCACGCCTACACCCGCCGAAGGGCTTCGAGTCCTTCGGGGTACTTCGGAGGCCGTACCCTTGAATGCTCCGTCTTCAAGCGATCAGCCATCACCTTCGGCTGCCCGAAGATGGGATCCTTCGTTTATCGGCGGCGAAGGTCTTGATCTTTAAGCTTGTGCTTCTGAGTAGCCACTTGTCACCTTCGGCATGCCGAAGGTGCGATCGACTGTCTCCTTAGGCTTGTGCTCCTGAGTGTCTTTGTTGGCACCGAGCACCATTCGTGCGCTCTTGTTACCCAACACCGGAGCCCTGCAGACAGGTTAGGAGATGTTTTCGAGGCTGGGATTAACCTCCGGGCGCATTCCCGACGGTCCTATCCCCAACACCGTCGCCCCGCACCCGCCCGCCCGCCTGCCGGAGAGGGAGTGGAAGGGGACGCCGCACCGCACTCGCGCTCGCCTTCGCGGGCCTCCCGCACGGAGAAGAGGAGAGGGAGGAAGAGGGCCGCGGCTGCCGCCGGCCGCACAAGGAGAGGGAGCGAGGTGGCGCTGCAGCTCGGCATGACACCAGTGACGGCGCCCGCGGAGGGAGGGAGGGAGGGGGCTGCGCGGTGGGCGAGGCCCCCCCTCCGCAGCGAGACGCGCCGCCATGGGCAACGCCGCGCGGCGAGCAAAGGAGGCCGGCGAAGAGGGCGAGCTCGCACGGATCTGGGCTAACGGAGCCTGGCGGCGAGCGAGGCAGAGCGCGGCGGCCACGGAGGGCCCGATGGCGGCGCCCACGCAGGGAGATGAGGGAGGGAGAGGGGCTGCAGCCGCTGGCGCGAGCAGGGGTTGGGGTGCGGCGAGGCAAGCTCGGGCCGGAAAAGGGGTTGGGGCGCGGCGAGGCGAGCTCGGCCGCCCATGGCCCATGACTGTAATAGAACCGCCCAAATTAAACCGACCTAAGTGCGCTAACTATCATCTTAATGATTAATCAAGTTCCCACGCACTTAAAACGGTATAATCCAGTCGTCTGTTGGGGTAAGGATCGAAAAACACTGGAAGTCTCGCACGAATACGTGCAAAGATGATTACAATCAGATAAAAGTTCTCAAATTTAATTTACAATGCGGACTTTTGTAAGCAAATTTACATAAAATATCAGAGTTCAAAATGCAGCGGAAATTAAATAGAAGTTTAGTTTAGAAAAACAACGATGACTACGATGACGTGAGGACGTCACATCGAGCCCACCGATGTGAATCCTGGTTAGCTCCAACCAGCAGCAGCTACCTGAAAACAGGATAACAACAAACCCTGAGTATACTAATACTCAGCAAGGCATACCCGACTAGTGGTATATACTTAGCCGACTCCTAGACATGCAAAGCTTTTTGGCTCAGGAGTTATTTTGCTCAAAAGCTACTAATAGTGGATCCTTACTTTCAATATTTTAGCTCAAATTTATCATAGAAATACCAACTAGGTTTGTCTGAATATCTAGAGCACGCATGGTCGATCACATTATCTTTTTAGAGTACCACAATCATATCTCATAATCCCAACTTTCCAATCTCATTTCAATCTTTTACTACGATGTGACGCAATGACCAAGGTTCTCTTAACCGAGAGAGACGGCAAATCGATCCGATTTAACCTTGCAAGGTGGACCTAACTCACACGACACATGCAAACCACGCTGGTCCACACGCGTCAACTGTTCCCATCATTACCCCGACGTCTGAATCACGCCTGCCAAAACCCGGGTGAAAGGTCCCTCACAGCGAACTCCCAGAGAACTAGGAGGCGACATACACTCCAACACCCGCCATCATCCCACTCCCAGAGTAGCAGGTCGTGATTCAAAGTATCGTTGCAAATCAGGTAATTAGCTTACCGGTTTCGACTACCTCTTACTTCCGGCATGTGGTTAGTACTGTTCAAACTCGGTCAGCAGGGCCAACAACGGTACGGTCCTCAATCGACACAGGCGGAGGCTTACTTTCCATCCATTCCATATCCAAAACCAAAATAATCTCCGCCCGGTCTCCATTTCTCTTTCCTCGTTGATTCATTCTCAAGCCATGTTGCTATAAGTAACAGAAACCTATAGCTCGCGAGTGACAGCAATCACTCGACTTCTACCGGATCCTAGTTAAGCATGGCAATACTAACGACACCTGTATACTAGTATAGACTCATAGGTACCTAGGGAGAAACATGCATACTAGGGTTCCATACAACTCCTAAAAATGTAAATGCACAAATACTTAAATAAACATTGAATACTCAAATTAGGGGTTATGCTCCAGGGCTTGCCTGGGATAACACTGAGTCAGTGTTGGTTAGATGATACTCGCTTGGCGAGCAGCTTCCTTTGGTCATGCACATCGGGATCCATCCGTCCTTCTTCTAGATGCGTCCACCATCCACCATCTTTTGGCTAGCTCCATATCACGCTCGAGTTCCACGTGTATTCACCTAGCGTTCCTAGATGAGACGCACAATGCAAGAGCATGAACATAGCGAAGTAACACAGAGATCATTGACGACAAGCATACATGTTCACTTATTAACTTAAATGGTTGAAGAACACTAGTTTCAGGTTACTAAATGTTATACAAGGCTACAAGATCTCAGGTAGATTACTCTAACACCACTGAAGTCATAGCTAACACCAACAAGCACACAAACCACATCAAGATTGAGACAGTTGATTTCTAAGCACATATAGTTTAGACAGCAGCACAACAGTTACTTGTTTAAACCATAGCTATAGTTTTAAGCATCAAATTAAGGTGATCCTAGACTTATGGAAAACTTATGAAATGTACTACCACTCTTTAGTTACCAACAAGAGATGATTTCGGGTTTAGTTAAGTCAAACATCACAAACTTTCAGATCTGCACAGAATACAGGTAAAACCTGACAGGGTATTGTAAACTCTATAACTCCCAAACTAGTAGGCCTAAAATCATGAAATTCTAGGACAAGCAAGATATGGAAGTTATCTACAACTTTTCTATTCACCACATCTACGGAAAGCATCATTCATATCACAAAATTATCACCACAACAGAAACTATACAGTCAGCTGTTTTCAGCACATAATCAAAAAAAAAATGGTTGTTCACTTGTTTATCTTGCAAGGAGTACACAAATAACCATTTAATTAGACTACAAACACTAGCACATACTTAGCAACATTTTAACCTGACACCAAGCCATCCAAGCATTGCAAAGCATATTATCAAGCTCATATTCCATAAACCTTCGTGAACTTTTTTTTTATAGAAAAGACATGGATTATTTTTAGGGACATAAAATAACTAGCTTGGAGCTGAAATTTGTATGTGTGGTAGATGTTATCAAAACATGGCTACTGTACCAAGATTACATGCTCAGATTTTATAAATTAATTATTACAACCAAGATAAATTCTAATTGAAATTAAGCATGTGAGAGCAAGATAAAACTATATGTCGCATTTTCTGTGAACACATTACCAATTAAGCGTTTAGAAGACATAACAACATCGCCCAAAGGCAACGGAAACACATTTTCTATTTTTACACATTTCTATTATTTATAAAATTTTATTAAGCGCTAAACAAGTTAAATCAAGAACTCAGCCATGTTGGATGCAACAAATCTGAAAATTTTACCACAGAGCAAGCATCACATGCAGAGTCTACCATAAAAATTTTACAGCGATTGGAGCAGTACAACTAAAGATATAAATTGCACTAGATCTGAAACATACAAGTACTAATATGCACCACTAGTTAGCTAGCTTGTACTGTTCTTCTCCTTCCACTAGTCGCAAGAACAGAGAGAGCTGAAAGGAATGGACCTGCTGCTGCTGACTGCGTATGGATGTGTTGTAGTGCTGGAGAAGAGCACCAGCACATGGAGGAGCCACCGTGTCGGAGCATCTTGTGCTGAGGTGACCAGAGATGAGCGCATGGTAGCTCTAGCGGCTGGGCGGCGGCGGCGGGCTCACCACTGCCAGTGAGGCCACGGCAAGGGCGGCGTGGGATTACAGGTGCCTGCAAGGGACCTAGGCTCGGGTTTTGGGGCGCAGAAAGGGAGGCAAGGAGCGCGGCCACGCAAGCTCGGGCTCGGCGGCCATGGCAGCTCTGGCCGCGGCGGCGGGGCTGTGCTCCTGTTGGCGCAGCAAGCAAGATGGCCAGGAAAGGGGCTGGAGACGTCGATGGTGGTGCGGTGCTGCTCACCGGGTACTCAATTTGGGGGGAGGAGGGCCCGAGGGTTGAACTCGACGTGCGGGGGCGGCTGCCCGGCGGAGGAGCAGTGGCGGCCGGTGGTGGCGGGGTACGATTCGGCCGGGTAACGGCTCGAACGCGCACGGATGGGGCGGAGGAGCTTCGAGGCGCGGCTAGAGAGGTTGGGGCGCGAGGGACGGCGGCGGGGCGGCGGGGTTTGGCCGGAGCGGCGAATGGCGACGAGCTCTGCTCGTGCTCGGGCTCGGTGCACGGCTTGACGAGGACGAAGGGGGAGAGGGAAATGGATAGGGATGGCGCTGGGAGTGGATAAGGCGGCGCACACGGATGGCGAGGTTCACCGGGATGCCCGACACATGGAGTCGCCGGCGGTGTCGCGCCGGTCGCGGTATGGGTGGCGTACGTCGAACAGGGGAGCACAGTCACAAGGTTTGAATGAGATTGGCTCGAGTTTGACCGTTCGAAACTCAAAATTTCATATATAAACTTGTAATTTGACCAAAATAGAAGTTGTAGAGGATGAAAAGATCTACAACTTTGGTTTTGGGCGAAACTTGATTTGAGTCTCGGATCAAGGAGAAAAACATGGTTGAACTTAGTTAAGTTGATGTTTACTATGCAACGTGATTAGCGCTAATGACCATGCTTAGGCCCATGATTATCGAGTTAACACGTGATTAGCATCTTGATTAACACGAGGGTGTTACAATGACGACGCTTGACAGAGGAGGGGGCGGAGCTCGAGCAAGCCATGGCTGCCCCGCCCGGCCGTCGTGGCCGCTTCGCGCGCGCTGGGGCCTCTCTGCACGGCCCACTGTGGCACGCCGAATTCAGGGGCCTCTCCGCGCAGCCCACCGTCGGGGCCTCCAGGACGGGCCAACGCACGCCGAATTCTGGGGAGCACGCCGAGCGAATCCGGCAGGATACGTAGAGGCTTGCACACGCTGGAGCCGTAGAGGGAGGGCCCGGGCGGAGCTCCGCCGCCGCGAGGCCCTCCGCCGCAGCCGGCCCGCCATGGCCCTCATCCGCCTCCGGTCCGCGGCCGCTCCGGGAGCCCAGCGCCGCTCCGCGGGCGGGCCGCGGCTGCCCCGCCTCGCCACCTCGCCGCTGCTGCGCACGCTGCCCCGCCTCGCCATCGCTGCCGCTGCTCCGCGTGGAGGGGCGCCGTCGGATGGAGTAGAGGAGTGGGGGGAGAGAGGGAATGGGGAGGGGAGTGTTAAAAAGATTAAAAAAATCTGACACGTGGGTCCATCTGCTGGTAGTTGATATAGAGTAGAGATATAGAGGTTGAACGAGTGCAACAAAACTGAATGTAAAATGAAGAATCTCGATGACCAGGCAAAAATATTCCTTTTATGTGATGGATTTGGAGTATGACGAGTGCGAATAGCCTAATATTCTGCTGACCGTAGCGGCACTTGCCCACCCTAACATGACGTCGGGCCTGCCGCCGCCACCGTTGCCTTCCAAAGGTGCTTGGGGGGGGGGGGTGTCGCCCGGCAGCTGGGGTGGTGGAGGGAGGCGGCGGAGCTTAGAGATTTTGGGTTTCGTTGCCTATGGCGGCGGTTCGTCCGGGGCGGCATGGGCGAGGGGGCGCAATCGCACCCCCAGCCGGGCGGGGTGGGACAGCCGCTGGGCGGTGGCCGGCTGCAGCGGCCCGCGACGGAGAGGGTGGGCAGGTGCCGCCGCGCTCATGAAATCCACATTGGTTCAAAGATTTCACGCAGTGTTTCCGCACAGCAGTGCTGTGCAGCCTTCTGATTCATCTGCTTCCATCTCTGTTCCCGGAGGCCGGAGAGGGAGAGAACCAGAAAAAGGGGTAAAGCGCACTAGTGCAGCAGTAAAAATCCGCAGCCTGTTGGCCTAGTTCTGCTGCTGCTTTACGGTTCCTTTTCACATCACATTTGAAGAAAAAAATTTGCAGAGCTCTACCAATCGTTTAGGTGAGTAGCAAGCGAGTTATTTCAAATAAATATTACATAGCTGGTTAATGCTCGGATTGATCTAAAATGATAATCAAACTAGCAAGGCCATCCGCGCATTTGCGCGGCTAGATGCTACCATCTCTAGTGTTAGATTTGTAATTTTTTATTTTTTTTCTATTTGTTACTTGTGCTGCTACTTTTTTCGATACATAAGGTTACACCTTTTTATCATTGGCTGTCATATAGTAGCAATTTTTTTTTGCCAACCAAAATAAAGATGTGTTACCAGGCGCACCTAGATCTTACCATCTCTAATGTTGCATTTGTAATTATTTTTTTGTATTTATAAATTTTGCTAGCTGCTAGTTTTTTTTAAAAAAATATAAGGTTATACTATTTTTGTCATCGGCTGTCATATAGTAGTAAAAATCTAAGTACTATAGAGGTAGCAATTCAAAATGTGTTAAAATACATTCTCCGTCAAAGTTTTTTTTCTTTTTTTCCTTTTTCGTCGAATAAATTTCTTTGCAACGTTTTTTTGAGGTTTTGAATGACATTACTTTGACTGTCCATACCAGATAAGCTCCGAGGCAGCTGGTCGGACATCAGGATGCACTGGTATGCACTGTCTTTTACACTCTAATTAAAATTTCTTTATTACGTTTAAACACCAGCACTATGACACATTACTGCAAAAATCTAAGCTTAAAGGTGGCTAATTGGTATACGAAAGTCAACCTATTATGAAGGCCCTTTATTGGATTAACTAAATTAAATTTCACGATGTGAATAATAAAAGTTATCACACACCTGTAAAGATTATTTTATTGCCTTATTGGTATATGTAAATACCTCCTAAATACTTTCACTTTAGCGAGCTTCGTGACAACAGCCATCACACTCATACGTGATTCAAGTGTTCAAATAAGATTTCTGCTTTCTGAGTTTGTAATTTTTTGGACGGTCAGATTTGCGGTGTAAATCTCATGGATGGTGATGTGATTGTGAGTGGTTCAGATGGGACACCGGCGCCAAAGAGATCTATGACTTCAAGACGGCAGAATCAAGCACCTGAGAGGCTACGTGGTTGAAACAGCTTCAAGAAATCATAAACGACCAAACAGCGGTGGTTCCGACGGCGGTCGCCGCGGCGGCCGTGGATGTCCTGCTTGCTTCCGCATGACTGGGGACAGAATTGCGCCGGCGAGACGCGATGATATGGACACGTGATGATACAATGCTGTCTTCTAGCTAGGTGGCTCACGCAATCAATACAAAATCTCCTAGCTAGGTAGGGTGGGTATTTTTATTTTAATTATTCAATAATAGTAATTGTGGATATTTTTAATTAGATGTAGGGATATTTTAGACTAGTTTTTATCGCAATAGTAGTGGTGGGTAATTTTTCCTAGCTATGGTGGGTATTTTTATTTTAATTATTCAATAATGGTAATTGTTTATATTTTTTAATTAGACACAGAGGTATTTTAGACCAGTTTTTATCGTAATGGCAGTGGTGGGTAATTTTTTCGATTAATGTGAGAATTTCTAGACCTTAAAAACGAATGTGGAGGTTTTTTTATTGGCTAAATAATAAAATAATAATAATAGATAGATAGATGGTCTTTGGGCTTCCGCAAGCCGTCTTCCGCGCCCGTCATATTTTCCACTTTTCCTTTTCTCACATTCATTATGTGTACGGTGTGCCCGCTGCCGATCATTCATGTGACACTCAAAATTGTTTCCCGTCAACAATTACCAACGATCCGACCAGTAGAACTTCTCATCTTTCCGGTGTCAAAGGCCCTGTTTGGTTTTTCGTAGTATTAGAAAATTTTGACAGCTAATTATAGTGTTAAATAAAATCAATTTATAAAATTAACTCTAGAACTCTGCGCTAGCAACTCTGAAGAATCTAATAAAACCTTTGACTGCGTGATTAGGAGATGGTTACTGTAGCATCATTGTAGCCAATCATCGATTAATTATCATCATTAGATTCGTCGCGAAAAATTATACCCATTTCTAAAAAAATTGCAAATAGACTTCATTTAACACTCCATGCATGTGAGATTCTTTTCTCAAATTTACCCTGTACGCTGTGCTGGTGCTGGTGCTGGAGGCTGCTGCTGGAGTGATGTGAGAGAAAAACACTGCTGGCTGGAGACTGCTGCTGGAGTGGTGTGAGAGGAAAATATTGTTGGCTGGTGCTGGAGCAGAACAGGATATTATGTGCACTAGGAACTGTAGCTTGAACCAAACAGGGCCAAAGCTTAAAACCTGTTTAACTCGACCTCCGTTGAACCCTTGAAATTCTCAAGAATTTCCGTCCGTGCCACCGGCGAGAACGCAAGCCCCTGCACACAGTGCTGTGCTCCTCGACTTGTGTGCAGGGTTCAATTTCCCGACCGGACCGGCCTAACCGCCGGGCTCCGGTACCGGTTTACCGGTCCGGTTAGGCCGGTTACCGGTCGGAACCGGTCAAATGCGAATTTGAATTCAAATTTTACCGTGGTGGCGGTTCCGACCGGTATACCGGCCGGGTATACCGGTATACCGGCCGGTTTGGCCGGTATACCGGCCGGTTTTGTGTTGCGACTCACTTCGGTATACCGACCGGTTACACCGGTATACCGGCCGGTTTGGCCGGTATACCGGTTGTTTAGAGTATTTTTTCGCCGCTTGAAAAATTAATTCCCGGTGTGAAATAAAAGGAAATTTCGACATGAGCTATGCACATTTTAATGTAAATGACCCTACCAAAGCAATGAGTTATAATTATGCATACAAATACAATAGTAATAGGGTGCATACAAATACGGAGTCATACACTTATACACATGAAATGAAAAGTTCAACGTAGGAATGGGAAGACCCCCATTTGAGATGCGGTTTGGTATTCGGCGGTGGACATCAAAGCGATACCTCGCACTCTAAGCAGCTCAGCCTTGTAGTGTTGCCAAGTTTGGCCCGTCCACGCCGATGTTGTCTGCCATTCCTGAACTAACATAGTGTAAAAATGGGGGTCTTCCCATTCGTACACCCATCTCGTCGGTGGCTGCATGCTGATGTCCATCGCCATCCGCATTGCCATATCACTGCTATACTCGCCAATTTTCTGCCGAAACACGTCAAGCTCCTGCAATGCCTGGACGGCGCTCTGGAGATCCGTCATGCGCTGAAATGTATCCTTAAGTCCACGAAACATTTGTTGAGTTGGTTCCATCGTATAGGCATACCTCGGATTTAGGACAGCAGCTGCAAAATATAAATCACTTCAAATAAGCATTATTTCAATAGAGTTTAAAAATAGACGACTGATGTGTGCTTACCTGGACCCACATACGTGCCTATGAACACATCATCCAACCTCTCGTCCACCACCTCAACATACTCTTTCAGTGTGGAAACATTTGTTCCAAAGAAAGACTTCAGCTCCTGTTTCATAGTCTGGTAGGCCATCACGACTTCGCACATGTTCGGCTTCTTGTCCTGATCAGCGAAGCGGAGGAACTTGTATATTGGTTGAACTGTGTCGATGATATATTTCAATGCATCCCACCACTCCATACTTGAAAAACTTGCATGAGTAAATCTACCATCTTCGGTATTCGCCCATTTGCTGTGTTGGAACTCAGTAGATGCCATCCACTGCATGAAACGATCACGTTTCCGATAGATGCTCTCTAGGAACATGTAGTTGGTTCCAAATCGAGTGGCATTCCACTTGACCAACTCACCACCGATTGCGTTCCTCATCATTGTATTCAACTGACCATGATTGTGTAACCAATTTGAAATTCGCTTGCACTGCTTGATGATAACACCATGTTCAGGCCTTCGAGCTATATCCTTCAACATCAAATTGACGGTGTGTGCTAGACAAGGTGTCCAAGCTATGTGGTCATACACATCACTTAGTAGTTCATTGCATGCTTTTTTGTAATTCGAGCCGTTGTCGGTGACTACGTGCACGACATTCTCCGGTCCAATCTCTTCCACCACCTTTCGAATCTCCTGCAATGGAAGACGGATTTTTTAGTAACATGACAAAACATACACAATGTGAATGGAACAGGTTGAGGGACTACCTTGAACAAATATGCAGCATTTTGAATTCTTCCAGTCGCATCAATAGACTTATGGAACCACATGACCCCATTGCAATATATCAAAAAGTTGATGACACTCATCCTCGTCGGACCAGTCCATGAATCACACATTAACGTGATGCCAAATAAGGGCCAGTCTTTCTGAAACTTTACGTACCTCGTCTTCAAGTCTTGCTCATTCTGATCAAGGTACTTGCCATCAATATCCCGTCCAGTGGGTGATGCGATACCTTCACCTGCAACCATATGAAAATCATAAGATACAAAAATGTAAGTTTATAGGTATCATTGCAATGAAAGAAAACTTACCCCACTTCTGTGTCTCCCTAACCGCGCTGATAAAGTATGGACTGTCAGCCTGTCTTCCAGGTACTCCTGCAATATGGAAAAACTTTGACCAAGCTTTACCAATAGCTTCCTTTGCGTTCTTACCCTTCTGCGTCCAGGAGCCTGTATCAATCCTTGTTTGTGTCATTCCTCTTCTCCCACCAGCTGCCAAGTTATAGTCCTCCACCACAGGACTCTCCCTCTGCGAAGTGGACTTTCGAAACATTCTCTGCATAACATTCCCCCTCGTCGAACCACTACCCCCTCCACGCTCATATGCACCTCCTCTCTGTTCCACCCCCCGTCGGAACTCTGCTTCCGCTCTCGATAGATCCATGGCACGCTGCACCTGAGCCTCCTCATCTTCTTCATCACCGGGATAGTTTCCCTCTGCTGCAGCCTTCTCCCGTCTCAACCTCTCTCGGGCCCGGTCAGCAGTTGCCTTCTTTGCCCTATCCAACTCACGCTGAAAGAAGTCCCGCACATCAGGTGGCACATTCCTGCAATGGATCACCTCTGCCCCGCGCCCAGCCAAATGTTGTTTCAATCTAGTCGCACCACCTCCTCCTTTCTGCGTACGACAATAGTTACATCGCCATCCGGGATAAAGATTTTCACCGTGTTCCCACACAACATCTCTGCTTGCCATTGTCTATCTGCATACATGCACAACAAAAATATATCATCTAATATTCTTACTCCTACCTAAGTTATAGTGTCAAAAATCATCTAATACACCTAAATTAAATCTAGCTAAAACCTACTACATAGTGCAAAAAATCATGTAATATAAATAAATCTTCCCTAAATTCTAAATATACCTAAGTCATACACCTAAATCCTAAAACAAAACATCTAAATACACCTAAATCCTAGGGGAAAAAAAAACAAACCTGACCGCGGCTTACCGACGCTAATCGGCGGTTTACCGCCTCCCCATACCGGTAAACCGGCCTCCCCGGGCGGAAAACCGGACGGGACCGGTAGATCTACTACCGGTCCGGCTTACCGGTGAGGGAGACCGGTTAGCCGGGATCTGAGAGCGGCTAACCGGCCTCGAGCGGCGGGCGGCGACTTCTGGCGGCGGACAGGGGTCAGTGAGGGGGGAGCGGGTGAGGGAGGCGCTGGTGAGGCTTCGGCTGAGGGACACGCGACGTTAAATAACCTCTGCCGCGCGATGGGCCTTAATGGGCCGCGGTTTTTTTTCTTTTTCTTTTTTTATTTAACTTATAAATTCCGAAAACCATACTAAATGAACGAATTTTGGAGAAAATTTGACACCATTAGATTCATTGCACCTTGAAGTATTTTTAGGAATTTTTTGGGAATTTTTCATTTTTTTGAATTCAAATTTAAATTTTGAATTTGGACCGGTTTCATACCGGACCGAACCGGTACCGGTCCGGACCGGTTTGACCGGTAACCGGTCAAACCGGACCGGTTACCGACGGTTCGGTTAACCCTGCTTGTGTGTCGCTGCCTCGCTGGGATCGTCAGTGGCAAAGGGGATGGACGGAGGGAGGACTCGAGTGGGATTGTCCGTCTTCGGCCATGCTTGGTTAAGGGGTTACATCACAATTTCAAAAAAAATGAATGTTCGTATGAAGTACTAAATAAATTTTATTTGTAAAATTTTTTCAGAGATAAGTATAATTTTTCGAGACGAATCTAATAACTCAAGTTTCATCATGATTGGTTACAGTAATGCTACAGTGACCGTGCTCAATTATTCACTAATCGTTCGGTTAAAAGCCTTATTAGTTAGAGTTACTGCTACAGTACCATAGTTGTGGAGGTAATTGTACGGTCAAAATCCTCATTAGTTAGAGTTATTACTACAGTACTATAGTTGTGGATCTAATTTTGTAATTAGAATTTATTTAATACCCTTAATTGGTTGTTGAAGTAACAAAAAGTTTTCATGAAAACGTTTCCGCGAGTGAACCAAATATGGCCTTCGTCGTCCTCGGTCCTGCCCCCTGCGTCTCCAGGCTCTAGCTTGCCCATGGGCGGATCGGAGACCCCGTCGCCCATGGAGGACGGCGAGCGGAGCAGCGCCAAGAGGGCGAGGGTGCGGTCGCCTCCCGGGGCTCGGGTGAAGCAAGAGGTGCCGGCCGGGGATGAGGAAGCAAGCCAAGGAAGCGCGCTCGCCGCGGTGGATGGCGCCGCCGCGAGGGCGGAGGTCGTGGTCAGGATCGACAAGGAGATGCTCCACTGCCCGATCTGCACCTTCCCGTTGAAGCCCCCGATCTTCCAGGTCTGCTCGACTACCTCCTTCTCTAGTACTAGCAATCTCCAAATCCATTGCTCGTTCTTGCGTTACCGTCGAAATGGAGAGAAAAAACCGGATCTTTTTGCAGTGCGTGGTCGGGCACACGGTCTGCGGCAGCTGCCACGGCCAGCTCCCCACCAACCAGTGCCACTCCTGCGACGGCGGCGGCCTCTACGCTCCCTGCCCGGTCATGGTCTCATGGACGTCTTCGTCGCCAAGGCCGTGGTGCCGTGCCCGCACCAGGCGCACGGCTGCGAGGCCTCCGTCGCCTACTACCAGGCCGCCGACCACGGGACCGCGTGCCCGCACGCGCCCTGCGGCTGCGGGGAGCCCGGCTGCGCTTTCGCCGGCTCGCCGGCGGCGCTCGTCGCCCACCTCGCCGCCGCGCCGCACTCCTGGCCCGTGGATCACGTCCGGTACGGCGAGACGGTCCGCCTCCGCGTGGCGGAGCCCGAGGCGCGGCGCCTGCTCGTCGCGGAGGAGGAGGAGGACGGCGGCGGCGGGGGCGGCCGGCGCGTGTTCGTCCTCGCCGTGGGCGACCGCGCGGCGCGCGCCGTGCCGGTGACGGTGTCGTGCGTCAGGGCGCCCGGCGCGGCGGTGGCGGGGCCGCAGTACACGTGCAAGCTGTGGGCGACGGGGGGCAAGGCCCCCGCCACGGGCAAGGTGGAGAGCGTGCTGGTGGACATGGAGGTGCCGAGCGCCGCGGCGGCCGGCGCGGTGGCGGCGGACGACGAGGAGGCCACGTTCCTCGGGGTGCCCCGCAAGATGCTCCGCGGCGCGGCGAGGCAGATGCTCCTCAGCGTCCGCATCGACAGGGCCTCCGGCTGACGCCCATGCGCTGCTGAATTCACTCGAGCAATTTTGATTATCGATCGACGATCGACTAGGTCATGCTAGCATAATCTGTGTTTTGTTGGGCAAGTGCTAGAGCATATTACTCGTCTGCTACTCACTGTAGCCATATGTGTTCACTCGTTGAGCAACTCTTCTCTATGACTGTTCTGATGCTCCCAACATGCTGAATATATGTTGAAATTCAAGTTGAGTTGTTCGCGCTGCAAGTTCATGAATTGCAACTGCTGGGACTATTCAGGTTCTCCCGGATCCAACCATGACCTGCTCTGAATCTCTGATAGTGGTCTGGGACATCTCTTTCTGAACAAGCCCTTGTGACAATTTGTTTCTCTTTACAAGATTGATGATTGGGGTGGTCGCCACGAACATTGTGGTTTATGGATGGGTAACACACAGCATCCTAATATTATCATTTTGCTTGTTGCAGGGCTGCTTGTACATTATCTCTTTTTTTTTACGCTACAAATTACAGAATGCCTTGCAAATATGAAAAAAGATTACGGTAGTAAATCAAATACAACTTTTGGTGTTATGCGATTAAACTTGAGACATACTCCAGTGTTATGCAACCAAAAAAAAGGTGGTTAATTAGATCTGTGCCATTATAATTTCTCTATTTTTAAAACACACCATTATTATTCAAGAAACTATGCCACTACCATTATAACCTGCACATATTTGAGATACGCCATTGTATATGTCTGGAGACATTTTGGGCCCAGCGTCAGACATACGGTGGGTTCGGTATATTCGTATGGACAAGATTACCCCTTCCCATTCTCTCTCTCACTCACTGAGATAAGGGCCCCAGTCCTCAGCCTTCTTCCTCACAACATCTCTTTCTCACCTCTGTCTTCTCCATCTCCAGCCTAAGCGAGTTAGCGGGTGGGGCGATCGGACCGTGTTGTTGTTGTTGCCATCGCCGCCGCAAGCCAAGCGCGTGGGCGGGTGTATGCGTCTGCGATCCGCGCCGCCGCCAATCGAACGCATCGAGCCCGCCGTGCTGCCCGCCGGCCGAGCGCCTGGGCGGGCACCCGCGTCGAGCACGCCCCACCGCCGCCGGCCGAGCGCACGGGCGGGCGAACGCGTCGAGCGAGCCCCGCCGCCGCCGTCGAGCCCGCGGGCGGGCGGCCGCGTCGAGCGAGCCCCGCCGCCGCCGGCCGAGCGCGCAGGCGGGCGGCGTTGAGCGAGCTCCCCCCCCCGGCCGAGCGCGTCGAGCGAGCCCCGCCACAGCCGGTCGAGGGCGCGGGCGGGCAGCCGCGTCGAGCGAGCCCCGCCGCCGGCTGAATGCGCGGGCCGGCATCTGCTTCGAGCCCGTCGCGCTGCTGCCGGCCGAGCGCGCGGGATGCCGCGCCAACGCCAGCACACGCGCATAGGCTAGCTGCTCGTCGCCGGCGAGGCCTACACCGGCCGAATCGACAAAGGTGCGCGTGCTGTGTTCACGAAGGAACAGTGAATGGGAGAGGACAAACCGAGGAAGGTGATGACACATTCACTGCGTTCGGCAGGCTGGAGCTGGAATGGTGTGAGAGAAAAATATTGTTGGGCTGGCTGGAGCTGGAGCTGGTGGCTGGAGTAGTGTGAGAGGAAAATACTGTTGGGCTGGAGCTGGAGCTGGCTGCCGAACGCAGTGATTGGGTCCACCTGTAAGTGAGATAGAGTGGGAGGGGCTTTTAGGTCCATACAAAAATATAATATTGCTCATACACCTGCACATGGGCCCAAAGAAGTTGGATGCGTATATAATGCCATATTCCAGCCTAGACAAGAATTACAATGGCAGTGGCATAGTTTCACAAATAGTAATGGTGTGCTTCAAAAACAGTAAAATTATAATGGCACATATCCAATTACCCAAAAAAAAAATCCCTAGCTTCTAGAGTATTTTTTACATGTGCCCCAACTCCTTTTACGCGGACGAGTTCTCAGTGACGCGTAGCAATTTCTCCTTCACAGGCCCTCTCCTCTCCTCTTCATCTTCTCTCTGCTCCGATCAAACCCTCCTCGCCCCCGCTCTGCCTCTGCTCTGCTCCGAGTCCAGAATGCGCCCGCGTCTACTCCGACGTCCAACGAGGGTTAGGAGGGGGTTTGAAAGAGGTAGGAGGGGTTTTTCCATGGAGGAAGATGAGGAGTTCGAGTATGAGTCGGTGACGGAGCCGCCCGGCTCCGAGGAACGGCGCCAAGAACGGCGAGTGGAGATGGGGAAGGGAGGCGGTAGGAGGAGGGGGTGGTGGTGGAAATGGTGACGGAGGAGAAAAGGCGGCGGGTGAAGCGGGGAGGCCGGACCGCGAGATCTTGGTCAAGATGGACTCCCAAGTTCTCGACTGCGCCATCTGCTTCGAGCCCCTCCAGCCACCAATCTACCAGGTGATCACCACAGCAACCGCACACAACATTTGTTGCGTCTACTGCTTCTACATTTTTTTTTGAACAAACACTGCTTCTACATTTAAGTGCTGTTCCAAACTAGCAATTCCGTATGTGGATGGTAGGCTGCATCTTGTTCTGTCCCCTTCCTGGAAGGGTAAATGTGGTGCCTTTTTTGATTGTTCGCACATGACGAGTTATGGAAGTCAATTATCAGTTTGGGTAGAGAACAAAGATGATTGGCTCTGACCTTTAATTTTGGCTCTGCACTCGAGAGGGAGAAGAACACATTGGGGGTGCCCAATTCGATACTCCACAAATATTGGTTGATTCAGTAATCAAGCTATGGATAAGCATGTAAAGAATCAGGTTGGGTTGAAGTATTTTCTGTAAAATTAGAAATAAGGTGAGCCACATTCCTGTGTCACTAGAAGTTATAAGATATCAATGCAGTGATATTTGGCTTTCATAAGGAGCTTTGTTATTGCGATTGTTCCATTACTTGCTTGATCACTGCTTTCCCTATGATGACCAAATAGCAACTTTTAGGATCCTATTGCTGGTGGCCTCAACACACAAGTTTTGCCCTCTATTTTCCTTAAGGTTGAGTAAACAGCAGATGAAGACCATGTTTCTAACCTAGTTGGTTCCAGACTTACAGTTATATGCCATAATTGTTGCCTAGAAAAAGCAATCACAATATTTTGTTTTTGGTTCATATATGTTCAAGCAAAAAAGAGAAATTTTAACCCACGGAACGTGTTGCAATTTGACTTTCAGACATCAATAGCATTTTTATGTAAACATGCTTAGCACTCTTGCAGTGTAGCTATACATTATTAATGCTTCTATGGGGTCCTTTTTTTTGGAAAGGACTAAAGATAATGAGGCGTTGCACTCTTTTTTGTACCTACCAATATTCTATCTTGCTTATCATTTATACTTGTTTGCTGTCGGACAACAGATAAATAGCTGCAAAACACATATATGACGCAGTACATGTACAAGTCCTTATATGTGCGATCTCTAATCTTTTCATTCTGAAATTTGCCATAGTGGGAAAATAGTATATTTGACCTATTTGATGATTTGTGGTGTGATTATATAGCTTGGCACAGTACAAGTCCTTATATGTGTGATCTTATTCTAACAAAAAGACATCATGGATGTCAATTATTAGTTTTAATTCTGCACCAGAGATTCCAAAAAAAAAAAAGGAAAACACCGGGGCATACAGATTTCATGTTCCAGTAAATGTAGCCATAGGTTAGGCTGGTTCCAACATCCAGCTGAATTGATAAGCAAGTACAAAATTAACTGATGTGAAACTTCTTTTCGTTAACCTAAGAATTAAGGTGGCTGCGTCTTCATATGTCCCTTGAAGTATTAACACATACATAACTGCATCGACATTTTCATGACACAAAGAACTTTGTTACTGCACTTGTTTCATTTACTTGCTTGGCTACTGCTCTTGCTATGATGCCCAACTGACACATTTTGGGATCCCACAACCAATGACTCTAAACAGAACATTTATAGCCTCAATTTTCCATGGGATCTGGTACAAGAAGGGCCTTTTGTTTATGAAACCTTTTATAGGGTGTTATGAACTGAAAGTACGAAGAAGACATTGCATTCTTTAGTATATATTCAAATTCTGTCATTATGATTTACTTCCATGCGCAAACGCGAATTATGGATGCAAGCAGTTCATCATATACCTACAACATTAGATAGCAGAGATTATTTGCTCTGTGAGTAATTTCCTAGCCAAAACCCACCTCTCCCACTGGGTATGGATTAGTGGTACATGAGTAAATGACCTCACCTTATTCCTATTTCGTACTCTATTTTTTCCCCATTCCATAAATCGACACAAGGGATATGCTATCCTTCAATAGTTCAATGAGGGGTGATGCTGCTGGTACGTTGGTGGCTAGGGGTACGCCTGCGAATTTCTCGTTCTCGGAGGGCAAGTCACTCAAACCTACACAAGCCTTTTAGTTTATGTTCCTCTCATCAACCCCTCCTCTTGCTCTGCTCCCATCAAGCCGTCCTCGCTCCTGCAACCCCGCTCTGCTCTGCTCAAGTCCGCAATAAGCCTGCGTCCCCCATACCGAAGGAATCGTGAGGAAGAAGAGGAGCCAGTGGAAGTTGCTCCTCTTCAAGGCACGTTGCCAAGAATGGCGAGTGGAGATGAGGAAGGAGGCGGTAGGAGGCAAAAAAGCGGCGGGTGAAGCGGGGGGTCCGGAACGCGAGACCTTGGCCAAGATAGACTTCCAAGTTCTCCACTGCACCATCTGCTTCGAGCCCCTCCGGCCACCAATCTACCAGGTGACCACCACAGCAACCGCACACATCTGTTGCATCTACTGCTTCTACTACTGCTGCATCTATGTTTATGTGTTGTTCCAAATTTGGAATTCTTCCATATGTGGATGTAGGCTGCATCTTGTGTGATAATATATTTGGCCTATTTGATGATTTGTGGTATGATTATATAGCTTGGCACAATACAAGTCCTTATATGTGTGAGCTTGATTCTAACAAAAGACATCATGGGTGAAAATTATCAGTTTTAATTCTGCACCAGAGATGCAAAAGAGAGAAAAAAAGAGGAAAACATTGGGACATGCCGGTTCCATGTTCCAGTAAATGTAGCCATGTAGGTTAGGTTGATTCCAACATCTAACTGAATTGATAAGCAATTACAAATTTAAGTGATATGGAAGTTCTTTTCTTTAACCTAATTACGGGGGCTGCATCTTTATATGTCCCTTGAAGTATTGAGACATACATAACTGGATCGACATTTTCATGACACAAGGAGCTTTGTTACTGCACTTGTTTCATTTACTTGCTTTGGCTGCTGCTCTTTCCATGATGCCCAACTGGCACATTTTGGGTTCCCATAGCCAGTGCCTCTAAACAGAACATTTATAGCCTCTGAGATCTGAGGAACAGCGTGTTTCTAGCTTAAGTCTGCTCTAGACTTTAGTTACATGCCATATTTGAACATTCACTCTGCTGCCTCAATAAAGAAACTACACATATTTTTTTCTCAAGACACGACTTTTCAAAAAGAAAACGAAATAAAACATTGACCTTGTGGCCATGTCAAGCTTTGATTTTAAGGCATGGTTAGCAACCTTTTGTTTATGAACCCTTTAATAGGGTGTTGTGAACTGAAAGTTCTAAGAAGGCATGCATTCTTTAGTATATGTTCAAATTCTATCATTATCATTTACTCGGTGGGTGCTGTCGGATAACATGCTAACTTTCTTAATCTTCAGTGCGAGGTTGGACATGCTGTATGTTATGTATGCCGTGGAAAGCTTTGCAATACATGCCCGATCTGCTGCAAAAGAATTGGCTTCTCCCGCTGCTTTGCGCTCGAGCAAGTGGTTGATGCAGTCTAAGTACAATGCGCAAACGTGAATTATGGATGCAGGCAATTCATCGTATACTACCAGAAAGAGAAGCATGAGAAGACATGCCTGCATGCTCCATGCTTCTGCCCAGAGGATGGCTGCTCATTCAAAGGACCAACAAAATCACTCCTCGATCACTTTGTCGTCGAGCACAAATGGTCGCTAACAAACTTCCATTATGAGAAGGCCGAGAGGATCTCCATCCCACGGCACTGCCGGTTCACGCTCTTAGTTGCAGAAGAGGAACAGTCCATGTTCCTCGTGGTGAACACTCTACTCCATATGGGCAATGCCCTCGCCATGATCTCCATCAGGCCCCATGAATCCTTTGGGTCATGCTATTCGTCCAAGATCTCAGCTGTGCACCGCGCTGAATCTGACAAAGGGAGGTATGTGTTTCAAATGGATCCTCATGTGGGGAGCAGCTCTCTGCATGATGGGGCTCAGTTGGGAAGCTTCTTCTTGGTGGTACCTCCTGAACTGGTCGATGAATCGACCGACGAACTCACCATCAACATTCGCATCGACAAGATCAAGTGTGTCGTGCATCATTGATCATCGACGTGGTGGCCTTACTTTTGATCTTGCAGCAACTAGACTGTGTGGGTGGGTGGGGAGGATGATGATGTTGCTCTCTTATCTAATGCTGTAGGTAAAATTTACAGGACTTACGAGCCATATCGAGCAATTTCTGTGATAGCAGAGGTTATTTGCTACCAATGTTTGCTCTGTGACTATTGAAACTGATCTGCGTTCCGTGTAATATATATGGAAACACCCATACACACACACATATGGCAGATTTGCTTACTATGAAGCAAACTTTTGCTATAATTGTACCTTTTTCTGGGTGAATACCAACAATCGCCCCTTTTCTTTACTTTCAGCTTTGATTCAACCGTGTACGCTTGATCCACTGATCAGCTGCTCATGTAGTATATGTTTTTCTTTCTTCTTAGATGAGTACTCCCTCTGTCCCTTATTAATAATTGCTTTTGATTTTTGTGCCATAAGTTTGATCAGATTTATAAAAAATACGTGCAATATTTATATCTCCAAATAAATTTATTAAAAAACTATATTTAAAAATCTATCTAATGATATCAATTGATGTATCATAAATATTAATATTATTTTATATAAAATTAATCAAAGTTATTTCTCGAAAAGCGAGAACGACAATTTTAGAGAAGGGAGTACTACTGGTCCTGTTTGATTCTCTGCATTAGGGAGTACTAGAAAACTTTGACCATTAATTACGGTGTCAAACAAAACTATTTTATAAAACAAAATTGAAAACTCCCGCGCTAGAACTCTGAAGAATCTAATGAATTTTTTGACCGCGTGATTAAAAGATGGTTACTGTGGCATCACTGTAGCTAATTATAAATTAATTATCGTCATTAGATTCATTGCGAAAAATTACTCACATCTCCAAAAAATATGAAAAATAAATTTCATTTAATATTTCATGCATTACAAGCGTGCTAGTCGCATGAGTGTGAACCAAACAAAACAAAGCCACTGTATCGCTGTTTCAGGAGCCATGATGGCTCGGCCGGCAAGGTTTGTGGCTCGGGCGTCCCGAGCCTCGATGCGCTCGCAAATCATTTGCTTGCGTTGCGCTCCTTAGAGGTTGTTTGGCTCTAGGACTTTTTCCAAAAGTCCCTATCACATCAAAAAGAATTTTACTATTTTATATTATTAAATAAAATCTGTTTATAAATGTTTTTTGACAGCTGAGTGATTTTTCGCGAGACGAATCTAATGAGCCTAATTAATTCATAATTTGCTACAATGATGCTACAGTAACCATTCGCTAATCATAGATTAAGATACATCATTAGATTCGTCTCTCAGTTTAGCCCCAGGGTTCTGCAGTTAGTTTTATAATTAATATTTATTTAATACTTCTAAATACTAAAAAGTCTCTGGGATTTTTTTGAAGTCCCTGTTTCTAAACACCCATTTAGGCTGAGCGCTGGGCGGCTGGCCATGTCCCATCGGCCATTCCCCCCAACGCTTCAACTACCGATGTGGGTGACACAGGGCGCAGCTAGGGTGTGTTTAGTTCCCACGAAATTTTCAAATTTTTTAAGTTTTTCATCACATCCCTATCACATTGAAACATTAAATATAGCAAATGATCCATACACGGAGTACTAAATGTAGTTAAATAAAAAACTAATTGCATAGTTTTAATGTACGTTGCGAGACGAATCTTTTGAGCCTAGTTAGGTTATGGTAGGACAATATTTACCACAAACAAACGATAAATGCTACAATGCGTTACAGTGACTGATGTGATTTTTTCTACCATCTTTTCCCTTCATCTAAACACAGCGCAGATCGTACTCCACTGTAGCCTCTACTCCCCTAGTAGGTAGGCGGTCTTCCTTTATCACGCATTGAAATCGAGGCTGTTCAGATGTTTTGAAAAATAAATTTGTGATACAATCTTGCGAATTTAAAGTACTAAATAAATTATATTTATAAAAAAATTTCATAGATGGATTGTAAATCGCGAGACGAATTTAATAATGTTATTTAATCCATAATTAATTAAAAATTAGTGGATGGTACTGTAGCATCACTGTTACAAATTATAAATTAAATAGACTTATTAGATTCGTCTCGCGATTTAAAGCCCATCTATGCAAAAAGTTTGTTAAATAAATTTCATTTATTATTTTATATATGTGTCGAAATATTCGATGTAATGTTTTTTTTATTTACGGATTTATGGAGTGGCAACTAAACAGAACCCGAATAGCAAATCGGTAGGATCAGGATCAGCCGATACAAAAATTATCTCCTCGCTATCTCGTGCTAATCTCACTTGGCATCATCCCAAAAGGTTGCAAATCTGGTACTACACTACTTGGCGATCAGTTTCCAGCGACCATTTGGTAATGATCTTCTAATGGAGGTTCAGGTCCGCACGACCGGTCGATGCGCACGGAGACGGCCAGCTCCCTGCCGCCGCCCTCGCACAGCATCTCCCCGGGCACGGCGAAGTACAGCTCCTTCTCCGGCGCGACGCCGGCGCCGTCGGCCAGCGCGCTGCTCCTCACCGGCACGGTCGCGAAGAAGCAGGCTCCCTCCAGGCCCGCCGCCGCCGGGCCCGGGGGCGGCGGCTTCGCGCAGAACGTGCACGCGAACCGCGGGTGCGCGGCGGAGCTGGCCCGCACCAGCACCACCGACACTGCCGCGCCGCCGCCCAGCGGGCCCGCGGCCACCACGAACACGGACGCGTCGTCCCCGCGCAGCAGCCGCAGGTGCCGCGCCGGGGACGGCGCCGGCGCCGGCGCCGGAACTGGGAGGGCGAGCATGAGGGGCGTGCCGTAGGTGATCTCGTCGGCCGGCCAGGAGTGCTCGCCGGACAGGTGGGCGGCGAGCGCCCGCGGCGAGCAGACGAGGTAGCAGCCGGGCTCCGGGCAGTGGCACGGGGCGTGCTCGCACGCGTCCCGGTGCTCGTCGCTGCGGAAGTAGGGGACGAAGCTCCCGCAGCCGTAATCGGCGAAGTGGCACGGCACGCGGAGGTCGGCGAAGAAGAGGTCGAGCCCCGGGCAGTGCGCGTAGGCGGAGGCGGCGCCGTCGCGGCACGTGCGGCAGCCGCTGTCCGGGAGCTTGACGCGGCAGCGGCAGCACGCGATGTGCCCCGCAGCGCACTGAACGCCGACGACCGGTAGAAATTAGTGCGTGGACATGGAAGCGAGCTGCAAACACGCAGGAATCCAATCCAGAAGAGCATGCGATGTCTCTGACCTGGTAGATGGGAGGCTTCAGCGAGGAGGAGCATAGCGAGCAGTGGAGCCAGCCCCTCGCCACCTGCACCGCCGCCGGCGGCCTAGCCGGGGTTTCAGATGGAACGACGATTGCTTCTGCTCCTTGTGGTGCTGCCTCGGCTCCGACCAGTTCGTGTTCGATCAGCCGGGCGCCGAACAGCAGCGGCCCTTCTTCCCTTGCCCTCTTGCGGCTGCGCTCGACGCCCTCCGGCGGCGGCGGCGGCGGCGGCGGCGGCGGCTCGCTGGTCGGACCAGCCTCCGCGGCCTCCATACTGACCGAATGTCAAATACTGGTATAACTGGAAAGGGAGAGAGCTTCATTAATACGGAGCACACTCCGCTGTCATCTAGTCACCAGTTATTTTTTTAGATTATTTAATCACCAGTTAATCGAGAAAATCAGAATTGTGCCATCATCAAAACTGGATTTCGCCTGTTTGCTATCCCGCAAATGAGCAAACAGGCGAAGCTCACTTTTCAGCCCGTTCGGTTTGCTCGGGTGGCCAGGGTCGCTTGTTACCGGCTGGTTCGTAGGCGCAGGCAGGGACTTTCAGGCAAATTTAGTCAGCTGCGCTCTTTGCAGCGAAGTCTTGATTTTTTCCAGTTAATGGCACTACAAACCTTTTTTTTAAACTACACCAATCAATTCAGTTGATACGAATTTTATACATTTCACGTGTTTGTGGTAGGTTGAGATCAGGCTACCGGTTTAAAGATAGGATTCCTGTTATTGTTTTTTTTCTTTTTAAAAAGAGTAAAGTCTATTTTTGGCCATCCAACTCTTGTCTCGGTTTTGTTTTAGCCATTGAACTCCAAAACCGGGTATCTTCGACCACTCAACTATGAAAACCATTCATTTTTGACCATCGGGCTGTTTTGGTGGGTGGTTTTGCTGACGTGGACGCCACGTGGCAGTGGGGCCCACTTGTCAGTGTTACCCCTCTCTCTTCTCTCTATTTCTCTCTTTCTCTCTCCTGTTTCGTCTCTCCTCTCTCCTCTCCCTCCTCCCTGCTCGCCGCCTCCTTGCTCGCCGCCGCTGCAAACCTCCTCCCTCCTCCCTTCAGACGGCCGGCGGGCGGGCGGCTGGTGGGGCGGCCGGTGCTGGGAGACTGAAGCTGGGGCGGGAGACCGGAGCTAGGGCGGGCGGCCGGCTGGGCGGTAGAAGTGGGTCACGGCGGCGCTGGCGGCTTGGCCTCCCCTGCCTCGCGCCGTCCGCGCCCAGTCCGATGGAGGGCGGAGCGGATCCACGCTGCCTGCTCGCCGGAGTCCCAGCACTGGGCCTGGCAGGAGGCTCCCCTGCGCTGCTCGATTTGCTCCGCCGGCGCGCGCGGGGCTCCGCCTCCGCACCGCGCCCACGTCGATCTCCGCTGCTCGCCCATGGCCGCCGGGAGGAGGCGCTCGCCCACGCGCGACCAGCGTGGAGCTCGCCTGCCTGTGGAGGCGCAGCTCACTCACCCTCCCGGCCGAAGAACTCCTGTCTTGCCGCCGCCGGTTCCTCCCGTCGGTCAACGAGCCAGGATGACTGGCAGGGAAGCAATGCGGGGTCGTGGTGGAGCTGTCCACCGAAGGAATCGACAGACAATGGCGTGGTGGTGGCGAATTTGGCCGGGAAGGCGACGCGCGACGGTGGAAGCAGAGTGGTGGAGTGGCTTTGTCTGGAGCAGAGCAGAAGGATCCCGGCGGCGGTGCTGATGCCGGCATGGCGAGCGCGTGGATGGGACGGCCCCGCAACGCGCACAGACGGGCCTGGGACCCAATGGTCGCCGGAGTTGCCGGTGAAAGCGCGACAGATGGCGGCGGCCGCTGGAGTCACGGGGTCGGGGGCAGGGGACTCGTGCGCGGGGACCTCGAGCCGCTTGATGGGAGCAGGGAGGGCGGAGAGTGAGGGAGGGGGCGGAGGGCCGCCGGAGGCGCGGAGAGAGAGGAGGAGGGAGGAGACGAGCAGCGGCGGTGAGCAAGGAGGCGGCGAGCAGGGAGGAGTGAGGAGAGAGGAGAGATGAAACAGGAGAGAGAAAGAGGGAGATAGAGAGAAGAGAGAGGGGGTAACGCTGACAAGTAGGCCCCACTGCCACGTGGCGGCCACGTCAGCAAAACCACCCACCAAAACAGCCTGATGGTCAAAAATGAATGGTTTTCATAGTTGAGTGGTCGAAGATACCCGGTTTTGGAGTTCAATGGCCAAACCAAACCGAGGCAAGAGTTGGATGGCCAAAAATAGACTTTACTCTTTTAAAAAAGTACCACAACTTTTTTAGAAAAATTGGGTCAAAATATAGTACAGCATAATATAAGATAGATTAGTTATAAACAACGAAACTTACAAACCAACATCAGCCACCAGCACCAGCCACCCGTCACAACCAGCCGAACAGAATGGAAGGCTCAAAGAAATGGAACTTGCAAAGAGAAACTGCAGCCGAAAAAAGATGCCAGAAATGACAAATCCAAAGATTTGCCATCCGAAGTTTTGGTACTGTACATTGTCGCAAAAGCAAATACAGCATGCTAATACTTGGTACTAATCCGTACGGTAGGAGTGGTACTGCACTCCTACTTCGTTCCGCTGGTTTGTTATATTTTTCAATGATATTCAGAAAATTTACTCCATTAAAAACAAGCGAAGACCCTGTCCAAATCAAACGTGCACTCGTTTTTTCGAAGGGAAACAGGAGGGGGCGATGCCCCTACTTGTCGAGTACCACGATTAGGGACATGCTAATCAGGATACTAAGATCACCCTAAAAACGCAAACACATGTTAGGTGACTGGGCTCACGAAGGCCTACGGCCTCCTTCCAGCATGGAAGAAAAAGAAGAACTCAAAAAAAGCCCAGCATGCGGCCCATCTGCGACCCCCTCGGACTCGCGGGGCGATCTCCGCCTCGCTCGAGGGCTCCCATCGGAACCCTCGACTGCGCCCCGCATCTCCGCCTCGCTCGAGGGTAGCGAATCTACCCTCGAGCGGGCAAAATATCTCCGCCTCGCTCGAAGGTAGCGAATCTACCCACGAGTGGGTAAGACATCTCCGCCTCGCTAGAGGGTACCGAATCTATCCTCGAGCGGGCAAGACATTTCCGCCTCGCTCGAGGCCACCCCTCGACGAAGAAGACAAACGTCCCTGCCGCTCACCCGCTCGTCGTACGGAGGCATTGAATGCCAACCACTCCTCCACAGCGCCCAGGACAGAAGGCGTCGGGCCGCCATTCCCCACAGTGGCTGTGACCGAAGTCCCGTCCGCCAACTCCGGCCACTGCTCCGCCATCCCGGACGTTGTGGCAGCACTGTGGGAACCTGCGACGCGGGACGAGACATGCTCGGCACAGTTTCCATTACTATTCTACCAACTTCGGCTGACCGAACTCCACCTCACCACACGTATGGCCCCGGACCCGCTCCCTACCCGGGAAGGGGTCCGGCGTCGCCACGTGCCCCTCAAGGAGGGACGCTCAGCACTCGCAGCCGGAGTCCCAGACCTCCCCCTCGAGGGGTCCGGGATCTCCGTGTATCTCCCAGACCTCCTAGTGCGCGCGCCAGCACTCCGTTCATGGGGGTCCGGGACCGCCACGCGCCTCATCGCCGCTGGTGCACATATATACGCAAGACCCTAACTTGCAGGGCCCACGGAGCGCCACCACGCCACATCTGGAGGACTGTACACCCCACAGCGACGACCACGCCGCCTGCCGGGGCTGGCAAGACGCCGGCGCGATCTCCGCAAGACCAAGGACGATATCCAGGATGACTGTCACGCCCGACGCCATGCCCCACGGTGTACTTCTTACAGTATTCGACCACTGCACCCCCGCAATTCGGGGGAAAACGACGACTTCCACGATCCCCTGCTCATGTACGCCGCCCCTCCTTTTGACTATAAAAGGAGGAGATGGGCTTCCTTTAAGGGGGATGGTCACCTTGGGCGTCGCGATCATTGCACACTCGGCACCACCGAGCACTCGATATTGGCACTCGCCTCAATCGACTCCTCCTCTAGCAGAGACCTGTGAGCTTCCTTCCCTCTCTCGCCACGCCTGTAACCCCCTACTACAGGCACCACCGGTGCAAGATAATACAGTGCTCTCGCACACCCCTTGCTGGACGTACGGCCCCGTGGCCGAAATCAGGATAAACCCGCGCGTTACTGTGTTGCCTCTTGCATCAACATCTGGGACGAGGAAACACACAGAATTTACTAGTTGGGATCCGGACCGCCGAGTCAGGACACCGACAGTTGGCGCGCCAGGTAGGGGCCGCTGTGTGACGTTTTTCTCTTTCGTTCCCATTTGATCTCCAGGGATGGCGAGCAGATCCAACCCGTACCCCATGGGCATTTCGGATCCGCTCCCAGCAGGATACGTGATCTGGTTCGGGAGTCTCGAGTTCAGAGCGACCGACAACGGTTACCTCATGGAGCTCCTCTCGTCCAGACGCAACCCGGACACTCCGACTTCACCAGCCCGGCGCAACAGGCGTTCGGGCCAGCACTCGCGACAAGCGCGCGCAGAGCGGCGCCGGGCGGCACGCCTCACCTCCCCTACGTGGGTTGAGGTTGCCATGTCACGGCTCAGCGTCGCGGCCGACGGGGCCACCGCTTCGTCATCAAGTGCTTCGGTGTCGGCAGCGCCGGCACCATCATCGACTGCAGGCCTAGTGCCACCAAGGGGGGCGCGGCTGCGGCGTCGCCCTTCCCTATCGGGATGCGCCACGCTGCATCCCACGCTTCTTCGTCCAGCACCAACTTCGCCGAGTATGAGGATCTGCCAGGTCATCACCTCCTGTCGATCCGCAACCTCTTCGCATCATCTCCTAATGACTCTTACCCCGAGACGGCGAGCTCGATCGCCGACGACATCAACTTCTTCATGGACAACTTCACAGCCGAGGAGGCCGAGGACTTGTTCGGGGTCCGCGACCCCGGCACTTTCCGCTCGTTCCAGCTGGCGACGGCTTACTGCCTTACCTACTCTGATGACTCCAGCGAGGGGGATTATGATCCCGCCCGGGAGTGCTTCATGATCCAGCTCGCGGACGGGCAAGACGGCAACGCTTCGGGTGATGACGGGAATGGCGGGGTAGACGTGCAGGCGAACCAACTAGTGGTGCCGCCTGCGGCCCCTTCTTCTTCGTCAAACTTGGCAGCGCGGCAGGCACAGCTGGCGCAGCTCAAGGAGCTTCAAGCCAAGCTCGACGAGCAGCGTCGACAGACTCAAGAGCTACGCACCGCACTCGAGCAACAGCGCACCGCGCGTGGCGCGCATGCCCAGGCGGCGGCTCGTGTTGCTCGGGAGCGGATCCTAGCAGATGACAACGTCGACAAACCTCCGGAATTGAAAACAGTCGGCGAGAAACTCGTCGTTGCGGCCTACCTACTCCAAGCGATGCCCGAGCCATCGACGACTTCGGGTCGTAACCTGCGCCGCGAGGCACAGGCGCTGATCGAGCAAGCCGTTGTACAGCAAGCCGAGAGCTCTGCGTCTCGCATGCGCTCGATAGCCCCAACGCAGCACAGTGGGACTGCACGTCAGGACCACGAGGCCTCGGTCCACACTCCGCAGGGGGGAAAGGAAAGACAGTCGTAGCGCACGACGCGAAGGCACCCTCGGTGCACGACCGCATCGGAAAGGCTCCCGCAAGGGAGCGACTCCACGACACGCGCGGCCATGTCGGCCACGGCGACGCCCGCTACATCATCAACGGCAGGAAGTACACCCCTCGACGGGGTGGACGCTTCGACCCCGAGCACGATAGGGGGGAGTCACCGGAGCCTCTGGGCACCCCGGGTGTTCAGTCGGGAGATTCGAACTGCTTCTTTTCCCCCGCGCTTTCGACAACCCACCACCCTCGTCAAGTACTCGGGCGAGACTAATCCCGCAGTCTGGCTCAACGACTACCGCCTAGCGTGCCAGTTGGGCGGTGCAACGGAGGACGCGGTTATCATCCGCAACCTCCCCCTTCACCTTGCTGACGCCACACGAACGTGGCTCGAGCACTAGCCCGCGGACCAGATCCACAACTGGGCCGACTTGGTCCAGATCTTCGTGGGCAACTTCCAAGGCACATACGTGCGCCCTAGGAACTCCTGGGACCTCAAAGGGTGTCGCCAGACGCCCAATGTGTCCCTGCGCGACTACGTGCGGTGCTTCTCCAAGCAATGCACCGAACTCCCCAGCGTCACCCACGTCGAGGTCATCAACGCCTTCCTCGAGGGCACGACGTGCAGGAACCTGGTGCACGAGCTTGCATGAAGCCATCCCGCCAACACCAACGAATTGTTCGACGCTGCCACCAACTACGCCGCCGGCGAGGAGGCGGTTGGTGCAATTTTCGACGACAAGCCGAACAAGCGCAAGGAAGATGCGCCCGCGGAGGGCAGCAACGCCAAGATCAACGCCCCCGCCAAGAAACAAATGCGGTGGAGAAAAGGGAAGAAGCAGGCCCCTCCGATCCAGCGTGGAATGGGGCAGGCAGAAGACTCCGACGAGGCCTTCGTCGCCGCCCCGGACCGCAAAGGACCTCGAGGCCCCCCTCGAGGTGGAGGCGGCCTATTTGACGACATGCTGAAGAAACCGTGCCCTTACCACAACGGCTCGGTCAATCACACCCTCGAGCAGTGCGAAATGCTCAAGAAGTACTACAACCGCGTCGCGCATCGCTACGAGGACAAGAAGAAGGATGCTGGCGACAAAGGTGGAGATGACGAGTTCCCCCCGGTGGAGAACGCCTTCTTCATCTTCGGAGGACCAACGACGAACATAACCTTTCGGCAGCGCAAGCGTGAGCGCCGGGAAGTCTTCTCCGTCACCAAGGCCACGCCGTCCTACCTCGACTGGTCGAAGGACACCATTTCCTTTGGCCGCGAGGACCACCCCGACTACGTCCCGCATCCGGGACGATACCCGCTTGTTGTCAACCCCATCATCGGCAACACCCGCTTCTCCAAGGTGCACATGGATGGAGGGAGCAGCCTCAACATCATGTACACCCACACCTTGGAGCTCAAGGGGATTGGATTGAACAAGCTTCGCCCCAGCAAGTCGCCATTTCATGGCGTTACGCCGGGGAAGCGAGTCCAACCCCTCGGCCAGATCGATCTGCCGGTCTGCTTCGGCACGGCAGCCAACTTCCACAAGGAAGTACTCACCTTTGAGGTAGTGGGGTTTCGGGGATCCTATCATGCCATCCTTTGTCGTCCCTACTACGCCAAGTTCATGGCCATCCCCAACTACACCTACCTCAAGCTAAAGATGCCGGGTCCGAAGGGTGTCTTCACCGTAGACTCTTCGTTCGAGCATGCCTACGAGTGCGACGTCGAGTGCGTTGAGCACGCGGAGACTCAAGCGGAGGACGAGGCCCTCGCAGCCACCCTCGACAAAATGGCAAGCGAGGCCTTGGACTCCACGCACCGACACACGGGATGCTTCGAACCCGCCGAGGGTATCAAGAAGGTGCCCCTCGACTCGAACCGCTCCGACAACAAGGCGTTGCAGGTCAGTGCCACCCTCGACAGCAAATAGGAAGTGGTGCTCGTCGACTTTCTCCGCTCCAACGCAGACATCTTCGCGTGGAGCCCCTCGGACATGCCTGGCATATCGAGGGAGGTCGCCGAGCACTCCCTCGATATTCGACCCAGCTCCAAGCAGGTGAAGCAGCGCCTACGATGCTTCGACGAGCTCAAGCGCCGGGCGATCAGCGAGGAGCTGCAGATACTTCTGGCAGCCGGATTCATCAAAGAAGTATTCCATCTCGAGTGGCTAGCTAATCCTATATTAGTGAAGAAAAAGAATGGGAGTTGGCGGATATGCGTAGACTATACCAGTTTAAATAAAGTATGTCCGACGGTTCCCTTTCCTTTGCCACGCATTGATCAAATCGTAGATTCAACTGCGGGATGTGAACTTTTATCCTTTCTTGATGCTTACTCCGGTTACCACCAAATTAAGATGAGAGAGTCCGACCAGCTCGCGACTTCTTTTATCACACCTTTCGGCATGTACTGCTATGTCACGATGCGCTTTGGCCTCAGAAACGCCGGAGCTACATATCAGCGGTGTATGCTCCACGTTTTCGGGGACCATCTCGGGCAAAACGTAGAGGCATATGTCGACGACATCGTTGTAAAATCCACGAAGGCGGACGACCTGGTTGCCGATCTCAGGATCGCATTCGACTGCCTAAGGGCCAAAGGGGTAAAACTCAACCCCGAGAAGTGCGTGTTCGGAGTCCCTCGAGGCATGCTCTTGGGCTTCATTGTCTCCCAGCGGGGCATCGAACCCAACCCTGACAAAGTCTCGGCCATCACTCCGATGGGACCGATCCGAGACCTAAAGGGGGTACAGAGGGTCATGGGATGCCTAGCGTCCCTCAGCCGATTCATCTCGCGTCTCGGCGAGAAAGGCTTACCCCTGTATCGACTCCTGAGGAAAACCGAGCGCTTCACGTGGACCCCCGAAGCTCAAGAAGCCCTCGACAGGCTAAAGGCGTCGCTCACTCACGCCCCCATTCTCACGCCACCCGCGGATGGCGAGCCCCTCTATCTGTACGTAGCCGCGACGACCCAAGTGGTCAGCGCGGTGGTCATTGTCGAAAGACAAGAGGAGGGCCATGCTCTGCCCGTCCAACAGCTGGTGTACTACATCAGCGAGGTGTTGTCTGAAACTAAGACACGCTATCCACAGGTTCAAAAGCTGCTGTACGCGGTGGTTTTGGCATGGCGCAAGCTGCGCCACTACTTCGAGGCCCATCCCGTCACCGTAGTCTCGTCTTTTCCTTTGGGAGAGATAGTCCGCAACAGGGAAGCCGAGGGTAGAATTGCCAAATGGTCTATGGAGCTGATGGGAGAAACTCTCACCTACGCCCCCCACAAAGCAATCAAGTCCCAAATCTTGGCTGACTTCGTGGCTGAGTGGACGGACACTCAGCTACCCTCACCACAAATCCAGGCCGAATGCTGGACCATATACTTCGACGGGTCGGTGATGAAAACCGGCGCCGGTGCCGGCCTCCTTTTCATCTCACCCCTTGGAGATCACATGCGATACGTGATACGCCTGCACTTCCCTACGTCGATCAACATGGCGGAGTACGAGGCCCTCCTCAGTGGCCTCCGCATCGCCATCGAGCTCGGCGTCAAATGCGTCGATGTGCGCGGTGACTCTCAACTTGTCATCGACCAAGTGATGAAGGAGTCTAGCTGCCACGACCCGAAGATGGAGGCATACTGCAAAGCAGTGAGCCGCCTCGAGGACAAATTCGATGGCCTAGAACTCAATCATGTCCCGCGCAAGTACAACGAGGATGCCGACGAACTAGCCAAGATCGCATCGGGGCGGACCACCGTCCCCCCGAACATCTTCGCTCGCGACATCATCAAGCCCTCCGTCGAATTTAAGGATCCGGCGGAGCCAGACCCCTCGACCGCCGGGCCCTCCGGTGGGAACCCCCCGGTGGACGAGGCTGAGCCCATGGACATTGTCTTGGGGACATCCTCCGCAGACGAGGCCGAAGCAATGGAGATCGACGAGGCCCCCACTTTGCAGGATTGGCGCGTCCAGTACCTCGACTGGATGATTTGGGGGGTCCTACCCTCGGACCGCGCTCAGGCGCGGCGCCTCGCTAGGCGGGCCAAGTCCTTCATCTTAATCGACCACGAGCTGTACAAGCGCAGTCCCTCGGGCGTCTTGCGGCGATGCATCCCCACCCCCGAGGGCAAGGAGCTGATCCGTGACATCCACGCTGGCACTTGCGGTCATCACGCCGCACCTCGCACCCTCGTAGGTAACGCGTTTTGGCAAGGTTTTTACTGGCCCACCGCGGTCGCCGACGCCACCGACGTCGTGCGGACCTGCGAGGGTTGCCAGTTCTACGCTCGAAGAACACACCTCCCAGCCCATGCTCTGCAGACCATCCCCATCACATGGCCATTTGCCGTGTGGGGACTGGACCTCGTCGGTCCGCTGCAGAAGGCGCCCGGGGGCTTCACCTACGCTCCAAGTGGATCGAGGCTCGACCCATCAGCAAGATTAAATCCGAGCAAGCCGTTCTGTTCTTCACCGACATCGTCTTTAGGTTCGGGGTCCCGAACTCGATCATCACCGACAACGGCACCCAGTTCACAGGCAAGAAGTTCTTGCCGTTCTGCGACAGCTTCCACAAACGTGTGGACTGGTCGGCTGTGGCGCATCCACAGACGAACGGGCAAGTGGAGCGTGCCAATGGCATGATCCTCCAAGGACTAAAACCAAGGATCTTCAACAAGCTGAATAAGTTTTGCCGGAGGTGGCTCACAGAGTTACCCTCGATTATCTGGAGCCTGAGGACGACCCCAAGCAGAGCCACGGGCTTTACCCCGTTCTTCCTCGTCTATGGCGCCGAGGCCATACTCCCCACGGACCTAGTGTACGGGTCACCAAGGCTCAAAGCCTATCGAGAGCAGCAGAACCAGCGAGCTCGCGAAGACTCGCTGGATCAAATGGACGAGGCTCGAGACGTGGCACTCCTACACTCTGCGCGCTACCAGTAGTCTTTACGAAGATATCAAGTGCAGAGGGTCCGGTGCCAAGACCTCAACAAAGGGGACTTGGTGCTGAGGCTTCGACAAGACAGCAGGGACCGCCACAAGCTCTCACCACCATGGGAAGGCCCATACATCATCGCCGAGGTGCTCAAGCCCGGCACGTACAAGCTGGCGAACGAAAATGGCGAAGTCTTCACCAACGCTTGGAACATACAGCAGCTACGTCGCTTCTATCCTTAGAGTTCCGAGCTATGTGTACATCGTTTGTACTCGCATTTTCGATTTCTCGAAATAATAAAGAAGTACGCTTTACTTGTTTATTTTTGGGAACCTTCCGGATCCTTGAGGGCTCGGATGCGCGCGAACACTGAGGTACGCTTGGCTTTATCGGCAAAAGCCAAGCCTCCCTCGGGGGCTACTATGGGGGGAACCCCCGAACGTCCCCGAAAATCCCTAACATTTTTTCGAAAAGTTTCCATCCCGTCTCTAAGCTTATCGTACACTTGGAAAAAACAGACGCGAGGCGTAAGCAACTACGTGTAACACCCCGGTGTTAATTTCGATGCTAATCGGGTGCTTAAACCGCTAATTACGGACTTAAGCTCATCGTTAGCGTTAATCGAGTTCGTGCGGTAAATATCGTTTTAGCAGTATTCGATCGAGTTTTTGTCGCTGATCCGAGCTTCAAATCAAGTTGTGCCCAAAAACAAAGTTGTAGATCATCTTGTCCTCTACAACTTCTATTTTGGTCAAATTTCGGGTTTCAATGTGAAAATTTGAGTTTTGGGCGGTCAAACTTTGATCAATTTCAATTCAAACGAATTAAACCCGGTTACTGTGCTCTCCAGTGAACCGTACGCGCGCCCATGCCGTGAACCGCGTCGTCGCCGGCGACGCCACGCGTCGGCCGTCGACGATCCTCGCTCTCCGCGCGGGCGCATTCTATCCCTTCTCGAGGCCACGTTGCCCTTATCCAGTCCCGGTTCCGTCTCCGTTTTCCCCACCCCATCGTCTTCTTCCTTGGGCTCACGCCGAGCAAGCCGACCAGAGCTCGCTGCCGGAGCTGCCCCGGCCAGACCTCACTGCCCCGCCTCGTTTCCTTGCGCTCAGTGCCGCGCGAGCTCGCCCCGAACCTCCTCCATCCATCCACGAGCGCGGCCGTGCCGTATCCCGACCGAATCGAGCCCGCGACCGCCGGCCACCATTGACAACCCCGTCGAGCTCCGCCCCCTCTCGTCGAGTTCCACTTTCCGGCCTCCCTTCGCTCAAATCGAGTCGCCGGTGAGCTTCTCCGCGCGCCCCTCTCCCTTCCCAACCCTATCCCCGCTCGATTCCGCGGCCGCCGGCGCTGGACCACCGCCGCGCCACCGTGGTCGCCATGGCGCCGCCGCTGCGCCCGCTGCGGGCTGCCTCCGCGCGGGTCCCAGCCGCGCGGCCGTGCGCCCCCGCTCCGCTGGACCCTACTGGCCGCGACGCGCCCCGCCCCTTCGCCGGTCAGCGCCGCCACCGGCGAGAACGCCGCCGCCGCAGCAAGCCGCCGCCGCCCCGCGTGCTTCCCGCCCCGCCTCGCATGCGCCCTGGCCGCCCCCCCCCCTCTCTCGCGCCCTACTCGGCCGCGGGCCCCGCGCTGGCTCCGCGCGCGAGCCGCTGCGCTGCCCCGCTGGCCGGCCCATGGCCGCCGCGCGCGCGCAGCCGCGCCGCCGGCGTGAGCGGCCGGGCAAAACAGAGGAGCCGCCCGTCCCCTCTCTCTGTTCCACCGCCAAGTGGGGCCCACGGCTCCAGATTTGTTTTTCTTTTTGTTGTTTTCAGCTGAAAAGTTTGATAATTTCTACAAAAATGCAGAAAAATCCTAAAAATACAAACTAAAGTTTGTTAGGTTTCTAAAATCAAGGTCTTCAGATGAAAAATATTTGTGCAGGTGAAATGTCACCTTTGCCCCTGCTTAAATTGTGTTTTGTGTTTAAACTAGTTTATTTGCTATCGGTTGTTTTGTTTGTCTAAAAATCATGAAATTTATGCAGTGGCCTAATATTTGTATGTGTAATCCTCTATAAAAATTTCAGGTGTGGGTGCTGTGCACTTTTGTGTAAGTTTAATTGTGTTTAGTTTAACTGGCTAGGGTTAAAGTAAATGCTTCCCATCGTCGATAAATGTTGGAGATTTTATGTGGCATGCTTTACCAAAATCATTGTTATTCTGATAATCCTTGTGGCTTGATCATACCTGCAGGTTAGTCTTGCTTTTAATTTGATCCTAGCTAGGCTCTTTTCTTTATAGTTGTTGTATTTAATTCTTTCATGCATGCATGTGTTTTGCAACAAAACAAATCCCTAGTTAAGTTGATCCATGTTGTTCTAGGGTGGTATTTAAATCTTTCGAAGCGAGTTTAGTAACTTTTGCTTGATAGGAAACACTTCAGGCTAAAAGACATTTGAACCAGGAACCCGTCTCAGCGCTGAACCATCTCTTTTGAACCATAGTTAGGGCTGTGTTTTATCCATGCTTTCTTGTATGTTTACTGCATTGCGTTGCATCATTTCATGAGTTTCATGCATGGCATATTTTATTCGTGTAGACGCTGAAACCGACGTCGTCTACAAGCTGGTTGCCGGGCCGGTCCAGGAGCCTTTCGCAGGAAAACCGCAGCCAGGAGAAGTCGTTAATCAAGCTCCCGGAGAAACCACTAACCCTGCTGACCTGCAAGGCAAGCCCCGGAGCATAACCATAATTTAAAGTATTCATCGTTTATTTAAGTATTGTGCATATATGTTCTAGGAGTTGAATGGAACCATAGTATGCATGTGCCCTAGGTACCGTGGGCCTATACTAGTATGCAGGTGTCGATAGAAATGCTTTGCTAAATAGGATTTCGGTAGAAGTCGAGTGATTGCTGTCACTCGCGAGTTTAGGATATTGATTCCTTAGTTTTGGCTTGAAATGAATTGTGGAGTAAAGAGAAATGGAGACCGGGCGGAAATGAGTTGGTTTTGGTATGGAATGGATGGAAAGTTAGCTCCGCCTGTGTCGATTGAGGACCGTTCCGTTGTTGGCAGTGCTGATCGAGGATTGAACAGTACTAACCACATACCGGAAGTAGGAGGTAGTCGAAACCGGTAAGCTGTGTACCACCTTACAGCGGTGATTTGAATTCCGCCATGCTACGCTGGGCGTGGGAGTTGGTGGGTGTTGGATAGGATGCCGCCTCCGGGTTCTCCGGGAGTTCACTGCGAGGGGCCCATCACCTGGGTTTTAGCAGGCGTAGTTCAGATGCTGTGGTAATGTGGAAACAGTTGACGCGAGTGGCCCGACGGGGCTTACATGTGTCGTGTGAGTTAGGTCCACCTTGCAAGGTTAAATCGGATCGATTCGCCGTGACTCGCGGTTATGAGAGCCTTGATCTCTTTGTCACATCGTAGTAAGAAAGTGGAATGGAAACGGAATGGAAAAGACTGGTTTGGAGTTACTAAAAGATAATCTGTTCCACCATGTGTGTTTTAGATGAATAGGCGAACTTAGTAATACTTGATATACTAAATGGGGCTAAAATATTGAAAGTGAGGATTCACTTCTAGCAGCTTTTCAGCAAAAACACTCCAGAGCCAAAAAGCTTTGCATGTCTAGGTAATGGGCTAAGTATACCCAGAGTCGGGTAAGCCTTGCTGAGTATTAGTATACTCAGGGTTGTTGTTGTAACCCTTCTGAGCAGGTTGTGTCCCTGCGGACTTCGAGGAGATCTGTGCGTCCTGGATTGGACAGCCGCTTCCTCCAGGTTGGACCGTCGAGTGGGCCCCGTCTTCCCCGTGAAGATTGGGCAGGTTGGCGTCACATCGATGGGCAGGATGTGGAGCTCACCTTTTATCGTCGTCGTAGCTATCGTATTGTATTTCGAACTCAGTTTTAAACTTCCGCTGTGCGTTTGAACTCTGTTGTTTGTATTTAAGACTTTTATGTAAAACTGGTGTTGTAAATTAATTTGAAGATTTCTGTATGCTGGTAACACCTGTGCTCGTCTTCGTACGGGTCTAAGTGCAATTGTGATCCTGGAGTACAGTAGTTTAATCAGGATTTTACCCGACAGCCTGTCAGGTTACACCGTTTTAAGTGCACAGTAACTTGATTAAGTATTAAGATGATGGTTAGTGCATTTAAGCCGGTTTAATTTGGACGGTGCTGCTACAGCTGGCATCAGAGCTCTAAATTGCACTGGGGTGATTACCTTGCAACGATTTTGGGTTTTTCGAAAAGTTGACGCTAGATGCGCTAAGGAATAGAATAGATAGTTCGTATGCCCTAATTATGTTTTATAAGTTAGGTGGCAACTAAGTATCTATTTTATTCCAGCACTTCCAGCTTTTACTTTTTGTTAAACCTTATTTCGGTAACGACGCACCTACGCTGAGGTAAGCAAGGTAAGCATTCTGGTAGTCCTTAGAATAGCCCACGTGTTTCATACGTGCGCGGGTCCCGTATGTTGAGCATACGAGGAGGTGATAAGGCTCGATTCAAACGAGCCTGTTGCTATCTGCCGCCTGATATGGAGTGCGGATTTCATGTCGTGTGATTATGATCACGGCCATTTCGTAAGGCAATGTTACGAGATGTAAACCTGTTATGCGGTTGGCCATGACCGTGACCCTTGGGACACGTCTACCCTTGGATGTCCTGTAAGGCGAGTGTACGGGAAGTGAATACGTTGTTATGACGTATGCAGCGCTGCCCATTCAGCGTCGAACGTCTGGGTGCCATCTCTATAGTGGACGGTAATGTATGGGTGAATATGTGGGAAACTGCATATGCGTTACCCATGTGGCGTAGGACACATGGGGGCCGTTCGTGTGTGCTGGCACGAAGGGTCCAGAAATGGATAATTATATCTCTCCTGTTGTCTTGGTTTGTCTGCAGGAACACTAATTTCGTTAAACGCGTTATGAAATCCTTGATCGTAGGAACGACTAGTATATATAGGGAGAGTACGTAATTGTGCCACCGATTGTTCTCGTATACCATATTTTGGTACTTGCTTGGGTGAGAAACGATAGAACGTGCATGCATCTTGGCATAATCTTGAGTTTGATTGATTGTCATGCCTGTCGCGTCGTTTGCTAAAATGTGATGCTTTTACCTAAACGTTCACCTAGAATTTGTGTTGTTAGTAGTGAGACCTATACAATCTGCTAGTCTGACCCTGGTTGAGAAGATCTTTCTCAGCGGCTTTGGATCATGTGAGAACCTTTCCAGTAGATCTTAGCTTGTCATTCAAGTCAACCTCTTGATTCATGTCTTGGACCAATTCCAACAAAACCACTATTACTTTTCATGGCAAAGCCTTGAATTTGCCAACAACGTCTTTCAATCCATCGTTCAATGATCGGCCTATCATTGATTTCGTAATCTATATTGTTGGCTATTTTGATTCTAACACCGGAACTTTGTACATTCCATTCTTGCTCAGTAGTTTTGGATAAATTTAAAAAAAAAGTTTATGACAAAATAACTTTTTGAATACAGTCATTGCAACAATCATGCATCACGTCATTGGTCAGTGCATGGTGTTGCATCATCGTCGAGAATCCATAGATTGACTAACGGGAATGCATTCGAGTGTAACATCGTGGGTTGTCTTGGATTCCCTCTAACCTATCTTGACTCTTCTGGCCTGTTGGGTTGCTACTCTTGTTTTCTCTTGTGGTGGTGTTTAGTTGCATGACCCTGATGCCGCGACGGAACCTAGGGCCTCATGTGTGTTGCAGCCACCTGATGGAGCCACTAGGAGCGCGCTGGTGTCTCGGTATATGTGACATACCTCACCTCAATCCATTCTTATGCAACCCTTACTAGTGTCCTAACTTCTAATACTTACTCAAGGGTATGGGGTTAACGCGAGTTTAGTCACGAGGGAACAGTCATAAGACGCGTGTTGCATTGTGTGCATCGCAAACTCACGTGTGTATGCATCATATTTTATGCATCTCATACATGCATATATCAAGAGCATCATCATTTTTGCATCATGGTGTATGCATCATTGGGCCAGCATCATGGCAAATGCATCGTGTCATATGCACCATTTCATCCATCTTTTTATTGCACTGGCATTGCAATCATCCATCTCTAGGGTGCATCATTATCATGGCTATCGAGCATTTGCACTCTGAGTTGGAATATATTTTGTCATTATTCCTTGATTGCATCGGCATAAATGGGCATGTTTTGCAACTAGTATCGTGCAACTCATTCAAATAATACAATTCTGAGAAAGGATGTTCCGAAATTTCCATTTAAACCCATCTTCCGTGCTATCCTCACTTGTTCTCCCAAGCCTTGTGCTGAATCTCACCGACATCCGCTTTCTTCATGTCATGATCTCAGCATTGTGAGAACTGACCATCTTGTCTCATCATCATTCCTTGTTCGGTTTAACTTTTCTTTTAAGATCTGAAAACCTTATTTTGACTCAGTTATCCTATCTAGCTGAAGAACCGTGTACGAAACGAGTTTGATGCTTTCTTAAAAACGATCATCGTCATCAGGAGGCGTCCCTGGCTGCATGCAAGGAGGAAGTTCCTTTCGCTTTAGTGGCAAAATCCTAGAGCTGGAATGCGTTCGTAATCTTTGGAGTTCCATAAATGACCCTGATCAAGGTTTGGAGCTAGAAATCTTAAACGCAGTGCTAGTTACGGTTGTTTGTGTTGTAAAAATCCAGGATCTAAGCGTCCTGTAGACATTTTCGTTGACACGCTTACCCTGGCCAAGTTTCACCAAGTGCTTGTCTATGTCTGTGGTCTGCTCATGTGCCTGATGGTCAAAAGCCATACCTACAATCATGGTGGAACCTCTCTGTCGCTTATTCTAAAGATGATCTTATGCAATGCTAATCTCCTTTTCTCCTTTAGCGTCAAAATCGTTCCGTTGTAAATCACGTCATTGCTTTATCAGGTAAGTCTCTGGAAGGTACATCAGTTCTGTTCTAGGTGTCTGCTAGTTTCGTTTACAGATCTCGTAGGTTCCTGAATGGTTAGCGGACTTGATCTCATGTTACTGTCCAACCGGACCGAATCCCCTGTTGATCGGTAATCAGGTAATCTCATCGGTGGACGGAAGCTGTATGTGAAGCTTAAGCAAGAATCTTATTTCCAGCAATCTGTGGCAGCTAATCCCTGTTGCTCTCATGTTATGCCCCGTTTTTGGATCGCCTCCTTGCTATCCCTCCGTCTCGTAATGCTTATACATGCACGATCTATATGTGCTACAAGAGATTCTCGTTGGAAGTATGCCTGACGGCGCCGCAATGAAACCAAGAGCCTACTCTGAGCAATCAACACATGCTTGTACTACTCGACACACGCTGGTGCGGAGATTGCTGATTATGATCCCTTATACCACTGTGTCGATGTGATATCTCCTCATGGGCATTTCCCGCATCTATCGTTCGCCGTTTTGCCTAGAAATCTCTATACCGGACCTAAATTTAGTGAGTCTTTCTTCCGAAGTTACCAAGGGGATTGATCTTTCAAAGAACTGCTAATGGACGAAAATGCTAGAAGACTACAAGATGTGGTAGACAAAGGACCTTGGTTAATTTACCAAGATGATCAACTAGCTGGAGCTAAGGTATTCTCAAAAATAGATCTACGATCTGGTTATCATGAAATCAAAATCGGACCGGTGGATATACCAAAAACAGCATTCTCCACTCGTTATGGTCTTTATGAGTATTTGGTCGTGTCCTTTGGATTAACCAATCCTCCAGCCTACTTCATGTATCTCATGAATTCGGTGTTCATGTCAAAGCTGGATAAATTCGTCGTGGTATTCATTGATGATATCTTAATCCATTCCAAGACAGAAGAAGAACATGATCAGCATCTTCATATAGTACTCCAGCGTCTTAGGGAACATCAGCTATATGCTGAACTCAGCAAAGTGCGAATTTTGGCTAGAGGAAATTTCTTTCACCATAGTAGGAAATTCTGGTTTTGGACTGCATGTGTAATCTTGAGTTCCCTAAACGACCTTGCTTAGTTGGGCTAGAAACTTGCGTATGCCATGTTGTGTATAGCTATTTATGTGTATGAGGTTTGTGTGGGTCCTCCCGAAATAGAAGTTGTCCTACTGCTAAAGATGTCTCCACTTCATTCTGTTTCTCAGGTGAATAATGGAGTATACAGTGGGAAGTAGTAGAAAGGAACCTGGTCAGGGGCACATCAACCTTCTACCTTCCGACGTCGTGATAACTAAAGCACCAATGAGGCAATTTGAGCCTTGCCACTGTTGCAAGATGTACGACCGCCCTTGTCTACGAAGCAGCTCCACAGAAAAGAAAAGTGAGCATAGCGAAGTACTTGAAGAATATACTAACCCCAGACCGGAAATAAGTTGGAAGCAAGAAAAGACGCAGAATGTTTATTCGGACTCCTTAATGCCACCATCGCAATTTCCGATGGGATTTAAAGATCACCAGGTAGATTGTCGGACTCCCAAGCTCGGTGCAGGAAGCATAGACTTGAGTGGATGGGAAATTACATGCACAGAATTCCGTCCACGTGGTAGGAGGCAAGCTAGCCGTACCACTGATGTCGACCCAGCCATAAGAGCAAGAACTCGTTCACCTGTTCGGAGATCAATGAGGTCAAAGAAGAAATGTCGTTGCACCGGGTGTCAACCTTGTTTCAAGTGTGGCGAATACGGCCATTTTATCAGAGATTGCCGTTCATCTACTTGGAAAGATCCACCGAATTCGGCTAGTACCTCTAATAATCTAAACTGGACAAGGATACAATCCGATGTTCGTAGGTCGGGAGGTGACTCAAGACATCTACTTCGGATGTTAGCTGCACAGTACGAACCACCTACCCAAGGTCAGAGGTCAAATAAGCAATGCGATAGAAACAAGTCCGGCACTTGGTACCATCGGGAAGAGATAGTTCATGCTGAATGCGCTACCCCCAAGAAAGTTTCCGAAGGTAAGACAGTTGAGGAAGGTAATTTTTGGATAGTGCTAATATTCTGAGTTAACGAACATCTTCTCTCCTTATCGGTCACTTACGCGTGTGAATCTCGGGACGAGATTCCTTTAAGGGGGGAAGGCTGTAACACCCCGGTGTTAATTTCGATGCTAATCGGGTGCTTAAACCGCTAATTACGGACTTAAGCTCATCGTTAGCGTTAATCGAGTTCGTGCGGTAAATATCGTTTTAGCAGTATTCGATCGAGTTTTTGTCTCTGATCCGAGCTTCAAATCAAGTTGTGCCCAAAAACAAAGTTGTAGATCATCTTGTCCTCTACAACTTCTATTTTGGTCAAATTTCGGGTTTCAATGTGAAAATTTGAGTTTTGGGCGGTCAAACTTTGATCAATTTCAATTCAAACGAATTAAACCCGGTTACTGTGCTCTCCAGTGAACCGTACGCGCGCCCATGCCGTGAACCGCGTCGTCGCCGGCGACGCCACGCGTCGGCCGTCGACGATCCTCGCTCTCCGCGCGGGCGCATTCTATCCCTTCTCGAGGCCACGTTGCCCTTATCCAGTCCCGGTTCCGTCTCCGTTTTCCCCACCCCATCGTCTTCTTCCTTGGGCTCACGCCGAGCAAGCCGAGCAGAGCTCGCTGCCGGAGCTGCCCCGGCCAGACCTCACTGCCCCGCCTCGTTTCCTTGCGCTCAGTGCCGCGCGAGCTCGCCCCGAACCTCCTCCATCCATCCACGAGCGCGGCCGTGCCGTATCCCGACCGAATCGAGCCCGCGACCGCCGGCCACCATTGACAACCCCGTCGAGCTCCGCCCCCTCTCGTCGAGTTCCACTTTCCGGCCTCCCTTCGCTCAAATCGAGTCGCCGGTGAGCTTCTCCGCGCGCCCCTCTCCCTTCCCAACCCTATCCCCGCTCGATTCCGCGGCCGCCGGCGCTGGACCACCGCCGCGCCACCGTGGTCGCCATGGCGCCGCCGCTGCGCCCGCTGCGGGCTGCCTCCGCGCGGGTCCCAGCCGCGCGGCCGTGCGCCCCCGCTCCGCCGGACCCTACTGGCCGCGACGCGCCCCGCCCCTTCGCCGGTCAGCGCCGCCACCGGCGAGAACGCCGCCGCCGCAGCATGCCGCCGCCGCCCCGCGTGCTTCCCGCCCCGCCTCGCATGCGCCCTGGCCGCCCCCCCCCCCTCTCTCGCGCCCTGCTCGGCCGCGGGCCCCGCGCTGGCTCCGCGCGCGAGCCGCTGCGCTGCCCCGCTGGCCGGCCCATGGCCGCCGCGCGCGCGCAGCCGCGCCGCCGGCGTGAGCGGCCGGGCAAAACAGAGGAGCCGCCCGTCCCCTCTCTCTGTTCCACCGCCAAGTGGGGCCCACGGCTCCAGATTTGTTTTTCTTTTTGTTGTTTTCAGCTGAAAAGTTTGATAATTTCTACAAAAATGCAGAAAAATCCTAAAAATACAAACTAAAGTTTGTTAGGTTTCTAAAATCAAGGTCTTCAGATGAAAAATATTTGTGCAGGTGAAATGTCACCTTTGCCCCTGCTTAAATTGTGTTTTGTGTTTAAACTAGTTTATTTGCTATCGGTTGTTTTGTTTGTCTAAAAATCATGAAATTTATGCAGTGGCCTAATATTTGTATGTGTAATCCTCTATAAAAATTTCAGGTGTGGGTGCTGTGCACTTTTGTGTAAGTTTAATTGTGTTTAGTTTAACTGGCTAGGGTTAAAGTAAATGCTTCCCATCGTCGATAAATGTTGGAGATTTTATGTGGCATGCTTTACCAAAATCATTGTTATTCTGATAATCCTTGTGGCTTGATCATACCTGCAGGTTAGTCTTGCTTTTAATTTGATCCTAGCTAGGCTCTTTTCTTTATAGTTGTTGTATTTAATTCTTTCATGCATGCATGTGTTTTGCAACAAAACAAATCCCTAGTTAAGTTGATCCATGTTGTTCTAGGGTGGTATTTAAATCTTTCGAAGCGAGTTTAGTAACTTTTGCTTGATAGGAAACACTTCAGGCTAAAAGACATTTGAACCAGGAACCCGTCTCAGCGCTGAACCATCTCTTTTGAACCATAGTTAGGGCTGTGTTTTATCCATGCTTTCTTGTATGTTTACTGCATTGCGTTGCATCATTTCATGAGTTTCATGCATGGCATATTTTATTCGTGTAGACGCTGAAACCGACGTCGTCTACAAGCTGGTTGCCGGGCCGGTCCAGGAGCCTTTCGCAGGAAAACCGCAGCCAGGAGAAGTCGTTAATCAAGCTCCCGGAGAAACCACTAACCCTGCTGACCTGCAAGGCAAGCCCCGGAGCATAACCATAATTTAAAGTATTCATCGTTTATTTAAGTATTGTGCATATATGTTCTAGGAGTTGAATGGAACCATAGTATGCATGTGCCCTAGGTACCGTGGGCCTATACTAGTATGCAGGTGTCGATAGAAATGCTTTGCTAAATAGGATTTCGGTAGAAGTCGAGTGATTGCTGTCACTCGCGAGTTTAGGATCTTGATTCCTTAGTTTTGGCTTGAAATGAATTGTGGAGTAAAGAGAAATGGAGACCGGGCGGAAATGAGTTGGTTTTGGTATGGAATGGATGGAAAGTTAGCTCCGCCTGTGTCGATTGAGGACCGTTCCGTTGTTGGCAGTGCTGATCGAGGATTGAACAGTACTAACCACATACCGGAAGTAGGAGGTAGTCGAAACCGGTAAGCTGTGTACCACCTTACAGCGGTGATTTGAATTCCGCCATGCTACGCTGGGCGTGGGAGTTGGTGGGTGTTGGATAGGATGCCGCCTCCGGGTTCTCCGGGAGTTCACTGCGAGGGGCCCATCACCTGGGTTTTAGCAGGCGTAGTTCAGATGCTGTGGTAATGTGGAAACAGTTGACGCGAGTGGCCCGACGGGGCTTACATGTGTCGTGTGAGTTAGGTCCACCTTGCAAGGTTAAATCGGATCGATTCGCCGTGACTCGCGGTTATGAGAGCCTTGATCTCTTTGTCACATCGTAGTAAGAAAGTGGAATGGAAACGGAATGGAAAAGACTGGTTTGGAGTTACTAAAAGATAATCTGTTCCACCATGTGTGTTTTAGATGAATAGGCGAACTTAGTAATACTTGATATACTAAATGGGGCTAAAATATTGAAAGTGAGGATTCACTTCTAGCAGCTTTTCAGCAAAAACACTCCAGAGCCAAAAAGCTTTGCATGTCTAGGTAATGGGCTAAGTATACCCAGAGTCGGGTAAGCCTTGCTGAGTATTAGTATACTCAGGGTTGTTGTTGTAACCCTTCTGAGCAGGTTGTGTCCCTGCGGACTTCGAGGAGATCTGTGCGTCCTGGATTGGACAGCCGCTTCCTCCAGGTTGGACCGTCGAGTGGGCCCCGTCTTCCCCGTGAAGATTGGGCAGGTTGGCGTCACATCGATGGGCAGGATGTGGAGCTCACCTTTTATCGTCGTCGTAGCTATCGTATTGTATTTCGAACTCAGTTTTAAACTTCCGCTGTGCGTTTGAACTCTGTTGTTTGTATTTAAGACTTTTATGTAAAACTGGTGTTGTAAATTAATTTGAAGATTTCTGTATGCTGGTAACACCTGTGCTCGTCTTCGTACGGGTCTAAGTGCAATTGTGATCCTGGAGTACAGTAGTTTAATCAGGATTTTACCCGACAGCCTGTCAGGTTACACCGTTTTAAGTGCACAGTAACTTGATTAAGTATTAAGATGATGGTTAGTGCATTTAAGCCGGTTTAATTTGGACGGTGCTGCTACACTACGGTACGGGGCCGGCCGAGTCGTGGGGCCGCCTACGCCTCTGGGACATGGCACCCCATCACCACCCCACGCCTACGTCGCTTATGAACGCGAAATTCCTCACGGAAGTTTATCTAAGTCGCATACGAGAACACGAAAGCAAAGTAAAGAAAATGAAGGCTCGAATACACAAGGCCTCGATGGGCCACACTGTCGATTTTAACGATAATGAATTTCTTATATTCATAAATACAAAGTGTGATTACAACAAATACTAATTCATTACATGGGCTTCAAGGCCCAGTCTATCTACAGGTTAACATCCCCCCTCTGTGGATCTGCAACAGCATCGAACTCGGCTATCGGAGGGATGTCAGCTTCGAGCTTCTCGGCTAAGGCAGTGGCGAATTCCTCGGCGGCTGCGTCGCCGTCGTCCATGATAGCCGACACAGCGTCCGCATCGGCGTCGCTGGGAACGACGTACCCCGACGACACCTTCTGGAGATCCATGATGTAATGCGTTGAGGCTACTGTGAGGGCTCGCAGGACACCGAGGCGGAAGGTGCTCTTGGCATGCTCAGCGATCCGGCCACCTAACGCTCGCAGGCGGCTGATCACCGAGCTACCAGAGACGGCGCCCACCCCCTCGAGCTCCTGGCACACGCTCACGGCGGTTCGCTCCAGGTCAGCGTACTCCGCCTGCACCGCCATGAGCGCAGTGTTGACCGCCTCCTTCGCCGCAGTCTCGTCTGCCACTTGCTGCCTTAGCTCTGATCAAAGAAACGAAGATAAGCTACGAAAAACTAGAATCCAACAACATCGAAATTTCGAGCACTCAAATGCGATGTTCTTCCGTGCCTCCTCTCGCTGGACCCGGGCGACCTCCTCAAGGGAAGACAAGGAGTTCTCCTTCTCCTTGAGGGCGACCTCCGCATTTCGAAGTGCCACCTCCTTCTCCTCGAGGGCCTTGCCCTTCTCCTCGAGGGTCCCGGTGAGCGTGGCGACGGTTTCCTTCTCGCGCTGGAGCTCGGCCTCCTTGCCTTAGAGCTCAGTCTCCTTACGCTGGAGCTCGGCTTCCCTCTGCTCGAGAGCCGTCCTAGTGAGCTGCAGCTCAGCGGTTTGCACCTCGGCTTCCTGAGCCTTCTGCTCTGCTGCAGCTCTCTGGACGTCGCGCTCACCGGCGGTCCGCGCCAACTCCTCCTCCAGCGCCTGCCGACGCGCCTCCAGATACATCATCTTCGTGTTGGCGTCGACACTCTGGAGCACCAGGCCAGCGTTGTGCTGCCCAAGCCAGCGTACCTGGGAGTACAAATGGGTCATCTCAGTGCTTTTCTTGTGCGAGATGTCCCTCAGCCGCTGCAAGAGGAAAGGCCTGGGTAAAACAAATAAAATCAGGGCCAAAATACGAATGATTCTCGGGGAGGAGCCGCTTACCTGGCTGATCTGGTAATCTGTCGTCCGATGGAGCTCCAGGGCACGATCGAGGTGGTTCTGAATCTGAGAACCTACCTCGATCTGTGCCTGCCAGACGGCCTCCTCCTCTCGCTCATCGCGGAGAAACTCCGGGGGGGGCACAGACTGGATGATTGCCCTGTGCTGGGGCCCTCGAATGTCCCCTCGTCGAGCACCTCCGCGCAGGCCGATGCAAACTCAGCGATCGTGTCGGCGGCGCTCGCCGCAGTAGCAGGGTCGATGTATCTCGAATCCCCGTATTCCTCGCTGCTGTCCGGCAGCTGCACCACCGGGATCACGCTGTCCATCGCTGCCTGCGCCATCATTGCCGTAACGACACCCTCGTCCTGGGCCTCTGCGTGCACCGAGACATGGGCTCCCTCCACCACCGGCGCCCTCGGCGCCGACTCCTCTGCGACTCCCTCGACCCCAGCCCTCGGGGGCTCGGGGACGAGGGTCTCCACCCCCGTCTGGCTGGGGGGTCGCTCCTGCGCATCCCCACCAGCTCCCTCCTCTGCGACCGGCTGGGCGGCGCTATCCGCGCCGCTCCGACTGACCTCGGCTTCGACGTCGGCCGGGCGGCGTCATATGCGCCGCCCCGGCCGGCCTCCCCCATGGCGTCAGCCGGAGTGGCTGCTCCCATGCCACTCTGGCAGGCATCGCCCCCGTTCCCCGGCGTTCGAGCCTGTTGGGCCGCCTGGGCCCCGCGAGCCATCGCCTCCTGCAGCTTCGCGGCCTCCGCCACGATATCCACAACGAGCGGGGGCTGCGACGCCGAGTGTGGCATGGCGCGTGCCCCGGTCTTGAGGGCTTTGGTCGGCACGAGCAGAGCTGCGTCCTTGGCAATGGCCCCGGACCTGGAAATCGGGGAAGGAAAGGACTGGGGGATCGATCAAATGAATACAACGAACAAAACCAAAAATACTTACCCGGACCGGGCACTCATGCTGCGTTTGCCCGTGCTGCTCCTTCGGGCCCGCGGCACACCGACGCCCCTCGACGACTGATCCGAGGGTGTCGCCCTCGGAGCAGGCTGAGGCCTCGAGGCCGTCTGCGCGGACGTCTCTGCGCTCGCCGCGGACCCGTCGCCGCCCGTTGATATCGCGGGCACGGGGATCCCCTCACCCGTCGCTGGCAAGGGTGACCCCCGCTCCGCCGCGGGCGCAGACGATCCTCCACCCACTGCCGGCATGGGTGACCCTCGACCCGCCGCCGGCGTGGGCGACCTTCGCTCCGTCGCCATGAGGGGCGGGTCCGCCAACGACCCTGGTGCGGGCCTCGCCTCATGCGGTGTCGCTGGCGCGTCCTCGTCGCCAGCCTCTTGATATACCGGTGGGGAATCCGCGCCTGTTGCAGCCTCGACATCACCGGGGAGGTTGGCCTCGGCATCCGAGGTGTCCTCCTCCTCGTCCGTGGACTCGGGCGTGGCGGGCCGCGGTTTCCCCTCCGCGCGAGCGATTTTGCACACCCTATCGTGCTTCGCTTTCCTCTTCCTCTTCCTCTCAATGGCAGCTTCCGCCGCTTCCTTCCGCTTCTTCACCACCTCCGCGTGAAGGCGGTTGACCTCACGTTCCTCCGGGATCGGAGGCCTCGAGCGGTGGCACCTGCGGCTCCCCTCCTGCAAGACGCAATCAAATCGGAGTCAGGAAGCAGGAAGGGGAAAGGAATAACACGAATCGACAACGGATCGAAACCGAGACTTACCAATGAAAGGAACCCCGGCTCGGGGCGCATCTTGATCTCCCAGAGATCGGTTGCGTCGTTGGAGAACTCCGCCACCGCATTCCTTGCCCTCCGGGCAGCGATGCCTCGAGGGAGCAGTACCATCGACGTCCTCGACCCCGAGGCCGGGACCCCTGGGGTGAGGCCGAAGATCGGCAGGCTTCTCTCCGTCAGAGGAATCACCCTCTGCCAGTGGAAGTTTGCGATGACGGCAGCCGCCGTCAAACCCTTCCTCACCAGGTGCACCAGCGCCTCGGTGAGGACCTCGAGCCTGGCTTGGTGCACTGGTGGCGACACCCCCAGTCCCACTTGGCAGGTCTCTACCGAAGCACCTTGTTGGTGAAGGCCGGGAGCTTGTTGCCGAAGTTGCGCAGGTAGAACCACCCATGAGTCCACCCGGTGTTGTTGGTGGTCATCTTGTTCGGGATGTAGAGATTCTTCCGGCTCGGACGCAGATGGAGCATCAGGCCTCCGGCGCGCGCGAACCGCTTTGGCTGCCCCCGCACGTTCTCGACGAAGAGATCGCCACGGAAGAGGTGGATCCACATATCCCAGTGGGCCTGGATCCCCAAGTATTCCTCGTAGACGGCGACGAAGACCACCGCCTGCGAGATAGAATTGGGGCCAAAGTTGTGCAGCTCTGCTCCATAGTGCTCGCACAACGCCCGCATGAACCTGCTGACGGGGACGCCGAATCCCCGCTCGTGCAGACGCACGAGGCTCACGACGTAGCCCTCGGGGAGGTTTGGCTCGGTCTCCTCCGGCCGCGTTGCAATCCACGCCGGCCGCTCCGGGCTGATGTTCATTGGTAGCAGCCGGTCGGCCGCCATCTGCTCCAGAACCGCCTCCGTGGCGGTGGACTTCCCCCACGGCACCGGCTCCCGGATATCCGACATGGCTTTGAACTACGGGGAGGTGTGGGAAGACGAGCTTTGTGGCGCCAAAGGTACGCTCTCGCTCTTGGCTGTGGGCTCAGGATGCAGGGGAGGTGAAGAAGGCAAGGGAGATGAAGGCAAATGGCAGGTGAGCCCAAACAGTCCCCCCTCTCTCGCTTTTATTTCACTACGGCGCTCGGATACGCCGCCACGGCCCGAATCCGCCACATTCAATGCGGTAGATTTTGTCGTCGCTGACGGATGGGTCCCACGACCGCGGAGTCTCCCACGCGCGCACTCGGCAATAATTACGGCGCGGTAATCCACGGGCGCGGCGCGACTGTTGCGCTGTTCCATCCGTCAGCCGCCGCCCACGCCGCTTCGTCTACCCGAGGTAGCCGCCTGAAAAGGCGCGCCCGCACCGCACCGCACCGCACGAATTGGGCCACGTCGCCCACGACCAGCTTAAGACCCGCACACACGACCGGCGACTCCGCGCCATTTGCGAACCGTGACGGAATATTCCCTTCGGGGGCACTTCACCCTCGAGGGAACCTTATTCCGAGGCCTTACTGATCAGGGGTTCGAAGTCTGGCCCGTCGAGGGTTCGACAGGCACCCCAGATCGCCAGAGTCAGGGACTGCATGGACGTGCCGTACAAGTTACCCTCGAACGCGGAGTTCGAGACGTCCTACGTAGTATTTAAGGCCAGTCGAGGGTGCCTAGCAGGGGGGTCCCATCGAGGGAGAGCATCGAGCCCTCGGACCCTATCGAACGTGTCCGAGCCCTGTCTAGCGAACCTTCGCGAGCGCTTTATGTGATGTGTCCACGGACCACGAGCCGACCCTTATCGAACGGGGCACGGACGTCCACTTGAACCACCCGATAACAGCTCACCGAAGCAGCCATAGCTCGCGGCCCGGGTATGGGTAGCATGGTGCGCTTCACCCCTCCTCCCTGCGAAAGGGCGACGACGGCCGTAACCAAAGTCGAGGTTTCCCTGAACGCCTTTACGTAGGCCGGGGCTCGGGGGCTCCTCGCACACTGCGGCTCATGCCGCGCCCTCGAATGGGTCGACGATCGTCAATTGTGAAGTTCTGTGTGTCTAATCAAACTCCCACTCTTAACGCACGCCTGCTAGGCGGAGACGGCGCCGGCGGTGCGGCAGGTCCGGCAGCGGCGGCCCGGGAGCTTCACGCGGCAGCTGCAGCACGCCAGGTGCCCCGCCGTGCACTGCGAGCCAACAGGAGATGGCGACCATGAATCATCAGGAATCGAAATTATGCGTGCAGATTGCGGAGATGGGGGGAAGCGAAGCTTGCACGCAGAGATCATGAGCCCGACCTGGTAGATGGGAGGCGTTAGCGAGCAGGCGCACAACGAGCAGTAGAGCTTGGCCTTGTCCACCCGAACGGCCGCCGGCGGCTGCTTCCCCGGGGACTCCGACGGGACAATTGCTTCTGCTCCTTGTGGTGCGGCATCAACCACCAGTTCGTCGTCTTTCCCTTCGGGCTCGATCAATTGGGTGCCGAACAGCAGCGGCCCGTCCCTTGCCCTCTTGCCCCTGCGCTTGATCCTCTCCGGCGGCGGCGGCGGCGGCGCGAGCAGCTCGCTGGTCGGGCTATCATCTCCTGCCTCCATGGTTTTACCTCCAACTGACCGGATGCCTAAAGAAGAGGGTTTTCTTTGGATGCTCCGTCGTACCACCTTCGTACCACCGGAGAGGAAAGAGGTGGTTCGACGATTTTGGCATTTAGTGACATGTCTGGTAAAAAAAACTTTTATTCTGCTTTTTGTGCTGAAAATAAACTTTTTTTGCACCCAAAATTGTGATTGTCTGATGAACTCAATTTTTTTAAGAAAGAAACAGTAGGAAAAAAAGAGTAAGATTTCAATTCCCTGTTACTTGAATACTAAATAATTCAAGAAAGGGTTTTCAAGAAATGATACTAAATCATTTTAACATCAACATGATTGTGTCCTTTTGACGGCAAAGGCTTTCTTCAAAGGGGACTGACCCATTTTGACAGTCAAGGTTAATTAAGTTCAATACATGGAGGGCATCGGTACTGTGGTTTTTTCAGCCTTTAATTGTTCAAAAAAATTTAAAAGATGAATTGTAAGCCATTCTTTATTTTTTTTAAATAAAGTCAATGCACACAATGCAATATTTCATATTGGGCAACTTTTTGGGGAGTTAAACATGAATGTCATACAATTGATATTTATTGTGAATATTGATGGGAATAAACGGACTTGTGGGCAACAAATATCCACAATTAGGTATGAAGTTTGAAGTAATAGTAAACTTGAACAAGATGAGAATACATAAACTCTTGAAAGTAGGTTCTGAACTGTTGGAGTATATTAATTGCAAGTACAGACCTCATTTAAAAGATAATCATAGAAAGCCAATGCTAGCTCTTTTGACTATAGAAAGTTCATTTCATTTTGCAGTAACTAATCAAGATAATAAGACGCGTAAGAAAGGTAGAAACGCTCCATATCGTGGTGGAGGTACGCCGTGAACTTTCACCAAAACGAGTACGCTGGCAAGCTTGCCGCAGTGCTGCCCTTTTTTCAGACCAGCGATGTACATAGGGTTTGACAGGGCTCAGCCTTCTCTGAAAACAGTTCTGGATCTGGCTTTTTCGGTGGAGCGGCTTCTCTGAGGAGGTGGAACTGTTTTCGAAAATGTTTGACAAAATAGCTTCACCATTATATTGAGGTTGTAAAATATCTAAATTGTCCTTATTTTTTTTCTTTCTTTTCCTTTTTTTCTCCTCTCCTTTTCTTTTTCTTCCTCTTTTCTTTTTTTCCCCTCCTCGGCTCTTATCCATTCACCGCACCCCCGCGTCCCCATCTCCTCGCGGCGCTCGTCGCCCAGCCCCGCCACCTCCTTCTCCTCTCCTCCCGGTGGCGGCAGCGGCCCGCGTCTCTTATTCATCCAGACATCCACCACTCCGCGTGCGAGACAAGGAGGAGATCGAGTCGAGGGAGAGCCACCTCGGGGCACCACACGCACGTGGACACCACCACCTAGCTAGTAGCAGCCATATGGGATCTTAATGACTCGCCGGCCGTCGAGGCCACGCCGTCGTCCCCGTCCGCCGACGACTCCCTCGTCCGCGGCCGCGCGCGTCGCCATACCCGACGACGCCGACGACGACTCGTCCGCGGACGCCGTGGTCACACGCCAATTCTTCCCGGCCCCGGCGGCTGGCTCCGCCTGTCCGCTGCGGCCCCGCCGCTGCTGGTCGCTCGATCCCCGCCTCCGCCGCGCCCTGCCACCACCGCCGCCCTTCTCCACGCCGCCGCCCTTCTCGGCCGCGTGCTACCTCCGCCGCCGCCGGCCTCCTCGAGCGCGCGCTCCCTCCACCGACGCTGGCCGCTCGGGCCTCGCCTCCGCACTCGCTCCCGGCATTCTGGGACGGAGGGGGGCGGAGCCGCTTGAAGCCACGTTTTGGTGGCTCCGCCTCCCATATGGAAGCCACAACTAACTCTAAATATGACTTCTGGTCTGGAGCCGCAGTAAAAATGGGCGTTTGGCAGGGCTCCGGCCAGAGCTGCTCGTGAAGCCCTGCCAAACAGGCTGTAGTATCACTACCTCTCTCCGTGTAGCCTAACAGGTTGGAGCATTGATCCTGAACCAGCCGGCTTTGGTCATCTGATTTTTGCAGCACCATAGTTGCGAGATGATTCTACTGTAGACCTCAAAACTTTTCCTCTCCCACGAAAACGTCTGGTGTCTTGTTTGCAGAGGTGGATTTTTTAAAAAATTTGAAAAGCGAGACGTGGACAATTTTTAAATACAGTAAATCTTGAATGATTTCATGTACCATTTTATGTTTTTTAGGCTTCAAATGGCAAAATTGGTGGCAACACAAATTCACAATCTTGCGGGTCAAAAGCTGATTTACCTGTTGCCCAGCGCAAATCCCAGGAGAATGATCAACAACCCCAAGGATGAAATTGCTCAAACATGCACGGCTGGCACGCACAGGCAGCTGTGCTGAAACAACAGAAATGGCAGTTCTTGTTGGATGGAATTGCAAACGTCACCAGCATATTGTTCACACAACTTTTATTCCAAATTTTGATCGTTTAAGATCCAATCACTGCGATGCTGGAGCTGTTAGCATTTGCACACACCATTGGGAGCCATTGCAAACCTTCCTTCCAACTAAAGTAGACAAATCACAAATGTATTGAACAACCTTGCACCCATTGCAAACCTTCCTTCCAACTAAACTAAGACGACGAATTAAAAAACCTTGCACCCATTGCATCAAATCAGGCCAAGAACGGGGCTGATACATTAAACATTGCGAGATGATGCGTCAGCAGAGCGAGGCGAGGTCGGAGCCGGATCGACGACGTCGATGCGGACCCTGAGGTGCATCTCCATGGCCGGCCCGCGCAGCATCGGCGGCGGCACGTACAGCGCCATCCCCTCCTCGGCGGCTGTCCCGCCGGGCACCGCGCAGCTCGCGACGTCCGCCTCCATCATCAGGCGCCGCCCCTTGCCGCCGGCGAGCGCGCCCGGCGCCTGCGCCCAGAGCATGCACGTGAACCGCGGGCCGGCCCCGGCGGCGGCGGCCGTCCGGACGCACGAAACCGACACGGCGAGGCTGGCCGCGCCGCGCGGGCGCACGGACAGCGCGAACAGGCGGCGCTCGTCGCCCTCCACGACCAGGAGGCGGTGCGGCCCCGCCGCGGCGGGCACGCGGAGCTGCAGGGGCTTGCCGTAGCCCGGGAGCCGGTCGAGCGGCCAGGCGTGGTCATAGGCGAGGTGGTCGCGGAGCCGCGGCGGGGACGCCGTGAAGGGGCACCCGGGCACCGAGCAGTGGCAGGGCGCGTAGGCGCACGCATCCTGGTGCACCGCCGTGGCGTGGTACACGACGGAGAGGTCGCAGCCGTACGCCTTGAAGGGGCACGGCACCCTGGCGTCGCCGACGAATAGGTCCAGCTCCGGGCCGCAGTGGGTGAAGGCGGCGCCGCCGCCGCACCTGCGGCAGAGGCCCTCGTCGCCGCGGTCGCCGCGGCAGGCGCCGCACAGGAGGTGGCCGGCCTCGCACTGCGACCAGAAACGAGGGAACACACGGACAAGGTGTGAAAGAATCAATCTTTGTTCTCGCCATGGGCGCAGCAAAACCCCAAACAAGACAAATTTCTTCGCGTCGGGAATCCAGATCGGGTGGGTTGCGGAATCACCTTGAAGATGGGAGGCTTGAGGGGGCGGTTGCACTCGGCGACGGCACAGTGGAGCAGCTGCGCCTCGATGCTGATGTCGATCCGCGGCCGCTCCACGGCTGGACCGGCCTGCTCGGCCGCCGCAGCTCCTGCGCGCGATCCTCCGCCGCCGAGGGCTACCTCTCCCTCCCCCGGTTCTTCCTTCACCCCGGCGCCGGAGAGCAGGCAGTTGGGAGCGGACTTCTTGCTGCTTTCGCCGGTCGGCGACTGCGAGAGACGCTTGGGCTGCTCCTCGGCCATCTCCATCTGCATGTTGAATGGACAAAGAAACAGGGATGAACTGGGTTGGTGAGTAGCTTTGGATAGCTTTCAGAGTGAACTGGGGTCTGGGGGAGTAGAAATAGAGGCTGTGCTTAGATTCGTAAAGTGATGTTAAAAAGTGTCACATCGGACACATCAGACACTGTAGTATATTGTAATATTTTTTGTTTGTTTGTGATAATTGTTGTCCTATCATGACCTAACTAGACTCAAAAAATTCATCTCGTCACGTACATCAAAATTATGCAATTAGTTTTTTTATTTACCAATATTTAATACTCCATATATAAGAAAAAATTTAATATAATAGGTGAATAGTGAAATTTGGAGAGAAAAATTTTAGAACTAAACACAGCCAGAAAAAAATCAAAAAAAGAGAAATAGAAAAAAAAAAACGGAAAAGGTCTGGGGTTTACTACAGCTCAGGTAAACGAGCACGACTGAACCACCTAAAGTTAACACCCACTGAACATTCAAAAAGATTTGGAGTACTTGTCAATTAAATCAAGATGATTACTAAATCTCTCGTATCCTAATGTACGTTTTACTTGCACTTGTGTGTTACTACTCCGTCCGAATTCAGTGACTCGTTGACACGAAAAGGAAGGGATATTTGTGCAATGCATCATGGTCATGGAACTAGCAAGCAAGAGCTGGATGGCTACAAAATCCGTACACGCACATCCATAAGTGTGAAAAAGCTAAAAAATATGTTCAAAAAACTTTAAAATGACAAAGAAAAACTTAAAAAACAAAATGAATCTTTTTCCCCCGACTAGAGCTCGTGATGAAAGCTGTGAGAGATAGGATGTGTGCACGTCTGAAGAGGGTGTTGGCCTTGAGTATAGTTGGCCATGCAACCCGTGACCCGGTGGCCCGCCCGGAAGCCCGTTTTTTTGGCCCGGCCCAAACCCGGCCCGGCCCGGTCCATTTCGTGCCCCGGCTGGCACGGCCCGTGTCCCGTGCCCGTGCCTGGGCCGGCTCCCCCCCCCCCCCCCCCCCCCCGCCCGTGGGCCGGCACGGCCCGACACGGAGTTCCAAGGCCGGCCCGGTAGTGGCCCGGTGACTCCAGCCGGCGGCCGGCCGGCCCAGCCCAGCTGGCCAGGGGAGGGGGCACCAGGGCAAGAGTATATTACTCACCCGCCCGCGGCTCCCCCCGCCCGTAACTCTAGCCCCCATTCCATTCCCTCTCGGGTCGCGGCCTCGCCTCGCGCCGCCCCGTCGCCTGGATCCCGCCGCCGCTCTGCTCCACTCCCCGCCCGTAACCCTAGCCCCCATTCCATTCCGGCTGGTGAGCGGCGACCCGCACGGCCGCACCCGCTTCCGCCGCCGGCTTGTCGTCTTCCCTTCCGTCTCCTGTGAGTAGATCTCCGGTTCCGTCGCTTAGGTGAGCAGATCTCGCGCTCCTAGCCTCCTACGCACCTCGCTGGCTCACTCCATGGCCGGAGTTCGCAGTAGTCTTTGCCGTCTCGCCGTCGTTGTCTCTTCTCTCTACGGCTCCGGGCTCCGGCTGCGCAGGTCTCGTAACCCTAACCCTCGTCTTCCATCTCCATTCTTTTCCCTACCCCTAACCCTCATCTTTCATCTCCGTCTTGTCTCTTGTGCAGGTCTCGTGCACTCGGGGCCGCCGGCCGTTGAGGAACGGAGCCGCCGAGGGTTGATGCGAAGGTGGGCTGCACCCTGAGGTCGTCGTGACGGACGACATGGAGGAGTACACCGTCAACGATGACCTCAGGGCGTGTGGCCTGCCCGCGGACGACGACGACGACCTGACTGCCGGCGCTGAGGCATTGTTCGGTAGCAGTGTTGCTCCGATCAATGTCGATGCCCCTGATGATGCCGGCGCTGGTGCTGGAGGTGATGGCGTCGGCGCGTCGGCGACTCAGACGCCGGTCTCGACGCCTACTGCTTCTACTGCCAATAACATCGTGCTGAAGCATGCCAGGTCTGGTGTCTGGAACGACTTCGAGCCGATCTTTTAGACCTTGCCCTCTGGCAAGCAGGTACGAATCGCTGCCAAGTGCCGCCACTGTAATCATGTTCTGTCTGCTCGATCTGCTTCTGGTACTGGACATCTGCTCCGTCACCAGGCGCAATGCGTCAAGAAAGCTAAGCATGCTGCTTTAGTGCAGTCCCGCATCCAGTTCAATGGTGATGGTTCAGTCACTGGTTGGAAATACAAACCCGATGTTGCTTGGAGAGACCTGTGCCAGTTGATTTCTAGACTTGATTTGCCTCTTGGTTTTGGTTATGAAGAAACATTTGAGGAGTACATTCAGCGTGCTCACAATCCTTGTTTTTCTAGAGTCTCTAGACAGACCACTATTAGAGATTTGGAAAAATACTTTCTTGAGCATCGTAATCTTGCTTTAGTCTCACTGGCAGGGTGATTGAGGAGCGTCGACGACGCTTGGCGCCTCATAATGTGGAGTACTTGACCTGTGTCAAGGACTGGGAAGCTGCTGATGCAAGGGCGCAGCATGATGTCGAGAAGTTGACGCGAGATTTGGAGTTAAAGTTTGGCATCAAGGACAATGCTGAAGGGCAGGCTCCTGGCAATGAGTAAGTACTTCACAAGTTCACATGGAAATGAGTTAAATCATGATCATTGATTCTTCTATTGTCTGTGTTTGCTAGGTTTGCCCCTGCCAATGGCTACCAATTTAGCAGTAGTGTTTTGCAATTTGATCTTCTGTTTATAATGTACTAATGAGTCTGCTGAACTTGAACAATGTGATGTAATTTTGAACGATTATAGAGTTGGGCTGTACTCTTTTTCCCTTCCTAGGGTTTATCACAAGAGTGAGTTTTACCTAGGAAGGTTTTTAATGAGGCAGCAACACTTGATCACATAGATCAAGTGTTAAAATAGCTCTATAATTATGTTATCACTTATCAGTTAAGTGATATTTTGCTATATGTCTCTGTGTGTGGCTGGCTGTGATCTTTTTTTTGAATTGCTTGTTAAATTTGGAGTAGGGCTTCGGGCTTTGATCTGTGATTTTTTTTTCTATAATTGTGTGATCTGTGATCTGTATTTGAACTATGGGCTTCGGGCGGCCCGGCCTGGGTTGGAGTGCCGGGGTCCAGCGGGCTGGCCCGGCACGAAACAGTCCCGTGGGTCCGTGTTTGGGCCGCTGGTAGAGCCCGTGGACTGGCACGGTACGACCCGATTTTATATTGGGCCGGGCCAGGCACGGCACGGCTAAGAACAGGCCAGGCCGGGCTCGTGCTAGGGCCGGGCCGGGCGGTCGAATGGCCATCTATAGCCTTGAGAGGTGCTTTTCTCTCACTATGTCAGGAGACAGGGGTCTGAACTGTGAACCAACTCCTCCTCCCTCCTCTGCGCTGCAACCAATGTGCCAAGATAGCTTAAGCCTTACGGAAGCTATCAAGGCCCAGGGATTCGGTTCTCTCCTCTCCGGCTCTCCGCACCTTTCTCCCGACAAGCAGGGCGATGAGGCCGCCGCGGCCGCCGTCGACGGGGAGCGACGCGCCCGGCCTCGACGGGGCGAGGGAAGAGCCCCAGCCGCCGTCGCACCCCCTAGCGGCCAACCATGGGAGGCAAGAAAGCAAGCCCCGCGAAGCAGGAGTGGTCGTTTCGTTTGGAGCCCGGCCGGCAGGGGCGGCGCCGGCGCCGGCGCGTCCGAGGAGGCTGACGACGGTGCTGGTGGTGGACAAGGCCAGGCTCTGCTGCTCGCTGTGCTCCCTCGCCTTGAAGCGCCCCATCTACCAGGTCAGAGACGCTGCGCCGCAATACCCTACCTACTAGCTCTGATCTCTCCCCGGAAGCTGGATGCTTGTTGACGCTGTTCGATCGGCGTGCAGTGCGCGGCCGGGCACCTGGCGTGCGGCGGCTGCCGCACGAAGCTCTCGACCAACGCCTGCCGGACGTGCGGCGACGGCGGGGCCGCCTCCGCCTACGCGCTCTGCCCCGGCCTCGACGTCTTCTACGGCGAGCTCCACCTGCCGTGCCCCTACGAGGCGCACGGGTGCAGGAGCTACATCCCCTACTACAGGGCCGCCAGCCACCAGAGCGCGTGCGAGCACGCGCCGTGCCTCTGCCCGGAGCCCGGCTGCGCCTTCGCCGCGCCGCCGCGGGCGCTGCTCGCCCACCTCGTCGACGCCCACTCCTGGCCCGTGCACAAGATCCCCCGCTTCGGCGCGATCCAGGCGCTCCACGTTCCGGCGGCGGGTCCGCCGGACCGCCTCCTGGTCGTGGCGGAGGAGGAGGAGGCGGCGGCGGCGGAAGAAGACGACGACGACGACGGGGACGACGCGGAGGGCCCGGCCGTGTTCGTGCTGTCCGTGCGCGCGCGCGGCGAGGCCGCCGCCGTCTCGGTGGCGTGCCTGAGGGCGAACGCGAGGGCGGGGCCGCAGTACAAGTGCGTGCTCTGGGCGAAGGCGCCGGCGCCGCGGGGCGCGGCGGGGCGCCGCCGCCTGTGCATGGAGACGGACGTGCCGAGCTGCGCGCAGCCCGGCGAGGCCGCCGTGGAGGACGGGATGTGGCTGGGCGTGGCGCCGGTGATGATGCTCGGAGCGTCCAGGGAGATCCACCTCGGCGTGCAAATCGACAAGCTCTGATCCAGCCCCGCGAGCGGCTCGGCCCATCTCCACTGTCGCCGACTCGCCGGCGAGATCGTGGGAGGGATTCGTCTATGTTTTGGTGTAGGATTAGATAGTGGGTTTTCCAGCAAATCCGGAGATAGTGCCGACGAACGAAACTGTGGTCGACTATGAAGTTAGCTCCAAATGTTAACCCAGGTTTTAACTGGTTTCTGTGGCTGGTTCTATAATCCTTCAGTTCTGCTGCTCTACCAGCCGGAATTGGCCAGTTTTTTTAGCTTATTTCCTCTTACAAAATATTATTGAATCAGTCCAAACTAGCCAAAATCAGCCGGCTTCCTAAACCAGCCGAACACCTGAAGTCAATTTTTTTTCTCTGGTGATAGTGTGGTATAATTGTGATTTTTCTTTTGAATCCGTATAGAAGAAACTTCCTGAAAAAAAATGCACCTAAACACCTAAAATTCTTCAGAAAAAGTAGACGAAACATCTCATGTTCAGAAACAATGGAAATGGGAACCAACAATGGAAATGGGAACCAACACTCTGTTCGCTGTGTGGTGGCTGGTGCTGATTTGTTATAAAATAAAAGTACTGCGGGCTAGTAGCAAAATATGGAAGAACACCAAACCATATCAAGAATATGAAAACGAAGAATAAGGCAAGGTCTTGGAGTGAAGTTTTTGGCGTAAAATTTTTGGAGTATACAGACACACATTTGAAGTATTAAGCATAGACTAATAACAAAATAGATTACAGATTCCGTCTGTAAACTGCGAGACGAATTCATTAAGTCTAATGAATTCATCATTTGCAATGTTTATTGTAGCACCAATTTGTCAAATTATAGCGCAATTAAGCCCAAAAGATTCGTCTCACAATTTACACACGAACTGTGCAATTAATTTTTTTATCCACATTCAATACTTTATGCATGTGTCCAAATATTTAATTTGACGTTTTTGGTCAAAAGTTTTTTTGATCTAAACACGGGCATAGTTGAAGCAGGACACCTAGGTAAAACTGGAACACCGTACTTGTGTTATCGTCATAAATTAACAATATTAATTTATGGGCCGAAAGCAAGGTGGGCTTAAAGCAGAAGATTAAGAAGACTTGTAAATCGGCTCCTGCGTGAGCATCTGGGCCACATGGGCCATGTATCCTTAGATTTAGTCCAAGATTAGAGATAGAGTCCGATCGGGACAAGATTATTTTAGATTGTTTCCCAAGTCTCCGGATTATAAATATGTACCCTATGTTATTCATGAAGGGAGAACGTCATCACGTCTCGCAAACAACAACTCTTGGCGCATCGCCACCCCTAATCCTAGGGTTTCTTCCAAGTAAGCGTCATGCTGCCCTGATCGCTTCTCGCGATCAGGGCAGCGTTGTTCTTGCTTTTTACCTTGGTATTACTCGTACTGAAGCGTTTTTTATGGCGAGTAATGCTAGTTATCCTAATGTTCATAGCATGGATTTTAGTAGATCCATTGTGCTTTATTGCTTATCATCTACAAATATCATGTTGTCTCTGTGCAGTCACGTTTCAATCTTATGCTAGTTCTTGCTGCATAGAATTAGTTGCACCGAGGCAACACCCTGCTAATTTTAAGTTTAATAGATCTGATCTGTTATGGTTTGCTTTTATCTTAAGAGTTTGCGTAATATCTGTTAGGTTAGGCCTTGCAAACGGGTTGGATGATCCGGTGGTGTAGTAGATGCTTTATCTTAGCCTTGATAGGGATTGTTCCGGGAATCGGCTCTTGCTAGTTCTTAGGCCTCTGTTTTGGGTTATGGTTTAGTTATCTGTTGCGTTCATTAAGCCCAATCACGTGTAGGATGTTCCGATCTAACAGTGAAACTTTTACCGTCGTAGATTAGATTAGTTAGATTTAATTGAAGCAGCTTTACAATTATTTGCTTTATTTAACAATATCCGGATGCAAACAGATCTAATCTGACACCGGGACTCGATCGGCTCTTTAAAGCCGATGCAAGAGTCGTCCCGGGGAGCCGACCACGGCTCGGACTTATGTTTACACGTGTCTTTGTACGCAGAAAACTGTTTGGAGCACGTTCGCACCCTCCTGATCGGGTATAGGTCAGGTGGCACGCCCGGCTTTCCACGGAATCTCCGGGCGCGTGAAGGAATTGCGGGCCGTCGACGAGGGAGCAGTGCATGCCAGCGCCCCGGCGACCTCCCGGCTCTTCGTGTTGCCTGTCGCTGCTCGCCGGTGGGTTTCGACCGACAACAACTTGATGATAGGAGAACCTTAGCTTGTTTTTGGTCAAAAGTTTTTTTGATCTAAACACGGACATGTTGGTCAGTACTTGTTTTTTCCCCCACCTTAGCTTGCAACCAATGTCTTTAATCTTAATTGTACTGGTTTGTAAGATGAAGAACAGATGACTGGCAGTTGTAACAATCACCAGGTTCTAGAATTAGCAATGTTGTTGAACATTCCATTGATTCAAACTACATAGGTTTCAACCAGCCTGCAATTATACGGGCGAACTTGGCGCTTCAAATAAAAGAACTCATACTACACCGTGCAATTAAACGATGAAGATGATGGGGCCATCAATGGCTGCGTCAACGTTCACCGGTGCTGCAATTTCGTGCATGAAGCCATGAACTGTGAATTCGACAACCAAAAAGGTTGTCATAGGTGATGGGCTGGGCTTTCTTTTTATAATAGGCCTAATGATCCGTCTCCATGAGATTGGGCCCTCCTTTTTTTCCCCCTCAAACTAGATCAGTAAATAATACAACATCCACAAACAGGACACATCTTCCACCACACTGACACTAGTTACATTTGAAACCACTTCAATTAGAAACGAAAAAAAACAAGAGCACGACAAAACGAAACGGAACGACCGCGATACGATTAGCCTCACGGCCACAAAACCACCTTCGTCTCTTGGCACAGACCGTGCTTCGTCTCTTGGCACAGACCGTGTTGGGGATCGGCACCTTCGGACGGCGGTCCCGGAGGATGTCGGGGCCACTACAGGGCGCACGTTCGCAGCTATCTGTAGCAGTGAATAAAGATCCCCTATACTACTATTCTTTTTTCTCGTCTCTATCTTCTTCCTTCTTTCTTCTTCCGATTTTGCCTACTTCTGCCACACTGCCACCCATCCGCCGCGCTCCCGCCGGCCAACCCCACCGCTCGCGGCCGCCGGCGACCGAGCCGCCCACCAACCGCCCGCATCGCTGCCTCCTCCGCCCCCGCCGCTCGCATAGGCCACCGGTTGTCCTGCCCAGGCTCAGCCGGCGGCGCTCCAACGCCGCCTCGCCCTCCGCCGGCCAACCCGCCACCACCGCCGCCCCCACCCCTCCTTTAGGGCCGCCGTCCATAGAAGCCCCGGCAACCCGAAACCCTAAAGGCTCCGCCGCCTCGATCACCACCCCGATCGCCGGCGACCGAGCCGCCCACCTACCACCCCTCCCCAGCCACCCCCCTCCCCTAGCTCATCGGCAGCCACTCCACCCCTCCCCTGGCTCGGCGGCCCGCGGCGGCTGGATTCCGGCGAGCACTCGTGCGCCGGTACAGGTAGCAGCGCTCGCGCGCCCTCTAAGGATTTCGGGAGGATATCCCTAGCACTAAAAAACATCTCCAATGTGATTGCAGGATAGCGGGTCCAGGCGGTGGCCCGACCCGGTCCATAAGCCTAGGGACACGGGAAGCCTGTCAGGCTCTCGGCAGCTTCGGGGACGACCTTCGGAGTAGCAAGGACGAGCTGGAGCTCAGAAAGGCGCCCTGTTTGGTTTTCATAAGTCACTTGACTTATAAGTCGGGTGACTTAAATTTACTGACTTATAAGTCTAGTCTGTTTGGTTGCAATGACTTATAAGCTCTCTCCCTCAAGCCCCATCCGCCCCCCTTCTCTCCCTCCCCACCAGCGGAACCGAGGTCCTCACCGCGCCCCTCCACCGCCGGCCGGCCTCCAACTCCTTGCCGCGCCCCTCCACCGGCGGCCGGCCTCCGCCTCCTCACTGCGCCACTCGACCGGCGGCCGGCCTCCGCCTCCTCCGCGCCCTTTCGTCGGCGGGCGGCGGACGGGGAGCGCCTCGGCTCCTCCGCGCGCGCACAAACCCTAGCTCACACGGCACGTAGCGGCCAGATCTGGGGCGAGGGGCGACGGCGGCGAGATCTCGTGGAGCGGCGGTGCTGGGCTCGCGGGGCGGCGGCGAGCGCGTGCCGCGGCGGCGGGCCACCAGGGCGGCGGAGAGCGCGTGCCGCGGCGGCGGGCCAGTGGGGCGGCGGCGGGCTAGCAGGGCAGCGGCGTGTCGCGAGTGCGGGGCGGTGAAAACAAGGTTGGGTGTGGGCCCCATGCGGAGAAGGGGGACTTATAAGTTTTAAGTTGGGGTGGAGCTGCTTATTGCTTATAAGTTGAGGTGACTTATAAGTTAGGGTTGTTTGGCAAAATAAGTCACTTTTTGCACTTTTTAACTTATAAGTATGTGACTTATTTGGAACTAAATAGGGCCTATGGATCGAAGGAGGCAGGCGGTTACGCAGTTGTAACCTGCCGCTTCTAAACACTCGGAGGTCGGGGTCGTCCAAAGGCGAAGAACCGGGAAGCCTGAAATGATGGCGAAGCACACAAGAACCTTAGTAGACCATGCATGCGTGCGTGAAAAACATGAACATGTGAGAAGGTCCAATTTGTACACTACAAACTAATGTATTTACAATGTGCCTATCATTAAGTGAGCTGTAAATGAGCTGGAGAGGAGCTTTCTAGGGATATCACAATGTAGCCTACGGGTATAAATAGCCCATCCCCTCTACTTTGTAAGGGGTTGGATTTTCTAGTTATTTATTAGAAAATTTATTGTCCATTTGACTTACCACTTTCATTCGGTTTATGCTTTCTGTTTGGGCATCTACCAAGCAAAGATCCCAACAGACTATAGCTTAGCCTCATCCTCTTGCGAGATGGCACTAGTGACAAGCCCAGTTATTAGGACCGGACCGGCCGGTTAAATCGGGAACCAGAGGCTCTGCCGGTTCGGTTCACGTAAAAGACCCCGAATGCAAAAGAATCGGAGAATATTTGGTTGAACCGGTGGTTTTCACGATAAACCGGGCGGTTTTTATTCAATCGAACCGAGAAAAACCAGGCACCATGACACAGGCGAAGAGAAGCGTGACAAGAGAAGTGCGCAAGCGGGAGATAAATGTGCAAAACTAAACTTGGTGGGTATTCGAACCCTGCGCTGCTATAAGGTAAAATTTAATCTATTTAGACCGTTTTGAATCGGTGGTTAAACCGGTCGGACCAATGAACCGAGTACTTACCGGTTCGATCTTCAGTCCGGTCCTAATAACTATGATGACAAGTTAAAATCTTGCAACAATCATGCTTGGGCTTGGGCTATCTTCCTGTGCTACCAGGCAATCAAACTGAGGCTCTGTTTAGTTCTCAAAAAATTTCCTCCAGTATTCGTTACATCAAATTTTCGAACATATGCATAGAGCATCAAATATAGTTGAAAAAATAATCAATTATACAGTCCAACTGACTAGCACGAGATGAATCTTTTAAATCTAATTAATATATAATTAAATATTATTTATCAAGTAACAACGAAATATGCTACAATATTAAAATTTAAATTTTTTCACCAACTAAACACACTCTCCGGATCAACGTGATCGGTCGACGACCACGCGTGCCGCGGCCCGGCGCGCCTCATCGGTCAATCGGCGGTCCAAGTACCCATGAGGTGCACTGGGACCAGGAGCGCTGCGCCCCTATCGCTGGGTTTTCACTGGCCTACTCCTCTCATGTCAAACCCTCTCATTACCAGGGTTTACCTTTTCGTTTTTTTCCGAATCCCGCAAACTGCCGGAAACGAAATTTCGGCCGAAATTTCGCTAAATTTCGCTAATTCCGAACGGAAAGAGAATTCAAATTCAAAAAACGAAATTCCGATGAATTATGACCGAAATTTCAGTGATTTCGACCGAAATTCGGTGATTTTAGACCAGAAAATGAAAAACTTTTGAATACCAACTTTGTTCATTTTTTCGAGATCTACAACTTTTGTTTCAGGAACTTTTTCATTTGAGCAATGGTTTGAAAGTTATTTAATTATTTCAAAAACTACCAATTAAAAGTCTTGTCATTTCATGTGACAACTTCCATTTTCTCTCTTAGGCCTCAACTAGACTTTTATTATTCTTGTTATTACGGATATGCCTATAAAATTTCGGAGATATTGGTTGATCTAATTGAAAGTTGTTTTAAATCCAGGACAAACATGATTTGAATTGGTTATCAATTCATGTGAATTGGTTATAAATTGTAAACCGTGGCTTAAATGAACTTTTGCCCAAAACCAATGTTATAGAGTTTTAAATGACGAACAACTTTCGTGTTCAAAGTTTTTCGAGTTGTCACGACACCGCGCCGAGCTGCTCTACTACCTACGGGAAAAAATTTATTTGACTGACTAAATCTCCATGTTTTTGATCATGCATGACACCAATAAGCTCAGAAAAACACTTAGTTTTTTATCATATTTTTTCCCAATTTTTTACACCTAGTTTTTTCATTCATTATGGAAATCTTCCTTATGGGTTCCGAATTCCGATCAAACACATGGGTGGTTCCTCTTGTTGTAGCCGATTCACCATCAGTGTTCCCACCTCTTCCAACTGAAGATGAAACTTGGGGTGGCAACGATGGTGGTCAAGGAAGAGACGGAAAGCATGACCATAGACCATGGGTGAAAGAATTTGGCATCCTTGCTGCAATGCCTTGCAAAACAGCTGAGGGGAGGCAAGTTAGAGACAGAAAGGCTTTCATACTCCACAATTTATTTGTAGATGTTGCCGTCCTCAAAGTTGTTCCATCCATTCAGCAACTAATTTCCAACCATACAAGTTCACACCAAACAACAAATGGCACCACAGATCCACTCTTGCACACAGAGCAAGTTGGTGATATGAAAATAGCAATCACAAAGGACAAAGCAGACGCAAGTTCCAAGTTAGATGTTAACTTGGATGGAAGTCAGGCTCCAGGGATGTCTCTAATCCCAAGTTAGATGTTAACCGATGTAGGTATGCATATGAAATTGAATAGGTACCTCACCAACATTATGATAAACCAAAGTCTAGTTGAAGTTGAGGGGAGAAAACAAATTTTTGCACATGAAATGACGAGTCATTCAAATTACGGTTTCAAATGTTAATTTTAGCCTAGCAAATTATCTTAGATTTGAGTGTGTTCTGGTCCTATTTGCTTAGAAAAACACCTAGTTTTTTATCATATTTTTTTCCAATTTTTTACAATTTTTTTTGAATTTTCCAAATTCAATACGAAAAATACCGAAAATACCGAAATTTCTTTTCCCGGTAACTAGCGGAAACGAAAAATTTTCTGAAATTTCAGCGAAATTTCGACAAAATTGTTAACCCTGTCATTATTATCACACATGTCAAATCCTCTCGTTACTGCATCTCAGCGCCCAGCGCACATCTTTAACCGGCCCACCCGCCCTCTTGCCCGGCGGGATTTATATACGCCGTATTGGCACCGCTTCGTGTTCATCTGCACAAACACTAGAGTGAGAGGATCGGAGGCGATGGCTAATGAGCAGCACAAGAGGGGATCGCTGCTGGGCAGTGGCGAGCTGCCACTGCCAGAAGGAGAGCGAAGAGGAGAAGAGCTAGAGGAAGGAGAAGCTGCTGGCCAAGGCGGCGGCGCCACCTACGCCGCGGCGGACGCCTCCGTGCTCGACGCCAAGCTGCCGTGCCCGTTCCAGGAGCACGGGTGCGCGAGCTGCGTCGCCTACGACCACGCCAGCGACCACGAGCGCGCGTGCCCGTGGGCGCCCTGCCACTGCCCGGACCCCGGCTGCGGCGCCTTCCCCTCGCCGGCGAGGCTGCTCGACCACTTCCGCGCGGACCACCCGTCCTGGCCCGTCACCGACGTGAGCTACGGGGAGCCGCACAGGATCCCCGTGCCGCGCCCGCCGCAGGGCCTGCACGTCCTCGTCGGCGAGGGGGACCGGTGCGTGTTCCTCGTGTCCTCGTCCGCGCGCCTCCTCGCGACCTGCGTGTCCGTGGTGTGCGCGAGGGCGAACGGCGACGCGGCGGCGGGCGTCGCCCAGGCCCAGTTCGATTGCACGCTGCGGGTGGAAGCCACTGGGGGCAGCAAGACCCAAGACCATGGTGGCGATGCTCGTGTTCCCGGTGGAGAGCAGCAATCTGTCCCGCGGCTTCTCGGCGGTGGAGCATGGCATGTACCTGGGGGTCCCGCCGAAGATGGTGCGGGACGCCTCCGGCGAGGAAGCCCGCCTGACGGTTCGCATCGACAAACTTAGCCGTGCTGCGCAGGGCCGGCTTGAGCCAAACACTATGAACACTATGCACCCTTTAGACTAACTATTTATCATTTAAAATAGTAATTTTTTAAAAGAAGATAGAATTTCTAATAATATATATAATTTATAAAAAAATAATGTCAATATTATAAACTAAAATGATAGAAACATAAAACTATTATCACGATGATGTGAATTATGATTATCTCAAATAAGAACCAAACTCCATGTATAATAATCTATGTAGAGCACCCCTCTACGATTCAATCAACTTCTCTTCTCGTTTTGTTTTTATTTCTTTTCTGAGCACCCAACAACTGCTTCCAAGGCAACATCTAACATATTCAATAAATCAATTGAATTAGAAATTTATAAATTATAGCCCTAGCAGTTAAACAAATAAGAACCACCTAGCGCTAGTGCCTAGTGCAATTCACGGCTAAAATTGATCTTACCTGCTGAGTGCTAGTGCTAGCGGATGCTCGCGCCGTTGCGTGGGCTGCGGTGGCGGCCGGCCGCCAGTGCGTCGCAATGTCCGAGCGCCGCCGGGCACGAGCGATAGTAGATGATGAAAACGAAACGTCGAAGTCGAATACCAAGCAGCCATCAGAATTTAGCAGTGCTTTTGATCTTTTGCATGTATAAACGACTAACAATGTAGAAGTAGATGCAGCGGTAGCTGCAATGGCTGCCTGCAGCTGGTGGTAGGGATGGTTTTATTCCGGGCTTAAATTGTTCTACCAGTGACTGTTGATCTGAATGGTGCTTAGTAAGAGGTTTGTACGGCAGCAGCCAGTATCCTTCTAGGCGCTGCCGCAGCGAACGATGACGAGATATGAAAAGCGAGCATTGTGCATCGCATGGATGTCGTTTTGCCAATTGCATGCCCAATTTGTGGATAATTTGCCAATCCGTGGATGTCGTTGATGAAACTGTCGTTCCACTATGAATCAAGCTCCAAACAAAGAACTGAGTAGGTTTTTACTGGTTTCTATCATTCGATGGATGGTTCTGTCTCCTGAAGCACACCTTTTTTTTCCTCTGGTGATAGTGTGGTATAATTGCGTTTTCTTTACGACTCTGTACAGTACAAACATCCAGAAAAATTTGCAACTAATTCTTCAGGAGGCGAGAAGTATCTGGATGGCAGCAAACCATACCAGGAATACTAAAAGGAAGAGTAAGACACGGCCTTGGATAGAAGTTGATCTCGGTGTTAGCACTAGTATAGTAGTATAGCTGAAGTTGAAGCAGGAAACCGAGGTAAAACTAGAACACCATAATTGATGTCTAATTAAGCAAGAGGAAGAACAGATGACTGAGAGTTGTAATAATCACTTGGTTCTAGAATTAGCAATGTAGTTGAACATTCCGTTGATCCAAACTACGTAGGTTTCATCCAGCCGTGCAATTATACGGGCGATCTCGGTGCTTTGTGATTATGACTACTTGATGCCCTTCCTTGCGCCGCCCTCTGTCGCACACGATGAAGATGATGGGGGCATCAGTGGCTGCAATTCCGGCACGTAGCTTGCCCCAGATCTATCTTTTTTTTTTTTGAGGGGTGCCCCAGATCTATCTGAACTCTGAACACGGCAACCGAAGAAGTTGTAGCAGATGATGGGCTGGGCTGCGCTGGGCATTCTTTCTATTGCCCTCCATGAGATTGGGCCCCTTCTATTTTCCTCAAACAAAACTGGCCAACTTATACTGTCTACACCCACAGATTGGGATACACATCGTGTCATCGTCTACCACCGCCACACTAGTTACTACTACATGAGAAATCACCTCAATTAAAAACGAAAAAAAAACAAGAGCATGACCAAACGACGGCGATACCACTAGCCTCACGGCCACAAACCTTCATCTCTTGGCACGGGCCGTAGCTTAGCCTCGTCCTCTAATTCTATCTTGCAGCATCCATGGGAGCTGTGCTTCCAAACCACCAGCCCACAATGTTGAGAAGTTTGGCCTTTCCTCCGTTCCCCTTTCTCCTGCTAGTCCAGAGAGGCGAACCGGAGGCGAACACCGTTCCGGCGTCATTTTCTCCGGTTCCCCCTCGTCTCCGGCGGCCGTTGGCGCCGGAGAGGGTGGGGAACCGGGGGATTTGGCAGTCCGGTCTGTGTAGCTCCTATACTAGCCTAGTTCTAGATAGAGTAGCTTAGGGTTTGCCGGTGAAGGGCCGCCGTCGAGTCGAGCTGTCTGCAGGCGGCGCGTGGTGGCGACGGGGTCTTCATGGCGGCTTATTTTGCTCTCGACGGTACCTCCGGGTCCGTCGGTGAGTGTGGTTCTCTCCTGCTGTGTGCTCGGCGGGCGTTGGAGGGGTGTCTTCGTCTTCTGTTTCGTCGGAGGCAACGGGATGAGGTTAGTTCCCGGCAGTGCTTGTTTGGTGGGGGAAGCGCGGCCACTGTGGAATAAATTCCCCCAGGTCTCCGTCCACCTCGCCGTCATGTGCTCCGGTGGCGGCGGCGGATCTGTGGGGCTCGTTCGACTCAGATATGAAGTTTCTCGTCGGTCTTCAGATGGAGTTGAATCGGGGCTCTTCTTCTTCTTCGGCTCCAGTCCGTTCCTCTCGTTGCTGTTGGTCCTGCGTGCGCAAGTCGCTGAGCAAGTGAAGGCGCGTGGCAAGACCTCTCGAGAGGCCCGACAACTGATGAGTGGTTACGGAGGATGTGCTGCATCTTTCAATTGTTCGGAGTCCGGCCTTCGTTTTGGGGAATTGATGATGGAGGGTTGCAGTTTGTGTGCGCGGTTTTGCGAGCAGTTGGGAATCGAGCGCTGGGTCGGAGGTGGAAGATCCACAGTAGCAGTAGGGACTTGGTTGTATTTTTCTTATTCCTTAGGGTCCTTTCTGCAAAAAATGGGTGTACTGTTCCGTTTGCTTCCTTTTAATATATATGTGCATCCACTTCGAAAAAAAATAACCACCAGCGCACAAGGCAAGCAAAATGACGAGCTGTTCACAACCAAACCAAGCGTTCCGGCGCGCGGGACAGCAGCTGGCGGGGGGTGGGTGCCCCCTGGCCCTGCCCGCGGAGGCGGCGGAAGCACATGAGGCAGCAGCAGGAGCAGCCGCTCCTTTCCGCGCGCTGCTCCCCAAGACGCTCCTCTTCCGTGAAAGATCTGCTCAGAGATTCAGAATCGACGAGCCCAGCCTACTGACCGTGCTGGTCTGTCAAACTCCCATCCTTCTCCCCCAAGCCTCATGTATCAACGTGATCGGTCGCTCACCGTGACCTCGCTTGCAGCGGCTGGCGTCACCACGTCAGGCCGAGAGGCCCGAGCCCGTCGCCTCATCGATCAGCGTCCTGTGTCCAGCAGGCAGCAGGCTGACCAGGGCCAGACTCGCAGGCTCGCAACCCACATCTCGAACGCTGAGCACCCAACGCTGAGCAGGACCCTGAGCATCCAACGCTGCCTGTGCCTTCGAACAGTAGTCTATCGATCAGGGACCCTGCTCGTCCTGTCCTGTGTGGCCCCTCCTAGTACATAGCTTCCCGGCTTGGAGAGTTGGAGTCACAGCTCTGTGCGTCAGGGAGGGCCGCGATGGAGAAACGGAGTGGGGACACGGGGCGGCGGCCGACGGCGTCGCCACGCCGAAGAAGGCGAGGACCGCGCGCTGTGAAGAGGCCCCGCGCGGCCGCGACCAATGAGGAGCCGGCGGGGCATGAGGCCGTCGCGGGCGAGGAGCCAACGGCCCTCGACGTCACCCTGCAGTCCTGCTGGCCCCGGACGCGCTGGAGTGCCACCTCTGCTCCGTGGCGTTCGAGGAATCGAGGCCTCCATCTTCCGGGCAAGCCGCCGGCAGCCACGTCGTCCATCTCCTCTTGGTCTCCTACGGAGTATGTTGCTGTGCTGATCCATGCGCGTTTTTTTAACCTAAGCATTGCAAAAACGGGCACGCGGCCTGCCGGGGCTGCTGCGACCGCGCGCGGGGGACGTGCCTGTCGTGCCGCGCCCCCACCGGCGCCATCCGGTGCCGCCCGCTGGAGCGCGCCATCGCCGCGATGCTGTTCCCCCCTGCGCTTTCAGCGCCGCTGGTTGCGGGCGCTGGCGCTGCTTCCGGATCGCCGAGAAGCGCGCCCACGATCGAGGAGGTCTTCTGCCACCACGCTCCCGTGCGCGTGCCCGGTCCCGGGCTGCGCCTACTCGGGGTCGGGCCTCCTGCTCCTCGACCACATCCGCGACGCGCACCAGGGCACCGGCGACGGGGATGACGGAGCCGCCGCAGTCGGCTGCGTCCGCGAGGCCACGGTGTCGCTGCTCCGGAGCATGGTGTTCCGTGTGCTCCTGCGATTCGCCCGTGTTCGTGTGAAAGACCCGCCGAGTTAAAAAGTTTAATTAAGCGTAATCATCATCATTTAAACACATCATGCGTGTTAACTTAATTAAGTATAACTTTACAGGCTATTTCCAACCCACAGGCCGATCGAAACACACCAAAAGTCTCACACGAAGACGAGCGCAGAAGGTATCAGCATGACAAAATCTTACAAAAATAGTAAATAATATTAAAACTTTTACAAAAACAACTTTAAATTTAAAATTTCCAAAAGAGAAGGTAGCTGCGAAAGAGAATCTAACTTACAGAGCATTTTTACAAGAGAATAAACAAAACAAACTAAATAAGTCGAGAACTACCGATACGTGAAGACAAGGCGCCACATTGAACCCACCGATGTGAAACCCAGTTAACTCCTATACCCGAAATAGGGTAAACAACAAACCCTGAGCAACTAATACTCAGCAAGACTTACCCGACCAGTGGGTATAACTTAGCACATATATCTAGACATGCAAAACTTTTTGTCTGGTGGTTGATTTTGCAGAAAAACACTAGAAGTGAGTCCTTATTTTCCCAGTTTTAGCTTCCAATTATATCAATAAATTTACTAACCATCTAGGATTTGCAAAGCTACAACAAGCAAGGTGAGCAAACCATTAATTAAATAATATCAGCCCTCATTGCATCTCATCTCATTCTTATTCCATTTCCTTTCTACGATGTGACCAAGAGATCAAACCTCTCATAACCGCGAGACACGGCGAATCGATCCGATTTAACCTTGCAAGGTGGACCTAACCAACACGGCACGCAAATGCCCCGTCGGACCCCACGCACCAACATTTCCCCTCCCCGCCTCGAACTACAGGAACCAGCCCAACGACATATAGTCAGCCGAGCCCTACGTGAGACCACCAAAAGTAAACATATGCGACCCCTTTCTCCGCGGCCACTCGACTCGTCCTAGGAGTTGGGTGCAGGTTCCTGTACTTTCGAAGCAAAGTAGTACTCGGCTTACCGGTTTCGACTACCTCCTACTCCCGGCATGCGGTTAGTACAGTTCAATCCCCGATCAGCACAGCCGACAACGGAACGGTTTTTAATCAACACAGATGGGGCTACACCTTCCCCCATCCGATCTCCTATCCCATACCTTCTATCTTGAATATAATAACTCATATACTGTAATATAAAAACATCATATATCTCGCGAGTGACAGAATTATCACTCGGCTTCTATCGAGCCCTATTAACCATAGCAGTACTAACGACCTATTCATACTAGTATAAGGCCCAGAAAAACCTAGGGATCATGCAACTAAGGTTTCAAACAATTCCTAACCCTAATGCACAATTATTAGAGACATATATAGGAGACATAATTCAAAATAGTAGGATGTGCACCGGGGCTTTAGTCGAGGAGGAGGACACGAGAGGGAGAGAGTGAGATATTTAACGGTTGTGTGGCCCAGAGGACAAAATAAAATGAAATAGAAAAATCCAAGTCCGGAGTATCCGGATGACTGTCCGGAGTATCCGGACACTACCGGACAGACTGTTTTCAAATATATGGTGGACTGTCCGCGCCCCCTAGCGGATCGTCCGCGGAGAAGACAATCGGACATCCGATCGGCTGGTCCGGAATATCCTGACGCGTGTTCGGAGTATCCGGACGTTAGTCCGAACTATCCGGGCTAATACCCGGACTATCCGGGCCCAGGTTGATTCCGAGAAGAAAAATTGATATTGGGTCGATTTGGATTTCAAACGTAGCTCGAACCGTTATTGAAAATTATTTTAAAAGTTATTTCCTCCTCACATAAGTTAACTTGCTAGCAAAAAAATTATTTAGCGATTTTGTTCATGCGTGTTTAAGGCTAATAATCATGTTAATCGCGGCCTATCCTTAATTACAAGAGATTAACACCTGGCGTGTTACCGTTCGTGCTGGCTAACGGCGGGAACGTCCCCTTGGGCCGCTCGCTCTCACTGCTCTCCCTCGCCCCCCGCCCCGACGGGCGACGGGGACGGTGAGCCGGAGTACACCATGGTGGGGCGCCCGGGCGGGCAGACCCGCGGCGCGCTCTCGCTGTCGGCGTTCAGACGCGTGCCGTGCTCGCGCCGATGGGCGGGGCCGAGCACCTCCCGTCAGAGGGCTTCATGTTCATGCCAGACTCGTATTGGAGCTCCTCGGCAGCGTCTCTCTCAGGCCCCGTTTGGCAGGGCTCCGAGAGCGGCTCCAACGCCGGCTTCGGACGGAGCCCTGCCAAAGGGGTGGAAACGGAGCAGCACCTGGAGCCGTTTTCGGCTTACACACGGGAGGCGAAGCCACGGGAACGTGGCTCCGCGCGGCTCCTCCTCCCCCTTCCCGTCTCTGCCCCTGGGCACGGACTGCGTGCGGGCACGCGGCCGCAGGCCGCCGCTGGGGCGCGGCCCAGCAAGGACGAAGGCGGCCAGACCGCCGGTCGGCGAGGTCCACCCGCTCCAGCGTTCTCCCGTCCTCGGCCTCCTTGAGCACCCGCACCACCTCCTCGTCCACCGCCCCGGCCGCCTCCTCCCAGTTACCGTCGCCGCCGCCCGCCTCCGGGATGTCCCTCCCGTGCATCGCCATCCGGTACACGTGCTCCAGCTTCTCCTCCGCGTTCCGCAGCAGGGCGCCGTACGCCTCGTGCTCCTCCTCCAGCCGCACCACCTCCCGGCACGCGGCCAGCCTCTCCTCCTCCTCCGTGGCCGCCGCGTCCGTCTTGTCCCTGGCGGCGGCGAGGAGCGCGCGGGAGGCGTCAACCTGCTTGTGGTCGGGCCGGGGCTCCAGGTGGCGGGTGCGCGCGGCCCAGCAAGGACGAAGGCGGCGTGCCCCAGCCGCCGGGAGGAGGACCGAAGGAGGAGGCGCGGGCCGCCGCTGCCGCCGCCGGGAGGAGGAGGAGAAGGAGGCGGCGGGGCTGGCGACGAGCGCCGCGAGGAGATGGGGACGGGGTGCGGCGAATGGATAAGAGGAGAGGAGGAAAAAAAAGGAAGAAAAAGAAAAGGAGAGGAGAAAAAAAGGAAAAGAAAAAAAAGAATAAAGGCAATTTAGACATTTTACAACCTCAATACAATGGTGAAGCTGTTTAGCCAAATGTTTTTTAAAACGGCTTCAGCTCCACTAGAAAAACCGCTCCACCGGAGGAGCCAGAGCCGGAGCTGTTTTCCGAAGAGCCGGAGCCCTGCCAAACGGGGCCTCAAACTGTCACAGCGCAGAAGCCAGCCGTGGCGCGCCGCACGGGTGTAGTCCCTAGAACCGGTAGCTCTGCGCCGGCGTCGTGCGTCCACGTAGCCGCCGCCCTTGCGTGCATGGTGTTCTGCTCCGCGGCGTCCCGTCCTGTTTAGGGTTCATGTATAGCAGAGTTGGAGTCTTTGACCCTGTTGACACCATGGGTAACGCACTAAACGCTGGTGCAAGGCGATTCCCCGCTGTGCATGTCACCTGTTAGCTGCTGCTCAGTTATGGTGTGCGTTGTAACAGGCGCTGTTCTTCATCAGAGTTCTCTCTGTGTTCGGAGCCTTCAGATGTTGTGTGAAGGGGTCGTCTCCCTGTAGATTTTGCGCATGCACTAGCAGCCTATTGCCCTACCCTAAAATAACTGAACTAGGGCACACTATTTTCGTCTGTACCCTGCCATTGTTCATCGCCGCCTCGATCTAGAATCGAAGCCAGATGAAATAGGTATAAGGTTTAGTTGTTTTTTGTTACAGAAAACAAACACCATTTCTTCCATACATCGAGCTGTCACTCCAATCAGCATATAAGCTTTCGAATCAGTTCTTGGAAATACATTTATCCGCTCCACAAACATGTGGACAACAGGATTGGAAATCTCTAATAAACTTAGCAAGGCCCAGTTTAGTTATAAAAAAAATTCTACAGTACCCGTCACATCGAATGTTCGAACACATACATAGAGCATTAAATACAGTTGAAAAATAACTAATTATATAGTCTAACTGATTAGCACGAGATAAATCTTTTAAGCCTACTTAGTCCATGAATGGATATTATTTGTCAAGTAACAACGAAATATACTACAGTAAAAAAAACCAACAACTTTTCACCAACTAAACAGGAGATTACAAACCCTGCCGAGTGTAGACTGGTAGGCCATGAAAATGGATGGAAGCTGGTAGGCCATGACTACAAACCATTCATCAATACCTGCATCAGTTCACTTCTCTTAGTTATTTCGTACACCAAGTTTTATAGACTGCTTTGCACCATTCATAATTTCAGATCAATGTTTCTAATGTGCTGACATCCTAGCACTATTCAGATCTGCAGTCATCACTGATAGAACAATTGGAGTCCCGAAAACCATCCATCGTCTCATGGTGAACTTACATTAACATTGCTAGTCGTTTATACATGCAAAAGATCAAACACACAGTTAAATTATGATTGCTGCCTGATCCCCTACGCTGTTGCTACCAGCTGTGCGTCGGAGGACCTCGCTGCTGGAGTAGGGGTGGAGTTTGCAGCAGCGCGGTCATGTTTGTCGATGCGAACCTGCACCAGCTCCAGCATTACCGCCAGAAACAAGCCCTGCTCCACAGCCGCATCGCCGCCGGCCAGATTACTGCTCTCCACCCAGAAATTCGCCATGGTCGCGTTACCCCGTGCGTCCTCCACCCAGAGCTTGCACTTGAACTGGGCGGCGCCCGCCGCCGCGTCGCCGTTCGCCCTCAGGCACACCACGGACAGGCGTGTCACCGGGCCGAGCGCGGACGAAGACACGAGAAACACGCACCGGTCCTCCTGGCCGACGAGGACGTGCAGGCCCTGCGGCGGACGCGGCGCGGGGATCCGGTACGGCTTCCCGTAGCTCACGTCGGTGACGGGCCAGCACGGGTGGGCCGCGCGGAAGTGCTCGAGCAGCCTCGGCGGGGAGGTGAAGGCGTCGCCGCCCGGGCAGTAGCAGGGCGCCCACGGGCACGCGCGCTCGTGGTCGCTGGCCTGGTAGTAGACGACGTCGCTCGCGCACCCGTGCTCCTGGAACGGGCACGGCAGCTTTGCGTCGCGCACGAAGGCGTCCACCTCGGCGCAGGCGGCATAGGTGGCGGCGCCGCCGCACGCCTGGTCGTGGCTCACCCGGCAGGACCCGCACACGACGTGCCCGGCCTCACACTACAACCAGATAAAAATAAAAAATGATGTGAGAGCTATAGGAAGTTATTAAATACCACATCTGAACATATGAGTAACCAGGATTTGAACATGGTCCACTAGCTCTTTCCAAAGATAATCAGACAAAAATCAATCAAACATTTTGTTTCAGGGGGAAGAAAAAGTAGAGCAGATTAAGATTTCTTTGCAGCCTCAATGCAGACTCACCTTGAACGTGGGAGATTTAAGGGGAAGCAGGCAAGCTCGGCAATGGAACAAGACGAGTCCCATCCTTAAATTGAGCTGCGGCTCCTCCATGACTTCCATCGCGACCGCAGCCCCGGCACCGCCGCCTTGGCCAACTTCTTCCTCTAGCTCTTCTCCTCTTCGCCCTCCTCCTGGCAGCTCGCACTTGACCACGGCGGTGGGCGAGGCCTGCCCTCTCGGCTTCTTGCTGCTTTGGGCGTGCTCGCCATAATCCACCAGGGATGCCCTCTTGTGCTGCTTAGCCATCGCCTCCGATCCTCTCACTCAGGCGCCTAGAACGAGGAGAGGAAGCGATCGCCTACTGTTTGTGCAGTGCACACGAACACGATGCAGTGACCAATACTACGGCGCATAAATCGAAGTCCCTTGCGGCTGCGGCCAGGTGGGAACACGCACAGATGAAGCTGAGTCGTCGACTGGTCATGCGGTGTGAATGGGCAGAAAAAACAAGCACACGCTTGACTGTTGCGGAGCCTAGCAATGGCACAATTGCACCTGTTGACCATGGGATAAACCGTGTCAATTGCTACTGGGGTGTAGAGACCCAGGAAACTTGATTCAAGGCCGTGTTTGGTTTTTTTCACGTACTTTTCTCGAGAAGAGAATCTCGCATGCATAGAGTACTAAATGAAGTCTATTTGTAAAAAAAATTTTGGGATGAGTGTAACTTTTCGAGATGAATCTAATGACGGTAATTAATTGATGATTTACTACAGTGATGCTACAGTAACTATCCTCTAATCGCGCGGTCAAAGATCTCATTAGATTCGTCTCGCGATTTACACGGGGGTTGTGGAGGTGGTTTTGTAATTAGATTTTATTTGGTACTCTAAATCAGAGATCAAAGTGGAAAAAAATTCCATGCATTTTAACCAAACACGCCCCAAGAATGATTATGACTTGGGGAGGCACGTGATTGGGACCGTTTTCAAAACCCACCTATAAATTTTGTAAGAAAGATTAAATTTTGTGCCTGTGTGATAGGAGCACCTGTTAATCCTAGAGAACGTCTATTCCCGTGCAATCAGTACTCGGTAGTCGAGCATGGCATCCGCCGCAGGCCTTCTCGTCCAGCACTGTTTCTCTTCTCCCATGGGACGAATTGGGGTGTGTTTAGTTCCCACAAAATTTCCAAATTTTCCAAATTTTCCATCACATCCTCTATCACATCGAAACATTAAATATAGCAAATGACTTATGCATGGAGTACTAAATGTAGTTAAATAAAAAACTAATTGCATAGTTTTGATGTGACGAATCTTTTGAGCTTAGTTAGGTCATAGTAAGACAATATTTACCACAAATAAATAAAAAGTACTACAGTATACTACAATAACTAATGTGATTTTTTCTCTCAACTTTTCCCTCATCTAAACACAGCCTTGATCGAAGAGCTCTGCTACCCTAGCTAGGCCCCCACGTCGCGGCGGCAGGCAGGCTCATTGAAAAGGGAAGCTTGCCAGGACCAACCGACCATGCGGTGTGCAGCGGCGAAGCTTTGCCGGGCAAATCCGCTCATCTGCCGACTGCCAACGGCAGCTGGCCTGCTGTCCGTCGCTGGGATGCTGTAATATGGGCGCCGTCTATGGACAGGACAGGTCCACTTCACTGCAGTCAGGTTTCACTATTCATCGCGCCACTGTCCATTTTCTCTACCTCCTGCTGCCTCCTTTCGTTTTCTCTTTGGCTGTGTTTACTTTCAAAATTTCTTTCTTCAAATTTCACTATTCACTCAAATTTTTTACCTCATGCATGGAGTATTAAATGTAAATAAATAAAAAACTAATTACATAGTTTTGATGTACACGACGAGACGAATCTTTTGAGCCTAGTTAGGTCATGGTAGGACAACAATTACCACAAACAAACGAAAAGTGGTACAGTGTACCACAGTGTCCGATGCGACCCTTTTTATCACTATTTTACGGATCTAAACGCCTTTCTGGGTGTGTTTAGATCCGCGAAAAGCTGGTAGAAAAAGTCACATCGGACACTGTAGCACACTGTAGTACTTTTCGTTTGTTTGTGGTAAATATTGTCATACAATGATCTAATTAGACTCAAAAGATTCGTCTCGCAATGTACATCAAAACTATGCAATTAGTTTTTTTATTTATTTATATTTAGTACTCCATGTATGAGTCATTTTTTATATTTAATGTTTCGATTTGATTTCGATGTGATGAAAAATTTGGAAAGTTTGGAGGAGTCGGGGAAGCGAACACAGCCTCTTTTCGTTTTGGAGGAGTCGGGGGAAGCGAACACAGCCTCTTTTCGTTCTTTCTTTCTTCTTCGGCCACACTCCTTCAGCTCGCGTCTATAAAAGGCCCAAACCTGCAGCGTTGTTTCCGTCAGGCAGCCCGGAGAACGATGGAGAAAAGGAGCGGCGCCAGGGCAGCGAAGGAGAACGCCACGACGAAGAAGCCGAGGATGCTCCGGAAATCGCCCGTGGCCATGAAGCAGCAGCGCCAAGATGAAGGCCACGAGCCTAGGACCCTCAGCGTTACCCTGGACCGCGACGCCTTGGAGTGCCCGCTCTGCTTCTCCCCGTTCGAAGCATCCATCTTCCAGGCAAGCCGCCTTCCTTTTCACTTGCGAAATCTGCGATCAAATTAACCGCGTGCGCTTGCGCGGCAGCAATGGGGAATTGTAATCTGACTATTCCGTGTGCTGACTCGCCAGTGCAAGAACGGGCACGCCGCGTGCGAGGCCTGCTGCGCCCGCACCCACCGGGTGTGCCCGTCCTGCGCCGAGCCCATCGGCGACATCCGCTGCCGGCCGCTGGAGAACGCCATCGCGGGCATGCTCGTCCCCTGCGCGTTCGCCGAGCACGGCTGCACGTGGCGCCTCAGGTTCGCCGAGAAGCAGGTCCACGAGGCGCTCCTCTGCCAGCACGCCCCGTGCGCGTGCCCCGTCCCGGGGTGCGCCTACGCCGGCCTGGAGCTCGGCGACCACATCCGGGACGCGCACGCCGCGGCGGGCGATGGCGACGGCGACGGCAACGACGTCGTCAGCTTCGCCGGGTCCGCGGCGGTGACGCTGCGCCGCGGCACGCCTTTCCGGGTGCTCCTGCACGAGACGGACGCGCGCGTCTTCCTGCTGCTCAACGGCGGCGGCGTGCCCTCCGGGCGGTCGCTGTCCGTGGTCTGCGTCGGCCCCCGCCCCTGCGGGAACAAGTCGCTGGAGTACACGCTGCAGGTCGGCGGCGGCGGCGAGCCCGGCGCGCTCGCGCTGTCGGCGTCGGGACCCGTGCCGTGCACTTGCCGCTGGGCGGGGCACCACCCGACCGAGGCGTTCCTGTTCGTGCCGGACGCGTACTGGGGCTCCTCCGGCAGCGTCTCCGTCACCGTCCCTGTCAGGAAGGTGACCGCCGACAAGGTCTGATTGCCCAAGCTGCCAAGACCAAAGGCAGCATCAGCGTTGGTGTGTTTTGTTTCGGTAGCTCTGGTATCTGGAGGCCTTGCATGCATCCCCGTAGGCAGTGATCGCCGCAACGAAGTGGGATGTATGGAATGCCTCCAGCTCGTTAGTTCCATTTCCATTTGGAAAGCTTCAACTTGAAATCAATGGCATGACTGAAAATTCGATGCTCACATCGCCTGATTATTGCCGGCTTCTGTGGCCGGAAAATTCAGTTCCTGGACCATTTGTCTGCTCCCCAAACATGCGAACAACAGGACTGGAAATCTCAAATGAACTTAGCAAGTACAGAATGATTACAAACCCTCGAGTGTAAGACCGTGATGAACGCAAAATACATACAGTATCAAATTTCTTAACGAAATGAAATGAAAATAGATGTAAGCTGATAGGCCATAACTACAAACCATTCAATACTTACGTCAATTCACCACTCAATACTTGCATCAATTCATAGTGCAAACCAAGTACAGGCAGACTGGCAGTGGCAAACTTGGCAAACCAAGTACTGCTTTGGCTTTTCAGTTTCCCAGGTGGCCACCTGATTGAAATTTTAGCTGTCCAACCAAAAAGTGTCACAGGGTGAAAGCACCAATTGCAACCAAACATCGCCCAAATTCTCATTCTGAATTTCTGAAAATATAGCAGCATTCATGCAATTGCTCAAACAGTAAATTCCAGGGATGGAACCCTGCAACCGAACCATACTACTAGCGTCTTGCAGGTGATCATAGTGCACCCACCCATCATTATCTAAGAACCGACGAACTGATATAACGACACCAGGCCTAGTAAATTTAGCTCAGGACAGAGCAGACAAAAGAACTCAACTAGGATAATTTTTTTGATGAAAACTAGGATAATTGGCGCAATGCTTCCTCTTCCGAGTCTTCACCTTCTTCATGATGTGATGGATGGCTTCAGCCACTGTTGCCTCCCGGTCTTTCTCATAGTTCCACAGCACCGGTATAGGATAGCGGCCACTAGGATTGTACTCGTTGATTTCAACCAAGGCTTTTGTTACCAAAGCACAGGTTTCTTCGCCGCACTCTTGCTTTAGCTTCTGAAGCTTCTCATCCTCTAAAAGAACTTCCTGCACCAGAGAACGCCCATCAGATGCAACACTGTAACATTGAAACACTTGCAAAACTGCAAGTCCTCCAAGAAACAGACGGCTCAAGATTAAACAACCAGAAAGCACGAAAATAAGTGTTAGTGCTCGAGGGGTGTACCATTTCTTTTCCATCAACCACTTTAACCTGGAAAGGGTGCCAGCTTGGGTCTCTAATTTCATTTTTCCCATTTTGAACAAAGGATAGCAGAAGTGATTTCTGTGTCCCCTTCCAATAACCTTTTCCTGCAAGCGATTTCGAATGCTTCGAAATCAAGCTAACCCACTCTCTTGATACCTATATTTCCTCTGCCAACATCAAGCTCGCTAAAGCCCTGTGAAGGCAAAAGCGATGGATTTGTAGATGCCACCATTGGTTTGAACAATAAAATGGAATCTAATATTGGATTGTTGATCGATCAATGAGACAGCTTACATTTATCAGCTCCTTCCGAGCATCTTGCAACTGATCATTGATTTTCCTTTCCGTGATAAGCAGAGCCGTGTTCAGCAACTCCAATCCTTCCATTTCGCCATAGTTATCTTCTAGTACCTGACTCAGTACATCTATCTTCTCCTTTGATTCTAAACCTTGATGCTTCATAACTTCCAGTTTTCCCTGCAACTGTTGTATTTCTAACTCAAGATTCTCTTTGGCAGCTAATTGCTGTTGTAAATTGAGAATCTTTTCTAGAGCAGCTTGTTTGTCCCTCTGCATTTACACATGATAACATGGCGCACATTAGTTTCTGAATAAATGACATATCATGAAACAAAAAATATGTGACCAATGGGCAATGGCAGGGGCGGATCCAGCGTGGGGGCAAGGGGGGCTCAAGCCCCCCCTACCCCCATGAACTCCATGGAAATTAGAGGAGAGGAGGAGGGAGAAGAAGAGGAAAGAAGGGAGAGAAGAAGAAGAAAGGGGGGGGGGGGGGTGGGGAGGAAGAGGAGGAAGCAGCCCCCCCCCTGCCGGTGATTCCAGCCTCCGCCACTGGGCAATGGCTCTATGTTGCTCCAATGTCACCATCTTAAGATGCTTCGTTTTAATTTTATTCTGCATTCAATAACAAATGCCTGAGGTAAGTTTTCAAAATAGTATACTGCAGGGAAATTACAAAGCAGCAACATGCATTTCTCAACAGCATCATTGTATCCCAACAAAGTAAATGACTAAATGCTTTTCTTACTCTACGGCCCAAGGTTAAGGCACCTGCATTGTGATTCTTTAGATAGAAGTATGGTTAACTGAGCAGTGTGTCAGTCCTTTCACCTGTCCATGGCTTTGGTTGTTTTTTTGGGAATAACCATCTAGATTGTTTCATAATATTCTCTAAGAAGATACAAAGCTGTACAGCTTCCCTGCATTTTTACCCTAATTCCTCTAATGCTAAACTGTATGCAGCTCACCCTGCTAATGGTTTGGAAACCACACCAACCTATTTCATTATTAATATACTTTAGAAATCAAACCAACTCCATCCACTTGCTATTCCACCCAAACCAACCCAAACTACTAGCTCTCTTCTTCCAAAGCAAACCAAACCAATAGTTTCAACCCAAACAAACGGGTTTTGAACTACTACGTCAAATTCTCTCCAATTAGTTTACTGGCTCTGCTCTTGATGTGGGGTCCACATGTAGTTCAAGCAACACTGTTTTGCACATAGTAGCTGCCAATCATACTGAGTCATCTCCAAAAAATTTCAGTCAATTTCGATAAAATTTTATAGTGTGAACGCGAGGTTTTATTTCCAGGTCCGGCTCTTGACATGGGCCCACGTGTAGTTATAGCCACACTGCTTTGCACAGAGTAGCTGCCAGTCATACCGAGTCATCTCCAACAAGTTTCAGTCAATTTTGATAAAATTTTATAGTGTGAACGCGAGGTTTTATTTCTAAGGTCCGGCTCTTGACGTGAGGCCCACGTGTAGTTCTAGCCGCACTGTTTTGCACAGAGTAACTGCTAGTCATATTGAGTCATCTTCAATAAATTTCAGTCAAATTCAAATATTTTATGGTGTTAATGCGTGATTTTTTTTAGGATCCATACTGTTCTGCACAAAGTATCCATTTCAATCCACTCCAACCCATCTCAACCCGCATTTACATATAACCCACTCCGCGCCAACCCATTAGCTAATACAACCCATTTTAACCTACCCAAATACAATCCACATCAAAATCCAATCCATAAAGCCCATTTCAGCCCAAACCATTAGCAGGGTGATATGCAGCTGTAATATGCAAACAAATGTACGAGAAGTAAACGAGTAATATCATGCAACCAAAATGAAATAGCAAAGAGAGAAAACTTCAGCATTGTTTGTGGGAGAAAAACGGGAGAATAGCAATAAACCATCAGACCATTTCCTTGTCTCTGTCGCTTTCATGGTAATCCCTTTGCATAGGTAGGTCATCAAGCTCGTTGGACCTTGAGTCAAGTTCCTGCATTTTCGCACAAGAAAGAACGCAGTTTTCAGATCTAATCAAGCTATTGCCATGGACAAAAGAACCAAATTCTAACCCTAATAAAAAAGCTTGAAATTTTCCTTATTGCGTTCGTGCCCGCACCTCGTCGATGCGAACGCTTAGGTGGATCTCCGTTGAGGCCCCGTGAAGCATTTTGCGATGCACAACCAGGGGCACCACCGCGGCCTTGCCGGGCACCCCGCAGCTTGGCACCTCCATCTTCATCATCACGCTTAGCGCGCCGGCGGTGCCCGCGGCCTCCCCCACCGCCCACATCCTGCACGTGTACTGCGGCTCCGCCGCGGCGTTCGCTCTCAAGCACGCAAGCGAGACTTCGGGGCACTCGCCGGGCGCGCCCACGGCGACCACGAGGAACACGCGCCCTTCCTCCTCGGCGACCAGCAGGCGGCGCCGCTGCGACTCCGGCAGGCAGAGGTCCAGGGGCCTGCCGTAGCGGATCTTGTCCACGGACCACCCATGCGCGTCCCTGAGGTGGTCGCGGAGCATCGGCGGCGAGCCGGCGAAGGAGCAGCCCGACTCCGAGCAGCCGCACGGCGCGCAGGGGCACTCGCGCTGGTGGTCGCCGCACTTGTGGTAGGGACGTAGGCCTGGCAGCCGTACGCGCCGTTGGGGCAGAGGACCTTGTGCCAGCCGACGACATCTTCCAGAGTGGTGTTGCGGCGGTAGGCGCCGTCGTGCCCGCACGCGTAGCACTTGTCCTTTGGGAGCTGGCCATGGCAGTTGCTGCAAGCCAAGTGCCCGGCATCGCACTGCACAAATAAACTCGAGTAGCCATGAGAATGCAACCAAGAACAAGCAAAGGATTTACCGATGTAGCTGGTGCCGGTGACGCTGAGGCATACATACCAGGAACTGGTAGATTGGAGGCTTGAAGGGGTGGTTGCAGCGGGGGCAGTGGAGCTTGGCCATGTCCATCCTGACGGTGAGCTCCCCCCTGGCCGCGGCGGCTTCCATCGCCTTCTTGACGGTGCTCTGCTGCTCGAGCTTCTCCATCGATCGGCTGGGCTGCAGACCTGCAGTCTCCCTGCAACAGGAATCTCGCCAGAATAAGCTGCAAGCTGCTACTGCCAGTACTACTACCGCGTTTGGTTAACACGACCAAAATTTTTTCACAGAAAACAAATGCATGCATCGAGTACTAAACAAAGTTTATTTGCGAAATCTTTTTTACAGATGGATGTAACTTTTCGAGACGAATCTAATGACAGTAATTAATTCATGATTTGCTACAGTGATGTTACATTAACTATTCTCTAATCGTGCAGTCAAAGACCTCATTAGATTGATCTCGCGAATTTACTAGGGATCCTGCATGTGATTTTGTAATTAGATTTTATTTAATACTCTAAATTAGTGGTCAAAAATAAAAAAAATTGCGAAATTTTTTTAAGCTCTAACCAAACACGGCCAGTACAGCAGGATCTATCACCCTTCGACCAGGTTCTACTACTACTACCAGTTGGAATTTGGAAAGCTCTCCGAGTCTCCGACTCCTCACCTTCAACGAGTACTCCCAAGCGTTCATAAACTTTGGAATACTAGAAGACTACACGCTTGGGATACTAGTAGGAGACTACCAGAGGTTCATAAATGTTGGAATACTACCAGTAAGAGACTCCACTGTAAGACTGTTTAGTTCGCGAAAAAATTTGGGATTTGATACCGTGACACATTTTGTTATTATTTGACAATTAATATCCAATTATGAACTAATTAAGTTTAAAAAATCATCTAATATGAAACGGTTATACTGTGTAATTAATTTTTTTTCAACTGCATTTAATGCTTTATGCATGTGTCTCAAGATTCGATGTGACGGGTACTGTAATTTTTTTTACAACTAAACATGGCCTAAGTTAATATACTCCCTCCATTCAAGGATATAGGGCTGGTCTCAATGGTAAGGATGGCAATGGCTCGGCTTCTGGTCGGATATCCGCGGGTTTCGGGTTTTGCGGATTTGGTTTTGGGGATGATTTTTCACCCGCGGTTTTTGGATTTGGGTTTGGTTTTTCACCCGTGGATACCCAATGGATAACCGTTTGGAGTAAACCTCATGTTTTATAGTATACTTAGTAATAACTTTGTTTACTTAGACTAATAAATTTATTCTATGTTGACTTAGAAAATTATTTGCTATTTATTGCATCTTGTTTATACATGTAAATGTTATATATATCATGCATACATTTATAGAAAGTACTTATTGCTCTTATTACGTTGCCATACAAAAGCGGGTTTCGGGTATCCAATCGGGTTTCAGGTATTCTCAAGTTTCGGTTTTGGAATGAATTTTGACCCGAATCGGTGTTCGGGTCGGGTTCAGGTTTCGGTTTTGGGTGCCCAGACACTCCACCCGATCCGAACCCAACCTATTGCCATCCCTACTCAATGGGAGTTTCATGACATAGTTATCTAGTTCTAGATAACTATGCCACAGGAGTTTCATGAGAATGAAACTCCTCTCATATATGATGTAACTCCTCCTTATCTCTTCTCATAAATATCTTACCATATCAGCAAAATTAGTGATGTGGCATAGAAATTAATGCATATGAAACTCTCCATGAAATTCCTGCTGAGATTGGCCTAAGGCGTGGTCAAATTTGGTATGGTTTTCAATAACAATATTTGACTCTTAATATTTTTTATAATATAATATTTGTAGCAATAAAAGTACAGTTATATGAAACTACTTTTAAATATGAATACAATGATATGATTGTTACAAGACAAAATTTTTATTATACAAGATTAATCATAGGTAAAAGAATTTTAGAGTTTGAATCTTGAATTACTTGCGCGCCTTATATCTTGGGGCACTGGGAGTACTGTTTTACTCTCACTAGGCTCGAGAGCTAAGAGTGCAGTTGAGAGCATGCCGCCCTTGCGTGCCTGCGTCGCCGGCGCCGTCCTCACGCTCTCGCTTCATCCCCGTCGCCCGAACCCCTGTATGCCGATGACCCTCCTCCGACCACCTCCAACCCCGGCTCTTGGCTCAAATCAATCGCATGTGATCCCCTCAAGCTCCCCCACCACTTCCTCACTACTGGCAAGCCCTCCCCTCGCCGGATTTTCACCTCCACCGCCTGGAAACTATATTGCAAGCCTCAAGTTCTTTCTAGGGTGTTTAGTGCAAAATCCAAAGACCTCATTTGAATTTTAGATTCTCTAGAATTATCTAGTCATTTGGTTTTTTCACCATTTAGGAGGCTCAGTATAACTATTCTCTTGGAGATGCTTGGGGCAAATAAGAATGGTTCGTTGGAGTTCACCGTGAAATACTCTCTCGGTGAAATACTCTAGTTGCATAAGAATGGCTCGGGGCAAATGTCTAGTTGCATAAAAAATATATGTATCTAGAAAAATTAAAATAACTTAAATTTTGATGTATAGCAAACACTATAAATTTAAAAAAATTAAAACAATCTACATTTTGAAACGGATGCAACATAGGATAGATCGACAACTAGATGACAGGTTCGTATTTAGGTGGAACAGCGGGGGCCAAAAATAGAGGGCGGTTGTAGTTGACCCAAGGTCTGACGTGATTTGCAACTCGTGGTCACGTCTTCATTATGTGCTGCCCATGATCGTGTTCATATGGTTGCTCTATTTACTAACCTTTATACATGTTACCTTCAGAAGAAGAAAAAACCTTTATGCGTGCAGCGTCCTGTTGGGGTGTTCGTGTTCTTCCACACCCTATGTGTTTGAGCAAACACAATATATATGCCATCGATTTTGGTTAATTGAGCTTGATAAAATGTTTCCAGGAATTAGCTCAGGTGGATGTCGATCGTGCCATCTCATGATCTGCCACGACACTCCTAGGAGCGCTACAGCAGCACAATAATCCTAGGATTTCTGATGGAGTCGTTCGTATCTTCTGGTTCATGCATGTTTGTTCAGAATCAAACGGAATTTTGGAAACCTACCAGCATGAATAGAATTACCGGAACCACTTGACCGAAACAGAGTCCTTGATGACACGGGAAACAGGAAAAGAGTCCGAGATGTAATCCTTTCCGGAAAATCAGGAGTACTTATCGTATCTGCCACGATCTCCTTCGAAAAACCAACCCGCTATCTCCAGGGACCCCGCGGGCTATAAAACCTCCAGCCCCGGCGAGATCTTCCTCCAAAACATCGAAGAGAACCTCTTTGCGCCAGCCGGGAGCGCGAACGATCGAGGCGCCGAGATGGGCATCATCGTCGAGGACCGGAGGCCCTTCGCCTCGCGCTGGGACGGCCCCGCGCGCAGGCGTGGGAAGGCCAAGCGCGACCGCGACGTCCTCCGGTCGCCGTCGTACCTGGCGTTGCGTAACCATGTGGTCCTCAGCGACTTGGAGGGCGACCGCCGCAGCCCCAGCCCCGCCCATGGACGTGCGCGTCCCGACCGGAACTTCGACGGCGATGTCGATCGTCGCCTGAGCCGCAGCCCCAGCCCCAGGCGTCGGCGCGCGCGCTCTAACAGCTACTGGGGCGAGGAGGAAGACGAATCAGATCGCCGCAGCCGCAGCCGCAGCCCCAGTCATCGTCGCCGTTCGCGGTCTATCAGCTTCCGCGGCGAGGACGACGAACTAGATCGCCGCAGCCGCAGCCGCAGCCGCAGCCGCAGCCCTAGCCCCATTCGTCGCCGTCGTGCGCGTTCCAACAGCTTCCGCGGCGGGGACGACGACGGACCAGATCGCCGCAGCCGCAGCCCTAGCCCCAGGCGTCGCCGCCGTGCGCGCTCTAACAGCGACCGGGACGACGAGCTCGACGAGCCGGATCGCCGCAGCCGCAGCCCCAGACGTCGCCCCGCTCCTAGGAGTTGCCGCAGCCGCAGCCGAACCCGCAGCCAGGAGTGCGAGGACAGGGGTTGCTGCTCGCCGAACGACGACGACCTCCACATGCCGCCACACGACGACGACTTCTACGTGCGCATCGAGAGCCCGGACCGTCTGTTCAAGTGCGTCCGCTGCCACGACATGCTCTCCTCCACCGTCTACGAGGTGAGTGACCCATCATCGATCCAAACCATGCCTTAGCTAGATTTCCTCATCATCTTCCCTGACATTCGTGTCGCCGTCGTCGTCGTCGACTTGCAGTGCGCCGAGGGGCACGTCACCTGCGCCACCTGCCACGGCTCCGCAAACGGCGCCGGCGCCGCCGGCGGCCACAAGTGCAGCCACTGCGGCTCGCCGGAGTACGCCCCCAGCCGCGCTGTGGCCAACTGGCTGAGGTCCGTCCGGTTCTCGTGCCCCAACTACCAGTACGGCTGCCCGTCCTTCCTCCCGAGGCACGAGATGAAGGCTGATCACGAGGCCACCTGCCGCTACGCGCCGGTCTTCTGCCCCCTCCGGCACTGCTACTTCGGCGGCGGCCCGGCGGACGAGCTCGAGCGCCACCTCACGTCGCGCCACGACTGGGACGTGGTCGCCTTCCGCTACGGCGAGCCGTTCCGCGTGCGCGTGCAGCCGTCGCAGTCCCTGCTCCGCGCCGAGGACGGCGAGATCTTCCACCTCTGCTCGGAGCTGGAGCCCGGCGGCACCGCGCTGTCGATGATCCGCATCCGCCCCGAGAACGCGGCGGCGGCGGAGTTCACGTACGAGCTGAGGACGCCGGCGGCGGCGGGGCTGCGGCACGGGCTGCAGATGCAGTCGACGGTGTGGGCCACGTCGCTGTGGCGCGGGGCGGAGGGCGCCAACCCCGTCTGCGTCACGGTGCCGGACGACATGTTCCCGCTGGAAGGGCCCGAGCAAGACTCCGTCGAGGTGCGCGTCCACAAGGTGGCGGCGCCTGGCCCCCCTGCCAGGGACAACTAGTTAATTTAGCCACGTTTAGCAAGCATCATCTCGCATGATTCATCGATTTTTCTCTCAGTTTACACATAGAAAATTTAAATATCTCAGTTACTAGGTCCAGTTTGAAACACATGAAACTTTAATTTTCTCTCAATTCATTCTTGTGGGAATTCAAATGTTCCCATCAAACTACTATTGTACAAATGCACATTTGTTTCAAACCGTTATCAGTTTTTTCTTCGCGCTTCCATTTCAAAGCCAATTTCTGCTAGTATTTTTTTATGTGTAATCCAATTTCTGTCTCAATTTCTTTCATCACACTAGTAAAGGTGGAAAAAAAACTTATACACCCGTGAGGATTGTCGTGGTTCTAACCTGAATTCAGAAACTTCCAACTTGGAATGTCTTGAAATATTACTCAAATTTCTAACATTTTGGTTGTGAAGGAAAACTAATCATGAAATCGGAATTCTCGGCTAGAAAAGGTTACTCGAAAGTCTCGATGGAACAGTTTTTTGGTGAAGGATTTATCTTGCATAACAATAAATTGTGTTCCAAACCTAGTTAAAAAATTCCAAACTATTATTAAAATATCATTAAATTTAGAAGAGAACTCATGCACCCACAAAAAAATGAAATATCAGTGATTTGGATTAATTTTCACCATATATATGGCACCCCACATTCTAAGTTTATGCACCCACCAAATGCATCTCAACTAACCATTACAAATTTTAAATCTTGTATTATTGGGACAAGTACATTGATGTTGTCTAATAGACAGACTTATACATTACCATATAATTTTAAGTTAATTTCATATAAAACATCTACGATCAGTTGCCTTTTAAGTTGTTTCGTAATAATTATTCAATATAGTAATTTTTGTATGGATAAATTTAACCAAACACGTATAATGCTGAGAAAGTGATGAATTCCTCAATTTCGTGAAACAGCCACATTGTTTTATGTTCTTCGTATGATAAAAAATCCTATGCGACCATTTATGTGTAGTCATATACTTGATATTATAGATCGTATTTTTTGAATAACAGAACAATTGTTCTTGGATATAATAAGATAAGAAAAAGTGGTAAAGGCGAAAGCGTTAGCGTCTTTCGAGCGGCAGCAATCCTTTTGGGCCATCGCGGGTTGTGAACAGAACAGCGAGGCCTTAACAATTTTCAGGCGCCATGTCGGGCTAGGTTTTGGGTTGCAGTTTACCCCCCAAAATAAGCACAATTGAACGTGAGAAGCTAAAAAACGTGTCCTTTTCAACATGCTGCTCGGAGAATCCTATAAAAAAAACTGCTCATTTGGCAAAAAAAAAAACTGCTCAGAAAAAAAGAAAGAATTTTGTCGGAGAGGGGGTTGCTCGATCTCCCGGACGTACTCTCATCGATCCACTCGCCGCCGTTAGAGCAGTCGCCGCCAGAGGCATTATACCTGGAGAGGATCTGAGGATGGAGAGGAAGGACTCCGAGTAGTCGTGCGGGTCCTCCGCGACGGCTCCGGCCGGCGCACCTGTAACACCTCATGTGTTTAAAAATAATTAGCAAGGTTGTTAACCAGGTCACCATGCATAATCAAGCATAATTAAAGCAAATGCATGTGTATATATGTATGTGTACATGAGTATGTGTGCAAGAGTAGAATAGTTCTATAAACTTTCATAATCAAATATACAAGTGTAGCCAAATGCATCCACATGTCCATGTTGATCTGGTCTGCAAAAATGAATCAAAGGTTTTGATCAAAACTTTAATTTTAAACATGAAATGATGAATAGTTCAAGTTTGAGTGGGTTTAAAATAACTTCAAAAATAGGGCTCAAATTAACTTTTGCTTAAAACGAAAGTTGTAGCTTTTGCAATTTCCTACAACTTTCATGTTGAAAGTTTTTCGAGTTTCAATTGAAAATTTTGAGAAAATTTCAGTCAAACTCGTTGACTCTTTCTCCCTCTTCTCTCTGTTCCCTTCCCTGGTTCCTGAGCAGAGCCGAGCAAGGCATCATTGCCCCTGCGGCAGGCGCCTGCTCGCCGCCTGCCGCAGCGCTGCGCCCACTGCTGCCACCGCGTTGCGGCCACCGTTGACCCCAAGCCCCAATCTCCTCGCTGCGCTCTGCCCCGGCTTCAATGCCGCACCACGACGCTGGCTCCGCGACACGCGCTCGCGGCCACCGCTGCGCACGCGCGCCTCCGGCCATGCCCGGGCTGCTGCCCGCCCTGCCCGAGCTACCGGCCTCCCTGCCCGCGCCCATCCCCTCCTCCTTCACCATGCCGCCTATAAAAGCCAACGCAAGCCTCTGCTCGCGCGCCCGCGAGCCACAGCCGCCGCCATTAACGCCGCCGAGCTCGCCCTCCACACTGAGCCCCACTCTCGCACCGCCTCGACCCCGAACAACCACCTAGGTGTGTTGGCCACCACCCAATCTACCTTCCCAAGCCGCTGGACAGCCACTCAGGCCCCTCCCCTCGCCGGAACACGAGCACCACCACCGGTGCCCGCCATGGCCGCCACCCCTCCACAGTGAACCCCACCCTCCACCCTCCCTCCGCCCCAGCCAAGCCCAGGAACAGCATCTCCACCCTCCACTAGTGCTCACCGGCTCAAGCTCGCCCCCTTTCTCTCGCTGGAGCGCCGCCGCCGCCACTAGCCACCGCCGCCCCCTCCACTGTGCCGCCGGCGAGCCCCATCCGGCCATCCCCGCGAGCCCCGAGACCACCCACAAGTGCGCCTCGACGCCCTCTTCCATTTCCCCCACCTACCCCACGCCGCCGCCGAGTTTCCTCGCCGGAATCCGGCACCCCGACGTCTCCCCTGCTCCAAGTCCGGCCAGCGACCTATTTGTAATCGCCCAAATCTTTCCAGGGGCCTAGATGCAAGATCTCGTTTTCTTTTTCTTTTTATTTTCAAAAACAGCAAACTTGTAAAATCGATATAAATTCGTAGAAAAATTGGAAAAATGCAAACTCAAATGTTCTGGAATCCTTGTGACTATATATACAACTTTAATTATATGAACCATTTCATTTTCTCAATAGTTTTTGCTCTATTTAAAATACAAAAATAAGTAGCTTTTATTTGTATCTCATGTTGTATGCATGTTCTGGTTCTTATTTTTGGATAGTGGTATAGTAGAAAATAGCGTAGCTCAGTGTAAAAGTTTCATGACCATAGGACAAATCTAGCTATAGATTTTAATAGACCTTGCTTTATGCCTAGGATAAATAGTTTTATTTATACAAATTGTTCTGCTAATATTAATTAGCTGAAACTTTCACAGTTGCTCTATTGTGATTCATGTATTCCTCAGAAAAACTTTGGAAATTTTTAGTTAAGTAAAACTGATCCAAATAATTTATGGTAGGAAGAAATGTACTAAATAAAGAAAAATAGTTTCTCTGTATAGAAAAATCTCATATTTTTACTAGAGCTTCTATTAGAGTACTAAATCCTTCTGGTAAAGTTTGAGTCTCTAGAAATTAGTGTAACAGTCTATGGAAATTAGTTTTGATCCATATAGCTATATGTTTCTCTATTTTTCATGCTATGTTTACTGCTCCATAAAATCTTAAAAATTAACAGTAGACGCCACATAAGAGTAGGAAGCCTCAGTAAAAATTGTAGCATCTTTACTTGTATGGTTTGTTCTGTATAAATGAATCTTGGTCGTAGTAGTAGCTGTTTAATGTCTTTTTAATAATTAATATGCTCAATGAAATTAGCTAAAAATTTCACAGTAGGCATGTTACTCAGATATGTACCTTGCATAAAAATTTCAATACCAGAAAGTATATGTAACCCTAGTTATGGCGTTACAGGTTAGTATAGTGTTAATTAAGAAAAATACCATTTCTACATGTCAAGAAAATGAAAGACAACAAACTCCTAGTCCTTTTATGAATAAAATTATGTTAGATAGTACTCTATAAACGATTGCCCAATAAAGAGAACATAATCTCCAACTTAACTGGAGTTGTGTTGGTTTACAACTTTATAGTGAATTAAATCATGAATTGAGATCATCACGTAAACTCATGCATATGCATCTCGTGTAGATTCGACTACTCTCGCCGACGGTACGTACGAGCTGGTGCCCGAGTCCGAGAGTGAGCAGCGTGAAACTCAAGTGAATCTAACTGAAGCCACTAAAGACCCGAACCAAGTTTCGGAAGAGCCCAAGGCTAGGTACACTCAGGAAGGCAAGCCCCGGAGCATGACCTATTACTTTCAACTTTATACAACTTATTGTTTCTATATACTTGTGCATTTAAGTTTACAGGAGTTGATTGAAACCTTACTTGCATGATTCTAGGTACCTATGTTTGAACACTAGTATGTGTAGGTCGCTAGTTGGCTATGCTTAAGAGTTCGGTAGAAGTCGAGTGATTCCCTGTCAGTCGCGAGAAAATTAGGAGTTGATTGTTTAATTTATGTTGAAACCATAAGGTCGACGGGCGGGGCTGTGATACGATATTCATGTTACTGGTTGAGGCCCCGTCTGGGTAGTGAAAATGGCTAAGGTCGCAGTGTGTGGTAGTGGTGGTTAAGCGTTTGAACGTACTAACCACATGCCGAGAATATGGTAATCGGTAAGCTTAAGTACTGGATTGAACCGAGGCCGAAACATACTCCTCACCGTCTTGAACTCATTCACATCTAGCTAATGGCGAGTACAGAGTCGTCGTATTGATGTACTTGAGGGCGGTGGGCCTGTTCCGTGAAGCGGGAATTGAAGGGAACTATTGCGTGGGTGACTCTGTTCCCATGCGTGTGTTTAGATCTTCCTGGCTAGATTAACAAACTCGATTCGAATCGTCCGTTTCTCGCGGTTATTGTGACTGCTTAACTCTTTTGCCACATAGAGTAAGAAGTGGAACAATGATGATGATGAATATGGTTGAATGATGAAAAATAATTGTTTTCCATCATGTATGCTATTGGATAGATGTTCACTTAGAAGGATTAATTGAACTAGAATTTTGAAGCTAAAATCGGAAATTAAGGATTTACTTTTAGTTTCTTTCGGCGAAACAAACCCCTCCAGCCAAAAGCCTTGTATGTCTAGGTAGTGGGCTAAGTATACCCATAGTCGGGTCAGCCTTGCTGAGTATTAGTATACTCAGCCTTACTTGTGGCTTAACTTTATTTTCAGGTGATACATTTGAAGATCAGATAGCTAGCTTGACTTGGCCGTGTACTTTACCTCCTGATTGGTCGGTGGAGTGGGATCCGACTTCTGCCGACGATGACAATGCCGAGTGATGTCATGTACGGGCTTCATCATGACATCTTGTATCGTCGTTTAGAACTCGCTTTATTTCCGCTGCAGTTGAACTCTGAACTACTTTCAATTTGAATTTCAAGTACCTTTTTAAGATTTCAAACTCGGTTTGTAATATTTAAGTTAAGACTCTGTGATGTAAGAATTTGTGAAATATTGTACTCTCCGGACTCACCTTCGTGTGAGTTGCATGTAAGTTTTGGGTTTCGAATGCAGCTCAGGTGGTTTTATCGGGACTCTACCCGACTGACTGTCGGATTACTCCGTTTGAAGTGCGTGTTAGCCGGGATTACCTTTATGGTAATAATTAGCACACTTAAGCCGGATTAATTCGGACGGTTCTGCCACAGCGCGTCGTTCCTCCTGCTCCTGGCGGCCGAGGTTCGTCTGCCATATGCAGTGCGCCCGGCGATGGGCGGCGGCGCCTAGCGCGTCAGGAGCACCAACTTGCCCGACGGCACGCCACCGCACGCGGAGAGCATCCCGCTCGTGCTGCCCGATCCTTCTAGCCGGCTAGCGGGGGGGTTGCCGTGCTCCTAGTCACCGTCAAGAAAGCCGTTGCCCCGGCGGCCTGATCCGGCGTGCGTGCTCACGTCGTCATAGGTTCGACGTGTGAGGTTTGATTTTTTTTTTCAAACGCTACAATTTCTTCCGTGCAGTACTGTAGCATCTAGGTTTTCTCTTTTCTTATTAATATACAACGGGCAACTCTTCCGCCGGTTCTGTTTAAAAAAAGATCAAGATTTCTTTTCCCATAAAGAACTGTAGATGTATGTTTCAGGTTCCAAGCGAGATATGGGTATCTTCGGGGGCGGAGCCAGAAATTTATTTTTTTTATTATTAGGGGGGCCAACTATGTTAATTTATATAAAAATTTAATCAAAATTCAAATTTTCAATGTAAATTTGGGAGAGGGGGCCAGGCCCCTGCCCGCCCCCCTGTCTACACCCCTGGTATCTTTGTTAGGCTCCGATCCTCTCTGAACCTGAGTTTATGGAATCGATATAACATGTACACTTCCGAATGTTCTTCTTGCCAAAAAAAATTGAAAAAAAAAAGAACTCGGTGGCCAACTGTGGAAATAAAGTTGACGTATATGGCAGTAAATTTGGAGCAAAATACTTACAGCTCTCACGAACTCAACTGCAAATGCAGTCGAATCCTTTCTTCTCCACGGAAGGCTAATCAGGAAACATATACTTCCGGGCTCCCCCGGCCACCCCAAAACTGAAGGATCGCGCACCGTTCGTATGGTCGGGCTCAAGCAGCTCGTCCGCCGGGTGTTCAGGATCTGCTCCGCGGAGAGGCGAAGCAGAGGGCAGCTGCAGCAAGCAGAGGTGGAGGAAACGGGCGGCGCCATGAGGAGCGCTGCCGCCGCCGCCACCAGCGCACCTTGGAGCTGGACGTCCTCGATTGCGCCGTCTGCTGGCAGGCCTTGTGCCCTCCAGTTTTCCAGGTACAAATCGTGCACTCCCAAAACCAGAAAGTTTTCTATCTCTTTTGCTGTTACATAAGTGCCGCAATCTCCTTGTGGTGCCGGTACAAATTTTGAGTTCTTTGAAGCGTTGATTTTTTTTTCTGAGAGTTTAGTTAGGGTTGGATTTTCTTATATTACTGAAGTAGTGCTAGCTAGACTAGACAGCAATACGGTCAAGGTAAAAGCTTTTTTAATTTCTCTCTGTTTCTTAGGTTCGTCTGTATGCTAGATTTAAAATCCCTTTTTCAGGATAGGCCCTAGCTAGCTAGACTCCAACCAACCATATGTTACTATGCATTTGATGCCGCTAGTACAATCGGCCATCCTTTTCACTTTTGAAAAGGCAACATAACCTTGATTCATGGTTAGTTTTGATGACCACATTAGGCCAGTCTCGGTAGAAGTTTCATGGGCACAGTTAACTATATTGAGAACTATATAATTGTGCCAGATGAATTTTATAGTGATAAACTTTCCTCACGTCCCATGAACCTCTACCCTTCTCTCTCCTTACCATATCAACAAAATTGATGGTTTTTAATATCATGAAACCCCCATTGAGACTGGCCTCATCGATGCTGCATTAGAGTTTAGAGAATAGCCAACAATTGCAAAATTTGCCAGAAACCCATGATGAATCTTTTTTTTGTGTGTGTTCCTTTTGAGTGAGCTATTCTAGTAACCAAAAAGATTATATTTTATACCAAATAAATACCGATAACAAGTTTTGAAAAGAAAATATTACTTTGATTATTCACCTTTTTCGCAACCATGGCTGAGCGCATATTTACTACTTTGATTCACCTAAAGACCAATACTACAAATTGGTGTTGTGCACTTTATGCTAGTTGCATATAGCGTTTATCTTGACTCTTAAGCTTAATTACATGATCATTCAACAACACAATATATTGCAAGCAAGTTCACTCGGGAATGTCTATTTCGCCCAAGACAGTGGTTTCAGTTATAGCAGACTAGCAGAGAGATGTACTGATGTACATAGCTCTAGCACTTCTGCTATCTAACGCATCCACAACTGACAGCTCTATGCCTCTATTGCTAGGTACCCACTACTTCATATTTACATGCCCAACATTGTCATCTATGAAAATCTTTGTTTCAAGGAACTATTCTAATGCCATACTTAAAAATATGAATGTGTAGATGCTCACCATTGCAAAAAAAAGGATAAATAATGTCTTGGACCGAATTTGTCAATTAGGACCTGAACAACATAGGAGCCATTCCAGTAACCAAACAGAGCTTAGAACAAAATTTTATCTGATATGGACACCCAGTTCCATGCAACTAAGGTTGTGTTTAGTTCGCAAAAAAGTTTGGATTTTTAGTACGGTAGCCTTTCGTTATTATTTGACAATTAATGTCCAATCATGAACTTTCATCTTGTATGAAACAGTTATACTGTATACTTAGTTATTTTTTCAACTGCATTTAATGCTCCACGCATGTGTCCAAAGATTCGATGTAATGGGTACTGTAGAAATTTTTTTGGGAACTAAACATGGCCTAAAGTACCTAATGTTTGCTGTCCTACTGGTGGTTTCTCAACAAGTGCATAACTTTGTATTTTGTTCGTCCAATCTGGCCGTGCATCGACAGTTACTTTTATGCATTACATGCATGCTTAGGATGTGAACTCATACTGTTTTATCTCCATTTGTCAGTGTGCCGTGGGTCATCTCATATGCTCATCCTGCCTCGCCAAGCTCCCAAACAGGAAGAAATGCTACACCTGCTCCCGCAAAGGCGACTACAACCGCTGCTACTCCATGGATAAAGTCCTTGGATCTATGCAGGTTCCTTGCTCCAACGCCAGGTATGGCTGCACCGTGAAGACCAGCTACCACCAGAAGCAGGAGCACGAAGCGACATGCCCCCATGATGAGCCATGCTTCTGCCCCGTGAGCTGCTGCGGCTTCAGCGGCGGACCAGCGGCCGCGACGCACCTCCGCCATTTCCTCACCGATCACGGCTGGCCCTCCACCGAGTTCAGCTACGGGGCCTCCTTCGACGTCGCTGTGCGGGATGAGGATGAGATGCGCGTCCTCATCGGCGACGACGGCCACCTGTTCTTGCTCACCGTGGCGCTGAAGCCGTCCTCCTGCGTCGTCGACTTCTCGGTGGTCTGCGTGCGGCCTCGCGACGTCGAGCCCAAGTTCCGGTGCATCATGGCCTTCGGCTCCTGGAAGAACTCGAACTACTACGCCCGATCGGAGTTCCAGGTGACAAGCACGGCGTTCTTCGGCGGGATGCCGCCGGAATGCGTCATGTTCAGCGTGCCGAAGCTGTGTCTGGACAAGGACAGCAGTATCCATGTCACCATGCACAACACCTTGGCGTGAAAGACCTGTAGCTAGCCTCGAGAGTGCTTAAGGGTGGATCAGATCAGCTGATCTGAGCAATTGGGATACTGTCATAGTAGCTTTTCAATTCCCCTTTTTGATACTGATAGGGGTGTTGAACTGTGATCTCGTCTGAGAAGTAGCGTTTAGTTTCAAGTACACCACCAATAATAAGTGGTTCTTTTTAATATTTGGTACTGTATTCATCAGTAATTTTCGTTTTGTTGCAACAGACAAGAAAAAACAAAATACAGATTGCGGATTATATCCCCTTAAAATTCCGGTAGCCGTTTCTGCAATCAGTGGTTAGAAATGCCTTAGCCTTACATGGACGATTACTAGAATCTCTCACAAGCCTGGAAGTTCTTAGCATTTGTTTGAAGTGGCTCCTAGTTCTTTTTAGGGGGAAATTAAATTTATAAATCTCCAGACCACGGGCCGTGTCCATCCCTCTCTGCCCCACTCATCATCTTTTCTTTCTTGGGCTCTTGGCCCAGCTTCACCTTCACTCTCTACTTGGCCCAACACACACCCTAACCCGATCGGAGGAGGAGACCAGCGGCCGCCAGTCCCCTCCACCCACGCTGCACCCTCCTCCCACGCCGGGACGCGACAGGAGAACGGAGATCGCCGCGACTGCGTAGCCGCGGGGTCCGTCCGGGAACCACCACCGGATTGCCGTAGTTTCGGTGAGCAATTCTGCACATCACATTGCGTGTGGCTGCACCCTGTACTAGCTGCCGTATCAAAAAATTGATTTTGTTCTTTTTCTCCGTGGCCGTAAAAATTGACCCTTCTCCTCTTCCGGCCCTATCACCGCTGCCGCGCCTCCCGTACCCCTTAGGCGAGCAGTTCTTGCGTGATCGGTGGGTTTCGGGCGGTTGGGAGATGAGCGACAGCACCCCCGGTAAACGAAGAGCGGAACCGCAGCAAGAAGGGAGTGGCCGCAAGAGGAAGGATGGCTCCCCCACCAGCGTCACCATGGAGCTCGAGGTCCTGGACTGCCCCGTCTGCTATGAACCCCTGCGGCCTCCAATATTTCAGGTGCATTCGTTGTGCCACCAAAGCCATCACCAGTTTTTGCTTTCCTTTGGTGCAGTGTCCTTCGGTTAGTGGTCGGAAATTCAGACGAGAGTCCTCCGAATCTTTTGGTCTATTTGATTTGATAATATAATGCAGTGCTAAGAAATGCTGTCGGACCATTTGATCTATGGGTCTCAAAGAAACGGGACCATTTGATCTATTTGATCATGTTATTGCTGCAGTCTAAGCATCATTTGGAACACATTGATTTCACGGTAAACTATTGGTTTGCAGACTAATATAGATATGGGGCAAAATCTCCTCTTTCCAAATAGGTCTTAATATTTTGAGAAAGCAGCAAAACTTTGGACTGGGTAGCAGGCTTCATAACCTCCTTATTAACGGTGCTGTACTTTGATCTTAAGAAATTAGAAAACGACACGAAGAGAAGATAGAGTTTGGCATATATAGTAGCTTCTTTCTGTCTTTCTATTTTTGAACAGGCACTGCAGGTCACCTATTAATATTTTGATCTGTGAATGAGCCACTGCAGAATCCAAAGTACATTTTAGACAAATATCGAGTACACAAATAACTGGTCTTACAAAAAAAATGGTGCACTAAAGAAAATACTACTTTTTCTCTCTCTTTTGAACAGGCAGGAGAGCTGCCTATCTTTGTATTAAGATAGGAAAAGGCTATGTTGAAAAGAAAATACTACTTTGATACACCTGAACACCACTATTACCATTTACCAAACTTCATGTAATTCACTTATGCTATTGCCAATGTGTCATAGCACTGATCTTGAATCATAAGTGTAACCGCGAAGTTGTTGATCATTCAATAAAGAATATATTGCAATTCCAGAAGAAAAGGCTGTGTTGAGGTAGATGCTTTTTGGTTCTAGACAATACTTTTAGCTATAATAACAGACCAAAGCTCTAGTACTTTGGCAAGGTACGCATAACTGACTGCTAACTGATAAAGACTTGATTCTAACATTCTACAGCATAAAGACCACACTGCTAAATTTAGCCTAATGAACCTAAAATTTTGCGTTGAAATTTTCTGCTGTAATTTGTGCTCCCTGCGCATGAGATGCTAAAATTCGCCAGTTCTCTTTATGCCTAAACATCACCCTTGATGATCTTTCTATTTCAAGAACTATTCTAAGGTCGTACTCATGGACCTATCAGATGCCCTTTGTGACTTTGTTGAAAAGAAGACCAGATGATGTTTTAAACCTGTATGCTATGATCAGAACAACTCAGGAGTATCTTAATATCGGCTTGCATTTTTATCTTCTATGCTCCTACCTACTTATTAGTTTGAGGGTATGACTAACAGTTAAAAAGCAATGTAATGTGCTTACCGTCTTTTTGATATGGGAACAAGTTCAGTTCCATGCAATTTCAAGCACCTGATATTTATTGTCCTACAAGTTTGTCAACCAATAAGTGCATAACTGAATTGTATTTGTTCATCCATGTTGACCTTGCACATATAGTTACTTTATACATTACATATATGATCTGATTGAGTCTTCCAACTGCAAACCTTAGTTACTTTGGCTACCATAATGTTTATATTTATTTATCTGTAATCCTCAGTGTGCTGTGGGGCATCTCATATGTTCATCCTGCTGTGGCAAGCTCCCAAAACCTAAGAAATGCCACCACTGCTCCTGCGAAAGTGACTACAACCGCTGCCATGGGATTGAAAAAGTCATTGGATCTATCCAAGTTCCTTGCTCCAACACCATCTATGGATGTTCCATGAAGACAAGCTACTACGAAAGGGGAGATCATGAAACAACCTGCCCGCGTGCACCATGCTTCTGTCCTGACACTAGCTGTAGCTTCTCCGGATCAACTGGAATGCTCCAAGAACATTTCATTGACGAGCACCAGTGGTGTTCCACCAAGTTCAGGTATGGCTGGTGCTTTTACACTAACATCCAGGAAGGGGTCCATGTCATCTCTGGCGAAGATGACCAGTTGTTCCTGCTCAACATTGTATTAGAGCCGTTTGGCTGTGCCATCTCGGTGTTCTGTGTGCAGCCTCATGACACGGACCTGAAATTCCGGTGTGCTCTGTCCTTCAACTTCTGGAAGAACAACTCGTACCATGCCCAGTCTTCAGAGTTCCAAGTGCCAAGCACGAAACTCTCTGATGGGTTACCAAGGGATTGTTTCCTGTTCATTGTGCCCATGTTTTATCTGGACGAGGACAGCAAAGTCTGTGTCACTATGAGGAAGCCTTCAGCATGAAAAACCTGACTCCACGCCCTCAGGTGCTCACTGTCACATGCAATCCTTTTTGCTTCGGGATATGTAACAGCTATCGTACTGATGGTTTTATCAACCACCATATCTAAACTTCTCGTGTTTAGTAGCAAGTATCCCTATTATGTACCAGTGTTATTTTGGTCGAGTGTTAGGCGCTCTGCTATGGATATAAAGTTGTAACAGCACAAGTATCAGTTCCGGCTTGCTAGTAATACTCTTGGGAGAATTACCTGAAGATGGGGTTTGGTGCACAAGATCTCTATTTTATTGCGTTATTGTTTATTTGCACTGTTTCCGCGGGTCGTTTTTGCATGTCTTTTGTGAAGGATGAGAACTAGTAGTTCTTTTGGTCTTCCGAGCTCTGCATTTCTTCAGTTACGGCTAATTACTGACGCAGCTTTGGGTTTGTGCGTTTATGCATTTGCTCTACTTGATCCTCACCTTGGTTAACAGGCATCTTTTCTCAGCCTTTTCGAATCTTGAACTTTTGAATTGAGTAGAAACGTTTCTCTGTTTCAACAAATAGTAGTTCAATGGACTGGATTGAAGCTGTATCATGCCTGAAATCAGAAAGGCGGACTCGTTTATGGAGGGCGACGAATGTCCGCGAGTTCGAAGAGGATTTGTTCAGTACTCCCACCGTGGCAAGAAGATTTTTTCGTCGGATCGCACGACGAAGAGCTGAACCAACCGCATCGCCGGGAATGGCTGCGCAACAGGAGGAATAAAGGCTCCAATTCCACAAACATCGTGGAGTGCGGAGTTTAACTTAGATCTGTTGGATGTTACTCATATGTCATAGGCTCTAATTTAGATCAGGCCGTGTTTAGTTCGCGAAAAAATTTGAGTTTTGGTACTGTAGCACAATTCGTTGTTATTTGACAATTAATGTTCAATTATATACTAATTAGATTTAGAAGATTCATCTCGCATGAAACAGTTCTACTATGTAATTAGTTATTTTTCAACTGCATTTAATGCTCCATGCATGTGTCCGAAGATTTAATGTGACGGATACTATAGAAATTTTTTTAGAACTAAACATGACCTCATTTTCACGAGACTCCACACACAACCACATAAGCTAAGGATATCAAACCGCCGCCACCAGGCCCTATCTTCGCGGCCCCCTCGGCCCCCTCCTCCGTCCCCCCGGTGGTCTCGCCGGTAGTTGAGCAGCGGGACCCATCCTCTACATAGATCTAGTCTTTTAGTTTTTTTTTCAAAGTTTTATTCTCTAGCGATATCGGCGAGGTGGTGGCGATAATGACGTTTTGGAATAAGGTCCATCTGGTATTTCCCTACTACCTTGACGATGTCCGTTCCAGCGCCGACAAAGGCCAAGTGAGAATTAATTCTGCCAGATCTGTAGGTTCTCTCTAGTTTAGATGCAGTTGGCTATCTTTTGTTGTGGCAACTTCGACCTTTTCTTTCGATCTGTTCTGCGTCAAGATCTGGTTTCTTTAACCCTTTGTTTTGGTGGTGAAAGTTTGCAAGTCTACGTTGCTTTGGGTGTTCCCCCAACTAATGTTTTTTCAGCGGTTGCTAGATCTCATTATAAATAGCAAATGATTTTTGCGGTCTTCAAAGTCTTATGTGGTGATGACGTTTGCAGGTGTTCCTTACCCTTGCTATTTTTTCAGTGTATTTTTCAAGTTCCGGTGGACAACGAACAATCGAAGGAAGAAGGAACTATTCAGTGTAATATTATTTTCTTTATATCATCTTATGTCAAGTTGTCCTTCTTTTATACCACCAATTATTTTCTTTAGTATGAATTAGATATGAGACATCTTTATGGTGTCTTTGTCAAAAAGAATAAGGCCCTGTTTAGTTCACACCCCGTAAACGCAAAAAAGCCGTAAATGCAAAAAAGTGCAAAGGAATCTTGCTAATTTGACGTACTAAATGAAGTCTATTTACAAAACTTTTTGCATGGTTGGGCTGTAAATCGCGAGACGAATCTAATGAGCCTACTTAATCCATGATTTGCAACAGTGATGCTACAGTAACCATCCGCTAACTATTGCTTAATCATGGATTAATTAGCATCATTAGATTCGCCTCGCGATTTACAACCCAACCATACAAAAAATTTTATAAATAGACTTCATTTAGTACTTCAAATTGGCAAAATTCCCACACAAATTTTTTTTTGCGTTTACAGCCTAAGAGAACTAAACAGGGCCTAATTTAGATCATTTCAGATGAGGCTTGAGATCTTTCAAGCTGGCACCAATCGTTCGTCCAAAACAAATATAAGTCTTCATCTAGCATACTTTTTATATGAGTGCCGTTGTGTAGCTTTTTATCTAAAACATTTCTCAAATTGATTTCTGAAATATACTTCCTTCTGTCAGATTTTCTATTCATCGGTTACTTTATTTTTTTATCTGATTATAGTATGGAAATAACTTAGGGTGTTTTTCAAAACAATGGACATAACTTAGTCGGATGCAGTAGATGTATTGGATAGAAATACGATATGCACATATCCAAAATTGTTTTTATTTTTCTTTCTTTTTTCTTGAGAAAATGTTTTTCTCTTTCTTTTTGAGAAATTTCAGATTTGGGAGAAAAATAAAACTATTTTTTGAGAGGGAGGAGAGCCGGAGAGGAATCGCAAAATTCTGGCCGGCCCGTCGAGGCCCAATTTAAACAATTGTTCGATTTCCGGCCTCCTCCTCTCTCTCTCTCTTTGTCTGTCTTCTGTCTTCTCCCAGTTCGTTTCGAAATTTCCTTCCGCGGCGCCGCCGCAATGGAGCACCCCTATTTTCCCCAGAATCTGCTGTTTAGGGTCCCCCCCATGCAGTCTGCCCGAAGGGAGGCGGAAGACGAAGCCGCGAAGAAAGCAATGGCGCCGCAGGAGCCGGAAGAAGGCGAGCGCGGCGGCGTCGTGAAGCGGAGGAAGGCCGCCGAGGCCACCGACGTGACCATGGAGCTCGGCATCCTCGACTGCCCCGTCTGCTACCACCCCCTGCAGCCTCCGATTTTCCAGGTACGCACGCGTACTTACATCGAGTTTACTTTCCTTGATATTTTTGCGACGCAGTGTTGGAACCTGACAGGGTGGATTTGTGCGATGTAATGCTGTTGCCCTAGGCTCCCGCGCAGGATCTCAATTGGATGATTATTAAGTATATAGCTTTGTTTGATCTTTTATATATAAAAAAGAAACTCTTCTTGTTTTTTTAATTTTGGGTGTACTAAGCAGGAAATTTCTGTAGAAAGGACGCACCTAGCACCAACAAATTCTTGGTTATCTTGGGGATGAATAGCCTCATATGATTCGAAGAAATTTCGTGGGATTCAGAATTTCGATCAGTATATTGCAGATTTCATTGTATGGTCGTGCTTAACATTAGGTACCTTGCTTAGCTATTGACCAAACTGGAGTAGGCTACTGGAATTGAGCGTTAATTTAATTTGATCGACAATTTCGTCTGAAAATTAATTGATCAGTATATGGAGCAGGGATATATGTGTGTCACAGATTCACAGTGTCAGTGTCCTCAAGTTTCTTTGTAGCGGTGAAGTGGCATTCAAATTGTCATTATGAATAAGTTAAACAATAGGATTCAGAATTATTTCTTTGTCCTAAGAATTATACTGTCCAGATTGAGCGGCATGATTGCCGAAATATTTTGATTTTCTCCTGTATGCAACTGCTCATAGTCATAGGTTTCTGAAATTGAATTGAAAATGGCTGTAGTTGCAAGAAGAACTGACATTGCTTGCCCCACATCGACTGCATCTAACAGTCCAAGTCGATTCAAATTCTAAACTTCTTAAAAATTCATGTGTTTATGCCTTGTAGATAGTTAAAACTGGAGTTACTAGTATATTGAATTCAGTGAATTTAAGGCAGCCAAATAGGAAGGGCATACTGAACTAATTCAGGGATTCCTCATGTTCCCTATTCACTTATTGTTTCAGTAGTACTTTTTTATTCTTCTATGCGCTCAACTACCATTGAAATATCGAATGCTTGCTTACTAATTTGTGCCTTTTCATGCTAGAGATTCCAGTAGCAACTTGCAGTCTGATCATTCATGTTTCCTACGTCTGAAATTATTCTCACCTCTCACATTTACTGATACATCCGTTTTTCCTCAGTGTGCTGTGGGGCATGTCGTATGCTCATCTTGTCTTGCCAAGCTCACGGACAGGTGCCACTCCTACTCCATCACCACAGGCTACAATCGGTGCCACATTATTGAGCATGTTGTCGACTCCACTAAAGTTTCTTGCTTCTATGGGGACCTTGGATGCACTGAAAAGATAACCTACTACGAGAAAGAAGACAATGAGAAAGTGTGCCCTCATGGGCCGTGCTTCTGGCCTGAAACCGACTGCTCCTTCCGCGGATCAACTGTGATGCTCCATGAGCATTTTGCTTCGGTTCACAAGTGGCATTGCGTCAGGCTTTCCTACAACAAGGCATACCGATTCCGCATTGCCCAGGGTTCAACTGTCCTCCAGGGTGAAGATGGGCACCTGTTCTTGGTTAACATGGTACTGGAGCCCGTTGGGGGTCTCATCTCACTTTTCAGCGTCCAGCCTAACATCAATGAATCAAAATACATGTGCAAACTGGCAATCTCATCTCCTGAATTGAGCTACTATCAGGTTAGTCAGTTCCAAACGAGAAGCACTAATCTGTTTGATGGGCTACCGAAGGATTGCTTCCTGTTTGTTGTGCCAAAGGTGCTGCTCCGAGATACCGGTACAAATGCCACAGCCAGTGTGAGTGTGACACTCACCCACCATAAGTGTCATGCACAGGTTACAGCTTATTGATGTACGTATCACTGCCTGTTCATAGCTGAGATATGATCAGGGGGTATTTCTGACCATTTACTACGTCTAGGTCTTGTTATGTACAAAAAGTGAAGAAGTTGATTGAATGTGGATGCTACATTGCTACCAAAAATGAGAAAAGAGACTTGTGTATGTGTGATGTCCTTGGATGTTTTTTTTTTGTCGGATATGCCATGCTTCGTGCTCTGATCGTCTAGTTGCATTCATAGCAATTTGGTTTCTTTGTTGAACATTGACTTGATATTCTTGTCAAATGGAACAATATGAATATTTGTGTGGATGGTGAAGCTGTCCTCAGTGCTCGCTGCAAATCGAAAAGCATACATATGAGTTCAGAGCTTACTGAAAGTTAAGGATGTCATGCCCCCCTGTCCTTTTTTGACCTGTTTTTAATACTTGATTTGGACTCATCGTGATCATTTTCAGGTGCATGGATTTTAGAAATTTCCCAAGTTGTAGCTCTCTGGCTGTTCCATTAACTTTGCTGTGTATTTGCTTTTGTTGTTTCTCTTCCTTTTTGATAGAATGATTGATATCCTTCGCCTAATGCGAAACTTCACTTCACTATATGCTATCTGGATGTCTGTTTTTTTTAAACGAATTTAGTTCTCTGAATTACAATAAGCTAAGAATGTGATACTAGTAGTCAGTACAGGAAAGTACTAATGCATATCCTTTATTGAGGGAGTATGTTATATCCTCATTAATCGAACAGAGGATTAATGAGGGGTACATGCATCTTTTTCCCATCTCCTTGTTTTGTTGGTAAAAAGTTACAACGCTCTGTATAACAGGATGGAGGGAGTACTACCTCCATACTGGTATTAGATGATGTTTAGGACAAGATTTAAGTCAAACATTGGGAATATAAATCATAAATAACTTTTAAGTTATTAAGTTTAAAAAGTGAAAATTATGTGAATAGATTTGTCTTAAAAAATACTTTCATAAAAATATACATATATCACTTTTCAACAAATATTTTTATAAAAATAAGTAATCAAAGTTATATTTTGAAGACCGTGCCACTGTCCTAAATATCATCTATTTCCTATACGAAGGGAGTATATGTTTTTCCTCCGTAAACGCTTCGTTGGAAGAGAAGTCGCAGTTAATTTAGCGCCTGAAGGATGGAGCGTCGGTGCGGACGGAGCGTTGCCGCGCGCGGCCGGCGGACGCGAGTGCGGGCCACTGATTGGTCGATGACGCCCGCCGACGACGCCACTTAATTAAACAAAGCCGAATAAACATCCATCGGGTGAGCATAGCATAGGAATGAACCGCGTAAAAGCTAGTGTGACTGTGAGCACAACTTCAGGTCATTTCCATCACGATTCATCTCATTGACACTACACTTGACGATATTTTTGCAGCTAATAAGCAAAAACCTTATATTGGAAACAAAGCATAGTATACTAGTACGGGATAACTGAATCATACTACCTGACACGAGAGCATGTGAGGTGCCTGCCTCAACATGCACATCCTGCTTGAAACCAACCCAAATGACACCGAAAAAAAAATCCCAAACGCGACACCAAGACAGAAGCCCCACAGTGAAAACGGCTGGACGCTACACATTCAGGTGGCAAAAGTACCCATCACTGACGAACCAACCAATCACGAGCTATCAGCCTATCACCGTCGTCATCCTCGTCGCTCTGGACGTAGCTACTGTCGTCCGGGTCGTCATCTCCATCAGCATCGTCAACAGTTGTGATGTTGATCGTGAGGACGATACCTGCGGCGGCGTCCGGCCCGTCAGAAGCCTTGGGCACAAAACAGACGTGCTGCTCCGGCGGCCAACCAGCACACCACAAGGGCCATAGATTGGCAATCGCCGCAGTGCTGCGATGGCGCGGAGAGCACGAGAAGGACACCGAGCACCCAGCGATGTTGATGTGCTGAACGCGGACGAGGGAGACAGCGTACCCGTGCGTCTCCGCCGCCGGCTGCACGCTCACAAGGAGAAGCTGCCCGTCGTCCTTGCAGTGGAGAACGTGCGAGCCCGGTTCGACGACGCGCAGATCGAAGGGCACCCAGTACCGGAACGTCGTCGACGGCCACTTGACGAAGCCAGATAAAAATGTTGTTGGGGTCTTTTCTATTTTCTGCCGGGGTCTTTATTTTTAAGAAGTAGTACAGAACAGTGATTAGCACTGATTTTATAGAAATCCATCGGTGTCGGCCGACCCCAACGCAACCACGCGGAGCGCCTGCTGATGCGGACCCGCGAAGCCGCAGCCGGGCTCCGGGCATTCGCACGGCGCGAAAGGACAAATCAACCGGTGGCGCACGCCGTGGACGTAGTCGGCGGCCTCCTCGGGGCACCCGGGGCCGCAGTCGACGAGGACGGACTGGACGGCGCGCTCCATGCCGTGGCTGCGCGCGAGGGCGCCGGAACATTCACAACACTTGCCTTCAGGCAGCTCGTCGCGGCAGGACGAGCACAAAAAGTGCCCATCGGAGCACTAGAAGGAAACAGAAACACACGGTGCAGAGGAAACATTAGGATTTACTTGAAGAACAGTAGGGCAATAGCAAGTTCATCGACGACGACCGAACAAGCAAACGCTTCTTTCTTCCATTGTCAAATGAATCCAAATCTATACACGCATCGCAATTCGCAATATAGTGGTTAGCCGTTTACCAGGAATATCGGAGGCCAGAGGGGCCGGGCGCACGCGTCACAACTCAAGGCCTCCGGCTCTATGCTGCACTTGAGTCTCTTGGCGGCGCTGCTCCCTCCCTCTTCCCGAGCACCTTCCCTTCTCTTGCCGGTGATGCCGTCTCCCTCCATGGATGGCCTTCCGAATCTGTTGGTCCTGCTGCTTGCATATGCAGTGTATGGAGCCTCGAGGAGTTGCAGATATATATTGTGATCTAAGGATCCGGTGGATGGAAACTATTTAGACTTTCGTTGTGAGGAACCGCCCAAATTACTAAACCGGGTTATCGTCCATTGATCAATCTCAGCTTAAGCGAGATAATTCCGGTAGTCCCCGGTATGCGCCTTGAGCAACGCCCAGGATCAACTCGCATACCGTTTGTTCACGCCATAGCAACCATCACAAGGATACATATGAGAGCAAAATTTTAAACTTTTGATTACAAGTCTTATTTATCTTACAAAGCTCATGACTTTAACTAAACATAAGCAACTATACATAAGGATTTTTAGCAAATAAACTTTCTTTACAAACTAAGATGTATCCTAAAATTAGATGGATATCCTATCATGTTTTCCTACAGTCAAGAGGTAAAACGCAGCGGAAAATTAGAAAGTAAATAAGTAGCAATAAAGATGTTCTTGCCCAAGACACCACTTGCATAAGCTTTGAGCAACTTTCACCATCCATCCACATTGCCGGCTCCGGCGGGATGAACGTGGCCATCGCTCCTTAGAAGAAAACCTGCAAAACAACTTAACGGCAACACTGTAAGTACATTTCGTACTTGCAGGGCTTATCCATAATACTATACATTTGGTGGATGCATGAGGCTTGTCAAATTTTAACATTTATAAATAAAAATGCGAGCATAATTTATCAAGTGAACAAGCAAAGACATGGCATCTAATATTTCTGTATCAAGCACCAATACAATTGCATGAGTAAAGTGATCATGTAATCATGAGCTCAATCTTCCATAAGCCCTTCACGAGAACTCTACGTTAAAGTTAAAGTACAAGAGCGTGCTCAATGACCGAGAGCGCGGCTATTGCAATAGATCAAAAACCCTGCAGGGGTGTACAACTTTTCCCACACGAGAACAAGACCAACGACCATACCCACGGCCAAGGATAAGTGTTGATTCATGCCTCAACCTTTCACACAAACACAACCGGCTATGATCGAACGGTCGGGAAGGACAAGTGCACCGGAACCGCCGATCACACTTCATCACAACTCGCACCGAATCCGATCAAGGCAAAGTGTGACTCATGCTAGTTGGCTTACCGTCCCATTATTAAGTATGTGGTTTGTATGAAAAAATGCTCAAGTATCAAAGCGATGACACGTCGGTCCTTAACCAACTCAAGCAAGTCTAAGCCACTTGGATTCCACTCCCAACATGACCCTACGACACTTGCTCAAGTCTCGATCCATCATTCTTATCTTGCTCATGTTTTAGTCTCTCTCATCTACTCAAGTATATTTAGGCAAACACCCTATAACTTGCGAGTGATGGTGACCTTGCCATATCTCGACTTCTACCGTAAGCTAAGCATGGCTAAGCAAATTAAGTCGATAAGTCTAAACAAACATACTTTGCCTAGTATGAGTGATTCTAGAGCTAGAAGGGAAAATATGCCAAATGGGTTCTACTCACATCACATGAACTAGCTAGGGTTAAGCCCATGCACAAATAATACTTTATAATAGCAAATTAAGATTCAAAAGTAGGGTTTGAGATACATAGGTGCCTGTCTTGGTACTCCGCAACCGCGACACTTCGAAACGTCATCCTCTAGGAAAGGAGATAAATGCATGAATTAGAAAAGATGCCATGAATGCTTATGCATATGAGATGCAATGACTCATGAGAAGTAAAGGCTAACATGATTCAAGGTCATAAAGCAAGCAACTAAAATAAGGCACACCAAAATTACAAAGGGAGATGCAAAAAACAATAATATTTTTGCACACACTCTACAAAATAAGTTGTAACAAAAAGATGTCATCAAAACTAGTTGTGGTACTATTAGTTGTCATATAAATTAAGAATAAGTAACTCATCACAACATCAAGCATCAACCATGTGAGTTAGTTCGTGATTGTTATCAACATAAAGGATTAGAGCATGCTCATTCAAGTTGATACACTAGCATACCCAATTTTAGACAACTCAAGAATTAAAGGATGTCTAGCAACATCACATCTTAGTTAAGATACAATCATCATTATGTAAAAGAAAAGCTAGCAAATTATGTTATACTTAATTAAGAAAGCATTGTTATTATAAATTATTTCATGGAGGTTCCTAACCATAAAAGCATATCATATTTATCTCTAATTAACAGGAAGGTTGATAGCTCACATGAGCACAATTGATTCACTAGGTGTTGTACAAGTAAACTAGTTTTAGAACACGTATATATAAATTAACATCCTTCTAAGAACATTTAATTAAAGCTAGCATTTATCAACAACATATCATGAGCATTGCTAACTAACAAGGTTCATTCCATGAATTTAGGAGCAGCAGAAAATAATTAACCATGCGTGCATTCAACTAGGTAGCAAAGCTCTTTATTAACAAACTAGAAACTATATGATTATATAACTAGTTAAAATGTGTTATCAATTTTAGACAGTAGATAAAGATTCAACAAAGTAAGCAAAATTGGATCCATATTTTAGAAGCACATATGTATTTATTGTGCAATTTAATAGCTAATTAGGTTTATGCAAATATGGATTAAACTGTATCAATCTACAAACAATTCATGCCAAACAACATGTCTAATGGATAGTACACATCATAAGGAAGCTAGCAAAATTGGTTCCATAATTTTTGGACTAACAGAGAATTAATTATGTAATTAATATAATTAACACACCTTAAATAAACTGAGAAAATAATATAACTATTTGGGGAGAAAACATATTTTTAACAGGTGGATAATAACAAGACAAAACCAACAAAATTTGTTTCACATCAATCGGAGCTATATTCAATTTTATAGAAATTATATAAGATGATACATGCTTATACACTTAAACCAAAAACTGTACTTGCCACTGCTACAGTACCCACGAACCGTCCGGTCCGGAAGAGAGGACCGTCCGCAGTACAAGCTCGGGATGAGTTCCAGAAACGCATCGGTTCTGTGTAAAATTTGGAAGTGAACGGCGGACCGTCCAGGGGTGAATCGCAGACTGTCCGCCGTAGAAAATTCAGGGGACGTGTTTTGTGTAGAGGCTCGATCTAGGAGGTCACGACTCGCAGACTGTCCGACCGTAGGTCGCGGACCGTCCGCTTGTCGGCCGAGGCTCACCGGCGAGGTCGCCGACGGAGGCTCCGGCAACAGTTTCGAGTGTGGTTTGTTTCTATGGGTTTCTAAAGACATGGGGAACTTGTTTGGCTAGTAGATTTGACATGCATGAAGTCTACGAAGCTCTAAGTCATCAATGGTGAAAAGTGTTGAAAGGCCATGGATGGGATAGAGAGCTTGAATGAGGGCACAAGAAGAAAGGGGAACAGTGAGCGGAGCTCACCGCTGACGTGTGGAGCACAAGCAAAGGGCCACTTGTTGGAGTAGAGCGCCGTCGGTGTAGATCGGGTCGAGTTCATCCTTGTGAGCTTGGGAAAGATGAAGAAGAAGCTTGGGGATGGCCTTCTCCTAGGTCTCCGGTGAGAAAGAGATGAACGAGGGGTGGAGAAGCTCGTCGACGTCGTCCTCCGCTGGTCCTCTATCGAACTTCGGCGAGGATGTGGTGGATTTAGTGAGGAGAGGTGGGTTCTTCCTCCATAGCTTAGTGGAGAAGAGGGCAAGGGGAGGGAGGAGCTTCTGTGTGAAAAGGAAGACTACAGGGAGGGGAGGGGGCGTTGGTTGAGGTGGGCGTCGGATGGGGCATGGACAGGTGTGAGTATACGTGGCGCAACTTCTCTGCAAAGATGACACGCACACAGGTGGTTCTCGCGGACCGTCCTCGAGGGAGAAGCAGACAGTGGAAGAACAAAGTCACTTAACATCCTGGCTCTTTACATAAACTTCTTTCTTTGCTCCAATCTTCAAAATTAATTTTCCAAGCTTCCAAAAATCACGCCAATTTTTGTGTTGATACTAGAAATCAAGAGCAACCCATTTTGCTTGTAATTGGTGGAAAAACTATTGTAGATTTGAAATGAAAATTCTTCCCGGAATGCTATTTTTGGGTTTTTCGGCTGAGCTGTTTGGCTTCAGGATGGATTCCTAAAATTCGGGGAAAATCACCTAAATTCTAGATTTTCAAAATAGTATTTTATAAAAATAACTCTCAACATAAGTCATATAATAATAATGCAAGTTGATTCACAAAGCATGAGTTTCAAATGTATCAACAATTCAACAATTAAATACAAATGCATTCAAATCAAGCACAAAATTTTTCTCAAAGCTAAACAAAGATGCTCATTATGCGATATTTAACATGATAATTATATTTGGGTCGTTACATTCGTCGTATCGTTAGCCGGCCAATTACTATTTAGAAAGGTGCGTTAATTACTGCATGCCTAGGAGTAAATCGAGGAGTCAGAGAGCTACGAGAATTCAAGAGGCTTTCGATCAATTTCTCGCTGCTTTTGGTTTTCTCGTCATGGCTACACGAGTGGACGTCGTTTGGCCCATCCCGGTGTTACACCCCGTTCGGTTACGTGGGAATGATTCCCAGGGAGCGTCCCTTCGTTAATGTACATGTACATAGCACCAGAATGGTTCCTGGCCGTTCCACGCTCGGAACGGCGCGGAACGGGGGGCTAACCGAACGGGACCTTAAAGAGAAGAGTGCTGAAACTGTTGATGGGCCAGGGGTGAGGGGCCACAGACTATAACAAAACCGGTGTTGTTTGATAAATGCTCCCTCCGTCTAAAAAAAGGGTCATCGTAAAGTTCAAAATTTATCCCACAAAACAAATCATCTCAACTTTTAGACAATCCTACGGGCCCACAATCAATACAAAATCCATCTACACAGCGCCATGATTTCGGTCGCACCTCTTCCCCTTCCAAAAGGGCGCAGTGCAGGGTGCCGAAAATTTACTAACGGCGGCACACTGCATGCAGCCACGCAGATTTCTTTTACTCATTGATTCACGTGGGATCTACTCCAACTGGTAGGGTGTTATTAGGCCAGTCCCAGTGGGAGTTTCATGGGTACAGATATCTAGACTGCGAACTAGATAACCGTGTCAGATTAGTTTCATGGTGCAGTGGCGGAGCCAGGGGTGTTTACCGGGGTCTGCGGACCCGATAAAATCTACCAAATTCAATGCAAATTATTATTATCAACAGCTTAGACCTCAGCTTTCTTGTGAAGAAGACCCCAATGATCAGCTGGGCTGGCTTCGCCCCTGTCATGGTGATGAGACTCTCCTCACATACCATGAAACTTGTCGGTACACTCAGACAGGAGTACCCTCTCCTACAAGACAAGGACGAAGGCGCTCAGGAGCGGCAACCACGGACCACGGGTCCGGACCCCCGCGGACAGGTCCCGAACCTCCGCGGGCCGGACCTGGGCCTCTACAAGTGGAAGCCGGACCTCCAGGAGGCCTGAGTCATCGAGCCAGCCAAGGGACCCGGATCCAGCACCCTATTTGGATAGGAGTCTGGAGCCGCCACGTGCCCCTGTGGGCGCGGCCGCCGACCGCCGGGTCCGGTGCCGCCACGTGTCCCACAGGCACGAGTCTTCTGCCTAAAGCCAGCCCTCCTGCCGCATTAAATGCTAGTGGTTGGGGCGTGCCCTGCCAGAGCAGGGCATCGATACCCACTCACGGGTTGAACAGGCGTGACATGACAACACGGTAAGCCCGCCTGTTTCCAAGGCGGCTCGTCTGTTACCGAGGCACGCAGCAGTGTCTCAGCGCCGCGCGCGTGGGCGACGAGTCATGATGACCAGCTACTAACTGGAGCAACAGTGCACGCTGCTACAGCGGACTGAGTCAGTAGTTCGGCGCTTCATCATGAACTCGACGCGTGGCTCCAGAGGCTAGACTCTACTCCGACAGGACAGCTTAAGACCATCCCTGGTCAGAAGCTACGCACGGAAGCCGACGACAAGATCTCCGGATCTGTAGCATTTAAGGCTCCGCTGTGTACAATATCAAATATATCACCGGGCCCACCTGTCGAGCCCCCGCTCAGTGTACATGCTCCCCTTGGACATATAAAAGGGAGAGCACGCCCGCTAGAGCACAGGTGGACACAGACACGAGGTTCCACAAGTTTTCACACATGCAGAGACTGGCATAGCTCCTCCCCCAGCTTGCACACAAGCTCAGGCAATACATCACACAGTGGACGTAGGGTATTACACTTCGGCGGCCCGAACCACTCTAAATTCTTGTGTGCTTTCGTGTTCTTACACCTCTAGATCGAGCATTCCTTGACTGCCCCCCAAGCACATCCTACACTTAGGATTAGGCGGCTGCATTCCGCCACCCGGCTGTGGTTTTCCACACCACGACAAAACTCAATCCTTCTATCTCCTTACCATGTCAGCAAAATTGATGATATTTATTGCCATGAAACTCTTCATAAAACCCACATTGAGACAGGCCTTATACTCCCTCACTGACTTATTTTTTTTTGGACGGATGGAGTACATAAATTTTGAGTGCTATTTGCTAGACATTGTCAAAATATAAATGGGAACCATGAAAATAAACATACTTCCTCAAAGATTGTTTTTATAGGATAAAATTTGAAGGCTAAACAAACAGTTTTTTCAGGACGGAGGAAGTATCGTTTTGGACATAATCTTACATATCAAGGAGTGATTAGTTTAGATAATACTAGTTTTCTATTATGTTGAACATGTTTCCCCTGATACATTTCTTGAATTAGAATTTTATCAAGTGAATTATATATCCTACGATGGAGTTTTGAGGACTTTGAGGTATAAGAGCATCTTCAAAAATATCCATAAGCTAGACTCTCTAAATGCTAAATGGAAGTTGCCTCTACTTTATAAGGGCTTCTAAATTTGCTTCAACTTTAGCAATAGCCTTCAGTTTGAAGTTATAATAAAGGGCTCCCTAGAGACCCCTAAGAATGGAGGGTGAAGGGGATTTGAAGGGGTCTCTAAAATACAGGGTCTAGAAGATGGTTTCCTGGAGTGTATCTTTTCTTTTAACCCTCTAAACTTACGCTAGGGGGCTGTTTAGAAAGTCTGCTGGAGTTACTCTAAGGCTATGTTTGGATGTCGATATTGGAGGCCTTGGTATTGAATTGGGTTCAATGCCAAATCAACCTAGTATTGGTATTAGGTTACAATATCAAAACTGTTGTTTGAATGTAGATGAAATTGCAAGATGGAATCAAAGCAGCTGGTGAATATCGATTTATGTTTGGATGTCCACACCGTGGCATCTGAGTCTATCTACGCCGAAGGAGGCGAGGGAGGAGTCGTGCGGCTCGGAGGACCGGCACGGGGCTCTCCATGGAGGGGGCTAGGAGAGGACGCCATGCGGCTCGCCGTGGAGGGAGGGAAGGGAGGGGCGCCGCGCGGCTCGCTGGTGGAGGGGCGGCCCAGGGCTCACCGCGGAGGGAGGTAGGAGAGGGGCACCGCACGGCTCGTTGGCGGAGGGGCCGTGCAGGGCTCGCCGTGGAGGGAGGCAGGGGAAGGGTGCCGTGCGGCTCGCTGGCGGAGGGGCGGCGCAGGGTTCGCCGCGGAGGGAGGCAGGGGAGGGGCGCCGCGAGGCTGACCACGGAGGGAGGAAAGGGAGGGGCGCCGCGCCTTCGCCTCCTCCCACTCCGACGCGTCAAAGGGCCACCGGGGAGGAAGACGAAGGAAGCGGGAGCAGCGGCACTGGGCAATTCCGCCCAATAAAGAGGGTCATGGCTCTGTATTGAGGGCGAGCGGGCGCAGGCAGCAAAATACCGCTTCGGCATTGAGAATGATTTCTAGTTCTAAAACTAAAGCCATTCAAACATCAGCATTTGGTGCTATCCAATGCCAATGCCAATTCTAGAGCCTCAATGCCAACATCCAAACGCAAACCTAAAAGAATAGGAGCCACAATGTCAAGCTATTTCTCCGCAGATGGAGTGTGGGTTGATAGGTAGTTAGAGCATCGCCAAGAGTCTTTCTAAATTTCACTTTCTAAATTATCATTTGGAAAGTCTTCTGCGTAAAAATCGCTTTCTATATATTTTCACTCTCCAATAGCGAGTCATTTGGAAAGTCTTACGAGTTTGAAATTAATCTTGTGCCGCTTAGCATGTACTAGGCCTCTTTCTTTTTCTTTCTTTTATTTTTTTCCTTTTGTATTGACTGTATGTACCATTACGAGGGCAAAACTTTATTTTAATAAAGTTTCCTTTGTATAAAAAGTAGTGAAAACTTTTTTGTTTTGTTATAATGAAATATCATGTAGACATTATCTTCATAATAAAGACCACATTTTTGCAAGATTATTGTTCGGTATTCTGGTTTCTCTCCATCCGCTTTTGATTTTAGTTTAAATTTAAATTCTTGCATTCAAGTTTATCTTCATTTATCCTTCAAATCTTTGTTTATTATGTTCCTATTATTGCTGTTTCATCTCAAAGATAGGCTGAATTGGTTTTGATCACAAGTTGCAAGGTTGATATATACGGTATCTCCTAATCTAGTCAGACTGATGTGATTCTTGTTGGATTATTTGTTCAAGAATTGTAAATTTGAGATCAACCAGACTTACACGGTTTTCAATCTACACCACTCTTAGTAATAAAACAATAATCTACCCGAATATTAACACTAGGTGTAATTATGTTTTTGCATTTAGGGGAAAAGTGTTAAAATTTGAATATAGCTTCTGCAAATATTCCTCCCTATTCTATCTTAAGTTGAAAACTCAAGTTACAATTTACTTTTGACAATAGATTCCATTGAGTATAAGTGTATAACAGATGGAATACTATATATCAATTTGAATACATTACTACAATCTTGTTATTGGAAATTGTAACATGAACAGGATCACTGGAACAATGCAACTGGATAGGATCTCAACATAATCCTGCATGCAGCCCACCAAATGACCAAAATATCCAAATGAGCAATCAGCAACTGTCGTCGTCGTCCTCGTCAGTAGCAACGAAGCCCATGCCGTCCCGATCGTCATCCTCGTGATCAGGGTCAGCACATACTATCGTTGTTGCGAGAACGACTTCACCCCAGCCTTCATCGTCGCGGTAACAAACATTGGGCTTGGGCACAACACATGTGCATTCCGTCGGCGGCCAGTCCGAAAGGCACAGGGGCTGTAGATCGTCCAATGTACAAGTGCCGCTGAGTCCAGGGCTCGAGGTAGAGAAAGAGACCGTGCACCCAAATCTGGTGGCCCTGACGTAGGGCGGGACGCAGACGAGGGAGACAGCAAGCCCGAGCCCAGGCGGCGCCGCCGCGGGTCGCAAGTTCACAACGAAAAGCTGCCCGTCGTTCTCGCAGCGGAGAGCCTGCGAGCCTGCTGGTTGGGCGACGAGCGGCCCAGAAGCGGACTTCCTGTAGTGGTCGAGCGGATCGAAGGGCCGCCAGTACCTGAACGTCCTCGACGGCCACGCGTGGTGGCCGGTGAGGTGGTCCAGGAGCTCCGCCGCCGCCGCCCCGGCGAAGCCGCAGCCGGGCTCCGGGCAGCAGCACGGCGCGTGCGGGCACGCCCTCTCGTGCTCTTCCTTGAGGTGGTAGGCTGTCCTCGCGGTGCAGCCGCGGCCGGCGTAGCAGCAGTCGAGGAGGACGGCCCGGACGGCGCGCTCCATGCCGAGGCTGCGCGCGAGGGCGCCGCCGCACCCAGCGCCACCGCCGAACGAGCACTTGCCGCCCGGCAGCTCGTCGCGGCAGGACGAGCAGACGAGCAGGTGGCCGCCGGCGGTACACTAGGATTTAGGATTAAGCACACGATGCGATGCAAATTAAATTAGGACGATCGACTTGCGTTAGAACAGAAGATACCTCGAATATCGGAGGTCGGAGCGGCTTGGCGCAGACATGGCAGCCGAAGTCCTCCACCGCTATGCTGCTCTGCAGCGTGCTCTTCAGCCTGATCCTGACGACGCTGCACCGACCGGACCCAGACCCTCCGTGCCCACCGCCTTCTTCCTCGGTGGCGATCCCGTCCCTCTCCATGGCCTCCGAATCAATGACGGCACCAGGGGGCTCCAGATATATAGTAGGGCGGAGGCAATTCAGCGGCCGCGGCCAGTCAAAGTGCGGTGGTGCGGCGCTAATTAGCAATTACTGCCTTTTTTTACCAGAGCAATTACTGCCTTGGTGAAACGAGGAGTCCGGCACGGTTTCTATAGCAGCCACGTGAGCAAGAAACCATCTACTCCTACAATACAGATTTCTTCTCTTAATAAATGTTATCTTTTTTTTGAACAAAAAATGTTCTCTTTTTTCCCCCTCACGCGTCGTGCGTCAAAGGCGCCTAAAATTTCGCTACGGGAGGGGGCTGCCTAGGACGAGATCTTTCCTTTCGTTCTCTCTCTCCTAAACGCACATGCGACACACACATGATTTAAAAAATTTAAGTAGATTTTAATTCACAAGTATATTAAATTAAAATTTAAAATGAATTCCAAAAACCAAACGTGTATCATGATTAACGTCACTACTACTATCTCATAACATTTGCCATTTTTTGTCATGTTTATTGGTGTGAAACTACAGCTTGACACTGATACTTTTAATCTCTTAAACTTCTACATGATAGTAATTTAATTCAAAATTTAACACTCAACTTGACGAAAAAAATAAATTGTCTGATTGTACTCTGAAGGCTCCATGTAAAAGTAACACAAGTTTCTCCATGTATAATTAATACAACAGCTTCTATCTACTTAAAATATCTATCTGCAATTCTGCATCTAGGAGAAACAACCGGCCAAGTCCATCTAAAATGTGCCACTATGTACATTGAGGAAATGTCAAATAATTCTGACAGAAAATAGTCAACCCACACAGGGAAAGTTTTATTGGATCCAGAAGCTGCTTTACATTAAGCATCTTTGGAGCAAACAAATGCAACGATTCATTTATAATCTATATACTATAACTAAAAACACAATGTGAAAAGCGATGAGGTGAGCACCCTGTTGCAGCAGAGCCATCATATCAGGCGCAGCAGGGTGCGAGGGGAGCGAGCTTCCCTCCAGGAGCCTCCACCGCAGAGAGCACAAGCAGGACTTCAGAGTTTATCAATCTTGCTCGCAAACAACGACCACAAATCTTTCGATTGAACAAAAGCAATGTGACGGTATTATGGGAGGGTACTTCCCTTCGCAACTCATAGAGTTGGGGCTATCATGGTGGCGCCCAATGGAAACATGCAGGTCGATGTCGGCAGCCGCAGCCACGGTGTAGCCATCTAGCCACCGCTGCTTCAATTCCATCGCCGAATGGCTTCCCCCAAAAAAAAATCACTCGGGAGAGGGGAGCCACGACAGAAAAGGAAAAGGATTGGAGAAGGAAGTGTTTCGGAGATGAGATATGGGAACGATCGCGGGTACGCTGCAGGTCACGGTGAAAAAAAAAAGTAAAGGGCTTTTTGGCAGAAACATCTCGTAACTCGCGATTTTTATGGGTCTACCCTCCCTTCCACCTCACTCCAACCCGACAGGTGGATCCAGCGTGAGGGGTATGGCGAACCTAATTTGAGTGAAAAAAATTCAATTATTTTCGGTCTTTATAGTATAGATAGATAGATAAATCTATCAGATTGCTCTAGAGCTCAGTATGCACGAAGCTTCGCCAGCGGCCTCGAGTCGAGGCTCCTAGAGTTCATGGATAAGAGTAAGTTTCATCTAACCCTAAAGTATGCAAACATCACGATTGGATTGAGATTATTTGCATCTAATCCTAAAAAAAACTATGAATACTCCTTCCATTTCAAAATGTAGGTCATTTTGACTTTTCTAGATTCATATATTTTGCTATGTATCTATGTTATATCTAGATGTATAGCAAACATTATGAATCTAAAAAAGTTAAAACAACCTATATTTTAGAACGGATGAAGTATTTATTAGGGTTAGTCAGTTAGATGAGATGGACCCCACCTTCACCACCCCTTCTCCCCCCTCGTGGAATCTTTCTGCTCCCAGCTCCCCCTTCGCGACTCCCTCTCGACACCCCCAATCCATGATGGTGCCTTCGGTTTGCTCGCAGTCGGCCCCTCCCAGGGCGGCGCGGGCGCATGCGAGCATATGAGGAGAGGAGGGGCGAGGCTGCAGACGGAAGGAGAGGGGTGAATGGCAGGAGAGGCCCGCGCAAGAGATTTGAGCGAGAGGACGAAGAAATGAGTGGAGTTTTTCATCGGTGATTCCGTCATTTTTAGGCGCATAGGTGCAACTTGCCAGGGATGATTTGGTTTCTCGAGAAGGAAACGGTTTCTACAGTTTGGCCCTTCTCTCTTCATTAATTCTTTTGCCATATCTGCAACAATAAAATAAATTCTGAGGCTAATCAATAGAGATAGAAACTACCATAATTACACCATTGGGACTTGTCGGTACCCTGCAACTGGAGTACCCATTTCTACTGTGCCAAGACTCGCGTAGTTATCCGTGACTACGCCCTAAGGAGCTGAGCAGCTGGACCCCTAGGGTCCGGCTCCATCTCACCGGACCAACGGTCCCGGACCCGCTTCCCGCTCGGGGACGGGTCCGGTGTCACCACGTGTCCCAGAGGTGGAAATGCTCAGCACATGTGGCCGCGGACCCGGACCCCCGCAGGTGGGTCCGGGACCTCCACGTGCCTATCCGGACCCCGTGAGCTCTCGGCTTAGCTAGCTGCTCGGGAGGGGTCCGGAGCCGCCACGTGTCACGCAGACGCGGGCGCGGGCGCAAGCCTTCTACTGGAAACTCCCCCACCCACTCGCATTAAGTGCGAGCGGTTGAGGCGTGCTCTGCTGCCGCTGGGCACGGGGTAGCTTTTGTCAGTCCACACTGTGGATCGCCAGCCCTCCTGCCGCATTAAATGCTGGTGGTTGGGGCGTGCGCTGCCAGAGAAGAGCATCGGATACCCACTCACGGGTTGGACAGGCGTGACATGACAACACGGTAAGCCCGCCTGTTTCCAAGGCGGCTCGTCAGTTACCAAGGCAAGCATTAAAGACCCAGCGCTGCGCGGATGGGCAACGAATCATGATGACCAGCTACTAACTGGAGCAATAGTGCACGCTGCTACAGCGGACTGAGTCAGTAGTTCGGCGCTTCATCATGACCTCGACGCGCGGCTCCAGAGGTTAGACTCTACTCCGACAGGACAGCTCAAGACCATCCCTGGTCAGAAGCTACGCACGAAAGCCGATGACAAGATCTCCGGATTTGAGGCATTGAAGGCCAAAGTATAGTTTATAATACATCACCGGGCCCACCTGTCGGGCCCCCGCTCAGTGTACGTGCTTCTCTTGGACATATAAAAGGGAGAGCACGCCCGCTAGAACACAGGTTCACACGGATACGAGGTTCCACAAGTTTTTACACATGCAGAGACAGGCATAGCTCCTCCCCCAGCTTACACACAAGCTCAGGCAATACATCACACAGTGGACGTAGGGTATTACGCTCCGGCGGCCCGAACCACTCTAAATCCTTGTGTTCTTCCGTGTTCTTACGCCTCTAGATCGAGCATTCCTTGACTGCCCCCCAAGCACATCCTACACTTAGGATTAGGCGGGTGCATTCTGCCACCCCGCTATGGTTTTCCACACCATAACAGGACTCCTCGATAATTACCCTCCCTCTGGGCAGTAATTAGCGCACCTTTCTAAAAAGTAATTGACCGGCTAACAATACGGAAATCTGAATTGCTTCCAACCATCGGATCCCCACCAGATCACAATATATATCTGCAACCCCTCGAGACTCGTCCATACACTCGTATGCAAGCCGCAGGGGCAGGGCCAACCGATTTTCTTATTGGGCGTGCGTGCGCTGCCACCAGATAGCAGCGAACAGGAATACCTCATCTAATAGATGAACGTAAACTTATATGTTTAAATGGTGCTTTATCTCTATCCACATCTTCCTTCGTTCTCCTTCCACTCCGTGTAAAACTTCGTGAGATGCTCTGTTCCTTCCACAACTCCTTTACATGGCCACGACGCTCATGCTCCTCGCCATGACCATCGCCATGAGTCGCGCCGCCCGACTAGCTCCCCGGCCCCCGCCACCGTTCACCGCAAGCTGCACTCTCGAGCTCCCACCATTCCTGCTTGCCCATGCCCCACCATGAACTCTGTCATCATTGCCGCAGTAGATGTGTCGCTAGCACCTATACGAGCTGTCAACAACTGCAGCCGCCGAAGTTGACCATCCTGACCTAGAAAGGCCATATGGAGAGAGAAGATGGAAGAATAGAGGTGGAGAAGATGATGACAAGTGGGCCCAATAGAGAGTAAAATGGTAGTTTATTTAAACATGTCAGCCGCAAATGATTAGTTTTTATTGGATTTGAAATGTTGTACACTAAAATCATGTTTTCCTCGTGTGGTGAAGATAAAGTTGACCTTGATGACGTGTTCTACATAAAATCTGATTTTTGCAGCGTCGCAGGGATAAATTTTTAATAGTAAAAAGTTTCTTATATTCTATTATAATGGGTTGTGTATAGAATTTGAAAGTAGAGTGTGTGTATAGATTTTGAAACCCTACGGTAAATTTTTTTGTGAACTCAGATGGTAAGCTTTTGCACATGTGATTTATAATAAGCTTTTGCAAATTCGAATATGAAATTTTCAATATATTTGATGTTATGAATTCTACAAAGCTTTTCATAGATTAGTTAAAAGTTTTTCACATTCTTATATAAAGACACATGCATGTAATTTAAAGTTAGGGAGTATATAAAGTTTTGTATGCCACACTCAAAAGTTTTTCGTATCATATTATAAAGTGTTATGTAAAGAATATAAAAAACAATTTTTAATCATGCATTTTGAAATTTTGTAACCATGAACATAAACTTATTGTACATATATAGCTTATAAGTTCTTGCGAATATGGACATTAAAATCAGGGATTCTATAAAGTTTTGCCTGTACGAGGACGAAGTTTTCTATAAAGGAGTCAAAAGTTTTGTGATATTGTATTATAAAGTTATTTATAATCAAATACAAGGTTGATCTGATTTTTGCAGTGTCACAGGGATAAATTTCCCATAAAATATAGAATATAGTAGTAAAAAGTTTCTTGTATTCTATTCTAATGGGTTGTGTATACAACTAGAAAGAATGGCGCGCTTTGCCGCGCCGGCGCCTGCTATTCGTGCCAGTCCCGTCTGTCAGGAGCACTGTTCCGTTGTGGGTGCAGTGAACGGATTAAATCCATCGACTTGCCTATTACAAAGAAATAAACAGCAAAAATCTTTGTAGCGAGAATTTTTTAAGAAAGGCTATATTGTTTCCTATCTTACCTTTTTGAACAGGATTTAATTTGCTTACTAAGATTAACATCAAACTGGAACCTCAAGCAGAAATAGTAGCCTGTAACTGAAATATGAATAGGACAAAAAAATGGAGGCATGAATACATTTCACTGTGGTTCGTAAATATGGAACAGTCCAAGTCGGAAGCAGTACATCCATTTAAACATCAGAGATGCTTACCATTTTAGAATGCCTTATGAATCTTCTCGATGGATCCATTGGGTCATTCGGTGGATCCTACATTGCTACTGTCATCTATATATAGCATCAGAAGTTTCCAAATTACCTGAAAAACAAAGATGTCCTAAGCAATGAATCTTAGAATGCCTTATGAATCTTCTCAAAAGAGAAGGCACCCAAAATGTGGGCACAACATATAATGTAGCCCTGCAATTATGAAGACTTTTGACACATGAATAGTATTTGTCCAAAAACCATTCATGCAACTACGAAGATACTGCACATATGAATTGCGTCGTATTAGAAACCACTGTCCCAAATTTCAAAATAATGAATCAGAATGTCCCAACTTTCACCACCAGAGAGGAAACATGTTTGCCCTTCCACAAGCAAATCTATTGCTCCATGACCGGCTACATGCTGCACAGCTCTGGGCATGGCATATTGAAAACGTGGTGGCCCAAATAAAGCCGGAAGATCGACTAAGGACCATCATTATATGGCCATCATGGAATACAGCAGGGGCCTCGCCGTGGCGGCATCGAGACCAGAAGCGGCTAAGCTAACCGAAAAAATGGACAGAAGGGAGATTACTTGATGCGGCTCTACATCGCATCGTCGTCAGCTCTTCTCCTCAATCCCGCTGTCTAGGGAGCTGATGCGCAAGGCCAACAACGGCCATGGTATCATGGATCAGGGCTCGGCGCCGGTGTCCCCGTGGGCCTTTGGCGTGCGGCCTGTAGGTGCTGCATGGGCGCGCCGCTAGAACTGTGTGGTCGGCAAGCCGCGGCAGCGGCGGAGGAAGGCCGTGGGAGAAGGCAACCTCCGTTGCCACGCCTCCAGCAAGACGGGGACAGAAACAGGAAAGCAAGTGAAGGCATGGAGCAAGGGGAGAGCACAGCAAGCGTTGGCGATGAACGTGCGATGCTGAAAAAACTCGCTAGGCAAGGACGTTGCAGCTGCCTCTGGCGTAAGAAGAACACGACCTCGACCAAAGCACGGCGGATTGGCCGAGGTATATCTCTGCAGCGTGACAGTTTCGTTGAGCGGCCGAGAGACAACGCGGTAAATTGCCACGCGCTATGCTGAAGCGGTAACTTTTTCTTTGTAGCCACAAGAGCTATACGCGTGCTGCGATAATACTGGCGGAACCGGCAAGAGGCTCCCGTAGGCCTCCTTTTGGTTCATCGATATAGGATTACATATTTGAAAATGGATTGTGTATATAGATTTTAAAAACTTGCGGTTAATTTTTTGTGAACTACAAATGGTAAGCTTTTGCACATGTGATTCATAATAAAATTTTGCAAATTCGAATATTTTCTCAATACATTTGATGTTATGAATTCTACAAAGTATTTCATATATTAGTCAAAAGTTTTTCACATTCTTATATAAAGAGACATGTATAGAATTCAAAACTCAAGGACAAAAATTACTTTAATCACACGGAATTTTTCAAATTATATATATAGTGACGATCTATAATTTTTTTTTAAAATACTATGAAGTTGAATATGTACATTTAAAGTTTGGGAGTCTGTAAAGTTTTGTATGTCGCACTCAAAAGTTTTTCAATTCTATTATAAAGTGTTATGTAAAGAGTATAAAATCAATTTTTAATTATGCATTTTGAAATTTTTGAACCGTGAACATAAATTTTTTGTACATATAGCTCATAAGTTCTTGCGAATATGAACATGAAGTTTTTGAATATGGACATTCAAATGGGAGATTCTGGAAAGTTTTGCCTGTATGAGGAAGAAGTTTTCTATAATGGAGTCAAAAGTTTTTGATATTGTATTATAAAGTTATATATAATCAAATACAAGGTTGCGTAAGGTAAAATTTCTGAGCTACAAATACAAAGTTTTGGGTTACATGAGTTCAAAGTTAGTAAAAATTCAAGGATAATATCTTCAATATATCTGTTTTAGCCATGCATGTGAGCTTTTATTGAATATATTTTTATTTCTAGGAATTATAAAGTTTTGGAGTTGGTAGTATAGAGTTTATAATATTATACTTGAAAGTTCATCAACTCGGGAGTGCAAAGTTTTTGAATTATAAAGCTTTTTTTGTCTAGAAGTATACTTTTTTCAAACACACGAGCATGAAGTTAAGAATGAATGCTCCAAAGTATTTTTTAGAATTAATAGTTGAGACACATCTTCTCTAAAAGACGAAACCTGCCCCATAGGATCGAGCAGGAGATTGGGCCACGTCGCCCAGTTTTCATCATCGTCCGATTCCCATGCCTACGTCGATCGTGCCGTCCATCCTGGCCGTCCCGCGCTGGCTTTTCCCGACGCTTCGCGAACGCTCAGCTCATCCCGTCGCTCGCGAGTCGCACAGGCCATCTTCCAGACGCTTCAGGCTGAGCAACGGCGGCCCCCTCACGAGTCGTGGCGTGCGGCCATCCTTCTTCCCCGTTGTTCCTCCCCGCAAGTCCACCGCTCCTCTTCCGTCTGACCCCCACCAGAACGAGCAAGAGGAGGTTGCGGCGGCCGCATCGTTTCGTGCCGACTCAGGGGCGGACGAACTCCTATCCATAGCCAGCTACTGCAACGGCTTCTTCCACGCTCAAATCCAGCAAGCTCTGCTGTTGCCTCACACGGTCACACCACGCCATCGCCCGCCGGAATCTATTCACAACTCCGATCATTCGTCCGCCCCTGTGCATCCTGTCGCGGCTCTGCTGGCCGGCCGCCGCGCAACAATCTACGCTCAGTCAGGTACATCTTCTTTGTTGGGAAGTGTACTACAACTAGGCTACAGCTTACCTCCATCCGCAGTTGTGATTATGCTGCTGGATTAATGCGACATTGCTTGCTTCTCTTTGTTGTGGATTAATGCTTCGATGCTTGGCCAGGCTCCCAAATCAAACTACTTTTTCTGCCTGATTTTAGAGGAGATAGCATTGTTCATAAGCATACTGAAGTTGGTCCAGGAATGCAACTACATAGTCATTCCATGGATAAATATGATCTATATTTGGTATTTTCCATACATAAAAAGATCGTTGTTGACCTCAATCAGTAACTTATATCACTAGAGCTCTAGCAAAATGTATCAGAAACTTTTACTAATGTTCAGTACTATACTTTGTTCACTCTGATCATAAAAGCTTAGATGCATACATATACTTTCATACTTTACTGTGCAATGCTAACAAAGTTATCCATTCAGTTATTGATTAATGTTGTCATTTTAAAATCATCCAAGTACTTTAAAATTACCACTACCGAGAATCTCAGAGGCATCATACGAAAAAGACTATAGACCAAATGGCTGGGCTTCAGGAACGACAAACTTAGATGCAGAGAAGAACATGCTATGAACATTCATGAGACAGAGCAATCGCTTAAGTACATAAAACAAAACCTGCAGTTGCATTCTATCATTAGCACAGCCTAGGCTACATTTCCTTTCATATTTATTCTATGCTGCTGACTAAAAGCTGTGTGAGGATAAATTGAACAATATGACATTTGGTTCATTCAACACAATAGTATTCGTGCCATTGTATAGCATATATTGGAGATTAATGACGAATAATCGTAAATGGGGTCTAATGTTGCTTCCTCCTTCCCTGGACTCCATTTCACTATACTGCTAGCGAGTAGCTTAAATAATTGCTGCAATGTGAGCTTATCTGAATTTAGTAAACTGTGAGCTCAGTAATATCTATGGCTATAGTTTTGGACGTTTATTTACTCTCTTCTCATGTGACTTCTCTCTTCCTTATATTGCCAAGCTGATCTCGAATGCATACTACATTACTAGCTCAGTTGACAAAATAAACAAGATAGCGCTAGCACCCATGCATGGATAACTATCGTTTGTTCGCCTACTAGCTGAATCTAAGAAAGAAAAGGTGCTTGACGTCAACACCATGTTTATTGATGTCCGGCACTGTAATAGCATCTGCTGTAATTTAATTGGCAAACAATTCGAGTCTAATTAGTGTGCATAAAGCCATATAACTGGTAATAACATTGGCAGGAGCAAAAAGCCGCGCCACAAATTTCTAGTGTCTAAAAGACGAAATCTGCCCCATCGGATCGAGCAGGAGATCGGGCCACGTCATCCTTCTTTTCTCACTGTTGGATCTACAATCAACGGTTAAAATCAAGGACACGGAAGGCAGGTTCTGGAGTCCCTCGACCTTTCGCAACGGTTAAAATCAAGGACACGGAAGGCAGGTTCTGGAGTCCCTCGACCTTTCGCGAATCCCGTCGACATCAGCATAACCTTCCTCAATTGCTCATCAATTGATCTCTGCAACGGCCTCCCACCAAAAAAGAACAATTTCCCAGCCATCCAACGCTCCTACGCTCCCTTCGAGAACATCGTTGAGGATCAGGCAAGCGGAATCCGGCGATATCAGAACGCCTCCATCCATTAACTCCATCGATAGGCAGGTAAATATTATGCATCCGAAATCCTTGGGAACTTTGAAACATACCTCCATCTCTATGCTCGCATTGCCCAGATGCGGCACCCGTTCAAGCTGCCGCAACACCCCACCAAATCCTTTACCACCCAGCCGAGAGATTGCGGCCAGACCGCTTCCCCGGTACCCAGCCGAGAGATTGCGGCCAGACCGCTTCCCCGGTGCTCGGGGATGTAGGGACCGCCGGTGGCGCCGGCGACACCACCACCGGCAAGACGGTGCCGTGCAGCAGGTCCTACGGGGATGTGAAGTCTGGTCCAGATGTCACCGCGTCCGGTGGCGGCGCTCAGCCCGGCGCGAGCAACCTCTCCCCTCCCACGCTCAATTACCTAACTTCCAGTGCCATCTACCCGGCAACGATGAGGACCTCAAGTACCACCGGCCGCCGCCACTACAACAGCAAACCAGGCAAACCCCCTTGTCACTGAACTTCGCCCCCATGGACACTCCTTCCTCAACTCTTCTTCTTTGGGCTATAGCTGTACCTACCTCTTCAAGAAGAACGTTGCTCATCTACTCATAGTGCCTGTCATGGTGGGGGAAAAAATGCACACCATATGCTCGACAAATTGCCTGTTAAGTACATATAGCTAAAACATGTGAAACGCCACTCTGTAGCATGTCCTTAAGAATATCTGACAGTCTGACAGTAGTTTAACACTGCTCAGTTCTACAACTGTCGTAGCGTCCTTGTGTGTAACCTCCTAGAAGGCTGCTCAGTTATTAAGACTTGGGCTATAGCTACTGATTTGTTCTGCAACTGAGGCTTGTTTCACACAAACTATATGAACCATTCCCTTGCTTCCTTGTCTGTGTCGCCTCCTTGAAGGAATTAATTAAGTATTTATGTCGTGTGTCATAATGCAACTATATGTGTGCTATATGTGTGTGTTTCATCTTAGAATATTTTAGTACCCATGATACAATATTCTTCCTGTAGTTAAAAGACTAGCTGAGAATTCTTGCAAATATATTTCTTACCACTATAACTCATGCAGGACAAGAAGTTACGAAAAATACTGAAAGTGAAAAAGACGTACAAAGAACCAACAACCAAATTCCAAAAAGGTATGGATCTACCATTTTAATTAATTCTTTCTCTAATTATTATATTACTGATTATATTTAAAAAATAAAATCTGAATTGTTTATGTAAAAAATTACCAATTTGTCAACATGATTATAATTGCATTACTACTGCCAATACATTTACCTTATCCTTCAGGAAACATTGGAGGGATACTAGATAAATTAATTAATAAATCTATTGAATTGATAAATTACCATACTTGTTTCCAGTTTCCATTATTTGAAAATAATAAATGAGAAAAGTAAATATCCTTTAACTAAATTCAATTAGTACAACATTCAGAATAACTAATTATTTTCGCACTTCATTTTCTTTTGCATTAATATTGTCCCATCATCACATTTTACCCATTTTATCATTTAGATTTACTAATTGTTTGTTTATTTCCTACTATGTACTAATTGTGTCATGTATTATTTATAAATAGAAATGGGTAAAAGATCGTATCAATCTGATCAAGAACTTAGTAGCAGCCATAATAAAAGACATAAACAAATATGTTCTATCGACAATACAAATGTGAATAAAGAAATATCAAAAGATATCACACGGGCAAAAATAGAACAAAGAAAAAGAAGCAAAATCAAATTATACAAGAAGTTACAAAACGAAGATGCCTACAACATGACCGAAAACATGCGTACTTGTCTTTACCTCATGGTATGGTATACTTTTCACCTGAACAAATCCAGTACCTGAAACAGACATATGCGCAAAGATCATATTTAGGAATACCTAAATACAGCTGCAAATATTGCAATGCAATATTTTGGCTTGAGGAGCGCAACAAATACGACACCGAACGAGGCCACGGGGAAATATTGTACTCCAATTGTTGTAAATATGGAAAAATCAAAATACCACCATTCAAAGAACCCCCTGAATTTCTAAAAAGATTATTGGACCACAAAGGAGATGGATACTCAAGACATTTCCTACAAAAGATATGGTAATATAATAGCATGTTCGCTTTTACATCAATGGGAGGTAATATTGACAAAACTATAAACCAAGGAGAAGGCCCATATGTATTTCGAATAAATGGCCAAGTACATCATCGTATAGGATCACTTTTACCCGAAACAAATAAAATTCCCAAGTTTGCTGAGCTATATATCTTTGATACAAAAAATGAAATTCAAAATAGAATACGGGCTATATCTAAAGAAGATCCTGATACAACCGACCTTAACCCAGATATAATAAGAGGATTGCAAAAAATGCTTGATGAGCATAATCCATTGGTAAAAATATTTCGACATGCACGTGACCTACTTGAGGAACATGGAAATATCGATATTAGTATTCGAATCATAGGTGCTAATAAAGGAGATCCAATACAATATGAAATGTCACATCCAGAAGAATTAGCAATGTTAATAGTAGGTGATATGACACTTGAGAACTATGAACGAGATATTATTGTTACTAATCGAAATAGGGGACTACAACGAATATCCATATTTCATCCCGCATATTTGTCATTGCAATATCCATTGCTATTTCCATATGGAGAGAGAGGTTATCAGCTTGGTATATCTTATCATGATGCTACACCAATTCAAAGAGATAAAAAGAAAAGGAACAAGGTAACCGTACATGAATTTTTTAAATACCATATGCATTATCGAAACAATCAACCAAACCCTTATTTATGCTATGGCCGATTATCAAAACAAGTGATAGTAGATGCACGAGCAATGGAGGATGAAGATAGACTTCAATTTATTGCTAGAAATCAACAAAAACTAAGAGCTGAATATATTCAAGGAATATTTGATGCAATAGGAAAAGGGATGACAGAAGCAAATCAAATAGGAAAAAGAGTACTTTTACCTTCTAACCATGTTGGCTGCAAACGTTATGTGATACAAAATTACCATGATGGCATAGCAATATGTCGTGTATATGGACCACCAGATCTTTTCATAACATTCACATGTAATCCTAAATGGCCAGAAATAACTTCAACAATCTTGGAAGGCGAACATCCTAATGATAGACCTGATATTATAGTCCGTGTATTTCATATGAAACTACAACAATTACTAGAAGACATACGGTCTGGCTCGATCTTTGGTCCTATATCAGCAATACTATATTCTATAGAATTTCAAAAAGGAGGATTACCTCATGTTCATATCTTAGTTTGGTTAGATAAAAAAGGAAATGAAATAACAAGCGATACAATAAACACTTGGATATCTGCTGAAATACCTGATCCTATAAAAGATCCTTTAGGATACATACTTGTATCTGAACACATGATGCACGGACCATGTGGAGAAAAAAATTGGAATTGCCCATGTATGAAAAAAGGAAGATGCTCGAAATTCTATCCTAAGGAATTTCAAGAAGAGACCAATTTTACAGATACATGTTTCACATTGTATCGAAGACGAGACACGGGTATATACATACGTAGAGATAATCACAACTTAGATAATAAATGGGTTGTTCCTCACAATATACAACTTCTTAAAAAATACCAAGCACATATAAATGTGGAATATGTAAATAAATGCAAAGTCCTAAAATATTTATGCAAATATGTAAACAAGGGTCCAGAGCAAGCACATATATTTTTTGAACAAATAAAGAAGGAACAAGATACCCCAGTAAATGAACAAAGCAAAGACATCGATGAAATTAAAGAATATTTAGATTGTAGATATATATGTGAACTGGACGCACTATGGAGATTACTTGGATATGAGATACACTACCATTGGCCACCGATTGAAAGACTACCTGTTCATCTACCACTAATGAACTTAACTAAAATAAAAAAGATGCTAAATTAAGTGATATTACCAACGATCCAAAGAAGCAAAAAACTATGCTTACAGAATGGTTTGTTACAAACAAACAATACGAGGAAGCTAAAGAACTTACATATTGTGAGTTCCCACTCAAATGGAGATGGGATGAAACAAATAAGAAATGGATCAAACGTCAACACGGATTTAAAATAGGAAGATTATACTATGTAAACCCAGCAGAAGGTGAACGATTTTACCAACGCATGCTCTTAATGATAGTGAAAGGAGCAACTAGCTATGCTGATCTACGGACATATAATGGTACAGTGTATGAAACCTTCAAAGAAGCATGTGCAGCACGAGGATTACTAAATGATGACAATGAATGGTATAATACATTTGAAGAAGCTACTAAGTGGGCAACACCATCACAGCTTCGAGATTTATTTGTAATAATGCTTACATTTTGCGAATTAAAGGATGAAAGAGAGTTCTTTGATAGAAATTGGTATAAAATGGTAGACGATATTCAACATCAACTAACACAAAAATATTATCCGATTAAATATGTTCCTAATGAAATGGAGCTCCAAAATCTGTTACTTCAACACTTAGAACATATATTTTGTAGAAATGGACAAAACATAAACAACTACAACCTTCCATATAAATCACTATGCTCTGGACTAGACATCCACAATCAATTAATTCAAGAAGAATTGTGTTACAACGTGCAACATCTACAAGAAGAGGCAAATAAATTATACTCTCAATTAAATAAAGATCAGAAGGATGCTTTCCATCAAATAGTTCAGAGTGTTCTAGATAACAGACCAAAATTTTACTTTGTATCTGGTCATGGAGGAACTGGAAAAACTTTTTTGTGGACCACAATTGTATCATATTTAAGAGCACAAAAGAAAATAGTCCTCAGTTGCATCATCAGGCGTAGCTTCTCTATTACTCCCTAATGGTCGAACAGCTCATTCCAGATTCCGAATACCTATTGATATAGACGAGATGTCCATATGTGACATAAAACGAGGCACAAAACTCGCTAAACTACTTATTGAAACTTCCCTTGTAATATGGGATGAAGCTCTAATGACAAACAAACAATGTTTCGAAGCATTTGATAGATCGTTAAGAGATATAATGTCTGAATCCACAAAAGAAGCTTCTGACATACCATTTGGAGGAAAAGTTGTTGTTCTTGGTGGAGATCCAAAACAAATACTCCCTGTTATAGAGAACAGCTCCAAATCACAGATTATAAGTGCATCAATTGTTAAATCATATCTATGGAAACATGTAACTACTATATATCTTACTGAGAACATGCGACTAAAAAGGATCAACCCAAACACTTCAGAATACAAGGAAATTGAGTCTTTCAATAATTGGATATTAAGTGTTGGCAATGGAGATACCAAAGATCCAACTAATAACGATGATGGCTCAGGCTTAATGTTAGTAGAAATACCAGAAGAACTACTGATTAGAACTACAGGTCATAAAATACAAGCACTGGTACATTATACTTACCCTGATTTTCAGACTAAGTTTCAGCAGCCAAATTACCTCAAAGAGAGGGCTATGCTGGCAACTACAAATGAAATTGTCGATGAAATAAATGATTACATGACAAAACTACTGCCTGGTCCAGAAAGAGAATATTTAAGTGCAGATAGTATATCAAAATGTTCCTGCCTGGTCCAGAAAGAGAATATTTAAGTGCAGATAGTATATCAAAATGTTCAGATGCAATAAATGATGCAAATATCTTATATCCTGTTGAATACCTTAATACACTCAATGCTAATAATTATCCACCACATAAACTGCTGCTAAAAGTTGGTGTTCCAATAATGCTACTGAGGAATCTTAATCAAAGCTTAGGACTATGCAATGGAACAAGACTAATAGTAACTAACTTAGGAGACAATGTTATCGAGGCTGAAATAATAACAGGTACACATACTGGACAAAAAACATATATTCCAAGAATAAATCTAACAACAAAAGCACCTCATTGGCCATTTACTTTAAATCACCGTCAATTTCCTATCAAAGTCTGCTACTCAATGACAATCAACAAAAGTCAGGGACAAACATTGTCAAATGTAGGAGTATATTTAAAGAAACAAGTATTTACACATGGACAATTATATGTTGCATTGTCACGTGTTACAAGCAAAAAGGGCCTAAAAATACTGATTGAAAATGAGGATGGATCTTGTGGATCAAAAACACAGAATATAGTATATAAAGAAATACTTCAATCAATTTAAAATGAGTATATATGCATCCACTGATTAGCTTCACTTTCACTTCTTCCAAATACAGATGAATATCATTTTTTCTTCTCAAATTGAATCAAAGCAGACAGTTATTCCATAGGTGTACAAAGGAGCGACAAAGATCACATAATAACACCTTCATTTGTTTGAGACTTACCAAAAGGTACATTTGCCTCGTATCACCTAATGGCTCTTTGTAAATCTATTGCTTTTAGCTTAAAAATTATTTTTCCTATCCCCCTTTCTAAGTCACAGTTGTTCATCTGTACTTTCCTTCTTGCCTTCCTCCAGCTATGGACGACAGCAGAGAGAGAGACAGAGAGAGAGGGAACTACGGCTTCTATTGCACTACCCTGTACTAATTGTTTGTTCAATGCTGTACAATGAGCTATGCCATCGGGAGCCATGTATGAAATATATGAATGTATGATGACACTATACACTTATATATCATCTGTTAATTATGTATCAAGTATAAGCACCCAATCATCAACTTTCATTATATTATTGTAAATGGTTACATCCTTCTGTTACACTTCTGATTTTATTCTGCTTAATTCTACATTTCATAAACCTGCTGCCAATATTCATCAGTGACCATTGACAATTATATCTTCAAGATAACACTGGCCCAACATATAAAACATATATGGCGCGGCAACGCCGCGCCCAGGTTTCTAGTTTACTCTAATTTTGTCTGGAAAAAAGAAAAATATTTTGAAGCAAGGCTCTTGCTTTCATATGTATGTGGAAATCGTCCCCGCCCAGTTTTCTACCCATTCACCCGCTATTCCCTAATGTGAAGTTTTGCATGTATGAAATCAAAGTTAGGTATATAAGAACAGTTTTGTGTACACGATTTGAAAGTTTATAAATTTTGTGTATGGACCTTTGAATTGGTGAATTGAAATCTAGGATGTAGAAAGTTCTTGTTAACTATGAGAAAAGCTTGTCACATTCAATATTGAAGTTTTGTATTTGTAGCTTGAAATTTCAGAATATAGAGAGATCTACCTGTATTTATGAATTATAGTAAAAAAAATTCTTAAAAGCATAATTCAAAAGTAGAGGATATATATAATTTTTTTTCATTCATCATTGTGTACGCGCATGGCTGATGATCTTTTCCAAAGTGTTTTTTGTATTACAGATCAAGCTCTGAGCTACAATTCAATTATATTGATGAGCATGATATTTTCTCTATGCTACTTTTGCCTTCATATAGATTTAGAAGCCAACTTCTCCGCCCGTGTACTCTACCCTCCTCACCCGTTATCCCAAAACGAGAAAAAAAAATACACGCCAAAATCATTTTTGTGCTAAGATCAAAGCACCGTTGCTACCTAAGGATGCGCAAAAACAATCCAGAGAAGCTTGACATGGGAATGCGGAAACGAGAACACTACTAGCTAATCTTTATGCATGTGCGTTGCTAACTGTTTGCAACTTTCGTTCGCTAGTAGCATGTTGCGGCGAACGCCCGCCCAATAACGGCCCCCAGGGCCAACAGATTCGGAGGGCGATCCATGGAGGGAGATGGCATCACTGGCAAGAGAAGGGAAGGTGCTCTGGAAGAGGGAGGGAGCAGCGCCAAGAGACTCAAGTGCAGCATAGAGCCGGAGGCCTTCAGTTGTGACGCGTGCGGCCGGCCCCTCTGGCTTCCGATATTCCTGGTAAACCGCTCCTCCAATATATTGCGATGCGTGTGTATAGATTTAGATTCATTTGACAATGGAAGAAAGAAGCGTTTGCTTGATCGGTCGTCGTCGATGAACTTGCTATTGCCTTACTGTTCTTCAAGTAAATCCTAATGTTTCCTTTGCACCGTGTGTTTCCGTTTCCTTCTAGTGTTCCGATGGGCACTTCTTGTGCTCGTCCTGCCGCGACGAGCTGCCTGAAGGCAAGTGCTCTGAATGTTCCGGCGCCCTCGCGCGCAGCCACGTCATGGAGCGCGCCGTCCAGTCCATCCTCGTCGACTGCGGCGCCGGGTGCGCCGTGAAGACCGCCTACGGCCGCGACTGCGCGCCCCACCGGTTGATTTGTCCTTACGCGCCGTGCGAATGCCCGGAGCCCGGCTGCCGCTTTGCGGGTCCGCAGGAGGAGCTACTGGACCACCTCGCCGGCCACCACAAGTGGCCGTCGACGACGTTCGGATACTGGGCGCCCTTCGATCTCCGCGTCGCCGAACCGGGCTCCCACGTTTCCGCTGCAAGGACGACGGGCAGCTCTTCCTTTTGAGCGCGCAGCCGGCGGCAGAGCCGCACGGGTACGCCGTCTCCCTCGTCCGCGTTCAGTACATCAACATCACTGGGTGCTCGGTGTCCTTCTCGTGCTCGCCGCGCCATCGCATCACTGCGGCGGTTGGCAATGTATGGCCCTTGTGGTATGCTGGTTGGCCGCCGGAGAAGTACGTCTGTTTTGTGCCCAAGGCTTCTGACGGGCCGGACGCCGCCGCAGGCATCGTCCTCACGATCAACATCGACATCACACCTGCTGACGATGCTGATGAAGATGACGACCCGGACTACAGTAGCTACGTCCAGAGCGACGAGGATGACGACGGTGATAGCTCGTGATTGGTTGGTTCGTCAGTGAGGGGACTTTTGCCACCTGAATGTGTAGCGTCCAGCCGTTGCCGTTCACTATGGGGCTTCTGTCTTGGTGTTGCGTTTGGGATTTTTTTTTCTTTTTGGGGTGTCATTTGGGTGGGTTTCAAGCAGGAGATATGCATGTTGAGGCACCTCACATGCTCTCGTGTCAGGTAATATGATCCAGTTATCTCGTACTATAGTACTATGCTTTGTTTCAAATATAATTGCTTTTTTTGCTTAGCTGCAACAGTATCGTCATTAAAAAAGTGTAGTGATCCAATGAGATGAATCGCGATGAAAATGGCCTGAAGTCGTGCTCACACAGTCACACTGGCTTTTACGCGGTTCATTTCCTTGCTGTGCTTGGTACGCTGCCGGGCTGCTCAGTGCTCATCTGATGGGAGATCTTTTTTGGGCTTCGTCAAATTAGGTTTCGTGGTTGGCCCGGCTTGCCAGGGCGCCCACTCGCTTCGAAGCCCAAAACGCCGGCCAGCTTCCCGGTGGCCCTTGCGGTTTCTTTTGCTCACCGGGATGCCAGCCCTGCTTCGACCGCCTGACATGTGACCCGGTGCCAACCGATCCATCATCCACCGCCTCCTCCCCCGACCCGGGCGATCGGCGGCCCCGGGGCCCCCGAATATTGCTTGCGTCACCGCCTCGCCGGCGATCATGAACGCGCCCGCCTTTTAACGCCGGCAACCTGCAGCCATGATGCTGGCCAAAAGCAAGCATGCCCCCGGAGTGCATCCCTGCCTAGGCCCTGTTTGGTTGCATAGCATGGCCGTGTTTGGTTTTTTCCACGCACGTTTTTCGAGAAGAGAATCTCGCATGCATGGAGTACTAAATGAAGTCTGTTTGTAAAATTTTTTTAGGAATGTGTGTAACTTTTCGAGACGAATCTAATGACGGTAATTAATTGCTGATTTGTTAAAGTGATGCTACAGTAACCATTCTCTAATCACGCGGTCAAAGGCCTCATTAGATTCGTCTCGCGATTTACACGGGGATTATGGAGGTGGTTTTGTAATTAGACTTCATTTGATACTCTAAATTAGCGGTCAAACGTGCTACAGTAATTCCACGAAATCTAACCAAACACGGCCATAAGTAGCACACACAATTCCCAAAAAAAGAATCTTTAATGCATGGAGTACTAAACGAAGTTTATTTGAAAAACCTTTTCACGGATGGGTGTAACTTTTCACGACGAATCTAATGATAGTAATTAATCGATGATTGGCTACAGTGATGCTACAGTAACCATCCTCTAATCGTGCGGTCACAGGCCTCATTAGGTTCGTCTCGCGAAGTAGTGCAGGGTTGTTGAGTTAGTTTTGTAAATTACCTTTATTTAGTATCCCTAATTATTAGTCAAAATTTTTGTGCTACTCATGCTACACCAAACCAACCAGGGCCCTAGCCGTGCCTGCGGGCTGCCCGCCTCGCCAGTCGCCTTTGGAAAAGCTAGCGGTGGCGGCCTGGCTGGCGCGCTCCTCGACGGTTGCCGGTTGGATTGGATTTGACCGCATCATGACGTCGCCGGGGGCCGCCCGCCGCCCAATCGCGAACGCCCGCCCGTCGCGTCGCGCATCGAAAGGGAGAGGAACGAGAGCAACGGCGACGCCGACGCGCTCGCCGTCCGGCACGCCTGCGTGCACAAACCACAAAGCCTATCTGCTACTCGTGTAGTATACTAGCACCGCACGCAACAGTGCGCCTCGAACTCTCAATGCTAGCCCCGACCAGCTCCCCACATAGCACCTTCCTACTCCTGCTACGGCCGGCGTGCTCCTAGCCTCCTACCACCCGGCCGGCACAAGGACACAGCGCCCACATGCACTGCCTTCCTCCGTGTCCGTGACCTCACCGGCCTGCACGCACGCGACAGGGGCGCGCGTCGCCGTCCCGCCGCGTCCGCATGTCGCCGCCGCCGCCGCCGCTGTCCCGTCGACCCGGCCACTCCACGGACGCGTCGTGCGCTTGTCGTCGCATCCTTCCTCCAGTCCCCTCTGCCGCTGACGCTGCCGTGCTGTTGCAATCACACACGAGGCGAGTCCAGTCGACGTGTTCGACGGGGCGGGTGCGCCGGCCGGCCATGAGTGACCGACCGCTCGGTCGATCGCGCCACGCCACGCCACGCCTGGTTCGTGCAGCGCAGGCAGCAGGGGGGGGGGGGGGGGCGTCGGTTTCTTTGCTTGTACCGCGGCCCTGCGATGCCAGCGGTGCTGCACCTGCACGTCGTAACTGTGTCGAAAAGACCTGAGCATGGCAACAGCACCAGTAGATAAAGCGTAAAAAGGCGCGGTGTACCTGGCCGGCCGAGAGATCTCTCTCGAGTACTTTTGGTTTGCTTGCTACAGGGCGCTGGAGGCAGACGCGGCGTCAGCTGTCACGGATGGGAAGGGCTACGGCCTAGGCCAGCGAAACTTGCTTCGCATTGCTCCAAGAATTGGGTGGCATTTCTCACGGTTTCTATGTAACAATTCCACGTAGATACGTTTTCAAGGTCCAAAATGGGGAACAGATTACCACCGCCCGTAGTGATGCTAGCACGTTCTTGCCTTTCAAAATGACAGCGTGTGGATTGCAGTTTTTCTTTCTTATAATCGCCAGGACTCCAATCTACTGTACTGTACTCCTCTTGCAGTGATTCTCTGCTTGGCCAACCAGCTCCAAAAAATTCGTTAGAACAGGGTCTACTAGGAGTCCTGGAAAACACCAAAAACCGTAGCCTACACACACGCTCCCAACATCGCCGTCGCAGACTCGCTGGGGCGCCCACGCTCCTGCCGCTGCGAGCGTGCCATCCGTATGAATGCTGCGGGTGCCTACGGAGTAGAGCTGCACGTGTTGCGTGTGGCAACTGCATCTCCATGTGGGCACTGGGCAGGGCGCTGCCACTGTTCGGCGCTGAGCTCACTGTGTAGCTGCTCTGCTGCTCACTTCAGGCTGCGGACACGCTACTACTGTGTGGGCGACCTCGCGGTACTTGCTGTCTCTCTGATCGACGATTGCGTGCGAACACGTCTGATATTACCGCAAAATGTTTTAGTACTACCTGATTGAACACGAGCAGTGTTATACGATACGGTAAACAAAAAAAAAGGAAAAAACAAGCGCACTTCACCGGCAATTGTGCAGGTATTGGCGTACGGTGTTTTTTAAGACCAAAGTGCCCAGCATTCCAGCGAGAGGAAACGGCATCACCGACAAGAACACCTGATCAAAAAAAAAACGACAAGCACACCCTTGAACCGAGATCGAGACGAGACGTTATCCATCATGGGCCCTGTTTAGTTCCCCCAAAAACCCCACAAAAACATCACATCTCCATCACATCAAAACATTAAATGTAGCAAATAACCTATACATGAATTACTAAATGTAGGTAAATAAAAAAACTAATTGCATAGTTTTGATGTACGTTGCGAGACGAATCTTTTGAGCCTAGTTAGGTCATGGCAGGACAATATCTTCCACAAACAAACGACTACAGTATGCTACAGTGTTTTAACCCGCGCTACAGTAAATTTCGGGGGATCCAAGCCATGATCCTTCGTATCAGTGGTTGTTGTCCTCTGCGAAGCCGAGACCCTCGGTCACATCTGATCGGCGCCAAGCGAGAGATCACGGATCAGATTCAGAGGGGATCCAAGCACGACATCCCACAACCTCAGCAATCCGTTCCATCGGCTCTGGAACAGCACGGACGGGACTGCCCGCCAATGGAGTAGTACGAGTACTAGCTTCGCGCAGGATGCAGGCATGCTGTTGCGTCTTTCGAGCAGGACCCAGGCACGTTAACCACTCTCACGCTGCAACCTGCCCTCTCTCCCGACTCCCTCCCAGCAGAGGATGGATGTAGATATCCAAATTCTTAGAACAAAGTTAATATTTTACCGGGTTTGCTCTCGTTCTAGGTGATTTGTGTTGATTAAGTGCCTCTAAAGTGTGGATTAGCGCGTGGCGTGTCGAGAGACGGACACGTGCTAGCCCTCAATTTAAAATATTAATAAATAATTTCACCTAAACCGAGTGCAAATTGGACGGTTCTCACACAGAACCATAGCGCCTTCTCGTGCGCGCGCGCGGCCAACGGGGAGACGCCAAGGGCGAGCCCTGAAATCCAGCGCGAACTCACTCGCTGCTCTTGTGTTGGGTGCTGTCCCGGGCCCTCGCCCTACGGCTGGCTGCACCCTGCACGTCCCTCTCTCGCTCGCTTTTACCCTCCCCTCCGTCGGCTTTCACCGCCCCGGGAGCCGGGAGGGGCAGGCCAGTGCACGCGCAAAGGGGGGCGGTGGCTGCGCGGCGCGAGGCCACGGGCAAGGGCAACAGCTACTGCCGCCGCCGAGGGTCCAGGGGGGCCCTGCCGCCGCTGCGCCCTTTTACCCGTTGGAGGGAGCAGCGGCACTGCCCATCGATGCAGGTCGAGGCTGCTGCAGTGCAGGAGGGGAGCGCCTGGCTGATCAAGGAGTTTGGAATTTTGGATCGCCCGCGCCGTCGCCGGCACGCCGCTGTGGCGCGCTGCCGGCACTGGCGCCAGTGCTGGAGCAGTGCGGCCGGCGCGGCGCCCAATTCCATGCCGGCCTCATCCACTTCATTCCTAGGCCGTCACGGCCTCGCCTAGTCGCCTTTGCGCATGCACGCACGCATGCATTGGAGTGGAGCGAAATGGCATGGTTCTGTGCTTCCCTGGAGCCTAGGGTTGTAGTACACCTGGCAACCCCTTCACTGGAGGAGACAGTAGTTGTTATCCGCTTCAAAAAAACTGGAGGGAACAGTTACCCGCATCGAATTCTTACCCGAAACTCAAGTGCGCGTGTGCATCTCTACGGTTCAGCGCAGTACAGCGGCGTGGATCTTTCGCAGCGCAAGGTAGCCGGGGCCAGCTGCTGCTGAGGATCTACGGTTCAGCGCAGTACAGCGGCGCGGATCGCGTCCGGCTTCAGTTTACGGCGCGTTCACCGGCGGGCGCAGCAGATGCGTCGGGAGATCGATCTCCGAGGCACCATGGATACGTACGATACGATGCAGATACTTGCTGGGCTGGGCGAGCAGTGGCAGCCAGCTTGCCCAGCCACGAGTCATGAGGCCTGCCTGAACTGAGCCCCCCCTGCCTGCACCTTCACCTCAGTAGCGTGAAGCAAAGATCTTCAGTACAGTACGATTACGCGCAGCAGCGGCGTCGTGTTCGTACGGCGGGCGCCACCGGAGACGGGGGCGAGCGAAGCGGAGGTCGCCGTCGCGTCGCTGTTCGCTGGCTTTTCTGTCTCCTCCTAGCTTTCAATTCCTCCGTCCCCTTTTGGCTTTCTTCCCCCTCCTCCTCGGCCTCGCTGGAGCACCCCCCGGCTGTCCCTTCCCTCATCTCCCCCTCTCGGTATTAAACGTCCGCGTCGGCCACCAGCTCCCTCCATGCAAAGCAGCAAAGGTCACTGCACCAAAACAGTGAGCTGCGAGGCATGGCTACTGTTTCCGCGGCCGACACGTGGGCCCACGTTAGTATCCCCCGGCGTACGCGCATCCTGTTCACTACTGTTGCCGTCGTGCGGTGTGGAGGACCTTGCATTGCATTGCATGGCTGCGTAGCGCGCGTACTGTCGAATAAGTCGTGTACATGTTGTATGCAGCTACGTACATGCAATTTATGGAAATTGCTGTAACTCGAGAGCGCCATGGCTGTTGCTGCCTTGTTGGCTTGTCTTGGTGCTCCCTGTAAATGCTTTGCCGCGGTATCGGGTACGGTTTTGCCCAAGGACGATGGCACATGAGTGAGTCTGAAGAAGATAGGGCGGGCACAAGATGGTTGGCTGGCTGCTCACTGGCTAGAAAATCTTGGTATACCGTGCAAGGAGTATACGTTTAGCAGAAGTAAGACCCTACCTAAATATAAATGGTAGTGCTAGTAGTACTGTACTAGCACATCTTTTTATCTACAGTGCGAGCATAAAGCCTGGAGCTTAGTAAGGCAGATGCGGCTATCACTCTGTTCGGCTGGTTGGCTTGGTGTTGCAAGCGTGTTTTTCTTCACGGGAAGGAAGGTAGACTGAAAAATGCTTAAGGGGAAGAAAGACCCTGTTTGATTTGAACTAGAAAAATCTGGACTAGAAATTTTATCAATTTTGACCGCTAATTAAGGTGTCAAACAAAGTCAATTCACAAAACCAACTTTAGAATCTTGCGCTCTGAATCCTGAATAATCTAATGAGATCTTTAGTTACTGTAGCGTCACTGTAGTCAATCATCAATTAATTACCGTCATTAGATTCGTCGCGAAAAATTACACTCATCCCTAAAATTTTTTCACAAATAGACTTCATTTAGTACTCCACACATGCGAAATTCTTTTAAGGGAAAACTTGCGCACACTGTTCATAGAATCTCCGAGACCGATCCAAGGCCAAAACATTAGAACAACAGTAATATATATATAAATTGTTTGTTCCCTGGACCGTGGTGCTCCGTGCTCCCTCCTAGGCCTCGCTTTTTCGATACAGGCAGCGGTATACTTTTGGTTTTTTTTGCTGCGGGAGCCCAAACTCCGACGCCGACGTGCAGGCGCAGGCGCAGGCCTCCCTCCCATCACGCGCGCGCGCGCACACGCGGAGACAGACACGGCGGCGAGCCAAGGACCACGTCACCCCTCGGCCCTCGCCGCTCCTCCGCTCTCCTCTGACGGGGTTTGCCATGCACCAGCCCTAGAATACAAAACCGCTCGATAATCGCGATTATCGAAATTTATCGTTATCGATGCTAGCTGAAAATGTAAACCGACTGGAATTTCGGTGGATTTCAATGGTGAGGGTCCGAAGCCGGCGACCAGAGGGGGGTGAATGGGAGCCGATCAAAATTTCTTCGAAATTTAAACCGTCGGCCTATATCCCGAAAATCACCCAAACCCTCAAGCGTTCTGACCAGAGTTTCGAATAGCTATGAAAAAGCTAAACCAACACAAAAGACCTCGAACGAGCGAGCGAAACCACGAAGCAAATCGGAAGCGAATCGGGAAAGCTGCAGAACTGATCTGCCTGGACCGGTTTGACCGGTTCACTGGACCGGTCTAACCGGTCGCAGCTTGTTCAAAAACTTGCAGACCGGTCTGACCGGTCTTGCCTACCGGTCTGATCGGTGGCACTCAGAAAACCCCCGAAAACTTGGATTCAAACGATGAATCTCAACCAAACGACCACGAAAATCGATGAAACTTGGGGGATTGCTTCGCCCCTACCCCGTGAACATATCCCCAAGAGATATCGTCCTAAAGATCAAAGAATCTCGAGAATTCGAGGGGAGATCAAGAAGGATTGGGGTTTTCTCAAAAACTCAAGAAATCTAATTCAAAAGAGCTCGTGATTCCAGAGGGTTTGGGACAGGATCAGAAGCACGAGAATCACAACAAAGAGCTCGTAGAAACCTAGCAATCATGTGCACCAAAAACGAAAATCGAAATCCATCACACAAGGGCACAAAAACTAGGGGATTGGATTGATTCAAAAGCCCAGAGGGCACAAGGAGGATGGGGCCTCCTTTCCCAATCAAATCCAATACAAACTCTCACAAATCCATGGACTAATTCTACTCTAAAGAGAAGAACAGAGGGAGGGAGACACAGGGGCAGCGGCCTGGAGAATTAATGAGTCCACGAACAGAATACAAAAGCCGCCCTCAACCTAACACAAGTGAAGGGGTATTTATACCCGCGGGACCGGTCAGACCGGTACGCTGGACCGGTCAGACCGGTTGGCCTGCAGCACCCCCTGTACACGATCTCATCCGACAGCCGAGGTTCTTTCTTCGGAACGAAGTCTTCTCCACGATGCCGCCATCTTGATGAAAATTCAGTCCGCGGTTTTGGAGGGTCCGCGAAACCCGGGTAGGTGGCCGATTTTGAGAAAACCGTCAAAACCTCACGCGTGGGAAGATTCCCGCCTCCACGCCGTGGCCCTAGACGTCGTTCCCGCCTCGGCCTTCTGACGGCCCTAGACGCCGCCCGACGCCCGTCACCTCCTCGCCCGCAATTGAGGCCCTAGACGCCGTCGACGCCCGTCACCTCCGTCAGTCCCGAGACCGACGCCCGTGCCTCCACGACTTGGCGTCTTCAACCGCGTCCGCCTCCTTGGTTTTGTGGCGCAAACCAAGAAACTCGCCTTTCATCGCCGCTTACGCCCTCTGTCGGTACCCCAGGACTGGGGTACCCCCTCTTGCTGTGTCTAGGCAAGGATCTTGTAGTTATCCTTAATTACATCCAAACAGCCGGACCCTTGCGGTCCGGAATCCTGTTCTCCCAGCAGCGGCCTGGGCCGTTCCTCAGTTGGGAAAGGTCCGGAGACACCACGTGTCCCGGAAAAGGCAGGAACTCGTGCGCAAGCAGTCGGGGCTCCGGACCTCCCCGAGGAGACCGGACCCCCGCAGGGTCCCGGACCCCTCATGGGGTCCCGGACCCCCTGTATAATAACCGGACCCCTCGCTAAGGGAAGAGATCGACGCCCCGCGTCGGGGTGGTCCGGGGCCGCCACGTGTCTGCAAGACATGGCCGTTTGGGTTTCCATACCAACGTTCACCCACCATTGCATTTATTGCGGTAGGTGAACGTCTGCATTGATATGACAGAAGCTGAGGCGTTTCATTGACCAGGGGATACTATTGATCGCGTATTACCAAGGCAGTGGAGCCGCTGGCGCCGCCCATACTGCGTCTGCCAGATGGATACGACGGCTCAGCTTCGCCCATTATGACGCTACATAATAGCCTCAGCAGGCCACGCCGCAAGCTACGCTACTCCAACGGGCGCCTAGTTGACGGGACAAGAAAAGACCCCCCTGAGTCAGGAGAGCAGCAGTAAAGATTCGCTACCACTGTAGCCACAGTCACGTTGGGCCCACCTGTCGGGGCATCAACGCCCTATGTATCCGCTCCCCCTTGATCTATAAAAGGGGGGGACGCCGTTAGAAAACCTCAGGCTGAGCAAGAGCCAAGGCCAGCAGAGGATAGGTTCATACACACAACCAAGAACAATACATCTCACAGTGGACGTAGGGTATTACGCTCCGGCGGTCCGAACCACTCTAAATCGTGTGTTCTTGAGTCCCCTTTCTCAGCGTAGATCTAGCCCCATCGCCTAGTACTTCCCCGAGTACTCCCTCATTGGGAATAGGCGGGTGCGTTCCGCCACCCAGCTGTGGGTACCCCTAGAATCCCCGCGTGAAAGGCCCTTGTTTGGTTTTGGTAATTGAGTGACAACTTAGGTGGACTAATAAGTGTTTATGTTGAGATACACAGGAAATTAGTCCACACAAAGACACTAGTATGAGCAACATGTGCCATGGTGGAGAAATGGCTAAGGGATTGATGCTATGCTCATATAGTGTGATCGAGGAGCTCATTGCATATGAGACATGACATGGAGTCATGTGACCAAAGTGGAGAAGGGCAAGTCAAGGCTTTGAAGCGATGGACCGCGAGGCGGTGAAGCTTGGGCAAGATTTGGCGCCAATGGACCGAGGCAACGGTGAAGAGCGAGCAAGGTCAAGATCGATGGACCAAAGAGGTCATGTGATGATATGGAGTGGATCATATCATTCAAGGAAGATCAAGCCAAGTGTTGACTCATGAAGATGATCAAAAGGCTTAATGGAGTTTGGTGCTTGTGTGGCATCAATATTTGGAAAGATGAAATGGAATGCGCAAGGCAAAGGTATGACTTGTAGGGCATTTCATTTCACCGGTCAAAGGTTGTGTAGAGAAGTGCATGACCGGATTTAGGATAGATGGCCGTTCTATCAAGAGGGGCAAACTTGTTTGCATATCGGTCATCTAGTGCCACTTGAGCGATCTAACATTGTAATGTAGCTAGGATCGAGTGGCGTGGTGAGATCAAGTGAAAATCCTTTGAAAATGATTGTGAAATGCTAACACACATGCACATGGTGTTGTTCACGTGATTGTGTTGGCACATTTGCAAAGGAGAAAGAGTTGGAGTTGTTGTTGATCAACATTGGGAAGTAAGAAAGGTTTTTCGGTGTTCTCCGGAAATTAGGTGGCTCTTGGAGTGGAATACTGCTTTGATCCATTGTGTTTTGGATCAAGTATTCAGTTGGGTTGTGTAGCCCTCTGAATTAGCTTTCCATAGAGTCCAAGATCACCTAATTTGGACATCGGAGCTAAGAGTTATGGCCGTTTTACCGAGGTACATTTCTGCTGGAAATAGACCTGCGGACGGTCCGCACTAGACCCGCGGACGGTCCGCCCTTGAGGGGCGGACGGTCCGCCCTTGAGGGGCGGACGGTCCGCAGTTATCTCGGTTGAGCTCAAACAGAACCGTTTTTGGCTCTGCGGGTGGTCCAAAATGACCTGCGGACCGTCCGGTCCATGGGGGCGGACGGTCCGCCTTTAAAAGCTGAAACGGGCGCAGAAACTTGGTTGTTCTGTCTTGGGTGCCCAAACTGACCTGCGGACCGTCCGGTCCTTGGGGGCGGACGGTCCGCCTCCTACTGAAATTTCTGGGACAGAAACACTGCGGTTTGTGTGTGTGCTCACATTTTGAACTGCGGACAGTCCGCCCCTGGGGAGCGGACAGTCCGCCGGTAACTTCCAGATTTAGTCAGAGACGTTTGCAAATCGGTTGGTTCGAAGTTTTGAACCGCGGACAGTCCGCCCCAGGGGCGCGGACAGTCCGCCCGGGGCTCTAACGGTCGACTCTGACACATAATCATTGCAGTTCTAGCCGTTGGTTTTAAATGGCGGACGGTCCGGTTTTTGTGAGGCGGACAGTCCGCGAAAACTCAGTTTTCGCGGGATTTGAGTGTAACGGCTAGTTTGGGGCCTCCCTCTATAAATAGAGGGTGTGGCCGGCCATTTGTGAGTGCTGAGCACTTTGGGGACTTAGTGTCCATGTGTGAGAGTGCTTGAGAGCCCTCTACTCACTCTAACTTGATAGTATTCATCCGATCGAGTGAGAGAGCGATTTTAGTGCGATTGCTTTGAGAGATTGCATCGAGTGGCACTAGGTGATCGTGTTGCAAGCCGGTGTGCTTGTTACTCTTGGAGGTTGCCACCTCCTAGACGGCTTGGTGGCAAGAGACTCCGTTGAAGCCCGCAAGAAGTTTGTGCGGTGCTCCGGAGAAGAGTTTGTGAGGGGTATTGTGCTCACCCCGCGGGAGCCGCGAAGAGCAACTCTAGTTGAGCGAGACGTGAAAAGCAACAAGTGGTCCGGCCGGATCATGTGCTAGAGCTCGGTGTGAGCACTCCACGTGGGAGAGTGTGACTTGAGAGTCACCACTAGCAAGAGGATAGGCGGCAACCTTGGAGCTTGTCTCAACGGGGATTAGCTTGGTGGCAACCAAGTGAACCTCGGGATAAAAATCACCGTGTCAACTTTGTCTACTCTTCTCGGTGGTTTGCTTTCTCCAAATCACAAGCATTGTATTTACATTATTCTATATCTTGTGCTTGTGTAGTTGCTCTCTAGTGATTAGTTAGCTTGTGTAGCTTGCTAATCAACTTCTTGCTTGTGTAGCTAGAAGTAGAGATCCTAGTGTATCTAGTTAGCTTGTGTAGCTTAATTAGTTGCTCTTGCTTAGATTGTGTAACTAAGCAAGTTGAGCTCTTGGATTTGGATTGTGTATCCTTGTCCTTGAGCATCTAGTGAGCTTAGGTTGGCTTTGTGCTTTTGCTCATTAGAATTGTGTAGGAGCTCCTGCGGTTTGTGAAGTACTAGTGCTTAGTCTTGTGTGTCTTGGCATTAGATTTTTTAAGAGAGCTCTTACTAGCTTGGCACTCCATTTGCTTTGTGTAGGATCTTTTTGGAGGTGCCTTAGAGTTATAGTTAGAGGGGTGTAGTCTTGGCTAAGCGAATAGTTTCAATTCCGCATAAGTTTAGGTTAGCCGGCGCAATTAGTTTTAGAAAGGACTATTCACCCCCCCTCTAGTCCGCCATCTCGACCCTACAAGTGGTATCAGAGCCGATGTCTCTCATTTGTGGTCCTTACCGACCCGAGAGGATGGCGACTTATGGGCTAGATGTTGAGTGTCCACATATTTTTGATGGCACACACTTTGCACGATGGAAAAATTGGATGATATGCAATTTTAAATTTATTTGCCCTCAAATGTGGTGGATGGTGGATGTAGGTTTTTCTCATGTGTTAGATGAAGGAAATCTAACTCCAACACAAGAGAAATGCCTAGATCTAGACATCCAAGCTACTAACATCTTGTTTAGATCTTTGCATAATTGCATTCTTGGTGAGATCATGGACAAGGAAACCGCCCATGAGATTTGGAGTTATCTAAATGAGAAATATGGGGCGGCCTCCGATGATCATGATGATTATAAGACCAAGGAGGAAGTGCATGAGGATGATGAGCACATCCATGACATGGTGGTTGTGGAAGATTGCTCCACCTCATGGTCAAGTGATGACGATGATAATCAATCTACAACAAGTTCACTTGACATGATTGATGATGATTCAAGTGTTGCAAATTATGATTCTACTCCAAGCATACTTGATGATCAAGTTGGCTCATGTATGGATGATATTGCTATGTCAAGCTCATCTCCATCTCCACATTGCTTCATGTCACAAGGTGACACAAAGGTATCAAATTGCAATGTGATTGATCTTAATTCATATGATGAGCTCTTGAGTAGATATGCTAGCTTGACCAAATTATTTGAGGAAGTGTTAGCCAAAACAATCAAATTTGAAAAAGAAAACTCTTTTCTCAAAGACACGTGTGAACAACAAAAGCATCTACTTTATGTCATGAGTTGTTCACATGATGAGCTAAAATTGACTCATGAGGAGCTTAGTGTTGCTCATGAGAATTTGGTACTAGACCATGCTTTACTCACTAACAAATTTTCTAGTAAAGGAATTAAAACTAGTGAGAGCTCATCACATGGGTTAAAAGATCAATTGCAAAATGTTGCTAACCCTTGTGATGTAGGAAAGAAACATGTATCCACCTCATGTGATGATTTATTGTCTATGCCATGTACTTCACATATAGATGCTTGTTCTTCTTCTACTATGCAATATGAGACTAACCTTGTAGAAGAAAACAAAGAGCTCCAAAGTCAAGTGAAGTATTTGAGCAACAAGATAGAGAGATGGACAAAATCAAAAGTCACCCTTGAAAGCATAATCAAAAATCAAAGAAGCTTCGGTGACATGAGTGGCATTGGTTCCATCGAGAGTAAAGCCAAAGGCAAGAAATGGGGCAAAAATAAATATAATAGAAAGATGAAGAAGCAAGAAGAAATGAAGCTATCTCATTTCATGTGCTTTCAATGCCATGAGATGGGACATCTTGCAAATGGTTGCCCCAACAAAGAAAAGCTAAAGTTGAAGAAGGAAGAAGAGAAGCTTAAACATATCAAATGCTTCAAGTGCCGCTCTTGGGGTCACCTCACCTCAATGTGCCCAACCAAGCAATTGGTGAAGCAACAAGAACCTCAACCAAAGCCACAAGTTGAGCAAGAGAAGGCACCCCAACCTCAAGTCAAGATCAACCATGATGATCAAGTTGATGACTTGAAGATGATGAAAAAGAGAACAAGAAGGGGTGGCAAGGCAAGAGCAAGGCATCCAACTCATATTCAAGATGCCAAGATGTTAAGCAAGAACATGATTCAAGATAAGAATCCACATGCTCACATCAAGTGCTATAGTTGTGCAAAATTGGGTCACCAAGCTTCGGGTTACCCAAACAAGCTTGAGAAGAAGGCTCAAGCAAACTATGAGAAGCAAGGCAATGAGAAGCATCAAATAAGTAAGAAAGAAAAGGCTCAACAAAAGAGAAGATGCTACTTATGCCGGGAAAGGGGACACATGGCTTATTCATGTCCCTTAGGTAACAATTCTAAGCTTATTTCAATTGATGCAAATATTATGCTTAGAAAGGATGGTAATGGTACCTCATTTGTTACTATTGCAAAACATCCCGTTATTCATACTAAGGCTTTGCCAAAGTATGTTGCTCCTAACTTGAGAGGACCCAACCTAGTTTGGGTACCATCAAAACGTGGATAAATGTGTGTAGGTACCAATGACATTGGAGGCTTGACTCAATTGGTTTTATCTTGTTCATCATGTGATTGAGTCAAGTAATCGAAGCCTAGTGCTATTCTCATCCCAATGTCAAGTCAAAACAATGAAGTCCAAGTTCTACAACATACAAGTATCTTTTTCTAGTTGTGAAGATTTATTGGAAATATTTGATGGCTTGCAAATTTATTTGAGTTGAATCTCGTTTTTGGATGAAAATCATTTTGCAAGTTGAGAAATGAGCTACTTGTCATTTGACTTCTCAAATATGACTTGAAAACTAATACTTATGGCATTTGGTTCATATATGCACTTCTTGTTTCATTTTTCTGAATTTTTAAGCCATTTATGAGTTTTCATGATTCTACTCGATTTATTTTTGAATTCTTGTTGAAACTTGCTCATATGAGTCTTTTGAAGGTTTTCATGCAATATTTGAGATTTTTGGATTTTTATATGAGCAATGATCCCAAATTGAGGTTGGAATTGAGAAAGTTGGAACAAATTCTGGACAGTCTGAAATTTGGTACTGCGGACAGTCCGCGGGTAAGGGGCAGACAGTCCGCCGTTCATGGGACTTGCTCACCAGAGGCTCTGCAGAGAAATTCTCAACCGCAAAAATACACTGCGGACAGTCCGCCAAAGGACCGCGGACGGTCCGCCTGTGTTGGGCAGTATTTGCCAGAGGCAGTTTCAGTCGGGCGGCGGTGTGAAAATTCAAAGGCGGACGGTCCGCTAGGATATTGCGGACAGTCCGCGAATGGACAAAAAGGAGGATCCTGACAGCTGAACTTATCATGAACTACAAAGTTTTCAACATGCACCCATGAGTGAAGATGTGAAATCTGGTAGCAATCTAGAAAAGCATTGAAGCTCAATTTTTTATGGCTACTAGATGACTTAGTGCCACACATCTCCACAAATTTTTGTGGCAATTCAACATGTACTTTGAGAGATTTGATGTATTCTTTGAGAAGCACAAAATCTGCCAGAAAAGTGACAAATGTTGGATTGATCTTGAGTCACTTAAATTGAAAGGTTCTCAAGTTGGAATCATCATTACAAGTGGTTGAGGAACTTAGGTTTGGTTTTGAGAAGAGCTAGAAGCATGACAAGAAGCATGACAAGTATTAGGTACAAGGCCATTTGATTGTAGAGTGTACTTATCACATTTTTGGTACTAAAATTGGAAGATCAAGAAAAGCAAGCAATACCCAATATAGAGAGATTCATGATAATTCAAGTATATTCAAATGGTATTCTCTCATGCAAGCAAGGATCAAAGAGATGAAGCAAGCCAACCACAACAAGATAATACATTTGATGATAAGTGATATTCATTTCATATGGGTGAAGGATGGTATTCATTGTCTTCACCAAGCTATTATAATTGGACTTCATGATGCTAGTTGGAGAACTAAATCGAAATCTAATGACTATCCTCTACTCCAACATAGCAAGGTGAAATTTCTTGACATATGCATTCATTATATGCTAAGGACATGATTAGTGCATATAGTCACATATAGTGATCATTCATGAAAAATAAAATATTTTTAAATGTTTTATGATGCCACTATTGCTTCTATGGTTGATATGATCTAGTGGTAACATATGACATGTTCATGAGCTATTAAACCCAAGTAGTTGATCTAGAAAATGAGTTTTCAAGTGTTTAACTCAACATTGTCAAGATAACCCTTTGAATGAGGTGTGAAGAAGCTTGTCATTGGTTCAAACCGAGTTGAATTATTTGGGCAAGTAGTCTAGATCAAGTCAAAGAGAAAGAAGCTCATGGAAACAATCTAGTTCAAGAATTGGTTATTAATGTCAAATTCAATAAAGTGGTCCATCATGATTTTACAAGTGATACTAGATTCAACAAAAGGTATATCATTGTATCTCTACAAGTGATATACATGGTCATACAAGTAGTATTCATTCAAGAAGATCTAGTGCAATAATGTTGGTTCCACAAGTGATCCTCAACTTTAAGTGATCAATTCAAATCAAGAAAGCTATCCTCATCAAGAAGAGCTCAAGATTCAAGTAGATTGACAAAACACTTTGACATAGGGGGAGGAGCCCCACTACAAAGTATCAAGGTCAAGGATCCTACTAGTATCCTACATGTGGCATTTCAAGGTGATCTTCATGCTTCCACATGTTGTTGTTACAAGTGGTGTCAATTCCAATCAAATTGAAAGTGTCCATCAAAAATGAAGATTCAAGACTCAACCATCTACCCAAGTCCAACTCTTTGTATCAAACCACAAATGTTTCATATGATTGCCTACAAGGGGTGTTCAAGTGGTAACCCTATAAGTACAAGAGGTACAACCTCAAGTGGTAGCCATTGATCTTCACATGGCCAATTTCATGTGGTTTCGGCCCTTTTTATGGTCATTGATGACAAAGGGGGAGAGAAATGAACAAAGATATGAATTATCCTTGGATGACAAAGGGAGAGATGAGATGAGAGTACGATCATGGACATGGATCAAGAGGGGCAATATTGAGGAGGATCAATATTCTTGGACAAGAGGAGCACACAAGTAGGGGGAGCAAGCTCATGAAGGGGGAGCAAGCTCATGAACTTAGTTGTTTGCATTTGATATGTGCATATTCATGTGCTTGCTTGCATTTGCATAAGTTTTAAAATTTATATATGCATTGCTTGTGTGTGATGTATGCTAGTCATAGAACTTAATTGATGATTTGATAACTAGCATGCATAGATTGTAGCTAGACATTTTTTTTACAAATGGATCAAGAGCCTTGCTAATATTGTTGATCTCATGAGGTATCTTGAGTTTTTGATGAATGTCTAGTTACTCATTGATGCTAAGGAATGAACTCCAATGATGCAACTCAAATTGGTATCATGCTTCAAAGGTTTATGCTATATACCTTAGCATCACTTAGTAGTGATAACAATCCCACAAATTTCATATTTATGCATGTGTGTGAGTTTAAAACCAAATCTCTTGAGCACACATGTAGGGGGAGTTATCACTACCAAGTCGGATTTTTATGGTGCTTATCCAATCTTTACAAGTGGTCTTAATGGTGGATAAGAAACATAAAATCCAAACCAAGTTAGCTATTTACACATGTGTGAAGTGCTAGCTTGGAATATGCTTAATTTCCATATCTTTGTAGAGTTGTCATCAATTACCAAAAAGGGGGAGATTGAAAGGCCCTTGTTTGGTTTTGGTAATTGAGTGACAACTTAGGTGGACTAATAAGTGTTTATGTTGAGATACACAGGAAATTAGTCCACACAAAGACACTAGTATGAGCAACATGTGCCATGGTGGAGAAATGGCTAAGGGATTGATGCTATGCTCATATAGTGTGATCGAGGAGCTCATTGCATATGAGACATGACATGGAGTCATGTGACCAAAGTGGAGAAGATCAAGACAATGCTTGGCTTGATGGACCGGTTGCAATGGAGAAGGGCAAGTCAAGGCTTTGAAGCGATGGACCGCGAGGCGGTGAAGCTTGGGCAAGATTTGGCGCCAATGGACCGAGGCAACGGTGAAGAGCGAGCAAGGTCAAGATCGATGGACCAAAGAGGTCATGTGATGATATGGAGTGGATCATATCATTCAAGGAAGATCAAGCCAAGTGTTGACTCATGAAGATGATCAAAAGGCTTGATGGAGTTTGGTGCTTGTGTGGCATCAATATTTGGAAAGATGAAATGGAATGCGCAAGGCAAAGGTATGATTTGTAGGGCATTTCATTTCACCGGTCAAAGGTTGTGTAGAGAAGTGCATGACCGGATTTAGGATAGATGGCCGTTCTATCAAGAGGGGCAAACTTGTTTGCATATCGGTCATCTAGTGCCACTTGAGCGATCTAACATTGTAATGTAGCTAGGATCGAGTGGCGTGGTGAGATCAAGTGAAAATCCTTTGAAAATGATTGTGAAATGCTAACACACATGCACATGGTGTTGTTCACGTGGTTGTGTTGGCACATTTGCAAAGGAGAAAGAGTTGGAGTTGTTGTTGATCAACATTGGGAAGTAAGAAAGGTTTTTCGGTGTTCTCCGGAAATTAGGTGGCTCTTGGAGTGGAATACTGCTTTGATCCATTGTGTTTTGGATCAAGTATTCAGTTGGGTTGTGTAGCCCTCTGAATTAGCTTTCCATAGAGTCCAAGATCACCTAATTTGGACATCGGAGCTAAGAGTTATGGCCGTTTTACCGAGGTACATTTCTGCTGGAAATAGACCTGCGGACGGTCCGCACTAGACCCGCGGACGGTCCGCCCTTGAGGGGCGGACGGTCCGCCCTTGAGGGGCGGACGGTCCGCAGTTATCTCGGTTGAGCTCAAACAGAACCGTTTTTGGCTCTGCGGGTGGTCCAAAATGACCTGCGGACCGTCCGGTCCATGGGGGCGGACGGTCCGCCTTTAAAAGCTGAAACGGGCGCAGAAACTTGGTTGTTCTGTCTTGGGTGCCCAAAATGACCTGCGGACCGTCCGGTCCTTGGGGGCGGACGGTCCGCCTCCTACTGAAATTTCTGGGACAGAAACACTGCGGTTTGTGTGTGTGCTCACATTTTGAACTGCGGACAGTCCGCCCCTGGGGAGCGGACAGTCCGCCGGTAACTTCCAGATTTAGTCAGAGACGTTTGCAAATCGGTTGGTTCGAAGTTTTGAACCGCGGACAGTCCGCCCCAGGGGCGCGGACAGTCCGCCCGGGGCTCTAACGGCCGACTCTGACACATAATCATTGCAGTTCTAGCCGTTGGTTTTAAATGGCGGACGGTCCGGTTTTTGTGAGGTGGACAGTCCGCGAAAACTCAGTTTTCGTGGGATTTGAGTGTAACGGCTAGTTTGGGGCCTCCCTCTATAAATAGAGGGTGTGGCCGGCCATTTGTGAGTGCTGAGCACTTTGGGGACTTAGTGTCCATGTGTGAGAGTGCTTGAGAGCCCTCTACTCACTCTAACTTGATAGTATTCATCCGATCGAGTGAGAGAGCGATTTTAGTGCGATTGCTTTGAGAGATTGCATCGAGTGGCACTAGGTGATCGTGTTGCAAGCCGGTGTGCTTGTTACTCTTGGAGGTTGCCACCTCCTAGACGGCTTGGTGGCAAGAGACTCCGTTGAAGCCCGCAAGAAGTTTGTGCGGTGCTCCGGAGAAGAGTTTGTGAGGGGTATTGTGCTCACCCCGCGGGAGCCGCGAAGAGCAACTCTAGTTGAGCGAGACGTGAAAAGCAACAAGTGGTCCGGCCGGATCATGTGCTAGAGCTCGGTGTGAGCACTCCACGTGGGAGAGTGTGACTTGAGAGTCACCACTAGCAAGAGGATCGGCGGCAACCTTGGAGCTTGTCTCAATGGGGATTAGCTTGGTGGCAACCAAGTGAACCTCGGGATAAAAATCACCGTGTCAACTTTGTCTACTCTTCTCGGTGGTTTGCTTTCTCCAAATCACAAGCATTGTATTTACATTATTCTATATCTTGTGCTTGTGTAGTTGCTCTCTAGTGATTAGTTAGCTTGTGTAGCTTGCTAATCAACTTCTTGCTTGTGTAGCTAGAAGTAGAGATCCTAGTGTATCTAGTTAGCTTGTGTAGCTTAATTAGTTGCTCTTGCTTAGATTGTGTAACTAAGCAAGTTGAGCTCTTGGATTTGGATTGTGTATCCTTGTCCTTGAGCATCTAGTGAGCTTAGGTTGGCTTTGTGCTTTTGCTCATTAGAATTGTGTAGGAGCTCCCGCGGTTTGTGAAGTACTAGTGCTTAGTCTTGTGTGTCTTGGCATTAGATTTTTTAAGAGAGCTCTTACTAGCTTGGCACTCCATTTGCTTTGTGTAGGATCTTTTTGGAGGTGCCTTAGAGTTATAGTTAGAGGGGTGTAGTCTTGGCTAAGCGAATAGTTTCAATTCCGCATAAGTTTCGGTTAGCCGGCGCAATTAGTTTTAGAAAGGACTATTCACCCCCCTCTAGTCCGCCATCTCGACCCTACACCGCGACACCCTCGATTCAGGAGTGGACGCCACAGCTGCCACCCGGTCCGAGCTCCGGTCCCAGCTGCCCTTCACCGCCGTCCACCGCACGGTCCATCGGCCACAGCACCTCCACGACAGCTCCCCGTCGACCTGCAATCCAAAGACCAAGCGCACGATCACACCATACGGTTGACAATTCACTCATCACAAGCAGGATAGAGTACTCAACATTGCTCAAATGGAAAATTCAAAAATTTAAAAAAATTCATAAAAAGTAGAGAACTTATTTTTATAAAAAACTAGACCTCTTGATTCCAGAGTGTTGTCACATGTTGAAAGCAATAATTGTTTGCTTAGGGAAAAATATTTTTCGTGCGATTAAGGCCGATAATCGATATATATGCGGCGATTATCGATGATGTTGTAGCTGGGAGTGAGGGAGCTGTGATTGTGGCGTCGATAATCGAGGTAAATCGTTGATTATCGATTTGTATCGGATGATTTTCAGTTCAGATCAGCTTTTTTTGTATTTCTACTCATCGATTTGGCCAAATATACTACATTGGTATACAATATTTCTTGGATGGTTGGTTGTATCACAGATCTAAAATCTAGGCTACAGTTTTAGATATTAGTCCCGGAGAAAAGTTTATTGTTGTACGATATGCTATGTTAAATAGGAAAACAAGGTGCATGCCTTTACTTTATATTGTATGCCTAAATGGTACAAATTAAGAGTGAGTATCATTTATTCGTAGCATAATTTTGACACAGACATGGTTCGATTTCCCTCTTGCAGGTGAATGTCTGATAATCAGGACTTAGTTTGGGAACATGGAGAGAAGATTGGCATTGGCTTCAAATGCAAAATTGTGCATATATGTGTAATTTATCTAATATAATACAATATATAACTTAAAAAATTAAATGCTATCAAACCTTTATATTTTTTCCACTGCCAAAATATATTTTCAGTATGCGAAGCGATAAGTCGTCCAGTTTGCATTGATTATCGACGATAAATTGTCGATTTTTCGTTTTTTTGAATTTGGGTTCCTTTACCGATCGGTTTTGGCGATTTTTCACCGATTTTCAACCAATTATCGATACCGGAGCTCACTGGTAAATGCTATATCGCCGGTAATATAATCCTTGGCACCAGCACCAGCACCACCATCCATCGGCCCATTCCCTCCCTGCATCGAGCCTCGCCAAGTCGCCATGGATGGAAGGGCAAGGAGAGCTCGCGGACAGAGCAGAGGTCGGGAGCTGTGGTCGTGTGGACTGGTGGTACGTGGCACGCTCGCAATTTCCTCCCTCCTCGGACGCGTGTATAACGATATTATTATATTATGCGGGGGGGGGGGGGGGTTCCCTAATGATGGATTAGCCTGCAAATCGCACGCGCGCTCTCGAGTCAGACCCTCGCGCGAGACAATGTCCTGGGGCACTGCAACGGCCAGGTTTTACCGCGCTATTCTATTCCAGCCAGAGGAGAGAGAGGAGACAGCACCATGGCCATGGCCTGCGATATTTTCTACCCCGGCGGTGGGGCCAGGGCAGGGAGGGCGAGGGAGGAGAAGGCCGGGCCATGTGGGTGCGGGTGCGCGAGCGAAGGTGAGGGTACTTGGTTTGGTTTAGTACAAATAGCACAAAAATTTGGACCAATAATTAAGGGTATTAAATAAATATAATTTATAAAATTAACTCCACAGTCTTGTTCTACTTCGCGACACGAATTTAATGAGGCATTTGATCGTCAATTATTGATTAATTACTATCATTAAATTCGTCGTGAAAAATTGCACCCATCCGTAAAAAAGTTTTGCAAATAAATTTCGTTTAATACTCCATGTATTATGTAAAAAAAAATTCTCGGAAATTGTATGCTATGCTATGACAGTGAAAACCAAAGAGGCCCGAGGTCAGTGAGCGCGAGAGCGAGCAGTAGAGAAGTGACGTCACCGTCTGACCGAGCAAGCGACGAGCAGGGGCTGCTGGGCAGAGGGGCCGGGCTAGGGGAGGAGCCTCCACCCCATTCTTAAATGCGGGAGGGGAAGTGAGGCACTGTATTTTTCCCCGTAAAACTCGTAAACATAAAAAAAAATATCACATCGATTATTTTGACACATATATGGAGTACTAAATGAATAAATAAAGTCTATTTATAAAACTTTTTACATAGATGGGCTATAAATCACGAGACAAATTTAATGAGCCTACTTAACCTATAATTTGCAACAGTAATGCTACAGTAACCATTTGTTAATTATAGATTAATTATTATCATTAGATTCGTCTCGCGATTTATAATCCTGTGTAAAAAAATTATAAATAGACTTTATTTAGTACTTCAAATTAATAAAATTTCATCGAATTTTTTTTCGTTGGAAATAAACACGCTTGAGTAGCAGTGGCTGCTTCTCCTGCACCGCAACGGCACAGCAAGAACCACCACCACTACCACCAGCACCGTCACTCCAGTCCGTCCTCTCCCACCACCCCACTCCACTGAGCCGCCGCGAGCTCGCTCGGCTGCAGCTCCAGCCTCCTGCAGCGCCTCTTCCTCCTCCGGCGCCCCCTCTCCCTCTCCTCCCAGCAGCCTTGCAGCGACCTGCCAACAGTGCGCTAGCTCTCCCCGGGCAGAATGACCAAAGATGAGGAGTTCAAGCTGGTCAAGATCCAGGTTCCTTTCTCCCTCCCCTCCCCTTTTCTCATGTCAAACATGTGGCTTCTTTGAGCGAGAGAGCTGACTCAACTGTTCTGGGGTCTTCGCCTTGCCTTGCCTTCCTTCCTTCCCGCAGAACCATCTGCTGAGGGTGAACATACACTGCGACGGGTGCAAGCACAAGGTCAAGAAGCTGCTCCAGAAGATTGAAGGTACTTGCCCCCCCCCCCCCCCCCCCCCCCTTCTCTCACATGCACGCCCTCAGCTTTGCTGTTTCGCCGTCCCCCCATTTCTTGGCCTCCTGCAGGAGAGCGCGCGCTCTCTCTCTCTCTCTCAGCTGGTGCTAGTGGTAGGTACTTGTTTTTTTTTCAGTTCTCCCTTTTCTTGACACAAGCACTTTACTGAAAATTATCTTTCTTTTTTTGTTCTGTCCGGACATAAAAACTGAAGGTTTTGTCCACTTGCAACTGAAGGCACCACCCTGTGTCTTGCTCAATGCGTTGACACGACAAGAAATCCCGGCTTTTCATGTACCTCACACATAAGGTTCAGACCAAAATTATTTCCTGCTAGTATCTTAGGCCTGTTTAGATTTTTACTCATGAATTGTAAACGAAAAAAAGCTCATATCAAATATTTTAACACATGCATGGAGTACTAAATGAAGTCTATTTACAAAATTTTTTTATGGATGGGTTGTAAATCGCGAGACGAATCTAATGAGCCTACTTAATTCATGATTTGCAACAGTTGCAATAGTGATGCTATATTAATCATCCCCTAATTATAGATTAATTAGCATTATTAGATTTGTCTCGCAATTTACTATCCATCGGTGAAAAAAATTTGTAAATAGACTTCATTTAGTACTTCAAATTAGCAAGATTCCATCGCAAATTTTTTTTTTCGTTGGAACTAAACACAGCCTTAGTTTGGAGAAAACAAAGAAAAGAACGGATTTTAACTCGGCTCGCCACTTCACCAGCTTTGAGCTGATGTGCATTTTACCGGAGAGTCATGGTAAATAGGCCATGCAGTTTTAGGCCCTGTTTAGTTCCTACCCCGTAAACTTTGTAAACACAAAAAAAAAAGTTACATCGAATGTTTCGACACATGCATGGAGTACTAAATGAAATCTATTTACAAAACTTTTTATATGGATGGGCTGTAAATCGCGAGACGAATCTAATGAGCCTACTTAATTCATGATTTGCAACAGTGATGCTACAGTAACCATCCGCTAATTATGGATTAATCATGGATTAATTAGTATCATTAGATTCATCTCGCGATTTACAACCAATCTGTAAAAAAGTTTTGTAAATAAACTTCATTTAGTACTTCAAATTAGCAAGATTCTTTCAAAAAAAATTGGGTTTCAACTAAAAAGGGCCTTGCCTCAGGTTGAGCCGTTGGGGTGAAATTCCCTGCCAATCTTGTGTGTGACATGAAAGGACTCTGGATCGCAACCCCACTCGCCGCACAAGCCCACGCATCCTGTGATCCCTATAACGTAATAGGTGGCCAGTACTTGGTAGGTAATTTACCGTGGCTCACGAGCCGCCTGTGAACCCATCTCTGTTTGCATCTCGTGCAGGCGTGTACTCGGTGGCCATCGATGTGGACAACCACAAGGTCTCGGTGACGGGGGACGTGGACGCCGAGACATTGATCCGGAAGCTCACCAGAGGCGGCAAGCATGCCGAGCTGTGGTCGCCGCAGAAGGTCGGCGGCAACCAGGGCCACAAGGGCAATAACCAGCAGAAGCAGCAGCAGAACCACCAGCACCAGCACCAGCAGCATCAGCAGAAGCAGCAGCATCAGCAGAAGCAAGGTGCCAATCTGAGCAAGGATGGCCACAACAACAAGAACAACAACGGCGGGCAGAAGGAGCAGGGCGGGCAGGGGGGAGGGGTTGGAAGCCTCATGCAGGGCCTCAAGGCGTTCAAGAGCCAGCACAACAACAAGCACCAGCTCGCTGAGCTCAGCTCCGAGGATGATGACCTGTATGATGATGAGGATGACGAGTTCGACGATGACTATGAGGAGGAGCTCCGCTTCCTCGGGGACAAGATGAGCCAGCTTGGGTTCCACAGCAACAACCACCACCAGAACCAGAACAAGAACGGCAACAATGCCGCTGTCAACAACCACAACAATGGCAAGAAAGGTAATGGTGGCGCCGGAGGTGGTGGAGCCAATCACCACCAGAACCAGAAGAATGTGAATGTGATCAACATGGCAGCGGCAAATGCCAAGATGGGTGCTGGCGTCGGCGTCCAGAACCAGAAGAATGCGAATGTGATCAACATGGCGGCAGCGGCAAACGCCAAGATGGCCAATGGTGCCCAGAGGAACGCTGGTGCCATGTCTGGCATGCTGGGCCTGAGCCATGGCCTGGGAGCAGGCAATGCCGCTCCTGGCTTCCAAGGCTACACAGGCTTCAACCATCCGTCCTATGCTGCTGCCGGCTATGGAGGTCTACAGCAACAGCACCACCTCCAGCAGCAGCAGAGCAACAACCTCATGGCGAGCATGCAGGGGTATCATCATCACCCGGCGGCGACGGCGGCGATGAAGAACAATTTGAGGGGCCTGAACAGCAACATGATGATGATGCATCAGCCCCAGCAGCAGCCGCAGATGATGTACCACTCCTCTCCCCAGATCAGCCCCTACACTGGCTACTACAACCCTTACAACTACTACTACCATCCCCATCCTGGCAGCGCTGGTTACCCGGCCAGCAATGGGGATGTGGAGACCATGTTCAGTGATGAGAACACCAAGGGATGTGTTGTCATGTAGGGATGTTGCTACAAAGCTAGAATCTAGAGGTTGTTGATGAAGGATGGTAATGGTGATGCAGTCCTGCTACCTTTTCTTTTTTCGTCTCATTATTTTTCTGCTCTTATGGTTTCGCCTGTATCAAGAATGAATCATGGTGTTGACTTAGATGTGCTGTTGAAAGTAGGGGCAACATGAGAGGGTGATCAAACACTGTAATGTAATACCTTTTACTGCCTAGTGCTTTGCCCTGACTGGCTTGCTATAATTTGTATATTGTATATCTGGTGTGGACTTGTATCCTGTGGCATGTGACCTGTGATCATGGCATCAGGCTAACAGTGGGAGAGGTTGAACAACTGTTAGCAGTCAAACATCGGGGGTGATGTACTGGCAGAATTTGTCCCGCACCACCCAGCAGATGGTCATGGCATTGGAGTGGAGCTGGTGGGAGTGCCATGTGAGGAGAAATTAAAGGTTAACTGGCTAATTAAGCATAGATGACTTGCGAGTTTTTAAGGCCTGACACCATACTTTAGGCAGCAAAAATCCACATAGTAGTGTTCTAAGGTTGAAAACATTAGGAGAATAGACGTACATATTGCAAATGGATTTCAAGAACCAAAAGGGGAAGGTTGCAAACACCGGGTGCAGTTTTCCTTGCAAGAAAGCTGTGAGCCTGCGGAACCCAAAGTTGCCAACCATGATCAAATTCCATGAACCATGATGAAAGTGTATGCTGGTAAAGGTGGTTGAAAATGAATGCGCATCATAATGGTTGTGGCTCACTTCATGACGGCATTGGTCCCTAACGAAAATAAATTCTGATTTCTCACCAGTCCTCCTTACCACTTTTGACAGACTATAGTACAGATACCATGATGCATCCAGACATATAGACAATTGATAACTGTTGAGAAAAAAAAAACAAAATCAGAAACGCTGGTACTAAGATTGTTATTCTAAAGGTCCCTATAAGTTCGACTTCCCAGTATTATACTACCCAGCACTGAGGTGAGCATGGCACAAAGGTGGAATGCACAAACCTACCTATCCCTGTATTTATATTCTTAAGGATTCCATGAACTTTTAGTGCACAGTTTATCCAGTTTTCAAGTAGTTAGCTAACTGTACGAACTGCAAAAGGCAATACTTTTGTGGTGCACGGTTGGCAGTTCCCCCACTTCACATGTGTAAAGAATGTATAGGATTCTCGGGAAGAGAGGTTGGCAGACAAATGGTTTGTATATTCTTCCATGGATGAGTGGAATGGTTGATGTGTGTATAATATTGCAAACACTTGCAGGGGGCGTGCGGCATCCCAGCCTGCACTGCACGGCTGCAGTAGCAATGATGGTCAACTCAATGCAAGGATCGTGCAATGCAACAGCTGCTGAACTATTGGAGTTGAAAGGCACGGATGGAAGTATGGAACAAGAGTTAGGATGCAGGTATGCAGTTTATTTCAGCGAAAAATAAATATGCACGGTAACAAGCACATTGACCCAACAAGTATGCATAAATTAGTAGATGGATTTTCCACCAAACTAATGGTCCTGAATGGCTGAAGTGAAATGGCCAAAGACAGAGACATGCGGTCACAGACCAAACAAGCCAAATCTGGATAACCACTCAGTTTTCTTTCCGTCAGGAATGTAACTAGGGCTACGTGCCCCTTGCCGTATTGATACCCAACACACTAGCTTTGTGGAAAAGAGGTTTCTCCCCAACAGAAAGCTGAGAGAGACACTAAAGCAGACCCAGTAAGAGGTTTCTCCCCAATAGAAAGCTGAGAGAGACACTAAAGCAGACCCAGTACATCATGCTAGTGTAGTTGAGATGAGGCTTTCCCCATTTCAGTCAACATCTATCCCTTGCACACACATGCACATTGTGTGCATGTACGAGAGAGAGAGTGTGTGTGAAGTACTCCAACAACCATGTGAGGCTGAGGATGTACAGCACTACAGCAGACCTCTCAGCAAGCTAGGCGCTGAGGAGGGACCAGAACACAGGGAGCAGTGGACAAAAGCTGGAATGCAGCTGAGGGCATGGAATGCCATGCACAGCAAACTATAAACACAAATGATCATCTTTAGACTTTATCAAGCAGCTTTGGTATATAACTAGAATAAAATTGATGCTTGCTTTTAGTACAAGGGATTATGATGACGGGGTAAGCATGTAAAGGGGGGAAAAACTGTTCAAGAAAGAGGGAGCTCTGTGACGGCAATGCCTGAGCAGGGGCACCACGACTTTTTGACCTGCAGGTGTGAAGCACAGTGGAATGGTGTTTACAACTACCGAGAAAACTTGGCCCCTGCGAGATGAACAAGCGAGCAGAGATCCATTGGGAGCCTCAACAGACATGCCAGCCTTTTGATTCAGAGCTTTGGTATTTGGGTGATGTTTCCAGTTGTATATTAGTGGAACTTCGGAATTTGGGCAGTTTAAGCAGTATGGCCGATGGGGACCTTAACTGTAAAAGCAACTGCGGAAGTCGTGTCATTCCTGAAAATTTTAAGCGACAACACTGTTCTAAAGATCAGTTACCACAACTCATTTCCGGTACGTCAGTACCATGACTCGAAATATTATTATATTACCAATAAACAACTGGAATTCTAAAGATGCTCAGTTAAAACTCAGAACAAAGCTTCAACAATACAAAATTCTTGTATTAATAAACATAAAAGAATGGTTTGCAATTTCAGGGGTAGTTACCTTATTTTGAAGAAAGCACAATTTGTTCAACACAATTTGTTCAACACAATTTGTTCAAAGTACCTTGCCTTTTTGTCAATTAAAAACTATGTTCGCCGTCTTATAGTATACTTTGGTTTAGCTTTATGAGAGTAAAAGTGGAAGATGAAACTTTATGCTCCCAATGAAAGAAGTCTGAAAGCCTACAATATATCATTAGGTTGTGGAGCCAGCCAACTACAATACTCAAAGGGAAACTTCAGCAGGGGATGCTTTTAACTTCAGAAGTAGATGCTTTTCAGGTCGACTAATAGCAACAGGTTCAGGAACTTTAATATTGATCCGTCACCAATGCTTCCAGATAAGAAACTAGCCCAGCGAATCCTATAATTATGTTCGGCAGCAATTAAATATAAGCAGAGCTATAATTGAGGCGAGATGGGTAATAAAGTATAGATTAACTACAAGTAGAGCACGAGCATGCTCACCCGCATGATCCAGCAAGAAGCTTCCTTTCCTTTGATCTTTCCTGAAAAGGAGAAGTGAACAAAAGAAGGTACATTATTTGCATGACACACTTTCAGTCCCAAGCACTCCAGACCAAATATACTACAAGCAATTGTTTTTCAAAACCTTTATGCTATTATGGCAACTTCTCATAATAAATCCTTGTGCTAGGTGGTATAAAATAAAGGATGGCATGCCACACCAAAAGTTTGATGGTTTTGTTGGCACAATAATTTCATGCAAATCCGTAACCTTTGGCTAGCTTAGTTTTGTGCTCAGTTGTGGTTGGCACAAGAATCAGATCCAGTCAGCATGATATGCAGGGTTTAGCGACCATGGATTGCTCTAGAACAAATTAAACTTTTCAATATGCAGGCTGAATCCCCAATTTATCAAAAACAGGTTAGTGGAATGACAGCATTAGTCTTTACATGACGATTACATTAGTAATAATCTATTATATGGATTACAAATAAAATGGGTAAGCTTAGATCATACTTCAGTGACCAAACATCCAAAAAAATGTTGTTTGCCATAGGATCGACGATCATTGTATGATCTTCCAAGATCATAAGCATACTACATGGGACAAATAAAAAGGCCAAAAAGCCAGCGGTATCCAGTCAGTTTGAAACAAGTCCAGAACAAGTAAGGTCACACCTGGATGACGGTAAACATTGGACCAGCCAGTAAGGGATGATTTCAATTGGTTTTGACATAATCTGAGTATTAATGTTTATGAAAGACCAAACAAACATAATATTTTGAGAAAAGATATCACTGCATAATACAGAAGTAAGCAACGAGATATAAATATAATTCTGCTCATTTGCATGCATCTGCACAAGCGCACTCAAACAATACGAAGAAACAAATTTATGTCCATGGAACTATAATGAAAGATAAACAATTAGTTTGTAATGACAACAGAAGGGAGAGATGTAGAAAGCTTCTAGTAATATAGCTAATAGGTTATACTAGGTTACTGATAAATCTGTCACTGTAATACTATGGCCCTGTTTGTTTCCGATTATAATCGGCTTATCGGTGGAAATAAGCGATAATCCCACCAAATGTCTCGCTTGTTTTCGCTTCTGTGGTAATCCGCTTCAGAAATTTGAACTACGAGAAGCGAGAAAATCTTCGCTTCTCAGCCACGCTTAGATTATAAGCTAAGCGAAAAAAACAGGGCCTATAGTTGATCCCACTAATATACATTGTGAGGCTTTCAAAGGACATTAGTTATTCCTGTTAAATGCAAGAGAACTATAAAATATCAACAATTTTATCATTTCCCCCGCCCCACGTTCCAATCCATAAAAAACGACAACATCAAGACAGTCATGTGTTGAAGAGTGAAGAGAGTAGAGAAACTTCAAGTCCGATGAGTGTTGCAGACTAAATTCGCATCACTCATGTGTGAATGGACAATCATACTCCCTGCTTCTTACTGAACTTGGATAGACTACGCAATCCAGAACTTCTCTAAATAGCTAAACAGAACAGACATCACATGGGAAGATACAAACATATATGCTATATGTAAGTGCTTCTGCCATACACTACAGAAAGCATTCTGATGAGGGGAAAAAAGAAGAATACATTACAATGTATGATGTCAGCTCAACGTCTGTCATTTTTCCTCTTCCTTGCTTTTGCTTTCTGCCACTTTTTCCTAGACACTAACTTACTCTTTGGTTTTAACTTCAACTCTGGAGAAAACTTGAAATTTGGGTCCCTCATGCGTGCTTGTATATCCTTAAAGAACTGTATATTGAGCTTTTTTGGTCCACCCTCCCGCAGCTCTGCATATTCTGGTCCTGAAACAATATTCTCAAATGCTCCAATAAGGATATCTATATCAGTGACAACATCAAATACGTTAATGTAGCGTCCATCAGGGCCTTTCTTCAACTTCTTAAGAGCATTTTCTACGGCAAGTTTTCTTGCTTGCTTTCCTGGAGATAGCTCTGGTGGTTCATTCTCTGCTTTCAACAGCTCTGAAATTGTGCGGTACTTTGGTGACTCATCAAATTCAAACACCTTATCAATATATGAATCGCTGCGTTCACTGGGATGTGCCTCAGAGGGAATATCATCATCGTCATCGTCTTCACTGCCACTCCAAAGAGTCATATCATCTTCATCACTCTCAGGGCATATGCTTCTTAACTCATCACTGTCATCAGCATCAATAAGATTTGCATTTTCCTTGGCTTGCCTCTTTACTTTCTTAATTTCCCTCTCCAATTTTGTATCACTCTCTTCCTCCTCGTCATCATCTTCACTACCTGTCCACAGGCAGTCCTCTTCATCAACATCCTCTTGCCAAGCTTTTCTGAACTCTTCATCCCCTGGTCTTCTTTTACCAAACAGATCGTAGTGTGAGTGATCGTCGGCAAAGTATCGTATTCCTGGACAAAGAAGATCCCTTCTGTATAAATTATACTCCTCAAAGGTTCATTCAGACACCAAAACTACACAATTCTAGACTGATCAAATATGAATTATCTATTAGTTGCCTCTACAGCTGCCTTAATATAATCTAATGCTCCTTTTATTAAATCAAATTACCATTTGGTAAGTTATCATTCTTTAACTGAAGCAGTGGAAGATTTCAAACAAATTCCTTACCTTCTGGAGCATATCTAGTGGCCAATGAATGGCAATATTATAAGCTCCTGAATTTTATAGCGCATTGTGCACATATGTACTATCTCTATGCATCAACCACCTAGTACTTCAAAAGGAATAGAACAGGGAAAAATGCACTACCGAATAACTTACAAGCGCAGGTAATTGATATACTACAAATAGTGTAAATCCATTCCACCCGAAAGGAAGAAAGTGCTGAGGTTTACTAATGAAGTATTCCCAATTTTAAACTTGTGATGTGCATATATGTTCTGTTACTTTTTTCCATCTTGCCTGGAAAATAAGTCCAGCATTATGTTGTCTTAAAAAGAACATAGAGTCGTTTTCTCCCCAATTGGGAATGTACAGTCTAAAGTAAGAGTTTCAAACTTTCAGTTGTATAGCAACCACAGTAACTAACCGCAAAACTTCAGAATGCACTGAGCACACAGTAACTAAGCATAAAGCCCCAATCACTAGATTCAACAAAACAGATTTGCCACTACACGATTAGAGTTTAGGGTTTGGGTGGTTTTCTGTACAGAATACAGTTGTCTTTTTTTACGAAAAGCTATGGGGCAATTCCATACACAGCATCATATTTTACAGATTTTTAATATGTACATAATATGTACAAAAGAGTCAAAGTATGTATAGAAAAGAAAATAGAAAAAAATTTCAGCTTATAAAATTGTTTCTAGACATTGAAAAATCTGAGGTCTAAGTTCCTCTCCAACTCAGTGCATCTGGAGCACCACTTGTTCATTGAATTTCACAACCCTAAGATCATGACTAACGCTGGAACCTTCTAAGATTTTCCCATTTTGTATTTTCCATATTTCCCAACTAGCTGTAACATAGATTTCCATGAAGAAAGGAAGCTGGACAGAATTCCTGGCGAAAATTATTTCTCTATGATTATCAGCAACATCAGTCCATTGGAAACCCCAAGTCACTATGCAGGCAGTTTCAGGTACAGGTGGTGGTAATGATGCATGTGTCCCCTGGTGCTTCATCACACTAAACTCACATGATTCATCGCCACACGAGATTAAAGAGGAAAGAAGGTGGAAGCGGTCGAAATCGAACACCCCGCACCTTGATGCGCCAGAACCGGAGAAGACAACGGACCGACACAACGCCTAATCATGCCCAGAGCCAGCGGTGGAACAGGCAGGGGCCGCGGCGCCTGCAGGCGCAAGTGTGGGAGAAAGTGGCGCACGACGAGGCGGCGAGCCATGGATAGGAGGGGTCCTGCTGAAGTGGAGAGAAATCGTGTCAGGAATCAGGATGGAGGATATGGGTTGGCGTAAATGGGAATGAGGAGCGGGGGCGTAGATCCTTACCTTGTTTCCGCGGTGGCTTCAGGAGTCGGCGGGCGAGCTATGCTGGCTGCGGGTGGTGCTGTGGTGGCCACCTCAGTCCGCGTTGGGTCGCGGCCAGTGGTGAATCTAGAATTTGAAATTAGGGTGGTCCAACAAAGCAAAAAAAAATTAATTACCACAATGACTTAGTAAAATGTCTTAACAATGCTGCAATAAAATGATGCAAGAAGTTACAAATTGCAATAAATAATTCCTAATTTAACCATGATTAATTGGGCTACCAATCTAGAACTAGCAGGTAAGGATTGCAATTTTGTAGTCATGCAGAGCGAGCAACAAGCTAATTACCCTGCCTCTGTGGCTGTGGCAGTGTGGCTCCGTCGAAGCTTGCACCTTGGCACCTTGCAGTCGCAGGCTCGCAGGTCGCAGCACGCGCTCCGGCCTCCGGCAGTGCCGCAGTGATCGCAGGTCGCAGCACGCAGCTCCGGCCTCCGTGCGGCCGTGCCCTCCGCGGCTCCGCAGCCGCCCGCCGCCCGCCGCCCGCGTACTCCCGGCTGGCCGGCTCCGCGTTGTGCGCGCGCTGCAGCCTGCAGAGATGGTGCTCCTGCGTGCCGCGACGCCAGAAGCTCGGAGCAGGAGCGCTGCCGGCCGCCGCCCCCAAAACCTAGGCGAGTCGCGAGCACTTGCAGTCAGGAGCGGGGGCGTCGATCCGGCGGGCGGCTCAGGGGGGCCTCAGGGGAGTGTCAGGCGGGAGTGCTGGGCGGTGGGCCATTTCTTAGCGGCCCACCCGGCCCACCAGGCCCACCCTCTAGATCCGCCATGGCCTCCACTCCACCCTTCCCTCTCGCGAGTCGCGACCTCAGATCACGCGAAGGAAAAGGGGAAAAATGGCGCAGCTGGTGGAGACGTACGCGTGCTCGCCGGCGACGGAGCGCGGCCGTGGGATCCTCCTGGCCGGGGACACGAAGACGGACACGATCGCCTACTGCACCGGCCGCAGCGTCATCATCCGCCGCCTCGACGCGCCCCTCGACGCCTGGGCCTACCAGGACCACGCCTACCCCACCACCGTCGCCCGCTTCTCCCCCAACGGCGAGTGGGTCGCCTCCGCCGACGCCTCCGGCAGCGTCCGCGTCTGGGGCCGCTACGGGGACCGCGCGCTCAAGGCCGAGTTCCGCCCCCTCTCGGGACGCGTCGACGACCTCCGCTGGTCCCCCGATGGCCTCCGCATCGTCGTCTCCGGGGACGGCAAGGGCAAGTCCTTCGTCCGCGCATTCGTGTGAGTACAAACCTTAGATGGTCTTCCTGCCCTTCCACCTCGATCTCGTTTCAGGATTTGTTAGGGGTAGGGGGGAAACCAACGGTGCCTCCCTTTTCGCGGTAACGCGGTATGGCTGTGATCGGGATTCGGATGAGAGCATATCAACCATTGAATGATTCGAATTGTGACTGGCCGTTGTCCGGTGATCTGGCAGTATGAGGTCATTTGAGGCATGGATTCTATGATAACGGGATAGCCTTCGTCACCAGTAGTTCTTCTGGTGGAAATGAATTGTTTGGGATTTTGTGAATTGGATGAGGTATTTGATGAAATCTGGCTGATTTTATGGATTCTGCATGATCAAACTGTTTGGAGGCAAACTGGAACGTGAAACAGGAGTACATGACTACTTCAGCCTATCAGCTTTAGTCCTTGACAGTTGACACTTCCATATCTTTTTTTTGTCTCATTCTGTATAACCTCCTCACATCCTCAAGCCAAAAGGATAATTGTCAATTGGTTTTAGGTTGGACTATGCATGTATTTTTGTTTGTTTGAATGATGATGATTTGGTTGGAATTTAGTGCAACATAATACTTAATTGTATAACAATCCTTCCTCATAGGAACAGGCACAGGCTTGGACCATAACGAGTTTGTCTTGTGTGTTTTGACTTGTTATATACTTATTCAAGTTGTCTGCATGTGTAGGTGGGACTCTGGCAGCACGGTTGGTGAGTTTGATGGGCACTCAAAGAGGGTTCTGAGCTGTGACTTTAAACCAACACGGCCATTTCGCATTGTTACATGTGGCGAAGATTTTCTGGCTAATTTTTACGAAGGACCGCCGTTCAAATTCAAGAATTCCATAAGGTCAGTAATGATTGCTGATTTGTGGACCTACTTAACAGTGTGCTGCTGTTGCTCTTCTGGCATATTTGTTTGCTTCGTTCTCCTTGTGTTTTGCAATAGACTGGATATATTCACATGATATGGCTTGCCATACTACATTATCCAATTGTGTGAATCAAAACCTTCATTTGCTTCTGTATCAGTCATGCATTCATGTCTTTAACAGAGGGTGATATCTACCAGAATGGCATAATTACTTCTGTTTTGCATCTGCTTACAATATCACTTATATCAATATAGTTTTACCTTTTATTTATTCTTTTTGTCTTGTTTTTGATGACACTATGCGATCTTTATGACTCTGTGTATACGAAGCAAACTGATTAAGAGAAAAGGCAATCGGAATCTGACAACATGCCCTGAGCACAGATTTTGATTACAGCAGGATCTGTTTTGCACACTGCATGCTATAGCAATGTCTTTTTTCTTTCCGCTTTACTTCTTGAGCTATGTAGAAATAGCATTTGGTTTTTGCAGCATTAATGTTTTCAACACCTGTATGCCTGTAGCCGTGAACTGACTAGCATGGGAATTGAAGCTGATACAGTGGAATTACTGGGGTGCATAGAATTGCTCTCCATGCATTTAAGGAGAATGTAATTCCTGATGTACATGCTTTGTAGGAATAATGTTCGCTGATTATTTCTCAAACACTTCTTTTAGTTGTCATTCATTATACACTTATTATGCATTATCTTGTAACATTATTTACTTATGGCACTTCCTGCGATATATTTCACATTTCCCTGTTCACTCTGAATTTCAGGGATCACTCAAACTTTGTTAACTGTATCCGGTATTCTCCTGATGGAAGTAAGTTTATCACTGTGAGTTCTGATAAGAAGGGGTTGATATATGATGGCAAAACTGGAGAAAAGATTGGGGAGCTTTCCGCTGAAGGCGGTCACACGGGGAGCATATATGCTGTTAGCTGGAGTCCTGACAGTAAACAAGTAATTTTATATTAATTGTTCTCTGTTTTTCTTTATTATACCATAATACTAAACATCCTTATTTATGGCGTGTCCAGGTTGTCTTGGGCTTGATGTAGAATTCTTTGTTAAGCATGATTGAGGCACCCACAAATTCAGAAAACACCCTACCTAAAATGTAACATTGTTGATTGTATAACATGATCCACCTATAAGGGTATTGGATCATCTATAAAGTATTTTCTTTCAACAGAGATGTAGAATGATCTAGCCTGTATATTACAAAAATTCATTACCTAGAATATGCATCATCTCATCTCTAGATGGGACTCTTGTCTGTGCGACTTTTAGATTGTATGGAACTAAAGCCTTTTAGCCCCTTTTCAATGGATATTTGGTCCCCATAACCCATGCATGCCTATCTAAGCACCTTCATTCCTTTTCAATGGATGTTTGGCGCAGATAATCCTTGTACGTCTATCTAAGCAACTTCATATGATTGACGATGTCCGATGTGTATCCACTTCTAATGGTTTTCTCTTACTTTATTGGTGCGTTTAGGTGCTAACTGTTTCTGCTGATAAAACTGCGAAATTATGGGATATCATGGAAGATGCAAGTGGGAAACTGAATAGAACTTTGGCTTGTCCTGGTACAGGAGGTGTGGATGACATGCTTGTAGGCTGCCTCTGGCAGAATGACCATCTCTTGACTGTCTCCCTTGGTGGGACATTTAATGTGTTCTCTGCAAGCAATCCAGACAAAGAACCAGTTATGTTTGCAGGACATTTGAAGACTATTAGTTCTTTGGTTTTGTTTCCTCAAAGTAGCCCAAGAACTATATTGTCTACAAGTTATGATGGGGTCATCATGAGATGGATACAGGGCGTTGGATATGGTGGCAGATTGATGCGCAAGAACAATACCCAGATTAAATGCTTTGCTGCAGTAGAAGAAGAGCTTGTTACTTCAGGGTACGATAATAAGGTAAAAGAAATCAACAAGCTGTTCATATACCTAGTGTTTATCTGAATATTTAATTGGATATAAAATCAATTTTTTTATCTGGGGCTTGTTTGGATAAACAGTGATTAGAGTAGTTCCTTCACTATAATTGTTTCCAATATGAAAGTGTGTTTTTTAAGTATTATCTGGGTAACACTCATGAAATTAACTACTGAGTTTGAAGTTTTGAGTGCCATCTTTTCTTTTCGTTTTAGAGGTTGAAATATGATTAGGCTCAGTTATTATGGGCAACTTACAGTTTCTCCTCGAAAGCAGGTGTTCAGAATTCCTCTTAATGGAGACCAGTGTGGAGATGCCGAGTCAGTTGATGTAGGAGGTCAGCCAAATGCTTTGAACCTTGCAATTCAGAATCCTGAATTTGCACTGATCACCACAGATTCTGGGATCGTACTGCTGCACAACTCCAAAGTTATTTCTACAACAAAAGTCAATTATACCATCACTTCCTCTTCTGTTTCTCCTGATGGCACTGAAGCTGTTGTGGGTGCACAAGATGGGAAACTGCGCATATATTCCATCAATGGGGATACAGTTACAGAAGAAGCTGTGCTTGAGAAGCACCGAGGTGCTATTACTTCCATACATTATTCACCAGATGTTTCTATGTTTGCTTCTGCTGATGTCAACAGGGAAGCTGTTGTGTGGGATCGGGCAAGTAGAGAGGTAATGCCAGTTTTCAACTAGATCTTTTTTTTTTCAGTTGTTAAATGGTGAATATTGCACTCCCAAATTTCTTCTCACTTATGAGTTTATCTTTGAATCATGTCCAGTAATGCACTATGTAGTGTCCACATTATATGTTTGTTGTTGGTGACTTAAATTCATTAAAACTTCATACTCCTGTACTGCCATTTTTGCTGTTTTTGTTTCCATCACTTAATTGTTTGCTGGACTCTGTGCGGATATTTCTTTCGGTAAACACTCCTCATGGTTTGGTACACCTTACTGTGCTTTGTTGTTTCACATGAACTGGAATTATAGCTATCTCTCTTAATTATTAATTTTGTTTATCACGATTTCATAACCATATAATAGTTTCTGAAGTAATAGAAAATATGTAAGGTTCTTTATCTAAGGAGAGGTGGAAGGCTATGTGCCCCTCGTACGATTTTCATTTGGGTCTTTTCATGCAGTTGCATAGCAGTTGTAGCCTTTTGGGACTGTGATAAGTTGTTTAATATATAAAATATTTTTTTTCTGGATCAGATCAAGCTGAAGAACATGCTGTACCACACAGCTCGGATCAACACCGTGGCCTGGTCACCTGACAGTCGTTTGGTTGCCACTGGCTCACTGGACACCTGCGCTATTGTCTATGAGATAGGCAAGCCAGCAGCCAGTCGCATTACCATCAAGGGAGCACATCTTGGTGGCGTTCATGGTTTAACCTTCGTCGACAATGATACTCTGGTGACTGCCGGTGAAGATGCTTGCATTCGTGTCTGGAAGGTGGTGCAGCAATAGGTTACTCTTCAGTTTTCACTCTGGTGTGCATTGAGCATGTCTTCCCTATTGATTGGAATAAATGTTTTTTTTTGTTTACCTTGTTGGTATGATGCTTGTTACTCACAGGCCATAGCATCATGCGGCCTTCTTTGCATTCAGAGTTTTAAGTTTGCTGTACAATTCGTTTTGAGTTGTATTCTTCCCATGGTTTTTCAGGAAGGTGTTCTTTGTAAGTGTATCCCTACATCTGATTTTGTTAGAAACTGAGAATATAGGGATACTTATTGTTGTTGCTTTTACCCCGTCATTGGACTATTTGTTAATAATTGACTTTTGTGTTGCTGGAGCTTTCGGCAACAGATTGCTACCTATACGCTGCCTCTGGTTGACCTTATTTCTACTGTTGTTATTTTCAACCATTTGTTCGTTCGAATGTAACTGGCAAGAAGTAAGGCTTTCTGCCTAGCAGGTGGAATATCTGTATTTTCCTTTTGTGTGAGAATACAGAAAAGCCGTAAACTGTGGCAAGAATTGGTGTATGGCTTTCAGCCTAGCGAATGGAATAACTCTCTTTGTGTTCTTTCTTCTTTTGTGTGAGAAAATACAGGAAAGTCGCTGTCTGATACAGATAAAATTCTCGCAATTGAAAGGGCAAAGGAAAGAGCTGATGTTCGCTTTGGTATTGCGCCAGTACTCGCCCTTCATTCTAGAATCAAGTTGACCTTCGTTGCACAGAGACGTGGACCTCTTTATGTGTCATGACATTGTATTGTTACAACTCACCACTCCTCGATCCAACGAACGCGTCTCGTCTTGCTTGTAGGGCACTACCGTTGCAAATTGGAGGCTGTATAGTTATGTTCTAGGCCAAACTTGACTAAGTTTATAAAAAAAATCACTGATATCTTCAACATCAAATCAGCATGATTAAATCCTCATAAAATATATCTAGGTTAGTACATTTATTTGGTATTGTCGATGTTAAAATGATTTTTTCATAGATTTAATTAAAGTTAAAACTGTTTGACTTACTATAAGCTTGAGATGATCTACATTTTGGAGTTGCGGGAACACTTAGGGCACGTACAACGGGCTGTAGCTATTGACATCCGTTGACATGCACGGCAATTTTGCATGAAGGCCCCCAACAGCCTGTGACTATGGCCGACCCGGCGTCTCGTTCGTCTACTTGTAACGCCCTGATATTTTGCCCGGAGTCACCAAAGCCAAATTGGCCACGGCACCCCCAGAGCGCTGCACACGCCGCGCGTCTCACGCTGCTGCTTGCCGCTGCCCCTCTCTCCCCCTCCATCGCCTCTCTCGCGTGCGGCGGCACGCGTCGGCCATCCCCGACATCAACGCCGTCGTTGCCTCGTCATGTACCTCCCACACCTCCCACGGCCTTATCCTGCCCAGCGCCCTCTCCTTCCTCTCCCCTTCTTCTTCCTCGAGCAGAGCTCGAACGAGCTCGAGCAGCTCACGTCCCGCCGGCCAAATCCCTGGCCTCCGCTCCACCAGCTTCAAATCACTCGCACCGGAAGCTCCCTCACCTCCCTAGCTCCCTCCCCAGCCCCTTGGAACTGAGCACCAACCGCCGTATAGCCGGGAATCGCGGATCCTCTGGCCACCGGCCATCCATGGCCATCGAGCCCCACCTCGACGTCGAACTCCATCGTTCGGCCACCGTTTTCTTCGTCCAACGGCTCAAATCGAAGCTAGGTGAGGCACTAATGCTCGTGCTCTCCTCGTTCTTGCGCGTTCCGCGAGTTTCCGCGCTCGTTCCCGAGCCATGCCGCTGCCGGCATGCTGCTGCTCGCCGCAAGCCACGCGCACGTGCCTCTGTGCCGTGCCGCCGAGCGCCCCCACTCCACCTAGCCTTGCTGAATCCTCTCATGGCCGCCCCGTCGCCAGCCACTCACCGGAGCGTCGCCACACGCCGTCGTCGACCACCGCCGTGCACTGCTCCCGTGGGCAGCACGCCTCCGGCCGCCCTCCGCCGCGCTAATACCACCCCAAGGTAGCCCGTGACCTCTTATTGCTCCTCCCCCACCTAGCTCTCACCGCCGGTGAGTGAGCTCGCCGGAACCGAGCTCCGTGAGCCTCCTCTGTTCCAAAAATCGCGGTTAGGGACCCAGGCAACAATAGAAAGAAGTGCAGGGGCCTTTCTGCAAAGTCCATGACTTAGGTGAATAGTGCTGCGAAGGGTTGTTTTGCAATAATTGGCTGAAACTTTGAAAAATCATAGTAAATCATAGAAAAATCAGAAAAATACAAACTAAAATTTGTTGGATTACCTGTCCTAAGGTCTACAACTTTCCTTACAGGTTGATCTTCAGTTTCTAAATATTTTTTTGCTCTAGTTTAAATGTTAGTTTAAGTGGTTGCAAGCTTTGAAAATGCATAGTAAATAGTAGAAAAATGGTAAAAATGTAAAACCAGTTGGATTAGCTTTGATTTGGCATGTAGAACTTAGGAAAAATATTTAACCTTCTGTTTGTTTAATTTTTTCATGATGTATTGATTTAATCATGGTTAATGCTTGTTTACGCTTGTCTATTTAATATCTGCAGTTTTGGATGTTCAAAAATTATGAAATTTATGCAGTAGCTTACTCTTTGCATTTTTAGTTTACTGTAAAAATTTCAGAACCAGAAGCTATGTGCATGTTTGTAAATCTATTTTTTCTGTTTGTTTTGCTATGGCTAAATTAAATATTTTCTGTTGTCAATAAATGTTGGCAAAATATTGTTGCATGCTTTATCAATAGCTCATCATGCTGGTAAATTTTGATTGCTAGATCATGTCCTCAAGTTAAGTTTTTGCATTTGTTTAGTTTCTAGTTATATCCTTCACTTTCCAAAAGTATTGCTAAGCCATTCTTTTCTGCATGGTTTGATACATCAAGTATGTCATTTTTGGGTGAATCATGTTAAATTTTGTTGGCTAGAAGGTTTGGCTAATTTCCTGAATGGTAGATGCTTGCAGTGGTTTAATTTAAGTTAATTTGTGTGGCATGCTTGATGTGCTTGTCATCTTCTATGAGATGCTTGAGTGATAGTTAAGTTAAATAGCTCTAGGTGCTTATGCTAATATGTTGTACTTGTATGAATGCCTTGCGTGTTGCACTTCCATGCATTCATACATATGCATTGTCGCATCTCATTTAGGTACGATAGATGAACCATATGAAGGACGTGCTACTGGAGCCGAACCCGAAGACGATGTTGGTGGACATATCCCGAAGACGGATGGATGGAACCCGATGTACATGACCAAAGGAAGATGCTCGCCAAGCGAGTATCATCTAACTAACACTGACTTAGTGTTAATCCCAGGCAAGGCCCGATGCACATTCTATTATTTTTAAATTATGACACCTATATATGTATTTATTACTTATGCATTAGGTTTAGGAATTGTTTGGAACTCTAGTGCATGATCCCTAGGTTCCCTGGAGTTATACTAGTATGTATAGGATGATAGAAATACTATGCTTAATAAGATCTCGGTAGAAGTCGAGTGATTTCTGGTCACTCGCGAGATATAGGATATCTCGTTATTTTGAGTATATGGAATATTGGAATAGGTTGGAGAAGGAAAAGAAATTGGAGACCGGGCGGAGAAAGGCTAGCCCCGTCTGTGTCGGTTAAGGACCGTTCGTTGTCTGGACCTGTGATCGAGTTTGAATTGTACTAGCCGCATGCCGGGAGTAGGAGATAGTTAAAACCGGTAAGCCGAGTACTGGTTTGCTTCGAAAGTACAGAACTTCTACCCACCCCTTAGGGCAAGTCGAGTGGCCGCGAAGAATTGGGATGCATATGTTTACTTTTGGTGGTCTCTCGTAGGGCTCGGCTGACTATATGCAGGTGGGGCGGTTCTGTAGTTCGAGACAGGGTGGGGAAAGGTTGGTGCGTGGGGTCCGACGGGGCTTTTGCGTGCCGTGTTGGTTAGGTCCACCTTGCAAGGTTAAAGCGGATCGATTCGCCGTCAGTCACTCTCGGATATGAGCACCTTGATCGTAGCACCGCATCGTAGTAATGAGATGGAATATTAATGTATATGTTGAAGGAAATGTTGAGATTACTAATTGATCTTCTATTATGTTTGTTTTAGAAAGGATTCTGCAAATACCTAGAGGATATTAATTTATATAGAATGTGAGCTAAAATATTGAAAGTAAGGATCCACCCTTAGACGCTTTTCTGCAAATAATCCACAGCCAAAAAAGCCTTGCATGTCTAGGTAATGGGCTATGTATACCCATAGTCAGGTAAGTCTTGCTGAGTATTAGTATACTCAGGGTTTGTTGTTTACCCTGTTTCAGGTATAGGAGCTAACCCAGATTCACATCGGTGGGCTCGATATGACGTCCTCACGTCTCCGTGGTTATCGTTTTATTTCAATTTATTTCAGTTGGTTTCTAATGAAAATCTTCCTTAGGTTAGACTCTCTCTACCGCTGCTGTTATCTATTATATGAACTTTAATTTGTAAAAGTCATTTTGTAAATATCTTAATATTTTTATTATTATTTTGTAAAATTTTATTATGCTGGTACCGTCTGCGCTCGCCGTCGTGCGAGACTACTGATGTGTTTCGATCGGGCCGTGTGTTGAAAACAGGCTGTCAAGTTATACTTAATTAAACTAATGCACCTGATGTGTTGGAATGATAGTCATTACGCTTAATTAAACCTTTTAACTTAGCGGTTCTGTCACACTAGTGCGCGTGGTCCGCTGCGAGACGACGAGTCCGGCGCGCGTTGTATGACTAGCTCCCAAAGGTCGACGGCGGCATGGATCTTATGCGCGCAGGCACTCGTGCGTGAGGGATTTTGCCCTTGGCGGCAATGCTGCGCGCCTGCTCTGGCATGGCTTGATTGCGGACGCTAGTCGGCCATGGCTTGCTTGCGGAGGCTACATGAGATCCTTATTCCCTAGCATCTTCGATCCGGTGTCCTGTCCTCTTCCTCTCGTAGTCTCGTGCTCGTCTCGTGCTCGCAGGGATGTGAGGCACCCGCCGGCCGTGCTGCTTGTTTGGATGAGCTTGTGCTGTGCTTGGATTAAACAGAGAGATTGGGAGATGAGCTTGCGGAAGGTTTGATTTGGGGAAGAAGAAGCGAGTGCGGGTCCCATTTGAATGTACGGTAAATTCTCTTACGTATGCAACAAAATAGCTATAAAGATCAATTATGCATTAGATCACCATAAATTTGTGTGTTAAAGGATGAGTGATCCCTGTATTTGTACAATACTAGCCGCTAAAATTGTCTGCTCATTTTTCCGCACCACAAAAAATTATAATTATCACGCAGGTCGCATCTGGATTTAAAATATACCCAATGCACTAGTATGAAGCAAAATTACGATTCGAGCACAATCGATTTGTATTGGATCCGGTGGAAGCGAATTTCAGACTGAGATTTTTTTTTAAAAAAACCCTCACTGGCTAGAGAAGCCACGGCTCGGGGGATTTTCTCGATCGGGAAGCCGAAGTCCTTCATTTTAATAAAAATGGCAGGGCTGTTATACCCCGTCATTGTACCCTGGTCGAGTTTTTTTATAACTAGGTGATACCCATGCGTTGCTACATGAATTTTTTAAATAGAATTTTAAGTTGAAATTTAAAAATAGAAATATTAAGATGATTGTATGGCAACATTTTTTTTGCTAATGACATTATATATGAAAACTTGTTCATTTTGTTGAGAACGGCTCTTAAATGATTGATCCTCCGTGTAGAAATTTTGTAGCGTGGTACTCGAAAGACTAATAAGTTGTAAGCATGGATGCTATTAGCCACAGAAAATCGATGTAAGAAAAAATAGATGATTTTAGTGGATGGTGACATAGCGTTTCATGTAGTGGGTTCCTATATGACGTGGAGAGCTTACATGTTGAGAGAAATATAATTAATGACTTTTAGTGCGCGCATCTATATAGATTATATAGATATCAGACCCGTTTTACAATTAAGAGCACGAAAAGAACACGTCAAGGTGCGAACCGGAAGTTTCGAAAAAATAAAAGTGCGAACCGGAGCTAGCCAACAGCGAGCGCCGAACCGTTTCGTGGATCTTGGTACTCGGCCCGGACTACAGTCTCCAGACCTTTCTCCGCCCGTTTTCCTCTCCTCCCGTATCGTGTTTTGTGCAGCTGTGCTTTCCCAATTTTTTTTTTTAATTATTATACGGTTTCCTTTTTTTCCGCCTCCTGCGCAGCTCGCCTCGCCTCCGCTTCGACCTCCTCTCCCTCGCCCGCCCCCGTCTCATCTCCTCTCACCTAGGGCACGCGCGCCGTCTCGCCGCCGCCGCAGCCGATCCGGCCGCCGTCGATCCCCGCCGCTCCGATCGCCCGAGGTCAGTCCAATCCCCTCCCAAGCTGCCTCCCCCCCTCGCCCCCTCCTCATCGATCGCTTCCGGCTTCCCGGGGTTCCCCGGCGCTCCCGCCGCCGCCCCTGATCTTCGCGTGCTGGTTCGCGGGTGGGCAATCCTACACTCGGCGAGGAGGGCACACGCCGGCCGACGAGGTTTATACCCGCGTCCCGATTCGGTTTCCGGCGAGTGCGGCGGTCGCCGGAGCTGGATGGATGGCCAATGGGACTGTCGCCTCCGGCGCAGATTGGCTGCGTCACGATGGGTGGGCGGCTTGTCCCTGGGGGCCGGATTGGGGTTTCGTCGGGAACTAGATGGGCGGTTGCTTGTTTGTCCTCTGGATTCCAGCATATTCGTTGCGTGCAAAGTTCCCTAATACTTGGATTATAATCGCGGCAAGGCCAATGGCCTACCGCGTTTATGGATCGTTCTTTTGATTAGGATTGTCAAAAAGAATAAGCACGAGATATATGAACCTCTGAGCTCGTCCAGTATGGGCACCTTGCTAGTAGGGGGGGAGGGGTCTATCCTCCTTTTTGTTAGGTTGCTAGTCGCAGTTCGTGCTTTTAATGCATATTGTTGAATTATAAGCAATATTTATGGTTCCAAGTCTTCAACTTACTTCTATCTGGTTCTTGCTGAAATACGCCATCCTTCCTCTCTATACAACTCTGCATCAGCAATTGTCCAGTTCACCAATTATAGTTATAACACTGGCTATTTACATGACTAACACTATAATTTGAGCTTCAGTTTCTGAATCAAGAATACCCTATCCCTTACTATTTCCCTGTCTGTAAATGTGATTTATCTTCATGTGAATTAAGTTATTCACATGTTTGAAGTTCAAAAGTTCTTTGACAATTAGGAATTAGGATAATTTAAAACCAATAAAGTAAAATATCCTATTTGCCACTGAATTATTCACTTAACTCCACTCTGTCTATATACTTTGATTTAATGGATTTGTGTATTATGGGAGCCGGGTCCTTGCTTATTACATGCATTCCACTGGTGATACTGTTCCTTTTCCTTGTGCTGAGGAAAAGCACAGTGTTTTTCTAGTAAACTAGGTAGTGACGATCCGCATGCTTTTATATAATTTAATGGCAGCCAATCATCAATGGGCAGGGGGTTGCATATGCCATATGCTATGATTTTTAATATATTTTTTCTTTTGATGTTTCATGCTTGGCCTGCTGTTCGTATCTGAATCATGTTTTATGTGTTTCAGTTGAATAGTCTGCTTGGTTGTTGGGAATCTACTTTTACAGTTGTCTCCAAGCATGGAAAACCTACCAAATGGCTCAGCAAATGCTGCTGAGCATAACCAGGAAAACGAGAAGTCCATGGATGCTAGTGAGCCTGAAGGAGTTCCAGATGTTTTTGTTTACAGAGAAGATGTTGTCAGCTTGAAGTCCAAGGAGGATGCCCATGGATTAGTGTTGGAGGTTGCTGGGGAATATGATTCTGAAGGTAGCATCACTGACGATGATGATGCACATACTGAGGAGCGTGAACATAAGGCTACTCGTGGGGCTGAAAACAGTGGTGCTGATGGTGATAATGCCAGTAATGGAGCTGAAGTTGACAGCCAGAGTTCTTTGCCTGATAACAAAGTTCGCGTGTTATGGATAGATGGTAGTGAAAAGACAGAAGATATTGACGATGTAGTTGTAGTTGACAGAAGTTTCCTTCATGGAGACTTAGTTGCTTCTGCTTCGGACCCAACTGGTCAGATGGGGCTTGTTGTGGATGTCAATCTTGTGGTTGATGTACAAGCTGCCAATGGAAGTCTGATAAAGGGTGTATCCTCAAAGGATTTGAGACGAATCAGGGAATTCAATGTGGGTGATTATGTTGTCTCTGGTCCATGGCTTGGTCGAGTTGATGAAGTGCTAGATAATGTTAATGTGTTGTTTGACGATGGCTCTGTCTGTAAGGTGAACAAGGCAGATCCTATGCGCCTAAAGCCAGTGTCAAGCCCAATTCACCCGGATACAGCTTGCCCCTTCTATCCAGGACAGCGTGTGAAGGCAGTGTCATCATCTGTTTTCAAAACATCAAGGTGGCTTAATGGATTGTGGAAAGCAAGTCGTCTTGAAGGTACGGTTACAAAAGTGGAGAGTGTTGCTGTTATAGTCTACTGGATTGCATCTGCACACTTTGCAGAACAGCAATCTGTTCCTCCGGAGGAGCAGAACCCAAAAGACCTGACTCATTTGTCTTGTTTCTCATACGCAAACTGGCAATTAACTGAATGGTGCCTTCCCTACTACCGACACACTTCATGTACTGATGGTGCTATAGCTGAAAACTCAGAGACAAAAGAGTTAAACTCGGATGAGCATACAGGAAACAAGTGTACATGCTCAGAAATCTCAGCTCTACTATCTGATATTCCTGAATCTCAAGCTGATTGTAAGACTGAACAAGGTCAAAGGACTGATACAGATGCAAATTGTAGGCAGACAGATGTTGATTCTTCTGCTGATGGATTGAGCATGTCAGATGGGGATAATTCTTGTGTAGCCAAAGAATCCGAATCAGGAACTAGTGTATCAGCCATCCCAAAGGAGAGCTCACAGGACTATAGAAAAAAGTTTAGGAAAGTGTTTCTTAAAAAAGACAAAAGAACAAAAAGAAGAGATGAGAGCTTCGAGCGAGCTCTACTCATAGCAAATACATATACCAAAGTTGATGTAATCTGGCAGGATGGGACAAAGGAATGTGGAGTAACCTCAACATCACTGATTCCTATCCACAGTCCAAATGACCATGAGTTCTTCCCAGAGCAGTATGTTGTCGACAAGGTCACTCATGATGTCGATGATTCGGCCGAACCAAAGCGTGTGGGTCTTGTTAGAAGTGTTAATGCCAAGGATCGAACTGCATCCGTATCATGGTTTAAGCCTTCGCTACACCCAGAGGAGCCAAAGGAGATTCAGTCTCATGAAATTGTGAGTGCATATGAACTGGATATCCATCCAGATTATGATTATTGCTATGGAGATGTTGTTGTCCGCTTGCCATCTGTTTCACCACTGATTGAATCAACCAATAGTGAGGACAAAATGGAACTGGATAAGAAGTTAGATTCATCAGAAGGATTGGCTGCTTCAAATGTGGCACCCCCTGATGCTAGTGCTGATGATCAAGTTTCACAGAAGGAATCCTGTTCGCAGTTTACAAGCCTTTCATGGGCTGGAAATATAGTTGGCTTTCAAGATGGTGAGATTGAAGTCATTTGGGGTGATGGGTCAACTTCTAAGGTATTTCACAGCTGTCAATTGCACGAAACACGCATTTATGTGAACTTTCACATTAGGAGTTTCTTGCTTGGATCAACTGCTGCTGGATGTTTGTCAACATCTTTTTTGTTTGGTCAATCTGGAGCTGGAGGCTTGCAACATTTCCTTATACCACCTCACCTTAGCCTCACCTAACTATTCATGCACTATCTAATCTTGATGATCTCCTGTTATTTCAGGTCGGACCTCATGAAATATATGTTGTTGGTCGCGATGATGATGGTGGCTCACTAGATGATGGAACTGCCTCTGACGGTGCTAGCTGGGAGACTGTTGATGACAATGAAATGGATTTACTTGATGATTCTGCGAAGGTATTTTCTACTGCTTGAGCGTCATTATTGTTTATTATTCTGATTGGTTATCTCGGAAGCACCTTTTAGTTTCCTTTTATTCTATTTAATGATTCATGTACCCCCTCTCAGGATGATTCACAAAATGTACCTGAGAATAGTATTGAAAGGGAAAACGGTTCATTCAGTTCCCAGGATGGTAGTTCTGTTGCAACGGGTCCCCTATCTGTTGCTTTTGGCTTTGTGACCCGATTGGCGAGTGATCTTTTTGCTCGTGGTAGAAGGCATTTAGACGGATCAAACTCAGATGCTATGGATGAAGTTGAGTCTCATCAGTCTGATGAGGTTTTAGAAACTGGTGATGACATTGATAAGGAGCATCATGTCGAAATGGCCGAGCATACCACAGATACAGCAAATGATTCTTCTGCTGACAAGACTGTAGATGTGATTATGGCTGAGAGTCCTACAGATTTGGAATGCTTCAAACAACACTTTGATGTTCTGCAATGTCCTCCAGACCATCACTACCTTGAAAGCACAGCACAGGTGAATTCTTTTATACTGCTGTGATACTTGGTGTATACTTGTTTTTCTGATTGTGAAGGCAATTATTCTATCTTTTTTCATTGTTAAATCCTTGGTCATAAATAGATGGCTTCTTTGGTTGCATGCAGCCAAAGTAAATAAATTTTGACCGTTGGAATGTCTTTGTATATCGAAAATTAACATTTGAAAGTGATAAGTAGACTTGTCTTGAAGAATAGTACTTTTGCGATATCTTTTAAATATATTAGAACAAGGAATAGTGGCCAAATTTTTGGCAGCTTTTATTGTTATTTCACTGCTGTATTCAAATATATTTCTGTGAGGTTTATTGCTTGCCTAAACAATGTTCTGGCAGGGTACGGGGGGAAGAAAATGGGTCAAAAAAATACAGCAGGAATGGGGCATACTTGAGAAGAACCTACCAGGTCTATTGTTACTCAATATACAAACACTAAAAATGGCTAAGGACAATAATTTTATGGTTTGCTGATGTTCCTTTCACTGCAATTGCAGACTATATTTATGTCAGGGTATTTGAAGATCGCATGGATCTCATAAGAGCCGTGATTATTGGAGCAAGTGGAACACCCTACCAAGATGGTCTGTTCTTCTTTGATTTCCACATTCCACCTGAGTACCCGCAAGTTCCTCCGGTAATTGCAATATAATTATGTCATCCTGCTATGCTTTGTCTTGGTTTACATATAAAAGCTGTAAGTGAACCCATTTATCTGATTTTGCTGGCATTGCTGCATTTTTCATCTGTGTTGTCAATTGTGCAGTCAGCATACTATCATTCTGGTGGTTTGCGTGTAAACCCAAACCTGTACGTGGACGGGAAGGTTTGCTTAAGCCTCTTAAATACTTGGACGGGCAGAGGGAACGAAGTTTGGGATCCATCATCATCAAGTATTCTCCAAGTACTAGTTTCACTTCAGGGATTGGTTCTCAATGAAAAGCCCTATTTTAATGAGGCTGGGTATGAGAAGCAAGTTGGTACTGTTGAAGGGGAGAAGAATGCAGTGCCCTATAATGAGAACACGTACTTGCTGAGCTTGAAATCCATGCTATATATCATGAGACGACCTCCTATGGTAATGCAACTTCCCCTCTTGAGAATTATAGTGCATCTGTGCTATTACGTAGTTATAATAATCCAGTTTGCCTGTGCATTCCTTGTCTAGCAATTGCTAAGTTTATATTGTGTAATTCTCTCACAGTCTTAAGCATGTAATCAAATCATGAAAATTGCCATGTTTTATATACTGGCCATTTTCTTGTCGCATTATACCATACAAAATTACCTACTTGATACTTATATATGTTCTGATTGTTTAATGCATGATGATCACTGCAGCATTTTGAGGATTTTGTGAAGAGCCATTTCCGGAAGCGTGGCCACTACATCCTTAAAGCTTGCGAGGCCTATTTGCAAGGGAATGTGGTTGGCACGCTCACTGACGATGCCTGCACCACCGACAGAAGCAAGGAGCACTCTAGCTCTGTTGGCTTCAAGCTCGCATTGGCAAAGATTTTACCACGGTTCATCGCAGCCCTGAAGGAAACTGGAGCCGACTGTGACCAATACGAGCACCTTGGGAAAACAGAAACTGTTAGAGATAGCTGATCTCACGCATAGCGCCATAGAGGCTTCTACTTGTTTTTTCTTTTCTTTTCTTTTTTTCTTTTTTGGTTTCAGAAAGATGGTGTCCCCACTCTCCACCACCCACTGGGTCTGTTTCCGTATAAATGTACATTCAACATTTGTTTCAATTCGTACATTTGGAAAATGTAGCTCCAAATGAGTTATTCAGTACGTGGGACTGAGCTACCCTGTACAGTTGATGTTTTTGTTAAGCTTACAGGGTTCTTTCAAAGATCAGGGTAGCCTTATGATGGAAAACCAGGAGTAGACGCTCCTGGATAGAGGTGTTGTTTTTGGTTTCACGAATTCACACCTGTTCAAGAAATTTGTCATGCAGTTCCTTGTGTTCTTTGATGTGAAAAATATACAAATGCTGTTTTTTTTGGAAATAAACAGTAGGATACCTTGTTATCCCTTGCTGCCCAAATGCGCAGAGTGAGATGAATAAAAGGCCAGACTCGGCGGCACCCGGTGTGCTGTGGACGCACACCTGCAGCCCAGTAGTGCTCCATAATAGTAATGCGCTGGATGAGCAGCCCGGACACAATACTGCCCCTTAAACATGGCCTAGAATTCCCGCTAGAGAGCAGCCTAGAAATACGCCTTTTTAACGAGTCCCTCTGACTCTCGACCCTTCCGCCCTCTGCTACAGTTGAGAGGCGAAAAGGGAGCGACAGCCGTTTCCGGCGGCGGTTCCGCCGGCCTCCTTCTCTGGTGGCCGGGGAGGCGTCGGAGAGGGTGCCGCCGGCCTCCTTCTCTGGTGGCCGGGGAGGCGTCGGAGAGGGTGGAGGCCTGTAGAAGCGCCGTGCGGATGTACATAGAGTAGTTAGGTCTAGGGTTTGCTCGCTGGCGGTGGTCGTCGGCGGAGCTAGGTTTAGCTGGGGGAATGTTCCTTTGCAGCTTGCGTTCCAGGGCGGCGTTGACGAGGCGAAGGCGGCGGCGTCGCGAGGAATAATGCTCCAACTCCTCGCCCCCATGGTGCTCTACTCCGGTGCCACCGGCGAGTTTGGGAGCCGTTGCACAGGAGTTCGGACTTGGATCTTCGTCGCTCTACAGGTGATGTTGCTCCTGCCCTTTTGCTTCAAGGATGCGAGATGTGCTGTGGGTGTTGTGGATGGAGGCCGGCTGGATCTGCCTCGGTCTTCCCTCGGCGGCGGGGTCCATCAACGGCGAGCTCAGATCCAGGAGTGGGACGGGTCGGGGCGCGGTCCCGGCCGATGGCCGACCGCCAATGGCTTCATCCCGTCTCTCGTGACGGGTGTCTACTTCGGCTCTTTTCAAAGCCTGTGGGCGATGGGACTCGTCCTGCTTAAGGTGATGCCATGCGTCTTCTTCGGCGGCGGCGGCGGCGGCCGGCGACGAGGACGACGAGGGTCTTCGGCTTGCTCGGGATCCAGGGGCTTTAGTGTAATTTTTATTTTCTTTCGGGTCCTTAGCGTAGTTTGGCTGAGACAGCTGTTCCTGTATCCTTCTTGTACGTCTCTGTATTTGTATGTGTACCTGCACATTTTCCTTATCTAGAAATAAAGACACATATGTCCGCCTCGCCCAGCTGGCCCGCTCCTCCATGCCTACGTCAGATATGTGTTCCTCCACGCCGCTGATTTTGTTTTTTTTGCGCCGGATCTGCCGTGTCCTGTGGCGCCAGCAGACCGCATCGAGCGCCATGGTGAGTGGTGACTGTTGACCTCGGCCGCTGCGTGGCGCGCGAGCTGGTCGGCCTGCGACCGCCCACGCCTAGGGATGGCAATTGGACCCGTGGATGCGGGTACCCGCGGATTTCAGACCCGGTGGATGCGGGTGCGGGTTTCAAATTCAACCCGCGGGTGCACCCGTACCCGCACCCGCAATATGCGGGTGCGGGTTTAGAATTTCACCCGCGGATGAACCCGCACCCGCACCATACATAAATTCTGGCCCAGATAACCTTTAGGCCCAGCCCATTTATCCAACACATATATAGTTGGTTGTAACCCTAGCTCCCAGTCCAATCCCCCATTCCCCCGAGGCCCCGACCCCCACCCATCTCAGCCGCCAGGCAGGCAGGCAGGCCGCACGGGCGCACCGCGCACGGCCGCAGCCGCTGGCCTGCTGCTTATAGCCGCCCGCCGCCCCGCCCCCTCCCCATCCCGGCTCCTGGTCCTGGCGGCCGGCCGCCGGTGGTCCAGGCGGCGCTCTCGGTAGGCGCCAAGGCTCCAGGAGGCAAGCGCCCAGGCGGCACCGCGGCACTCCGCACTAGGCCGGCGCCCAGGAGGTCAGGCGGCCCTCGGCAGGCGCGCAGGCAGCAGACAGCAAGAAGGTGGTGCCTCCCGCCCTCACCAGAGACCCTCCCCCTCCCTCGCCACTTCGGTCAGGTATAGTCTTAGGTGGTAGTGGTGGTTAACTGATTATTAACTTGATTGATTAATTCAGATAGTCTTATGTACTGATTTAGTTCATCTATTTGATCTAGCATGTCTACTCAAGGAACTAATGGTAGTGGAGTGCAAGGATCTAAACGTCCTCGTCGATCTGGGAGTAGACCACCGACTCCATCTTCAGGTGGCGGAAATGGTGCTGCATTAGAGGAAACAGCAACACAAGGTACTAATACTACTGATGTGGTAGAAATAGAAGATGATGGTGATGGAAAAGTTGGGAATAAGAAGAAGAAATCTAAGATTTGGGATGAATTTATTGAAAAAACAGTAGGAGGAAAGCCTAAAGCTGAATGCGATTGGTGCCACAAATTGCTTTCAGCTGAGACAAGGAATGGCGCAAGTCACTTGCATGGTCATCTAAAAATTTGTGAAATAAGAAACATTAAGAAAGGCCTAAAACAATCTACTTTGAAGTTATCTGCAAAAACTGATGGTTCTGTTGTTGTTGATAAGTATGTCTTTGATCAAGATCTTTGTAGGAAGGAGCTAGCTTTGATGATATGTGTGCATGAGTACCCATTATCCATTGTTGACCATGCTGGGTTTCGAAGGTTTTGTGCTGCTATGCAACCTTTGTTTAAAGTAGTGTCAAGAAACACAATTAGAAAGGATATATTGGATATGCATGAAGTGCAAAAGATCTCCATGGTAAAATTCTTTCAAAAAATTCAAGCTCGAATTGCAGTCACTACTGATTTGTGGACAACCAATCACCAAAAGAAAGGGTATATGGCAGTAACAGTACATTTTATTGATGATGATTGGAAGTTGAAAAGTTTCCTCCTAAGGTAATAACTGAAACTGCTCCTTTGTACATTGTTATGCTTACTGCTTGTCTTATATTCTCATTCTATTGTTGTACAGTGTAACACCCCGGGTGTTTACACAGTATTTTAATTAGGTGCCTGCACAGTAATGGTGTAGGTTTGCTATGCATCTTGTGCTTGATTTACTTAAAAAAGATCTTTTTGTAATTATGAAAGGTTATATGTGTAATTATGATTTTATGCAAGGTCCTTCATATAGTTAATTGTGTTTATAGCTTTTATGGAGGGTGTTTGTGCAAAATTTCAGTGCATTTATTGCATGGCAACCAATTTTGCTTGTAAGTCTATGTTTGTAGTGAATTTACGTTGAAAAAGACAAATTTCCTAGATTTCAAAATCCCTTCAATGATTTTAATTTTAGCTCTTGAATCTTTGGTCAAATAAATTTTTGCACAACATCAAAGTTGTAGATCTTGAAAAGTTGAACAACTTTCATGTTGGGCACTTTTTCATTTGAGCTTTAGTTCAAAAGTTATTGCTTGTTTACAGAAAGGTCCCTGGAACTTTTGGAAATTGCAAAATCGCCCTTATGACCATCTCCCCCTCCCTGCTCTGCTTCTCGCCGCCGGCCACCGACAGCGCCGCCCGCCGACGCCTTCCCGGCTTTCCCGGCCATTATTTCGCCGTGCGCTGGCTCCCACGCGTCGCCGGCGAGCTCCTCCCCCTCCTGTTGCCTCGCGCTGGAGCCTCCACCCCTCGCCACGCACTCCCGCCGCGCCCAGAACCTCCCCGACGGCCGCCACCGCGACGCCGCCGTGGAGCGTCCCCTGCAGAGCCCGCCGCTCTATTCTAGCGAGCGCCCGAGCACTACAAGAGCCCCAGAACTCGATTTCGTGCTTCCTTTCGCTCTCTCATCGCTCCCCCGCCGCAGAACGCCGCCGCCGCCCTGCTTGAACCCCGGCGAGCTCCACCCCGCCGCGGAGCCGCCACCCCAGACTCGCTCCACCCCTACAGCCCCCACCCTTAGCACCGCCTCGACCTCGCGCAGCTCCCAGGCCATTTCCCCTCGCCCAAACCTCACCGGAGCACCCTCGCCGTTGCTCGCCTCCGCCGCCGACCCGCCCTGCTCCGCCGAGCCGCCGCTTCCGAGCCTCTCCCCGCGACCCTAGGCCGCCCAGAGGTGCGCCTTGCACCCGTGAAGCTCACGCACCCCTCCACTCTCGCCGCCGGTGAGCCCCTCGCCGGGAAATCGCCGGTCAACCGCCGCCCCCTCTCTCTGACCCGGCCCAAGGACCTCGGGGTGGAAGAAACAAAACTTCAGGGTGTTATTTGAATAGACCTAGACTCATGTGAATAGTGCACTAAGGACTGCTTTGTAATTTTTTTCAGTGAACTTTGAAATTCTAGATCAATTCGTAGAAAATTCGTAAAATAGCAAATCTTGATGTTTTGGAATCCTCTTGAAGAGCTCTATGCAGTAGATCCATAATATGTTAGGCTTTAGTTGCAAACTTTTGCTGTATAAATGGTTTTGTGTTAATAGGTATATAAATACTTGTTCTTTAATCTTTTTCTTATCTGATGCTTAAAAGCTTGTTTTGCTCTGAAATTTTTGGGGTAGTTTACTATTGTACCACTAGCTTTGCTATAAAAATTTCATGGTCATTTCCCTTGTGTAGCTATTTATTTGTTTTAATCTTTGTTTAGTACACTTTATTTATGGTAAATAGTTTTTGTTTGTAATAAATCATGATTTTATTTTGGCATGTTCTTTTTGAGTAGATTAGCTTGCCCAGGAAGTTTAAGCTTCAGTTCATGGCTAGAATAGGAGTTAAAATTGAATCTTGTTAAACTGGTGTCTGTTTTGTTTAATTTATCTTAATTAATTCCGTGTATATAAAATCATGAAAAATTCACAGTAGCTAGATCATCCCTGTGAATATCTCCTGTTAAATTTTGAGCTTCTGTTTTGATCTATTTTGATCTGTATAATTCAGGCTTGTACTAGGTGTTGCCTGCATAAATGATTTATTGTGATTAGATGGTTACATGTCTTCATATGATTTTTGCAGGATAGCTTAGTATGTTCATGTTCTGTTTAGTGTAATTTTGGTGTAATTTATTTCTATTTGTACTCTGAGTTGTTGATTTATTTGTAAACCATGACTTAATTGTATAGGAAATCACCCCCACTTGTTTATGAAGTTAGCCAACTTCTTTTGTGCTGTTGATCATGATGCCTTGTGTAGTTAAATTTGTTATTTAACTACTCTATAAACGATTGCCCATGTTTGTTTATAATATTGTTCTTGCATTACATATAGATACGACTACTTTGTCAGACGGGACGTACGAGTTGATTCCGGAGTCTGACGGAGGTGTTCTCGAAGCTCAAGTGAACACTGCGGAACTAACTGAAGCCCCGAACCAAAGTTCGGAAGAGCCTAGCGCTGAAATAGTTAGCAATTACCGAGAAGGCAAGCCCCGGACATAACCTATATTTCAAATTATTATCATTTACTGTTATTACTTACTTGTGCATTTACAGTTCTTAGGATTTGAATTGAAACCCTAGATGCATGATCCTAGGAACCTATGTACTGAACACTAGACCTGAGTTCGACTATCTGCTAAGCTTATAGGAACGGTAAAAGAGCAACAATATTCTTATTAATCTCGATGTTTGCTTATAAGTTCCACCATGATTGGATAGTAGATGCTTACATAGAATGGTTAATCAACTAGAATCTTGAAGCTAAAACTTGAAAGTAAGGACATACTCTTTATTGCTTTTCAGCAAAAAGGAAAACCAGAGCCTCACAAAGCCTTGCATAGTCTAGTTAAAGTGGGCTACTTATTCCCGTTGTCGGTTAAGCCTTGCTGAGTATTAGAATACTCAGCCTTGCTGTTGAAACCCTTTTTCAGGTATGACTTTTGAGGATCAGATCGCTAGCTTAACCTATCCTTGCACATTGCCTCCTGGCTGGTCCGTAGAATGGGATACGTCTTCGGCCGGCAATGACTATGACGAGTGATACCATGCCTGGGCTAGCCTGGTATCCTTTTGCGACGTGTTGTAGCCGTCGTGTTTTATCTTCCGCTGTTTTAAACTCTGATTCTACACTTATGTTTTGTATAACTGTTTTACTTAAGTTGGTTTTGTAATAATCTTTTGAACTGGTTTGTAATCTTTAATATGCCTGTGTTGTAAAATTGTGGTTGTAATATCTCTGGACTCGCCTTCGTGCGGGGTATGCTTGTTCGATCCGAGAATCGGTGGTTGTATCGGGACGTTACCCGACAGACCAAAAATTGTTCCGTTTGAAGTGCGTTTAAGCTAATGTTGCCTTTATGGTGATGGTTTACGCACTTGAGCCGGGATAATTTAGGCGGTTCTGCCACATACAGGTTCATATATGTGCCACACCCACATACTGCTGAAGTTATAAGTGATGTGTTGCATGATGTACTTTTGGATTGGAGGATTGAAAGGAAGGTTTCAACGGTGACTCTTGATAATTGCACGACCAATGACAATCTTATGGAGAAAATGCAAGATAAGATGCCTCTTTCCACTCTTATGTTAAATGGTAGACTCATGCATATGCGTTGTGCTGCACATATCATCAATCTAATTGTGAAAGATGGATTGTCTGTCATGGTAGAGGGCATTGATAGAGTCCGTGAAAGTGTTATGTTTTGGACTGCCACACCTAAAAGACATGAGCGTTTTGAAAAGGCTGTTGCTTAGGAGAACCTTAAATATGACAAAAGATAGCTCTTGATGTGAAAACAAGATGGAATTCCACATATCTCATGTTGAGTACTGCACTAGAATATATACCTGTTTTTGACCGTCTTGCAACTCGTGAAAAACTTTGTTTGTGCTCCTTTTCGACCATCTGCAGATGATTGGAAGTTTGCTAGGCAGCTTTGTGATAGGTTGGAGATGTTTTATGATATAACAGAATTGTTGTCAGGCACTAAATATGTTACAACAAACATTTTCTTTCCAAAAGTTTGTGGAATTTATTTAGCTATTAGCAAATGGCAAACTAGTAATATCCCCAAAGTAGAAGAGATGTCAGCACTGATGAAAGAAAAATTTCTAAAGTACTGGAAAGACACTCATGGTCTTATGACAATTGCTACTGTTCTAGATCCTTGGTACAAAATGCAATTCCTGAATGCTATGTTTGAACAAATTTATGGGCATACATGGTTCAATGAAGTGAAGAAAGTTAGGGATTTGTTGTATGATTTGGTGTTGGAATACCAAGGTTCTATGGAAGGTGTTGGCACAACAGATGGTGTTGGTACTTCTAGCAATAACAGTAGCAGTAGCAATAACAACAGTGGAGATAAAGCAGTAGTTCATATATTTGATAGATATTTGTCTTCCCAACCAATAGTCTCAACTAATTATGTGCGCACAGAATTGGATTTGTACTTGGAGGAGCCATTGTGGCCAAGAACAACAGATCTAAACATTATTCATTGGTGGCAGTATGCAGGGATGAAATATCCTACTTTGCGAAAGATTGCTCAAGATATCTTGGCTATTCCTGTAACAACAGTTGCTTCAGAATCAGTTTTTAGCACTAGTGGGAGAATTATAAGCCAGAGTCGCAACAGACTTGCTCCAAAAATGGTGGAAGCATTAATGTGTATGCAAGCTTGGTCACCTGCTGAAATGTTAGGTATATATGCTGGGTTTTTGCTTTACATTTATGGTAGCATTATTTTCTCTCATACATGATAACACTAACTTGTTAATCTTGTTTGATTTAGGGCCTGAGTCTCCTGTTATGAATGCATTGCTGACATGTCTTGATGATGAAGAAGAAGAAATGGTACTGCCACTTTACCTCTTCTAATTTGTTCATCCTTCTTCTTGCTTTGTTTAATTTCTCTACTATTTTTCCTATTAGGATGCACCTGAGTCGGACATTATTGATTGATGCTCGCCCATGGGAGCAATCTGATGTGGTGGTGCTGCATGCTGACCTGCTGGGAGTGTTGTCATGGTGCTGCTGAATTACTTGTGAACTTAAAATAAAATGACTGTACTAGTTATCCCTATGTGGCTATGTTGATTGTTCAATGTATTGTAACACTTAATTGTTGATTTGTGGTGCTACTACTATGCTGAATTGTAATTTGTGACCTTGAACTTATGGATTTATTGTTAGCTTTATTTTATTACTATGCTGAATTGTGATTCTTATTATAGGCTTATAGCTGTTGTCAAATCCGCGGATACCCGAAACCCGCCCGAAACCCGACGGGTGCAGGTGCAGAAATACACCCACGGGTCTGCCTGTGGACGGATTTTTCCCAGCCCCGCGGGTTTGCTTGCGGGTGGGTTTTCGCCAAACCCGCACCCGCATCCCTACCCACGCCACCCTGGGCGCGCGGGGGGGGGGACTCCGGGTGGCGCCTCCTGTTGAGCGCCGAGAAGACTCGCAACACCACCGCGAGGTCCGTCATGGGGGAGCGCAGCCTCCACATCGCCCCGCCGGCGTGGTGGCCGGACGGCCTCGCTCGGCGCGGTCTCCTTCCACACGCCCGCAGTAGCGCGCCGACCGGTGTCTTTGCCCCCCTGGAGGCCTGGAGCGTACTGCTCCGTCGGCGTCGAGCTCTCCCGGCCCTCCCTCCCTCTCCCCCCAGGAACTGCGCGTGTGCCGGCCGGCCGGCGGCCATGGTGTGCGTTGCGACGTGTGATGGAACGGGGCGTGGAACGGTGGAAGACGATTGGGTATTTCCGATCCATTTGTTACTACTTGTGATGTCTCTGGTTCGTGGTATATCCAGCGCGGCGATTCGAAAGGCCGCCGCGGAGGGCGGCTTGCATTGACCGACGGCCTGGATGGGTGCGGTCGAGCTCGTCAGAGCTGTGCCCACTGCTGACTGCTGTGCCCACTGCTGACTGCTGTGCTGTCCATCGGCGACCTGGGCTGCGACGGCGCCGCCCCTCTCCCTGTGCAAGCTCCAGGACGCCCGATCGAGCTCGCGCTGGGGACGCGCTGCGCGACGTGGGCAGGTGCAGTCGAAGCGCTAGAGGCCGCGCTGCTGCAGGCGGTGGAGGTATCTGTATCTCGCCGCTTCGATCGGCGCCGCACGCGAGGCTGCCATCTGAGTGTCATCAGTAAGACCAATCTGCATCGGTAATTGTCCGCGTGCGTTTTGTCGTAGACCTGCGTCTGACCGTCTTGATCAGTTCATGTCTTGATGTCAAATAGATGGGAGTAGTGAAGTGATGAACAACAACCCCACAGCATGGTTCAACATTAGGAGTCTTAACTGCTGTTACTTCGATGCTTTTAACAGGTCATGTTCATACACTAATCCTCACTATCTATCCATACAGGGATAGTACTCTCTCTATGTATGTAGTGCTATATTTCTAGCACCATCCAGTACTAAGAGTAACAAAAATCACATGATGAATGGTCCTCTCGCCAAGGTCGATCGATCTCCAGCAAATCTGACCGACTGTATGTATGTACGCCTTAAGTGGGGAGCGCCATGATCACTGTAGGTTCACACGCACGTGGGTATAAACTCCTAATAGCAGGCAGAACTAATGTGGTGCGGCATGCTCATCATCAGCTGCCTCCCGCTGGGGGTCGGGGTCGGCGGCGGCGGCGGCTGCCTGCTGCTGCGGCTGCGGCCGCGGCGGGCAGTTCCTCCTTGGCAGACGACGACGGAGAGCTCAATTGCACTAGTATATATATCAGCTAGACTAACTTACTCAGGATTGTCTTCCGCGCCTATCATGTAAGGCGCAGTAACCTGCTGACCATCCTTTCTCCTCAGCGAAGAGCAACCTGCACCAGTGGGTAATGTATGCTTGCATTGTTAGAATTAGCTGAACAGTTAAGTCATGCACGAATAAATTAATTAATCCCATACATTCATAAATCTGTTAATTTACATTTCATTCAATCTAGTGCTACTGTAAATTATGACTTTGCATATTTACCAATAAATCTAATAGCTTTGAGTGTTTCAGCATCTCTCTTTCCTACATCAAAGTTTTTTCTCCTTCTACCATTTACTCCCGGAAAGAATAATTTGGACTATGCATCTTCTGCTCTAATGTAGGTTAGCCTAGATTGTTGTCTAGCTCAGAGTTTTTCAATTGCAGACATTGCTAGAAACCTGTTCTTCAGATCTCTTTTAAGCAACAGCTCTTGTGGACTCAAAGGTCTAAATTCCTGCAATACATCAAAGATCCATATCAGCTATGTAGCTTCCATGAGTAGCAGCTTGTTGTTCCTATTTTTTCCTCTAGCCCAAGCTCTCAATCTCTTTTCTGTGCATTTCGGCTTAGTGTGAAGCCTGAGAAAAGGACTATGCAGGTTGACAGGTCTACTCCCAACTTGTGCCACTTCTTCCTGAAAACCTCTCACTTTAGGTCAGAAAGATTCAAATCTGAATCCTCTGTACTTCTTCATGTTTGTTTCCCTTGTTAGCGGCATAGGACAGTGATCAGATGCAAGTGATGAGGAGACAGCTATCAATAAGCAGATTGGTAACATTAGCTCTCATTCAGTTACATTAACTCTTATTCAGTTATACAAAAAGCCCTGTCAATCCTGGTGTGTGTAACATTGTTGGTCCAAGTATATTTCCTTCCGTTGAGGCCCTAAGCTGAATTTCTTTCAATTCCAATTCTTCTTCTATAGCTGTCCTAAATGCCCCCATCAGCCTTCGATCAGTGAGATTACTGTCGCTTTTTATCAACAGCTTGCAAAAACATGTTGAAATCACCAATGAGTAACCGCTTGTCAACTATCAATTGATTAATGCTTCTGATTGATCTCGTTCAGGAATTTCATCTTGTCAGCATCATCTTGAGGCCCATATACTGAAGTTATCCACCATTGCACCGGCTTATTCATAGCTTCAAGGCACACTGTGGACCACCTTGTAGTAATCTTCATGTGCTGCTATGATGTTATCACCTATCAGTACTCCTCCTCTTGTGTTTTGTGCAGGCAGGTATGCAAAATTGCTTGCGAAGGCTGTCCCCACGGTTTCCATAACCACTTGATCAGTTAGTGCCCCCAATTTCGTTTCCTGCAGGCACACAATTGTGCCTCTCAAGTCTAGCACCAAGTCCTTCATGACTTTCCTCCTTGCCTTTCCATTAAGCCCTCTCATGTTCCAATTGACCTAAATACAATGTTGTTCATTCGTAGAACCAAGAAAAAACACCTCTGGAGTCCACAGTGCAGTAAACACACATGTGTTCCCTCCAACACCGCCACAAACAGCACCATGCACCCAAGGGGTAGCAAGCACCCCCGGCACACACACCAACGAAGAAGTAACAGAGTAACAGGGCACATTCAATTTTACTAGTGAGAGCACGCGTGAAACTAGAGACCGAAACAAAGGTATACTGGATGCGATGATTTGAGTAGATAGAAGTGGATTAAAGTGCATATTCATTCAAGCGTGCATAAATGTGAATCCTCTTTCACGCAAGGTGAGCAAAGCATATTTCACACAGATTACTACAGTGCCTCCGAAATGGATTAAGTCGACTACACATGCAATTAATCCGGATGGCCTATAATAATAGCAGTGCAAATATGACTATAAATCTTCAAGGTCTAAGATCAGCTGCTAACTCAAAGGATCACCCACATGGAGAAAACAAACTTGATCGGTCGATCATTAGTGACAAACAGACAATGCAAACCGACATATATAGATGGAGCTCAGCAGACAATACAATGATTGGGATAGATCAGAGTCCAAAATCAGATATACTAGCTAGATAATGATATGGACCTAGCTATTCTCATAGTTGACAATACAATGATTGGGATAGATCAGAGTCTAAAATCAGTCACATCGAGCAGTAGAAGAACGTATACACACAACATATTATATCCATAGAAGGATCACATCAACTAAGAGCAGTCAGGCAAAGGAATCCAAATGCATCGATCAACAACGCCGAGTCGCTGGCTTAAGAGTAGTCAGGCAAAGGAATCCAAACGCATTCATCGACAAAGCCGAGTCGCTGGCTAGCCAAAAAAATGCAAACAATTGTGGTATGGGATGCGGGATGGGGATTAGGCGACGGAGGCACACACCTCACATCGTCCTCCGTCACCACACCGGGAGGGGCGGGGGCGGGGGCAGCAGAGGCGGCCGAGGAGGCGTCGCTGTGATCGGCCATCGGCGTCAGAGGACTCGCGACGTGCCCAGCGAAAGGAACCAGAGAAAAAGAGACAACAAAATGTTTTAATTTGTTTTTTTGATCCGTCAATAGCCCATGAGAAAAGCAACAAGCTGTTTACCATCTTTCTCCCCCGATCCCCTGCTGCGCTGCATGAAACTCTGGTTCAAGTGCGGGTAACGACAAAAAGCATCATAACCAGGTGTCTATCTCTATCGATTCTGGAATGTGGCCTCGCTTGCTCGCTGGCGCTGAGCAGTCCAACCCGATCGTCCATCCGGTTTGGTTAAAATCAATGTTCAAAATAGCCGGCTATAGTCACCGTTATAGCCCGTTGTAGCCTTTGGGAGAGGAGAAGGCTAGGATATCTATCTTTTAGCCCTGAAAGGCTAAATCCTCTAATAGTGTGATATATCCTGCTATAGCCGCTAAATAGCCCGCTATAGCCTTTGGAAGAGGAGAAGACTAGAATATCTATCTTTTAGCCCTAAAAGGCAAAATCCTCTAATAGTCCGCTATGTCCCGCTATAGCCGCTAAATTAAGGGCTATTTAGCCAGCTAAACCATATAATTGGTTTTGTTTATTGTTAGTTTAGTATTTATTGAGAAATCATTGCCTCTAATTTACACCGATTTCCGAGAAGTGGTAACAAAGTAGTGTGATACACTTCTTCCGCGGACCCTATACGCACACTATATACCAAGAAGACCTTCACCTAGACACCAATATGAGATACCAACTCTATTTGGAGACTCAAATCTTTATTCATCATAACTTAGTACAACACAAGACTCTTACACTCTTTATGTGACATCCTACCATAACACTACTACTTTACATGACAATCATATCATCTTCTACTTAAGACCTTATATGCTAAAGTATGGCAAGAGGGGGGGGGAGCACCCCTATTAATAGGACTTCATGACTCATATGGTTTCCCCATGTGTTCATATTCTACACACTTTCTATAAAATATCTAATTCTAGAATTTTTCTTATGCTTATCTAATTAAACAAATATCTAGTTTCTAAAGTATTCTATATTTTACCATGAAGCATGACAATCATGGTTCATGCATACTCTTTAATCTTTTAGAAACTTCTCACAAGTATGCATTGCTATTTTCAACAGAATTGAACTTCATTATTTACAAAACTTAGTATTTCATTAGTAACGAGGGAATGAAACTAGACGTATTTCAGTGCATGATTTTCGCGATATGTATTTTAGTGCATGATGTAATGAACTTTGTGACCTGTATCTATTTGATTTGATGCTTTGAATATATAAATTTTGAACTTAATTACTCAATTTGCAAAAACCGCTAAATAAATAAGGTTAGCGGAAGCTATATCTCGCTATAACATTCTCTTAACCTCTACTGCTAAACATCTTAGCCAGCTATTTTTAACATTGATTAAAATTTGTAAAGCCTACTGTCAGCACTAGCCGCAACCAAAGAAGAAGTTAAAGATTTCTCGATAATTTTATTAGAACTTCTATCTTGCAATCAGCTAGTAATCCGCCCCCTGAGGATATATAGATATATAAAGGAGGGCAGAGTAAAAGTGATCGGGTGCTTTAGCCTAAGAGGGGGAGGGGGTGAATTAGGCAATATAAAACTCTAACCTATGGCTCCAACTAGTTTGCACAAAAACATAATCCAAAACATGCTATCTATAGATGTGCAACTATGATTCTTCTAGTATGAAACTCCCATCCCAAAAGAGTTTAGCAACCTATATATATCAAGATACTACTCTATGAAAGTAAAGGCACACAAAGATTGCTAGTATGAAGTGCGGAAACGTAAAGGACTCGACACGAGAATTTATCCTGTAGTTCGGTTTGACACTAAGTCGCCCCTACATCCACGTTCATTAGTAGAAATGTGCATATCAATGACAATTACCTAGTGACATTTAGAATTTTTGTCACAAAACATGCTTTATTAGTGACGAATTTTAGGGATTCGTCATAGTTCTTCGGTGACGGAGACCAACACACAAAAGATTATGACGAAACCACCACCGGCATTACAAAACAATGAATAGGATTGACACAAATCATATACGCTATTTAGGTTGAGAATCTGTGACCAAGGGCCCCACCCACCTACTATGACAAATATGTTTCATCATCTTTGTGACTTTCTCTACTAGTGGTTGTTGAACCACTCAATCAAGAGTATCGCTTTTCGGCCATCAAGTATCTTTCGGGACTCTTCTTGACTCGCCACCGAGGCTTGTCAAGTCACCGCGGTCACCTTGATCCTGCTTTCCACTAAGGAGCTTTACCACAAAAGGATGGAGTCTCCATGTCTCCCGCACAATGTCGTCGACGCCGCTCCACACCAAAAACCGGAGGGTCGAAGACGTGCCGGCGAGTCACCAAGACTCCAAGGATGGCCGGTGCACCAAGATACAATATGGTTCACTTGAGAACCAGCTCACAAGGCACAACACCTTGCTCTCTCACTCTCTCAAGAGCTAACCTAGCACTAACACTCTCAAATGTGTGCTAAGGACTAAAAATTTGATCACTAAGCACTTGGATGGCTTGGAGACGTTATTGGATATGGGTGTGACTTCTAGGAACTTCAGCAACTCCCACTGCTGGAGAAAGGCACATCAGTGCCGGTCACAGGACGGCTTAGTGCCGGTCCCTGTGGCCGGCACTAAATGGCCGTCACTAACGTGACAGACGTTAGTGCCGGCTACTCTGACCGGCACTAACGTGCGTATGTTAGTGCCGGTCCGTAATACCAGCCGGCACTAACGTGCCCGACCCCGCCCGAGTCCTGACAGCAAGGTTAGTGCCGGCTGGTATTACTAGCCGGCACTAAATGTTTTTTCTTCTTTATGTTTCTTTTCTTTTTGTTTTTATACGTATGGCTATGCGTATTTCTACCGTATGTGACTACATAGTCGTACTATTTGCATTGCACAGTATTATTAGAACAACATATTACACTAATATTATATATATATATATTTGTCATGTATGGAACACTTAGGAGTTCAAAAGTACATAAGATATTACAAATTATTAAGCACATCAACTATAGTAACGTATCAGCTTCCTCGTCGTCGGATCTTCTTGGGCGACGCTTATACGGAGATCGCCATGAAATTCGCCCTTAGGATTTATGACTTCATCGAGTAGAAATCCGCATATAGCTTCTTGAATTGCCCTGATCCGAGCGATTTCAATGAGTTCTTCTTTCATCCGCCAACGCTGTCACATTTTTCGATAAAAACATGAGAATAAAAAATAATGAATTAAAATAATGAGCAGATGTGATTGTGCTCACGTACATTGAATGCCTCCACTGTCATTTGCCCTTTTTCACTTGCAAAAGAGTTGATCCACTCGCATATGTAGTATCCACATAAGTTGTTTCCTTGTCCCTGTCTCCAACACTATGAACAAATGTGAGTTACGATATAGAATTTTTCTGATGTTTATTGCGAATGAAATTAGTAGCGAGAGTATATTCATACCGGAAAATCAGTCACCCAATGAAGAGGCTCGATTTCACCTATGGGCAAGCCTATGTGTTTGTGGAGGTAGCGACTCCATGCAGTATTTACCACCTCGATGATATCTTGGTACTTTGATTTATCTTGCCTTAACGAGTCGTACACCAAGACCTTGTGCTCCTCAATCCGAATACAAAGCAATATCCAATGAAAGCTGTGCATATACATACGCATAACCAATTAATGTTGATTATAATAGTTATTAAACAGTATTATTAATACAAAGGGATTGAAAAAAAGGCTAACAAAGAACGACTCACTGATGGTTGTATGGCAAGAGAATGAAGGGACACATGCTATTCTTACGCAACCCCCTGTATATAACATTGACTATGTCTCCAGGATTTAGCGCTACCGATTTCTCGTGTATAACATCGGGGTCGAAGAACCCGACGTTATGGAAGTTCTTCTTTCGGCAAATTTGAATTTTTGACCTACGGGACACAAGAAAAACGGGGATCAGTCAACACACAAGGCTAAAATAATGAAACGAGAGACAATACTTACATGCACCATACACTGACGAGGAACTTGTGAAGGGCATCTTGATGGTATAAATCGTAGAGTGATGCAAACTCGATATATACATCATCTGCCCCCCGCCAGAAATGCTCATCTTTAATCCGAGCTAGGAACATCTCTAATTTACTAGCTTTAGATTGCACGGCATACCATTTGTGTAACTCGGCCATTCTCGTTGGTAGGAATGGTAGCAACTCTGGCCATATCAAAGGTTCACCAAGTACAAACTTTTTCCTGCCGCGGGCATTCTGTAGGGCCTCCCCAAGCAATTGAGCCCTTGTTAGATCAGTTTGCAATATCATCCCAGCCATGGTCAACGGATCTCTTGATTCATCGGGACAGTCTTCATGCGGCACTATCAATGGAGAGATCGATTGTTTGGACTGCTCTCCGAGCTGGGGAACGGTCTTTGCATTAATCAGGCGATTCTTGGAGTTGCTGTAGCACTTTCTGATCTGCCGATCATAATCCGACTCTCTTTCTTTCTCCTTGGTGGGATCTTTAATGAAGTGTTTAACAAAGTGTGCCTTTGCAACCGGATCTATTTCTGGCTTCTTGTTCGCAGCCTCCCTCAGTAGCTTGCGCTTCAGCAAGAAGGTTTGAAACGATTCTTCTGCCTCTTCCTCTTCTGGAGCTTCTTTTTCTTCTTTCTTTGCTGCTTTTGAGATGGCTGGACCGAAGGTACCGTGTAAGCCTTCTATCGCTGACTCTGATTCTGTTGTGCGGCTGGTGATGATGCCGGAATTGGCTCGCTTTGTGCGGCTGGTGATGGCGGATCCATGCTGGGGTCCCGTGCAGGCGGTGGAGAAGGTGGGCCAACACTAGGATTCCTGTCAGCTGGCGTTGGTGATCTTTGCCTTGAGCACCGAGCGGAATCTGTGTCTGCTTGCACCAATCTTATGTCGCACTTTGGCCACGCGATCCATGTGTGTACGGCATGTTGTAGTTCTGTTTCTTCAGGACTTATAGGGATCGGGAGGTCCATGTCTTCCCAGCGTTCTTCAGTAATTCGGTCAACAAAGACTCTGGCGAATCCTTCAGGAATCGGCTGGCAATGTATTGTCCCGCCCTCTTCTTGGACTTCCGCATAACCCTCAGCACAAACTTTGAGCTTTTTCCCATAAAGAACCAGAAGCTCACATTGGGTCCTAACGGTGATGTCGTCAATGGGGTCCCTCGGCCTGTCGGCACCCAAATTAGGGTGCTCCGTGGAAGCAACACTGCTACGATGCTGAGAAGGGGGGCTGATCTCCACATTGGCAGCTGGTTGGTCCGAGCGTTGCCCAACTGCTGCCTCAAGTGACATTATCCTGTTTTCTAGGCTATGGATCTTCTCTGCCACTACTGCCTTGCTTCTGCATCGGCTTCGGTAGGTTTCGAGATCTCCGGAAAAGCCATATTTCCATGGAACTACGCCCACGCCTCGGGTCCGTCCAGTGTGTTCCGCATTCCCAAGAGCGTAAGTCAGCTCGTCATTCTCTCTGTTGGGCTGGAAGGTTCCTTCTTCGGTACGCCTCATTGCGTCCTCGAGTCTTTGGGCAGCCTCTCTTAGTATGTTGCTAGTCACAAACATTCCAATGTCGGGGTCTAGTGTGCCTCCATGAGCATAGAAGTAATACCTTGCTCGTTTGGGCCAACTCAAGGTCTGCGGTACAATTCCTTTTACAATTAAATTATTTTCCATCTTTTCCCATTTCGGAATAGCAACCTTATAACCTCCAAGCCCAAGTCTATGGAAGTTTTTCTTTTTGCTAGCATTCATTTTGCCTTGAATCGAGGCTGCCATGCTATCAGCACTGTGCTTGTAATTCACGAATTCATTCCACCACTCTCGTTGCTTCTTCCAGACTTTATCAAAATCTGGTGTGAGGCCCTTGTTGACAAAGTTTGCCACCAATTTTTTCTTGAACGAGCCGAACTGAGTTGCCATCTTCTTAAATGCCCATCCCTTTACTTTGTCAGCTTTGCCTGGGGGAAAGTTGAAGTGCAACAATACCTCTTTCCATAACAAATCTTTCTCTGAATCTGGCACGATATCTTCAGGTCGATCAGAGACTTTATTTCTCTTCCAAAGCTTGTACTTTATGGGGACGGATTCCCTAACAAGATATCCCAATTGATTTACAAATGTCGTCTTAATTTGACCAGGGGCTAGTGGCTCGCCGGTTGCTTCGTTGATCTCCGTGATGGTCGTACATCCTACCATCTTCCTCTTGGAGCCACGTTTTCGTTTAGGCTTCGTCGATCCTGATGCCTGAAAGAATCGCAAATTTATCAAGCGGGTTGCTAGCAACTAGTGGACGTCGCGGCAGGTATGGGTAAAAAGCATAACCCGCAAGCAAGGGTTCCAGATCGAAAATTATCATGATATTAGGTAACTTATTGACTGAAACATTCATAAGAATTTTTAGCTGGAGCACGACTGCTTACACAAAGGCTGAAATCATCAACAAAGCTAGCAACATAACACAAATAGTTTGCAGCTGGGCCGCATGTGTCACAAACAATATCTTGCTCCTAACATATATATTGAGAAAACGTTTATCCTGATGCCTGAAAGAATCACTAAACTTTTATACCTCGGCTTCCTCGACATTTTTTTCTTCCTCCCCACTAATATCTTGGTCCTCGTCGCCATGATAATGCAAGTTTAAAAATTGGCTGCCATCGTTCTCGTCCTCATCAAACTCTGGAGCTTCGTACGCAGTACTATCACGAATGAGGTCGTGCATTAACTCGTCTTGGTTGTCCGTAGGATCCATTTCCAGTAACTGAAATAATAAAAATACAGCAAGTAAATAATATAATGAATCAAAGGTTATCCTGTTTCTTCCTTTTGATTCCTATTTTAGTAAACTAAGCATAAAGCAAGTAAATAATATAATGAATAGTCGTGTTGTATTATAGAAGAGATAAGAGAGAAAACACTCAGATAGTTAGATTCAATTCAGTCAAGCAGTATTTGTATATTTGCACATCTTAATTTTCAAGGTTCAGGTCATGAATTTTTCCTCTTGTTTTTTGTCCTTTAGGTTTGCAAATGTGAAAGCATCTTATTCCATACCGTACAAAGCTACCAACAGATCTGAGCTTCATTTCAAGTTTAAATTAAAATAACAACTAGAAATAGGTATGTTTTTTTCGACAGACGTCGCACACCATGTAATCAACTAATAATAGTTTAGGTGATTTTGAATAACTAGTGCCTGCAAGCCAGTGCTAGCGTGGAGCATATATAGCAGCCAGGCCACGTTTGTCGATTGGTCGGACTCAACTAGTACTAGTACTCTTTGATACCTGTGATAAATATTATTTTGCACATAGCTGTAAGCCATAAACTAAAATGACAGAGTCTGTAATTTCGGAGAAAAAAATATCACAAGGCCTCCTGCACAATTAAACTAGCATTCTTTAATGTTATAGTGTGGCTTATGTGCAAGATATTGTTTGCTGACCAGAAAAAAAATCATCTAAAACATTTCTCAGTCCTTCAGTAAAACACTGACCATAGTTTCCACAATCAGTGAGTGTACTTCAATAACAAATTTCCATACTGCTATGACTTGCAAGATATTGTCAAGGAGCTACTATAGAGTACTACATAAACACAGAACCTCTAATCAAAGCCCATGGCTGCCTAAAACATTGGTAATGTGGTCTCCCTGTGCCAATTGATGGGCACCACACCAACAAATTTCCATACTGCTATGACTTGCAAGCACCGCTGCTAAAGAAGTTTCTCTACACAAATCAATGAGTAGGCGTCATCATGACATTGTGCTAAGAAAATATCAGCTTATGCTCATACATTTAGCAATTGTTGACAATATGTTTGCAAACTGGTTTTGGACCGAACCATTCCCAGGTTGAAGTCTGAGTGAGCTGATATGCACCATAGTTTCCACAATCAGTGAGTGTACTTCAATAACAAAGACAGCATTCCAGTACACAGCAGTAAGGTAGATACTTTGAACTATTGGAAAGAGAGAAGTACAGCTCTGCATAGCCTCTGCTAGAAGATGCTAAATTGCTAATACACTAAGTATGAATATGTTCAAATAAATTGAGATTATTTTTAATAACATATGGATTTAATTTCACACAAGTTTCAGTTAAAACTACACGTGTGATCATGCAAGTATAAATATGTGAATTGACTATTTTCCCTAAATATTTAGTGGACACAATAGTTATGCTCCCCAACCACAAACCAGGTAAGAAGAAAGGATCAGTACCAGGGCAAAAATTTAACTTGTGTTATCGTTAATTGTTCAGTGCTTTGGGAAAGGATCAGAATTTGGTTTGCAGAAAGCTATAGATGTCACTTTTGAATTTAAAGGGAGGTGACACATCGAGCCATTGAACACTTGATTGGGATCGGACTATTATTCAGATAAGGAGGGGACCTTGGCCGGGACGTCGACGGGGACGAGGAGGGGCGGCAGCGCGGACTGGACGAGGTCGAGGAGGCGCGTGGCCGCAGGGCCTGGACGACGACGAGGTGCGCGGCGGCGCGGGGGCAACTGGGCTGCCGGGCACGGTGGCGACGAGGCCGGGGTGCCGGCGCGGAGGGGGGGCGCGAGGACGACCTCGCGGAGCCGGGGCGGCGGGGGCAGGCGTCGGGTCGGGGAGGCCGCCGGGGACGAGGTGCCGGGACGCGAGGAACCGGGGCGGCGCGGGCGCGCAAGGACGAGGACGACGGCACACGAGGTCGGGGAAGCGGCCGGGGCGGCGGCGAGGACGAGCCGAGGGCGGCGGCGGCGCTCCACGTCGATCTGAAGAAATAACAAAGTGTGGGTGCCGGACCTCTGTTTTGGGGGCAGAGCAGCACGTTAGTGCCGGCTGACATTTCCAGCCGGCACTAACCTGACCCCGTGACGTCAGATGGTGTAGTTTAGTGCCGGCTGGAAATATCAGCAGGCACTAACGTGCTGCAGTTAGTGCCGGCTAGATTTACCAGCCGGCACTAACATGTTCCAATCTGCCGCCAAACCAAAATTGCCCGCGCCGATTCCATTTTACCCTAATTTTTTAATATTTACAATAATATAACAAAAACCTATTCATAATAGGCTTAATAATTACAATAATATAACAAAAATTTATATCTTTAATTTTTTAGCATATTGTTAATTATATCTACACACTAATAATAGTAATCGAAGTAATTTAACAAATATGCAACCATTATCAATTATGTGTAGCTTATAGGTTTATATGTGAATATGTTTCTTTAATTCGTAATAAATCGAAAAAATTTCATTTTGATCCATGCAAAAATATTCAAAAAGCTTTTCAATAGTAGCCTATACAATGATTTAATCAATTCGCATATTACTTGATTATTTGTTTGTAATTTAATGTTTCAATTTTTCTAGTAATGCAAAATTAGGTAGCGTAAAAAATATTTCTACCATGCAAAAATATAATATTATATGAACATGATATTGTGTCATAATTGGACAAATAGTATCGAGAATTGAGATAAATACGATGCGGTGCGTTACATTACATCACTGATTCAGAGAATTCAATTAATATATAACTTATATAAAACTACTACTCATTATCATTATCTACTGGTACATTGATAATCTTTTTTTTGACGAAAGTGCCTTGAGCGTGATCACAGCGTAAATAAGGTGTGTCCTCTTTGGATAAGAGGATGCTAGGGTCAATGTCAACTGAGAATGGAGGAAGGTCATCAATCTGGTCATAATCTTCCGAATTGTCCGAAATATCATCAACTCCAACAACTTTTCTTTTTCCTGGAAGAACTATGTGCCGTTTCGGCTCATTTCCAGCCTTGTCTGCTTCAGGCGTCTTATCCGACTTCTTCTTCGGTTTGCTCGACATGTCCTTGACATAGAACACTTGTGTCACATCTTTGGCTAGAACGAATGGTTCATCTTTATATCCAATCTTTTTAAAATCGACTATGGTCATCCCATACCGGTCCTTCGTTACGCCTCCTCCAGCCACCCATTCGCAACGAAACAGAGGGACAACTATGGGTCCATATTCAAGTTCCCATATCTCCTCTATGACACCATAGTAGTTGTTCTTTTCTCCATTACTGTTTACTATACACATACGGACACCACTGTTTTGGTTGGTGCTTTTTTTGTCTTGAGCTCTCGTGTAAAATGTATACCCATTAATTTCGTAACCTTGGTATTGCTGGACGTGATTGATGGTCCCCTAGCCAGCCATTGAAGTTCCTGATCAACTGTGTTGTTGCCCAATAATTTTTGTCTGAACCAGCCGTCAAAATTTTTTATATGTTGGCGTGTAATCCAAGCAAGATTATTCTGTGGATTTTCGGACCGTATAATATTCATGTGCTCGTCAATATATGGAGCCACCTTGGATGAATTCTGAAGAACCGTGAAGTTTGCTTGGCTGAATTCACTACAAGGGATGTTCACATTACATTTCTTTCCTAGTGTGCCTTTTCCTTTTAGTCGCCCCTCATGGTGTGACACGGGGAGCCCAATCGGATTGAGATCAGGAAGATAGTCAACGCAAAACTCAATGACCTCCTCTGTTCCATAGCCCTTAGCAATGCATCCTTCTGGACGAGAACGTTTACGCACGTACTTCTTCAATACTGCCATGAACCTCTCGAAAGGGAACATATTGTGTAGAAAAACAGGACCCAGGATAGTTATTTCTGTCACAATATGAACTAGAAGGTGTGTCATAATGTTGAAGAAGGAAGGTGGGAAGACCATCTCGAAGCTGACAAGACATTCGACAATATCTTTCTGCAGCTTTATTAGATTATTTGGGTTAATTGCTTTCTGCGAAATTTCATTCATGAACGCACAAAGTTTTACAACTGCTAATCTCACATTTCTGGTAGAACACCCCTCAGTATAACCGGAAGTAATTGTGTCATCAGGACGTGGCAGTCATGGGACTTCAAGTTTTGGATTTTCTTCTCTTTCACATTTATTATGCCCTGTATATTTGAGGAGTACCCAGACGGGACCTTGATACTGTTCAAGCAATCGAACATACTTTCCTTCTCCTCTTTGCTCAGATTATAGCTGGCAGGTTTTAAATAGTGGCGTCCTTTGTCTCTCTTCTCGGGTTGCAAGCCTTGTCGTCCAGCTAGCTGCTGCATGTCGCGCCTTGCTTCCAATGTGTCTTTTGACTTACCATACACTCCCAAGAAGCCTAATACGTTCACGCAAAGATTTTTCGACAGATGCATCACATCAATTGCGTTGCGAACCTGTAAGACTTGCCAATAAGGTAGGTTCCACAATATAGACTTTTTCTTCCACATTGGAACATGTCCCTGGTCATCCTTGGGAACAGGTTGGCTACCGGGACCCTTTCCAAATACTACCTTCACATCCTTGATCATCGAGAGCACACGCTTTCCGTTACGGAACAGAGGCTTAGGACGAGTTTCCGGCTCTCCTTTGAAATGCTTCCCTTCGGTTCTTAAGGGGTGATCGGTAGGAAGGAATCGGCGATGGCCCATGTACACGCACTTCTTACAGTGTTTCAAATAAATGCTATCGGTTTCATCATAACAGTGGGTGCAGGCCATGTATCCCATGTTCGACTGTCCCGAAAGTTTTGCAAGCGCAGGCCAATCATTGATGCATACAAAAAGTAAAGCTCGGAGGTTGAAGGACTCCTGTTTATACTCATCCCACACACGTACACCTTCTTCTTTCCAGAGCAGTAAGAGATCATCCATCAAGGGTTGCAGGAACACATCAATATCGTTGCCAGGTTCTTTTGGCCCTTCTATAAGCACCGGCATCATGATGAGCTTATGCTTCAGGCACAACCAAGGAGGAAGGTTGAACATACATAGGGTCACGGGCCATGTACTATGAGCGCTGCCAAACTCACCGTACGGATTCATTCCATCCGCACTTAGAGCAAATCTTATATTCCTTGGGTCGTTGTCAAATTGAGGATACTCTCGGTTCAGGTTTCTCCACTGGGACCCATCTGCTGGGTGTCTGATCATGTGATCCTCCTTACGGTCTTCTTTGTGCCACCGCATCAACTTGGCGTTATCCTTGTTTTTGAAAAAGCGCTTCAGACGTGGTATTATAGGGAAGTACCACACCAACTTTGCGGGAACTCTCTTCTTTACCGGCTGCCCATCAACATCACCTGGATCATCTCGCCTGATCTTATACCGCAATGCGCTGCAAACAGGACAAGCTTCCAAGTTCTCGTATTCGCCGCGATACAGGATGCAGTCGTTAGGACATGCGTGAATCTTCTGCACGTCCAATCCAAGAGGGCAAACCATCTTTTTAGCTTCGTATGTTGTTGATGGTAGTTCATTACCCTCAGGAAGCATGTTCTTTACAATCTTTAATAGCTCACCAAATCCCTTATCGGTTACACCATTAGTTGCCTTCCATTTCAGCATCTCCAGCGTGGTACCCAACTTCTTTTGCTCCGGTTTGCAATTAGGGAACAACGGCCTTTTGTGATCCTCCAACATCTTCTCGAACTTTAATGCCTCCTTCACAGTCTCACTGTCTTTCTGTGCATCAAGCAATGCCTGACCTAGCTCGTCAGGTGGCTCCTCTTGTGCAACATTTGCTTCACCCTCGTCCATTGGTTCATCTTGAAAGCCACCTGCTTCATGAACCCATGCCCAATCTGGAAGATTGTTATCACCATCGTCATCTTCTTCATTATCTTCCATCATAACTCCAACTTCGCCGTGCTTAGTCCAAAGGCTATAGTTACTCATGAAACCATTCAAGGCCAGGTGATTCCATAGAGTATCTCTTTTTCGGAATTCCTTTTTATTTTCGCAAACACTGCATGGACAACACATTAAACCCTTTGGCGACCTATTTGCCATTGCCGCCTTGAGAAAAGAATCTAAACCCTGAATCCACGCCGAGGTGCTCCGGCTTCCGTGCATCCATTGCCGGTCCATCTGTACAAATTAAAAAAAATCATGCTCATTATCCCTAAAAACAGGTTACTATGATGTAATTCAAAAAAATGTAAATGTGTCATAGACCACCTATCTAGTAAATTTAAACTAAATAGCAAAATAAATTGGCACAATAACATATACACATGTCACCATGAAATAATTCAAAAAAACTCATTCTAAATGTGTGATAGTCAAACTATATAGTAATCATTCTCTAAAAAGCAACAAATCAATTCTACCTTGCTCAATTTAATGAACAAATTAATAAATCATGCTCATTTTTCCTCATCCTTAAAATACTTAAAATTTTGCATAATAACATATACACATGTCCCCGTGAAATAATTCAAAAAAATTACTCTAAATGTGTCATAGTCAAACTATCTAGAAAACCTTCTCTAAAAAGTAACAAATCGATTCTATTTTACTCAAATTAATGAATAAATTGGAAAATTATGCTCATTTTTTCCTCAACCTTAAAATCACTATTTTCTTTATCTAGAAAGCATGAAACAAAGAATAAACACCGTGAAAGAAGAGTGGAAGAAGCTACTAACCTTTGGTGCACTTGGATGGGTGAAATCCTCACAAATTTGGGGGGAAATGGGCAGCACCTCCCCTCTAACACGCCATGAGAGAGAGGAGGAGCTCGGCCAAATGAAATGGTCGGGCTGGGGAAGAAGGAGTGCCTGGCTTATACGGGGCAAGTTAGTGCCGGTTGGTGGCTTTAGCCGGCACTAAGTGTGGACGTTTAGTGCCGGCTAGAACTAACAGCCGGTACTAACATGCAATTGACCAAGTTAGTGCCGGCTAGCATTCCCAGCCGGCACTAACGTGTCTTTTGACCGTTGTGGCAAACGGGCTGACCGTTGGGGGATGGCACGTTAGTGCCGGCTGGAGTTTCTAGCCGGCACTAACGTGCCCGCTTTGTACGGTTCATGCACGTTAGTGCCGGCTTCTATTTGACCGGCACTAACGTGCTGGTACCAATGTACCATTCTCCAACAGTGTCCAAAATGGCCGGGTGAAGGCATATATATAGCCCACAAATTTGAAGTAGCCGTTTATAACCGTTTGGGCTTTTCTGCGTAAAGCGTCGGTTTAACCGGTGAGGGACCGTCTGTTCAACCGGTCACACACGGCTTGCAACTAGCCGTTGGCCTTCCTGGCTCGCTTTGCTACTGACGTGGATGCACCGACGCATTGCACCGACAGGTGTCGGTTTAACTGTGCTGAACACTTGGTCATTTGTTATCCAACATGCTCTCTGGACAAGGCAATACATAGTCGAATGCACCAACAGTGAGCATTGACAAATTTAGTCTGTCAATTGACAGATTTAGTCTGTCAATAGCTATCATTGACCGATGCTCGGTTCAACCAGTCTTCAGGCCTTCTTCTCATGCTTCACGACATGCTCTCTGGACAATAGCAAGAGTGATGCACCGACGCTCACAATAGTCTGTCAAATGCATCTGTCAATACTTGTCCAAATTGTATATCAAACCAAATTGATTCGTAGATCTTACAATTTTCTTCCGAACAGCAAGGGAGTCCTAATTTCTGATAAAACCTCCCTCCCCTAATTTTCGAGATCACTATGATTTGATTGCAATTTTATATGCAGCAATGAAGGATTCTTGCCTCTAAAATACTACATGACACATTTCAATAGTTGCCTGCAGTCCTAAATGTGTAGATCCATGATCTAGGAAACACAAACACGAGAAACGTGTGATATGTAACTACAATGTACTGTAATATTGAAAAAAAATCAACAGCATTAGCTTGGTTTACTGAGATAGTGCACCATTGATAATGGCAAATTGTCAGGATGGTATTGCTAGTTTGCAAAAAATAGCTAACTATATATAGCCGTACCTATATAAAGAACTGTTCTTTTCAATTAATCTAGTTATTGGCATTTTTATGTGATACATATACTCTTTCTGCATTGTCAATAGTCCCGTATTCCCCATGGAAGGTGTTAAACCGCGGAATTCTGACTTTATTCTTTGTTATCTTAACTGCAACCAATGGAGAAAGTGGAGACAGATATACGGTTCTAGAGAAACAAGGCATGACACTGCTTAACTGGATCTGAAGCTGCCATGTGATTTGGTTACAGAAATGCAGATAGTGGATATAGGAAGGCTTACAAGCAGTATAAATTTTCTGTTTCCAGTTAGTGCAATTGTTTATGTGCTTTTATGGTTGTATTATGGTGCGGGAGTCAGAACTACTTGCAGAGCTTGTGAAGTTTCCGTTACTGCAGTATTCAGAGTGCTGTAGGCTTTGTCGAAACATCACAAAACCATTTGCACCGTTGAAATTGATGTATCTTTTCTAAGGTTGGGGGTTATGCATTCCACCCCACATAGGTTGGGGGTGATATAGACTTTTTTTCAAGCGCAAAACAAGTCTCTTGCTGAACGGACACGAGAAATGCTCAAAAGTATGATTCCATGATTACTGCATTACAAAATCTAGTGCAGGTTTTACTCGACTAAATCCAAGTGAGAAGATTGCTTCAGGTTCAGGAGCCGTGTTTGGACGAGGAGTAATTTTTTTTTATCGTTTGGTTGAGACATTTTAGGTTTCATGCTTGAGGTAGAGATGTTCGCCTTGTGACTTGGCGAAGAATTGAATCAATCGTGCTCAGTCGATATGTGTTGGACTATCGTGTGATCTTGGTTCACAAGAAATGCTGCCTGGGGGAGGCTAGATTTTTTTTTTTTTGATCGTGGGGGAGGCTAGATCAGCTTCGTGTTAATTCAGCACGTAATGCTTTTCTGTTTCTTTTTGGGGACGCTGACCCTAAATGGAAAATCGTGTTATTGTCAATCCCAGCTGAAGAGGAGAGGATTATTGGACTGAAGTGCAGAATTCAAGTGGATGAGTTCGGTGAATGAATCGAATAATAATACAGAGAGAATTCATCCCAGCCGGCGGCACGTACGAAGATTTCTCACACAAGCAAAGCAACATCGTGCCACACGCTTTCACGACAAGGGTTACGGTACCCACGCCACGCAGAGCCGGCCCCTCCATCAACCCATTGATTTGACCGACCGGGCCCCTGATCGATGCCGTCGCCGCGCGCTCGAGCACGCACATGGCATGGCGCTCAACGAAGCACGCAGCTGCTAATTGCTGCTTCCATTAGTTAGCTAATTACATAGCTCACTCGTCACCAGTCCCGTTCTAAATTATAAGTCGTTTGATTTTTTTTTTACTTCTAAGTTTGATCACTCGACTTACTCAAAAAAATTTATACAAGCATAGTTAAACTTAAGTTATTTTTGAAAAATTTATATTGATAAAGCAAGCCACAACAAAGGAAGTGATATTTTGCATATATATTTTAATAGGACGAGTGGTCAAATTTAAAATTAAAAAAAATCAAACAAGCTATAATTTGGAACGGAGGAAGTAACCATAAAAGACATCTTCTGATTAAATCAAACAATATATATAGTATCTCTTTTTTGCTTGAGGAAGGAGCGACCGAGAGATGACCCGTTCACCTAGCTAATGGCACGTGAATCCTGATTGCTAGGAATCATCATCGTTTCTTCATTTCTTTTTCCCCTGTCTCAGTCTCAAGCAAAGCTGCTAGCAGGCTGCTACTGCTAGGCAATGAGTCTACGTGACATGCAAGTACACACCAGCAGCTGAGGTTGCCGGACCTGCCACGCAATCCGGCACACTTGCTTGCTGGTGCCTGGCATCCTCATGCATGGTTGCCCCTGCTATTTATAAGATGATTGCTGCAGGCCGATCAGCCAAACCAACTTATTACTCAGGCTGCTTCTAGCTTCTAGCTACCTCTGCGGATCGGACAAGCATACCCCTATCATCGATCTATCAAACATCTAACCACCGGTTTGTTCCTATACCCACTCATCTACCCCGTTCTAAATTATATATAGATCATTTTGGCAAATCTAAATATATAGATTTTGCTATGTACCTAGACGTAATTGTATATTTAAGTGCATAGTAAAATCTATTTTTTTTTAAAAAACAGATATAGAAAAATCTATGTATCTATATTTGCCAAAAAGGACCTGCAATTTGGAAGGGAGTACTTACAATTGTATTTGCAGTTTTAATTTCATTTCCTCACATAGATGATGAGTGCATCATGCATGATCTTCCATATTTTGTAGTAGCCACGTCTGCGCATGCATTGTACCTTTTTCTGGCGAATAATGATCGGTGCATTATACATCGTACATGGTCATCTATGTGATGCCATGGTGCGTTAATTATCGAACTGAAAAGATTGGCCGGCGTTTGATTGATATGATGATCGGTGTGTGCGCGTAGGTAGTAGTGCCCCTGATTAGATTGTCGTTGTTGGTTCTTGCTAATCTGTTTGCTTTCCAGAGCACATCAGGGTGCTGTGTTCCAATCAAGATGGAATTATAATATATATAGTTTGGTTGTTAAGTACGACACCATTGATTGATCAATCGGGCTAACTAGTGCGAGCTCAAGCTTGTTACCAGCTATTATAAAGGGAGGACCTATTCTCCGATTGGTGCCTGATCAGCCAATGCGATGTGGGCCGTCCGATCGCCGTCCCATGGCCTTCAGCTTCTCCGTCTCCAGTAGTGCATTTTTCTAGTTCAATTCGAGGATCAACGATATGCATTGTGAGAATTCCAGGTCCACGTGGTGTAAATAGGTACGGCGTGAGTTCGAGGACGTTCTTCTCCAGTAAATTTCCTCAAATCTCCTAGCAGGCTTGCATTTCGCAAAAAAAAAAACTCCTAGTAGGCTTGCAAAATAGTCAACGATATTGTGTTGTAATATGAGTAGAGATATGCATGTCTTATTAATTACTAGAAAAGCTCGGGCGCGTCGTTGCCGCGCCAGCTTGGGTTGGTCCAATGGAGTTATGCAGTTGTTTCAGTGTAGCAATTTGGCTGGCATAATCGTTGAGAAGCTTTAGAACATGCCTTATAAACAAAACTATTAATAGCCTTTTTAATGAAATGATGTTGTAAAACATTTTATCCAAATCCTAGCCATAGTGAAGAAGACCCTCTTATTTGAGCCGTGCATTGGGTTTAGCATGTTTTGGATTAATCACCAAGTCATAGTTAAGGAGAAATGTAAATTATATTAGTACTTGGCAATATGCGGTTCTTGATAAACAATTTTGGAGAAGACCATGACTTTTTAATATTTTCCATTGGGCACAGGACAAATTCCCACCAACATTGTGTTCTTATATTGCACAACAGCACAACAATCCACTCGCTCTTGCCAGAATTTGGTACTCCTGTAAATGATGTGAACTCCCCATGCACAACCTGGAAAGGGGGATAGTGCAAAGGGGATACAAATAGGACAATGTGACACCTGATGATGAATGACAAACTGTAATACAACCCCCATATGCTCCATGGCTGTATAGGACATATATTCAGTGCTCCCTAAAAATGCAAGTCATATTGTTCAAGTGATAGTTATGGTTCACAGATAAAGGGATGATGGACTTCTCTTTGTTGAAGTTAGATAGATAATAAATTGAACATCTCTAGGGTCAATAAAGTAAACATGCTGCCAAATTCAACTTTAGCTAGCAGAGGAACTTCTGTGATGAAATAAACAAATAAATTTGTATCCTTAAAATAAAGAAGGAAGCCAACTTCTGATTAAGAGCCAACCTTCTACTTAAAGAATAAGGAATAATGAATTGCAACTTTTGCTTAGGAACTAACCTTGTAAAGATCTATAAATGTAGGAAGTGGTGCAGTTCGCATAGGTTCTCTTTGATACTTAACTGCAATAACTTAAGGACATAGAGGTTATTCAAGTTTGTGAAGGAATGTAAAATGGTAATAAAAGGACTGAAGCAAAATGTCTTGTAGATAATTTTATTATATTCTTATGTAGTAGTAGATGCATTCCTTCTAAACTCAGTATTCAGAAGTCTGATATTGTACTAATATTGTGAAAAAATAGGATAACGGGAACAGGAGAGGTGGAGGAATTAAACCTAAAAGAGATGTGCATAAGTCTGACAGAGCTTCTCAGCAGCCCTCGCCCCCTCCAGATCCAAGACAAAGGAAGAAATTAGAAATTGAAGTGGAAAATGATCTATGGTTGAGATACTGAGTTGATAATCCTATATCTTGTTGTCAAGCCCAATTTGTCCTGTGTTTATAATTTTATATTAAGATGTTGAGTTGTTTATTTATCTATTCTTCAAAAGGTATTCCATGGACATATCAATGAGTTCTTTATAAGGTTTAGTGCCAACGTGGGGGAAAAGTCCTTTCAGTTTCTACATTTTTTGCCATTCTTCTAAAACTATAAACCGATAGTCAAATGTCATATTTCTAGCATTCTTCTCATTGAAAACATAATTTGTTAATTGGTGTCTAGATGACCTCAACGGTGCTGGACTTAAATTTGCAGAAAAGATGTTCAGTATCTAATTAAACAACATATTCAGAGAAATTCTAAAAAGGTAAGATCAAAACTATGAATTGGTGCAGAACATGAATCTCAAATGCATTGCCGATACTAAAATCAATATCACTCAATCTTAAATAGCATTGCAAACTCCTTAAATAGCATTGCAAACTCAACGGAAGCTCACTCCCAACCATTTTGTCGAGCATTAGGTAAGCAGCATTGTCGCAAGGCGAGCAGCGTACAAGGAATAGGAACGTACAACTTGGGAAATCAGGTGTGCGCCTAGAAATCATCGGGGGTGGAGAAGTACGTATGCACAACTGAACTGAATGGCACGAATTCCTCCAAAACAGGAATTGGAATCCCAGAATCTTAGTCATTTGATTCAATCGGAGACAAAATTAGGGAGGATGTGAGAGGAAGGCACTTTACTCTGAGAGAGGCTGAACGAGTAGGTGAGCACGCGGCGGAGGTTGCTGGGAAGCTGTTGCACGGCCTTCGTCTTGAAGAATTCGCGTCGGCACCCTGCATTCCCACAATCCAACCTGGAACAGCATCACGAAGGGGCGGCCGCCTTGCTGCTCCGAGCTTCACCATCACCAGAGCATTGCGAGGGAGGAGGATGCGAACGGGCCGAGGTGGCTCAGGAAGACGATGCGTCGGATCTGCCTGGTGCGCGAGAACGTCAACTACTTCCATGGCCGACTGGCGGAGGGGAGCCGGGACAGCACGACCGGCTCAAGCAGTGGTGGCGCAAGGGCGACGCAGACGACGGGAGCGGTGGAACGGAGCAGAGATGGTGCGGCCGACTCGAGCGCCGGAGCCCGGTGGGCACGACGGAGGCTAGCGGCCAACGGATGGAGAGAGGCGCGCTAGGCAGAGGTGGCCCGGGCTCCAGATCATTCGCGAGCGCCCGATTCGGCTTAACGGGCGCGAGACCCGCGAGGATCCCGATCAGATGGTTCATGTCGCTGGATAGCTTGATCCGACGGCTAGAGAGTTAGCGGGTGACGTGGCTTTATCGGGTGCCCGCTTCTGTTGTGGAAATCATATATAGAGATTGTGGGTCATTGGGTGAGACAAAAACTTGATAATCTAAAATGGCATCCCGCAATAATAATAATTTAGGAGGAAAAGTATCTAGACTGATAATACCACCGTAATTTATTAGCTGACTTAGAAAATATCATTGGACACCCATTTGCATGCATCGGAAAAATTTGTATCTTAGCCATGAAGATTTATTAGGTCGGTCCAGCTTTATTTCTCCCCGAGTAGGTAGAAGGAGTATCAAGCTTTTCTAAAAAAAAATGTGTAAGCCAGCTGCCATCGGCGTATTCATCGATGGTCAAAAGATTTGATGCGATGTGCAGATGTCTCCTGTGCTTTCACCTAGTTTCCCCCAACTTTACTAGGGAGTGTGATGTCAGCCTGTCACCAAAATTTAGATTGTTGAGGTTGTTTTAGGTGTATCGACGCCAAACCTTGTGGTAATGTGGTGTGCGTGTGCGTACTTGTTTGTTCGCCCTTGTTTATCTGCTTTCCAGAGTAAGCCATTTCAACCAATACTAGAAATAATGCTTGCTCCATTAGATGTCTTCATCCATGCACGGCTCAATTAACAAGTTCTTCTGCCCATAACACTAGCTGTGTACTGCTTGCTTGTGAGTGCGTGCGAACATCAATTTGTTGCATGCAAGCAACACCCAACTACCACTAACTACTTAGTCAGCTAGCGTAGTGGCAGCTCCACATCATCAGACATTTGGAGTAGGAGGCCACGATCCTGATCTGCAAATTTGGTTGCGCACGCGTGCATGCTCGCCAACATGTACGAGATCGCCGCTAGGCGCTAGTGCTCATCTCAAAAGGTTTTCCATTTCCCCGACCACCGATCGGCGCACTAATCATCCTTCAATCCCTATGCAGTTGTGCGTCTTCCATTTGGACGGCATCCTGATGCTATATTAGTGTGCTCCTGTCTCGGCTCCCTGCATGCAGATCGAGGCAGCAAGCAACAGCTAGCCAGGCCGGCCGAAATGGTCCCCGTCAGAGCAGAGGCGGTCGCCGCCGCTCTTCTCCTCCTCGTCGCCGCCGCCGGCGTTGCCGCGGGGTTCAGGACTGGGCCGCCGGTGTCGAAGGATACCCTCGAGAAGGTGGCCGCCTCGCTGGAAATGTACGTCGACGAGCTCCCTCAGATGCCCAAGGTCCTCGGCTACTCGCTCAAGTACGGCCGCCCCGAACCGACGCACCTCACCATCGGGATGTACGAGAAGAAATGGGTACGTGCGCTTCATTTCCTCGATCAAACATGCTTCGTCTCTCCGATCTCCGGCGTGATGCTCCACACTCGATCTTCGTGTGTATACGCATGATCGCAGAAATTCCACCGGGACCTGCCGGCGACCACCGTGTTCGCGTTCGGCACGTCGGCGGCGACCGCCACCTTCCCGGGCCCCACCATCGAGGCCCTGCAGGGGGTCCCGCTGCAGGTGACGTGGGAGAACCACCTCCCCGACCGCCACATCCTGCCGTGGGACCCCACGGTCCCCACCGCCATCCCCCGCGCCGGCGGCGTGCCCACCGTCGTCCACCTCCACGGCGGCGTCCACCCGCCGCGGTCCGACGGCCACGCCAACGCCTGGTTCACCGCGGGGTTCCGCGAGAGGGGCCCCACTTGGTCGACGCCCACGTACGCGTACCCAAACGCGCAGTCCCCCGGCGTGCTCTGGTACCACGACCACGCGCTCGGCCTCACCCGCGCCAACCTCCTCGCCGGCCTCCTCGGCGCCTACGTCATCCGCAACCCCGCCGCGGAGGCGCCGCTCGGGCTCCCCTGCGGCGACGCCTTCGACCGCGTGCTCGTGCTCGCCGACCGCAGCTTCCTCGCCGACGGCTCCATCTACATGAACTGCACCGGCGTCGACCCCCGCGCCCACCCGCAGTGGCAGCCCGAGTACTTCGGCGAGGCCGTCGCCGTCAACGGCAAGGCGTGGCCGCTCCTCGCCGTCGCGCGCCGCCGCTACCGCTTCCGCATCATCAACGCCAGCAACGCGCGCTACTTCAACCTCTCGCTGTCCAATGGCCTCCCGTTCCACGTCGTCGGCTCCGACGCCAGCTACCTGCCGCGGCCGGCCTCCGTGACGCACCTCCTCGTCGCCGTGGCCGAGGCCTTCGACGTCGTCGTCGACTTCTCCGAGTCCGCGACCCCGGAGGCGGAGCTCGTCAACACGGCGCCGTACCCGTACCCCGACGGCGACGCGCCGAGCCGCCTCACCGGCAAGGTGATGAAGTTCGCTGTCGAGCCCGCGGCGGTGCTGGACGACCGCTCCAGGGTGCCGGCGCGGCTGCCGGAGTACGTCGAGGTCGCCGAGGAAGAGGCGGCGGCGCAGAGGCGGTACATCGTGCTGTACGAGTACGAGGACGCGGCGACGGGGAGCCCGACGCACCTGTACATCAACGGGAAGCGGCTGGAGGACCCGGCGACGGAGACGCCGCGGGCCGGCACGACGGAGGTGTGGGAGGTGATCAACCTGACGCAGGACAACCACCCGCTGCACCTCCACCTGGCGACGCTCCAGGCCGTGCGCGCGCGGGGGCTCGTCGGGCTGGAGGAGTTCAGGCGGTGCATGGAGAGGCTCAACGATGCGACCAGGTGCGACGTGGGGCGGCACGCCGTGGGGGAGGAGGCGGCGGTGCCGGAGCACGAGCGGACGTGGAAGAACGTGGTGAAGATCGCGCCGGGGTTCATGACGACGGTGGTGGTCAAGTTCCTGATGGTCGAGACCGGCAGGACGTACCCGTTCGACGCCACGGCCGAGCCAGGATACGTCTACCACTGCCACGTGCGTGCCGTAGTTTGATTATTTGTTAGCTGTTGATTGTGAGGTGCTTGATTGTTTGGTTTTTGTCTGCAGATTTTGGACCATGAGGACAACGCCATGATTCGGCCGCTGAAACTGATCAAATGATATGTTTCCTCCACTACTACTTGGGCAAAGAACTTTTACAGGCGATCGATAGCTCATTAAGCTAGAAAAAAAATTGTGGTAAGCCAAACAAGGCTTAAACCATCAAGTGTAAATTGGTTCCGTCACCAATGAAAGAACAGATTACAAGCCAATAGTTCCCTCTACAGATATGTATGTACAATATATATATATATATATATATATATATATATATAACATATATTTTATAGAAATACCAACAAACATTGTTGTTTATGCATCTATTGTCGTATATATTGCCTAAATAAAAATAAAGGGTGGTTACATGACCAATCACATTTGGATTTTTTTTAGATTACACGGTACAACTCAGACACTCACAATGCACGCACACATCTCTAGGAACACACATACGCAAATCTTACCTCTATGAGCATCTTCGAAGTCTGAGCCAGGAACATCACCACATGCACTTCGCTGTCGACAGAAACGTCACCTGCCACTGAAAGCACAACGCCGTAAAATCCTATAACATTCACATGAACCCATTTGCCGCTCTGTTCGGCTGGCTGTAGCTGGTGGCTGGTGCTGATTTGTTGTGAGAGAAAAGTATTATTGGTTAGCTGGTGCTGATTTGATGTGAGAGAAAAGCACTGTTACTGGTTGCCAGTAGAATAGAGTGACATGTGTTATGAATCTTATTTTAGCATACGAACAAACCCTAATGCTGTACACAAAAAAATGCTGCTACGATTTTCTAGCGCATCGCTTATAAATACAAGAGTTTCCCTCATGTGCTTACTTATATTCAAAGATATTTTGTTTCAAAATCATTCATATGATTTTAGTTACCTTCTAAATCATAATTTGTATTATTCAAAAAAAATCATAATTTGTACCCTGGGTGATTCAAGCGCATAGCTTTTAAATTAAATATGGCATGTATCAACTACTAACCAAATAGTTTGTGGGATGGCTGAGATCAAAAGTAGCTTTTTGAGTTTTTGTATATAAAAAAATCGCCGCGCCTTTACGGCAGAGATTATGACAATCAGCTAGCCTTTTCAGTTGGAAATTTGCTCTCCTCGAGAAACCGACTGGTTGGTAAACCGAATATTTCGTGTGTGCTTGTTCACATGCTTTTAATTTGCCTATGCAATTGACCCAAAAAGGGAAAGACGGTGTGCAAAATGCCTAGCTATGGAAAGAATAAGGTGTGCGTGCTTGCCGAAAATACTAAATCATGCATAGTATGTGTTTTTTAGTTGAGTTCATGGGTTTGTACAATATGTAACGGTTGAACGTGCTACAGTACGAGAAAGAGAAGAATCATATATCTCGCATGGCACGAAAGTAAAGGAAGTGTGGTAAAAAATATATCTAGCATGGCACGAAAGTAAAGGAGGTGTGGTAAAAAAAATCTAAGAGAAAACTTACAGTAGTACAATACTAGAGATGAAGCCGAGATATTTTCAGTGAAAAGGTCCCTGCTTTGTCTACTTTGCTCAAGAACTTGGTTTGGTTTCCATGACCCACTGATTTTCCAATACCAGATTACTAGCATCTGCCCTTGAAGCCTGTTTTCAGGGCGGCATTACACGGTGGCAGCTACGTTTACATGGCAATCCAATTAACCCTTTTGCGCCACACCATGCATGCATGGCTGTCCACGACTAAGTCCAAATCTACGCAATCATCTTGATTTGGACATAGAAAAAAAATCAAAAATGATTAACTAAATCAGCGATAAAAAAAATGAAAGGAAACTGGTATAAATTTGGCAGGAAGAGGTCCATCTATCTTCCAATGTGAACACAGAGTGAGGGACCGAAGCCGACGACCAGAGGGGGGGTGAATGTGAGCCAATCAAAATTTCTTCCGAAATTCAAATCGTCGGCCTGTATCCCGAAAATCGCCCAAACCCTCAAGCGTTCTTACCAAAGTTTGGAGTAGCTATGGAAAAGCTAAACCAACACAAAAGGCCTCGAACGAGCGAGCGAAACCACGAAGCAAATCAGAAGCGAGTTGGAAAAATAGCAGATCTCTGTCTGCCTGGACCGGTCTGACCGGTGCAACAGACCGGTCTGACCGGTCTGACCGGTGCAACAGACCGGTCTGACCGGTCGGGGCCTGAACACGGCTAGACCGGTCTGACCGGTCTCGCTGTCCGGTCGGCACCCAGAAAAACTCGTGAATAAGTCTTCAAACCACGAATCTCGAGCAAATCACGTCCAAATTTGATGAAACTTGGAGGAAAGCTTCGTACCTACCCCGTGAACATATCCACAAGGGATCTCACCCTAAAGATCTTCATAGCAAGAGAATTTCGGGATGAGATCAAAAGGGGTGGGGTTTTCTCAAGACCTCAAGAAATCCAAATTCGAAAGAGCTCGTGATTCCAGAGGGTTTGGGATAGAACTAGAAGCACGGGAATCACAACAAAGAGCTCGTAGAATCCTCGCAATCTTGTGCACCAAAAACGAAATCAAAATCCATCACACAAGGGCACAAAAACGAGGGGATTGGATTGATTCAAAAAAACCCAGAGGGCACGAGGAGGATAGGGCCTCCTTTCCCAATCAAATCCAACACAAAGTCTCACAAATCTATGGACTAATTCTACTCTAAAGGGAAGAACGGGGGGGAGAGACACAGGGGTGGCGGCCTGGGAGAAAGAGCAATTCACGGACGAGTTACAAAAGCCACACGACCTAATACAAGTGAAGGGGTATTTATACCCGCGGAGACCGGTCAGACCGGTTGGTCTGCAGTATCCCCCTGTACACGATCCCATCTGACGACTGAGGTTCTTTCTTCGAAACGAAATCTTCTCCATGATGCCGCCATCTTGATGAAGATCTGGTCCGCGGTTTTGGAGGGTCCGCGAAACCCGGGTAGGTGGCCGGTTTTGAGAAAACCGCCAAAACCTCATGCGCGGGAAGATTCCCGCCTCCACGCCGTGGCCCTAGACGCCGTTCCCACCTCGGCCTTCTGACGGCCCTAGACACCGCCCGACGCCCGTCACCTCCTCGCCCGCAGAGAGGCCCTAGACGCCGTCGCCTCCGCCAGTCCCGAGACCGACGCCCGTGCCTCCACGACTTGGCGTCTTCAACCGCCGTATGCCTCCTTGGTTTTGTGGCGAAAACCAAGAAACCCGCCTTCAGTCGCCGCTTGCGCCCTCGATCCAGGAATGGACGCCACAGCTGCCGCCCGGCCCGAGCTCCTCCACGGCAACTCTCCGTCGACACTCGACGCCCGTGTACCTGCAATCCAAAGACCAAGCGCACGATCACACCGCACGGTTGACAATTCACTCATCACAGGCAGGATAGAGTACTCTCGTTCCTCAATCTCCCCCTAGATGAGTGCATTGTCAACACACCACCTGAAAGCAAAGAAGTGATAAAAATAGAAGCAAGAAAGTGAAGAACTCAAGCAAGTGTCACAAAGCTCAGAAAAGCAGAAACATTCACTTACTCAAGCAAAGATCGATCCCCTAAGACAAGAGTAACGGCTCGACGCAATCGATCAAAAACCAAAACATGACTCCTCAAATACAGAGGTAACGCTCGACGCAGTCATGCAAGAAGCAGAGGGAAAACGAGGAAACCAGGAGGCAAAAGCAGAAACTCCCCAAGCAAAGTGTTTCCCTCTCTCTCACAAGTGCAATTCTCCCAAATAGATGCACTCACAAAGCCCTGTGCACAACAAGTTTTTCAAAAATCAAACAAGTCTCCCCCTTGTTCGATCACTTCTCCCAAAAATCTCCCCCTTGTTGTCACATGCACACATTAAGCCTAAAAAGACATAAAGCTCCCCCTGAAGCTGAGACTCCCCCTGAACAGATGCTATGCAATGAATGCAATGCAGGAGGTGTAAGTGAAAGCATTCAGGGATACAAAGATATGAGCGACATCTAGTCACAAGCACGTGTGCATCCATAAACAAGACATGCATCTAGCTCAACAGTGTATATCAAATCAGTATAGAGCTAGGCAAGTTCAGTTCAGGAGAAATAAAAGCATCACCCATGATCTAGCACTAACAAGTAGGGAATGGAAAGCAGTGCTACTCATACTCATACAGGTGAGCCAAACCAGCCAAAGCATGTTGTACACATTTATTTTTCAACCAAATTTTTATCAAGCAATTCTGAATGCCAGGGGCTGAAAGCTTGTCATGCTTCACTTAGCAACGAGATCAAGCCTATGTCAAAGACAATCAGAAGCTTAAGGCACTCGTTTCAGTCATGCACAGCCTTGCCCGGGTTCTCACAAGTGCAAAGTGAGCCGTCCCGAAAGCTCGATCAGTGCGACAAGCAATTCCACCTGTATCTTTTCAATCCATTTCAAGAACAGTTCAGGCAATTTTATCAACTTTAAATCATTTCAAGTATGAATTGCTGAACGAAAAGCTACACTAGCATGAATAAGATAGCAAAGCATATCAACACGCCCTAACATGCTAGTAGCCAAGACAGGGTGATCATGTTTTCAGATTTTCAAATCAAAATAGCTTAACTCAGATGATGTCATATACACAATGGAGCAAGCTATACATGATCAAGTTTATCAACTCACACTAGCAGGCACTAGAAGATCATAGCAATGTATACAAGAATGCTAGTGCAAGTGAGACAATGCAAAATGGAAACATGTACAATGCATATGCACAATGCAACTACCAAACCTAGAAAACAAAGAGAAGCAAATAAAACCTACAAAGCTAACCAAAGAAAAGTCAGCGATCAAAAGGGGTAACAAACCCCAAGCTCCCCTCGCAAGCGAGCAAAGGTGTCCTGCTCAAGCGGTTTGGTGAGAATATCTGCGGTTTGCCTCTCTGAAGGGACATGGACCAAGTCTATGTGGCATCTATCATGGTTATCTCGCAGGAAATGGAACCTGATATCTATGTGTTTAGTTCTGGAGTGTAGGACAGGGTTCTTTGCAATGCTAATGGCTGACATGTTGTCTACAAAGATGGGAACCCTACCAAAACTCAATCCATAATCCTGCAAGGTTTGTTTCATCCAAAGGATCTGGGAGCAGCAGCTAGCAGCGGCAACGTACTCAGCTTCTGTGGAAGAAAGCGCTACGCTAGCCTGCTTGCGAGAGGACCAAGACACCAAAGATGTACCGAGAAATTGACAAGTGCCGGATGTCGACTTGAGATCCAACCGACACCCACCGAAATCGGCATCAGAAAAGCTCACCAAAACCAGAGAAGAATCCGCAGAGTACCAAAGACCAAATTCAGGGGTGAATTTCAGATACCTGAAGATGCATTTCACAACCTGCCTATGGGAGGTGCGCGGCGAAGCCTGATACCGTGCGCAGAGGCAGAGGCCGAACTGGATGTACGGTCACGTCGCCGTCAGGTACAGGAGAGAGCCGATCATGCTCATGTACTACTTCTGGTCCACCGCCTCGCCGTCCAAGTCCTCATCAAGCGCCGTAGATGTGCTGATCGGAGTCGGCTGAGGAGATAAGTCACTCATGTCGAACTTCCGCAGCAAGTCTCTAGTGTACTTGGCTTGATGGACAAAGGTACCCTGAGGAGTTTGCTTGATCTGCAGCCCAAGGAAGAACTGCAACTCACCCATCATGCTCATCTCGAACTCCCTGGACATCTGCTCAGAAAACTTGGAGACAAGAGCGTGAGAAGAGCCACCAAAGATAATATCATTCACGTATATCTGAACTAATAGAAAGTCATTGCCAGACCGCATGAGGAACAAAGTTTTATCCACACATCCCATTTTAAAGCCCTGAGCCAGCAAAAAGGTTTTCAATCTATCATACCAAGCTCTAGGTGGCTGTTTTAAACCGTAAAGAGCTTTTTGAAGTTTATAAACACGGTTTGGAAACTTGGGATTTTCGAAACCAGGGGGTTGTTTCACATAAACCTCTTCTTCGATAAAACCATTCAAGAAGGCAGATTTCACATCCATTTGGAAAACTTTAAAACCCTTGGAAGCAGCAAATGTAAGAAAGATTCAAATAGCTTCTAAACGAGCAACATGGGCAAAAGTCTCCTCAAAATCAATACCATCTTTTTGGCAAAACCCCTGGGCAACAAGACGAGCCTTGTTTCGAACAACCAAACCCTCCTCACCCTGCTTGTTTTTGAAAACCCACTTCGTTCCGATGGGATTACAAGCAGGTGGAGGCTCGACTAAAACCCAAACTTGGTTTCTTTCAAAATTTTCGAGTTCCTCATGCATGGCATTGACCCAATTAGAATCAGAAAGGGCGTGTCCAATATCTTTGGGCTCAAAAGAGGCAACAAATGCTGAATGCGCAAAGCCAGCGATACTTGTTACCTTGGACCTGGTGACTCGCTCGTTGAGATCACCTAGCATCTGTTGAGGTGGATGGCGACGCTGAATGTGTCGCAGTGCTTCCCGTGTCGAAGTCGCCTCCTCCTCAACCAAAGCTGGTGCCTCCTCAGATGCAGCTGGTGAAGCCTAAGTCACCTCCTCGATCAGCCCCCGTGAAGTAGACGTAGTCGGATCGGGGCCGTCATCATCGTCCGAGCTCGTGGCGGAGGCAACTGGGTCCACAGCACGCGTGGTAGCCTCAGCCTCGCCCTCCGCAGCTTCTTCCTCCTCATCTTCAAAGATGGAGCTGCCGAGCTCATCATCTCCTGCAACTTCAAAGACAGAAGAATTGCATGGTGCAGTCTCATCGAAAGTGACTTCACAAGTCTCTCTGACGATGTTAGTATCAATAATCAGCACACGGTAAGCTCTGGAGTGAGAAGCATAACCGAGAAAAATACCGTCAGACGAGCGAGACTCAGATTTATCAAGATTTCCATCTTTCAGCACAAAGCACCGGCAACCTAAAACTCTGAGATGATCAACACGGGGCTGGCGTCCAAACCGCAACTCATAAGAAGTCCTGTGCATGAAAGCACGCAAGAAAATGCGGTTGGACACGTAACAAGCGGTGTTAACCGCTTCAGCCCAGTATTTGCGAGGAGTCCTATGCTCATCGAGCATCGTCCTCGCCATCTCAACCAGCGTCCGATTCTTCCGCTCTACAACTCCATTCTGCTGTGGAGTGTAGGGAGAAGAATACTGGTGTTTAATCCCTTGATCATTGCAAAAGGTGTCAAAACGAGCGTTTTTGAATTCGGTGCCATTATCATTGCGAATCGCTCGCATAGCCTGGGGTAACTCATTTTTCAACCTCAAGATCAAGTCTCGAACAAACTCGAAAGCCTCATCCTTGGTTCTCATGAAAAAGACCCAAGAATAGCGAGAAAAATCGTCCACGATCACAAGAACATACCACTTCCCACCAACAGACATCACCCTAGAAGGACCAACTGTGTCCATGTGTAGCAACTCTCCAGGGTGAGCGGTCATCACCTGATTAACAGGTGGATGTGAAGTAGCAATCATCTTCCCGTGGCGACACGGATGGCAAACAAGGTCATTTTCAAACTTCAATTTGGGCAATTCTCGGATTAGGCCAAGTGAGCTAAGTCTCGACAACAAATCGAAGCTCAAATGTCCAAGTCTCCTATGCCACTTTCACAAATCAGAAGAAGGACCAGCCAACAAACAATGAGAAGGGCCAAGAGGAGTTCCAGAGAAGTCAACCAAGAAAACCTGATCGCAAGGTGTAATCCAGCAAACCAAATCTCCTCTGGAATCCAAAACACGCGAACAACCCTCCTTGAAGCGAATCTCAAACCCCTCATCAAGAAGTTGCGAAACAGAAAGCAAATTGAACCCAAGGTTCGAAACCAAAGCAACCTCTCTCAGGGTAAAGCGATCAGAAACTCAAATAGCGCCAAGTCCACGTACCTTTCCTATTCCATTATCCCCGAACACAATGTACTCCTTTGAGCGCATCGGGGTGAGGCTGGAGAACCATTTGTCATTCCCGGTCATGTGGCGCGAACAACCGGAGTCCATGATCTACCTGTTCTCCAAGCCTCCGACCTGCACATCAGTAGTGAGACAAAGGGTGAGCAAATATCTCAACACTGGGTTAGCAAAGTGAGAAGCAAACCATTGTCGAGCCATTTGCTCTACAGAAGGGTTAGCAAAACCAGGCAAAGCGTATCCCCCGTCCCGTCTACCGCGTGACTGACGAACACCACCGTGAGGAAAGCGTGGAGCATCGAAAACTCCTTCAAAGCCTCGGTCCCGTGGTCCATAGCCGTACTGAAAACGACCAGGAGCACGACCGGCAAAGCGACCACCCGCTGGAGCACGGTAACCACCACCGTCTCCCTGACCTCCACCTACATGGCGCGCCCTAGCATCTTGCCTACCACCACGTCAAGAAGCACCATGCACCCGAGCAGAGTACATGTCCGTGTTCCGTCTCTCCTGCTCTCGCCTCACAGCCCGCTTCCTCTTGAAGCAAAACTCCTCCAGGTGACCTTCCCTATCACAGAACTCGCAGTGGTACCTCACCTCACGCTTGGGAGGTGGAGGCCTAGCCTGCGGACGGGGAGAAGCAGACCCCTTCTTCTGGGCAACCTGGACTGTGGCAACAGGGAGCGTGTCAAGGGGATTCCTCAGCTCATTGGGCTTTGGAACCTAAACCTGCTTCTGTGGAGGTGCTTATTGTGAGTCTTTCAGCACACCATCCACGGGGTCAACAAGTGAAGTCTGCGTGCTCGTGCTAGTAGTGTTTCCAGCATCCTTGCCAATCTTACCATACAACCTGTCAAAATCTGACTTCGTGTATGTGTAACCGACCCCCAAACCCATCACCACGCTTGAACTGGTTAATCATCATGTCCAACTGTGGCTCACTGCTAGAAACCCAACTCAGAATCGCCCTAAGATAGGTATTCTCATTCTCCAAGTTGGCTTAAATATAGGACACTCATCACATTCAAGCACATCGCTAACAATAGGAGTGTCCTTAACCAGTTCTAGTTCATGCTTGGCCTTAGCGAGCTCATGAGACACGTCAGTAAGCGAAGTCTTAGCATCATCTAAGTTCGCGACGTTCTCATCATACTTGGCACGGAGAGCAACAAGATCATTCATGTGAGATATGCAGCCAGCGCACTCATCCTCACTAGATTTCTCCCTGGCACAAGCCAGCTCAGCCCTAAGCTTTCTACGCTCTCTAGCTGCTTCCTTAAGCAACCTTTTCTAGTTGTCGAGAGCGGCGTACAACTCCTTAACCTCTGTATCTAGCAGGTCAATCGTGGAGTTTACCTCTGAATCACTCTCAGATCCAGGAGAAGAGTCGGTGTGCGTCGGTGTAGCATGTCCTCCGGAAGACGCACGAGCACCATCGGCTTCACCCGCCATGGTGCAGAAGCTCTTGCGCCGACCGGCCGCCAAGCAAAGGCCGATGAAGCCGGTGGCTTCCTTGTCCCGCTTCTTCTTCTTCTTGTCGTCGTCGTCGGAGGTCGGTGAAGAAGAGCGGTCGGCGTCAGAGCTCTTGTCGAGGTCGCTGAGTTGCGCCAGAAAGGCCTTCTCCCGCTTCTTGGCCTTTTACTGGAAGCGCTTCTTGAGCGACTCCTTGTCGAAGCGTCCTCCCCGGTCACGACTGCGGTGCTTGTGACGCCGACGCTCGTTGCTGGAGCATCCCTCGTCGTGGTCGCGGTGGCGGTAGTAGTCGAAGTGGTTGTTCTGGCCATCGCCGGACTTCTTGGGGCAATCGGCGATGAAGTGGTTCAAATCTTGTGGGCTTCCTGAAAACCCTGGACGCGTGAGAACTCCGCACGAGAAACGCCAGCAAATAAGGTATTGACAGCCTTGGTGTTAGCCTCGTGCTCAGTCACTTGGAGAGGAGTGACCCGAGCGGCAAGCACCACGTAAGCCTGGTTCTTGGTAATATCCCAGACCTCGGCTCACATGCTCTGCAAGAAGGCTCTCATGCGAACCTTCCAGTAGGCATAGTCCTCGCCGGAAAACACCGGAATCTTCCCAACACTCGCCATGTTTGCCAAGTGGTTTTCGAACCGGTTAAGGTACTGAAAACCTCAACCAGGCTCTGATACCAATTGAGGGACTGAAGCCGGCGACCAGAGGGGGGGTGAATGGGAGCCGATCAAAATTTCTTCCGAAATTCAAATCGTCGGCCTATATCCCGAAAATCGCCCAAGCCCTCAAGCGTTCTGACCAAAGTTTGGAGTAGCTATGGAAAAGCTAAACCAACACAAAAGGCCTCGAACGTGCGAGCGAAACCACGAAGCAAATCGAAAGCGAGTTGGAAAAACAGCAGATCTCTGTCTGCCTGGACCGGTCTGACCGGTGCAACAGACCGGTCTGACCGGTCGGGGCCTGAACACGGCTAGACCTGTCTGACCGGTCTCGCTGTCCGGTCTGACCGGTCGGCACCCAGAAAAACTCGTGAATAAGTCTTCAAACCACAAATCTCGAGCAAATCACGTCCAAATTTGATGAAACTTGGAGGAAAGCTTCGTACCTACCCCGTGAACATATCCACAAGGGATCTCACCCTAAAGATCTTCATAGCAAGAGAATTTCGGGATGAGATCAAAAGGGGTGGGGTTTTCTCAAGACCTCAAGAAATCCAAATTCGAAAGAGCTCGTGATTCCAGAGGGTTTGGGATAGAACTAGAAGCACGGGAATCACAACAAAGAGCTCGTAGAATCCTCGCAATCTTGTGCACCAAAAACGAAATCAAAATCCATCACACAAGGGCACAAAAACGAGGGGATTGGATTGATTCAAAAAAACCCAGAGGGCGCGAGGAGGATAGGGCCTCCTTTCCCAATCAAATCCAACACAAAGTCTCACAAATCCATAGACTAATTCTACTCTAAAGGAAAGAACGGGGGGGGTGAGAGACACATGGGTGGCGGCCTGGGAGAAAGAGCAATTCACGGACGAGTTACAAAAGCCACACGACCTAATACAAGTGAAGGGGTATTTATACCCGCGGAGACCGGTCAGACCGGTTCCATGGACCGGTCAGACCGGTCGGTTAGACCGGTCAGACCGGTCGGTTAGACCGATCAGACCGGTGCCAGGGACCGGTCAGACCGGTTGGTCTGCAGTATCCCCCTGTACACGATCCCATCTGATGGCTGAGGTTCTTTCTTCGAAACGAAGTCTTCTCCATGATGCCGCCATCTTGATGAAGATCTGGTCCGCGGTTTTGGAGGGTCCGCGAAACCCGGGTAGGTGGCCGGTTTTGAGAAAACCGCCAAAACCTCACGCGCGGGAAGATTCCCGCCTCCACACCGTGGTCCTAGACGCCGTTCCCGCCTCGGCCTTCTGACGGCCCTAGACGCCGCCCGACGCCCGTCACCTCCTCGCCCGCAGCGAGGCCCTAGACGCCGTCGACGCCCGTCGCCTCCGCCAGTCCCGAGACCGACGCCCGTGCCTCCACGACTTGGCGTATTCAACCGCCGTCTGCCTCCTTGGTTTTGGGGCGCAAACCAAGAAACCCGCCTTCAGTCGCCGCTTGCGCCCTCGATCCAGAAATGGACGCCACAGCTGCCGCCCGGCCCGAGCTCCTCCACGGCAACTCTCCGTCGACACTCGACGCCCGTGTACCTGCAATCTAAAGACCAAGCGCACGATCACACCGTACGGTTGACAATTCACTCATCACAGGCAGGAAAGAGTACTCTCGTTACTCACAGAGAAATATTGGCTGACAGCTACCACTGCACTATTCCATTTTTTATGTTTGAAAACGCGTAAACAAGCATAAAAAGATGAAAATTTTATGCTTGAATACTCGAAAAAAAATTATGCTTGAAACGAGCTGATAATTGATCCGAGAGGAGAGCAGAAGGCCACATCTTCCCCCCAGCAAAAGTGAAATTCCACGACCACTACAAACCAATGACACTCCCAAGTCTAAAGCGATAGCGATTCCTGCACCCCCCCGGCGGCCACTAGAGTTCTCTCGTCACTGGTCACCTCAGAACCAAGAACCAGGCGACAAACAGCGCAGGGCCGGGCGGTGCATCCGTGGGCACCAGCGGCGGCAGCAAAGTCGGAGCCCTCCACCCCCATTCCGATCCTCCAATCCCCGGCGGCCAACCTCTCTTCTTCCTCCACACCGTCGGTGATCAGGTTGCTCGGAGTTTCAGTCAGCCATGGGGGAAGATCGGAGGTCCGCTTGCTTGCTCGCGGTGGCGGTGGCGTTGCAGGCGGCGGCGGTGCTCGGTGGGGGCGAACGGCAGAGGGGTGGCGGGGCCGCCATTCTGGACCCGCGGGGGCTGGAGAAGTTCGTGGACGAGCTGCCGGACATGCCGCGGCTGCGCGGGTACGGCGTCGCGGAGGGCGGCGCGCTCGTCGCCGGCAACCTCACCATCGGCATGTACGACACCAGCTGGGTAAGCACTGCTAGAAATCTGAGTACGTGAAACTCGGTCGATATACTCTCCATTACACTAATTTTTGGGTGATTTCTTAGAGAATATATATGCATATAATTGTATCTTGCAAAGTTTGTTCCACATGTTCTTATGGCCTTTTTGTGAAACAAGAAGATCGTTCAACTTAGAGGAATCCAAGTGCTAATGTTGTCCAACTTAGAAGATGTTTGAATCCAAGTGCTAATGTTTAAAGTGCTAAACTTTAGTATTAGCTTGTCCAACTGCGCATGGACTTCTGTTCAGTGTGCTTGTTGACTCTGTTATCAAGGACTGGGCAAATGCTGACTCATGATGGTACGGAAAATTAATTAGAACTAAAAAGAATTTTGCTCGAATAGCTACAATAGAAACTGGATAGTTGAAACTTGAAAGCTGGTCTAAAAGCATGGGGATCTCCATATCATGAAAGGGCTATAGCTTATTGCTTCTGGAAGATAATTGTCCAATTATGCCCTTTATTGCCACTCTACACTCTCGTAGCAAACTTGAATGGCAGTGGTGGGTTATTTTAATTCCGTGGGTATTTTGGTCGTCCATTAGCTAGGAATAATTAGGTGATGACTGTTGACAGTTAGGCCTTCTCCAACAATCGGCGACATCGCCAGTATCAAGATATGTGGCAGAGAGAGAAATGCTAAAAGTACTAGACTGACTCTTATCTCGCCGCTAGCTGATGACTTCTCTCCCGAGACAATGTGAGAGGGGGCGCGGAGATCGATGAGTGCTGGAACCAATTTTGTATCTTTTCAATCAATGTTTGCTCCACCTCAGCCGGCGATTTCGCCAAGGCCGATGAAGGAGGCCTTAACGCGATAGTTAGCTAGACCTGATCTGTAAGTGGTGTGCTTAGGGCAGTCTCAGTGGGAGCTTATTAACTAGATAGTTCTGGTGTTTCTCAAGTCTGAATCAATCGTCTTTAAAAGCGACATTCCCCTTCAGAAAATAAAAGGGACATGGAAGTCTGAATTTGTAATCGAAAAGATTGCACATACTCATACGCAAAGGTGCAGCATGTTGACAAAGTAGAAGTGTTCTTTTCTCGGCCCTTTACAAGAAAATCGTTCTTAAGCTCATCGGCTAGTTAACAAATCAAAGCGAAGACTGTTAGGTGATCTCTAGGAACTTTTTATAGGAAAAAAGAGAGCATATTTGGATCAGAAGTAGTAAGATGACACTGCGCTGTCATGCACTACGGTCGTCGTTAGCTCCTTAGAAGGGCCCCGGCTTCCCTCTTTGGAGGTTCTGGAAGAACCTGTTAACTGAACTAATGAGATAAATCCATGCTTGTAAGAAATAGCACGGTCGTGTCGGTTAGTCCAGTTTAGTAGCTTCCTCTGCACACATAATTCATCAGAAATTCAGAACAATTGTTCACATCATTTCTCAATTCTCAAGCGTAGAACTGTAAGAAGCACCAAGTCTCTGACGAACGGTGAAGTGAAGACACCAGTCTGCATCGTGGATCACATTCACGGGCCACGACTACCACTCACGCTCGATCATGGGCCGCGGCCCCCACCTTATCATCAATGGCAGACAATTATTCAGACTTTCGGAGCCCATTCAACTTCCAGTCTTCCAGCCAGTGCTTTTGGAGATTTCGTAATCATGTGGGTTTGCCCTCGGTGTCAGCATCGCAATGCTAGAAAATTTCAAAGCCATTTTCCATTTTTGAGATCAATTTGAAAGCCATTTATTTTTTGCAAGCAATTTTCTACTCTAAAGTAAGAATCTACTGTCTGAATTTTTTATTTTCTTAAAAGAGAAGTTATTGATTTTTCTCCATGCCACTTGTGTCTTGTGTCAGAAATTCCACCGCGACCTTCCGGCGACGCGGGTCTTCGCCTACGGCGCCAGCAGGGAGACGGCCACGGTGCCGGGCCCCACCATCGAGGCCATGCGGGGCGTCCCCACGCACGTGACGTGGGTCAACCACCTCCCGGCGCGCCACTTCCTCCCGTGGGACGCCACGCTCACCACCGCCGTGGCGCCGGGCGCCCGCGGCGTCCCCACCGTCGTCCACCTCCACGGCGGCGTGCAGCACTCCTCCTCCGACGGCCACTCGCTGGCCTGGTTCACCGCCGGCCTCGCCGCCACGGGCCCGCGCTTCTCGCCGCCACCTTACGCGTACCCGAACCGGCAGCCGCCCGGGAACCTCTGGTACCACGACCACGCCATGGGCCTCACGCGCGTCAACATCCTCGCCGGCCTCATGGGCGCGTACCGCGTGGCGAGCCCCGGCGAGGAGGGCCCCCTGAACCTGCCGTCGGGGGCGGCTCTCGACCGGAACCTCGTGCTGTTCGACCGCAACTTCCGCGCCGACGGCGCCCTCTTCATGAACCGCACCGGCAACAACCCCGACGTGCACCCGCAGTGGCAGCCGGAGTACTTCGGTGCCGTCGTCGTCGTCAACGGCAAGGCGTGGCCGTACCTCCGCGTGCGGCGGCGGCGCTACCGCTTCCGCATCCTCAACGCCAGCAACGCGCGCTTCTTCCGGCTCCGCCTGTCCGCCGGCCTCCGCTTCGTGCACGTCGGGTCCGACTCGGTGTACCTCCCCCGGCCGGTGGCGACCGACGCGTTCCTCGTCGCGCCGTCCGAGATCGCCGACGTCGTGGTCGACTTCGCGGAGGCGGCCGCCGGCGCGGCGGTGCTGAGCGACGACGCCCCGGCCCCGTACCCCGGCGACCCCGGCGACAAGGCGGAGACCGTGGCGGTGATGAAGTTCCTGATCGAGGACGCCGCCGCGGAGGAGCCGCCGGACACCTCGGCCGTGCCGGCGGCGCTGATGCCGCACTATCCGAGGCCCGACGCGCGGGAGGCGGCCACGACGCGGCGCATCACCATGTACGAGTACGCCAAGAACGGCACGGACGAGCCGACGCACCTGTACCTGAACGCGCGGTCGTACATGGACCCGGTGACGGAGACGCCGCGGGAGGGCACGTCGGAGCTCTGGGAGGTGATCAACCTCACCGACGACAACCACCCACTGCACGTGCACCTGGCGCTCTTCGCCGTGCTGGAGCAGCGGTCGCTCCGGCGCGTCGTCGAGTTCAGGGACTGCATGGTGCGCCGGAACGACGCGCGCGCGTGCGGGATCGACCGGCACCTCGCCGGCGGGCGGAGGCACGCCGTGCCGCGGCAGGAGCGCGGGTGGAAGAACGTCTTCAAGGTGCGCCCCGGCGCGGTGACCAGGATGCTCGTGCGGTTCAAGCCGCTGTCGTCCGCCGACGCGTCGCCGGAGGAGAGCCGCTTCCCCTTCGACGTCACCACCGGACCCGGCTACGTGTACCACTGCCATGTAAGTCTTGCTGTCGATCTGCCGAGCTAATCTGATCGGTTTCTGTAATCCGTACACCACTCTATCAGTCTGTCCTGAACAAGATTTCTGCCATTTTGCGTTCTATCCTTTGAAAATGTTTTTTGCAGATTTTGGACCACGAGGACAACGAGATGATGAGGCCGATGAAGATCGTGCGTTGAACTTGACCGATTCCCAGCAAAATTTCATCGAGGATTCGTCCGGCAAAAAGGAGATTCTTTAATTACAAGACTGCATGAATTTAGCAAGAACAACTGCCATACGATTGAACCTCCGAGGCTGAGTGGAGGATCACCGCATCTCAATTATGCTTTGATCGACAGTTGATTGAGATGAACCGATCCGTCCAGTTTGTTGAAATGTTTGCACAATAGGAGTCGCAAGATATGTCCTTAATCAAATACAATAATATGAAAGTGTGACAGGGGAGACAGCATTTGCCGAAGCATAATTTTCAGGTCTACAAATGGTTGATTTTCTAGTATGTTGTCTGCATGATTGACCCGAATAGCCGCTTTTTGACACACATTTTTCCACCTAAGATCACTCTTGCTACACTTTCCTTGACAAGGAAAATGTTACATTCGAAAATATATAACTTTTAGGGCATTACTTTACAGAAAATATATTTAAATAAATTTTCCAAGAAAATTAATCAAATAACTACTTTGGACAAAATTTATTCCATATTTTTCCCCAATTCACAAGAATTGCTTCTTTCTGTGATCTTTGTTCAGGACGAGTTGCTTTAGAACTCTTGGTCATATAAAACTGGCAAACTCAGCCCGAACGTTATTATGCTTTCTATAAAGCAGGGCCGAAATGGTCTTCGGTCTAGAAATTTGCATGCAACGGAAATGAGGGCTCATGCCAACCATGACACGATTGATCCATCAATAACTTTTTACAGCAGGACATTGCACGAAACTTTCATGAAGGTGACACGGCTGGACAGTTGATAGAAAATCACGCTAGACTGTGGAAATTTGCATGCAACGGAAATGAGGCCTCACACGAATCCTAGCGCAATTCAGCGGGCGACATTCTCTTTTCAGCTGCTTGCACAATTTTATAGCATAGTTACCGAGACTAACAACTAGGTAACTGAATTTGGTTGAATTTTATCGAAATGAAACTTCTCTCTAATCATCTCATAAAACTACATCCTTCTCTCTTCTCTCCATATTAGCAAAATTGATGATATTACATATAATTTAATTAGGATATGGCTAAATTACGGTAGTCCGTAATTTAGTCCAGCCATACGGCCTACCCTTTTATAGAAAGAAAACCAATTTTATGGGCTATTTTTTCTTTCCAAGCAAAGAAACTAGCTCATGGTTGGATTGCGACACACTTGCATGCATGTGAAACGTGAGAGAAATAAACAAAACATGGGAGAAATAAATGGAGAATGACATCAGCGTGTGTATGCAATTTTAAAATTTAAAAAGGCCATAGTCTCACAATCGAGCATCGAAATCAAAATCTGATTATGCCATAGCGTTCGTGTCAACAAGAACCTCAAAACTAGACCCACATTAATATATTTTAGTGATGTTTTTTCTTGCTCAAAAAATACTTTTTATTATATTTTAGTTTTCTTATGACTTTTAAAACTATTGCTCAATTTTTAAAAATTGCTTCACTCATCTTATTTGAATTAAGTGGACATTAATGTTCATATTGCGAAGATAGATTGGATAGTGTGATCAAAGAAGAAGGCAGGACAACTGTGTGTTCCATAGGTGGATGTTTCATGCATATTCTACGATAGGTCACTTTGCTAAACCAATTGAACATTTTAATTTGTTTTGTATAGCATTTGTGTCTACTACAAAAGCAATTTATGTCTCCTCAAAGAATATTACCGAAATATATACAAGTGCGATCATTCCGGCCGAAAGAAACATAATCGTGCGATAAATTTTTAATTTTAATTTATGGTTCAACAACTACGACTTTTAAATGTTGACATTGCTCTTTTAAATGTACGAATGGGAAAGCAGCAAGACAGGCTCACGTGAGTGTTCATACAGCATATAAATTACTATATAAAGTTATAAATTGATGAGAGCTCATCTGTATTGTGCAATTCTGAATGTACGCTAGATGGGGCTGGCCGTTCCAACCAACAAAATTATAGCACTAAAATTCCAACTAACAAATTTAATATTATAAAATTTTAATTATGTTCAGCTGGTTGTGGCTGGTGCTTATTTACTTTGAGAAAAAAATACCACTGGATAACCGGTGGTGGTGGCTGGGGTTGAATTGCCGCGAGAGAAAAGCTGCGACGCAAAATAAAAGCAGACGACGGCTGGAGTTCACGCCAAACACCTCTCCACCTGTCCGCCTTCCGCGGCTCCACCCACACAACGCACGCATCGCATCCGACTGGAGCAGACGGGCAGACGCGTGGGGAGGCAGCGCAAAACCCTCCTCCTCGCACGCCCCACCTCCTCCGGCCGCCGCCGCCGCCGATCGCCGGATGTATCCCGCCCGTTCCTCCTCTCCTCCTCCCTCCCCTCACCTGCGTCCGTGTCGTGGCCTCTGTGGATCTTCATTTCCCTACGTGTTAATTAACTGTTAAGGGCGAAAAACCCCATACGTGCCCAACTCCAAGTCGTCCAGGCGGCCCCCGGAGGAGGGGGTCGCGGGGGAATGTGGGTTTTCTCGTCGTTCCGTGTGGCGATCGGGGTCACGGCGTGGGGGTTTCGGGCTTGTGAATTTTGGCATGCTTGAAGTTTCTCCAAATTTATTCTCTCTCTAGGGTTTTCCGGAATTTGTGAAATTAGTGTTAAAGGCTGAGTCCTTTTGGGTGTTTTCAGTTGGGATAGTGCGCCCATGATGTAGTGAGGCTGTGGTCCAAATCCTGTGCGAATCGGTTTGGATCCGGTCGAGTTTTGTGGGACTCGGCCTGCAGCCGTTGCTCTGTTTCCTGTTCTGTTCCTCAGTCGCTGGAGGCTCTCCCAGGCACTGGGGTTTCTCCGTGCCTTTGTTCTGTCGCAGCGGAAGCCTTCTCTTTTTGCGCCTGATTTATTGTGCGTGTACTAAATTGGCGAGCTCATCCAAAAAGTCCCAGCAGATCACCATTTGCAGCTCTAGCTTGAATTGATCTGTGTGCAGCTCGGTGAAGCCTTTGTTTTATTCTGCAGCCTGATATAGCACATTAACGCCAGTAACTTTCATGCTATAATGATGCATCTGTTGGGTTCCATTGTTTAACCATTTTATGCTAGTGTCGACAGTAACTAGATACCTTTAAATTTGTAATCTTTGTTTGCTTGTATGTTACTCCCTCTGTTCCAAATTGTAGGTTGTTTTGGCAAATCTAGATACATACATAGTTTAGCATAAACTATGTATGTATCTAGATTTGCCAAAACAACCTACAATTTAGAATGGAGGGAATAGCTTACATTTATAGTTTATCTTAACTCTAACCTAAGCTACTATTGGAGTACATGGCAGCAGCGTGATAGGATATATTTAGGTCATTGTTTTAATCACGCATGGTTGATCTGTACCAGCTGCTTGTGTGCTTGAGTATCTTTCAGATTTGAGTTTTAGGAGCAGACCAACAGCGCAGTGGAAGTAGAGCAGCACTTGTGGTTCAGAAGCTTTTGCATGCTTTGTCTAGTTAGCTCGTTTATTTTTCCACATGATTAAATAGTGCTCTTTTTATCCAGTTAATTTAGAGAGAGTTTCTTAACCCGTGCTTTATCATTTTTCTTCTGTGATGCTTTGAGAAATTCCTAACTTTCATACAATGTTCATTTAGTGTTGCACTATATTGACCAAGTTAATAAAAATTGCTGAAACTGTGTTCTCGTATTTGTCCTCTAGGTCATTGCACGTGTCCCTCCTCTCTGAAAATGGGCTCTAGTTCAGAAGACAGTTACGAAATTAGCGATTCTGAGATTGATGAGCGTGAAGCAGAGGTTTATGAACGTTTGAAATCAGGAGATATAAAAGTGAAGGATCATGGGACCTACAGTTGTCCATTCTGCAGGGAGAAAAGGAGAAAAGATTACAGCATGAATAACCTACTTCAACATGCCACAGGAGTAGGTTCAGCAGCTAATCGACAAGCCAAAGACAAGGCAACCCACCGTGCTCTTGCCAAATTTTTGAAGGATGAACCTGCCAGGTCATCTGAGCCACAGTCGCAACCGACAATGCTTATAGAGCCTCAAAATCTTGGAAACAGAGATGATCAGTTTGTCTGGCCCTGGATGGGTGTTCTAGTTAATGTCCCTACTGAGTGGAAGAATGGACGCCAAGTTGGCCAGAGTGGAAATCGGCTGAAGGAGCAACTTTCACGCTTCTGCCCACAAAAGGTTATTCCTTTGTGGAATTATAGAGGTCACACAGGCAATGCTATTGTTGAATTTGCCAAAGACTGGACTGGCTTAAAAAATGCACTTGCCTTTGAAAATCATTTCGAGGCAGAGGGTTATGGCAAAAGGGACTGGAAGCTGAAGAAGTACCGAGGGTCAGAAATGTTTGGATGGGTTGCAAGGGATGATGATCATAGATGTCAAGGGCCTATAGGAGATCATTTGCGAAAAAATGGCGATCTGAAAACTGTAGATGATCTTGAAAGTGAAGGGACCCGTAAAACTGATAAGCTTGTCGCTAATTTAGCAAGCCAGATTGAAGTAAAGAGCAGGCATGTGCAAGAACTTGAATCTAAGTGTAATGAGACAACCGCATCGCTTGACAGGATGATGGATCAAAGAGAGCAGCTCCTCCAGAATTACAATGAAGGTTTGTGTTGATCTTTTACTATTAATATATGTTTTGTCATGGTTTAGTTGTCAACATATATGCAATTCTATCCTCTAATCATAACTGGAACTTCCATTGACAATCTTTTAAACTTGTTTTCTTATCAGAAATTCGCAAGTTGCAGCAACTTGCCCGTAGGCATTCACTGAAAATCATTGATGAAAATCAAAAGCTCCGTTCCGAGTTGGAGTCCAAGATGCAGGAACTTGACTCAAGATCCAAGGAGCTTGATGAGCTAGCTTCGCAAAGCGATTACGACAGAAGGAACCTTCAGCAAGAGAAGGAAAAGGTGTGTGATGGTTTATTGGCTTATTGCTAGTCTGCATTTTTCTCCTATCAAGAAATTTTAAAGTTCTGCTTTCTCTTCCTTTTTTTGGCAGGGATAATGTTGATTATTTCTGCACTTTTGCATAATAGCATTCCTTTTGTTGTGCGCAGCATTCCGTTTTATTGTTTTACTTCTCCTACATTTGTTTTCAGATTACATTTGTATATAGTTTATCGATAGGGAAATCAGGGTAAAATGCAGGGAAGCTGTACATGTTTACTTTGTGTCTTCTTCGAGAAATAGAGGATGGGAAGGATCCCCCCCCCCCAATTTCATATAAGAAAGCTGATAAAACAATCCACGTCTGTAGTTACTCCTGAAAAACAACCAAAGTCACGGAGCAGGTTCACTGCCTTGGCAAGTTTCATCCAGCAGCATATGGAAAACATATACCTTTTTATTAGACTGACTCAATAAAATGATGTTCACCATCTTCAGTAAAACAGCAATAAGAAATCAGCATCCTTCAATTGTTGAATATATGCCTCATATCACTGTTCAATCTCAAAAATTTCCTTGTATTGAAACAATTCCCAGCTGTTAAACCAAAAACAAGCAGAATAAAAGATAACATTAGGCACCAGTTCTTTTCCTCAAACCAATGCCTAATATCAATAAAATCCATATGAACCATAAGAAAGCTATTAAACCATTCTCCTATCAACTCATCGATAAGCCTGCATGCAATATTGATACCGCTTCCATTATGTATCTTCCTGGGATAAACTGGTTGATTTGTTACCACTGCCTTATTGGCCACCCTTAGCAATCTACTGGTTAGTACTTTGGGGGAGTAATTTTATATTTGACTGTTCGAATAGCGAATGGGTCCAAATTTCCTTATGACTTTACCATCCTTAATCTTGGGCAGTAGAGTAATAACAAAATTCTACTTCATTGGAAGGCATTCAGTGATGTTAGTGATGAAATGCAGGGTGCTGTTAAGTTTTCTTTAGTGTGATATAGATGCAACTTATTCAAGATTTTGTAGTTGTGGTTGAATGTAGAACGAAATGAAAACTAAGCATCTTAAGATGGCAACAATGGAGCAGCAGAAGACCGATGAGAACGTGCTTAAGCTTGTGGAAGAGCACAAGGTTTGCTTCTTGGTCAAATATACAATATTTTTTTCTATTATTTCTTAAGAAACTAATATATATGAGTGTGTTACTGTGTGTAAAATGCAGAGGGAGAAACAGGTTGCTCTACAAAAAATCCTCAAGTTACAGCAACAACTGGATGCCAAGCAGAAGCTTGAGCTAGAAATACAACAGCTCAAGGGAAAATTGGAAGTTATGAAGCATATGCCTGGTGAGGAAGATTCCGAATCAAAGAAGAAGATAAAAGAACTCACTGAGGAGCTACAGGATAAGTACGATGAAATGGAGTATATGGAGTCAATGAACCAGACTCTGCTTATCAAGGAAAGAAAGAGCAACGATGAGTTGCAAAATGCTCGGAAGGAGCTGATAGCTGTAAGCTACCTCATTGATTAACCGAGTGTCCAATATTATGTTTTGTGTGCCTTTTCAAATCAATTGACACCTATTTATGCTTTGCTTTTGCTCACATTTCATGCCATTTCCCTTCTGGTTGGTGCATGCTACAGGGCTTTCAGGAGCTTGCTGCTGGCCGATCAAATATAGGTATCAAGAAAATGGGTGAAATTGATCTGAAAGCATTCGGAGCTGCTTGCAGGAAAGGGTCATCGAAAGAGGATGCAGAAGTCAAATGTGCTGTGCTTTGTTCAAAATGGCAAGAGGAAATTAGAAACCCAAACTGGCACCCCTTCCGGGTTAAAGTGGTTGATGGAAAAGAAATGGTACGGCCCTTGATCACTTTTGCTTTCCTTGCTTCCCTAAACGTCTGCTAGTAGTTGAATGCTACATTGTTGCATCTGATGGGCATTGTCTGGTGCAGGAAGTTCTTTCAGAGGAGGATGAGAACCTTTGGAAGCTGAAAGAAGAGCATGGCGAAGAAATATATGCACTGGTAACAAAGGCATTGGTTGAGATCAACGAGTACAATCCCAGTGGCCGCTACCCCGTACCAGAGCTGTGGAACTACAAGGAGGGCAGGAAAGCAACCCTGAAGGAAGCCGTCCAGCATGTCATGAAGCAGTGGAGGACTCACAAGAGAAAGCGTTGATCCATTTGGGTTCATCTGCCTACGCTCGCCTGAGCTGGGGCACTTGAACTAGGCATGGTGCCATTTAAATTTAGCCTTAGTTCGTCAGCTGAAATTAAACTACTAATGATGATTAGCGTTAAGTCACTGGTTTCCTTCGGGACTTCCCTATTGTAGCATTGACATGAATGCTGCTATATTTTCAGAACGTGAACAATGTCATGGATCCGCAGTCCAAGTGCCGCGCTGAGGCATGTAAGAGCTTGCTGTTCATGCATCTTAGATGCCATGGGCAATGATTGGCAGGCATGTCCAACTCTTGAACGGCAAAAGTTTCTATCAGGAGTTAATTAAGTTTGCTTGTCCATGCTATTAAGGTTTAAGATTTCCAAGTGCTTGCACTGACCTTGCTATATACTTTTTGTGTGTGTTTTGTGCATTCTTGCGATCACTGAATTATACTGCTCTTCATTCTGCAATACTGATAGCAGAGGTACTGCTGAACATAGCTAGACGGTATTGACTGCGTAAAAGAATAGAAAACAGAGGCTATACTGCCGGGTTACAAAGAATGCTTATACATTGTTCACTTCATATAATCGAATACAATACAATACAATACGTATGCTTATACATTATTCACTTCATACGACCAAATACAATACGTGGCTATTCATATACTTGCCAATCATTGGCATGATAGAAACAGTATGATGGAAATGCTTACAAAAGAATTTACTGGACGAAAATTTACATATTAAACAAATAATCATGCAATAGTAAATGTAATAATGAATATGTCTGATCCCCAGAATTATCAGTTTCTCGGCAGGCAACAACTCCTCTTCATCAATCATTCAATCATCACAGCTGGTTCGTTGGGTCTTGCAAGTCTCTTCACGGGAGCAGCTTCAGTGGCCGGATCATGGCGTTGTCTTCGTGATCCAGGATCTGGACAGCATCACACGTCAGAATACTTGTGGATTGGTGATACATGAATGAAGCTAACCAGGTGGAAGATGTGGCGCTTACGTGGCAATGGTAGACGTATCCGGGCTCCGCCGTGGCGTCGAAGGGGTAGGGCTGGTTGGTGTCCACCAGCTTGAACGCCACCACCACCGTGGTCACGAACCCCGGCGGCACCTTCACCACGTTCTTCCACGTCTTCTCGTGGTCCGGCACCGGCACCACGGGCCCGACGGCGTGCTGGTCCACGCCGCACCTGACGGCGTCGTTGACCTGAGTCATGCAGTCGGTGAACGCCTGCAGGTCGAGGAGCTGCTGCATCTTGACGGCCTGGAACATGCCCAGGTGGATGTGCAGCGGGTGGTTGTCGCCGGTGAGGTTGATCACGTGCCACAGCTCCGTCGTCCCCGACCGCGGCGTCTCCGTCACGGGGTCCTCCAGCCGCAGCCCGTTGATGTAGAGGTGCGTCGACTGCCCCGACGGCGTCAGGTACTCGTACATGGCGATGTACCTCGTCTCCGACGTCGGCCCCGGCGACGCCACGTTCGCGTACGGCACCTCCCGGTCCGGCACCGTCGAGTTGTCCGGCGGGTCGCGGGGCCCGTTCGGGGTGACCACGAACTTCATCACCTTACCGTTGAGCGGCCCCGGCGCCGTGCCGTTCGGGAACGGGTACGGCGCCGAGTTGAGCATCTCGACCTCGGCCGTCGGCGACGCGGCGAAGTCGACGACGACGTCGAAGATCTCGGCCGGGGAGATGAGGAGGCTGGACACGGTGACCGGCGCGGCGAGGTAGGACGCGTCGGAGCCGACGACGTGGAAGGGCATGCCGTTGGAGAGAGAGACGTTGAAGTAGCGCGCGTTGCTGGCGTTGAGGATGCGGAGCCGGTAGCGGCGGCGGTGCACGGCGAGGAACGGCCACGCCTTGCCGTTCACGGTGATGGCCTCGCCGAAGTACTCCGGCTGCCACTGCGGGTGCACGGACGGCGCCACGCCCGTGGAGTTCATGTACAGCGAGCCGTCGACGTTGAAGCTGCGGTCGGCGATGACGAAGTGGAGGTCGTCGTCGTCGCAGGGCAGGTCCATGGGCACGTCGACCTCCGGCTTCTCGATGACGTAGGCGCCGAGGAGGCCGGCGAGGAGGTTGGCGCGGGTGAGGCCGAGCGCGTGGTCGTGGTACCAGAGGTTGCCCGGCGGCTGCACGTTGGGGTACCGGTACGTGGGCGTCGACCACGCCGGCCCCGTCTCGCGGAACCCCGCGGTGAACCAGGCGAAGGGGCTGCCGTCGGCCTGCGGCGGGTGGGCGCTGCCGTGGAGGTGGACGACGGTGGGCACGCCGCCGTTCTTGGGGATGGCGGTGGGCACGGTGGGGTCCCACGGCAGGATGTGGCGGTCGGGGAGGTGGTTCTCCCACGTCACCGCCAGCGGCACGTCGTGGCGGGCGACGATCGTCGGGCCCGGGAACGTGGCGGTCTCGGCGCATTGCCCGTACACGAACACCGGCGTCTCCGGCAGGTCGCGGTGGAATTTCTGCCGGCCGGCGATGAGTGAAAATTATTGCATTAGCACATATAGTCTACGAGCAGCCAATGTCTTGTGAAAAAGTTTTTTCGTCAGCTCTGTGTGCACGTACCCAGTTCTTTTGGAACATGCCGATGGTGAGGTTGACGGGCACGACGCTACCCTGCTGGAAGCCGTAGCCGCGGATCTTGGCCATCTGCGGCAGTGGGTCCACGTACATCTGCAGCGAGGCCGCCACCTGCTGCAGCAGCGCGCTCGTCACCGGCGGCGGCGGCGCCTGCGCGGACACCGCAACCCCGGCAACCACGACGGCCACGAGCGCGGCGGCTACGCGGCGCAGCATCCGCGCGTGGTTCCCCATGATCTGCATCACCGACGACATCGCAGCCAAAAACGTAAGGATGCGATGACGAATTTGTGCAGGTAATCTGCTTGAGAGAAGAGTGATCAAGCTGACCTTGCTGGAGAGGGGCACGCAGAGTGAGATGCAGGAGGAGGGAGACAGGGGGCGTGTGGCTGGCACACGACTGATGGAGATGCCAAGCTAGTCAGGGCTGTATTTATAGACTAATCGAGGCGTAAACAAGTGAACAACATGCATGCAATTGCAAGAGGGATACGAGATGATGCTCAGTTAGTTGGAGCCGGCCGGCCTGCCCACCTTCATTAGTTGTACTGCTTCTACACACTCCATTTTAAATAGAAGCCGTTAGCCAACTAAGCTTGGAGATAGTCAATGGGTGCAGAAAGAACAGAGTTTCAGTCTTTCAGAGCTTCCTTGCATGGGTCTGCCTGGTCCATTTGGATGGATGGCTTTTCTTTGTCCTGCTGCTCGTTTTGGTCAATTTTTCCATTGCTGCTGATTGATGATGTGAACTAAAACTATTACTACTCGTCCTGATGTGGACTTAGTTTGGCAGCGCCCAGGTAGGCGGAGAATTGGTAATTATAGTAGTAGCCGAGTAGGAGTTCATCTCAAGAGATCATGGCAGCATTGTTCATCAGGCAAATCTTTGTTTGGAATCGAGAACTTTTTTTATGAAAAGCAAATCAAATTTCATAGGATTTGAAAAGGACGCCATGCACTTCAAATGCACCCAATTAGTAGATGTGTCAGAGGCTCGAGGAAACAGGTACTCTGTTTCACGACGTATGTTTATGCCCACCATTGCAGACAGATAAAAAAACAATAAATCCAAAATAAGGCGGCTTGAATGGTGTCCCTAAGGATCATCACCACCAATCTTTTTTTAGTTCAGGTTAACTGAACTATTTTTTTTAGAAAAATACCATATTTTGGAAAACTAGCTCTATTAATTGTTCTTAGGGTCCGTGGTGACTTTTATGGACACGAATTCGCACCCTTGTTCAAGACAGCAATAAATTAATCCAAACAAGGTAATCCATTGCTTGAAGCATGCGAACACCAACCTCAAAATCTTTTGAAAAATGAAAACAATGTACTAGCAATAATCATATGGATAAACGTTCCAAAACCGATACTTTTGAGACTGTGGGCGTACATTGTGAATCGAAAAGAGTAGCGTTCAATCATATTAACCACTCAAAAAGGTAAGATGCTCGTAGGGATAGGATTTGCGGCGCGCATTGTAAGTGTATGAGTTGTACTATATAATTAAAAAAATAAAAAAGTATCATATTAGATCTAATATGCTGGCCAGATTAGATAGGTATCCTCCAAAATCAAGTAACACCTCCCCCAGATGACAAAAAATTATTACATAATACATATATATAGTACGTAGTACAAGTACTGTAAGTCCTGGCCAATTAATCTAATAGACATGCTACCTACTTGCTTGCTGTGCTTCACCCTGATCATTGATGGCTTCTTCTGCGATAGACAAATGCAAGCGTCGTGCACTTTGGATCTGTTTGGCAGGGCTCCGACTCCTCTGAAAATGGTTCCGGCTCTAACTTTTTTGGTGGAGCGGCTTTTTTGATGGAGCTGAAGCCGTTTTGAAAAACATTTGGCAAAACGGCTTCACATGTTGAATTGATGTTGTGAAATGTCTAAATTACCCTTCCCTATATTTTTTTTCTATTTTTTCTTTTTCCCTTCTCATTTTCTCCTCTCATTTTCTTTTTTCTCACCTCTTTTCTTTTTTCCCCTCCTCTCCTCCTTATCCATTCATTCACTACGCCTGCGCTTGGCCCGTTTCCTCCTCCCCTGCCGGCCTCCCTCTTCCCCGGCGCCGCCAGCCTCCCTCCTCCCCGCGAGCTCCCTCCTCCCCGCCGTCGCGCACTCCCTCCAGTGCCGTGAGCTCCCTCCATCGGCGCCGCAAGCTCCCTGCTCCCCGCCGGCCGCCCTCCTCCCCACGGGCCGCGCCCCTCCGGTGGTCGTCGTCCGCCCCGCCCAGGCCACGCGCTCCGACCCCGGCCGCGCGCTGCGCTCCAGCGGCCTCCTCCCCGCCCCGCACCGCCGCGAGCGCGCGCTCCGGCCGCCTCCGCCCCGTCCAGGCCGCGCGCACCGCTCCGCGCCGCCGGCCGCCGGCCGCTGTCGGTACCTCCGTCCGCCTCCTCTCTCTATCTCGGCCGCCGCGATTACCGGGGGTATCGTTGGAAAAAAGTGGGGCGGAGCCACGAAAACGTGGCTCCACCTCCCCTGAAGCTCTCCAGTGAGCGTGAAACGCGGAGCTCCAGAAGCGTTCCAGAGCCGGAGCCGCGGGTGAAGCACCGTTTGGCAGGGCTCCGGACGAAGCCGATTTTGGAGCCGCCTGTGGAGCCCTGCCAAACGGGGCCTTTGTGTACCAGATCCTAGTTTCTCCGTCGGTGGCCACGATGGTGGCCAAGTTTTGGTTGACATTCTACTGCGATTCCCATCGATTCGCCAATAATGGGGAGAAGGAATCGCACTGAATCATTGGGGTGTCACACTGATGATGGATTCACACAATAGCTTGAATATCTGACCACTAGTAGCCTATGTAGGGGTGCAAATAGATGCCCTAAGGGTATCCACAATCTATCCAATAGCTTGAATATCTGACCACTAGTAGCCTATGTAGGGGTGCAAATAGATGCCCTAAGACCGTCCAGAGTGGAAGGAGCAAATAAAGGAGCAAATACACTGTTTGACACTGTAGATGCACTGTTTGGCACTGTAGACAGAGAGGGCGTGGGAAACGAGGAGGGAGCAAATTTGCTCTTGCTCCCTCCGCTGTGGTCAGCCTAAGGGTATCCACAATGCTCTTTACGCCGTGTTTAGTTCCCAAATTCAAAGTTCCAAATTTTTTTTTCCGGCACCTGCATGGAGACTTAAATCTAGACAAAATAAAAAACGCATTGCACAGTTTGCCTGTAAATCGCGAGACAAATCTAATGAACCTAACTAGGTCGTAACTAGGCGCTAAAATGCTACAGTAAACAACCTCTAATGACGAATTAATTAGGCTCATTAGATTCGTCTCGCGATTTACAGACGAGTTCTGTAATTAATTTTGTGATTAGTATATGTTTAGTACTTCAAATGTAGAAAGGTGTTCTTTCAAAAACTTTACGGGAGGCAAGGCCTTAGTTCAAAAGATCGTATAGGGTTTAGAGTATCAACAGCTCTAATCGTACTAGTTTTCCATAGTGGAAGCTCATCATTTTGATAAATTAGTACAAATTTTTGAAGTAAAAATACGAGCTGAAGGTGATGTTTACCAACATATAAATCTACCCAAGTGTCGAATGCATTCCAATCTCCGAATTAACCCTTTTATGCGAAGTAAAGACAAAAAATGGGGTTGGTTCGAGTGTGTGTTTTAACTAGCGTGCGAGTAGGACTAAGACAGATTTGACACTGGAGCATTATTAGTTGTCCATCAAACATGAGATGTGCTGGCCTGCAGAAGCGAACAGTTCTAGGAATAAAACCCGTTGAATTCGCTCGTGCCAACAGCATTTGCCGACGCTTGGATGTCGATAGATGCATGTATTTGTAGAAAAACGAGTGATGGATTCGGGAGGTTTTTGTCAAGGCTAGGAGTTGTGCTAGCTGTAGGGTGCGTTCGAAAAGCTGGCAGCGGTGGTTGATGAGTCTGTCCTAGTTTTAGACTCTACTGTACTTGGATGTCTATATGTTCATGTAGCCGCATCCCGCAGGTCGCGCCATGAGGGCCGCATTCTTTATCTTCCCCATTCTTTTTCTTTTTAGAAAGTCTTTCGTAATATTTTAATTTCATAAGTTATAAATTATTGATATTTTCGTGGGATAACTTTATTTCTTGAAATTGTGGGATAACTTTTGATTGCCCGTATGCTGTTTATTTAATTTAGTTGTTTGACTAGTTGTCTCAGTGCACAGTTTGACTATGGTTCCGTTTAGTTCCAAAAAAATTCTAAAGTACCCGTCACATCAAATGTTTATACACATGCATAGAGCTTTAAATGTAGTTAAAAAATAACAAATTACATAGTCTAACTGATTAGCAGGAGACGAATCTTTTAAGCCTAGTTACTCTATAATTGAACATTAATTACCAAATAATAACGAAAGTGCTACAGTGTCAAACCCCAAACATTTTCGCGAACCAAACGGGTATATTGTTACCAAAGGTGCAGATTGGTAACTGTGCCTAGTGGCGCTGAATGTTATGGTGATGAAACTCTTCTCTCATCTGATAAACTCTCACCTCCTCACTCCTCGTAAAGATTTTGCCAAGTCAGCAAAATTGCTAATTAATGTGATAAAGAATTTAACGCTCATAAAACTTCATTGAGATTGGTCTTACATACAATTTTTTAAACAATTTCCTAGAGTAACTTTCATGATAATTTAATTACTCCCTCCATTTCAAATTATAGACAGTTTGACTTTTTTAATCTAAAGTTTGACCACTCGTCTTATTCAAAAATTTATATAAATATCACTTCTTTTGTTGTGGCTTGCTTTATCAATACAAGTTCTTGAAGAATGACTTAAATTGAACTATGTTTGCATAACTTTTTTTGAATAAAATAAATGGTCAAACTTGGGGTCAAAAAAGTCAAACAATTTAGAATTTAGAATTGAGTAATATAGTTTTTTTACGCATAGCCTTTACGTTTTCTTCAAACACCTTCTCCATGATAACTTGTCAGGACAATGAGAACATCGTAGGTGAAGGTTTCTAGTTTCTAAAAAACTTTTCTAGAGAACAATATGTTTTCATTGTTCGCCTCTGCACAAGTAAGGAGTAAGGCATTATTTGGATGCAAAATATCTTCTGGTATTTGGAAAATAATTTGATTCTCGAAAGCAGCTGAATGTTTGAATGCAACAAACCTTCAAGCTTTTAAAACCACATGTTATTGCCCCCCCCCCCCCCCCCCTAATAAAATTGCTTTCTTTACTGTAGTTCAAAAAACAGAGATTCAAACTGGCGCTATGTACCGGCTGATCATGACTGAATGTCTTGGCTAGGAGAAATATGGCCGTAACAAGCAGAACTCCCAATCATGGAATCTGAATTGATTATCTGACAATCGTTTGCGCAATCTGGGATCAGATGGAAGTGCTTTCGTTTGCGCGGACAGGGAGGAAGGTAAGCACAGCGATGCGAAGGTGGGCCACACTTTCCGGACGGGGCGCGTCCTGTTTTTTTTTTTTTTCGAGAGGAGGACGGGGCGCGTTCACTTGGGCTTTTGGCTACGGACCCGTTTGATCTATCTATTGCCGAGAAGTTGGGAAATCGACGAGCACCGCACACCACAGTCCACCGCAGCATTTGCGCGAATGCCACAGCGGCGCCGTGCCATCGCCAGCTGCCATGTTTCCTGGTTTATCATACCAGCTGCCATGTTTCCTAGCTTATCAGACCAGCTGCCACCTGCCGTTGAGTTCGTCACAGCGCTGGTTCTGACGGATAGCAAGGCGCGCACCCGGGGCTCATGGAGGATGCCGCTCAGTTAGGACTAAAATTATGGCGGTCAGATAGTTAGGCTCAAATGGCACTTGGACCCAGTAAACATAGGGGGATGCGGCTCTTTGTAGCGGACGAATGATATCCCAACAAACATTGTGAAAATCTAAGTGTCTAAGTGATTATGACCTTTTTCTGGTACAACCGCACCCAATACTCATAACCAAGCTCCGCCCCTACCCAGTATAGAGAAAAATAAAGCAAATTCTGCAATATATACATCTCTAAAAAAATTTAAGGTGGATCATGTTTCTTAATGCTGAATCCACGGCTAACCGTAAGTTGCAAAACTTACTGTCGACGTCCCACTCCTGGGTTCCGTAGCCCGCACCCCCTTTCCCCTTACCCTTTACCTTTCTTTTTCCTCCTTTCTCCCTTAGATCCATTCCCGGCCCCATTCCCCTTCTCCTTCCCTCTTCTCCCTGCAAGCTCGAGGCGCAACCGCTATTCGTAGGTGGCTCAGCACTGCGGCGGTGGGGAGCTCTGCGCAGTGCGATGGCGGGGGAGCTCCACTCGCGGCGTGGCAGCGTGCTCCCCAGGCGCTCGCCCCCTGGGTAGTGGTGCTTTTTTTTCTTTTTTCTTTTTTTTAATTTTTGGATGCAAAATTTTTTATAAAGAAATTCTAATTTTTTTATTTTTGGATGCAACATAATTTTTCAATTTTTTTTCAAAATTTTGTCTTTTGAATTTTCTCCCATCAGAACTTTTTTCCATGTCTCCATTTTTTTCAGAAATATTTTTCAAAAAATTTTTGTCGGAGAAAGACAAAAAATACTAAAAAGGGATGTCCGAAGATCAACCTAGAGAAGGTCTCCCTACGGTCACCCGTAAATTAGCACACCCCATCCTATTTTGCAGCCATAGGCACCTATGACCATGAGGCGACAAAGGTCACCGCGACAGTGACAATGTAAAAGATATTCTCTTTGTTTCAAACTATAGATCATTTCGACTTTCTCATTATATAGTTTTTCTATGCATCCAGATATAAATCTGTGTCTAGATATAAGTAAAAAAAAGGTAGAAATACCAAAATGACCTAGAATTTGATACAGAGTATTTGTAGTTCCAATCTGTTTGTGGTACACCTTTAGCTTGAGGTGGATTTTTGGTACGCAAATCTTGAGGTTCGGATCAGTAATGGTAAAGGTGCATACTCATAGCAGCATTAAGTGTTTAAGGTCGTCTTCACGTTAATGTTGTGGTTACCCTAACTAAGTTACTGATTACCACAGCTCAGAATATTATGGCCAAATTCGAGAAGCTCTGTATATGTAGCAGACAAGCACAAGAACTTGATTTAGTTCCGCACAATCTGCTTGAAACGTCGTGCATGCCGTTATCCATGGCCATAATGAAGAAAACACCGACGGTGGCCTGAGCCTGACCGAGAGATGCCGAAACTTGGCCAAAACCCACGTAACCAAACTACCAAAGGTTGCATTTTTTTTTGCCTCTTGTCAAAAACGATTAAAGAATCACAAAAAAAAACTATTAAAAAATGTGGCGAATACCGACAAACAACCCGCCGGTGCCAATCATTTGTGTACAAAAATCCACGTGTCCAATAATTTCACAAAATCACAACAAATAAAGATGAAAACTCAGCGGCACCGACACCTACAGCGACGTGGTGTCATGGCGACAAGGAGTCAAGGATGCCCTCCAAACGAAAAGGAAGAAAGTGACATGCATGGTCATTGGGCCAGCCGCGCGCCCTACAAGCACCGGCGGTGACCTCGCCCATGCATGTCCGCACTGTAACACACTTGTTAAATTTGGGATTTAATTAGCTAATTAGTGACTTAAAACGTTCCGTTACGAATCGAGTCGAAAATGGATCCAAGCCCAGTTTTCAAATTCTGGAGCCAGAGAAAACCGGAACTTCTGGATACTCCAGTATTTCATCCGGAAACTCCGGATTTCCCCGGATACTCCGGATAGTCCGGACCCGAAATGCTATATCACGAGTTTTGGGTCTGGTGACTGTTTCGAAACGTTATAAACCGTTATTCACTCTCCTCACTCTCTCTCTCCCGTGCTCTCTCTCACCCCAAACCCTAGAGACCCAAAAACCCTACCTCTACTCTTGATCCAAGGCCCAAGGGAGCTTCAATTGGGTGGTGGATCCTCTCTCCCGCGTACGCCTTCCCTGGGCGGCTTGGGTTCAAGCCCTTGGTGCAAGGAAGAGCTCACCCCAAGGTAAATAAGTTAGGGTTTGGCAAGTCACTTGTTCTAGGGGGTTTAAATCAATTTCCTCCGGTCAATCGTCTTCTTATGAGTCCCTCTACTAGGGTCTAGAAGGGTTTCGATTTTTGTAGGTTGGTTTTGCTAGAAATCAGAGTTTCAGTTCTGGGGGCGAAAGCAGTGTGAAATCCGGAAACTCCGGGTGTAAGTCCGGATACTCCAGAAATTCCACACCCGGAAACTCCGGGTATTAATCCGGTTACTCCGGAAATTCCGGATATTCCGGATTGGAATCCGGATATTCCGGTTTTTGCAGGGTTATGAACGTCGGGTGATTCGGTTAGCAATATTTGTGATCGGTTAAGGTTTATTTCAAAGTCTCAAATTATATTGCATACTTTCTCATATCATGTGCATACGTATAGACGCCGCCGCTGAAGGAATCGTGTATGAGGTGGTTGCGGAGCCACGGGAGCCACAGGGGCAAGCCCCGCAGCAGGAGGATCGTGGGGAGCAGGCCCAAGGATCATCTCACCCTAGTGTTGAGCAACAGACGCAAGGCAAGCCCCGGTGCACATCCTATTAATTTTAAATTATAACACCTACATATGTATTTATTACTTATGCATTACGTTTAGGAGTTGTTTGAAACCCTAGTTGCATGAACCCTAGGTGTACTTGAGTTGTACTAGTATATATAGGCCGATAGAAATGCTATGCTAGATAGGGTTCGGTAGAAGTCGAGTAATTTCTTGGTTACTCGCGAGATGTAGAATAGCTTTATGTTTCCAGATATGAGTTATTAATTTATGGATGAAAGTATTGAAATGAAAGAAAGAATAGAATCTGAGACCGGACGGGAGAGGTGTAGTTCCGTCTGTGTCGGTTAAGGACCAAGCCGTTGTTGGCCCTGCTGATCATGTTTGAACTGTACTAACCGCATGCCGGGAGTAGGAGGTAGTCGAAACCGGTAAGCCGAGTACTGCCTTGCTTCGGAAGTACAGAACTTCTACCCACCCCTTACGGCGAGTCGAGTGGCCGCGGAGAATTGGGATGCATGAGTTTATTTTTGGTGGTCTCTCGTATGGCTCGGCTGACTATATGTAGGTGGGGCGGTTCTGTAGTTCGAGGCGGGGAGGGGAATGGTTGGTCCATATGGTCCGACGGGGCTAATACGTGCCGTGTTGGTTATGTCCACCTTGCAAGGTTAAATCGAATCGATTCGCCGTCAGTCGCTCTCGGATATGAGCACCTTGATCACTGCATCACAGCGTAGTGTTGTGATGGAAAATTGGTTATATCCATATTGATGAATATATGCATTATTATTTATTGTTCCACTATGGTTGCTCTAGATATGGTTATGCAAATATTAGACTATGTTAATTTATATAGAACTTGGGCTAAAATAAGGAAAGTGAGGAATTACTTTAGTTACTGCTTTCTGCAAAAATAACCACCAGCCAAAAGTCTTGCATGTCTAGATATGTGGGCTAAGATATACCCACTGGTCGGGTAAGCCTTGCTGAGTATTAGTATACTCAGGGTTTGTTGCCACAATTATTTCAGGACACGCAGACATAGACTTCTGTCCGCGTTGCGCCAAGTTCGTTCGACTGAATGCGGATGGGTGGAACGTCAAGGACCCAGGCGCGTAGCCTTGGGGTGTTGTAGTTGCACACTCGTGGGCTGAGTGTGTAATTCTTGTCGTTCTTATACATTATAGTGGGTAGATTTCATATTTATCAAACTTTGTATAAAAGGCAGCTACACTCGTATAATATTATGTATTTCGAACTCGGTTTGTAAAACTCCTTAGTGTTACCGTATGTCACTCTTGTATATTTTCATATATGGGTTGTGCTTATACCATCTGCGCACACCTTCGCGTGGGACTACCGGTGTTGTTTCGATCAGGCGTGGGTTGAGAAAGGATCGCCAAATTAAGCCGTTAAGCTAATGCGCCCGATGTGTTCAAATGACGGCCATTACGCTTAATTAGAGTTTTAATTTGGTGGTTCCGTCACACGCACCGTGAACGCACGCTTGCGACCGTGCGAAAGCGTCAGCATCAATTCTCACCTCCGCCGCGTCCCAGCCATGCCAACGTCGCCGAGGCCGCACCGGTCACGGCGTTCCTCGCCCTCACCGTCGCCGACCGAGGCGTGGCTGCGACGCTGCCACGCTTCCACATCCGGTGTCACTACTACAAAAACTGATTAACCGAGGCACTTTGAAAAGGGCTCGGAGGCGGACAGGAGAAATATCTCGATTAACGGTCCACATTAATTGAGGCGGTCACTTTTTATTAATTGCAAAATGTATTAATCGAGGCGGACGCCTTATAATTGTTCGCCTCGGTTAATAGTCTATTTTTGGATGCCGACATCTTATAAAGGTCCGCCTCGGTTAATGGTCGTAGCCCATATGAAGCCCATAAGGTCCGATAACCGTCTTCACACACATATATATATATGTATATATATATATATATATAGTGAAGTTAGGGTTATCTCCATCCCTCACCCTCATTCCATTCCTCTCCCTCGTCAGCCGACCGCCGCCCATCTCTCTCTCTTCCTCCTCTCCCTCAGACCCTTTCCCGGCGGCGGCGGCGGCGGCGCGCGCGGTGTCCGAGCCCTCCCTCCCGGCGGCGGCGGCGGTGCAGGGGCACGGGCCCCTCCCTCGCGGCGGCAGCGCCGGGTGCTCGGGCCCCTTCCTCCCTCTTGGCGGCGGCGGCGGCGCATGGGGCCGGACCTCCCGGCTACGGCGGCGCACGGGGCCCGAGCCCGTCCCTCCTGGCGGCAGCGCACGGCCCCTTCCTCCTCGATCCGGCGACGTGGAGGCGGGATCCGGCAAGGAGAGGCCGCATCCGGCAGCGGAGAGGCCGGATCCGGCGGCGGGATGCCGCGGCCGCGGCGTTTGATGGGCTCGCCTGGCCCGTGATGGGCTCGGTGGGTTTTTCTCTCTTTTTTTTTGGTTTACCGAGACGGACACCAAACCGTCTCGGAAAATACTCCATTTATCGTGATGTTGCTTCGGAGGCGTTTGTATTGCCCGCCTCGAAAAACTGACTTTGACCGCCTCGAGAAATATTTTCTGTAGTAGTATGGTTGACCACGGAGGCCGAGGTTCGTTCGCACCAATAATTCCACACGTTCGTTTTGTTGTTCATTCACCTGGAGAGGTCTCCGTTGTACTTTTTTTTTGTATTTTTCTAGCCTGTCGCGCTTGCATTATTGTTGCAGGTTGAGCTGTGTGGGCACGCGACGCTGGCTGCCGCGCACTTCCTGCTCACCAGCGGCGGCCTCGGGACCGGCACTGGGGCCATCGAGTTCGTCACCATAGCAGGGCTGGTCCTGACGGCGAGGCGGCGGGTGAAGGTCATCGGTAAGCGAGCCTTCGACGACTTGGCTGCCCATGGAGTCGATCGCGGCGGCGGCCGGTTCTGGATCGAGCTGGACTTCCCCGTGGCGTCGGTCGAAGAATGCGCCTCCGGCGAGGTGCCGGCGATGCCCGACACCCTGGACGGCGCATCCGTCGTCAACGTCTGCAAGACCTCCACGATCGGCGACCTCATGGTAACCCCGAGTTCGAGGAATTTAGCAAACGGAAAAGCGAGCAATTCAAGTTAACAACGGACATGCCATGATCATCAACGGAAGAACTGACGGAAATGCATGTATCCTGTGCCCATGTCGCGAGCTGCATATTGAGCTCTCGTCGGGAGAAGAGGTCGCCCGACTCCGTCCCAACTTCGTCGAGATTCGGGAATGCGCGAAACGGGCTCCAGCCGGACCTCGAGCTGACTTCGTCACCCGACTGTTCGCCCCAAATCTAGGCGTCGACGAGGTACGACGGCGGCATACTGAAAAGGCCACCGACCTTTCATCAAACGTTTGAGAGAGAAAATCAGATTCAAAAATGGATTCACAGTTTGAGGGGGAAATACATTTAATGTTTGAAATCCACAAGGAACTTCCACCCAGCAGAGCCAACAGAGAGTGACACTTGTTCAAGAGATTTGCTGAATCGGGCTGCACACTGGAGACTGGACCATCTATTGTACGCTGCCACACAATAACTTAATCCAAAGGTGAAGAAAGACGGTACGAATCTCAAATATTAAAATATATGTATGATATTTTGTCTTTTGAATGACAGATACGATGCCTGTGGGGGAGGGAGGGGGATCCCCCACCTTTTGAACCCATTTTGTGGGCGTGGGTGTGGCACCCTAACTCCTAATAACTTGTTAGCATAGCGGAGAAGAGGGAGAACGCAGAGGCCCAGAGCAAAGGGGTGGAGGAACCAGAGCCCAGAGGCGACGAGAGGTGGTGCGCAAATGGGGTGATGATGGGCCCTGCTCGGGTAGCGTGCATGACTGTGCATTGTCCCGTCACAGAAGGGTGGGTTAAATTTTTGTGGGCTGCTAATTCTTTTCGAGCCACCCGCTCCCGCGCCCCATGACTTGAACAAATTGTTCTTTTGGAATAAAAATGGAGTAAAATTTGTTCAGTTGGATCCAATCTTATCATTGGAATAAAAAAATATTCTAGAACAACTGGAAAAAAATGTTCCATTCCAATTTCCACGAGAAAAGAAAAAGGAAAGAATTTTTTTTTAGCAAAGCTAGACCCTAACAACCGGTGGACCGGCGAAAAAAATAAAAACGAGCGGGCCGCACGTGCTTGGAGTCATGGGCCCTTGTTCGGAAATTTGGACAGCCCGGTAGACCAGAAAGGATTGGACCTTTTAAAAATTACACATCATCGACGACCCGTCTGAGTGGGCCGATCTACATACAGCCCGTGCCATGCAAATACGTCTATTTGGTACTTGTCAAAGCACGACGATCCATGAGTTCTCACCGAGAAGGCGAGGACTGCCAGAGAGTGTGCTTCGGCCCGTGGCGTTGCACGGCATCTCCCTAGTGAGTCACCATATGCTGCAAAAACTATTACCACTCCGTTCGTAAGCAAAGCATGCGAGGATTTTAAAAAGTCAGATTCTAAGAATTTTGACCAACGACTATTGAATTGTATAAATACTTAGTGTACAAATGCTATATGAATAGACGGGTGCGGTTATGTGTAGCTTCGGGTGACAGATTTCTCACCATCACCTGAAGAGATGCGCTCTCCCGCGTGGGCCGAAATTAATTGTTGAGCCAAATATGCTAAATTAATATTAGCACCTAACAATATAACGCCCATGCTATAGTGCACATAAAAGAGAGCCATCATATGAATGCAAGCATGAGAGGACAACCACCATGACATCACCGCATGCATGCAAATCTATAATTAAAAAAAATTATAACTATTAAACTGAGCATCTAAATTAAATTTTGATTGCACCATTATCTTTTTTATGACAAGATCTTCAAAACAAGACCACACTTGCTTATGTTCACACGATTTTTTAAAAAAATATTTTTTTAATAGTAAATAATTAGTTTCAACTACTGGGAACAAATACTTTAACAGCACAAAAAAAATATTTCCATGAACAAAAAATTAAACATAACGAACAAATAATAATGTACAACGAACAAAACATTAAACATCACGAACATTTGATTGTATATACTAAATAGTAGAAAATAAATACCACGAATAAATGAAATAACCTGGCCGAACAAATTAATCTATAATGCGAACAAATAAAGTATACGTCTGGAACACTTATATTATGAAAATAGAATAAAAGATTAATAGATAGTTTGAACAGTAAGGAGTAGCATAAGAATATAAAAAAAATAAAAAAGGATAGGTACATAAAGGTTAAGTAAAAAAGTGGAATAAGAAATTAAAGAATAAAATAAAAATATTCAAGAAGATACAATAGGGAAAATCATATTAGATAAAAAAGTAATCAATTATTAGTATAATTGTTATGAATGAGTATGTAAAATAGAATTGATTAAGAAGTAAAATAATTGAATTAAAAAAATTTAGTTGGGAATGAGGGAAAAGAAAACCTACTAAAAGGTTAAATAAAAAATAGAAAAAAGAATCAAGTGTTATAAATCACAAAATCTATATTATATGAAAAAGAAAATCCAAGAAATAAATTTATACATCCAAAAATAATTTTACGAAATCGAGAAACAAATTAGGATACAAAGTAACTTGTGCCAAGAAAAGAAAGAAAGAAATAGAAAAGAAATGTTACAATAAGACAAGAAAAAGAAAGAAAGAGAATAAAGAAGATCACGTCAATGAGAAAAGAGAAATAACAATAGAAGGAAAAGAAAAAATGGAGAAAGCAAAGCAACTAATGGAAGGGACATATAAATGAAAAGAAAAATATAAGAAAACTCAAAAAACTTAATATTGAATAAGAAAATAAAATGTATAAAGAAAAACATAAAAGAAGAAAAGTAGAGCATGGTAAATAAAAATAAAAAGAATAACATGAATGATTAGCGTTCAAAATTGAAAGATGCAATAAAAATAGAAGAAGAAAAATAAAAGAGGAAAAAGAATAAAATAATTACTATAGAGCAAACCTGTCATATTGCAGTATGCATACCGGATGCATGTGTAAGAAATCACATACATGTGCCTGCTATCACCAGCATGTCGCTATCATATACATGCGCGTCGCTATCACATGTAACAAATCTGTCTGGTATATGCTGCCGCTTCTAGCACCATCAATGCATCTATGTATGGGCTGATTTGAGAAAACTGTTATTGGGCCTAAAACAGTCAAGCAACGAGCGCACATTCTTTAGGCGATGGATGTGGAATTTGTAGCCTGGGCGACATATAGCCTCCCGGTGAATAGACTCTAACACGGCATTGGTTTTAGAACCAATTCCTTCCATGCCACAAAAATTGTTGCCTCTCTCTTTGGTGCCATAAAATTTTTGGAAATTTCTTCGGTACCATATAAATTTTGATTCATCCCTTCAATGCCATTGAAAGGATGAATGAAAATTTCTATGGCATTGAAAGGATTTTCAAAAATTTTGTGGCACTAAAGGGAGAGGCAATAATTTTTGTGGCTTTGAAGGAATTGGCTCTTAGTTTTATAGCAATTGGAGATATGTGGCATGAGAAAGTGATGGCAATTCACTGAAATAGAAGTGAAAGAGGCTGTGTTTCAAATGGAACACAACAAGGCACTTGACACTGATGGTTTCCTAGTAGAATTTTTTCAAGTTTTTTGGGAAATAATAAAAGAGGACCTTATGGCATTTTTCAAAGATTTCCATAAGGAACGACTACCTCTTTATAGTCTCAACTTTGGAGTGATTACATTACTTCCCAAGACAGTAGAGGCAAAACAGATACAACAATATAGACTAATTTGTGTCCTTAATGTATGCTTCAAGATTTTCACAAAAGTCTGCACCAATAGGTTGAATAGGATAGCTCAAACAGTGGTAAGTGCCTCCCAGACTACTTTTATGCCAGGCAGAAATATCATTGAAGGGGTGGTCATACTCCACGAAACCATTCACGAGCTACACACTAAGAAACAAGATGGGGTCATTTTCAAAATTGACTTTGAAAAGGCCTACGACAAAGTTAAATGGTCATTCCTTCAACAAACACTAAGAATGAAAGAGTTCTCACCCAAATGGTGTAGGTGGATTGAATGAATGATTAAGAGGGGTAGTGTTGGGATCAAGATCAATGGTGACGTTGGCCATTACTTCCAAACTAAGAGAGGTCTTAGACAAGGCGACCCTATGTCACCCGTTCTGTTCAATATAGTTGCAGATATGTTAGCAATTTTGATTAAAAGAGCTAAGGATGATGGACAAATCAGGGGTGTTATACCACACCTAGTGGATGATGGCTTGTCGATTTTGCAATATGCAGACGATACCATCCTTTTTCTAGACCATGACATCGAATAAGCAAAAAATATGAAGCTTTTGCTATGTGTCTTCGAACAGATGTCTGGGCTTAAGATAAACTTTCACAAAAGTGAAATCTTTTGCTATGGAAAAGCGAACGAGTTTGAAGATGAATATATTGAACTCTTTGGATGCAATGCTGGTCAGTATCCCTTTAGATATTTGGGGATCCTAATGCATCATCGACAGCTCCTTAATAATGATTGGAGGAAAGTTGAAGAACGTTTCGAAAAGAAGCTAATATGTTGGAAAGCTAAGCATTTGTCTTACGGAGGCAGATTAGTTCTCCTAAACTCAGTTCTTAGTAGCCTACCTATGTTTATGATGTCCTTTTTTGAGATACTAAAAGGGGTTCTTAAGAAACTTAATCACTACATATCGCGTTTCTTCTGGCAAGGTGGTTCAGATAAGAAAACATACCACTTAGCTAAATGGGACATCCTCTGCCATCCAAAAGATCAAGGGGCCTTGGAATCATTGACCTCGAGGTTCAGAATAAGTGCATTTTAAGCAAATGGATAATAAATTTGCTAAACAGCGAAGGCACATGGCAGTCTTTACTCAGAAATAAATATTTGAGCTCAAAATCTCTACCACAAGTCCAAGCTAAACCGAACGACTCTCATTTTTGGAGAGGGTTAATGAAGATTAAAGAAGAAGTCTTGGCATGTGGATCCTTTCAGATTAAAGATGGGAAACAAACGAGATTTTGGGAAGACACTTGGGTGGGCCAAAGGCCATTCAAAGAACAGTATCCATCAATTTACAACATTGCTCGCCAACCTCATGCATAAGTAGCGAGTGTGTTAAGTTCAGAACCCCTAAACATTTCGTTTAGAAGGGCATTGGTGGATGAAAAACTCCAAGAATGACTTGATCTGGTAGCTAAGATAACCAATATCAATTTAGTTGAAGGGAGTGATCACTTTAGATGGAATTTACATAAATACAGGGTCTTTACTGTTAGATCTATGTACCTCCACAAAATAAACCAACATGCTCCCTTTCGCCACAAATTGATTTGAAAACTAAAAATTCCTCTCAAGATAAAGATCTTCTTTTGGTTTCTCCAAAGAGGAGTTATCCTAACAAAAGAAAAATCTAGCGAGGAAGAATTGGAAGGGGAGTTTGAAGTGTTGCTTATGTAATTGTAATGAATCAATTACACGTCTCCTCTTTGATTGTCACCATGCAAAGGAGATTTGGAAGATAGTCTATTTAGCTATAGGGTTAACCCCACCAAAATCTATTTCTCATATGTTAGGAAATTGGCTCTCAAATTTTGATAACAACGAGAGGCGTGTCATTTTGGTGGGGGCAGCTGCATTGTGTTGGGCTATTTGGAGATGCCGTAATGATATTATTTTTAACAAAATCAAGTATTCATCATTTATGCAGGCTGTTTTCAAAGGGATCTACTGGTTGTGTTTATGGGTGCAACTGCAGCGTAAAAATATGATAAAGGTGCTGTTCCGAGAGGCGAGTCTTGCATTGGAGGCCGTCGCCTTGGAGATTCTGGAAACATAACCTTAGGATTGGTTTAGATCATTTTTACTTTGTTCATTCCCCCGGTTAGCCCATAGACGGCTATGTTTTGTAATAATTATTGGGCTATCTACACTTTGTAGAGGCCAAAACTCGTTTCCATTATCTAAAAAATGAGAAAGTGATGGCCAAAGTATATGAATGTCTGTAAAGACTTCCTCAATCCTAATCAGTCTACTGGTGGAGACGAAACAGAGGTGGCAGCATTTTGACTACACGTGTACACACCATTTCATGTTGGCATAAAAACTAGATAACCCATGCGTGCATGTATGGACAAGATAAGACCAAGCTTATTAGTGGAATTAAACCTAACAACAAAAACTTCGAGACTAGGTGGCGGCTCTCAAGCCTTCAACAGACTAATCAGAGCATCAACGAACTCCGTACCCATCGATACAACATTTTGAGTCAGCAATATAGGCGTGCCAACTTATTATCTCGAAAACGCCGCATGCTCACACTACGAATGACTTGGTAGTGCAAGCTTGATTGGTTTGCTAGCCAAATTTTGGCGTGCCAGAGTTTTTGCATGCAAAAATATAGGTGAAAAATTTGCTACCATTTCAGTAAGTTAAACGTGAGATATTGGCAACTTTTGATAGCAAACTAAGTGTTGTTAAAAAAAATGACAACTTTAGTCTAGCCAAAACGTTGGGGCAGGCCAAAAAATTGGCAGCCAACCAATCAAGCTCTGCATTACAGCTGCGCGACTACAGGATCATTCATAATAACGAAAAGGTCGCCGCATAATGAAACTGTACTGTTCTGAGACAAGATTACTGGCCGATGAGAGCCATGTACAGATAGGAGTAGGGCGACAGCGCCGAGCCGCCCTCCAGCCAGACTCGCCTGCGCAGACGCTGTTTGGCAGTGGTGGATTGCTGGCCTCTCCGGTCACGAGGAGCTAAGCAGCTGCAGCGCGCCGGGGCAGCGGGAAGGACTACGCTCCGGAGGAAAAACACGTCGCACTACGGGCGATGGCGACGGCGGCCGGGCAGATCCATCGTCCCGGCCGGGACGACCGCACTACATTTTGGACCAGCGTGCTGGATTGCCGACAGGCTAGGACGATCGATCGTACAGGACGTGGTAGTACAGATTGGACAGGATATGGATGCCACTTCCGCATCCGGTCAAACACGCGTGTCTCTTTGCAAAAAAGAAAAAGAAACGGAAATTGTCCGGTCTGGTGTGGGTTCTCTGTTCTCATGGCAATCATGTGCGTATAGTACGCCATGTTCCGAGATCGATCTGGACGCCCCCCCGGCCTATATAAACAGAGCTGCTCTGGTGATGAGCCTCATCGGCAGCGAAGAGCCTAGCTACTAGCTTCTTACTCCAAGCCAAGCAAGCTTCAGTGTCTGCAGCAAGCAGGAAGCAGCAGCGGAAGACAAGATGAAGAGCAGCACGCGCGCTCTGCTCGCGGTCCTGGTCCTCCTGGCCGTCCTGGTCTCTGCTGCCGTGGCGGAATCCAACGGTATGTAGGAGCTCTCTTACAGGTCGTTGCAAGTTTGCTCGAACGAACCAACTAGGTAGAGTGACCTGACGAATGCAAACACGAATACGCATGTGCTGTGCAGGCGTGGGCACGAGCGCTGCGAAGAAGAAGGCGTGCTGCTCCACCTGCACCAGCTGGTCGGGCGTCTACACCTGCGACGACCTGCTGACCAAGTGCGCCGCCACCTGCAAGAACTGCGCCGCCGTGCCAACGGACAAGGGAACCCGCTACAGGTGCCGCGACTTCCTCCCCGAAGGCTGCCCCTGCAAGGCCAACTGATCAGATGGATCGACGCATGCTCCGTCCAAGTTGCAAGACATCAATAATCCGTTGCTGTTTGCGCCATGTTTATGCATGTATCTCGTCCCAGTCGAGATGGAGAATAAAATTAAGCCAGGCGGATGACTAGCATGTTAATCAGTATACTGTTCATTCTCGGTCCTTGTGTACATGCCTTGACGAACAATAGAGAGTGACCTGTGACGACTACGAATGCAATGAGTCAATGACTGGCTATTGCTGGGCCACGGCAGCATGCTGGACCAAGGTATACTAATCACACGCTCAAGAAATCTATCTATTATATTAACGAGAGAGTTTTAAATGAATAATAAATAGCTAATTTCATAATAAAATTAGGTTTCCATGTCAAATACGATAAGTAAATAGCTAAATTCAAAATTATAGAAATAAGGAATAATAGTTGATCAAAATGCCCATATCGAATGTAACTAATAAATAAATAAATTTAAGAACTAAAAATAAAAAAAAAATATTGTTGATTTGTATAGCAACCAATAAGAAAAATAGTAAGGAAACTAGCCAAATAAATATTATAGGTCAAATACAATAAATATATAACCAAATTTGATTTAAAAATTACAAGTTGACAAACATTTCATGTCAAATATGACTAATAAATAACTTAAACTAAAATTAAAATTAATAATATTAATATTTAATCAATAATTAATAATCTATCTATCTTTTATATTAATAAAAGAGTATTATAACAAGCCACCACATTCGCTGAGAGGGGCTAGAAATTCTCACATTAATCTAAAAATGGGAAGAATTTACACCGTTGCATTTTAGGAAGATCTAACGGTCTATATGATTAATAAATAGCTAAAAATTGGGTTCGTATCCTATTTGGTAGGGGAAGAAGTGTAAATCTAATCTAAACTTTCAATTAAAGGGGACATAATTATTAATTGATCGAGATTATAAACATATGTACATGCACAAAAACCAAATGTTCTTGGACAACAGACATAATTTATTAGCTTCAAGAATTGTTTGAGCCTCTCCACGCGTGCTCATCGATAATGTCGTCGATGATACTGATGCACGAAGTGGAGTAACTCACGTACGACAACTGACATCCACACATGATCATATTAGCAGTGGGAATTGAACGGGAAAAAAGCTACATCAAACGATGATACATGTTGGTGATATCGTTGCTTGTGGTGGAGCTGACAGACAATAAGGAAACAAAAAATCCTTCTCTCCTCTCCTTGGTAGTTGTAGTTCCGACAAATACGCTCTCACTATACTTTGATTAATGTGCCAACAGCTAGCGTAGTCAAATTTAAGTATTCTCTCTCCGCCACTTCATCAAAGGCCGGCGATATCGCCTCCCTTTGGAGGAGGCCTTACAACGAAACACTCGCGTGGGGCCAATCAGCGGCGATGGGCTCAATGTCCCGGATGATTTATGTTTTGAAACTCTCTAGGTTTGCGTGAGCCCATAGTCGAGAGGCCAAACCATTGTTAGCCAAGTTGAATCTGAGCACGACAGTGAGCTCTTGTAGGAACATGTCATCAGCCATCACACATCCCACCATGACGTGTGTCCACTAGCTATGCCCACCGGCCGTGACGTGTGTCCACTAGCTATGTGAATCTACCACTTTACTCAGAATCTACAGGTCGGGTATCAGATACACTCCTATCATCTTGGCGCTGTTATAGGTTTACAAGATTGAATTTATTAGGGAACAAAAAAAAGCCCCTCCCTGTCGCTCTCGCTGGCGACCCGGTGGCTGCTGCCGCCGCGTCCGGGCGGCGGCGGCGGCCCGTGGCCATGCCGAAGTCGGTGCCGGCTCGCTCGCCCTCTCCCCTCTCTCACCTCCTTCCTCTTCCCGCCCTTGGGACCTCGTCGTTTCTTCGCCGCCGGCAGCCGCCGGGGCCGGTCCCGGCCTGCTCCTCGCCGAATCCGGGGCCCCCATGGCCGGATCCACCGCGGGGCTTGGGTTTGGGCGCGGAATCCGCTGCCCGCGGTTGGATCGCGCAGGGGGCGTACCGCGCCGCCGCCGCCTCGGTGGTCGGGGGGCGTTCTGTGGCCGCGCCGCCGCAGCCGGGGGTCCGTGACGCGCCGCTGTCAGCAGTCTGTGGCCGCGCCACCGCAGTTGGCGGTCCATGCCATGCTGCCGCCGGGGGCCCTTGGGGCCCGTGGCCGTGCCCCTGCTCGCCCTGAGGCTCGGGACTGCGCCCCGCCACCGCCTTGGGGTGGCCCCGTGGCCGCGCCACCATCACCGTCTCACCATGGCCGTGGGCTCCTGGGTGGCTGTCGCCCTCATGGGTGGCCGCCCTGCTTGTGGTGCCGTTGTTCCCAGCGCGATGGCGTCTGTTGTCATCGGCTGTGGGTTGGGATTGGGGTGAAGGCGAAAGCCGTGGTCCGTTTGCGGGCCGGTGACGGCGACGCTCGATGGCGTCGCTTACCTTGTTGAAGGCGTCACTCTTCCCCATGCCCTCCTCTTCGGTGAGCTCTCCAGGTGAAAACCTAGACCATTTTGGTTAGACGACGACGGCGCCTTTCGCGTCGCTCCCTCCCTGGAGGCGTTGTCTTAGAAGCTCTTGCTGGTGGTGGTCGTATTCTCTTCTCGAAGAGGATCCACTTCTGCACCTGTCTTCGCTTAGTTTTCTCTACATCGTCCAAGTTGCGTTGGTCATCAGTTGGCGGATGCTTTGCCGCCCCTCTCTTCGTTGGCGGATATTTTGCCATTGCTGGCGGATGCTTTGCCGCCATCGTTGCTGGTTGGAGTTCTCTTCGTACAGATGCTTCGCCATCGTTGTTGGTTGGTTGGGCTTCGAACGGATGCTTTGCCGTCGTTGTTGGTTGGTCGGGTGGATACTTTGCCACTTGTCTGTGTTGCAGATCTTCATACCTTTGGTGGTGTATCTCTTTTTGCAAGTTCAGTTGTGTAGTTTCGGCTAGGTTCGTGGGTTCGGGTGTTGCTTCCTGCTGTTTTGTGTTGTCGTTGTGTTTTTCTCGCTTGTGTGTACGTTTCTTTAGTGTTTTTCTATTTTTAGTCATTTTTGCTCTTGTGTCGGTCATGCTCTGTTTGGCCACATCAAGATTGTGTTTGTAATTGATTTTTTAATAAAAAAACATGCTCAGGCACGATCACGAAAAAAGGGAAAAAAAATTGATGAGACAATGGCAGCATGGGCATCGCAGTGCAATAAACACCACCAAAATATTGGTATAGAAAAACTATATCTGCCTATGCTATTAGCGCGAGTCACCTTGCTAGTTATCATGATTAGAGGGGGGAGCTCGATTCTCTATAACACGAAAGCGCGTCCGCGCACGGGCGATTCCCTGGCACCACCAGAACGTGCCACGTCACCCGAAAAAAAGACGTCCGTCGGATCGGGCCATTGAACGACCACCATGCGCCGCCTGGCCGCCACGCCTCCCGCCGGCTACCATGCGCCGCCTGACCGCCATGCCTCCCGCCTGCCACCATGCGCCGGCCGCCGCCGCACGCCCCGCGAGCGGGCCTCCGCCGCCAGCGTTCCGCAAGACCCCGCCCGCTGCCGGTCCGAGCTCCAACTCGCTGGCACCGGATCCACTGCGGCACCGCAGAGAGAGAGAGAGCGCAAGGACCGAGGGAGGGGAGGGGCGCAAGGCAGCCGAGGCCAGCCCCCGCCGGCTCCTCGCCGCCGCTAGACGGCGCCACAGCTCTCTGCGCCCGCGCCGCGCTCCGCCGCCGCCCGAGCCGCAACGCCAAAGCTCCGACTGCAGGGGAAAAAGGGAGGGAAATAGGGGAAGGCCTGCCGCGCCGCGTGCAGAAGGGCGGAGGTCGACGCCGCCCGTGCTCAGCGGAGAGCCAATGGAGCTGCAGCTCGCCGCCGCGCCCGTGCAACGGCCGCGCAGCGCAGCCTACGCCGCGGAGGGAGGCCGCCAAGCTCGGAGTCCGTTCATCACCGTTCTCGAGCAGGCGGCGCTCGCGGCCGCATCCCCTCCTGGGGAGCTCCTGCGCACGGTTGTCGGCGCGTGACTGCCGACGCGAGCTCCGGCGAGCTCCTGTGCTCGGCCGCCGGCGCGAGGTCCGGCAAGCTCCGTCGCGCGGCCGTCGGCGCGAGCTCCGGCGAGCTCCTACGCACTCGGCCCCACCGTAGCAGCCACCGGCGCTAGCCCCGTGCGCGGCGCCAACACGGAGGCCACCGGCCACCGGCGTCACTGCGCCTAGGCATTTGGCCGCCTCACGGCCCCTCCATGAATATCTAGCTGCTCAACTTGCTGTGGAGGGGAGGAGGAAGACGAAGACAACATAAAGCAAAGAAAATAAGAGACCATGACACGGAGAAACAAATCGACGATGCATCATCTATTGGTCCTACCTTGGATCACAAGCAAATTGAATCATCCCATCCTTTTGCAACACAACCAAGGCCCCGTTCACTTCCCAAAAAGTTTGAAAAAATAACTAATTACACAGTCTAACTGATTAGCAAGAGATGAATCTTTTAAGCCTAATTAGTTCATGATTGGATATTATTTGTCAAGTAATAACGAACTGTGCTACAATAACTTTTCATCCCAAAATCGCGAACTGAACGGGCCCCAAGAAGGGGATGAAATGAGAGAGAGAAGCGGCGTCAGAAGCTATGAGAGTCTACTTGGATCGTATGTGCTCTAGATCTTTCGGAAGCAGAGGTGGCAATGCCTACTTAGTTATACAAAAAATTACTAACATTCGTGTCTCCGACTTGATATAATATATAAATATATTACATGGTTAATCTTAAGATAATTATATTGTAATATATATATTAGTACTATTTTATATAAATTCGATCAAAGTTGAAATTATTTGACTTCTCGAAAAATGAGATTTACATTTTTTTGGGACGGAGAGAGTACTAATTTGATATGATAAATTGAATGTCCTTTCCCGAATCTTGAAACCAACGCTCCCGATTGTATACCCGGCGCACCCGTATCCGGAGGCTAATTTGATTTTCCGGTGCTTTGATGCACATTTTGTGAAACAGTACTTTCAAAGTACAACTCCTGAATTCACTGAATTCATTGTGATCAACATGAAGCAGCAAGTCCTTCGCAAAAAAAATAAATAAATGAGGCAGCACGCTTTGACCAGCTAACTTGCACAAAACGTGCATTAGTTAAAGTATCTTACAGCTAGTTCAAAGAGCTACAAAGGCTGATGTGCAAATCTGAAATCAATTGACGATGCAAGCAAAAGTTATTAAGAACATTTAAGCATGCATCATTAATACAAATGTTACTGTTTATAGATGATTAGGTCCCAATCCACAAAATTAACACCAGAGATATTACCGCAAGCAAGCCATTGCAGGTCCCGACCAGGGTTCTTCCAAATTTTATGTATCCGCAAGATTAAATTTTGGTTTCCATATGCAGAAGCAAACCATTTTCATTGGAAATAATTCTATAATGAGTTCCGTTCGAACCTTCATAATAAATGGAATATACCTAATTGTCTCACATACGTCGGACTTAAAAAAATAAAAAATATAACAACCTAAGTACGTTTTCCTTCCATGTATCACATAAAGGGGGTGTTTAATTGGTGAAAAAGTTTGGATTTGGATACTGTAGCACGTTTCATTGTTATTTGACAATTAATATTCAATCATAGATTAATTAACATCATTAGATTCATTTCGTAGGAATCAGTTAGACTGTTTAATTAGTTATTTTTTCCAACTATATTTAATACTCCATACATGTGTTCGAAAATTTGATGTGACGGGTACTGTAGAGAAAAAATTAGAAACTAAACACACCCAAACTTTCATATAAGACAATTAAAAGGTAAAAATCAGGTCTCGCGCAGCAAGGCTGCGCGGCCTTTCTAGTCATCATCGTTAGTGGACCAAACAGTTGAGATAAAAACTAAGGAAAAATTATTGTTATGGGGGCTATAGTACCATTCTTAAGCACATACCGCACGTCCTTAACACGTGTCCTTCTCAACTCAACTGACATCTTTGACCGGATGCCCGGGTGGCCAAGACCTTATGAGTCAACTGAAATTTTTTTCTAGGCAGATCTCTTTTTTTTATCGGACCGAAAATTGAAATTTGATATATTTCAAATTAGAAATTAGAATTCAGCCAGCCTTGATTTTCTAGAACATTTCTTTTCTTTTCTCTTTACATAGAACATTTTATTTCCCTACTTGGAATTTTATTTTCTTTGTAGAATTAAAAATCTGACAAATTCCTGCCAACAGATATATATTAACAGATAAATAGCGTATTTCTTTAGTATCTCGAGTTTGAATAAACTCTTCCCCGTGCATGTCATGACATTGATTTTATAGTGTATAAATAATGTTACACGGCATTGATTCTGTAGCAATTGGCGACATGTTATAAGAGAAAGTGATGGTCAAAGTATATATGTGTCTCCAAAGACGTTCTCCGATGCATGCATGGACAAGCTCAGCTGAGTCCCCCCCCCCCCCCCCCCCCCCCCCCCCCCTTTGCGGGGATGACCAAGCTCCTCACTTCATCAGTGGAGTTAAACCTAAAAACAAAAACTTCGAGACTAGGTGGCGGCTTCGACATCAACGAACACCCATCGATACAACAACATTTTTCAGTCAGCAATGTAGGCGTACCAACTACCACCTTATCTCGAGAACGCTGCATATGTATGATGCTGCGACTGACTTGCTACTGCATTACAGCTGCGCCGACTACATGAATAATAAAGGGTAAAGTCCGTTTTTGATCTGAACTAGCATGATCGCCCGATTTTGGACTCTGAACTACGAAACCGGACATCTCATACCTTTGAACTAACCAAACCGTGCAAAATACCCCCTTAAGCTCAATCCAGTCCGGTTTTGGACCACGTCACCATCCGAGCCGAAGCCGCTCGGCCCAGCTGCTGCCTCCTCGCCGCCGGGTTTGTGCGGATCTCGGCGGAGCTCGACTGGCCTCGAGCTCGCCGGCCTCGAGGGCGCTTGGAGCTCCAGCTCCCCACCTCAGGCTGGCCCGCGCGCCGGCGCCCGCCCCTACCCCCTGTGGCCATGGCGGCGCAGCACTGTGGCCATGGCGGCGCGGCGGCGGAGCCTTGCGTGGCCATGGCGGCGCGCCGGATTGGAGCTTGTCCCCATCTTCCTCCCTTCCTCCCTAGCCAGCCCCTCTACCTCTCCTCGCTACTCGCCGCCCTCGCCCTCCTCCCGCCTCGCTCGGCCCTCCTCGCTCCTTCTTCCTCCCTCATGGCTGCGGCGCTCCTCCTCGCGGCGCATCCACGCCGGCGCCCCCGCCTCCCACGCCAGCGCGGGGCCATGGCGTGCGAGTGGAGCTGCGGCGGAGGGTCCCTGCGCGGTGGCGCCTTGATTCGGGGCGGCGGCGGGCCTCGGCACGCGGCACGGGCGCGAGGGGAGAGGTAGGCGATGAGTGTGAGGAGGGCGAGCGGGAGCGCAGGGGAGGACGCGGCGGCAGCAAGCCGGCGGGCAGACGCAGGCGGCGGCAGGCGGCGGCGAGACAGAGCAAGCGACGACAGCGAGAAGAGAGAGGAGAGGTGGTGGCCCACCTGTCTGTGAGAGTAAGAGAGAGGAGAGGGTAGCTGACGTGGCCACTGGCGCCACGTGGACGGGTGACGTGGCTGAAAACCAGTCTGGTTTCGGCTCAGGGGGGTATTTTGCACGGTTTGGTTAGTTCAAGGGTGTGGGATGTCCGGTTTCGTAGTCCAGGGTCCAAAATCGGACGATCGTGATAGTTCAGGTCCAAAAACGGACTTTACCCAATAATAAAGGATCATAGAGAAAAAGTCGCCTCTGTCGTTTGTTATTTCTTATTTGGAGCAGCACGTGCGCATACTGAAATTGTACTATTCCGAAACAAGAGATACGAGCCATGTACAGATAGGAGTAGAGGACGACGACGCCGAGCCTCCAGCCAGACTCGCCTGCGCCGACGCCGTTGTCGGTGGTGGTGGTGGATTGCTGCTGGCCTCGCTCTCCGGTCACGAGGAGCTAAGCAACTTCAGCGCGAGGGGCAGGACGGAGGAGCGACACGTCGTGCCACGGCGATGGCGACCGCCGGGCAGACGCAGATCTGATCCACCGTCCCGGCCGGGGCCGGCTGCGATCCAACGCGGCACCTTAACACTAGCTGCATGCCAGCTGCCTTACTCGAGCAGCCGAGCTGCTTCGTTTTTTTTTAAAAAAAAAAGAATCTCGCTGTTTGCTAGCCAGGCCAATAACTACTCCTACTAGGCTGCTACATCTACGACGGCGACGGTGTCACCGTCACCTGCTCACCGACACCGCACTCCATTTTGGACCAGCGTGCTGAATACAGGCCCTGTTGATCTTTACATGTAAATGCAAAAAAACCGTAAACGCAATAAAGTGAAACGGAATCTTGGTAATTTGAAGTACTAAATGAAATCTATTTACAAAACTTTTTGCATGGTTGGGCTGTAAATCGCGAGACGAATCTAATGAGCCTAATTAATCCATGATTTGCAACAGTGATGCTACAGTAACCATCCGCTAATTATTGATTAAACATGGATTAATTAGCATAATTAGATTCGTCTCGCGATTTACAACCCATCTATGCAAAAAGTTTTACAAATAGACTTCATTTAGTACTTCAAATGTCCTTTTTACATCTTTACACAATTTTGCAAAATGAAAAACACCCCCACAATTGGAAAGGCATGGATGGCAGTTCCACAACCGTACCAAAGCTTTGCCGCCGCGCCGCATCCACTCAAACACGCGTACCACGTGTCCTTGCAAAAAGAAAAGAAAGGGAAAATTGTCCGGCCAGGGACGGGCTTCATGGCAACTGCGTACGCCATGTTCCGAGATCTGCTCCTGTCTGGTTCGTTTCATGTAAAAAAATGTCCCGAGATCTGGACGCCCGGCCGGGGCCGGCCTATATAAACAGAGCTGCTGTGGTGGTGAGCCTCATCGACCGGCAGCGACGACGCACAAGAGCCTAGCTAGCTTCTTACTCCAAGCTAAGCGAGCTTCAGTGTCGGCAGCAAGCAGCTAGCGGAAGAGAGAAGATGAAGAGCAGCACGCGCGCTCTGCTGGCGCTCCTGGTCCTCCAGACCGTCCTGATCTCTGCCACCGTGGCGAAATCCAACGGTATGTAGGCGCTCTCTAGCTAGCTACCTCGATGCTCCTGTAAATTTCGATCAACTAGCTAGGTCAGTGCAAGTTTGCTCGAACCAACTGGACTGACCTGATGATGAACGCGAACACGAATGTGTGTTGCTACGTGCAGGCGTGGGCACAAGCGCTGCGAAGAAGGCGTGCTGCTCCACCTGCACCAGCTGGTCGGGCGTCTACACCTGCGACGACCTGCTGACCAAGTGCGCCGCCACATGCAAGAACTGCGCCGCCGTGCCCACAGACAAGGGCACCCGCTACAGGTGCCGCGACTTCCTCCCCGAGGGCTGCCCCTGCAAGGCCAACTGATCATCAGATAGACCGACGCATGCTCCGTCCACGTTGCAAGACATCAATAATCCGTTGATGTTTGCCATTTCTTTTTTTTTGAAATAAACTGTTTGCCATTTCTACGCATGTATCTCGTCCCAGTCGAGATGGAGAATAAAAATTAAGCCAGGTGGACTAGCCTGTTAATCAGTATATATACCTGTTCGTTCTCGGTCCTTCTTGTTTTTTTTTAGCAGTTCATTCATTCTTGTTCTTGTGTGCATGCCTTGAGACGAACTAGTGAGGGACCTGTGACGACTAGGAATGCAGATTTTAACGGCCCAACCCAATGAGTCAATGACTGACTATTGCTGGGCCACGGCCCACGGCAGCATGCTGGACCAAGGCGGAGTAGTAGTCAGGATGACAGCGAGCGGTGCGGCTGGTTCCTTGTGGTGCTCTCACCATACTGATCGGCACACTCAGGCCCTTAGATCTTTACGTAAACCCAGTAAACGCAAAAAAAAAATGTCCCATCAAATGTTTTGATACATGTATAGAATACTAAATGAAGTATATTTACAAAACTTTTTGCATGGATGGGCTGTAAATCGCGACAAGAATCTAATGAGCCTACTTAATCCATGATTTGCAACAGTGATGCTACAGTAACCATCCACTAATTATGGATTAATCGTGGATTAATTAGCATCATTAGATTCGTCTTGTGATTTACAACCCATCTGTGCAAAAAGTTTTGTAAATAAACTTCATTTAGTACTTCAAATTAGTAAGATTCCATCGCAAAAAAAATTTGCGTTGGAACAACACGGCCTCAAGATTAATCATCATTTTTTTGGTGGATCTGGACCAAACGGTTGAGATAAAAGACTAAGGAAAAAATTCTTGTTACTCCAAGGATACATTCTAAATCAGACCCTCCAAATAGGTTGTCTCTGTTGTTTACGGACTTCCAAATTGACTTCAACTCCAATAATAATTCTCAATATAATAGATGGCTCTCTACAGACCCTCTAAGAATAGAGGATAGATGACGGGATTCGAAGCCCAATGTTGGTTTTACTGTCACCCGCTCGGGAGCCATCTCACGGTCAATTCTGGTGCACGGAGTGATTCATGTGGTGGTCCCCACCTCCGGCTGCATGCCCAATCCTTTTCCTGATTCCTTTGGTCCTCTCTCTCCTCTCTTCGTCTTCCTCTATCGTCTCTTTCTGTTGCTGCATTAAATGCCCCCTAATGCCTCGGCGGAGCGGCAGCGGCGAGGCGGCGTGGCTGGGCGAGGGCCGCGCGGCGGGATGGAGGCAGCGCGGCCAGGCCGGTGGGCTTCCTGGGGATGCAAGTGCACTCCCCGGCTCCGGCGGCGGCAACGACGAGCTACCTTGGGCGCTCGTCCCCAGACGACGGCGAGCTCCCCCCCCCCGCCCTGGTGGCGGCGCGCTCCCCTAGGCGCTCGCCCGCGGCGATGGCGGCGAGCTCCACCGCCCCGTGGCGGCGAGCTCCCACGGGCACTAGGTACGAATGTTTTTTTTTCTTTTTTCTTTTCTTTTTGATTTTTAGATGCAAAAGTTTTTTAAAATTTTTTCCTCAAACTTTTTTTAAATTTTTGATGGAACAGTTTTTCATAAAAAATTTTCACTTGAATTTTTTATTTTGAATGCAAAAGTTTTTCCTTTAATTTTTTTGTCAATTTTTTCTCTTTTAAATTTTTCTTACCAAACTTTTTGCACTCTCTCCAAATTTTTTCCTTAAAAAAATTTATATCAAAAACGACAAAAAATTACTACAAAAGGGGAAAAAAACAAAACGGTCGACGTTGCCGGTGGCCAAGCTTTGGGGATACCTGCAATATTTTCTACCCATACCCATAAGTTAATTATCTAATTATTATTCTACCTGTAAACTGCCCAATTCAATTTGTCCATACCCATTGGGTAACGGGGAATATAGGATGGATATGGGCAACCCGCTCGTCGGACGATAAGCTCATTGGTGCAAGCTGCAGCCTCGCTCTATGGGTACATAAATACACAGGATATTGATAAATAATATGAGACTGGTCGGCTGCTGCATGCAGCAGTGAACTCGGTTGCTTGATTCTTATAATATAATAATATATTTAAATGAGAATCCTACCGACATGCATCTCCATGGGGAGCAATAACCATAGACTCAATCTCTATCTTACAATGAGAATATTATAGAAGTGCAAAATAGTAAGCCTTTACATCATCCATCATCTCTTGCGGCCACACTATAGGTTGGACATTCTCGCTATCAGAAACTTGCAAAAAAAAAATTCCTCTCCATACAGAAACTAACTCCTAGCAAGATTCATGTCCGAGCCACTTGACATAGAGCATGCCACTTGCAATGTCCACAAACATTGTACCAGATCCTTCTTCTTCCTTGATTGCTGAAAAGTTATAATATTGTCAGCTTAGACAAGGGTAAGGCACGTTTCAAACAAGGCATATGAAACCACAACACTACAAAATGCAGAATTTCAAATCGACAAGGACACAAATGTCTGATTCTATACGTTGGCAGCTAGACTGCTATGCTGAAATATGTGAGACTCACTTTTTTCTTAAGTCAAATTTGATTTTGTGTTAAAAGAGTATAAATGTCAATAGCTCAGTGTATAATATCGAATAAAGCAAATCTAGGGCCATCAGAGTAGGGTGAAATATGAAAGCAAAACTATACGGGACTCATAAGCCAACATATTCAGAGATTAATAGCAGCTTTCAGAATAAACTATATTGGACCTATATTATCCAAATTTCAAGATTGATAGCATCTGGTGCAACACATGGCTCATAAGTAGATGTATATTGGACCTATATTGTAGACAATGTGTATTTTCCTATTCTGTGCATTCAGGACGCAGTATGTTCTGCCTAACTGCGTTGACTCAGAATCACATCAATGCACTATCAGGATCAGTAAGGTTCTGCGAGTACCTTAGTACTTTGAGTTTCTTCAATCTTTTTCCCTTTCCTGATAAATGGTTATAACTGAAGGGCAAATATATAGAAGGCCAGTGGCCAGATTCCAGATAATTGGATCCACAATATTCAGTCACACCTGAAAATGGTCTCTTTTCATATTACATTTAGAACCTTCAAGTCTGTAATGCCCTGTTAGTTTATCACCCAGCGCCCAACTGAACGATTCATAGCTCACATAAGAGTATCTGAGATTAAAATTGTGCTAGCTAAGCTCCCTTCATAGGTATGCACCCTACACCGTTCGATGTGTGTTCACAGCAGAGTTGCATCACTGAATAATATTCCTAGTGTGAACTAATCTGCGCACTAAAACAGCACCTAGCCGAGATCCCAATGAGCCGCACATTAGCAGATTTCAGCGCAGACGAGCACTGAGGCACGCACCTTGATCCCGGAGCTCCGACGCCGCGATCCGAGCCGAAGACCGGCGCCGAGACAGCCACCTGCAGGCCAACAAGAGAAAGAAAGACCAAATCAGCACGACGCCAAGCAGGGGCGACGGGATGGGAATTGGATGGGGAAAGAAGGTGGAAACAAACAAAAACACGAGGAAGAAGATGAGCAGTATGTACCGGTGGCAGCGGACGACAGCGGCGGCCCGCAGCCGGGTTCAAGTCTCCTCAGTAACGGCCGCCCGAAGAAGCCTCGCGAGGTTGCCCGCGGCGGCGGCGGCGGCCGGGATCCCTCTCGCGAGTTTGGGTAACGGGGAAGAATGGATAACTACAGTAATATCCACTCCATACCCTCCTCACATACAGGTATATCCATCCCCTACCCATTTAACATGGGTATATCCATAGTTCCATACCCTACCCGTTTGTCATGGATGTGGGTTTGGGTAACGGGTTTAGATATCGTGAGTCGCCCGTAAATTAGCGGGCCCCGATTTGAAGGTCTCTCCAAAATAGAAGGGCTAGTAGAAGATCTGCTAGAGTGCATTTTTTTATATAATCCTCTAAATTTGAGATAGAAGACTGTTTAAAGAATTTGCTGAAGTTGCTCACATGCCATGCACCATCGACACTTGTCCTTCTCAAGTCAGCTGACATCTTTGACATGTACGTGTCAAGCATTGGGCCCATGCAGACCAGATGTCCGGGTGACAAGACCTTATGAGTCAACTGAATTTTTTTTCTAGACAGATCTCTTTTTTATCGGACCAAAAGTTACAAATTTGATATATTTGAAATAAGAAACTAGAATCCAGCCAGCCTTGATTTTCTAAAACTTTTCATTGATTTACATAGAACATTTTATTTCTCTCTAGAGCATATATAACATTACAAATCTGACAAATTCCAGCCAACAGATAAATAGCGTTCCTCTTTAGTATCTTGGGCTGAATAAACTCTTCCCCCGTGCATGTCATGACACATGTCCACCCTTCTGCACTTGGAGCAACAGGAGTCTTCTTCCCATGACCAACCTAATCCAACCCAAACTTGTAAAACCATTTTTCACCCAGCCGGCCAACGGTTCGTCTTTGAACTCCAAGAGGGGAAAGTAAGACGTACAGTCGCGTAGGTGACGGAATGTAACCGATTCAGATTCAGATTCAGGAAAGGATATATATACACCATGTTCTTCTAGCTCACTACCGTCAATGCAACGAACAGAAACAGTACTTGGAGCTAGAACGAGACTGACTGCCTAGCAAGCAACGAGTGGAGCGAGAGAGATGCCAGAGTACTGCGTGACCGGGGGGGCGGGTTTCATCGCGTCGCACCTCATCCGGGCGCTGCTCGCCGCCGGCCACACGGTTCGCGCCACGGTCAGAGATCCAGGTACGGTTCTGCTCCAGGTAGCTACTAGCTAGAGTGCTTAATTTCCATCAGTTCTTGGGTTAGTTTATTTGACGCGTGCTTATGCAGAGGATGAAGGGAAGGTCGGGTTCCTGTGGCAGCTGGAGGGCGCCGCGGAGCGGCTGACGCTGCTGCGCGCCGACCTGCTGGTGGAGGGGAGCTTCGACGCGGCCGTGAGCGGCGTGGACGGCGTGTTCCACACGGCCTCCCCCGTGGTGGTGGTCTCCGGCGGCGGTGGCGGCAAGGACGACGACGTCGTCCAGCGGGAGCTGGTGGACCCGATCGTGAAGGGCGCGGCGAACGTGCTGCGGTCGTGCGCCCGGGCGCCCGGCCGCGCGCGCCGCCGCGTCGTGCTCACCTCCTCCTGCTCCTGCGTCCGCTACTGCCACGCCGCCACGCTCAACGAGTCGCACTGGTCCGACGCCGACTACTGCAAGTCCTACAACGTACGCCCGTGTCCGCGTGCTGATGGTTTATTTTGGCCGCTCGATCTGGCTCGACCTGACGACATGTGGGATTGCACTGGATGATGTGCCGGCCACAGCTGTGGTACGCGTACGCCAAGACGGTGGCGGAGAAGGAGGCGTGGCGGCTGGCCAAGGAGCACGGCATCGACCTGGTGGTGGTGAACCCGTCGTTCGTGATCGGCCCGGCGCTGGGGCCGAGGCCCACCAGCACCATCCTCATCGTCCTCGCCCTGCTCAAAGGTCTCACTGATGATCTGCATGCACAAGGACACTGACTCCATCGATGATCGCGAACGATTACTGACGAAGTACGTACGTTGACTGACGGCCGCATCAAAAAATGCAGGGGAGCTGGGCAAGTACCCGAACACGACGATCGGGTTCGTGCACGTGGACGACGTGGTGCTGTGCCACGTCCTGGCCATGGAGGACGCCAGGGCGTCCGGGCGGCTCATCTGCTCCTGCGACGTGGCGCACTGGTCGGAGATCCTGGGCTCGCTCCGGGAGCGGTACCCGCAGTACCCCATCCCCACCGAGTGCAGCGCCCGCAAGGGGGACGACCGGCCGCACAGGATGGACACCGGCAAGGTCCGCGCGCTGGGCTTCCCGCCCTTCCTGTCCCTGCAGCAGATGTTCGACGACTGCATCAAGAGCTTCCAGGACAAGGGCCTGCTCCCATAGTCGGATACTACTACTACAGTCCAAGCTGCAATCAAAATCATCCCTCGACTAATTGCATCAGAACAAAGAATCTATAACTGCATGCAGTGCAGCCTCATGAAATTAATTATATTGATGGCTGCCAACCTCTATCAAAATGTCTAATTAAGCATCTCGAATTTTGCCCCAAGTTAAAAAAAAATCTAGAAAAGTCAAGCAGCGTCGACAGGTACTAGCAGTGGAGAGTGGGCTGTCATAGCAGACCGGGCTTAAAGTACTGGTCAGCAGCCCAACAACAACGGATGAGAGCCCAGAGCAATAAAAACAGGCCCATAACTTCCGTAAACAAAACACCTTTGCGGCCCAACAGAAACGGTACGCCGTAGTGCCCCCTTCTTGACACTTGACACTTGACAGGAAGCTTCCTCCCGCTCGCCTTCGCCTGCTCTGTTCTGCTCCCTGCTAACAGCCTGAGTGTGACCAGAGCAGACCCGCCGCCCAAGAGGCTTGTCGAAACTCGAAACGAACGGTCCCGCCGCCGGCACGGTCAGGTCGCGTCAACTCTGAAGAAAAAAGGTGGCTGCGGACACCGGCCGCGCCAGATTTTCCGTCGCCGAACGAGGCGAGACGAGTGGAACCGGAACCACGAGCTAAGCTGCAACGTGCAAGCCAAGCCAAGCGCAAACCACGACCCGGCTCTGCTCTACTCTGCGATCCGGCTGGAAACCCAACACGGGTTGCGCCGCGAGCCGTGACATGGTGGTACGCAGATGATGAGCTGCACGACGACGCCTCGGTCTTGAAGGTCCTTTTCCTGTACAGAACACAGGGCACGGAACGCCGGAACGGGTCCTCTCCTCCTCCATTTGCAGTGCAGCAACCTCCCGCTGCGGGCAGAGCAGGCGCGGCGGGTGCAAGCTACTAGTCAGCGACGACCCGACGACCTAGGCCGTGTTTAGTTCCCGTGAGATTAAACGCAAAAAATTTTGCGACGTAATCTTACTAATTTGAAGTACTAAATGAAGTTTATTTACAAAATTTTTTGCACAGATTGTTGTAAATCGCGAGACGAATCTAATGATGCTAATTAATCTATGATTAATAAATAATTAGTGGATTGTTACTATAGTATCACTGTTACAAATTATGGATTAAGTAGGCTCATTAGATTCGTCTCGCGATTTACAGCCCATCTATGCAAAAAGTTTTATAAATAGACTTCATTTAGTACTTTAAATTAGTAAAATTGCTTCGCAAAATTTTGTGTTTTTGTATTTACGGGTGAGAACTGCAGGTCCCTACTACGACGCCCACGCGCACGGCCACCACCCATCGCGATCGCCGCTGGACACGGGCGTGGAATTCCAGCCCCGCCCCGCCCCGCCCCGGACTCACCATTCCACCACGTACACACAAACCAGTAGCACCGGGAACTAGCGGCGCCAAGTGCGCGGCGCCGTCGGTCTCGGCACCCAGCCGCCACCACATCAGGCCGCCGCTCCAGCTCCGCTGACCCGCCCGCCCCTGCGCGCGTGTCGCGGCGCGGCCCGGCGGCCGGGCTTTATTTGTTCGTTCGTTTGCCGTGTCTGCCGCGGAGCGTGGCTGAGGTTGATCGCTCGGCTAGGCTAGTAGAGCACTAGAGCTGTCTGCTGCGGGGCCGGTAGGAGGTCATGGCGGCCACGCCGCGGTCGTGGACGTGGGCGTGCGAGTGCTGCGTGGGGAGGAGGAGGAGGAAGGGCGGCGCGGGCGCGGGCGCGGGCGAGACGGGCGGCGGCGCGGGCGCGTCGGGGCGGGCGGAGGAGGGCGACGAGTGGAGCCTCTTCATGGACCTGCCCGTGCTCGAGGCCGCCACCGACGGCTTCTCCGACGGCAACCTCCTCGGCCGCGGCGGGTTCGGCCCCGTCTACAAGGCAATCAATCCTCCTCGCTTTAATTTTCTCTCTGCCCATGCGCTTCAGTATTCAGTTATCACAGGATTCAGCACTGGCTTATAGTAGTATTCAGTTCAGTTCAGTTATTAATGGCCGGTGATTGCTGCAGTAAGAAATTACTAGCACCTCCAGTGGTCTGAATCTGCGTCTCGGGTCTCTCTGCAGGGGGTTCTTCAGGACGGCCAGCAGATCGCCGTGAAGAAGCTGTCGCTGGGGTCACGGCAGGGCGTGCGCGAGTTCCTGAACGAGGTGCGGCTCCTGCTCAAGGTGCAGCACCGGAACCTGGTGTCCCTGCTTGGCTGCTGCGCTTCCTCCGGTCAGAAGATGCTCGTCTACCCCTACTTTCCCAATGGAAGCCTCGACCATATTCTCTTCAGTAAGGAAAAAAAACTCATCTGCATTTTGTCATGTATTGCTTCCTCAAAATTCGCCGCCATCATGGTAAACTGCTGTTGCCAAAAATATCTTTTTCCGGTATTATATGCACATCATCTTACTATTACTAATTGGAAGCTCCTTTTAAAGCCTCCAGGTGAAGCCACCTAGAATCCTAGGTGGACAGTCTAAAAAAATAGAGAAATTCTACAAATTCTCACAAAAATAAGAAACATCCGGCTATCAATTTAGCAACTCTAATCATAATAGCCATTGGATCTGTTATTTTTTTCATAAATTACTCACCTTTGCCATTATGAAAATAGACTAAAGTAACCCCCTAAACATGTATCTAAATTATCCACCTCTGTCATTATAAAAAATAATCTAAAGTAACCCCCTAATCTTCATGTAAATTAACTACTTATACCATTATAAAATAATGTCAAATAGCCCCTTAAATTTTTATACATATTATCCAATGATAACATAATAAAAAGACATATCAAACACATATGGATGTGTGATGCAAAGTAAGAAAAAATGTTAGTAACTAAACCTATCATATTTATTACAATTACATAATGATAAATATGTATCTGTACAGTACTAGATTATAATTTTTAATTGATTAAAAAGAGCATGAGATAGATAATTATTAGATATTTCTAATTAATCCGTACGGAAGCACGGGTTGATAAACTAGTAGTTACTAGTTAGAGTACATCTGCGGATTGCAACATGTATTGGACTGGTTCAATCAGGTATTTTTTATTGTTCAGAAGAGTTCCGGACAACAGAACTATGCAAGATAACTAGTGTTGCCAATAGAGGTGCAGGAATGCCTTTGAATCGCTCTGCTCTATTCTGCAGGTAGCTGAGACGTCGAGTGTGTCATGTCAACGTAATACATAACAAATGGTATTCATCCCAGCATCTAATTGACATCATAGCATCGAATCTGTGACTGTAATAAAAAGTCATTCAGGTGATGTCAAGTCTGTTTCCAAGTACTAGTGCACCCTTGACCTCAACTGGGTCAAAAAGTACTTGCTTGATTTCTTAATCGACAAGGCTAAACATATCACATCAGATCGGTTACGAGTTATGACAGACGTGGTCCCTGCATTGACGCTTTCTTCAAAGAAGATTTCTTGTCCTCAGAAAGTACTGTGTGAACACAGAATATGAGTTTTCTGAACACAAACAAAACAGAGAAGTGGAAATCTTTTGTTCAGCTAAGACATACATCAATCTTTAGGATAGAAACATCAGGAAAACACAGTGAAAATCTGTAATCAATTGCAAACACAGTTGGAGTTGTTTGAAGTATTCGGCTTGGGCATAACCGACTGCATGCATTATACATAGTAGTGTACAAATTTGATAGTAAGATACAGGAGGAGAGTTCTTTTGTCTAACACGCACTCTGTTCCTTGGATACTTTCAGACAGGGAGAAGAGTGTGCAGCTCGATTGGCCAAGGCGATACCAGATAATCATTGGGTTAGCAAGAGGCCTCCTCTACCTTCACGAGGAGTCCCCGTTGAAGATCATCCACAGAGACATCAAGGCGAGCAACGTGCTCCTGGACAACCAGCTGAACCCGAAGATTTCAGATTTCGGCATGGCGAGGCTCTTCCTGGAGGACGCGACGCACGTCAACACATTCAAAATCTCTGGCACATAGTGAGCTCACACCGTTCTGTTTTCCGCAGTCTCGTTTCCGTTCACAGCCCATGCTTCGGCGCAAATACCGAGTGTGACGGATCGCAGTGGTTACATGGCTCCAGAGTACGCGATGAACGGCTACTTGTCCACCAAGACTGACGTCTTCAGCTTCGGGATCCTGGTGCTGGAGATTGTGAGCGGACGGAAGAACATCGTCCGGCATGCGGACGACGAGAAGATCGACCTCTTGAACTACGTAGGTGCTCGGATCATCTCGTCAAAAAAGAGGCATCCCTGCATAATGACCTGCTGTGTAGTAAAAATTGACAGGAAATCTGGTGTGCTGAATCTTCTGAAACTTTTGTTCAGACATGGAAGCTGTTCGAAGAAGGACGGTCCCTGGAGATCGTGGACCCGTCTCTGTCGGAGCCCGACACCGAGCAGACGCTGCAGTGCATCCAGCTCGGGCTGCTGTGCTGCCAGGCCGTGGTGTCGGACCGGCCGGACATGCACAGCGTGCACCTCATCCTGTCGAGCGACTCGTTCACGCTGCCCAAGCCGGGGAAGCCAGCGATCCACGGCAGGACCGGGCGGTGGATGACGACGACGGCTTCGGGATCGGCGTCAGCGTCGGCGTTGTCGGCCACCGGTGGCTCCAGCACCAACACCGCCACCACGTTCGGCACCGACACGAACACGACGAGGGCCTCTGCGCTGGCCAATATCGCTGAGGACGAGTCCAGGAACTCCATTTCCATATCCTTCACCACGGAAGGCCGGTAAAAACGATGAGAGGACGAGCGGCGGGATTACTATGGTGGGATGTGAAGAATAGTAGTAGTTTTGTGAGGGAGTGGCTTGATTGGTAGCTAGGTTGATTTGTACAATTCGATTCATATTCAGAGAATGGTCATTAGGCTTTTTTTTTCTTTTGAGGGGAGAATGGTCATTAGCTGCTTTACCAGTTGAGAAATTTTACGGTGCTTGGAGATTTTATGAGCCGTTGAGGGGTCCAGATCCAATGGTTAAAAAATGGAAGGAACTAGTTACGAAAAACTAAATGTGTGGACCAGGAACTATTATTTTGTGGGCCATGAACCACTTATGGAAATGATGCTAAGGGTATTTTAGCACTTTTCATATCTTTTCAATCATTAAACAATGTAAATCGCTTTGGAGAATAAAAAGTGATAGATTGTGCCGATGTCGCCGCCGGTCAGGCCCTGCTGCCGCATGTCCCTGGTCCGAGGACTTCGGGCGGCATGGTCGGAGCAGGCCGGCCAAGCGGTGTAGCGCTGCGTCATCTTCATCGTTGCCGCCGACACATGTCCCTTGATCCGGGGGATGGTGGCACAGCATGAGCGGGACGCGGGGGCGGCTAAGCAGCACAGTGCCGATATCTAGGAGCGAGGATGGCCCGGAGGCACGGCGTTGGCATCAAGGAGACGGGATGGCCTGGAGGCGCGGCTACGGGTGGGACGGCTGTTCGGCGTCGGCATGGCGTGCAGCCAGCGGACGGGCTATGATGTTGGCATGGCGTGCAGTCGGCGGATGGGCTATGGCGTCGGCGTGGAGTGCAGCCTCTTGGAGGTCCGTCGGGTGTTCCTCGACGTGTCCATCATGGTGGAGACGAGGGGGAGAAGCTTGACAACATGAAGAGCCACATCGCCAATGCCTGCTACTGCATTCAGGGCGGCAACAAGGAGCTGGGCAAGGCTAGGGTGTACTAGTCGAGCGGTCGCAAGTGGTTCTACATCGGCATCGTGCCCATCAACACGAGCTTGAGGATCTTGAGTGAATTGTAATATGGAACAACATCGGGGTTGTGAATTGTGATGACAAAGGGTTCAAATTCGATTCGTTAGGCGGGTTTGAATGATCTCGACACTCTGATTGTGTCTCTGTTGTTTGATTTCGCACCCTAAATTTTAAAGTAACATCACTGCGGGTTGTTTGGTTGAGGGAGGGCCGCGCGCTGCTCGCCGCCGCTGCCGGGGAAAGGCCGTGCACTGGGCGCCGCCGCCTGGGAAGAGCTGCGCGTAGCAGCGCAGGTGGCGGCCGGGGGAACGGCTGCGTGCAGACTACCAACGTCGGGGAAGGGCTGCACGCAGGCCGCCGCGGCTGCAGAAGGCCCGAGCGCAGGCTGGTGGCCACCGCTGGTCAAGAGAAGAACGAGATGTATTCGTGTGCTGGATAAAGTGACTAAACTGCCCTCGATTAAAATAAAACACCCCTGATTAAATCATCGCTCCAGATAATTTGCGGAGGGAGGAACCGGTGGTTCCTCTCAAGCACCTTATCAAGCCTCTTACCAGTTAAGAAGGCACCTATAGTTTTTCCACTGAAGTTCTCGTAACCATGGCCCATTGCTAATTGGGCTCTCAACTACGAAATGGACCAAACCCATTGCCTCAAGAAAATGTTTGGCCCAGTACTTCTTTATCTACCTGGGCTGCAAAAGTTATTGAGGCCCCAGGCCCACGAGCTACAAATTTTCTTGCAGATGACAGAAGACCCACGTGTCAGCCGGATCCTAGCGAGTTACACTTAGTAGATTAGGCCAGCTCCAGCATTCATCCAAATCGAACCGAGAGCGAAGCAGCAGCCGATTTGTACACTGCACCAGTCGAACCGTCCGGGATTCTTTTTAAAATTCTTTTTAAAATCGACCTCTGACGAGTCGAACCAGGGGCAACAGAAAAATCAGCAGCACACAGTAACTCATACGTGGATGCCCCTGGTTCAGCTTGGAGAGGAGAGAATGCTGCTCCTTTTTATTTCTTTAATCACCATACGGGCTCCACAATTCGATTTGTACACAGCAGGGGACGAACCAAACTTTTGTTCGACTTGTTCGATCTTCGTAAATCGATGTAGCACTGGAGCTGCCCTTAGATTTAGTATTGTGCAAGCAAATTTTTTCTACCACTGTCCTGCAAACATGTCCTCGACAGCAAGATACTTGCGGTGATTATTGCCAATCTCAAGATCTATCGGGAAAGTATCTCGAGGTCGAGGACGTTTATATAAGCAGGGCATGTGTTATTCTGCGTCCACATTTGTATTTTTCTTTGTCTTAGTAAATACTAAGATTTATCATTTCGCATCATATTATGTGTACAACCGTGTGTGTGTGTGTGTGTGTTATACTGTGTTTTGAAAAAGAAAAAAAAAACTAGCAAACCTGAATGCTCCAGTTGTAAAAGATTTGCGTCCAGTCAATGAAAGAATGCACACGATGAGTCGGCTGATTGCTTCGTACAGTATGCACACTGAATGAATCGAACCATCCTAGGCCACGGACACGGAGCGTGTTTCCAATTGACTTCAGATCCTTCTTGCTTTTGTTCAGTCACAATCACTTGGGTGAGCAGCCACCGTGCCTTTGGCCCTATTTGCTTCTCTGCGCTAGGGAGTGCTAAAAAATTTTGATTGCTAATTATGGAGTTAAATAAAATCAGATTACAAAATCAATTTCAGAACCCCTGCACTAGAAAGTCTGAAGAATCTAATGAAGTTTTTGACCACGTGATTAGGGAATGATTACTGTAGTATTACTGTAGCTAATAATCAATTAATTACCGCCATTAGATTCGTCACGAAAAATTATATTCATCTCTAAAAAGATTTTATAAATAGACTTCATTTAACACTCTTTGCTTTCTCGACTTGTGTGCATTAGAAGAACCAAACAGACCTTTGCGTGCGAGTATTTCAGAGATCTCGCAGCGTTTCGTGCGACTGTCCCCCCCCCCCCCCCCCCCTCATCGTACAGACGCACACGGTCTGGATTGCCTTGTGATCCGAGCCTCGCCTGTACTGCGCAGCTTGAAGTCGAGATCAGCACGATCACTGTCAGGCGTCAACGTGTCAGCTAGCAGCAATTGGCTTTCCTGAGCTTGCACGCGGGTCAATGGCACTCTGGCTTCAGGCTTCGTTTTCTGAAAGCGCCTGATCGCGTCACTGTTCGTTAATTAAGAACAGCGCACAGCATCTTGTATCGACACAGCAGGTGGGTGATATGAACGAATCAAAGGGGAGTAAGAAATGCTACGACGATATGAACGAATCCCTGCGTCGTCGAATTCAGTTTTTTTTTTTGAGAGGATCGAATTCAGTTTTCTGAAAGTGAGAGGGTTTCTATCTCTTGGTCTGAGCTCTGCAAGGTTTACCGGGAAGGCTCCGGGAGCCTACCCACGTCGGTGGTGCACACCTACAGGAGCAATTCCTAACCCCCTTTCCTCGCTGGACTGCGACGGAACGGAAATTCGAAGGGTCGAGAACGGAAGGTGACATGTGCGGCAAGGCCGGGGCTCGCAGGGCATCCGCTACCCGAACAAATAAAAGCTCAAGTGGTCACAGCCTCACAGGGAGGCTGAAAGCAGCTGAGGAGCCCGAAACCAGTACCGGAAACCTCCGGTATGTCGTGTGACCACAGTTTTGTCGTGTGCACAAACACGGACATATGACAAATCTACCATTTGCCGTGTGCCAGTAGATAGAGCACACAACAAACTTCTGGCACACGGTAAACGTGATGTTTGCTGTGTACCCGAGCAAAAAACTCACGGCAAAAATTCAGCACACGGCAAATAAGTATTATTTGATGTGTGCCTAACTTTTGACACACGTCAAAGAAGCACTATTTGTCGTGTGCCTAATTTTTTGCACACGGAAAAACTTTTACACACGGCAATTTTTATTTAAAAAAGTAGATTATGCATTTCCAATTTTTTCTGCTATACATATACAGTGTATTGTATTCCTTATTAAATTTTGGTATATTTATCTTTTTTTGCTATATTTAGTTATTTGATTTCATTAATCGAATTTTTGGGGTTAAACTGGAAGTGTTTTGAATAGTAGAGTATAATGGATAGAAAAATGATTTTTATAGTAAGGAGTTCAAAGTGATGGCATAAACCTGAGAACATTTGAACTGTTTGAACGAATCGTTCTAAAATTCCATTAAAAGCAAACAAATTCAGAAAATCATAAAATTTGTCATGGTATCATGATTTCATGCATGTAGATTGTGGTAAAATTTTGGGAATGTTTTGCAAAAGTTTTAATGTATGCTTGTTAAAAATCGAAACATCTCCAAAGAAGATCCGTGAAATTGAGACGGAATCGTTTACATTTGAACAGAACGTTACGAACGAATTGGCGTTTGACTTTTAAACTTTTTGTTTGTGCAAAACAAAACATAGGTTCTTTGATGCCAAAGTTCGGTTAATTTTGAGATCAGTGGTATAATTATAATTTTTTTAAATTTGCAATTAAACAATATCATGTCATATCTATTGATCTTGAGCTATCACTGCATAAAATAATAGGTTTGTTGTGTATAATTACTAAACATTAATTGTTGAGTAAATTTTGCAAGGTATTTGAAGTATATTCAATAAAATTTAGTTAAACAGTAGGCAAACTGAATGAAAATATAAATTGAAAAGAAAAAATGTTTGCCATATGCATGGCCGGCGGCACACGGCAACCAAACACAGCCGTGCCGCGCTGCCGCCCGCCGGCCACGCCCCGCCCGCCCGCCACGGCTCGCCGCGCGCCCCGGCCGCCCGCCACGCAGCGCCGCCGGCCCCGCACATTTGCCGTGGGCCAGATCGGCGGCACACGACAAACACTTGCCACGTCATCAATCCAAGGCATCAAAATGAAGCTCTCCCATTAGTTCAAAAATCGTGTGTCTGGTCATCCCCCTCTCTCCCAGGTGAAGGCCGTCGGCCCTCCTCCTCCTCTCTCTCGTCTCTCTCTCTGCGTCGTCCTCAACGACAGCCATATGGGCGGCGGCGGCGGCGGCGGCGGCGGCGGCATCGGGCCCTAGGCCGGCGAGAGCTCCTCCTCCCCGGCCACCTCCCTCCCCGGCCCTCTCCGTCCATCTCTCTCTCAGGGCTCCTCTCCTCCCCCTTTGCTCACCCCTCACCGGAATAAATCGACCGGTGAGGAGGAGCGGCGGCCGCGGCCAGCTAGCTTGTAGGAGTAGAGCAGCTCACGGTGGCGGAGCAGGCGCGCGATGGTGGAGCAGAGCAGCTCGCGGCGGCGGTGCAGCAGGGCGACAGCGGGGAGACGGCGGCGCGGCGGCGCGTGAGCGGAAGTGGAGCAGCGGCGGCGGCGGTTGGCGCAGCAGTGGCCGCGCGCCGACCGGGGGCCGGGCTGCACGGCGGCGGCAGTGCATTGGACGGAACCAGGCTGCGCGGCGGGCGCGGAGCGGCCGGCGGCGCGCAAGCCGGGGTCCGGGCGGCGGCGGCGGCGCGGCGGCCGCGGAGCCGACGGCGGCGCGCAGATCGGGGACCCGGCGGCGCAACGGTGGTTGCGCGGGCGGCGATGCGGCCAGGGTGCCTGCGCCGGCAGGCGGCGCGGCAGACGTGGGCCATGATGGATATTTTTTTTTCAAAAATAATTTGTCGTGTGCCACGTCGGCAAGGCACACGGCAAACTTTGCCTCCACGTCACTTTTTCTGCGGGCCGTCTTTTTTTTTTTGCTGTGGGCCAAGATCTGCACACGGCAAATGCCGTCTTTGCCGACGCAGCCTTTGCCAACGCCTGAATGCCGTGTGCGGCACAGGGCAAAACCTTTACCGTGTGTATATAGGCGGAAAGAGGCGGTTTCCGGTAGGGAACAAACAGGAGCAGTGGACATCACTGTCCGTCGTAGAATACGGATCCGGCTACGGTGCAGGTGCGCGGGACAGCAGCATGCGTGCGTTCTGTTGTGCAGTACAGTGCATTCATTCCAAACTGTTACTGTCAGTTCGTCTGAAATACCAAACGACGGTGATGGGGAAAGGATATGGGGAAACATGACGAGGCAAACGGCATCCGCCTGAATTTGACCATCCTTTTCAGATCATTTCCAGCAGCATACGGTGGCTTGGATCTTAAGCAATTCTAAGAAGTAGAGATGGAAAGTAACCACACAATTCGGAGACGGAAACAAGCGGAACCATTCGGAGTAAACGCGTTGGGCTGGACTATCCGAACGTGTGTTCCCATTGTTTCCGGATCATATCATACTCTGCGGTGGTCTGTGTTAGCAGTTTCAGTAAGCAAACGCAGTCCGTGTGCTAGCATGACACTTTGGATCGTCCGAGTCCAAAACAGGCAGAGTGCAATCGTGAAAGCTGCTAGGGGGTTCCTGCCCCCCTTTAACCAACTCTGAAGACGCGGTTCTCCTCTCGCGTTGCGTAGAGATGTTGTTATTTCAGCAGTCCAGAACGTCAACGGCTTCTAGGCTCGCATGGGTGACGGATCGCCAGCTGTTCAAAGTCCTTGATCTGGGATCACACGAGGAGCACGCAGTTGACAGTTCTAAAAAGCCTGCGCGGGAATGCTTCAACATGGGACTGCTTGAACTCCCAGATGCAGGGTTTCAAATTTGGGAGAGACTGAACTCAAAGGAGCTCTACTAAGGGTCCGTTCGTTTCCACGGGGTTAAACTTTAGCTTCGTCACATAAAAAAAATATTGCTATTAGAATTATTAAATAAAGTCTAATTATAAAATTAATTGCAGAACCCGTATGCTAATTAAGGATTAATTAAGCTAATTAGATCTGTCTCGCGAATTAGTATCCATTTGTGCAAAGAAAATTTATAATTAAATTTTGTTTAATACTTCGAAATGTCAAAATTCTTACTTGATATGATAGGACTAAAGTTTAGGTGGGAAGAACGGGTTATTTTTAATGAAATACAGGTCCTAAATTTATGAAAATACAGTAGCATCTGCGTGTACAGCCGCGCCATGCTACCTGCCTTGCCTGCCCGCTAGCGAGCACTGAAAGGGGTTGATTTCGAGTGTCAGTGGGGGTGGGTCCTTGTTTAACGACTGCATCGTCGCCACATGACACCATTTGCCCGACAAGGGCACTGTTCGTGGGCAGCTCCCGATCGGAAAAAGGCCGAGCGGCATGGGTACCCGCGGCGTGTCCGCGGCCGGGGCCGGCCCAGCTCAGCCGCTTGCCCTTGCCTTTGCCATGCCCGGGAAAGCGAGACCGGCTCTCCGGCCCCGGGCGTGTCGGTGAGCGCTCGGGAGGAAGCGACGGCGCGCGCCGGCGCCACGGCCGGGGTAACGCGAACCACGTGCCGGGTGCCGGGGCCGGCGGTGGTTCACTTCCGGCGCTGTGCTAGCGGTTGGCGCGTACCGGCGGCCGTTGGTGTGTAGGCGTCGGCAGAGATCGAGCTGATACGAGGGCGCAACAGGCCGTTTCTTCGCTGCGTTTCGTCTCGTCTCGTCTTCGCTGTCTCCGGTGTGACGGGGGCGTCTTACGGTGGGGTGCAGGCCGCCGGCCGCGGTTAACGCTCCGCTCCTTGGTGCCCTGCCTGCGGTCGACGGCGTTGATCCTCGGTCCTCGGACGGTGGCTGGCGGCAGCGGTTTCCTTCATGTAGTTATCGGTGGGCCCTCCATCTTCTCTCGTGCCTATCTGGATTTCGCTGGATAAAAAAGGAAAAGAAACCCCCACCATAAGTCATCTTTTTTCGTACTATACTCCTAGTATTATAGTAGGCCCATAAGTCTCATCATATGAGCTTCATTGTGGCCAATAAAAATCCTCACTGCATGAATAGTAAATTGGTTAATGTTCATTAATTTTTAGAGTGCATTGCCATGGATGCCCCCCCCCCCCGGGTTAGCTCCTCAACCTCCGCCACTGCTCCACACCCCCGCTGACTCAACAAAAATTAAAGATAATTCATTCAAGTTTCTCGGTGGTGGTGCGTTCTGTACACAAAAACTTTGCAAAATGACAAATACGAAACAATAGACGTCAACTTTTTTCATTGCGACCGTAGACATTTATTCCTCTCAAGCAGTTAATATGTTTGGAACTTCCACAAATATGATACTCCCTCCGTCCTGATATGTAAATCATTTTAGTTTGTCTTAAGTTAAAGCAATCTAAAAATCTAAATTTAATCAAATTTATATAGAATAATATTATGTACCACACATCAAATAAATAAATTATAAAAATATATTAAATAATAGATCTAATCATCCTCATTCAGAAATTAAAATATTATTTTTTATATAAATTTGATCAAACTTAGAACTGAATAAATTAAAATATTATATTTTAGAATAAACTTAGAACTGTTGTAAAAGAGGAGACATTCACCATGCGAATGGTGAAAAGTTAAACATTCACATATTTGCTCTGATGTAGGCAGTCAAGAAAGAAAACAAATTCCCATATTTACAGTTACAAGAATTTTACTAAATTGAAAAGGCAGACCAGGAAAAAAAAAGCGTTAAAGAAAAGAAGGCAGGTCGTCCCCACCCTCCGGCCCATCATGCACGGCCAACGCAGCACTCGCCCCGGGTTGGAGGAAAACCGACGCGGTCAATTCAGTTGCCACGCCGCATCGGGCGAGTCGAGTCGAGTCGTCTTCTCCCCTCGGCCGCCGCCCAGCAGCGGCCTCCCTCTCTCCCTCCCCTTTAAAATCCAAACGCCCCCGCCCCCCTCCCTCCAACCGTCGGACCCCAAGCCGCCCAGCTCCCGAATCTCCGCCCAATGGAGGACCCGCCCCCGCCTCCGCCTCCTCCGCCGGAGCCCGAGCCCGCGGCCGCCTCCCCGCGGCGCGACGCGGAGCCGTCTCCTCCCCTTCAGCCGCCGCCGCGGCGGAGGCTGCTGCGGCTGCGCTGCGCGGTGCAGCACTACGAGTGGGGCCGGCGCGGGGACGCCTCCCTCGTCGCGCGCCTCGCCGCCCGGGACCCCGACCCTTCGCGCCCCTACGCCGAGCTCTGGATGGGCACGCACCCCTCGGGCCCCTCCACGCTCCTCGACGGCGGCGAGCTCCTCGGGGACTGGCTCGCGCGGAACCCCGACGCGCTCGGCCCCGCCGTCGCCGCGCGGTGGGGCGGCGACCTCCCATTCCTCTTCAAGGTAGGTAGCCCCGGTCAACCGGTGCTTCCCGGGCTCCCGCCCTGTTCGGCTGTCCCACGTTCCGTGCTTCTGCCGTCTCGATCGCTGGTTGACTCCGCGAACGCGCAGGTGCTGTCGGTGGCCAAGGCGCTCTCGATCCAGGCGCACCCGGACAAGAAGCTCGCCGAGGTGCTGCACGCGCTGCGGCCTTCCACCTACAAGGACGACAACCACAAGCCGGAGATGGCCATCGCCATCACCGAGTTCCGGGCGCTTTGCGGCTTTGCGACCATTGAGGTGTGTCTAGAACTTGAATTGTTTACTCTCAACCGCTGTTTACTATTTTTTTCAGCTTTCTCTCTTTTCTTTTTTATTCATCTTGTCAGCCAACCGTTTTTGAAATTTGAACTATCGACTAATAATTTCAAATGTACATGTCAATACCGAATGGGGAGTACACGTTTCCTTTTTCAAATTTGGCACCAAATTACTATTCTAAAATCATACAACTCACTTAGACTTAGTTTCAATCTGTTGCAATCAAAGAGGCTTTCCTTCTCTCTGTTTGATGCTTGGGTGGCGGCTAAGGCCTAACCGCCTAAGATGAAGAAAGTCCTATCATTGGAAGGTCCCATGGACTAGTTGGTTAGCTGACGTTGTTGTTATGTATAATTAATGGTCATAGCAAATAATGTGAAGCACTGTTCTTGATGTGCATGTGTAAGTGGGCATAAGAAAATTAGTGGGGTTTCCTACTTAGAAAAGAAAACAGACAGTGTTTGTAACAATAATACTGTGGGTTGACTTTTTTTACAAAAAAAATGTCCACCGATAATTTCAATTGTATCTGGTTTCTCAATTTGAGAAACTAGATCAAAGAGGAGCTCACTTCCTAGGATTGTCCCACATAACCCTCATGACATATTTAGCAGGATAACTCCCTTACATGCTTTCAGAATCACATTTTATGTTGTACTTGGGCATGTCATAGCTAAAGGGAAATAATATCGGAAAGGAAAGGGCAACTTTGTATAGACAAAAATATTGATTTTTCTTTCAAGTGATAAATCATAAATGTACTTGTACACATCACCTATGATAGTTTTTGCCTGCTTGGATATAACCAAAACTGAGATTAACCATACCACCTTTTAAGTTCAATGTAGTATTTTTGCCAATGCTGACCATCGTCATCCTTTGATTTGTTCAATTGGTCCTTTGTGCATATATTCATTCACTCTCTACCATCACTTAGAGCAAACTAACCCTGGGGCAAACTATCTGTATTATTTCAGTTTAGGGCTGTAGACTATTTGCATAAATTGTATAGTAAGGTGTAATCTTTGGTTTTATAGGAGTTCTGTTTTTTTTTCTGGCTTGCAAAAGGAAATTTATCTTGATGTGAGATTATGGACATCTTTGGTTTTCTAGTCCAGTTTGAATGGATTTATTTGGATAAATATTAAATACTGAATGGTATTCACTTGATGATAGCTAGAAAAGAGCCAGCTGCTTGAACACAGCCAATTCGGCTTTCGCCACAAAGAAATCATTTTATCCTCCGTCCTTTCAATTATACCCTCTCCGTTCCAAAATGTAGGTCGTTTTGACTCTTTTAGATTCATATATTTTGCTATGTATCTAGACATATGTTATATCTAAGTGCATAGCAAACACTATGAATTTAGAAAAGCCAAAACGACCTACATTTTGGAATGGAGGGAGTATATGATGATGTATTTTAAAGAGGAAACTTTTTCTATTTTGTTTAATGTTTTAGTCTGGAAAGCACAAATCCTTACATATAAATGAACATACCCTTTATACAATGAAGGAGCTCAAGGATATCCTGAGGACTGTACCTGAAGTTGAAGGGCTAGTTGGGCATGAAGATGCTGGCAAGCTTATGACTATGAAGGAGTATGATGGGGGCAGTGAAGTAAAATCCACTTTGCAATCAGCTTTCGCTAAGCTAATGACAGCAAGTAAAGACATGGTTTCTGAAGCAATTTCAAAACTGATCAGTCGCCTGAATATTGAGAGCAAGGTGAAAATTTTTCTTGACCTAAATTTCTGTGAGCTTCTACAGTTTTTTGTGACATCAGTTATAGTAACTACCATATATTTTATCATATACTGGAGGTTGCTAGCATATTTGTCCTGCTCTGGTTCTTCATTTATGATGCATTTACTTTTTCTTGATTCACGTGCCATGAAAAGGTCTTTAGGGACTATCTTTTTAAATGATCAAAAAGTTGTTCAGGAGGTTTTGAGTCTACCAGTCCAGCGCCTTCATTTCTATACCTCTCTAGAGCTATCAAACTATACAGATTGCGAAATAGTAAAAACAAAGACAAAACATACGGGCCCTTAAATTCTTTGTGTGTTTGGTTGCTCCAATGCTTTCCCATTTTTCAAATGCTCACATAGATGAAGCTGTACCATGATATATCTAATCCGTGGAAATGGACTACATTTGTTGTCTAGCTGCGACTTATGATCAACCGTTCTACATGTTAATTGAACAGCTGAGGTTGTTCCACACTAGCACTGGAACAGGGCCTGAGCCTTTGAGGGGAGCATATCTGGTGAAAACACCATTGACTTTGAAACTGGTGTAAATTCATAAAAAAAAAACATACCTAAAAGCTTCAAGAAACCTGAAACTTGATACACCTATCATTTGAGAAAAACTTGCATCTGTGCCTGACATTGTGATATACATCTACGCAAAAACTCATCTATTTTAACTCATGAAAGCGGCAATTTTCATGTGCATACGCACTACATGACAAACTTTGTCATGTAGTGCTTACTGCTTATGTAGATGACAAATTTTGTCATTTAGGGCATACACAAATTTCATGTTGATATGTTCTACAAAACAAAACATGCCATCTAGTGCATGTGCACCTGAAATTTGTCATTTTCATATGAATTAAACTAGAATGAATTTGAACTTCAACTTGTATGTGGCTGTATATTGTAGCATGGAGTTTTTTCCCTTTTTTTTTACGAATTGGCACCATTTTCAAAATCTATGGTATATGCTGTGCGGCTTGGGATAGGCTAGATGCACCCTTCATGAATCCAGTGCACCTATGTGAAAGTTAGAAGAATATTTACTAGAAACTCTTTTTGTTACTTATTAAAATGTTGATACTTACTTGAGAACAAACTGGTAAAGTGAAGCTCTTTTCCTTGGAAAATGACGACTTCCCTTTTGGCATGAAAAAGGAAATGTTGCCTGTGGATTGTTGCAGCAATACTCTCAGGAGTGGAAGTGTTATTGTCTCAAATGAGTTCAGAGTTACAGATTTCCCATCAGCCAATGAAAATGCACTGGTTTTTTCTCTCCTCAACTTGAGCTCTACACGGTAGCTTTGAACTTTAGGATTTCCACCTCAGCTTACAGATCCTGTAAGTTCCAGACGTGTGTAGTATAGGTTAAATGTAAAGATGATATAATGTTAAGGTTGAGCAGAGATTACAAGGCCACGCGTAGCCTGCAATGCTAAATATCATGTTATTGCAGCCACATTACAATATTTATGACAGATGTTAACATTATGTTTCCTTAAAAAGGAAATGTTAACATGTAACCATGGCATTGGATCTAACCAAAAAGAACTCATGGTTAGCATAACTGACAAGTCGTCATCGTTGATTACAAAGCCTCCTATGTTGGGTATACAATATGTTGCATTTGGGACAAGGAACCATTGGAAACTGCGAGCATTTACTACTAAAATGTTGGACATGGAACCATTGGAAACTGCAAACATTTACTACTAACATATGGAAGCTATTTGGCCATGCTAAAAAAAAACACACCAGGTTGCCATTTTTATTTACATCATGACGTTCCCTTTTGTTGTGATTACATGATTTGGATGTTTTTTTCCAAATTGTTTCTGTTACAATAAGAAAAATTTGCACCAGTGTTCCGTATTTTTTCGCATGACCACATATGCCTTTGAAGTTTATATGACCACCTAACTTTTTTGGTGCACTAATTATAGTTGCAACCCAAAATTTTTGAAGTAGGTGTTAAATCTCAACAAACATGTACTAAATTGAATGTATAGCAGCTAAGCTGCTATTTTTCATAAGTAGGGGTTGGTATTTGCAACAATTCAAATATACTATGCCCAACGCAATTTGGTCTAGTTGAAAAAGATCTGAATGGTGATAACTGATAAGCGACTAGACAGACAGGTTCCTTTGTTCTCCAAAGTACACATATGTCGCATCAGTATTCAATAATGCACAATGAGCAGCAGTGGAGAAGCCTTTGATTGGGTCTTGATTCATGGTTCCTTTCTCTATTCAGATTAGAACCTTAACAGATAAAGAACAGCTGGTTTTATCCCTGGAGAGACAATATCAAGAGGATGTTGGTGTTCTAGCAGCGCTTTTCTTTAATTATGTCAAACTTAGTCCTGGTGAAGCACTTTATATTGGCGCAAATGAACCGCATGCATACCTCTCTGGGGAATGCATTGAATGTATGGCCACTTCAGACAATGTTGTCCGTGCTGGTTTGACTCCTAAATACAGAGATGTGCAAACTCTCTGCTCAATGCTAACTTACAGACAGGTGAGTGTCATTGTTATTTATTGTGTCATGTATATAATGCTTCCTCTATATTTTACTTGCTCCACTGTTAAGGTTTAGGAATTCTTTATCTGGCAAGCATATCTGCCATGTTTACCATACTGCCAGTGACCTCTGAGTAAATGGGTCAAAGTAGTATCCGCTGTATTTTTTTTATAAAAAAAGTAGTATCCGCTGTTAAAGTGTTATCCACGGGTCACTTTTCTTATGATGTTTGAACATTTAAGTTAGTACCTAAGTTCACCTGATTCACATTCTCTTTAGTGTTAAAAATATATAACATATAATTTTTTAGAGAATCCTAGTTTTTGACTAGACACATTCATGGAAACAGTGAAATGTCAAGTATCTTGTTATTTTGAATCAAGTAAATAAATCTAGTGAGTATGCTAGTGTGTCAAGTCAGAAGAAAAACTAGCTGATAATCTGCTCTTCCAAGCTACTTTCACGATTTTGTGATTCGCTTATTTAATTTTATAATCTGTGGATGTAATCACTGAGTCTCCTTCACGCAGGCCTTCCCAGAAATCTTGCGAGGTGTTCCTGTGCAGCCACACGTAAGGCGCTACACCCCACCATTTGATGAGTTTGAGGTCGATTCCTGCTTGGTACCTCCAGGTAAACTGGTTGTCATATCCCCGGTGCCAAGCCCATCTATCTTTCTCGTCATGACCGGGGAAGGTGAGCTCCAGGCTGATTCTCTGTCTGATGGGGAAAAGGCAAAGGAAGGTGATGTTTTCTTCGTCCCTGCATACACTGAGGTTAAGCTCTCTGCCTCTGGCCCTGAGTCCATGAAGCTGTACAGGGCTGGGGTTAACAGCAGATCCTTCAACTAACTGATGCGTCGATCTTTGGTCGCCTAGGGAAGGAGAGTTTAGGGGTGTCGTAAGTGGACCACACTGTAATTGTAGGGAAGAGTCCCCAGCTACAAAATATACGTGAAATGAAATGATTAGTTAGCAAAAGGTTTCATATACTAATGTATAGGGCTACAGGCCGATGAAAGAATAAACTGGTTCCTTTCATATCTTGATTGACAACTTAGTGTAAAAATGTCTTAGTGCACTCCACATTGATGCACTAGAAAGGAATAAAATGATGATTAGTGTCAACCGTTTGGCTGCCTTTTTGTTCAGAGTTCAATTGTGCGAGCTGTCCGATTTCCACTTCTGGAGCATTTGGATCATTGGAAACAAATTTTCACATGCAGAGGGCATGGATGTGCTAATCCGGTCCATTCTACTACTGAGCCTGAGCTTGTAAACAGTTCCTCTTAGTTACTTAGCTAGTTAGCTTCATAACCAGGCCCAGGATGGCTTTGCTTCTAGAAGAACTGTAGCTTCGGTAACTTTAAGGTGGAAGAATATTTGTCGTGCACAGGCCATGAGTATTTGGCAAGATGGAATAGACATCACTCTGTTCATCTGCATCCAGCCAATAATATTTCTCTCACACCAAACCAGCACCAGCCAGCCAGCAGTACTTTTCTCTCACAACAAATCAGTATCAGCCACAGTCAGCTGAACAGGCATGGCCTATGGGCGAGAAAATGAGTTCACTACGCAGTGGATTTCCTAGGAAACGTGGCCGTCGGTTGGCCGGATGTAATACTTGGTGGGTTGGTTAAAGCCTTAAAGGGAACTTCTATAGGGTGATTTAGTATGCCGCTATGCCTTAACGTGTCTAGTAAACCAAAAGAAAAAAGTTCAATTTACTCCCTTTGGTTATAGCCAAAGTTTGGATAGCCACTTAAATTATAACTTGGTTCGATTTACTCCCTAAACTATACTATTTGGTTCACTTTACCCATAATACAATTTGTCTTTTTTTTTGTTTTTTCATACACAAGTTGAATTTTAATTTCAAATTTTGCAGGGTAGTAGTTGACATCACAATTCATATTTAAAAAATATTATAATTTTTTCCTCGTTAATTTTCATATAATCTTGAACTCCAATGATTATTTTATTATCAAATATTCTATCCTGTCAAAATAATAATAAAAAATTATGATATATTTTTTCTAGCATGCATTATGATATGTACTATTATTTTGTAAAATTTCAACTTCAAACTCTACCTATGCATGGAGAAATAAAAAAGAAAAATTATATTAAGGGGGTAATTTGAACCAAAGAGCATATATTGGGGGTAAAATAAACCAACAATAGTTTAGAGGGGTTATCCAAACTTTGGCTATAGTTGAGGGAAGTAATTTAGACATTTTCCAAACCAAAACATCCCTTACAAGACCTGCATAGCATAGATACATGTTGATTATGTTTTAGTTTAACATTGTAGAATGTTAACTGCATGTGGGGTCCACGTGTCATGGACAAACCAAAGTTTGCCCACCTTTTGTTTTTGCGAAATCAAATTTCCACATGAATATGATCTAAACATGCACTTCCTGCAAAAGTTTTGGTCCTGCATTTGTACGTCTCAATCGGTCGTCACCAACCTTTTTGGAGCAATTTGAGGTTCCAACCAAGCAGGCCCTGAATAGGTTGGATACTTCCTTGGAGAATCTCATCGTAGGGTAATTATGGAGCTAACAATAGTTGCGAGGAGCATCTGGGAGCATGGGCGATGCCATCTACGACTCTTCGATAAACTAGGCGATCCCAGACCTCCCAGTCAACGTGCCCCTGCCGGCTGCGCCAGAGCTCGCACTGTCCCATGCACAGCACATGCACCTCCTTAGCGGCAATGGAAAAAAAAAGTGATCTTAGTTTGTCAGCACTGCACCATCTTCTACTCCCGAGATCTGTATGTATAGCTTCTCGCACTAGCAACTTGGCACCTTAGAATATGTAGCATGTAGGAAGTTGACTCTAGCTTAGTGTACAACCTGGCGGAGATGGTAAAAAGAAAATGTACAGTAGTACTGCTAGTTACAAGTACACAGCATTCCTGAATTCTGATCGCATGGACGCTCTAGTTTTTTTTTTGTGGTAGAGATAGTTCTTTTTACTGTCCTTGAAAATGTGTCTAGAGGTACTAAAATTACAATGTGAATGTGATGACGAGAAATACTCCTAGCTAGTAGTACATTGCTTAGTTGTTCTTGGGGTTCTTGGGCTTGGTTCTAAGGCGCGAGAGCGCCTTCTTGAGCACAGGGCGGAAGCGCTTCATGTCGAGGCGGACGTCCTGCTCGAAGAGGTAGACCCCCATGAAGGACACCCAGTCCTTGGCCTTGATGCTCCCCGGGTCGGCGATCACGGGGTGGTCGCGCGGGTACCTGTCCAGCAGCGTGCTCTCCTCCGGCGCCACCCGGTACTCCAGGTACCGGAGCCCCATGTCCCTGGACGGGCCCCGGAAGTAGCTCGCCACGAACTCGAGCGGGCCCAGCGGGATCACCTGGATCACCACCGCGCCCCTCGGCAGGAACACCATGTTGGTCAGCCCCGCGCCGTGCACGCCCACCACGGCGTCGCAGCTGTTGGCCAGCTCCGCGAACGGCGCCACCTCGTGCCCGCCCTCCGACACCACCACCTCGAACCCCACCCTCCGCGCGCCCCGCGCGATCTCCTCCACGTTCAGGAACCGCCGGTTGCGCGCGCGCGCGATCACCAGGAGCCGCGGCCGCCGCCCCGACGCCCGCGCCGGCGCCGCGACGGCGTCGCGGGGGAGCCCGTAGGCGGCGCGCAGGAACGCGGTGAAGTCGAGCATGGAGTAGCCGTTGGGCGCGCTGCGCGGGTCGATGCTGAAGTCGTCGTGGCTGGTGAGCCCGACCTGGACGCGGCGGAAGCAGCGCGCGCGCGGGTCGCGGTCCAGGTCCACCGGCTCCGTACTTGGAGAGGCCCCGGAACACGGGCGCGTACTTGCCCACCCACCACGCCTGGTGGTTGGCCACCAGCAGCAGCACCTCGCCGCCGTACTGCCGCGCCGTCAGGAACAGCGGCAGGACCACGTCCGTGAACGCGTGGAAGTAGTTGCCCGTGTACCCGCGGTCCGAGAACACCAGCGCCGGCACGTCGTGCCGGTCCGTGCACGCCGGCGCGCCGCCGGCGGACGACACCGACCGCACCGTCACCTCGCGGACGTTGCGCATGGCGTTCGGGTCGGCCTTACGAGGGTACGGCTTGACGCGCCACGACTCCTCGCGGAAGCTGCGCCCGTCCGCGCCGGGCGGCGCCACCAGGGTGACGCTGCCGTTGGCGCCGACCACGCGGACGTCGCCGTCGAGCTCGCACCAGTCGATGCGGTGGTTCGACGTGACGTCGCACAGCGGCTTCCATTCCCGTGCCGGCGCCTCCCAATCTTGCAAACGGTTAAAATTAAGCACGTTGCTTGTTAATCAATTATGCAGTTACTGGATGGTGTCCCAAGCCCAAACCGTTCAAAATGGTTTGGCTAACTGGTTTGTCAGAAGGAGACAAAAAAAAATCTTTTGCCACGAACATAAGAATCACCTACTTACCTGCTTGCTTGACCTCTGGAGTAGGTGGAATCAGTTGGACCGGAGAGGCCTCAATTTCTGGAGTGGGAGGAGGAGGGGCCTCAATTTCTGGAATCTTGTCAGCAGGAGCTTCGATTGCCGGAGCGGGGGCAGGAGCAGGGATTTCAGCAGGATCAGATGGAAATGGAATCACGGAGGGGGAGCTGCCATTGGTGCTGCTGCTGACACCATCGCTGTTCTCGGGTGGATTAGCAGCAGCTTCCGCTACAGCATTCTGCACCTGCAGTTCCTGATCTTCAAGAACACCTGACAAGGAAAGCAAGAACACGCTCACACTTATCCTACCGAATTGGCATCAGCTTGTTAGTTCAAGATGGCTGCTTGCTGACCTGATTCTTGCGTGGTGTCTGCGGAATCTGGTGACAGGGGGAGAACAGCAGCGGCGCTTGGGTCATCATCCGTCTCAGGAACCTCATCCTTGCCGCCCTCCGCCGCAGGATCCGGTGGCGCCGCAGAGGCAGCAGCAACGCCAGAATTGGAAATGCCGCCTCCGCCGACGTCATCTTTCTCGGCCTCATCCTTGCTCCTCCTCTCCTTCGACAATGCACCTTGGTGGTTCTGCTCGCCCAAACCTAAACCGAAGCGAGGAAGAACAAGCAGGTCGTTGACCGGTTACTGATGTCGATGTCACTGGCTGCTTACTTAGCAACTCTCTACACTACAAGCTTGAAGGTGCCTCTCACCTAGTGGCTGCTTCGAATTATCTCCGGCGTTGACCGGCGAGCTAAACCCAACTGCATTCTTGGCCGAGGAACTTACTGCGTGCGCAAACACAGAAATGAGAAAGATTATTTGAAAAATTAGCCAAGTGAACAAGAGGAGAATGCAGATAGTGACTGATAGCGCTCTGCTGAAGAGATTCTAGCATTCTTGTGGTTTACTCGGTTGCTTGCTCATGGCGATGTGGACGGCGTCGAATTTGGCGGTGGAGACGTAGGCGCAGGTGACGATGAGGAGGCCGGCGAAGAGGCCGATCCCGAACTTGCGGGGCTCCACGCTGCTGAAGCTCCTGAGCAGCTTGGTGTCGTGGTGAAGGCGGCCGCCGCCGCCGCCGCAGCTGTTGTACGCCACCTTCCCACTGCCCTCCATTGCTCTTCGCGGCGAGCTCACAACATAGCACCGCGCACCAGGGCACCAGGCTATGTTAAAATAGAGAGTTTAAAATAAATTTTCGATGTGCTCGTTAAAAAAAAATTCTTGATCGTCAATCGAAGGATCTGGTGTTGCGTGGAATGGAAGTACCATACAACGGGCCAGAATAGAAGTCTTGCAGCAGCATCGAATCCATTGAAGTATCACGTGACAGACCAATTTAAGTATAGGAGTCTTCTGAATTCAGATACTAGCTAGGAGCAATGAATCGAAACGAAGTTTAATGTGTAGTAGCAAGGTAGATGCCCCGCAACTCTGACGTAAACTTCCACTCCTATTGTCCGGTCGCCTGAAATCTCGGCAGCCTTGGGAAAAACATGGCGACGTTATGGGTAGTTTTGGTGTTGTCTGGTTCTCCGGCAGCCTGCAGGCTCAGAGGGATGGCGAAGGAGTCGGCCGGACCAGAAATGGGACGTCGAGGGGTGATATCGCGAGACGTACGCATGTGGAAGCACTAGCCGTGGAAGTGGAACAAATGCAGGCGGGCGGTGGGCACTTCGGCGATGGGAAAGAAGAAAAATGATGTTGTTTGCGTGAGGTGGCGGGGGGCGAACGCTGTTGTTAATGTGGAGGATTGGATTCGAGGAAGACGAAGAACAATACATCTCTGTTGCTTATGGGTCTATGAAATTTTAGCATCACCCTGCTTCAGCCAGGAAACTTAATCTCTACCCAGACCTCCAACCACATATGACGACCTTGCCAGATTGAGCTTCTCCATGAAGGCTGTTGGCATCTCTTACATTCCTCCTTTAAAACCAGGACAACGGGTGAGTGAGGCCGTGAGGGGGCGTGATCACCGATCACTGAAGGCGACAATTACGCCACCTGAGAGGAAAAATAGTGGGAGAGCGATGCCCACAGAATAGTGGGACCTATAGAGGGAAAACCGGGCATCGCTATCCGGAGCTGCGGCGTGGGCAAAAGCAGAAGTGATGCCATTTACCAGATGGGGCCCACGTAAAGTAAAAAATTTACCGAGACTACCTCTTGTTACTACAGTGATTTTATTATTATTTATAATTCAGGTATCGGTGAATGTAGATGCACCGGTTTTAAATTTTTTTAGTATTACTCTGAGTTAGCATCACTAGCCTGAAGTGATCTCCAAATCCTCTCTCTCCTCTTTGCGCACCATTCTAGTACACACTGTGGAGAGCCCGAGGGGCGGCGAAGTGGGAGTGCAAAAACAAGAAGTGTCTACGCATGCAAAAGTTGGCCCACACACATCAAACGCATGTAACGCGCGCCTAGCTATGTTCGTGGGCCTCACAGGAAGACAAGAAAAAGTGGAGAATAAAATCAAATACTCGCCGACGTCACTTGCCTGCAAGGGGTTGCGGAAGAAAGATAAATTTTAAACCGATCATCCAAATTATATCTCAATTTCACCAGAACATTTCTTACAATAAAAATTTTCAAAACAAGTTTAAATTTGATTAAGCTAGAATGATATTATTTTGATGAATTACCAACAACTTTTTTTGCTACAAACAAAAGATTAAACATGATACATCATAACTTAATGTTCAGAACAAAGGATCCAAACACATATGAATTGTTCTACAGAGAGGAGCAAAAGCATCAACATTTACAAACACATTAATTTTAGAGGCAAACAATTTAGTCTACAAAATAAAAATAAAAAACCAAAAAAATAAAATACAAATCAGTAATACCAAAGATAAAAAGAAAAATGAGAAAGAAAAATAATATAAAATATAAAATAGAAGAACAAGAAAGCAATGAGAAGGAAATAGGAAAACAAAATAAAATAGATGAAGGAAAGAAATAAAAGATAAAGTAAAAGAAGGAAAGCACAAAAAAAATATTGTCGGTTGTCTCCTTGCTATTACCAGAGAGAAGAGCAAGCATGGGCTGCATTTGCTGAGATTTATGGGCTGCATCTAGTTCTATTGGGCTGTTCGAAATTGTTATCTCAAACTGCCATGCGAGTACTCAGCAAGAAGGTTACGGATGTTCTGCAGGATCGTGTTTAAAGGACGATCTGGCAAAAATATTAGGAGTCACGTGTATGACTAGCAGTAAAACAATCAAATAAGACAGAATAATTTTTATATTGCTAGAACAATTGTTCTAGCTTCAAAAAAATTGTTCCGCATTCAAAAAATGTTCCACAAAAATCAACCAAGTGTGATTTTGTTTTGAAGTTTTGTCGCAATAAATACATTGGTGCAGTCAGATTTTGATTTGGATATACGGTTTTGAAAATATAACTGTGTGACACCTGTCACACGTCTGACTCATAATAGCAGTCACACGTCTAACTCCTAATAGCAGTCACACGTCTAATAGGGCACGTTGGGTGGCCCAGGTCTGCCCCATTTAACCGGTGGCCTGAGCTAACCCATGACCCTAGGATATAAGCCACGCTCCATCCGCCTAAGCCCGGACGCAGCTCGCTATTGCTTCGGATGATGGTCCATGGAACAATCACTTGAATTCAGCGGTCTATGAGCAGCTCCTCCCTTCTCACGCCACACTTTCTTCTTCCCAAACACACCTTCGGCTCCCGCTGTCCGCCTCCCAGCCCCTCCCACACCCCACCGGCGTGGGCGACTGGCGTGGAGCTCCACGCGGGACCCTGGTTTGTTCGCGCTGGCCACCACCTAGCACCGTTGCTGCCGCCTCCCACTGCCACCGCCGTCCACCACCGTCGACTCCCCCACCCGCCGCCAGCACAACCGCCATCTCCTGTCGCCCGACTGGCGACGCCCCGGCGCCGCGCCTCGCAGCCCCCGCGTCCGCCTCCTCCGACCCGTCGGGGCCGGCCTGCCACTACCGGCCCTCCCTCTAAGGCCCGGGTGAGCAGCCACCCTCCGATAGCTCCCTAGCATGCAACAACGGCAAGCGGCGATGTGAGCACGAGGAAGAAGGAGGCAGTGCTAGGTTGCAATTGCAAATGGGACGTATTGGGCTGAATTGAGGGCATCGCTCCTCTTCAGGCGATGGCTCGGTGATTTGCAACATATATATGCGATATATAGTCATGCCGCCTAAGCCCTAGCCACACGCTACTAACACTCGCCTAGCTTCTCTTGCCTCGCCCTCCCTCTCCACCTCCATATCACCTTGCAAAGCGGCATATGGTGGTGGTGGATCCATGGGTGGCATGTGCGGAGCTGCGGAGATGGCTGATCTTCTTCTTCTTCTTGTGCTCGTTTAAGGAGCTCGAGGCGTGTGGAGAGAGACCGAGGTCACTAGGGCGAGCATGATATGGGGAGACCGAAAGGGAGGAGTTGGGTGTTGGGATGAGGGTGAGAGGATTGAGGCATACTTAACACAATAGTTGACTGTGCAGTCCCTAAGCTCGTATGCTGGCATGGCACGACCCACAAACTTATTCTTGGTGTGCCTTGCCTACCTTAACGGCATGTGTCGTACCATCCATTTAGCCATGTACGCACAGGAGCGACCGAGGGAGCGTGGGTGACAGACTCCCCGCGGTGAGGCACCTTGTTTGGATTGAAGGGAGACCTTAGTGATAAAATTTGAGCCATTTAATTGGGTTCTAAAATTGAGAGGCCCATGGAGTATTATACATTCGATCATATTAATTGGAACAAAAAAAAATCTAGTTTGCACTCTCAAACTTTCACAAAAGTCTAATTTTCAATGTTTAACTACAAACCCCAATAACGGAGGTCATCCAACTATCGAAACTCTACAAATTGATGGTTTCAAAGGTAGTTTTTATTTTATAAAAAATAAATAATTCAAGTTTAAACTAAAAAATACATAAGTATTTCATTTTAAATAAAAACAAAACAACTGTCAGCATTTTTCTAAAAATGTAATCTATCTACTTATGAGGTATTCGGTTCCAATTTTTTCATATCCCTAGTATGTGTTTGCTTATAGTTATGCATATTGTTTTTGAATTAATAAGATTCAAATAGAGCAACATTATGTAGGTTATATTTTTAGAAAAAAATTAATATTTATTTTTCTGATTTAAACTGAAATAGTTTTGATTTTTTAATTCTAACCATTTTTTAAATTTTTTAAAAAATACAAAACCATCTTTGAAATCACCCAAATGGTCAAATTTTTCCGCTTTGGGTTGTTGGATGGTCCTTGTTATCCGATTTTGTAGCCGCAGGTCAAAAATTGAACTTTTATGATAGTTTGAAGGTGTAAACTGGATTTTTTTCCTATTAATTATACTAAAAATGTCTTAATTAGTAAAAACTATGGACGCCCCCAAGTAATACCATTCTATCCTAAACTTCTAAGTACTCCTAACTCCTAAGTCTTTGCCATTTCCGGGTATGCTGTAACATGGTTAGCCCGCCACACTTGCCAAAACTTCCCAACTACTCTGCCTAGTGCATGTCAACTTCCAATCGTCCTGCTGCTATATCTCTTGTTTGCCAGTATCGCTGACTCGTGGCTGTTCCACTGCTGCTAAGCTAGCTAGTGCACGTCGATTTGCACTGTCCTATGGCATTTCCCTTTTGCTCGCTAGTGCGTCACTGTCAACGGCAAGGGGGGCGGCCATTTCGCTCCGAGGTAGTGCGCGGCCCTGTGGGCTTCGTTTCCGGGAAGCGACGACATCCCAGGTGGGGATTTATTTGGACATCACCGGACGGAGGAGGAGAGTTCATCTTTGTTTTTTCCATTCTTCCTGTCCTCTCCTCGTTCTGACCTCTGACGACGGCCCGATCGGCGATCGATCTTCTGGCTAAACGAAAACACCAACCTTTCCACATCGTGGCGTTGAACAGTGCGCATTTTGGCACGAGGCTATTAACTAGCTCGCCGTCTGAAAGTGATCGGGTGCTCTAGCCTAAGAAGAAGAAGGAGTGAATTAGACACAATTAAAAAATTAACCTATGGCTCCAACTAGTTTGTACAAAATTAAACTAAAACAAACTATCTAGATGTGCAACTACGGTTCACCTTAATGTGTAACCCTCATCCCAAAAGAGTTTTACAACCTATAGCCAATCCTAGCACGATACTACACTAAGAAAGTAAAGGCATACAATTTGCAATAAGAAATACGGAAGCTTAAAGAGAGAGATGAGAGGAAGCGAACTCTCGACACGAGGATTTATCACGTGGTTCGGTTTGCCACAAAGGCGCCCCTACGTCCATGTTGTTGAACCACTCACTAAGAGTATCGCTTCCCGGCAATCAAGTCTCTTCCGTGAACACAATCACGGTCACCTTGATCCCGATCTTCACTAAGGGAGATTGCCCACGAAGGAGGGGTCTCCGTCCCCCGCACAATGTCGTCGACGCCGCTCCACACCAAGCCGGAGGGTCGTAGACTTGCCGGCGAGCCACCAAAGCTCCAAGGATGACCGGCGCACCAAGATACAAGGATGGTTCACTCTAGAACCACAGCACAAGGATCTAAACCTTGCTTGATCACTCACTCAAGAGCTAACCTAGCACTAACACTCACAAAGCTTGTGCTAAGGACTAAGGATATGACCAATGAGCTCTTGTATGGCTTGGAGATATTCTTAGGTGTGTGTGTATGACTTCTAGCAACTCCAGCAATCTTCAAATGGCCGGGGGAGCACATATATATAGGCCTTCAAGTCGAACTAGCCGTTTGTAGCCGTTGGTAGAATTCTGCGTAGGCATCGGAACTTCCGGTGAAGAGGCGTCGGAACTTCCGGTCACTCACAGCAACTGAAGTAGCCGTTGGCTTGCTGACACAGTTGCAGCGACTCCAGAGACCATCGGATGAACCGATGCTTTGGGCGTCGGTTCAACCGGTCACAACAGCAACTGGACTAGCCGTTGGACCTCTCTCTTCTGCTGACGTCAATGCTCCGACGGTATGCACCGATGCTCCGTCGGTTGAACCGGTGCTGAAGGCTTGGCTCCTGCGTGTTTGACATCGTCTCTGGGACATAGTACATCCAATGCACCGATGCCTAGTTTGACTCTGTCGGTTCAACCGGTGACCTGACTATCTTGACTTGGTCTTCGCTTGTTCTCTATTTGGTGCTCAGACTTGCACCGATGCCAGGACGTCGGAACTTCCGACAACCATCGGATGCACCGATGCTATAGGCATCGGTTCTTCCGGTGCTACTGATTTCAGTAGAACTCGTCCAATTCAGCGTTTCTTTGAGTTCTTTCTTCGTGTTTTGCTTTGCTTGGCCTTTTTACTTCATCCCTGGGATCTAGAAATATTCACTTAACAAAGCCATTAGTCCCATTGATTGTGTTGTCATACGATCACTAAAATCACTCGAAATGACATAAATGGTGCCATGTTCGTTACACCGTCCCGGACCCACACACGAGAGCCAAAAGGTCTCTTTGTCACCAGGTCGGGTCGTCAAATCTTAGCCCCAGTCACCACCCCTGTCCTGTACTGCTTCACTGCTCTGACCGGTTGAGTCACCGTTGCGTAATCCCGTTGCTGTCTTGCACGCGGTCTCGCGGAGAGAGAGCGAGAGGAGCAAAGGAGGAGCTGCACGCCGGCCGGCCGGTCTCGTCAAAGGACAGCAGAGACGACGAGCAAACTCTCTCCCGGCGAACCACTCGCGGCCGCTCGCCACCACCGCCGGTGTGGACGTGCGCGTAGTTTATGGTGCCCAAATGCCCTGCCGTCGCGGCTAATGCCACGCTTTTCCAGAGATATTATCTCCAGAAGCTAGCGTCGTCTGCTCCAATTCGTGATCGTTGTTAAAGCAAAACGTGGGGAATAATTATATTCCGGCCGTCAGAGACGGGGTCAGGACTGGAGAGAGAGAGTTTCGCGGGCTCAAGCAACATAATTAAGCTAGTGAGCTAACCTAGCTAGCTAGCTTTCACATCCCTTTTTCTCCCAGTCTACTGCACTGCACTTCACTCCTGAACTACCACTGGGACTTGAACAGATGGTTGGCGGTGAACGCCGCCGGCCCAGGGAAAGTACGAGCATAGTCTTCGTTTTTTATTTTTCATTTTTTAACGTTTCGAGATAATAAACGATATCAGTTACCTAGCACATCAGGGAGGAGAAAGCTTGGAATTCTGATCTGCTAGCTGTGTGGTCACGTCAGGTTGGAGTGCTGGACTGATCGATGCTGTGGTTTTGTCTGCAGGTTCGTGTGTCTTGTTCCGTTTGCGGCGATGCCTGCTGATGGGAAAGCTCGCTCGATCGGGTGAACTGAACCAGCCTATTGGTTTCCAGCATGTGTGGAAAGCAATGCAAATTAACATCATCATGATATATACCCATACGAGTGTGAAGCCTCAAATGCACTCTTCGCTGCGGCTGGTGGCCGGTGCTGGTTTGTTATGAATTACTACTAGCTAATTGGTGATTGATGCTGGTTTGGTGTGAGAGAAAAATACTATTAATTGGCTGGAGAAGCAGCCAGCAAAACAGAGTGATGGAAGTTAGTTCTCCATATAGCTTGGGCTACAAGCACGCTCTCCAAACTAATTAACTGACGCTATGCTGAACAAAAATACCCTTAATTAAAAGTCTGGTGCCATGCCTATATGATTGTGCACGTTCAAAGTTAGGCAAGCAGTCAAGATTCACTTTGAAGGGTCAGGCAAACGTGCACAAATTCAAATGGAAGCCAACATCATCATATATACCTAGTATAAGGAGCATGTTCTCATGTAACCGCTGTGCTAGCACCAGCAGGGGGCAATGGTTTGTTTCCACAGGTTCAATGAACATACCCAGCACGACAGTTTGACTAAGACATGACAAGAATGACTTCTGTTTTTCCTTGCATTGACTCTTATCCTGATGAATGTAAAGGCTACTTAAAAGTTGACACACTTATCTTGAAAGACTCCTATCACCAAGTTGGTATGGTAGCAACAAGCACAGTAGATTATTACAATGGGCAGAGCTAGCTTCTATATATGCTACTATTTTATTTTGTTTTATATATTGTGGGGCAAGGAGGGGGCAAAATGGGTATTACGCGAAGCTACCTACACCTTTGATTGTTCTCAGTATTGTAGTATACATGTACAAGTAATTAGCAAAAGCCAAAAGCTAATAAGGAGGCCCTGGGTCGTGTGGCCCCACCGATGGGCACCTCTCATGTTTGGAAGAGTTACTTTGAGGGGGTGTTTAGTTCATTTTGCAAAATTGTGTAAAGATGTAAATAGGGCATTTGAAGTACTAAATGAAGTCTATTTGCAAAACTTTTTGCATAGATGGGTTGTAAATCGCGAGATGAATCTAATGATGCTAATTAATCCATGTTTAATCAATAATTAGCGGATGGTTACTGTAGCATCACTGTTGCAAATCATGGATTACGTAGGCTCATTAGATTCGTCTCGCGATTTACAGCACAACCATGCAAAAAGTTTTATAAATAGACTTCATTTAATACTTTAAATTAGCAAGATTCCGTTCACTTTAATGCGTTTAAGGCTTTTTTGCGTTTACATGTAGGGCCTGAGTTGAGTCGTTTCTAATGAATGCAGCAGCAGCCAGCTAGTGTAGTGGGTCACAACCAGATGACAATGAACGGTCGATTTCGGATATGATCCTGACTTGATTGGATGGGATGGTTTCGCTGTTGATGCGATGCGTGCATGATGGAGATATTCGTTCGGAATAACGCCGTTTTGTCACGTATGCGAGGGTGGGCCCGCCCACATAGGGAGAGAAAAATAATAAAATTAAGCCTATTAATAAAATTAAGTTCCTTGTTTTGTTAGTTTTGGTACATATCTCCGTTTCAGTTTATTAACTGGTATATTGTCTTTTATCGTAGAAATTTGGACCGTGTGTGTTTTGAGAGAATATTATACATATATAAGTTAAAGTATAAAATAGTGGTCAAGTATAGTTCATGATAATTCTAATAATATTAAATTCAAGTATTTATGAACTTTTAAGTGAAATAGTAGCGATCAAAATAGCTACAGTAATATTAATTCATTGCCAAGGAAACCGCGACGGAGCTTGATATGGTGCTTTCTGTGAAGAGATATTTTGATGTTTCATATATTAATAAATTGTTTAAAGTAGTGATGTACTCCCTCCGTTCCAAAATGCAGGTCGTTTTGATATTTCTAGATTCATATGTTTTGCTATGTATCTAGACATATGATATATCTAGGTACTTAGCAAATACTATAAATTTAAAAAAGTCAAAATGACCTATATTTTGGAAGGGGGGACTATAAAAATTATGGGGTTATAGAGATTTGAACTCCAGTGGACGGAGTCATATGATTACGACCCAACAACGATGATCATGTCATCATATCAAGAGGTGATTACAGAGAGGAGAACATATATCCAGTGTTACCGTGTTACCAAACTTAATTACACCTAAATTTGTACAAAAATATTTATAAAAAAACAAATGGATACAACACATATGCATCTACATGTTATCACCATAAATTAACAGAGTTAATTAATAGTCCGCGAGCAAGTTGGGCTTAAAACAGGAATTAAAGAAGACTTGTGAACCGGCTCCTGTGTGAGTGTTTGGGCCATATGGGCCATGTATCTTTAGATTTAGTTCAGTTTGGGTTAGAGTAAGGATGAAAACCGATGAAAAAAATCCCGTCCCGTCCCGCCCGTATTTCTATATTTATCCCGTCTGTTTTCGTATTTACGGAAAAATACGGAAATGGGACGGGAAGCGGGAGATGGTGTATCCCGACCGTATTTGCAGAATCCCGTTTTTAGCTGGGATAATCCCGTATTTTTCCCGTATTTATAAAATCCGGAAAAAAATAAATTGGCACACCATATATCCTCTCATGTTTCTCAACATCAATACATATATTTTGCGCTTTAATCGTAGGAAACAAGAAATATTGATCATATTTTTGAAAAATAACTTGTGTAAAAGAGTTTTGTGTTATATTTATACAAAATAAGTGGTGATTAAATCATAATGTATTCTGGTAGATTTTCTGGTTCCCGTCTGTTTCCGTAACTGTTATATCCCGTTTCCGCACCTATACCTGGTTATTCCGCTCCCGCGCTCATTTTCCGTAATAAAAAATAGAAACGGAAATGATTGATAGGTTTTCCGCCCGTTTTCATCCCTAGGTTAGAGATAGAGTCTGATTTGGACACGTTGGTTTAGATTGTTTTCAAGTCTCCGAACTATAAATATGTACCCTATGATATTCGTAAAGAAAGAACGTCATCACGTCTCGCAACAACAATTCTCGGCGCACCGCCACCCCTAATCCTAAGGTTTCATCCAAGTAATCGCCATGCTGCCCTGATCACTTCTTGCGATCAGGGCAGCATTGTTCTTACTTTTACCTTGGTATTACTCGTACCGAAGCGTTTTTGATGGCGAGTAGTGCTAGTTATCCTGGTGTTCGTAGCATGACCTTTAGTAGATTTATCATACTATTGTTGTTTATCATCTACGAATATCATGTTATCTCTGCGTGATTATGTATTAATCTTACGCTAATTCTCGTTGCATAGGGTTAGTCGCGTAGAGATAACACCCTGCTTCTTTTCTATCTAGTAGATCTAATCTATTATGGTTTGTTCTTATACTTAAGAATTGGCTTAATATCTGCTAGGTTAGGCCTTGCAAACGGGTTGGACGATCCGGCGACGTATTAGATGCTTTGCCTTGATCCTAATAGGGATTGATCCGGGAATCGGCTTTCGCTTATTCTTAGGCCTCTATTTTGGTTAAGGTTTGGTTATCTATTACGCTCGTTAGGCCTAACTACGTGTAGGATGTTCCGATCTAGCAGTGAAGCTTTTACCGTCGCGGATTGGAGTAACTAGATCTAATTGAAGCAGTTTTTGCAGTTATTTGCTTTATCTATTAATATCCGGATATGCAGATCTGATCTGACATCGGGACTCGATCGGCTCTTTAAAGCCGATGCAAGAGTCGTCCCGGGGAGCAGACCACGGCTCGGACTAATGTTTACACGTGTTTGTGCATGCAGGCAAATCGTCGAAAGCGCGTTCGCATCTTCCTGATCGGGTATCGGTCAGGTGGCACGCCTTGCATCTCCGGAAGCGTCGGCGTGTGCCAGGATCTGGGCCTTTGACCGAGGGACCGGTGCCAGCTAGCGCCCCGGCAGCCTCCCGGCTCTTCGTGGTTCCTGTCGCTACTCGCCGGTGGGTTTTGACCGACAACACCTTCTGGCACGCCCAGTGGTACCTTCATCAGCAACAACGTCCACCGCCGGGATGACTGGACCTCAGAACCAAGCGCCGGTTCCGCCGGCCACCAACCCTGTCACGTATGAAGAGCTGACCCCCGAACACCAGCAGAAGTATGATGAGGTCAAAACTCAGTTTGAAGCCGATCTCATCGGCTCTTTCGAGAGGACCCGCAGCCACGGCATCAGGTGGAAAGGGTTCTCACCCGAAGGCGCTCTCGACAACATCGACATGTCCGTACCGTCAGAAGAGCGCACCAGAACCCTGCGCCAGGAGATGAACTACATGGTGGCTCACTCGCTTCATCGGCACTCAGAAAGCCTGGTGAACGAGCTCGAGCGTGTGGCACATCGCGTCGTCTAGGAGGTGATCAAGAAACAGTACTCCCCATCGGGACCAATCCTGGGGAGTCACAGGGGAGAAACCCCACTTCAGTCTAGGCCGCCAATGCCATACTCGCTCACAACTCCAGGACCGCAGACTTCGCCGATCTACGTCGTCTACAAGATCGGCGGTGATCCCGGGGAGGGCCAGTTCCTGAGCGAGCCGCCTAAGGAGATCCCGCACGGCTACACGTGCGTGTACATACCTGACAACATCAACCCAACACGCGTGGGACAGCCGGTGAGTATAGGAGCTTCAGGGGCAGATGCAGAGAAACAAGTATGGCTAGCGAAGTACGCTACCGGGCCGAGTGCTGAGCCCTCGGCCCTAGGAGTTCTTAGTATGGAGCAGATCAGCGCAATACTAAGGGACCAGTTCGGCATTCTGCCCAAGAGAAAGACGATCGGCTATTCCAAGCCGTACCCAATCGACTACGACTTGATCCCGTTGCCACCCAAGTATCGGCTCCCAGAGTTCACAAAGTTCAGCGGGTCAGAAGGGGCCAGCTCCATCGAGCATGTGAGCCGATACCTAACGCAGCTCGGGATGATTTTAGTATCGGATCCTCTGAGGGTCCGGTTCTTCTGCCAGTCTCTCACGGGCTCAGCTTTTGGATGGTACACGTCATTGGCCCCAGATTCGATCCGCACTTAGAGGCAGCTGGAAGATCAGTTCCACACCCAGTATCACTCAGAGGCTACTGAAGCCGGGATGGCCGACCTCGCCCAAGTCAAGCAGAAGTGAGGGGAAAGTGTGTCGGAGTACGTACAACGCTTCAGAGAGGTTAAGAATCGATGCTACTCATCGCGCATCACAGAAAAGGAGGCAGTCGATTTGGCAGTTCTGGGGCTCGCTAAGCCGATCAAGGATCTGTCTTTTTAGTTGGAATTCACCTCTCTGGCGCACATAGTGCAGAAGCTCACGACATATGAACATGGTTCAATTATCCGAACGGACCGGCCTAACCGCCGGGGTCCGGTACCGGTTTACCGGTCCGGTACCGGTTTACCGGTCCGGTTAGGCCGGTTACCGGTCGGAACCGGTCAAAAGAAAATTTGAATTCAAAATTCGTCGTTGAAGCGGTTGAAAATGGTATACCGGCCGGTTAGACCGGTTTACCGGCCGGTTTGGCCGGTATGCCGGTTACATGTGCGTTCCGGTTGTTAACGGCATACCGGCCGGTTATTCTGGTTTACCGGCCGGTTTGGCCGGTATACCGGTGGGTTCGTGCAGTTTTCCGACGCTTAAAAAATGGATCCCCGGTGTGAAATAAAAGGAAATTTCGGCATTATCTATGCATATTATAATGTAAATGACCCTACCAAAGCAATAATTTATAATCATGCATACAAATACAATAGTAATAAGCGTGCATACAAATACGGAGTCATACACATGAAATGAAAGTTCAACGTAGGAATGGGAAGACCCCCATTTGGGACGCGGTTTGGTATTCGGCGGTGGACATCAAAGCGATACCTCGCACTCTAAGCAGCTCAGCCTTGTAGTGTTGCCATTCGTACACCCATCTCGTCGGTGGCTGCATGCTGATGTCAGGAATGGGGTAGTGAAAAGAGTGCCTGGAATCGCTGTAGGAGGAAGAAGAGTGCTGTGGACTGTCATAGTCCGTCGGTCCACCTGTTCTCCTCTGCGAGTGCGGTACTCCATGGTCGGTGTCCTGAGTAGCATGTGTGGACTGAGTCTCCCCTGCAATCAACCAAATTTCATAATTAGTAGTCAATACTCATAGTCAGAAATATGTGTCTATTTATATGTGCAATGTATACCTGTGAAACGAACACCACGAGCACCACCACTACCAGCAGCAGCAGCATGAGCACCACTACCACCACCAGCAGCATCAGGATCAGCACCGTCACCATCATCGGCCGAGCTGCTATCCTCGGACTCCTGATACGGAGGACTACGCTCACCTTCGCCATCATCAGTCTCGGTGTCGCTGCTCACTGGTTTTGCTGTTCCTTTGCCTTTTCGACGCTTCGGGTCACCCTTCTTAGGCCCCTTCTGCAACTTTCTCTTCCCTAGGTGAGTGTCACCTATATGCACCTCCTCTCTGGGTGTGGCCCGCAGCTCTCCACGCTCATATGCACCTCCTCTCTGTTCCACCCCCCGTCGGAACTCTGCTTCCGCTCTCGATAGATCCATAACACGCTGCACCTGAGCCTCCTCATCTTCTTCATCACCGGGATAGTTTCCCTCCGCCGCAGCCTTCTCCCATCTCAACCTCTCTCGAGCCCGGTCAGCAGTTGCCTTTTTTGCCCTATCCAACTCACGCTGAAAGAAGTCCCGCACATCAGGTGCACATTCATGCAATGGACCACCTCTGCCCCGCGCCCAGCCAAATGTTGTTTCAATCTAGTCGCACCACCTCCTCCTTTCTGCGTACGACAATAGTTACATCGCCATCCGGGATAAAGATTTTCACCGTGTTCCCATACAACATCTCTGCTTGCCATTGTCTATCTGCATACATGCACAACAAAAATATATCATCTAATATTCTAACTCCTACCTAAGTCATAGTGTAAAAAATCAACTAATACACCTAAATCAAATCTACCTAAAACCTACTACATAGTGCAAAAAATCATGTACTACAAATAAATCTTCCCTAAATTCTAAATATACCTAAGTCATACACCTAAATCCTAAAACAAAACATCGAAATACACCTAAATCCTAGGGAAAAAACCTTACCTGACCGTGGCTTACCGCCGCTAGTTGGCGGTTTACCGCCTCTCTGGGCCGGTAAACCGGCCTACCCGGGCGGCTAACCGGTCGGGACCGGTAGATCTGCCACTACAAGAAATGTGACCTTCTATGACGAATATCTCATGACACTCGATCAAAATGTCACTAGGTCATTCCCTTTTATGACATTTTATATAGGGTGGTACAATTTAGCGACGAAAACTATGTGTTCGTCACTAAGACAAGATGAAAATTGTCATAAACTAGTTTTACTTCATGTTGTGACGAATGCATTTTTGTCACTTGAGTCCAACTACAAACATCATAATTTTATGACAATGCTAAATTGTCACTAGGTCAGGTGTTCGTCACTAATGTCTTCGTTAGGCAACGACGGTGACCTACGTGCAAACTTATTAGGTCCCACACCCATTGTTCATGTAAAAATAAGTGAAAGGAAAAAATAGAAATTGTGATTTTAAGATGGAAATGGTACGATATGAGCCATGGCTAAATATAATATTTTACCTATAGTATATTGAACTCATTGAACATAATAGCCAGTGGCGGATCTAGCGGTGGGGCTGCCGGGGCTAGAGCCCCCCTACCGCCGGAGAACCCCTGAAGCCCCCCCTTAGCCCCCCCTAAAATTTTCTGCCATGGGACTGAGCGGCTGAGCCTCGACGCGTCTGGAGATTGAAGACGAAGTCCGTCCGGCGGCCGGCGCAACTGGGCTGTTCGCCTGGCCACTTGAGCCCAACTTTCTTTCCCGGCCCAAACAACAGCCGAGCGGGCCGACCGAGCTGGCCTCCCACCCCCGTCCTCCTCTCGGTCTCTGGCTCTCTGACTCTCTCGCCTCTCCGCCTCTCTCTCGCCCTATCCTCCCGCTCCCGGCGGCCGGCCGCCTCTCGCCCTCTCCTCCCACGTCCCTCTCCCGGCGGCCAGCGGCTGCTCGGCCGGAGAATCGCCTCGGGGCTCGGCTGCTCGGTGGCCGCTCGGCCCCAGCGGGGCAGGGGGTGGCCGCAGTACTGGGCGGCCGGATGGACCCCGGCCCGCGGGCGCGGTCGCGCGGGGGGCAGCGCCGTGCCGCCGCAGGAGCGTGGGGCAGGCAACAGGCCTGCAGGGAGCAGCCGGCAGTGTGGCACGGCAGGCCGAGCGCGGGTTCAAAGGTGCACTTTAATGATTACCAAGTCATGCTACTTTGAGAGTTAAAATCGAAAGCTCCGTCACGGAGAATTCATTCCCGGCAAGTGCAAGCATTTGCATATCCTAGCATTGATCTATTGACATGTATCCCTACTTCTATGTGTTTCCAGTCTTCCACGTCTAGATGTCCTCTGTTATTTCTAGTGATAACTGAAATGTTGTGGGCCTTATAGATGAAAGTTTAACACTTTGCATTTGCTTCTTGCGTCAGATACCTTAGTATGTCTCTGACAAATAGGGTATATTTTTTTCAGCAATGCCCAACCCAGATTCCAGTTCATTGTCATGAATCGCCGGAATACTGGTATTTTAGCATGTAATTTTCTTGAGCTTGTTTGATCTGGTATGATAGATTATTATTCTACCCTTTGCAAGACTTACACATGAGAATAATTCAATCATGTGACATGAATGGTGATCGGTATGAACCTGCCGGTTCAAAACTTCAAGTAGCATATTGGGGAAGTGTTTTTTTCTGGGGAACTATTTTTTCTGTGAACAATCGTGATCTTTGCTAACTGCTCTTTGCTCCTGCCATTAGGAAGTAGTTGGAATATTGATGCATAAATGAAAAGCATACATAAATTTGGCAGATTTTCTTTATTAAATTAAGTCTGCAACAAAATTTATGCCTTAACTGAAGCAAATTATATACTTGATCCACATAACTGGAACCTTCAAGGAAAAACAGATTCGGTAAAGGTTGAAGTTTTATTGGAATTGCCCAACTACAGATAACATATGCACATATTTCTAGCCAAGTGCAGAAGGCACATGGACTTCGAATTATTTACAACAATGCATTTTACTTGATGACAAGGAAATAGTATTGCATTTCACTTGATGGTACGGATGCATTATAGTGCACCATTTTATTTCATAGATTCATGTCGCATGTTAGCGCCTAGCACTTGCTATTTGATTTGTGTAGAGAGGAGAAGAATTCATGGTAATAACCAGATACAATTGGACATGGTACTTTAGACTGTATTTGTGGAATTCATATATTGCTTGGTCATTTCACAGAAGCTTACTAATTTATGTTGATTGCTGAAGCATGTTTGTGCTCATGGTAGTTTGTATCCATTCTTTATTTCTAGATGCATCCTCCCATCTTTCGCTAAGTTTTGCACTTGTTTCAGTGATCTTCAGATGGACAAAAATTGGATCAATAGTAGGCTTTTTAGCAAGGCACATCTAGATGGAGTCAGTGAGTTCATGAAGTTTGTCTCTGAGAAATTTCCTAATGACGAAGACATACTTTGTCCATGCCGTAGGTGTCCCGATGGCATGGGATTGTCGTACCAAGATGATCAATGTGAAGATTCTCATTTGCAAGTTAATGAAGAAATCTTGGAGGATGAACCTGTAGCCAATGAAGATAGTTTAATTGTTGATGCAAGTGTAGTGGACGAGGTCTGTAGACAAAGGGAAGAGGAAGTGGAAGCAAATGAGTCAAGCGATGATGAACATGGATACCAATATTGTAGCGATAATGAAGGTCCAACAATCCCTGATGATGATGAAGGTATTAGTTTGACTTACTGAACTCTTTAGTTTTTTTCTATTGGAAAATATTTTCATTAGTAGCACATATATTGAACCATCTTGTCTTCTACAGAGGATGAATAGGAGAACCAAGGGGCCAGGAACCTGTAGGCAAGGGGCTTTGAATAACAAGCTGTGAAGAAGTGAAGAATATCATGTGGTTTGCCCTATGCATTTGTAACTGAAATATGAACCCGCATGTATGCATATCTTTCTATTGTTGTACTTTAGTTCAGAGGATCGTGGAACTGGATGGTTGTTTCTGTTTATTGCTCAAAGTCTAGAGGGGCATCAAACTGGAGCATCTTGGTATTTGTTACATCTGACTACCTGTATGAACTATGTTCTTGATCATATTATGTGCCAAATCAAATGTTCAACCAAATATTCGATTAAGACATTAAATCTCAGAAGATTCGATTCAGACATAGTTGCATACATGATCCATTAATCAAATTCAAAGACAGACACAAGCAGTAAATGTAATTGTCTTAGAGCAAGTTGTCCAAACTGCCGCCGTAGATGGCACAAGCAGTAGTGTGGTGCATATCTAATGTAACAATAAGAAATTGATCTGCACAAGCAACGACTAGCCACATCTCCTGCCAGTGCCATCACTGGCTGCCTAGCTCGACGTCGCCTAGCGACCTTCTGCAGGGCACGCCGAGTGCCCGTCCCCCGTCCGTGCACCGGCGGGTCACAGAGGTCAGTGAGTGGAGTTGGGTAGGGCCAACTGGGCCGCTAGTGACAGCTTCTCAAATTCAGTATTACTGGTGGTAAAATACTAGCTAAATACGATAGTTCTCGAAAACGGCCGAAAGAGACTGAAATTGTTTTCGTTTCCATTACCGGAAGAAAATACCATTTTCGTTTCCGCATAGATCAGTTTTTGGATGGAGGAGAGGAATGGATGGAGAGGCTGTTGGATTTCCCACCCTTTGACTAGCTTTATATTCATTTACCTAGTTATTTAACTATAAATTTTATCTAGTTTTTTGGAGATGCTCTTAGGTAAGTAACGAAGGACTAACAACATTAACCTATACACACACACACACACGACCGGATGAGCACGTTCACTACTGCATAAAACACCCTTTCACTGCTATCACTGCTGGTTATGGGCAGAGCAAGGAGGGCCCATGTTCGAATCCTGGATACCACGCGCTTGATTAAGAATGCATCATACTACAAAGTAGTACTGCAGCTTGATACGGATTTATGTGATTAAGAATATATCATACTACTCTCGCAAAAAAATATATCATACTACAAAATATTAGTTGAAGCGTGATGATGAATAGTACCAAATGGAATAAAGATTTGATCACTACATCAAATCCTTTAACTAACATAGTCTCTTTTGGTTTGAAATAATTAAGCATGATCGACTATGTATGTCTCTCTGTGTGTGTGTCTATATATATATATATATATATATATATATATATATATATATATATATATATATATATATATATATATATATATATATATATATAACGTGTACATATGCATCAGAATCCAATTTAAGAGAGGGACACAACATAGAAATATGTCATTTCTTCCTTAATGTTTAAATTTAAATTTTAAAGAACTTTTGAACACCTATTTGTTTTATCTTAGATGAAGAAAAATAATAACTTTCAAAAAAAAGATGAGGAAAAATAATAAAAAGAATGGAAGCCAACAATTAGAGGTGGCTGTAGGCGCCCTCTTCCCCAAAAAGCCACATGCGCGTCGAAACCCGCCAACGCCAAAAATTTGGAGGGCGAAATTATTTCCTCCGAAACCATGGGCGCGTCCAGACCCCGCCACTCAAAAAAAATTCGGGCAGAAATTACAATTCTGTCCTAAGACATATGCAACTTGTATGGGCACACCAAGGGTAAAGTGGTAAAAATTCGGACCCCATATAACCTACCCGTGCGCTTCTTGAACCCTAACCGAGCCCATTTCGCAAGTCCCAGGTCATTTGTCGCTGCCGGTCCATCCCTCTCCTCCACCCATCCCCACAGCTTCTAGCCAGGTCCAGTGTCGCCGGCGCGGCCCTCGGACGCCACGCCTCCTCCACTCCTTCCTTCCCCTTGCCGGCGTCTCAGGCGCTCCGCTTCCTCCTCGCACCAGGGAGGGGGACAAGAACAATCCTTCAGCAGTCTTCTCGGTAAGGAAACTCTGGGCCAATGCCTATGCTTCTTCCTCCTCTTCCCTGTGCTTGTGCGCGCGACGCCGCCGGCTTGCTCTACTCTCCTCCCGTGGCTGCCTCCCGCCTCATCGTTCCCCACCGTGTCGCGCTCCTCCTGACCCCTCTGCGTCGCCTCTGCATCTCGCGTTGCCTCTGCTGTGCTGCTGGGCAGCGCATAGCAGCTGGCTACTCACACTGCCACCAGCAGCAAGCTGCTCGTGACCATCAATTGGATTGTGTAGAGTAGATCTGCAAATGGTGTTTGTAGGATGGCTGATTTTGAAGTCCGGATCACACATTTTCTGAGCTCATTTGATTTAGGCCACAATTGATTGCTTAGGCCTACTACATATGGTTCACGACAGTGTTTTAGGAGTTTGTCACTTTCCTTTTGGTGCTGGATAAAATCTCATGATTTGATGACAGTGATAACCACTAGATGGTTGCTGGCAATTTTTTTCGCCTTCTCCGAATTTTAGGATCTCACAAATTTTCTTGGCTTCCAGGTTCTAACGCCTCCCTTCTCTACCGACCAATATAGTACAAGATGGCTCCCGGCCGGAAGGTAGGATCAGGCAAACGGCAACCAGCAGGTAAAATCATTTTGACTGTCATCGGCTTGCTAATTTACAAGTGTATTGTCATCTAGCTAGCTAATGTAGATTGTCATCAGGACTTGTGGCATGTTGATAGAACTGCTAGCTAGTCTAATAGTTTAATCCATAATGTTTACAAATCATCAATGCCTTATTTCACACTTTGGAAATTTGAATACGTTAAACTATTGTTGTCATGCCCCTAGATAAAATGAGGATTGCCTGAATAAAGTTAGGACTACCAATGCATTGAATCTGAATCTGATTACCTGTTTCTAATATTTGGACATGCATCTGAATTGTTTGTGAGAACGGAGTAACTTGTAAGATGATGTTGAACTTTATTTATTCATCAATGTACAGAACAAGAACTAACAGATTATGAGAAAGAAAGAACATTAAATATCATGAGGAACAACCAGAGGATTCAAGAACTTGGTATGTTAAAGTTGAAGTCAATCCTTAGCCAAACAGCTGCACCGTTAAACACCAAGGAGAGGGGTACTGCAGGCACAAATAATAACAAGAAGGCGAGAGGTACTGCAGTATCAGATTCTTTGTATCAGCCTGAAGAGAATGACGACTCTGAAGAAGAAGGCGTTGAAAAGGTCCTACTACAGTGCAATTCTTTACAATTTACTTCACATTATTAAGGCATGCTATGTTGTTAGCAGACTTGCCATTTAGTTAATTCTGGATCTAATTGTTGTTATGGTTTTCTATTGCGGCTTTACAGAGTTCAAATGATACTACTAGAATGCCATTCGGAGGAGCAAGAACGAAGAGAGTCATGGCACCAGGGGGACAAGGCCTACCTGCTAGAGTCACTAGGCAGAAGACAAGAGCGTCGGCTTCAACTCACGAAGACCTTCCTGCCACAGATGTTGCATTGGTACCACCAAGGTCTCCTGCCCAACATGAGGACCCTCTTCTAATGGACGATGAAGGCATGTGGCTGAACTTTGTCCTATTGTTTTTTATTTGTAGTCCTGACTTCTGATTACCTGTTAATTAATATTCAGATATCACGTAAGCTTTATGGTATGATTTATTAAGATATCATGCTAGCTTATGGTGTACTCAATGATTAAGTGTGCTTATTCTGTTCTTATGCGGATAACCTGTCAATATTCACAACTAATGTCCTTATACTGTTTTTATGCTGCTGTCCTTATGCTGTCCTAGATGATTGATGCCTTGTGATGTTCTTATGTTGCTGTCCTGAATCCAAATGGATGATTACTTGCATAGTAGACATAGATATCTTGCATCAAACAGTACCCTGACCAACGAAGTGCTTATGAAACTATATTTGTTAAACTAATTACATGATTGTTTTTTTGTCAGTTGAACATACTACCATCACAGAGCAAGTGCATAGGGGAAGAACTTTGGGAAAAGGACTTGAGAGGATAAGCAGAGGCTTAGGCACTAAGTTAGCAATCCACATTTCTGAAGGGAACAAACGGCCAGAGACACCAATGCAAGCTGCAAAGCTTGCATCAGAGGGAGGGATTGTTCTTAGGCAACACATACCTATCCTTCCACACTGGAAGGAGTACAAGAAGGATCCCTCTATCCTTACAGACTACATTGGCAAAGTTGCTGTGAGTATCACAAATCCTGGTCAATAAATTTACTATATCCCTTTGCATTCTACTATCTAATTTTGATACTCTACTAGGTTCAATTTACCATGGACACCAATTCTAAGCCAGTCAAAGATGCATGTGTTGACATGCTCAAGGGTGGGCAACGTCAAATGAGACACAGGCTCAAAAAACAGTACTTTGATGATGTCCCGGCTAATCAAGTTAGAACTACATCGCCGGTGAATAGTATGACTGATGAGCAATGGAGAGCCTTGGTGGCAATGTGGTCAAGCCCAAGACACAAGGTATGGAAGTACATGATGCTTTGTTAATTATTGCCTTGCACAGTTATGTGCCTGATGTAATTGTGCCATTTGTAGGAGAAGTGCCAGAAATACAAACTGAATCGTGAGTTTGTTAAGTTACAGCAGCGCACAGGCTCTCGGTGCTACATTGCACACCGCTTTGCTGTGGTAAGGAATACTAAACACTTCGCATCTGTGTTCACTACTTTCACTTACACTTATCCTATGTGGAGCTAACAAGTTCTAAATTGTATTGCATATAATTTTAGACCGAAATGCTATATCCCGATGCACCACCCAATGCAATTGAACTTTTCAAGGAGTGCCATCTTAGCAAAAAGAAAGGCCTTGCTGAGCCAGTCCAGAAGGCTATTGTAAGTAATTGTTTCCTTCTAAATTTTGTGCACTGGTGTGAATAAATATATGCTACTTGAGGGCTTTTCCCTAGTTTCCAATCCTATGCTGTTATTTTTTTATGATCAGTCTGCAAAAAGATGAATAAATTCATATGTAGTGTGACCACACATGACATATTTCTTTCACATGCATGAAAATTATCATGGCAATCAGATTCTAATTAAGATTGTTATAAGGAACCTTTGTGTGTGTGTGTAAATTTTCAACAGAAGTACAGAACTACATTCTAACATTACATCATACAATATTTGATTAGTTATTCACTGAACAAATCTCTAATTTCTGTTATTTAATATTCTTTACCTGCTCCTTTGGCTTTACCATGAGCCACATCACCTGTTATTTAATATTCGTTATATGAATGATGTAGAGATTTAAATTTTTATTGATTCTGAACATTCCTGTTGGAGCTATGCATTGCTAAACTAGCACTTCTAATACCAAATTTTTAATGATGATTTCCATGTCAGTTTACTATGATCAAATTTGATGTATAGCTTTCGCTTGAAACTTATATCTAATATTTTGTTATCCTTTCATTGCTAGGATGACATGAACGCTATTATGGCAGCTCCAGTTGAAGATGAACAGCAACCCAATACTGCAATTGAAGCAGTTTCTCAAGTTCTACCATCAAGTAAATTCCTTCAAAATGTAGGCCTTCAGCCAGCCTTGAAGAAAAGATCTAGCCGAGCTGAAACTTTGCGTGTGCAAGAGCTTGAAGCGCAACTTGAGAAGGAGAAACAAGACAAAGAGGAACTTCGACAAAAGCTTGATGGTCAACAACAAGAGATAGACAACCTAAAGAAACAGTCAGAAGAAGCAAGACAGAAGCATCTAGAAGATGTTGGAGATCTCAAGAAGCAATTAGAAGAAAACAATGCTCTCCTTCGTGGTTTGATCAGCTTCAATCAGAGTCAGTAATAGGTGAATACTTATCCCTAACGTGGTTTATGCTTTCATGGGACTATGGTATTTTGGGAATATTATAGCTAACTTTGGATCTAGGAGTTGATGTGTCTAGATGTGAACACTAGGTCCTTTTTGGCTTGAAGTGCCATACTGCTCTGCTGTTTTGTGAACCTGTTGGTTGCCAAATGTGCAAAATGTGAAGATCCTGTTATGTGTGTGGATCTAGATGGTGGTTGTCATATTTTGTGAGATGGTTCTGTTGGTGGAATATATGGATTATTGCTATGTCAATGAACTATTGAACTGTGATAATATTATGTGAATGAAGTATGGTTATGTTATTCTATACTACAAATACCATTTTGTGAGCTGGATGTGGATGTGTTGGGTTACAAATGAGATTAAATTAGCATTATACGATTTATGTTTGGACGGCCACAATAGTTGGGCAGCACTATAGTGGGCTGGTCTCATGTTGGCCCAACTGCGGGCCTTGATATGAGCTGGGCCAACATGGATTGGGTCCAGCTACAAATGGACTTCGCATGGGTTGGGTCAAGCATAGTTGGGCCTCAACATGAGCTGAGTTATCTAAATATGTCTGGGTTAGGCTGCAAGTGGGCCTAAACATGGGCTGAGTCAGGCTACTAGTGGGTCTAAACATGGGCTGGGCCAGGTTGTAAATGGGTCTAAACATGGGCTGGACCAGGCTACAAGTGGGCCTAAAAATAATGTGGGCCAGATAAATTATGATGAAATAAAAACGTCACAAGGTAGAGCTACGTCAGAACCACATCACCCAGCTTGATCCTATGTGGCGAAATCACATTCTACAGCTTATGACAATTTTCTCTCCAACAATAACGATTCTAATGCGTCATAAAAATCTGTGATGATAAATATATCGTCATAAAATCTATGACAATTTTAATATATTTCGTCACTGATTGTCATTAGTGACGCACATTCAATGACGAACTTTTTTTTGTCACAAAGTCGTCATAGATTAGATACAATGACAAATATTTAGTCTTCTGTGACACAATCTAATCGTCATGGAAGGCCAAATTTCTTGTAGTGTGCTACCGGTCCGGCTTACCGGTCGAGGAGACCGGTTAGCCGAGCTCCACGGGCGGCAAGCCGGTCTCGGGCGGCGGACGGCGACTTCTGGCGGCGGACAGGAGTAAAGGAGGGGGGAGCGGATGAGGGAGGCGCTACTGAGCCTTCAGCTGAGGACACGCGAGGTTAAATGCGCCCTGCCGCGCGATGGGCCCTTAATGGGCCGCGGCTTTTTTTCTTTTTCTTTTTTTATTTAACTTTTAAATTCCGCAAACCATACTAAATGAATGAATTTTTGAGAAAATTTGACACCATTAGATTCATTGCACCTTGAAGTATTTTTAGGAATTTTTTGGGAATTTTTCATTTTTTTGAATTCAAATTTAAATTTTTGAATTTGGACCGGTTTCATACCGGACCAAACCGGTACCGGGCCGGACCGGTTTGACCGGTAACCGGTCAAACCGGACCGGTTACCGACGGTTCGGTGAACCTTGCATATGAACACTATCACCCTGAGCTGTACCAGAAAAAATTTAACCGCCATGTGAATATGGCCCAAGCAGATGATTATGATGATTCTAGCGGGGAACAAGAAGTGGTTGTGGCAGAGTGGACCCGGGGGGCAAACCCCGTCCCGTGCAAGTGGGTCAAACAGAAGGGGCTTGTGAAGGGCTTTGACTTTGACGTGGCCATGGCAGAGCAGATATTCGATCTACTGCTCAAAGAAAAGCAGTTGAAGCTCCCAGAGAATCACAAGCTGCCAACGACGCAAGAGCTGCGGGGGAGGCCGTACTGCAAGTGGCACCACTCGTTCACCCATGCCACGAATGACTACAAGGAGCTGCGTCGGTGTGGCAGAACTGCCCGACATAAACCGGCTTAAGTGCGCTAACCATCGTTGCAAAGGCAATTAGGTTTAACTCGCACAGCAGACGGAGCACATCGGAGGTCCGTCGGGTAAATTCCCGATAAAACCACTTAAGCCTGGATCGAACAAAGCAGCATAATTCACACGAAGGCGAGTCCAGAGATTACAACACCTCACAATATATTACACCACAGAGTTTAACATAAAAGTAGAATTACAAACCAAGTTCCAAATTTAACAAAGTACTTTTCAAAGCCAACATATAAGAAGTTCACCAGAGTCCTTTATTTTAGCGGAAAGTAAACACGAGAACTAACGACGAAAGGGGTGTCACGATGAAGCCCATTACATGACATCACTCGTTCTTGTCATCGCCGGCCGGGGACGTATCCCACTCCACGGACCAACCAGGCGGGAGAGTGCAAGGCCAGGTCAGACTGGCAAACATGTCCTCCAAAGTATCGCCTGAAACAAAATTGAGCCACAAGCAAGGCTGAAAATACTAATACTCAGCAAGGCTTACCTGACTAGGATATATTTAGTCCTTTAACTAGACATGCAAGGCTTTTGGCTTGAGGGGTTGGTTTTTGCTGAAAAGCAATAAAGAATAGATCCTTAATTGCAGGTTATAGTTTTCAGGTTCTAGTTCAATTAACCATTCTAGGTGAGCATCTATCCAATAGCATACATGGTGAAAACAATTATCTTTTATCGTCCAATCAACCATATTCATCATCCTCATCTTTCACTTCTTACTCTATGTGACAGAAGGGTTAAGCAGTCTCAATAACCGGTGAGAAACGGACGATTCGAATCGAATTTGTTAACCTGGCCAGGTAGACCTAAACACACGTCACGTGGTTACTCCCAGAGTCACACGTGCAACTTTTCCCTTCAATTCCCGCTTCACGGAACAGGCCCACCACCCTCGACTACAGAGCCCGGCCCTGCACCCGTCATTAGCTAGATGAGAACGATGTCAAGACGGTGGGAAGGTATGTTCCGGCCGCGGTTCAATCCAGTACTTAAGCTTACCGATTACCATATTCTCGGCATGTGATTAGTGCGTTCAAACGCTTAACCACCACTACCACACACTGCGGCCTTATCACTTTTCACTAAACAGACGGGGCATCCCGAGTATCACGACCCCGCCCGTAGACCTTATAGTGGTAGCAAGTAGTAAACAACCAATTCCTATAATTTCTCGCGAGTGACCGGAAATCACTCGACTTCTACCGAACCATTAGCATAGCTAACTAGCGACCTACACATACTAGTGTTCAAGCATCGGTACCTAGGATCATGCAACTAAGGTTTCAGTCAAATCCTGTAACTTAAATGCACAAGTAGATAGGAACCATAATAAGTTGCATAATTTAAAATAGAAGGACATGCTCCGGGGCTTGCCTTCCTGGGCGTAACTGGATCTGGGCTCTTCCAAAATCGGGCTCGGGTCTTCAGTAACTTCAGTTAGATTCACCTGAGCTTCACGCTGCTCACTCTCGGACTCGGACACCAGCTCGTATGTTCCGTCAGCGAGAGTGGTAGTATCTATATGAGATGCACATGGGTGAGTTGTTGTGATGATAACAACTTATAACTTGCTTCACTATATAGTTGTAATTCAAACAAAACCCGAAGTTAAAGAGTGAAACACTTCCATTCATATTTTACTGGGCAATCGTTTATAGAGTAGTAACTCAACATATCTAACTACACAAGGCATCATGATCAACAGCATAAGAAAGCTATACTAACTTTCTAAACAAGTGGGAGTAGTTTCCTATAGCAATTAAATCATGGTTCATTAATAAATCAACAACTCAATACACATACAGTATTAAATTCCACAAAAATTACATCAAACAGAACGTAAACAGAACTAGTTATCCTGAAAAATTCATCCCAAAACTTGTAGCCATTTATCCAGAAAAATTCATGTAATCAGACAACTCCTAGAACAAGATTGAATTATACAGGTTAGAACAGAGTATAAAAGAAGCTCAACTTTAACAGTAGTTAGAAAAATGGATGACTTAGCTACTGTGAATTGTTGATGATTTTATCTATAGATAATTAATTCTGAGAAAATAAACAAAACAGACATCATATTTACAATATTCATTTTTAGCTCCTGTTCTAGTCACGAATTGGAACTCAAACTTTCTGGACAAGCTAAAATATTAAAAAAGAACACTTAGAAATATTTTCATGATTTATCATCAACACAAACTATTTATCATAATTAAAGTCTACTAAACAATGATTAAATCAAAGAATTAGATACACATGAGAACTGATCATGAAATTTTTATAGCAACACTAGAGTCACATGGATATCTCACCATAAAAATTTCACAGCAAGACATGGCTTCAAACTTTAGTTAAGGAAAAGATAAAACAATTAGTTTTTATGTACCTAGTGACACAAAACAATTTGTACAGCAAAAACTTTCAACAAACACCTATCATATTTTGATTCTACTGCATATAGTTTTTCATAAGGATTCCAGAACAACTGGATTTGCTATTTTACGAATTTTCTACGAATTTCTATTGAATTTCAAAGTTTACAGCTAGAAATTACAAAGGGGTCCTTAAAGCACTATTCATCTGAGTCACAGTCTATTCAAACAACCCCCTGGATTTTCTTGAATTTCAACCCGAGGTCCCTGGCTGGGGTTTGAAACAGGGGAGGCGGCGGCGGCCGGATTCCGGCGCTTGGGGTCGTCGGCGGCGAGGGCCCAGTGGGGGAAAAGCAAGAGGAGGACGAGCTCTACCTCGTGGTGGTTTTGGTTGGGGCTGGGATGGCCGGAGCGGGCGGCGCCGCGGAAAGGGGCGGCCGGCGGCGGACTGGGCCTGCGGCGGCGGCGTTTCGGCGGGCTTGGGCGTCGGCGAGCGGGTCGGGGAGCACCAGCGAAGGGTGAGGGAGCTAGCTGCGGGGTCGGATGTCGCGAGGAAGGGCGGAGGAGGGGGCTAAGCGGCGGCCTAGGAGGCGGCGGCGCTAAGGGCGGGCGGCGGCAGCTCTGGACGCCGCGGGGAGCTCGGCTCGGCGCCTGGAGCAGGGAGGGGAGTAGAGGGAGAGGTAGAGGGCTCGTTTGCGAAGCGAAAGGACGGGAGGAGTGCAGGGCAGAGGGTGCAAGTGAGCGGCGAAGCGGCACACGGCACGGCTCGGCGCGTTCGTCGCCGTGGCGCGTCGACGGCCGTCCTCTGCATGCGTGCAAGGAGATGGCGCCGCGTGGAGAGACCGGGAAGCTTCGGGAGAAGCCAGGGACGGGGCGCAGCGAGGGGGCGGCGCATGGCCGGTGGCCTCGGCTCGGACGGCGACCTCGGCTCCACCAGCGCAAAACAGGGGAGGGAGAGAGAGAAGAGAGAGAGAGAGAGTAGAGAAAAAGAGATTTGAGTGATTCAAATTCGAATTTTTCTCAAAAAATTCCTTTTGAAACATGGAAAACTCTGAATACGAAAGTTGTAGAGAATTTAAAAACCTACAACTTTTATTTCAGGAAAAAGTTTAATTGAACAATGGTTTAAAAGGTATTTTAAATTTTCGAAAACTACAAAACAAAACACTTATCATTTCATGTAATTTTGGTCACTTTTACCACTAAGATTCAACTAGACATTGATTAATCTTTTCATGGTGAACATGTCTATTCATTTTCATATGCCTAATTACATTGGTGTGAAAGTTATTTGAGGTTCCTGACCTATGCACATAAACACACATACACATACACACATATGTTATTTTCTAAAAAGAAATGCATAAATTGACTTTCTCCTGTTTATTAAACATGAAAACACATTTAATATTTCTTGCTTACCATTTTAAAACTCTGAAATGTCACAGTCGGCAAATCCAATTGGCTATTGAGCAAGGCCGATTAATTCTGGCCCAACACATGATGAAGGTTGACAGTCAACCATTCCCACAGGCTAACGTGGTGGGGCTGTCAGATCTTAGACCTGAGGGCTAGAATTTTGCATTCCAGATTAACATGGTGGGACCCGTACGCCGCCGCGACGAGCAGAGGAAAGAGGCCGATTCTGGCAAACGGCCCCAGGATGAAGATGAGTCGGAGCAGCAACATATTACTGAAGAACAAGTGCGTCACATCCGCAATCAACTCCCAGCTTCCAATCGGCTTCTTGAAAAATACGAGTATTAGTACAAGCTGCGTCGCCGGTATGAATCGGAAGAGGAGGAGTACGAGCACCGCACAGGGAGAACGCTGGGGAGGCGCCAGGCTATACGCGACCAGTGGCATTGCCCGTTCTTCAGGTACTGTTGGAATTCCGGCATGAGCCGATTGCCTACTATCGATGATTGCCTGGAGTGCAGGCCTCGGGGACGCCAGTCAGGCGAGACGTCGGTGTTCCGGCGCTTGGGGCCCAAAGTGCGTCACGACGACCATGTTGAGCGGCCATCCAGGGATGATCTTGAGCTCGAAGGGGAGGATAAGTATCATCGTCCACGATGGTGTCTTGACGGACTCAGTCGCTCGCAGAAGCACAGAGTGCAGCGCTTACGCAATCTCGAAGAGGCGGAAGCAAGGTACCTCGACGTATTGAGGAAGGTGCGCCCGAATCTCGCTGGGCAAGTCAGGCGCCCGCAAAGAGTGGCAAGGCACCCTCCAAGGAGGGAGTGGCGTCCCAAGCATTTAAAAACCGATGAGAAACCGTCGGCTGATGTGAATATGGTATTTTTGCTCCCGTCGGAATTTCGAGCGCCTCATCCAGAGGAGCTGGCCGTCATGCAGCTGGATCTTGGCCCACAGCCGATCATCTTTGAGAAGCCCAAAGAGAAAAGCTACAAGCACATGAAGGGGTTATATCTCAAGGGTCTCATCGACGGTAAGCCTGTGAACAGGATGTTGGTCGACACCGGCGCCGCAGTTAATTTGATGCCGTATTCAGTGCTGCGCCGATTGGGTCGTTCTGCTGCTGACCTTATCAAGACCAACGTAATGCTCAATGATTTCAACAGGCAGCCGTCGGAGATAAAGGGCGTCCTCAATGTGGAGTTGACAGTTGGCCGCAAGACCGTCCGAACCTCGTTCTTCATCGTCAACAGTAAGAGTACGTACACAGTGCTGCTTGGGAGGGATTAGATTCACGCCAATTGTTGTGTTCCTTCCACAATGCACCAATGTTTGGTTCAATGGGATGGCGACGAAGTGGAGATGGTCCGTGCAGATGACTCCAGCGAGGTTTCGCTCGTAGACATGAACGCCTGGGACGAGGAAGGACAAGAGCCGATCTCAGAGATTGCGCTGGAAGACTGTGATCGGGTCGAAGCGATAAAAAATGGATTGAGGCTGGTCTTATCCACTGGCCTCACAGAATAAACACATCCTGGCACTCTACGGAGTTCAGCAGGTTTAGAGAGGCCGGTCCCAGCGACCGGCCCCAAAAAGTAGATAATTTTTATTTGGAGTTGAAACTGTTACATAATGAACAAACAATAGTCTGCTCTGGCAGTTGGTTAGTTATTGAGTATTCAGTTTCGAATGGTAATACAGAAACGGCCAGCCCTTGCGATCTGCCGAAAATTTTCTTTTGTTATCTCTCCGTGTTTGCTGTCGACGTGGCAGATGACGACGAGTTGCCTACGTTCACAGTTGATTTTACAGGTGAAGGCAAGTTGGGGTACGGGTTTACATCAGCTGACGATTTGGAGGAAGTTGATATCGGTCCCAGGGATAAGCCGCGACCAACATTTATCAGCAAAAGGTTAGACCCGAGCTTGCATGAGCCGATGATAGCACTATTGAGAGAATACCGGGACTGTTTCGCGTGGGATTATACTGAAATGCCGGTCTGGATAGAAGCATCATCGAACATCGGCTCCCGCTTAAGAAAGGATTTCTTCTGTTTCAACAACGAGCACGACAGATGAAGGCCGAAATCCTAGAGGAGGTTAAGAAAGAGGTGCAAAAGATGTTGGATGCAGGGTTCATCAGGCCATGTCGGTATGCAGAATGGGTCTCCAGCGTGGTCCCTGTACAAAAGAAGGATGGCCGATGGCGAGTCTGCGTGGATTTCAGAGACCTCAACAGAGCAACGCCAAAGGACGGGTATCCGATGTCCGCTGCGAAAACATTGATCAACGCAGCTGCCGGTCACAAAATGCTGAGCTTTATGGATGGTAATGTCGGCTACAACCAGATCTTCATGGCCCCAGAGGATATAAGCAAGACCGTGTTCAGAGTACCGGGCGCGGTCGGCTTGTTCGAGTACATGGTTATGACCTTTGGATTGAAAAATGCTGGTGCAACATATCAATGCGCCATGAATTACATTTTTCATGATCTCATCGGCAAACTGGTAGAAATCTACATTGATGATGTCGTGGTCAAGTCCGCATCGGCTGGGGGACATATGGAAGATTTGCGTCAGGTCTTGGAGCGGACTCGGAGGTTTGGGATCATAATGAACCCAAAGAAATGCGCCTTTGGTGTATCGGCTGGTCAGTTCTTAGGATTCCTGGTACATGAGCGAGGAATCGAGATCGGTTTAAAGAGTCAAGAAGCTGTAAGGACAATGAGGCTGCCTACTATGAAGAAGGTGTTGCAGAAGCTCATCGGCAAAATCAACTTTGTCAGACGATTTATCTCTAATCTGTCTGGGCGTATCGAGCCGTTCATGGGTCTGGTAAAGATCAAGTCTGAGGATGAGTTTCACTGGGGGCAGAACAGCAGCAGGCTTTCGACAAAATCAAGGGATACTTGTCGAAGCCTCCAGTGTTGGTTACTCCTCAGCAAGACAGGCCTTTCTTCGTGTACCTGTCTGTGGGAGACACTTCCATCGCCTCGGTGCTGGTTCAGAAACGTGACGATCAGGAGAGGGTTGTTTTCTACCTCAGCAGACGCATGTTGGACGCTGAGACCAGGTATCCTGAGATTGAGAAGCTTTGCCTTTGTTTGTTCTTTACATGCACAAAGCTTCGTCATATTTTGCTCTCGGCGGAAACGATCATTATCTGCAAGTCGGATGTCATAAGGCATATGCTGTCGGCTCCTTTTCTAAAAGGCCGACTCGGAAAATGGATGTTTGCATTGTCGGAGTTCGATATCCAATATCAAACTGCAAAGGCAGTCAAGGGACAGGCACTGGCGGATCTCATTGCAGACAGGGTCAACACTGACGTGGCCGCACTTTTTATACGTGCTTGGGCCATGTTTTTCGACGGATCGGCGTGTGATGATGGGTGCGGCGTGGGAATTCTTTTGGTATCGCCTCGAGGGGCAACTTATTCCTTTTCCATCAGAGTGACTACTCCATGCACCAATAATTTAGTAGAGTATGAGGCCGTTCGCAAGGGGATGGAATTACTCCTGGAAGTTGGCGCAGAAGCGGTGAAAATATTTGGGGATTCGAAACTGGTGATTTCTCAGCTCACGGAAGAATATAGATGTGAGAGCGAGGCTCTTTTTTCGATATGGATGCAGTGCCGTGAGTTGATGTCATAATTCAAGTACATTAATTTCCATTGGACACACAGGACTTTGAATAATGAAGCCAATGACTTGGCACAGATGGCTTCCGGATACAAGGAAACAACCGAATGGGTCGATGTATAGGTTCAGTTTCTAGAACCTGGAGATTGGAGAGCCGATAACTTCAATTATTTGAAGGATTCGGCTCGGGGGGGGGGGGGGAGGGCACCTAGAAGGATAAGACTCAAAGCTATGAAGTATGTTATGATAGGGGACGATATGTTCTACAGGACTTTGGAAGGACTGCTGCTTAAATGTCTGGGGCCTTCGGAGTTGAATCGGCTTTTGCATGAGGTTCATGAGGGAGCCTGCGGTACTCATCAATCGGCCCATAAAATGAAGTGGCTGATTAGGCGATTGGGATATTACTGGCCTACCATGCTTGAGGACTGCTTTAAATATTACAAGGGATGTCAGGCATGTCAGAGATTCGGCAAGATTCAGATGGTGCCGACATCAGTAATGAATCCTATCATTAAGCCATGTCCGTTCAGGGGTTGGGCCATGGATATGATTGGCCAGATCAACCCGCCATCCAGCAAAGGTCACCAATGGGTGTTGGCTGTCACGGATTATTTCACGAAATGGGTGGAGGCGGTACCCATGAGGTCGGTGGCATCAAAATATGTGATCAGTTTCGTTAAAGAGCACATCGGTCATAGGTTCGGGATTCCCCAGACCATTACGACCGATGGAGGATTGGTCTTTATATCGGAGGAATTTAGGAAGTTCGCTGATGACATGGGGTTCAAGCTGATCAGATCATCCCCATATTATGCCCAGGCTAATGGACAGGCTGAAGCATCCAACCAGAGCCTTATCAAGCTGATCAAAAGGAAGATCGATGAATATCCTAGGCGCTGGCACGAGGTGTTGTCAGAGGCTTTGTGGGCATATCGTATTTTGTGTCACGGATCCATCAAGACATCACCATACCATCTGGTCTACGGTCAAGATGCTGTGTTGCCATGGGAGATCACGGCCGGATCGAGGTGTGTTGAGTTCCAGAATGATCTGTCGCTGAGGAGTATGCAGCCTTGATGAGCGACAATGTGGAGGATCTCACAGAGCTAAGACTTTGGTCACTCGAAAAGATCAAGGAAAAAAAGGCTAAAGTCGCTCATGCATACAACAAAAAGGTCAAGCCAAAAAATTTCCAGGTTGGAGACCTGGTTTGGGAGGCAGTGCTACCATTGGGAACTAAAGATAGGAAGTATGATAAATGGTCTCCAACTTGGCATGGGCCGTACAAGGTTGATCAGGTGCTGCCTGAAAATGTGTACATGCTTGAAGAATTAGACGGTGTCAAGTTTCCTGTAGCCGTCAATGGCCAACACCTCAAGAAATATTTCCCGAGCATGTGGGAAGGCGAATAACAAGAGCCGATGAAATCCATCTGGCTGTATTATAAAAGGCCAACACGTTGAGTTGGCCAGTAAAAAAAAAGGGGGAGAGAGGCCAACACATTGAGTTGGCCAGTAAAAAATATATATATGAGAAACAAAGCAGCCGATGTGTAAACATCGACTTAAGATGTTGTTAATAGGTACGAGTTTCAGATTTAACATGCAACATTAAATGTTCTCTGAATTGTTCTACTAGTTCAGGAACCCTTCTATGGCATGGATGGCTTCTGCGCGTATGGTGTCGGCTTTTGCTATGATCGCTTTGTCGTCCTTGTCATCGCCTGTTACTATCTTTTGACTCAAGGTGCTTATCTCTGCGAACTCTGCCCGTATCTGCTCGGTCATTTCTTGGGCTTCTTTGCTTGGAGTTTGCAATCGAGGCTTTCTCCTCTTGGATCAGTCTCTGGGTGGTGCGGACCTTTGCTTCGAGTTCCACCAGTTCTTTATCCAGGAGATTGAGTCGCCTTGTACTCGCGGAGATATCGGCTTTGGCGTCCAGAGTTGCTTTCTTCTAGTTGAGCATCTTGCACTTTTGAGCGATGTCGGCTTTCAGAGGAATTTAAGAATGACGTAATTCTATTCTCTGTTGTTCTGCTTTTACCTCTGCCCGAAAGAAGGGAAGATGGCCGGCTGCCCAGAGCTTGACCTAAAGTGACTCTGGGAGTTGGGGATTTTCTTTATTTCGCTGGAATCGTAAACCAGGGTACTGATTGGAGCAGATAGCAGATTTTTGATGTGTTGAAGCTGATCCGCGAGGTCAATCGGCTGCCGTGATAATGGTACTTTCGCTCCAGGGGTGATCAGACCCATTGATGCTGGGTCAAAGGAGAGCAAATCTGAAATATTGAAGCCCTGTGGAGATATTGGAGTTAGTTTTGGGAACAAGGTGCATCAATGGAGTTATCGGCTGATTTAGAATCGGCTCATGTAGTGTTACCTGTTCTGAGGAAGAAGCAATGGTCGGTCCGGGTGCGATCGGCTCAGTTGGGTTTGAGGCAACAACAGGGGCATCGGCTATATCAGCCTGTTCGTCACGCACCTCCATCGGAGGATCGGGAGTTCTGAGTTGAACTTCCATCGATACATCAGCTGTTGCAGTTCCTTCGCTGCGAATTTCTGCTGGGACGATGGTTGATTCTTGCTGTTCTTGGACTTCAGTTGTTCCAGTGTCGGCTTCATGAACGGTGGTTCCCTGTTGTGCCGGGCTTCCAGTACTGAGGATGTCTCCAGCTGCGTCCTGGAAATAGGATTACAGTCGACCAGAATATATATGCGTAAGGAAGAAGTTTCGGAGAGGTGAATTACCTGGTTGGTGTTGGATTATGATCGATTCGGGGTGAGATTAAGTAATAAAAAATGGAAGATGGATCGGCATTTTCACATTCTGCGAGGAGCCGGCTGCAGAGACGTTACGTCTTCCATGGTGATTGTAGTGCGTTTTAATGAGCATCAATGGAAAGATGAAGCAACGAAATGGTTTTGGAATGATCATTGCTAAAACCAGGGGGCATGTGTTATCACCATAAATTAACAGGGTTAATTAATGGGCCGCGAGCAAGTTAGGCTTAAAGCAGGAATTAAAGAAGGCTTGTGAATCGGCTCCTGCGTGAGTGTTTGGGCCATGTGGGCCATGTATCTTTAGATTTAGTTCAGTTTGGGTTAGAGATAGAGTCCGATTTGGACACGTTGGTTTAGATTGTTTTCTAAGTCTCCGAACTATAAATATGTACCCTATGATATTCGTAAAGAAAGAACGTCATCACGTCTCGCAACAACAATTCTCAGCGCACCGCCACCCCTAATCCTAGGGTTTCATCCAAGTAAGCGCCATGCTGCCCTGATCACTTCTTGCGATCAGGGCAGCATCGTTCTTACTTTTACCTTGGTATTACTCATACTGAAGCATTTTTGATGGCGAGTAATGCTAGTTATCCTGATGTTTGTAGCATGACCTTTAGTAGATTTATCATGCTCTTGTTGTTTATCATCTACGAATATCATATTATCTCTGCGTGATCATGTATTAATCTTACGCTAATTCTCGTTGCATAGAGTTAGTCACGTAGAGATAACACCATGTTTCTTTTCTATCTAGTAGATCTAATCTATTATGGTTTGTTCTTATACTTAAGAATCGGCTTAATATCTGCTAGGTTAGGCCTTGCAAACGGATTGGACGATCAGGCGACGTATTAGATGCTTTGCCTTGATCTTAATAGGGATTGATCCGGGAATCGGCTTTCGCTTATTCTTAGGCCTCTATTCTGGTTAAGGTTTGGTTATCTATTACACTCGTTAGGCCTAACTACTGTAGGATGTTCCGATCTAGCAGTGAAGCTTTTACCGTCGTGGATTGGATTAGCTAGATCTAATTGAAGCAGTTTTTGCAGTTATTTGCTTTATCTATTAATATCCGGATATGCAGATCTGATCCGACACCGGGACTCGATCGGCTCTTTAAAGCCGATGCAAGAGTCGTCCCGGGGAGCCGACCACGGCTCGAACTAATGTTTACACGTGTTTGTGCATGCAGGCAAATCGTCGAAAGCACGTTCGCACCTTTCTGATCGGGTATAGGTCAGGTGGCACGCCCTGCATCTCCGGAAGCGTCGGCGTGTGCCAGGATCTGGGCCGTTGACCGAGGGACCGGTGCCAGCCAGCGCCCCGGTAGCCTTCCGGCTCTTCGTGTTGCCTGTCGCTTCTCGCCGGTGGGTTTTGACCAACAACACTACCATCATGCAAAGTTTAATGTTGAAAAAAATTATGCTAGAAAAAAGAGAGAATATAGGCAATGGATTGATAGATTGTAGAGCAATTTTGTGGCAGAATAATGTTAGCTTATCTTAGTTGAATCTACACAAGCTATGATAAGCAATGACAGTTCTATGAAATGTGACCAAATCTTAGCAGGTCATTAGTGGCCCAATTTTCTCGGACCACCAAACGTTTGTGCTTGGAAAATGAGAGTACTAAACCGAAAAAACCCTTGTTTTGATAAGATTGTAACGTGCGCATGATACATCCTATGTGGAATTGTGGATGGATTATTTCTACCGCCAAAAGTTAAAACCCTTATCAGTTGTGATCCATTATATTACATCCTAAAATAAGGCAGGAAACTGTACATCCATACTCATTTCCGACAGATTGTGAAATGTATGCTGCACGTATAATAACAGACTAACTTATTGGAAAAAACAATGCACAGGGCTGGTCGAAGTCGATGGTAATCTCTTCATTTTTGTTTGGAGGTTTTAACTAACAGGATTGGAATAAGCTACCTATCCAACTTGGGATTTTTCATATGAAGATGATGTTAATGGCCGACTATTTTATTTGTTTCATTGGACTACTTGACATTTGTCTATTTTGTAAATTGACATTTTTTTAGTGAATTAATCATGTCTATATTTAGTAAGTTTCCAAAACAGCACATATATATAGTATATATATATAGAGAGAGTACTAGCTATCTCCTACTTGCCCTTTGCTTGCAGGCATGTGCGAAGTGGAAATGTTGACTTTATTGAGGCAGGCAGATGGATTTGACATGAAAAGGACTCGGAAATAATTCTCCTCCACACATAGAGACCGGAACAAGAAACTGAAACATGCTTATTTGTCAAAAAAATGGGATACTTTTCTTTCTACTTCTGATTTAGGCGTCATAGTTATGTCTTATACATCCTGCAATATGGGCTTGAAGTCTACTATAGCATAACAGAGTATAATCTAACCAATCACTGTATTCAAAACTTCTACGTGCTGAATTTTGGTCTACATGGAAGCATTTGTGGAGTACTATATAGCTACATGGAATTAACACAGCTTCTTCTTCGAAGGCGCACCGTAGAATCATGGCCTGGATTAATTTCTTGATCCCACTTCATAGCGAGTCGATCGACGGGCTCCAAGTGTCCAAACGCAGCGGCCACTGACTCCGTCTGCATGGTTGCAGATGCATTAGGCCCTGTTCAGATCAGACCCTGTAAACCCCGTAAACGCAAAAAAAACATCACATCAAATATTTGGACACATGCATGAAGTACTAAATGAAGTCTATTTACAAAACTTTTTGCATGGATGGGCTGTAAATCGCGAGACGAATCTAATGAGCCTACTTAATCCATGATTTACAACATTAATGCTACAGTAACCATCCGCTAATTATTAACTAATTATGGATTAATTAGCATTATTAGATTCGTCTCGCGATTTACAACCCATCTGTGCAAAAAAATTTGTAAAAAATTTTGCGTTCCATCTAAACAAGGCCTTAATGCAGCATACCAACGAAAAATAGATCTCTGTCACCCGTTCCCCAACTTGGTAATATAAACCCTTTTTTTTATTGAAAAAACATGGCAAACGCTTTGTTGCATGGAATTCTATTGACAATATGTTGTTTATTTTTCTGTTACTAGTATTCGGTATCAACATCCAAAGTATGTTGCGTGGTGAAATCTTGTAAAGCAATATAATATATTGGATATATATTAATAAGAATACACCAACCACTTGGTATATATAGCTAGCGTCCAAATGTTTATTGAATATAGTATAAAAACTCATACACTCCTAAAAGAAAAAACTCATACACGCTGAACGAAAGACATTGAAACATAAATGAGCATACGAATGCTGCCATCTTGAAACTAGATACTACATATATAGTTCCACAAAAGTTCATTGTTACACTAGAGCTACAATATCCCAAGCCGTCTCGCAAAGGAAAAAAAATAATGTCGTCCCAGGTTAGTTTAAATTCGAAATTTTGTGCGTATGTTCATCAGGACATTTATCATTTTTTCTTCAGTTAATAAGTTCAGTTAATATTATTTGCAATTTTTTCGTATTCATGTCTTTTTTGCTCCTGTGGGTTCTTTCCCACTATTTCATCTTCGGGAAAGGAACTCGCACCGGTTGTCCAGAGATAGAAAGTGATTTAGCTTCTAGAATACAATCATGGCAAGATAATTCTGTATAGTTTCTTTTTCTTGCGCTTTTCTCGGTTTCCTCTTGTACATACACTCCTTTAATTTATAGAAATGGCGTGCACTGTGGGGATACTCCCTCCCACAGATTTTCGATCATAAAAAAAATAAAGGGGGGAAGGAATCCAGCTTAAGTTATCATTCTCTCCAATCAAGGCCTTCCCTTTCCCATCTGATCACAACACTTTTATTTCCTCTCATTCTCTTTCGCATACCATGTCCCACACCCTTTAAGAGGAAGTCTACTGGCACAGTGTGCTTGAAAGCTCCATGAGTCTTATCAAGTCATTTTTCAAGTTGGAATCAGCGCTATAGGTAGAATATATATAATTTTCCTTTTTTGTCTTTCCATCAATAAAATAAAATATTGAAAATGACAAATTGTAGCCATTAGTGCAAAGTTATTCTATCTCACATTAGATTTGATAATATGTTACATCATTTCCTTCATCATGTTACACGATTGGCATTTTCTTAACAATGAAAGGACAATACTATGACTGAAACAAAAAACCGTTCCCAGCTATGAGAATGTAAGTAAAAATATGAAAAACAATATTTTAATATCCTATTGTTAGCAAATATAAAATAATTCTGGTTAGGGTTCTTGGTTTTATATCCAAAATATGAATCTTAAATTTACACTAATATTTCCTACTTGTGTCAAAAGTGGAACTTTGTTAGAGCATTTGGCACTACTAGAAAAGGTGCCTTCAATACCGGGTAGAAAGGGCCATCGGTACCGGTTTTCCAACCGATACCCCAAAACCGATACTAAAAGTCTCGGTCTTCAGCACCAGGTAAAATAAAGAACCGATGCCTAAGGCTCACTTTTGTTAAAAAATATTAAACCCAAGAGAAAAGGTCAACACACGCGCACATTCAAAGTCACAAGTCACGCGAAATACGCATGCGTGCGGTGGCCAGAATTCGAACATGCAACCTCTTGCCTCGCAAATAGCTCTCTTACCATCTCACCCACACAATAGTTGTAATTGAGAGGGAGATATTTTCTTTTGAAGTAACACGTGGAGCATCTTTAGGTACCGGGCGGTGTTACCAACCGATACTAAATGGTCCCTGGACCTTTCCATCCACCTCAAAAGTACCAAAACGAAGATGACCCGGTATCAATGCTAGAATTAGTACCAGGTCACTATGATTTTAGTACTTTTGCGGTGGACCAATGATCTCTTTTCTACTGGTGTGGGATACAGAGGACTTGGCAACTCGACATTTAGGCCGGCGGCGGAAATTTATCTTCCTTGAAGGAAACCCAACCGTCCGATAAACGTTCTTGCACGATCGACAATAGAAATCCATGAGGTGTGGAATATCATCCTACTACATCAAGAGAAAAAAGAAAAATTAAAGTAGCTAAGTGATATTCTTGAGATAATTTAATAGATGATATTCGTTCTTAGGGCCGTGAAAATATCATCTAATAACTTCAAGGATTTGCCGGCTCAGTCTTCGAAGATGTTCATAGGACTATGTTTGCGTACGTGTATTCATATGGGTGTGAGTGTGCGTGCGTTGTGAGTGTCTGAGTCACACTGTTTAATCTAATAAAAATCTAATAACTTCGAGAAAGAATGGGTGCGAAGTAGGCTTAACTAGAGATGTGAAAAAAATAACCCTAGGTGAGGAAGAAAATAAAGGGGTGGTGCGTGCTCCCAGTTTGGTGTGGAGAGTTCAAAAACCTAGAGCGGCCCGCTGCCCGCTGCCCGTGCATTATTATTACTACTCCAAATCCACGGACAGGTGCAGTCTAAAGCTATAGCCAAGTGAGCTTGCGTCGATCGATCCCTCCAAAAAGCAGTTGCCACCAGCTGTCTGTATGTAGCTTCGCCACCACACGGCGATGGAGAGAATCGATCTCGAATCGACATGTCATTGATGACTTTCCCTGGCGAGCACGCAGGTATACGATCGAGACCATCTCCATCGCTCACGTACTGTACGTATCCATCGACCACCGATCATCTGACGATCATCGATGTGTTTTTCCTTCACCACCACCCACCACGTACACAACCCCACCAGCACACGAGACCATCTGATCACTTGAAGACAACGACCTGTCTCTCTCGGTCGTCTCTGATCTCCCAGCAGATGAACACCGTACCCTCCTACCAACGTACGCGAGCTTTCAACAACGAAACGAAGCAGATCACAAGAAACCAGTGGAAGCTAGCTCCAAATGGAAATCACGCGCCATTTAAAAGTGACAACACGTGTACGCACGCGTACGCGTACGTGCATCATCAACAAACTACAGCTTTAATTCTACACAACAAACCATGATGAACGATGGATGATCAAATTAACAGCTAGCTAGCTGGCTGAATCTCGAGCGCTCGATCGATGGATCATCGTCCGAGACGTCTAATAAGCCTTGGTAATTAATTGGTATCTCGATCGACTACTGGCTGCTAGCTTTAGCTCCACTAGATATATAGTTAACTAGTGTGACATCCCGATCATCGCTAGCTAGCTTTAGGAGAGAGGCGTGGCAAGAAGCAACCTGCACCCATCATGCCTCTAGCGAGCTAGCTTGCTTCTAGATTCCTCCTCCCCACTGATGATGATCGCCGAGCTTCCTCGCCGCCGCCTGGCAGAGCTCGTCCGTGCGCCACGACGACGGCCCGTAGTCGCCGTCGTGTCCGCCCATTATGGCGCCGCCGCAGCTGCTGAGGGCGGCGTTGCCACCGCCGCCCATCATCGTCACCATGGCGCCGCCGCCGGTGCAGGCCGAGTTGAGGTAGTCCAGCAGCGTGGAGTCGGGGTAGACGTCGCCGTCGGCCGGGCCCAGGTCCAGCCCGTCCAGACCGAGGCTCCCCAGCGCCGAGGAGTCGAACGCGCCGGCGCCGTCGAGGTCGGCGTAGGGGCCGTACTGGTCGACGACCCAGCTCAGTTCGGAGAAGCAGGGCACCGGCGGGAGCGCGGCGGCCGGCGTCGAGCCGGAGCAGCCGGACGTCGACGTGCTCGGGCTCGGGTCGACGGCGTAGCTCTGGTGGTGGCCGCCGTACCCGCTTCCCGGCGGCGCGCTAGTCGCGTCGTGCTGGCCGCCGTGGACCGGCGGGGAGGCGGCGCCGCCGCCCACGCCGGCGGCGATGTGCGCGGGGTGTAGCAGCGCCGCCGGATCCACCTGTTGCGCCGCGCTTGTGGCGGCCATCTTCTCGAGCAGGCGCGGCATCCAGTAGCAGCGGACGGCGTCGCGGAAGACGGCGCTGTTGGCGTCCACCCGGAGCTGCCGCGCCTGCTTCTGCACCCGCGTCCGCCAGTAGTTCTTGATCTCGTTGTCCGTCCGCCCCGGCAGGTGCTGCGCTATCCTCGACCACCTGCCCATATGCATACATGTTATTCTTTTTTTTTTGAAAAAAAGATCACAAGAATATAATAATCCACATCAGTAATGTTTTACACGCTCAAAATAATTACAAATATTAACACTTGATGCTTATTGTTCATCACTTACCTGTTTCCCCACTTGGAATGGAGCTCAAGGATGAGGAGCTGCTCCTCCGGCGTGAGATTGCCGCGCTTGATGTCAGGCTTGAGGTAGTTGAGCCACCGGAGCCGGCAGCTCTTTCCGGTCCTCTTCAACCCTGAATTGAACCAAGCAGCAGATCAAGATCAGATTGCGAGGAGATGCAAGTAATAGCTGGGAAATGGAGCCGGTGTGTGCATGGATCGAAAGAAATCAACAACGAGTTGAACTCACCGGAGCAGCGGGCGAGGAGATTCCAGCGGCCCTCGCCATGGCAAGCAATGTAGTTCATGAGGAGGTTGTCCTCCTCCAGCGTCCAGGGGCCTCTCCTGAGCTCCATCATCTCCTCCTCATGCTTGCTGCTCGTCACTGCAGCCATGGCCCCTTTCCTCTGAGACATTATTGTGGCCTGCCTCCCTGCTGCACCTTCTAAGGTGTTGGATGGTGATCCCCTGGGAGGGTGCAACCTACTTATAGATGCATATATATAGCCATGCACTAGCACTAGCAGCTACCTTAAAGTTGTGGGTGGGTGTGTAGGTGTTGGGGATTTGGAAAAGAAAAGGTGAGAGATGATCAGCTAGAAGGAGAAGAACACCAACAAGTTGAGGATTGGGGCCTAGCTGCATGCAGAGACAGAGAGAACTTATTGGTGGCTTCCCTTTTATAATGACTTGTGGCAATCATATGCAGGGATGTCTGATCAGGGGGCAGCTTCGGATCCCAAGTCCTACGACTTGAGGACTCGTAGGAGAGGGTGGTTTGGTGGCTGCCTTGGCTACCTTTACTTCTTGTGCATGGAGAAGAGAGGGGAATGAAGGAGAAGAAGGCCAAGTGTAGTGCTAGTGTGCAGCAACACACCAAAGGCAGAGAGAGAGAGAGAGAGAGAGAGAGAGAGAGAGAGAGAGAGAGAGAGAGGCTTTGTTGAAATAGTGCCCACTCTTTAGATTCTTCCCTACATGAAGCGTGTTTGACTGAACAATTTGTCACCCTTGCACTATTGGGATTAGACGAGAGAGGGGAGTGACTTGGAGAGATGGGCAAATTGTTGGATGTACACATGCTGGAGGTGAACCACGCCTCCTTCCTTTTGCACTGAATAGACTGGGATAAAGAAAGCACGAAAAATACAAACTTGCTAAATATTATTCCTTTTTTGAGGGGTCATTATTCTTTCTGATAAGATCAAAATCAATACTGCATGACACGTACGCATACATGCTACAATCGCATTTTTATTTTTATTCCTACTTCAAATCATTGTGGCATGTTTGTCCAAAGCAAACACACTTCATTCCATAGTAAGAAATACAGATGTTTCTTCACTCAAGCAGCCGCCTACTATGAGCCTATGACCGACACTGATCTGTCTTGTATCAGAACAACGTGGTGCGTAATAATTTACCGATTTAAAACAAGGAATTATCTGGCCAGAGCTTGTCTACTTCAAGCAAAGAATAAGCAATCAATCAGGGAGACTTCTGCTGGCAAAGCATATGGCTTTTGCAGCTCTGTTTTCTCAAAAAGCCAATGAAACACTGAACTTTGGAGACAGCACCCTGGGGAGTAAGCAAAGATTAGGTAGGAATGCCTGCGCAGGTTTCCTGGATAATCATATAAAATATTCGTAGAACCTAATGATTCTTGACCTAACTGTCAGGCATGCTGGTAAAAAAACAATTCAAAGGTTTAGAAGCTTGAACACACAGTGGCGGTCAAATCCTTGTGCCGCACCTATTGTGTCATCAGAAGTGGTTGTTTTGCGGCTTCGCAAGTTGCAGCCTCCTTGAATAGATTTTCTGTACAACAAATCACTCTAAAGTCTGGAGAGAAGTTCTACTTAGAGCATGCGTGACTGTATTTGAAAATATAGTCAAATGACAGGCCATTATTGCGTCATGGATGAACATTTATCCCGATGTAGATTATTTGTTTTAAGCAGCAAGCCATCTATAAAAACTGTTCGATAAAAAACAACAAGTCAACAAGAAACACACAGTAGCTGCAGTTGATTGGAAGTGAACATTTGACGCTAATTAAGGGTTTATTTGTCAGAATGGGCCGAGAAATTAGGTCTAAACCCTTTCGATTGGGTCTAATCCCTCCCTACTAAAACAAGCCCTAATTTTGCAAGACAACCTAGTTGCTAAACTGTGTGTATATATACCAAATTTAATGTTGTTGCTAGGTCATTAGCTGGTTGATTTAACATGACATATATATAAGGCATTTACTATATTTTACTCCTTCCATCCTATAAATAGTGCAATTATAGTTTTTTTTTCAGACAGATCAGTGCGATTATAAGGCATGCTCTCTTTCTTTTTTTACCAGCGTAAATCTTGGTACTACTGTAAAACTTATCTTGGACACATGATTATTAGCAGTGGCGAAGCCACATTGACTTTGCCTGGTGCACATGCACCATGGTAAAAATCAAATCTATAATAGTTAATTCAATTTTTACCATGTAAATAATATAATTTTTTTTCTATGTAATGGACAGTGCACCAGGGTCATTTCAATGCTAGCTTCGCCCCTGATTATTAGGCATATGCCAGGTAATTAAGTAGACCGCACTTGTGGGCTGTGGCCCAAGTCCTAAGATTGCACTCTTATATAATTTTTTTTAATAAGTTAGAACTGCAATTTTTTATGGGACGGATGGAGTATATACCAAAGTTGTTGGGGGGCATGAGTGTTTCAAAGTCCAGCCTGAACATGGAGCAATCGGTACGTGTGAGACACCACCCTTGAGTCTTGCATTGAGAGCTTTTGTACTTCCTTCATCCTAAAAGAGGTATTCGAAAGTGATGCATTTAGCCTACAAAATAGCAAGCATTTCGACCAAGGATAATGCGTGTGCTACAGTATTGTCTAGAAACACAGCGTACCAGGTGTACGATCAGACGGATCTGTGCTAATTTGTGGTGATCCATGGTGGTTTAGTTCCTTCAATTATTAGCTGCAAAACCTGCTGCTTTTACAACTGTCCTTGGAATAATCTATAAACTAGAACGTGCGTGATGGTACAGATCATGTAGCTAGCTAGTTGTAGATTAAATGGACCAACCTAGGTTGCTGATCGATCGAGTCCTACTCTAGCTAGGAATGCTCGCGATAATTCTAGCCAGCTGAAAGTAACAAACAACAACTAGCACGAAAGGGAGAAAAAAAATTACAATTGGTGGTCCAAAATTTTACACTTGCGTTTATTGTGTGCCGGCAATGCAAGCTTTCGCTATGGACCACGCACTACATACCGTGACCAAGGAGTTATGATCCGTATGTATCACCAAACGCTCACTCCATAATTAATACTACTAAAAAGCATTTCCATCAGCATGCACTGTAGTCTTGGTACAGGCCAGCTTACATCTTTTTTAGAATCTGAAAAAAAACGATTCTTTTTAATTTAAGAGCTTTGTTACAATGATTGTCATCAAGTACCAGAGGGTCTTTTCATGTACTTTTTCCTTAAATTTTTCATGGTTGTTGATCTATGGAAGGTAGTTTCAAAAATCCAATTAATAGCGTTAAGGGTATTTGGTCCTAGTTTTTTTTGGTACATAGTCTCATATTTTTTTTGTACCACCAGGTACTTTAGTCTATGTACTTACTACCTTGACCATCATATGATTCTGTTAGATGGACGGCTCTCATTTTTTTTCAATCATTGTAAAATTCTTAATTTAATGGTTATATAGCTTGCGCATTGTGAATTATTCATTTTTCTTTGGCATTATATATAGGTGTTGACGTGTTGTGCAGTAATTTTACGTGCAGAAATGCATTTGTGTTCACGGGTCTCATCAAAATACATCCAATTGCATTTTTTTTTGTCTGGCTCGTGCGTGGTCCTTTTTTTTGCATGGTCCTTGTTGGTTAGTTTTACGTCCTAACTGAGCCTTGATGCCACATCAATTGACATGTCACATTGGAGTGAGCAGCTCTACAAGAGTCAGTTCAGATGCATGCATGCATGTCATCTAATTAAGCATACCAGATATAAATTATGTGGAAGACCACTCTCTAGCCCTGCATTTAACCAAGCTATATATGCCTAATTGTGCAAGCAAAAACTATTCTGAAAAAACACACAGTTCCTCCAACCACAAATACAAGCCTGTTAAAACATCGGCGCTGTCTCCAACATCATACTTTGACTAGCAATGTCTATAAGAAAAGATTATGTTAGATGAAAATAGCTACACATTATGAAAGTTTTTTTAATAATGAATCTAATTAATCTTCCAATTCGTGTGCTGCCACTATATATAAATATTTTTATATTAAAAGTTAAAACTATAAAATATTGACTTAGGATAAATGTAGAAGGACTTATATTTTCGAGTGAAGGAAGAAATAAGTTTATAGGATGAATATAATGCAATTCAGCAATGGCTAATCAATTAGAAATAATTAGGCACAGCTTTGTGTGCAACTTTGCTGGCAGTTTTGAGCCCATCACGAGGAACTATCCTTTTTCTCCGGAATAAGATATCATATATAAAAAATTATTTACAAAAAATAATGGTTCCCTCATGTGCTAGTGCCTACACACATATGGATGTGTGTAGGCATGTATGGAGGGGTATGAGCGCTCTTAACAATATATATAGTTTAACTAGCAAGATGGCCCGCGCAAATATAACACGTTTGGCTAGTTTTTAATTCATATTTATGGTTTTTTTAATTCAAAGTAAATGGATGTATAGATTTTGATTTAGTCATCCCATTGTAACTTTTGTTGTAATCGTACAGTGTCGATCAAGAACTATCATATATGTTTTTTCATCATCATATTCTATAGCATATCTTTAGGGAACATGGTTTTAGAAAAGAGTACCTTATAAAAAATATATTTAAATATTTATATTTTTGTAAGGGATATATTTGTTTATTTTTGGACCAGGTGCGAACATTTTTGTTTGGGAGTTTTAGCTATGATGATAAATGAATCATAGATTTTTTTTGAAAAAAATATCTATGTGAGTGATTCGACGTGTATTACCAACACTAATATATAGAATTAAATTTAAGTTTGCACCGAAATATTAATGAGGAGTGGAGAAATCCTCTTTAGTTCTTGTTGTATCAAAGTCTCTTTTCTTTTCTTCGATCTTCGATCTCTACTTACTACAGCGCTATGTATGCATGTTTCCATATTATATGTCAGTTGCATCTTCTTTCCAAAATGAATCATGTGCCTAAGTAAAAAAAATTATTATTGTAGCTGGCAACGTGTCGCATTATCCTTTATACTCCCCACTTCCTCCTCCTCCTCTCTCTCTCTCTCTCTCTCTCTCTCTCTCTCTCTCTCTCTCTCTCTCTCTCTCTCCCTCCTCAGCTTCTCCTAAGGATCTTTATCTACTACCCAGAAGTCATCAAAGACACATCCTCATTATAGGTGGCATGCATGATAAATTTTAATGTCTGAATTGCTTTACTCTAGATCACATCATCATTCTTCTCTCCTAAATTTTATCTCTCGATCATCCATTTTATTTGCATTACAAATTCAATTCTGTATTAATTTTATTTAACCATATTTTTATTTAGCTATTTTATAAAAACAATTCATATACAAATTAACTAATAAATTTATTAATTTTATTTTTAAATTGAGCTATTTTAAAATCATATTTGGCACAAAATGTTTGTGAAATTTCATTCTTTTTTACCTCAAATTTGGTCATTTACTATTTATATTAGACCTATACTATTTATTTAATTAACTGTTATCCTTCCTAATTTGCTCCTTAATTGCTACATGATCAATTAATATTTTTTTCTATTTTTAATTCTAGAATTTATCTCTTTATTAGTCGATATGAACTCTTTGGTTAACTACTAATTTCCTTATGATTTAAATTATTAATTTAATTATTCACTAATAGTAATTCATTTTTAATAATTTTTAATTTTCGTATTTTTGAAATCCCAAATTTAGCTATTTGCTAACTGCATTCGATATTCATGAAGTTCTAATTTTTTAATTTTTCTAATTAAAATTTTATATATTTAATAATCATATTCGATATGGACTCTTTGGTCATGTCCTAATTTTTCTTAATTTTTAGTTTTGAAATTAGATATTTATTTAATCACATTTGTCATGGATTCTCAATTGAGTTTCCCTATTTTTCTAATTCCAAATTTATTTATTTACTAATCATATTTGGTATTGACTCTTTTGTAATATCTTATTTTTTTATTTCAATATTAGCTATTTATTAATCATATTTTATATGGATTCCTGAGTTAGTTTAGACTGTTAGATCTTCATAAAATCTAACAATGTAAATCCTCCTCCTTTTTAAATTAATGTAAGAATTTCTATATTCTCTCGGCGAATGTGGTGGCTTTTTTTAATACTCTTTTATTAATATAATAGATAGATGGTCGTATCATATACATAGATCCTATTTGGATGGACTAAAAATTAGTTAGGCATGTGATTATGGAGTAATCCTGGTCTAATCAAAGGCTAATGGATTCTAATTATCGCTATTATCTATACAGGTGATTTAGCAATACTATATTTAATCCTACTTAGTCCGTGCCAAATTCAAGGAGTAAAATTTAGTCCTAAGATCGAAACAAGACTATATATGGCAGAAATCTCATTTCATTTTATCTAAATATAGGTCTTGATAGATTTGTGTGACTCCTAAATGTTAAACTAATATGTGTAATCCTAAACCCGCAAGTCAATAATAGAGTGGCCCCCGACATTGTACATCTACTTGCATGTGTTAGGAAGCCGAAAGATGTCACTAGTGTATTTAATCTTCCATACATGAGACCAAAGAAGACATTGGTAAATCCTTCATGGAACATATATGGAATTACTCCCTCTGTCCCATAATATAGCAAAGTTTAGATTTTTTTCCAATTCTAATAGTAAAAATATAAAGATTGATAAAATAGAAATAATATTAGTTTTGATCAATAATGAAACCAACTATCGTAACATATAAATTTCTATTTAAAATTAATTATTTTTGAAGGACTTGTAGATTAAAGATGAAAATATATGACTTCTAAACATTGCTATATTTTAGGAGAGAGGAAACATAAAAATTAGCAAAAGACTAGCTACCCGCACTATTTGCATGGGCTGCCTTGCTAGTTCATTAGATTAGATTGGTTTTTTCATATTGTGCAAAACACTACTGTTACCAGGCCACTTGCTTGCCGTACGTGTAAGCATCTTTACGTTGATTTGACCTCACCTGAAGGGACCTTGAAACCAACACTTGGTTGCGTTCCACGGTCGACACATGGCAGCCAGGTTTTCACCCGAGCTGCTGGTTTGCTTCCTCTAATCCCTCCGAAAGCGATCGCCATTTCCCTCTCTTTTTCACTGGTGCACATGATGATAAAAGGAGAGAAGAGAGGTCTATCGCCACCATTGAATCTTTCCTCAACCCCTTTTCCATCCCCCCATGCACGGATCGGATGATACCAACGTCTTTTCCACTTGCCTCTTCCGCTCAAGTGGCTCTCTGATCGCAAGAGTCAAGCCTATGGCCATTAGGGTAGGTTACCTACACGCACACCTCGCGCGGACGACGCCGACGACGGCGACGACGACCGTGACGCCGCGGACGGCGACGGCGACCGTCGTCGATCATCGATCGGCATGTGGTCGCTCAAACGTGGCAGGAGCTGAAGTGACAAGTCCATGGACGACCGTAACTTGAACACGCCACTCTTGCTTATGTTCCACGGCCAGCCTTGCTTATTCCCAGCGAATATGTGTCGACGACGACGACTATGCACCCATACAGGGATTAAAGCCTAAGTCTGATCGCCCTGCACTTGCACACATCTCTTGACTGATATATAGCTAGATGATCATGACCACACTCCTTAATTATATTGCACCTATGCTTTTCCATCACGCATAATGCCTGAGTAATTCTGCACGTTTCCATACTGTTCCTGCTGCTGCTTGGAGAAGGAGAACCATTGTATACCATATTCAATTCAGACGTACTGAACCGGATCAGGGTTAGTGGAATCCCAGCTAGATAACTAGCTCTAGGTGCTAGGAAAAAGAGCTTGGCACAGCATCCAAATCTTAACGAGAACCAAAAAGAGAGAGCTCAAGTAGCTGGAAAAGATCGACGCCCCCTACATTTGCTAGTAGCTATGTAGAGAGTAGCTTATTCTTATTCGGACGCATCAGATGGACCTTTCTCCTGGCCATCTTGATTGGGTGTTCTATTATCAAATAGCCAGTGACCTGTTGCATACGTAAATCGCCGCCAGCAGCAGCAAGTAATCTTACCAGCAGTCCAATCAATGGAGTTTAACAATAAACTGCCGCAACACAGAGGATCGGACAACCGCCCATGAGTAAATGAAGTGATTATCCAGATAGATCGCCGTCACCTGCTGGCCACATTCCAGCTGCTTGCCTGCTTCTCTCCTCTCTCAGCTCCGCCTGTCTCGCCGGCCGGCCCGGCTCATGGCAGCGCATTCTTCTTCAGAGCCCAAATCTGTCAAACCTAGCCGGTTATTGTGCAACAATCATGAGAAGCAAAGAACATGCAGATGCATGCATGTGTAATCTCTCTTTGGACAGATATATTTTCATTTGTTTGACAGTGTCGCCTGAAAAACATAAGCATGTTTGGATGCATCCTGTTGGGATTACTGACGAGATTAGCTCCAAGTTCCCATCAGTACGTGTACGCTTGCATTGGATGGGAATGTGTCCGTAGGTTAAGTGCCAGTTGGGACTGGATTGCCGGCCAGGTACATGCATGAACATGTCGTGTACGCAAGCTGCAATTTAATAGGAAAGTAGGGGACACCGAACTGCCGAAAACTACCGTCGTCCGTACCGCATGTTGCCAAGAAAAGTATTTTGGTTAACCATCAGAAAAAGAAGAAGCAATGTTGGGAAATCTAAAAAAACTCGGCCGGGTGAGGAAAGACCGCCCCACCGGTATTAGCTTAAGAAGAAGCCTCGGCTTCTCCGACCAAGAAAATCCCCGAACCCTGGCCCCGCCCTGACACTGGGAGACGTAACCCCTGGGAACTACCTGCCTGGGCCATGTAAGGGTCCTCAGGCCGACCTGGGTCGTCTCACAACCAGTGCTTTGGCACACGGGGCCAGCGAGGGGATTTTTTTACCCTCAGCCTGAAATTTGCTCCCACGGGGAGTCGAACTCCTTTGGCGTCGGAAATTTGCCGTCGGAGTGACTAACCAACTGGGCTAGCATCCTTTGGCAATGTTGGGAAATCTAGCTTGGCACGAAATGGATAACTTTTTAATACCAGCTTCGACTGTCCTATGTTATGTCGCTCCTAGATAACCCTAGTTTATATCCACTTCCTACGAATTGCATTGTTTTCTTCTTGCCATTCTTAAAAAATATTGATAGCGCTATTGGTAGTAATTTTAAGAAGGAACCGGTCGTACCGTAATTTTGCGGGACAGTATGAAACTCTCTCGGTCCACAAATATTGTGTTTTTTAAATCTTGACTTTTTCTTGGTAAGCATATTTTAAAATAATTCTTAGGATACACTAAGGAGGAAGGTAATCGATCACCAAAAATACAGAGATGCAATAATTGATACCTGACTTTTTACCGTGAGAAATATCATTAAAAATATTAACAATGCATAAGTCTACTTCACCGATTTGAACTCTCCGAACAAGTCTCCATCACAGCGCCTCATGCTTTGCTCCTGCCTCATGCCCTCATGAGTCATGAATCATGATGTGTCGTCGAAACAAATCGCATACCGTTCAAAAAAAAAAAGAAACAAATAGCATCGGACACAGCAGCCCACAGGCCGAAACTACATTTCCCTGATGAAGCCCGTGTCCGCGTTTGTTGGGCCGCCCGGTCGTCATCGATACTCTCTTGTTGCTGTTGTTATCTGGGCCAAGCCCGGACGGCCTTTCGGGAGGCGGTTTTTCTTTTTTATATTTAAAAAAAATTAAAATTTCAAAAATATACGTCGGTTTTGGAAAATTTCAAAAATATACCCCGGTCGCCCTATGGGGGCGACAGGGCTCAAATGTAATTTTTTTTCCTTCAAATTTGCAAAGAAGTCTCTGGAGAAAAAAAATTGGGGGGCCTGTCGCCCGTTGGGGGGGCGACAGGGTCCCCGCCATTCCCTTTGTCATTTGAGCCTAAAAATTCAGAAAAAAAGAGAGGGGTGAGGAGAAGAAAAGCGGCGAAGCTCTGCCGAATTATACACCTAGATGATTTCATGCCATGATCTATAACATATGATGCTCATCGGTTTAAGATGTATTCGCATTTAGTATTGTTAATGTTGTATTATGCTTGTATGTATGTCTCGTACCAAACTTGCATTCATTGGACATGTACATAATGTCGAGTTTGAATCGTACTTAGTCGTAATGGAGCATCGAAGTATAAACATATCATCTATTGATTGTAATGGAAAATACGAGAGTGATCAGAGGCGAACGTTGAAGTGTATAAATAAGCGGTCCACAACTATCTCATTACAAATAAACATCAGAGATACAAACATCAGATATGTCTAACCACCCCAATGCGTCGGACCCTCTTAGGCCTCTGCTGGGCACGGACATGGCCCTCGGAGCTTTTAATGTCACTAGAATTTTAAAAAGCACACATGTAATTAATATAACGATAAGAAATAAGAACTAAGAAATGCATTACGTAATGTGAACCACCAAATTTTACATCATAATACAACGATAATGAAACACACATCACACATGCAGTGGCATGTCAGAACCCGTTGCAAACTACGGTAAACAGATTCCGGACTAACCTAACATGCCTTAGGTAATTTAAAAAAAAACAGAACAAACACAATGATGCAGCATGTCACTAGCACTAGGGTAGTCCTAGTAGCCGTACCCCCACGTAGCAAACTGCGTTGAGCCTTCTCCGCAGTATCCACCCATTGCAGGTGGTGCAGGCGGTGGTGCCGGAGGCGCATGGCCCTTCTTCTTGTCACAAGAGCAGTTGCAGTAAGGAATAGTGCATGGTTCATCCTGTGAACCGGCTGCATTGCTGGTATCATCATCTTCGTCGTCTTTGTTACCCTCGCTCACTTCCTCATAATGGTTCACCTTACATTCCAGATCAAAGATCTTTATCTGGAGGTACTCGATGAACTCCTGAACAGAATCAATTGGTGCAGGATCTACCCACCTAGTAAAACCACAGTTTTCTGGAGCATCGGAAGACTGCAAAACAAATTCCATGTAAGGTGTCTCATTGAAGATAAAGAAATGAAACAACCGAGTATTACCCATGCGTGTGGACATTTAAAGAAACGCCGACCGCCATCCATCCCGTCGGTGCACATCTGCACTAAGCAGTCCGCACCATGTCTGCATTTTGGCCACGGTTCTCTACGGTTATCGTATTGTCGAAGAGGAGTTTCATTGGTAAATTCACTCTTGTGCTGTGGCGGAAACTCAAACACTGGTTCCGGAAAGGAATCAGGTCCAAGAGGCCCCTCCCATATTATGGGGTCTCCCTTTCTTCCCCCTTTTCCTTTCCCAAAACCATAGTAATTCTTCCCGCTAGACCCACCTCCAGACATTGGGTATATAATGAGGTTTGGTGTTTGAGTTGTGCTGGGAGTTCACAAACTTGGGAGTATTTATAGGCGCACAAAGGTCTGATACCCGGAGTGTGGAGTGTAAATGCACCTAAAAAACCTACATGACAACACAGTGAAGAGGCTAGCTGACCTAACACTGAAAAGGCTAGATTCGATGCTCGAAATGACTACTCGATGCATCTCTGTGCATGCAGACTCACAGCACTGCATTGCTGCCGCTCGGTCGATCGCGCCTAGAAGCCGCCTTCCCCACTACACGCCACAGACCTTCGCTGTAGAATGACAGGTCCGTCGTCCTCGCCAGAGAGACTGCTTTGAAGGTGAGCTGGTGTGGTTGCCGTCTTGTCACATCTTTTTGAAATGGTGGAAGAGCACTGCTATTGGGTTGTCGTCTTTTGTCACGTATGTCTGGGCAAAGAATGGGACATTTGGGAAACCCGTGATCGCCGTGCTGAGCAGTGGCAACCTGTGATCTCGTACTCGCAGCTAGATACACTTTGGTTCCTATTTTGAGCTATTCGAGCTTTTTAGCAGCAGACCCTGATGTATTTCTTAGTTTTTAATTCTTATCGTTATATTAATGTGTGGTTTTTAGTATTCTAGTGACATGAAAAGCTCCGAAAATATTAAGGAAAAGTTTAAAGATTTCATAGACTCCCGGCTACAACTGCAAATTAATGGTAAAGGCTACAACACACAGAGTTAAGCTCTCAACTTAAAACATAAACAACTAATTGCAGTGGCATGTGCACGCGACAAGATAATTTCTTGTTGCATCTAAACCTACCATGCCTTATGGAATGTAAAATGCCGGGATTACATGGTACTACTCTACAGAGTGCACCTAGGATATTTGCCCTTCCTAATTGCTTCGGGCCCGGCTTCCTTCGCACGGCGTGCCCTCTCTCGCTTTCTCTCCCTGTCAGCTTCACGTTCGGCCGCCGCCTTACGATCCACCTCCTCCATCCTCTTGCGGATCTCTTCTTGCTCTTTGTTGCGCTTCTCCTCTTGCTGTTCCTCGTGCTTCATTCGGCGCCAACGTTCTGCAGCCCATCTTGCTTTTTGTTCCACAATGTCCTTTGCCTGCTGCAACTGCACGATGTCGAACCATTGCATAAAATCACAAAGAGGCGGATGAGACTTTGTCCAACACAAGTTAGAATCATAACTCAATGTTAGGTCATATAGAAAAATAGCGTATGTTGTCCGCTACCTTGGCCTGGTCTTTGCCATATCGCTTAGGTGGATCATATTCGTAGTTCTCACACATAAAGAACCTCATGCCGTAGTCATCTCCTAAAACCTCAGATTGCATGAACTTGCATAACGAACCGCAGAAGCACATTGGCACATCAAATCCTTTGGGTACGGTGGCTTTACACTTGCTCCACGGAATGTAGGTTGATCCTGACGAAGACATTGGCGCTATAGTGTGGTGCGCCAAATAACAAACAATAATTTAAGCAATGCACATATCGTATACCAAATCGATGCGTGAAAATATTGGTACTGATATAATTCTATTGTCTTATACTGCAATATCAATAAGGTACTATCATAATTCTATTCTAATGTATAATTATTTTATTTGAAAAAGTCTGTAATAGTACTCAAATTGTAATACTAAACTAGTGTTCTAAAGCACCAAATCTAATTCAGCTAATCTGCTAATTAAATCAAATTGTTATACAATATCAACGAAGTTATACGGAAGTTACCGGTAGATCACAAATGCAGAATTCGACAGAGCTTCGCCGCTTCCATTCTTCTCACCCCTCTCTTTTTTCTGGATTTTTTTGGATTTTTTGAGGTCAAATGAGAGGAGGGAATGAGGGGGAGGTCTTATATAGGCGGCCTGACCCGGTCGCCCGTGGGGGAGGGGGGGGGGGCGACACCCCCTGTCGCCCGCAGGAGGGGCGACCGCCCCCCTGGCGCCTGTAGGCCAGGCCCACCGGCTGGTGGTCGCCCCTGGGAGGGGCGACAGGGGCCTGTCGCCCGTTGGGGGGGCGACAGGCCTCCCAATTTTTTTTTCTCCAGGGACTTCTTTGCAAATTTGAAGGAAAAAAAATTACATTTGAGGCCTGTCGCCCCCCATAGGGCGACCGGGGTATATTTTTGAAATTTTCCAAAACCGACATATATTTTTGAAATTTTAATTTTTTTTAAATATAAAAAAGAAAAAACCGCTTTCGGGAGAGTAGCTGGCGGGCGCAAAGCAGGTTCGGGACTGGAATGATGGGTTCTCACTAAGTCACTAGGAGAGTTTGGGAAGGAGTTTTTCCTATTTTTATAATTTACTTTTTTAAAATATTTTGAGACCTATGGGTAAATAGATAGTTTTTGAGACCTATGGGTCTTTAGAAATTGCATCATAATACATTATATTGCGGAGATTTCTGTGTCTATGATTACTGTTTAATGTTTACATAATTTTTCTGTGTCTATGATTTCTGGTTTAGTCGTGGACTCTAACAGTATTTGTATGGTAGAGTTTTTATACCTATACATTGTTTGCTTTCGAGACCAGAAAATTGTATATGTGAACATAAATAATTTATCTATTTTGTTGATTGGCAATTATTTTAATTATAATAAAATCAGATCCTCTTAATTAAGTGATGCTTAATTAATGATGGTTGTATTTAAGCTCATATTGGCCTAGTCTAGAAAGGCAAAATGGCAGCCAAACCATTTTTGCTAGTAAGGCTAACATCAAAAGTGGATTTTGTTTTTTTAAAGTGATTGATTGTATTGATTGATAGAGATCACTGTTTGTATACAAGATCAAAGGAGGCCAAAGGAACATGCACCTTCGGTATGGCCCTTTCGAGAGTTGGCCCTTTCGAGAAAGGTAACCGCCTAATTAATCTAATTAACTATTACAGAAATTGATCACTAATCTATTTCTTCATAACACTCACTACGAGAGTTTGGGAAGGAGTTTTTCCTATTTTTATAATTTACTTTTTAAAATATTTTGAATGTTGTTTTAACATTTTGCAAGAATAAACTCTTGTTGCCATATGAGAGGGGATCCAAATCCAATAAATCGCCCCCTTATAAGTCGGCGATTGCGACCCATAGGGGTCCCCACTGCACCTCTACACCGGGCTATATATGAGAAAATTGCCTATTTGACACCAGAAAAGATCAAGTTTGCTCATTTAGCACCGGAAGATCAAAACTTGCCTATATGTCTCCATTTGAAAATTTTGCTGACGATTTGACACTCCGTCCACTTCTGTTAGTTTTTGCTGTTATAGGTGTGGGCCCGGCTGCACCAAATGACCAAACGACCAAGGCAGCGTGCGGCCGGCACGGATGCGCGGCACCGGCACCCGGGAGTGACTGGTGTTTGTGGCAGTAGGCGAAGGTGGCCGGCGACACGGAGACGAACTTCGGCGTCGAGGCCGGCGGAACGATGACGGCGGCGTGCAGCGCCTGCTCGTGATGCCGGGGCAGGGAAACGGTGCTGGGCCACGACGGAGTGGCGGATGAGAGGCGCGAGGTGACCGGAGACGAGACGTCGGGTGCGGCCGGCGGCGACGAGGTGGCTGTGGAAGGGCTTGGCGCCACGGCGTGCATCGCACCAGCGATGGCGTGCAGGGCACGTGCTTGGTTCGAGGTTGGCCATGGTGGCCTTTACTCCCGAATGTTTTGGTGGTTTACTCGCTGCTTGCTGAACGCCCGGCCGCTGGGGCCTGACCACGCGAGGGGAAACAGAGAGAGGGAAGGGTGTCAGCTGTTGTTCTGGACCCACAGCCGCCATTGCCGAGCTCAAGCTCGAGCTTCGCCCTTGAGAAATTAGCCCAAACCACGGCGCCGCAGTTCGACTCCCCATGGGGATAGCACCTCATGAACCCCCTCTGCCCATCACACACTCCAGCAGGCCGCGCCCCTCGCGCTGGGTGCTCTCCCACCGCATTCCCCCGGTCACGTACCCTGCCGCGGAAGCCACCGCGCCGGCCCCGCAAGACAGTAGGCCGTGATACGCTCGAGCGCGCCTACGCAAGACACCCTTCGGCCGCCGCCGCCGGCGGCGGCCGTGGGAGCCGCGCCGCCGGGCAGGAACCCCTTCTCCCCACGCGCAAGCATCAGCCATGGCCGTGGAGAGAAGAAGAAAGGTCGTTTTGCAACAAGACCCTACAATTTCTTTCTTTTATGTGTATCCTTTCATGTGTGTCTTTGGTCCTTTTGTAAAAAATCCCTTGGAAAGAATCCACCTTTACACTTAAACCCAGCCCGAGTGGCCTCTTGGTCCTGGCAGCCCCTGTTTCTTCGTGTGTGGCCCAAAGGGCATTTTGGTCATTTGGCGCAGCCGGGGGCACACCTATAACAACAGAAACTAACAAAAATGGACAAAGTGTCAAATGAGCAACAAAATTTTTAAATGTGGACATATAGGCAAGTTTTAATCTTCCCGTGTCAAATGAGCAAACTCCATCTTTTCTAGTGTAAAATAGTCAATTTTCTCACTATATATCCCATATGGATCGTGATTTCATTGGGGGCCCATATATCATTCTAATACCAGTTAACTTCTGAATGGATACTCCCAAGTCAAAAATGTTCAACTTGGTAGTTCTGAACCAAACGCCAATGTTTCAGAATTATCTGACCTCCTAAATTGCAAAATAAAAAAGAAATGAGAAAACATGCCAGGATATCCAATATTTGAGGAGTTACCTTCTCATGGGTTCCCCTTTCAGTTTAGGTAGAGAATTGAGCCGATCTAGATAGGAGAAGGTGAGCCGCCATGGGTGAGCTTGGTCCCGGCATCGGAGGGCGGAGGAACACGGCCGCACCAATGCCGGTGGCGTGGCCGCGCATAGGAGTCCAGCCAATAGTAATCTCATGCAAAGCTAGGCCCCACCACAGACTTTTCAAAATTTCACTCACGCAAAGGAAAGTGGCCGGGAAACTTGCACAAGCTGCATGCAGATGTGGGACCCACGACCACAAGCATGCACTCCCTTTCACAAAGTTGAAAGAAGACGCATGCAGCCATCCTCAATTGTCACGAACGGGGACTAAAGGTCCCTCACAAGTGAATTCAAAAGGAAAGCATCAAAGATTTTATCATATTTGTTGTGTAGATGAGGTAGCAAACAATCTGCCCATGATGCCAAAGGTTCTGAGTTTGAATCTCACGCACCACAAAAGATTCCTCGCGACTTTTTTTTTTGTTCTCGAGAGAGGACTTTAGTCCCGATTGCGTAGCCCGGGACTAAAAGCCGGAACTTTAAGTTTTGGATCCACAGTCTTGGTTGAAAACGGGACTAAAGCTTGTTCTTAATCGGGATTAAAGCCCACCTATCTACTAGTGGTCCTAGAACATGCATCAATACACCAAGCAGTTGTCAATCACTCATCTCTCTAGAGTGGCCACACCCGGTCTCTCAATTATGTTGTTTTTTTACATTACCATGTATGTACAAAGTTTTCTAGTATAACACAGATATATATTCACATAATTTTGAGACAAGTAATTTGGTAACGGATTAAACTTTTGTCAGTTCAATGAACAGATACTATTATTGCCTCCCACAATTGGTAGTCCTAGACACTGAACTGATGCGCATTCTGAATTTTGAAGTGATGACTGTTATCCCAACAGTGATGCTCTGTAGGGACGGGAGGTGAGCTAGGGCCAGGCAGCCAGCTCGTCGATGGTACATTCCTGCTCCAGTTTGATATCGAACCTCCAGTCTTGGAGCCTGGGCATTGCGCCTGCCGTAGGAACATACCTACCTTTACTCCTATACGCCCTGGAGTGGGAGTCTTGAGAGCAGCCGGTCGCTCTCCGGTCGACACGTCACGGAGGGAGGACGCCCGACGCTGGCCCTCGATTTGCAGTTCCGTCGTTTCCCGCGACGCTCTTGCTGCGCGTGGGCCGCGCCAGTCTGCCGCACCGCCTCCCCTCCATGTGGAGCTCACTGCTGCCACAGCGCCTCGCCTGTGCCTGGGTGCCGCCGGGGTCCCCTCGCCCAGTCCTCCGCTCCCTCACAATTCTCTCCGTCTTGCTCCCGTTCTTGTTCTGCCGCCGCCACTAGAGACCTAGGGTTAGGGATTCCTCGCCGCTCGTCAGACCAGCCCCTCCTTCTTCACTGGGGGATTGGCCGCGCCTCTACCCAGCAGCGGGAGCGGCCCGCGGAGGTGGCCCCTGGGTCGGCAGGTGGGGTGGACGGCTCTACTCGGTGGGCGATGCGCGTGGAGCCGCACGCGGCGCAACGCCAAGAGGTGGGGCGGTGGCGGGGGTCGGCGCCATGCCAGTGATGGGGCGGCTGCGAGGGCCACTGCGGAGCGGCACTGTGGCGGTCCGAGGGTTCGTGGTCCAGGGGCGACGGAGACTTGGTGGACCGGCCCACGTAGCGCTGGGCATGGCACTCCTGCGGCCGGAGCAGCCGCGGCCGATCCAACCCGCAGATAGGTTCGTGCTCCGTCGTTAGCTGCTTTCCTAGGGTCTCCGAGGTGGGTTCGTGCTGCTGCTTCGGACGGACGCCGTTCACTGATTGCCTGTGCTGACTGGATCGGGTTCGTCCTGCTGCTGTTCGTCATTTGTGAACAGAACAGATGTCGCCTCCCTGGCCGGGCTTCTCCGTCCTCGCCTCCATCTACATCTCTGCTTCAGTTCTCCCCTCCCCCTGTTCCAGTCGCTCTCCCGGTTGATTGCCCCCGCTGTCACCGCTGTGTACATATGTTTTGTTCATCCGATAGCCCGTTCTCCCTAAAACCAATTTTAGGATGCCTACTCACATAATTACGAGATTTGGATTAACAAGATCACAAAGTGTGACTGTATTGCTGATTAGGATAGGAATCACCTGTGTGACCATTATTTGTCCATAAATATTCCAAATTGTTCCTAATAATTTCTTTGCTACCACTTTCTGGATTACCCATTCACCTCAAGGCAGCCTGTCTTGTGTCTTTCTGCTACATGAAACAGGGACACACCACATTTGGTTTGTCCCAGCAGTAATGGTGTGGCAATTTGTCTCATGGGGCTTCAGCTTATATGTTTGTAGGTACCTTTGTGTTTTCTATATTTAATCAAAACGTCTTTTCTGCAGATTCAACAAGAGTACTCAGCATAGAGATATTGTTTAGTACAAAATATCGAGGACCATTTCTATCCTGATCTGGTAATAATACATAATCTCTATCTTAATCTGGTAATAATACATAATCGGTACATCTATTGTTCTATGAGTGGAAGTCAACATTTGCTACCCTATAAAGTCTGCATCCGTATTTTCCTTCTATTTAGTGGATCAGATGTTCAAGGTTATATTTGTCCTTTGTCTTACAAATTAATTCCAGCCTTCGAAGTGGTACCTAACAAGTAATCTACAAAGTGGTCATCCCTAGGTCTACCAGTTCTATAAGCATTCAAGCAAAAATTCTTTAGTTGTGGTTCATTCTCATGACAGGAAAAGAAAAATGTTTGCAGGGATGAATCATACTGCATGGTCAGCATATCCTTCTGTTTGATGGACTAAATAAATGACCCCATGATTCATTTTTCTAACTTCTTTCTCCTCTTCTTGGTGAGAGTTTATATCAATTTCATATGGATTTCAGTTCCTATATCATTGTACTGAATCATTACAAAGGGATTTTGGATCATCATTGCATGATCGTGTTGATCTGATATTTTTGTTTGTCATTGATTGCACAATCTTATCCCAGATCAATTTAGGTTAACATAGTTGTGCCATCTTCATGTGACATGAAAGAAATATAAAAATTGAACTCACTTGGCTGCCCCCTGCATATATATCATAGTACAAATAGGGCTGATAGCACAGCATACAAAAATAGTTCATTATATTTCCCCTTGCGCCACATTATTCTTCCAACCCTCCTATATCCTGCTGTTTTTTTGTTGTATGTTCACAGCACTATATCATAGTGTGCTGAACTTAGCAATGCCAAAGTGCACGCATAACGAAGCTTCATCATGTCAAGTTTATATTATAGCAATTCCCCTTTATTGTTCAATACAATCGACACTACCATGAAGTCTCATACTAATAGAGCAGCATGAAAGCTGAATCATTTGCAATGGCCACTTAAGTTCAGCGAAGCAATCAACTTGCTATGTACTACCAATTATCGTTGATTGGATTCGTATCTGATGTCCTGTCTGGCCAACTCAGATGCTATAATCTTGCTTCTTTTGCATTCAACAAGAAAGAGAATTGGTAGTCCACTGTCATGGTACCCGAGTTTGATTGAATAGCTCTATTTGTAGGTTATAGTACGCCAATATCAATCCATTGCTGCTTACAGTTACATTGCTTCAAATGTGCATTGCCAATCACAGATATTCTAATTATGTTCGTGTTAATCTTCTTTGTTTATTGAATGCTTCAGGTAGGGAAGTAAGCACACTACTTTGTACTAAGAGACTTTGAGATGATCAGAATAAAGAAGAAACAACACTATATCATGGCAGCTGACATCAGTTTTACTTGGGTGAACCTTCAGTGTAGATGTACTTTTACGTCGTGCCTATGCGATAGTGCCGTACCTAGACATTGGATATTATGCTTTCAGAATTTTGGTTGGCATTCGTTATTGGATATTATGTTTTCTCACAGTTAACCGAATCAGTACACGCTGCCAACCATTTGTTTGCTGGATACATCATTTAGCATCACATCATCATACCCCTATACGGGCGCGGCGAAGATCATCCTAGTACCTGGGAACAAGCCTCGTCGTCCGACCACATGGGAAAGCATCAGGCCCCACCTGCAAACAGGACAATAATTTATTATTAATAAATTAATAACAAAAACAATGGGTATATGGTTCAGAAAAATGCAATAGTCAACATTAATTAATGAAACATACCTTCATTAGCCATACTAGCAAGCTATCTGTTGAAAAGAATGCGAAGAGGATGGTTAGGGTGGGCAGCCGCCTCGAGCTCAAGCTTCTCTCTCACACTCTTGATCGTATCGTCTTCAAGATCGTGAGTAAAGCTAAGAATACCTGTGACACTCCGAAGTGACGGGAGGTGGCCTAGAACCAGGTCGTCAACGGTAGATCCACCACCACTCCGGAAATGCTCTGGTTCGACACGGAACGTAAAGTTTTGGAGCCTTGGCATAGCGCCCCGTGGGAACAAACCTGGAACCACACCTCCTCCCCTTACAAGAAACTCACAGCTTACCAAACAAGGGAAAGCATCAGGCCCAACCACACACCTTTCCATCTCAGGGGCAAGACTCACTCTGAACACGAGATGACGAAGGCACGGCAGCGTGCCAAGGACCTTGATGTCATCCCTTTGCTCGTGCAACACATCTATCGCCAAGTAGGAGAGAATGGGAAGCGATGCGGCTTGAATCCATGCCGGCAGAAGCGTGGTCAGATCGAAGCAGACAAGCCGGCTCAGGTTTTCCAGTGGCTCCGCCATGGAGCCATCAAGATCGATTGGATGAAATCTGAGAGGCTGAATCTGTAGAGATTCAATTCTGGTCAGTTTGCCCAGGGATTCAACCAGAGCATTTGTGCACGCGCTCCATTCATCATCGTCCGGTGTATATAATCTGACTATGACATGGAGTACCCTCAGTTGGGTCAGATGGCCCAGCTTCTTAGCAATGCATTTGGATGTTACTGTTGCCAACTCTAGCACTTCAAGGGAGGTTAGGTTCTCCAACCCATCTAATGGTAGGTCTGTGCCCGAATCATTCAGACCACGTAGGCACATCAATTGTCGTCCTAGACCTGTAATAACACTTGACGGCACTTCTTTTACTCCAGCTTTAGATAAATCCAGTGTCTGCAGAAACCGTAGCTTCCCGATCTCTATTGGCAGTTTAGCACTTCTTTTACTACTACTTGGTAGACCAAGATACCGTAGATGAGTTAAGCTCCCCACCAACCCTAGGCTTGCAAGGTCCTCGACATTGCAACCTTGTAGATCCAACACACGCAAAAGATGGTAGCATGAAAGGGTGGGCGTGATCGGATCAATTGCTACACCAGCAGGTTTGAAGATGGTAAGGGACCTCAATTTTGGCATCTTCATGACAGACCAAGCAGTGTTATTATTATTCAGAAGAGATAACCAACGAACCTGATGCTTGCTTTCCAAAGAATGCTTTCCATCGCCCAATATAGTTGTGATGAAATGTTCTTTTATTGACAACGAAATAACTAGATCAAGCACCGTATCATGCAGTCGGCAAGCACGAGGTGTACCATCCATATCCATGTATGCAGGCTGGATCAAGCTTCTATTTAGGAGCTCATTGAAGTAGCTCTCTCCAATCTCAAACAAACTTTGGTCCCCTGCTTGTTGGACAAAACCTTCAGCTACCCACCTCCATATCAGCTGAGTCTTATTAATTGCATAGTCTTCTGGAAATATGCTTAGATATAGTAAACATGTCTTCAAATGAAACGGTAGGTCATAATAGCTAAGCAACAATATCTTCCTCATATTGTCCATAACATGATTGCCTCCAAGGCCAGAACCAATTGAGTCACACACTTTAAACCACTCTTTTATGTTCTCTGATTTATTAGCAAGCAAACCAGATGCGGTAATGATGGCTAATGGAATACCTCCACATTTCTTCAGAATCTTTTTAGATACTTCTGAAAATTGCCTAGGAAATATATCTTTTGAGCCAAATATCCTTCCATAGAATAGCATTTCAGAGCTCTCTTCAGAAAGTGGTTTGAGCCTATAGCAACCGCCGACATGCTCAGCAACATCAATAATGCGGGTGGTTGTGATTATTCTACTTCTCATGTTATTCTCGATTAGGGCATGCCGTATTACCTTATCCCATGATTCTTCATCCCATATATCATCAATAATAATGAGGTACCTGTTTTGTGGCAATGGATAAGGATACAAGATAATAATTTAAGTGAGGAGAACTTATGTTGCTCTTTGAATATTCCAGTGATAATAATTTGCAATATTAGTGAAAGCATGATAGCCAAGAGGACACGGAAATGCAGGGGTCTATTTCAAAATGCCACTGGCAGTTTGGGTTTTGCTTGGAGTAGTGTATATAACCGGACGTGCATAATGAACGGCATATCACTAGGGGAAGAAGCACTTGGAGACATACACATTATGAGAGGGCAGGCACACATACCTCTTGTTCTTGAGGAATTCGATGGCTTTATTGAGGAACGAGAGTACTCTATCCTGCTTGTGATGAGTGAATTGTCAACCGTGCGGTGTGATTGTGCGCTTGGTCTTTGGATTGCAGGTACACGGGCGTCGAGTGTCGACGGGGAGCTGCCGTGAAGGTGCTGTGGCCGATGGACCGTGCGGTGGACGGCGGTGAAGGGCAGCCGGGACCGGAGCTCGGACCGAGCGGCAGCTGTGGCGTCCACTCCTGGATCGAGGGCGCAAGTGGCGACGGAAGGCGGGTTTCTTGGTTTGCGCCACAAAACCAAGGAGGCAGACGGCGGTTGAAGACGCCAAGTCATGGAGGCACGGGCGTCGGTCTCGGGACTGACGAAGGCGACGGGCGTCGACGGCGTCTAGGGTCTCACTGCGGGCGAGGAGGTGACGGGCGTCGGGCGGCGTCTAGGGCCGTCAGAAGGCCGAGGCGGGAACGGCGTCTAGGGCCACAGCGTGGAGGCGGGAATCTTCCCGCACGTGAGGTTTTGGTGGTTTTCTCAAAACCGGCCACCTACCCGGGTTTTGTGGATCCTCCAAAACCGCGGACTGGATCTTCATCAAGACGGCGGCATCGCGAAGAAGACTTCGTTTCAAAGAAAGAACCTCGGCCGTCGGATGAGATCGTGTACAGGGGGTGCTGCAGGCCAACCGGTCTGACCGGTCCCTGGCACCGGTCTGACCGGTCTAACCAACCGGTCTGACCGGTCCAGCGTACCGGTCTGACCGGTCCCGCGGGTATAAATACCCCTTCACTTGTGTTAGGTTAGGGGCGGCTTTTAGAACTTGTCCGTGAATTCTCTGTTTCCCCAGGCCGCCGCCCCTGCGTCTCCCTCCCTCTGTTCCTCTCGTTTGAGTTGATTTTGACCATGGATTGTTGAAACCTTGTAAGGGTTTTGATTGGGAAAGGAGGCCCTATCCTCCTCGTGCCCTCTGGGCTTTTGATTCGATTCAATCCCCTGGTTTTGTGCCTTGTGCAATGGATTTTCGATTTCGTTTTTGGCTCACTTGATTGAGAGGAGGCTACGAGTTCTTTGCTGTGATTCCCGTGCTTCTAACCCTGCCCCAAACCCTCTGGTATCACCAGCTCGTTTGAATTCGATTTCTTGAGTTCTAGAGAAAACCCCATCCCCTTTGATCTCCTCCATAATTCTCAAGATTCGATGATCTTTAGGACGAGATCTTTTGGGGATATGTTCACGGAGTAGGGGCGAAGCAATTCCCCAAGTTTCACCGATTTTCGTGGTCGTTTAGTCGAGATTCACCGTTTGAATCTAAATTTTCGGGGGTTTTCTGGGTGCCACCGGTCAGACCGGTAGGCAAGACCGGTCAGACCGGTCCAGCGCACCGGTCAGACCGGTCCAGGCAGATCAGTTCTGCAGTTTTCCCGATTCGCTTCCGATTTGCTTCGTGGTTTCGCTCGCTCGTTCGAGACCTTTTGTGTTGGGTTAGCTTTTCAATAGCTACTCCAAACTTTGGTCAGAACACTTGAGGGCTTGGGCAATTTTGGGATATAGGCCGACGATTCGAATTTCGAAGAAATTTTGATCGGCTCCCATTCACCCCCCCTCTGGTCGCCGGCTTCGGTCCTTCAATTGGTATCAGAGCTTGGTTGAAGTTTTCAGTATCTTAACCGGTTCGAAAACCACTCGGCGACCATGGCGAGTCTTGGTAAGATCCCGGTGTTTTCCGGCGAGGATTATGCCTACTGGAAGGTTCGCATGAGAGCTTTCCTGCAGAGCATGGGAGCCGATGTCTGGGAGATTACCACGAACCAGCTTTACGAGGTGCTGGCTGTTCGGACCACGCATCTTCAGGTGACCCAGCACGAGGCTAACGCCAAGGCTGTCAATGCCTTATTCGCTGGCGTTTCTCGTGCGGAGTTCTCACGCATCCAGGGTTTTCATGAAGCCCACAAGATTTGGACGTGCCTTGAGAACTACCACGAGGGTACACCTCAGGTGAAGGCCAGACTGTTCGAGACTCACCGGCCTGAGTACGAAAACTTCACACAGGAGCCGGGTGAGAGCATTGACCTGATGTTTAGTCGTTTTCAGTCGATTGTGAACAAGGTCAATGCGAACAGATCTGCTGGTGCCCTTGAGTACACAGAGCACGAGAAGGCCCTTAATTGCTTTACGCACTTGATCGCTCTGTGTGGGATCTCAAGGTGAACACAATCATTGAGTCTGCAGGCTATGAGACTCTGACCGTGAACGAGCTTTTTAGCAAGCTCAAGGCCACGGAGGTGGATAACCAGACATGAGCCAAGCTCAATGGTGCCCCTCCTTCCAAGAGCGTCGCTCTTGTGACTGGCCCAGGTGGATCGAGCTCTAACGCTAACTCTGCTCTTGGCTTTTCTCTTACCTCTTTGCCTTCTGTTTCAGATGAGCAGCTGGAGACGCTGGGCGACGACGACTTGTGCCTCCTGATCAGCAAGTTCCAGCGCGTCTACCACAACAGGCAGAGGAAGAAGAACCCCGGGTGCTACAACTGCGGCGATCTGAACCACTTCGTCGCCGATTGCCCCAAGAAGTCCGGCGGTGGCCAGAACAACTCCTTCGACTACTACCGCCACCGCGACCGCGACGAGGGAGGCTCCAACAAGGAGCGTCGGCGCCACAAGCACCGCAGTCATGACCGGGGAGGACGCTTCGACAAGGAGTCGCTCAAGAAGCGCTTCCAGTACAAGGCCAAGAAGCGGGAGAAGGCCTTCCTGGCGCAGCTCAGCGACCTTGACAAGAGCTCCGACACCGACCGCTCTTCTTCACCGACCTCCGACGACGACGACAAGAAGAAGAAGAAGCGGGACAAGGAAGCCACCGGCTTCATCGGCCTTTGCTTGGCGGCCGGTCGGCGCAAGAGCTTCTGCACCATGGCGGGCGAAGCCGATGGTGCTCGTGCGTCTTCGGGTGGACATGCTACACCGACGCACTCCGGCTCTTCTCCTGGATCCGAGAGCGATTCAGAGATAAACTCCACGATCGACCTGCTTGATACAGAGGTTAGGGAGTTGTACGCCGCTCTCGACAACCAGAAGAGGCTGCTTAAGGAAGCAGCTAGAGAGCGTAGAAAGCTTAGGTCTGAGCTGGCTTGTGCTAGGGAGAAGTCTAGTGAGGATGAGTGTGCTGGCTGCATATCTCACATGAACGATCTTGTTGCTCTCCGTACCAAGCATGATGAGAATGTCGCGAACTTAGATGTTGCTAAGATTTCGCTTGCTGACGTGTCTCATGAGCTCGTTAAGGCCAAGCATGAACTAGAACTGGTTAAGGATGCTTCTATTGTTAGCGATGTGTTTGAATGCAAGGAGTGTCCTATCTTTAAGTCTGATCTAGCTTCGTTGCAGTCTAAGTTTGCTACTGTTGTGTGCGAGCTAGAGGAGATGAAGTCTATGCCAGTTTTGCTTGGCGCTTGTAAGCTTTGTTCCACGCTTAGGTTGGAGCTAGAGGAGAAGAACGCCTTGATCAAGTCTTTTGGAAAGACTAAGGTCATAGAGTCTAGCCCACCTATTGACTGCTCTGTTTGCCCTGGTTTGATCTCTGATTTGGATAATCTTGTGGTAGAGAAAGCCAACCTGGAGAATGAGAATGCCTATCTTAGGGCGATTCTTAGTTGGATTTCTGCTAGTGAGCTGCAGTTGGGCATGATGATCAAGCAGTTCAAGCGTGGTGATGGGTTTGGGATTGGTTACACATACACGAAGTTAGACTTTGACAGGTTGCATGGTAAGATCGGCAAGACTGCTGGAAACACTGCTAGCACGAGTACGCAGCCTTCGCTTGTTGACCCCGCGGATGGTGTGCTTAAAGAACCATCGAAAGCACCTCCGCAGAAGCAGGTTTGGGTTCCAAAGCCCAATGCGCTGAGGAACCCCCTCGACACGCTCCCTGCTACCATAGCCCAGGTTGCCCAGAAGAAGAGGGCTGCTCCTCCCCGTCCGCAGGCTAGGCCTCCACCTCCCAAGCGTGAGGTGAGGTACCACTGCGAGTTCTGTGACAGGGAAGGTCACCTGGAGGAGTTTTGCTTCAGGATGAAGCGGGCTGTGAGGAGAGAGCAGGAGAGACAGAACGCGGACATGTACTCTGCTCGGGTGCATGGTCCTTCTCGGCGTGGTGATAGGCGAGATGCTAGGGCGCGCTGTGTAGGTGGAGGTCAGGGAGACGGTGGTGGTTACCGGGCTCCAGCGGGTGGTCGCTTGGCCGGTCGTGCTCCTGGTCATTTTCAGTACGGCTATGGACCACGGGATCGAGGCTTTGGAGGAGGTGTTGAGGCTCCACGCTTTCCTCGCAGTGGTGCTCGTCAGTCACGCGGTAGACGGGACGGGGGATACGCTTTGCCTGACTTTGCTTACCCTTCTGTAGAGCAGATGGCTCGTCACTGGTTTGCTTCTCACTTTGCTAACCCCAGTGTCGAGACGTTTGTTCCTCCTATGTCTCGTTGGTGATGCAGGTTGGAGGCCTGGAGAACAAGTGCTCCATGGATCTTGGTCTTATGCAGGTTTGATCAAGACTTGATGGTTCTCCAAGGCTGATGGATAGCCCATGGTGGCTGTTGTATCCTATGTACATTTGAGTTTGTCTTTTGAGCTCTTTGTACATTTTCTGCGTGTAACTTGTCGTAAATTCTACATCTCTACTTGCTTTGCTTGCTAGGTCTGTACTTGTGCTTTGGTGGACTAGCCACTCTGTATGCTAGTTTTTGTGATTTTCATTTTGTCATGACTCTTGCTAGCTCAGGGTGTGTGCTTTGTCCAGTCCCCTCATGCTTGTGTAGCTTTTGCTCCTTAGTTCTGGTTGCTAGCTCAAGTATCTTCTTCATATAGTCTTGCTACCTTGGTTCATGTTGTTGAGTGCCTTTAGACTTTTCTAGGAATATCTTTCGTCTTGATATGTTCTAGAGTGTCTTTTGATATACTTTTGCATGTAGCTTGATTAACACCTAATCGTTTGCTTGAGTTTTGCTCTGGATTTTTGGAGTTTGCTATTTTCTTGTGTCCTAGCTTCTCTTGTGCTAGGTATCACTTGTTGAGGGGGGCTCTACCTCAGGTGCCGATGATGATCCGGAGTTACTGCGCCGGCTGCAGGCTCTGGCCCCTTCTGCTTCGACTACCTCAGCTCAGGAGGACGATCCAGTACCACTACTTCCACTTCGATCGTTCACCTCTACAAGAACCTGTTCGAGCAGAAGATGGATCCGCTGAGGACGCAGGGGAGGTGACCTTGAGCTTGCTATGCTCTAGGTCCAGCGGGATCTTCATCGAGGTATGTGAGCATTCGGCTTGTACATTTTTCTCTCAGGATGGACTTGTGGTTTTCTGATTGTTGCCTTTTCCATGGTACTCAGTTGGATCCATTTGGTCTTGTCCTGTGTGTCTTTGAGCTGTTGTATTTGCTGAATTCTTCAGTTGCTTAGCTTTTGGCTTTTCTTTGTCTTTATCTTAAGTTTTAGCTTGGTTAGTTGCATTGTGCATATGCATTATACATGTTTGCATTTTGCATTGTCTCACTTGCACTAGCATTCTTGTATACACTGCTATGATCTTCTAGTGCCTGCTAGTGTGAGTTGATAAACTTGATCATGTATAGCTTGCTCCATTGTGTATATGACATCATCTGAGTTAAGCTATTTTGATTTGAAAATCTGAAAACATGATCACCCTGTCTTGGCTACTAGCATGTTAGGGTGTGTTGATATGCTTTGCTATCTTATTCATGCTAGTGTGGCTTTTCGTTCAGCAATTCATACTTGAAATGATCTAAATCTGAAAAAATTGCTTGAACTGTTCTTGAAATGGATTGAAAAGATCCAGGTGGGATTGCTTGTCGCACTGATCGAGCTTTCGGGACGGCTCACTTTGCACTTGTGAGAACCCGGGCAAGGCTGTGCATGACTGAAACGAGTGCTTTAAGCTTCTGATTGTCTTTTGGCATAGGCTTGGCCTCGTTGCTAAGTAAAGCATGACAAGCTTTCAACCCCTGGCATTAAGAATTGATTGATATAAAAATTGATTGAAAAATGAATGTTGGCAACTTGTTTTGGCTGATTTGGCTCACCTGTATGAGTATGAGTAGCACTGCTTTTCATTCCCTACTTGTTAGTGCTAGATCATGGGTGATGCTTTTATTTCTCCTAAACTGAACTTGCCTAGCTCTAGACTGATTTGATATACCTTGTTGAGCTAGATGCAGGTCCTGTTTATGGATGCACACGTGCTTGAGACTAGATGTTGCTCATATCCTTGTATCCCTGAATGCTTTCACTTACACCTCCTGCATTGCATTCATTGCATAGCATCTGTTCAGGGGGAGTTTCAGCTTCAGGGGGAGCTTTAGGTCTTTGTAGGCTTGATGTGTGCATGTGCCAACAAGGGGGAGAATTTTGAGAGAAGTGATCGAACAAGGGGGAGACTTGTTTGATTTTCGAAAAAATTGTTGTGCACAGGGCTTCGAGAGTGCATCATTTTAGGAGAGTTGCACCTTTGAGAGGGAAAAACTTTGCTTGGAGAGTTTCTGCTTTGTTCTTAGCTCCTGGTTTTCCTCGTTTTCCCTCTGCTTCTTGCATGACTGCGTCGAGCGTTACCTCTGTCTTTGAGGAGTCATGTTTTGGCTTTTGATCGATTGCGTCGAGTCGTTGCCCTTGTCTTAGGGGATCGATCTTTGCTTGAGTAAGTGACTGTTCTTGCCTTTCTGAGGTTTTTGTCACTTGCTTGAGTTCTTCTCTTTCGTGCTTCTTTGTTCTTCTTTGGTTTCACTTCTCTTGGTTCGTTTGTGGTGTGTTGACAATGCACTCATCAAGGGGGAGTTTGAGGAACGAGAGTACTCTATCCTGCTTGTGATGAGTGAATTGTCAACCGTGCGGTGTGATCGTGCGCTTGGTCTTTGGATTGCAGGTACACGGGCGTCGAGTGTCGACGGGGAGCTGCCGTGGAGGTGCTGTGGCAGATGGACCGTGCGGTGGACGGTGGTGAAGGGCAGCCGGGACCGGAGCTCGGACCGGGCGGCAGTTGTGGCGTCCACTCCTGGATCGAGGGCGTAAGCAGCGACGGAAGGCGGGTTTCTTGGTTTGCGCCACAAAACCAAGGAGGCAGACGGCGGTTGAAGATGCCAAGTCGTGGAGGCACGGGCGTCGGTCTCGGGACTGACGGAGGCGACGGGCGTCGACGGCGTCTAGGGTCTCGCTGCGGGCGAGGAGGTGACGGGCGTCGGGCGGCGTCTAGGGCCGTCAGAAGGCCGAGGCGGGAACGGCGTCTAGGGCCACGGCGTGGAGGCGGGAATCTTCCCGCGCGTGAGGTTTTGGCGGTTTTCTCAAAACCGGCCACCTACCCGGGTTTCGCGGACCCTCCAAAACCGCGGACTGGATCTTCATCAAGACGGTGGCATCGCGGAGAAGACTTCGTTTCAAAGAAAGAACGTCGGTCGTCGGATGAGATCGTGTACAGGGGGTGCTGCAGGCCAACCGGTCTGACCGGTCCCTGGCACCGGTCTGACCGGTCTAACCAACCGGTCTGACCGGTCCAGCGTACCGGTCTGACCGGTCCCGCGGGTATAAATACCCCTTCACTTGTGTTAGGTTAGGGGCGGCTTTTAGAACTTGCCCGTGAATTCTCTGTTTCCCCAGGCCGCCGCCCCTGCGTCTCCCTCCCTCTGTTCCTCTCGTTTGAGTTGATTTTGTCCATGGATTGTTGAAACCTTGTAAGGGATTTGATTGGGAAAGGAGGCCCTATCCTCCTCGTGCCCTCTGGGCTTTTGATTCGATTCAATCCCTTGGTTTTGTGCCTTGTGCAATAGATTTTCGATTTCGTTTTTGGCTCACTTGATTGAGAGGAGGCTACGAGTTCTTTGCTGTGATTCCCGTGCTTCTAACCCTGCCCTGAACCCTCTGGAATCACCAGCTCGTTTGAATTCGATTTCTTGAGTTCTAGAGAAAACCCCATCCCCTTTGATCTCCTCCATAATTCTCAAGATTCGATGATCTTTAGGACGAGATCTTTTGGGGATATGTTCACGGAGTAGGGGCGAAGTAATTCCCCAAGTTTCACCGATTTTCGTGGTCGTTTGGTCGAGATTCACCGTTTGAATCTAAGTTTTCGGGGGTTTTCTGGGTGCCACCGGTCAGACCGGTAGGCAAGACCGGTCAGACCGGTCCAGCGCACCGGTCAGATCGGTCTAGGTAGATCACTTCTGCAGTTTTCCCGATTCGCTTCCGATTTGCTTCGTGGTTTCGCTCGCTCGTTCGAGGCCTTTTGTGTTGGGTTAGCTTTTCAATAGCTACTCCAAACTTTGGTCAGAACACTTGAGGGCTTGTGCGATTTTGGGATATAGGCCGACGATTCGAATTTCGAAGAAATTTTGATCGGCTCCTATTCACCCCCTCTGGTCGGCGGCTTCGGTCCTTCATTTATCTATGAGAATCCTCTCATCCAACATTTTGCTATGGATGTCCTCGAACTTTTCCTTGTCAAGGCCATACAGAATGTCCTTGAGAAGTTTCTCCATGTTAGGATTACGGGACACTGAAACAAAAGCCGTGCAATCAAACTCTTTGTTGATTTCATCATGCACTGCTCTGGCAAGTGTGGTCTTGCCGAGTCCTCCAAATCCAGCAATAGAGACTACTGTCGTTTCCTGTTGGTCTCCGTTTGCCAACCTTGTGATTACTTCTTCCTTTGCCTCGCCAATGCCGACAAGTTCAGTGATCTTGGTGTACAGTGCTTCTAGGCGAGGGTCAACATGGGTTTTCTTGGTAGGAGCAATATCATCAACCTTGTACCTACAACAAATTAAAGGGAACAAAGAATTGAAACTCCAAAACTAATGCAATGAAGATGGCACATGAGAGCATCTTCAAAAGTGCCAAAGGAATAGAGTCCTAAAATGGTTTTGTGACCTTGCCAAAAATGACCGGGAGGAAATTAAAAAATACACCTCCAAGCAACTAACAGTTCCTAAAAAGTTAGTCCTAAAAAGATTTAATAGATGCAGCACCATCCATCCGTGAGACCATTGCCTATTGTGTCCCCAATGTGAACAGTAATATGCGTGAACAATAATCCAGCGGAAGTTTTTATTCGCGCTATTTTTTTCCATGGGATTTGAAGCACGGAGAGTGCAGCGGTAAATTTAACTCAGTATTAGGCACATAAAAAAAATTGAAAACGAAATTGTTCATCCGTTGAAGTATTTTTTTTTCACCCAAAATCAATGAATTAAAATGTTTATTGAGCATTCTTAGAGATGCTCTAAATATGTAACAAGAGAGGAAACATAGTTAATTATTTTTTAAACAATATACTAGTAAATGAAAGTTTTTAAAATATATACTAGTAAATGAAAGTCTAGCAGCTAACCTGTCACGTCGATTGGCCAGCTCCATGACACGCGCCTTGATCCTACACGAACGCGCGAGACGCAGCGACTCGGCCCCCTCGATGTCTCCGCGCCACTGCCCCGCCATGCCATGGGACGCTCACACCTACGCCGGCCGGCGGGCGGCACCCCGACGACCGAGGGTCACGTCACACCAAGCAGATGTAACATCTCGAAAATACGTACAAATAAATCACCCGCTAAAAATATTATTTTCCAAAAAAAATTTCGTTGAGCTCAAATCATTCCAAATTCTTTTTTGTCCGAGCTCCTGATTCCCCGAAATATTTTTCCCGGCGATCCGCCGTCCTGACACCAATACCAATCGCCGTCCTTTCCCCTTTCCCTTTTTCTCGTTCCACGTGCTCGTTACTGATCGGCCGAACGCCGCAGCGCGCGTGTGGCCGACCGCCACCGCGAATCCCGCAAACAGTTCTCTCTTTTTCCCTCTCTCTCTTTTCTTTTCTTTTCTTTTTCCTTTTCCCCCTTTTTCCTTTTTTCTCTTTTCTTTTTCTCCCTCCTTCCCTTCTCCTCCTTCCTTCTTCTCTCCCTACCGCGCACGAGCTGCACGACGCCGAGCGCTCTGCTCGACGCCGAGCGCCCCCACGCCGCCCCCCACCTCCCACTTGTGCTGCCACTACCGCTACGCGCCACCGCCCCCCCTGCTTGCCTCGGCGCTCGCGCAGCACAGCGCCGCCGGCTAAGCGAGCTCGGAGCACGCCGAGCTGAGCAGCGAGCGCTCCGAGCACGTCGGGCCCTTGCGCCGGCCCCCCTCCACTTGCCCACTTGCCGTCCTTCTCTGCGCCACCCGTCACCTCGCCGTCGCCTCCGAGCACCACCGCGCCGCTCCACGACGCCGAAGCAAGCCCCACCTCCATTAATCGCCGTCCTTCGAAGCTCACCGGCCACCACCGCGACCCCTCCCCTCCGCCTCGCCTCGGCCTATAAATAGAACCCCCCCCACCCCACCGCAGCTCTCCACTCCCACAAACCCTTGCCACCGCCGCTCGCCTCCTCCCCGGCCCTGCAGCACCGCCGCCATTTCTGCCGCCGCCTACCTCCACCCGCCGCCGTGGGGAGCCGTCCACAGGCTGCCCCCGCGCAAGGTGAGGGCGGGAATCGAATCCTCTCTTTCCCCTCTCCGTTTTCCCTTTCTCCCCGGCCGCCGCCAAGCCCCTAGCGCCGCCGACCCCTAGCGCCGCCTCCCCCATGCGCCCCTCCCCTGTTTCGGTCGACGGGAGGGAGAAGAAAGGGTGATTTAGCCCTTAGCCCCCTGTCCTTTCTTGATTTCCAATAAGAACCCCCCCACCTCTCTATTCTTTTTTCAAAGAAGCCCTTCCTATGTTTCTTTTCCAAAATTGAACCCCTCCACCACACAAACCTAATTACATAGAGACCCCTGCCCCTTTTTAGAGTGGCCCAACTATTTCTAGAAATTACAACTAAGTCCTTTCCTCTTCTAAAAGTATTTTCCAATAAGCCCCTCTCTTATTCCTTTTAATGAATAAGCCCTCCCATCATATAAACATAATTTCAAATAGACCCCTGCCCCTTTTCGGAGTAACATAATTACTCCCATCTCCATATCTTAATTTCTTCCGATTCGAGCTCAATGATAAAACCTTTATTTCTTTTTCTTTATTGTGTGTTTGTTTGTGTGCGCCATAGATCACAGTGTGAATGAGGGAGAACCCGTCGATGAGCAGTACCGCGAGCAGGTGTGTGAGGATCAGTACCGCGACCCCGAACCCGAAGGACAGTACCTCGATCAGGACCTCCCAGAAGGCTTTGAAGACGGCAAATTCAATCTCATCCTTTGATTGCATATTTCGACCCAATTTTATAAACACAACCTATTGGCCTGTTTTATAAAATTGTATATGTTTCTACTGCTGAAAACATGGTTGGATAGCCACCCCTTGATTTGTTATAACCATTCCTTGACCACCTAGATTAATGTCTAAATATGATTTATTCTATTTGGATGTTGATCGCTGCTAGAGCGCCGCTTAGGACCCGGTACTCGTTTTATTACACTCTAAAATGGTTGCAACATGCTTTATAAAAAGAAAAATGTGTGAGTATTGAGAAAAGGGAAATTGGGTTATAAAGAATAAAATGTTAAGATGGGATGGATGAATGGCATTCCCTGAGTGGATTGTCATGCGTTGGAGGCTCGTACCATTGTGGTAGAACAAGGAGGTTGGGAGATAGCCATCCTGTCACAATTAAGGACCGAGTTGATGTGTCATCCTGCCTGACTCAACTATCGTGCAAACCACTCGACCATTGTATGTGGCAACGGCTTAGCATAAACCCCACTAGTTAGTCTGATAGTCATCAGGAGAGCTGAGAGCAATGGGTGACCAAAGAGAAGGGATAAGGTCGTGGTGACTTATGCCCCAGTTAAACCTCGGTGTCAGGTCAATGGCCCCTTGGTAGAGCCCGTGTTGGCTAGTCAGATCTAGCTAAGGTGGGTAATGGCTTTGATGGGATCTGCACCGACACTAAAGTAATCGTGCTATGGTACCCCACTTGTGGGTAAAGTTGCACACCTCTACAGAGTGTAAAACCTATTCGAATAGCCGTGCTCATGGTATTGAGCGGGTTACGGTTTGGTCACACAACTAGACTTTTGGAAGGGATGTTTTCACGGTGTGAGTTGTTTTGGAAAGGTGTCCGGCAGTTGTGCCGTGAGCTACTGCGGATGAGGAGTCCGGTAGCATTAAAACTTGGATTCTTTGTGTAGGATCAACCCCACTCATGATTCGGTTAAGAAGGAACCGCTTTAAGAAAACCTTTTTCAAAACTAAACCCCTGCATGTGTAAAATCTAGCTTTACCGCAAATAAACCTCAGCCCTATCCTTGATTTATCCTGCGCATATCTGTGTTACCCCCTCCGTGGATGGGGTTGGACTTGTTGAGTACTTTTGTACTCACCCGTTATATCTTTGTGGTTTTTCTCCAAAAGAAGATCCGGACTTTGTTGTTGAAGACGTCGAGTAGAGGTTGCGTCCGAACCCCAACCTTGCCTGTGGTGTTGGCCCTCTGCAAGATGATTCTGCTAGCGCATCACTCTGAGCCCGAGCTATAGACTGTTTGGGTCGTGCTTTGGTGTATCACCGTAGCTATTTTATTACTTATTATCGTTTGTATCGAGTGTCCGCCTCCTCAGAGGTTTGTACGGTGACTGTACTATATGTTGAATAAATGTGTTATCAGCCTCCTGGGACTGATATTTGTATCACATTTAGTCTCTACTTATGTGAGGACGCTTTAGGTGGTATCAGAGCCGTAAATTGGCCGTAGGACGTGACCCCTAGGAGCGAAACCCTTTTTCTAAGCCTTTCCACATTAGAACTTTCCTTGCTTAATCCTTTTTCCACACAAACACTCACCACTGACTCTTGCTTGTTCCAGATGGCTGAGAACGGATGGAGTAATGGAATCTGCTTCGCAGAACCTGGCCTCCCTAAGTTATTGCTACTCAGCCTGGAACGCGTCAGAGTTGTGGACACACCGGAGTACATCTACCGGGAGTACGACTCTAGGGGCACTCTTCGGTGCGACATGATGATCTTCGTGGGAAAAAGCACCCGCTACCCTAACGTGGACCCCTAGTTCATCTCCACCACTGGCTTTCGCTTCCCAAATACCTACCGAAAGGCCGCCCGAAAAACCCTGCGACGCCTGCGTGTGGTCTATAAGCATCATCTTCAGCGGACTCCTATGGGATTTTTCCCGCCTACTGGAGGAAGAGGACGCTCATGGATTGCCCGAATGAGAGGACTTGGGAGAGAAGAAGAAGACCTAGAAGATACGGTCTCCCACCTATCCATCTACCTCACCGGCCTGGATGAACTCTACCACGAACAGGCAGCACAACTGAAGCACCAAATCCACAGGGCAGAAAAGGCAACCCAAGAAATGGAGGAACAACAGACAAGAGCCGTACGAGCCGAGTATTCCCTAGCCGTTCTCAAAGCCCAATGGCAAGACCACGAGGCTCACAGAGGAGTAGGTGGGTGGATAAAGGAAGAACCCGAAGAAACCCATTGGGATAAGGGTACTCAGACCGAAGATGAAGAGCACTGCCTTCCACCAAAGAAGCGCCACACCTGGTTTGAGGAAGCATCCCAATGAGTAGAGAGTAGTATGTCCAGGCTAGAACCGCTATCTTAATAGTGTATCCATGAACCATGTACCCAACCCTGTGATGAAATAAAGACCGTCTATCCCCTTTTGTACCCAAGTGTTTGTGCAAAGCTTGCTCATCCTATCTCTGTTTTTCAGATGGCTGAGGAAGGATGGACCCATGGCATTTGCCAAGCTGCTCCTGGCTTCCCCAGCCTTTTGATCAATGCTCTGGAGAGCCTTGGCATTACGGAATGCCCAAGGTACTACAGCAGGGAGTACGAGCGCCATGGTACCCTCTGCTACAGGGTGATCCTGGTCATCGCCAAAAGTGACCGCTACCCCGACATCCAGCCATGGCGAGTGACCACCACCGGGTTTAGGTACCAAGACACCTATCTCTTGGTCGTCAGGAAGGCGCTCCATTATTTGTGCCAGATTTTTGAGGGACATCTCGCCCCCACACCAATGAGGATCTTTCCTCCGGCCATCAAAACCCCAGTTTGGGAGGCTCGCATGAGAAGCCTGGAACGGTGCTGCCATGAAGAGGACCCCCTGTACCAAGTGGCTACTTATCTAGCCTCCTTGGATCAGCTCTTTGACGAGCAAGCCAGCATCCTGAGGGAGCAGACCCGTCGAGCCGAGCAACTAGAGCTCGCGATAAGGATGCATCAAATCTGGGTGGCTCAAGCCGAGGTAAGAGCCACAGCCGCGGTCAGTAGTGAAGCGGTTGCCCAAGAGAGCCTCAGGCATGCCCGGGACCTGCGTATACAAGAATGGACCAGAAGTGGAACGCCAGTCCCGGCAGTTGGAGAAACCCATGTCCTACTTGGGACGCCCATCATGGGATGGGGACCACTTTTTGGGACCCCACAAGCCCCACCCGAGAACCCTGAAGGGCCTACTGCCGCCGTTGAAGGAGAAGCTGCTGAGCAACCCCTGGAAAACGGAGACCTAGAGAACGGCGAACAAGGACTGCTCATTCCCCTAGAGGATGTGTGTTCTCTTCCAAGGGGAGAACCCACTCAAGCCAATGAATCCGCCTAATTGCTAGTGGCCGTCAAGGGATGAAGCCGTGTGGTCCGAAGTTAGAATTGTGCCCCCCTTCTTCTGGAGTTGTGTACCTGGACGTGTAGTACGCATTTTGGCCTTGCCCCAGTGTTGTACCCCCCTTGCAGTAATGAAGTTGTTTGTGCTTGTTGCTTGCTAGTCTGTGTGTTTGTTGTTAGTTGGTGTGCCTTCGGCAGGAGGTGGATTCTGCCTTTTCAAAAAAAAAACAAACTAAATAACTTAAACATCACTTAATCCTAATCCCAATCTCACAAAAACTCTATCCAATCTACAGATGACTTCCCGACACGGTTCAAGAGCCTCCCATAGTCGGAACTCTGCAGCCCCTGGCACAGGAGGGCCGCAAAATGGGCACGGACAGGACCTCCTCAGAGAACAGGAAGTGAACCAGGACGAAGGAGAAGTGCCACTGCCACCACCTCCACCTGTCGGGGACCTGGCACAGGCGATAAATAATCAGACCCTCATACTAGAAGCCCTGGCCAATGCCATCATCAATAAGCAGCCACGAGAGCAGACCATGAATGACAAGCCGACAGCTTTCTTGAGAACCAAGCCACCCACCTTTGTCGGATCCAGCAACCCCTTGGAGGCAGATGACTGGCTTCGTGTGATCGAAAGGAAGCTCGAGCCATTCGAATGCCAAGACCGAGATAAAGTTCTTTTGGCAGCTCACCAACTCACAGGAACTGCCTTAGCTTGGTGGGAGAATTACTGTGCCGCTGCTGAAGATGCCACCACCATCACTTGGAACGAATTTTGAAAGAGTTCCGTCGCTACCATATCCCCGCAGCCACCCTGAAGTGCAAGGCGGATGAGTTCTGCGCAATGCAGCAAGAGAGCATGTCTGTGGAAGAATACACCTACCAGTTCATGGAACTTGCCCGCTATGCACCAGAGGAAGTTGACAAGGATGAAAAGAAGCATGATATGTTCAAGAAGGGATTAAGCCCAGAACTCCGGATCTTGCTTACCCCTCAGATATACCCGAACTTCAATACTCTGATGAACATGGCCATTCTCACAGAAAGGGCCAAAGCTGAAGAAAGGAAAGAAAACAAGCGTAAGTTCCTGGAAAATAAGGCCCGCCAGCAGAACCGCTTCCAGAGACCAAGAAGCTCCAGCTATTCTGCACCAGGATCTCAGGCCCCAATGCAGTATAGGACCCAGTCTCAAGTGACAGGGCTCCAGGCCCCTAACACACAGTTCCGGAGCCAGAACACCATGAAAGCCCCGCAGAACAATGCCAGCCAAGTCACCACCAACAACAACAATGCTAGGGTCTGTTTCAACTGTTGTGAGACAGGGCATTACATTGCCAACTGCCCATATGCCAAAAACAAGCCTGCTGCATCAGCCTTCTCCAACTCGGTGAATGGGCCTAGGCCACCTGTATCCGGAGCCAACCGTGTCCCCGTCGGAGCAACAACAAGGGCAACAACAACAGCCAGCAGCCTTATGGACGAGCCCGCGTCAACCACATCAATGCGCAGGAGGCTCAGGGTGCACAAGGAGTGGTACTTGGTGAGTTTCTAGTCAGCTCAACTCTGGCAACAGTATTATTTGATTCTGAAGCATCACACTCATTCATATCATCAAGCTTCGTGGATAAGCATAAAATACCTACGGTACTACTAAAAACACCCCTATTAACCCGGGCGCCTAGAGGTGACATCAAGTGTCAACTAGATTGTTTACGGGTAAGGATCATTTTAAGTGGCGTAGAATTTCTAGCAGACCTAGTAGTACTTAAGTCTAAGGGAATAGATGTGATCCTTGGAATGGACTGGTTAAGCCTACACAATGGCCTCATAGGTTGTGCTGACAAGGTAGTACACCTAACCAACTCAGATGGGATGCAAGTGACCTGCCATACTCGGGGAAGTGGACCAGACCCAATGGTTTTCAGTATGGATGGGAAATCCCTAGAAGGAGTTCCAGTTGTGAATGAGTACCTTGATGTTTTTCCGGAAGAACTCCCCGGAATGCCACCAGACAGAGATATAGAGTTTGTCATAGAACTTATCCCCGGAACCTCTCCTATTGCCAAGAGACCCAATAGGATGGCAGCCTCAGAACTAGCAGAGCTGAAGAAACAACTAGAAGAGTTCCAACGAAATGGTTTTATCAGGCCTAGTTCATCCACGTGGGGAGCCCCAGTCCTATTTGTCAAGAAGAAAGATGAGAGTATGAGGTTGTGTGTAGATTACCATGCACTGAATGAGGTTACCATCAAGAATAAGTACCCCTCCCCAGGATTAATGATCTTTTTTATCAGCTAAAAGGAGCCAAGTACTTCTCCAGGATTGATCTTAGGTCAGGATATTATCAACTCAAGATTAAGGAAAGTGACATCTCAAAAACAGCTTTTGTCACCCGTTATGGGCAGTTTGAGTTTACTGTGATGTCATTTAGACTCACTAAGGCACCTGCTTATTTCATGAACCTTATGAACAAGGTATTTATGGACGAGTTGGATAAGTTTGTCGTAGTCTTTATTGACGACATACTCATCTGCTCCAAAAGTGCTGAAGATCATGAGCAACTCCTTAGAGTGGTCCTGGAAAAGTTAAGAGCACATAAGTTATATGCTAAGTTCAGCAAGTGTGAATTTTGGCTCGAGAAAGTAGCCTTTCTTGGTCATATTCTGACCACAGAAGGAGTAGCAGTCGACCCCGAGAAGGTTGAGGCAGTTTCCAATTGGCAGCAGCCAACCAATGTTAGTGAAATCAGAAGCTTCCTTGGTTTAGCTGGGTATTATCGGAGATTTATTGAAGGATTCTCCAAAATCGCCCGGCCCATGACGGAGCTGCTTAAGAAGGAAAAGAAGTTTGTTTGGACAGAGTCCTGTGAAAGGAGCTTCCAAGAATTGAAGAAAAGGTTGACGACCTCCCCAGTGCTGACCCTACCGGATATCCATCGGGACTTTGTCGTCTATTGTGATGCATCCTGACAAGGTTTAGGGTGTGTCCTTATGCAAGATGGAAAAGTAGTTGCATATGCTTCCCACCAACTCAGGCCTCATGAGCAGAATTACCCAACACATGATTTGGAATTTGCAGCCGTAGTGCATGCCCTCAAAATCTGGAGACATTATCTGATCTGGAATAAGTGTGAGATTTACACTGACCATAAGAGTCTGAAGTATATTTTTACCCAACCAGATTTGAATTTAAGGCAAAGACGGTGGCTGGAATTGGTTAAGGATTATAATCTGGAAATCCATTACCACCCCCGGCAAAGCTAACGTGGTAGCCGATGCCTTAAGCCGAGAATCTTATGGACCCAAGGATCCCCATCTTCAAGAGGAAATTACACGATTGAATGTGCACATTGTCCCTCGAGGCTCCAGCCACAAGCTGAGTGTCCGACCCACCCTGGAGGACAGAATCAGAAAAGCCCAAGGATCGGACAAGGATTTAATGAGAATCCGCACACATACCGGAGGAAACAAAGCACCAGATTTTCGAGTAGACGAAAAAGAAACCTTGTGGTACAAGAATAGAATTTGTGTGCCCAAAGAATGGGACTTCCGACAAATGATCATGGACGAGGCTCATAACTCGGCATATTCCATTCACCCAGGGTCCACCAAAATGTATTTGGATTTAAAACAAAAGTATTGGTGGAATGGAATGAAGTCGGACATTGCCCAGTTCGTGGCCCATTGAGACACATGTCAAAGGATCAAAGCTGAGCATCAGAAGCCGGCAGGATTACTACAACCCCTACCTATCCCAGTTTGGAAATGGGACGAGATAGGAATGGATTTTATGGTAGGATTGCCCAAGACCTAGAAAGGTTATGATTCCATTTGGGTAATAGTGGACCGGCTCACCAAAGTCGCTCACTTCCTACCCGTACGGACCAACTATGGAGGAGAAAAGCTAGCCCAGCTCTATGTGAATAACATAGTAAAGTTGTATGGTGTGCCCAGCAAAATCATTTCAGATAGAGGGACCCAATTTACCTCTAAGTTTTGAAAAAGCCTGCATAAAGCCATGGGCACAAAGTTGGATTTTAGTTCGGCCTATCACCCGCAGACTGATGGACAGACTGAAAGGGTAAACCAAATTATGGAGGATATGTTAAGGGCATGTATCCTTACCTATGGTAAAGATTGGGAACAGAGTTTGCCCTATGCGGAGTTTTCATACAACAACAGCTAACAAGCAAGCTTGGGCATGTCGCCTTTTGAGGCTCTTTATGGAAGAAAGTGTAGAACCCCTTTGATGTGGTCAGAAATAGGGGGAACGTACTTTAACCGGACCAGCTCTCATAAAAGAGTCAGAAGACCGTGTGGTTGAGATTAGAGAGAAGCTAAAAGCAGCCCAATCACGGCAGAAGAGTTATGCAGACAAGCGAAGAAGATAATTATATTTTGAGGTTGGAGATTTTGTATACCTTAAGGTCTCTCCGATTCGAGGGACTCGAAGGTTTCAAGTTCAAGGAAAATTAGCTCCTCGGTATATCAGACCATACCAAGTAGTGAAAAGAGTTGGAGCAGTAGCATACCGTATTCAATTGCCTGAAGAAATGTCGGATATACATCCAGTATTTCATGAGTCTCAGCTCAGAAAGTGCTTGAGGGTACCTGAGGAAGAAATAGTACCAGTGGAAACAATTGATCTGCAAAAGGATCTTCGGTATCAAGAAGTGGCTGTCAAAATCTTAGACACTGTCACAAAAAGAACAAGGAACTCAGAGGTACGGATTTGCAGAGTGCAATGGAGCAGACACGGAGTAGAAGAAGCTACATGGGAACGCGAAGATGCACTGAAAAAGGAGTTTTCCCATCTCTTTAGGAACTAGCCGAATCTCGAGGACGAGATTCGTTTTAAGTGGGGTAGGTTTGTAACATCCCGAAAATATGCCCAAATAAATCACCCGCTAAAAATATTATTTTCCAAAATCTTTTTCGCTGAGCTCAAATCATTCCAAATTCTTTCCTGTCTGAGCTCCTGATTCCCCGAAATATTTTTCCAGGCGATCTGCCGTCCCGACACCAGTACCAATTGCCATCCTTTCCCCTTTCCCTTTCTCTCGTTCCGCGTGCTCGTCGCTTGGCGGCCGAACGCCGTAGCACGCGCGTGGCCGACCGCCGCCGCGAATCCCGCCAACAGTTCTCTCTCTTTCCCTCTGTCTCTTTTCTTTTTGTTGACGCTTCTTAAAGCGCCAATTTACGTACCGCAAGCGCACGGATCGTGTAGCTTTTCCCTTAGAGTATTCCCCCCAAGGTTTATCAATCCACGGAACAAGTGTATTACTATGCTTAACTAAGCACTAATGATGTTGGTAAAAAGATCTATATTGAATGATTGAATGTGAAATAGATCTAATCTAACCAATCTAATCTAATCTAGACTAGTGAGCAATGATAGATGTGTGCACAAGATATGAAGAGCATTTGTCCATAGGGTCTAGGATCACTAGAGATGTAATCGCCAAGCAACGAAGAATGGATCTAATCTACCAAAGGTGTGTTCCAAGATCAAAACCTTTCCCTCCCGCATACTGTCACTACACGAGGATAATCGGTAACGAATCAACAAGAACACGATAGTTGATGTAATCTAAGTAAACCATGCAAGAGCAAAGCAAACCCAAAGCCAAGTCGCGAACTATTAGGCATCAAAGCATCATCAACAAGAACTGTGATAGATCAATCTCATAAAGGATTCGGCAATTACAACTCAAGATCTCCTTACAACCCCATGAACAAACGAGGACTTTACCCCATGAAGCTAAGCGAAGCGTAGTCGATCATGGTGGTGAAATCTCCGGCAAGGGATGGATCCCTTGCTGTCCTCCAACTTGCAGCGGCGCCGAGGGATGATGAGGCCTCCGGTGTCGCCTTTCTCATGTGTCTAACTCGAATGTATCTCTGGATGCTCATTCTCTATGATCTCTGCGATCTCCCTGGATGCCCTCTCTTTGACGGCGGCTTCGGGGTATTTATAGGCATATATGGTCGGTGGTTTTGGTAAAACATAGATTAGGGTTGACGCATACTTCGTGCTGAAGAAAACCGAGATCGATTGGGCTCCGAAAAGGGCTAGGCCGGCCGGCCCAAGGACTCTAGGCCGGCCGGCCTGGGCCTTTTCTGGCCCCTTTCGGTCCCATCTTTCGCGTGTTGAATCTTCCTCTTATTCCTCGTCTTAGCCCAGTTGTAACCATGCGTCAAAACATCTCCGAAAATGTCCAATTTCCTGTCAAAATACAACATGCTCCAAAATCCAGGACAAAATTGAAAACGGTCCAGTTCGGGTGCCAAGTGGCGGGTTAGTACATGAATCATCTCGAAGAATTTACCAAAACAACTCCTAATCATATTGTAAAATGGGTACTTAAGGAGCGCCAACACTTTTCTTTTTCCTTTTTTTCCCCTTTTTCCTTTTTTCTCTTTTCTTTTTCTCCCTTCTTCCCTTCTCCTCCTTCCTTCCTCTCTCCCTGCCGCGCACGAGCTGCACGACGCCGAGCGCTCTGCTCGACGCCGAGCGCCCACACGCCGGCCCCCCACCTCCCACTTGCGCTGCCACGCCGCCCCCCTGCTCGCCTCGGCGCTCGTATAGCACAGTGCCGCCGGCCAAGCGAGCTCGGAGCATGCCGAGCTAAGCAGCGAGCGCCCCGAGCACGCCGGGCCCTTGCGCCGCCCCCCTCCACTTGCCCATTTGCCGCCCTTCTCTGCGCCACCCGTCACCTCGCCATCACCTCCAAGCACCACCGTGCCACTCCACGATGCCGAAGCAAGCCCCACCTCCATTAATCGCCGTCCTTTGAAGCTCACCGGCCACCACCGAGACCCCTCCCCTCCGCCTCGCCTCGGCCTATAAATAGACCCCCCACCGCAGCTCTCCACTCCCACAAACCCTTGCCACCGCCGCTCGCCCCCTCCCCGGCCCTGCAGCACCGCCGCCATTGCTTCCGCCGCCTACCTCCGCCCGCCGCCATGGGGAGCCGTCCACAGGCCGCCTCCGCGCAAGGTGAGGGCGGTAATCGAATCCTCTCGCTCCCCTCTCTGTTTTCCCTCTCTCCCCGGCCGCCGCCAAGTCCCCAGGGCCGCCGACCCCTAGCGCCGCCGCCCCCATGTGCCCCTCCCCTGTTTTGGTCGACAGGAGGAAGAAGAAAGGGCGATTTAGCCCTTAGCCCCCTGCCCTTTCCTGATTTCCAATAAGAACCCCCCACTTCTCTATTCTTTTTTCAAACATTATCAAAAATATTATCCTTTTAATGAATAAGCCATCCCACCATATAAACATAATTTTAAATAGACCCCTGCCCCTTTCCGGAGTAACACAAATATTATCAAAAATTATAATCAAGTCCTTCCACTCTCAAAAATAATTACAAAGATGACCTTGAACCCCCGTTTAGCCCCTAATCCTCTCTTCGGCCTATCATTTCATGCGCCAAAAATCATCCGTTTGCCCCAAAACTTTACCACGCTATTTCTAAGATAATTTCAGCCATGCCATTAGATAACCACCCAAAAATATTACTCTCATCTCCATATATTAATTTCTTCCAATTCGAGCTCAATGATAAAACCTTTATTTTTTTGCTTTATTGTGTGTTTGGTTGTGTGCGCCATAGATCATGGTGTGAACCAGGGAGAACCTGTCGATGAGTAGTACTGCAAGCAGGTGTGCGAGGATCAGTACCGAGGCCCGGAACCCGAAGGACAGTACCTCGATCAGGACCTCCCGGAAGGCTTTGAAGACAGCAAGCTCAATCTCATCCTTTGATTGCATATTTCGACCCAGTTTTATAAACACAACCTATTGGCCTGTTTTATAAAATTGCATATATTTCTACTGCTGAAAACATGGTTGGATAGCCACCCCTTGATTTGTTATAACCATTCCTTGACCACCTAGATTAATGTCTAAATATGATTTATTCTATTTGGATGTTGATCGCTGCTAGAGCGCCGCTTAGGACCCGGTACTCATTTTATTACACTCTAAAATGGTTGCAACATGCTTTATAAAAAGGAAAATGCATCAGTATTGAGAAAAGGGAAATTGGGTTATAAAGAATAAAATGTAAGATGGGATGGATGAATGGCATTCCCTGGGTGGATTGTCATGCGTTGGAGGCTCGTACCATTGTGGTAGAACAAGGAGGTTGGGAGATAGCCATCCCGTCACAATTAAGGATCGAGTTGATGTGTCATCTTGCCTGACTCAACTATCGTGCAAACAACTCGACCGTTGTATGTGGCAACGGCTTAGCATAAACCCCACTAGTTAGTCTAATAGCCATCAGGAGAGCTGAGAGCAACGGGTGACCAAGGAGAAGGGATAAGGTCGTGGTGACTTATGCCCCGGTTAAACCTCGGTGTCAGGTCAATGGCCCCTTGGTGGAACCCGTGTTGGCTAGTCAGATCTAGCTAAGATGGGTAATGGCTTTGATGGGATCTGCACCGACACTAAGGTGATTGTGCTGTGCTACCCCACTTATGGGTAAAGTTGCACACCTCTGCAGAGTGTAAAACCTATTCGAATAGCCGTGCTCACAGTATTGAGCGGGTTACGGTTTGGTCACACAACTAGACTTTTGGGAGGGATGTTTTCGTGGTGTGAGTTGTTTTGGAAAGGTGTCCGGCAGTTGTGCCGTGAGCTACTGCGGATGAGGAGTCCGGTAGCATTAAAACTTGGATTCTTTGTGTAGGATCAACCCCACTCATGATTTGGTTAAGAAGGAACCGCTTTAAGAAAACCTTTTTCAAAACTAAACCCCTGCATGTGTAAAATCTAGCTTTACCGCAAATAAACCTCAGCCCTATCCTTGATTTATCCTGCGCATATCTGTGTACCCCCTCCGTGGATGTGGTTGGACTTGTTGAGTACTTTTGTACTCACCCGATATATCTTTGTGGTTTTTCTCCAGAAGAAGATCCGGACTTTGTTGTTGAAGATGTCGAGTAGAGGTTGTGTCCGAACCCCAACATTGCCTGTGGTGTTGGCCCTCTTCAAGATGATTCTGCTAGCGCATCACTCTGAGCCCGAGCTGAAGACTGTCTGGGTCGTGCTTTGGTGTATCACCGTAGCTATTTTATTACTTATTATCGTTTGTATCGAGTGTCCGCCTCCTCGGAGGTTTGTACAGTGACTGTACTATATGTTGAATAAATGTGTTATCAGCCTCCTGGGACTGATATTTGTATCACATTTAGTCTCTACTTATGTGGGGACGCTTCAGCAGCGCGCTGCGCTTCATAGTTTTTTTTTCGCGACAGTGCCTAAGCTTGTTTTTTATTAAGAAGAAAGCTGTTATGGACACAATCTTGATGCGCCCAAGCAGAGCTTGACTAGCACAAGAGCACAAAAAACTAAAAATTAAGAAATACTGAACCGAACAGCAGCAAAGCAACACGGAGAAGACGAAGGACATGACCCATATCCCTAGTTAGAACCCTACAACTGAACCTGCTAGCAGAAACAATAACGTCCAGGGTGCCAAGGTCTACGACCTAACAACGGTGGCAAAGCATCCACCCGAACAACCAACCACGGCGGAAAAGCATTCGCCCGAAGCAAACTTGAACCAACGCGACGACAGCGGCAAAGCGTCCGCCAGATGGAACGGCGGCAAAGAATCCGCCAGCGAAGAGAATCCGACGACCAAGTGCGACCCGAACGATGCAGATGAAATGAAGCTGTTGGCGCTCCTTAAGTACCCATTTTACTATATGATTAGGAGTTGTTTTGGTAAATTCTTCGGGATGATTCATGTACTAACCCGCCACTTGGCACCCGAACTTGACCGTTTTCGATTTTGTCCTGGATTTTGGAGCATGTTGCATTTTGACAGGAATTTGGACATTTTTGGAGATGTTTTGACGCATGGTTACAACTGGGCTAAGATGAGGAATAAAAGGAAGAATCAACACGCAAGAGATGGGACCGAAAGGGGCCAGAAAAGGCCCAGGCCGGCCGGCCTGGAGTCCTTGGGCCGGCCGGCCTAGCCCTTTTCGGAGCCCAATCGGTCTCGGTTTTCTTCGGCACGAAGTATGCGTCAACCCTAATCTATGTTTTACCAAAACCACCGACCATATCTGCCTATAAATACCCCGAAGCCGCCGTCAAAAAAGGGGAGATCGAGGGAGGACCGCAGAGGGATCGCAGAGATCGCAGAGAAGAGCATCCAGAGATACATTCGAGTTAGACACAAGAGAAAGGCGACACCGGAGGCCTCATCGTCCCTCGGCGCCGCTGCAAGTTGGAGGATAGCAAGGGATCCATCCCTTGCCGGAGATTTCACCACCATGATCGACTACGCTTCGCTTAGCTTCATGGGGTAAAGTCCTCGTTTGTTCATGGGGTTGTAAGGAGATCTTGAGTTGTAATTGCCGAATCCTTTATGAGATTGATCTATCACGATTCTTGTTGATGATGCTTTGATGCCTAATAGTTCGCGACTTGGCTTTGAGTTTGCTTTGCTATTGCATGGTTTACTTAGATTACATCAACTATCGTGTTCTTGTTGATTCGTTACCGATTATCCTCGTGTAGTGACAGTATGCGGGAGGGAAAGGTTTTGATCTTGGAACACACCTTTGGTAGATTAGATCTGTTCTTCGTTGCTTGGCGATTACATCTCTAGTGATCCTAGACCCTATGGACAAATGCTGTTCATATCTTGTGCACACATCTATCATTGCTCACTAGTCTAGATTAGATTAGATTGGTTAGATTAGATCTATTTCACACTCAATCATTCAATATAGATCTTTTACTAACATCATTAGTGCTTAGTTAAGCATAGTAATACACTTGTTCCGTGGATTGATAAACCTTGGGGGAATACTCTAAGGGAAAAGCTATACACGATCCGTGCGCTTGCGGTACGTAAATTGACGCTTTAAGAAGCGTCAACAAGCTTTTCTGGCGCCGTTGCCGGGGAACAAGCGATTTTGCTACGTTTAACTTTGTATTAATTTTGTTGGTCACTAACACCTAACCTTTTCCCTAGAAAATTTTTGTTTTCTTGTTTTTGTTTTGATTGTCTAGATGGGCCATCTCATTCAACACATGGAGGAAGGAGAAAAATCACTAAGGGATTATGCAAGCCCGCGATCGGAGGACTTCGACATGCAAAAATCAGATTCGGTGTTGCGAGCCACCGAGTATGAGATCAAGCCTCAAATCATCAAGATGGCAGCGGCAAACCCCTTTAGAGGAGATGAGACGGACAATCCATATAGACATATCAAGTGGTTCACAATGCTATGCAATACGGTACAACAAGACGGAGTTCCGCTAGCTTGGTTTAGATGGAATCTTTTCCCATACTCACTTGCGGAAGAAGCGAGAAGATGGTTTGCACTTGCATCATTCGAGGTAAAAGGAAATTGGGATGACTTGATGAAGAAATTTTGCGAGCAGTTCTTTCCGTTAAGCAAGGTTCAACATATTCGGAAGCAAGTGATCAACTTCGCGCAAGGAGAAGAAGAAGGGATAGATCAAGCATGGATAGATTCAATGGATTGATTGAACAAGGACCGAAGCTCGGATTTTCCGGTGAAGTACTCTTGCATACCTTTTATTTTTCCCTAACCCCCGAGTGCATGCAATTTGTTCAAATGTGTGCAGGAGGAGATCTCATGGAGAAAACACTCACGGAAGCTGCCCAACTCCTACAAAAAATCAGCAAGGGGGCGGCCATGCGAAGAGATTGGGAAAAACGATGTTCGGCAAGCTCCGAGGAAGAATCTCAAGTGCGGGTGCTTGCTGGAATTTTCAGAAAAGAGGCATCGGAAGTGAGGGAAGAACAACCGAAGCATGGGAAAGTCATAGGGACAAACCACGATGAAGAAGCATCGATCCGGAGTGCAACGAAAGACGACCCGGAAAAGAAAGGAAGAACCATGGGCACCGCCAAATCGCTAAGGGAATTCGAGCAAATGGATTGGATACCAATTGACTTCGGAAAATTGTTCGACAAAGCAAGACCGCATCCAAATCAGTGAGGAATGGCGAAGGTGATAGCAGAAGACTTCCCGCCGGATAATCACACGGGATACACATTTGGCAAGGAATCAGCCGGTGATATTATTCGGAAACTTTTTGAAGAAAAAGAGGAAGAGATCGACTTGGACGAAGTGCTGGAAATCAAAAGGACCCTAGGAGTGAACTCGGAATCGTCACCCTACGCGCACATAGCCCAAGTATATGTGATTGGAAGCGATCAAGGCGAAGGTAACCCATCACCTACACCTCGCGTTGATTGCATGATAGAAGGAATAAAATGTTGCAATGTTTTATGTGACGTTGGCGCCCATGTTAGTGTGATGAGTTCCAAAGTTTATGTTGAGCTTTTTAACGAAACATCAAACCTAGATGCCACAATCATTAAATTGATCATGGGAGATGGTAGATTAATCAAACCGCTAGGAGTGCTTAGAAATCTAAATGTTGCCATAGTGGGTAAAAAAATTCCTACCGAGTTTTTTGTGATTAATGCTAGTAATGATTAGCATGAAGGCATAATCCTTGGGAAACCCTTTCTCAAATTAGTAAATGCTGTTCTAGATGTTGGAAAAGGGATTGTCACTTTTGATCTAGATGGAGAGAAGCGCTCATTCGAATTTCATTCAAAACCGTCTTTTGCTTCACCTCTACCTCTTGATAACGAAGAGGTAGAGAGCATTCGTTCCATCGATTCTTTCAGGGATCCTCTCCAACGCGCTTTGGAAAATGGAGACGCTCAAGATGATCAAGATGGAGAACTAGCGGAAACAATGGAAGAATTGAAGCCGCAACACGGGAATTTGCAGGAAGAAAAATTTGAAGACATTGGAGTATTAGATCAAGAAGAGGACGGTGCGCCCGATGTTGAGATGAAGCCACTACCTAAGGGATTGAAATATGAATTTTTAGGAGATGGCAAGACTTTTTCCGGTGATTATTAGCTACGAATTGAGCCCGGAAGAGACGGAGAAGTTGCTGAATTTATTGAAGAAGCACAAGAAGGTGATCGGCTACTCGATTAACGACTTGAAAGGTATTAGCCCCGCTTTTTGCACACATCGTATACAGCTCGAGGAGCAATACAAACCAGTCGTAGAGCATCAAAGAAGGTTGAGCCATGCGATGCGTGATGTGGTGAAGAAGGAGGTTATCAAATTGTTGAATGCCGGAATAATATACCCTGTGCCTCATAGTGAATGGGTAAGCCCCGTTCATTGCGTTCCAAAGAAAGGAGGACTCACGGTTGTGAAAAATGAGAAGGAGCAATTGATACCACAAAGAACCATCACGGGATGGAGGATGTGCATCGATTACAGAAAATTGAATAAGGCAACGAGGAAGGATCATTTTCCACTACCATTCATTGACGAGATGCTAGAAAGGTTGGCAAAGCATTCACACTTTTGTTACCTTGATGGATATTCGGGATTCTTCCAAATACCTATTCATCCGGATGATCAACATAAGACCACATTTACTTGCCCGTATGGAACCTTTGCGTATCGGAGGATGCCTTTTGGGTTGTGCAATGCGCCCGCTTCTTTTCAAAGGTGCATGATGGCTATATTTTCAGATTTCATAGAAGAGATTATGGAGGTATTCATGGATGATTTCTCGGTGCATGGTACTAGCTTTGATAATTGCTTGGCAAATTTGGAGAAAGTTCTTAAAAGATGTGGAGAGGTTGATCTTGTGCTTAATTGGGAGAAGTGTCATTTCATGGTGAAAGAAGGAATTGTTCTCGGTCATGTTATCTCCGAGAGAGGGATAGAGGTGGACAGAGCAAAGATAGAAACCGTTGAGAAGTTGCCACCACCTACGGACATCAAGTCTTTGAGGAGCTTTCTCGGTCATGCCGGATTCTATAGGAGGTTTATAAAGGATTTTTCAAAAATCACCAAGCCATTGACACAACTTCTCCAAAAAGATGTGGAATACATCTTCGATAGTGATTGTCTTCACGCATTTCGAACACTCAAGCAATCCCTCATAAGTGCTCCTATCATGCAGCCTCCGAATTGGAATCTACCTTTTGAAGTCATGTGTGATGCAAGCGACTACGCCGTAGGAGCCGTTCTTGGACAAAGGAAAGAGGGGAAGGTAAATGCTATCTACTACGCAAGCAAGACTCTCAATGAAGCCCAAGTTAATTATGCAACAACGGAGAAAGAATTGCTTGCCGTGGTATTCGCCTTCGAAAAATTCAGATCATACATAGTAAACTCTAAGGTGATAGTGTATACCGACCATGCAGCAATCAAGTATCTCTTGTCCAAGAAAGATGCTAAACCATGCTTGATTCGATGGATCCTATTGCTACAAGAATTCGATGTGGAGATAAGGGACAAGAAAGGGGCAGAAAATGTTGTGGCCGACCACCTATCAAGGATGAACCATGGAGATGATGGAAAAGAACCTATCGAGGATCAAATGAGAGATGATCACCTATATAGAATTCTCGACAAAGATAGTTGGATGAATGAAATAATAAGGGCAATAAAAGGGATGCCCTTGGATCACTTGGACAAGAATGCAAAGAGAAGAGTGATCACGGAAAGAAGAAAATACTATTGGGATCCACCATACTTATATAGATATGGAGAACATGGAGTCCTAAGAAGATGCATACCGAGAGAGGAACGTGAAGAAGTTCTAAGAAAGTGTCACTCGTCGGGATATGGAGGACATTATGGGCACTTTAGAACTCAAGCTAAGGTATGGGCTAGTGGATTCTATTGGCCCGAGATGCATGAAGATGCGAAAAGATTCGTTTCGACTTGTCCGGAATGCCAAAGGACGGGGAATATCTCGCAAAGGAATGCCATTCCATTGAACTACAATTTGCAAATAGATCTATTTGATGTCTGGGGAATCGATTTCATGGGACCATTTGTGAACTCACATGGATTTGAGCATATATTGGTGATGGTGGACTATGTTTCGAAATGGGTTGAAGCTATGCCATGTCGGAAGGCATCAACGGAGGAGTCCATACACATGATTAAATCGGTAATCTTCCCTCGATATGGCGTACCGAGAATCTTGATAAGCGATGGAGGAACACACTTCACGGGCAAAGACTTTGGTAAATGCTTGAAGAAATTGGGAATTGAACATAGAGTGTCCACGGCTTATCACCCCCAAACAAACGGACAAGCGGAAACTTCGAACAAGCAATTGAAGGACATTTTAAAGAAGATCGTGGTAAAAGGAGGAAAAGATTGGTCGAAGAGACTAGATGATGCACTATGGGCATATCGAACGGCACACAAAACCCCGATTGGTATGACTCCTTATCAATTTGTTTATGGAAAAACATGCCACTTGCCAGTTGAGCTAGAACATAAGGCGTATTGGGCAATGAAGGAAATGAACTTTGACGCGGAAGCCGCTGGAATTAAAAGGAGAATCCAAATAAGCGAATTGGAGGAGTTAAGATTGAAAGCGTACAATAGTGCATCAATTTACAAAGAAAGGATGAAGAGATGGTACGACAAACGATTACAAAACAAGGAATTCAAAGAAGGAGACAAGGTCCTACTCTACAATTCAAGATTCAAACTCTTTGGCAAAGGAAAATTACAAAGCAAATGGGATGGACCATACGTCGTACACTCGGTTTCACCCACGGGAGCGGTGACAATCATGGATGCGAAAGGAGACCAATATGTGGTGAATGGACAGCGACTAAAGGTATTCTTGGAGCCCGACGTCGTGCCCCTTCATTACATCGACATATACACCATGGAGGAGGAACCGGAACGTCAAGCCTAACGACGTTAAGCAAGGTAAGTTTGTAAATATTCTCTTTTAGATTTTATTTTCATAGTTTTATTTCTATTCTGGACGAACTTTGAGTAAAACATAGGCTTCTAATTTATTGGTGTGCACCTCGGAAAAAGTTGGAGTCCAGGGGGCTGAAAAAACCCCTGGGCCGGCCGGCCCAACACCCCTAGGCCGGCCGGCCTAAGCCTCCTCGTGTGCGAATCGGTCTCAATTTTTGGTAGGTGCGAGATAAGGAAATTTCAAACCTGTGCCTTATATATTTCGCATGCCAAAACCGAAGAGATTTTGGACTTTTCGTTCAAGTCTTTTCGGGACATAAATAGAGGGGCAGGGTAGATCTATTCTCTCATACTTTTCAATCTACACCACCACCTCGAGAGAGACGTCGACAATGGCCGGTTCAGCGAGCGCAAGAGCCATGATTGCAGCAATGGAGATCGAGGAGAGGGGTTGGACGCTTGACACCCCCACGCCAAAGACGCCTAGCCCCATCTCAGCAACCGGTGCGCAGATCGAGGAGAGGGGTTGGACGCTTGACACCCCCACGCCAAAGACGCCTAGCCCCATCTCGGCAACCGGTGCGCAGCCCCTCCTTGTTGAAGCAAAGCGATGTGAAGCGAAGGCCCCTCCGAAGAAATTCAATACCCAAGCACGGATGAGCGTCGGAGGGAAGGGCCGTCAATGGTACAACGAGAGGCTAGCTCAAGCCCAAAGGGTGGTCGTCGTCATCAGCAGCGACGAAGACGAAGGCGAGAAGCGACAAGACAAAAAGCCACCCACACCTAGGCGTTCCTTGCGCCTCCTCGGAGTCAAAAGAAAGAACTACATCGAGCACACCCCGGAGCCGAAGGATTATGCGGGGGACAGCGATTGGGAGAGCATCATGAGCCCTGGTTCATGGGGTGCCACCGGTCGTGACTACGATGATGATTGGCCGGGGTGGGCCGAAGAGGAGAGAAAAGAGGAAGATGACCCCTCCGGAGGTGATAGCGGCAAGAAGAAGAAGGACGACGACAAACCCGAAGATGACAGTGCCAACAGCGGCGGGCATCACTTCGGGTGCTGTTTCAAGTGCCGCAATGAAATCGCGGATCTCCGCGCCACCATCGATAGGTGTCACGATCAAACCGTGGCAATGGATCAAAGGATGGACGACATCGAGAGCTTGGCCGAAAAAGACTACAACTTCCTTGTCCGCAATATAAGGAAGTTATTTGGGATGGTCGGAGATCTACAAAAGCAAGGAGGAGGGCGTCCAAGATGCAATTGCCTGAGGTGCCGTTGAGAACGCCGACGAGCATCACACCCGTCTTTTATATCATTGCGACGAGGACGCCGCATAATCTAAGCATGGGGGGGAGGTGTGACGGCTCCTAGATTGAATTTTGGTCTTTGTTTACTCGAAAGTTCGTCGTGTGAGTGTGCTTTAATTCCGCATGTGTGAGAGTCATAGTTTAGCATTGTGTGCTTTATTTTTCGCATGTGTGAGAGTGAGTCTTAAATTAGTGTTGAGTCATGAAAACAAAATAAAAAGAGTCTTTGTTTTTGTTGGATCGTGCAATTTTATTTATGCATTCAGTTTTACTTTATTTTCTTTAAAGTAATTGTTCATGAGCGTTGTCTTGAAATTTATTTCGTATTTGTGGAGCTTAGTAGATTATTCGTCCATGTTAATACCCACACTTGAGCTTTGATCTAGCACTTGGTTTTGATTACGCTTGCGAGTAAGGCATGATTTGGAGGACTTTAATTTCATAAAAATAATAAAACCCCTACAAACATAAGGTTGATCAAGTCCTTGACAAGTCGAGAGTAAAAATCCTATCATCCAAAAGCTTTATTCGTTCCACCATAAGTATTGGATGTACATTGAGTTGAGTTAGGATATCTTTCTCTTGGGAGTTTTAATTTCGAGCAATGATCATGTCCGTATTTTTCATCTCTGAATTGCTAGTCACGTCAATATTCGGAAATGAGAATTCCTCATTGGAACAACTCATGAAATCTACCGGATTCCAAAACTCGAACCCGAGATTATCTTGTTTATTATCGTCTTCCTTGACCACAACCCAATTGTGAGGATACGTTCTGTTTCTGCGCATGATTTGTATAAAACATAACTTTGGGATGAAGAAAGGAAGGAGTATTCGAAAGATGGACCGAATCTGACCTGGGAAAGCCCCGGGCCGGCTGGCCTATACCCCTTGAGCCGGCCGGCCTAGGCCTCTCTGGTCTCGGTTCGGGCTCCAAAAATTCAGGGAGACACTTCGGAGAATTGCCTATCTATGTTTTATAGAAAGTGTCCTATGAAAAGGTTCGGAGAAGAGAAAGAAAATTCGGGAGAAAGAAAGAAAGAAAAAAAATATATGAGAAGAAAAAAAATGAAGGGATTCTATGGTTAGAGAAGTGCAAAGAGATATTACCTTGTTGTTTGAGAACAATATCCTCAATTCCAACCATGTGCAATCCGACAACGAGGACGATGCTTGTGCCTTGAAGTCAATCTTTTTGTATGCCTTTGCACATGTCCACCATTCTAAATCTTCTTACCCTTGAACCCTTTACATTATGGAGAAACTCTCATGATCATTGGCTCGGAAGGTAAGCAATCATTAGAAGGTTTTCTTAATTTGACAATATATGTATATACTTTGCTAAGCCTCACCTATAGCCCCACTTTATACTTGAGAGACTTTCGGGAGATAAGAGCTTGCAAATAAAAATAGGATAGCCACTTATATTGAGAGACATGAAAGGGCTTGTGCAAGAATTTTTGGTCTAACCTTTGTTACAGGGTATTTTGCTTCTAAAAAAAAGAGAAAAACCTCCAAGGATGGCAAGAAAAGCAAGTGTTGTCGATATTCGAGTTGCCGGCTAAAGGTAAGAGTTGTGGAGTAATATTGAATGAGTTTTTTAAAATGCCCATGATATGATTATCCTCGCTGCTCCTCTGACCTTTGTTTGAAGAAATATTGTTAGACTTGTTTGCATAAGTAAATTTTGCAGTTCGAGAACTCTTGAGCAACCCATGGAAGGATTTGATGATTTGATGATTTGATTTGCTCAAGGACGAGCAAAAGCTAAGCATGGGGGGAATGTTGGCACTCCTTAAGTACCCATTTTACTATATGATTAGGAGTTGTTTTGGTAAATTCTTCGGGATGATTCATGTACTAACCCGCCACTTGGCACCCGAACTTGACCGTTTTCGATTTTGTCCTGGATTTTGGAGCATGTTGCATTTTGACAGGAATTTGGACATTTTTGGAGATGTTTTGACGCATGGTTACAACTGGGCTAAGATGAGGAATAAAAGGAAGAATCAACACGCAAGAGATGGGACCGAAAGGGGCCAGAAAAGGCCCAGGCCGGCCGGCCTGGAGTCCTTGGGCCGGCCGGCCTAGCCCTTTTCGGAGCCCAATCGGTCTCGGTTTTCTTCGGCACGAAGTATGCGTCAACCCTAATCTATGTTTCACCAAAACCACCGACCATATCTGCCTATAAATACCCCGAAGCCGCCGTCAAAAAAGGGGAGATCGAGGGAGGACCGCAGAGGGATCGCAGAGATCGCAGAGAAGAGCATCCAGAGATACATTCGAGTTAGACACAAGAGAAAGGCGACACCGGAGGCCTCATCGTTCCTCGGCGCCGCTGCAAGTTGGAGGATAGCAAGGGATCCATCCCTTGCCGGAGATTTCACCACCATGATCGACTACGCTTCGCTTAGCTTCATGGGGTAAAGTCCTCGTTTGTTCATGGGGTTGTAAGGAGATCTTGAGTTGTAATTGCCGAATCCTTTATGAGATTGATCTATCACGATTCTTGTTGATGATGCTTTGATGCCTAATAGTTCGCGACTTGGCTTTGAGTTTGCTTTGCTCTTGCATGGTTTACTTAGATTACATCAACTATCGTGTTCTTGTTGATTCGTTACCGATTATCCTCATGTAGTGACAGTATGCGGGAGGGAAAGGTTTTGATCTTGGAACACACCTTTGGTAGATTAGATCTGTTCTTCGTTGCTTGGCGATTACATCTCTAGTGATCCTAGACCCTATGGACAAATGCTCTTCATATCTTGTGCACACATCTATCATTGCTCACTAGTCTAGATTAGATTAGATTGGTTAGATTAGATCTATTTCACACTCAATCATTCAATATAGATCTTTTACTAACATCATTAGTGCTTAGTTAAGCATAGTAATACACTTGTTCCGTGGATTGATAAACCTTGGGGGAATACTCTAAGGGAAAAGCTATACACGATCCGTGCGCTTGCGGTACGTAAATTGACGCTTTAAGAAGCATCAACAGAAGCAAAGGCAGGCACAGAAGTAGAAACTCTCAGAGGAGAGCCAGTGACCGCCACCAGCAAAGCTTCCAAGATAACGCCTCCAGGAAGGAAACGACGCCACAGGCGCCGACATTGTCCGACCAATATGGTCCAGGTTTTCACCCGGAGGCTAGCTGGAGAGGGACGAAATGGGCGGAAGGATGACGCCTTCAAGAAGGTAATCGGCGCCCCCGGGCGTCGTCGTCATCGGTCCACAATAGGATCCAAGGCTTTCGCCACCGCCCATTTACAACCCAGAGCCGACGGTCAAGAGGCGGCGCGGCAACGGACCCCGAGCCGGTAGCGGAAGCCACGACTCATGACAACCGAGAGTGGCAGGGGCACACGGCCCCACGGCCAGGCGAAGCACCCAAAGGCGGAGGTCGCAGCCCCTAGTCCACAAGGGCCACCGAGGCGCGACGCACCAGGAGGAGAAGGCGGCGATGTCGGACTCTGGCAACCCGACGGCAGCAGCGCAACGCCCCCAGCGGCGCCTGCCAAGGACGGGGCACGAGGGACATGGCGGCAACGGCAATGACCGAGCACCGCAAGCCCAACGGAGCGAGCGGGAGCGACGCAGCGCCCCCGTCAGTGCCCGCCGAGGATGGCCGCAGCGACCTCCCGCGACCAAATCCATCGAACGCGTAGCAGGCCGGCAAGGCACGGTGCCAGCCGGGCGAAAGCCAGCTGCCACCGCCGGCGGTGGCAGCTAGAGCCACACACCAGCCTGGGGGAGGGCAGACGGAGCAACCTGCATGTCACGTAGCGAGCCCTCCTCGCCGCCAAAGCCGTCGAGGAGGACATGGCCGCCAAGGACGGCAGGCCGCGCCGGGCACAGAGGGCCAACTCCCGCGCGGCACGCCTCGTCGCCGGCGCCGCCGAGGACGAGGCCACCGTGGCACCAGCCACCCCCGGGCAAGCACCAGCCAGGGCGAGAGGGCGACCGCACCAGAGATGGAGGGCTGGCCCCCCACGACACCTGTCGAGGACGAGCAGATCTGGCCTTTGGGGGCGTAGATCCGGTGAAGGGAAGGCCGGATCCGGCCCCCAGAGACCGCCGATGGTGAGGGGCGGAGCGGGACGACGACCAAGATTTGAAGGCTGGGAAGAAGGAAGAGGGGAGGGAGGGAGGGGGAAGGGGGGCGGGCGGGCGAGACCGGCTGTAACAACCAAGTGTTAATCACCTATAATTAGGGTTAATCATATGTTTAACATGACGATTAATACTAATGTTAATCATGTAAAGGCATTCAATAAAGTTTGTTAGTACTTTAACACATGAAATAACGAGTTCTTCAAATTTCAGTTTTTAAACATTTAAATCTATATTTCAAATTGTAACAAACAGGTTTAAAAATAAATTTCAAACCTTTGCTTAAATGGACTTTTTCCTAGAACCAATGTTATAGGTTTTCGAATGATGAACAACTTTCGTGTTCAAAATTTTTTGAGTTGGCACATAAAAGTGGGAGAAAAAGTTGAATTCCGAAGTGTATAGGACATTTTCAAATGCACTCAAGTTTCAATTTTTTTTTCTTTCAAACCATTGTTCAAATGGAAATGTGACTAAAACAAAAGTTGTAGATCTCTAAATTTTAAGCAAGTTTGGTATTCAAAAGTTTTTCATTTAAGGCAATGAAGATGGAGAAAAGCTGAGTTTACAAATTAGACTTTGAAACTTTGAGTTATTTACAAAATTGCCATCACCACCATCTCCATCTATCTTCCTCTTCTGCTCACGCCGTTTGCCGCCGTCTCGCCGCCAGCGCGGCCGCATGGCCGGCCATGCGCCGAGCCCCCGGCCAAAACCGCCTTCCCTGCCCCCGGTTTCTCCCCGACGTTTCTCGGTCTCGCCACGCGGCGCCATCTCCATGCGCGCACGCCGAGGATGTCCGCTCGAAGCGACACGGCGACGACATGCCGAGCCGGCCGACCTGTGCCCTAGCCCTTATCCTTCTCCTTTTGCTCGCGCAGCACACTTTCCCGACCTTCCTCCCCACTCCCTTCCCATCCCCGAGCCGAATCGAGCTCGCCCCTGCACGCCAGCGCGCCGCCCGCCGCCATGGCCGCCAGCCCTGCTCTGTGGAGCCTCCCCTCCGGCCCTCTTCCTCCCAAACCGAGCCCGCAACGAGCTTCCTCACGACCCACCGGTGCTCCTCGGCCCGAACCCGCCCCGAATCGGCCGCCGGAACCTCGCCGTGGCCGCTCACCGCCGCCGCCGGCCGCCTGCTCCCGTCGCCGGCCCTCCTCCGGCCACCCCGGCATCAACCGAGACCACCCAGAGGTAGCTCTCGAGTCCCTCGTGCTCCCCCACCTCTCCCTCGCTGTCCGAAAGCACCCCATCGCCGGAATCGAGCTCCCTGAGCCTCCTCTGTTCCAAAAATCGCGACCAGGGACCTCGTGCGAGAATTAGAACTTTTCCAGGGGCCTATCTGCACACACCAAGACTCAGATGAATAGTGTCGCACTGGACCTTTTTGTAATTTTTGGCTGAAACTTTGGAAAATCGTAGTAAATTATAGAAAAATCAGAAAAATACAAACTAAAATTTGTTGGATTCCTTGTTCTAGGATCTACAACTTTCCTTACAGGTTGATCTTCAGTTTCTAAATAGTTTTTACTCTTGTTTAAATGTTAGTTTAAGTGGTTGCAAGATTTGAAAATGCATAGTAAATAGTAGAAAAATGGTGAAAATGTAAAAAAAGTTGGGTTAGCTTGCATGTAGAACTTAGAAAAAATATTTAACCTGCTGTTTATTTAATGTTTTATGATGTATTGATTTAATCATTAGTAATGCTTGTTTTAGCTTGTTTATTTAATATCTGCAGTTAGGAAAGTCAAAAAATTATGAAATTTATGCAGTAGCTTACTATTTATATTTTTAGTTCACTGTAAAAATTTTAGATCCAGAAGTTATGTGCATGTTTGTAAATCTATTTTTGTTCAGTTTGTCTTGTTGAGGCTAAAATAAATGCTTTATGTTATCAATAAATGTTGGTTAATTATTTTTACACTCCTTCTCAGTAGCTTATCATGCTAGTAAATTTTGGATACAAGTTTAAGGCTACAAGTCATGTTTCTGCTTTTGTTTAGTTGCTAGCCACAGCTTTTCTATTATAATGGTTGCTAGGCAATTCTTTTCCGCAGGTTTAATTTCAATAACTCATGTTGATCTGGTATAAGTTTTGTTAACTCTTTTAAATACTAGAATGTAGGTTACTTTTATATCGTTTGGTTTCATGTATCTTGTTAGTTAAACAAGTTATCCTAGTTGCTCTTTCTTGTTTTATGTCTTTGCTTGGTCGTTCTAAATAAGTTAGTAATACTTCTTGTAGGAAACACTTCAGGCTATAACAAATTGAATGAACTCTCATGGTGTAGCACCAACCCATTTTGCCTTTTGAGTTTGTTTGCGGTGCTTACTTGATAAATGATTGCCCAGTCAGGCCTTTCTTGTAATTGCATTGCATCCTGAGCACTAATGCATCAGGTGTTGTTTTCTTTATGTTCATGCACTCGCCTCGTTGCATATCATTTAGGTACGCTAGACGTACAACGTGTGGACGTGGAGCACATGCTGACGGAACCGAACCACAAGACGGTGTTGGGTGGACGCATCCTGTAGAGAGAAGGACCCGCTGGAGCAACCAAAGACCCGGCTCAAAGTCAGAAGGGCCCAAGGCCTTGTTAGTACTAACACTGACTCAGTGTTATCCCAGGCAAGCCCCGGAGCATAACCTTTAATTTTAGTATTCAATATTTACTATATAATTATTGTGCATTTACGTTTCTAGGAGTTGATTGGAACCTTAGATGCATAATCCCTAGGTTTCCTCAGTTACTCTACTAGTGTGCAGGTCGTTAGTACTACAATGCTTAAATAGGTTTCGGTAGAAGTCGAGTGATTCATGTCACTCGCGAGTTATAGGATCTTGTTACTTATGGCAAAGTTGTTTGAGAAGGAATCAATGAGGAAAGAAAAATGGAGACCGGACGGGAAATGATGTTGAGATGTAAGTGATGGCAACAGGATAGGGTCCTGGTGTCGTAGATGGCCCCGTCTGTGTCGATTAAGAACCGTACTGTTGTTGGCAGTGCTGATCGAGGATTGAACAGTACTAACCACATGCCGGGAGTAGGAGACAGTCGAAACCGGTAAGCTCAGTACCATATGCGCACTGGTAGGCGAACTTGATACTGTCTTCACCAGTGGAGCTAGTATAGAAACTCATGGCTGACCCGTCGTTGGTATCGGTGGGGCTAGCAGTCCCGGGTCGTAGGGCAGTTCGGCTATTCGGTGTGCATATGTGAAGGGTTGGTGTGTATAGTCCGACGGGGCATATACGTGCCGTGTTGGTTAAGTCCACCTTGCAAGGTTAAATCGGATCGATTCGCCGTGACTCGCGGTTATGAGAGCCTTGATCTATTTGTCACATCGTAGTAAAGAAGTGGAATGAGAATGGAATGATGATGATATGATGGTACTCTGGAAAGATTAATGTGATATATCATGCTTGCTCTAGATATTTATGCAAATCTAGTTGGTACTGGTTACATTAAATTTGAGCTAAAATATTGAAAGTAAGGATCCACTATTAGTTGCTTTCCAGCAAAATAAACCCCAGAGCCAAAAGCCTTGCATATTAGGAGTCGGCTAAGTATATACCATAGTCGGGTAAGTCTTGCTGAGTATTAGTATACTCAGGATTTGTTGCCACCTTGTTTTCAGGTAACTGCTACTGGTTGGAGGTAACCATGAATTACATCGGTGGGCTCGATGTGACGTTCTCACGTCATCGTAGTTATCGTTGTTTTTTAAACTAAACTTCTATTTAAATTTCCGCTGCATTTTGAACTCTGATATTTTACGTAAACTTGTTTGTAAAACTCCGCATTATAAATTAACTTTGAGAACTTTTGTCTGTTTGTAATCATCTGTGCTCGTCTTCTTGCGAGACTCCCAGTGTTTTTTTATCCTTAACCCGACAGACGACCGGATTACACCGTTTTAAGTGCGTGGTAACTTGATTAATCATTAAGATGATAGTTAGCGCACTTAAGTTGGTTTAATTTGGGCGGTTCTGTTACACCGGCTTCGGCTCGACCGCGCCGGCGGCAGACACCGGAGGCACCTAGTATGAGGACGGGAGGCGGCGGTGCGGAGTCGCCCCCTGAGTCGCCAGAGCCGGCAACGCGCGGGGGGGGGGGGGGGGGGGGGGGGGGGGGTTGCCCCCTAGAGTCGCGCTTACATTCGTCCTCACTCCATCTAGCGAGGAGGCCCTGTAGCTGTTGGACGAAATGCCTGGAAGGTTTGTTCTCACATGTTGTAGTCCTCTTGATGTCTGTTTTCATTGCTATGATCCCTAACATGGCAACTTTAGTGACAACTAGCTTCTTTATGTAGAAGTGATATTTTTTGCATCTGTAAATGAATCTCTTTTTTTATATTCTGTTCACTACATGGTTTGTTAGTTTTTCAGTTGAGCAGATATATTTTTTCTAGCAATTTACCAGTTTGAACTGAATCTAGGACAAGGATTGTGCACTGAATTTTGAATCATATGGGCTCTTGTACAAACGATTTTGAGACCTGAAAAGCTATAGGCTGTAGGAACGTAGAATGGTACCAGTTTGAACTGAATCTAGGACAAGGATTGTGCACTGAATTTTGAATCATATAGGCTCTTGTACAAACGATTTTGAGACCTGAAAAGCTATAGGCTGTAGGAACGTAGAATGGTATGTTGTCCTAGCCTTGGTGTCCTTTTTTTCCCTGTATTGCAGGTTTATGGTACCCTAGCCATTAATTGTTGCCTTTCCATTTTATCTAGAAGATCATGTGATTTTTGCCAAACCTGGGCACTCTTGTTTGTTTAGAAGGGATACAACTATATTGTACTACTTGCAAATTCTAGTTTATGTTTGACGGTGCTATGCATTGATGAAACTGCTTTGTATATAGCTTGCTTTCTGAGGAATGAGAGTACTCTATTCTGCCTGTGATGAGTGAATTGTCAACCGTGCGGTGTGATCGTGCGCTTGGTCTTTGGATTGCAGGTACACGGGCGTCGAGTGTCGACGGAGAGTTGCCATGGAGGAGCTCAGGCCGGGCGGCAGCTGTGGCGTCCACTCCTGGATCGAGGGCGCAAGCGGCGACGGAAGGCGGGTTTCTTGGTTTGCGCCACAAAACCAAGGAAGCTGACGGCGGTTGAAGACGCCAAGTCGTGGAGGCACGGGCGTCGGTTTCGGGACTGACGGAGGCGACGGGCGTCGACGGCGTCTAGGGCCTCGCTGCGGGCGAGGAGGTGACGGGCGTCGGGCGGCGTCTAGGGCCGTCAGAAGGCCGAGGCGGGAACGGCGTCTAGGGCCGCGGCGTGGAGGCGGGAATCTTCCCGCGCGTGGAGTTTTGGCGGTTTTCTCAAAACCGGCCACCTACCCGAGTTTCGCGGACCCTCCAAAACAGCGGAACGGATCTTCGTCCACATGGCGGCATCGCGGAGAAGGCTTCGAGTTGAAGAAAGAACATCGGCCGTCGGATGAGTCCAATGTATCTTTTCCGGTTTTGCCCCTACGGGCTTTCTAGTGTCTAGTTAAGTCTAGGGGTATTTTAGTCTTTAGTCTAGAGAGTCAGAGGGGATAAAATAGAGAGAGAGGAGGGCAGCCAGAGATAGCCATTCACTTGTTCCCGTCGCCCCGTTGGCCCCTCCATTCTGGTTTTCCCCTTCTTCCTCCTTCACCTAGGGTTAGGATTTTTGGATGGAAAATTAAACCTTGGATCCATGGGAAAGGAGGCCCTCCCTCCTAGTGCCCTCTGGGCGATTGAGTTGATTTGTTTCGCATCTTGTACATCTCGTTTTTGCTTGTAGTTTTTGGTTTCCTCTTGTTGGCGGTGCTATGCAGGGGCGGCTCTGGTTTTGGCGCTGATCCTTTGAGCAAGCAGCACTGCAGGGAGCAGGTGCTTGGCTTGGCCTGGTGCGGCACAGGTGAGCAGCATCAGGTGGGGCGCCCTCCACGGCTGGTGAGGCAGTCCGGCGGCACTAGCAGCAGCATCCAACAAGAAGGACGAGCGGCTCTGGAGCAGGCAGCAGCCGTGTTGCCTCTTGATTTGTTTCTCTCTTGCAGGTCTGAGTCATGCGTGCGTGGGAAATTAGGAAGTGGAAAGCTGGCTTGTGATTGGTTAGTTCACCTATGCCTATCAAGTGTTTGTAGAAATGCTGCACAAAGTTTTTCTCTCCTATTTGCTCTGTGCTCGTTAGCTTGTGTTAATTAGTTTTGTTCTTGCTAGTCCTGGTTAGTCTCTTGTCGAGTTAGCTTTTGTGTAATTTAGTTTCAAGTTTTTTTTGGGTGTTCTTAGCATGCTAATTTAGCTAGTTTTAATTTGCTTCTGTTAGGGCTAGTTTAAAAAGAAAAGCAAAACAAAAATTAGTTTAACTTAGTCGTGCTTGTGTTAGCTAGTTTAAAGCCAGTTCTTTCTAGCTTTTATTTTATCCGTGCACTAACCCTTTGCCTCGAGTTTCTTAAGTAATTTCTCTGCCACGGTGTTTCTTCCAATTTTAGTCGAGCGAGTGCGTGTGTGTTTGGGTTCCTTTTTGTGTAGTGCTTCCCCGTGTGTATTCAGATTCTCTGTGTGGGAGTATTCTTAGCGCCGGTAGCCGTTCTGAGCTACGCGGTGTTGATACTCGCTTTTTGAAGTGCGTCGGGTGTTATTGGGACATAGGCCCTTCGAATTTTTAATTCGAATTTGCGGCTCCCATTCACCCCCCTCTGGTCGCCTGTTCGGTCCTTCACTTTCGATGCCATATGGAGAAGAGGAATCTGCGCAATATGTTCCTAGCTCACAGTGACATAGTCTGCCTCCTTAAACCTGCATCCTGCACAGTTGCACAACTCATCAATGGTGAGTGTGAATCATTCCTGCATTTGTTTTCATAAAATGTGAACAGAGATATTTATTTTTAGACAACGAAGTTGGCATGGGAACAAGATTGCAGCTGATCTTCACTTTGGCATGCTGTGAACCCAGTACTTCAATTACTTCTTAAAAATTCAGTTTGGTGGAGCTATTAAAATACTAACTTTCTAAGGTAGAAAAGATACACGGCCTGCCAAGCTGGCTTGCCTGTTCCTTGGCATTTCGCTCTGACATTTTGTCCTCGCCGTTTCCAGCACATTGCACAGACATCAGTAACCACCTCTTTTTGAAACATCGCTCTAGGGCATAACTCAAAAATATTGTGTGACATTTTTGGAGATGTTTTGACGCATGGTTACAACTGGGCTAAGATGAGGAATAAAAGGAAGAATCAACACGCAAGAGATGGGACCGAAAGGGGCCAGAAAAGGCCCAGGCCGGCCGGCCTGGAGTCCTTGGGCCGGCCGGCCTAGCCCTTTTCGGAGCCCAATCGGTCTCGGTTTTCTTCGGCACGAAGTATGCGTCAACCCTAATCTATGTTTTACCAAAACCACCGACCATATCTGCCTATAAATACCCCGAAGCCGCCGTCAAAAAAGGGGAGATCGAGGGAGGACCGCAGAGGGATCGCAGAGATCGCAGAGAAGAGCATCCAGAGATACATTCGAGTTAGACACAAGAGAAAGGCGACACCGGAGGCCTCATCGTCCCTCGGCGCCGCTGCAAGTTGGAGGATAGCAAGGGATCCATCCCTTGCCGGAGATTTCACCACCATGATCGACTACGCTTCGCTTAGCTTCATGGGGTAAAGTCCTCGTTTGTTCATGGGGTTGTAAGGAGATCTTGAGTTGTAATTGCCGAATCCTTTATGAGATTGATCTATCACGATTCTTGTTGATGATGCTTTGATGCCTAATAGTTCGCGACTTGGCTTTGAGTTTGCTTTGCTATTGCATGGTTTACTTAGATTACATCAACTATCGTGTTCTTGTTGATTCGTTACCGATTATCCTCGTGTAGTGACAGTATGCGGGAGGGAAAGGTTTTGATCTTGGAACACACCTTTGGTAGATTAGATCTGTTCTTCGTTGCTTGGCGATTACATCTCTAGTGATCCTAGACCCTATGGACAAATGCTGTTCATATCTTGTGCACACATCTATCATTGCTCACTAGTCTAGATTAGATTAGATTGGTTAGATTAGATCTATTTCACACTCAATCATTCAATATAGATCTTTTACTAACATCATTAGTGCTTAGTTAAGCATAGTAATACACTTGTTCCGTGGATTGATAAACCTTGGGGGAATACTCTAAGGGAAAAGCTATACACGATCCGTGCGCTTGCGGTACGTAAATTGACGCTTTAAGAAGCGTCAACAAGCTTTTCTGGCGCCGTTGCCGGGGAACAAGCGATTTTGCTACGTTTAACTTTGTATTAATTTTGTTGGTCACTAACACCTAACCTTTTCCCTAGAAAATTTTTGTTTTCTTGTTTTTGTTTTGATTGTCTAGATGGGCCATCTCATTCAACACATGGAGGAAGGAGAAAAATCACTAAGGGATTATGCAAGCCCGCGATCGGAGGACTTCGACATGCAAAAATCAGATTCGGTGTTGCGAGCCACCGAGTATGAGATCAAGCCTCAAATCATCAAGATGGCAGCGGCAAACCCCTTTAGAGGAGATGAGACGGACAATCCATATAGACATATCAAGTGGTTCACAATGCTATGCAATACGGTACAACAAGACGGAGTTCCGCTAGCTTGGTTTAGATGGAATCTTTTCCCATACTCACTTGCGGAAGAAGCGAGAAGATGGTTTGCACTTGCATCATTCGAGGTAAAAGGAAATTGGGATGACTTGATGAAGAAATTTTGCGAGCAGTTCTTTCCGTTAAGCAAGGTTCAACATATTCGGAAGCAAGTGATCAACTTCGCGCAAGGAGAAGAAGAAGGGATAGATCAAGCATGGATAGATTCAATGGATTGATTGAACAAGGACCGAAGCTCGGATTTTCCGGTGAAGTACTCTTGCATACCTTTTATTTTTCCCTAACCCCCGAGTGCATGCAATTTGTTCAAATGTGTGCAGGAGGAGATCTCATGGAGAAAACACTCACGGAAGCTGCCCAACTCCTACAAAAAATCAGCAAGGGGGCGGCCATGCGAAGAGATTGGGAAAAACGATGTTCGGCAAGCTCCGAGGAAGAATCTCAAGTGCGGGTGCTTGCTGGAATTTTCAGAAAAGAGGCATCGGAAGTGAGGGAAGAACAACCGAAGCATGGGAAAGTCATAGGGACAAACCACGATGAAGAAGCATCGATCCGGAGTGCAACGAAAGACGACCCGGAAAAGAAAGGAAGAACCATGGGCACCGCCAAATCGCTAAGGGAATTCGAGCAAATGGATTGGATACCAATTGACTTCGGAAAATTGTTCGACAAAGCAAGACCGCATCCAAATCAGTGAGGAATGGCGAAGGTGATAGCAGAAGACTTCCCGCCGGATAATCACACGGGATACACATTTGGCAAGGAATCAGCCGGTGATATTATTCGGAAACTTTTTGAAGAAAAAGAGGAAGAGATCGACTTGGACGAAGTGCTGGAAATCAAAAGGACCCTAGGAGTGAACTCGGAATCGTCACCCTACGCGCACATAGCCCAAGTATATGTGATTGGAAGCGATCAAGGCGAAGGTAACCCATCACCTACACCTCGCGTTGATTGCATGATAGAAGGAATAAAATGTTGCAATGTTTTATGTGACGTTGGCGCCCATGTTAGTGTGATGAGTTCCAAAGTTTATGTTGAGCTTTTTAACGAAACATCAAACCTAGATGCCACAATCATTAAATTGATCATGGGAGATGGTAGATTAATCAAACCGCTAGGAGTGCTTAGAAATCTAAATGTTGCCATAGTGGGTAAAAAAATTCCTACCGAGTTTTTTGTGATTAATGCTAGTAATGATTAGCATGAAGGCATAATCCTTGGGAAACCCTTTCTCAAATTAGTAAATGCTGTTCTAGATGTTGGAAAAGGGATTGTCACTTTTGATCTAGATGGAGAGAAGCGCTCATTCGAATTTCATTCAAAACCGTCTTTTGCTTCACCTCTACCTCTTGATAACGAAGAGGTAGAGAGCATTCGTTCCATCGATTCTTTCAGGGATCCTCTCCAACGCGCTTTGGAAAATGGAGACGCTCAAGATGATCAAGATGGAGAACTAGCGGAAACAATGGAAGAATTGAAGCCGCAACACGGGAATTTGCAGGAAGAAAAATTTGAAGACATTGGAGTATTAGATCAAGAAGAGGACGGTGCGCCCGATGTTGAGATGAAGCCACTACCTAAGGGATTGAAATATGAATTTTTAGGAGATGGCAAGACTTTTTCCGGTGATTATTAGCTACGAATTGAGCCCGGAAGAGACGGAGAAGTTGCTGAATTTATTGAAGAAGCACAAGAAGGTGATCGGCTACTCGATTAACGACTTGAAAGGTATTAGCCCCGCTTTTTGCACACATCGTATACAGCTCGAGGAGCAATACAAACCAGTCGTAGAGCATCAAAGAAGGTTGAGCCATGCGATGCGTGATGTGGTGAAGAAGGAGGTTATCAAATTGTTGAATGCCGGAATAATATACCCTGTGCCTCATAGTGAATGGGTAAGCCCCGTTCATTGCGTTCCAAAGAAAGGAGGACTCACGGTTGTGAAAAATGAGAAGGAGCAATTGATACCACAAAGAACCATCACGGGATGGAGGATGTGCATCGATTACAGAAAATTGAATAAGGCAACGAGGAAGGATCATTTTCCACTACCATTCATTGACGAGATGCTAGAAAGGTTGGCAAAGCATTCACACTTTTGTTACCTTGATGGATATTCGGGATTCTTCCAAATACCTATTCATCCGGATGATCAACATAAGACCACATTTACTTGCCCGTATGGAACCTTTGCGTATCGGAGGATGCCTTTTGGGTTGTGCAATGCGCCCGCTTCTTTTCAAAGGTGCATGATGGCTATATTTTCAGATTTCATAGAAGAGATTATGGAGGTATTCATGGATGATTTCTCGGTGCATGGTACTAGCTTTGATAATTGCTTGGCAAATTTGGAGAAAGTTCTTAAAAGATGTGGAGAGGTTGATCTTGTGCTTAATTGGGAGAAGTGTCATTTCATGGTGAAAGAAGGAATTGTTCTCGGTCATGTTATCTCCGAGAGAGGGATAGAGGTGGACAGAGCAAAGATAGAAACCGTTGAGAAGTTGCCACCACCTACGGACATCAAGTCTTTGAGGAGCTTTCTCGGTCATGCCGGATTCTATAGGAGGTTTATAAAGGATTTTTCAAAAATCACCAAGCCATTGACACAACTTCTCCAAAAAGATGTGGAATACATCTTCGATAGTGATTGTCTTCACGCATTTCGAACACTCAAGCAATCCCTCATAAGTGCTCCTATCATGCAGCCTCCGAATTGGAATCTACCTTTTGAAGTCATGTGTGATGCAAGCGACTACGCCGTAGGAGCCGTTCTTGGACAAAGGAAAGAGGGGAAGGTAAATGCTATCTACTACGCAAGCAAGACTCTCAATGAAGCCCAAGTTAATTATGCAACAACGGAGAAAGAATTGCTTGCCGTGGTATTCGCCTTCGAAAAATTCAGATCATACATAGTAAACTCTAAGGTGATAGTGTATACCGACCATGCAGCAATCAAGTATCTCTTGTCCAAGAAAGATGCTAAACCATGCTTGATTCGATGGATCCTATTGCTACAAGAATTCGATGTGGAGATAAGGGACAAGAAAGGGGCAGAAAATGTTGTGGCCGACCACCTATCAAGGATGAACCATGGAGATGATGGAAAAGAACCTATCGAGGATCAAATGAGAGATGATCACCTATATAGAATTCTCGACAAAGATAGTTGGATGAATGAAATAATAAGGGCAATAAAAGGGATGCCCTTGGATCACTTGGACAAGAATGCAAAGAGAAGAGTGATCACGGAAAGAAGAAAATACTATTGGGATCCACCATACTTATATAGATATGGAGAACATGGAGTCCTAAGAAGATGCATACCGAGAGAGGAACGTGAAGAAGTTCTAAGAAAGTGTCACTCGTCGGGATATGGAGGACATTATGGGCACTTTAGAACTCAAGCTAAGGTATGGGCTAGTGGATTCTATTGGCCCGAGATGCATGAAGATGCGAAAAGATTCGTTTCGACTTGTCCGGAATGCCAAAGGACGGGGAATATCTCGCAAAGGAATGCCATTCCATTGAACTACAATTTGCAAATAGATCTATTTGATGTCTGGGGAATCGATTTCATGGGACCATTTGTGAACTCACATGGATTTGAGCATATATTGGTGATGGTGGACTATGTTTCGAAATGGGTTGAAGCTATGCCATGTCGGAAGGCATCAACGGAGGAGTCCATACACATGATTAAATCGGTAATCTTCCCTCGATATGGCGTACCGAGAATCTTGATAAGCGATGGAGGAACACACTTCACGGGCAAAGACTTTGGTAAATGCTTGAAGAAATTGGGAATTGAACATAGAGTGTCCACGGCTTATCACCCCCAAACAAACGGACAAGCGGAAACTTCGAACAAGCAATTGAAGGACATTTTAAAGAAGATCGTGGTAAAAGGAGGAAAAGATTGGTCGAAGAGACTAGATGATGCACTATGGGCATATCGAACGGCACACAAAACCCCGATTGGTATGACTCCTTATCAATTTGTTTATGGAAAAACATGCCACTTGCCAGTTGAGCTAGAACATAAGGCGTATTGGGCAATGAAGGAAATGAACTTTGACGCGGAAGCCGCTGGAATTAAAAGGAGAATCCAAATAAGCGAATTGGAGGAGTTAAGATTGAAAGCGTACAATAGTGCATCAATTTACAAAGAAAGGATGAAGAGATGGTACGACAAACGATTACAAAACAAGGAATTCAAAGAAGGAGACAAGGTCCTACTCTACAATTCAAGATTCAAACTCTTTGGCAAAGGAAAATTACAAAGCAAATGGGATGGACCATACGTCGTACACTCGGTTTCACCCACGGGAGCGGTGACAATCATGGATGCGAAAGGAGACCAATATGTGGTGAATGGACAGCGACTAAAGGTATTCTTGGAGCCCGACGTCGTGCCCCTTCATTACATCGACATATACACCATGGAGGAGGAACCGGAACGTCAAGCCTAACGACGTTAAGCAAGGTAAGTTTGTAAATATTCTCTTTTAGATTTTATTTTCATAGTTTTATTTCTATTCTGGACGAACTTTGAGTAAAACATAGGCTTCTAATTTATTGGTGTGCACCTCGGAAAAAGTTGGAGTCCAGGGGGCTGAAAAAACCCCTGGGCCGGCCGGCCCAACACCCCTAGGCCGGCCGGCCTAAGCCTCCTCGTGTGCGAATCGGTCTCAATTTTTGGTAGGTGCGAGATAAGGAAATTTCAAACCTGTGCCTTATATATTTCGCATGCCAAAACCGAAGAGATTTTGGACTTTTCGTTCAAGTCTTTTCGGGACATAAATAGAGGGGCAGGGTAGATCTATTCTCTCATACTTTTCAATCTACACCACCACCTCGAGAGAGACGTCGACAATGGCCGGTTCAGCGAGCGCAAGAGCCATGATTGCAGCAATGGAGATCGAGGAGAGGGGTTGGACGCTTGACACCCCCACGCCAAAGACGCCTAGCCCCATCTCAGCAACCGGTGCGCAGATCGAGGAGAGGGGTTGGACGCTTGACACCCCCACGCCAAAGACGCCTAGCCCCATCTCGGCAACCGGTGCGCAGCCCCTCCTTGTTGAAGCAAAGCGATGTGAAGCGAAGGCCCCTCCGAAGAAATTCAATACCCAAGCACGGATGAGCGTCGGAGGGAAGGGCCGTCAATGGTACAACGAGAGGCTAGCTCAAGCCCAAAGGGTGGTCGTCGTCATCAGCAGCGACGAAGACGAAGGCGAGAAGCGACAAGACAAAAAGCCACCCACACCTAGGCGTTCCTTGCGCCTCCTCGGAGTCAAAAGAAAGAACTACATCGAGCACACCCCGGAGCCGAAGGATTATGCGGGGGACAGCGATTGGGAGAGCATCATGAGCCCTGGTTCATGGGGTGCCACCGGTCGTGACTACGATGATGATTGGCCGGGGTGGGCCGAAGAGGAGAGAAAAGAGGAAGATGACCCCTCCGGAGGTGATAGCGGCAAGAAGAAGAAGGACGACGACAAACCCGAAGATGACAGTGCCAACAGCGGCGGGCATCACTTCGGGTGCTGTTTCAAGTGCCGCAATGAAATCGCGGATCTCCGCGCCACCATCGATAGGTGTCACGATCAAACCGTGGCAATGGATCAAAGGATGGACGACATCGAGAGCTTGGCCGAAAAAGACTACAACTTCCTTGTCCGCAATATAAGGAAGTTATTTGGGATGGTCGGAGATCTACAAAAGCAAGGAGGAGGGCGTCCAAGATGCAATTGCCTGAGGTGCCGTTGAGAACGCCGACGAGCATCACACCCGTCTTTTATATCATTGCGACGAGGACGCCGCATAATCTAAGCATGGGGGGGAGGTGTGACGGCTCCTAGATTGAATTTTGGTCTTTGTTTACTCGAAAGTTCGTCGTGTGAGTGTGCTTTAATTCCGCATGTGTGAGAGTCATAGTTTAGCATTGTGTGCTTTATTTTTCGCATGTGTGAGAGTGAGTCTTAAATTAGTGTTGAGTCATGAAAACAAAATAAAAAGAGTCTTTGTTTTTGTTGGATCGTGCAATTTTATTTATGCATTCAGTTTTACTTTATTTTCTTTAAAGTAATTGTTCATGAGCGTTGTCTTGAAATTTATTTCGTATTTGTGGAGCTTAGTAGATTATTCGTCCATGTTAATACCCACACTTGAGCTTTGATCTAGCACTTGGTTTTGATTACGCTTGCGAGTAAGGCATGATTTGGAGGACTTTAATTTCATAAAAATAATAAAACCCCTACAAACATAAGGTTGATCAAGTCCTTGACAAGTCGAGAGTAAAAATCCTATCATCCAAAAGCTTTATTCGTTCCACCATAAGTATTGGATGTACATTGAGTTGAGTTAGGATATCTTTCTCTTGGGAGTTTTAATTTCGAGCAATGATCATGTCCGTATTTTTCATCTCTGAATTGCTAGTCACGTCAATATTCGGAAATGAGAATTCCTCATTGGAACAACTCATGAAATCTACCGGATTCCAAAACTCGAACCCGAGATTATCTTGTTTATTATCGTCTTCCTTGACCACAACCCAATTGTGAGGATACGTTCTGTTTCTGCGCATGATTTGTATAAAACATAACTTTGGGATGAAGAAAGGAAGGAGTATTCGAAAGATGGACCGAATCTGACCTGGGAAAGCCCCGGGCCGGCTGGCCTATACCCCTTGAGCCGGCCGGCCTAGGCCTCTCTGGTCTCGGTTCGGGCTCCAAAAATTCAGGGAGACACTTCGGAGAATTGCCTATCTATGTTTTATAGAAAGTGTCCTATGAAAAGGTTCGGAGAAGAGAAAGAAAATTCGGGAGAAAGAAAGAAAGAAAAAAAATATATGAGAAGAAAAAAAATGAAGGGATTCTATGGTTAGAGAAGTGCAAAGAGATATTACCTTGTTGTTTGAGAACAATATCCTCAATTCCAACCATGTGCAATCCGACAACGAGGACGATGCTTGTGCCTTGAAGTCAATCTTTTTGTATGCCTTTGCACATGTCCACCATTCTAAATCTTCTTACCCTTGAACCCTTTACATTATGGAGAAACTCTCATGATCATTGGCTCGGAAGGTAAGCAATCATTAGAAGGTTTTCTTAATTTGACAATATATGTATATACTTTGCTAAGCCTCACCTATAGCCCCACTTTATACTTGAGAGACTTTCGGGAGATAAGAGCTTGCAAATAAAAATAGGATAGCCACTTATATTGAGAGACATGAAAGGGCTTGTGCAAGAATTTTTGGTCTAACCTTTGTTACAGGGTATTTTGCTTCTAAAAAAAAGAGAAAAACCTCCAAGGATGGCAAGAAAAGCAAGTGTTGTCGATATTCGAGTTGCCGGCTAAAGGTAAGAGTTGTGGAGTAATATTGAATGAGTTTTTTAAAATGCCCATGATATGATTATCCTCGCTGCTCCTCTGACCTTTGTTTGAAGAAATATTGTTAGACTTGTTTGCATAAGTAAATTTTGCAGTTCGAGAACTCTTGAGCAACCCATGGAAGGATTTGATGATTTGATGATTTGATTTGCTCAAGGACGAGCAAAAGCTAAGCATGGGGGGAATGTTGGCACTCCTTAAGTACCCATTTTACTATATGATTAGGAGTTGTTTTGGTAAATTCTTCGGGATGATTCATGTACTAACCCGCCACTTGGCACCCGAACTTGACCGTTTTCGATTTTGTCCTGGATTTTGGAGCATGTTGCATTTTGACAGGAATTTGGACATTTTTGGAGATGTTTTGACGCATGGTTACAACTGGGCTAAGATGAGGAATAAAAGGAAGAATCAACACGCAAGAGATGGGACCGAAAGGGGCCAGAAAAGGCCCAGGCCGGCCGGCCTGGAGTCCTTGGGCCGGCCGGCCTAGCCCTTTTCGGAGCCCAATCGGTCTCGGTTTTCTTCGGCACGAAGTATGCGTCAACCCTAATCTATGTTTCACCAAAACCACCGACCATATCTGCCTATAAATACCCCGAAGCCGCCGTCAAAAAAGGGGAGATCGAGGGAGGACCGCAGAGGGATCGCAGAGATCGCAGAGAAGAGCATCCAGAGATACATTCGAGTTAGACACAAGAGAAAGGCGACACCGGAGGCCTCATCGTTCCTCGGCGCCGCTGCAAGTTGGAGGATAGCAAGGGATCCATCCCTTGCCGGAGATTTCACCACCATGATCGACTACGCTTCGCTTAGCTTCATGGGGTAAAGTCCTCGTTTGTTCATGGGGTTGTAAGGAGATCTTGAGTTGTAATTGCCGAATCCTTTATGAGATTGATCTATCACGATTCTTGTTGATGATGCTTTGATGCCTAATAGTTCGCGACTTGGCTTTGAGTTTGCTTTGCTCTTGCATGGTTTACTTAGATTACATCAACTATCGTGTTCTTGTTGATTCGTTACCGATTATCCTCATGTAGTGACAGTATGCGGGAGGGAAAGGTTTTGATCTTGGAACACACCTTTGGTAGATTAGATCTGTTCTTCGTTGCTTGGCGATTACATCTCTAGTGATCCTAGACCCTATGGACAAATGCTCTTCATATCTTGTGCACACATCTATCATTGCTCACTAGTCTAGATTAGATTAGATTGGTTAGATTAGATCTATTTCACACTCAATCATTCAATATAGATCTTTTACTAACATCATTAGTGCTTAGTTAAGCATAGTAATACACTTGTTCCGTGGATTGATAAACCTTGGGGGAATACTCTAAGGGAAAAGCTATACACGATCCGTGCGCTTGCGGTACGTAAATTGACGCTTTAAGAAGCATCAACAGAAGCAAAGGCAGGCACAGAAGTAGAAACTCTCAGAGGAGAGCCAGTGACCGCCACCAGCAAAGCTTCCAAGATAACGCCTCCAGGAAGGAAACGACGCCACAGGCGCCGACATTGTCCGACCAATATGGTCCAGGTTTTCACCCGGAGGCTAGCTGGAGAGGGACGAAATGGGCGGAAGGATGACGCCTTCAAGAAGGTAATCGGCGCCCCCGGGCGTCGTCGTCATCGGTCCACAATAGGATCCAAGGCTTTCGCCACCGCCCATTTACAACCCAGAGCCGACGGTCAAGAGGCGGCGCGGCAACGGACCCCGAGCCGGTAGCGGAAGCCACGACTCATGACAACCGAGAGTGGCAGGGGCACACGGCCCCACGGCCAGGCGAAGCACCCAAAGGCGGAGGTCGCAGCCCCTAGTCCACAAGGGCCACCGAGGCGCGACGCACCAGGAGGAGAAGGCGGCGATGTCGGACTCTGGCAACCCGACGGCAGCAGCGCAACGCCCCCAGCGGCGCCTGCCAAGGACGGGGCACGAGGGACATGGCGGCAACGGCAATGACCGAGCACCGCAAGCCCAACGGAGCGAGCGGGAGCGACGCAGCGCCCCCGTCAGTGCCCGCCGAGGATGGCCGCAGCGACCTCCCGCGACCAAATCCATCGAACGCGTAGCAGGCCGGCAAGGCACGGTGCCAGCCGGGCGAAAGCCAGCTGCCACCGCCGGCGGTGGCAGCTAGAGCCACACACCAGCCTGGGGGAGGGCAGACGGAGCAACCTGCATGTCACGTAGCGAGCCCTCCTCGCCGCCAAAGCCGTCGAGGAGGACATGGCCGCCAAGGACGGCAGGCCGCGCCGGGCACAGAGGGCCAACTCCCGCGCGGCACGCCTCGTCGCCGGCGCCGCCGAGGACGAGGCCACCGTGGCACCAGCCACCCCCGGGCAAGCACCAGCCAGGGCGAGAGGGCGACCGCACCAGAGATGGAGGGCTGGCCCCCCACGACACCTGTCGAGGACGAGCAGATCTGGCCTTTGGGGGCGTAGATCCGGTGAAGGGAAGGCCGGATCCGGCCCCCAGAGACCGCCGATGGTGAGGGGCGGAGCGGGACGACGACCAAGATTTGAAGGCTGGGAAGAAGGAAGAGGGGAGGGAGGGAGGGGGAAGGGGGGCGGGCGGGCGAGACCGGCTGTAACAACCAAGTGTTAATCACCTATAATTAGGGTTAATCATATGTTTAACATGACGATTAATACTAATGTTAATCATGTAAAGGCATTCAATAAAGTTTGTTAGTACTTTAACACATGAAATAACGAGTTCTTCAAATTTCAGTTTTTAAACATTTAAATCTATATTTCAAATTGTAACAAACAGGTTTAAAAATAAATTTCAAACCTTTGCTTAAATGGACTTTTTCCTAGAACCAATGTTATAGGTTTTCGAATGATGAACAACTTTCGTGTTCAAAATTTTTTGAGTTGGCACATAAAAGTGGGAGAAAAAGTTGAATTCCGAAGTGTATAGGACATTTTCAAATGCACTCAAGTTTCAATTTTTTTTTCTTTCAAACCATTGTTCAAATGGAAATGTGACTAAAACAAAAGTTGTAGATCTCTAAATTTTAAGCAAGTTTGGTATTCAAAAGTTTTTCATTTAAGGCAATGAAGATGGAGAAAAGCTGAGTTTACAAATTAGACTTTGAAACTTTGAGTTATTTACAAAATTGCCATCACCACCATCTCCATCTATCTTCCTCTTCTGCTCACGCCGTTTGCCGCCGTCTCGCCGCCAGCGCGGCCGCATGGCCGGCCATGCGCCGAGCCCCCGGCCAAAACCGCCTTCCCTGCCCCCGGTTTCTCCCCGACGTTTCTCGGTCTCGCCACGCGGCGCCATCTCCATGCGCGCACGCCGAGGATGTCCGCTCGAAGCGACACGGCGACGACATGCCGAGCCGGCCGACCTGTGCCCTAGCCCTTATCCTTCTCCTTTTGCTCGCGCAGCACACTTTCCCGACCTTCCTCCCCACTCCCTTCCCATCCCCGAGCCGAATCGAGCTCGCCCCTGCACGCCAGCGCGCCGCCCGCCGCCATGGCCGCCAGCCCTGCTCTGTGGAGCCTCCCCTCCGGCCCTCTTCCTCCCAAACCGAGCCCGCAACGAGCTTCCTCACGACCCACCGGTGCTCCTCGGCCCGAACCCGCCCCGAATCGGCCGCCGGAACCTCGCCGTGGCCGCTCACCGCCGCCGCCGGCCGCCTGCTCCCGTCGCCGGCCCTCCTCCGGCCACCCCGGCATCAACCGAGACCACCCAGAGGTAGCTCTCGAGTCCCTCGTGCTCCCCCACCTCTCCCTCGCTGTCCGAAAGCACCCCATCGCCGGAATCGAGCTCCCTGAGCCTCCTCTGTTCCAAAAATCGCGACCAGGGACCTCGTGCGAGAATTAGAACTTTTCCAGGGGCCTATCTGCACACACCAAGACTCAGATGAATAGTGTCGCACTGGACCTTTTTGTAATTTTTGGCTGAAACTTTGGAAAATCGTAGTAAATTATAGAAAAATCAGAAAAATACAAACTAAAATTTGTTGGATTCCTTGTTCTAGGATCTACAACTTTCCTTACAGGTTGATCTTCAGTTTCTAAATAGTTTTTACTCTTGTTTAAATGTTAGTTTAAGTGGTTGCAAGATTTGAAAATGCATAGTAAATAGTAGAAAAATGGTGAAAATGTAAAAAAAGTTGGGTTAGCTTGCATGTAGAACTTAGAAAAAATATTTAACCTGCTGTTTATTTAATGTTTTATGATGTATTGATTTAATCATTAGTAATGCTTGTTTTAGCTTGTTTATTTAATATCTGCAGTTAGGAAAGTCAAAAAATTATGAAATTTATGCAGTAGCTTACTATTTATATTTTTAGTTCACTGTAAAAATTTTAGATCCAGAAGTTATGTGCATGTTTGTAAATCTATTTTTGTTCAGTTTGTCTTGTTGAGGCTAAAATAAATGCTTTATGTTATCAATAAATGTTGGTTAATTATTTTTACACTCCTTCTCAGTAGCTTATCATGCTAGTAAATTTTGGATACAAGTTTAAGGCTACAAGTCATGTTTCTGCTTTTGTTTAGTTGCTAGCCACAGCTTTTCTATTATAATGGTTGCTAGGCAATTCTTTTCCGCAGGTTTAATTTCAATAACTCATGTTGATCTGGTATAAGTTTTGTTAACTCTTTTAAATACTAGAATGTAGGTTACTTTTATATCGTTTGGTTTCATGTATCTTGTTAGTTAAACAAGTTATCCTAGTTGCTCTTTCTTGTTTTATGTCTTTGCTTGGTCGTTCTAAATAAGTTAGTAATACTTCTTGTAGGAAACACTTCAGGCTATAACAAATTGAATGAACTCTCATGGTGTAGCACCAACCCATTTTGCCTTTTGAGTTTGTTTGCGGTGCTTACTTGATAAATGATTGCCCAGTCAGGCCTTTCTTGTAATTGCATTGCATCCTGAGCACTAATGCATCAGGTGTTGTTTTCTTTATGTTCATGCACTCGCCTCGTTGCATATCATTTAGGTACGCTAGACGTACAACGTGTGGACGTGGAGCACATGCTGACGGAACCGAACCACAAGACGGTGTTGGGTGGACGCATCCTGTAGAGAGAAGGACCCGCTGGAGCAACCAAAGACCCGGCTCAAAGTCAGAAGGGCCCAAGGCCTTGTTAGTACTAACACTGACTCAGTGTTATCCCAGGCAAGCCCCGGAGCATAACCTTTAATTTTAGTATTCAATATTTACTATATAATTATTGTGCATTTACGTTTCTAGGAGTTGATTGGAACCTTAGATGCATAATCCCTAGGTTTCCTCAGTTACTCTACTAGTGTGCAGGTCGTTAGTACTACAATGCTTAAATAGGTTTCGGTAGAAGTCGAGTGATTCATGTCACTCGCGAGTTATAGGATCTTGTTACTTATGGCAAAGTTGTTTGAGAAGGAATCAATGAGGAAAGAAAAATGGAGACCGGACGGGAAATGATGTTGAGATGTAAGTGATGGCAACAGGATAGGGTCCTGGTGTCGTAGATGGCCCCGTCTGTGTCGATTAAGAACCGTACTGTTGTTGGCAGTGCTGATCGAGGATTGAACAGTACTAACCACATGCCGGGAGTAGGAGACAGTCGAAACCGGTAAGCTCAGTACCATATGCGCACTGGTAGGCGAACTTGATACTGTCTTCACCAGTGGAGCTAGTATAGAAACTCATGGCTGACCCGTCGTTGGTATCGGTGGGGCTAGCAGTCCCGGGTCGTAGGGCAGTTCGGCTATTCGGTGTGCATATGTGAAGGGTTGGTGTGTATAGTCCGACGGGGCATATACGTGCCGTGTTGGTTAAGTCCACCTTGCAAGGTTAAATCGGATCGATTCGCCGTGACTCGCGGTTATGAGAGCCTTGATCTATTTGTCACATCGTAGTAAAGAAGTGGAATGAGAATGGAATGATGATGATATGATGGTACTCTGGAAAGATTAATGTGATATATCATGCTTGCTCTAGATATTTATGCAAATCTAGTTGGTACTGGTTACATTAAATTTGAGCTAAAATATTGAAAGTAAGGATCCACTATTAGTTGCTTTCCAGCAAAATAAACCCCAGAGCCAAAAGCCTTGCATATTAGGAGTCGGCTAAGTATATACCATAGTCGGGTAAGTCTTGCTGAGTATTAGTATACTCAGGATTTGTTGCCACCTTGTTTTCAGGTAACTGCTACTGGTTGGAGGTAACCATGAATTACATCGGTGGGCTCGATGTGACGTTCTCACGTCATCGTAGTTATCGTTGTTTTTTAAACTAAACTTCTATTTAAATTTCCGCTGCATTTTGAACTCTGATATTTTACGTAAACTTGTTTGTAAAACTCCGCATTATAAATTAACTTTGAGAACTTTTGTCTGTTTGTAATCATCTGTGCTCGTCTTCTTGCGAGACTCCCAGTGTTTTTTTATCCTTAACCCGACAGACGACCGGATTACACCGTTTTAAGTGCGTGGTAACTTGATTAATCATTAAGATGATAGTTAGCGCACTTAAGTTGGTTTAATTTGGGCGGTTCTGTTACACCGGCTTCGGCTCGACCGCGCCGGCGGCAGACACCGGAGGCACCTAGTATGAGGACGGGAGGCGGCGGTGCGGAGTCGCCCCCTGAGTCGCCAGAGCCGGCAACGCGCGGGGGGGGGGGGGGGGGGGGTTGCCCCCTAGAGTCGCGCTTACATTCGTCCTCACTCCATCTAGCGAGGAGGCCCTGTAGCTGTTGGACGAAATGCCTGGAAGGTTTGTTCTCACATGTTGTAGTCCTCTTGATGTCTGTTTTCATTGCTATGATCCCTAACATGGCAACTTTAGTGACAACTAGCTTCTTTATGTAGAAGTGATATTTTTTGCATCTGTAAATGAATCTCTTTTTTTATATTCTGTTCACTACATGGTTTGTTAGTTTTTCAGTTGAGCAGATATATTTTTTCTAGCAATTTACCAGTTTGAACTGAATCTAGGACAAGGATTGTGCACTGAATTTTGAATCATATGGGCTCTTGTACAAACGATTTTGAGACCTGAAAAGCTATAGGCTGTAGGAACGTAGAATGGTACCAGTTTGAACTGAATCTAGGACAAGGATTGTGCACTGAATTTTGAATCATATAGGCTCTTGTACAAACGATTTTGAGACCTGAAAAGCTATAGGCTGTAGGAACGTAGAATGGTATGTTGTCCTAGCCTTGGTGTCCTTTTTTTCCCTGTATTGCAGGTTTATGGTACCCTAGCCATTAATTGTTGCCTTTCCATTTTATCTAGAAGATCATGTGATTTTTGCCAAACCTGGGCACTCTTGTTTGTTTAGAAGGGATACAACTATATTGTACTACTTGCAAATTCTAGTTTATGTTTGACGGTGCTATGCATTGATGAAACTGCTTTGTATATAGCTTGCTTTCTGAGGAATGAGAGTACTCTATTCTGCCTGTGATGAGTGAATTGTCAACCGTGCGGTGTGATCGTGCGCTTGGTCTTTGGATTGCAGGTACACGGGCGTCGAGTGTCGACGGAGAGTTGCCATGGAGGAGCTCAGGCCGGGCGGCAGCTGTGGCGTCCACTCCTGGATCGAGGGCGCAAGCGGCGACGGAAGGCGGGTTTCTTGGTTTGCGCCACAAAACCAAGGAAGCTGACGGCGGTTGAAGACGCCAAGTCGTGGAGGCACGGGCGTCGGTTTCGGGACTGACGGAGGCGACGGGCGTCGACGGCGTCTAGGGCCTCGCTGCGGGCGAGGAGGTGACGGGCGTCGGGCGGCGTCTAGGGCCGTCAGAAGGCCGAGGCGGGAACGGCGTCTAGGGCCGCGGCGTGGAGGCGGGAATCTTCCCGCGCGTGGAGTTTTGGCGGTTTTCTCAAAACCGGCCACCTACCCGAGTTTCGCGGACCCTCCAAAACAGCGGAACGGATCTTCGTCCACATGGCGGCATCGCGGAGAAGGCTTCGAGTTGAAGAAAGAACATCGGCCGTCGGATGAGTCCAATGTATCTTTTCCGGTTTTGCCCCTACGGGCTTTCTAGTGTCTAGTTAAGTCTAGGGGTATTTTAGTCTTTAGTCTAGAGAGTCAGAGGGGATAAAATAGAGAGAGAGGAGGGCAGCCAGAGATAGCCATTCACTTGTTCCCGTCGCCCCGTTGGCCCCTCCATTCTGGTTTTCCCCTTCTTCCTCCTTCACCTAGGGTTAGGATTTTTGGATGGAAAATTAAACCTTGGATCCATGGGAAAGGAGGCCCTCCCTCCTAGTGCCCTCTGGGCGATTGAGTTGATTTGTTTCGCATCTTGTACATCTCGTTTTTGCTTGTAGTTTTTGGTTTCCTCTTGTTGGCGGTGCTATGCAGGGGCGGCTCTGGTTTTGGCGCTGATCCTTTGAGCAAGCAGCACTGCAGGGAGCAGGTGCTTGGCTTGGCCTGGTGCGGCACAGGTGAGCAGCATCAGGTGGGGCGCCCTCCACGGCTGGTGAGGCAGTCCGGCGGCACTAGCAGCAGCATCCAACAAGAAGGACGAGCGGCTCTGGAGCAGGCAGCAGCCGTGTTGCCTCTTGATTTGTTTCTCTCTTGCAGGTCTGAGTCATGCGTGCGTGGGAAATTAGGAAGTGGAAAGCTGGCTTGTGATTGGTTAGTTCACCTATGCCTATCAAGTGTTTGTAGAAATGCTGCACAAAGTTTTTCTCTCCTATTTGCTCTGTGCTCGTTAGCTTGTGTTAATTAGTTTTGTTCTTGCTAGTCCTGGTTAGTCTCTTGTCGAGTTAGCTTTTGTGTAATTTAGTTTCAAGTTTTTTTTGGGTGTTCTTAGCATGCTAATTTAGCTAGTTTTAATTTGCTTCTGTTAGGGCTAGTTTAAAAAGAAAAGCAAAACAAAAATTAGTTTAACTTAGTCGTGCTTGTGTTAGCTAGTTTAAAGCCAGTTCTTTCTAGCTTTTATTTTATCCGTGCACTAACCCTTTGCCTCGAGTTTCTTAAGTAATTTCTCTGCCACGGTGTTTCTTCCAATTTTAGTCGAGCGTGTGCGTGTGTGTTTGGGTTCCTTTTTGTGTAGTGCTTCCCCGTGTGTATTCAGATTCTCTGTGTGGGAGTATTCTTAGCGCCGGTAGCCGTTCTGAGCTACGCGGTGTTGATACTCGCTTTTTGAAGTGCGTCGGGTGTTATTGGGACATAGGCCCTTCGAATTTTTAATTCGAATTTGCGGCTCCCATTCACCCCCCTCTGGTCGCCTGTTCGGTCCTTCACTTTCGATGCCATATGGAGAAGAGGAATCTGCGCAATATGTTCCTAGCTCACAGTGACATAGTCTGCCTCCTTAAACCTGCATCCTGCACAGTTGCACAACTCATCAATGGTGAGTGTGAATCATTCCTGCATTTGTTTTCATAAAATGTGAACAGAGATATTTATTTTTAGACAACGAAGTTGGCATGGGAACAAGATTGCAGCTGATCTTCACTTTGGCATGCTGTGAACCCAGTACTTCAATTACTTCTTAAAAATTCAGTTTGGTGGAGCTATTAAAATACTAACTTTCTAAGGTAGAAAAGATACACGGCCTGCCAAGCTGGCTTGCCTGTTCCTTGGCATTTCGCTCTGACATTTTGTCCTCGCCGTTTCCAGCACATTGCACAGACATCAGTAACCACCTCTTTTTGAAACATCGCTCTAGGGCATAACTCAAAAATATTGTGTGACATACTTAAGAAGCGAGGACAATGTTTATCCTCTCACAGAGAACGCATTCCACCGTTTTTAACTAAATATCCTGTTCAAAGTAGCAGCTAACCGGACACCGCCCTGCGCCAGCCTCAAGTTGACGACCGGCAGCCTGCTGGAGAAATAAGCATCTGCAGCAGCAACACAGGTACAAAGCAATGTAATTAGGACATGCCCTAAAGAATGCCTTGAAACAACTTCAATCAGACGGTATTAAGAGCATTCTTCGTACTACCTTCCAGTGTCGAGTCTTCATCAACACCCTTGTACGCCCAGCCGCACGCAGCAGTGATGCTCTCAGATGCATATCTTGCAGCATTTACAACCACAGATCCAAGTCATGACTCAGAGATACGGTACGGAAGAATTTGCAGCGTAAAGAAAGATCTTGGCGATTACTGAATTAATTAACGAACATGCCAAAATGTCCTGACAAAAATTAGTTCCCAAAATTTTTTAGCGCTACAGTAACTTTGAACGTTTGACAGTTTGACCACTAGTTAAGAGTATTAAATGTGGATAACTGATAAAACTCATTCCACAACCCCAAGGTGAAATTGCGAGACGAATTTTTTAAGTCTAATTAGATCATAATTAGACAATGTCATGCTACAGTAACAACTTCTAATGACGGATTAATTAGACTTAATAGATTCATCTTGTGATTTTCTGTCCATCCATATAATTAGATTATGTTTAGTCCTTCTATTTGGTTGAAAATTGCTACAATGAATTTCATCCAAATTTTTTTATGATCTAAACACTTGCAAAATTCTGTATGTGAAGCAAAGCGAAACATACATGTCTGGGCATGCAGTCTGATTCTTGCCGCAATCTTCCCAGCTAGGCACTTGCTCCGACCATTCTCCCTGCAGCGTGGATGAAGGTCTCAATGATTCATTACTTAGCAGTTGCCAATTGGCATATATGGCAAAAAAAAAAGTAATCCTAGTTTCATACAGTTATGTTTTTCTTCAGTGTGTCGATATAATCCGCGACACCATCGCCGTAGAAGTCGTCCTCGGCCGTCTGGATAATGTTGGCGTCCCAAACCTGACAAAATGGTGCAGAAAACCAAGTTCCAGCTCGAAGGTTCCTTCAGAAATCAGAATCATGGCAGTGTTTGATTAGCACGAGAAGTATGCTTACATGGTGCAAGACAGTCTTCCTTCTGTACCAGTGGACGTCGATGGTGTTCCCTCCTCTGTCAGAGGTGAACCCCACATGAAGTGGCTGTAAAATACAGCAGCAGTTGAGTGTGCAGAGTACAGGACAACAGCTTGAGTGATGAACTACAGAGCAGATCACAATGGGCAGGGCAGGGCACGGTAATCTTGTTCTAGGATTTTTCTACCTGGTGGATGTCGCCGATGAAGTGTGAAAGGAACAGAAGCGCTTGCGTCAGGTTATCTGAACTCCAGAGAAAGTTTTTTTTTTCTAATCAGTGTCACACAGAACTATGCAACGACTGAAATTATTCAGAAGTTTGCAGGACTCGAACGTGAGCATTACATTGGGCAGCAGAAGATCTTCCGTACGCGAGGAGCTGCGAGGTTTAGTTGTTGATGGCGCCGGCGACGCACCGCCCCTTGACGCCGTCCTCGTCGTTGCAGTCCCCTGTCCAAACGGGGGCGAGAAAACGACGCTCAATTCAAAAATCGGCACCGTTTCGCGTGTGAAATCCAGAGTTTCAGAAAGAAATTCAGAACGTGTGGCGTGGGTGTGGTTGCTTACTGCCGTAGCTGTAGGTGCAGAGGCCGTCGGGGGTGTCGATGTAGTGGAGCGCCGACGACCAGGGGTACCGGAACTTGACGTCGTCGGCCCAGGAGCAGAGGCTGCTCAGGTTGCTGCCGGCGTAGGAGGGCAGCAGGTCCCTCACCGCCGCCGCCGCCGCGCCGCTCAGGCGGCCCTGGGCAGCAAGCATTCCCAGCGACAGGTTTCAGAAGAATGCCGGAAGAGTTGCGGAATGGAAGGATTCGCAGGCTACGGAGTGGCAAGAACTAGGCAAGCGTACCTGCGCGATCTGGCAGACCATGAGATGGCCGTCGACTCCCCATCCGTGCGACGGAGCCGGCAGCGCCGCGGCCAGGAGCAGCAGCAGCAGCGGAAGCAATGCGGTCGCCTCCATCCCGAGGAGCGAAGGTGGAGGAGGAAGACGAAGAGGAACACATAGGCCGTGTTTAGTTCGGTAGGGTGTAAACGTAAAAAAAATTTGCATTTCGAATCTTTCCAATTTGTAGTACTAAATGAAATCTATTTACAAAACTTTTTGCACAGATGAGTTGTAAATCGCGAGACGAATCTAATGATGCTAATTAATCCATGATTAATCAATAATTAGCGGATGGTACTGTAGCATCACTGTTGCAAATCATGGATTAAGTAGACTCATTAGATTCGCTTCGCGATTTACAGCTCATCCATACAAAAATTTTTATAAATAGACTTCATTTAGTACTTCAAAATAGCAAGATTCCTTTTTAGTTTAATGCGTTTACGACTTTTTTGCGTTTCCGGAGTGGAACTAAACACACCCAGAGTGGTGGATCGATCCGTGCAGCAGAGGGAGGTGATTTAAAACGGAATTACAGGAGGGTATCTAAGGAAAGAGTTGATTGGCGGTGTGTGCGAGATACGGCACAAATGCATGGTTCCCCTTACCGTTGGGAACCGGTCCGGTTTGACCGGTCAAACTGGTCCGGTCCGATTCCGGTTTGGGCCGATAACAAACTGGGCCAAATTCAAAATTTAAATTTGAATTTAAAAAAATGAAAAATTTCTTAAAAATTCCTAAAATTACTTCAAGGTGCAACGAATCTAATGGTGTCAAATTTTCTCAAAAATTCGTTCGTTTAACATACTTTTTGGGCATTTAAAGTTAAAAAAAGAAAAGAAAAAAAATGAGACGGCCCATTAAGGCCCACTTGATAAACCGGTCAAACCGGCCGGTATACCGGTCCAAACCGGTTACACATGCGATTTTAAATTTAGATTTGAATTCAAACCGGTCAAACCGACCGGTAAACCGGTCGGTATACCGGTACGAACCGGTTTAACTGAGTTTTTTGAATTCAAATTTGAATTTACCGGTTTCTACCGGTAACCGGTCAAACCGGTCCGGTTTACCAGAACCGGAGTGCTCCGGTTTGAGGTGTCCGGTTGGGGAAAAAACCCTGCACAAATGTCGGATATCCCCGTGGAATTACGGCGCGTGAACGCTCATCGGCTCATCGCGCTCACACCTTGATTGAAATCCGCAGACCGTGTTCATACTGCTCTACACTCCAGGGGGTTTTAAAAACCGGAACGGCACGCCGCTGCCGTCGGCCTGCTGCATCCATGGTAGCGTTTCCTTTCCTTTTTCCCCCTCTTTTTCGCGCTGCCATGCTGCCGCATGTGCATCAGCACTAAAGCATTCACCCTCCGTTCTAGTGAAACTTTGGTTGAAAAAAAAGACAGCAATAAGCAGGTGCAAATCCAAACAACTTCCGCAATGTGACGTCAAGCAAAGTGACAATGTTTCAAAGGTCATTCTAGCGAAATCGATGTTTGGAGTCCTACAATTGCGAAACCTAATGTTTGGAGTCCTAAAAATACAATTTTCTCCTCTTCAGCTGATGTGTTTTTTTCTTCATGAAACCGACATGTCTAAATATTCATGAGGCAAAGGAAACATCCCACATTTTTTTTCTTAAAAAAAAAGAGATAAGGAATACTGCCATCTCACCAGCATAAGGCCCATAAAGTCGACCATTTGCTACTGGGCCTAAATCGCCATCGGTTCGGCCTTTATCCGGGCCGGGCCCAAAATCTACCGCCCACCACGTTTACGTTTACGTTTACTTTGCCCCAAATTCTCGAGCTCCAATAAATACCAGCCCAGCACCAAAAGCTCACCAGGAAAAGGACAAAGCGGCGTTCCGTTCGTCTCGACAGCGGCAACGCAAAAGAGGAAGGCAGGAGCAGGAAGAGAGCCGAGAGAGCAGGCAGAGATGGCGCCCCCGCCCCACCACCACCAGCGGACGCTGCTCCTGTTCCCGCTCGTCTTCCTCCTCCTCCTCCTCCTCGCGCCGCCCCGCGCCGACGCGTGGGGCAAGGAGGGCCACATCATGGTCTGCCAGATCGCCGAGGTCGCGCCCGATTCCACCCCCAGGGCCCCCGGGATAGTCAGTCAGATCGAACCGTAGAGGCAGAGAGTTGCTCGTTCCTTCCTGAATTCTGACGGGTGCGCCTCTCCCGCGGCGTGCAGAAGTACCTGTCGGAGAAGGCGGCGGCGGCGGTGCAGGCGCTGCTGCCGGAGTCGGCGGGCGGGGAGCTCTCGGCGGTGTGCCCGTGGGCGGACCAGGTGCGCTGGCACTACCATTGGTCCAGCCCCCTCCACTACGTCAACACCCCGCAAGTCTGCAACTTCAAGTATTCTCGTAATGTCCCCTCTCCTCTCCTCTCCTCGCTTGATTCGTTTCTCTTTCCAATTCCCATCTCTCCCCAGCTCCATGCTCGCCGAGGTCTTGTGTGAATGTGAATGGTTCGGGGTTTAATTGCGATCCGTTAATTGCTCTAGGACAGTTCACGAGCCAGAAGCGAGCGTTGTTAAAATGTTGGGTAGCAATGTTTTAGATGCCATTCTGCAATAGAGTTCAGGAAATTTTCACTGCTGAAGTCTCCTAAAAAATCCCACCAGTAAAGAAAAAATAGTAAGCATGGCCTGGCCAGCAGTTTAGGCCTTGTTTAGTTCGCGAAATTTTTTTAGTTTTGGTATTGTAGCATTTTTGTTGTTATTTGACAATTAATGTCTAATTATGGACTAAATAGGTTTAAAAGATTTGTCTCGTCATTTACAGTTAAACTGTGTAATGAGTTATTTTTTCAATTGCATTTAATGCTCCATGCATATATCTGATGATTCAATGTGATAGGTACTGTAGAAAATTTTTTGAGAACTAAACATTGCCTTAGTTGCACGATCCTTTTTTTATGGTTGGTTGCGCGAATACGTGCAGCCAACTAGAAAAATGTGTTCTCGGTTCGAAAATAAAAAGGTGAGAGAAAAAGAAGAATGTGTCGATGAAATTTGGTGTCTGCTTGAGCAAAGGTAAGCAGTATCGAGTGTGGTGGAACCAGGCGTAGTTCCAGAGCATAATTGAGCAAGTAGTTATGCTTTTTTAAGACTACAAGTTGCCAAATAGATATTTGCCCAAAGGAGGACAAGTGTTGGGCTATCTGATATTCTGATGGAGCAAGCTTGCATGTTATTTCCGGCCTCTCCAACTAAAAGAGCAAACTTGCATGTGGTTTTGAATTTCCTTAGCTTCATAAAACGTTCGCCGTCCTAAATGCCAATGTCATTGGCGCATGTTTGTTTCCACCTCTCTTCTTGGTCGCTTGCCTTGAGAGGTTCATCAACGGGCATTGTCAATCAAAGAATTTGAGTTAAATTTGGTGATCCATGATGGAGATGCCGCGCATATCCATTCTGAACATGTGCCTTGCTGATTGGCTCGTGCACGCTGAGGCATCTTCAAGTTCCACTGCCAACCATAAGAACGTTGCTTCTTGGAGTGGACAAGGGGTGGTTGAGTGAAGATGCAGATCTCTAATCTGCTTTTGCTTCACGCATCACCACATGCCCCGGCCCGGCCTCATTGGTTCATTGCTAAGCCCATGTCTTTTCAAGAACACTACTTTAGCTACCTATCTTAACCTCTCTCAAATTTCCTATTCTTGAAAATATTGTATTGCCAGTGAAATGCATAGATCCGGTGGGAAATAATTTAAAAACAAAACAAAAAAGGGGTGAACTAATAATTGCACGTGGGCAAATAAGACAGCGAGACAGTTGTGTCGTTTGTCCCGGTTCAGAAAACTAGAAAAGGGTACTGTTCGTACCTCGATATCTTTGGCCCACGTTCTTATATATGGGATTAGGAATGTGAGTATGTGACCACCTGCGAGCACGTCGCAAGACGCCGGCACCCGGCAGCCACATGTGCAAGCATAATCTCTTGTAGCCTTGTTTAGAGCTAGATATGTAACGTGCGATGTCAAATGACCTGGGAAATCCAATTGGCAATGCGAGAACATAGTCTATGAATCACTTGTTTTTGCTAATAATTATCTGTTACTTGAGGTAATGTTCATGTGGCAAATCAAAGAGACGTATCTGGCAACCCTGAAACTTACCAGACAGTGACTCGCAGAGACACTACAGGACTGTGCATGTTTGCCGTGTGCCCGTGGTTTAGCACACAGCAAACGTGGCGCACTCGGCATACAAGCTGTTTCCCGTAGTGAGATGTTGCAGGCGCAAGGGTCCTTTAGACTAACTGAGGTGTGCAGCAGCGTCAAGCATGCACTCATGCAATTAGATGTACCTTTCAGGTGATTGCCACAATTCTCGTGGCGAGCAAGGGATGTGCGTCGTCGGGGCCATCAACAACTACACCAAACAGCTCTACAGCTACGGCCAGAAGACTTCGTGTAAGGGTGTGCCGAATTACATGCAGCACATGTCAACACCCTGTGTCCCTGTCTAATCTAGCAGGAAGAAGATAAAGTCGTTCTGAATTTCTGAACATTCGTATGTGCAACCAGATAACCTGACAGAGAGCCTCATGTTCCTGGCGCACTTCGTCGGCGATGTGCACCAGCCTCTGCACGTCGGCTACGAGGACGATGAGGGCGGGAACACGATCGTCGTGCACTGGTACCGGAGGAAAACAAACCTCCACCACGTCTGTTCTTTCACCTCTGATAGAAACTCTATACCACGTTCAGATTTACTCGCTAGGCATTCAGTCTGACAGAACCTTGTGTTTTGCTAGGTGTGGGATGTCAGCATCATAGACACGGCAATCAAGGACTTCTACAACAAAAGCATGGATACCATGGTAGAGGCTCTCAAGATGAACCTTACCGTGAGTATGCTAGAACAGTTCTATGCCGGTCTATTGGTTTCTTCCATCCAGTTCGAGGGTGTTTTTCTTGTTTCTAAGACTGTAAGTTGTCGTTCAAGGATGTTTTTCTAGTTTCTAATTAAGGCTGTAAGTTGTAGGGTGGATGGTCTGATGACATTACACGGTGGGAAAATTGCAAGAACAAATGGGCAACCTGCGCAAACGAGTAAGACTAGTATCCAATTCAGAAACTTCCGTTTCGGTCATATGTACTCTAGTTTCAGACAGAAACTGACATTACATGACCTTGATGATATCATGCAGCTATGCCATTGAGAGCATTCATTATTCCTGCAACTACGCCTACAAAGATGTGGAGCAAGACATTACTCTAGGAGGTAACCAGAGCATATATAGCACACACTCATATGACTTGAACTACAAGGCAATTTCGTGTTATTGTTTTGCATAACATTACTTAGAAATTCCACATTCTGGGATGCAGATGATTATTTCTTCACTCGATACCCGGTTGTGGAGAAGAGGCTAGCACAGGCCGGCATCAGATTAGCGTTAATACTTAACCGGATATTTGATGGGGATAAAGTAGATGATATACCATTACAAGTACAGTAATAGTTGTAGTCAATACAAATATATGTGGGGTTATCCTTTGTTGCCACTATTACAAGGATGGGTACATTACTACTTTAGTAAATCAGCATCAATTCTAATAAGGAAGCACATCATCCAGAGAAGCGATTCAGTTTTCTCTGCATTTGTAATTATAAACCTCTTGTTATATATTTTTAATTAATACAGGCAGGCAACACCCTTCTGTTGTTCTCTCAAAGTCAAGTTCAGTTCTATGTGATCCTTTTTCCCACTCATTTCCTCGCTTAATGGTGTCTGAATTTTTCAGTTTGTCTGGGATCTCATGAATTTACTAGATTATATGTAATTAGTAGCTAAAAAAAGTATAGACTATCATGAACTGCTAGGAGACCCTGACAATAAGTAAATTCAGTTGCCGATAATTGGTGTGAGCCCATCTATGAAAAGAATCGGTGCACTGAATCAATTTTATTGATATTCAAATCACATAAAATCCACCAGCTAAACAATGGGATCCTACGTACAACCACCCAATTCCAATCATCAATGTGAGCGGCCAACTGCCCCCGCCAGTACCTTAGTCGCCACATGACACAGGATCCCAACCGGGCAGAAGAGCAGGCACAGCGAGACCGAGTGCCTGGTTTCGATGTTGTTCTTGAGGCCGTCGTGGTACACCTGCCTGCATTGCAAACACTAAACGCAGATGTTATCAAGTTCTTCAGTGCTAGCGGTGACATGATTCAGAGGCGTGCCTACTGACCTTGCGGCGAAGAGGTCGACGGCGAGGAGGTGGATCCAAGCAGAGGCGACAGTCATCTCGCTCGCGAACATCCTCACGATACCCGGCAGCTGCAGTATTCATAAGCCGAAAGCGTCTCATTTCTCTAAGCAACAGCTAACAGCAGCAGAACATTCAGAGAATTGGTGGTTAATTCTTCAGTGGTGATGTTGCAGTGGTACTAGTACCTCAGGGAGCCAGTACTTGCTTGCGAACATGGCGCGCAGGGTGTCGGGCGTCCACGACAGGTAGAGCAGGTAGGCGTAGAGGAGGCCGAGCGCGACGTAGGGGGCGCTGCTCTCCACGGTGCGCTTGGTCTGCACCAAGAACAGGGAGATGAGGTGCCGACTGACGAGAGCGCGTGGAGACCGTCGTGTCGTGCGTTGTTAGATCGAGGAGGGAGATGACTTACGATGCTGGCGTTGGGGGTGACGACCATGAGGGTGTAGAAAGGGAGGACGGCGACGGTGCCCCAGGTGAAGGCGGCGCTGGCAATCTGAGACGACGTCATCACTGCTCTCGGCAAGGGAACAATTCATTTCACCCAGGGCAATTCAAGCAAAAAATTCCAAGCTTTTATGCTCTCTTTCGCAAAATTGAATTGAATTGTCAAAGGAATCCAGGGGGGGATGCGTACACGCGCGGGGCCGGAACGGCGGCGGCCCCCTGCCGGTGCCGCGGGCGCCGGCACGAGGGGACGCCACGGCGAGCTCGGGCGGCAAGGGCCCCTGCCACGAGCAGGCCGCGGTCGACGGGCGGAGCAGGGCGCGGGCGGCACGCGCCTCCGGCCGCTGCCGCAGCGCCAGCGTCAGCGGGAGGCTGACCTGCAGCGAACCAGAGGCAGAGAAGCGGTTCAGCCAATTGCACTCGGGGGATTGACGCTGCAGTTGAGGCGGCTACATACCCGCGTGCTGGAGGAGAGCGCGAGGGCGGACGCGGACGCGCAGGGCGCCATGGCTCGGGAGGGAGCGGAGCGGGCGCGGGCGCGGGTGGGAGAAGAGGTGGGCTGCCATTCGAGCCGGGGCGCAGGTGGAGTCCCCTTTGTAGTTTGTAACAGCAGCGCGCGGTTGCTCCTCTGCAGCAGTGGCGAGCGCACCTCAGGCCGACGAGCCGACCGGCCTCAGCAGCTAGTGCCGGAGCACTCACCGACTAGGCCACTCGCGCGCGCGCGCGGCCTTGCCATGCTGGGCGGGGGCGGTGCCGGGGCCCACCGGAGGAGGTCGGCCGGGGCGGTGGCGGCCGGACGCGTGGGCAGGCGCACCGTCCGCACCAACCCAGCCCAGCATCGTGCTGGCGCTGACTCCATCGAATTGCATCACGAGTCAAGCGAAGCTAACGCACGGCCATGTGCCCCGCCGTGCGGGGGCTACCCCCTGCCCGGTCCCCGTCCCTCGCCGCCGGCACGGCGCCGCCGCCTCGACACGTCGCCGCCCGGGAATATCCATGCCGCACGGCTTTGCTCGTATGATTTCCCACACGGAAAGAATGTCCGGGTTCATGGTATCTGAATCCAAACTTTTGTCCGTCTGGTTGTTCTTCTACTTTTAAACCAAAAAAAAAATCACGGAGATCCAAGAGCTGTTCACTCGACTCGACAAATCAGTGAGATTGTCCAATTTTCAGATAAACTGATTTGCCATAAAGCAAAGCTTTCCTATCCACACCACCAAGAAACACTCCAGAGAGTCTTTTATATAGTCCAATTCGTCAAAATCCCAGAAATCAACCGGATAGAAGCAACACCGTAACGATCCATCTAGTTCGCCTCCAGAAATAGTAGATTACGGCAAATCCGTGAGATTTAGTCCAATTTCAGATAAATTGTAGATAATTGGTCATAAAGTAAAACAAAATTCCTCATCCACACCACCAAGAAACACTCCAAAAGAAAGTCATTCGACACAGTCCAATTCGTCAAAAACTCAAAATCCCAGAAATTCACCAGACAGCAGCCGCACCGTGTGGGTATCTGCAAAAAGGGACACCTTGGGCAAAAGGGAAACTAGGATCAGCACAGCAGCACACGCAATTTAACCCGATATCAACGCTAACAGATACATTTACCCGACAAGCACACAGCACACGGAATACAATTCAGGATTCTAGATTTAAAAAAGCAAAACTGTTTGCCATCATCATCTCAGATGTTGAACGAGAAAAGCAAAAGTGTTAGTCCTCTGGTTGAGCCCATTTGACCGAACCTTCTTCGCACTCATCAGTCTACTGATTTCCCCAACTCTCTGCAAAGAGACTACATCTCCTCCCAGGCTCTGATGCTATTGGGAGGAGATGGGAAAAAACAGGCAACTCACGAAACTATATCCTTTTGATTCTAGCATCTATCCCCTCTTATTATGTCTCCCCCCCTGAGCCCCCTTTTCACTGCTGAGCGAGCCATCCCCTTTGGATGGCTTGTATAACTTTCATCAACATCTGGACTATGTCTAGAACGACAGGTGCGACGAGACCATCGCCTGGAGCTTCTCCAGCTCAGACGGAATGTTCATGTCAGGAGATAGCACGAAACCAGCAGCGACAGCGAGAGCGATCACAACCAGGCTGCTCTTCAGGCAGGTGGTACCACGGGTCAGCTTTCCAAGGATCACCTTGCAGTGCTTGTCTGCTTCTTTGATAGATGCCTGCTTTCCAGCATCTGTTGCTGACTCTAGCGCTGCCTCATTCTACAATAGCACCAAATGAATAAATTAGAACACATGAATACCAGGATATACTGAGAGTTCAAATTAATAATGCCTTTGCCTTGATCAAACTAGCTCCCTTGGGCTTTGCATATGGTTCAGAGTGGGAAATGCGAACTAACAGAATATGTATATCTCATTTTGACATCATAAGGCCTTTCGGCACTTTATGAAGTGAGCTAACATTCATCAAACTATTCCTGAAGTTTCAGTTTTCAGGAGAAGCAAAAGGTTGCACACAAAGTAAAATTTGGATGGCGCAAACATCTAACCGTAGAAGATTAATTAAGACGAACAAAGCAATTTATAAAACCCGACTTAGCTTTACCTTAGCCTTAAAGTTCTTCACAGTTGACTTAAGAGCTTCAACACTGAGTTTAGGAGACACGCCCTTCCAATCGATTGCAATTTTGCTCAGAACAGCAGCACTGGCTTCAATATTTTCAGGATAGATTCTTTCCTGAAAATCAAGATTATTCAGCCACAGTTTTCTTTCATGGGGCAAGAATACAAGACCAAATAGGTATGACTACTCACCCACTGCTTGTATGACTCTGTGCTCTGAGTCAAGCACCAGATAAATACATCAACAGCCTCCCTGCTGAGCTCTGCATTGTCTGAATATGATATCACCAAAAGCTAATTAGATGTGTACCAAAACAAAGGCAAAACATAGAATATTGTACAAAGTTAAGTTAATAAAACACTGTTTTCCAACTCACTTTCTTGTATAGCCTTTGCACACAAAGGCAAAAGTTGTTGTGATGCTTGTTTCACAGTTTTAGAGCCAGGAGGACCAGCAAGGGCCAACTCCTTGACTGTTGGATAGGCTGCTTCAAACCTTTCTGTAGCCTACAGAATTGCTTTAGGTAGTCAGAACATAACTCATTCAAAAGTTTAGTGAACAGGAGTGTAGAAATGACAAGACAAACCTTGACCCGAGCACTAGAAACAGGAAATGTGGCTCTCATGAATAAATCAAATGAAGAAGGGGGGACCAGGCGCTCCCCCTTTCTAACAGCTCCATTCAATAGGATTGATCGAGCTTTGGGGACAGACAAAATTCTACACATAAACAACGTGGAGCGTTAAGATTACAAATATTTTTAAGTGTATTAAAGTAGAATCAGAATGTGCTCTGTAATAGAGAACACAGAGACAACGCAATGTTATTAATCAAATTTACATTAACCCAGTACCTTTCAAGCAACTGCAAAACCAAATCTCTTGCCAGAGGATTCCCACTTGATTTCGCACATAATGTGGGAAATAGGGAATGAGCCCAGCAAAACATACCAGTCACTAGGTCACCTTGAGATGCCTGTGGCATATCAGAAAATAATTAGTGCAACTAAGTTATAAAATGGAAAAGATTAGTGCAGCGTAGGTAACTAGCATAACTGGTACCAGACAAAAGAATACCTGAGCAATGACCCAGACAATGATGGGAAGCTTTTCCTGTCCAAGATATTTATTGCTTCCCATTATCTTTGGCATAATGTTTATTAGTACCTCAGGCTTCCTTCTTAAAGTCATGGCAAGAACAACAAAGATTGCAACCTGTCAACAGTAACTTCAGTCAAAAAATACCATCCAAAAAAAATGGAGCTGTGCATCTTAACAAATGAAAAGCCAATAATGCACAAGTGTTTTGTCAAAAAAAAAAGATTTATCATATATACATATATGTCTGATGCAATCTTGGAAGATCTTACAACAAATATTTGATTCCACTCATCAACATCTTGCAGAAAGAAAATAAAAAGGGGAAGATACAGCATAATTTGAAACCACGAGTCATGAATGTAATTAACACTATTTCAGGATCAGATGATGAACAAAAGCACATTAGAATAAACATTGAAGCAGTCCTAGTGATCAAATAACTATGGTATCATAAAATTACTTACTCATCATATAAAAAGGTCTAAAACCACAACAGGTTATTTGTAACTGTTGATACACAATCAGGAACCTGAGCACATGCCACTACAAATTGTATACTCCTATCCAACCAAGTCTATAAATGCACTAGCAAATAGATTACTGCTGGATTCTAGCAGCAGGGAACCAGTTTAACTCATGAATAAAACAAATGGCATGACATGTCCATCTATCAATTTTCTTAGCTTAAGTTGCAGGTGAATAAAGTTGACTAAACCAAATACACATTTCATCTTTTCCCCCAGGATAAGAATAGCGTAGTACACTCACATCAAACCAAAAACCAAATGTACATTTCATCTTTTCCCCTAAGATGCTAACTTGCTAAGAATAGTGTAGTGCACTCATGCCAAACCAAAACGAATATGATTCTTAACTATAATATTATTTGCACTTGATCACATCTAAATTATAACACATTCGATTACAGTTGGAGTTGCCATGAGATTACCTGAGCCCTTGGAGACTGTTGGACAACCTTCTTTGAACCCTTAGTTCCTGCTGCTGGCGGTGACAATTCAGACATGATGCTATCTATACACCACAAAACAAAGTCTCCCAGGGCATCAGATGATCTTTGACTGATCCAATCACCGGCCGTCTTGATGACTGGCTCAGGAATATGGCACAATGGGATCTGCCCAATACAGCAACTAATTAGATGAAAATAGAAATCAATACACTCAAAACATTAATTGCATGTGCAGCTACCATTTTAGTGTTGTACAAGGCACATAATAACAAATCAATGTGATCCATTGAAGACTATATCTCCATCCTAATATGAAACAGGTGGCGAAATAATACAAATTAAATGACATGATCCAGCTGTATACTATGACAAAATTAATCATGCATCCCAAACACGTGCAAATATGGTGTGATCAAGCCGATATTCTTGACATGCACGCTACAATCATCACGTTGATGGCCAATCAGGACTCGAGCACTCATAATCAGGGCGCTTACCTGCATACTGCCACCATGCAGGGAACACAACTTGAATGTGATAATCTTAGGGATTTAATTGCTTCTCATGGTAGGCCATCTCATTTCGTTAAGAATACGAAGATACGACAAGAAGTACATAACCGTTTTCCAAAACAGGGATGCTGCTGCATGAATTTTCTAAGTTTTGGCGCGAAAACATAATTTCCAAATACATCAGTACGTGCGGCTACAAGATACAAATCTATAAGCATATAGCTATCCTAGAAACAGCAATTGCATCACATGCCTTGTGGAATCTCTAGGGAAAAGATAACTCACGTCAACCATCTTGGACACCGGGGATTCCTTGAACATCTTTGCCCATGGAAACTGGGCTGCGCTTACAGTTACAAATGCTCGGCCAAAGTAGTCAGCAAACCTCATCAGTTGAATGTCCTGCTGATTCTCGTACGATCCCTGCGCACAGAATAAATGATAAGAATCTGCACACGCTAAAAAAAGGGCTCCAACCTTTAGCAGGATCTAACACTCGAACCAAAACCCAAAGTTCCCCCGAGATCCCAACTTTACACCCCTGATCCGGCTTTCTGTAGAACTTCCTAACTATAGGGGGCTAGAATTTCGACTCGTGTCGATCCGGAACCCCGCCGGACCTAGCATTCGGTCGGAATTTCAACAAACCCCGCGAGATCCGACGCTAAACCCTACCCAGATCCGATCCCTGGCAAACGGACAAAACCTTGACCCGTACCCTGCCCCCGAGATCTGACCGCAATTCCACGGAGACGGGGGAGCGTTACCGAGATGTCGATGAGGTGCGCGGCGAGGTTCTCGGCGTCGATCAGCGCGGCGGCCTCGGCCACCGTGACCTTGGGCTTCTTCACCTTGGGCTTCTTGGGCTTCTTCGGCTCCCCCTCCTCCTGGCGCGGGGCCGCGGCCTCGTCCGAGTCCTCGTCGTCGGAGTAGCCGGCGGCGGCCGCGGCGACCCGCGCGTCGTCGAGGCCGGCCGCCCTGGCGGCGAGCTGCTGCTGCAGCGCGCGGTGGCGCTCCTGCGAGCGCTTCTCGACGGCGTCGAAGACGCCCGCCTTGCCGTTGGCCTGCAGCGCCAGATCGGGCGCCGCGGCGCGGGGCGGCTGCTGCTTGCGGTTGCGCTTGGGGTAGGACACCGTCTGCCAGCCGTGCGAGGGGTCGGAGGCGGCCGCCGCCGCCATCGAGGAGGAGGAGGCCCCCGCGACGTCTTCCATCGCCATCGCCGGCACGAGGTGGAGGAGCGCGGGGCGGGAGTCAGGGCCGGGCCCGTCGAGTCCTGATCTCCGAGAGGCGACGAGCAGGAACAAGGGTGGAGTCTGTCAGGGGGGGGAGAGAGAGAGAGACGAGGACGCGCAGGCGAGGCGGATTTTATTGAGCCCCGACGAGGCCAGGTGCCCCGCGTGCCCTGCAGGCCTGCACCACACCACCCCGCTCTGGCCAGGTCTCCGCGCTCCCCCTCTCCCGAGTTTTTTTCTTTTCCGTTTCCTCAATGTCGGAGTGCGCCCTCAGTTCTGGAACTGCTTGCGATTGCCAGTCTCTTCTTTTTTACCTTTTCCTTGTGCTGCAGCCTGCAGCCGCCTGCGGCTTTTGGATCGTGTTGGTTTTGGAAACAACTTTGGTGATGGAGATATGACCTGGATATGGATATGGTTTTCGTCCCCATGGATGGGTAAGGCTGCCGGCTCGTTTCCGGTGTCGCCTGATGACGCTGGTGTCCTTGCTAACCCTCTTTTCTTCGCAAAAAAACGTGACGGATTAGTGTGCTAGTTTTACGCTTCTAGAAACTAGTAGGAGTACGTTGTACTAGGTGTAGAACTGTCAATAGAATCACATAACTGGCCGTCCAAATCAGATAAGAAGGAAGCGATTCACCGGCCGGGTAGAAATTGAAGGTGGTAGGTGATAGTCTGATAGTAGATGAGATGATGAACGGCATGACGCTGTGATCTGTGGCTGTGGCCTGTGGGGTGGAGGCCGCCACGTGCACCGGCGCCACGGTGCTGGACGCCGTCCGATCACTCTACCGGTCTACCTCATCTCTCGTCTCGTCGGCTGGAGTCGTCGTCTGAACTGAATCTCAATTTCCATCATATCTGTCCGGCTGTCCGTATGTGATTTAAGGTCGAGATAAGTCCTGCCAAATCACGGGTGATCTTACGGCTAATGATCTCGTCCTCCAGAAGCAATTCATGTCAGCCCACATGCCATGACGGCATGACCCCGCCCGTGAGAAAGAACGAGATCACTGTCCCGTTGTGGCACGGGCAAGTATGTCATGGCTCTGACCATGCAGCTGCGATTGCGTCACCATGGTATCAAGTCGCTGCCCTCTTTTGTTATATCGTGTATAAAAATTAAGTGTTTTTCAAATAAAAATATAAAAAATAAAACCTTGTAGATATGAATGGCCACACCTAGCAGAAGATAGAGATGCCAGCACTGCGTCCCTAAACTTTGCTCTAAGGGTGATTTTGATCCCTAAACTATCAAATAGGCCACTTGCATCCCTCAAGTTTCTATTTTGGATCAAAATGGTCCATACACTGACTTGGCATACCATGTGTTCTTGCCATGTCTGCAAGGGCATCATTTAAATAAATGAGTCAGCATGACAAAATGGTAGGTTTTTCACCTTTGATTCATCATACCTATTATAATGGTTGTGTACTAGGTATTATTTATTATTGGACATTAGATTTTGTGGGGACTCATTAACATAGGTTTCTTGTATACTATTTTTTTAATAGGGGTTTCTTGTATTTGTATACTATCAAATCCACGTAAAAGTATTATTTATAATTGGATGAAACAAGTGTTAAAATAAGACATTGTAACATATTGACTCGTCCAAGGACAACTAAAACTGACATGACATGAGACATGCCACATCAGCTCAAGGACCATTTTGATCCAATGTGAAAAGTTGAAGGATTTAGGTGGGCTATTTGATATTTTGGGGATAAAGTGACCCTTGGACTAAGCTTGAGGGACGTATTTGACTATTTCACCATCTCTAACTAGCTTCCATCGAAATTGTACAGTCACTCTACGGCGCCACTAAGCTTAAATAGCATGCATGGTCACTTATTACCTACTCTCTCTATTTTTTATATAAGTATAATATTTAGAACAAATAGTTCACGCTGCTTCTTTTTAAAAAACGAAGGAAACAACTCTTGTATCGATGAATCTTTGTCTTATTATACATATGTTGTTTCTAATATTAAAATATTTATGTATGAATATGTGTTGCATGGCAACAACTACGTGATATAATGGTGATAAAGTGGTCTCTGGCGTGTACCAATGTACTTGTCCTAACAACAAAATCCCACTAAAGCCGGTACATCACCCTAATAAAGCTGGCCCACTGCCCCTCTTTGGTTCCATTTTTAGGCAAAATGTTCCCCTTAGTCTCCACAGATGTCATAGTTTAGTCCATACACCATATGCATATATGAAAAATTGAAAAGGGTGCAACGCCATGCATAAATAGTAGTAATTCTCGAGCTTTGTGTTGTGTCTAACCTTTTATACACCATGTCTTTGGGTAGTTGATTAGTTTCTATTCGTAGTTCTTGCTCATCATTCTTGTCTTAGTGATTCAACTTTTCTCATATGAGAAATGTTGATTCAACAGTTTTTATGTACAAATTAGTTGAGTCAATATTTTTGTGACTTAATATACTACGAATTAAAAGAATTAATTCTATTTTTGGGGTGATAATTACTACTTACTCCTAGTTATGTAGTGGTGCGTCACCAACTAGAAATGGCAGCTCATCGTGCCACCAGATTTCCAAAAGAAAATATCACACATGGGCTTGAGACTGATTGGTAGAATGTTGGCTCGCCCAATGCATGTCTCGCCGATGGACCATCATGGGTTGTTTGGGATTTGGGCCGAGATTTGGTAAATCAGGGCTAACGATTAGATTAGCAGGCCTCAGCCATTTTGTTGGTTGGTCACTTGTTCCACAATTTATTACTTACAAGTTACTCTCTCTTTCACTAAGAAATCCCTAATATTTTTTTAAAAAAAAGATGATCAGACGGAAGCCTTTCACTAAGAAATCCTAATGTAGTTTTTTAAAGAAAGAAATCCTAATATAACTACTCTCATTACTTACAAGTTACTCCTTTTTAAAAATTATTAGTCGTTTTGTTTTTTTAGGTGTATAGTTTTTATTATGCGTCTAGATATATATTATATCTAGATACATAGCAAAATATATATATATGTATCTTGAAAATTAAAATAACCAATAATTTAGAATGGATGGAATATATACACAAACCTAGAGGCAAATAAAATCTTTAATTCGCTCAAGAAAAATTCAAGATCTGTGCTGTGTGCTACTGCCTACCGGCCTCTCAAAACTCTCAAGAACAGTTTCGGCAGCAGACTATTCCATGGTCGGACAGTAGCGCCCTTTGACTGCAAGCAGTATCAAACTAGCGGTGTTTCTCTTCCGTACCGAGACGAGAATACGATGGTGTGATGGACCTACGAAGCTTCTGCGTCCGTCAACAAACGTAAGGCCTCGTCTCGCAAAAAAAAAAAAGACAAACACATAAAGGTCTCGACACGAGACGACGACCCTTGACTCGGACGTTAATTTCTAGGCTTCTAGCAGCCGTACGTACAGTGTATTCACATCCGTGCACGCTTATACAAGTCACAACTAACTTATGCTGACCCTTTGGACGACGATGGATGATGGTAACTTATCAGACAGAGGCCTCCATTCAAGAACCGGAATCCACTGCTGTTGGATCTTAGGCACGAAAAGTTCCGATTCCTCCGATCCTTTTCAAAACAGGCGCTAGGTTTATTATAGATAAAAAATTCCAAAGAACGGCAAAACCTAAAAGCGATTTGACACTGACAGACCAAATGAAAGTTAGCTTCTTCCTTAGTTTTCAAAAACACTACTACAAAATTTCATTGACTGAGGCACTTTAAAATTGTCTCGGAAGCGGACATATTAAAAAAATCGTCTCGGTTAATACTTTCAATTAACCGAAATGATCATTTTTTATTAACCGAGACGGTTAAAAAAATCATCTCGCATGGTTAATCATTTATAGAGGCGGGCAGATATAAGACGTCCGCCTCAAAAAAAATTAAGTCCAGCCCACAGTCCATCCGGCCCGATTAATCTGATTAATCTCTTTGAGTATTATTGCAGAGAGTAAATAAACTCAGATAAATGCTCAAAGATCCTTTTTTACAGTGGTATAAATGTTCGAAAATCTACCTTTGTGTTTGCTCAAAGGCACGCTTGGACGCAATCAGCATCCACGTTGACCTCACAAATCAACCCCGGACGGTGTTGCTGCCTTCCTTTACCGGCGGCGCCGGCCACAGTGAGGCGGGGCGGAGACGGGTCCGCATTTCGTCAGAGAAAGCACGCCGTCGTCTCAACCAACCCCATCACGGGAACAGATCTTCATTGTCATAGTCGATTAATTAACTCGCGCAAAGAAAAAGAAGGGAAACAGCAGCGAGCACGCGGCCGTGGCAGGCCATGACCTCCAAATTTGACGCCTTCCAACAATGGGGGGCCGAAACCCATTCGATTCCTCCCTCCCATTCCCATCCCCAACCCTCCTCAATCCCACCAGTAGAACCCTCCTGTCCCTTGCTCCGGCTCTTGGTTGATCTTTTCTCTGTCTTTCTCGCGGATTAGAAAGGTTTGATTTTTGCCGGCTTCTTCGGCTTCTACGGGCCGCCGAGTGGTATCCAGGCTCGGGAGGAGGCTCCGCCGGCAGCAGCGGTTCTTGTGATTGGTTCCGGGACTTGGAGTTTTAGCGCCCAATCAGTCACCAGGCGCGTCCCCGGCGAGCTCGACAGGCAAAGAAGTGGTTACTGGAACCTGCAGCGCTCAATTGGTTCGTTCTCTCACTGGAAGTCTTGCTTCATCTGTAGTTTGCTTTCATGGAGGATTCACCATTTGGCTACCCTTTGTCATCTTGACCAGCAATCTTGCTCTACAACTTGAGCGATTACTGAAAGTCCTTTTTTTTTGTGGGGTTCGATTCCGCTGTTCTGGATGATTTCGAATGTTACGATTGACTTAGTTTCTTGTTTATGTGATCTAGAAGACATCTATTCTTTGTGTGGTATAACTAACCTGTTGACTTGACTGAAGAGATTATTAGGGTCAATTTCGTGTTCATGCGAGCCATTAAAAAGGTCAACATCAGAGGATAGAAAATTTGAGGTCCTAACTCTAGAAGCCGAGGATGTGAAAGATCTCAATTAGTGTGGGGGCATTGTATCACACTCATCTCATGCGTTTCTTAGGTGTCGCAATTCTTGTGGGTATTAATTCTGCCTGAATTGTAGGTGGACAGGTACCCATTACTCACAGTGCTAAAGGGAGTGAGGGAGTGGGCTAGGACGACAGCAGCTCAGGATCTAGTGGAAACAAAGGCATAAAGTGGTAAAGGTATCTGTACCAAGGTGAAGGTGTCTCGTACAGGACTCAGGAGAGGTGTGAAAAGGAGCTCGTTGCTGAAGCTACAGAGACAAGGCAGGAACCATGGTGAGGAAGCTGAAGAAGTTATATGGCAAGGATGCTCGGGAGTTCTTTAACCAGGTCATGGTGGAGCAGCCCTTGCTGCCCTTCCTGATCCCACTCGGCCTCTTTGCATGGTTCGTCGAACGGTGGGTTGTGCCATTCTCAAATTGGGTTCCCCTTGCAGCTGCCGTTTGGGCTACCATTCAGGTATTTATTTCTGCCATGCTGTTTCATCTGAATTGATTCAAGGATTGTGATGGATTTTGCTCAATCTCTTTAATACCATGTTTAATTGGTAGCAGCAAAGCACGATAGCATGAGCAATTGCTCTTTTCTTGTTCATGAACTCATTATCTTCCCTTTTGGTTGTCCAAAGTGCTCATAATTCCAGGGGAGAATTCTCCTGCCTCATTTTATTTTCATGAGGAATTGTTTCTGCCCCTCTTACTATAGTTTGCTTTGTCTTCTTACCTTGTTGTGTGATTATTGCAGTATGGGAGGTTTAAAAGGAGGATAACTGTAGAAGATTTGAACAAAAGATGGAAGCATCTTATACTGAATACAACCGTATGCTCTTTTACTGCTATTTTTGTTGATTTCCTTTCATAGATTCTCAAACCATATTACTTTTTATCTTTTACAGCCCATCACACCGATTGAGCCTTGCGAGTGGTTTAACAAACTTCTAACAGAAGTTTGGCCCAATTACATGGAACCAAAACTATCGAGGAGGATTCAATCTACTGTTGAGGTTTGCTTCTGCAACCTCACTGAATATTTGTTCTCTATGTCTCTTCTCTCTAGGATGTATTTTCTTTAGCTCTAGAGCTTTAGACACTAAGGTGCTAGGACCAATTCACCATTATTCTTGATTTATGAAAGATGTCAGTTATGCTTTGTGTCTGCTCGACGGTGGATAGTTGTAATGTTATTTGTAGAACAGCTTTTTGAAATTTAGTCTGGTTAACTGCTTTTAATTAAAGTTGCAACCAGAGATCAGATTTGTTTCTATTTACCAACAATTGTGAGGTAACAAGGGTTGAATAGCAGACTTTGTACAAACTAAGTTTAATTTTCCAACTAAAACTGAGGTTTTTAACTATCATTTTCAGACACAGCTTTAAAAAAAAGTACAGTGACATCAATTACAAACTGTCCCTTAGTAGTTTTGCGGGGGATGTAATCTAGAGAATGAACTTTAGAGCATCTGGAAGATTTTTACTCCGTTTGAGTATAAGCTAATTAATTGTTATCATGAGAGGGCAGACAAGCTTTTGAGTAGGTTGTGTTATTGAGATTAGGTGTATTTGATTCTTTGAAGTGGATAGGTCCCAGATAAAGATACTAATTAATAAATTCCTTTATTTGATGTATTAAATATGTATTAGAATTATATCATACATTTTCCATGCATAGCTGACAGAGCTATATGATTTTGCAGAGACGTTTGAAGAATCGGAAACCAAAATTGATAGTAAGCTCCTCTTTTTTTCTAATATGCTTCTCTTTTCATGTATTTATCATCTGATTTTAGTACTGAGGTTTTGTTTTCCTATCACCAGGATAAAATAGAATTACAAGAATTCTCACTTGGCTCGTGCCCACCTGCCTTGGGAGATGAGGGGATGCGCTGGATTACTTCAGGTGACCAGGTCAGTCGTATATTATTCTGAACTGCAGTTGCATCTGAAAGTTTCACTTGCCCATGATTTTCTTTAGATGGAAATAGAGGTATTAGGCAGTTTGTGGTCCTACCAAATTATATGACACTGATTTAGCTTGTTGTCAGTATGTTGGCTATTTTATTTTCAAACTTAGTCCCACATCATTAAAGAGGATTATAACTAAGAAAAAGGTGAATCATTGGATACTTTACAGTACTTTTAACTTTTAAGCACATATTGGTTGATTATGCTTTCAAAAAGGGCGTACCCAGTGCCGTAGGCTTCCCGCACTGTGCGGGGTCTGGGGAAGGGAAGCCTACGGCACTGGGTACGCCCTTTTTGAAAGCATAATCAACCAATATGTGCTTAAAAGTTAAAAGTATCCATCTACTTTCATGTATTCCTTTGAAGCTGAAGAGGTTCTGTATTTGATGGAATATGCAATTTAGTAGCTACACCTTCTCTAACATAAACTCTTTCTCTTTCTCTCTCTCTCTCTCTCTCTCTCTCTCTCTCTCTCTCTCTCTCTCACAGCAAGTCATGAGATTGGGTTTTGATTGGAATAGCCACGAGATGAGTGTAATGTTTTTGGCGAAATTAGCGAAGCCGCTGATTGGGACATGTCGCATTGTTATTAACAGCATTCACATCAAGGGAGATGTATGCTCTTTCCCCTCTCCATTGTGTCTTGTTCCTTGACTTATTATATTTGTTTTTTTATAACTCTGCAAAATACTTTTCATAATTCCAAAAGCTGAGAAATTCTGTCATTGTGAACAAGTTGAGTAGTCTACAACGAGCAGTGATGATAAAAAGTGGTTTTATTGAGCTTTTTTTTAGTTTTGCGTGGTTAGGAAATAGTGCTGTAACAACAATTGATTTGCATGATACTTCATATATTGTGATTTAGTATGCTGAGTGTGCTATTTCACTTAGCCTACCCCAACTTGCTTGGGAAAAAAGGCTATGTTGTTGTTGTTGTAGTGTGGTATTTCACTGAATATAATAATAAATATTATTTTTTCGCTGCAGAGCAGAGAATTTTTTGTACTCAAGTACTTTCATCACCTTAAAGCTAGCTTTTATCCCTCGATTACGCTATGTGTACAATTATTCTGAATTTTGAAGTGGCCATTATTGCATCACCCACTTGTCTGTGCCAGAGTTTTTACACTATCTCTGATACAGATTATATTGTTGCAGCTTCTACTATCACCCATACTTGATGGCGAAGCTATACTTTATTCTTTTGAATCTACCCCGGAAGTCAGGATTGGAGTAGCATTTGGAAGTGGTGGAAGTCAAGCAATTCCCGGTATGGAGTTGCCAGGTGTCTCGACATGGCTGGTGGGTTTGTGTTAGCCATTTAGGGCCAAACTTCCAAGAATTAGGTTCAAATTTTAATTATCTAAAAAGTGGTTCATATCATGTAATATCTTCATCAATGGCAGCCATTGCATACCATAATCTGAATGTTATATCTGAATATCTAATGATATCTGGTGTGTGCTTCATGAACCATGCAGGTAAAGCTTTTGACTGAAACCATAGGGAAAACAATGGTCGAACCACGCCGACTATGTTTTTCTTTGCCAGCAGTAGATCTAAGAAAACAAGCTGTTGCAGGTGTTCTTTCAGTTACTGTTGTTTCAGCTAGTAACCTCTGTAAGAACACTGCTAACCGCCAAAGCTTAAATGGAGGGACCATGTCTGGAATTGCTGATAACAAGATACAACAGACATTTGTTGAGGTTGAAGTTGGCAATTTGATGAGAAAAACCAGTACCAGTAAGGGTCTAAATCCTACGTGGAACAATACATTTAACATGGTACTGCATGGAGAGACAGGCATTGTTAAGTTTCTTCTATATGAATTGGATTCTGGTGGTGTCAAATTCAATTACTTGACAAGCTGTGAGATAAAGGTATTCTAGATATAAAGCTATTCTCATTTTAGTGAATTTTCCCTGTTCTTGTGGCAACTGTGGCTCTTCCTATATATCCAAGGACACTCAGATAAAAATTAATGTAAACAGGTCAAGTATGTTCATGATGGTTCAACAATATTTTGGGCTATAGGGCATAACTCTGGTGTTGTCGCAAAGCATCCTGAGCATTGCGGACAAGAAGTTCAAATGGTTGTTCCATTTGAGGATATCGATGGCGAGGTAACTTGCCTATTCATTTACATTCCTATTTCAGTTTTTAAACCTCACACACGATTGTAAGACAAGAATGTTCAATTGATAGAAATTTAATTAGATGTGCTGGCTAGTTTTCTCAAGTCACCACCATATCTGTCTGGTAGTGGTCTGCCATTATACCATATATTTCTAGGAGATTGTCATCTAGACATGTTGTGAACTAAGGCGCTGTGACTTCTATAGTTGTAAACTTCCATTGGTCTCCCTAGTTCTACATAGTTTCCTGTTGACTGTCACTTTTGACAGTCTTTATGGTTGGAACATTTGATATATTATATGACAAGAAAGTTTTGCTGATTTTATTTACTAACATTTTTTGAAGCGAGAAAGAAAGATAAAGTTCATCCACATTCAGAGAACCAGTGGAAGTAATGAAATTTCATTCAATTGGACTTTACAAGCTCTGTGTATAATTTCTTAGAAGGGCTGAATAATTAGGTGTTATTTTAATTAAGTTGTTACTTGAGCCCTTCTTTTTATAAATCAATCTAATTCAGTTAATGTCTTACTACCTCCGTCCTAAAATATAAAAACTTTTAGACTTGGTCGAAGTCAAATGTTTTCATCTTTGACCAATAATATCTCCAAAAATAATTACTTTTAAACAGAAAAGGTTACATGTTGCAATAGTTGGTTTCATCATGGATAAACTACTATCACTTTTATGTTGTCAATATTTATGATTTTTCTACCATCTACAGTCAAAGTTTTAAAGGTTTGACTTGAAGAAAACCTAAAAATAACTATATTCTAGGACAGAGGTATTACATCTTAAATGTGCTGCGTCCTATTTTTTGCCCTGAACATGCACGAGAGCTGTGTATCATGACAATATGTAAAATCAAATTGGCATAACAATTGGAAACGGATTCTTAAAACTGGGTTGCTATAAGAAAGACAAGCTATGCCATTTCTTGCCTCCCACACCCACCCTGTTCTAGCTCATTTTGTTTACGAATTATGAATGGTATGAAGTTGTTCTGAATGCTTTTGATTGCAGTTAACTGTAAGCCTTGTGCTAAAAGAATGGCAGTTCTCTGATGGGTCGGTTACATTGAGTAATTCTCTGAGCAGTGGTCTTCAATCCTCATCTGATGGATCACCAAAGCTTCAGTCCATAACAGGAAGGAGACTTAGGGTCAGAGTTGTTGAGGGTAGGGCCCTCACTGCAAATAGTAAATCTGGAAAGTGCGATCCTTATGTGAAACTTCAGTATGGAAAGGTTAGTTGTTCACTTGCTGAAGTTTAGTTCCACCAACTACTCAGTTAAGACAATTTCAAATTCTAAAAATGCTTTATTTTGCTATTAGGCTCTATACCGAACAAAAACGCTGTCACATACAGTTCGACCAGTTTGGAATGACAAGTTTGAGTTTGATGAGATTGCTGGTGGTGAATGTCTGAAGATCAAATGCTATAGTGCAGATGTATTTGGTGATGAAAGCATTGGTAGTGCAAGAGTTAACTTGGAGGGACTTTTAGATGGTGCTAGCCGTGATGTTTGGGTCCCACTTGAAAAAGTAGATTCAGGAGAGATCAGGCTTGAAATAGAGCCTATAAAGAATGATCACAACAATACCATGCAGGTATGTATGTGCTCTTAAGAACTAAATTGGATTGTGAAGAGCTCCTGGCATTTTTAAGACGGTGGACATTATGAATTTGAATATCTGAAGCTTGCAGCAATACCAGTTTATTGATAATTGCATAACCCTCCGTTAGTTGCCCATCTTGTTTTCTGCATCTGAACTTTTGCTTCTCGTTCTCTTTTCCAGAGCTCAAGTAGTAAAGCTGGAGCTGGTTGGATTGAGCTGGTTGTAATTGAAGCCAGAGATCTTGTTGCTGCCGATCTGAGAGGCACTAGCGATCCTTATGTCAGGGTGCAATATGGGAACAAGAAGAAACGAACTAAGGTTAGATTACAAATTTATCTTGCTAAGTTTGCATGAGATCTCTGCCTAATCGGAGCTGCTAGTCATACTGATTTTCCGAGCAACTTTGCCACACTGTGCTGGATTAGTAGTATCTGGCATTATTGGTGCTTATTGTTTACTTCAGATCGTAGAACACTGTTCTTAGCTACCCCCGGCTCCCGCTGTTCCAAAATGCAAGACGTGTTAGCTTTGTCCTAAGTCAAACTTCTATAACAAGTTTACCGAAAAAGTATTAATGTCTAAAGTACCGAATAAATGTATTATCAAGCCATACACATATTTCATGGTGGATTTGTAACGAAACTAATTTGATGTTGTCGATGTTGGTGCATTTTTTCTATAAACTTGGTGAAAGTTCGAGAAGTTTGACTTGGGATAAAGCAAAAGCATCTTACATTTTGGGACAGAGGAAGTATAATGAAAGCACTTCCTTGGTAATGCAAGGACGCTTGTCACTTTTTAGTATACACTCTTGCAGCTGGGGCTGTGCCATTGTTTTTGCAGTTTCTCACGTCTGAATTTGGAAAATGTTATGGCCACCTGGCTGGCCTAATTCTCATATATGCTATTATGGAGAAGTCGCAGTATGTTGAAGCTGACTTGTTCTTTCTGTTCAGGTCATTTACAAAACACTCTCTCCGCAGTGGAACCAGACATTTGAGTTTCCCGAAACTGGAGAACCCCTGATTTTGCATGTCAAGGACCATAACGCGATCCTTCCAACCGCTAGTATTGGCCACTGCACCGTGGAATACAGCATGCTTTCTCCAAATCAATCCGCCAATAAATGGATACCGCTCCAAGGGGTAAACTGCGGAGAAATCCATGTAAAGATTGCACGAAGGGTATCAGTATCAGACTCAGGAAAGAAGGCCGCGCTAGGGACAGATCCATCTGGCAAAGGACACAAGATAGCAACACAGGTGTGGAGCCTCAGTTCAATTGATCCCGTTTACTCGCGCTGCACCCTTCCAAGTCTTCTTCTCGTTGATATTCATTTTTTCTGATAGTGTGATGAACGTACTCATGTGATTTTTGCACAGATGAGGGACAGCCTGAAGAAATTCACAGGCTTGATCGACGAGGGCGGTGACCCGGAGGCCCTTTCTTTGGCGGTGACAGAGATGGAAGGCATCCAGAGCGAGCAGGAAGAGTACATAGAAGTGCTGGAGCGGGAGAAGGCGATGCTGCTGCACAAGATTCAGGAGCTCGGTTCCGAGATCATCAGAACAGCATCTGGCCCTCCATTCCAAGGACGCCGTACTAGGTAGACCGACGAATGCGCCCAAGTGATGGACATACACGTATGGGCAGGCAAAGACCTCATTGGCTCATTACACATAGAACACTTTTACTTCCACATACTATACCAGTAAACAGTATAGCTTGTAAGTAGGATAGAATGGGTAGACAAGCGACGACGGAGCTTACTGAAGTCGCTCCACTTTTGGCATTTGTGCACAGCTAAATGTAGAATTGATGATCCAGCGGTCAGATTAAGAGATGATCCAGTAATAAACCTGCAGGCTGCAGCAGGCTATGTGTACGCAGACGCTGGATCTGGATGCTGGAAACTGGTGTGGTTCGAAGAAAAGAAATGATGCGCTCTCTGCTCCCTCCAATGGCCCGCGCGTTTCTTTTCAGGCAGGCATGCCTTTGGCTGCGCCGCGACGCAGTGCCCGGACTGATGAGTCCACTTCCACATGGCGGCGGGCCGCCGCCAGGTTTCCAGGGTAGGTGTCGGTGTCGCCGGCCGGACATGGGCTGGAGGCAGGTAGGGCGGCGAAAGCCTAGCGGGGGACGCAGCGCCCGAACTGGAAAGCGTTCCGGCACGGGGGAGGGGGAGGACACGCCGATCAAAGCAGGGACGGGGCGATGAATGCCCTACTTGGGCTACCACCTGAAAGCTACCAGTGGTAGTGCCAGTACGGCGGTACGACACCTCATGCTTCCTTTTTTTAAAAAAAAAAGAATTCGGGTGTGAAAATCATGCTGCAAAGTCAATGTTGATCTCTGACGGAAGCAGCAGCGATCGAAGCGTTTGACTTTTGGGTCCTCGTTGACGTTGGTTGCTTCGTCACAAATCGCAAGGTCTACGAACGTAGGAGGATCGCTGTGATGGCGTTTACTGGTCGCGATAAAATGTTAAAATTTGGTAAAATAGCTAAAATCGTCCCTCAACTAGAGCACTCGATTCAATTTGGTCCATAAATTATGAAAGCGCCCAATTTGTTAGATGGTGTGTGTATTCAGTTCTTATCCCGTGTAACAAACCGTGTGCTGTTAGTAGATTAGTTGTAGGATATCTTGTTGTAATCCTAGATCTCGGCCAGGTTATTACACGGGTGCATCTTGTAAGCCACGGTGGGGGGCTATTCCCATCCTATATTAACACGCACAGTGGCCTCTACGGAGGTTCAACGCTTCCACCAAATCTCACATGGTACCAAGAGCCAACTGCCTCTAGATTGCATCTAGAATGGCGACCTCCAACTCTTCCCTTGGTCAGGCCATTGCCTCACCATTTGTTCTTCCCGTCACCGAGAAGCTATCCAAGAATAATCTTCGTCTATGGAAGCTCCAGGTGCTGCCGGCCATTCGAGGTGCCCTGCTAGAGGGGTTCCTTGATGGGTCTACTGCGGCACCATCGAAGGAGATCGACGTCAAGCACGGCGACAAGACCGTCAAGGAGGCCAACCCAGAGTATGCCTCATGGGTGGCCCGCGATCAGCAGGTGCTGAGCTATCTGCTCAGCAACATGACCAGAGACGTCATGGCGCAAGTCGCCATGGCAAAAACAGCTGCCGAATTATGGGCAAATGTGGAGGAGACCTATTCCTCCCAAAGCCGAGTGTGTTCGGTGAACACCCGCATCGCGCTCGCCACGACAAAGAAGGGGAACTCCACTGCCTCGGAGTACCTTGCCAAGATGAAGTCCTATGCTGATGAGATGAAGGACGCCGGGAGACCTCTCGGCGACGACGAGTTCACGTCATACATCTTGACGGGACTGGATTAGGAGGATTATAATCCTCTTGTCTCGACTGTCCTCACCAGGATCGAGACGATCTCCTACACTGAGCTGGTCACCCAGATCACCAGCTTCGAAGCCCGGTTGGAGATGCAACGTGGTGGCGGTGGATCTCAGTCCTCTGTCAACTCAGCCTCGCGAGGACGAGGCGGCTTCACCAGAGGAGGCGGCCGTGGTGGCCGCAATGGTGGCTGTGGCCGTGGCTCCGGCACTGGAGGCCGGGGTCGTGGCAACGGTAATGGTGGACAAAAGCAAAGGTACAATGGCAGGTGTCAAGTCTGCCTCAAGGAGGGACACAGTGCGGTCAACTGTTGGCATCGCTTCGACCAAGACTATGTCCCTGATGAAAGGAACGTCAATGCTGCCGCCAACTCCTACGGCATCGACACGAATTGGTATACCGATACGGGTGCCACTGATCACGTGACGGGCGAGCTTGAGAAGCTTTCCACCCACGACAAGTACACTGGAACAGATCAAATCCGCACTGCTAGCGGATCAGGTATGAACATTAACCATATCGGTCATGCTATTGTTCGTACCCCTACTCGCAATTTGCATCTAAATAATGTTCTTCACGTTCCACAAGCCAAGAAAAATCTTGTTTCCATTCATCGTCTTGCCAAAGACAATAATGCTTTTCTTGAATTTCATCCTGATCCATTCTTTATCAAGGATCAGGCAACGAGGAGAACTCTTTTGGAAGGCAAATGTAGATCTGGTCTCTACCCCCTACCGAAGCCAAGCAAAGACGCCTTCAGTGCCGTCAAAGCCTCTACCACGAGATGGCACAGTCGGCTGGGTCACCCTGCTTTTCCCATAGTTCAGCGTGTCATTAGTGAAAATAAGCTGCCTTGTGCTAGGGAGGTTCATCAACACTCCATTTGTAACGCTTGTCAGCAAGCTAAGAGTCACCAGCTTCCCTACCCCAAGTCATCCAGCACCTCTAAATTTCCCTTAGATTTAATATTTTTTGATGTATGGGGACCTGCTTCTACTTCGGTTGGGCGAAATAAATTTTATGTGAGCTTTATTGATGATTATAGCAAGTTTACCTGGATCTACTTGCTCAAGCATAAGTCTGATGTTTTTCAATGCTTTAATGACTTCCAAAATCTTGTTGAGCGCCTGTTTAATAGAAAAATTGTTGCTATGCAAACGGATTGGGGCGGAGAATATGAGAAGCTCAATTCTTTCTTCCAGAGGGTCGGCATCACTCATTTAGTGTCTTGCCCTCATGCTCACCAGCAGAATGGAGCAGCAGAACGTAAGCATCGACACATTGTTGAAGTTGGCTTATCTCTATTATCTCATGCATCCATGCCTCTTAAATTTTGGGATGAAGCTTTCCTTGCCGCTACATATCTTATTAATCGCACTCCCAGCAAGGTGATTGATTTTCAAACACCTCTTGAGCGTCTATTCCATGAGAAACCCGACTACTCTATGCTGAAAGTTTACGGGTGTGCATGCTGGCCGAATTTGCGTCCCTATAATTCCAGAAAGCTAGCCTTTCGATCCAAACGATGTGCATTTCTTGGATACATCAATCTTCACAAAGGATTCAAATGCCTTGATATCTCTACCGGACGCGTTTACATCTCTCGAGATGTTGTCTTTGATGAAGAAGTTTTCCCTTTCTCTGAGCTTCATGACAATGCCGGTGCAATTCTTCGTAAAGAAATAAACCTCCTTCCACCTGATTTACTTAGTCCTTTTATGCTTGTTAGGGGTACAACAATATCTAGTACTGATGTGGCTAATAGTTCAAATAATTTACCCGTAACTACTGATGCTTTTTCTCCTGAAAATCTGGCTTCGGAAGGTTTTTCTAGTGGTGGTGATACGCAGGGGGAGCATGTTCTCAATCCCGAAGAGGATTTGCCTGCAGCTGCATCACCTGCGCCAGGCGAATCGCCCTCCGACTCCGTGCCGTCCAGTCCAGGCGAATCGCCCTCTGATGCTGCGGCTAACGACCCCGCCACCAAACCAGCACATGACACGGCTTCGCATGCTCCCGCCTCGCCGACCCGCGCGGCCCCTGTGGCTCCTCCTGTGGTGTCTGCGGATCCAGGGGGAGAAACACGACGAAAAACTCGCGCACAAAGTGGGATCCGCAAGCCGAAGACTTATACAGATGGCACGGTCAGGTATGGGCTATTAACAGAAAATTCTGAGCCTAGTTCTCTTGATGCAGCACTTGAAAATAAAAATTGGAGGCGTGCTATGGATCAAGAATATGATGCTCTCCTCAAGAACAAGACTTGGCATCTTGTTCCCTCACAAGCAGGCAGAAATATAATTGACTGTAAGTGGGTTTACAAAATTAAGCGTAAACCAGATGGCACTATTGACAGGTACAAGGCCAGGTTAGTTGCAAAAGGTTTTAAACAAAGATATGGCATTGACTACGAGGATACATTTAGTCCTGTAGTGAAGGCAGCTACTATCAGACTTGTACTCTCCATTGCAGTATCTAATAACTAGAGTCTTCGCCAGCTAGATGTACAGAACACGTTTCTTCATGGTATTCTTGAAGAAGTGTTCATGAGGCAGCCCCCTGGGTATGAAAGTAAGAAACATCCACACTATGTGTGTAAGTTAGATAAAGCACTATACGGATTAAAACAAGCTCCTCGTGCTTGGTATTCCCGACTGAGCACAAAACTACAAAGTTTGGGGTTTAAACCATCCAAAGCTGATGTTTCACTCTTCTATTTTCGCAATGGGGGGGGGGGTTACTATGTTCTTGTTAATATATGTTGATGATATTATAGTGGCAAGTTTGTCACAGGAAGCAACTGCAGCGCTTCTACGGAAACTGCAGTCTGAGTTTCCATTGAAGGACCTTGGTGATCTTCATTATTTCTTGGGCATTGAGGTAAAAAGAATACAGCAAGGTATTGTTCTGTCTCAAGAAAAATATACCTCTGATCTGCTAAAGAAGGTTGGAATGGTGGACTCTAAACCAGTGAATACACCATTGTCGGCCTCTGAAAAATTGTCAGCATATGGAGGAGAACAATTGGGGCCAACTGATGCAACAAGATATAGAAGCATTGTAGGAGCTCTTCAGTATTTAACTCTTACACGCCCAGATATATCTTTTTCTGTGAACAAGGTATGTCAGTTCTTGCATATGCCAACCACTGTACATTGGACAGCTGTCAAAAGAATTTTGTGATATCTAAAGTTTACATCTGGTATTGGTCTTCGAATACATAGAAGTCTATCTACTCTTGTGAGCGCCTTCTCAGATGCAGACTGGGCCGGTTGTTTGGATGACAGACGTTCAACAGGTGGCTTTGCTGTTTTCTTGGGTTCTAATCTTATTTCATGGACAGCTCGAAAACAAGCCACGGTTTCAAGGTCTAGTACTGAAGTAGAGTATAAGTCAATGGCCAATGCTACTGCTGAAATTATGTGGGTACAGACTTTGTTGCAAGAACTTGGGGTAAGAGCTCCTACTTCTGCTCGTCTATGGTGTGATAATATTGGTGCTACATACTTGTCGGCAAATCCAGTGTTTCATGCTAGAACAAAGCATATTGAGGTAGATTTTCACTTCGTCAGAGAACGAGTAGCTCAAGGGCTTCTTCAGATCAGATTTGTCTCTACAGATGATCGAGTCGCGGATGGTTTTACAAAAGCACTTCCAGTTCGACAGCTTGAAGTTTTTAGGAACAATCTCAACCTTCAAAAGGTGTGATTGAGGGGGAGTGTTAGATGGTGTGTGTATTCAGTTCTTATCCCGTGTAACAAATCGTGTGCTGTTAGTAGATTAGTTGTAGGATATCTTGTTGTAATCCTAGATCTCGGCCAGGTTGTTACACGGGTGCATCTTGTAAGCCACGGTGGGGGCTATTCCCATCCTATATTAACACGCACAGCGGCCTCTACGGAGGTTCAACGCTTCCACCAAATCTCACACAATTTAGTCTCTGAACTATTCTAATCAGTCCAACTTCGTCCTTGAATGTAACGTGGCACGCCATGTTGGCTACTCCAGTCACCGCTCAGTACATTTTGAGATGTGACATATCCTTTTTACTCTCCATCTATAGAGCAGGTTTAACACGGTTAGCTTTCAACCTGCATCGAGCTGCTCCCTCCCGTCCCATTGATGACCTGCGCTACCTAGGAGGGGCGACGACGGTTGGCTCAATGTGGACTGGAAGATGGCCGTGTGAGTACACTTATGGTTGGTACTCAGCAAGGCCACAAGAAATAACCAGAAATTGATTTATATCCATCTTTAAGTTTATTAATCATGTGAGGGTCCAAGCCGCTCTTGACCGTGAGCATGGCTAACCGGTTAGTTTTAACTCTGCAGAGGTTGTACACTTTCACCACAATTCGCGTAAAAGTTCTGAAGAACTTTGAACCCAACCACGCAATGTGCTAGCTAGGCACAATACCACACTTCCGAGGTGTGATTGCATAGGGACGCTACGAGGCGTTTACAAAGATTCCCTAACCTATGACAATCTGCTAAGGTTTCAAGCCAAAGCGGTCATAACACTGTCCTAATGAGGTGGTACCTTACCAAAGGACCATTAAATAATACCAATTGCCCCAAGAGGACCAAGCTATACCCCGTCGATGCATCCCCTATTGCCCTTTCGGTAAAACTGTCACAAGCTAGAGTCTCTAATTAATTAGCCAAGACCAGAGCCATGTAGTATTGTGGTTGTACGGTTTTCTTGGGTGGTTCTCCATGTTCCAATTAAATAAGTATTCTTGTAAATAAAGCATAGATAGAAGTGCGGTTAGGGTCACTTGCCTTTCACCAATGAAAAGCTACTCTTACTGCTCTTTAGCTTTTGCTCACTCAGAGAACTTGATCTTCAATCTTCAAACGACGATCCTTCTACTCGGGGCAATCAACGAGCAAACATACAAAGCAACAAACAAAAGATACAACTAAGAACAATACACCAAAACAAAGAAAAGCTTTAAAAGAACGTACTAAAGGATAAGACTCGCTGCTACAGTGATGAGAGCTCAAGAAACGTAGAAAACAGAACTAAAACGGCGATTCTATGGGATAAACGATACTTCAGGGATCTAGTCGCGATTAACTATAGAGTTAAGAACTAATAGAAAAGATTTGTAAGACACAACAAAGTGTGCTCACAGAGGATAAAAAGGTTATAAAGCTATTGCACACGTCACAAGGATCACGTGAGCGCAAGAATCGCTGAAAACGGAGTAGAAACGTGAAAGATATGGCTAAAACAAGGTTCTAAGGACTTGTTTGTGAGAGTTTTGAACTTCCAGGGGCTAGCTCTAAAGAAACTAGGGACTAAAATGAAATTAAACCTAACTCGCGAGGGTTAGAAAGCAAAACTACACTTCCTGGACGGCGGGTTGTATTTCCTAAAAGGTCAAGGTCTAAAACATAAATAAAAGGGCTCTTTTGTAATTACTTCTGAACTGGAGGGGACTGCGGGTTGATTTCCTATAAACTGGGGGGGCTTTTCTACAAAACCGCCACGGTTGACCGGTACACCGGGTTTGACCTGGGTTTTAGATCTAATATGGACCGTTAGATCAAGATCTGACGGTTCTGGGCAAAGGGGGCAAACGGCGGCGGCGCATGACCGGTGAAGGGCGGCGCGCGACGGAGGATTGCCGGCGTTTGCCTGAATGGCCTTCCGGCACTTGATTCGAACTGGGCTCGGGTTAGGGAGCATGCGCGCAACACGGCAAAACAATCTATAGGATCGGGTGCACGAATTGGAGGCCGGGCAAGGGCACTCCACGGCGAGCGGCGGCTCGGACTACGCCGGCGAGCTATCTCGCGCGAAGGGAAGCAAGAGAGAGGGGAAACCGGGTCGGCGCGAAGCCCTACCTTGCTGGGAAGCTTCGGCGGCGGCTTGGGCGTCGAGGAGAGTAACGGAACGGCGGGGCAAAGGCGGCAACCGAGCTCGATTCCGACGATGGCGGCTCGAACTAGGGTTTTGCGCGAAACGAAAACGACGGCGGCGGCCGGGTAGGGTTCCAGGGTGCGGTGCGGTGCTTAAATAGGGGCGGGGACTGGGCCTTGGCGTGCGCGCCAAGAAGGCCGCGGCGGCGCGTAAGGAGGCGGACTCGGAGCAGAGCCCGCGCTCAGCACGAAGGAAGGAGAAGGGCCCGACGGGCGGGGCCCGCGTGGCAGCGACAGGGGGAGGAAGGGAGAGGGGGTTGGCGGACTGGACCGGGCCGGCCTGGATTGGGCCGCGTGAGGTTTCCTGGGCCGCGGGAAGAAAAAGAAAAAGAGAGAGGGAGAAAGGAGAGATGGGCCGGCTGTGCTGAAAAGGAGAGGGGGAAAAGGAAGGCTTTTCCATTTTTGAAAAGATTCAAACACATTCAATTTAAATTCAAACTCATATGAATTCAAATTTAAATTGAACAACAAGCAATAAAACAATGCAGAGGTGGCATGCATGCAACACAAAAGAACAACATTATTTAATTTGGAAAAACAACCAACATATATTTTATTTTACACTAAATTTCCTGTAAAGAAAATATATGTTGAGAAAATTTTAAAATTATGAGATAATTATTGTTTTATTTTAAATTTTAATCACATCCTGAAATTTAAAAATTTCAGGGTGTGACAGAACTACCCCCTTAAAAGGAATCTCATCCCGAGATTCATAAGACTAGCAAGAGAATAGAGGTTAAGGTGGGTAGCTTCCAACATATATTAACTTTCTTCTCGGTCATTTCCTCTTACAATACCTCTGCAGACATGCTTCTTTATTCTCCACAACTTACATCAACACTTAATGGATACTCAGTCTAACTCCACATTTAGCTATTCATTCTTTTTCTCAACTTTGTCGGCCCATCTATCTAAGAACTTCTGTCGTACTTAAATAAAGTGATTTGAATAGAGCTTGATTGCTTCTTTCTAGCTTTGATATCTTGGCGACTCGATGTGGTATTGTTGTCAGTCGAAACCCACCGGCGAGTAACGACGGACAACACGAAGAGCCGGGAGGTTGCTGGGGCGCTGGCAGGCACTGCTCCCTCGTCGACGGCCCGCAATTCCGTCACGCGCCCGGAGGATGTGTGAAAACCGGGCGTGCCACCTGACCTATACCCGATCAGGAGGGTGCAGACGTGCTCCAAATAGTTTCCTGCATACAAAGACACATGTAAATGTAAGTCCGAGCCGTGGTCGGCTCCCCGGGACGACTCTTGCATCGGCTTTAAAGAGCCGATCGAGTCCCGGTGTCAGATGGGATCTGATTGTATCCAGATATGATAAATAAAGCAAATAACTATAAAACTGCTTCAAATAAATCTAATTGATCTAATCCACGATGGTAACAGCTTTACTGCTAGATCGGAACATCCTACGCGTGACTAGGCCTAATGAACATAACAGACAACTAAACCACAACCCAAAACAGAGGCCTAAGAACTAGCAAGAGCCGATTCCCGGAACAATCCCTATCTGGGCTAAGATAAAGCATCTATTACACCACCGGATCATCCAATCCGTTTGCAAGGCCTAACCTAGCAGATATTATACCAACTCTTAAGATAAGAGCAAACCATAACAGATCAGATCTACTAGACATAAAAGAAGCAGGGTGTTGCCTCTGTGCAACTAATTCTATGCGACAAGAACTAGCATGAGATTGAAACGTGATTGCACAGAGACAACATGATATTCGTAGATGATAAGCAACGAAGCATAACAGATCTACTAAAAGCCATGTTACGAACATCAGGATAACTAGTACTACTCGCCATCAAAAACGCTTCAGTACGAGTAATACCAAGGTAAAAGCAAGAACAATACTGCCCTGATCGCAAGAAGCGATCAGGGCAGCATGACACTTACTTGGATGAAACCCTAGGTTTAGGGGTGGCGATGCGCCGAGAGTTGTTGTTTGCGAGACATGATGACGCTCTCCTTTACGAATAACAAAGGATACATATTTATAGTCCGGAGACTTGGGAAACAATCTAAACTAATCTTGTCCCGATCGGACTCTATCTCTAACCTTGAACTAAATCTAAAGATGCATGGCCCATGTGGCCCAGATGCTCACGCAGGAGCCGATTTACAAGTCTTCTTCAGTCTTCTGCTTTAAGCCCATCTTGATTTCGGCCCATAAATTAATCCTGTTAATTTATGGCGATGACAGGTATAGAAATTGGGTATTGAAAATTAATAGCATTCCTGTCTGGCACTATCCTGATCATCCACCTTGGCAAGGAGGCCAACTGATGACGTCTGACCGAGTACAGGGCTATTGGGACTTTGGCCATGCGGTTGATTATCATACTCTTTTTCATACCAACTAGCAAGATGTCCGTCTTCTCCACACTTGAGGCAATACAATCCAAGATCATGGGACCTGGTCTTCTTATGCTTTGTTGGACAACTATGGGCATAGTGCCCTTCTTTACCACAATTGTAGCTTGACCACTGAGTATTGTCTACATCTCGCTTTGCTGGGCATCTTCTAGTGTGATGACCTAACTTGCTACGGTTGCAACACTGTTGTGAAATATCCCCCTATTCACATGAAAATAGCAAGACATCCATATGGGCTATTTTTCTGCTCCACCATAACTCTTTGCACATCATGATTCTTCTTGATAGAGTTGTCATGCGGAGGTTGAACAGCTTTAGACTGTGGTTGGTTGAAACTGGATTGAGTACGACTATCTGCCAATGGTTGCGGTAACTCCAACTTCCCTTGGCTTGCTTTACTGATTCGTTTCCTATACTGCTTGCTTCTTTTAGGCTGATACTCTTTGAAAGTGATAGTCCAATCCTCGAGATTTATAGTCTGATTACTATCTTCAGCTTGAGTAACTCCTTCTAGGTTTGGATCTTGCATAGATAACTTCTTATTAATATCTGAATGGTAACGTTGCCTTGCTTCTGCTGCCATTAAGCTATCTTCTTCCAGGAAACATGGGCGACCATAATGCTCACAACATTGACATATTCCTGGAGTCTTAATATTTTTATGTTGTCTTTCCTTTTCCAGTTCCAGTGTTTCATGGCTTCTCTTATTCCTTTGGCGGTTCCATGCTTCAGCGACTTGCCTCTTTACTGGTCCAATAGGAATCTCTGCATTGCTCAAATTCATGCTATGAGGTGACACTGTATTGGACTGCATTCTTCCTTGTAACACTTGAGCCTGCATGGCTAATAGCTTCTCTTTATCAAACGATGGCGGCAACAGAGCAGATGAGGCTGAATGGTTATCACCGATGGTTGTGTTGCGGTTCTTAGGGAATAAGGCTTGCTCTGGAATACACTGCTGGATATTTGCCATGATCGGAGCCATTGCTTGTAGCCTCTGAGTTTGAGCTGGAACGTTGAGGTCTTCTTTGTTGACTCTATCTTCATAATTTCTGTGGGGACTCATCATCTGATTAGGTAGTAGAGAGAAGGTCAAAACAGAGAACAATTGATAAGAAGATGGAATGACAAGGTAAGATCTATGGTATTCTCTTCACTAACTCTTGGTGGTCGGGATTGTTAAATACATCAAGGTGGACGGGGAAAAAGGCATGGAGGTAACAAGGAAATTAGAATGCTCTTGTCTCCAGCTTCTTTCTCTTGTCGACCATTGCAGATACTCGTTGGTTCCTACTATTGCTGTCGGTGTTATCTTGAACTTCTTTCTTGGTGTTTTCTATTGAATTTGGGAGAAAGAAAGGAAAAAAGAACAAGTATGTGGGAGGTATAAAAGAAGAACCCAGCTAAACAACTGATGTTATTGCAGGTAGAAGACCCACAATACACCAACAATCATTACAAAGAAGCGAATCAAACAAGGTCACAAAGACAAAATATCATCATGCAAACACTAAAATTCACCAGTCAACATAGTCAAAGACGATGCTAAACGTTGTTAGAGTTAGAAGGGGTTCTCCTAAGCATGGTTATATCTTCCAGCTTCTCGTTGTTGACGACACGTGTATCCTTCCGCTTGTCCAGTGTTGACTCCACCTTCGTGATTGTAGTGGTAGTGAGAGTGTCATAATCTTACTCAGGCTTGATCCTTTGGTGGAGCTCTGAATCCTTCATCCAACTTGAGCAAGAACGTGGGTAAGTGGTACAATTTCCAATTGCTTCGATTTGACTCCTCATGATCAACTAGTAGCTCCATTCTTCAGATGGCTTGGACAGGCATTAGGGTACGTGGCACGGATAATCTAAATAATTTTGAAACAGAAGAGATACTTTGGAATTCAAGTCAAGAAATGAATCCAAAGCGATATTTATTTGAGAATAAAGAGGAGAGGCTCAACGGAGACAGTTGGATAAAATAAAGAAAGGAGAGATATATCCACAAGGATAAGTTCTTAAGAAAATAAAGGAATGATTCATCAGGAGATAAAAGAATAGGTAGAAAGGTTGAGAGTATTGAAAAACAGCAAAGTGTAATTGACCAAGGGTCAAATATCATTTTTTAAGGGAAGAGTAGGCCAATGTACAAAGGTTTAAGATTTTATATTTGCAAAATAAGAAAGTGCAAATGGTAATATAGCCAGGTGAGAGAGGCTGTCAAGGTTGATTAAGAAAAGAAAATAGTTAAGGAGAGAGAATATTCAATGGAGGGGGTCAAAGAACAAGGATGAATAGATTTGATATCAAAAGAAACCTTAGAGCACGACCATTGCTATCTAGGCTTACGTCCTACAGTCGATACAGCTCTGATACCACTTCTGTCACACCCGGTTTTAAGGACAAAACCGAATGCATAGCTATATGTATGGCAGGATCAAGTTTCATACATATAGAGACATTATAAGTGAATAATCAGTAACAGTATCATGTAAAAACAACAATTAAAAGATTATTAGAGTTATACAGCTTATCCTGAAAACGATGGCTTCAACTTCACAGGCAATCGACTGGGGGTTGCGTACGCCTAGAACTCAACATCATCTTCAAAAGACTTCACCACAACTTTCTCCTTTTGAGCAGCAGTGAGTAAGGGTGAGTACACTTATGGTTGGTACTCAGCAAGGCCACAAGAAATAACCAGAAAGTGATTTATATCCATCTTTAAGTTTATTAATCATGTGAGGGTCCAAGCCGCTCTTGACCGTGAGCACGGCTAACCGGTTAGTTTTAACTCTGCAGAGGTTGTATACTTTCACCACAATTCGCGTAAAAGTTCCGAAGAACTTTGAACCCAACCACGCAATGTGCTAGCTAGGCACAATACCACCCTTTCGAGGTGTGATTGCATAGGGACGCTACGAGGCGTTTACAAAGATTCCCTAACCTATGACAATCCGCTAAGGTTTCAAACCAAAGCGGTCATAACACTGTCCTAATGAGGTGGTACCTTGCCAAAGGACCATTAAACAATACCAATTGTCCCAAGAGGACCGAGCTATACCCCGTCGATGCATCCCCTCTTGCCCTTTCGGTAAAACTGTCACAAGCTAGAGTCTCTAATTAATTAGCCAAGACTAGAGCTATGTAGTATTGTGGTTGTACGGTTTTCTTGGGTGGTTCTCCATGTTCCAATTAAATAAGTATTCTTGTAAATAAAGCATAGATAGAAGTGTGGTTAGGGTCACTTGCCTTTCACCAATGAAAAGCTACTCTTACTGCTCTTCAGCTTTTGCTCACTCGGAGAACTTGATCTTCAATGTTCAAACGACGATCCTTCTACTTAGGGCAATCAACGAGCAAACATACAAAGCAACAAACAAAAGATACAACTAAGAACAATACACCAAACAAAGAAAATCTTTAAAATAATGTACTAAAGGATAAGACTCGCTGCTACGGTGACGAGAGCTCAAGAAACGCGGAACTAAAACGGCGATTCTATGAGATAAACGATACTTCAGGGATCTAGTCGCGATTAACTATAGAGTTAAGAACTAATAGAAAAGATTTGTAAGACACAACAAAGTGTGCTCACAGAGGATAAAAAGGTTATAAATCTATTGCACACGTCACAAGGATCACGTGAGCGCAAGAATCGCTGAAAACGGAGTAGAAACGTGAAAGATATGGCTAAAACAAGGTTCTAAGGACTTGTTTGTGAGAGTTTTGAACTTCCAGGGGCTAGCTCTAAAGAAACCAGAGAGTAAAACGAAATTAAACCTAACTCGCGAGGGTTAGAAGCAAAACTACACTTCTTGGATGGCGGGTTGTATTTCCTAAAAGGTAAGGGTCTAAAACATAAATAAAATTGCTCTTTTGTAATTACTTCTGAACTGGAGGGGACTGCGGGTTGATTTCCTATAAACTGGGGGGTTTTCTGCAAAACCGCCACGGTTGACCGGTACACCGAGTTTGACCTGGGTTTTAGATCTAATATGGACCATTAGATCAAGATCTGACGGTTCTGGGCAAAGGGGGCAAACGGCGGCGGCGCATGACCGGTGAAGGGCGGCGCGCGACGGCGGATCGCAGGTGTTTACCGGAACGGCCTTCCGGCGCTTGATTCAAACTGGGCTCGGGTCAGGGAGCATGCGCGCATCGCGGCAAAATGATCTAGAGGATCGGGTGCGCGAGTTGGAGGCCAGGCAAGGGCACTCCACGGCGAGCGGCAGCTCGGACTACGCCGGCGAGCTATCTCGCGCGAAGGGAAGCAAGAGAGAGGTGAAACCGGGTCGGCGTCAAGCCCTACCTTGCTGGGAAGCTTCGGCGGCGGCTTGGGCGTCGAGGAGAGTAACGGAATGGCGGCGCAATGGCGGCAACTGAGGTCGATTCCGACGATGGCGGCTCGAACTAGGGTTTTGCGCGAAACGAAAACGACGTCGGCGGCTGGGTAGGGTTCCAGGGTGCGGTGCGGTGCTTAAATAGGGGCGGGGACCGGGCCTTGGCGTGCGCGCCAAGAAGGGTGTGACAAGGAGGAGGTGGTGGAGGTGGAGACGGTGAGGTGGGGGATTGACCAGCGGGGAGATAAGGATAGGGAGGAGAGAAAAAATAGAGAATAGAAAGGGAGAAAAAATTAGAGAAGAAAAAGAGAAAAGGAATGGAAAAAATAAAATAAGGAAAAAAAATCATATTACAGGCTAGAGAAAATCTCAATCAAGTCAAATAGCTAAGGGTATATTGGACATATGACTTATTTCATCCATTCATAAAAAACAGAAAGAAGTTATTTTGCCAGACATTTTCTGAAAACAGCTTCAGCTTGTTCACCAGAGAAGCTGCTTCACCAGTTGTTTTAGGAGAAGCTGAAACTATGCCAAACAGGCCCTTAAGATGATCAGATATGTAAGGTGTAGGTGCTCAGCTACGCCGGGGGCCTAGCTAGCATCATCGACCGATGATCCATGATCGATCGAGGAGGACCACGCGAGCGCATGCCATGCCTGCAGCAGGGGAAGGTACGTACGTGAACTTGCCTTTTGAGGCCCCCCTCTAGTTTTCTTGCTCCAAGATATATAGTGCCAGCCGCGTCATTTTCGGGGAAAAGAATCGCATGTGTCCATGTGCTGTTTGTGTACAGTATTTTTTTTTACCACGACTGGTCATTACAAATTATTCTGCTGCCATAGTTCCTTTTTAATTTTATCCCGAATTAAATTTATCTGATTTTGATTAAATTTATAGAAACATGCAATAACATCTGTGATAAAAGCAATATCAAGACACATTTTGCAGTATATTCAATGAAACTATCTTGTCATAGATGGATCATTTTTTCTATAGATTTGATCAAAATTAGATAAACTAGCCTATCAACCTAAACTCCCGCCTAGAATTAATATGAAAAAAACTTATATCAAATAATTATAATTATTAATCTCACACCCTCTTTCATCCACTAAATTATCTACTAACACATACTCTAAAATATATATTTATCATTATCTAATTGCAATAGATTTCATTTTGCATCACATATTCTTATCTCTTCCATCATACATGAATACATGGTGACACATATTGTGGGTAGTATGAGTAATATATTAATAATGATATAAATAGTAATTTAGAATTTCAGATTGGCGTGCTTTAATATTTTGTTATAATTATACAATTTAAATTCAAAATTAGGGGCTACTTTAACTTTTAATAATGAAATAATTAGATAATTTATATTCAAATTTAGGGGGTTATTTGCATTGTTTTTATAATGGCATATGCGGGTAATTTATATATAGATTAGGGGGTTACTTTAGATTTTTTTATAATGATAGATGTGGGTAATAAATCATGCTTAGGGGGTTACTTTAATCTACTTTTATAATAGCAGATGTGTGTAATTTATTAGGAAAGATAATAGATCCAATAACTATTATGATTAGAGTTGTCGAATTGATGGCCGGCTGTTCCCAATTTTTGTGAGAATTTATAGAATTTCTCTATTTTTTTAGAGTGTCCATCTAGGATCCAAGGTGGCTTCACATAGAGGCTTCAAAGGAGCCTCTAATTAATAATAGTAATATTTGACTTATGAGTTATATGATAAAGCTGTAGATCGCTATATATGATGCAGAAAGGAGGGAGTACTGTTGTCAAAGGCCTTAGTATATACTATGATCAGTGTTTTAAAGGCGTCGCCGAGGTGTCCAGGCAGACCCAGCTCGCCTTGAGTTACAGTGGCACCTTGTCGCCTAGGCGTCCAGGCATACCTAGCTCGCCTTGCCTCGCCTCGCCTTACAGTCTTTAGAACACTGACTACGATTTTGTCAAAAACATCCATTAGAAGACTAACATTATTTTTTGTATAGATTTATTGCAAGAAGTCATGGTGCCAAAGAGCAGTTGGAGATCGAGTGATTTCGGATCGATCTGCCAACTAAATCATCTTATGCAATCCTCCCGCAACCAAGAGGAACGGCATAGGTGACAATTAAAGGCCAAAGGGGTCCCCTTGGAGCAACTCCAAAAAGACTCAATTGTTAGGAATATCGATTTTAATAGAAAAATACCTTCCAAGAGCTTCTCTAAGTGGTTATCCAAATATAGCCATCATCTATTCCAGACTTCTCGCTAGCCAAAGATAAATAGCGAAAATAGCTCTCTAGAGTGTAAACAGGATATAGAAAAGCTATTGGAGAGTGAACATGTATAGAAAACATTTTTTATATAGATGACTCTCCAAATGATGATTTAGAGAATGAAATTTAGAAAGACTCTTGGAGATGCTCTTGGTATACACCGCGGCCATGGAAGATGCGACGACAAGAGACCATAGGTATGAACAAGTTTACTATCCACAGTTTCTAAGAATATTTCTTTTGTTTTTAAAGAAACTACGAATATTTATATCCAGTGGAATGAAGACGCATGGATTGCTAGCTAGACTCCTGAATTAAGGTGTAGTTTTTCTATTATTTTACAAGATATTTCTAGATTACGTGGAATTCAACTAAACATATATATGCATTACAGTTTTTGCCTTTAATTCCCTTCTTCTTTCTGCAAACGGATGATGAAGCACCATGTGCTTATTAGCCCTGCCGAGCCGTTCTTAGACCCATGCAATGCACAGAGATCTAGCCCTAACAACTGAAGAGAAATAAATGTGCATTGTGCCGTGGGTACGCTCAGCGCCTACAGTATCCAGAACCAGAAGCTCTCCTCTTATATCTGATGGTGCATTCATCGTTATCCCTATGCGTCCACAGCGTACTCGCTTATTACGACTCGTCTACAGGCCCGCGGCAGATTGGGCACATGATCGAATTGCAGCCGGCTAATTAATCGCGGCTATTATATTCCGGCTTGTGATAATAAGCGGGAGGTTGACGAAGGCGTAGGTGGCGCCCACGGGGGGTTTAATTTCAAGTGAAGTGGCGAGTGCCAGTGATCGATGAGGCAGCGATCGAGAGACACCCACCCACTGATCCACAGGCCGGCCGGCCTCTCTCTCCTCGTTGCATGTGATTGATCGAGGGTGTCGCTCGTACGTCTCGATCGATCGGCACGCGCATGCGTTTCTCTCTGCCTGCTGCCGCACCTGCTGCTGGTCATCGGGGATCAGGATAGGTCGATCGTCGATGCAGCAGCTAGCAAATCTTTCACACGCACTTCCACTCTCCTGTCCTCTCTTTCGTTCTGTCCTCTTTTGGAGCTCTTCTCGTCTGCTCGCTAAGCCCCAGCACCAGCAGGTCCTCGATCACACCTCCCGCGTGCAGCACTTGTTTGGAAGGATTCCATATGCGTCTGTGTACTACGCTGCTCATACGGCACAACGCTGTCGATCGAATTCTGTTTCGCTAAAGTCTCTCTGGAAGGAGCTCCGGTCGATCGATCGAGTCAGCTGGACTTAATTTGACAATCCTTATTATTTGTGTGGTCCTTTTCCTATTTACTTGTGATTAGTTGTTGAGCTGAAATCATTATAAGAACTTGGCTGCGTGTGATCGCAGGGCAAATATTTTTCCCATTTTGTGAAGAAGTTGCAAGTCTGTCCATTGGGTGAAGCTAGCTGAAAGGCTAATTAAACTAGATGCTATGAATTATTTCTTGTCCATTGGCACAATTTCAGTCAGTTTCAGGTTGGTGGACCGTGTGGTGGGGAAAACTGAAGCACAGACTGTGTGCAATATAATTTGTTCGATGTTACTCCTTGTTTTTTTTGCCACCGTGTCTGAGCACGTTTTTCATTAAGAGAAAGAGAAGCAAAGTACAGGCTCCTTGTGGCTTAAGAGATTTGGAATGAGCGTAAAAATTTTGGGAGTTGAGATACCCTAGTGCAACTTCTTTAATCTGTTTTCTTCGGCAATGTAAACCCGACTTGATGTAACCGTAAACTGTTTTCACTATCTGGCCACTTATGGGCCCCTGAATTAATACATATCAGGTGGGGATCCTCTCCCCCTCCGTTGACAGTAAAAAAAACTTCTTTAATTGTGAAGATCAAAGATCAAGGAAGAATGTGGTGCATATGCATGGCCGGAGCAAAAAAAACTGAGAGAGATTGTTCCAGGAGAGTAATTTTTGTTTACTCTAGCTACGTTTTGTTTTTATTTTTCTCTCTGTAATTGAGTAAAGTTTTGACTCTTCGATCTCTATCAATAGTTCAATACATGCCGGACCACAAAGCTGTTGGCGGGTTAAAAAAATTTGTTGGCACCGGCAGTACAAATGGTCCTTATTAACGGGGACACGAAGGAATGTCACCGCTAACGACAAGATATGAGTTGGAAGATACATTGGCAGCCACAGTGACATCAGTAGATTAGAAGGGAAAAAAAAGAGAGTAATGGACCCTATGCTATACAACATCACAACTTCACAGGGGGATAAAAAGTGGTACTACACGTGCCAGCCATGCATGCAGCACATGATTCTAATAGTGCATTCACAACAGGCACCACTGCCTAACAGCCATAACATGCATGCATAGTGGCAGTGGAGACGCACCAATGCGAAGCAGGCAGCAGCGGCATGATATGTGCATTATCATCAGTGTATGCATGGTTCACTCTAGGAGCGTGCGAGCAACATAATGTTAGGTCCCCATGCATGATGCATCCTTAACACAGGTACTTTTGTCATTTTGCATCACACAAAGAGCATTACTGAAAAACATCAGAGTCATGCTAAGTGACAACTTTAAGTTCTGAAATGACAATGAATCATATATATAGTCATTTTAATCACTAATTTGTGTAGGTGTCCTCCAAAAAGTTCATGATATATTAGAGGACAAAAGCTACTCACCCCAGTAATAAATACTTAACGACTTTGTCTTTTTCTCTTTAAATTCTATCTTCCACCACTATTTTTCTTGATTAGAATATATTTATGTTATCTAGTAAAGTAAGAGACTATAAAAGAATTCATTTTCAAGATAAATACATAGATATGGTTTTTATGATTCCAAATTAAATATTTGAATATTATTGGTGGTCAAAGTCTAGGTTGGATTTCTAATCAAAGTGTACGTCAATATATATATTTGCCACTAGAGAGAGTAAAAAAGGACCCATAGCTTGTTCAAGTAGTAGAAAGGGCCATATAAAACACATCACTCAATCTGATTCTGATCAAAGTGTCAATATAGGTATTTGTCTTCGACCCTAAGTCATTTTTTGTAGCTAATTAATAAGATAATCATTTCGTAGATTTTGCTTGCTATACATCTAGATTTACACTATTTTAGATACATAATTTCTAAAAAAACAAAACAGTCTATTTGAGACGGTCGGAGGGAGTACTAAAATTAAATGAAAAGGCATGAGAGGGAGCAATAGCTACTACGTTCAAGGTGCTATACGGTGCAAGTACTAATAATAGGGCCTTGTTTAGTTGCCTTCAAAATTCCAAAACTTTATAAGATTCCCTGTCACATCGAAGATATTAATAAGGACTTTGCCTTTTTCTCTTTAAATTCTATCTTCCACCACTAATTTTCTTGATTAGAATATATTTATGTTATCTAGTAAGGTATGAGACTATATATGAAAGAATTTTTTTCAAGATAAATACACAGATATGGTTTTTATATTTCCAAATTAAATATTTGAATATTATTGGTGGTCAAAGTCTAGGTTTGATTTCTGATCAAAGTGTCAATATATATGTTTGCCACTTGAGAGAGTAAAAAGGACCCATCGCTTGTTCAAGTAGTAGAAATTAAAGGGCCATATAAAACACACATCACTTAATCTGCTTCTGATCAAAGTATCAATATATTTGTCTTCGATCCTAAGTCAACCTTACTATTACTAATTGGAGGCTCCTTTTGAAGCCTCCAGGTGATGTCACCTAGGATTCTAGGTGGACAGTCTAAAAAATAGAGAAATCTTGCAAATTCTCACAAAATTCAGAAACATCTGGCCATCAATTCGGCAACTCTAATCATAATAGCCATTGGATCTGATATTTTTTTCTAATAAATTACCCACGTTTGCCATTATGAAAATAAAGTAAAGTAACCCCCTACACATGTATCTAAATTACCCACCTCTGCTATTATAAAAAATAATCTAAAGTAACCCCCTAATCTTCATGTAAATTACCCACTTATGCCATTATAAAATAATATCAAATAACCCCCTAAATTTTCGTATATAATCCAATGATATCATAATAAAAAATTGAAATAAACTCCAAATCTGAATCAAAATTATATTATTATAATAAAGTCTTAAATAGCATCAATATAAATTCTAAATTACTATTTCTATCATTATTAGTATATTATTTATGTTATTATTTATATAAAAATACTAACCATAATGTGTGTCATCGTATATTCATGTATAAGAGAAGAGATAAGAATACCAATTTTCATGTTGCCCACATATCCCAAACAAAGTGTTCAATTAAATACATATCAAACATATACGGAGATATGATGCAAAGTGAGAAAAAATTGTTAGTCACTAAACCTATCACATTTATTACATTACATAATGATAAATATGTATCTTTATAATACTGGATTAGAATATTTAATTTGTTAAAGAGAGTGTGAGATAGAAAATTATTAGATATTTCTAACTAGCCCGTGCAGGAGCACGGGTTGATAGACTAATTTTTTAGCTAATTAAATATCATTATTTTGTAGATTTTGCTTGCTACGCATCTAAATTGACACTATTTTAGATACACAATTTCTATAAAAACCAGAACATCCTATTTGAGACGGTCGGAGGGAGTACTAAAATTAAATGAAAAGGCATGAGAGGGAGCAATAGCCACTACGTTCAAGGTGCTATACGGTGCAAGTACTAATAATAAGGTTCTTTCAAAAGAACATGCAAAGGCCAACGGATGGATCCAAAGTCAACAGGCATAGCAAATCACGAGGAAGCTGAAGGCTGAAGCAGCCGCCTGACGTGCAGTGGTGCAGCTCCCTGACTTGACCAGCAGTAAATTAACTGTCACAATGCCACAGCATGCATGTACTTAGGGTCACAAGCCTGTCTCTCGCCTTATATTTTCTTCCTTTGATGTGGGCTCCTACTGCAAGCACCCCGTCCGTGTCCTAGCTACCAGCAGCTTCCTCTCCTCCGTTGTCTGGGCTTACAAGGCCAGGCATTGCCAGGGCCACTAACCTATACTTCTATGCCCTTGCTAATTCCAGATGGAGAGAAGAGAGAAGTGGAAACTAAAACTTGTACTACATGCCAAGGTCACTGTCACCGTATATACAGGGGGTCATATCACTTCTATTCATGACTCAATGTCTCATGTTTTCCATACAAATGAAACAACTTTTTTCACTAGCAATCAATTAAGAACTTTTTTCACTAGCAATCAATGTAGAGTACATTGGATATTACGATCAGCAGGAAACCTAAACCAAGGGAGTTCACACTCACTCCTATAGTACCTTCTCTCTTGTCCACCCCTAAGGCCTAAACTCCCAGTAGTACTTGACACCAACACCTGCTAGCTACCAACCTACCATGTAGGTAGGATAGCCCAGCTCAAAGGCTAAGCAAAGCATGCATGCAGCCCTAGGCCTTAGCCTGATGGATAGCCTCCCTTGTGCATGGCATGCCCCTCTCAACTAAATACTGGAGCAGGGCTTTGTAAGAGGTGCCCTTGTCTTTATTACCCTACCCTCTCTCTATCTCTATCTCTCTCTGCTCAAGCTGAGCTGAGCTGAGCTGCATGCATGCATGTCCTACACCAGCACAGGGTGACTGGATGAGGGAGAAAGAAGCAAAGGACAAAGGTCTACTGCCTATACATTTGTACAGATGTTTGTGTGTGTATGCGCATGTGTGATGTCTCTGAGTTTGCTTCGCGCTTGCAAGATCTAGAGTGAGAAGTGCCCTAGCTTACTCCATTTAATGATTCATGCAGCAGGAGAGGAGAGGCCTCAGCATCTCTGTTGCTGGTTGCAAACAAGATACAGCGCAGTGTTAAGAGTGTAGTGCTGCTGTGGGGCTTTCCTGCGTAGAGTTGTGGCGAGACATGTAAACCATCTCTCTCTTTCTCTCTCTGGACGTGGCCGGAGGAGAGAGAAGGGATCATCCAGCAGCCAGAGCTTCATTTGGATTGCAACCATCACAGAATCCAAGGATCACATTTGCTAGTAGTAGCTGCTTTCTTCAGCAGCATCTTGAGAGGGCTAGAGAGAGATCCGGGAGGCAGCAGACTATAGGTGTGTGCGTGTGTGAATGTGTGCTAGGAGAGAGAAAGGGGCGGCTGTGTGCAGAGAAGAGCACATGCGAACTGATAGAGAACTTTCAGGCTTTCCCCTCTCTCTCTCCCTCCCCACACAATAGCTGTACTGGAGTACTCTCTCACTCTTCTATCTACGCCCCAAACCAACACTTTAAAGATCCACAGCCTTTCACCCTATGCATTTGCATTTGCTGCTCCCAAACTGCACTACTGTCTTTTTGCTTTTGTGTCATCATACTAGTACTAGTAAACCGTAATAATCTACTCACATCACGCCCTTTCCTCCCCCCTGCTATATACCAGTTCTCTCTCTCTCTCTCTCTCTCTCTCTCTCTCTCTCTCTCCTATTCCACCCCACCATCCGATATATACCCCGGCCGTCCCCTTTTGTTTTTGGGATCCTCGATCTCTCCTTCTTCCAAAACTCCATTGCATCATAGTGTTCAGCACTTCAGCTGTCTCACTCCCTGCTCACTCTGCTCCACCATGTAAGAACCACAACTACCCCTCATCACTTTTCCGGTGGCTTCTACCATTGTTCATCTCCATGTCTTGTACATACATCTCTTCTTCGTTCTGAATCACTATTGTCTGTCTGTCTGTGTGTGCGTCTCCTGCTTATAAATGTGAACATCTGCTGCGTTCTCGTCTTTTTCCTGTTCATAAACCATGGTTCCTGTATGTTATTTGTTTGCTGTGTACACGGTGCTGAGTTCTTAATCAGCATGTGCTTTCACAAACGGTAGTCTGGATTTCCATGAACAGCTTCCTTGTTGTCTCAATGCTGCCGCGTTTATTCTCTCAATGCTGCTACTGTACTAGCTTTGTTCTATGCACAGCTTGTTCTTCTGAGATCCTGCGCGCTCATGCTTTTCTGTATAGAGAATCTTCTATAATAAACTTATGATTCGACCTCTACATAAACTGTGTTCTCCGATTCCTGGCCAAGAACTTAACTTTCTTTTGTGCGTGACCGTCTTATTCATGTTCCTTGAACTCCAGGAGGCAAGAAGGGAACCCTTTGGACCTGAACAACTTGCCGGAGGAGTACGGCAAGCAAGCGGTGGAGAGCTCCACGACCACCGCCACATCAAGCGCCCATGCAGTTCGTAAGTACTACAGCACTAATTTTCTCTTCTTTGATTCGAAGGTGAACTAATTGTGGCCGCTTCATGAAAGAAAGAAAAAGAAAATCCTATAACTGAACAGCAATGGGGTTGTTCCTAAAGTTCCCTACTGTTTTCTTTTTTGAAAAACAAAACATAAAATGTTTTCTGTGTGATGCGATAGATTCCTCATGGATGATCTAAAATGTCAGCAACAAAAGATCCAACTCGTTTTGTGCACAATATCTCAATTAATATGAAATGTAAGATCTTTCTACACACTTTGTAGTGCAGACCGATTTGTTCTTCTTACCAATGTATGTCTGCAGGGATCAAGAAGAAGAGTGGCGGAGGGAAGGATGATGCTGCCAAGGTGTATGAGTGCCGGTTTTGTTCCCTCAAGTTCTGCAAGTCTCAAGCGCTTGGCGGCCACATGAACCGGCATCGGCAAGGCAAGATCATACCCGAGAACCCTAGCTAATTGTGCCTTGGTTACATTTCTTTCCAATTTTATGGGTGATTGATTTCTGGGGTTTCTTCCAGAGAGGGAGAATGAAACCCTCAACCGTGCCCGGCAACTCGTCTTCGGCAACGAGAGCCTCGCCGCCGCCGGCGCGCAGATGAGGTGAGGAATACAGAATACTCCACCACTGCAGTCGATCATGGTCGGGCCGGCCTTCTCGTTGATTAGGGTTTCTTACGGGCGTTGCAATTTTCTCGGTGTAGTTTCAGGGATGTCAATTTGGGAGGCGCTGCCCCATCGACCATGCTAGGAGGAGGCTTCCGGGGAATCGCCACCGGCGGCAGCGGCATCGGCGACCCGTGCGTCCAGTTCCGGCCGGTTCATCCGCGGCCGCCGTACCATTACCTCTACACGGCGGCGGCGCCACCATCCACACTGCACCCGATGAGCTACCCGGCGACTTACCCGGGTCCTCCGCGCCAGCCTGCGGTCGGCGACTACGTCATCGGCCACGCAATCTCCGCCGGCGACGCACTGATGCAGCCGCCACACCGCGGCAGCTTCTCCTGCTTCGGAGGCCCACTCGCCGCGCCGCCGGCAGCAACGGCGGCGCTCGCCGTTGCAGCGAACGTGCAGGCCGACAAAGTTAACTGCAACTGCAGCTTCGGCTGCGGCGGCGGCCACAGCAGAAATAATAATGTGAACGCCTCCTCTTGAGCAGACGCGACCGTACGCAATGGTTTATTTTTTAGAATTGGGAATATATATTAAACATATTTCAGCTTCTGTATCGATTGATATATATAGCTGTTCAAAGCTTCTGTATCGATTGATATATATAGCTGTTCAAAACCACAATCCACACAGCAACAAGCGTCCGAGCAAGACAAAACAGAGTAGCGGAAATAAAAGAGACTAAAAAATGCTTAGACATAGGTGTTGCGAAAATGGCCTCTCATGCCATATTTCAATATAATGTTTTGGCGATTGATAACACACAACATTTGGACTAATATGATTGTTAAGATGACCATTCTCAGGCTTTTAGGTTCAAGTGATGACAAATAGAAGATAGGCGTAGCTAGGCCTGAAGGGCGGCCCCTACGGTCCAAAGGACAAAGAATTGAAGAGACCGTGAAGAAACCAAGTCAAAGAAATCAAGACAAGAGATACTTTAGTATCACCGGCTGAACCGACACTGAGAAAATCACATACGTCGATGCATTGACTTGAAGCACACCAGGAACTTTGGTTTCACCGGTTGAACCGACGTTAGGGAAGTTGAATTCGTTGGTGCAATGGATCCAGAAGCTGAGGCAAGGTCTATACACCGGATGAACTGACGATGGGGTCTTGGTGAACGTCGGTGCAGTTGTCCAGAGAGTTGGTTTTTCAGAGTTCACAGGACAACTACACTCACCGGTTAAACCGACGCAGCATCGGTTGATTGCCCGTACACGTAACAGCTAGTTTTTGAGGCGGGCAGTTTAGTATCACCGGTTGAACCGACGATGGCTATTGGAGGTGCGTCGGATTAACCGGCGTTAAGTATTTTTCTGGCAGCTTTTCTCCAACGGCTATATTTGCTTGTGCTGCCTATATATACCCCCAAGGTCGGGGTCATTTGAGGGTGCTGGAGTTGCTGAAACCTGCTACACTTGAAGAATACCTCCAACCACCTTAGAGCTTCATTGTACATCATATAGGCTTAAGCACACTTGTGAGAGTGCTTAGTGCTTGATTAGGCTTAGTTCTTGAGAGAACTAGCTTGAGTGAAAGTCTTGCTGCGGCAAGCATCTTGTGTACTCGTCGTGTGACCCTCCGACTTGGTGTGGAAAGGCAACGACATTTTGTGCGGTGAAGGAGACCCCTCTTGGTGAGAAGCTCCGATAGTGAAGACGGTGCCGTGGGTGACGCTTCGAGAGAGACGGTGGCGGTGGCCTTGTCTTGGTGACTTGGGGTCACTTAGCCTTTGCTTGCCGGGAGCCTTGGTGGCGAACGCAAGACGGTGATCAAGCGGTGAGACTCGGCATCACACTTGTTCGTGTTGGACAAGTGGCCGTGGACGTAGGGAGGGACTTGGTGTCCTAACCGAACCACGTTAAATCGTGTGTCTTGGTGTCTTCACGAGAATTTGCATATTCTCTCCCTTACCTCTTTACTTACCGTATTACGTTTACGCATTTACTCTATCTTGCGTGACTTTACTTTCCTAGTTAGTTTGATTAGAATTGGCTATAGGTTGCAAGTCTTTTATTGGTAAGTAGAGAGTAGCATAGATAAACCTTAGTCATAACTAGCATGTGTAGGACGTGTTAGGTTTATCTTATGCAAATAAATTGAGCCCTAGGATAGAAAGCGATTAGCGACCCTATTCACCCCCTCCCCCTCTAGGGTTGGACACCCCGGTGATCCTTACAATAGGCAATCTGATTAATGAAAGGCCATCCATTCGAAGTGAAGATTTCCTTGGCAGAACACTCAAGTGCGCGACACCCCTCTAACACCAGTGGGCTTTCCTCTTCTTTTTGCAGCAGCGCTCAAAACCGGATCCAATAAGTTCCTCTGAACAGCACCTGCAGAGACGAAGAAACTCGCGCACAGTTAAAAGTAATGTCATTTCGTGTTAACCAGATCGCCCATAAGATTGCACATGCTCCCACTAAAGCCTGATATTTACGTTGTTTTCTCAGCCCATTTAACCAGTAAGTGAACATATTATTCACATTTAACGGCATAGGTAAATTAAAAACAACACTTATCAGTATCCATAAGAATTTAGCGTTGTGGCAATCAAAAAAAAGGTGATGTATTGTTTCATCAAGATTACAGTAACAACATTTTAAACTCCATTTCCATCGCTGTCTAGCTAAATTATCCTTAGTGAGAGTAACCCCTTTAATCAAGTGCCACATAAAAATCTTAATCTTAAGAGGCAATTTAAGTTTCCAGATAATATGATTATGAGGTATTATATTAGTGGTTGTTATTGCCCTATACATAGATCGCACTGAAAAAACCCATTATGATGCAGAGACCACACAAAAGTGTCACTTTGATCTTGTAGCTGAATATCCATTACTCTAGCCACCAGTTGGTGCCACAAGAGATCTACGAAAAGAGACATTTAGTGGAGTCGAGCTTAGAACATGGCTGACTAACGCAGATTTTTTCTGGCAATGTTATACAGGGTCGGGTATTGATTTTTAAGAGGTTCAATATCAAGCCAGGAATCTTCCCAGAATCTGATCTGAGACCCATTACCCAACTTAAATTTGCCCCATCTCAGGAACTCAGATTTGACACTCATGAGACCCGACCAAAAATGTGAATCTCCAGGCAAGTGTTCAACCTGAGTAAGAGATCTATACCGAAGGTATTTCCTCCTAAGCAGAGTTTGCCACATCCCTTGTTCATTTATTAGCTTAAAAAGCCATTTGCTTAGCAAACATTTATTTTATGCATCTAGATTCAAGATTCCCAAACCCCCTTGGTCTTTTGAGCAGCAAAGGACACTCCATCTTGTCAGTCTATACTTTTTTTTTATGTTCGTTACTTTGCCAAAAAAACCTAGATCTATAGAAATCTAGCTTTTTTAGAACCTCACGAGGAACTTCAAAGAATGAAAACATAAACAATGGTAAGCTGCTAAGCACAGAGTTAATAAGGACTAGCTTTCCACCAGCAGAAAGCAACTTCCCTTTCCATCCGCTTAACCTCTTTTGGAATCTTTCATCAACACCCTTCCAATCTGAATTTTGAAGTCTTCTGTAATGCATAGGTATTCCTAGGTATCGAAACGGAAACATACCTTGGCTGCAGCCAAAGATTTGTTCATATTCCATTCGGACAGCCTGGGCCTCCCCAAAGCAGAATAATTCGCTTTTATGAAAATTAATCTTGAGGCCAGACAGTTGTTCAAAATCACATAGTAAAAGTTTGAACTGCTGGTTTTCTTTGGCTCTCTCAATTAATATTGCCAGCATGTCAACAACAATATTAAAGAGTATGGGAGAAAGAGGATCTCCTTGCCTAACTCCTTTTCTCGTTTGGAAGTAGTGCCCTACATCATCGTTTACTTTTATGGCTACCGAACCTTTGGTTATCACTTGATTAATCCAAGCACACCATGTCGTTGAAAAGCCTTTCATTCGCAACACTTGTTGAAGAAATGGACATTTCACCTTGTCATATGCTTTTTCAAAATCAAGTTTTAAGATAACCCCATTTTTCTTTTTCTTATGCATTTCATGAATTGTTTCATGTAGAATGACCACTCCCTCCAGGATGTGCCGTCCTAGAATGAAAGCTATTTGAGATGGTCTGATTATTTTTTGAGCTACAACGGATAATCTATTCGTGAGTACTTTTGTGAAAATTTTGAAGCTAACATTTAAAAGACATATCGGCCTATATTGTTGCACTTTGGTGGCATCCTCCTTTTTGGGTAGTAGGGTAATCACACCAAAGTTCAAACTGTGTAAAGGCAACTCGCCCCTGTGGAATTCTACAAACAACTGAATCAGGTCAGCCTTAATAGTTTCCCAAAAAAAATTGGTAGAACTCCGCTGGGAATCCATCCGGACCAGGTGCCCTATTGTGTTCCATTTGGAACACCGCATCTCTAATTTCCTTTTCAGAGAACTCATCACAGAGAAATTCATTTTCTATTTGAGACACCTGAGGAATGTCCTCCGTAGTGTCCTCATTTAGAGAAAAATCATTCTGCACTGGCTCTCCAAAAAGGTTTTTGTAGTATTCTGTGATATAAGTTTTAAGATTATCATGACCTACAATAGTCCCATCATCTTGTTCTAGCTGAAATATCCTAGTTTTACGATGTCTACCATTAGCTACAAGCTGAAAAAATCTCGTGTTTGCGTTCCCTTGCAAAAGTCTGGTAGCTTTAGATCTCTAGAACCAATAAAGTTCCTCTTCTCTAAGCAACCCAGAAAGCTCCGCAGACAAAACACGTTTGTGTTCCAACTCTTGTGGTGATAACAGAGTGGATTCAGCTTTTCTATCTAAGATATCCAGCTGTTGGAGGAGGAAACTTTTCTTTTTTTTGTTTTGTCCTACTTGATTTTTTGCCCATCCACGCAGATATCTGCGGACCGTTCTGATCTTGTTTTGCCATCTCTGTAATGGTGATGTGCCTCATTTTTCTGCTTTCCACACATTTGTTATCAAATAAAAAAAACCGTCTTTCCACGCAATGGTTAATGCAGTTAAGTTAGTGTAAAGAGGCAAGAAATTAAATTAGGAAGCTTGTTTTGGACACTAAAGGGCGGAGACGTGTTCTAAGATTCTACTTCTAGTTAAGTATATGCATGCCTGAACTGGATCAGTAGTGCTAAATCTTTGGTTTCTGTTGCATGAATTCTTGGTTTTGGTACTTGGAGTATTTGATAACAGATGCTTAATTTGCAAAAAAAATGCACACTCAAATAATTATGCATGTATAAGCATAATAATGACCGCATGTATATATTTCTGAAACTTGAATTTGGTTATTAGTTCCCATTATTGCAATGTGTTATGAACATAGCAAATTAAAAGTCTAATACTTTAAGATTACGATTTGCGAGTCATCAAGAGCTTGAAATTCAGAATTTAAATAGTTTGATAGCGTCGCACAACTAAAAATGGCAATGCCACCTTTTTATCGTTTCAAAAAATATTACTTTTTGTGACGAATGGGAGTATTAACGGTTACTTGTGTTCAAGAGTGTTACATTCTGGGAATATCTTCTGAACATATAAAGACTGTTCATTTAGATTTTAAAAGGTTGTCCCACAAAGACTGAGAGGCTACCTAGACTTGATAAGATAGGTAAAAAAAGGAAAAAGGAGGAAAAATCACCATCCAACTAACAGATTCCATATTGCTCCCCTCGGTATCCACCTCGCCATCCGGCGTCCCTCGCTAGGCAACAATGTCGAGTCGCTCCACTCGGTATCTCTCCCTCCCACGCCCTCCTACATACTCTAGTGCAATGCTGCCCCCGCGCCCTCGCCCTGCCACTCCGGCGCCCCATCGCCGCCCCCGCCCCATCGCTGCGCCCCTGCACCTGCGCCACTGCCGCCCTCCCATTCCCATGCCGGCGCCGCCTATACGCCCTTGCGGCGCCTCTCCGGCGCCCTGCCGCTTCCCTGCGGGCTCGTGCCGCTGCTCCGGTGGCCTCATGCCCTGAACTCATAGCTGGGAACTTGTCTGAGAAGGAGTCACCGACGAGCCACGCAGCTCCTTGTCATGGACGGCGGCAAAGGATAGCGGGAAGGGGCGGCGGACGGCGGGGAGGGGGTGGTGGACGGGCAGGGGACGACATGGACAGGCGACGGGGATGGAAAAAGAAATTATGATTGTTAGTGTGTTGGATAGTCACATATGGAGAGTGAAGGCTGGCTAACTAAATGGATAGCTATATTGCAATATGAAGAGTGGGATTTAGCTAGCCTTGCTCTAATGATCGATGTTCATCTAACTAAAGAAAGGTATGGAGCCAATCGAATATTTAAGTATATGCTATAGTTAATTAGGGATAACAAAATTATTTTTCACTACTAGTAATGTGTCTAAGAATTTCTAAATGAACAGTCTTTCTAAAATGGCGGGGGTAAGTTCCTAACACTGCTGCTACTAGTAACACAACATTACTTAATGAGTTATTATAGAGTCTCTACATTACCCCATGGGCACCTAAAAACTGACTCAAGAACTCCGGTGGCGCATCATTTAAACGTGATCCGACATAGTACTATACTAGACTCCGAAAGTCAACTAGGCTGAGGTGTTGTTTGTTTCCAGCGACTTTTTTAAGTCCAGTCACATCAAAAAGAATCTTATTATTTTAAAGTATCAAATAAAATCTATTTATAAATTTTTTTGACAGCTGAGTGCTAATTCGCGAGATGAATCTAATGAGTCTAATTAATCCATAATTTACTACAGTGATGCCACAGTAACTATCCATTAAATATGGATTAATATACCTCATTAGATTCGTCTCGCAGTTTAGTCCCAGGGTTCTAAAGTTAGTTTTATAATTGACATTTATTTAATACTTCTAAATACTAAGATTCTCTTTGATGTGACATGGATTAAAGTTTAGCCCCCTGAAACCAAACAACCTCTCGAGATGGCAAAACTATGAGCTGGCTCAAGTAAGGCCATGTTTACTTTCCCTTAAAATTTTAAAAAAATTCCAGCACTACAGTAATTTCGAACGTTTGATCACTAATTAGAAGTCTTAAGTGTGGATAACTAACAAAACCCATTCCATAACCCCCGGGTGTAATTTCGAGACGAATCTTTTAAGCCTAATTAGGCCATGATTGGACAACATCGTGCTACAGTAAATAATTTCTAATGATGGATTAATTAGGCTTGTTAGATTTGTCTCGCGATTTAGAACCCATCCGTGTAAAAAGTTTTATAAATAGATTTCATTTAGTACTTCTAAATGTCAAGATTCTGTTTCCAAAAATTTTGGAAAACAAAACTAAACACAGCCAAAAAATAAAATAAAATAAAACATGCTCCCTGAAAGCCCTGAAGGTTGCGTACCACTACCGGGCTACCTGCCTGGAATCTGATCATAGGTTAGGCAGTGAGAGTGCTCACTCTCGAGGAGGCTACTCGCTCATGTTGACTCCGATCCTGCGCGCGCTGGGCGCTGCTCAGCTGTTCTGTTCTTGATGGAACAGGCAACTTTCCGACCGGCATGCACATTGCAACGGAAAATTAATATCAGATGGGACTGGTGTTATCATTTCCAAAATGATCACAACGGCAGCAATACTGAATCCAAGAACGTGCATTCTCTGTGTGTGTTGAATTTTTCCGGAGTGGAATCGTTTTTTAGGAAACCTCCCGCGTGGAATCTTATGCCTTTTGTTAACGAAAAGATATTTTCTACATGAAAAGTATATATAATAGCTCATTTCCAAGCACAAGTCTTTTTTTTTTGCGAAAAGCACAAGTCAGTTTCTTCATCCACAAGATAAGTGCGTGTCACATCATCAGATGTTTGGAGCCAATTAGGAGGACTAAACATGAGCTAACTATAAAACTAATTGTATAAATGGAGACTAATTCAAGAGATGAATATATTATGCCTAATTCAAGAGATGAATATATTATGCCTAATTAATCTGTCTTTAGCACATGTTTTATTGTAGCACAACATTATTAAATCATGAACTAGTTAGACTTAATAGATTTATCTCACGAATTATTTATGATATTGGTTGTATAATTACCCTATATTTAATATTTTTAATTAATGTCTAAACATCCGATGTGATGGCACTTAAAATAAGTCCCTGTAACCAATCCAGGAGTTAATAAAACCATCAGTACGGTACTGCCGTTAAATATATTGCACGTTGGAATCAGTAATTCCGACACAAGCTAGAGCCAAGAGCCATGAAAGGTCAGCAGCAGCTAGATTAGTATTTACTACTCCAGTTGTACAATAATGGCTGGTATGTTTTTGTGCAGAAAAAAAAAAGGCTTACAGCTAGCATGGGTTGAGTAACTTAAGTTCCATTAACCTAATTGAAAAAATAGTAGTATGGCATGTGTACTGAAAATGGCCTTAATAAATTCAGTCTTCTACCGAATAATCAGTTTTTTAAAGGACATATATATAAGCATTCATGTCTATTGATGTAGAATATAGTTGCAAGTTCAAAAGAATATTGTTTTGTTTTGAAGAAGAAACATTAACACAATGTTATAGAGTATAGAAAAGTTTCCATTTTGTTCATCATGTCACAAAATTTATGCAAAATATGCTCCAATTCATTACAAATTTTCATGTGTAAATTCTATAATTCGTGACAGTTTAACGCAACACAAAACTACAAATATTCTTGCGTGTCCGACCTTTGTAGAGCTATCGAAATGGACATCGATAGATTTGGTTCTAAGAGTCATGTGAACTTCCCCACCACCTTGAAATACAAGAATTTTAAGCTTGTACAAGTCATACAATTCGAAGTTGACCAATTCTTTAAAAAGGAACAATAATATTTACAATATAAAAAAAACCTAATTAGATCCATTACAGAATGTGTTTTCACAGTTATTTCTTGGATGTAGTAGATGTTAATATATATCATTCTCTATAAATTTGTTCAAATACGCAACTGTTTGACTTACGGCAAACTAAGAATCGAGGGATTATTTATTTGTTGCCAGCTATTCTCAGCGATTGCAGACTCTCTCTCTCTCTCTCTCTCTCTCTCTCTCTCTCTCTCTCTCTCTCTCTCTCTCTCTCTCTCTCTCTCTCTCATCTTTGCTAATAAGATCTCTCACTCGATTGGCCATTACGCTGCATACATGCATTTTCCTAACCTGTAGGGGTTGCTGTTGCAGACTGACATCTAGCCCACACAACTAGCTTGTGCCTGCAGGTTTTCAGAGGCCAACCAAATGACTGCTGTGTGAGCTTCTCGAGATACACTTACAGTACACATATCATATCGGTGGAGTCGTCGTCAAGAGCATGCATGGCTGCTAATGCTCGATCGCTTCCGGCGTCGATCGATATGATCTCTAGCTAGCTCTGAGTCCCTGCTTCCTACTACCGTGCACAGCCACTTTAATCAAAGAGGACCTGCATCCACGAAAAGCATACAGCCGCATCAACTGAACATCTCTCTGGCTGTGTTTAGATGGGGGAAAAGGTGGGAGAAGTCACATCGGTCACTGTAGCACACTGTAGCATTTTTTGTTTGTTTGTGGTAAATATTATCCTACCATGACTTAACTAGGCTCAAAAGATTCGTCTCGCAACATACATCAAAACTATGCAATTAGTTTTTTATTTAACTACATTTAGTATGCATGGATCATTTGTTATATTAATATTTCGATGTGATAGGAGATGTGATGGAACCCTTGGAAAGTTTGTGGGATCTAAACACACACACTCTCTCTCCTCTTTGCAAAAATAAAGGAAGCGTCGAGACCTTTGCAGAGTGCAAAGTTTAGGTGTTTATGCTGCCAAAGCATGCATGGACGACAGGCCAGCTACGAGAGCAAGCTGCTTGTAGCCCTGGCCAACCCTAAGCTTAGCTTCTATGGATGCTGTCTTCGACATCCTTTTGATCTTTAGCTGCTGTGCGCCCCCATTTGGCACGCATATTAACAAGAACAAAGATCCAAGCGCATGGATACAAGGCCTCAGATCGCACTCGCGCGCAGATAGAATCGAACGGGGAAAGAGAGAAGGCCAAAAGGGATAGGACGGCAAGAAAGAATGAGGATGAAACTAGAAAGAAGGAAACAGTAGCAACAAAAGAGGATTTTCTTTTTGGAAATGTATGGTTGCAAGAAGCAAGGTACGTTTTTGTTTCGGTCTAAACCTGTTGCCCAATAATAATTATAAGCTTTGTCAAGTAAAAAAAATAGATAGGCTCAAGCCCAAATCATGCTTTTGCTGCACCAGTTTTAACCATAAAGTGCACATCTGTTTTACTACCTCAACTATTCAGTATATTCACTTAACCCCTTGACAAAGTATCAGCCCATTCAATTCTCGCAAACTATTTCAATTTATCAAACTAGCCTAGCTATCAAACCGTGCTGCACGGGCTAACTACAACTAATATAAAATAAAGCTTATAACTAATAATTATAATTATTTATCTCACACTCTTTTTCATCTATTAATTATTTTAATACATACTCTAAGATACATATTTATTATTATCTAGTTGCAATAGATTTTATTTTGCATCACGCCTCCATGTGTGTTTGATATATATCTAATTGAAATATTTGTTTGTGAATTGATATTATTCTTATCTCTTCTATCATACATTATACATGGTGACACATATCGTGAGTAGTATTTTATATAAACAATAACATAAATTAATAATGATAGAAATAGTAATTTATAATTTTATATTGGTGAACATAAATTAAAAATTATATTGGAGTATTTTATTATGATTAATTTAGATTCAGATTTAGGGGTCACTTTAACTTTTAATAATGATATAATTTGATAGTTTATATGCAAATTTTGGGGGTTATTTGCATTATTTTTATAATGGCATAGGTGGGTAATTTACACGAAGATGGGTTGCCTTAGATTTTTTTATAATGGTAGAGGTGAATAATTTAGATACATATTTAGGGGTTTATTTCAGTCTATTCTCATACGGCAAAGATGGGTAATATATTAGAAAAGATAACAGATTCAGTGACTATTATGATTATAGTTGTCCGGATATTTCTGATTTTTGTGAGAATTTTTAGAATTTCTCTATTTGTTTAGAGTGTTCACCTGGAATCTTAGGTGGCTTGAGGCTTCGCAACGAGACAACGAGCCTTGAATTAATAGTAAGATCTATATGTAATGGAAATTTTCCTTTCTTCCTCGTACCGATTGTGTTTAGGGTGAGTTGATCAAATTTAATGGTTTCAGATAAAATGAGTTGACGTTACATTTTAAAGAATAGAAGTACGAGAGAACGACAATGCCAATGTCCGAAAAGACTTGTGTTGTCGTCAAGGAAAGAGGCGATAGAGCAAACTGTGAGGTGCCATAGCTGCCCATCGTACCGGCGGCGTAGTACTTGCATGACAAGTCGACCGACCCTGGTCTGTCTTTTTCAAGCCACTGCTCCCCCCGGCCCTCCCCGGCTCCCCCGGAAGAAAAAAAAACGCGAAATTCAAATTTGCATTTGCTGTTTGGCTCAGTGGTGAGTGCAGCCGGTGGGGCCCGGGCGTCGGCTGGTGGCGCCATGAAAAAGAAGCAGCTGGAGATCGAGACATGCATGCAATGCATTGCAATGCAGCTGGGACTGGCAGTGGGTCCCGTGCGTGTGTATCCATCCCATCTGGCCATCAGATTCAGATGCGCGCAGCAGCGTCGGCATGCAGACGGCAGCGATGCGTTGCTGGAGGCTGGAGCTGCTGGATCAAACAAGTCGCCGGCGGCCGGCCGGCCGGCCTTGGCTGCTGGTACAATGCATGCATGGATCATGGATGCATGGCCCGTCTTGAAATTAACACCAGGGGCAGAGGCACAGCGATCAGATCGGTCGTAGCCGTAGGGTGGCAGCCACTTTGTGTGCTGTCAATCAGGCTATGGCCGGTGGTGTGCGACGCCATGGCAGGGGAAGAACTAGCTAGGAGTCTAGCTACTCCGTAGGAGCTAGCTGGGTGCCCCCGGTGACTCGACTAGTACTGCAGTACAGTGCTCGCGTCCGGTACTCGAACAAGGGGACAAATCCCTTGACACCCGCCACAGATTGTCGGTTTAAGCACGCGGTTTGGGTGGGGGATCAGCGCGTCCTGCCTCCGGCGCCTTATAGCAAGACTAATAATTTAGTCCATTACAAGCTGCAAAATTCATTGTGGCTCATCTCTCAATCTATTTAGATAGTGGTTTATCACTCCATCATTAATATATGATCTATTTATCTATCTCACAAACTTTCTTGATTCTTGTGTCAAAACTGGAGTTCACTCTTTCTCTCTCTCCTCTTTTCTCTCCTCTATCTCATCATTCAGTCTGCTTTTAACCCACCATAATACTTGCTTTTATTCAGTTGCAAGTCAATCACTTCTAATCACTCTCAATTCTTTTGTGGAGGGGATTAATCGAATAAGGCATCAGCAATTGTCTTGCTTGGATAAGATTAAGAAAATGACGAGAACAAGAGGAGGAATTGCAATGGAGAGGGACCTTTTCCTTGAGCTTTTTTTCTAAGATAAAATTACACAGCACAACTCAGACACTCACAATACACGTACACTCACAACTCTATGAATACACGTATACAAATTCTATCTCTATAAATATCTTTGAAGACTAAGCCGGTAAATCCTCGAAATTGACGAAGTCACCACATACATCTCGTTGTCGACAGGAATGTCACCTACCACAGAATGCACAATGCCATTAAATCTTAAAATATTCACTGTTATGGAAAGTCGAACTCAGTTGCCGAGACTCTTGTAATCACTGAGCTACGAGCCCATGAGCCCATCGCATGTGGCACGTCATGACATGTCAGCAAAGTAGCAAACAGATCCGGCACAACTACAACCAAGCTGAATGCGAACGCGCTGGTAGCGCGATGGTAAGCGCTCCCGTCGTGGAGCCGCCCGCCTGAGTTCGATTCCCGTCTGGGACGTGCTCGGGTGTCGCACCAGGTGCTGAAGCGTGCGTGTGTGGTGGGTGTGAGTGTGCGTGGTGGTGTGAGTGCTTCAGTATGGCGCGTTCCGAGACTACTCGGGCAGCCTCGTCTGCATTGAGTTCGGTCAATGCGGGCGCCTAAAAATCTTACATGACTCCCCAATGCTCCTGGGTGCTTTAAAAAAAACCAAGCTGAATGATTGGAAGACCTTATTGGGCCGTCATATGTATTAGTGGGCCTTTGGGGCATCGAATCATCCTCTTCATACAAGGGCTCGGCCCATATCAAACGGTCGTCGCAGCCCCAGCCCAAGTAAGACACAGTGGAATCTTTTTGTTTATCACTTGCTTGCTTTTCCCCGACTTCTTTTTGACTTGTTACAGTGGAGAACCACTTCCTGACTGCGCCTATCTTTACCAAAAGCAAGAGCACCAGGGCATGCATGTTCCATTTGGGTCCATATCGGTCCTCGCTCTTTATTCATGTGACACTGTAGCAACCTAACACGTACCAGTTTTTCTTTTCAAGGATCTAGCCAAAGACATGTAAATATGGGTTATTACTAAATCTATCTTTTTTAATAGGAAATATCCTTTTTCTTTTCTTAATCACTAATAAGCATGTATAAATCTAGCTCAAACAAACATTTTTTTGAATAAATATTGAAGCCCCTAGATATGGTGTGATGATAAATTGCAAGATGCTTGTGTTTTTTTTCTAAAAAAAAGTTATCTATCTAGATGATCCATAAAGTGCTAGCTAGCTTCAGTTGCCAGCCAAATGATATTTGGCCAAAAGATCTTTAATTTGGTACGTTTGACCTGTGAATAAGGATGGATTCGGATGTTTATTCGAATGTTAGATTTTTGGTCATTTTTCTTCGATTATGGACAAATAAGATATAAAATTTACTATGTAAATTCATAACCTTGTATTTAACATTGATCTTGTAAAGATTCATAAAAACTAGACCTCAAATTTATCATATATATTCTCAAATAATAGATATAAAAATTCAAATACGGATCAGATACGGATTCGAATCTTTTTTCACCTTTTTAATTGTAGGGAGCAAATAATACATAAAAAATCTATACAAAATTTTATTCTTATGTGTAATAATATGCTTGATAATATAAAAAAGATTAGCATAAAATTTTAAACATATCTATTTTAAAATATCAAATTTGTTCTAAGAATTCGGATGTTTAGATCCATCCTTACCTGTGAATCGGTGCATTCTCCCTTTATGTATGCAAACAAAATGCCGAGGAGGATAAGTTTGCAAGAGCGCTTTTCCGGATGACATAGGGATAGGAGGGCGACGACTGATAGTGCGGTTATCCAGAAACGTTGAGGCAAAAACCAAGCTACCCTCGCATTTGCCGCTTGTTTTCGCTCTTCATACACATCATCCATCCTGTGCCTGTGCGTGATCATCCGATCCAAGGCCCCATTAAAGCCGAAACACATGGGAAAAAAGCAAAGTGAATTCGAAAGCACGGTGGCGTCAAGCAAAGCGGGGCTTGTCTCCATCCTCACCACCTCAGCCCTTTTGCTTTCCATGCAATGCACGGGCGGCGAGTCGCAGACGCATATGAATACTAGTATGTCTTTTGGCATTCAACCACCTTGTAGTATTGCAAATCTTTTTGGTTATTGGCTCAAGAGTTTCCCCTTTAAGTTGAGAAATCAAGTGTTAATTGGTACTGCAGCCTTGTGTTGGGCATTGTGGTTGTGTCGTAATGACGTGGTATTTCAAAAATCAAAAACTAATTCTTGTATGCAGGTGATCTTCAGAGGGACACACTGGATACGGTGTTGGGCGCTCCTTTCTAAAGAGGAAGAGAAACTCCAACTGCTAAGAGGCTGCAAGAGTTTGGAGATAACAGCTATGGACGTTTTGAGCAAAGCTGGGTGGAATATCTTCAAGAGAATTGATAACTAGAATCTATTTAGATCTTATTGTTGTCTCTTTGGGGTGATCTAAATCTCTTGTATCGTGTCACTTTATGTGGTGTGCGGCTTATATGCTGCAGGGTAGAATCTCGTTGGTTGTATGCGATCAAAGCCTTGATTGCAGAGACCGGTTTATTATCCTTCATCTAAAAAAATAAATACTAGTAGACGCCATGACCCGTCACGGTCACTCGATCGATCCACACCTTCTAAAGTTCTGAGCTCTATATGTTCATTGTTCACGGCTGCCACATGCGCCCGATTACAGAGATGTGCATGGGTGATCTTATTTATTATATTTATTATCTATTTGCATATATATATATATATATATATATATATATATATATATATATATATATATATATATATATATATATATATATATATATATATATATATATATATATATATATGCGCGCGCGCGCCCCTTTACAGTAACATCATCTCTGATGACCTCTTTTTACAGTAGTGCTACTAGCAGATGAGGCTAGGTAGTGGCATGCATATTCTCGTGTCTACGCAATGCAACTTTATCTTTGCTCGACCGCTACTACATACCATCAAGAAAAGAAGATGCAGAGAAGAAAAGGAAAAGAGGAGCAAGAAGATTTTTTTTTGAGCAATCAAGAAGATTTGTCCAGCAGCAGCAGCAGCAGCAGCGTGCCCCTGTCAGTGTGCAGGGTAGAAGAGCGGTGAGGGGTCTCGCTGCATCCGGCCCTCCAGATCGACGCGCACCCGGTTCATCTTCTCCTCGCACCAGTGGAGCTGCTGGTCGGTGACCTCCGGCATGTGCAGCACCCGCGCCACTACCTTGAGGTCGATCAGGCCCAGCAGGATCGACAGCTCCTCCTCCTCCCGCAGCTTGGTCCGCTTCAGGCACCGCCGCGGCCGCGTCAGGTCCTTGAGCCGGCTCTTCTTCTGAAGAATTGATCAACGATCGGGGCATCAATTCATGCATGAATGCAGCCAGGAACGACGACAAATTGAATTCTGATCAGAATTTTCTCGAAACATGGATTGGCTTTGGGCAGTGGTTAGTGAGTACTAAAATGTGCGTGTGCGTAGATGATTGATCGACTCACTCTCTTGTTGGCTTTCTTGAGGGTGATGACCAGAGTCTGGTCCACGCCGCTCGACCGCCTCTTCACCATCTCCCTGAACATCTCGTAGTGGCTCCTCTTGTCGGCGCGGAGGAACGCCATGAACGTCCTGATCGACTCCTCCAGTATGAGCAGGAACTGCACCGCCGATATCAGGTCGTCCTTCTCGTCCTCCTCGTCTGCACATCGATCGATCGATCGGTCACCCACCGTCAGCAACCATTATTTCCAAACCCTATCGAGCCATCAGAAATTCAGGAGACAGCCACCAGCGATCGCGCACAGCTAACAACAACCTCTGAACTCGGGCACCAGGAGCAGCTTGGGCGTGGAGTTCTTCATCCGGGCGTACACCTCGGGCCGGCGGCCGTACTCGTAGGGCTCGTTCTCGATGAAGCGGTGGAGCAGCACCTGGAACTGCTGGAACTCCTGCGCCACGCGCGCCGGGCAGCACCGCGCCGCGATGTTGCCGTCGCCGCCGTTGTGCCGCCGGAAGCTGGTGTAGCTCCAGTTCAGGGCCTCCCAGGTGAGGCACACCTGCGCCACGTACGCGCGCTCCAGGTCCGGGTACGGGTCCCGCAGCCCGATCGGGGCGCTCGGCTTGGGCGTCAGCTTCTGCACGAGGCGCTCCGACATCGACCTCGGCTGGTACTTGATGGACCTGAACGACTCTGCAGCAGAATGCAGAGATGCCAAGCACAGATAAGAAACTGTCACGGCTGCATGCATGCATCGATGCAAGCATGCTTCGACTGCTGCATTTGATTAAAGTAAACTACAGGAGCATAAACTCTTTTTAGTAGCAGTTAGGATTGTAGGATTAGATTACGTGTATCAGGAAATGTGTAAATAATGTTCTTGATTGAGCCCACATTGTCGACGAAAGCGTCGCAGATTGCAGGGATTGCGCGTCATCTAAGCTTTTTGTCAAGAAAATTAGTCCAAGGCAATGAGTGGTAATGATACCCCCTGAGAATGTTTAGCAGTACTGCTTTGATCTATGAACAAATCAAGTCGGTTTGCTGATTTTTCTAAAAAAACAAACAGTTCCTTTAAAATAAATAAATAAATAAACAGTCTTTCTACCTGTTTCGGTGAGCTTCTGGGCGCCGACCCGGTGGAAGTAGACCATGTCCTCGTCGTACTTGCGGAAGAGCGTGTACGACTCCCACCGCGCCGAGCTCCGGCGGGACGACGACGAGAAGGGGTACTCCGTCTCCGAGTCCTTGGTCACCGTCGAGCTCCGCCACTCCACCGAGCTCTTGGACGTCGACTCGCTCGCCAGCGTCGACGCGCCGAACCGGCTGCTGTCCGCGTTCCTGTCCGCCTTGTCGTCCTGCACCTGCAGCTGCGCCGCCGCTCCCCCGCCGCCGCCGGCCGCCACGCCATCCAGCAGGACCTTCCTGGTGTCGGCCAGCGCGCGGCTGTTCACGAACAGCTTGACGTCGTGCTGGCCTCCAGAAATGGTCTTCGCCGCATGGCCCTCCTCGGCCGCACGCTCGCCGCGGCCGTCCTCGTCGTCGCCGAGGTCGCGGCGAGCGTCTTCTTCTCTGCTGCTGCTTTTCTTCTTCCCTGCAACCAGTTAATTAGTTAGCGTTAGTGCCGAACAGAGTGTCAGATGTGACCAAGCTGCTGAAACGAATAAAGATCAGAATAAGAAGCAGAAAAGGATCGAGTATCTACTAGGAGATTTTTACCTTGAATGGAAACATTATTCTCCGGTGACGTGACCGGCGGGGCATTATTCCTCTGTTCCGTGACGACCGTCGGGACATCGACGGCGACACCCCTGGCCTCCTCCTGCACCTGCTGCTTCGGCTCGGCCGACTCAGCACCGACACGGTGGTCCTGGTTCCCCGGCGAGATGCGGGGGGCGGCGGATTCTTCCTCCACGGGAAAGGTGCTCTCCTCCGCCTGCTGCAAGCAACGTTCGGCGGGCGTCGCGTACAGGTGATCCTTTCCTTCATCGCCAAGCAGCAGGGCGGTGTCCTCGAACACGGCCTCGTCGAACCAGAACAGCGTGTCCGCTCGCTGCCCTTCGACGATGTCCGCGGCGGCTGCGGCCTCCTCCGCGCGGTGGTCGTCACAGCCATGGTACCAACCGCTACGACGTGAACAAACAAAAATGTCAGCGCGCGACGCATTCAGAGTTCATTCAGACACATGTCGAAGACCTCTCTGGAATTAATGGTGGTCGCGCAGCCGCGCAGTTGATTAATTACCTGCAGCTGGTGCGGCGGTCCTCCTCGGCGGTGGCCCTGAGGTGCAGGCGCGCGAAGAGCTTGGCGAGGAGGACGAGCAGGAGGTAGGCGACTAGCAGGAGAAGGTTGAGCGACGCGAGGGCGCGGAAGAGGAGAGGAGGCGGCGTCGCTCGCACCGGCGGCATCGCGCCGTCACCACCAAGCCGGTGCATCAGCTGCAGGCCGGCGAGGCCATGAGGAGCAGCCTGCGGGACAAGCACTTGCTGCAGCACCGCCACGGTGGAGCACCAGAAGCCGCCGCTCGCATTGCGCATCTACCGAGACGGCGAGCCGGCCTGCTGATCCTTCCAGAATCCAGAGAGAGGGGTCTGCTGGGGCAGGAAGCTCCGGCTCTCTGCTGCTGGGTCTGGCTAAAGAGACGGATCGGGGGATCGGACACGGAGCCGCGTGCTTTGTTCGAGACGAAAGTGGCGGTGCGGGGGAGAACACAAAGCTGCTTCGGCACTGCTTATAGGGAAGCCGGAGAGATGGGCATGGCGCGTGCATGGGGCCCAGCGTGAGATAAAGATGAGAAAATGACGTGAGGAAAGAGAAGCCGGCCGGAATGAAGCGATCTTCTTAGTACTAGAAAGCGAGATCGATGGGTAAACTGTTTGCTTGGGCGCCGAGAGGTAGGCGATGATGGAGGAGCAGAGCAGACAGGCCCTGGATCAGGTGACTTGCATTACGAGGTAAGCCCATATGCGATATGCGTTCCATCGCCCGGGGTTTAGGTATAATGCCGTCATCATCGCCTGGGTCGGCATCGATCTCATCTGCGAGATTTGATTATTATTGTTGTTGCCAGCATCTATGCCTTTTGGAGTTTTGGTTCTGGTTTTGTTTGGCGTGTAGTGTAACCTGGTGGTGGTTGCAGCCTTGGAGGTCAAAGAACAAATCTAGCACGGTGGCCATGTCGGGAAGCAGAGCCATCATCCTAGGCACCTGGCACGTGGGGGTATCTTGCCATCTTGGCCGTGTTGCTCCCGTGCCAATGACATGGGGAGCTTTGCCTCACTGAAATCCAGCAGCTCCCATTAGCATTAGGTTTGTGTGTGTGTCTATGATATATATACACACGGGCATTGCTAGTTCGCGCGCGCGCCCCAGGACGGGAAGTAGCAAACGATTTCCGACAACATTGACATATTCAATTTCCGGCTTCGGAGTCATTTTTTTCCCTTTTTGGGCTGCCCCCGCACTACATGACGGCCCGCGAGCTTAGGGGACATTTCCTTTTTTTAGGCCGCCCACACTAAATGCCGATATGGCCCGACGGAAAGAATCATGTCACGCGGGCTTGTTTTTGAAATATCACCGAAATAATTCTCTTTCAGAACGCATATATTTTTTTTCGGGACCGTTGGGGATGTAGGGAGTATATCGGGTGGGGGAAGTCAAATAAAAGTTACATTCAAAAGCACAAAAAATGAAAAAAAGATAAAATATAAATATATGCACATGTCACTTAATGCATAATTTATGTGGTGCTCCTTGACTTATTTATAAGTTGTATAACTTATGATGCACAAGTTGTCGAGCGAAAAAACTTTATAACTTAATTTATGTCATGCTACATATCATATAACTTGTGAAGCACAAGTTGTGGTCTGGGAAAAAATTATTGAAAACTTGTATGACATATTGCTTATGCCTAACTTATGACGTGAACCTGAACTTGATGCCGTGCATTCATAACTTATATCCGCATAATTTGTTTCTAAATTGTATAACTTATGATGCATAACTTATGATACACAACTTATGATGCATGACTTGTGATGTGCAACTTATGATGCATAACTTGTGGAACTTATGATGCATAACTTGTGGAACTTATGATGCATAACTTGTGATACGCAACTTTTGATGCGCGAGTTGTCTGAAACCTTGTGTATATAATTTATGTCATCGTACATAACTTATTTAAAAGCTCAAATTGTATGGTGAGAAAAAAATAGTGCTAGGAAAAAATAATTGCTGGCTTATATACGTTTGCAATCATGAATGTTAATATTACCTTATGATGTTGCTAACAAGTTGAGCACCTTGAAAAAATTACCTCGTGATGTTTGCAATCATGAATGTTAATATTACTTTATAATATTACTTTGTGATGTTGCTAAAAATCACAAATTTTTAGCAAAAAGGAAAAAACGAAAAAGGCAAAATGATAAAGAGGAGAGGGGGACGGGGATTTTTCAAATTTCAAGGCGCACCGCCGTGGTGGATTGGGGCGCTTGATATTTGTGGGCCCTACATATTTACAATTTCCAAAAAATATCCTACAAATTTTGTGGCGTTCGTGTTGACTGTGTGGGCCTACGATAAAACTCCGCGCGGGCCCCCCAGTAAACGGGCCGCCCAAACGAGAAGGCCCGGTGCCGCGCAATAATGGGCAAAGAGAATATAAAGAAAAGGAAAGGCCCACGTGCAGCTTGTCGGATCGATTGCTAGCAACATAAGTAGCGCGCGATGGTGCGATTGGATTCCGCTATAGACACATGTGGAGATTGAAATTTTATTTTGCAATCTCTATATTTATATGTATATAGTTTTTGTTACATAGTTAGATATTACGTATCTAGGTGAGTAGCAAAAGTTATGAATCAATCAAGGCAGCGGGAGTAAGAGATCGATCCTGTGGTAAAGATACTTGAACATGTGTGCAGCCCAGCCCATCGTGTGTATAGATCCATGCAGCGTCAGCTGTAGAGAAAGAGGCCAAATCTGGGCCAATATTGGGCTTGACTGTTTCTTATGGGCGTAACTAGTAAAATGCTGATGTGGGCCGGGCCTTAGTTTGCCCGCACCATCGTCTTCGTGTTTCTTTGTGGTTGGCTCTGATGTCTGAACTTAATTAACCAACGTGATGATGATGCCTTCAGCTACGACACAGTTTTATTGAACTTAACCACCGCCCCCAGGAAAACAGTAACACGCGTTGAAACTGGCACCGTCAAAGTCGATGGCATGCGAGCTCTCCTGTTCGCAAACCAGTAGTTCATGTAGCAGCTAGAGAGTTTGCTCGGTTTCTGACCGTGGCGGGATGATGGGGAGCCCCTGGTCACGGTAAAACTTTCTGCCGTAACCAAATGGACCATTTGGGAATAAAATAAGCATAGAACAAGAAGAAAGTGCCAATACACGGGGTTAAAGTGCGGGGGTCCTACTAGAAGGGTGTCGGAATGAACCAATCATTTTCTCCCCTTTTAGACCCAATGGCTAGGAAAAGCTAGATTACCCCCAACTCCAACCCACAATGCATGCCAGCCTCGATGAGATGAGATGCACACTGGACTCAGCACACAAGTTTAGAGCAACTTGCCCCTAAAAGAAGAGCTTATGGCAAGTGCCTTGGAATCCTTTGTCACGGTCCACAAGTTTAATTGGCACCCAGCTGCTCGCCCCTGGTACGTTCCTGAGCTAGGTGCAATGCATATGCACCCATTAGCGATCACATGACCTGGGGAAGGACCAGGAGATTGGTGCGCGATGAGTCCCACAAATTGTGGAGGACAAAGTTTTGTCAGATCGGCAACTTTTAAAACTCAGTTCTGCGTGCCCTGGGAAAGAGAAAATGATGGATGGCAAAATTTTGTCAGATATGCTATTTTTAAAGATCTGCAAGTACTCTACTTGTTCCGAAATATTAGGTTGGTATAAAGTTAAAAATTGTAAATATAATATCATTATGAAGAATTTTGGACCAAACTTCCCTCGCCACCCTCTTCCCCCTTTCCCCTCAATGCACACAAAAATGGGGTAGCACCTTTGGTTACAAAGTTTCATATAGTAGCATATCTAAGAAAAAGAAATCATTATGCCATATTTGGGGACTTTTAAAGTTGTAATGACATATTTCAAAACATGTGAAATTGTAGTGGCATGGATCTAATTATTCATCCTATTTTGTAAGGTAGTCAGGGCCGTACCAAAGTTTTCGAGGCCTTGGTGCGAAACATATAAAATGTGGCCTCAAATATTGAAAGTACAATAACAAAATATATTTGCATTTCATTATACAGCTTTATACGTTTTGTAATCCTAAGAACAATCATTGGGAATTCCATGAGTTTGAGAAAAATTCAAGTCCATATTTATTCTTGCGATTTCATGACTACAGAAGTACTTCCAATGTCTAACTCTAGAGGACATGACAAAGTAATTCACAAATAGGACAAATCTAAAAGTAAGCTAGACATGACACTGTGACATTGTAATTGAGAAATAAGAAATAAGAATAATATATATTTAGATGAGAATAGGGGTGCATGACCTCGGCAAGATTCCAATAACGGATCATTGATGGACTTGATTTGCAGTATATATGTAGCTCCTTGATTGGCTTAATATGGTCTTTCATTTGATCAAGCTGGCCATGTGTTCGAGGCACGGACCAAATCAACAAGCTTGACCATAACAATTAGGTATAAGGATTTGAAATATTCTCTGCACGAGCAATCATGTTTAGTGAAGAATTTCCAGCTTTTTCCTAAAAAAAAAGAATTTTCGGCTTGGGGGTTCGTGTTTGGCGTTGTAGCTGTGTGGGTACACAAGAAACAGAACACAATCTTGATCGACCTTGATCTACTCATCTGATGATATAATGTACTAGCGGCTAACTTTAAACTACCTTCATTCCCTATCACTCGAACTCTGAGACTAATTAACATCCGGTATGAATCAACTCTAGCTACCGACGTCCATCCAAGCACTTCAATCACTTCCAACTTATAAGTTGAAAGTTGAAACACACACACACGCGCGTGCGCACACACACACACACACAAATGTGCCCGTGTGTTACAACGGATAAAGTTGGTATAAGTATCAGATACATATAGTTTTCCATGTGTTAATTTGTAGAAATCTACTTGATCGAGTCGTGGACGGATGGCTAGCCCGACCCACATATAGGATGGACTAAGGCGCACCTGTTACAAGTGGGCCAATCCAAAATTTTGGGCGGACCAAACCAAAAATTTAGATGAAAATTTTATGTGCTTTAGAAATAGGTCCTGGGTAGAGAGATTTGTATTCAAATCTTTAATTTACTAGTAAAATGTATGTGCAGCACGCACGTATTTTAAAAAAAATATTAAACACATGTTTATATTCATATATGCTCATAGGATTTTTTATTCAATCGGCATAAACAACAAGCCACATAATTTGTTTGAACATATTATGGCTGAATTCAGGAGGTGGCAAAACTTTGCCAAACATCTTTTTTTTGGCAAAAAAGTGATTAAGACTGATTCCATGAGGTGATTATGTGCAATGAACTAATGGCTGAGAACTGAAAAGGTATTCTGGGTAATACTCTCAGATTATGGGGTTACAAAGCATCTATAAGTGAATCGGCAATAGACAAGAGTCTTTTTTTTCCCTGAATTGTACAAACTGCATATAACTACTACTACTATGTACTTAGTTGGCCAAATCCACTGCTAAAAGATTAATGAGTTGATAATAAAATAGTCATTTACTCTCCCAAGCTGTAACCTCTCATGGTTCCAATGATCATAAATAACGGAAGTAGAAATCTCTCAAATGACAGGCATATTCAAGGAGCAGTAAGCAATAAGCATTAGTTATGCTCAAAGTTGAAATCGATTCTCGATAGTTTTTACAGTAGTCGCCCCCTCTTCCGGCCCAAATAACCGAGGCTGGGATAGATTCACAGCCCTTCCAAATTAAAGAATATTTCAAATGTTTAATTTAAACTACATCAAATTGTTTCGGTCAAGCTTATCGATTTGGACCGTGCCTCGAACACTCTGCCAGCTCGATCGAATCGAGAAAGACGACGACGACGATGAAGCGGACCGAGGAGCTGCATATTCGGGCACGCCGCCACGTGGCCGAGTCCCCGTGGAGACCACGCGCCCTCGCCAATCTAGTCGGCCCCCCAAAACAATCGCCAAGTGGGCTGCCAAAACCAGAGAACCGCCCGGGCGGGAGCGCCGGGTGCAGTGAACGATGCTCCAGGGCCTCACTAATCAAAGGCCATGTTGCCATATTGATCGGGGATTATGTCATGGCTTAGCTGTTATTGCCATCCACGTATAGTAAGTGGAAAACTTATTTATAAAAAACCAGGACGTGTGCAAGCCGCAGAGAGCGGGTCACAGTCTCGATCCCCGCTAGATTCTTAAGCGGTTGCAGGTTTGCGCCGCGCTGTGGATGCATGCATGGTTTGGTTTAAATTAAATAATCGTGGGTCTAGAAGTCTTTTGTTTATCTAACCTAATGGTTTCCTCTCTTTGTGTGCTCCCACATTTTATATGTCGCAGTGCAGCAGATGTTACGTCTCTATAGCTATGTCAATATTTTTTGTTAATATATTTTCAGTAATAAACTTAATTAGCTCTCTACGGTCCGAACTAATTAAACGAATGAGAACGTTTCCGGTGCTACTGCGGCGGGCTAAACTTTTGCTAGTGTTATCATGTTAAAAACACGGGGGCATCTAAAAAGGTGTAGGGAAGATTCATCTAAAAACTATAAAGAGACAGAGAATGCAAGAATTAATCATCATGGAAAATTTGAGGCCGAACAAAAACTATTACGAATAAAGAGAGAGAGAAAAGATATATCTGCACTTGAGTATCTGCTCTATCCATTCGTATTTTTAGATGAATAATTTTTCTTGTAAAGATTTAGTGACGACCGTGTTTGATTGCATGGTATGTAGCACTGTAAGACTTAGCATTGGATATGTTCTCGTCCAGTGTTACCTGCCATTAGGGATTTAGGGTACCTTGATATCAACGCACAGTAAAACCCAAAAAACTACATAAAAATACGTTAAAATTAAGAATAGATAATGCATGCTATCATCTACAACACCATCTTCCAAATTTGACGCTGAATAAAAATATATGCAAGGGGGGAAAACTTGCAAATACTAATCGGTGAGCTTCGTTCAGTATGCATCGACTGCAAGGCCCGTTACTATATATTCATATAGTCTGATTTTTCTCTTTTTTTTTTGTTTCCCCTAACATGAGCTTTTGTTCATGCTAAAATTTTGCATTAAAACTTAGAATACAGAACTACTACTTTAACTGAAGGAAGATTGTGAGAAATTTATGCAAAATTGGGGCCTCAAATATATAGTTGACCTTTCAAGCCTATGGCGCCCGCTAGCTCTACTTGCATTGTTAACTGCAAACATCGACCACAAACTCAAACCCCAAACCATGGGCTAGTTTGGCCAGTCATAAGGGTGACCATATTCACTGTTTCTTACAGCAACATCGGGATATGCAAGTGGATGTGCAAATGTTATGGGAGAGAAGTCTGGATTTCTTTAGTTTATTTCTCTCAATTCCTTTCCGTACTGGTTTTCTCCAAAAAAAGAAATGCCAGCCTTATGCAATTGGCCTTAGGATTCGCGCTTAAGAAACTTAAACTAGTCAAATCAAATCATCAATACAACAGCTGCAAGCAAACTTTGAATACGTTAGGCGGATTAATTTAGTCTTTAATAGCATTTTGCAATGTGTGCTTGCTGTGGATACCACAACTGTACGTGTAACATGCTTTGTATTGGATGTTTGTGTTTCCCAAAGTTTATGGTATAGTTTTTCCTATTTATGCATAACATGATGGTTGCACCTTTATAATTAAATTTATATATTTGGATGTCTTGTCTTCTGTGCCCATCTTATCTAGCTTTTTTTTTCTATAAAGGATCATTCCAGATGTTGCATCCTCCATCAGCTTCAAATTGTAAGCTATTCCAACTTTCTAGAAGAGCCAAACTATATCTAACGAAGAATCTAATTTTGTTTGACCAACATTATAAAAAAATATTTTAAAGATTTATAGCACCAAATAGATATACTAATGAAGAATCTAATTATACTTATTTTGTATCACAAATTTTAGTACTTTATTGTATAAATTTGGTCAAACTTGAAATATTTTGACTCTTCAAGAAAGTTGGAATGACTTACAATTTGGAATGAGGGGGTACAATGCATACTGCCTCTGTCATTTTCGCAATGGAGAAAACAGAAAACAAGAAAACTAAGAGACTACACACGGCATCAGACACATAGACCATGACCTATTCTTTTCGTAAAAAGTTCCATGGCCAACACCTGCATGCATTGTAGGTTTCACCTTTATGATGTCCTACTTTTTAATCTTTATGCAACGATATCTCAGTATCTTAGCTAGTATGCGCCTCTGAAAATTAAAGTCTGCGAAAAAGAGGTTATACATTGATATTTATATTGTTAAAAACAATATATCACTCAAGCATATACCCATACGATCCAAAATATAGCAGACACTCCACTAAGGCCTTCTCTGTCTAACTCATCATGGTGTTGCCATGCATGCTAGTCATTCATTATGTGAAAGTGTGAATCATATTATACATACCACGACTCTTTGCCTTTTTTGGACTCATGCAGAAGTCTCCAAATACTACTATAGATAACTGTAATTTTCTTACATACACTACATTTATTTTCTTATAAAAAGTCAAATGGACTACTCCCTCCATCCCGAAAAGTCTGTTTTTAGAGAATTTCAGACACATTACTTATCATTAAGAAATGATCTTATTGCCCCTAATTAGTATAACAGTTGTGATTGAAACTTGTGTTGTTTATTTGGTTTTCTAGATCCTAAATAAAAGCATATGCATTGGAACTAGAAAAATAAAATCTACTAAGCAATTTATTGCCTTTATGTAATTTTCTATATAATTTTTTCTTGGTCCTTGACATTGCTTTAATTTGATGGATCTTACTACAAGCTAAACAAACACTCTCCGTGGGATAAATTTTAAAGGCTAAAACAACAATCTTTTTTGGACGGAGATGGAGTATTGTATTACATAGACATATTTTTGGGGGAAAATGCTTATTATTTTGTATATTTTGATTTATCAAAATATTCACAAGTGTACTATTATTGGTGCATATTCAAAAAAAATATGATTACATGCCATCAAGGAGAATTCTCCCTTTTAAAAATTTAAAAAGTAGCAGCTAGATATATATAATCAAACCTTTGTCTGCTCCTTTATCTACATCTAGATTAGTCCTTTTGAATCCTTGTCTCAAGGAGTTTGTAGTCACAAGTTTGCTAGATGGCTATACTAATCCCATCATGCACGAAGTAACACATTGAGGCTGGTCTTGTTAGTGGCAATGAAAACGAAAAGAGTAAATTGCACCCCCAGATCTCCAAACTTATTCTGAAGTTTCATTTAGGTCCCTAAACTCTCAAATCGTCTGTCTGGGTCTCCAAACTGCGTAAAGGGGTCCATCCAAGGTCCCAAATGCACCAAGTAAGCTCCAGATGCTGATGTGTCATGCCATGTAATGCCTCACTAATGAACATATACAAACCCCCTCCAAACTCATTTATAAGTTTGAGTCCACCGGCCTCCTCCAGCACCTCTCTAACTGCCTCTGACTAGCGGGCCCCACTGGTCAGAGGTGGCCTGACCATTCAAAGGCCACGCCATGACGAGCTCGGGACCATGGCGGGCACTCGGCTCCTGCCAGTGGCAAGGTAGGCTGGAGGCGGAGCATCGGGGGACCGCGGATAGCATGTCTGGGCGCGGCGCAGTTCCATGCGCCCGCTTCCCGCGACGAGCAGCGGCATGGTGGTGGCGGCGCCATGGATGAGCGCGGAAACGACGTGAACACGATGGAGCGTTGAGCGCATGAGCTTTAGGAGGTTTCTTAAATCCGATTTGAGTTGTTGGGTGGGCGAAACAGTAGCCAGAGGGTGGAGTTCGCCATTGAGGTGGCGTTCGGGCTGTGCAGGTGGCCGGCGGCCGGGGAATCTTTGATTCCCGGTCGGGTGGTGAGGTAACCATGGAGGAGTTAGGGAGGGAGCTACTGAGGTGAATGAGCTTTGGTGCGGGGGATTTGAGATCCATGTAGGGAATCAGCGCGAATTTGGCCGGCAATGGCATGCTGCTTGAGCTCAATCGGCTCTGCTCAAGGAAAAAATAGGGAGGAGCATGGAGAGGGAAGTGAGGGATGGGGCACGGGGGTGGAGCTTGGTAGTGAGGGAGGCCCTGACTCGCTCGAGTAGAAGCTCTATCCAGCGAAGGGGCGGACGAAGCCAAGCTGCCGCCCTAGACGGTCATGGCGGGATCCCTGTGATTCCGACGGCGGTTGAGGGGCCTCGGGGTGGAGGGGTGGGAGAGGGGGGGATGCCTCAGCTGTGCGCGAGCTACCTCCTCTCCTCCGTCTCATCGGGGTCCTCTTGCCCGAGGTGGCCTCGACGTGCGGATCCGCTCTGGCGACCTCGGCTCGGACCTCCCCGCCACCACCGTGGATGAGAAGATGCCACTGCCACCGAAGAGGAGATGAGAGAAGAGAGAGGATGTTAAGTGAATAATGATACAAATTAGAGGGGTCTTTTGTAAATATTTGCCAGCGTGGCACCATGTGGCAGGCCACGTCGGCGTCGGAAGCACGTGTGGCACGTTTGGGACCTCGAATGGATCACTTAAAATGGTCTAGGGACCCAATGGATGATTTGAGAGTTTGAGGACCTAGGTAAAACTGCGAGACAAGTTTGGGGACCTGAAGTGCAATTTATTCAAATGAAAAATACTTCCACACATTTATTTTTGAGTTTTTTTTCAGATAACTAGACGTACGTGAAGGAAGAATTGCATCATCCTCGTTCCATAGACTAGCTTTGCCTATAGATAAATATAACACCAAGCAACATCAACTAGCTAGTAGAGCTACCTCTGCCTAATACTTGAATCCTGAAGGCATTCCAAGTGACTTTTTAGGTTGTACGGCTAACTAAAGGAAGTTTTTTAGTACTAACTATTTGCTAAGGGCCACGGCCCGAAGGCATCCAAGGTATATATATAGCTAATTTGACCCGTGATTTGCTGCCATATATAGATCGTACCGGTACTGCTGGACAGGCACAACAGTTCCATTTAAAACCTAGCTTTATTATTTGGATGTTTCTTTCCCACCCCTCCAAGAATATTTAAGCATATGCTAATGATAAGAAAATATCCTAACACCGTACCGTCACCATTGTTTTTGGGCACACCAAGTGGACGAGGATTCATCGGTCCATTGAGGCTGAGCTAGCACACGAACATTGCTAGACTAGAAATGCGTACGGACAACTATCCCATATGATAGTATGCAACTTGGCATTGTATCGTACGAGTTGATTTCTTTCATGATGCGATGGATCGGAGCTAGCCTTCTGATACCACCACCGGGTCTTTGCATGGTTCTCAGTACGTCGTGGTGAATCTTAAAAGAACCGAATCAATGTATACTAATTCAATTCATAATAGTTAAGAGGGTAGATTAGCGGTTTCACCAGCTACCTACCGCATATTAAGAAATAAAATTTGTTGATTCTCTTAGGCCAATCTATGGGAGTATTATAGAAGTGTCATGAGCGTTAAATGTCAATGTCACATCGTCAAATTTGCTGACATGAAAGAGTCATTTATGAGAAGTGACGAAGAGGATCGAGTTTTATGGGATGAGAGAGGAGTGTCATGGTGGTGACACTCCTCCAGCATATAGTTACAAGTTCCCAGTATTGGTAACTGTGCGATGACACTCCCATGCATTCCCAGTGAGAATTTCATAGGAGTTTCATGCACATTGATTAGCATGCCATGTAGAATTATATGATGGCATGGCATAGAATTTAAGAAGAAAGAGAAGAAACCAGTTTCATCTAGATGAAACTCTCCCTACGTGAAAACCAACACATCTGAGTCTTGAAATTAAATGCAACATAGATACTAGAAAACCACAATATAAAATTATGTATTGGGAGAGATAGTTTTAAATATTGTTTCATGGTCTTCTTGCTTACTCCCTTCGTTCTGAAATGTAAGGCATTAGAGAGTTTAAAATTTGTACCTAAATGTTAGGGTCCTTTGGGTCTAATCTTTCTCCCTCCATTAATTCTAGTGGGCTAGGAAGTAATAAAAGGAATGAAGATCTCCTAGGTTTTGGTGCGGCAACCAATAGCTAGATGATAATCTTGCGATTAATTAACCAAACATAGAACTAATGAGGGGTACATGCATCTTTTCCCATCTCTTTATTTTGTTTGCAAAAATCAATAACACCCTACATTTCAGGATGGACGGAGTGTGTAGCTATCTTAAAAATATCAACATGAAACTCTCCACTGAGATTAGCCTAAGAATGCGCTTAGTTTATTCATAAACCACTATTATGTTCAGATGAGAACAAATAAAACACCTATTTTATTAGGTCTGTGTGGTTGTGTTGCAATGCGTTAATCTTCAAAAAACAAACAATGCAAACTTCTTCTTTTTTAAGGTTATGTTAACAATTTTGCACTAGCTTCCTACATATAGGCTATCCTCCAGAAGCTTACTGCATAAGATCCAGTTGCACTAACCTCTTAGCGATTGGCACTAATGGCCAAGATTTTTTTTACCTAGGTATAAAGGTGGCAGTCTAGCTTACAGATTGATAGTTATTAGACTGCTTTTTATCTTTGGATAGATCGTGCGTTTCAGGCAGAGGTCGTCGGGAATTTATTCAAGCATTGTTGTATCACCTAGATGTAACATTACTTAATTTTCAAAAAAAATCCCATATCAAAAAAAATTTGAAGAACCCAGTTGTTACATGTACAAAGAAGATTGATCATTATGTCATATTTCCTTCTTTTAATTACTATGCTACACACAAAGTTGTAGCTACTATGAGTTTTATGGTGATGAAACTCTCCTCACATCTCATGAAACTTCATTATTCTCTCTCTATAATGTCACAAAATCCTCTATGAAACACTATTGAGACTGGCCTCATATATATGCTAGTACACACAAAGTTGTAGCTACTATGTAGTTCTTCAGAGACACGATCGAGGTACGTAATTGGTGCTAATGAACCAATGATTTGGGACATGAACAAAACAACCAATGGGCGACAGAGAGAGAGAGAGGTCGAGATCAACGGTTGATCTGAGGAGACGTGCTACTCCTACCAAGTTGGATCGAAAAGGGAAGGAGACTGGGCGGTGAGTATTTTATAAACAAGTAGCAGGCGGAGCAAAACCGCCCATGGGTCGGGACCTCGGGCGCCCACAGGGTACCAGCTAGCTGAGTTGGAGTTGGAGTCGTCGGTTTGGAGGAGGACGACGGGAGGAGACACAGCAAGGAATCCGGCCGCTGCATGCTGCCGGTACGGGCCCCCCAGGTCGCTGGGAGACCCCGAGAGGAAAGGGACGCACGCGGCGAGACCTCAAGCGGCCGCGGGAGTCGCGGCGCGGTGCTTGGATCCATCCGCGCCGGCGGCCAGCTTCTGGGCACGGCCCGTCGTCGTCGCGTCAGGCCGCCTTGCCTGCTGTGGCGGCGTGTGCGAGTGCGAGCGAGCGCGAGGGCGACGATTCGTCCCCCGCGCAGTCTTGCGCGCGGTGGCAAGGCACCCGAAGGCAGCCCGAGCGTATGGGCGCCACGCGCTGGCACCGAGTCCCACATAGAAGTTACCCAAATGCCCCTCCTGCCCTAGACACGGCAAGGCCGGCCGTCGTTCTTTTCTCGTTGCCTGGGCGTGTCCTCGCCGGCGGCGAGGGGCAGCGTGCTCAGGGGCTGTGCGGGTGGCGCACGACGAGGCTCGCCTGGGGGTCGCGGCCGCCACCCTTCTCGCCCGCCGGGTCCGTCGAGGAGTGTTTTTGGGGAGCAGAAGTCAGAGTGGGCGGGTGATATGAGTGTTCTGCTGCCAACCAGCAACAGTGATTTTCTCTCACACCATCAGCCACCAACCACAGCCAGCTGAACAGAACGGAAATGGATCGTCCGGTTATTAGCACTAAGTAACTCCCTACAAGTGTTCTGCCAAATCATTGCTTTGCTTTGTACATGCCCTTACTCTACAGTTTGGTTATGTACGTGCAACAACGGATTGGTGCGGATTGCAGCAAAGGGATCGGAGAAAAGGTTGACATGCATGGGTTTTTGACGATGTCAAAGATATAAGTAATAATTTCACTTGGAAGCCAGTTTTATTTAGATAACTTCTGCTGTACTAAAAGTAGTAAACAACTTGTTTCTTCTTGCAGAACCTTCTGCCGGATCCTTTCTTTTCTGAGCAACTAGTCCTAAATATTCAACTCCAGCTGAATCCGACCTAGGACCACCTCCAGAGATCTTGTCAATTTTAAACGCTCAAACCTCTTATTAGGCCCCTCCTGTTTATGTGCACGAAACTTGTGGTCCAATTCAAACAATACAACTTGGATAGGGGTCAGTTGTGTCATTTGCTAGGTCACGGCCCCCACTCGCCAAACCAGCTTTCCGCTCCCAGGGAAACCGGAGGCTTTCCCAGTCCGGTGTCTCCTGATCCAGCCAGACCAGACGCGGCGGCTCCGCCTCCCGATGCTAGCTTTATATACCCCGCCGCAGCTCCGACTCCATCACCCCTCTCATTGCACGCACACCGTTCCGCTCCGGCCTCTCCGCTCGCCTCCTTCCTAGCTCCCTCCTCCCTCCCCCACCATTGACGTAGCCTAGCCGGTGACTTCCGGTGAGAGGGCACAGTGATTAGTTGGCTAGATCATCAGGATGCGGATGAGCTGCAACGGCTGCCGCGTGCTGCGCAAGGGGTGCAGCGACACCTGCGCCATCCGGCCGTGCCTGCAGTGGATCCGCAGCCCCGACGCGCAGGGCAACGCCACCGTCTTCCTCGCCAAGTTCTACGGCCGCGCCGGCCTCATCAACCTCATCACCGCCGGCCCCGAGAACGTCCGACCCGGTACGCATGCATATGCACCAAGCTCCTCTGATCCTGCTCGCGGATCTCGGATGATTGTCTTGTCCCTCACTGTGGCATGCACTGTGCTCATGTGATCGATGATCTCCATGGACGCTTGCAGCAATCTTCCGGTCCCTGCTGTACGAGGCCTGCGGCCGCATGCTCAACCCGGTGTACGGCTCCGTCGGCCTGCTCTGGTCCGGGAACTGGCAGCTCTGCCAGTCCGCCGTCGAGTCGGTCCTCCGCGGCATGCCCATCGCGCAGCCGCCGCCCGCCGCCGCCACGGCCGTCCCGCCTCTCCGGACCTGCGACATCCGCCACGTCGCCAGGAGACAAGCCGCTGACCAAGGCGCCGTGGCCGCCGCCGCCCTCCACCGGATGGCCAACAGCTCCCGCGGCCAATTCAAACGCTCCGGCGGCGGCGCCCACAGGTCGTCGGCAGCAGGTTGCGGCGACTCCGCCATCGAGCTCGTCTTCTCCCAGCCGGCGGCCGCCATGCTGGCCGACGTCCGGCAGGCGCAGCCGCTGAACTGGGCGCCGCGGCAGCCCAGCCAAGAGTACTCCGCAGGGAGCCTTGACGCCGCGCCGGAGACCGATAGCAACGCCTCCGGGGACACCGTCGAGGTCTCTCATGTCAGTCAGTCCGAGCCGGAGCCACCAAGGGAAAGCGATGAGCGCGCGGATGGCCTGGATCTCACGCTAGGCCTCCCCCCGACGGCGCACAAGACAGAGCCGTCAGACTTTGACGACGAGCAGCTTTGTCACAGAGGCGAGCCGCGGGTGAAGCTCGGCTTGGCGATGGATTCTATTTCTAGAGCTAGATAATGGAGTGTCATGCATATGTTATCATGTGGGGCTTTTGTGATTGACAGAGGAACGACGACCATGTATTTATCCATCCGTAGGAGTCTTTTTCACTTCCTCTGGTTTTGAAGACATCGTCTAACAACAGTTCTGAGTGCAGATCCTTTTTTTGCCTTTCTGATGATGTATGATACTCCGTTTTTTACTTCAGATGTTTGCGGTGACGTATGTCAAATCGTATAGGTACCATGTACATAGAACTTCGTGTATAGTGCTATTGCATGCTCTCGTGTAATTATATGATCAATATACGTAGCCAGAGCACCTGATGATATACCTCTATAATCTCGTGTAATGATTTCCTTTATCATTATTATGGAGTGGGATCAATCTATTCCCAGAAAAAAAATGGAGTTTTGATCAATTGAATCTGTGTTTGTACATATACATGAAGTTTGGTTACTACTTTTCATTTTAGCTTTCCACGTGTATATGACGAGATGTAGTGTTATGCTCATGAGAGAACTGGCACCAGTAACACACTAAGCCCTGAAATCAAATGGATCTGTTCTTAGAAAATAACAAGCCAACAAATTTTTTAATTCCCTTAATGACTACAAGATCGGCTCCGCGCCCTTACTGTGCATGAAGAGGGAAGAGAGGGGGGGCATGATGAGTATGGGTATTCAAAATTTTCGAAGCCTAAACTTTTTCCTTTAACAGCCTAATGTATAAATATAATTCATAGGACATAACTCACTATTAATTTATCACAAACAGTCAAAGCATAAATTCACTATCAATTTACCACAAACATATTGGTCAGTACATTACTATAAATTTATCAAAAATTCACTAGTATTCAACAATTGCAAGAATAAATTCACAAAACATGAAAAAAATTCTTCACTTTTGTTGTTCTGCGGCCTCAGTGGCGGACCTAGGCTTTTGATATAGGGTATGCTGTGCCAAAATTTTCACGTACAAAACAGAATAATCCATTTTCTACTTCGGTAAAGGATAGTAAAAATTCACCAAGCATTCGGAATACAAGTAAGAAATAACAAATTGTCTTGAATTCGTCAAGTAAAAGCAGTCCAAAGAAGATTCCAATACTACTTAATATTGTACTACTTGTGCCTATCCTTGTACTACTTGTGCCTATCCAGCCTACAATGTCATGGCCATGAAAGTCTCCTTTATATCACCTTCATCCCCTTCAAAGAAAATATCCTGCCCAATTAATGTGACAAGACAATCATCCAAAATACTATCACCAAACTTATTCATCTTCTTGGTTTTGACTAAACTCAAGCTGGAAATACCCATTCAACGAGTCATGCGTGACTCGGAGGAGACTGGAGTTCAGTTCTCACGAGAGGATTTTTGCCAGCTAAGTTATAGTGGGCTAATGGGTTTGAAGATAGGATTTTTTTTACATGGACCTGACCTATTTTTTAGGGTATGCCAAGGCCCATATGGACTACCTTGTAGGTCCGCCAATGTGCGGCCTGCTCTAGTGCCCGCGACCAGTGGAGCCTGCCCTGGCCGTGCACGATCTTGGCGCATGGGCGTGGCACCGCCGACCTCCGTGCCTGCACTGTGACATCCCGACCAAGGGCTTAATAGGATTAATAAGATACTCATATCAACAAGTTGCAACTTTTTTCCGAATTCCGGTCTCAAAAGAACATCGAGGTTAAGCGTGCTTGGCCTGGAGCAATTTTGGGATGGGTGACCGATTGGGAAATATTTTCCTAGTGCGCACGAGTGAAAGTGTGCAGAATAGACTTGTGCTGGTCTATGAGGGTAGTCTATCCTACCGCGCCTAGCGGTCTAGAATTTATGGGCGGCCGCTTAGCCTCGGCCTGGAGATAGGATGTTTGGGGGTGAGTGGTCTGGCTGCTTGGCTCGGTCAGGCAAGCTTCAGCTGCTGGCCGTGTGAGCCAGCCAACCACATTTTTTTGGGTCTGGGTTGGAGAAGGAGATATAAGAGGTCTGATATACCCTGAAATTTTTGCTTTTCTGAATTATATATATATATAATATTACATATACAAGTTTTGTTTGCTAAAAATAATGAGTATTTACTTGAGTACCCTTGAATTACACTGGGCCCGTCCCTGTCATGATCGAGCTAATATCCTCTTTCTGCTGCAAACATCAATGGAAAAACAAAAAGATTGCTGTCCTAAATCTTCGCCAAAGCAAACATGCATGGTTCGCAGGAGCGAGTCTAGCTATATCTGACTATCCCCGTACATGGTGCACACAACTTGCAGTTGTTCTTTGTCGAGGGAGACAGAACCTTTTCTTGGTGCACGCGGCGCCCCCACAAGGGGGAGGGTTCAATGTATATGGCAAAGGCATGTCGATGGGGAGGCAAGTTGCATAAATAACGATGCGAAAGTTAGCTAGGGTTTGATCATCTCCAAACAGCTGAAGAGCTGACAAACGAAGAGCAGAGTTTTTTACCCAATTTGCCAAGTAGTTGGTTAAGTATTGATCTCGACTCTGCACCCAATGGTAGCAGTAGTGTGGTTTAATTTGGTGCAAGCATGGTACGATCTATATATGCATAGATTCCCTGATGTCAAAATTGAACAGCGCAATAATATTCGTGTGCATACGCTAATGATCGATTTGCACTATAAACATGCATGGTTCTTTAATTTTAAGTATTTTTCGGTCTTAAGTATTTGCTGGGAGATATCCATTAGCACTGTGCGGTGCAAACTACTATACTATTTTGGTTGTCTCTAATTGAGTTATCTTTTTCCTGAATATATATATATACCTGTTTCAAAATGTAATCATTGCACTTGAAAACTCTTGCAATCAGCAATCAGTATATTACGTGCTAATTCATCAAATAATATATATATTCTACTAATCAATATGTTGAAATATCATTAATATATATTATCTTCATCCCAAAATAAATACACTTCTAGAGTTCAAAATTTGTCCCAAAATAAATGCACTTTTATGAATAGGACAACCTAGCTCTAGTTATCCTTGTTTAGTTGCAAAAATCAAAATTCCAAATCTATCACATCGAGTAAGAATCTTACATGCATGAAGTATTAAATCTAGACAAAATAAAAAAACTAATTGCATAGTTTGCTTGTAAATTACAAGACGAATCTAATGAGCCTAATTAGATCATGATTAGACATTAAATTGCTACATTGGCTGCTACAGTAACCATGTGCTAATGATGGCTTGATTAGTCTTAATAAATTTGTCTCGTAGTTTACAGACAAATTCTGAAATTAGTTTATATTTAATACTTCAAATGTGAAAAAATTCTATTTCAAAAATTTTACGGAGGCAAGTAAACAAGGTCTATGTTATTCAAGATCCGAATGATGCTGGGAAAGACAATAAATTCATGTGCATTCAGGGTGTACGTGCCATTAATGGTCCAACAGTATGGTCCAACAGTACTCTTACTTGACTCGCAAAGATATCCAAAAATGCTACAATGAATTCTTGGGAATGACATTATAAAAAATGGCAATATTTCATGTTTTAGGCACTAAAAATGTTATATTTTCTGAGTAGGAAGCTAATTCATCATTAGGTACGAATCATTATATTCCTGCTTGAATAATATAAACTGTTAAAAATGTGTTGTACATACTCCTGCAAAAATATGTTAAACTGGTATGTACTCAGCAGAAATCATGAGCAATCTCCATACATGGCACACGGCTAATTATTAATTAAATTAAAAACCTGCCGGCAGATGTTGAAAGAATCTAGATCCTTAAAAATAATTAATCAATTAATTGCGTTTGAGTATTGGATTCACTATACAAGAATTGCAATTATTGGCAAGAGAGCAAAATCGTTGGGGGTGAAATCAAAACCCTTTGGGAATGTTAATCCCAAAGGGACACTGCACTCTTGCAGTTAGTGCTTTGGAGAATGCGAGCCGCCGCCAAAAAAATAAGCTGCAAAAGGAAATAGCGAATTAAATTTCCTAACACTTATTTATATTTATGTTATATCCTTTTAAAACGTAGTACAACTCCAAGGGCTTGTGCTACTTTCCTTGGAAATGGCCGAGTAGGGACACCGCTGTCATTGCAATTAAATATTAACAGCTGCAAACTTTGTTCGGCTGCAAACTAGCTCTAGAATCTTCTTCCTTGCAATTAAATTTTGCAAGGAAGAAGATTCTAGGGCTAGTAATTGCATTTGGTAATGCTAAGATTAGGACGTCCAACGACGTGTAGAAAAAATCAGACGCTCCGACTCATGTTGCAAGAGACAAGTATCGATTTTGCAATTATTGTTTCTTTATGTTGTGCAGTGGATGTTGCATAAAATATGATGTTAATGTTGCGATGAGTATTTTTTATCATCGAATCGGATATCGGAGTCATTTGTATACATATTTTTTATGTTGTAAGCGTTGATTTCTGATGTTACAAATATTATTTATCAATTAGTGCTGCGACGAAGTGCCCGATGAAAAAATATTTGATCGAACGTCCGAGCGCTAGCAGTGCTAAATTGCATTTCTTGTAGTGGTTGCATCCCGGTTATGTATACTAGTCTATCAACCCGTGCTCACGCATGGGCTAGTTAGAGATATCTAATAATTATCTATCTCACGCTCTTTTTAACCAATTAAATATTCTAATCCAGTATTATAAAGATACATATTTACTATTATGTAATTATAATAAATGTGATAGGTTTAATTACTAACAATTTTTTTCTCACTTTGGATCATACCTCCATATATGTTTGATATGTATTTAATTGAACATATTGTTTGAGCTATGTGAATAACATGAAAATTGATATTCTTATCTCTTCTCTTATACATGAATATATAGTGACACACACATTACGGTTAGTATTTTTATATAAATAATAACATAAATAATGTACTAATGATGATAAAAATAGTAATTTAGAATTTTATATTGATGAACTTTAAGATTTTATTATAATAATATAATATTGATTCAAATTTGGGGTTTATTTTAGTTTTTTATAATGATATCACTGGATAATATATACGAAAATTTAGGGGTTATTAGATATTATTTTATAATAACATAAGTGGGTAATTTACATGAAGATTAGGGGGTTACTTTAGATTATTTTTATAATGGCAGAGGTGGGTAATTTAGATACATGTGTAGGGGGTTACTTTAGTTTATTTTTATAATGGCAAAGGTGAGTAATTTATTAGAAAAATATAACAGGTCCAATGGCTATTATGATTAGACTTGCCGAATTGATGGCTAGATGTTTCTGATTTTTGTGAGAATTTGTAGGATTTCTCTATATTTTTTTGGACTGTCCACCTAGAATCCTAGGTGGCATCACCTGAAGGCTTCAAAAGTAACCTCCAATTAGTAATAGTAAGATCCACATCCGCTTTCTGAATTTTACACAACAATACTCGGGTTCTACTGGAAACGAATACCATAGTCGTATGAATAAACAGAAAACCGAATCCAACAAACTTCAGCTATAAATGCAATAAAATTAAACCATACGAGGCTTGCGATGACTGGAGCGCTGTCCCACGCTAAATGTATATTCTCTGGAAGTGGGAAACAGTTTGGTCCTTTGAGTGTTGTCATCTAGGGGAATTTTTAAGAGATTCTAGTATATACAAACTATTCCTTTCCACCTTATATATGTTTAGAGTGTAGACCTTACCCTAGGGTAACGTGTTTTCATTTCCTCTAATTAAGAAGTTGAAGGGGACATTATTCTCTTAATCTCCCCTCTTCCTTCTTCTCTAAAGTGTATCTTCCTTAATCAACCAAACCGCATGCTAATTTTAAAATTAGTGGTCGTCCTTGAAAAGAAATGATGGATTCCAATAGCCATGTGTGTTGGTGGAGAGTGTCTCCGGAACGGACGGACACTACAACAGTAATGAATGAACACGCAAACAAGGAGGAAAGGTTTTCTCTCTCTATTCCATCTGTCCCATCAATGGGCATGACAAGGAGTATTTATAGGTGGCATTACACCTCCTAGATGCAATTATGCTTTTGTACTCTTACAACGGTCATATTCTCGGAATATTCCTAAATGTACATGTAATTTTGCTAAGGCAACGTGAGCGCGCTACAGCTCAGACGGGCCCGTACTTCCAGACGGTCCTCTTCGGCCATCTCGGCGAAGGTCATGAGACCCATTTGATAACTCCTCGCCCTGACGGTTGCGTTGCCCGGTCTTCCCGTATCTTCGTCTTACCGCCTGAAGACCAGCGAAGATGGATGTCCTCTACGTTCACTCCTGGCGTTGGCTTCAACGCATACGCCGTCTGGTCTTCGCGAACCTTCGGCGTCCAATCCGAAGGTGGTGTCCCCAACAGTAGCCCCTCAGAGCCTCGGCCCGATCTTCAGGAGGGGCGAGGCTTCAACCCCGTGGGCGCCATCAGCGCCCCGAAGCACCACCCTTAGGGCTAGGCGCCGCGATGGTGTCCGGCGAAGCACAGTCCGTGTTACCCTGTAAAATGCTATACTTTCGCTGAGGGAGGAAAGATTTCAGAATTAAACAGTTAGTTTGCGCTCAAATTATCGAATTAAAATTTTTGGCGGGGAATTTTCTCTTTGGCTCGTGGCTTTGAAAAGACAAAATTGCCCCTCGATTCTCTAATCTTAGACGCGTAGCTCGGGGCACTGCCATCTTTCCACTTCGCGGCGCCGCGCGTGCTGGGTCTCGCGCTCGCCCCCCCCCTTTAAATAGTAGCGTCGCAACTACGCAATGCTACTTCACGTTGCCTTTGCTTTCCAGCCTCCTCGTTTGTCATCTCGCGGAGGTTCTATCGGAGCTCATTTTTGTTCGAACTCTTTTAGGTAATACACTTCAAGAGTGGCGACCTCGGAACAATCTGGATCTTCGGAGATGGCTCCGAAGAAGAATCAATCGGGAGGTCCGACGACCACCGTACTCGGCTTGTCGAAGATGACTCCGTCCCTCCTCGATGACTTGGCTCGTCGAGGCTTCGTCTCTGCTGACGATGTCCGCGCTCCTCCGACGGGTGAGACTATTGCTCATCCCCGCACCGACGAAGTGATTGTCTTCCATGACTTGTGCACCGCCGGCCTTCGGATGCCCTTGGACCCCGTGGTGGTGGACATCTTTCGTCTGTTCAAGGTGTACTTGCATCAGATGACACCTACTTCGATCGTGCGGCTGAATCTGTACATGTGACTGGCGAAGACCTGCCGCCTTTCTCCAAGCGCCGAAGGCTTCTCTCGTGCCTTCAGGGTGCATTATCAACCGAAGAAGATTTCTATGCAATCAACCGGAGGTGCGGAGATATCAGCCATTCCTCAATATGGCTGTTATACCTTCGCCTTTCACAATAACCTTCCGAGTCCAGTCCCCGCGAGCAAGAACAAGTGGGCCAACGATTGGTCATCCTACTGGTTCTATCACAAGGTGACATTGGACCCCATCACTGTGACACCCCGGCCCAGGGCTTAATAGGATTAATAGGATACTCATATCAATAAGTTGCAACTTCTTTTCCGGAAGCCGGTCTCCAAAGAACTCCGAGGTTAAGCGTGCTTGGCCCGGAGAAATTTGGGGATGGGTGACCGATCGGGAAGTTCTTCCCGGGTGCGCACGAGTGAGGACAAAGTGTGCAGAAAAGACTGGTGTTGGTCTGTGAGGACAGTCTATGTCCTAGAAAGCAGCCAGATGTAAGCGGGCCCGGCCTCGGGGAGGCGGGACGTTACAGAATGGTATCAGAGCCGACTCTCGCGGTTTCACGGGCACGTACGGGCGTAAGTGCGGAGGCATGAGCACGGACGTGGCACAGGGACCGTTGGCACTGGACGCACGGACGTGGTACATGGGCTGCTGGCACTGGAAGTACGAGACGTGGCCAAGAGAGGACGTTCCTAGCTTGGGATTGACCGACGAGGACGTCGGTCTCTTAAGAGGGTGAGCATGTGACACCCCGGCCCAGGGCTTAATAGGATACTCATATCAACAAGTTACAACTTCTTTTCCGGAAGCCGGTCTCCAAAGAACTCCGAGGATAAGTGTGCTTGGCCCGGAGAAATTTGGGGATGGGTGACCGACTGGGAAGTTCTTCCCGGGTGCGCACGAGTGAGGACAAAGTGTGCAGAAAAGACTGGTGTTGGTCTGTGAGGACAGTCTATGTCCTAGAAAGCAGCCAGATGTAAGCGGGCCCGGCCTCGGGGAGGTGGGACGTTACAGTCACGAAGACCCATCCCGTCGCCGTCGACCGCATTGCTGCTCTTGGCGATGTGCCGAAAGCCGCCTGTCATGTCCGAGCTGAAGATGAGGCTCTTCTCGCCCTGCTGCAAAACTATCGAAGACCTTCAGCACGCGCGACATCATCGAAGAGTTCGTCGCGTGCGGCTACTTTCCCGTCAAGGTCGGCTGGGACATCTCCAGCTGGTTGGCCGAGGACCGCTGGATCGAAGGTATTCCGGTACCTGATTTTGCGACCGTCTTCAGCCTTCGGACCGACCCTGAGTTTTCATGCTTAAGCTCTTGTTATGGAGGTGTACACTTCACTCTTTTGCTTACACTTTGTGCCTCTTCGGCGATGTAGGGGTGGACCCTGTTGTTATCGAGAGCCGGGCCGACGAGATGGTCGGGTCGGTCTCGAGGGACGAGTACAAAGCCCTAATCGGGCATCTTAGCGGGGCTCGACGAAACTTGGTGTTCCACGTCTTGGGACTCTCCGCTCCTCAACGGGCGGCCGAGTTGAAGCTTGCTGAGGGCCAGGGCGGCCCAGAGAAGGCGAAGGCTTTGGAAAAGGTAAAATGGAAACGAGCGTCTTCGTCCGCAGAGCCGAAGAAGAGAGGCTGGCTCATCGACGCCATTTTGCAGCAGTCTCCCCTGCAAAGCAAGGGGGACTCCGAAGACGATGGGAGTGAAGATAGCAACCGCGCGGCTGCCGAGGCGCCACCCTTCGCTGTTCCTAAAGAGGCGCCACCCTTGAGGGCGGTCCCTCCGAACTTGGACCTTGAGTTCAGCACCGCTCCGGAGAGCAATGACGAGGAAGGTGACGAGGAGGTGAACATCGTCATCGACTCCCCCCGTCGCTCATCTGCGCCGCCCCAAGTCTCTGCCTTCGGCAAAGATGCCGAGAAGTTGCCTGAGCAGAACATTGCGTCCAGCTCTGGGACGAAAGGGAGTGTTGGTGAAGAGTCAAGCAGCACGTCGGACAGCAGCAGCTTCTTCGTCCGCAATGCTGACCCCGAAGCTGTTGCCACGGAGGTCGGCGCGAAGCCCAAGGCCGTGCGTCTTGGCGGCAAGATCGTCAAGTCCCTTCGTTTTGAGAGCCGGGACTGTGAGCGTGAACTATTGGTGGAGGCGGGTGGCTCGTTTTGCTTCCCTCTAATGGAAAAAGACTTGATGGCGAGTGGACTGATGAACATGCTGGAGAGTGCGCAAGATTTATCGCTGAAGGCCTTCGTGGCTGCGCGCTGTGCCGCTCGACTGTTGGCAGTTGAAGAGAGCTCGAGGGCTGTCGTCGCAGATCTGGAGGCGAAGGTGGCTACTCTGGAGAAAAAAAAAGAAGCACTGCAATGGCGCCTCGACAAATCTTCTACTCGTTCTTCTCCTCGAGCCTTCTCCTCTTCGCACGGTCGGATATGCAATATTCTTGCATTATCTCGAACAGCTTCGTGACTGTCTTCGGCTTGCGCCGGGATATGTATTCTCCGTATAGTCCCAGGTTGATCCAGTTCACCACTGAATCGATGATGCTCTGGTCGGCAACATTTGGTGCTCTTGCGCGAAGCTTCATGACACTCTGAAGATATTCTTGCAAGGTCATGCTTCCTTGCCTTAGATCGTGAAAATCGCAAGACGTGACTTCGTCGGGCCTCACGGCGCGGAAACTTGCACATAACTCGAGGCGTAGCTGCTTCCAAGACAGAATGGTTCCTGGTGGGATGTTTGCATACCAACGCTGCGCCAAGCCCTTCAATGCGAGGACGAGCGCCTTCACTTTACATGCGGTGCCTCCTCCTGATGCTTCTATGGTTGCTTTGTATTTGGGGATGAACTCTTCGGGGTCTGACTCCCCATCGAACTGCGGCAATATTGCTGGGTTGAGGCGATGAGGCCACTGCACCTCCTCCAGCTCTTCGGACAATGGTGATATTCTTTGATGCCTTCTTCGATAATGCTCTTCGCCATCTGACTCAGAATGGTCAGAGATCTCTTCGACCGGCACGAACTTTGGGCGGAACCTTGGTGGTTCTTGTTGCCGCGGGTTGACCCTGATCATCTCCTTCTACGGTGGTGGTGGTGCCTGCAATTTCTCGAGCTGCAGCCGCTGGGCACGGAGCTTCTCCTGCATCGCCTTGCAGCGAAGCTCCTCCTCCCTCAACTTGTAGTCATCTGTGGCTCCGAAGGTTCTGCTCCCAAGGCCTGCTGCTGAGCCCTTCGCGCCTCTTCGATGCGAGCGTCGATACGACGCATCACCGCGATGTCTTCGGCTGAGACGCCGAGGTCCGGAAGGTTGACTTCAAGCTGGCCATCTGCAAGGGCGTCGACGGAAACGCCGTCACTGCTAGTCCCGTTCCCTGTGTTGCTGCCGCTTCGCCCTGCGAGGGTGTTGTCGTCGTCGTCGTCGTGTCCTCCGAAGTGGCTCCGGTGGTTCCTCTCTTCTTCGTCGCCGCCATGTGGTGTATCGAACCGACGGGTGGGCGCCAAACTGTTGGTGGAGAGTGTCTCCGGAACGGACGGACACTACAACAGTAATGAATGAACACACAAACAAGGAGGAAAGATTTTCTCTCTCTATTCCATCTGTCCCATCAATGGGCATGACAAGGAGTATTTATAGGTGGCGTTACACCTCCTAGATGCAATTACGCTTTTGCACCCTTACAACAGTCATATTCTTGGAATATTCCTAAATGTACATGTAATTTTGCTAGGGTAACGTGAGTGCGCTACAGCTCAGACGGGCCCGTACTTCCAGACGGTCCTCTTCGGCCATCTCGGTGAAGGTCATGGGACCCATTTGATAACTCCTCGCCCTGACGGTTGCGTCGCCCGGTCTTCGCGTATCTTCGTCTTACCGCCCGAAGACCAGCGAAGATGGATGTCCTCTATGTTCGCTCCTGGCATTGGCTTCAACGCATACGCCGTCTGGTCTTCGCGAACCTTCGGCGTCCGATCCGAAGGTGGTGTCCCCAACAATGTGATAGAAAAAAAAAGATGATGTGTTTTTCTACGCTTAGTACTTTGAGTGGCTGCGTATCACTTGTATACATGCACATTTATACCATATGGTAGGTCGAACACTGAATTGGCGGAGCATCTCTACAGAAGGACATATAAGAGACTGCCCCATTCCAAACAGAGCCAAAATGCAGAAGTGACAAACATAATGGCAGCAAAACACACAACTGTCATGTATGTCGGTCCAGCCCTTGCAATAAGGGGCGAGCCTGCTTACACATAGCACCGCTTTCGTTCTCACTTTGCATAAAAGGGTCAACCCGAAAGTGCTATGGCTGAACGATAAAGGCTTATAAGTTGGCTCCACCCTTACTCAACTAGAAAGGTGGTATTAAACATGTGCACGCAGCACTCATATGCCACAACTGAGCTACATTCAAATTGGGCTGGATGTCACACCCATCCACCTTAGCAAAGCAACAATTATTGTACGCTTACGGTTTACCTATATATTATATCTGCCAGCCTTTCTGTAAGCCCTATTTCAAGAAATAAATGCCAGTCCTCATTTTGAATGAATTTGACGAACTTCCATAGAAATGCCTCACCAACCTGCGTAGTACCAAGTAATAAGAGTTAAGAGAATTGAGGCCTGATACACCAGGAGTGCAGGACCACGTACATGGGCCGCGCTCCGAGAATGGGGGCAAAAGTCGCGGTTTTTTATTTTTATATTTTTCAATTTCATTTTTTACAAAAATATATTTTTGTTTTCGAAATTTACAGGAATATACCTGGCCGCCCCGCTGCCGGGCGACCGGCATCTGGTCGCCCAGCTGCCAGGCGGCAGGGTTTTTTCTGCAAAAATTTTCACAAAAAATTTGCGCCCGGGTCCTTGGAGGACCGGTCGCCCGGCAGCAGGGCAGCCGGCCCCCAGGCCGCCCGGCAGTGGGGCGGCGGGTCCTTGCCACCCGCCAGCAGGGTGACCGGCTCCCCCACCCTTATATAAGGGTTGGCTGGTCCCCCCACACCTCATTTGCATCACTAAAATTCAGAAATCAAGAAAAGAGAGTGAGAGCGGCGGAGCCCTGCCGGATTTTCGAGCCGGCGACTGAAGGTAACTAAAATTCTTCTACGCTTTACAAATAGATTATGTTGCAATTATTTTTGTTGACACAGTAGATTAGCAATCAGTTTGTGATACAGTACATTAGCAATCTGATTTCACACTTGTGATTGCCAGAGCTCAACACCTTATACTGTGTCAACAAAAATAATTACAACATAATCTATTTGTAAAGCGTACAAGAATTTTGGTTACCTGCAGTCGCCGGCTCGAAAATTCGACAGGGCTTCGCCGTTCTCCCTCTCTTTTCTTGGTTTCTGGAATTTTAGTGATGCAAATGAGGTGTGGGGGAACAGCCAACCCTTATATAAGGGTGGGGGAGCCGGTCACCCTGCTAGCGGGCGGCCCGGACCCGCCGCCCCGCTGCCGGGCGACCGGTCCTCCAGGGACCTGGGCGCAAATTTTCTGTGAAAGTTTTTGCAGAAAAGCCCCCGCCGCCCGGCAGAAAAAATGCTGCCGCCCGACAGCGGGGCGGCCGTGGTATATTCCTGTAAATTTCGAAAACAAAAATATATTTTTGTAAAAAACGAAATTAAAAAATATAAAAATGAAAAAACCGCGGGAAAAGTCGATCACATAACGCGGCCTTGATCCGGTGGAGCTCAGGATGCCTGCAGCTGCGACCATTTGATCTACATGGGCCGCATCCACCGCCGGCCCCGAGCGCGCGCTAGAATATGGTTTATCGCAGAAGCTGCTTTGGGATGCTAATTAATCTTTGGGCCGTAATTTGGAAGAAGCCCAGTTCGTTTCATGACCAGTGAAGCACAGCGAACAAAAAGTAGTTTGTTCCCGTGGAACATAAAAAAATACTTAAATGAGTTTTTTTCAAAATAAAAATTAAGTTTTTTCAAACAAATCAAATTTGTTGCGGTGGAACAAAAAATTGTTAAAATACGAATAAAAAGTTGTTTCTTCTAAACAAAGTTTTAAGGGAACAAACATTAAATTTGTTTGGTAAAAGAATTGTTTCATAGAATCAAATTTTAAGGGAACAAAGAAATGTTAACTTGGAACAAAAAAATAATAAACACCTTATGAAGCCTTGGCGGCGCAGTAAAGATAACCATAGACGAAGCTTGGGCTGAAACTTTGGACCGGCAGAAAAAATTAAGAAACAGGCGGGCCGGCCTGCTGCTTGCCCAAAAATTCTTGTGCGACAAAACCAATCCCACCCGCGCGTGTTACCCTTAATATTTGCGGGTTCTGGTGCTGTTCCGAGCTCGGATATGATCCTCCCGTGTCACGTGACGCCGAGTGAAGACGGCATGGATCTGCCTCCCTAAAACCGCCGTCCAGTAGATAGGCCGGCCGGCGGTGAGCTTCTTGCGTCGGCATGCTAGCGAACAACGAACTCCCTCTCAAAAAAAAAAAAAAGCTAACAACGAACTCAAGCCGTCCAAAGATCATATGGTAGCTAGCTAGCTAGCTAGCGACGACGACAAGGAGACATGTACGCAAAACAGATGTGATGATTTTGTAGCCGAGACCTCTTACCTTGTGCATAGTGATTTTGTCATCCTACCTACACAGCACATGTGGCTCTAGTAGAGTATAGAGATGCTATCCTTTTGAACTAACTCGTGTTGTGGAGAATCCTGCTGGGGCAGGTTTAGAATTTGGGAGGTGGGTATTCAAAATTTCAAGTAGTGAAAAAAATTGAAAGTCCAAAGTACATATTAATAGCATATAATTGAGTGCCGATAGTATATATTGTTAATAATTTAAAATTGTTCGACGTACATATAGATAATAGACGTACTAAATGATCGTGGAGATATCAAAGTGGGTGAGAGATCTAGACTGGTTAGTGGGCCGATTTTTCGGTTGTTTGGCCATTTTTGAAGGGAGGTGGGCTGGATGTCATTTTCTGATTTTTTTTTCAATTACATATATATGATAATATCATATGGGTCCCCTCGTGCCGTTTAGGCCGGGTTGGTGTTACCAACTAGGATTGGACTAAATGTTTGGACGTTTAGTCCCAGGAGCCACCACTACTGGTGGTGGCTTCAACTGGAACTAAATGTTTCTGCATTCACCGGTGGTCATCTAACTGGTCGTTGCATCCGGGACTAATGCTTTCATCGGTCCCAAGCCAAATGCAGCTGAGGCAAATGTGCAGGATCAAGCACCCTTTGTGCACCAGCGTCTCGCTCTGTCTCCTCTCGCGTGCAGCTCTTGTTAATATGAAAGCGGAATTAATTAAGCGTTCAGAACAGCATGCTAAACAGTATGATTTCGATCCAATGTTGGTTGGATATGATAGATCAATCCATAGCGGTGTGGATCCAGAAAAATAGGGCCCGGCCGGAAGCAATGCAAGATAGTATATGTGCATGCGCTCCCCGAATGACGCCGGCCTGTTTTCAGTTCCAGACCGGTGACATACAGCATGTCCGAATTGAATCGACCGGATCCACGATGGCAAGCAATAATCCGGGGGGCGGCCGGGGGCACGGTCACACCGGCATGTACAGGGCCGGCGGCCGAGATGTGGTCTGTCAGACTGTCACTCCTCGTCGCGAGCTGAAAGTTCCCATCACTCTGTCCATGATTTCTTTACTCCCATGCGTAAGATCGAGCCCAGTTGAGTACGTGTCACTCAATTTGCCTTGAGAGAGGATAGATGATTCAAAATATTTTTTTTCAAAAGAAAGATCCAAAATATTATATGTTGGTTGTTCTTCGATCTACATGTGGGCACGGTAGGAATAACATGCAGATAGACATGCATGTGTTCTGGAGTTTGTCCACAACTAACATGCATATGGTGGACCCCCTTGCCGGCCTTTGATACTCCATCCGTTCCAAATTATAGGTCGTTTGACTTTTTCAACTCCAAATTTGACCACTCGTCTTATTCAAAAATTTATGCAACATCACTTCTTTTGTTGTTGATTGCTTTATCATTCAAGAGTGACTTAAATTTGACTATGTTTGCACAAATTTTTTGAATAAGACGAGTGGTCAAACTTTATGTCAAAAAAGTCAAACGACCTATAATTTGGAACGTAGGGAGTATATACTAGTGTCATTTGCAAATTGTTTATTATCCAGAGAAATTAAATCCCAGACTATAGCTAGTTTTAATATTTTTCAGACAGATTATGGAAGCTAGTGAAAAGACTTAATAATTATCCTTGGTTAAATACCACGATTGTGCAAGCAACAATCATGCGCTAATTTAAAGGTGTGTCATGGTATCCATATCTTTTTTTTGCGAGTGATGGCATCCATATCTGACGCATCATGCCTTCCTAATAAGAACAGACCTGCCAAACATTCACATATTGATCACAAATTGTACACAGAACAACTCAGACACTCACAACGCACGCATACCCACACCCCTATGAACACGTGTACGCAAACTTTATCCCTATGAGCATATTCGAATACTGAGTCGGCAAATCTTCGAGATTGACGAAGTCACCACAGGCACCTCGCTGTCGACGGAAACGTCGCCTACCACTGAATGTGCAACGCCATTAAATCCCAAAATATTCGCTCTTATGGGGAGTCGAACCCAAGACCTTAGGTGCTACCGAGGCACTTGCATTGGCTACAAACATGCATGCGCGCAATTAACATTCAGGCGGGTGGGGAGGTAGATGATGAGAGGGTATTTTGGTCAGTTTATATGTATAAGGTGGGTTGGAAAGTCCAAAGATAGTTAGTATTTTGGGATAAATGTTGAACGCTTAAGATAGCTATATTTCGGGGCGGAGGGAGCAGTATTTTCTTTGGATGAGGTGCTTCGGATCTACTGCAGTACATACGTGTACATCAGACCAGTGACCATTACACGATCGACGACGTAGCTTATTTAATGCAAATACCGCAGTACCTGAGCTAGCTAGGTCCTCAAGGAAGTTCCGAAAGTCAGTGACCGGATCCACCGCTGATCAAGGAGTACTAAATTACTAGGAGTAGCAGACCAACACAAAAAGGAGCCGAGAGCTACAATGATGTGTGTGTATGTTCTCCTACTTGGGACCACTCATGTATAATAGCTTGTACGTCTATTTGAATTTAGAAGTGAAAACACCTACGCCCAAAACATGTATATATACAAGTTGAAGCAAAACAAGCAAAAAAGAAAAGTTGCAATTGGCGCGGAACTTAAAAGCCACCGTACGTGGTTTAATTTTGCTCATCGATCTTCAATAATATAGCTTGTAATATAGTAAGAGCTACTAGTAATTTTGAACTAACCAAGAGCACATACACATCGACACCACCGCCGGCGCGCGCACACTTCTAAGCAGCGGTAGCATGCCAGCAGCAAGCTTGAGCTTCAGTTTTCGACCCCTACCTGTTGTGCAGGGCGTCGGGGCAGCTTGGAATCCGCCGCTTGTCGTCGCCGAACCGGGCGCCAGCAGCAGCAGAAGGCGACAAGCCTCCGGCGCCGACGACCGCATCAGGCACTGGCCGAGAGCCCACCACGGCGCGCGACCCTGCGGCGGCCAATAGTCTCGGACCGCGGCGGCGCGGGGCCGGAACCGCAGCAGCTGCTGCTTGAAGATTAGCGTCGCCGTGGAGGCATACGCACACGAGGTACATGACGATGATGGCGGCGGGTGCCGCAAGGCAGTGGCGGCGTCGTCGCCGGAGTGGCCGCCGTGCTGCTGCTTCTTCGGAGGAAGGAACTCCCGGCGGCCTCCGATTCGCCGCCGCTTGCATCGACGTCCGATCCTGTCTGCGCGGGCTATCTTCTTCCCGGCCGGGACGAACCGAGCAGCTGCGGCAGGAAGGAAGAGAGAATGAAAGTGTCCGGAGACGAAGAGGAGGTCAAGAGGGATGGAGAGGAAGAGGGGTCGGCGCGGCAGCTAGCTAGCACAGGTGAAGCCGCGCGTGAAGCTAGGTGAGCAGTCTGTTTCTCGACCGGCACCGGAACAAAACAATGCGCGTGAGCAGCGGGAATCAAGGAGCGATGCCCTGAAACGTTCCAAGGAAACCTTGTGACAGGAGTATACTACTAGTACGAGTGTACACAACTGTACAAGCAGCCACGCACTGCGTGCCCAGTAGTGGTACGAAAGTGACACGCCCTGTCTGTTTCTCTAACGCTGGAGCAAGGGCCCAGAGGAGGGCACTACACAAAGACCTGCTGACCCTGAATTCCTGACCATGCCCAACTAAAAGTTGGTGGTAAATTAAGCACAGTTCTGGATTACTACTGCCTCTTAAAAAACATATATGTCAGTTTAATCCTGTCGCACGTGCGTAGATCAGTAGATGTGGCGGCGAAGGACCGTCGCGCGGTTAAACTATTGGTGGCGTTGTTTGCAACCAGCGTTGCCGCAGTGCAAGTTGATGCACGGCAGCCACAAGTGCACAACCATGCACGGCTGGGGAACGGTGATGGCGCGCGCATTCGGCGCTGACGCTGAGGTACGGAGGCCCGCCCCAGCCGGGGGCTTGCCCGGATGGTTGGCCGGTTCGACGACATATATATTATTTTTTTATAAACTAAACTTTTGAAATTTTGACTATGAGTATTTTAACACCACTAGAATCACAACAATTGCTGAGAGTTTTCTTCAAATGGCTGGCGTGGAGCCGTGGAAGCATGTTTCGGTAATATTTTGGATCTAATGGCTGAAGGTGATTAGGTTTTTTTTATATATATATCTTCCTTTACCGAGAGTCGGCCTAAATCCCAGACCAACTTTTGGCGACCAAGGTTTTGTTCGGATGGCTGGGCTGGTGACTGGTAGGTTTTTGTTGCAGGTGCAATGGGCGGCTGGCTGGCTGGTTCTAGCAGCCTAGCCATCAACGTGTGGTGAATACTGATAGTATAGTCAAATAATAACTAGATCTCGTCGGCCACTTTATTAGAACTCTAGGTAAAAGTGTTGAACACGATAGTGTAAAAAATTATAAAGATTGATGATCCAAAAATGATATTAATTAATTATTGTGAAAGTAACTATCGTAACTTGTAACTTTTCTATTTAAAATTAATTATTTTAAAATATTGTTGTTCAAATATGAAAATATCTATTATCTTATTATTTGGCCAACAAACGGAGCCTCCACGTTCGCTCTAAAGCTCTAGAAATTCCCACGTTAATCGGATAAAAATAGAAAAATAAAAATTATCCACCACTGCCATTACGATAAAAATTAGCCTAAAATACTCATGTGTCTAATTAAAAATTACCCACCAATGCCATTATGAAAAGTTAATTATAAAATACCATTTAGCTATGTATCAGTTACAAATATATAATATTAATAAAAACTAAAACTAACAACAACCAATCAAAATAAAATGAAAATAAGAATAATTATCTGCATAATATTATTAAATCTCAACAAATCAAATTGTTATTATAGGTAGATCATAGTTGAATTATTTTAATCAATAATAAGACATAATTTACGATAATGAACAGGATGATGTATGGTAAAAAAATAGTATAACCTTTAAGTAAGGATACAACGACATGCAAATTTTTGAATTTTCAATACTAGCCGCGTGTCGGGGACCACGATTAGGGCCACCCTAATCGGGGTACTAAAATCACCCTAAAAATACAAACACATATTAGGCAACTGAGTCCACGAAGGCCTACGGCCTCCCTCCAATCTGAAGAAAGGAAAGGACTCAAAGAAGCCCAGCATGCGGCCCATCCGCACCGCCTAGGACTCGCGGGGTGATCTCCGTCTCGCTCGAGGGCTCCCATCAAGACCCTCGACTGCGCCCTGCGTCTCCGCCTCGCTCGAGGGTAGCGAACCTACCCTCGAGGAGGCAAACCATCTCCGCCTCATTCGAGGGTAGCGAACCTACCCTCGAGCGGGGCGAATCATCTCCGTCTCGCTCGAGGCCACCCCTCGACGTAAAGGACAAACGACCCTTCCGCTTACCTGCCCGTCGCATGGAGGCATTAACTGCCAACCACTCCTCCACAGCGCCCTGGACAGACGGCGTCAGGCCGCCATCCCTCACAGTGGCTGTGACCGGGGTCCCATCCGCCAACTCCGGTCACTGCTCTGCCATCCCGGATGCTGTGGTAACATGTGAGAACCTGCGACGCGGTATGTAACGTGCTCGCACAGCTCTCGTCACTATTCTGCCCACTCTTGCTGTCCGGACTCCACCTCACCGCACCTACGGCCCCGGACTCGTCCCCTGCTCGGGAAGGGGTCCGGCGTCGCCACGTGTTTCCCCAAGGAGGGGAGCTCTGTTCCAGCAGCCGGGGCCCCGGACCTCCCGCTCGAGGGGGTCCGGGACCTCCACGCGACTCCCAGACCCCTTAGTGCACGCGCTAGCACTCCGCCCGGGGGGGTCCGGGACCGCCACGTGCCCTGCTACAGCAGGCGCACGTGTGTATACGGGACCCTGGCCTGCAGGGCCCACGGAATGCCGCCACACCACATTTGGAAGACGGTACACCCTACAGCGACGACCACGCCGCCTGCTGGGGGTTGGCAGGACGCCAGCGCGATCTCTGTAAGACCAAGGACGATACCCAGGACGACTGCCACGCCCGACGCCATGCCCCACAGTGTACTTCCCACAGTGCTCGACCACTGCACCCCTGCGATTCGGGGGAAATGTGACGACATCCACGATCCCCTGCGCTTGTACCTCGTGCCTCCTTGTGTCTATAAAACGAGGAGGTGGGCTTCCTTTAAGGGGGTCGTCATCATCGTCACGCGATCACGCCCACTCGATAGAACGCAACACTCAGCACTACTGAACGCACGATATTTGCACTCGCCTCAATCGAATTCTCCTCTAGCAGAGACTTGGGAGCTTCCCTCCCTCTCTCGCCTCGCCTGTACCCCCTACTACAGGTACCTCCGGTGCAAGATAATACAGTGCCCTCTCACACCCCCTTGCTAGACGTACGACTCCGCGGCCGGAACCAGGATAAACCTGTGTGTTACTGTGTTGCCTCTTGCATCAACATCTGGGACGAGGAAACACGCGGCATCATCACTAGTTGGGTCCGGACCGCCGGGTCAGGACGCCGACAGTTGGCGCGCCAGGTAGGGGCGCTGCGTGACATTTTCTCTTTTGTTCCCATTTGATCTCCAGGGATGGCGGGCAGATCCAACCCATTCCCCATGGGTGTCTCGGATCCGCTCCCAGCAGGGTACATGATCTGGTTCGGGAGTCTCGAGTTCAGAGCAACCGACAACGGTTACCTCATGGAGCTCCTCTCGCCCAGACGCAACCCTGACGTTCCGACTTCACCAGCCCGGCGCGACAGGCGCTCGGGCCAACACTCGCGTCAAGCGCACGTGGAGCGGCGCCGGGCGGCACGCCTCAGCTCCCCCACGTGGGTTGAGGTTGCCATGTCGCAGCTCAACGTCGTGGCCGACGGGGCCACCGCATCGTCGTCTCGTGCCTCGGCGTCAGCAACGCCGGCACCGTCACCGACTGCAGCCCTAGTGCCTCCCAGGGGGGTGCGACTGCGGTGTCGCACTTCCCCATCGGGATGCGCAACGCTGCGTCCTTCGCTTCTTCGTCTAGCACCAACTTCGCCGAGTATGAGGATCTGCTAGGACATCACCTCCTGTCGATCCGTAACCTCATCGCGTCGTCTCCTAACGACTCCTACCCCGAGATGGCGAGCTCGATCGCCGACGACATTAACTTCTTCATGGACAACTTCACGGCCGAGGAGGCCGAGGACTACTCCGGGGTCCGCAACCTCAATGCCTTCTGGTCGTTCCAGCTAGCGACGGCTTACTGCCTCACCTGCTCTGAGGACTCCAGCGAGGGGGGTTACGATCCCGCCCGGGAGTGCTTCATGGTCCAACTCGCGAACGGGCAAGAGGACAATTCTCCAGGTGATGACGGGAACGGTGGGGCAGACGCGCAGGCGAACCAGCCGGTGGTGCCGCCTGCGGCCCCTTCTACTTCGTCAAGCTCGGCGGCGCGGCAGGCACAGCTGGCGCAGCTCAAGGAGCTTCAAGCCAAGCTCGACGAGCAGCGTCGGCAAACTCAGGAGCTACGCACCGCACTCGAGCAACAGCGCGCCGCGCGTGGCGCACATGCCCAGGCGGCGGCACGCGTTGCCCAGGAGCGGATCCTAGCCGACGACAACGTCGACAAACCTCCGGAACTAAAAACGGCCGGCGAAAAACTCGTCGCTGCGGCCTACTTACTTCAAGCAATGCCCGAGCCGCCGACGACGACTTCTGGTCGCAATCTGCGCCGCGAGGCGCAGGCGCTCATCGAGCAAGCTGCTGTGCAGCAGGCCGAGAGCTCTGCGTCTCGCATGCGCTCGATGGTCTCGAAGCAGCCTGGTTGGATTGCATTCCAGGACCACGAGGGTTCGGTGCACACTCCGCCAGGAGGGAAGGGAAAGGCAGCCGCAGCGCATGACGCGAAGGCACCCTCGGTGCACGACCGCATCGAAAAGGCTCCCGTGAGGGAGCGACTCCACGACACGCGCGGGCATGCCGGCGATGGCGACGCCCGTTACATCATCGACGGTAGAAAGTACACCCCTCGACGGAGTGGACGCTTCGACCCCGAGCATAATAGGGGCGAATCACCGGAGCCTCCGGGCACCCGTGTGTTCAGCCGGGAGATTCGTACCGCTCCTTCCCCCCCCCCCACGCTTTCGACAGCCCACCACCCTCGTCAAGTACTCGGGCGAGACCGATCCCGCAGTCTGACTCAACGACTACCGCCTAGCGTGCCAGCTAGGCGGTGCGACGGAAGACGCGGTTATCATCCGCAACCTTCCCCTTCACCTTGCTGACGCCACACGAACGTGGCTCGAGCATTTGCCCGCGGACCAGATCTACAACTGGGCCGACTTGGTCCAGATCTTCGTGGGCAACTTCCAGGGCACGAACGTGCGCCCTGGGAACTCCAGGGACCTCAAAGGGTGTCGGCAGAAGCCCAATGAGTCCCTGCGCGATTACGTTTGGCGCTTCTCCAAGCAATGCACCGAGCTCCCCAGCGTCACCCACGTTGAGGTCATCAACGCCTTCCTCGAGGGCACGACGTGCAGGAACCTGGTACATGAGCTTGCGCGAAGCCGTCCCGCCAACACCAACAAGTTGTTCGACGCTGCCACCAACTACGCCGCCAGCGAGGAGGCAGTTGGTGCCATATTCGATGACAAGCCGAACAAGCGCAAGGAAGATGCGCCCGCAGAGGGCGGCAACCTCAAGACCCACGCCCCCACCAAGAAACAAAAGCGGGGGAGGAAAGGGAGGAAGCAGGCCCCACCAATCCAGTGTGGACCAGGGCAGGCGGAAGACTCCGACGAGGCCTTCGTCGCCGCCCCGGACCGCAAAGGACCTCGAGGCCCCCCTCGAGGTGGAGGTGGCCTATTCGATGACATGCTCAAGAAGTCGTGCCCTTACCATAAGGGCTCGGTCAACCACACCCTTGAACAGTGCGAAATACTCAAGAAGTACTACAACTGCGTCGCACATCGCGACGAGGATAAGAAGAAGGATGCTGGTGACAAAGGTGGAGATGACGAGTTCCCCCCGGTGGAGAATGCCTTCTTCATCTTTGGAGGACCAACGACGAACATGACCCCTCGGCAGCGCAAGCGTAAGCGCTGGGAGGTCTTCTCCGTCACCAAGGTCACGCCATCCTACCTCGACTGGTCGAAGGACACCATTTTCTTTGGCCGCGAAGACCACCCCGACTACGTCCCGCACCCGGGATGGTACCCGCTTATTGTCGACCCCATCATCGGCAACACCCGCTTCTCCAAGGTGCTCATGGATGGAGGCAGCAGCCTCAACATTATGTACGCCTTGGAGCTCATGGGGATTGGATTGAGCTAGCTTCGCCCCAGCAAGTCGCCATTTCATGGTGTGGCACCGGGGAGGCGAGTCCAACCCCTCGGCCAGATTGATCTACCCGTCTGCTTCGGCACGGCAGCAAACTTCCGCAAGGAAATGCTCACCATTGAGGTGGTGAGGTTTCGGGGATCCTATCACGCCATTCTTGGTCATCCCTGTTACGCCAAGTTCATGGCCATCCCCAACTACACCTACCTCAAGCTGAAGATGCCGGGTCCGAAGGGTGTCATCACCGTTGGCTCTTCGTTCGAGCACGCCTACGAGTGTGGTGTCGAGTGCGTTGAGCACGCGGAGGCTCAAGCGGAGGATGAGGCGCTCGCAGCCACCCTCGACCAGATGGCAAGCGAGGCCTTGGACTCCACGCACCGACACGCGGGCAGCTTCGAACCCGCCGAGGGCATGTCAGCGCCACCCTCGACAGCATATAGGGAGTGGTGCTCGTCGACTTTCTCCGCGCCAACGCAGACATCTTCGCGTGGAGCCCCTCGGACATGCCTGGCATACCCAGGGAGGTCGCCGAGCACTCCCTTGATATCCGACCCAACTCCAAGCCGGTGAAGCAGCGCCTGTGATGCTTCGACGAGCTCAAGCGCCGGGCGATCGGCGAGGAGCTGCAGAAACTTCTGGCGGCCGGATTCATCAAGGAAGTATTCCATCCCGAGTGGCTAGCTAATCCTGTATTAGTGAAGAAAAAGAATGGGAATTGGCGGATGTGCGTAGACTACACTAGCTTAAATAAAGTATGTCCGAAGGTCCCATTTCCTTTGCCACGCATTGATCAAATTGTAGATTCAACTGAGGGATGCAAACTTTTATCCTTTCTTGATGCTTACTCCGGTTACCATCAAATTAAGATGAAAGAGTACGACCAGCTCGCGACTTCTTTTATCACGCCTTTTGGCATGTACTGCTACGTCACAATGCCCTTTGGCCTCTGAAACGCTGGAGCTACATATCAGCGGTGTATGCTCCACATTTTCGGGGATCATCTTGGGTGGAACGTAGAGGCATATGTCGAAGACATCATTGTAAAATCCAGGAAGGCGGACGACCTGGTTGCTGATCTCAGGATCGCATTCGATTGCCTAAGGGCCAAAGGGGTAAAGCTCAACCCCGAGAAGTGTGTGTTCGGAGTCCCTCGAGGCATGCTCTTTGGCTTCATTGTCTCCCAGCGGGGCATCGAACCCAACCCTGAGAAAGTCTCGGCATCACTCGTATGGGGTCCGATCCGAGACCTAAAGGGGGTATAGAGGGTCATGGGATGCCTAGCGTCCCTCAGGCGGTTTATCTCACGTCTCGACGAGAAAGGCTTACCCCTGTATCGACTCCTCAGGAAATCCGAGCGCTTCACGTGGACCCCGAAGCTCAAGAAGCCCTCGACAGGCTGAAGGCATCACTCACTCACGCCCCCATTCTCACGCCACCAGCGGATGGCGAGCCCCTCTATCTGTACGTAGCCGCGACGACCCAAGTAGTCAGCGCGGTGGTCGTGGTCGAAAGACGAGAGGAGGGCCATGCTCTGTCTATCCAACGGCAGGTGTACTACATCAGCGAGGTGTTGTCTGAAACCAAGACACGCTATCCGCAGATTCAGAAGCTGCTATACGCAGTGGTTTTGGACCGGCGCAAGCTGCGCCACTACTTCGAGGCCCATCCAGTCACCGTGGTCTCGTCTTTCCCTCTGGGAGAGATAGTCCGCAACAGGGAAGCCGATGGTAGAATTGCCAAATGGTCTGTGGAGCTGATGGGAGAAACTCTCACCTATGCCCCCCTGCAAAGCAATCAAGTCCCAAGTCTTGGCTGATTTCGTGGCTGAGTGGACGGACACTCAGCTACCCCCACCACAAATTCAGGCTGAATGCTGGACCATGTACTTCGACAGGTCGGTGATGAAAACCGGCGCCGGCGCCGGCCTCCTCTTCATCTCACCCCTCGGAGATCACATGCGATTCGTAATACGCTTGCACTTCCCTGCGTCCAACAATATGGCGGAATACGAGGCCCTCCTCAGTGGCCTCCGCATCGCCATCGAGCTTTGTGTCAAACGCCTCGACATGCGCGGTGACTCTCAACTCGTCATCGACCAAGTGATGAAGGAATCTAGTTGCCATGACCCGAAGATGGAGGCATACTGCAAAGCAGTACGCCGCCTCGAAGACAAGTTCGACAGCCTAGAACTCAATCATGTCCCGCGCAAGTACAACGAGGACGCCGACGAACTAGCCAAGATCGCGTCAGGGTGGACCACCGGCCCCCTGAACATCTTCGCTCGCGACCTCACCAAGCCCTCCGAGGAATTCAAGGATCCGGCGGAACCCGGCCCCTCGATCGCCGGGCCCTCCGGCGGGAACCCCCCGGCGGACGAGGCCAAGCCTATGGACATTGACTTCGAGACCTCCTCCACGGACGAGGCCGAAGCAATGGAGATTGACGAGGCCCCCACTTCGCAACATTGGCGCGTCCAGTACCTTAACTGGAAGATTCGAGGGATCCTACCCTCGGACCGCGCTCAGGCGCGGCGCCTCGCTAGGCGGGCCAAGTCTTTCGCCCTAATCGACGATGAGCTATACAAGCGCAGTCCCTCGGGCGTCTTGCAGCGATGCATCCCCATCCCTGAGGGCAAGGAGCTCATCCGTGACATCCACACTGGCACTTGCGGTCATCACGCCGCGCCACGAACCCTCGTGGGTAACGCGTTTCGACAAGGTTTTTACTGGCCCACCGCGGTCGCCGACGCCACCAATGTCGTACGGACCTGCGAGAGTTGCCAGTTCTACGCTCGAAAGACGCACCTCCCGGCCCATGCTCTGCAGACCATCCCCATCACATGGCCATTTGCCATGTGGGGACTGGACCTCGTCGGCCCGCTGCAGAAGGCACCCGGGGGCTTCACCCACTTGTTGGTGGCAGTCGACAAATTCTCTAAGTGGATCGAGGCTCGACCCATCGGCAAGATTAAGTCCGAGCAAGTCGTTCTGTTCTTTATTGATATTGTCTTCAGGTTCGGGGTCCCGAACTCAATCATCACCGACAACGGCACCCAGTTCACAGGCAAGAAGTTCTTGGCGTTCTGCGACAGTTTCCACATACGTGTGGACTGGTCGGCTGTGGCACACCCACAGACGAACGGGCAAGTGGAGCGTGCTAATGGCATGATCCTCCAAGGACTGAAACCAAGGATCTTCAACAAGCTGAACAAGTTTGGCCGGAGGTGGCCCACAGAGCTACCCTCAGTTATTTGGAGCCTGAGGACAACCCCAAGCAGAGCCACGGGCTTTACCCCGTTCTTCCTCGTCTATGGCGCCGAGGCCATACTCCCCACGGACCTGGAGTACGGGTCACCAAGGCTCAAGGCCTACCAAGAGTAGCAGAACCACCGAGCCCGCGAGGACTTGCTGGATCAAGTGGACGAGGCTCGAGACGTGGCACTCCTACACTCTGTGCACTACCAGCAGTCTTTACGAAGATATCAAGCGCAGAGAGTCCGGCGCCGAGACCTCAACAAAGGGGACTTGGTGCTGAGGCTTCGACAGGACAACAGGGGCCACCACAAGCTCTCACCACCGTGGGAAGGCCCATACGTCATCGCCGAGGTGCTCAAGCCCGGCACGTACAAGCTGGCGAACGAAAACGGCAAAGTCTTCACCAATGCTTGGAACATACAGCAGCTACGTCTCTTCTATCCTTAGAATTCCGAGCTACTTGTACATCGTTTGTACTCGCATTTTCGATTTCCCGAAATAATAAAGAAGTACACTTCACTTGTTTATTTTTTGGGAACCTTCCGGACCCTCGGGGGCTCGGATGCACACGAACACTGAGGTACGCCTGGCTTTGCCCTCGGCAAAGCCAAGCCTCCCTCGGAGGCTACTACGGGGGGAACCCCCGAACGTCCCCAAAAATCGCAAATATTTTTTCGAAAAATTTCCGTCTCTAAGCTTCTCGTACACTTGGAAAAAACGGACGCGAGGCATAATCAACTACGGTACGGGGCCGGCCAAGTCGTGGGGCCGCCTATGCCTCCGGGATACGGCACCCCCCTCACCACCCCACGCCTAAGTCGCTTATGAATGCGAAATTCCTCGCAGAAATTTACCCAAGTCGCATATGAGAACACGGAAGTAGAGTAAAGAAAACGAGGGCTCGAATTCACAAGGTCTCGATGGGCCACACTGTTGATTTAACGATAATGAATTTCTTAGTTTACAAAGTACAATTACAATAAGTACTAATCCATTACATGGGCTCTGAGGCCCAGTTTCCCTACAGGTTATCGTCCCCCCTTTGTGGATCTGCAACAGCATCGAACTCGGCTATCGGGGGGATGTCAGCTACGAGCTTCCCGGCTAAGACTGTGGCGAACTCCTCGGCGGCTGCATCGGCGTCGTCCATGATAGCCGATGCGGCGTCCGCATCGGCGTTGTTGGGAACGACGTACCCCGATGACACCCTCTGGAGATCCATGATATAGTGTGTCGAGGCCACGGCGAGTGCTCGCAGGACACCGAGGCGGAAGGTGCTCTTGGCATGCTCGCCGATCCGGCCACCTAGCGCTCACAGGCGGCTGATCACCGAGCTACCAGACACGGCGCCCTCCCCCTCGAGCTCCTGGCACACGCTCACAGCGGTTCGCTCCAGGTCAGCGTACTCCGCCTGTGCCGCCATGAGTGCGGTGTTGACCGCTTCCTTCGCCGCAGCCTCGTCTGCCACTTGCTGCCTCAGCTCTGATCAAAGGAACCAAGATAAGCTGCGAAAAAACTAGAATCCAACAACAACGAAATTTCGAGCACCCACCTGCGATGTTCTTCTGCGCCTCCTCTCGCTGGACTCGGGCGGCCTCCTCGAGTGAAGACAAGGAGTTCTCCTTCTCCTTGAGGGCGGCCTCCGCATTCCGGAGGGCCACCTCCTTCTCCTCAAGGGCCTTACCCTTCTCCTCGAGGGTCCCGGTGAGCGTGACGACGGTTACCTTCTCGCGCTGGAGCTCGGCCTCCTTTCCTTGGAGCTCGACCTCCTTGCGTTGGAGCTCGGCTTCCTTCTGCTCGAGCGCCGTCCTAGTGCGGTGCAGCTCGGCGGCTTGCGCCTCGGCTTCCTGAGCCTTCTGCTCCACTGCAGCCCTTTGGACGTCACGCTCGCCGGCGGTCCGCGCCAACTCCTCCTCCAGCGCCTGCTGACGCGCCTCCAAATCCGTCTTCTTCGTGTTGGCGTCGACATTCTGGAGCACCAGGCCAGCGTTGTGCTGCCCAAGCCAGCGTACCTAGGAGTACAGCCGGGTCATCTCGGTGCTCTTCTTGCGCGAGATGTCCCCCAGCTGCTGCAAGAGGAAAGGCGTGGGTAAAACAAATGAAATCAAGGCCAAAATACGAACGATTCCCGGGAGGGAGCCGCTTACCTGGCTGATCTGGTAATCTGTTGTCCTATGGAGCTCCAGGGCGCGATCGAGGTGGTTCAGAATCTGAGAACCTGCCTCGATCTGCGCCTGCCAGACGGCCTCCTCCTCTCGTTCGTGACGGAGAAACTCCGGGGGGACCCCGGACTGGATGATTGCCCCGTGATGGGACCCCTCGGATGTCCCCTCGTCGAACACCTCCGCGCAAGCCGACGTAGACTCGGTGATCTTGTCGGTGGCGCTAGCCGCAGCAGCGGGGTCGATGTCCCTCGAATCCCCGTACTCTTCGCTGCTATCCGGCAGCTGCACCACCGGCATTATGCTTTCCGGCGCCGCCTGCGCCGTCGTTGCTACAACAACACCCTTGTCCCGGGCCTCTGCAGGCACCGCAACGCGGGTTTCCTCCGACACCGGCACCCTTGGCGCCGACTCCTCCGCGACGTCCTCACCCCCAGCCCTCGGGGGCTCGGGGACGAGGGACTCCACCTCCGTTTGGCTGGCGGAGCGCTCCTGCACATCCCCACCAGCTCCTTCCTCTGCGACTGGTTGGGCGGCGCTATCCGCGTCACTCCGACCGGTCTCGACTTCGACGTCCGGCCGGGCGGCGCCATCCGCGCCGCCCCGGCCGGCCTCCTCCACGGCATCGGCCTGAGCGGCTGCTTCAACGCCGCTCTGGCCGGCATCACCCCCATTCCCCGGCGCTCGGGTCTGTTGGGCCACTTGAGCCCCTCGAGCCATGGCCTCCCGCAGCTTCGCGGCCTCCGCCACGATATCTACGACGGGCGGGGTTTGCGGCGCCGAGTGCGGCGTGGCGTGGCGCGTGCCCCGGTCTTGAGGGCTTTGGTCGGCGCAAGCGGGGCTGCATCCTTGGCAACGGCCCCGGAGCTGGAAATCGGGGAAGGAAAGCTGAGGATAGCATGATCGGGGGATCGATTAAACGAACGCAAGGAATAAAACTAAAAACACTTACCCGGACCGGGCACTCATGCTGCGTTTGCCCGTGCCGCTCCTTCGGGCCCGCGGCACACTGACGCCCCTTGACAACTGATCCGAGGGTGTCGCCCTCGGACCAGCCTGAGGCACCAAGGCCGTCTGCGTGGATGTCCCCGCGATCACCGCGGACCCGTCGCCGCCCGTCGATATCGCGGGCGCGGGGATCCCCTCACCCGTCGCCGGCAGGGGCGACCCCCACTGCGCCGCGAGCGCAGACGATCCTCCACCCACCGCCGGAGTGGGAGACCCTCAGCCCGCCGCTGGCGTGGGCGACCTCCACTCCGCCCCTATGTGGGGCGGGTCCGCCAACGACCCCGGTGTGCACCCCGCCTCATGCAGCGTCGCTGGCGCGTCTTCGTCGCCAGCCTCTTGATAGATCGGCGGAGAATCCGCGCCTGTTGCCGTCTCGTCACCACCCGGGAGGTTGTCCTCGGCATCCGAGGTGTCCTCCTCCTCATCCGTGGACTTGGGCATAGCGGGCCGCGGCTTCCCCTCCGCGTGTGCGATTTTGCACGCCTTGTTGTGCTTCACTTTCCTCTTTCTCTTCCTTTCGGCAGCCTCCTCCGCCGCTTCCTTTCTCTTCTTCACCGCCTCTGCGTGCAGGCGGATGACCTCACGTTCCTCCGGGATCGGAGGCCTCGAGGGGTGGCTCCTATGGCTCACCCCCTGCCAATCGCGATCAAATTAAAGTTAGGAAGCAGGGAGGAGAATAACACAAATCGACAAAGGATTGAAATCAAGACTCACCAATGAATGGTACCCCGGCTCGGGACGCATCTTGATCTCCCAGAGATCGTTTGCGTCATCGGGGAACTCCGCCACCGTGTTCCGCACCCTCCGGGCAGCGATGCCTCGAGGGAGCAGCACCATTGACGTCCTCGAGCCCGAGGCTGGGACCCCGGGGGTGAGGCCGAAGATCGGCAGGCTCCTCTCCGTGAGAGGGATCACCCTCTGCCGGTGAAAATTAGCGATGACGGCAGCCGCCGTCAACCCCTTCCTCGCCAGGTGCACCAACGCCTCGGTGAGGACCTCGAGCCTGGCTTGGTGTGCTGGGGGCGATACCCCCAGTCCCACTTGGCTAGTCTCCACCAAAGCACCTTGTTGGTGAACGCCGGGAGCTTGTTGCCGAAATTGCGCAGGTAGAACCACCCTCGGGTCCACCCGGCGTTGTTCATGGTCATCTTGTTGGGGATGTACAGGTTCTTCTGGCTCGGGCGCAGATGGAGCATCAGGCCACCGGCACGCGCGAACCTCTTCGGCTGACCCCGCACGTTCTCGACGAAGAGCTCGCCGCGGAACAGGTGGATCCACAGATCCCAGTGGGCTTCAATTCCCAGGTATCCCTCGCAGACAGCGACGAAGACCACCGCCTGCGAGATGGAGTTGGGCCCGAAATTGTGCAGCTCTGCCCCGTAGTGCTCGCACAACGCCCGCATGAACCTCCCAACGGGGACGCCGAATCCCCGCTCGTGGAGATGCACGAGGCCACGACGTAGCCTTCAGGGGGATTCGGCTCGGTCTCCTCCGGCCGCGGGGGAATCTACGCCGGCCGCTTCGAGCTCATGTTCATCAGTTGCAGCCGGTCGGACACCAGCTGCTCCAGAACCGCCTCTGTGGCGGTGGATTTCCCCCACGACAGCGGCTCCCGGACATCTGACATTGCTTCAGGTTACGGGGGGATGCGAGAAGGCAGGCTCTGTGGTGCCTAAGGTGCGCTCTCTCTCTCTCTCTTTCTTCCTCCTCTCACTCTCGGCTGTGGGCTCAGGATGCAGAGGAGGCGGAGAAGGCAAGGGAGATGAAGGCAAATGGCCAGGTGAGCCCAAACAGTCCACCCTCTCACGCTTTTATTTCACCACGACGCGCGGATACGCCGCCAGGGCCCGAATCCACCGCATTCAATGCGGTAGATTTTGCCGTCGCTGACGGATGGGTCCCATGACCGCAGAGTCTCCCAAGCTAGCACTCAGCAATAATTACGGTGCGGTAATCGACGGGCGCGGCGCGACTGTTGTGCTGTTCCATCCGTCAGCCGCCGCCCACGCCGTTTCATCTACCCGAGGTGGCCTCCTGAAAAGGCGCGCCCGCCCTGCACCACACGAATCGGGCCACGTCGCCCACGACCAGCGGAAGACCCGCGCACACGACTAGCGACTCTACACCACTTGCGAACCGTGACAGAATATTCCTTTCTGGGATTCTTCACCCTCGAGGGAACCTTATTTCGAGGCCTTACTGATCAGGGGTTCGAAGCCTGGCCCGTCGAGGGTTCGACAGGCGCCTCAGATCGCCAGAGTCAGGGACTGCATGGACGTGCCGTACAAGCTACCCTCGAACACGGAGTTCGAGACGTCCTTCGCAGTGTTCAAGGCCAGTCGAGGGTGCCCAGCAGGGGGATCCCATCGAGGGAGAGCATCGAGCCCTCGGACCCTATCGAATGGGTCCGAGCCCCGCCTAGCGAACCTTTGCGAGCACTTTATGTGACGTGTCCACGGACCATGAGCCGACCCTTATCGAACAGGGCACGGACATTCACTTGAACTACCCCGATAACAGCTCACCGAAGCAGTCATAGCTCGCGGCCCGGGCATGGGTAGCATGGTACGCTTCACCCCTCCTCCCTGCGGAAGGGCGACGAGGGCCGTAAGCAAAGTCGAGGGTTCCCCGAATGCCTTTACGTTGGCCGTGACTCGGGGGCTCCTCGCGCACCGCGGCTCAGGCCGCACCCTCGAATGGATCAACGACCGTCGATTACGAAGTTCCGTATGTTTAACCTAAACTCCCACTCTTGGCGCACACCTGCTAGATGGTTAAGCCGGACACTAGGCCGCCGTTCCAGCACGAAAAACGCCGAGGCCGGCTGAAAGGAGTGCCGATGCGGCTGAAAAAGACGCTGGATGGCCACCTCAGTAAGGCAGCCAAGTAGGACGACGCTTATAGCCCTTGGGCGAGTGCAAACACTCCTCCAAGGCCTCGGGGGCTACACCCGCGGGTGCGCTGACGCGCCCCCACGGAGCAAACTTCACACATTCGAGGACCGAAATCCCCTGCAGGGGTCGTACCCACCCATATACTTTCGGTCGTCTTCTCCGTGAAGGAGAAGGAGATTTCATTGCTCTTTACAAACAAAGATTACAAAGGGCTACCGGCTTAAAGCCGTCGAAAAGTACAAACACATTGCCACTTGCGTGGCAATTTTCCTGGTCTTGGGGAGGAGTGAGCGACAATGAAGAGCACCGAGCCCTTGGCCAGTGTGACGGCCAGGCTGCTAGGGATTGCGAGGAACAGCCCTCAGACCGCACGGGTCCAGCTGGATGCCTTCCTCGCAAGCTTTCTTCTAGCGTCTCCTCCACCCAAGACCCTGTGGGGGGGTCAAGCTGGCGGACAACACCCTCCACACCATCTCCCCGAGAGCGACGTTGTCGCCAGGAGGGACGATGCGAAGAACGGCCACCGAACCTGGCACCAACGCCATGGTCAGGCGTCTCAATCCCCCTTTAGGCTAAGGGACATCGTAGAAGCAGGACCCCATGGGCCCAATGCTCTTCTACTGATCCCACTGAAGCTAAGGGATGGAGCGCACGCCCTCTCCAGCTTTCCCCCGCCGCTCGCAAGCATTCTTCTAGCATTAAAAGCCTAAAAAAGCCAGGCCACCCCATTTGGGGGCCGGTCATGAAAAGCAAAGGAAAACATTACGAGACTTAGGCGATGCTAGAAGTAAGAGCAGGAAAGTTGGAGAAGAAAGGGAGTCCCACGACCCCTATTTATAGCTGTCTCGGGTGCCAAGCCTCAAGCCTGTCGAAGGGCGAAGGCTTGGACCACCCGTGACGGCGCGGCTCCCCACGAACGAGAGATATCCTCGGCTACCGTGCTGAGATATGACGAGACAAAGCAAAGCTGAGCCCTTGGACGCTGAGCGGCGCAGCACCAGTGCTGGCCGACTGCCCTCGAACGACGCGTCGCAAAGCGACCAGGGAAAGCCGAGCCGAGACCCTAAGCGCGGGACAGCATTGCAAACGCACCGGCTGCAAAGCAGCAGGCGCCATCGTGGCCCTGGCCCACTCAGCACGCTGACGCGTCTTGTCCCCGGAACAAAACAAGAAGGGGCGCGCGCCTCGGAGAATTCTCTCCGCATGTGCACTACCCCGACCGACGAGTTGTCACATCCGCTGGGCCGGCACCCAGGTACGCCTGGCGGAGCGCAGCATCGATCGATCACGTCAAGGGGTAAAATCGCCAAAATACCCTTTGGCCGAATCCCTTTGACTCGACCAAAGCCTTGGGGGATACTATCAGGGACCACGATTAGGGACACCCTAATCGGGGTACTAAAATCACCCTAAAAACGCAAACACATATTAGGCAACTGAGCCCACGAAGGCCTACGGCCTCCCTCCAATCTGGAAGAAAGGAAAGGACTCAAAGAAGCCCAGCATGCGGCCCATACGCACCCCCCTTGGACTCGCGGGGTGATCTCCGTCTCGCTCGAGGGCTCCCATCGAGACTCTCGACTGCGCCCAGCGTCTCCGCCTCGCTCAAGGGTAGCGAACCTACCCTCGAGGAGGCAAATCATCTCCGCCTCGCTCGAGGGTAGCGAACCTACCCTCGAGCGGGGCGAATCATCTCCGTCTCGCTCGAGGCCACCCCTCGACGTAAAGAACAAACAACCCTTCCACTTACCTGCCCGTCGCATGGAGGCATTAACTGCCAACCACTCCTCCACAGCGCCCTGGACAGACGGCGTCAGGCCGCCATCCCTCACAGTGGCTGTGACCGGGGTCCCATCCGCCAACTCCGGTCTCTGCTCCACCATCCCAGATGCTGTGGCAACACTGTGAGAACCTGCGACGAGGTACGTGACGTGCTCGGCACAGCTCTCGTCACTATTCTGCCCACTCTTGCTGTCCGGACTCCACCCCACCGCACCTACGGCCCCGGACCCGTCCCCTTCTCGGGAAGGGGTCCGGCGTCGCCACGTGTTCCCCAAGGAGGGGAGCTCTGTTCCAGCAGCCGGGGGCCCGGACCTCCCGCTCGAGGGGGTCCGGGACCTCCACGCGACTCCCGGACCCCTTAGTGCACGTGCTAGCACTCCGCCCGGGGGGGTCCAGGACCGCCACGTGCCCTGCTACAGCACAGAACGCCGCCACACCACATTTGGAAGACGGTACACCCTACAGCGACGACCATGCCGCCTGCTGGGGGTTGGCAGGACGCCGGCGCGATCTCCGCAAGACCAAGGACGATACCCAGGACGACTGCCACACCCGACGCCATGCCCCACAGTGTACTTCCCACAGTGCTCGACCACTGCACCCCCGCGATTCGGGGGAAATGTGACGACTTCCACGATCCCCTGCTCATATACCTCGTCCCTCCTTGTGTCTATAAAAGAGGAGGTGGGTTTCCTTTAAGGGGGTCGTCATCGTCGTCACGCGATCACGCCCACTCGATAGAACGCAACACTCAGCACTACTGAACGCACGATATTTGCACTCGCCTCAATCGACTTATCCTCTAGCAGAGACTTGGGAGTTTCCCCCCCTTTCTCGCCTCGCCTGTACCCCCTACTACAAGCACCTCCGGTGCAAGATAATGCAGTACCCTCGCACACCCCCTTGCTAGACGTACGGCCCCGCGGCCGGAACCAGGATAAACCCGTGTGTTACTGTATTGCCTCTTGCATCAACATCTGGGACGAGGAAACACGCGGCATCATCACTAATTGGGTCCGGACCGCCGGGTCAGGACGCCGACACCGCGCAAATGCACAGGCTATAGTCCTAGTTTAATTTTAAATTATTATAAATGTAGCTATATTTTGGGACCAAGGAAGGAGGAAGTTGCTGTTTGGATTAGGAAAGCTTGCTTGGATGCACTGCTTGCAGGTAACTCGGCAGGGTGAGGAGGTAGCTGATCATCACGCGGGCCCTTGGCTGGCCTAGAGCGTACGTTTGTTGTGTAGGAGCCCGGACGATTGAGCCCCGCCGTTTAGTTCGAGCACAAATTTTTTTTGAATCTTACTAATTTGAAGTACTAAATGAAGTCTATTTAAAAAAAAATTTATAGATGGGTTGTAAATCGCGAGACGAATCTAATGATACTAATTAATCCATTATTAATCAATAATTAGCGGATGGTTATTGTGGCATCGCTGTTGCAAATCATGAATTAAGTAGGCTCATTAGATTCGTCTCGCGATTTACAGCCCATCTATGCAAAAAGTTTTATAAATAGACTTCATTTAGTACTCTATGCATGGAGTACTAAATGAAGTCTATTTGTAAAACCTTTTTAGAGATAGGTGTAACTTTTCGAGACTAATCTAATGACGCTAATTGATTGATGATTTGCTACAGTGATGCTACAGTAGCCATTCTCTAATCACGTGGTCAAAGGCTTCATTAGATTCGTCTCGCGATTTACACGGGGGGTTGTGGAGGTGGTTTTGTAATTAGACTTCATTTACTACCCCTAATTAGTGGTCAAAGGGGTAAAAAGTTTCCATGAAAAATTTTACACCCCCAACCAAACACGGCCTTGCATGGTGTTGTGGATTTGCATGGTTGTTTCAGTGAATTTTTTAGTGGCTAGGCTTATTTGCTGGTAAATTTAAAGTTGCATGTATGTATGATAGCAAAATGAACTGATGATCAATTTTGTAGGTTATTACCGGTATCACCAAACGAGCGTGCCGCCATCCATTAGCAGTGGTTACCGCAGGTGCATTTTGGTGGACCTGAGACCTGACTGCCAGAGCCAACGTAAAATGGAGCACATCAATGGGGGTTGGTGCTGGAGCACACAGGCCCTTTGGAGCATATTAGGATTTACTTGGATGCTTTACAATATGATCAAAGAAATATCTATAGTAGTAAACTCTTATTTTTGTATAGCAGCAATCTGTAGTTGGTACTGGATCATAGCATTTATGGTCCTTGTAATGTCTAGTACATTTTTCTTCTGCTGTGGACAGTGTTTTCGGTGAAATACAATTCCTGAGATAGTTCCCCATCCAATGCGAACAACTATATATATTTCCGGTCTGCGACCTGTTGTCCATTTAAACAATATTTCCTAGAGGCACAATTAATTAGTATTTCCGGTCAGCCATGGTTTTCCAGTTGTATTTTTCCAAGGCCAAGCAATGGGATAATGTTCCGGTTTAAATATTACCTTCCGGTCGCAGGAACAATACCCAAGGCACGTGAAAGGTCGTTTCTCCATTTTCCGGATAAACAACTCCTTTCCGGTCACAGTAGAACTTGTTCCTACTTTCTAGCGATCGTTTGTTCACCTTTTCCGGTTAGAAAAATATCTCTCTCAACCAGGGCAGCACCTTTTCCGATTAAAATTCGACTTTTTTCCGGTCACGATCCCTGTTTTGGGGGCTGCAGTCAGAACGGCCGGGGGGCGCTGGATATTATCTATCCAGCGCCCTGTGCGTTAAATAGCGTCCCCCCCTATTTTATATAACAATTTAATTAAATTTAAAATTATTTGACTAATCGAGAGGAGTGATAATTGCATTCTTTTTGCACGAAAGTAATATTCGTAAGAAGAAGACGGGCTGTCCAGTTTTGGGCTTCCTAGGAGCACAACCCGACCGCGAGCCCGCAATCAGACCAGCCCACAGCGGCGATTCCACCTTCCTCTTGATTCATTCCCCCACTCTCTCTCCGCTCGCGGCTCGTCCTCGCCGGCGCCGCTCGTGCGTGAAGCAAGGATCCCCCTCCCCCTCTGTTCTGAAACTCGCGGCCGCTTGTGGTTGCAGGAGGTCAACTCGGTGCCCAGGGGGGGACCACGGCAGCCACCGCCAAAGCCGGCAGCAGGTAACCTAACCTCTCGCAGTACAGCTTCCTCCGGTCTTGCCGCCGTGTCCGTTTGGTACTGTCGATTTGATCTTTCTGTGGTTCGGAGGGGGGGGGGCTGTGTTTAGCAAGTAATTGGTATTTGTGTGCTGACTGGTTGCTGAGTCAATACGTCGAACATCTGGTGTGCGATGCCTCTTGGGAGGAGCCATCATGAACTTTTCTGGGACTAGGTTCGCCGTTCGCTTCGGCTGTGACTGAAAGGAGGTGGCGGTGAACTAGGTTTCCTGAATTGCTTGTGCTGCGACTTAGCAGAGAGCCAGATTTTCCTCCGGCCGTTTGGAATTGGTTGCTGTTACTCCGTCGATTGCTACCAGTGGTCGAATTATTGCTAACCAGCGTTGGCTGCTGATAGGATTGCGAATAGCTGGATGGATAAGCATAAAGATGGCTTCTGTAGCCTGTGCTTTCATGTTTCACCAGCGTTGCCTGTGCTTTCATGTTTCACCAGCGTTGCCTGTGCATTGCTTATCTGTGGTTTTGCGAACACACATTGTGTCATGGCTTCCCTTTTCCCCCGACATGAGCTGTACTTGTTGGGTGGCCTGTTTATCTCACTGCATTGTTTCCCGATGTTGTAGTCCGATATCTGACGTGTTACATTTTCCTAATCTATTACAGAATGGGTAGCTCTTATTCATAAGTTCTTGATCACACAAAGTCATTCAAAAGACCATCTGTATACTAGGCAACAAGCTCGATTCTCTTGTGCATTAAGCCCATGGCTGCTTATTTCCGGTCTTTGTGTTGTGTAGCACATTTTTCCTGTCTGAAAAGGAATTCCCTTCCCCAGAGCCCACCTTACGTGGGAGCTTTCAGAACTGGGTACTCCATTTTTTTTTTCGAAAAAGGAGTTTGGATGTTAGAATTGTCAATTGGATTTGGATAGATGATGTCGAATTTTCCCAATTACAGTGTTCAGCAAGGGGGATAATAAACGACAAATCGATGTATAAGTTATGTATATTAATCCTACTGGACTAGCAACCTTGTAAATGAATTCATACCGCTCATGTTTTATGGGACGCATCCATAGTCTGAGATCTTAATGAAACACGTGCTTTATCCATAGTCTGAGATTATTTAAAAAGGAAAGGAATAAAACAAGCCTAACTGTTTTTGTTTCAGGAACGAGTCACTGTAAAGTCTGAACAGCTGAACCTTTTATCAGTATTTTCCATCGTTAAAGAAACCAAGGATCACGATGGCACTGCGGCGAGCTCTGGGATGGTCGGAAGGGGAGGTGATGCGGCCAGAGTCAAAGCCCTGCTCTCGGTTGATGCGACAGACTGCTGGCATCTTCTCAGTTGGTGGTGGTCTGGCTTTCTGGGTGCTCTGCCGCCTTCACTATGGTCATTACTCCTGTCCATCCAATCATCTCCTCTTTTTTTTGTACAATTATACGCATATTATCAGCTGTACTTGTTGAGTTTCCTCGCTGTGCAAGTCCTTTGGATCAACCCAGAACTCGAACCATTTTGCTGACCTTGTGTATATTCTGTAGGTCCGAGAATAACAGTTCCAAGGAGTCTCAGGTGGGCGTCATGTGGAGCAGTCTCTGTGAGCGCGTCAACAGCCTTGCTTGTGCGGCTCTTCAGCCCAGAATGTGAACCTCAGAATATAGCAGCATATGACAAACCTGAATTGAAGCCTGAATAGCTAGCTTATTTGAGTTTAGAGTTAGTCGACTCAGTTCTATCATGTTTTTTTTTATCCGTGCATCCTGGACAGTTTCTGGAAGATACATCTGCATGATGGAGAGATGGAGTCTGCCATATATTGTCACTTGAATTTGTCCTGCTGGCTACCATTGTATGATAAATTTATCTCCGAGCTATGAGCTGTTGCGTTTACGATCTGACCTCTGGTACATGCTTCCGAATAGACACCGAGAGACTGGAGATGGATTTTTCTTTTTAGGAATTGGAGTAGAAACTTTTTGTTTTTGGACCATCTAAACGACAGATGGCAATATATACAAAACGGTATTCCAATTTTCATCAGACGACAAAAACATCTAGATGTCCTTTTAAGAGTTGACGGCTCAAGAAATGATGTTGCAGTTCGTCTTACAGATACTTATGTCATCAGATCTGCAGCAGCTCGAGTCAAAAAAAAAAGAAGAAGAAGAAGAAGAAGATCTGCAGCAGCTCTGCAACTGGTCTGAGCTCCGAGGAAAGTAGCCACTAGACAAGCAATCAGACCTCGGCCTTATGCTCGGGCCGGTGCGTGAACTCGAAGTCAACGTGAACGAAGGCGCGCTCGACCTCTGGCAGCTGCTCCAGCTTCTCCTGCAGCGACTCGCCGATGTCGTGCGCCTGGCTGAGCGGCATGTCCCCCGGGAGCACGATGTCCACCTCCACGAAGTAGTGGGTGCCGAAGGTGTAGGCACGCACCGTGTCGATGTGCCGGATCTCCTCGTGGTGGTTCCAGATCAGGTACGTCAGCTTCGTCAGGTACTCCGCCGGCGCCGACCTGCCGATCAGCGTGCCCACGTTCTCCAGCACCGTCCGCGCCCACGTCGTGATTGTGTACAACGCGATCTGCAAAAATTTTTAAAAAAAAAATCACAGATCACAGTTACTTTATACTGATGGCACTGCTTTAGTAATCTAGTTCACGATGTTTAAATGATTTTGCTGGAAATTTGCTCACCAATATGGCACCAACGGGATCCATCCACCATTTGTACCGGACGGCGAGCAGCGCCGCGACCAGGCCGACCAAGTTGGTGATCACGTCAAAGAAGTGGTCCTGCGCGTAGGCCCTCACGATCTCGTTCTTGAAGGTCCGGCAGTAGAGCATGAGGAAGAACTTCACGACCGCGACCGAGGACATGCTCCCGACCATCCAGAGCTCCTGCTTGCGCTTGAAATTCGCGTGCTCCTGTTTGTTTGGCCATTGCGCGAGGTTACCGTCATCGATCAAACAGAGAAGAGAAGGCGCTGTCTCGGCTGGACCATGCTGTTGTGAGAAAGGTAATCAACCAATCGTGTACCTGCGTGATGAGCTGGCGTCCTGATTCGATCAGCACTTGGAAGCCAAGTGTGCCCATTACTGATGCGAAGACTATTATGCCCTACAACAAATGTCAAATTATTCAGTTTGCCGAGAACAAAAGTCAGACACTCTGAATGATCCAGGAATTCAGAACAAAACTTCTGTGCAAGACTCAATCTGACGAAAAGGAGATGCTTCGACAGTAAACTGATTCTGAAGAATGGACAAGACCACGATTTTCCAGAACTAACGTATGTTTTCTTTTGTGATGCAAAAACAGAGATCACCTTAAATTCACAGTGCAAAATCTACCAAAGTAGTAATTCAGTATGACAAACAAGGTCCTTACCACTGGCTGCATGCGCCTCTTCCCAATCGGGTAGTTGTACTTGTTCGGCTTTTTCATAGCATGCACTGTAAACCAAAGAATGAAACCTGACAGAAGGTCCAGTAGAGAGTCCAGCGTCGACGCCATTACTGCCATGGACAAACTTTCGGCGGAAGCAACGACTTTTGTAACAAAGAGGATCAGATTGATTATATTGGACAGGTTAATAGCAAATCTTTCGCTCTTTGCCAGTTGCCTTAGCTCTTCCTGAGAACCAAAGAAGAAGATTCAATCAGTATCTTGCAATGAAAAACAACGTTAAATGTCTAGGTGCTTTTTTGCATACTACATTGCAGAAAATCTGTAGAATGGACTCGCACCTCGGAAGGACCATTCTGATCTAAGCCACCATGTTCATTCATGGTCTCCATCTCGCTGAAATCCTTCAGTAGATTCTCTTGCTTCTTATAGTACTTTGCAATCTTCCTCTGCTTCCCTGAAATTAGGAGCTGAACTGTCAGAGGTGATGAGGTGGTGTACTATAAAACAGAACATAAGGGTAAACATTGAACAACCAAAGGGGTAACTTCAGAACAGTATTTCAGCCAAAGGATTCAGCACGCCTGCATCAGCTCTCATTAAGGGCACGCAAAGCAAAATCACCACATGACTGTACACATGTTCCAGCATTACCACGCCAGTGGGTTAAGATGACAAATGCATTTTAAGAAGCCTTGAAGGTAAGTAAGTCTGAACCAGTGACAGTAACTTGCGATGGCTCCATCATTTAACAGCTAAAGGCAGGAGGTAGGGCATGCTGAAGGCTTGTGGATATTTATGTCATTCAGCTGCATATACATGGTTCCCGTTCCCGGTGAGTCGGTGACTAAATGAAAACCATGTGCAGCAAAGCGACGACTAAGCAGAGGCAACCAAAGGAAGCGCATGACAGGTACAGTTTAGAATAGGCGTAGCATCAATCAACCATTCGAAAGCAAAGGCTTGTCGCGATCATATTTTTCGATAGAAGATTAAATAAACTGCACTGTTTGCTTGCCCCCAGAATTTATAGTAGCATCCAGGCTGTCGTAGAAACAAAATTAGTGGCTGCAGCGTGGGGCGGTGGAACCGGTCCGGGACGCGGAAGCCGCTGCCCATGCGCAGCCGCCACGCCGCCCCGGCCTCCTCCTCCCGCTCCTCCTCGCTCCCGCCGCCGCCGCGTCCCTGGTGGCTCGGGCTCCCCATGGCCTCCCGCCGTCGGCGTCAACTGGCTGCTCTGCGCCTCTGCCTAGCGCGCGGCCGCGTGCAACTCGGCTCTACCGTTCCACCGCCAATCTCCCCTCCACCCCCCAACCGCCTCGGAGGGATTTATCAGCGAATCCCCCCTGCCCGTCACCCGCGGGCGCGTGCCCCGGAACGGAAAGGTGCGGCGCGCAACGGAACGTCATGTACGTATGCCTCGGCTTCCCTTGCCGAATTTGCCGTCGCCGAGTTGGGCCTGGGCACGGGCGAGTCGGCAGTCGGCCGCGTGTAACAATCCCGATGCGTCCTGGGGTTTCCAGGTCGTGGCCACGGCTTCCGTTTCCGCTTCCCGGGGCCCGGCGCGCGCGTGGCGCGGTTAGGTTGCGGAGCCACCGCCCGCCCGCCCCGGTCTGCTCGCGCGCGGAGAGGACGAGACAGAGTTGGAGACGGCACGGCAAAGGTGGGCGCACGCCGACCTGCCGACGTCCGGGCCGCCGTGTGTGGTGGGGCGGCGCCGGCGCCAAGTGGCCGCCCCGGAGCACTCGGCTCGCCGCTGCAGACACGAGGCGAGCCGAGGCCGGACGCCTGTGAAGAGATGCCTCGGAAAAAAAAGGACGAGGAGATCCCCGTTCCCAGGCCAGGAAGACACCGTGCAAAGACGATGTGACCAAGATGGCAACGGCGACCGCCGCCAGAGTGATCCCTCCTCCACGCGCGCACTGCGGTCTCGTACGTGACACGACAAGGGATTATTTTGAAAAGAACGAGGACTGAATCGATTTCAAGTGGCAAGTTGTACTAGGGCTACTAGTAGCAGTTAGTTTTTATCTTCCTAGCGGTCGCGTCATGCAGCTGGCTTAGCTTATTATTGTTCCTGCCAAAAATACACGAAGAGTTGAGTTGCGTCTTCATGACAAGGATTAAGGGCTCGCTAATAATACTCCTAGCTTTCGGTGTTCTACACGGATCGCTCTTGACTCGTGACAAAACCTTTTAATTGCTCGCACGTAATGACACGTGCGCCGCCACGTCAGATCCACGAAATAATCGCTTTCGTGCATGTGCGCAGGCAGCGGTGAAGCGATGATCCCGTCCCCGTTGCGTGCCGGCCGAGGTTCGCCGATAGACTGGGTTTGTCTAGTTTAATTTGCCCCCCGCACGATTGGATTTCTCGCTCTGCTAAGCGACGATGTCATAATAATCGTCGTTGTGATTATATTTGCCAGGATAAAAAAGAAAAGAATAGTCCCCACGGATCGAGATGCCCTCGGTCGTGCCATGGGCCTGCAAAACAAGGCTAGGCTTCAACTGAAACGCCGCCTTCGGGGTGCCAGGAACAAAGATCAGAAGCAAGTGGCAGTACACAGGATACAGGTCTAGCTTGCATTTTTTTCCAAAAAAGGAAAAAAAAAATACATAGTTTGCGTGAAGCTGGACACCCCACCCTACAATTTTCATTCCATTTCCCTCTTCTCGGCGAGGCCAACTCCGAAGGCAAAAATGACTCACCTTTTGCAGCTTAAAATGTAAAAATGGATCCATTAAGGATCTAACGATCGCCCCTTGGATTCTTTGCAGTTAGTGTTTGTCCAGTAAGTATAATGCAGGAGGGGCGCCTGATGCTTGGCTGGTATAAAGTGGCGATCGGAAAAGGATCTGAAAAGTATATCCAGTCCGCCTGGGACTGCACTAGGCAACATTATAGATTGTTGTCACCATATCGCCGCGGCCCGCCATGATCAAATTTTAATTTGGGGTGGTATTAGCTTTTGGGATTAACTGAGATCTATCTATCGCTGGAGAAAAACATTCTCTGCCTGGTTGGTGCTAGCGGTTCCAGTCAGTTACCTTCCCCCCCAACAACCGGATCAGTTTCCTCCTAGGTACCAATGCAACGACGCGCGAGAAAACTCTTCTGAACTGAATGATGGCAATTCACATTGCAGGACGCAGCATGCAGGCGGAGGGGTACAGCCGTACATACCGTGGCTGCGGAGGAAGACCCTGGTGACGAAGGGCGGCTCCTTGGGCCGCTCCGGCATCTGCTGGAAGTCGCTGACGTAGAGCCGCCACGACGCCGCCGGCGCCCCCACTTCCTCCCTGTCCTCGTCCATGCCGCTCGGTCGATCTTCCGCCGCCACGGCAACAACCAGCCACCAGGCAACTAATAACCGGCCGATCGAGGTGCCTAGTTAGGGCGACGGAAGGAGGAGGACGACGGAGACGATGAGGAAGGGGAAGTGGAGTGTATATGTAGCGGCAGCAGAAATGCAGGATGCATGCGCAACCGCAGGGGAGAGAAGCGTGCTGGGGTTTATAGAGCAGTTGCCAGTGGCCAGTGCGCGCGCGCGGCGGCCGCACGGTACGCGCCCCGGCCGGCAGGCGCGGAGGGCGCGCGTCCGTTGCCGCTTTTCTATGCGAGAGCGCGCGGGGGGCGTAGGCAGGGAGGGGAGGGCGGCGCGCGAAGTGGCGCGGTTGGGGCTTTGGTATCGTACGTGTGAGTTGTGACGGCGGCTCGGTGGTGGGTTTGGTGCGCCGCGCCTCTTGTTCCGTAGCGCCCCGTCCGGTCGCCCTTGTTGCCGAGCGTGCCGAGTCACCGCGCACACACTGCTGCACGGACCCGAACCCGATCGTCGGGTCACCACGACAGCCCGCAGCCATATATAGCCGGTCCGATCTATCAGCTCACAACGTAACCTCCGGCCTAGCTAGCTAGCTACTCCATCTCCTATGACCTATGCAGTTCAGTCATGCAGACAGCCAGACACGACACGGTTAGCTAGCTAGCCGACGCGGCGAAGTGGGAGGTGATGCGGAGGGAGGGAAGGGACAGGGACAGGGACGTCGTCATCACAGCCGTCTAGCTAGCTAGTTAAGCCCCCCGGCGCTTGTGGCTGGCTGTCTGGGCGCGCGTGGCACGCACTCTCTCGCCTCGGGAGCGCGGTGGCGGCGTCCCGTCCCGACCGGGTTTCCTTGTCCCTGCAGCTTGGCACGCATCGACGTGCGTCACCGGGATGAGCACGGACGCATGTATCCATGGAGCTTGCTGCTAGATCTGGGCACGCATCTGGCGGCTAGGTATTTATCATTATATATCACCGCCTCATTTCCTTGTGCGCGCGGCGCGTGACGCTTTGCCCTATGGAAAACGCGCGGAGGATATACTATATATAGGATCCAACGTCGAGGCCTGGAAATTATTATTAGGGTCGTTGTTCTCGACCATGCCGGCGGCATGCGCTCTGCATACGTCCAGCTGCACAGCTTCTTGCTTCACCAAGAACCTAGATGTGTTCCCGTTTTTTTGTTGACGTTCAGAGTCTAGTCAGACGTATTCTTTTTCCGTCGACCATGCCCAAAAATCATTTCCTGCGCTCCAACTTTGTGAGAGAAAAAAAACAACGTGCTGTTGTCGGGCGTAGGAGTATACCTTTTCTTTTTGAAAAAAAAAGAGAGTACTATACTTTTACTTAGCCGTAATGTTTAGAGGTTGTGAATATTTTCCGTGCTCTCCTCTTTGAATGAAAAAAAAACGAAAAAAAAATCTCATGCGGAATTGTGTAGTTCTGGTCCACGAAGCTGGCCCGTCTAGCGCGCGTCTAATAACCTGTTGGGCTGCGCCAACGAAAAATCTGGTCTGTGACTGCAGCAGCAGGTTCTGGTTCTAATTTTTGCGGATCGCACCGTATCATGGGCCAAGATGTCTTGTCGGCCCGATTCCTGATTTCAAGCGCTGGGTCACGTGGACACGTGGGCCTCACCCTCTTGATGATGGATGATTGAGTGTAGGGCCGGCCCGGGGGACATCGAAAATAGTTGTCGGTGGGACCGTCGCGACGCGATGGGTTTGATGGGCCCGTTTGGTTCACGCTATGCTACGGAAAAATCTTTTATGCATGAAGTAGTAAATAAAATTAATTTGTAAAATTTTTTCAGGGATGGGTGTAACTTTTCGCGACGAATCTAATAACAGTAATTAATAGATAATTGGCTACAATGATGCTACAGTAACTATTCTCTAATCGCGTGGTCAAAGGCCTCATTAGATTCTTCAGGGTTCCTAACGCACGGTTCTGAAGTTAGTTTTGTAAACTGACTTTATTTGACACTGTAATTAACAGTCAAAGTGTCACTATTCACTAGCACAACGCAAACCAAACGGAGCCATGGTGGCCGCCACTCTCAGAGATCTCCGTCAAAGGGGCAGTTTAGTTCCCAAACCAAAATTTTTTGGATGTCAGATCAACGGTTTGACCTGATGTCGGGAGGGCTTTTCGGACACTAATTAAAAAACTAATTTCAGAACTCACCTGGAAACTGCGAGACGAATCTTTTAAAGCCTTTGACCGTATCATTAGCACATGTCGGTTACTGTAGTACTTATGGGTAATCATGCACTAATTAGGCTCAAAAAATTCGTCTCGTCGTGTACATCCAAACTGCGCAATTAATTTTGTTATTTAACTACATTTAGCGCTCTATGCATGTGTCTAAAGAGGAAGGTACAAATTTCGAGATGAAAATTTTTGGAACTAAACGCCCCCAAATTTTTTTTTTCAAATCTCGCTCATCGCCATCACTCTCGACACCACTCGCTCCTGCTCCCCGCGTGGAGGCCACAGCAACCCCGAGAAACGAAGCTGCCCCTCCTCCCGTCCACGCGATCGCGCACCTCGCGCAGAAATATCCAGCGCCGTCGACCCAGCCAAGCCACTCAAACGAACGAACTCGTCGCGGTCCGGATCAGGCAGGCCCCGCGTGGCACCTCCGTCCGGCCACACATCTCCTCCAGCGTGAACACGGCCGGCCACCTGTACCTATATCCGCCACACCGCCTGGCGTCACGCGCCGTGCACCTGCTGGCGTCGGCGGCACCGGCGCCACCGCCGTCCGGCGCACGCACAGCCATGTGCCACGGCGGCTACGACGACGGCAGCTGCTCACTATTCAAGTCTACTGTTATCTAGGGGCAGGCTAGCAGCAGCACGTGGTTCTTCTACGACGGACCCGGGGGGCTGGGGCTCCCCGTCCGCCATTGACCGACCCGACCCGGCCCGGCCCTAGTGTTATCTAGCTCGGTCCCCGTGTTCACGCTGCGCCATGTGCGAGACGCATGACCCGTGCAGAGCCTATACATGTCGGTCGTCGCTGGTCTCCTCGTCTCCTCCTCCTCGTCGCGTTGTCTTATTTGAAACCAAACTTGGGATGCTCGTCTCGGTCAGTTTTTGCTCCGAATGTTAATGTAGGTAATCCGGGCAAGCAACCGGCCGGTGACGAGGACTGACGAGAAGAACCTCCTTTTTTGAGCTAGTTTTACGAGACTCCACGCTTGGTCAAGAACAAATCGGGGTTCAGATTGTCTTGCCCGTAAAATTGCTTGACTTGACCAAATTTGGTCCATTTTGTTTGGCGCCACGCGAAACCTTTAGGGTGTGTTTGGTTGGTGGGATGGTTTAGAATGGAACGGAGCGGCTCTATTTCTGAAGTTGTTTGGTTGGAGAACGAGAGAAAGCGGCTCTAGATGAGGAATATTCCACATAGATTCGGGATGAGCTCGTTCCGTGAAATCGGTCGAACGAGTTCACTCCACTTTTACGCCGTCTCATGCCGTCTTTCTTGCTCCATGCGCTGTCCATGGCTAGCCACTGGAGCTTCGATTCACTGGCACAGGACTTCGATTCGCTAGCTTGTGACTTCAATTTGGTGGCCGGTGCTTCGATTCGGCTGCAGCAAGCAGCAAGCGCGCGGCCGCAGCAAGCAAGCGCTCGGCCGTAGCAACGAAGGAGGCTGGTCGCGCGGCCGCAGCGGCGCGCGGAGCCGACGGCGAGGTTGCAGGCGCGGGCGCGCAAGGCCGGGCGAGTACGCGGCAGCGGCAGCGGCAGGCAAGCCCTGCAGGTAGCCGTAGACAGCGACCGCGACGAGGAAGAAGATGCCGCTATTTCACAGACAGGTGGATCCAGAAGTAACGGAACTCGACGGACCGTGAGCTATCATATACCTATTCTTCCAACTAAACACAAAAATGGAACCGCTCCAACCCTCCAAACAAACATAAGATGGAACCATTCCATTTCTAAAATTAGGAATTGATCTGTTCCATTCTACCTCGCTCTCCAACCAAACACTGCCTTAGTTTTATTCTGATCCAGCCGTGAGCCGTGAGGCACAGTATGATGCAAGCATCGATCATATCTAGAACGGATACTACTAAGGGCCTGTTTGGCTCCAGGACTTTTTCCAAAAGTCCCTATCACATCAAAAGGAATCTTACTATTTTATATTATTAAATAAAATCTGTTTATAAATGTTTTTTGACAGCTGAGTGCTTTTTCGCGAGACGAATCTAATGAGCCTAATTAATCGATGATTGGCTACAGTGATGCTACAGTAACCATTCGCTAATCATAGATTAAGATACATCATTAGATTCGTCTCGCAGTTTAGCCCCAGAGTTCTGCAGTTAGTTTTATAATTAATATTTATTTAATACTTCTAAATACTAAAAAGTCCCTAGGACTTTTTTGAAGTCCCTCAATCTAAACACCCCCTAATTACTGGTTAGTTACAGCTGCTCCCTGGATATTAATACAAAGATCTCTGAATTGGAGACGGACTGATGGAGTTGGGACGACTGACGGCTGATAAAGCGCTCCCTTTCAGAGTGATGAAGTGGTTCCTTTTTCGCAACAGGAAATAAAAGGTGGTGGAGTGGCGAATACATTCTTCCTCCTCCCACGATGGCCCAAACTCTATTTGGAACCCGGCACTCGCGGGAGACGTTATCCTGTCCATGAATCATGTATCGAGATCTGTGCAATGTTGTCTTATTTGAGTGTATTACTTTGTATTTATATTTTTCTATTTCCGTATTTAAGTGGTGCTCTGCCGCGTTTGTCAGTGGAAGGACTTAAAAGTTCGCCCGCATCGAGAAAAGCCTGCGTCATGTATACTGTTCAATTTTTTTCAACCGTCGTACTCATTAGTGGTTGTCCTTTCAACAATTTAATATATTGTTGTAGTTAGCCGTTGCTACTAGTGGGATAGTACTTTGTTGTTTTGATTATTTTTTGAAATGCTGCTATAATATTTTGAACATCTAATAAGTATTAATATCATATTTAATTGCATATGTCTAGTACAATCTGTTACATGATCTCACATGTAATATGGAGAGAATCACCTACAGAACCAACTCTGTTTTAATTAATATTTAAATTATACTAGTTTGTACAAGCATAAAATTTGTTACATATTCTCGTTTGTACATCCTTGTACAGACAAACTCTTTAAGAATCGAGTTTATAATACTTCAATTAATATCTAAATTATTTACTACATACATTCATCTTCCGCCTTACTAATACTACATACAACCTCCTACCCAGTACACCCCAGTACCCCTTCACCACCGAGTCATATAAGTGGCGCGAACTGGGTAACTGGTACCAGGAGATACCGCCTTAAGCTGAAGTTCTAGGTGCTGAACCTTGAGCATTTGAGCATTTTACCTTGTACCATCTAACACTAGGTGGATGATGAAGAAAAAATTTTAAATACTTTTGATGCCTCCAGTCCAGCGGTACATTCTGACACCACATCCACATAGGTAACCCTGGTAGTACCGTCTCATCCCTCGTAGCACACCTAAGCAGCGATATAAACATTAAATTACTAACAAAATAATAAAATTTCATCTCAAGTGAGCAGATTAACTAGTTAAACAAGGACATGCCTTAATCATAGTACCACGTCAGTTAGGAATGCAAAAAAAAGCATGTGACAATCATATGTTTAGTCTTTCAAAAAAAGATAATGGACTGCTAAATTCTTTTTTTTTGCAGTTGATTGACACGTATTCAACTTGAATTAGAAAATTATATCATTTTCTTATTGTTGTAGACATATACATGGAGCAATGCATTAATGAAAGAGATGTTCAATAGTTAGAGGAGTGCATTTAGACAATATACACAAGAAGAGATGTTGAATATGAAGCAAAGAACTGAATTAGCAGCTACACTTATGCAGCCAATTAACCAACCAAAACAGTAGGACAGGCAAGCATAAACATCATCCATAAATGAAGCGCATACCTGCTACCACCAAGTATCGGAAAACTGAAGAGTATTTTTTTATATTGATTAATCTACACGATCCAGAATTTCACACATGTTTCTTCATACATGCAAATACACATTTTCTCGTTGATTACACTACACAATCCAGAACTTTATACATACCAATACAAGCACACTCAATTTGGACACAACCACACTCCGACAGTGCTGCATTGCTACACCAGAGAAGAAATCGCAGCTTAACCTATCACTAGTAAGTTGGCCTGTGCTAACGCCACGGGTAAAAAAAACATATTTAAGTGCAGTATCACATAATTTTACTCAATGCATACAATACTATCATAAGACCAGAAGGCCGAGCAAATAGCTTAGAAGGATGTCAGAAGCCGGAATGCTAAATAATGAACGCCTTGCAGTGACTAAATAAACTTAAGAAGCTGGAATGCTGAATACTGAGCTAGAAATAAAAAAAAGAATCCATCTATCATGCTGAATGCTAACAGATGCTGAACAAAAATTTCTTTTAGGATTACACACCTTTGGTTGTCCAAAGGCCACACCATCTAAGAAACTGACAGGGGCAATACAAGCCGATGACTCTTCTCCTGCCGGAGGATGGGAAACATCAGCACCAAAAACGATTGTCGGCACATCCGAGACAACAGGTATGCCATTAGTCATGGATGCTTTCTCAAGAACTGTATTGCGCCCTCCGACTTGATAAACACATAACAAATATCACTTCCATGACAACTGAAGCACATCAGATGAAAGAAAGCAGTAAACTGCACTGACCTTCACAATGATTTTTAAGGGCCACACATTCAAAATATTGCTTGTTTTTGTTGGGCTTTGGGTTGATGCATTTTAAACATACAAAGCACATGTTTCACATAAAGAAGATGTAACATAGTTTTGTTGATTGCACAACCACATTCATAGAGCAAAATCAAATTTAATGCATGTTTTTTACGCAAGCTACTTATTGCAGTTCCATAGAAATACAAGAAACACTGCATGGCAAATGATCAGCTCACACTGCATGGCAAACTTAATCCTTCTATTAGTTTTAAGAAACTAAAGGTGTTTGGTGAGAAAGTAAGAGGTTCTGTGTGACGACACCAGGCTTTTAAGTCACCTATGCTCTGCAAATGACAGGATTGTCGAACCCAGTAAATGTGATTTTGCTTCCTGAAACAAAAGTAAAACATTACAGAACAAACAACAAACATTTCACTATAGTGCCTACTGCAGGTGCAGCACTTGCAGTCCCATAATCTCCTTAAAGCTGGATAGATATGCCATTTTAGTTTAGAAATGCAGGATGCGAGGCAAGCTTTTACAAACTCATTTGAAAGTGAAGCTGGAAGCACAAGACACAGTACAATTCCCATGGAATTGTGAACAATCATGTTCGAAACAGCACTGAGGTACCTGCATATATGCTTCACGCCCATCACATTCACATCCTGGGACACATTGTACCTTCAATATACATGGCAAATTATAGATGGCATTTTCAGGAAAAATAGCAAACAGCAAGGTATATGGTGACCATTTGATATTATTGGAAGCAAGAGAGAGACACTGACACCACATACTTTTATTCCCATGCAAATTCACTTTAGCGGCATTCTATCAAACACTTTAGGGACATAGAGCATTAAGCACTGAGCACGTGATTCTAAACAAATTAGCATCCACAATCTAGGCACAATACGGAAAAGACTAATGGGTGAGAACAAAGGGAAACAACTTGCCTTCACTATCTCCAGTGGCGACGATGGGGGCGGAGGCAGTGGTCGTCAGGGTCAGCGTCCGGGGCGATGAGGAGATGGCGGGAGAAGGCGGCAACGGTCTGGAGGACGGGCGCCAGTGGGGGTCGCGGGGGTGGAGGAGGAGACCCGTGCCGCCCGCCGCCCGCGCAGCAGAAAGGCGCCGGCCACCGTGGCCACGGCCGGTTGGCCAACGCCTCCGCGCGCGAGCGTGGCACAGAGGCAACGTCGGCCTGCCGCGTCACCGGCCAGCGCCTCCACGTGCGCGAGCACCGGTACAGGAAGCCGGCAGAGAGGGGACCCCAGGCAGGCGCCGGCCACCGGGGCCACGGCCTCCGCGTTTGCGAGCACGAGGGCGACGCAGATCCGCGAGGGACGGAGCGGATCGGGCGGCTCCTCCTCCCGCCCGAGCGCCGCCGCTCGCTATCGCCGGCTGCTGGCAAGGAGGAGAGCCAGATCTGGGGGATCGGTGGCCGGGTTCGCAGGGGCGCGGCGAGGGGCGGCCGGATCCCAGCCCGGCCCGCGAACGGCGGCGAGGGGCGCCGGATCTGAGCCCGCCAACGCCGGATCGGGGCACACCATCGCCGGATCTGGGCGCGCCGCCGCCGGTGTCGCTCGCTGGCCTCGGGAGCACCGACCGTGGGTTTAGACGGAGATGATGAGAGAGAAAGTAAATGGTTCAAATGATTTTGAAATGTGGCGGCGGAGATGGTATCTTTTTATTTTGTATAACAGCTGTACATATATGCGTATAAAGTACACGATTTGATGTAAATTTGTTTCCGTTTTGACGCCGCTCGGATCTCGAGGTGCAAATAGAGGTTCAGGATAACACCTACCGGGTTACTCGAGTGCTAGAAATCTTCATTCGAGTTTTCGTGGCCCTCCGAGATGTTTAGCGAGAGGAGGATACTAGGCCTAGGCTTAGGCTCGGCTATCCTGCCAAATTTGCTCTCTGCACGGGAACGGAATGGCTGCAGCGGCGCACTCAATCAAGAGTGTGCCCGCAAAGTAAAGAGCCTTGTACGCATGGGTCACCGGGACAAGCTGTACTACAGAAGGACAAAAAAATGAATAGGTTTAGCAATACTGAGCATACAGGGTACACGACTTGAGCATGCTATGATGGTGCGGTCTTCACGGGCGTACTATACTCTAATCATATACTCATGCCCAGCCTTGCTTGACCGAGATTCACACAGTTAGGCTTAGTCATTTCAGTGGTTAGTAGCTTCTAGTTTGTCCTAACAGGATGGATGGCAATAAGCAGCTCGTCATTTCTTTTTCCAACGGAAGGTAACAGTGAGTAACCTCTCAGATCGGTAAGATAAGAACACCACAGTTTCTTCATCACCGAGAAACGCGAAGAAACAATCTTTACGTTGAAGAGCTATGAGTTATAGAATTTTGAGGAAAATAAAAGACTCACTATATCATCAACACTTTCAAGTTAACGCAAAAAAAAAAGTTAACGCACATCAGAGATCAGACAACGAATAACTTAACATTTCTTCAGGTTTGGACGGTACATCAACTGCTGCGATTAATAGGTGTTCCGACAGCCCATCAACCGGACTCGCTCTCGCCTGTCCACACGGGAGAAGAGAGGGAGATCCAACCAGCCATCTAATTACCATACCGATTTACCGTTTACATGGCGGGGTCTTTATCAGCGAGGAGGGTAAAACCACGGCGCCGCGGGAGATGCCAACCACCCGTCCAGCTCCCCCGATGAGCTCACCGGCCACCACCCACACACACCCAACAGCGAAGCTGACGCGGACGCCGACGCACGTGCTGACGTACGCGCAGCGTCCCCGAGAATCCTTGGCGCGGTGTAGCCTGTAGGCGCGGTGCGGGCTAAGCCGGGGCGCGCGCCGACCGCGGCGTGGGCGGCGCCTCGGGCTCCGGCTCCGCGTTCAGGTCGAGGCCGGCGCGCGGAGCCGGCGCCGTTGCCGGCGCCGGCGTCGGCGGGGCTGCGGGGGGCTCCTCCGCCCGCGCCTGGGCGGGGGGCGTGGCCGGCGGCGCCGGGGTGGCGAAGTCCTCCCAGCAGAAGCTGGGCCGCCACGCCGGCGCGCGCGGTGCGGGGCGGGCGCCGGCGCCGCAGATGCGCCGGGAGGCGTCGCGCATGCGCCGGAGGATGGCGTAGAACTCCTCGACCTCGGCGTCGGAGGCCTCGTCGGCGCCGGCGGGGGCGGGGGCGGCGCCGGCGATGTCGGTGGCGGCGCGTTTGCGCTTGGCGGTGGCGGCGGTCGCGTCCATGTCTGGTCTCACAGGCAGCGTGCTGGGCGGCAGTGCGCGCGGAGGAGCGGAGGTGCGTTTGGTGGCTCAGAAGAAGTGTTATGGAAGAAAAGGAAAAGGTCCGGTGGCTTATAAGTAGGGATGGCAATGGGTACCCGAAACCCGAGTACCCGACGGGTTTTACCCGATAAGAAGGCGGGTATGGAATGATTTTTCTACCCGTGGGTACATTATTGGACAAAATCCTATACCCATCGGGTATGGCGGGTACGGGTGCGGGTTTATACTACCCATACCCGCCTACCCGTGGGTAAGAAATACCCGTAGGAAAAACAAATGAGCCTAAGTATCTAACTCATTTTAGCACATATGACTTATGAATTTAGCTTAAATCCAATTAAACCCTCCTAGTATATATATTGTTGAACCCTCTCTAACTCATGTTAACCCATATGAGCCATTAACTTGTTGAAATGAAGCTTGTAATGATTTATTTTTTATGTGAATGTCTAATATTTACATGTAATACTCGGGTATGATTTCGGGTGTGGGTTACCCGACGGGTAAAAATTACCCGGCGGGTATGGGTATGGAATCATTTTCTTACCCATATGCGGGTACGGGTAACCCGACGGGTAAAATTTAATCCTAACGGGTACGGGTATGGGTGGCCACTACCCGACGGGTATATACCCGTTGCCATCGCTACTTATAAGCAAGCGAAGGGAATAGGAGGGGGGCAATTATGCTGGAATATTTTTACTTTGAAATTTCTAGGGGTGGTGGTCTTCTTTTTCTAAGCTGGGATCAAGTGGTTTTTGCCAGTATTATTTGAGGACAATAGTGACCCACTTCTTAACCATTTTCTTTTTGAATCAATAGGAGGGGATGTGCATTCCCTGCTGATTATATACCAACTTCTTAACTTTCGATATGAAGGCACCCCAACTTATCATTTGATTTGAATTGGTTGTGCCCAACAAGCTAACATTGATCATTCAAGCGAAAATTGCATAATACAGCTTTCGGTTGGACGCCTTCTACAAATTATCACTTAATGCCAACTAGAAAAAAATCAGAGAATATTTCGGAGATAATGACATTACTTATGGTCATATGATAACTTCACGTGATTTAGCTCTTAACAAACCCTTGCCGCAAAATGTGAGCCGGAATTATGGAAGCTTATGAACATGCCTTTGATGAATTGTTAGTCATACAGTAGCGGCGCCTTCATTAAGACGTGAACAAATTGTCATATTGTACCTTTTCTTCAATGAGGCCAAGTGAAAGTGCCAAAGTTTGGAATTTTCGTATAATGTGGAATTTCTTTTGCCGAAAGGCTTCCTTTTCAAATTGTCATCTACGATTCCATCATAAACTACACGTAGTTTTTGTCCTCGGCCATATCTAATACAACAAAAGGATTCAGTTTCAAATTGCTGAACAACGCTACACTATGATGATACATATTGCATTGGTCCAATAAACTTGCATTGGATCAACCATTTTAAACCCGTCATAATTCATGGTGAACTCAAAACAGAAAGTTATGATGCGTAGATGGATTTGAGGCAGTATTCATCCAAATTCCTAGCGGCTTGAAATTGAAATACATTTAATAGATCATGACATTACTCCCTCCATCCACTTTTGATAGCTATATTTCAAAACTTCAAATGTTCAAAAATGATAGCTATATTTGCTATTGGTATGGGTTGTAGCAATAAATAGCACTAGAAACGAGGAATTCCCAGTTAAAACATTGGAGGGCCCACAAAAAGTCTATGTTGCATTTATGACATTGATAAGCACATTTGGTGCCCTTGGTCATTGTGCCATATGGAAATATATCAATCAAAACTGGATGGAGGGAGTAGTTCGTAAGACATTTTTGCTCTTCATCTGTGATTCTGACATTCTGTCTTGTACATTGCAAATCTTGTAGAATCATATGAGCTGGGAGTTTGTTGAAATTTTCAAGTCTATACTTGAGAATTTGCATGCTAGTTAGGCCATGGCATCGATGATGTGTATAATTGTCATCTTATACCATTTTTTTTATTAAGCAACTAAAAGCCACAAAGTTTGGGATATGTTTCATTATCAAGTTTGTATTGACGCTTGCCATACATAAATCATTTATCCTTTTTCTTGGAAGCAAGTCCAAGTAGTAAAGTTGAGGAAAGGTTCCATGATCAACTTGGCATCTATAGTTGCTTCCAAAAATACACGTTACTGTCTATCCTCGAATACGAAAATGTACTGTAGTATGTAAAACCACTGAGCTGAGCCATCCATTCAATGTGACTTAACCCTGGGGCAAGTCTACATTATGAAAAAAATGGTATAATCCTGTCGGGTACCATGGTTAGGGGCGTTCTAATCATGGGACTAAAATCGCCCTAAAAACGAAAATATGTGTTAGGCAACCGGGCTCACGAAGGCCTACAGCCTCCTTCCAATCTGGAAGAAAGGAAAGGACTCAAAGTAGCCCAACACGGGGCCCACATACACAGTGCGGCCCATTCGCACCCCCCTCGAACCCGCGGGGCGATCTCCGCCTCGCTCGAGGGCTCCTCGCCGAGACCCTCGACCGCGCCCCGCGTCTCCGCCTCGCTCGAGGCCACCCCTCGACAGGAAGGCATTAAATGCCAACCACTCCTCCACAGCGCCCGGGTCAGATGGCGTCAGGCCGTAATTCCCCACAGTGGATGTGACCGGAGTCCCGTCCGCCAACTCCGGTCACTGCTCTGCCATTTCGGACGCTGTGGCGACACTGTGGGAACCTGCGACGCAGTAAAAGACGTGTTCGGCACTGTTCCAGCCACTGTACTGCCAATTCCCCATACCTCCTTCAAACTTCCCCCTTCGCGGAGCCCTCGAGCGGCATGGGCACGACCCTCGGAAAGCGGCTCTGGCCTTGACTAGGACAAGACCCTGGCCTGCAGGACCCTCGGAACGTCGCCACGCCACGCCTGGAGGACGGTACCCCCTACAGCAACGACCACGCCGCCCGCTGGTGTTACAAGGACACCAGCGCGATCTCCGCAAGGCCAAGGACGACGCCCATTACGACTGCCACGCCAGACGTCATACCTCACAGTATACTTTTCACAGTGCTCGACCACTGCGCCCCCGCGATTCGGGAAGAAGACGACGACTTCCACGATTTTCTGTGCATGTACACCGCCCCTCTTTGTGTCTATAAAAGGAGGAGGCGGGCTTTATCTTAGGGGGTCGGTCCATCCGGTAGCACACAACATTCAGCACTACTCACAGAGGCTAAACGGCCTTTTGAGTTCCGATATTGGCACTCGCCTTAATCAATTCCTCCTCTAGCAGAGACCTGGGAGTTTTCCCCCCTCTTTCGCCTCGCTTGTACCCCTATTACAGACACCCCCGGTGCAAGACAGTATAGTGCTCTCGCACACCCATTTGCTGGACGTACAGCCTCCCCTGCCGGAACCAGGATAAATCCGTACGTGACTGTGTTGCCTATTGCATCAACATCTGGGACGAGGAACACACAGTATCATCACTAATTAGGTCCGGACCGCCGGGTCAGGACACCGGCAAATCCCCACTATGCGAAACCATCAATGTTTGACAACCACTCGATTTTAATGTTTTGCACAATGTGAAATTATAGTTATACAAGACCACTGTAGGGCAATGGTCTCGTTGGACTATTATATTATATTGAAGCCAAAGCTTGGTCGAATGGGCTTGGAAATTTTGGTCTCGAGATGCCAAGATGTGGCCGTGGACCCACCACGGGCAAGGTTGGCTGCCGAAGTGGGGAGTCTCTCCATCATTTCACAAACGCTAACGCCGGTCCCATTTGTGCTCGCATACGCTGGCCCGAATTCTATCGTTGGCAATCACCGATTGATCGGACCTGACTAATAGATTCCTCGCCAAGGACTTACGTACAGAGGCCCACCCGCCAACGCGCTTTCGTGCTATGGGGGGCCGCTTGTACACTGACTGCAAAATATCAGTAGTAGCCTCCCTGTGCAGCGCCACGTCCCCTTCGTGCGTAGCGGCTAACCGCCCGAGCAGCGGGCGTGGCGACCGTCGACGGGCTCGGCCGGGCCTCGGGGACTCCGCGCCCCAGGTGACGTCACGGGACACCGTACACGCGCGCCACCCGTGCGTCACGGCGGAGATGGGACGCGTCCACCACCGCCGCGCCACTAGTCAAAAAAGTTGCTTTCGGCGCCGGCAACTGCGTGCCCGTGTTGTGTCACTCGCAGACGTCCTTGTTGAACAAGGTCAGTGGCTACAAGTTACGCTACGTGCCAAGGCCAATTGCTTGGGAAAATTAGGGGAATTTCGACTCTATCCTCTCGTGCATCCCATCCGGAAACTAATTATTAGTATATAAATTCTGCTGTATAACAAAGATTATGTATCAAAAAATAATATAAAAACTAATTATTTATGACGAAGTGGGAGTTCAGCTGGTGGAGGAGGAGGGCTATTCGCAATCACGGAAGGCCAAAAGCTAGGCTATAGCGAGGTAGCGACGGACCGCAACAGGCAACAGCATCCGGCCTTTGAAATGTGAGCGTCGGAACCAAGCCGGTACTAGCTTACAGTCATCTCAAGCTTTAAATCATTTCCTGGTTATTCCCTGCTTTGTCTTTGATTTCTCGATTCCTTGGAGCGGTGATGGGGCCCTAGGGAACGTAACTTTGTGGACAATTTGCAGGAAAGAAAAATAGAATAAAAGTTGGCGCGCATGCACTTGGTCGGGGATCACTCAATTTCCCCCACAAAGCAACGTAGTAGGCTGTAGATGATGCAAGAGCGAGGCTAGCGAAATTCGGTTTCTACTTTCCAGCGAACTTGTGTGCCTCGCGAATTTTGGTGCTATTTCGGAGGGTTTCTCCCAAAACAAGTTTACTAGTGAGGTTAAAACTAGTGAAGCTTACAAAAAACTGGTGAAGCCAAAAGTACATCCAACTTGCAGTTTGTTTTAGGTTGATTTTTTTAAAAAAAATTATACAGTACAACTCAAACACTCATAGTACTCATCTGGCTCAGTTACCGTTCAGCTCAGTTATCAATTTTATAATTTTAGTAACAGTGCAATAAAATTATGCACTGAAACTGGACTAAGTTTCAGTACCTAATTTGCGGGAAAATAATGAAACCGAACCTGGAATAAATTCTTCTATTTATAATAGGTCCAATAGCACGCCAACCCGCTTTTTCAAAAGTCTGGTACCGATAGATGGGTACGGTACCTTTAAGATTCGATGCTAGCTTCCTGGAAGCCCTTGCGCTAGGGCCTAGGGGCCATACGGTACTAGTTTGACAAACAAGTGGGAAAAATAGAAGAGGATTTTGGCACGATAGGGCCTAGGGGCCAACTGTCAGTGTCAGAATAGTTGTTGAACGGACAATTATTGTTGCTCAGAGGGGATCAACCGACGTACGTAATGTTTTTATACGACCCGACCACCGTATGTGTGCTGCTCGGCGCGGTGCTTTCCGGTCCTGGACCCGTTAGCTTTGCAGAAGATTTTCTCTTTCTTTTTTTGAAAAATACAAATTGGAGAAGATTTTCAGCGCCGATTTCCTTTCAGCTTCCCCGTCCACATATTTTTCCACTCGAATCTGCACTTGCGAAAACGATTCGAGACTCGAGAGGGGAAACCAGCCGCCTGCAACCGCAGCGACACGCAAATCGGGGGGGGGGGGGGGGGGGGGGGGGGGGTCGCCCATGGCTGACGTCAGAATGCTTTCTTCAGTGCGCTGTCGTCACCGGCGCCGGCGGGCCGGACATCACCGCGCACCTGCTCGGCGGGCCCCACATCAACCCATCCACGAGCCGGGCCGCTCGTGAGCCGTGACCTTGACCCGCGAGCACTGACCAGGTCAAGGTCTCCTTAAACAAGTGCCGCTCCTCGATGCGCCAGATGTTGCGGCCCCACACACACTGCATCCCAGCCTGGCCCTACCGAGCGAGCAAATGCGTCAGTGCCGCGGGCATCCAGCGAGCGAGGACAAGTGGGCAAATGCCAGATCGAAAGCGCCCATGAGTGATGGCCACCGTATATTCGTGTCGTGGTACGATCCATCAGGCGTCGCACAAGGTGCTCCGACTCTTATGATAGTATTTTTTAAAAAAAAAGAGGTGCTCCGATTCGTATTTTTTTTCACAAAAAGGTGTTCCGATTACGCGACTAGTGGAGCTCGCGATCAGCGGGCACGAAAAATGAGCACGAACAGACGATACGCCAACGCGAGACGGTGAGATTGATGGTAAAAGTAAATGCATACCTATTGCCGCCGTCGTTCCCTTTTTTTTTGACTGGTGAGGCGCGGTACGGTGCCTAGGTCCAACACAAGTGTCCGGTCGAGAGTCGGTAAATAACGAGAACCATACCAGTTGTAAAAAAAAAAGAATAAATCCAATTTACCCCCTAAACTTGTGAAGAAGTCTAAATACCCTCTGAACAACAAAAACCAGACATATTGCCCCCTCAACTCTTAAAACCGTGCAAATCACCCCCTTGCTGGTTTTTACAGTGATTTTCGATGATGTCAGCATGTGGGTCCCACCCGTCAGCCTCTCTCCCCTCTCCTCTTTTTCCTTTTTCTTCTTCTTTTTTCTTTTTCTCTCTTTTCTCTTTCTTTTCTCTTTTCCTTTTCCCCTGGCTCTCTCCTCTCCTCATCTTCTTCGCAGGGCCCAGGCGGGGCGGCGCTCCCGCCTACCGGCGGTGGAGCTCCGGCCACGCCCCCTAGCAGGGCCCAGGCGGAGGCGGCGCCCCACCTCCCGGCGGCGGAGCTCCGGCCACGCCCTCTAGTAGGGCTCGGGGGGCGGGGCGACGCCCATGCCCCCCGGTGGCGGACCGGGCAGGCTCCGACCATGCCCCCTGCAGGCAGGGCCGAGGTGGGGCGGCGGGGTGATGCCCCTGCCTCCCGGCGGCGGAGCTCCGGCCGCCGGCCAGGCAGGCTCGCGGCACCCTCCGGCCTACGCCTCCAGATCCGGCCCACTGCCGTCGCCTATTGCCACACGGAGGGGCGCGCGGAGGTCCACCATGGCGGGGGCGGAGGCTCGCGGCGGCCAGGCGGCGGCGGCACTGGCGGCGCCCGGTAGGGAGAGCTGGAGGGTGGCGAGCGCCGGCGGCGGTGGAGAGGTGATCGGAGAGGAGAGGGGAAAGAGGAGAGGGACTGACGTGTGGGATCCGCATGCTGACGTCAGCAAAACCACCATGAAAACCAATCAGGGGTGATTTATCCGGTTTTATAAGTTGAGGGGGGCAATATGTCTGGTTTTGTAGTTCATGTGGTATTTTAGACTTCTTGACAAGTTTAGGGGATAAATTGGACTTGTTCAAAAAAAAAGTATATTTCTTTTTTACTGAGAAAGCGATGTGAGGGAGTATAGTAGTCTAGTAGACGATACTGTATTTTTACCGGCGCGGGCTGAATGCGAAACATAGAAGTGCATGCAAACGACTGTCTCGCAAGTCGCAACGAGTTGTCACTTGTCACGAAGTTGAGTTCCCCTAGCTAGCTCCACGATGCCACGGGACGAGGTCGGCAGCTAGCTGCGGAGTTCGGCTCCTTTTTCCCCTGCGTGCCCAACCCAAAGTGTTGCAGACTTCGATCTTCCTGGACAGAAAATTAGGTGCGTGTCACTCTACCGTATTGGGTTGCTGGCTTCGTTTTGGCCACGATGCAATGCAATGCAACCAGGGGAATCCAAATACCCCCTTCTTGCACGACCAAGTGTGCCAGTGGCACAAGTGGGCGATCGGCACGGCGCACGTTTGTGGTAGCACTTTTGTGTTCGGTGGAGCGAACTGCGTAGTCTGGGTTTCGAGTCCCCAATTTTTTCGCCCCTCCTCCAGCGGCCCGCGGTTTTGTTCCGCAAAGCTGATTCTACAGTCAACCATGAAACTCACGGTCGACTCCACCGACTCGCACTAGCACCCACGTGATATCATTCCCCATTCCCCAGCCGAACAAATATCCTTCCCGTCCGCCTCTGTCTCTTCCATTCGCCTCTTCTATTCTCTCTCTTTCTCTTTCAGCTCGGCAAGCTCCGCACCCTCAGGGAGCGCGCGCGGAGGCGAGGCGGCGGCGGCAGGGGAGCTCAACCTGGGATCTCGCCCAAGGCGGCGGCGGCGAACTCCGCCCCTCAGGGAGCGCGCGCGGAGGCGTGGCGGGCTTCTCGGGAGGTGCGACGGCGGGCTCCGCGAGCGGCGGCGGCGCAGCGGACGGAGGGGAGCGGCGCGGCGGCGGGCTCCGCGAGCGGCGACGGCGAAGCAGACGGAGGGGAGCACCGCGGCGGCGGGCACCTCCGCCTCTCTCCGGCGGCCCCGGATCCGCGGCGGCAGCGGCTCGCGGGCTCCGGATCCGCGCCCCCGGCACCGGGGCCGCGGCGGGGAGGCGGTGCGGCGAGCTGCCGCGCGGCAGGCAATTTTTTTTTTCAAATTTTTTTCTTTTGATTTTGATGCATTTTTTTTCTATAAGCATTTTTTCTGAAGCAAATTTTTTTACTATTTTTTGTTCTGAATGTAAAATTTTTCTTTTCAAAATTTCTCAATTTTGTCTCTCAAATTTTTGTTTCTAACTTTTTTTTGTCAAAAACTTTTCTCTCTCCAAAATTTCTCTTACAATTTTTTTTCCAAAATCGGAAAACGACAAAAAAATTACTAAAAATGAAAAAAAAAACGGTCGGGAGATCGACCGTAGGAAGCCCCTCCCTACAGTCAACCGTAAATTAGCGAGACCCGTTTTGTTCCGAGAAAGACGGAGTTTTTTTTAATTTTTATATTATTTTTTTTTGATTTTTCAAAAATATATGCCGCAAAAAAAATTCGCAGATCTAGCACCTGTCGCCAGTTCAACTGGCGGTAAGGACATACCGCCGGATGAACTGGCGATATCGCTACAGTACGCTATCGCCGGTTCATCCGGCGGTATTTTTTTTTGACCTGGGCAGGTCATTTTCAATAAATCATAACTAATACATATGAACTCGGATGGAGATAAACTTTAAATGAAAATTGTAGATCTCGACGAGATCTACAATTTTGTAGTTCAAACTTTTTTCATTTGGAGCCATCTTGGTGCTCAAATAATCGATAAATGCTCCAGATCTAACATTTAATTTTGGATCTGAAACTTGTGACAATTATTTGAGCACCAAGATGGCTTCAAATGAAATAATTTTGAACTACAAAGTTGTAGATCTTGTTGGTTTCTATAATTTCTATATAAAGTTTATCTCCATACAAGTTTATATAGATTAATTATGATTTTTTGAAGGTGTGTTGTCCAGTGTGAGACCAAAATTTAAATTTTAGATCTAAAATTTGTGTCGATTATTTGAGCACAAAGATGGCTCCAAATGAAAAAAATTTGAACTACAAAGTTGTAGATCGCATCGAGATCTACAATGTTTGTATAAAGTTTATATCCATCCGAGTTCATATAAATTAGTTATGATTTTTTGAAAGTGAGTTACCCAAGTCAAAAGAAATTCTGCCGGATGAACCGGCGATAACACCGCTATAGTACCCCTATCGCCGGTTCATCCGGCGGTATGGCCTTGCCGCCAGTTGAACTGGCGACAGGAGGCCAGATCTGCAAAAAAAAATTGCGGCATATATTTTTGAAAAATCAAAAATTAAATAATATAAAAATTAAAAAAAGTCGAGAAAGACAGGCCACACAACAGAGCTGCAGCCGGCGCGTTGGGCCACATGGGCAGGCCGTTTCCCAGTTGGGCCGGTCCAGGGTGTAGCACTAGTTTTGGTCCTCTGGGCCACGTTGTTGGCTCTGCAGTTGGGTTGCATCCCAACTTGCACGAACCAAACGCAACACGCGTCCACGTGCGCAAAATCTATACATCATCTTCCGAAAGTTTTTTTCCCAACATAACTTCCAGTGTTTGAGATTCATGTAACCACTCTCATCCATCCATCTCTTCACTCAACCCTAACCCGGCACCCGCACGCGCCCCTCTCCTACCCCTGTGCGCCGCCGCCGCCCTCACCCGAGGGCCCTCGCTGCCGGCCCGGGGCTGCTCGCCCACCCCCACGCCGTCGTCGCCGCCCGTGCCCACAAGCACCGCTGCCACCCGCACGCCTCCTCCTCCCGGGCCCCTGTGCGCCGCCGCCGTCGTCACCCGCGGGCCGCCGCCGACGGCCAAGCTCTGCTCACCCCGCGCCCCCGCCACTGCATGTGCCCACGCGCACCGCCACCACCCGCGCGCCCTGCTGCTCTCTGAGCCGCTGCCTGCGTTGCCCCGCTCTGTGCCGCCGCCGCCCGCCGTCGGTCGCCGGCATCGGAGAAGATGAGGAGTAAATGTCGATTCAACATTTTCAAAATACTGCTTCAACATTTTCGAAATACTAGTTCAACATTTTCGAAATACTAGTTCAACATTTTCGAATGCTAGTTCAACATCAACTGGGCTTTAATGGGCTTTATAGATGGTTTGCTTAACCATCTTCCACAAGATGAATAGGGTCCCCCGTCCACGTGTGTCGCCTCTTTTCCATTGACCTTTTTTTCCCCTTTTTGCGGAGGGCATTGAATGGCCATGTTTGGTTAGAGGGTGAAAGATTTGACCACTAATTAAAAGTACTAAATGAAGTATAATTACCGAATCACCTCAAAAACTATGGAACATATCGGGTGCAAATCACAACTTCGTGAAAACTCGTGCAAACCACGATAAAAAAAGTCATCTAAATTCACCAAAAAATCACACATGTAGATGATATGATGCTATTCAATTTTGTAAAATATCTTGTCCAAACTCGACTTCGTTTGTGAGATATAAAAATAACAAATTTCAAGCCAGAAAGTTGTCCAGATGATTTGTTAGAAATTTGTTATTTTTTTATCTCACAAACGAAGCCGAGTTTGGACAAGATATTTTACAAAGTTGTGTATCATCATATTATCTTACATGTGTGATTTTTTTGGTAAATTTAGACGTCTTTTTTATCGTGGTTTGCATGAGTTTTCACGAAGATTGTGGTTTGCACTAGATGCGTTCCCCAAAAACTATGGTACTGTAGCAGTACTGTAACTAATGAGGTCTTTGACCTTACGGTCAGGGGATTATTAGGTGTGGTTACTATAGCATCACTGTAGCTAATCATGATGAACCTTGGCTTATTAGATTCATCTCGAAAAGTTACACTCATTCATAAAAAAGTTTCGCAAATAAATTTCGTTTAGTACTTCATGCACACATTCATCTTTTTGTGAAAAATTTTTTATCGTATAAACCAAACACGGCCAATCTTGGGCAACCATTTTTGGCTCCTGCACGGTACAAACAAAACAGCACGGACACGAGTGACGATGACACGGAAGGTGGGCGGGCTGCGTGCGCCACGCAATAAGCACCGCCCGTGGCCATCGTCCATCGACGACCCCCGGCAGATTCTGCACCGGCGCGCGGCGTCCGCACAGGTTAATGTGGTCCCGCCGATCCGTGGATGGCGCGGATTGGCCTGGCCTGGCCCGGCCGCACGCGCTGTCCCCAGGAAGGAAAAGATCCCATCCCATTCCCATATGGGCAGAGCAGGCAGCGCCGGCGGGATGAGTCTCCCACTGACGTGTGGCCCCTGAACTATGAGCCCGCAGATTAGTGGCACCGAGTCCTTTACAGTAAGCACAGGAATCGGTTCCGCGCCGGCGGGGCCCCGTGAGCAGGAGCACGAGTAAAACCCTCCTCTCTCGTGCGTGTCGCCTCGCATAGTCGCAGGGCATGTGACGATGGGAGGGAAGAGGGCAGGGCAGGCCGCGGCCGTGGCCGTGTCTGACGGGAAGAGATGACCCGTGCCGCGCGCGGCCACGCGGCGGCGTACGTATATTAATTGCTAGTATACTGCAATACAGGACCACATGGACGTTGGATCTACCGTCTCCGTATACGGTCGGTGCAGGTGAGCTGCGAGCCCGAAAGCGACCACTCGTGCCGTGTCACGCGCTGGCGTCCTCCGTCAGACCCGCCGTATCGGACAGGCAAGGTGCTGCGTCGACCTCGAAACGATTTGCGCTGCGTGGGCTGTGGCGGGGTTGCCGCCCGCCTAGTACGTCAAGCAACAGGGCGGCGAGAACGCCAACAGTGTGGCTCCATGTGCGAGCAATCGCTTTGCTCCGGAACGCCGCGCGCGGCATCGTCTCGGCCGTCTCCTCCCAGAAAATCTCGAGCTCAATCATTCGCATCTCCGCCGGGAACCACGCGGCCATGATCCTCCGCTTGCGCTGCTGATCGATGGCCTCGTATCGTCACGGACGACTGGTTTGTCGCGCGGCCTGGGAGGCTGGCTGCTTCGCCGGGTGGGTCTCTTTTGTTCTCGGGGCCTACCCGCCGGCCGCGATCACGCGAGCCTGCCCGGCGCCGTGCCCCTGGCGGCTGGTGCGGAGGGAGGCAGGTCCCCCGTGTCTGCTCTCCCCCACTCCGGAGTCCGGAGGCGTTGCTGTGCCGGGTCGCCTTGGTTGTGTTTAGTTTTATAATTTCTCAATCCAAACTTCACTATTCACCTATAACATCAAATCTTTTACTTTATGTATAAAGTATTAAATATAGATAAATAAAAAAACTAATTGCATAGTTTTGATGTACACGACGAGACGAATCTTTTGAGTCTAGTTAGGTCATGGTAGGACAACAATTACCATAAATAAATGAAAAATGCTATAGTGTGCCACAGTGTCCGATGTGATCTTTTTTACCACTATTTTACAGATCTAAACACAGCCCTTGTAGCGAGTTTCCCTGCTCGCCGCCTGTCGATCCGCCAACTGCCCCCACACACACGCAACATCTGATGTTGTGACATCCGTATTCTTTTTTATTTCTGCGAAAGAAAAAAAATCTTAGTAGCCTAAGATAAACGAGCTATGAGTCGCCTTCGAAAATGAAACCGTTCTCGATCACCACCGAGTGAACAATCAAGCGTGCGCGCGTGCGTGACCCGTCCCGAGAGAGAGGGGGAGTGGAGGTCGGCTTTGCTTGGTCCGGCTTTCGTGCCCATGAGGTCGCCGGCAGATTTTTTTTTTGAAAGCACTTAGGAGCACTGGAGAATCATGTAAGAATTTAAGTGGGCACCCGCGATGACCGTGCGCTCAAACGCAGGTGGGTTGTCGAGAAATCTAGGATGGGCTTGGAAGGCTCACACACGCACACACGAGCTCCGCAACCCCTCTGAGGATTAAATCACCGGTGCGACACCCAGGATCGCCCCGACGGGGTTCGAACCTGGGCGGGGGGCCTGGCCACTGCCAGCGCCCACCAACCGAGCTAAAGCTCGTTCGCCCGGCAGTTCACGCAAGTCCAGGCGCGCGCGGCGTTGCGCAGAAGAGCCGAGCGGGGGCGACCATGGGGGGCGCGGCGCGGATCGTGGATGGGTACAGATACGGACATGCAGTCGTGCCATGGCGTGCTCCGCCCAATCCGGCCAAGATAAGGTGCGGCGCCCCCATGTTTCTCGCTCCGTGCCGCTCTCACTTTCAGCGCCGTGGGAGCCTGCCAAACCAAGAAACCAGAACGTACTGAATTCCAGTATTTGCATTCGCACGCAAACACCTTGCTTCCAATCCGTGCCAGCGGTATTTATACTGGTTTCCTTGTCAATTTCCTGGCCGGCCACAGGTCATTACATTACATCCACGCCAATCGTCATTGGTGGGTGATCATCTTCCCGGTTGCTAGGCATGAGTCAGCTGCAGCAGCCTGACAAGGGTGCGGTGCATGTGGGGACTGAGAGGTTGCAGCGCCTCGAGAACGAACATGCCTCATGGACATCGGTGCGCTTTGCATGGGGCCGGCCGGCCTATCCCCGTCTGCTTTTCGGTGATTATCTACTTGTTGAGTGGCGTGCGCGGCAGCTTTATTTTCTCTCTCTAATCACGAAAGCATCAAATCTTTTCAGTTCCTAGAAGAAAGGGAACTGCATCTTGTTGTCTTGTACTGGCGCCACCTCTTGATTCTATGATCACTTGTGATCAGTACCGCTACGCCCGGTTTTGCAAAGGATGCATACTGCTAGTGCTAGTGCAGACAAATAAGAGTGGAAATGGCGCAAATGGTTTGTGGACGATCTTATTTAAGAGTTTGTAAAAAGTCGTGAGCATTAGGTGTGGGTATGATCTATAGTCTACACAGACATTTAAATCCAAATTCTAGCTCGGTTGTGAGAATAAACAAACCAAGGATACAAGGTTTGGTTTTCTAAACAAATGAAGGATACAGAGTTTGGTTATCTCCCTGCAAATTTTACGAGTACCGAATTTGTAAAATTCTCAACTACTACTAGCAGTTCTTAGATGCACCTGGGATGGTGAAATGTCAATCAAGTCGCCGGATTTGGAGATAGTCCATCATCTCTCTCTCTCTCTCTCTCTCTCTCTCTCTCTCTCTCTCTCTCTCTCTCTCTCTCTCTCTCTCTCTCTCTCTCTCTCTCTCTCTCTCTCGAGAAGACAGGAGGGGAGATCCCCTACCGGATTTGGAGATGGTCCAGCATCAAGTTATGCATCTGAGGTGCAAACAGAACGAGATTTATCGAGTTCGCGATATCTGAGGGCGCATTTTGGAATTAAATGGTTCGTAATTGAAGTCTATACGAATTTTCCAACTATCCAGTGTGAAGAGTGCAAATCCTCTCTGGTGTCTAGTGTCTGGTCTTTGCAATGAGCGTCAAGAGTGCAAATCCAACTATCCAAGCTCTCTGGTCTTTGCAATTGCAACGAGTGCGAATAATCTTTTCTAAAAGCAGCATATGACATTCTGGTCTTTGCAAATCATCTGGACCCACTTACCAGTGATTGATGTATAGCATTAGGAGTGGACATGGAGCCTATAAAGGAGGAAAATGTTCGGTATCCACTGAGCATCAGAGCATGCCACTCAATGCATGCAGAGCTGCTCATCTCAGCTGCCACTGCTCACTCCCCGCCATTACTCGTATTCACTACCGCGGACAGCAGCTGCAGCTCTCACCTTCCTCTCTCTTCTTCTCTCTAGGCATCTCGTCTTCACTACTGTCTCGCACTTCACGCTGCAGCCCAGTGCCCACACACAGAGTAGCTGTACAAAGGGAGCTCGTGAGGGAGGGAGGAGAAAAGCCGGTGGAGTGAGAACAGAGCAGCTCGAAATGCTGTCATTTTCCCATTCGCCCATCGTCTCCTACCTCCTGTGGTGCCTTGTATTGCTGGCCTTGGCAAGCAGCAATGGCGTGGGTGCCACAGCGAAGCCGAAGGTTGTTGGGTCCGGCTACAAGCTGGTGTCCCTGGTTCAGCTGCCCAACGGGGGAGGCCTTGTGGGCTACCTGCAGGTGAAGCAGCGCACCTCCACCTATGGCCCTGACATCCCTCGCCTCAGGCTGTTTGTCAAGTAAGAACACGCTTCGCTCATCCAGCATCAAATCAGCGGTTCTTGTTCGTCGCATTTTTAATTTTATCGCACGGTGTTCTAGGAATCTAGCGTTCTTGTAGTGTCGAGGAGAATATCTGTCGTTGCAGTAATCGATGGCTCAATTGCCCCCCCGCGAAGAGATATTATGCTAGATTTCACGCCTACCAAATTAAAAGGGAATAAACCCAGCATTTCAAGATTGGGCTGCAATGCTGCTCCATTCTTTGCATCTTTTGTGTCCTTGTGATGCCATTTGACAACGAGTGAGTTTGGCTGGGTACACTATGGTTTCCAAGTATCATAAGACTTGCCATCATAATCTCAAAGAGTGTTCCCCTGATGAGTGATGTCATGTTCGAATGGTTTCCCAATCATGAATTCCAATTATTCTAAGGCCCTCATGTTCTAATGGCGCAACGCTGTGCAGGCACGAGACGAGGGAAAGGGTGCGCGTGCAGATCACCGACGCGGATAAGCCGAGGTGGGAGGTCCCCTACAACCTGCTCCCGAGGGAGCCAGCCCCACCCGTGACCGGCGGCAGGGTCACGGGCGCCCCCTTCACCGCCGCCGAGTACCCCGGCGAGGAGCTGGTCTTCACCTATGGCCGCGACCCGTTCTGGTTCGCCGTGCACCGCCGCTCCACCCGGCAGCCGCTGTTCAACACCAGCGCCGGCGCGCTGCTGTTCAAGGACCAGTACCTGGAGGTGTCCACGGCGCTGCCCAAGGACGCCGCGCTGTACGGGCTCGGCGAGAACACGCAGCCGGGGGGCATCCGGCTGCGGCCCAACGACCCCTACACCATCTACACCACGGACATCTCCGCCATCAACCTCAACACCGACCTCTACGGCTCGCACCCGGTGTACATGGACCTCCGGAGCCTGGCCGGCCGCGGCGTCGCGCACGCCGTGCTGCTGCTCAACAGCAACGGCATGGATGTGTTCTACAGGGGGACCTCGCTGACGTACAAGGTCATCGGAGGCCTTCTTGACTTCTACTTCTTCGCCGGGGCGACGCCGTTGGCCGTCGTGGATCAGTACACGTCCATGATCGGCCGTCCTGCACCCATGCCCTACTGGGCATTTGGTAAGGACCCCTTAGCTCAGAGTCAATTACTTTTTTTTGCTGTCCTTTACTTATTTTCAGATTAGGATGATGCCCATTTGATTAAGTTATGGTTAGCTAACTTCCAGATTGACTGTTATCATAAAGTTTTATCAGATGCCACATATGGATACTTAAATTGATGCTAGATTAGCTTGATACATTCGGCCGCTTATATTGTGGTTAGCTAAGTTCCAGATTGAGCAATAACATATAGTTTTATGAGATTCCATAAATGGATACTTAATTGTTGCCAGATAAGTTTGATACATCCAGTTGCTTATATTATGGTTCGCTAACTTTCAGATGTAGATCTTAGGGTACAGATGACAGTCTATTTGCTGGACAAGATGACATTGGACAGTGATTAGCGTGCCCGTAGTTCCCAATGGATGATTGCATCATGTGACCTCTTTGTAGAAAATAGAAAATCATGTAGTCTCTTTATTAATACACTATACTGCTCCCAGTGGCCACTTCATAGGCATCCAGTATGCCTTTCAGATTACCAGTATCGTAAATATCCCCTGAAAATACTTCCCTACCCTTGCAAATTACACAACCAAATCCAACCTGTTTATGTCTCAGCAAAATGCATGCGGAGGATATGCATGCGATGCGCAAATCTGCTAGCAGATGGGAGTAGCTTGTTCTTAAGAAGTTCAGGAACCTGAGAAAATGACCAGCCAGCAATTAGTTTTTTCCCCTATCCAGATCTATAGCTTTGAATTTCTTACAACGCATATCTTGTTATTGCTTTCACTGATTACTCTGATTTCAGTAGATGGAACTATGGCAGACGTGCATGTTCTTTGTTCCAAATAACATAGTCTGCACAAAATTATTAAATATTTTGCTACAAACATTCATTACTTCCAGCGTGACTAATGCTATGGATGAAACACGGTCACTCTGGCGCACACTAATTTAACTTTGGGTCTTTGGAGATAGAAGATGGTAGTTTGCTCTGTAGATCAGTTGTCGTTGGATTGTGACAAGCTTGCAATATGCCCTATACTCCAGTAGCTTAGTACTACACTAACAGTGATAAGCATGCATCATGTGAATTCGGACAAGGAGATAGAATACAGAAACTTTGTTCGCTTGTAATTGTAGCCTTGTACATCATAACAATAAAATATCTAGCATTCTGGATCTGCCTTGCTGAATCCTGGGAACTAGGAGCACTGGTATTGTCATGCCTTATGAATTGCAAGTAGATCTCTGTATCATCTGTCAAGTATACAACTTCTCAAACACAGCATTCTTTTACAAGATAGTGTGTCTCTAGTTTCGTCTCTCCAGTGAGGCCATTTTACCAATAAGGATAAGGTCTTTCATGTGCTCTGTACTGAACTACTGATCATGCCCAGTTCATGGAACATTTAGAAAAATATATGAACCCTGAGAAACTACTCACACTATAATTAATTTTGCCATTTCGGATGGTGCGTATGAATTTCCTGCCTATATGTTGACTAGATACTATCATCAATTTACTTGCTTTTTTTCTGCCAAAAAAATTAGTTGTTTTTTTCTCTCTGTAAAATAGCGTTTTAGTGCGAATGTGAATGTTCAGGTATGCACATCATGAACACTTTTGCTGTTGTCATCCCAATTCCAGACAATGCATTATTTCTATTTCCCTGTATCAATACTAGTTGCAGTCTCAAGAAAAGAAACTTGCTGTCTGCACACTGAAAAAGTCTACCTCTTCAAATTGCTGGCTGCCCTATTCCGTATGATCATAACTTCTTGTACTCTGAAATTCTTCAAGTTCCTGACTACTCCATGTGCTTGTCTTCAGGGTTCCACCAGTGCAGGTGGGGGTACAAGAACCTTTCTGTGGTTGAGGGTGTTGTGGAGGGCTACCGGAATGCTCAGATACCCCTCGACGTGATCTGGAATGATGACGATCACATGGATGCCGCCAAGGACTTCACACTGGACCCTGTCAACTACCCTCGGCCGAAGCTGCTAGCGTTCCTTGACAAGATCCACGCGCAGGGGATGAAGTACATTGTCCTTATCGACCCTGGCATCGCTGTGAACAACTCCTATGGTGTGTACCAGCGTGGCATGGCGCGGGACATCTTCATCAAGCTGGATGGGCAGCCATACCTTGCCCAGGTCTGGCCTGGCCCTGTCTACTTCCCGGACTTCCTCAACCCGAACGGCGTGTCATGGTGGATTGACGAGGTGCGGAGGTTTCATGACCTTGTCCCGGTGGATGGCCTCTGGATCGACATGAACGAGGCATCCAACTTCTGCACGGGCAAGTGCACAATCCCGAAGAAGCACCAGTGCCCTATTCCTGACTCGAAGACGCCGTGGGTGTGCTGCCTGGATTGCAAGAACCTCACGAACACCAGATGGGATGAGCCACCTTACAAGATCAATGCCTCGGGGCAGACCGCTCGGCTCGGCTTCAACACCATCGCGACAAGTGCCACTCACTACAATGGCATCCTGGAGTACAATGCCCACAGCCTGTACGGCTTCTCGCAGGCCATTGCCACGCACAAGGCCCTGCAAGGGCTGCAGGGGAAGAGGCCGTTCATCCTGACTCGCTCCACTTTCGTCGGGTCGGGCGCGTATGCCGCGCACTGGACCGGCGACAACAAGGGCACCTGGGAAAACCTCCGGTACTCCATCTCGACGATGCTCAACTTTGGCATCTTCGGCATGCCCATGGTTGGCTCTGACATCTGCGGCTTTTACCCGTCGCCGACGGAGGAGCTCTGCAACCGGTGGATCGAGCTCGGCGCCTTCTACCCGTTCTCCAGGGACCATGCCAACTTCGCGTCGCCGCGGCAGGAGCTCTACGTGTGGGAGTCCGTGGCCAAGTCGGCGCGGAACGCGCTGGGCATGCGGTACAAGCTGCTCCCGTACCTGTACACGCTCAACTACGAGGCGCACCTGACCGGCGCCCCCGTGGCGCGGCCGGTGTTCTTCTCCTTCCCCGACTTCACGCCGTGCTACGGGCTGAGCACGCAGTTCCTGCTCGGCGCGGGCGTCATGGTGTCCCCAGTCCTGGAGGAGGGCGCCACCTCGGTGCGGGCCCTGTTCCCGCCGGGCACCTGGTACAACTTGTTCGACACGACCAAGGTGGTGGTGTCCAAGGCCGGCGAGGCGCCGGTGAGGCTCGACGCTCCGCTGAACGAGATCAACGTGCACGTGTACCAGGGCACGGTGCTCCCGATGCAGCGCGGCGGGGTCATCTCCAGGGACGCCCGCGCGACGCCGTTCACGCTGGTGGTGGCGTTCCCGCTGGGCGCCGCGCAGGCGGACGCGGAGGGCGCCGTGTACGTGGACGACGACGAGCGGCCGGAGATGGCGCTCGCGGAGGGGCAGGCGACGTACGTGCGGTTCCACGCGAGCGTGCGCGGCAGGGCGGTCACGGTGCGGTCGGAGGCGCTGATGGGGAGCTACAGCCTGCGCGCGGGCCTGGTGATCGAGAAGCTCACGGTGCTGGGGCTGGAGGGGACCGGCAAGGACATCTCCATCGTGGTCGACGGCGCGGACGCCGACGCAGCAGCCGTCGCGACGTCGAGCCCTTACTTCGCGGCGGGTGGGGGCGCGAAGCTGCAAGGGGAGGAGGGAGAAGGCGTCGAGGACAGCCAGAGGAGCGTCGAGGTGGACGTCGGCGGGCTGGCGTTGCCGCTGGGGAAGAGCTTCACCGTGACCTGGAACATGCAGATCGAAGCCTAGGTCAAGTTCTGTTCTGCCCTGCTACATCATCCATCTCTCCATCTGCTTGCGTTCGCTTAAAGCGTCGATCCGTGTCTGATTAGATGGTAGATCCTGCCCGTGCTGCTCCGCAGCGAAGATTCTGGAAATTTGCGTGTCATCTGGTGGGTGCGCTGTGCAAGGAGCAGCGCACGCACTCGGTGACGCAGAGTTTCTGATTTTCTTCTGGATTTTAGCCTTCCTGGAATAAGAACCTTTAACGTCTGCATGATGTGATGAATGAACACTTGAGCAAATGAGATGCAACAATCTCGACTTACCGTAAAGGAATACTTCACTTTTCATGCGCCGCAAAAAATATGGCGTGATCCACTCTCTGCTAGTAGACAAACAGTCCATCAATCAGTTGATTTTTCTCTACCTCAAAGCAATGTCGAAACGTTACCTGTTAAAGCTTCAGGTACTACTTTATAGTGTTCGGTTCAGTCTGCCTTGTTAATTCTCAAATAATCAATAACTAAGTTATATAAGTATTTTTATATAAACAATTTTAACTATGAGATGTCTACACAGGATTCAAACAATTCCATTCTCCAGATGATAGCACAATTGGTAATCTTGATGAGAGCAATATCTTGAACACACCTTTTGGTATCCTAAGAATGGCTCCTTTTGTCTTCTGAACTTTCACCAAGTACAGAAAATAAGCTACATTCAGAATTTGCACTAACTACAGAAAATAAGCTACATTCAGACTTTGCACTATCTGTAAGGATGCTGTCATTGTCATCTATGCCGGATATGAATCTCAACTCAAGCACAATTGACACTGAATACAACGTATCGCCTTTGCAGAAAAATTCAGTAAGTATTTTTCAGGTAGTGACATTACGGTACAGAGCTCCAAAAATTCTTCTTGGAGCGAAACAGTATTCTACACCAGTTGATGTATGGTCTGTGGGCTGTTAGGAGGACACCACCTTCCTGCGGAAACATGGAGTTGAACATTTGCTAGAATATTAATAATTATAACATATTGGGAGGGATTCGGGAATTTGTTCTAGATGATGATACGAAAAAAATGGCTGGGTAGTCAAATTTTCAAAGTGTAACACGTTGCAAAGTTACAGAAAGCCAGACCAAGTAATCCTTATGGTAGAAGAATTTACCTTGAAGGCACACTGAAGCTTATCATGGCGACCGCTTTTGTTGGGGCCAGAGTAGCTGCCAAAATGGAAAGGAATAGATGCTTAGCACCAACTAACAGAACTTTAGATCACATGAGATAGAAGATATAGTGATTTATACTCTCTGATTTGATGTTTCAGACCAACAACTGAGAGCTCCTTGGTCCAATGAGCCAGAAGTTTCTTTGGAACAACAATGAGTACCCTCTTAATTAGGCGAGAATGAAACAATCCAGCCAGAAATGCAGAAACCTGCACAGCACAAACAAGGTCACATGCTTCCATTAGTGGATCCACAACTAAATGAACCAGTGGCAAAGGTTGAGAAACTGTCAACAAAATTCACAATATGAATGAAGCCAACTGGGAAATGAGTAGGTATGTATATAGCAAAAAATAGTTATATGCTTCTGTCTGAAGAGAACTGTTTTTAGCTCCCCAAGCCTTAATGGATTCAAATGGCATTGAACAAGAAAACACTAAAAGGATCAAGAAAAAAGTATAATCAGAAGAAGGGGAGATGAGCATGACGAACCTGCATGGTCTTGCCGGTGCCCGTGTCATCCCCTAGGATCCCTCTAGTTACCCTGCAGTGCAGAACCTAGAGCCATCGGAGGCCCTCACGATGATGATGGTAAAGCATCTCAAAAATGTTTCTTGGGAGGTTCTATGGTTTGAATGCTGAACTAGTTCCAGTTGGCTCCATTTGAAGTACTCCGTCTTCTCCCATCCACCACCCTCAGCATTGTCCTCTACATCTCTGGCGCAATGGTCATTTGGGTTCGCGGTGATATTGCACAGCAGGGGGGCGAGCTGCTCTTCTCTGGGTCTCGTGGTAGGGTTGGGCTCGTGGACGGACAGCGACTCGAGCCGACTAGTGAGATTGCCTATGTGGCTGCAGTATGAGAGCTTGGCCTTCCTGGCTTCTTCAGCGGGGGCTTCTGCAAGAAAGGGGGCAATGGAATTAGTGGATTATTGATTGATGATGGACGGGGTGACAGGAAGACTGGTGAGCGAGCAAGAAGGGTGTACAGTATCTGGAAGCGGATTGGGGTTCCGGTTAGGGTCTTGGCAGCTGCGGGTGAGGTGGAGGCGGCGGTCTTTGAGGACATTGGGCGCGGGGCAGTGGAAGGGTGGTGGCAATCGTCGGGGATGGCGATGGCTGGCTTGTCCAAAGCATCGATGAAGCCAAATAGTGGGGGGAGATGACGTGCGGTCCTGAAATTGTGAAGGGATTGGATTTACACAAGACAAGCACCAGTGTTTGGTATACAACATTTAGCTGATAGAGGGCACTTGCACTACACACACATAAGGTTGGGTTTGGACTTATGGAGTGTCGACAGAGGAGGATGAGCCATCGTCGTCAACCTCGATCACGAGCTCCTCATCGTCTAGTTCTAAAATCTGTCAATTCCACCTCTGCTCTATCTCCAGGATCCTGTCCAGGCGACGGTCAGGGGTGGGTGAGCCGTTACTGGAGGAAAAGGAGGGTGAGCCGCCGCCGTCATCATCAAACATCTGCATCCGCTACCTCTCCAGGATCTGCAACATGTTTCTCAACTTAATATAAAGCTTTTGGAAACGAGTCCATAACCCTCTGATTTAGCCCCTTTTATACACATGAGAATCCCTAGCCTCTGTATTCTAAAGGCATATCCTCATCATCTAGATGTTTCATCCCATTTGTGATAACCAAATATCTTCAATGCCTTTTTGATAGAGAAAAGGTTGGGTCACGATGGGCTTATTTGGCCTTGATCTCCACTAGATCAATGAGAAATGCTTGGTCCAATTGGCACCTATTTTTCGGAAGGCTGAGGTGTTATTGTCTTTCATAATCTTTTTTCATCTTCTGGAAGTTTGTGTTCAATCACATTCTTCAATTAATCGAATAAAAAAACATTATTTATTTGGCCTTGATCTCCACTAGATCAATGAGAAAATGCTTGGTCCAATTGGCACCTATTTTTCGGAAGGCCGAGGTGTTATTGTCTTTCATAATCTTTTTTCATCTTTCAGAAGTTTGTGTTCAATCACATTCTTCAATTAATCGAATAAAAACATTATTCAATTAATAGCCCATGCATGTCATATTCATTTTTATTATGCAGTGCACTCCAAAATACATATACCATAACGAGATTACGTCAGACACCAAGTGGCATTGTAGTATATGACTATGTTGTGAATTGGCATTAATATGAGTAGTAAAATAGTGGCATTGTAGTATATGACTATGTTGTGAATTGGCATTAATATGAGTAGAAAAATATGTGCATACGGTGTGGCAGCAATTGAATGTCGATATGCCATTGACTAGCTATATATATGGAATATGATGACGAAGGATAGCTAGGAGACCACAAATAACACCGGAGATGCCATATTTTTAATGAGTTCTGCTATACCTTCTTGGCCTTCTTACCAAGTGTGAACAAGTTGACCACCTTATAAGTTGGTTAGGGACCTTCTCAACTTTCAAGGTGGTTTAACCACTAATGTAACTACCACCATTTCTACGGATTTTGGAATTATCTGATTAATTGACTTAATAGGCCCTAGGCCCGAATTATCTGATTAATTGACTTAATAGGCCCTAGGCCCAATTGATCCAACATAAAGTATATGCGTTTCTCAACAGAATGAAGAATGATTGTGAGGCATATATTTTCATGAGATTTTTATTAAATTCATTCTTGTGAATTTTTCTCCAGGTAGCAGCCCTCTTGGATGCACCCTTTTTGTCTTTGTGTTTTCTGTTCAACTAACCGTTGATCAACTGAGCAGAGCCTCATGGAGTTATGGTGATGTCAGTTACTTGCATAAGTGGTTGCATTGCTTGTTGGAAACATGAAGACGGAGTTGATTGTACGAGCTCATTTCATAATATACCTACCAACGCCAATGAAGCCAGACAACAAATTATTGGTCTCCCTTCAAAAATAAAAAAATAAATCTTAAATCTTTTACGCTAGTTGGGAGGTTATTTGGTAATTTATTCGTTAAATAAAATGAAATACTACAAAAATCTGTACGTGGTTGCTTCTTTGCTGAGACGCTGACCCTACCCGGCAGAGCCGGCCATCGAGCTGGTCGAATTGAACCAGGTGGATGGTGTTGGCCTTGGCGAGAAAAAATGGAAAAAAAATTTGCATGAGGACGGGAAAATCTATCCTCAGACTGGTCTCGTTCACGCGTGAGTCTGTACTTCTGCGTGGCCTGCGTACCTTCTGCACATGGCCCCGCGCTCTCTTCCTCCACGGCTCTTCTTTTCCCATCTACCTTATCTCTCTCTTGTTCCCTCCTTTCTAAATGAAGTTTGTCTATTGAAAATATTTTATTTTTCCCGTATGAGCTACGTTTTGAGTACCGATTGTACCATTGTGTTCTAATTTGCCAACCAGGTCTAGATTCGAGTCCTTACCATGTATGCTTGTATTTTTTTTGGATTTACAAAAAGTATCAATGAAGCTAGTCTTCTAATGTACAACATACCTATTGATAGCAACACGTTCTCCGTGGTGAGCTTTTCAAGATCCCCCCGATCCCGCCTCTAGAATATCCTCAAATAGAAGTACAATTGTGTACACCTATTCATAGGGTGAGTGCGTGTATGTGAGTACATTCATCCCCACATTAACCAAACACGGAAAAGAAAAAGGCTCGTTAACAAAAAAAAAGAGATTATAAGATTAATTTGATCTAAGGTAAAAAAAAGTATAACTCTTTAATTTGATCGTAACAATACATGAAATCTATGTATTAGTAAATAATGCATTTCGCAGATACAAAATGGCACAAATTCTTCCACTAAATTGATATGAGACAAAGAAAGTGCATCTAACATATAAAATACAACAAAGTAAAAGAGGAGATTACACAGCTTCAGAGACAAATATTTACCAATAAATCAAGTTAAAAAAATGGAATTCCTAACAAGCACGTGGAGTAGAAGCTAGAAGCAACAGCCCAGCTGAAGTGACAGTCTGTAACATTTGGGTCTCAGCCTCCCAGTCCCATCGTCTTGTGCATACGGTGGGCACAGAGTGAATGAGTGATAAAAGTTGGACCGCAGAGGAGAGAGGATCGGATGGCCCGCAAAAGAGATTGAGCGGACAAAAAAATCGATTGGTGCAGGTAGCAGATTTTTACTCGAGACATGGTTAGGAATTCCGTAATAAATAGGTTAGAAATCTCACATAGGACCGATCACAACTCACATAGTAATTGTAACATAAACGAAACACTCGGGTGGGTATTTTTGTTGTTGTTTAATAATGGTTCATGGTCCAGTCAATTCGAGGCCCATATTGAACATACAAGCCCATTCATGCATCAAGAACCCTGTGCAGATGGAAGATATTGGCCCATTCATGTACCGCTTCGTTTATGTTACCATACAGCAGGTGTAAGCTAAGGCCAGCTCCAGCGGTGGACAAAATCGAATCGTGAGCGTGGAAAACCGAACCGAGCACACTAGACGATTCGACTTGAACGAAAACTAATTCATCATGGGCGGAGCAACCAGCAAAGGAGAAGCGAGGAGAAGGAACATTCTCAATTTCTGTTTGTTCCATTGGGTTCCACCAGTCGAATTCCACACCGGCAGTCCCGAACCGTGCATGCGTTCAATTTTCTTCCTCTCTAAAATCGATGCTGACACTGGAATTGCCCTTAGTGTTATACTATGATCTAAATTCATTGCACAAGAAAAAACCGACTACCGATGGAGCGAAGCGGAGACCCATTGTAGAAGGCCCACGCCAGGAACACCTGGGGGTGCGGGGGCGGTGCCCCCCACGGTCCGGTTCATATACCCTTTAGAGTTTTCTTTTTGTTGAGTTATTCCTCTTGTAAGCCGCTGTTAGGTGTTATAAACACAAATCCGATATAGTGAAGATTTGCTGGCTGGCGCCTGTGTTTTTTTTTCCACATTGGAAAGGTTTTCCATGTTAAATTTTCGTATCTCCTAGATTGATGTTGTTGTCCTTCGTCATTTATTCGCCGTCGCTTCTAATACTTAGGCACCAATGTGGAATACAAATACTCCACTTGGCAAGAGGATCCGACTTCAAGTTGAGCGCGCGGCGGCGTGAACTCTTGCTCAGAGCAGTGCACGCGTGGTAGTCGTGTTCCATCCATCCTACGAGGAGGTGCGGAGGAAACCGGCCCACCGCTCCATCTCCGGTGGTGCGGCCTGCGGCCTGCGGGAGAAGGATGGGCATGGGGTGGTGCTCCGTCACGTCGCGCTCAGCCTCGCGGCGGCCGGGCACGGCTCCCGCGACGGGGGCAGGCCAAATCGCGAGCCCTGCGTGCCACAGTCACCTTTCATGGCGTTCGAGGAGGCGCCGGCTGCTGCTGCGACCAACCTCGCCCACGAGGCGCTCCGCAGTCCGTACGGCCGGGTTACGCCGGCGCCGAGCGTTACCACCGGTCCCGGTGGCCGGAAGAGCAGGCCGCCCGATCCCTTTTCCGGCCACGCCGGTCTGTTTCGCCTAATCGCAAGCAAGCGCAGCGGCGTGCCAGTTTGGACGAGGAAATGATGCCACGCAACGGTCCACTCTGTATCCAAACCAGACTTTCACCAGTTCAATTCGTTCGAGCACAAGCGCAACCACGCAACACGCAGACGAGCCCCGGCTCGAGCGTGCCACCCCGCCACGGCGCACGGCCGCCGGCCGGCGAGAAGCGCGCCGAAAAGCCGCCGCCCTCGCCCCGGTGGGTGCCTCTCTCTGCGCGCGGGAACCGCGAAGACCCTTTCCCGCCGTTCTTCAAAAGGCTCGCGTGGGTCCGCGGCTGTCAGACCCCCCGTCCAGCCGTCCTTCCCGCCCGATACGACGTGAGACGAGAAGCTGCACCTGCAGTCTGCACGCACCAGCCGCTCCCGCTTCGCAAGCCTCCGCTCGGTCTCCGAGGCTGCTCCGCACAGCGCTGCGCGGCGTGGGCCCTTGACCTGACACGCCCATCCATCCGTCCGCTCGTGAAATCGAGCTGCGCCGGCCGCAGCAGCGCATGCGCACCACGGACGTCGCGTGCCTGCCTCCCCTGCGCCCGGCTGTCGTCCCGTGCGGCCCCCCCGTCCCGCCGATCGAGGACCGGACGCTGTCCCTGTCGGCGACGACCTGCCACGTTTTGCTTCGGGAGCGGTGCTGCCGCCTGTCGGACCCCAACTTTACAGCCTGTCTGCCTGCGGTGCCGTAGCGTAGCAGGGGTACGTGCTCCTCCTTTTAACTTGTACCGTGCCTTGGAGTTGGAGATGCGCCCGCCGTGGATCCACAACTTTTTTACCGGGTGGACCGGGTGAAAAGGTCGCACATTTTTTTTTAAAAAAAGGAAAAGATCACGCACAGTTGGAGTACGGGACGGTGGAGGTGACATGGGGGCCTGGCCGACGTGCAGCTCTGACGTTTTTCGATCTTGGCAGCAGGCAGCAGTGCGTCGCGTCCGGATTTGCTTCTCACCTCACATCAAGCGGGGGCCGACTGGTCACCGCTCCGTGCAATCAAGAGCCTCGAACCGATCTCGAGCGAGCCAGCGGCGCGGCGCAGAGCCCCGCACTGTACCCCGGTTGGCGCCGCAGCGCCGCGTGGTCCTCGCAGCGCGTCGTCCCGTCCCGTCCCCTCCCCATCACAGTCCGGCGGTTGCAGTCGCTGTCAGCGTAGCCCAGCCGAACCAAGGCAAGCATCCCTCCAGTGCCGTGCCGGCCACAGTCGCGGTCCAGGTGACCAGCCGCGCCGCCAGCATCCAGGCCTTGCCGACTAGCGCCACCCCAACGTTTCGTGCTACGACCAAATCCCCGCCCACCCCGTCACGTGACCGGGATCCGGGGTCCACGGCCACCCGACAAACAGTTTGGCGCGCGCGCGCCCGACCGTGCCTACCGGCAGCGTCTGTTGCGGTGTTGCCGCCGCGCTGGAACGCCCGTGGCCCGGTCCGCCCGTCCGCGTCCAACAGTCTCGCGCCACCCCGGCGGCAGGCGCGGATCGCCGTGGACCGCGCGCCCTCTCGCCGCTCGCCGTTGCGGCGGCGGGCCCATCCGCTGCGCGACAAAATTCCTTCTATCGCTTCCCCCGGCCTGTCTGCCTGCCTTCCATCCGCCGGGGAACAGCGCGCGCGGCAGCCGGCCGGCTCGCCGTGGACCACACCACCCGTCGCTCTCAGAAGGCACGTACTGGTGGGCGCCGGGATTTCCTTTTCGGTGCCGGACGGCCGCAGCGCGCGGCGGCAGCGCCGTCTGCTGGCGACTGGCGTTGCGCGCGGGCGGGCACGGTGCGCCGGACGGGGGCGTCGCGCTCGTACCACCACGGCACTACCACCACCCCTGCCGACACTCCAGATTCGCCGTCGGCGTCGTGCGGCAGGCGATCTTTCAGCTCTGGGCGCGCGACGGCCGGGCGGCACGGGGATATGGCCATACGGGGGGGCCTCGGGATGCTGACCGGCCTGCGCTCCCCGTCGTTCGGAACCTCAGCTTCGAGTGGGCCTCCTAGCTCCTTTTTCTTTGAAAACCCCTTCTTGTTTATCCTCCCTGCGCTTATCTTATCGGATGGAGCGTGATTCCCCGTCGTTTTACACGACTTGCCCTCGTGCTCGAAAGGGAGGCCCGACGCGACGCCGACGAAATCGACTTGTGTTTTGCGTAGGGCTTTCTCCTGGAACGATGGTTTCTGGTAGACTTTCTCCGGCAGCAACAGCCCTCCTACGACCGCCGGAGCGAGGGGATGAGAATTAGCTGGAAAAGCCGCGCAATCTCCGCCGGAAACACTCCGATCCAGCAGCGATCCCGGCTGCCAATGATTCGCAACAGCTCAGACAGGAACCGAACAAACGACCGGATCGGCGATGGGATCCCACCGGAGCGCACCCCCACAGGCCACAGCTCGAGCTGCCGCTGCCAGTCTGGTACTACAGGTAAAGTGCGTCTTGTTTAATGCGGGTCAAAGGATCGCCGGACCATGAGGTGGCGTGATTGGATTGCGCATGCGAGTGCGGCCGGCCGCCCGGAGATGGGGAGGAGGCGGCCAGGCAAGACACCGACCGGCAGCGGCCGCCGGGGCCAGCATGCGAGCCAGACATCCATGATGCGGACCGGCGTGCGCGGCCCCGGCGAAACGGACACGGAGTGATTAGATGCGCCGGCGGCGGTGGCGCCGGCCCGCATGGCGCCATGCGCCACGGCCGGCCGCCGCTCCTCCCGTGCCGGCGCGGCACGTCCGCCGGTTTAATTCCCGGCCGGGGGTTAGAGCAAGGCTAATAAACCGCGCCCACTGCGGGCGAGATAAAAACCAGCGTGGATAGCATTCAATGCAGCACAGTGCTAGAAAGCGACGTGCGGCCAATGAAAACGAGCACCGCTGCGGAACAGTGCCATTTCGCCCGAGTCAATCGGCGTCTGGCGATGCACTCGCTCCCCTCTCTCTCCTACCTTCTCCGTCCACCACGTCGGCATTTCGCTCGCTCCACGCCGCCTATTATACTTGCTCTTATGGTGCTAGCACTAGCTGTAGCAGCCACGAAGAGTTTGGGGCTGGAGAGCATCGCTCTGTGCGGTCGCAACTTGCTACTCCTAACTGTGGCGAACACTGACCAGGCACTGCCGTAATGGTAGCTCCCTGCTCACCCGGCGCGTGCCAGGGCCCAGGACGCGGCGAGCGCGACACGGGCGCGGCGTGCCCCACTGACACCCCCCCGGCAGTGTACGGTGGCTTGTCACGTCACGACGTGCCCGGACAGCTGCCGCCCGGGCGTGACCGATCGAGCCGAGCCTGCGCGCGTTCAGGACGGAACGGACAAGCAACAGCAACAGGCAGCCGCTGTACCACACTGCGCCGCAGCACGTCAATCGGTGGAGAATCCGAGGCGATCGGTGGCCGTACGGGGCGGAGGTCGCGGCTGGTGGACGCCTTCTCGTACGCGCACGCGTGCCGCGAACAGCGCCTCGCGGCGTGGCTGCTACGCCGTGCCGCCCGCGGCGCCGACCGCGCGCCGGGGTTCCGGCCGGCCACCGTGCTGGGAGCTTACCGGCGACGAGGGCGCGGTACCGGTGCGGGAAGATGCGTGCGAGTACGACCCGAACGGCCACTGCTGCTTGGACCCGTTACGTACGTGCGCGCTCGCTCGCTCGGTCGTCCCGTCCCGTGCTGAGCGCGCACAGGTCGTGGTGCTGGATGGCAGGGATCAGGAAGGAGCTAAGGAGACGAGGGTTACTGACAGGTTAGGCCCAGGATTAATGAAACCCACAGTGCAACAGCGCAGAAAGTGTGTGGTGAGCGTTTTACGACACTGCCGGGCTGGTGCAGAAATTTGGTGGATCCATGTGGCGACTGGCGGCACGCTTCGACAAGCAGGCAGAGAAACGAAACGACCGTCAGAGACGGACCAGAAAAGTTCCTTCGCGAAATTAGCTGCGGAGAATTGACAAATAAGGGGTGTTTAGTTAGCGAAAATTTTTGGATCAAAGTTCACATCGATTGTTTGATCAGATGTCGAAAGGGTTTTTCGGACACTAATTAAAAAACTAATTTCAGAACTCACTTGGAAACCACGAGACGAATCTTTTGAGGCCTTTGACCGCGTCATTAGCACATGTGAGTTACTATAGCATTTATGGCTAATCATGCACTAATTAGGCTTAAAAGATTCGTCTCGTCATGTACATCCAAACTGTGTAATTAGTTTTGTTATTTAATTACATTTAGTGTTTCATACATGTGTTTAAAGGGGGAGGTGAAAATTTTTGGGAACTAAACGGCCCCTTTTAACTGAGGGTGTGTTTAGTTCGCGAAAAATTTGCGAAAAAATTGTTGTAGCACGTTTCGGTTTTATTTAGCAATTATTGTCTAACCATGGAGTAATTAGTCTCAAAAGATTCATCTCGTTATTTACAACCAAACTGTACAATTATTTATATTTTTAATTATATTTAATACTCAATTCATATATCGTAAGATTCGATGTGATATACGTCAGTAAAAAATTTTGGAAACTTTTCGCATAACTAAACACATGAAAGTGGAGGGAGGTCCCGCCGCCATTGTTTGGCCCCATTGTTTAAGGGACAACTAGTTGCCAGCACCTGGAATTGCAAGCAAAGAACAAACTGATTTGGAACTTTTCCCAATAATTAAAGAGAATTTGGTGATCAGCAGTTATAAACATTGCTTGAAGGTTTCGTCTTCAAATTTGTATCCATCTCAGTGTTGGTTTAAGGTTTTAAGGTCATCATGTTCATAGAAAAGTCCCTCGCTTCACCTCACCGTAACAAATTACGCCTGAAGGTTTTCGTGATCAAAACGTGCCCGTCATGAAATCACATTATTTTTTTGATAGTAGTCATGAAATCGCATTAAGCATTGAGGGGTCATAAAAGGGAAATCAAGGTGATCAAAGACCAAGGAAGAACTGATGGGATATTTTTATACTGGGCGCGAAAGCAACTCGCTGATGGGAACTCGAGTAGCGGGAATAGGGGCACCGCTCCAAGTATCTGGGCAGTTGCAAATTCCACCGATACCCCTGTCAAGGCCTGCTAGAACATGGGCATTTCGGGCTCCAATGAGTTTGATCGCAAGCAAAGCTTTCAAGTTCACCGCGAAATGCCATCCCTAACCACGAGCTGCGAAAAATTCGATCCGCTTCGGAACTCGATCAATGGAGCAACGAAGAGCACTTCGGATTCCATGCCTGAACGTCTGAACCTTGCATAGCTTACACAATTAGTCTCCTAGCTACCTCGCCTACAAATTTCCTCCGCCGCCGCCATACCTGCGTTCCTGTACCGGAACACCACCCCGGCCGGAGCAAGAGGAGCAGAAGCAGCGGGCGCCAGCTCCGGCGGCGTCCCTGTCCTTGCGCCCAGGTTTTCACCAAATGCTCCAGATGTCGTGGTCGAACGCGGCCACCTCGGCGTCGCCGGCGCGGCCGCCGGCGCACCGGAAGTCCTCCTCGACGAACGGGAACCACCCGAGCAGCTTCTCCTCGTCGACGCCCCACGTCCACCACGCCGCCGCGTCGAGCCCGGCGTCGAGGTCCCAGTCCACGGGGCGCGAGCCCTCCCCGGCGGCGGCGCACGCGTCCGGCACGGTCTGCGCTGACTCCGGCCCGGGCGACGGCGCGGCCGAAGCGGCACTAGCGGCATTAGCGGCGGCGGCGGCAGCCGCGGCGCGCGCCGCCGCCGCGGAGGGTTTCTTGGCGGCGGCGCCCGCCTTGGGCTGCCGCGGCTGCTTGGCCCGGCGCTGCGGCTTGGTGGGGTTGCAGTTGCCGGCGCTCGCGGCGGCGCCCGCGTCCTGCGGGTCCTCGATCTTGGGCTGCTGCGCTCTGGTCCGCTTCATGGCTGGGCCGGCTGCTGCTCTGCTTCGCGGAGTCTGTGACCTCCGGACTCGGGTGGAGGCTGCGAGGGAGTGAGAGTGGGGGAGGTTCGAGCCGTTTGGGCGCGCGCCCTTTTGTAGGAGGCGGCGGCCCGGCCGGGTGGGGGCTCCGGCTCCCGCCTCGGACCCGGGACGGGCGGGGTGCGGCGCGGCGCAAAAGTGGGCTGGGTGGCTCGGGACCAGGGCTTTTCCTAACCGACCGTTTGGACCCAATCGGCGCCCACCGGTTCCGATTTATCGTTCCGGTTTGACCGGTTATCGGTATAAACCGGTCAAATTCAAATTTGAATTCAAAAAACTCAGTTCAATTGGTTCGTACCGGTATACCAGCCGGTTAGACCGGTTTGAATTCAAATCCAAATTTAAAATTGCATGTGTAACCGGTATACCGGCCGGTTTGATCGGTTTACCAAGTGGGCCTTAATGGACCGTCTCATTTTTTCATTTTCTTTTTTGTTGTAAATTTAAATGCCCGAAAAGTATGTTAAACGAATGAATTTTTGAAAAAAAATTGACACTATTAGATTCGTCGCATCTTGAAGTATTTTTAGAAATTTTTTGAAAATTTTCCATTTTTTTAAATTCAAATTTAAATTTTGAACTCGGACCGGTTTGGTACCGGCCCAAACCAAAATCTGACCGGACCGGTTTGACCGGGATGGGTTCCCAACGCTTAGGGGAACCCTGCTCGTGACAGCCCAGCCCCAGTGGGTCGCGCCCGCCGCCGCGCCGCAGAAAGTTTTGCGCGACCAGTTCGCGCCCACCTCGTCCCGGCGGCGGGTTTCATGTGCAGCTCACCTCGGGTGGCCGACTGGCCGAGCTCCCAGTCGTGACGGGACCTGTTGTGGACGGACGCGACCGGGCACCCCACAACTCGCTGGCAAGCGTCGCAGTTTGCTGAGCCCGGCCGGTCAACCTTGCGATCGGGCGATTTTTATCCATTCGCCATAGCGCACCATGTTCGTATAGGCAGCAGTTAAAAGGAGTTCATGTATGGTCAGTTCGGTGCGTCGCGCTCGCGGCAGCAGTAGACGAGACCTCACCACCACACGGCTGGTGGAGCACGCAGAAAGACCGGGGCGTCACGGTTCGGCCGCGCAGGGACGGCGGCCAGCTACTAGTGGTACGGCCGGTAGCTCACGGCATGTGCACGCAGCCGACGGCCGGCGCGGCGCGTGGAACATGGGGCCGGCCGCGCCCGGGCGGGCGGGCGGCGCTGGATCCCGAGCTTCCCCCCGATCACGTGGAGACGCCGGCGACTTGGGGAAGGTTGCGGGGGCGTGGGGGGTCGCGTGCGGCGCGCCCGCGCCGATCGCGACGCCGACATCGTCAACCGCTCCGCTCAGCAGCGACGCGCATCCATCACACGGGCTTGTGCACTGGTCTCCGCACGCGCATCCATCACACGGGCAGTGCGTCCTCGGTGGCAGCGGGAGAGATCCTCTGCAATTTTAAGTCTTTTTGTACGGGTATAAATACCATCGCCGTACGTGTACGAGCGGAGAGGAAGCCCGTCGTCGGCGCGGAAAGCGGTTAGGGCGGGCCGACAGGGCGTGGTCATATGTCGGCAACCCCCCCCCCCCCCCCCCCCCCCCGCGGTTGATTGCGAGAGGCCGAGAACCGGAAGTGGCCGTGGCAGTATTCTAGGGGCAATTGCAGGCGGCGCACGGCACAGTGCCCCCCCAGAATCTCGGCCTGCCTGCCGCTCTGGCAGGCGGGGGCGGCGAGGAAGATTTGGGTGCGGGCAGTTGGGTCCGGTCTGCCGGCCGCTACCCGCCCCGCGAGCCCCTGTCGGCCGGGGTCGCCGCCGCGGCGGCGCGGCGAGACAGGTCCGCGTCGGCTTTCCTGCTCAGGGTTAACCGAACCGTCGGTAACCGGTCCGGTTTGACCGGTTACCGGTCAAACCGGTCCGGTTCCGATTTGGGCCGGTACCAAACCGGCACAAATTCAAAATTTGAATTTGAATTTCAAAAAATGAAAAATTCCCAAAAAAATCCTAAAAATACTTCAAGGTGCAACGAATCTAATGGTGTCAGATTTTCTCAAAAATTCGTTCGTTTAACATACTTTTCGGGCATTTAAAGTTAAAATAAAAAAGAAAAGGAAAAAAATGAGACGGCCCATTAAGGCCCACTTGGTAAACCGGTCAAACCGGCCGGTAAACCGGTCTAACCGGCCGGTAAACACATGCGATTTTAAATTTGGATTTGAATTCAAACCGGTCGGTAAACCGGTCAAACCGACCGGTAAACCGATCGAACCGGTCAGTATACCGGTACAAACCGGTTGAATTGAGTTTTTGAATTTAAATTTGAATTTGACCGGTTTCTACCAGTAACCGGTGCAACCGGTCCGGTAAACCGGAACCGGAGCCCGCCGGTTACCGGAGACCGGTCGGTTAGGTCAACCCTGGTCGTGCTTGGCCACGCCGCGGTGTCCGCCACAAAGGCTGGTGCCGGGGTCGCAGCTCTGGTAGCGGGAGCGGAGGATCCCCGGCGCGACTGACGCTGACGGCGCTCGTCTCTGCGCGTCGCGATCCCTCCCCGTTCCGGGCGGTGGTGGTGGTGCCGGAGGGCAACTTGAGGGGATCGGGCCAGCCGGGCCACGTGCGGCGGCGATCCCGGCGCATTGGTTCCTGGTCGCCGCGAAATTAAACTGGGCACCGACGTCGAGTTGCGGGTCGAGGAAGCGGCGGAAGCAGGGCCACGAACTGGGACCGCCGCGCGCTCGTGCCGCGGCGGCGCACGGTGGGTGCCGACCGCACGAACGGCTGGCTGACCAGTAGAGAGAGGGAGGTTGGGGGGAGCTCTGGGTTTGGGCCAGTCGCTCACATACGAGGCGCAGCCCACACTTCTCGGATTAGGTTAAACTAAGGCCCATAAGCACATGGCCCTGATCATGTTTATGGGCGTCATCCGGTGGGCCTCTGCGCGTGAACCATGGGCCTCGAGAACTTTGGTTTTCCCTTCTCGTTCCCGAAGAGAAACGACACGTATGGGCGCCCAGGGTTTCAGGGAAGGAGTGATCGCGTACACAAATTGAAACCAGCATCGTATACTCGTAAGGTTGCACGAGGTAGTGGGCGGTCTTCTTCTACAGGAGCGCAGGATCTGCCGTCCTCAGTTCTACAAGTGCCGAAGAAGAAATAAAAATACAGGAGCGCAGGATCAAACCCATCGATGCCGATAGATGGGCACGCCGGCCGGCATGATCCACGCAAAACACGCCCACATCCCAGCACAAAAGCAAAAAAAAAAAGGCAAAGGCGCGCGCTCGCCTCTCATCATATGCTCCGCCACGCACGCGCGGCACGCTTTGGTGTCCCTGTCACGCCGTCTGATTTGCATGGACTCGTCGCGCCCCGGGGGGGGGGGGGGGGGGGGTGCGGGCGGGCGGGTTGTCGTGTGGTCGCCCCGACGATTCCCGCCCCCGGCCGCTTTTCCTCCTCGCAACTTGTTGCTTGGATTGGTTCGAGCTGCAGGCGTGTCACCACTCACGAGCGACTGCCGTGGTTTGTTCGGCGCTTCGGTGATGAAGGGGCAGCGAGCGGCACGCGGGCAAGGTGGGTGTGGAGCAGGACGGGTTTGGTTTGGTTTGGTCCGCCAGCTCCTCCCAATTAACTCCCCGTTCTCAACTTGTTTTTCTTTTCTTTTTTTTCGGAAGGAACTGGTACGATCAAATCAAACTCGTCTTTCTCGATGGGGTCGCTTCGCGACGCCACGGCACTTGTTTTCTCTGAAGGAGCCAGTAGACCGTGTGGATGCTTTTCATTGCAGCATCCGGAGTCAGGTCACGCCACTAGGTCAGGCCGGTACATACGGTGCCGGTCCCGCAAGGGGCGGGCGACGCACTGCAGCACGCTGATGCTTTTCCAGTCGTCGGAGTGGAGACTTGTAGCCGTTGTCAGAGTGATGGTCCGAGCTCTATAGGCTCCGGGTGGTGCTAGCGCCGCGTCGATTGACGCTGCTGACGAAACACTGCCCGATTCGCAGCTACCTGCTCCGAAGATATCGCCGGCGTCGATCAGCACACGGCGCGTCTAATGTGTGCTGCGGTCGACGCTCGCTCGCAGCGGGTCGTGTAGGTCAAGTTGCTAATGGCCAGCGATTCAAACTAAATCTGCACCAAATTATTTTTATTGAACATGTCGACATGAACCACTCCAAATCATCTCTGTAGCATGTGAAAACCAAACCACACCACTCCATTAAAGGTACAGTGAGATGTGGAGACCCGCAATTACTATTTTTAATTGCTACGTGCTACTGATGGGTAAGATGATGAGCACGACTAGTTAAGCAAGTAGAAGGATGTGCACAGCAGCCACTCAACGCTAGTGTCCCAAACTCAATCAAATCGTTTCTCTTGTAAAACCGAGCAGACCGAATTGATTACTAGAGAAACTATTTTTCACCAAATTGAAGTCGGCTCAATACAAAATTCAAACCGCTGCAACCTGTTTCGACCCACAAACGATCAGTAGCTTGACGTGTAGGTGTAGCTCTCGCCACCATGCAGATAAGTTTCCCGGTGGAGAACAAGACTGGGAAAGGCGCAAGGCGTGCCTTATCTTCTTTTTTTTTGTTCGCAAGTAGCGTACGCGCTAGATTTCACTGTCGCTGGAGTCGCCACGATCAGATCCGTGCCGCACTCGGACGGGGCAATGTGTGCGTGTGTAACAGCCAGGACCCATGAACGCATTATTTTTCTCCTTTGTAATTTCGCGACGAAAAGGATCAGAGCCCGCGACGAAAAGAATCTCTGCGCTCGCTTTTTGAGAAAAAAAATAAAAAGGAAAAAGGCGACGAACACATTATTTTTCCCCCTTTACAATTTCGCCGTCCCTGTCACGGTGGCCGGAAATCAACACGTATAGCTACGGGGCAATTGGGCGAGAACAAAGCAGCTCCCCTCTCCTCCCTCTCCCTAGCTAGAAAAGCAAGGCGATATCAAAGGAAGAAAAGCTAGAAAAGCAAGGCCGAGGTGGGGTGCTAAAAAAAAAAGCAACGATCCAGGGCCAGTTTTCGCGAGCATCGCACGGGAACAAAGCGCGACACCGTGCGCTGCCGCGGCGGCATCTTTTCGTTTCGACGAAGCCCCGGGGCATCTGCCGCCTCCTTTCCATGGCTGCCTTCCTCGTCGTGATCCGGAGCAGCATGGAAGTAAGCAGCAGACGATGCAGAACCAGCGTGAGAGAAGCACGGCCACCGACAGTGACGTGGGTAAAAGGCAGGGGGCAGCGGCGTGATTCTCCTCCGGAGCCCAAGCTTTGTTCTAGACGAGAGCTTTACCTAACCTAGGAGCATCAGAGACGCTGATGGGAAAATCAAAGGAAACTGGACTGGCAATGGCCCCCTTTTTCCTATGTGCTGCTGTGTTCTGCCGGCAAGTTCAGATGAAACTGCGAGGGGGGACTAGCTCCATCCAGGTCTTTGCACTTTCTGGGGTAGTTTCCAAATCAAAGCTGATTAAATAAAGGTAAAAGGGATGCCATGTTGAGACTGGGAGACAAAAGTGGCAAAAAATTCAGGTCCATGCTTCTGGAACTAGAGTTGGCCGAGCTTTCTATCTTGTAAAGATTCCTATTGGATGGACAACGAAGGGCACCATTACCAGCAATTCGTACCCACTATGGATTGCTTCAGGAAGCTGGGCTTCAGTGGTTCACATAATAAACAGATAAAGAAGATATTGTCTTGTTGATTCAGCGATATGGTACGAGTGTCTAGTGCTGGTTTCATTTCACATCAAAGGCAACGCCTAAAGCCATAGGATGTGGTCTTGCTGATTGAACTCTGGTGGTGCTGGCTTCAACTATGAAGCAAAAGGGAAATTTTAAAAGACTAGAGGTGGTCAGGGCAACGCAAGTTCAGGTCTAGGCTGCAGGATAGATAGGATAGACAGCAGCTTCCGGTGCTGAAACTGAGCACATCATGCTGACTGGTTAGGCTGCTTTTGGTGTCGCAAATTGTGGGAAATGGTTGGATAATGCATGACAGCAAATGGTGATTGACGAGAAGAAAGGCGGACTGAAAGCAGTGGGAAATGATGCCAGAGTTTGCCTGTCATGATTTAGGGGAAGAGGAGGGCCCAGGTAATGTTGTGTTAGGTCAACACCATAGGTTGGCGGTCACCCATGATCTCTGGCTTCCTTTGTCTCGAACTTCCACACACTGGTGGCACACGCTAGTGCCCTAGTCCACTCCATGCTCGAGCACTGAACCACAGCAATAGCAAGTTGCAAACTTGCAACTCTGTGTCTCTATCGGTCCTGGGTGTGTTTAGATCCAAAAACCCCCACAAAATTCAAATTTTCTATCACATCAAAATCACATCAAAATCATATCGAAATATTAAATATAGCAAATGATCCATGCATGGAGTACTAAATGTAGGTAAATAAAAAAATTAATTGCATAGTTTTGATGTACGTTGCGAGACGAATCTTTTGAGCCTAGTTAGGTCATGATAAGACAATATTTACCACAAATAAACGAAAAATGCTACAGTGTGATACAGTGTGACTTTTTCTCCCACCTTTTCCAGGGATCTAAACACAGCCCCTATGTATAATTCCTAATAGATGAATCATCAGGACCATCTAGGCCGGCTGACACTTTTTTTTTTGCAAAAAGAAAAAGAAAAGTTGCATTTCATACAAGATTGCGGAATCATGAGGAAAAGGCGAACTCCAATAACACGCCTGGAAGGTTCTTATCGGTTTGTTTTCATTACAATCACATTAGGAAATAATGTTGTTCAACTGACCAAACTGAATTTAGCCGGCTAGCACCATTTTAAACTATATGTTAATGTTCATTTGGGGGGTGGGGGTGGGGGTAAACTCATACGGTATCATCAGATGTTGTTTAATTCCACAATATTTTGATTAGTCATTACTAGTTTATCAAGCCGTACTCCCGCACGGGCTAATTAAAATTAATATGAAAATAAAGCTTATCGCTAAAAATCTCACACCCTCTTTTATTTGTTAAATATTCTAAGAAATACTCTAAAATATATATTCATCATTATCGAGTTGCAATGGATTTCCTTTTGCATCACAACTCCATGTGCGTTTGATATATAATTAATTGAATTATTTGTTTGTGAATTGATACATTTATCTTTTTTGTCATACACGAATATGTGGTGACACATATCGTGGGTAGTATTTTTATATAAACAATAAAATAAATATTATATTAGCAATGATATAAATATTAATTTAGAATCTTATATTGGTGAACTTTAATACTTTGTTATAATTGTATAATTTAGATTCAGATTAAGGGGTTACTTTAACTTTTAGCAATAAAATAATTGAATAAATTATATGCAAATTTAGGGGTTATTTACATTACTTTTTATAAAGGCATAGGTGGGTAATTTATATAAAGATTAGGGGGTTATTTTAGATTTTTTATAACAACAGAGGTGAGTAATGATACAAGAGGGTTACTTTACCCTATTTTTATAATAGCATAGGTGAGTAATTTATTAGAAAAGATAATAGATCCAATGACTATTATAATTGGACTTGTCAAATTGATGACTAGATGTTTCTATTTTTTTTGAGAATTTCTAGAATTTTTCTATTCTTTTATATTGTCCACCTAGGATCCTAGGTGGTTTTAAGTGGAAGTTTTAAAGGAGCCTCCAATTAGTAATAGTAAGATACCCGCCACTTATGGATGAGTTTGCTTAGAGCTTGATACCCAAAGCAGTAACAAAAGATATGATATATTAGGTGGTCGCATTTGTTAAAACTGGCTAATAGATAGGCCAATCATGAATCCACTGCAGCATATATAGGATGGATTGGATTCCTAATTGAAACAAAATATGGCCTAAAGGCTCTGGATAAACTATCAAAAGTGCAACTAGCCAACTTCTCAGTGGAAGGCATTTAGGAAGTAGAGAATTTTGCATATAGATCCTTCCGCATGACAATAAGGGTTAGTCATTCTTTAGCCTAATAGTAGTGTTCTTCTATATTGTGGGGGATAACACGTATCGCTAGTCTTCTCTTGAGGAGCTGCTCAAGTCGGGTTGGTACAGTGCACTTTTAAATCAACTTATCGTGGCCTAAAAGCCTAAAACAACACATCTTGGATGTCCTTTAATTTACACCGGCGGCATTCATCAATCCAGATGAGCACTTTCACTTACAACCACTTTTACCTGGTCTTTGTCCAGGGTGTAGGGCAAGTGCCAAATGCCAACACCTTGCTTTAATTTGGTTGCTGATAGAGCTAGCTCACCACATCACTGTTCTTACGATTATTGGAGCACACATGCAACAGCACCCATGTTTTACCGATGGAGCCAAGTGGGGACCCGCAGGGGCCATGCACCCCTCCCCAAACAAAGTGGTTAACTTTTTTAACCCCGGTGATACACGGGTCTCAGGCTGCCATGTTTTATTTACTGGTTCTTAATTTATTAACAAGTTAATTTCTTGAACATTGTCGGTACCCTGTAACAGGGATACCCACTCCTACTGCAGCAAGGCAGAGCCTGTGTAGTTATTCGTGACTACTCCCAAAGGATGGAGCAGCCAGGCCCCACGGGTCAGGCTCCTACCTCACCTGGCAAACGGCCCCGGACCCGTTCCCCGCGTGGGATAGGTCCGGAGACGCCACGTGTCCCAGAGGAAGGGAAGCTCCGAGCTGGCAGTCGGGTCCTCGGACCCCCCATAAGGGATCCGGGACCTCCTGCTCCCGTCCGGACCTCCCGTGCTGTAGAACCAACATACCGCCGGGGGTCTGGAGCCGCCCCGCGTCCTAGAGGCACGGGCGCGGGTTCAAGCGCGAGCCTTCCGCTGGAAGACTCGCCCTCTCATCGCATTCAATGCTGGTGGTTGAGGCGTGCCCTGCCACCACGGCACGCGGGGCAGCCTTTGTCAGGCCCCACTGTGTATCGCATATTACCGAGATACACAGTGCAGCCGCACCCGCGCAGAGCCCGTCTGCCACATTAATGGGATACGACGGCACAGCACTTTTCCATCATGCCGCCTACGCCGCAAGCTACACAGCTCGTTTCAGCTACGTGGCAGGCGACGCCGCTAGCTACATCTGGCACCGTTCCGACAAAACAGCATCTGGACATGCTGAACGGGGGACTCCAGAAGCAGGCAAGGGAATTCAGGAGAGAGATCTCCTTTGCCTGCGACGCCATAATGTATGAACAATACTTTATTTTATACTACATCGTTGGGTCCACCTGTCGGGGACCCAGTAGCCATGTACGCGCCTCCCTTGAGATATAAAAGGGAGGCGCTCGCTGTACACTGACGACACAAGCTCTCTTGAACTCTCTCGAGGCAAGGCAATACAACACACAGTGGACGTAGGGTATTACGCTCCGGCGGCCCGAACCACTCTAAATCTTGATGTGTTCATCGTGTTCTTGAGCGAGATCGAACTAGGACTAGCTAACCCCCGAGTACACACCCTCTGGGCGTATGCGGGTGCCTTCCGCCACCCGACTGTGGTTTGCAGCACCACGACAAACATATATAATAGGGGTATATATGTAACTATTGGCAACCTCATGGACGATGTAACTATTGGCAACCTTATGGACGTCGCTTCTGGGAAAGCCACTCTTATTTTGGCTTCTACATATTTTGGAGTCTTATCATTTTCCTTTCCTACTGATCTATTATCCTCTCGAAAAATACTTTAGCTCATCCTCTGCAATTCAGCTGCTAAAATAACTAGTTGATGCTTCATTAAATCATTTTATTTTCTCTACTAATTCAAATCTAAGAGATTGTATGGTACTCCCTCCGTCCCAAAATACAAGTCATCCTAGGAATTATAGGACAAATTAATAAGAACGTAAAATGACCATGTTTGCCCCTATTTATTATCCATATTTGGCACAAATTGATTCTGGCATGCACGTACACTTTCTAAATAGAGTAGAATGACATGTTTTTTAGGACAAAATTTGAATGCTAGGATGACTAGTATTTTGGGGCGGAGGGAGTAGTTTACATGGAGAAGATTGCACTAGAGTTCATAACAAATATGACTTCTATGATATCAAGTCATGGGTAGTACGACTAAAATGAAAAACTTCTACAACATCAAGACACACATACTACGAGTAAAATGAAAAAAAAGGCTAGTTGTTCTAAATATTTTTGTATGGTATTACTTGTGTAAAAGAATATCATTTTCAATATTTTCTTTTGTGTAATCAATTACGATTTTCTATATTACTGAGAGCAGGGCATGTACAAGTAGTGAATACGGTGAAATATATATATATATATATATATATATATATATATATATATATATATATATATATATATTCAATTCACAAATTTTTTGACAATCAAATTATAATTATTATGTCGAACATGTTTACCGGCCCCCTAACCAAAATTCTTGGCGCCGCCACTGCTTATTCTGACTTCAGCTTCACCTATTTCAACCAAATCGAGATACTATAGTGTGAAACCATTTTATAAGCCCATGTTAAAATGGACTAGAAGCCAGATAAAGCCGGTTCTTTTAGCTCCACTGGCTTTTACTTCGCTAATGAAGCTGTGACAAACAGCCCCTCATTTTTGAAGCAGCCCCCCCCCCCCCCTCCCCCAACGACTCTCTTTCGCTGTGTTTATTTTTCGAAACCCTATCCCACCAAGAGAAGAAAAAAATATTTCAAGTCCAATTTGAAGCAAAGTGGTTTCATAATTTGTGCATGTTTGTTGAAATTAAACATACATAGCAAACTTAAAAAAAAACTGCTGCCAAAGTCATACAAGTGCTATGAAAATATCACCATCAAAAGTGATACCTTTCTCTCGCCAAATTGACTTATTTTTTGTGAAGGGGGGAGCCGGATATCTCACTCGCCTCATAGGCTGCCGAAGCGCTAGACAGCTAGTAATTTGATCAAATCAAACCAAAGTTGCTCGCAGACCCCTGTCGTGACCTCACCTCATACGCCCAACCAGGCAATCTCCCCTGTTGCTATCTATCTTGCCCTGGGTCCTGAGCTGGAAGGAGATCGAGCTGTCGGCGTGGCACTTGCCTCTCAAGAAGTAAAAGCCTCGTCATTTCCACATTCTCTAGTGCTCATCGTTTTGTTTGTGGACGAATCGGTGGCTGCTCAAGTAACATGTGCCGCGTTGTGACAGGGATGGCGTTCGGAACCTGCAGGAAGCCGTGCGCGACCTTTGAACAAAAGAACACTAGATTATTGCGCTTCCCCTTTTCAAATGTCACGCACTTCTGACCCAGACGAGTGATAGAGGAATAATTGGACTTTTGGATCTCGACGGTATACAAATATTTCTGTTTGTATATGATGAGTATACGTACATGCCGGCGGCCTGCATAAAGTAGCTAGGACAAGTTTAGCTTCGATAGCTAGAGCAACCCATTTGTTTGGTTTGCTTATTGTTGTTTGATTAATTAGTGCTTGGATGGCACGATAATTTTCCTCCCTGTTTGGTGTGAATGGGTCCTGCTTCCCTGTCTCCCTGATGTGTCCACACCTCCATCGGCGTGCTTGATTCAGACAGGACATGTGTTTCTGAAGCAAACACGGTGAGCTCCTCTTTGGCTGAAAAGTTTTTTAAAGAAACATTTTGTTGGGGATCTGGTAAATCCGGGAGAGACCGGAACCCACGCATATCCTCTCCAGTGAAAAATCGGGGATCATTTTCACATTCGTCCAATAATGGAGCCGAGGCAGCTGCACGTACACCACAACTCGAGCTGGAATCATCAGAGATTGAATTTTGGTTCCTCGCTCGTTTCTTATCCAGGTAGGTATACGCACGGTGTGGAACTGATGCTTCCCGAACGTGTCTCCAGATGCTTACCAATTGGCGAGAAAACGAAAGCCGAACCATTCCAGGCGGCCTAACCCAGTAACCCTCCATGCGTGTGCGCCAATCTTGCTGCTGCGTTTGTGAGGATCACACCGTGCTGTCGTCGTAACCAAAGCCAGAAAATTATAATAATGAATCTCGTGGTGCCGTACGACTTAAGCTCAGGAGTTGTTCACTTGTTTGTCAAACTGAAAGGCACACTCTTCTAGTCTTCTACCCCATGTGTTGACCCGATCCGTTCTTCCACGGGACTCGATCAGCATCAAGGCATGCATGCTCGTGGACTTTGATCTTTGAAACGGAGAAGAGAGGAAGAATGCGCAACTGGTTTGACGAGCTTACTCCTATAACCGAGGAAAAACGGGGATGGCGGTGTGTCTAGGTCAGACGATCAGATCGTGTAGAAAAATGTTGGAGGTAGTCTTGTCAAAACGCAGTCCAACAGCTGGGAGAAATCGAAGAAATCGAAGTCCGCAGATCAGATCGCCATCATTCAGAAAATCAAATACGCGTAGCCGGCGGGCATGATTGTCCTGGCGTTGACATTAATTAACCCCCCGGCTGTCATCAACCGTTTATGTCCTGCTCTTACAAATATAGGATCATGCTTAGAGCAACTCCAGTAGAGCTGCTAAATTTGGATAAGCAAATACCCATTTAGAAGTTCACTAAATTTTACTCACCCAATATATGGGTCTCCACTCCAGCGGGCCGAGTAAATTGGGCTTTCATTTTTCAACTGACAACTGGGCCCCATCTGTCATCCTCTCAGCACGCCACACACCTTTCCCACTCGTCCCTTCCCTACCCCGCGCCCTCGAGCTCGAGCCCCGCCTCCGACGACGGCGACGCCGAGACCGACGGCGGCGACCAGCCCCCCTGCTGCCCCTGCGACATGGACTCTGCGTTGGCAGAGCCCAAGGAGCTGGAGCTGAAGTCGACGACGGCATGCGGTGGCGCCCCTCCCTGCGGGTGGCACGCCATCATCTCCACTTGCAGCTTCCAAATCCGCCTCCCATGACGCAAAGGGACTCCAAATCTTGGTAAAGCCGCAAGAGCCAACGCCCGGTACTCCACCAAGCGCATCGATTCCACTGAACGCCTATCGGCCGACACCTTGACATGATAGGAGAGGAACAAGAGGTCCTCCATCGCCAGCTTCAACTGTTGCGCGGCTAGGTGCTCCGCCGGCTCGTCACCACCTCCTTGACGGCCTCCGCGCCGCGCCCCCTGCGAAACCGAGCGCCACCGGTGGCCCTGAGCGCGTCGATGACGCAGCCGTAGCAGCGGAGGATCTCGGCGGCGAGCTCCTGGTGTGGCGACGCCGGGGATCCCAGCCGGCGCCGGCGGGATCGGGCGCCTGGCGAACGAAGGCAGGGAAGAAGGAAAGGAAAAAAAAAGTGGGACCCACAGTTGGCAGCCCAAATAGAGGGCCACAAAATTGGGGGGTGGGCTGAGAAATTTGGAAGGTCTACCAAAATAGAAGTCCATGTGCTCCGACTGCTGGAGATTCATTTTTTATGTCCACCGACTAAATTTTCATATGGAAGCCCATTTAATCACTCCACTGGAGTTTTCTTAGGCGTCGTACCGGTTGATCGGCTTCTTTTTTCCCCCCTAAAGATATAGGAGTATACCACAAGTCATGATGTTCAGGAGTACATACTGTAACAAACATTTACTAGTTCAAACATGGAGTGAGTAGCATGGTGCTCAGCGGCACCTTGTACGAGCCGAGCAAGTGCTCGATCGATCAACGGCTATGGGCGGCGGCGGATGCTGGCAAGTCATGGCGTTCTTGGCAAGCACTTAACTCGGGCCGTTGATGCTGGCGAGCCATCAGTTTCGAAGCAACGTGCCAATCATCTCGGTAGCATGCCGCAGTGGGCTCGATCATTATGTCCTGGGCGGGAGACATTGACGAGCCGATCCGAGCGGTTGAGCGCACCCCTCCCTACCTTAACCGATCTCTCATAATCTGTGCGCTGCTGCTGCATCTGCTTTTAATCGGGCGTTGCTGATTGTCCAAGATCGTTGGACGCGACAGAGCAGAGGAGATGCACGCTCCCGGACAGGGTTCCCGCAACTTGCACGCTGCGGAGACAAAGGAACAAGAGGGTGATTCGAGCGAAGTGGATGAAAGCGGCGCGGCGGCCGGCGTCCACAAATTCGGCGGCGGCGGCGGCGGCGGCAGGCTCAACGGCCGGTCGGCTACACCTACACGCACGCCGCGTCACGTCCTCTGCACGCCTAGCCACAACCAGGGAGGACGGCCGGATCAGCGCCATCCAACTTGCTCGCGCAGCGTGGCATGTGTCGTTGCCGACTTGGCGCGCTCGGAGAGAGAGAGAGAGAGAGAGAGAGAGAGAGAGAGAGAGAGAGAGAGAGAGAGAGAGAGATGGCACGCGGATCGCGTGCCCGACCTGCAACGATCGGTACGGGGTAGCTGGTGCCGCGCCGCGCCGCGCGCGCTCGGTGGCTGGTGCCTGGTGGTGCACGGTCCTGACGTCGCGATGGCGCCCGGCCGGCACTTACTTTCGATCGGCTTCTGGAACAAACGGTGGAAGATGGGAGAGAGAGGTTCTCCGTACAATGTTGAACCCTTGGCGAGAGGGAGGTAGAGAGGACCATGAGTAGTCACGGTCGAGTGTACGTGCAGCGCAGCAACGGACCGGAACCGGCAGATCCGATCCGAGCCACGGTAGTACTACTGATCGCGCCGCCGGTCCACAGCTCCTCCGGCGCACTCGGTGGGCGGTCGTTTTCGGGAGCGGCGCGCGTCGCCGTCGGCGTGGGGAGGGACACTGGCTGTCCCTGCCGCTCTGCTCGTGCCGCCGGCCGGCCGGCCCCGGCTTTCGTCTCCACCGCCCATCCCATCGGCGTGGGCGTGGCGCGGCGTGGGTTGCTCCAGTACGTGCCCCGCCGAGGGGCCGCGCGCTCGATCTGGCTGGAGCTGGACGGAGCGCGGCCGGTCGAGATCTGATCTGGTTCACGCACCGGATCAAAAGGAGGCGGCATAGTATAGCTGGAAGCACTCCGATACGTACAGTACTTGCCTGGCTGGTGGTGCGATGATCGCGGTGTACCGTGGTGTGCCATCGATGAGGGAGGGAGTCGGGCCGGAGAAGGAACAAAAAAAACTTCCCCTCTCTTTCCGGTGTTAAATTCACTGCTGCAGATTGGAGCCAGACGAGTCTGAAGTCTGAACTGCTGGGACAACTCCTTGGGACAGGCAGCATCGTTCCAGGAAAAAAACAGAGAGCGAGCGAGAGAGAACAAAGCCGGCAGTAGTGTGCCGGTGTGGGCGTGTGGGCGTGTGGGCAGTGGGCACTGGGCACTGGGCAGACAACATGCGAAGAACGCCGGGGCCACACCCACACGCCAGAAATGAAAAAAAGGAAGAAAGCCTACAGTAGCCGGGAATAAAAAACGAGAGCGGAAAACAAAAAAAGAAAACAGAGACGAGATGGGAAAAGATCCCACCACGCCTCCGGTGTGCCATCTCGCGCCTCGATCCGCGCCACCACCGCGAGTGACGTGGACGCGCACGACGCCTCCATTCATTACCCTCCCATCTCGTACAACTCTCACCTCCAATCCTCCCACACCTCCAACTGACAGGGCGGACCACCGCAGCCCAGCCCCACGAGGCATAGACGGAGAGTTTTGTGCACGCGCGGTTCACTCATACTGTACAACCTCTGGACGAGCCGGAGGCAACGCTGTCACGCGATTCCATATGGGGCCCTGGGGGCCACGCCCACTACGGCAGCCGTGCCGGCGAAATGACCGAACCACCCCTCCACCTCTTCCTACAGTCCTTGCCTTGGCGCGTACGACGCGTCCGGCCCGCCATAAATGCGCCCTCGGCGACCGCATCCCCCGTCCGTGCGCCCGGCTCACGTGGACCTCGCCCCTTCCCTTACTGCTCCACCGACCCCGAACGGATCACCGGCTCACCACCGCGCGGCAATAAACTACTGTAAAACAGTTGCTGTCTGCCTCCGCGTCGCCCATACCTATTACTTTTATCTTATTTTAATCGTTTCTTTATCTAAAGGTCGTTCAATTATTCTGGGCTAGCCGACGTCGCCATGTACCGTCACGCAACCGGTGGTCTACCTACGAGCTAGCAGCCCTGTGCAGGGCGGCAAACCCGGCCGCGTGCCGGTGCCGGGCCGCGCAGAGCAACGCGACTCCGGAAACACCCCGCGCGCGCCCCTGACGGGGCGAACCGTGGAGCGGATCTGGAGGCCGGAGGGGTAGAGTTGGGCGAGGGCGGACGGATCCGCGGCGGGGCCCACGCGCGGTGGCAGCGGACGGGTACGTACGCGACGCTGCTGAGACGGGCGCGGGGCCACATGGCATCAGCGGCGCAGGGCCACCACGGCACCACGCGCCGACGTGCTGTGCCTGTGCTGCGCCTGCTCGGCTCGGTGTGCCCGCGCGAGCCCCGGCGGGGCCGGCACGTCTCGCTCGGCGCTGGCGGCTTCCAGCCTTCCTTCCAGCGCACCCGGCGCGGCGACCGAGGGCTGACCAAACATTTCCATATGTTTGGTAAAACGCCTATGGCCCATCACCTGGGTCCAAATCCCACACTATTCCAACCAAACACATGGATTGCATCACCGTAATTTTTTTTCTCTCCCCAAACCAAACAAGGCCGAGGGCTTTGATTGGCGGGGTCACGTGGGAAGACGGGTCGAGAGACTGGAGGGGGCCCACGCCGGATTTGGTTCGGATCCGGTCTGGCGGTCCCAGCCACCGCAGGCCAGGGCCGAGCCGAGCCGCACGTCCAAACCTATCTCCGCCGCTTCCTGATTCACGAGCGCACGGCCAAAAGCCAGGTGCGTTCTTATCTTCCACCTCAAAATTCACGGTATTTATTTACATTTCGTTCAGTTTATATGACATTCTGTCTGAAAACTTGTCTAGTACAGAGAGTTTTGGACTTTACGATGAGCGAAAAGAAATTTTAGTGATGACAGGACATTCAATTGTTGTTTTGCTGACCGACTCCATGTAGCAATTCTAGATTGTACTAATTGACAAGGAAAAGAGTTGTCCAATTTTTTTGCTAATAAGGAAAATAGTTGTCCACGACTGTATTTCTCCATGAAACATGAGTATCCTCTCCCTACGCTCTTGAATAAATGATGTTTAGAAAGAGATTTACTTAGTTGAAAAACTAATTTTTATCAATTTATGAATAGAAATACGGAAGGAGGAGGAGTAATTAGTTTAATTTTTTTCTTTCATCTTTTGTGCCATAAAGATTGATTTATGTCATGTCTTTTGCGAATCGATCTATGAAATATGATTCTGGCAAATTGTACTCAATGATTTGACCATGATAGGACTTGAGAGTAACATGTTGGGAAAAGATTGATTATATACCATCATGATTTATTTCAAGGAACACAACAAGAATAAAGTTGCTTAAGTAGCGATTATGCAACTAATATTAGATAGGTACAATTATTCTTGACATGTTTCGTTCCTATGTAATATATTATATTAAATCTAATATTTGGTTGTTCTTTTTCGCTAGCCTATTACAATTAGACCTCACTTTAGAATTTTGCACAAGATCTGGTTTATGCTGGCACAACCCTGAATGAAGGAGGAGCGGTAATTAGTTTATATGCTTCTACAATTTGGAGAGGTGATGAATATTGCAATCGAGATAGAACAGAGAGCACGTGTCTACTGGTCAAAAGCTTAACATCAGGGGAGCGTACCCTGTGCAAACTTGTACCCCGTGCAACTGTGCAAACTATCAATCTGAACCGTGGATCCCCCATCCGATGGCCACGCAGCGCCTCCGGCCCATTATACAAATCAACACCCGCCAGCCCATTGCAGTTTTGCAGTAATCCCCCCGCCGAGCCGACTCGTCTCCACGCGACTCGCCGAGCCCCCCGCGCGTCTGCTCGTCTCCACACCCGCTCGTCTCCCCGTTCGTGTTCCGCCGCCGCAACACCCTAACCCGGATCCGCATGATAGTTTTTCCTGCCTACCCTGTTCCAGCTTCTACCGCCGGCCATCGGGGACGGGCCTCAGGCCCCCGGCGGACTGCTGCACGGCGCAGCCCTGCGCTCGCCGGCCGTCGCTGCCCTACCCAGTCTGCCGCACGCCGCGGACAGCACGATGGAGGCGCTTCCTGTTGGTTTGCAGTGTGCTAGCGATTCGGGACGGCCGCGGCATGCACTAGGTGGAGAGCCGCATTCCGTTTCTGTGCCGGTCTTCGACTGCCGAGGGCTACCGCCTCCAAGGAGCGAGCCGCGTCCAGGTGCGGAGCCACCTTCAGTTACTGCACTAGACTGCCGAACGCCGCCGCCTCTAGGTGCAGCCCCACCCGATGGACTGTCGCCTGGAACTCGCGGATGTCGCCGTATCTCAGGTCGCTGCCGACATGACTGCCAGAGATGGAGCCCAGACAGAACATCCAAACACACCACGTCAGAGTTGCAAAGATCATTTGAAACAGCCTAGGATTGGAATGATATTTGATACACTGAGACATGTGGAGGATTTTTACAAATCGTATGCGCATGATGCTAGCTTCTCTGTTCGTATTGGTCAGCAAAAGAAGCAAAATGAGGAAATATTGATCAAGTGGTATCTATGTTCAAGGGAAGTGTACAAGAAGGAAGATGAAAAGAATGTTACTGATGCATCCGGAAATAAAAGGACCCATAATGTGATGGAAAAGAGATGTGGTTGTCAGGCACATATTGTTGTCAACCTCGGCAGTGACAAGAATTATCGGATAGTTTCAATGGTTGATGAGCACAACCATGATTTTGTGTCACCAGATAAAAGACAGTTTCTAAGATCCAACCGTATGGTTAGTAAGAGGGAAAAGAATACTTTGTTCAATTGTCATAAAACTAGCATTGGCACGTCATAGGCATATCGACTTCTCCATGTCAGTGAGGGTGGGTTTCAGAATATTGGCTACACGCTGAGGGATTTGCATAACTATTATCATGACCTCAGGAACAAAATCAAGGATGCAGATGCACAAATGTTTGTGGGGCAACTTGAGCGAAAGAAGGAAGTAAATCCTGCCTTCTTTCATGACTTTATGGTGGATGAACAAGGACGACTTGTTCATGTCTTTTGGGCAGATGCCACGTGCAGGAAAAACTATACTGTTTTTGATGATGTTATTTCGGTAGATTCAACATATAGCACTAACCAGTATAACATGAAATTTGTGCCATTTACTAGAGTTAATCATCACTTGCAAAGTGTTTTCCTTGGGGCGGCATTCTTGGATAATGAAAAGATCGAATCATATGAATGGTTTTTTGTAAGACCTTTCTTAAGGCTGTGGGTGGAGTAGCACCTCATCTGATCATAACAGATGAAGATGCGAGTATGAAGGCTGCTATTGCTCAAATTCTACCAGAAATAGTTCATAGACTTTGCATGTGGCATATCATGAAAAAGGTACCTGAGAGGGTCGGGCCCTCTATACGAGAGGGTGAGGATTTCTGGAAGTTATTAAACAAGTGTGTTTGGGGCTCTGAAAATCCAGATGAATTTTAGTCTCAATGGAATTTTATCATGACAAAATATGGGCTCATGGAAAAGGAGTGATTTTCCACAAAGTTTGCTATCCGCCAATCATGGATTACGGCATTCTCTATGGACATACCTCTAGCAGGAATTCTTAGGACTACTCAACGATCGGAGAGTGCAAAATCTTTTTTTAACCGTTTCATTCAGAGAAAATTGACTTTTGTTGAGTTTTGGCTAAGGTTGGACACAGCTTTGGAGTGCCAGCGTCAAGAGGAGTTGAAAGCCGATAATGCAAGTCTTCACAGTACTCCAAAATTGATGACACCATGGGCCATGGAGAAGCAATATAGTGTGATATATACACATGAAGTTTTCAGTAAATTTCAGGAACAACTCATAGTTGCAAGGGACCATTGCATTATTCAAGGGTTTTCCGAGTGTGAAGATACGAAAATTGTCACCATCAGCAGCCAATCTGGAACAACACATGAAGTTGAGATGAACAAGTCAAACATATTTGGTAGATGCTCCTGTAAATTTTATGAGTCCTATGGCATCCCTGTAACACCCGCCTCGCGGACAGTCCGCGAGAGGACGGCGGACAGTCCGCCAGGCATCGTCCAGATATTTATCTGGATGGGTTTGGGACCCACTTGTCATTTCTCTCTTCCTCCTCACTTCGACCAAAGCCGAGCGGAGCTCGAGCTCCTATGCCATCGTCGCCCCCTTCCTTAGATTTCCCTCGTCCGGCCACCGAACCTCGATTCCTCGCGCGGGAACCTCCCTCAGCACCCCCTCCACCTTTCCAAACCTCTAGACCGGCTCCTCACGGCCGGAATCCTTCCCCACCACCGCCGGATGCCATTGGAGTTGCTTGAAGCTTTGCACCACCATCGATCCGCCTCTCCGGTCGTCCTCCGCTCGAACCGACCGCGGGAATGGATTCGTGGTGAGTTCCTTGTGCTTTCCAGTCTCTTTCCCCTTCCGTGGTGTGTCGCCGGCGCCGGTGAGCGGCCGCCACCGTCGCCGCCGCACTTGCTGCCGCTTGCGGCGCGGGTCAGAAGTTAGGTGTCGCGGACGGTCCGCCTGGGAGGCGCGGACAATCCGCCGGTCAGATTAGGTTTTTGTCCAGAGACGATGTTGTCTCTGGTAGTTTAGCAGTGTTGTCTGCGGACAGTTCGCTATAGGGGAGCGGACGGTCCGCCGTTGAAGCTTGAGGTTTGTCCAGAGACGATGTCTCTGGAAGTTCGCAGGAGTGAACTGCGGACGGTCCGCCACTTGGGAGCGGACAGTCCGCAGTAGAGACTAGGAGTTTGCCCAGAGACGTTGCCATCTCTGGTGGATGGGTAACGTGAACTGCGGACGGTCCGCCACTTGGGCGCGGACAGTCCGCAGGGTATTCCAGTTGAAGTAAAATTGTTACAATTTTGGGCTGCACTCATTTATTTCATATGCATACATGTAGCATCCGCAGCTGAGGGCGCCGTATTCGAGGTGATCGCGGCACCACAGGAGCAGCCGACGCAAGCCCAAGAGGACAGGTGTGAGCACCCGGCCCAAGGCCCGTCTGACCCCGGTTCAGTGCAGCAGCCCGAAGGCAAGCCCCGGTGCACATCCTTTTAATTTAAATTATGACACCTATATATATGTAATTATTACTTATGCACTAAGTATAGGAGTTGTTTGAAACCCTAGTTACATGAACCCTAGGTGTCCTTGAGATTTACTAGTATGTATAGGACGTTAGCCATGCTATGCTAGAAAGGGTTCGGTAGAAGCCGAGTAATTCTTGGTTACTCGCGAGATATAGGATAGCTTATAATTCCAGATATGAGTTACTAATTTATGGGTGGAAGTCTTGAAATGAAAGAAAGGTTAGAACTTGAGACCGGGCGGGAGAAGTGTAGTTCCGCCTGTGTCGGTTAAGGACCGAGCCGTTGTTGGCCCTGCTGATCATGTTTGAACTGTACTAATCGCATATCGGGAGTAGGAGGTAGTCGAAACCGGTAAGCCGAGTACTGCCTTGCTTCGAAAGTACAGAAACCCGCACCCAACTCCTGGGGCGAGTCGAGTAGTCACGGAGAATTGGGATGCATATGTTTACTTTTGGTGGCCTCACGTTGAGCTCGGCTGACCATATGTCGTTGGGCTGGTTCCTGTAGTTCGAGGCGGGGAGGGGAATGGTTGGCATGTATAGTCCGACGGGGCAAATACGTGCCGTGTTGGTTAGGTCCACCTTGCAAGGTTAAATCGAATCGATTCGCCGTCAGTCGCTCTCGGATATGAGCATCTTGGTCACTGCGTCGCAGCGTAGTGTTGTGATGAAAAGATGGTTATACTCATGATGATAAACACATGAATTATTACTTATTGTTCCACTATGTTTGCTCTAGATTTGGTTATGCAAAGGATAGACTTTGTTAATCTATATAGAACTTGGGCTAAAATAAGGAAAGTAAGGAATAAATTTAGTCGCTGTTTTCTGCAAAATAACCACCAGCCAAAAGCCTTGCATGTCTAGATATGTGGGCTAAGTTATACCCACTGGTCGGGTAAGCCTTGCTGAGTATTAGTATACTCAGGGTTTGTTGCCACAATTATTTCAGGACACGCAGACGTAGACTTCTGTCCCTGCTGCGCCAAGTTCATCCGCCGGGATGCTGAGGGATGGGAGGTTGTGGAGCCGGACTTTTAGTCCAGGACCTTCTTAGGGCACACTTTTGGTAGTTGTAGGCTCTTTCCTCTAGTTAAACCCGGTTTCCAGTAATGCAAAGTTTGTAAATTATAAATATTTCTTCACTCTTGGTTTGTAAAACTTAAAGTAAAGTATTATGTATATTTGTTGTATTTTCAAATTTGTGTCATGCTTGTACCATCTGCGCCCACCTTCGCGTGGGACTATCGGTGATGTTTCGATCGGGACGTGGGTTGAGAAAGGATCGCCAAATTAAGCCGTTAAGCTAATAAGCCCGATGTGTTCAAATGACGGCCATTACGCTTAATTAGAGTTTTAATTTGGCGGTTTCGTCACAATCCCGTGTCGTCATATCATTCAAGTGCTTAGATCCGAGAAGCAAAATGAGATACCATTGGTTTATATTATGAAGAGATGGGACAAAAGATGTAAAAGGTGTGCACTATACGAGTTTTTTTATGCCTATTTTGTTACAATACTCTTCAATTTGCTATGCTTGTTTTGTTACAGGGAAGTATTATTTGATGACGAAGGTAACCTGCTAGATGAGAAGCCTAAAGATTCTATGGATGTCGTAATGCGGAAAAAGATTTCAGACTCACGCAACAAGTTTGAAGATCTTATCCAAATGGCCAAGAATTCTGAACATGAGATGGACTTTTTATATTCTAGTTTATCCAACCTAGTAGAACCTCTCGAAAAGATCACGCCTGCTGCGGCAGAAAATAAACAGGATGAGTATGAATCTTTCCTTGGTAGTAAAATTCCAAATGAAGTCAATATACATCCACCAAATGATAACAAGTCAAAAGGGAGATGCAAAAGAATTAGCAAGAGTAAGGAGGTGAAGGCTCCAAGTAAACGGAAGTGTGGAAAATGTAAGCAAGTAGGGAATCATGATACACGCAATTTCCCAAATAACGCTGTTGGCTGATATTTTAAGTTATCTAACGTTGTGAGACATTTTGGAATGCTTCTTGTAAACACTTTTCTATTTGAGCCTGTTAGTGAATTGTGCAACATGGATCATCATTGCATTCAATTATTGTTTTATCATTTTAAAGTATTCAGGTTGCATTTATGCTGAATAATAGATTTTGTTATGAATGATTATGTTCAGACATGATTGCACAATTTCATCACAGCACTTTGCAGAATTTCAGGCACAATTGCACAAGATAAACTAGATTGAGAAACATATTTCATTCATTTTCATTCTCAACACACAAGTTCATTACACAGAAGACACAATTGCCATTGCCAATACACCCTTTTGGAGAGACATTACACATAATAAATCAAGCCTATGTTCTGAATTACACACCGAAGCTACATTCAGAAGCTCTGAACATTCAGAACCTCTGAACATTCAGTTTGCATTCAGAAGCTGAACTGCCTGCAAGTCAATTGCAACCAACGAGGGATTGGGCGCCCTGCACTCCTCCAGCGGGGTTCCCATCCATCCTTCCGTTCTCTGCGCGCTGCAGACTGGGTTAGGGCGGCGGCCCCTCCCCACCCGGCAACGGCGGACAAACAGGGTAGGCGGCGGTGCGCAGCAGTTCTCCAGGGCCTCCATCCTGCAGTCCTCGGGGGGCCTCCATCATGCATCCTCGATCCTCCGGCGCGCAGCAGTTTAGGGAGCGACGAGGGCCGGCGGCCCGTCCCCTCCAGCGGCGGAATTGCCCTATTTTGGAGCGGCGCTGCGGCGGCCCCGCATGGAGGACGGAGTGCGGAGACGAGCAGGCGCTCGTCGGGCTCCGCGGGCGGCTCGGCGAGTTGCGTGGAGATGAGTCGGCTCAGGGGGGGGGGGTTACTGCAAAACTGCAATGGGCTGGCGGGCATTGATTTGTAAAATGGGCTGGAGGCACTGCGTGGCCATCGGATGGGGGATCCACGGTTCAGATTGATAGTTTGCACAGTTTGCACATGATACGCTTCACAGTTTTATCTTTAGAGAAGCATGCACATCATACTAAGAGAAATGCACCCCGCAATATATCAGTGCACACTATCGTCGTGAACAACAGTGATACCATCATGTGGAGAAATTATGCTCATGCTGCATACTGTTGCAATTGCAAGTCAGCAATTCAAACAACACAGTACTGGAAGAACACGCTTGTAGATTATCATATTATGAGAGCTCTTCCTTAATCTTTCCTTAATCCTAACAATTACAAACAAACGTTCCTCTCTAACGTAAATTCCTTTTCGTTCAAAAAGGAACGATGTAAATTCCTCACGCCCACAAAAAAAAAACTTGTACTTTTTTCTTTTGAGATTACACACTACAACTCTGCAAGATAAGACATCGCCACTTTTTTTTATTTTAACTACCCAGCCAGATAAGACAACTGTGATCCACGTCCAGCGCCATTCACGGGCATTTTCTTCCTCCCTCTGGGCTCGGGAGCCACTTGCCGGGAGTGCACCATGCATGCCGCCCGCTTGGTCGTCTTATCCGCCTACCACACGAACCGGCCGGTCCTATTCGCTGCTGCATGCCTGCATCCCGCCAGGCAAGACGCCGGTGCCGGGAACGCAACAGCGCGGCACCCCAGAGCGCCGTGCCGGGCGGATAACGCGCTCGGCGATGGAGACTCTCTGACGAAACGAGCGCGCGTCCAGGCCTAGCGTGGCCATAACAAACTGGCGGTGCACGGAAAGCCTCTGTTCCGTATCCCTCTTCCTCGTCACCGGTATCGATCGCCTCAGACGGACGGTCGCGGCTGTCTCGACACGGAGAAGGGTGCGTCCCTCTCGCTCCCCTGTTCTGGCCCGGCCCGGGGCAGGCAGGCCGAACCGGCGTGCAAAGCAGGGGGGACACCGCACCCGTCCCGGCGATCGCGTGCACCAGAGTCGGTGACGCGCACGCATCCCATCTCCAATAAGATGCCGCGGTGTTACGTGACATTTGCTTGTGTTGCGTGCCTGCTACCTACTTCCTACGTAGGTGATTCGACCACTCCATCTATCGCCCGGCCGCGGCCGGGCGGCCGGCGGCGTTGATGCCTTGCTTCTCCCAGGCCGCGGTTCCGCGGCCACCAGCCGTCGACTTGACTAAGCGCCCGGGTTGATTGCGTACCCCGAGCGGCGTCGCGCGCGAAAGCGGCCGCCGGCGGCCGGCCGGCGTACGTTCGCGACCGACTGGGCACATGCTCATGCGTGTGAGCGTGTCTCTGACCCCGACGGGACGGCCGGTAAACAAGCCACGGCGACACGGCGCCGGAGACCCCCTACTCTTTAGAAAACTTGCACCGTTTAATTTCCAGCCTTGCTAGCAGGAGTACAAATTCATGCAGTTACCTGTCATATTCTTACACTATGTGTTCGCGTAAGGTGGCGCTTGCACGGAACTGTTCGTTCTTTTTTTTTCTTTCTCTCGTGGCGCATCAACCACCTCCACCTGCCGTGTGCTATCGTGTTGTTCTCGTTCGCCACACCCATGTCACTTGAGGAGTTGAGGGGTAGCCTTTGATTGCAGTTGGGGCGAGCGACGAGCACTGACAACGGGAGCACGACCTAATCCGGCATCGAATTAGCTATCTAGTAATTGCGATTTGGCCCTGGGTCAATTTGGCTGCTCCGTGGACGTGGAACCGATCAACTCGACAAAAAGTAAGCCGCCGGGCTTCCGTTTTCTCCACACAAGGGAGCAAAGTACAAAGCGATTGACGTGCCAAATCAAGCAGGGCATCGAGTTGCTAGTGGAGAGGACTAGCTGCATGCAAGTGTTCCGTGAGTTTTTTTTTTCCTTTTTTTTTTGATAATAAGGAGTCCGTGAGTGATGATTCAATGAGCGCTTAGTCGTAGACCGTGTAAACCACGGCGAAACCAAAGAAATCGATTGAGCTAGATGCTGCCGGTAGCGTCATCGACTACTTTTCTGTACCGAGTGTCCGAGTTACTGAATACCACTGCTCGTTACCGATCAAGCAAATGTCAATTTCGACCTAGAAAATACGTACCGCGAGGTGGCTACAGTGCATGCTTGCAAATCACTCGTTGCCCAAGTATTTACTATGCGCAAAAAAGTTGTTGGTCTAGTTCAATTTTACTGCACGGATTTTAGCCCCGCCGTAGAATCGCTCCATCAGGGGAAACCGTAAAACCACACGAGTAAAAAAAAAATCTACCGCCAACTAGCATTGGACCAGCGCCAGCCCAGCAGCCTAACACAGAAACCAAAGCCGGGTAGGCAAGCTCCTCCAGCTGAGCCGACGTCCCCGTCGGCGGCCTAAGCCGGCGAAAGAGGAATCGCTGTCGGCTCGGCTCGCGGACGCGAAGGTTCCCAGGCGCCGGACTTGAACCGCAGCTGATAGCGGACGCGAGAATCGAATTTAAATAAATCTGGGGCGGGAAAATTGTGGGGAAAAGGCGACACGCCCGTGACAGATGGCCCCAGAATCCCGATCTCGGCACCCCCCGCGCCGTTTCGCGTCCAGGCCCTTGCGGTTTCGGCGTATCCGCAAAAGTGCCCCTGGGAGGGGCCGGTCCGCGGCCCACCCCGTTCTTTTCGCGCCGGGGACCCTGGGAGACCTCGGATTCGTAAATGCCCCCGGACGGTTGGGTCACATGCTTGGTGCCTGCTTGCTCTCCTCTCCCGAATAAAAGGTTGGTTGGGCGCACCGTACAACTTGGGTTGGGGTGGGGTGGGCTCCCGGTGTCGCGTAGCAAATGCGCGTGCGGTCAGTGCGGACGGTGCGCCGGATCTCCACAGAAAAGAGGGATTTATAAAGTTAGTACAAGATTTACAGCTGGGAGCTGGAATATCTTTTGCGGTAAAAAATGCAATTGTGACGCCATTCTTACAGAACATTTGACCCAAAAAAAGCTTTGCACAGTGGTGATAATACAGGAACATGTGTCTCGGCTAAGAAGTCGAATTAATTAGACTCATATACCGTATCCTTTATTTAGCCGTAAAATAAGGTAAACAGACTTGGAAATTTTGAAGAAGGCACGTTCCGGAATTCCTTGGGCAGACGAACCTTCAAAATATAGCTGTTTCTCCAGCTAACCTAAAAAAGAGGCTCGCGAGGGCCAAAGAGCACCGCTAGCTAATCCAGCCAGCCAGACGACTTTTCTCGTCTCCAGAGAGAAAGAGGAACAAATAGCTGTGGCGGAAAATATCGACGGACGGGGAAGGCGTCGCCGTTCAAACACCACACACGCACGCCCCAATCCACCCATGCGGTCAGTGCAGGGCGCGGACAAAAGAGGCAGGCGTCGCGAGGAGGGAACGGCCGGGCGACCCGGCCGGTCTTCCAGATGGCGCGCCTCGCGCAGGCGCCCATCACCGTCCGCCCGTCCCGCGCCGCGGCGGGCGCAGCCCCCACCCCCCAACCAAATAAAGAAAAGCAAAGCCAGACCCGGGGGGGAGGACCCAGTAGTACTTGCTGCCTGCACCACCGCACTCGCGACCAAACCAGGCCCCGACTTTTGCGGAAACCCCCCTGCGAGAGCCGCCGCGCGCAGGCCAGCCCCGGCCGCGGCCAGCGCTATATAAGGCGGCCCCCAACTCGGCGACGCTGCGCAAAACACCTCGCTTTTTGTACTCTTCCGTCTTTGCCCTCGCGCTCTCGCCTCGCCCCCGTTCGCTCGGCCGGCGCGTGTACCTGCGTACAGCGAGCGGAGAAGGGAAAAGAGAGAGAGAGAGAGAGAGAGAGAGAAAAAAGAAAAGAGTCTTGCGGCTCTTGCCTTGCCTTGGGTAGAGCTCATTCGCTGTTCGTTCATGGAGAGCTCCTCCTCCTCCCACAAGCGGGCGCGGGAGGCGGCCGACCTCGCCGCCGCCGGCGACGGCGCGCTGCCGGAGAAGAGGCTGCGGCCCGAGGACCTGCTCGACCTGCTCGACGATGACGCCGACGCGGCCGCCGCCGGCGACCTGGCGTCCGTCATGCGGAGCCTCGAGGAGGAGTTAGGGAGCTTCGACGAGGCCGGGGCCCCCGACGCCGCCGCCGCGCCGCCGGCGCACCAGCCGGAGCTGGGGTTCCTGCTCGAGGCCTCGGACGACGAGCTGGGGCTGCCGCCGGCGGGCGCCTCCTCGTCGTCGGAGGAGGCCGGCGCCGCCGGGGCGCCGGACGTGGCCGCCGGGCTCGACGGCCAGATCTGGGGGTTCGAGGACGAGATCGACGGCGGCTTCGGCGGCTACTCGCCGGAGGCGGCCGCCGCCGCCGCCGCGGCGGCGGCGTGGGACGACGACGACTTCGACGCCGGGCTGTTCGCGTTCGGGGACGACGCCTGCGGGGCCTCGGATCTCGCGGCCCTGCGCCACGAGACCATGCCGGCCGTCTGATGACGGGCCCCGGCCGGCCAGCCAGTGGATTAGCGTTCCTTTTCTTTTTCTTGCTTTTTTTTACCTTTGGCTAACCTTAGCTGGAACTGCCCTCTTTTTTTTAACCTTGGTGTAAAGTTTTTAGAAGGGTAAAAACAGAGGCGTGGAAACCTGGGGAAGGTTCCGACCGGGGAAAAGAATCTGAAAATGGTTTCCCTTTTTGCCCTTGGGAATTATTTTCTCGCTTATTATAAATGAAAAACGGAAGAAGAAATAAGCTTAGCATAAGCTAGCGAGTAGTAAAAAAACAGCAGTGAAGTCAATTGAAAGATGCCGACACGTTAGTGGCTTGGGTGGAGGGGATCAACATGACATGTGGCTGCTGGAAGGACGCTGACAAACTGATGTGACAGACTCCAAATCTCAGAAAAGATCTGTGATTAATTGTGGACGGAGAAAATGGACGGCAAATTATTTCAAGAAAATGGACGGGAATACTTGGAACTGTCTGTCCTTCATTCAAGTTGGATAATCCATGAATTTTATAATTTTTCTCTATAGAATATAGATATATTCTACTGCAAATAACTTTATTCTGATGGAGTCATTGCGAGGATAATTCTGGCCGGTATGGTTGACATGGAAGGTGAGGAACTGTAGTGCATCCCTAGCACCGAGATTAGTCCACAGGAAAAAATGGCGTGGCCCACCGGCTGCCAGGTTTCGCCCGCTGCCGTCGCCGTGAGGCAATCCATTCCACGGGCGGTGGAGCCGCGCACCGTGTCGAAGCCTGGACCTGATGTTTCCGTGCATTGTTTAGTATTTATTTTTCGTCACTGACCAAGAAAACTTTTACTACCAAACATTTTTTTTTTTCGCCGTGCTTGCTGTCGGGGAAGCATTTTCTCATCTTCCACGTCAAAACTGCTAGACTAGTAGTCGGCGGAAGTATCTGTTTTTTAATAGACGAGTCGCCTAAAGTTAAGTGGGGAATAAGGATTCTTTCCTCGAGGTTAGCCGTGCACGAAGCAAACGGGACATCTGATTTTGCATGATGTTGACTGTGCTTCCGGATGTGCGCGTAGGTAGGGCTGGAAAAAAAGCTCGTTAAGCTGGCTCGGTGGCTCGTTTCAAAATTGCTCCGATTACGTTCGTTCTTTTTTTAAAATAAAGATTAGTTGATTTGGAACAAAAGTCAATTTTGGCAGGCTCGGCTCGGCTCGGCTCGTTATGCTCGATTTGAAGTTGCATATCAAACAACGCGGGAGACTATAATAAATACGAATATATTGATTTCGAAGAAAGCTCGAAAAAAATCGAGGCTCGGCTCGATTCCACCCCTACGCGTAGCCCACGTACGAGGACGTGGCTTTCTTTGTCCTATCTCGCGCGGATTAGTTGGGAAGATCCATCATCCATGGCAACTGCCCCTAGAGATCTATCTTCTAGTCACGTAACTTTGATATTTTCTTTTCGCCGTATCCTAATATTCTTGGCTCTGCGAAGTCATTCTCTGCAGCTGACTCGTAGAGCAGATAAAAAAGTGGAATGCTGAAACTGAAGAATCATCACCAACAAAGCTGCCCGGCGAAACCAGACGCTACACAGCACAACAGACGCCCCGCGCCCGAGCGCCCCGATTCCCCGAATGAGACGCCCACCACCCGTCCGCGGCGACCCCGGACAAAAGTTGCGCGCGCCGCCCGCGCCCCCGGCACGGCACGGCGTGGCGTGGAGGAACGCGTCGAGCCGGGCATCCCGGCACCGTCTCCAACTTTTCTCCTTTCTCTTTCCCCTCGCCGAGACGAAACGGATCCGGTCCTCGCGCACCTGCCTGTCCGCCGGCCGGCGGGCGCCTGCGGGTCTGCTTGCCGGCCCGGGGCACGTCGCCGTGGCGTGCACGGCCGATCGATCCATCGCCCTAGACCTAGACGCCCGCAACGTTCTAGGCCGCGCCACCGGTGGACACGCACGGGCCGGCACGGCCTCGCCGCCGCCACCACGCAAAGCCGCCCCCGCGGCACCAACGGGGCCGCGCGAGCCCGCCCACCGGTTATCCTGCCGCGTGCCCGCGCCGCTCAAGCTTGCAGTAGGCGTGGGAAATTTCGTCGGGCATGGTTGGGTTGCCCGCTTTCGCTTTGCCGTCGTGGACGATCGCGTCCGGAATCGTCCGATTCCTTGCCGCACGCCGCGCGTGCAGGGCGAGACCGGACCACGAGAGGCCAGTGATGTCGGAGTGTTGGGTGGCGTTCGTTCGGGCTCGTAATTGTACTCGCCGTCGGTTGGGCCGGGGGAGCCGCCGCCGCGGCTGCGGAAGGCACCGGCAGCGGAGGTTGGGAGAGGTGGTTGGGCGGATCGGGATCGACGGTGGCGGCGAGCGGCCACATGCGCGGCGCACGAGCGGCTACCCACCAAAACGTGATTTTGTGGGCAGCACATCCCACACATCACATTTTGGTGGTGTGCTCTAGAAAAAAAAAACCAATTAGGAAAGGTGTGGTCTGGTGGCGGAGGTGGGGGCATCTCTGGGCGCCCTGCACGAGAGATCTCGAGGACTTGCATGGCCGGACCCGGCAGGTGCAGCAGCACATGGGCCGCAGGGTGGTGCGCTGCTGCTGCAGCTGGTGGTTGGATCCGAATTTAACCGACGTGCTCAACGCTTGCAACCGTTCGTGGTTCGTGTGCTCCCCGCGTGGGCGGTGGACGCCCTCAGCTTGATCATGGGCACAATGGCTCGATGCCCTGTCACTGTCCCCTCCTGTAATTCATAGGAAACTACTAAAACTTCGTTTAAAAGTACAAGGAGTACATTTTGTCTATCAATGGCTTATGTCGGATGCAGTGCTACTCATGTGTTGTTCTCTATAATAATTTGCTAAAATGGAGCGAGTACTTTACTTCGCTTGATTACATACATCCGGTAAGTATTTTGCGATTCTAGGACCAAATTTACCATCTTCAACGCGCGCGATTCATGTGCCTTATTGTTACTGTCCTCGCTGTTCCCGTACAGCCGTACGGAACACTGCCGGGTAAGGGATTGTTCGGCTGATCCAATCTCGGCTTGTCTCGGCTTATCTCCCCTCATATAATACTATTCATTCTACCAGCCGAACACTATTCACTGGATCAGCCAAAAAATCTCTAAATTGCAAATGAATTTCACGCCCCCAGATCACAATTATGTGTACGATGTTGGCAGAAAATAGCTGGCTAATGCTCAGCTTGACTTCCTAACTGCAAGGCCTCGTTTAGTTACAAAAATCAAAATTCGAAAAAAAATTTCCGGCACCTGCATGAAGACTTAAATCTAAACGAAATAAAAAACACATTGTGATTGCTCCTTGTAAATCGCGAGACGAATCTAATGAACCTAATTAGGCCATAATCAGGCGCTAAATTGATACAGTAATGCTACAGTAAACAACCTCTAATGACGAATTGATTAGACTCATTACATTCGTCTCGCGATTTACAGACGAGTTCTGTAATTTATTTTGTGATTAACTAATGTTTAGTATTTCAAATATAAAAGATGCATTTTCAAAAACTTTACGCAGCGCAACTAAACGGGCCCAAGTTGTCCACCTGCGCGCCATTAACTTGCCGTGCGATTCAGTAGAAAGATCCGTTGACAGGCTGAGCACGCGGTTTTTTTTTTTTTTTGAGACTAGCACGCGGATTTTTTTGGCAATGACGTCGCGAGGCACTAACGATTTCCGACGCTGAATTGTCGCAGTCCAGTAGAGTGATGGGCCGAGCCTTACTGTATATGGCCGTATTCCGTATTTACTACTAGCAGGCCCAAGAACGCTGCACCATACACGTTTTTCTTGGTTCGTTCATGTGGGCTTATGGCCCACAGAAAGTTAGCCCAGGCCTGCCACGGCCCGGTTTTTTTTTTTATAAAAAAGGTCTGAAATTAGAGGGCCGAGAGAAAAACATGTTCGTCCCAAATTTTTGTGAACCCTCATCGTTTGTGGAACTGGAGTCACAGTTAGGCCGTGTTTAGTTACGTCGCAAAAAAATTTTGCGTTGGAATTTTACTAATTTAAAGTACTAAATAAAGTTTATCTATAAAACTTTTTGCACAGATGGATTGTAAATCGCGAGACGAATCTAATAATGCTAATTAATTCATGAGTAACCAATAATTAGTGGATATGTAATGTAGCATCACTGTTGCAAATCATAGATTAAGTATGATCATTAGATTCGTCTCTCGATTTACAGCCCATCCATGCAAAAAGTTTTGTAAATAGACTTCATTTAGTACTTCATGTATATGTTGAAATATTTGATGCGATGTTTTTTTTCGTTTACGGAGTTTATGAGTGGAGCTAAACAGCGCCTTAAACAAGTTTTACTGGTTTTCACCCCCCACGCTGCAGGGACATACACCATCATCACTCCATGAGTTTACCGAACCCTTGTCTGTATCACGACAACTTTTCTTTTTACACCGCAGATAACGGTAACCCCCACTTGCAACGAGGCCACGAGGGTATGGGTATCTCTGCCGCGCGCACCGCCCCATGCGCCTGCAGTAATTTTTTTTAACAGCGGCACCGCACATGGACCCACGTTGCGTGAACAGTGGCGGCACGCCTCAACCGCGCAGCCGGCCGGGCCTCCGCGCGGGAACTCGCCGTCGCCTCCAGCGCGTCCAGTCGTCCACACGGCCGCACGACAAAAGGGTATCTAACCGAGCACAGTGCACTCGTGGTGGGTAGTGACACTGTACTACTACTACTATTAAATTCTCTAGTGGCATGGCACAGGAAAAAGGCTCCGTGCACCGGTGCACGAGAGCGCGCGCGGGCGTCCGGGTGCGCCGCAGCTGGGCTGGCGGGTGGCGGCGTAAACGTGGCGCGCATGCCACGGCGCGCGCGCGTACGTGTAGCTCGCCGGGCCGGCTCCCTCCGCTCGCGCCACGCCGCTGCCTTTCCGCCGCACGAGCGCGCACCTGTCACGTCTGGAAAAAGAAATAGTAGTTAGTATTTTTCCGAAAAAAAATATCCTCGCAGCCACCGCTACCGTTCATGGAAAAAGAAATAGTTAGTATTTTTCTGAAAAAAATGTCCTCGCGGCACGGGACAAGCATAAATATCGCACGAGCCGCTCACGTGCGTACCTGCCTGCCGGTGGGGCCCCCGCGACGGGCGGGCACGCCTCGAAAAAGCGGAAAAGAAAAAACAGAGATACGAATAGTCAATCCCGGCGCACCAACCGACAACGACCTCCACGTGGGCCCCGCAGGAGTCCGCTGTGTTTTTTTTCCCGTTCACATGAGAGCCGGGGCACGCGCGCCTGGGGGCCGCGTGGGCGGCCGCCGCGGAACCGTCCACACCGGGGCACGCATCTCGGCGTGCCAGCCGGGCCGCGCGCAAGGCTCCAAGCCCGGCCCGGGCCGGCGTCCGCCTCCCTCCCCAGCTCCCGCCTGTTTCCACGCCACGCCGCCCAAAGTCCGTCGTCCTTTCGGCTCGGCGGATTCTATCTTCCAACAAGTGCGGGACGAGCATATAAAAAGCATAAAACTTGCCATTTTTTTTGTGAAAAGCTTCAAACTTGCCAAATGAATTGTGAAATCCAAAAATATTTTCTTTTCTTTCACACAGAAAATCCAAACATATAGCCCGTGGATTTCCAATCCCCGTACCGTACCGGATGCTAGGCGTTTTCCCTTTACCACGCGCCAGCAATTCCTTTGCTGGTTTCTATCTTTCCATCCGATGACGATGAGGATGATGCCACAGGGAATGGAAAGTATCTCTGCGGCGTTGGTTGCGGACTCGCTGGCGCCACGGATACCCAAACAGACACGTCCACGTGTCCGATGCGGCGCCTAAAAAAGAAGCGATGCCGCCCCCAACGGAACCAAATCCCCGTGGCCTTTCGTTCGGCTCCGCGCCCGCTTCTCGGAAAACAAAAATATTCCCGTCCCGTTTCGTCGCCCACCTTTTAGCTTGGCGCCCAAGGAAGCGCGAAAACAACCCCGGCCCCGGTGTCATCCGCCTCTGGAAACAAGTAAAAGCTCACCTTTAGCGAGGCTGACATTGGGGCCCAAGCCGCTCCTTGATTACCATTATTTTTTTTTCCAAATTTACTCCGTAAAAACCGGGGAGACTAAATGAGGCAATTACTATTTCCAAACCGGTTGATTTCCTTAACGCCGAGCGGGTCGCGCGGGAGGCGAGGGATCTCACAATCTCGGCCACGGAATCGCGATCCCCTCCCCTTGATGGACGGAGCAGACCCCGTCGCTGGATCTGGACCGTGCTGGGTCCGCACTGAGGTGGCCCACCCGTCGGAGATCACGGGATATTCGTGCGAGGCGTGCAGGTGAAGGGTTTATCATTAGCCATCGCCGGCCTCTCGTCGCCAATTCACAATCCCCCATGGACCCCACAAAACACTCACGCGTCACCACCGTTAGCATTAGCTCCCCACCTCCATGATAGGTGGGGACGGGCGAGCGGACCCACATGTCAGGGAAAACCTGAGCACGGCTATGTTTAGCTCCCCACCTCCATGATAGGTGGGGACGAGCGCTCGTCACCTCGTTTGTTTGTGGTAGATATTATCCTACCATGATCTAACTAGGCTCAAAAAATTCGTCTCGCAACGTACATCAAAACTATGCAATTAGTTTTTTTATTTACCTACATTTAGTACTCCATGCATGAGTCATTTGGTACATTTAATGTTTCGATGTGATGGAGATGTGATGAAAAGTGATGTTTTTGTGTGGGTTTTTGGTGTATCTAAACACAGCCCACGTTTCCTGGCCATTGAACGGAACAGTAAGTACTTCCTCACCGGCAATCCTGCACGTTCCAAAGCTGACGGTGGGGCCGGATGGATGAATGGGCCCACGAGTCACTGTACGGGTTCGGAAACAGCCCCGGCAGATCTCTGTACGTCCACCGCCAGCGCATCGCGGCCGTCCTTTCCCCGCTTTCTGTTAGGCGGATAGCGCCCGATGACGTGTGGGTCCGCTGGAAAGTTGGACCCACGCGTCGGTGTGCGGGGAGGGCGAAGGGTGCGTGGCGAGCGGTGCCTCGCGTGGTGCGGCGGGCACTACCTCGGGGATGGGGAAGGGGATTAAATATCGGCGGCGGAGGCTTGGCCAACCCCTTTCGCTCCTCTCGCCGCTTTGGGTTGGGGTTTAAGCGAGTGTGCGGGAGGCCGGAGGCGACGACGACGGCGCCGGCGTCGGAGAAGAAGAAGCAGCCAGCTCTCGTGTATATGTCTTCTTGCCCCTTCTCCGATCTGGTGGTCGTTGTGCTCGTCGTCGCCGTCGTCGCCGTCCTCCTCCGCGCCCTCGCCTGCTCCAGCCGATCTATGCGCCAGGGGCTCAACGGCTGGAACAAATCCTCGTCGATGCTCAGGTCCGCGCGCCGCTCTCTCCCGCTTTTTTTACCCCCGCGGAAATCTCTTCTTTTTCACCGATCTGGGAGGTTTTGACCGGGTTTATGGCCCTGGTTCCTCCAGATCTGGGGAGTTCTTGCCTGGGTTTTCATGGGGGGTTTTGACGGATTTCTCTCTTGTGATGCTGCAGGGACGGGTTCGGGGTGAAGTATTCTGGATTCCTCCACATAAGGCCGTGTGGCTTCTGTCGAGGAGACTGACGGATTCGGTCGATTCGCGCCCGGCTCCGTCCAATTTTTGCACCCGCCGGAGAAATTTTCATCTTTTCTAGAGTTTTTTTCCCCTTCAGTTTTAGCAATTTTGGTGTCAAGTTTGGGAGTCCTCTCCGGCACAAGAGATAGAAGAGAGATGGCTCCGTTGAACCACCAGCAGATTCTCATCAGGAAGGCCCTGACGAAGAAGCCCAAGAGCAAGAGGATCTCCGGGTTTGGCCTTAAACCCTCCGCTGCTCTCCTCAAGGCCAGGCCGCAGCAGCAGCAGCCGGCGCCGGTCCAGCAGAGGCGCCGCGTCCGCGTCCTCTTTGAGGACCCTGACGCGACGGACTCGGACTCCGACGACGAGGAGGAGGCCGGCACTGCCAGGTCCAAGCGCTTCTCTTTTGAGATGTTCGTCGGCAAGGCCCCTGCAAAGCCTGTTCTGCCGGCGGCCACTGTGGCCGCGACCACCAGCGGCGGGACGCCGGAGAGCTACCGTGGCGTGAGGCTCCGCAAGTGGGGCAAGTGGGCGGCTGAGATCCGCAACCCCTTCACCGGCAAGAGGCAGTGGCTTGGCACCTTCGACACCGCCGGCGCGGCCTCTGCCGCCTACCTGTCTGCCTCCAGGAGCTTTGCCGAGGAGAAGCGCCGCCGCCGCGGGCAACCTGTGCCCGCTTCCTCACCGGCTACCTCGCCGAGCACCACCCCGACAGCGTCCTCTTCGTCGTCCACATCGGCTGCTCCGCTCGCCCACCCGTCGCCGTCCTCCGTGCTCGAGGGCACGAAGCCTGCACCGAACCCGGAGTCTCCCGAGCCGGCTACAACTCCCGCCCTGCCGTCCACCGAGTCTGCGCAGCTGCCGGACGACCCCGAGTTCTACCAGGACCTTCTGCGCGGGCTGCAGCTCCCCGACATCGACCCCATGGACTTCCGCGCCGGCCTGGACGCCTTGGATGTCTCCGACTCGCCGTTCTGCTTGGAGGACGAGCAGGACCTGCTGTTTGGGGACTTCGCGGACGAGGAGATGGACGACCTCGACCTCCTCGACGACATCAACGACGTCTTCCCGGAGCTGCCCGGCTGCGACCTCGGCCGGGGCATGGACGACTTCCTCCAAACCGTGGATTTCTGCGTGTGAATTATGAAGTGCCTTAGCGTTACTTTGTTGGTGTGATAATTGGGCCTGCGAGTGTTCTTGGGACGGAGATTTCTTTGGGTTTTTTCCCCGGGCAACACCATCTGCCCGCGCCCATGGAAATTCTCCGGCTCCAAGCTTTTTGCCTTTTGTGAGGTAATTTTGGTAGGTTATGCTAAGTTATAGTAGTGGTTAAGCCTTGTTTTTTCCAATGTTATTTGGTAATGCTTGTCAAGACATTATAGTGGACAAGTCATTGAGTGTTACTCCTAAGCTATGGAAGGAAAATAAGCTTTTGCAATAACATCGCTGTCCTCGCCGTCTCGTTTTCTCTATTTAGCTCGGATTCTTGTGGTCTTGATGCCGTGCTAGTGCGATTCCAGAATGGAGTTCGTGAGTCGAAGAGTTGTTTGACTACTGCGTGCCGATTCTTATGCCGTGATCGTTGTGGTATTCAGAGATTCTTTTCTGTTGGCAGTGCTTTTTTTTTTTGACTCGTGTTGGCAATGCTTTGATATTACAGTACTTGTGCTACTAGATCTGCAGTGCCATTGGACTGGTTCCCTTTTCCGGTTCGCTGGAGTAGTTGTTTATGCTTTGATATTACAAATCGAGTTCGTATAAATGTGAAGTACTCCGTAGTATCTAGCAGAATTGGATCCGACGCGTTCGTCGTTGGACTTTGTCCAGCGGCCGAGCATTTCTTTAGTACAATGGGATGGGATTGTGGCCGGACAGTGGACCTGCGTGGCCGCGTCCCCCCCCCCCCCCCCCCCCCCCCCGGGCCGCGGTGCGTGACTCTCGGCCATGTTTGTCTCATAACGTGGAAAATTTCACAAAAAGATTAATACATGTATAGAGTACTAAGTAAAATTTATTTGCGAAATTTTTTCATAGATGAGTGTAACTTTTCGAGACGAATCTAATGAGTCAAATTCCATCATAATTGACTACAGTGATGCTACAATAACCGCATCTAACCATTCTTTAATTATGTGGTCAAAAATTTTATTAGCTACAGCATATGCTACAATACCATAATTATGAAAGTTATTTTATAATTAGACTTTATTTAATATCTCTAATTAGTAGTAAAAACAAAGAAATTTTTAAAAAAACTTTTTCACCCCGACCAAACACGACCCTCGTCATGGCCTCAGCGTTCCCCGTGCGGCGCGCGGCGCGCTTGTCCCTTCCGGGGTGCAGGCGCCCTTTCGGGCCCTGTTTGGTTTCCTATCATAACTATCGCACATGATTCCTAAGAAAAGAATTTCACATGCATGGAGTACTAAATGAAGTTTATTTGCAAAATTTTTTCACGGATGAGTGTAACTTTTCACGACAAATCTAATGATAATAATTAATTAATGATTGGCTACATTGATTCTACAGTAATCATCCTCTAATCGTGCGGTCAAATGCCTCATTAGATTCGTCTCGCGAAGTAGGACAGGATTGTCGAGTTAATTTTATAAATTACATTTATTTAGTACCCCTAATTATTGGTCAAAATTTTTTGTGATACTTGTTCTACTTCAAACCAAACAGGGCTCGGCCACCGGTGCGCGCCGGGGGGCGGCAGCCTGTTGGGTTGCGCTGACGTGTCCCCACGCGCTACGCCCAGGGCCAGGGCCGCCCGGGGATGCGGGGTTCGGCGACCGACCCCACGCGAGAGCGCGAGCGACGAGTCCTCGCGGATACGCACGTATCCGTGCCGCCCCGGCGCGCTTTTGTCCCCGCTCTCGTCCGACGCGCTGCAGCGCCATCCCACTTGGCGCGGCGCGCGCGCTGCCGTGGCCCGGGGCGCGGGGGACCGTGTGCCGCGTCGCGCGAGCGGGGATGGAGGCTGGATGCTGGAGGCTGGAGCAGCGCATCCTGTGGCGCGCCCGGTGGCGGGCGATAAGGTTCCCGATGAGACCGTATCCTGTGGCTGGCTCCGGTTCCGCCGGGGCCCCCGCGGCGCGCCCGGCCCAGCCGCCTTGGCCTCACGTTGTTGGGACGGGGAAAGGAAAGGAGGCCCGCGCGATGTGCCGACGAGGCGCCCCTGCCGTGGTGGCCGCCGCGGCGCTATCCGATCCGATTCCCGCGCCCACCCTTTTTGCCGCGGTGCCCAGCCGCGACGGGTGGAGTGGCTATCCTATTCTAGGACCGGCCCGGTCGGGGCGCCGGCGCGCGACGCGGACGTCGTACCCGTAGGCTTTGTTGTTCTCTCGGTCGCGCCCGCCGCCACCGCCGCCTCCGCCCCAATGTCGTCGGATCGTTTCTGTTCGCGGCCGAGCGATCATGCCCGCTGCGACGCGAGTGGCTGAGGCGTGTGCAGGACTGGACCGGGCCGAGGGCACGCGAGCGAGTACACTGTACACGGCGGGACAGCTGGGGAGCAGGGTTTTATTTCCCAACCGGTTTCCGATAACCGCCGGGCTCCGGTTCCGGTTTACCGGACCGGTTTGACCGGTTACCGGTGGAAACCGGTTGAATTTAAATCCAAATTCAAATAAATTCAAATTTTCCCGTGCAACCGGTTCCGACCGGTTTACCGGCCGGTTTGACCGGTTTACCGGCCGGTTTTACCGGTTTACCGGTCGGTTTGACCGGCTTGAAATTCAAAAGCTCCCGTGCAACCGATTTACCGGCCAGTTTTACCGGTTTACCGACCGGTTTGACCGGTTTACCGGCCGGTTTGACCGGTTTGATCGGTGGGCCTTCATGGGCCGGTCCATTTTTTTTCTTTTTCTTTTTTGATTTAACTTTAAATTCCCACAAACTATACTAAATGAATGAATTTTTGAGAAAATTTGACACCATTAGATTCATCACACCTTGAAGTATTTTTAGGAATTTTTTGGGAATTTTTCATTTTTTGAATTCAAATTTAAAATTTGAATTTTGGCAGGTTGGGTACCGGCCGGAACCGGAACCGGACCGGACCGGTTTGACCGATAACCGGTCAAACCGGACCGGTTCCCACCGGTTTGGTTAACCTTGCTGGGGAGAGGCAGCGAACTCAGTGGGGAAAGTGAATGCGGCTGCGAGGTTGCGGGTGGGGTAGGTGGCGCGCGCGGTCGGGGCCCGGGGCAGGGTGGAGGTGGATGGATCGCATCATGGTCCGGGTCTCCGCTGGGCTAGGACATGTGGCGCAGGGCTTGCGCACGCGCGCTTGCGCTAGGCTCGGGCCGGGGCCCAGCTAACCACGGAAGCTATTGCCTATTCGTCGCCCGACGTTGACATGGGTTCTTCTGATGGCTTCTCAGGTGAACGTGGCGAGCCGTGCCTCTTACGGAGCACGTAGGGGTGTTATTTGTGCCGTCACTGTACTTCCAGCAGTAGCCATACTGACCTTGTTTCAAAATTTCAAAACTTTATAAGATTTTCTATCACATCGAATCTTTCTACGCATGTATGAAGTATTAAATGTAGTTAAATAAAATAATTAATTATATAATTTAACTATAATTTGCGAGACGAATCTTTTTACTCTAGTTAATCCATAGCAGGACAATAATTATCAAATATAAATGAAAGTGCTACAATGATTTACACCCAAAATTTTATGCATCTAAACTAGGCCTGAGGTTTGGAAGAAGCTTGGAAGGTCCGGGGAAATCGTGGTTGAATTGTTGAAGGCCATGATTTGTCTTGATTTTGAGTTGAAAGATCCCGAACCTGCCGGACGAATGTTTGTGATTGTGTCCAACATTGAACTTGAGTTGAAAGAAAGAGTAATTGTCTTTTTTCCTTGTGTGTGTGGGTGGGGGGAGGTGAGGCTGTGTGTTGCCAGTTTCTAAAACAAATGCCATTCGATTAAGAATGACAACGGGTCGGGTTCGGATCGGGTGGAGTCTCCGTGCACCGAAATCGAAACCCGAACCCGAAACCGAAACCGATTCGGGTGGAAATCCATCACCAAAACCAAACCCGCGGATACCCGAAACCCGAATGGATACCCGAAACCCGCGGATAAATATACACATATTCACATGTATAAACAAGAGGCAACAAATAATAAATATTTTCATGACTCAACTTTCAATAAATTTAATAGTCTAAGTAAACAAATTATCATTAACATATTATAAAACATGAGTTTTAATTCCAAATAATTTATTTCGGATATCCACGGGTGGAAACCAAAACCCGAAACCGAAACCAAACCCAAACCCGAACCTGAAAACCGTGGGCGAAAAACCAACACCAAACCCGAAACCCGCGGATACCCGCACCGAACCCGATCCGCTGCCATCTCTACATTCGATGACTCCGATAATGTCCCGGCCAGTGCGCGAGCCACGGCCTGGATTCGTCGTAGCTGTTGGAAAACGACATGGCAGGGTTCGCCGAAACTTTGGATTACGGAATCCAGCAGCTCGCCGTCCCGGCTCTCTCGGTCACTAGGAAGGGAGCGGATGGATCCATGTGAATGTCAGGCGAATTTATCCCGCGTATCGCCCTCTCGTCTCGGGGGATTGTTAGTTTACGGTCAACCGTACGGGAGGCTCCCGTACGGTCGATTTTCCGACAGCAATTTTTTTCCGTTTTTAGAATTTTTTTGTCGTTTTCTGAGAAAAATAAATTCAGATATTTTTTCTGAGTCAAATATTTTTTGAAGTGAAAATTTGGTGGGTAGAAAAAATTTCAAGAAATAAATTGGTGAGATAAAAAAATTTATGAGAAAAATTTTGACAGAGAGAAATTTATCAAATGGAAGAAACAAAAAATGTACATCCAAATAAAAAACTCGGCTATTATTTTTTTTAAAAAAATTTGTATGCAAAGAACAAAAAAAAGAAAAAAAACCGGATCTGGGCAGGGGGCGGCTCTGGTGGCGGGCGCCGCCGCCCCTGCCGGCGCACCGCACCTCCCGCCGCGCCCCGCCGCCGGACCCGCCGCGCCTCCCGCCCCGGCCCCGCCGCCGACTCGCCCGTCCCGCCGCGCGGCCTCCCGCCGCCAGCCCGCCGGCCCCCCTCTCAGGCCGCATGGAGCAGAAGGAAAGGGGGAAGGGGGCTCCATGGCTCGAGATCCAGATGGGAGGTAGGGGGAAGACCGTGTGCAGTGGAAAAGGAGAGGAGAAGCGCGGAGGATAAGGCACGTGGATGGAAAAAAAATCGACCGCTGGAGGGGGGTATGTTACGGTCACCCGCAGATTCAGCATTGTGTCTCGTTTGTACACACTCTCGGAATCGTGGAGCGCGAAACGAATGGACGGCGCGCCTGCCGCGGGCGATTGCCGCAGGCCCGCAGCCGAAAAGCCGTCGGTGGTGGCGACAAGGCTTGCGTCCGTTGAACCTTCTGCGCGCGCCTGCCCCGTCCGTCCTGTTCGCCGATGGCGATCCGAGGCCCCAGCCAGCCACTACCGAGCCACACAGGGGAAAGACTAGAACGAAGCACCAGCGCTCGCAGTCGTCTGGCGCCGAGCGTAGCTGTGCGATGCGGGCACAGATCGGCGGCGTGACGCAGGGCACGACGACAGGGTTAAGGCTATCCGCACTAGTCACTCTCTAAATTTATCCTTAAAAGAAATATTTTGTTCTAGTTGTCAATATTCTCTCCTCTACACTCAGTTCTTCCGCACTCGTCATACTTTATATCTCATCCTCCATGTCAACTACCACCAGTGGGACCCACGCGTCATACTCTCCTTATACTTTTTTTCCACCTGGTCTCTCTGTCCTCCCCTCTTCTCCCTCCCAGACTCCCTGCTTGACGCGCCGCCCCATCCCTCCCGGCGGCGAGCCGCCCCGCCGCCCCCCATCCCTGCTCCCTGCGTCGCGCTCTGACCCGCACTCCCCTGCGTGCGCGGCGGCGCGATCCATGGCAGCACGGGCTCGCGGTGTGCGGCCGCGGCAGCCAATGCGTGCGGCGGCGTGGCCAGTTCGGCCAAGGCAAAGTTCGGCGGCGGCACTACAGGTCGGCACCACGACCAGCACCCCATGGGCATGCTGCGGTGCGCGGTGCCGCGGCGGGAAGCAGAGCAGGGGCAGCTCGCGGTGGCACAGGCGGCTCCCTCGCGGCGGCGGCGGGCGGGACGCCTCCTCCTCGTGGCCGAGCTACAGCGCCCCCTCCCCCGCGAGCCGCTCCCTGCTCGAATTCGCCGCGACCGCGCGCCCTTGCTCCGGCTCGTGCTCGTCGCGATCGCATGCCCCTGCTTCGGCTCGAGCTCGCCTTGGGGCGCCGCGGCCCTGCTGCTGCTTGAGCTTGCCGCGGCGGCGCGCCCCTGCTCCGGCACGAGCTCGCCTCGCCGTGGGGTAGCGGCAGTGAGGCGCGTGCGCGTCCGGGCCGTTTGGGCCTCCCTACCCATCCCTTGCTGGAGCAGCACGTTCGGGCGAGGTGGCCGCTGCGCCGCGGCGAGGCGTCGCGGCGGGGCAGCTGCGGTAGGCCTCCCCCCTCCCCAGCGCCTTGCTGGCGCCCTGCTCCCCTGCGGCGTGGGGCGGGCGCGCGAGAGCAGCGGTGGTCGGCGTACGGGCGTACTGCTCCGGTGGCGGCGGTGGCGGAGGATGAAGCGTCCCCTCATAAGAGAAGACTTAAATGTGATACAAAGCACCAGTCTCAGGAGGCTGATGCCACATTTATTACATCAGATGGTTCAAAACCGTACAAACCTTGGAGGACACTCGATACAGATGATGATAATTATTAACCAAGCTACAACATAACACCAGACTGCAAACCACATAGGGTCTACTACGGGCTCAGAGTACTGCGACAGCGGAGGCATCTCAACAGGGCCGGTTCCACAGGCAAGGTTGGGTGTAGAACGGTAACCCTACTCGACGTCGTCTGGAACGAAGTCCGGGTCTTCTTCTGTAAAAGTAAGAGTGGGGTGAGTACAAACGTACTCAGCAAGTCCAACCACACCCACGGAGGGGTTAAACCAGAATAACATACCTTGGTAAATCAAGGATAAGGTTATGGTTTAATTTGCAGAAAAACTATATTTTATGCAAGGGTTTGTTTTAAAGAAAACCTTTATGAAAATCAATTCCAGAAGTAACACGGAGTTTCCAATTTTTAAACTGCTACCGGACTCCCTGTCCGTCGTAGCACACGGCACATCTGCCGGACACAATTCCAAAACAACTCACACCAGCCCATCCCAAAGAAACACTAGTTATGTGACCACACCGTAACTCGCCCAATACCGTGGGCACGGACTATTCGAATAGATTCTTAACTCTGCAGAGGTGTGCAACTTTACCCACAAGTAGGATACCACAACTCGTGCACCGTCGTGTCGGTGTAGATCCCATCATAGCCATTACCCACCATAGCTAAGCCTGACTAGCCATCACGGGATGCACCAAGGGGTCATTGACCATTCACTTAGGTGTAACCGGGCATAAGCCACTCGGGGCTTATCCCTTTTCCTTAGTTACCCGTTGCTCTCAGCTCTCCTGATGGCTACCACACCAACTAGTGGGATTTATGCTACGCCGTTGCCCATTCAACGGTCGAGTGGTTTGCACGATAATGGAGTTAGGTGAGATGACACACCAACTCGGTCCTTAGACACGACAAGATGGATATCTCCCTCCTTGCTCTGCCACACAGGCACAAGCACACCAATCGACAAATCACACAGAAATGCCGTCCATCTCGTCCATACTCATCTTTCGAAATCCACATTTTATCCCTTCCCACACGCACAAATTTTCTTTATCAAATAAATCATTTTAAGAGTAAAGTCCTAAGCGTTCTAATGTCGATTAACGTCCAAGCAAAATCAGACATTAATCTAGGTGGTCAAGGAATGGTCAACACAAATCAAGGGGTGGCTATCCAACCGTGTTTTCATGCAAGTAAAACATATGCAACTTTATAAAACAGGCCATTGGGTTGTGTTTATAAAAACTAGGACAGAAACATGCATCAAAGGATGGGATTGAACTTGCCGTCTTCGTAGCCCTCGGGGAAGTCCTGTCCTTCGGGCTCGGGGTCGCGGAACTGGTCCTCGTTCTCCTGCTCACAGAACTGCTCGTTGATGGGCTCTCCTTCGTTCACTCCGCGGTCTACAGCACACACAAACAAGCATCCAATCAATACAAAGATTCTATCGTTGAGCCCGAATCGGAAACACATAAAATATGGAGATAGAAGTGGCATTTTTGAGTGGTTTCTTAATAGCGCAGCCCGAAACTATAATAGAAGTGACATAGTAAAGTTTGGGGTCAATCGGAGTTGTTTAGGCGCATGAAATAATAGGTTTTGTAAAGGTTCGAGGGTTAGTTAAGGGGCCAGGGGCCTGGTTGTAAATAATCCTGGGTAGGCAGGGGTCTGCTTGTAATTTTTGGAAGCTTTTGGGTTATTCTGGAGAGGTCAGGGGTATACTTGAGATTAAGTTTATATTGGAGGAGGGTTTATTCGCAAATATATTAAAGATGGGGGTGTTTCTGCAAAAAGACAAAAGGGTGGAAGGTTTCTTTAAGAAATAAAGAAAAGGGGGAGGGGTTTTTGGCAAAATTGCCATCCCCTTCCTCCCTCCCACGCTGGGAAACAGGGGAGGTGTCCCCGGGGTGCCGGCGGCGGCCGATTGGGCCGTCCTGGACCACGGCGGCGGCCGGGGGTGGGGGAAAAGGGCTAGAGGGGGCGTGGGGTTCGATTCCCCAGCTCACCTCGGCTCGGGGCGCGGCGAGGGAGCAGGGCGGCGCGAACCAGCGGCGGCGGGCGGAAATGGCGGCGGCGGCGGCGCTGTGAGCTGCGAGGAGAGGCGGTGGTGACCGGGGAAGTTTGGGTGCGGAGGAGCGGCGCCGGCGGGGCCTTTTATAGTCGATGTAGGTCGGTTTGGGGGGGGCGTGGCTGGTGGCGAGTAGGTGGCGCCCGGCGGGCGGCGCGGCGGGCCTTAATGGCGCTCGGCCGCGCTCAGCTGCGTCGTGGAGCGGCGCACGGGCAGCGAGGTTGTGCAGGGGGTGACGGACGTGTGCTGCAAAGCGGTGAGGCACGGGCGGCGCTATGCGGGGCAGCGGCGGGCGGCGCGCGGCGCGGCCAGGCGTGCACGCGGCTCAGTGCGCGTGGAACGCGTGTGGCGCGCGTTTCTTGGGCGGTGGGCGAGCGGCGCAGCGGGTGTCACAAGCGGCGGCACGGCGGGCGGTGGCGTGCGGCGCGCGTGTGCGCGTGCGCGCGAACGGCGCTGAGCGGGGTGTGGTGGCGTGGCGTGTCGCGGCAGGGGCGTTGCGCGGGCTGGGAGCGCGCGCAGGCTGAGCGGGCGGTGCGTGGCGCGGCGCGGTGCCGCGCTCGGGGGCACTGGGGCGCACGGCGGCCGCGGAGCGTGGCCGGCGCGTGCGGGTGCGCGCGGGCCGAGCCGTGCGGAGTGGGGGCGAGTGGGCCGGCCGGTGCGCGCGTGGTGGCACGGCCGGGAGCGGGTGGTTGCGTGCGGGAGGGAGGTGAGGTGCGCGCGGGGCAGGCGGGCCGGGGCTGGGGCGGCTCGGGCGCGCGACGGGGAAGAAAGGAAGAGAGGAGAAGGAAGAGAGGAAAAGAAAGAAAAAAAAGAAAGAAAAAAAAAGAAAAGGAAAAAGGGTGAAGGAAAAAGGAGAGAAATAGGAAAAAGAATAGGGAAAAAAGGGAGAGAGGGAAAGGGAAAAGGAGAGGGGGCGGTGCGCGGCAGCGGCGACCGCGGCCGCGGTCGGCCACGCGTGGCGTGCGGCCGCGGGAGGTGGGGCACGCGGTCGGAGGGGAGAGAGGAAAAAGGGGAGGGGGAAAAGGAGGGGAGGGATTCGCGGCGGCCGGTCACGACGCGTCGCGTTGGATGGGAAAGGGATGGGACGCGGATTGAAATCGGGTGTCGGGTTGCTCGGGAGAGGCTATGGGGATTAGGGTTCAGGGTTTGAGGGGAGTCGAGCTCAACGAAAGACAACTTTAGCGCATGATTTATTTAGTGAATTTTCGGGATGTTACAAACCTACCCCACTTAAAATGAATCTCGTCCTCGAGATTCGGCTGGTTCCTAAAGAGATGGGGAAATTCCTTCTTCAGAGCATCTTCGCGTTCCCACGTCGCTTCTTCTACTCCGTGCCTGCTCCACTGAACTCTGCAAATCCGTACTTCTGAGTTCCTGGTTCTCCTAGAGACCGTGTCTAGAATCTTGACCGGTACTTCTTGATATCGTAAATCTGGCTGTAGATCTATCATTTCTACTGGCACGTGCTCTGCCTCGGGTACTCTCAAACATCTCCTTAGCTGTGAGACGTGGAACACTGGATGTATATCTGACATTTCTTCTGGCAGTTCCAAACGGTATGCTACTGCTCCAACTTTCTTCAGGACTCGATATGGTCCAATGTACCGAGGGGCTAATTTTCCTTGTACCTGAAATCTTCGGGTTCCTCGAATGGGTGATACCTTGAGATACACAAAATCCACTGGACTGAAACTTATTTCCCGCCTTTTCTTGTCAGCGTAACTCTTCTGTCGGGACTGGGCTGCTTTCAGTTTTTCTCTAATCTCGGCCACCCTTTCTTCTGCTTCCTTTATGAGGGCGGGCCCGACTAGAGCACGTTCCCCAACTTCTGACCACATCAGAGGGGTTCTGCATTTCCTTCCGTAAAGAGCCTCGAACGGCGACATGCCCAAGCTTGCTTGATACCCGTTATTGTATGAGAACTCGGCATAGGGTAGACTCTGTTCCCAATCCTTGCCATAGGTGAGGACACATGCTCTCAACATATCTTCCATAATCTGATTCACCCTTTCTGTCTGACCATCTGTCTGCGGGTGATAAGCGGAACTAAAGTCTAGCTTGGTGCCCATGGCCTTATGCAAACTCTTCCAAAATCTAGAGGTGAACTGGGTCTCTCTATCTGAAACAATACGACTGGGCACACCATGCAACTTCACTATATTCTCCACATAGAGCTTGGCTAGCTTCTCTCCGCCATAGTTGGTCCGTACGGGTATGAAATGAGCCGCTTTAGTGAGTCGGTCCACTATTACCCATATGGAATCGTGTCCTTTCTGGGTTCTGGGCAGTCCTACCACAAAATCCATCCCTATTTCATCCCATTTCCAAACCGGAATGGGTAGGGGCTGCAACAATCCTGCCGGCTTCTGGTGTTCAGCTTTGATTCTCTGGCAAGTATCGCAATGGGCGACAAATCGTGCAATATCTGCCTTCATCCCATTCCACCAATATTTCTGTTTTAAGTCCATATACATCTTGGTGGATCCTGGGTGAATAGAGTAGGCTGAGTTGTGGGCTTCATCCATGATTATTTGCCTGAAATCTCCCTTCTGGGGCACACAAATTCTATCTTTGTACCACAATGTTCCCCTATTATCCACTCTAAAGTCTGGTGCCTTATTTTCTCCGGTTTGCTTCCGGATTTCCATCAGTCCCTTGTCCGCTCTCTGGGCTTTCCTGATTCGTTCTTCTAGAGTGGATTGAACGTTCAGCACTTGGCTGGAACCTCGAGGGACAATGTGCACATTTAATCGTGCCATTTCCTCTCGTAAATGGTCATTCATGGGCCCGTAGGATTTCCGACTTAGGGCATCGGCTACTACATTGGCTTTACCTGGGTGATAATGAATTTCCAAATTATAATCTTTGACTAATTCCAACCATCTTCTCTGCCTCAGGTTTAGGTCTGGTTGGGTGAAGATATACTTTAGACTTTTATGATCGGTAAAGATTTCGCACTTATTTCCAATCAAATAGTGCCTCCAGATCTTAAGTGCGTGCACTACGGCTGCAAGCTCCAAATCATGAGTCGGGTAATTTTGCTCATGAGTCCTGAGCTGACGGGAAGCATATGCAACGACTTTCCCGTCTTGCATCAGCACACAACCCAATCCTTGTCGGGACGCATCACAATAGATGACAAAATCCCGATGAATATCCGGCAGGGTTAGCACTGGGGCTGTCGTCAATCTTCGCTTCAACTCCTGGAAACTTCTTTCACACGACTCCGTCCAGGTGAACTTCTTCTCTTTCTTGAGCAGCTCTGTCATGGGCCGGGCTATCTTAGAAAATCCCTCAATAAATCTCCGATAGTACCCAGCTAATCCGAGAAAACTCCTGATCTCACTGACATTGGTTGGTTGCTGCCAGTTGGAGACTGCTTCGACCTTCTCGGGATCCACTGCTACTCCTTCTGCGGTCAGAATGTGACCAAGGAAAGCTACTTTCTCCAGCCAGAACTCACACTTGCTAAATTTGGCGTATAGCCTATGCACTCTCAATTTTTCCAGAACTACCCTCAGGTGTTGCTCGTGCTCCTGAATACTCTTCGAGTAAATAAGTATGTCATCAATGAAGACTACGACAAACTTATCTAACTCGTCCATAAACACTTTGTTCATGAGGTTCATGAAATAGGCAGGTGCATTTGTCAGTCCAAAAGACATCACCGTAAACTCAAACTGACCATACCGGGTGACAAAAGCTGTTTTCGGGATGTCGCTCTCCCTGATCTTGAGCTGAAAATAACCGGACCTCAGGTCAATCTTGGAAAAGTATTTGGCTCCTTTTAACTGGTCGAAAAGGTCATCGATCCTGGGGAGAGGATACTTGTTCTTGATAGTAACTTCGTTCAGTGCCCGGTAATCAACGCACAACCTCATACTTCCATCCTTCTTTTTGACAAACAGAACCGGGGCTCCCCAAGGCGACGAACTTGGCCTGATGAAGCCAATCCGTTGTAACTCCTCTAGTTGTTTCTTTAACTCTGCCAACTCAGAGGCTGCCATCCTATAAGGTCTCTTGGCTATGGGGGCGGTTCCAGGAACAAGATCAATGACAAATTCTATGTCCCTATCTGGTGGCATACCGGGAAGTTCTTCAGGAAAGACATCGGGGTACTCACTCACTACTGGGACTTCTTCCAAGGACTTGGCTTCCATGCTAAACACCATCGGGTTTGCTCCACTTTCCCGGGTGTGACAGGTCACTCGGACTCCCTCTGGGTTTGTTAGGTGGACTACCTTGTCCGTACAACCTATGAGGCCATTGTGTTTGCTTAGCCAGTCCATTCCGAGGATCACATCTATCCCTTCTGACTTAAGTACTACTAGGTCTGCTAAAAACTCTACCCCACTTAAATTGATCCTTACCCGTAGACAACCCAGTTGACACCTGATGTCTCCTCCGGGCGTCCGGGTTAATAGGGGTGTTTTCAGTAGTACTGTAGGTATTTTATGTTTCTCCACAAAACTTGAGGATATGAATGAGTGTGATGCTCCAGAATCGAACAGTACTGTTGCAAGAGTTGAGCTGACTAGGTACTCACCGAGTACTACGCCCTGAGCTCCTTGAGCTTCCTGCGCGTCGATGTGGTTGACGCGGGCTCGTCCGAAAGACTGCTGGGATTGCCTCTGCTGGTTGTTGTTGTTGTTGCTGTTGCCACGGAGGGGCACTCGGTTGGCACTGGTCAGAACTGGCTTGGGCCCGTTCACTGTGTTGGAGAAAGCCGAAGTAGCAGGCTTGTTCTTGGCATAGGGGCAGTCGGCGATGAAGTGACCCGTCTCACGGCAGTTGAAGCAGGCTCTCACGTTGCTGTTGTTGTTGGTGACCTGGCTCGCATTATTCTGTGAGGCCCTCATGGTGTTCTGACTTCTGGGCTGTGTGTTAGGGGCCCGTGGTCCTGTCACTTGAGACTGAGTTTTGTACTGCATTGGGGCTTGGGACCTTGGTGCGTTGTAGCTGAGACTTCTGGTTTTCTGAAAACGATCCTGCTGGCGAGACTTACTTTCCAGAAACTTGCGCTTGTTTTCTTTCCTTTCATCAATCTTAGCCTTCTCGGTGAGGATTGCCTTGTTCATCAAGGTGTTGAAATCAGGATAGATCTGAGGGGTGAGCAGGGTCCTGAGTTCTGGGTTTAGTCCCTTCTTGAACATGTCCTGCTTCTTCTCGTCGTCGTTCACTTCATCTGGCGCATATCGAGACAGCTCCATAAACTGGTGTGTATACTCTTCCACCGTCATATTCCCCTGCTGAAGTGCGCGGAACTCATCCGCCTTGCACTTCATGGTGGCCGAGGGGATGTGGTAACGGCGGAATTCCCTCACGAATTCATTCCAGGTGATGGTGGAGGCATCTCTGGCGGCAGCGCAGTAATTCTCCCACCAGGCTAAGGCAGTCCCGGTGAGTTGATGTGCTGCCAGAAGAACTTTATCACGATCCTGGCACCCAAATGGCTCGAGTTTCCTCTGGATCACGCGGAGCCAGTCATCTGCATCCAAGGGGTTGCTGGATCCGGCAAAAGTGGGTGGCTTGGCCCTCAGAAAAGCTGTTAGCTTGTCGTTGAAGGTCTGCTCTCGTGGCTGCCTGTTTATTAGAGCATTGGCCAGTGTCTCCAGTATGAGAGTCTGGTTATGGATCACTTGTGCCAGGTCCACGAAGGGTGGTGGTGGTGGTAGCTGTGCATCCTGATTTTCTCCTCTGCCCTGACTCACTTCTTGTTCTTCCTGAGGGTGGTTTTGCCCGTTAAGGCGTACTCCTGCATCAGCGGCTGCAGGGTCCCTGACACGGGAGGCCCTCGTGACGCTTCGGGAAACCATCTGCAGATTTGGTAGGGTTTTTTTGTGAGATTGGGATTAGGTGATGTTTAAGTTATTTAATTCATATTTTTGAAAAAGGCAGAATTAACCTTCTGCCGAAAGGCACACACACAACAAGCACACAACAAGGCAAACAAGCAACTTTTACTAAAGCGAGGTAGGGTACAACACGGGAACATGACTAGAACGCGTACTACACGTCCGGGTACAGGTTCAAACTAAGGGTACAACTTAAACCGAAAGGTCTAGAAGGGTACAACAACAGGGTAGGGTTGGACACTCTACTCGCGGGGCGAGTCTTCTTCTGGGGTGATACGAGCTTCCGGGGAAACAAACGGCTCGTCGTCCTCCGGGTTCCCGTTCTCTTGGGGCTGAGCAGCAACTTCTCTTTCTCTGACAGCAGTAGAACCTTCGGGGTTCTCGGGTGGAGCTCGAGGGCTTCCAAAGAGCGTTCCCCATCCTATGACGGGTGTCCCAAGTAGAACATGATCTTCTCCGATGGCCGGAACTGGGGTCCCACTCCTGGTCCATTCTTGCATGCGCCGGTCTCGGGCCTGTCTGAGGCTCTCCTGTGCCACTGCTTCGCTGCTGATCGCGGCTGCGGCTCTTGCCTCGGCTTGGGCTGCTCGGACCTGTTGGAGCCTTACCGCGAGTTCAGCTTGCTCGGCACGATTGGTCTGCTCCCTCAGCAGGTGGGCCTGCTCATCGAAGAGTTGGTCCAAAGCGGCCAGATAGTTAGCCACTTGGTACAAAGGGTCTACTTCATGGCGGCGCCGTTCCAGGCTTCTCATGCGGGCTTCCCAAACAGGGGTTCTGATGGCCGGCGGAAAGAACCTCATTGGCGTGGGTGCTAGGTGTTCTTCGAAAATCCGGCATAGGTACCGAAGTGCCTTTCTGACAGCCAAGGGATAGGTGTCTTGGTGCCTGAATCCCGTAGCGGTCACTCGCCACGACTGGATGTTGGGGTGGCGCTCACTTCTGGCGATGACAATGATCACCCTGCAGCGGAGAGTGCCATGATGCTCGTACTCTCTGCTGTAGTACCTTGGGCGTTCCGTAACGCCAAGGCTTTCCAGGGCATTGATCAACAGGCTGGGGAAGCCAGGTGCAGCTTGGCAGTCGCCCTGGGTCCATCCTTCCTCAGCCATCTGAAAACAAAGATAGAGTGAAGATCTTGCACGAATATTTGCGATACACAAAGGGGTAGATGGTTTTTATTTATGGCATCATGGTGGGGTACAACTTCATGGGTACATGATTATTAGAGCAAGGGTTCTAGCTTAGAGACTACCCCTATCATGGGGATTCTTCTTCAATTCTAAAGGAGCGCTTCTTCAGTGGAAGGAACTGATCCATCACACCATCCTCGGTCTGAGTTCCTTTATCCCAGTGGGTTTCTTCGGGTTCTTCTTCTTCAGTCTGAGTGCCAACGTCCCAATGGGTTTCCATGGGTTCTTCCTCTTCTTCGTCTTCCTCTATCCATCCACCTATTCCCCAGCGAGCCTCGTACCTCCGCATCTGAGCTTGGAGAGCGGCCAGCGAGTTCTCGGCACGTGCGGTCCTTGTCCGCTGCTCCTCCAATTCTGCCTCTTTTTCATCCATTTGGACTTGGAGAGCAGCCAAGGAATACTCGGCGTGGAAAGTCCTCGACCGTTGTTCCTCCATCTCCTGGGTTGCTTTTTCTGCTCTGTGGACCTGCTGTTTCAGTTGTGCTGCTTGCTCGCGATAGAGCTCATCCAGGCCGGTGAGATAGATGGATAGATGAGAGACCGTGTCTTCTAGGTCTTCTTCTTCTCTTCCAAGTCCTCTCATCCTGGCAATCCATGTGCGTCCTCTTCCTTCAGTCGGCGGGAAAAATCCCATAGGAGTCCGCTGAAGGTGATGCTTGTAGATCACTCTGAGCCGTCGCAGGGCTTTACGGGCGGCTTTCCGATAGGTATCCGGGAAACGGAATCCAGTGGTGGAGATGAACCAAGGGTCCACATCAGGATAGCGGGTGCTTCTTGCTATGAAGATCATCAGGTCACACCGAAGAGTACCCTTGGAGTCGTACTCCCGATAGAGAAACTCTGGTGGATCCACAACTCCGATGCGTTCCAGGCTGAGTATCAACAACTTGGGAAGGCCGGGCTCTGCGAAACAGATTCCGCCAATCCATCCATTGTCAGCCATCTGGAACAGAGCAAGAATCAAAGGTAAGTGTTTGTGTGAGGAAAGGATTAAGGATAGAAAAGTCCTAAGGTAAAGGGTCTAAAAACGGGTTTCGCTCCTAGGGTCACGTCCTACGGCCAACCTACGGCTCTGATACCACCTGAAGCGTCCCCTCATAAGAGAAGACTTAAATGTGATACAAAGCACCAGTCCCAAGAGGCTGATGCCACATTTATTACATCAGATGGTTCAAAACCGTACAAACCTTGGAGGACACTCGATACAGATGATGATAATTATTAACCAAGCTACAACATAACACCAGACTGCAAACCACATAGGGTCTACTACGGGCTCAGAGTACTGCGACAGCGGAGGCATCTCAACAGGGCCGGTTCCACAGGCAAGGTTGGGTGTAGAACGGTAACCCTACTCGACGTCGTCTGGAACGAAGTCCGGGTCTTCTTCTGTAAAAGTAAGAGTGGGGTGAGTACAAACGTACTCAGCAAGTCCAACCACACCCACGGAGGGGTTAAACCAGAATAACATGCCTTGGTAAATCAAGGATAAGGTTATGGTTTAATTTGCAGAAAAACTATATTTTATGCAAGGGTTTGTTTTAAAGAAAACCTTTATGAAAATCAATTCCAGAAGTAACACAGAGTTTCCAATTTTTAAACTGCTACCGGACTCCCCGTCCGTCGTAGCACACGGCACATCTGCCGGACACAATTCCAAAACAACTCACACCAGCCCATCCCAAAGAAACACTAGTTATGTGACCACACCGTAACTCGCCCAATACCGTGGGCACGGACTATTCGAATAGATTCTTAACTCTGCAGAGGTGTGCAACTTTACCCACAAGTAGGATACCACAACTCGTGCACCGTCGTGTCGGTGTAGATCCCATCATAGCCATTACCCACCATAGCTAAGCCTGACTAGCCATCACGGGATGCACCAAGGGGTCATTGACCATTCACTTAGGTGTAACCGGGCATAAGCCACTCGGGGCTTATCCCTTTTCCTTAGTTACCCGTTGCTCTCAGCTCTCCTGATGGCTACCACACCAACTAGTGGGATTTATGCTACGCCGTTGCCCATTCAACGGTCGAGTGGTTTGCACGATAATGGAGTTAGGTGAGATGACACACCAACTCGGTCCTTAGACACGACAAGATGGATATCTCCCTCCTTGCTCTGCCACACAGGCACAAGCACACCAATCGACAAATCACACAGAAATGCCGTCCATCTCGTCCATACTCATCTTTCGAAATCCACATTTTATCCCTTCCCACACGCACACATTTTCTTTATCAAATAAATCATTTTAAGAGTAAAGTCCTAAGCGTTCTAATGTCGATTAACGTCCAAGCAAAATCAGACATTAATCTAGGTGGTCAAGGAATGGTCAACACAAATCAAGGGGTGGCTATCCAACCGTGTTTTCATGCAAGTAAAACATATGCAACTTTATAAAACAGGCCATTGGGTTGTGTTTATAAAAACTAGGACAGAAACATGCATCAAAGGATGGGATTGAACTTGCCGTCTTCGTAGCCCTCGGGGAAGTCCTGTCCTTCGGGCTCGGGGTCGCGGAACTGGTCCTCGTTCTCCTGCTCACAGAACTGCTCGTTGATGGGCTCTCCTTCGTTCACTCCGCGGTCTACAGCACACACAAACAAGCATCCAATCAATACAAAGATTCTATCGTTGAGCCCGAATCGGAAACACATAAAATATGGAGATAGAAGTGGCATTTTTGAGTGGTTTCTTAATAGCGCGGCCCGAAACTATAATAGAAGTGACATGGTAAAGTTTGGGGTCAATCGGAGTTGTTTAGGCGCATGAAATAATAGGTTTTGTAAAGGTTCGAGGGTTAGTTAAGGGGCCAGGGGCCTGGTTGTAAATAATCCTGGGTAGGCAGGGGTCTGCTTGTAATTTTTGGAAGCTTTTGGGTTATTCTGGAGAGGTCAGGGGTATACTTGAGATTAAGTTTATATTGGAGGAGGGTTTATTCGCAAATATATTAAAGGTGGGGGTGTTTCTGCAAAAAGACAAAAGGGTGGAAGGTTTCTTTAAGAAATAAAGAAAAGGGGGAGGGGTTTTTGGCAAAATTGCCATCCCCTTCCTCCCTCCCACGCTGGGAAACAGGGGAGGTGTCCCCGGGGTGCCGGCGGCGGCCGATTGGGCCGTCCTGGACCACGGCGGCGGCCGGGGGTGGGGGAAAAGGGCTAGAGGGGGCGTGGGGTTCGATTCCCCAGCTCACCTCGGCTCGGGGCACGGCGAGGGAGCAGGGCGGCGCGAACCAGCGGCGGCGGGCGGAAATGGCGGCGGCGGCGGCGCTGTGAGCTGCGAGGAGAGGCGGTGGTGACCGGGGAAGTTTGGGTGCGGAGGAGCGGCGCCGGCGGGGCCTTTTATAGTCGATGTAGGTCGGTTTGGGGGGGGGCGTGGCTGGTGGCGAGTAGGTGGCGCCCGGCGGGCGGCGCGGCGGGCCTTAATGGCGCTCGGCCGCGCTCGCGCGTCGTGGAGCGGCGCACGGGCAGCGAGGTTGTGCAGGGGTGACGGGACGTGTGCTGCAGCGGTGAGCACAGGGCGGCGCTATGCGGGGCAGCGGCGGGCGGCGCGCGGCGCGGCCAGGCGTGCACGTGGGCTCGGCGGAGCTCACGTTGCTGCGGCTTGGCGCGTTCGCCGCGGCTCAGTGCGCGTGGAACGCGTGTGGCGCGCGTTTCTGGGCGGTGGCGAGCGGCGCAGCGGGTGTCACACCGGCGTTTCGGCGGGCGGTGCGGCGGCGCGCGTGTGCGCGTGCGCGCGAACGGCGCTGAGCGGGTGGTGGCGTGGCGGTGTCGCGGCAGGGGCGGTGCGCGGGCTGGGAGCGCGCGCGGCTGAGCGGGCGGTGGCGTGGCGCGGCGCGGTGTCCGCGGCTCGGGCACTGGGCGCACGGGCCGGCCGCGGAGCGTGGCCGGCGCGTGCGGGTGCGCGCGGGCCGAGCCGTGCGAGTTGGGGGCGAGGGGGCCGGGCCGGTGCGCGCGTGGTGCACGGCCGGGAAAGCGGGTTGGTGTGCGTGTGCGGGAGGGAGGTGAGTTGCCGCAGCGGGGCAGGCGGGCACGGGGCTGTGGCGGCTTCGGGCGCGCGACAGGGGAAGAAATGAATGAGAGTAGAAGGAAGAAGTAGGAAAGAAAGAAAAGAAAAAAGAAAGGAAAAAAAGAAAGGAAAAACGGGTGAAGTGAAAATGAGAGAAATAGGAAAAAGAATAGGGAAAAAAGGGAGAGAGGGAAAGGGAAAAGGAAGAGGGGGCGGTGCGCGGCAGCGGCGACCGCGGCCGTGGTCGGCCACGCGTGGCGTGCGGCCGTGGGAGGTGGGGCACGCGGTCGGAGGGGAGAGAGGAAAAAGGGGAGGGGGAAAAGGAGGGGAGGGATTCGCGGCGGCCGGTCACGACGCGTCGCGTTGGATGGGAAAGGGATGGGACGCGGATTGAAATCGGGTGTCGGGTTGCTCGGGAGAGGCTATGGGGATTAGGGTTCAGGGTTTGAGGGGAGTCGAGCTCAACGAAAGACAACTTTAGCGCATGATTTATTTAGTGAATTTTCGGGATGTTACAGAGGAGCAGGGGCCTCGCCTCTTCCGTTCCTAGCACGAGCGCGAGGACGGGTAGTTGGGCAGACGACGGTGGGAGGCAGGTAGCCGAGGTCTGCTTTCTCCTCTAGATGGGGCGTGCGGGAGACGGTACGCAACGGTTGCGTTCCGCTTGGCGGACGCTGCTGCAGCGGATTTTTCCGCTATCCCATCCTGAAAGTGGGATAGCGGACGGGATGACGTTGCCGCTGCAGACAGCCTAAAAGGGTTGCGCTTGCGCGGCTATGGCTTGTTGCTACACGTACGGCTCGGCTGGATCAACCGGGGAGCACAACTGTTGGCGGGGCCGCTGCCACCTATGGGTGGTAAAGGGTCCAAGATTTTGAACTAAAAAATCTAAAAGCCGGATTTTAAAATAGTCGAACTCTAATTTTATATAATTTTGAATTAAATAATTTAAAGACTTTGTTGTTCTGTAAAGAGGCCACTAAAGGCATGACCCGTTACCACCCTGCCGCCACAGCTCGCGCTGTGCGGGCGGCCGGACCCGACCCCGGATCCGTGGTCTTGGTGTCCCCGGCAAGTAGACAGTCCCCATCGCCGGTGACACCCCCGCATCAAATCCCACGGAATTCCGCGCGAGCTCGCGACACCTTCCAGGCGCCCCCGGCCTCTTTCCACCTGTCCGGAGTACTACTCCGTGGTTGGCTAGTAGCCAGTTGGGGGAGGACGACGACAACGGAGACGGACCGTTCCTCCGGCCTACAAATGGGCACAAAATCAAACCATATCCACACCAATCTATTTTTATTTCAGAAATTAATATTATCCACACCATTCTAAACCACCACTACCACAAACCAATCCAACACAAACATTTCAACTCATGATGTAATAAACTATTAGCCAAACTATGATTACAACCCAATAAAAACTCGTTTCTCCAAAAAAAATTATAGTGTAGATTTTGCCACACCGTTTTGCACAGAGTAGCTGCTAGTTATACCGAGTCATCTCTAACAAATTTTAGTCAATTTCGATAAAATTTTGTAGTGTGAATGCGAGGTTTTATTTCTAGAATCCGGTTCTTGACGTGAGACCCATGTATAATTCTAGTCACGCTGTTTTACACATAGTAACTCCTAGTCATACTGAGTCATCTCCAACAAATTTCAGTCAATTTCGATAAAATTTTATAGTGTGAACCCGAGGTTTTATTTTAGGGTCCGGCTCTTGACGTGGGACCCATGTGTAATTCTAGCCATGCTGCTTTGCACAGAGTAGCTCCTAGTCATACTGAGTCATCTCCAACAAATTTCAGTCAATTTTGATAAAATTTTATAGTGTGAACGCGAGGTTTTATTTCTAGGGTCCGGCTCTTTACGTGGGACCCACGTATAATTCTAGCAACAGTGCTTTGCACAAAGTAGCTGATAGTCATACTGAGTCATCTCCAATAAATTTCAGTCAATTTTGATAAAATTTTATAATGTGAACGCGAGATTTTATTTCTAAGATCCAACTCTTACAAACCGACATTTATATATAATCATACTGTTTTGCATAAAAAATCTATTTCAGTTCACCCCAAACTACTCCGATCCATATTTACATAGAACCCACCCCACCCCACCCCACCCCATTAACTAATACAATCTATTTGAATTCACCCAAACATAATCCATATCAAAACATAATCCATATCAAAACTCAATCCATTAAACCCATTTCAACCTAAATCATTAGCAGCCTTAGGCGAGGTCACCGTAAATTAGTGCTTTTCTTTTCTCAAAAACCGATTTTTTTGGGGGTGAACTAGAACTAGTGGTGGTGGTGACGGCTCCTCTGCTCCTACCGCAAACGACTAACGGGCGCGCTACGGGAACAGGAGGGCATCGAGCCCGCCGGGGCGCGCTGCGCAGGTGAGGACAAGCCCCGTGTGGAGGAGATCCAGGTGCATCGGCCCTGACTGACGTCCGGCTCGTGCGAGCCCGGACAAAGACGTCGATGCGTTTGGTTTGTGCTGGTGTTTTCTTCCACGGCCAGACGACGACAGCGCGGTCTGACCGGGCAGCTGCCGTGGTGAGCTCCGCCCCGGTTTCTCAACGTTTTCTTCCTTTTTCCCGCCCGGGGGTGGCCGGGGGCTCCGTGCCCGTCGCTCTCACTCGGGCAACCACGTGGGTAACTGAGCGGCTCAGTGACTGAGCTGCCAGCTGAGCTAGGCTGCTGAGCTGACTCCGATCCGGAGGGGGTCAAAAGACGGGAGGCCCGGCGGCCGCTGGCCGGCCAAGTTGGACGGGGGCGGCGAGTGGGTGGAGGTGGAGCCGTGGTGGACGCCTGCGCGCCAGCATTATTGCCGTATTTTACAGCGCGTGTCGTGCGGTGTGGAATCAATCATTCATGTCATGGCGGGGGAGCGCTCTGTCTGAAATCTGAGCGTCCTCTGTCTTTGACCCCCGCCGTGCTTGTCACCTGTCAGGTGAAGTAGGAGTAGGTGGTTGATTGCTTGCTTTGCTTCCACTCCTCCAGTGATAAGCTTCTGAAAAAGATCAGCACTAAGCCGTGGCACTGCCGGTGATGTTTCTCCGTGGTTATCCTCTTCCTTTTGCAGCTTTGGGGTGGAGATGTCAGTGCAGTACGAATGGTTCTGCTGTGATGGTAATCCTATTTCTTTTCTTTTTCAGGTGGATGGATCCAGATTTGACAAAAGAGAAGCTTGCCGGATTCAGGCCAGTGAAAAAAGGGATTCTGCTACTCGAGATGTTGTGGCCTCCTGCTGTATGCCTATATGGGCTATGGCTCTGGAAAAAAGATATGATGGTTAGAGATGTGCCTGCCCTAGTGCAGTAGTGCGATCCTACTGTGTGCGGTCGCTGACTCGTATGCTGATATCGAAACCTCCCATAATCCCATTGGAGCAAGCAAGCAAAGCAAGGTGCGATGTTTCTAACTCGAGGGCGGCAGTTTTTTATGTAGCCCTAAGCCACGGATGCGTTGACGCTTGACATTGGACAGGCTACTTGTAAACAAGGAAACATTGGGTGCAGAATTATATGGAAAGAGGAGTGTTGAACTGACAGTCACGTCACAAGGACCACCCGCACGTTCAACTCCTCGAGCCCACTCCTTGGCCTTGCTTCCAAGTCCCAACATCTTGGGAAATGCTAGCCCTGAAGATCTTTCGAAGGATCGGTTGAGAAATCAACGTGCATAAGTGACACCGCCATCCCCTCTCTTGCCTGCTTGGAAGAAGTACTACTAGTACAAATCAAAACCTTGTAGGTATGCAAACGTGCAGCCCCATCCTTTGATCAGCTCGGCCCACAGATGACAGAAAAACTAGGGGCGCGAGGTTGCATCTCGAGGGATCTCAGCTTGGTCCCCTATAGTTCAGAAAGTTCAGATTCAGAACTCTCCATGCACTGATGAGTGAGCAGCTCGGTGTACAATCTTTTTCAAAAAAAGTCAACGAATTTTGATATATTAATTATTTAAAAACAACAAATTTTATGGTTTCTGGATGCAATCGCCCGTCGAGTTGGAGTACACTGTCACTGTGTAGAACAGCAGACGAGGGGAGCTGTTATCTTTGGATTAGCAGGTTTCCTTTAGAGCAAATATTATAACAGCCTGTAAGAGAACTAAATGTTGAGTTAGAGGAGAGAGAAGAAGAGAGAAAGAAGAGGTGGGCTGCAAATTTGTAGCTAATTTGGGCATAAAAATCAAAAAATCTTGTGAGAGGGACATATGAGCTTTATATTAATGATGAAGGACTAAACTATTATACTAGTTGACTGAGAGATATGCTATAAATTTTTTTACAGCCAACAATTGGCTGTATTATCAACCTGCTCTTAGCCGACCGTCGATTTCAAATCGGACAGTTGCCGGAGCTCGGACGCGTGGCGCATCGGCGAAATATACCATCCTCTCTCGGGAAAGGAAAAGAAGGGGGAAATCGGGGAAAGGGAGAAAAACCTCGGGCGAAAGCGATGCACAGTTGGACGCAGCGCCTGCTGACCGCGGCAACGACGGCCGCCGTCCTCCTCGCCACCGTCTGCGCGGCCGCCTCCGCGCTTGACGCCTTCCACGTCCCCTCCGTCCAAGCGCAAGCCCATGTATGGATCTCTTCTCTCCTCTCTAGTTCAACTGTTCTGAACTTGGGGGCGATCTGCGACCCAAACCCTTGATGCGGCGAAGGGTCTGGAGTATGTTTCATGGCGATTGGTGTGGTAAGCAGTAGGCAACTCGGAGATGCTAGGATGCTGTTTGAAATTGTCGAGTTGTTTAGATGCCATGGCCGACTGGATTTTGCTACTGGTATAGCTAGATCAAGTTTTTTTGACACTGATGTCACTAGGTAACCTTTACAAGCAAAAATTATGTCTATGGCAGTTGTAGAAAAAGCTATTGCAGCACTATTTACACCAATGTCGCTATGGTCACCTTTGAATCTCGTTTTTTGGGTCCCGATTCTGCATTTACAGCATCATGAAACAAGGTCCAATTAACATCCATGCTTATTATGTTATCAGTGTGCTTATGTATGTTATCTTGTAGGTTACAAAGATTAACCGGTTCCACAAACAGATCAATGGCAACGACAAGGTTTGTGCATGTACTTCACTTGTTCTTGTGCATATGTAATTCCAACCATAGTTCTCATCTAGAAAGATTATGATTGAAACAGGCTTATTTCCTTCAGTTAATCGGTTAGGTGTGCAGATAGCGAATCCACTGCTTAAGAGCTATCCCATATGAATAGAATAGAATACCAATATATTTTATTTGACAAATTGTTCTAGACTTATGCTGCCATGGTCTGGTTCTCTTTTCATTGTGAGGATCTAGTTAAAAGGATAGCTTGATGACATTTCAGTTATATTGGGAAAATTGCAGCCTGCAAACTTAAATAAAGCAAACTTCCTTTCTTTTTCACACTGACAATTGACTGAGTTTGCTATCTCAAAAAATGTAAACAAAGCTTTCTTCTTCCCTACCTGGAAAACTATAATGAACTCTGGATACAAGAAATATTTCTAGTTGAGAAGACACAAACTTTGTGCTGCAAAGACTAAATGATGCTTTCCCTTAAATGAATACGAGCCACTTTTCACTTGTTCCAACCACCTATTGAACAGAATCTGTCAAGTTCTGCATGGATTCTACTGTATATCATATAGAACAATAAGCTAAATTATTTAACTTTTGCCCAAGATAAAATTAGCTCATATATCAAATAGAGTAATCTATATCATTGCAGTGATACGCTTGCCTCACACCTGCTGCATTCAGAGGCGTCTGATATATTTCAATCCACTCTAAATGATGAAACTTAAATTTGTGTTTCAGGTGATGTTGACCTTCAATGTATCTGCAAATTTGGAGTCGCTATTCACTTGGAACACAAAACAGGTGATATTTCCATTTTTTATTGGATGTGTAATAGCAAGCTATCTTTGAGTGTTTATAAGCTCAAAATCGAGCACTCCCTGTAGTCCTGCTAACAACGAAATTTGTATATCACAATTAAAAATTGCTCACATGTCTGAGATATACTTAGAAGAATTTTAACAGTGAATACTAGAAATGCATATCGAAACTAATTGTTTTCAAGTGCCATGCATATATGGAAAGATAATTCCAGTGTTCAATGATGTGAGTTACTAATTGTTATTCTACATCAGTGGTACCAGTTTCTTATGCATACTTGACTATGTTCACCAGAAGTATTTCCAACTATACGAAGCTATTGTGAAGCTCAGCATCAGGCATCAGTATTCAATTCGTTAACACAAGGATTTAAAAAATGTAGTGGCAATATCTTTTATACTGAAAATTGATGTGGCTAATGATGCATAAGACAATTTATCCTTATAAATGAACAGATAGATAAACTCGATGTAACTCATAGAACATATTACTGAACAATTTGTGCTGCAGTGCTCATTCAGAAACATTGCCAAACCATATCATTGCAACAATCACTTCATGATGTTATGGATCATTGTTAGTTTACTACTTTTTTGAAACCAACTGGTACAATTCTGTTGTATGGATGGTCACCACTGAACTACTGAATGCCAACATGTTTATTGATTATTGGTCCATTGTTGTACTATACCCTATAGGCAGCCTGTAACTGAGCTGCTTTCTTGATACAGGTCTTTGTCTTTGTGACAGCTGAGTATGAAAACGCGAAAAATTCACTGAACCAGGTATGCTGGTCAATGTGCATCCTGTCTGTAATAGTATTTTCGAGATTGTCTTTGTGACAGCTGAGTATGAAAACGCGAAAAATTCACTGAACCAGGTATGCTGGTCAATGTGCATCCTGTCTGTAATAGTATTTTCGAGAACAGAGAACTGGTTGGAATCAATAATTGCTTGAATCTTGAAATAAGCCTTAGTCTGTTTGAATCTTGAAATCCTCCTTGCTCACCTCAAGATAATTCAGTCTTGTACCTGGCTTCCATCTTTGTGTATACCAAAAAAATTAGTAGCATCTAAGTCACTATATTGTATCACGAAATTAAGTAATGCATTGGTCTTTCTTAGATGCTAGTGTCATTTTCATCAGATATATGTCTTTGATATCCAAGTTGGATAAAGTTCTTTTGACAAACCTCCCTGTCATGAATGACAACTAACACTCCTGTCTACATGCTTGGTCCCTCACAGGGAATTCAAGTTATTGCTTGTCTGGACATAAGTAACATCTTTGATAGTTTAGGAGAATTGGTTCATTTCAATTACTAATGTTTACTGTGGAAAATTATCATACTTTTTGTAATGCGCTGACAGCTGGCACATTACAAATAGCATGTGGCTACCCTCTAGTGATAATCTGGCTTCTGGCACTTGTATTTATAGTTTGCTGCCATTCCCGTTGCTAAACAGTAATTTTTCTATTGAATTCAACAAGTGATTCCTGAAGCTATTTAGTTTTTTAGGCATTCTGAAGCTATTTGATTGAATATATGATGAAACCCGCTGATTCGTCTTCAGTAGCTGTTGGTTCCATGCTTATGTGCAAATTATTCTGTTTGGCAGATTTCGTTGTGGGACCATATTATACCGGACAAGGAACATGCAAATCTGCAACTAGAGGTGAAGAGCAAGTATCCTCTAATCGACCAGGTACAGTGCACCCCCCCCTAATCTTGGCTGGCTACTACATTGCAACCGCGTGCTGACTGCTGAGTTTTTCTTGACAATTATATGCAATTCCCCACTTCAGGGAAGCAGTCTGCGCGGAAAGAAAGTTCAGCTTGTTCTCCACTGGCATGTTATGCCCAATGCTGGCACCATGATCCAAGATCGGATGGCGCTCTCGGAATTCAAGCTGCCTGATGCCTATACCTCTTGAGGGAAAAGCTTATTGATCTGGGAAGAATCCTCTAACGAACATCCTTCTAATCTGGCATCCGCAATTGGTTGCCAAACGAATGGAGATCTGATTCAGATTAAGCGCTGATGGTTGCATATGAAATATTCTGGCTATTCGATCAAGCGTTCAAGAACAATTCAGAAATTATGAATGACCACTACTTTTTATTCATTCATGCTCGATTGAGCACGGATGCACATACATAGCTGCAAAACCGCACTGCTTATTGATGGTGTGTAACTCGGAATGCATATTCGTGGGCTCAGCTGAGCTCAGCAGCCGGTGTGAGCGACCTAGTTCTTCTTGCAGAAAAACGGAGGAAGGTGTCGGTGCACTGGAACTGCTTGCAGACGGGGTCGCACTTGCTGATGGTGTCGTCGCAGGTGTAGAACCTGGAGGAAGAGAAGTTGCACTTGATGCAGCACCTGAGTTTGCCACCATTGGTCTCCACGGTGCCATTGTTTTCTATATCAGTTCCGGGGCCAACTCTTTGGTTCAGTGACAAGTTTTCTCGTTACCCGTTTCCTTGCAAACTGGATAAGGTTTTTGGCAATTCCTCTCGTTTTCAAGTGACGCGTCGTCTTGCCCTCGACATCCAGATTCCTGGTGGCATGACGGACCCATGCTAGCCTGGGTGTCTGTTTGGGCTGGGCATAGCAAGTGTGATGGCAGGGAGTGATCGAGCCCAATATGGCGAGATCGACAATCCTATCTGCCTGACGGGGACTTGAGAAAAATCTCCCTTAGCTCACAATGAATCATCAGGCCAGAGAATTAAGGTACCGATCTAATAGTCGTGCTGATGTTAAAATGTGCTCCGTGCACGGTTATTCGATTATTTGATCAAATAACCCTTCACCCAAAGCCCTCTCTAGTCTCTAGTCTCTACTCTATAGAGTAAGTCAAAGTTTTGAAGAGTATCAAATAGTGAAAAAATATATTTTTGAGAGAAATCTAGGGATACTTATTCGGTGATAACTATTAGTCTTGTTTTCTATAAATTTGAAGTTAAAAAAGGTTGACTTAGAACAAAACTAGAATGGCACTCATTTTGAAACGGACAGATGGAGTAGTTTTCACCCGGTTTTGGAGACATGCACACCAGGTCGCCGTGCCACTATGGCAATGTTATTGCCTCCTCACTGTATTAGTAAGTAGAAATGCACATAGGTAATTCTTCTCTTCTCTAACGAGAGAGGACAGCAAAATAATCCGGCATCGCCAAGGGCAACCCTGAGACCCAGAAACAGAGCATTTTAGGGCCTGATTGGTTCACGTCTTTCCACGGCCTGGCTTGCACCGTCCGCCCAAGCCCGTGCCGGCCAAGTCTGCCGGATGCAGCGCTCTTCTGTTTGGTTGATGCCTGTGCGCAGCCAGGCCAAGAAGAAACGATGATTGGTTGCCCACATCTGCTGGAGGTGATCCGCTTTTTCTCTCTGCACGCTCGCCCATGCGCGCTCGCAGCGCACCGCACGAGCCTGGCCCGCGGGATACGCTCGATTCGAGCATTCCTCCGGAGCCTGGCCCTGGAGCGTTCCCTGCATGTTCAGAGCCTGACCCTGCAGCTACGCCAACCAAACAAAGGTCTCTTCTCGTATGCAGAGGGCTTGGCTGAGGGCAGGTGCGGGCAACCAATCAGACCCTTACTGGCAGAATAGCTTGTGCAGTGGCGAGCAAGATCCGGGTGCTCAAGTGACCATTCAGGTCTGCTCCGTTGATTATGCATCGGAAAATAAAAGAAAAGAATAATCATTGGAAGCAAGACCTGTATTTTATTTTGACAGCTACAGAATTACTTGTCATTGCATAAATTGTTAAGAGGCGTCAGACGAGCCCCTCGCTCATTACACTTGTCATTGCATAAATTGTTACAAGGTAGGTACAGTACCTTGTGGTGTGCCTAGGCCCTATTGGCAGTGACGTGACATGAGGGGATTAATATCACAGCACCCAGTCGATCCTATCATCAAGGAACATGTAGAGTATTGACTTGTGCTCCACCATCTGGAGACCTTGTCCACCTTCTTCTTCTTGTCCATCTTCTTCTGGTTTATTGTTGTCTCCACTGCCAGCAAGCATCTCAGCACCGGTAAGCACAGCAAACCGTTGCCCAGCCAAATCAGAAAAGTCCCCTCCTGATGGTATGTTGCGCGCACCTTGGAAGACCCTGACAATGCAGAACCTGCCTAATCCGAGGCTGATGAGCTTGGGGTTCGGCGCCACTGCCTTCCACTCCGTGGGCGTCTGAGAAGGCCTCTTGCTGTACTTGAGACATGCATCAGCGTCGGTGGTTTGGCGCCGTCCATGGCGGCAGCAGTAGAGAGGTCTGACGACGCACACAGCTGGTGTGTGCCGCTGGCAAAGCCCAGCCAGAGTTTGAGCTCGGGGACGTACACGGCTCCACCGTCGAAGGGCAGCTCCCAGTCGTCGGCAGCTGGCCATGCACCACTCGCGCCTCACCGTGTCAAAGCAGTAGGTGCCCATGTCGCGCGGGGCGGCCGACACGCAGATGGTGCGGCCACCGTCGAGCACTGCGTGGGCCCTGACGAGCGTGGCCAGGGGCGGCGGCGGAAGGGAGTCCCAGTGCCAGGCTTGGCCATATCTTACGGGCCCCACTTCCTCCCTGAAGATGCCACGGCCGAACCTGAGGACGTGAAAGCCCATGGCGCGGACGGGGTGCATGATGTAGAGGTCCTCCTCGGGGGCACCGGGACGGGCGAGATGGTGATAGGCATGAACCACTGGAGACCGGTGAGGGAGGGCATGCACTCGACGGAGTTGGTGTCGGCGTCGTAGAGGGCGATGTTGCCCAACGTGTTGCCGTAGAGGATCCTGCCTTCGGAGCTGCGGGGGCTCACCAGCGCGAACCACTGCAGCTGCGGGGGATCCGGGAACAGAGTGCACTGCTGCGGGGGCTGGAAGCTTACGCATGGCGCGGGTAGCTGCCCCAATCTCTCGATCGCTGGTCTCGCGGCGGCTACTGCTTCGGCCGTTGACGGATAGAAGAGATGCTTAGCAACATCGAGGCGGTGCAGCGAGTACGCGCCGGTGCTCCCCTTCTCCGCCAGCGCCAGGATATTCACAAACCGCCGCATCATCCTCTCCGACGCTAAAATTGGATCTTGTCGATCTGTGTGCAAATCAAAAGAAAGAAAGAAAAATACAAATAAAATCCTATGTTGAGAGAAACTCAGCTCAGACATTAAAAAGGGCGGAAGAGGGAGAGGATCGCGCACACTTTCGTTGAAACGGGCGGCCGAGTGTCGTTGGCGGCGGCGGCGGCTCGGTGAGATTGGGGATACGATGAACCCGTACGGTCGTGAGAGAAGGTCGGCTCGCTGGTGCTTGCCCTGTTGACCGTACTGGGCCACGCATGGGAGAGGGAAAAGAGAGAGAGAGAGATGGAAACCGGGCTGAGGGAAAGCGGCCCAAGGAGAGAGGTTCGTCATTTCCTTCCTATCTACAGGACGCCTTTGAGATTCCTTCATGCGCCGAAACCAATCGACAGCGCCGCCTGCTCCTTGTGCCTCCCACCGTGCCGCTCCTCTCTTGCGAGCTGCCGCTCCCACCAGTTGTCGCCTCCTCCTCTTGGCCCGTCGTCACCCTTCTCCATTTTGCTAACCCAGCGGCTCGTTCCTCTGCAGCTTCGCGGTGGACGGCACCCGATCCGGGAATTGAAGAACAACGAGGCTCGCGGCGTGGCGTTCCCCAAGAGCCAGCCTAAGCCGATGCGGCTGTACGCCAGCCTGTGGAACGCCGACGACTGGGCCACGCAGGGCGGCCGCGTCAAGGCCGCCCTCCCGGGGCTTCACCGCCGACGCCTGCGTCTGGGTCAACGGCAGGCAGCAGTGCCCCGTCTGCACCATGGAGCAGGCGCGGCGGGCCGGCGCAGCTAGGGGTGGTAATGGGCCGTGGCCCTAATAGTCTCTTCACAGCCCAATAAAGCCCTTAAAATTTTTAGTTCAAAAATACATATGTTTAGAGCCCGGCCCTTTTAGGGCCCGATCCTTAGATTTTCTAGTTCAAAATATTAGGCCCTTTACCACCCCTAGGCGCAGCTGCTGGTGGTGGAACCAGCAGCTCAGCGACATGAGCTACCGCCGCATGCGCTGGGTGCAGAGGAAGTTCATGATCTACAACTAAACTACTGCACCGACTCCAAGCGCTTTCCCGCAGGGCGTCCCCGCCGGGGTGGCGTAGAATAAAGTTTTGGAGTGGCCCGGCGACGCATGTAATGTAAATGCATGTAGCATCAACGCAAAAAAGTCGCATTCTTTTATTTGTTCTGTAGCACATGGTGTACAACTACGAAGTTCTTGGATTAGTGATCAAGTTTCTTTGAGCCAAATCTTGATCGTGCGTGTGCTCTGTGTGCGGGGCCTGAGGGCCACTGAGAGTTAAGCAGCCAGTAAGGCTGGACTACGAGCCGGTTCGGCTCGCCTCGTGTCAGCTCGTGAGATTACCTAGCTGGCTCGGCTCGGCTGGTGTCAGCTCGTGAAATTAACGAGCTTGGCTTGTCTCGGCTCATTTTAAGCGTGAGCTAAAAGTGCAGCTCGGCTCGGCTAAGTTCCCGGCTCGAGCTGGCTCGTTAGAGCTCGCGAGCCGCTTGCAGTGTGCGCAATAACGTTAGGCGGGGAGCTGGACTGCTGGAAGCGGACGGAGTACCTACAGTCGGCGGGCGACGTTGCAGACTAGCCGAGCAACGTGCGAGGAGCGTGTAAGTCGGACCGCCGAAGACCGAAATTTGGAGAGAAGTACGAGCCAAGGCAGGCTGCCGAATTGGAGCAGTGAAGCCGGCGACGACGCTCAAGTTCATGCCTCACTAGATGCAGATCCAACTCATTGCACGCGGCGACTAGTGTGAGCAGCTCCTGCGGTGGCCAGTCCAGGCGGCGTGCGGCAAAGTCAGGGAACCAAGCACCAAGATTAGGGAAGTAGGCAATGGTAGCCGTCCGAGGCTCCGGGCGCCGAGTGGTTCTGGTAGGGAGACGGCGATGGTGAGTTTGTGCTAGATGTGGGCAAGGGGCATCAGGCGTGCAGCTTGAGCATCTTAGTGCCACCGCCGCCGCTACGTAGGGAACTTAACATCTGTTTGGTTGCAGGATCTGTGGGTTGGATTGGCTCCAACCCTTATTTTTGGGATGGCTCCAACCCTTACTTATATCTTTGACATTCATGCGACAAATCCTGCAATATAATTACCACTATGCGATGCTAGCCTAGATTAAAGTACCGACTCGATAAGAATTTGGTGGAGGGAAGTTAGGGCCGACTGATTTTGGGCTAATTTGTGACCTCGGATGCTAAAAGACTGAACTTCCCTCCACCAAATCATTTACCGCAAAAAAAAGGATACGGGTCGACTGATGAGAGATTTTTTTTTTGAAAATTAGGGCAGGAGTACTGCCATATCATTTAAAAAGAAGAAGAATGCGAGGTCTTACAATAGTTGTTATTACATAAATAGAAGCAAACTCGTCTCTCTCAAGAAGAGCGTCAAACATAGATAAACTAGGATGCAACGGGGGCACCGCATGCCCTGACTCGTAGGAGCACTTCTTCCTTGATGAGCTGCAACACTACTCTTGGCTCTGCAGATTAGCCTTCAAAGATCCTTCTGTTTCTCTTTCCAGATGTTCCACGCGGTGTACATGAGGATTGCTGCGACGTGTCTTTGTTCTTTCACGGAGTGGCATGCTAGTGTATCGCACCACCAATCTTGGATCCACGCATCTTGCACTGGAACGTTGATCTTCGCATTTGTCCATTCTCTGACCAGCTCCCAGACCTGCATGGCAAACGGACAATGTAGGCACAAGTGCCGTGCACACTCTGGTTGGGCGCTGCACAGGGAGCAAGTCAGATTGCAGGGCTAGTTTCTCGCCATCATCTTGTCCGCCGTTAGAAGCTTCTCTTGTACCAGTAGCCATGCAAAAAAACTATGCTTGCCCTCAGCGTGCGCTCGCCATATCGCAGTAGGCCTGAATGAGCAAAAGAATCCCCTGAATTGAATTTCATACGCTGATTTGGCCGTGTAGTCTCCATGAGATGTCCATTTCCAAACGATTTTATCATCTTCTGGAGTTAATTCCACACTCTCCACTAGGTCCCAGAGTACCACAAACTCGATCATTTCCTCTTCTGATGTCATCCTCCAAAGTCCTCTAGTCCATTTCATGTTTTCCATCTTCTCCTGAACTGTCAGGTGTTTCCTCCACGCTAGCTTGTACAGTCTCAATGCAATGTCTCTTGGCGCCTGCCCATTTAGCCATGTAGCCTCCCAGAATTTTGCCGTTCTTCCATTCCCCACAGTTACAGTTGTAGATGCTCGAAATAGCTGTTTGTCAGTTTCAGTCACCGGAATATTTCCTCCAACCCAAGGCCGATCAGCATCATTCCATTCAAACCACAACCACCGCAACCGTAATGCTCTACTGAATCTTTCAAGATCAAGTACCCCCAGGCCTCCTAGTTTCTTTGGTCGTTGTACCTTCTTCCATTGCACAAGACAGTGTCCGCCATTGGCTTGTTCAGTACCTTTCCAGAGAAAACCTCTTCTCAGCTTATCTATCTGCTTTATCATCCATTTTTGTGGTTGGAAAGCAGTGAGGAAGTATGTTGGGATGGATGATAGGACCATGTTTAAAACCGTCAGTCTACCAGCTCTATTGAGAAATTTCACTTTCCAAGCTGGCAATCTTTTCGCCACTTTATCCACGAGCGGCTGTACATCCACTCTGCGAAGCTTTCTTGTATGTAGAGGCAGTCCCAAATAGGTACTGTTGACACTAGATTTTGATAAATCTGATGTAATCTGAAGATCATCGGCTATTGATATACGTGCGCAAGCGTCATAGGCGACAAGAAGCATCAGGCGTGCACTTGGGGATACGTGTCCCTTCCGGAGGGTTGCACGCGTAGGCAGGCATGCATGCGTATTCAAATTGGAAACTGATGTCTCTGAATGCATGCAAGGTAATTAAAGAAAAGATGCTGGCCGGATTAAATATTTGAGAAGGATGCATGCGGATGGAATATGAGATAAGGAGATATTGACACAAATGAAGAAACCACATGCAGAGAGGCCACGCCTTCACGTGGGTGGGCAGGTGATTAAAATAAAGAAGGCAAGTTCCAACGAAGGATCCAAAATTAGTCATCAGTACTACAGCCACCCCTATCACCGCCGGTTCTAGAAGTGCATCACCAACGGTTTTGGGTACCGTTGGATTTAAGTCGTTGGCGATAGCGGGGTCATCACCGCCGGTTCCAGAACCGTTGGTGATGGGGACATCAACACCGCTGGTTCGTATCTGGAACCATTGTTGATGGGGACATCAACACCGCCGGTTGAAGACACAAACCGGCGGTGAAGACCTTTTTCCCATAAAAAAATATTTTCAGATACATAATATGAGGAACCAGTGATAGTTTTCATATCACTTTTTGATATTTGAGTGTCAGATGACTGATAAACACCCAAACTATGAATTTCTTGCATGTCACTGCTTTCAGGGGACTCTGGAGCATCCAGTTGCATATGATCCAGTAGAATAGAAACAACCTCAAAGGGACAAGCATAGTATAGCCGTCGAGTGTACTTTATGGCTTTGATAATCAGTTTCTCAGACCCTGCAATTTAGAAGTAGCACACAAACAGTGAGATGTCTTGGTTGTGACAATATATTCCCTTGACAGCTATTCATATCTTGGATGTAAATACTACTAAAGAAGAATTGACATGCACAGATGGTAGCCATCACACATTCGCAATAAGAATATACAGAAGTAGATGATGCGATTGTAACAAATAAATGAGGATGCTTAACTATACAGTTATACAACTGCAGGAAAAGGTTCAGATTAATGGAAGAGATAAGTAAAATCAAAATTTATCATAAGGTGCATATAAAATTCATTAAGCTTCCTTGCAAAGTGCAATGCATGTTGACCAAAGCAAACCATCCAAACTGGAGAAGTCAGTTGAGAACTGTATTTTGTGGACTGACGATCTATATTTCTAGATTTGCATATTCATGGAAAGTGGGTTCCATGTAGTAATGCATCTCTAACCAGGCCTACCAGAAGGTCCTACGGCACCAGAGAAGATCAAGTGGCTGGCTCAATCACAGTTCTATCTATAAGCTTCTGATACTCACGTTTCCTTTTGGAACCTGATTTTGATTCTTTTGAATCATTCTCCTTCAGAAAGGAAGAAATCTCATGCAATCTCGACCTCAGTTCCACTTGAACATCAGGAATGGAATTAGTCTGGCGATCCCAGTAAATACACTTCAACCAATCAAATGCCTGGAAGTAATTTTATCTTAGAAAGTAAAATATCATGACTAGAAACAACGGAACAAATCAAAATTCTCAGAACTAACAAAATTATATGAGAACCACCAAACAGCAATTGGTAGCAAAGTGAAAGAACTATATGACGAGATCTCATAGACGATAGCAAACTCATTTTACCTTAATACTTGCCAGGCGTAACAGTCGCAGGGAGGGAAGGTTGCGATGGGAACTTTCTACATGCAGCATAAACAATCATCAGGACACAAATGACCATATGAAAACCAGTTTAAACAAGTAATCAAATATAACCAGATGTAAAAAGACACGGGAAACAAAATCTTCTAACCATGGCGAATGTCCACTAGAACTCGTGGTATTCCAACAGCCTCAGCTAGTTCAGATATTGAACGGCCAGTTTTCTTATGTTGATTCTCCACAAAACCATTTACAAGCCTGACAGTAGAAAAAAAAGGGGAGAGAATTAATATTTGTTGTACTTTGTGGAAGTTTAACTCTGGAAAATAAAACGAAACCATGTGTTACACACAAGATGATAATTGCAGTGAGAATTTCCTCACCTCATGATTGCCATACTGTACAGCATCGCGAGCATTTCCTCCGACTCCATGGCATCATCACCAGCCAATCCGCTCCTAGGGGAATGAGCATTGGACACACAGCACCTGAAGCTATCAGTATTCTCAGTGGCTATTTGAATTTGCATAATCGTGCCGAGAATTGGGGAACCTATTTGGGATCGGTGAAAGCAAAAGCAATGGCTATTTATCTGGACACATAGATTTGGAACACCAACCTCGTCTACATGGTGTATTTGTGTTGATGAAAACGCTAGATCAAAGTTAGTCCACCTCAGTGCCAAATCACACGCGGTCTACATACGCGCTTCAAAACCATTAAAATCCGATTAAGCAGAAGTCTCCTCAGAGACAAGCACCTAAGGCAACTGGAACTGCGGTGATTAGCGCATGCCCCAGATCGCGTGAGCAGCAGTGCAGCTCACCATCCGGCCAGACAACGCGGGAGGGAAAGGGGGGCAGACTGTAGAACAGAGAAATCCGGGTCCGGGCTCACCTTTGCTACTGCGGCCACGGCGAGGACGGCCACCAGGAGCAGCGCGCCGCCCCCACCGCATCACCGCGGACACCTACGCTCGCCCTAAGTGCGACGACCGAGTCCAACAGAGCCGGCCCGCGCGCCGGCGGCCGGAGATCTGGAGGGGAGCGGGCGTGGCGTCCGCCCGGCGGGAGGTGGGCGTGGGTGAATTGAAGCGGAGGCGGCGGGCGACGAACGCGCAGGCAAAGTAGAGAGGAGTAGAGAGGCCCGGCGGAGCACGAGAGGGGGGAGACCCGAGGAGCTGGGAGGGGCTCGTGTCGTGCGACTCGTAGCACCTGAAGCTCCTACGGGAGGGGGCGGGAGGAGGGTGGAGGGAGGAGGAGGGGGCGGAGGGCCGGGCGCTGCCGCCATGGGAGGGCGTGGGAGGAGGGAGGATTGGGCGGAGGGCCAGCCGCTGCTGCCATGGGAGGGCGCGGGACGAGGGAGGAGGACGGGGCGGAGGGCCGGCACCGCCGCCATGGGAGGGCGCGGGAGGTGGAATGGGAATTGGGAGCAGGGCGGCACCACGAGGGAGGGAGGGCTGTGGGCGGACGCCACGAGAGAGAGAGGGCTGTGGGCGGACGCCACGAGAGAGAGGGAGGGGAGAATGAAAAAAATATGTGGAGAACACATCACCGCCGGATCATATTACAATCCGACGGTGATGCTTACGTATCACCGCCGGTTCGTAATACGACCCGGCGGTGATGCTCAACATCATCACCGGGTCGTATTACGAACCGGCGGTGATACGTAAGCATCACCGCCGGTTCGAAACAAACCGGCGGTGATGGGGCGTTGACGATGATATATTCTGTAGTAGTGCATGCATGCAAATCGACCTTTCCGCCGCCGAATCAGAGAAGCTTCCGTAGCATGGATTTTACGGAAGGCAAATTAGAATGTATGTATCTTAATATTTGTTTAGATATTTCTTCTCTAGTAAGTTTGGTGTGCCGTAACTGGCTAGATTGTCTAGACTATAATGTACCTCCGTCCATTGTAAAAGATTTGTAACAACCAATCAACAAACCCTATTTTTTCCTTGCAATTTACTTTACTGTCGGCGACTTCGCTATTTTCTTTTTATGCGAGTTCTTTCGAGTTGATCAAGGATGCCTCACATTCGAGCGACTTGATCCACTGGTAAGTTTTCGTTTACCTGAGCTTTAGCTTCCGGGCGCATCGCTGTTGCTTCGTTCAGATCTATTCAAAAGTTATCGAATTCATCTAGGTTTTGATCTCCGGCGCATCGCTGTTTTCTCGTCTAGATTAATTCACCAATTCATCCGGCTTAGCAATCTGTTTAATCGGCTATCAGTTCCGTAGTTATAGCGTTAGATCTTGAAAAGCTGATTAGATCTGTTGTAAGCTTAGCTTTGCTCAGATCCACACATTCGTGGGTTTGTGCATTGTTATCTGTCACGTGTCGGCTTTAGATATAGCCGTCTGTTGCTACCTATATCGGCAGCTTCTTGCCGATATCCCACAGATCGCTTTTAATACTTGTTTATCCCGTTCGATCTGTTGTTTTCTGTATCGGCAGCTCATTGATACGCTGCGTGAGGGTTATTCAGAAATACAGCCGATACACCCTCGAAGTTAACGTTTACCCTGTTTCCTTGTCAATCAACAGGTCAGATTGACTGGCACGCTTGGTTTGTATTCTGAAGCTTGGCGAACTGTCCCTTTAGATTCTAGTGTGTTGATTTTTACGTCAACACATCTTTTGGCACGCCTGGTGTGACACGACAGTGGAATTATCATCATGAATTTTCCAATAGATGCAACTAAGTTACATGAGACGATTGCTGAAGCTATGAAACAGGCAATGATCAACTGGACTAATAGCCTGGCGAGCACGGCAAATTATACAGTCAAAGGTGTGGATGCTGGTAAAATCGTTCATCAGTTTGATTATCATACCTCACGACCGATGGTTTTTCCGTATCAAACATCGGCTCAGACAGGCTGTTATCAATATTATGCATCGGCTCCGCAGCCGATGGCTTGTCGGCAACCATGGTTAACAGTCAACCGCCACAACCTGTGAATCAGCAACTGCGGCCGATGGTTTATCGATTACATCAGCCACAAGCTATGCATCAACAGTTGATGGTTCAAGAGGCACGGCTAATAGCTCAGCAGTCTTGGCCCGGGGGGCAGCAATTTTCCCAGCTATTGGCTCAGCCATAACAATCCGATATATCAAAATCACAAGAATTTGCACAGTTGATCGTGTCGGCCCAAGATCAATCGGAAGTCAAAGGTTTAGTCGATGGCTACAAAAAATTGGTTCAGTCACATGTTCAAGAACGAGGCAGCCATCAACTTCAAGTTGAAGACGTTTAGCCGCAGTTTACACCTCAAGAATCACAGCTGGCGGTCCCTCCTCAATAGTCAATCGCTCAACTTCAGCAGCCAATGAATATAGTGCAGCCAATTGATCATCAGTGTGTTGTAGCACAACCACAATTGGCAACGGATCAGCAGAGCCAATTGGCTATTGGGCGAGAAGACGTTGAATTAGAAAAAATTCCAGTCGATGATAACGACAAGGTTCAGATCGACTCGATCTTATGCCCATGCATTGGAAAGGAATCCGAGAAGTACGGATTCGAGATCAGTAGAGCCGACAAGACACAATCGGCTATCAAGATGGAGATTAGCGTGCAACCTGTTCCAGGATACGTAGTTGAAGTCAATGGCCAGAAAGAGACACCTCTAGCATTGACATATGAAGAGGCTAAGGAATCAGTGGCCGTTGATTGGAAGATTGCAAAGGCAGGGCAGAAGATGATTTCTCAGATTATTTACTCGCTGCCCGGACATATTGTCCAGGAGTCTCGGCTGCTTGGATATTATTTTCCATGGGATCCAGGTGGACGGAGCTACGAGTGTAGCAGTGACCATCAGCCGATGACTTTGTTTTTCTTTCAATCCATTGAATATCGGCTTGTTACGTATGATAATTGGATTTTGTCCTTGGATTGCCAACCTGGATGGCAAGAAAGGAGTAAAATATTATTGCATCGGCAGTCAGGGAAAAGTGTGCCGATAGCTACAAGTTAGTCGATATGCCTATCGGCTCCAGGCTGGTGGCCCAAGTATTCGCCATACACGAGCAAGGGTCCTGTCCGAGTTTATTTCAACGGAAGCTAGGTGGACAAAAGTTGCATGAGTATATATAATTTACCTCCGTTGGCTGACATTAAAGATATGCACAAAGGTATACAAGAAGTTCGTAACATGCAAATTTGTTTGATCAGCTACATGGAGAAGTTCGGAAGGACAAATCGGCTACTTACCAGCTGATAGAGGAAAGCCGATATACTTCAAGATTACTTGTGGGAACCGATAAAAAATTAATCCATCGGCTATTTCTAGATAGCTGACAGGAATTCTCTTGACTAACATTGGTCTAAGTCTATCACCTGTGGATTATTTTAAAAGTCTACTTAGAGAATTGGAGCCGATGGATTATACTGCATTGACTGTTATTTTCCTGTGCATGAATTAGCAAAGGGAGGTTATGATGTTTGAACATATTTTGTCGGCTATCAGATTCTTCAGTCAGCAGTATATGACGGATGGACAAGTGCTAACATCTGCCGATCTTTGATGTTGAAACCTGATCGAATCATGCAAGTTATTTTAATGGCCAATCATCTCCCGTAGATGTGCAGTGATCGGACAAAGGCTGGTTTAGTGAAGCTAATTTCTACGTCGAATCAGATTGTTTGGCAACAATAATTACTGGAAGAAAACCGATCAGTGGTTGGAACCTGCACTAACAGTATAGTTGATGGAGCCGATGACTAAAACCGAGAGTCCATGTGTACATCGGCTGGGAGAGTTATTGATTTATTTATAATGTGGTTTCCTGCATCCGTGCACCAGCTGATGCAAGGGTATCTGTCTGTATCGGCTATGTTACATACGAAAAGACCGACAGCTGAGAGCAAAGAGCCAATGTCCATGCTTATTGCCCACGGATATATATTTATCGAAGATGTTGGCAATCAAAAGTTCAGGTAACTATGTGTTCGTTATCAATGGGAAGATCTAATCGGCTATATGACTGCGAGCATTTAATAATTAAAGCTGCTGGCCGATACTGATGGGTCACCTGGTCCTATTGTTGGGCGCCAATATTGTTTATTCAGAGCCCTTCATCGGCTATACAGTCCTGGTATAAGCATATGGATAGCCTATGGAAGGAATAGAGGAAAAGCCGATGGACTGTCTGCTCAACCCGACGGAACATATATGGTGATCAGGCATCGGCTGATTATGTTAGAAATAGAAGGCCTTGCATGCACATATCAGCAAGTCCAGGTGCATCACGTTGAATTGAAGAATTTCAGGCACAAGGATACTCACCGTACTCATAGCTGGGAGATCAAGGAAAAGGCCAATAATGAGGCCCGTCTTGTGATTACTAAGCCACTTGCAAGTAATCAATGGCCGAAAAAAAGAGAGTCATTGCTGTGTGGTTACATATGTTATCTGCATGGTGCTAATTATGGCGTACGGCAACGGATTGGCAGGTCAAGTGATAAGAGTCGAAAGAAGATTGCTGTGCTCTACCCAAAGAATTATTGTGGCCTCCCTTCCAGTTATAGTCGGCCAAACAAAAAGCCGATGGTAGGTATCTATCGGCTAAAGGAAATTTGGTGTTCATCCTTCCCGCAGATTGCAAAGATGCATGTAATGATCAGGGTCGAGGTAAAAGTCCAGATTGGGTGATCAAGAAAAGAGCAGGCTAAAGCTGACTATGCATGACCAGGCTCAGGGTGCCCAGCAAACAAGCAGGAACATGGGATGAAAAACATGCATGCTTCATATGGTTGGAGAAATAATAAATGACTTGCATACGTGGAGATAGACTACTGAGACACGCTTGAGTTAGTCCCTCCAGAAAATTTGCATGCAAGCTGAGGCGTTCACCCCTTGCGTGTCTTGTTCCCAAGAAAGGTAGAGCTGTCAAAACATCATCTATGGGTATGGAAAGCCGATGGGAAATATGCAATTGTTGAACAATTTCATCGGCTATTATTGATAGGACCTCCAGAACCGAAAGCTGCATGATTTTATTTTCTGGAAAATCAATCAAAAGCGTGTCAATTGCTGAAGGACAAAACAAGGCTACATCTACGTGATGGTGACCAGAAGTCAAGGTGTCTAGCCGATGGGTTCGTTTAAGCCATGATTTATTTCTCTCCACCGGCTATTATCGCCAGAGAGGAGCGAAGCAACAACGTGGCTATCTGATTGGTTACTGGTAAACACTGGAGTACAACCCCGGACTATGATTCTGAAGCTGGGGCTTGGAGAAGGGCACCCCACTTGGGACAAGATCGCTGGTGGATTGGTGATGATCTGGGTGGTATCTACGTCAGTTAGATTTCATTGGCTGGATTTGGTCACATGAAGCTGTTTGTCACGAGCAAATTGAAAGGCGGCCTGGCTGACATCCGTTGAAGAATTATGCATTAACAGATTGATCAGCAGCTGGTAGTGGTTTCTTTTATTATTGGCTAAAAGTTACGGACACAGCAAGTTTTATTATTTGCTCCGGACTATACAAAGGCAACATACGCATCATGAGAAGAGGATGGAAAAGATTATTTCTGATCGGCTCAGCGTCTGGAGAATAACTTGATGGCCGCCCTTGGGAGATAATTTCGTCCTTAACAAACAAAGGTCTCGTGAAGGAAAGGAAAGGAAAGAAAAGCCGATGATGCAATAGGTGAAGCAATCGGCTAATTAACATTTGGAGTCTCTATCCATCGGCTCATCCTGAACGATTCATGCAGATGCAACCGATGAGAAATTGGGAATACGATATGAGCCAGCTCAGGATTAGATAAACAATAAGCTTTGATATTTGTGGGAGTTTCTCAAGACCAGGCACCTTGCTAATGATGGCCGATAGAAAAGATCGGCTAGTCGTATTCTTGGATTTGACTTAATGAGCAAAGAAATATCTTGCGGCTCGCTTGATGCATTAACGTGACTTGATGGAGCATGAAGTCTGGTTTACCCATGATGGAAGCACGACGTTCATATATATCCAGCCGCAACTTACCTCAGTGGAAGACGCCGGGTTGGATAATAAGATGATGCTGCCGCTGGGATCGATGCCGCCAGGGCTACCAAGTAGACGACAGTGCCGTCGGCCGAGAGCAATATAATGCAACTACAGTGGTGTCGGACCGTCGTGCAAATCAGTACATACTGGTGATCGCGCTCAACACGGAGGCCAGAGGAACCACGTTCTCCAACATGTACGCAAGCAGCAAACAATCCATCAAAAAGAAAAGGAACCTGCAAGATCGAGCTGATGGTCAGCAGATGATCTAGTTATAACACAGCCGATGATTACTGGGCAGCAAGGAATGACGATTGCAAGATTATGATGCTGCTGCCCCACTCCTGATGCTGGTATGATCAAAGAAACCTTATTTCTTACTGCAAAAATACTTGGGGTTTTTTTTTATTTTATGAAAAATAAAAATAGCTTAGCTCCTCAATAATATGAAATTCCTATCAAAGCCATATATGTTGATATCTTTGAGAACTTCATACATATGCTACTTGTTCTTGTATTGAGCGTTGTCAAATTGTTTGTGACCCTTGTGAGATTCATTTTATGTTTTTAAGATCAAGATCACGTACACTCCACATATATTTTTCATTGCTGAGTATTCTAGATATTAACTTCCGGGCGCATCGCTGTTGTTTTGTCTAGACTCACCTACTCAGCTACTCATATGCTGACTTCCACACTGGAAGTTACGCAAAAACATACCTTCCATCCACACAAAAATGCTCCACCCCTTTGACATGATTCTTCATATTCATCATGCAAAAAGATATGGGCTATGCAAAAAAAAAGGAAAATATCCATGCCCAGAAGCATGAAAAAAAGAGAGGTAGCCCATATCTCAAAATAAAAGAATGAGTCATGCAGAAAGGGGTGCGAGTTCCATCCAGAAAAATTCCACACACATGCACAATTTGATCTGATTGTATGACATGTTTTCTCTGTTGGGTCCGGTTTTTGACTTCGCAATATATACAATACAAGTATGCTTCCTCTTCACCCCCTACCCTGAGTTCCACCACAAAGCCTTACTAGAAATAGGGAGAAAAGAGGTGAAACAATGCCTTGGTGAGGAATCATACACATTGAGCGATCTGAGAAAGTTATTTGAGGAGCAAAGTTTTATTTTGATTTTTAAATTTTTTCAAAAACCCAAGTTATTTAGCAGGAAGATTATGGTTGACTTAATTCTTCGCATTGGCTTTGAAAAATTGTGATAAAGAAGTTTGGAGAGGGTCATCGGCTATAAAAAAATAAAGGGGGTATGCTAGAAAAGTTTATCATGGTTTCCAATTGTTATCGCCATAAATTAACGGGTTAATTTATGGGCCGAAATCAAGATGGGCTTAAGGCAGAAGACTGAAGAAGACTTGTAAATCGGCTCCTGCGTGAGCATCTGGGCCACATGGGTCATATATCTTTAGATTTAGTTCAAGGTTAGAGATAGAGTCCGATCGGGACAAGATTAGTTTAGATTGTTTCCCAAGTCTCCGGACTATAAATATGTATCCTTTGTTATTCGTAAAGGAGTGCGTCATCACGACTCGCAAACAACAACTCTCGGCGCATCGCCACCCCTAATCCTAGGGTTTCATCCAAGTAAGCGCCATGCTGTCCTGATCGCTTCTTGCGATCAGGGCAGTATTGTTCTTACTTTTACCTTGGTATTACTCGTACTGAAGCATTTTTTATGGCGAGTAGTACTAGTTATCATGATGTTCGTAGCATGGCTTTTAGTAGATCTGTTGTGCTTCGTTGCTTATCATCTGCCAATATCATGTTGTCTCTGTGCAGTCACGTTTCAATCTTATGCTAGTTCTTGTCGCATAGAATTAGTTGCACAGAGGCAACGCCCTGCTTCTTTTATGTTTAGTAGATCTGATCTGTTCTGGTTTGCTCTTATCTTAAGAGTTGGCGTAATATCTGCTAGGTTAGGCCTTGCAAACGGATTGGATGATCCGGTGGTGTAATAGATGGTTTATCTTAGCCCAGATAGAGATTGTTCCGGGAATCGGCTCTTGCTAGTTCTTAGGCCTCTGTTTTGGGTTGTGGTTTAGTTATTTGTTATGTTTATTAGGCCTAGTCACGTGTAGGATGTTCCGATCTAACAGTGAAGCTGTTACCATCGTGGATTGGATCAATTAGATTTATTTGAAGCAGTTTTATAGTTATTTGCTTTATTTATCATATCTGGATACAATCAGATCCCATCTGACACCGGGACTCGATCGGCTCTTTAAAGCCGATGCAAGAGTCGTCCCGGGGAGCCGACCACGGCTCGGACTTACATTTACACGTGTCTTTGTATGCAGGAAACTGTTTGGAGCACGTTCGCACCCTCCTGATCGGGTATAGGTCAGGTGGCACGCCCGGTTTTCACACATCCTCCGGGCGTGTGACGGAATTGCGGGCCGTCGACGAGGGAGCAGTGCCTGCCAGCACCCCAGCAACCTCCCGGCTCTTCGTGTTGCCCGTCGCTGCTCGCCGGTGGGTTTCGACTGACAACACCAATTCACTACGGTCTTCATCTACTAGCTAAATTCTGATAAGGAATTTGAAGACATCGGCTATGAAAAAACAACATCAGAAAAGCCGAGGTCTCTTGTCTATGAAGTGATTGAGCAGATTGAAGCATTGGATTTACATAGTTTCGAAGCATGTACTCTTCATACTTCGAAACTGGGGGACCTGTGTTGATACCAGATTTTGGTAAATCTGATGTAATCTGAAGATCATCGGCTGTTGATATACGTGCGCAAGCGTCATAGGCGACAAGAAGCATCAGGCGTGCACTTGGGGATACGTGTCCCTTCCGGAGGGTTGCACGCGTAGGCAGGCATGCATGCGTATTCAAATTGGAAACTGATGTCTCTGAATGCATGCAAGCTAATTAAAGAAAAGATGCTGGCCGGATTAAATATTTGGGAAGGATGCATGCGTGGGATGGAATATGAGATAAGGAGATATTGACACAAATGAAGAAACCACATGCAGAGAGCGCCTTCACGTGGGTGGGCAGGTGATTAAAATAAAGAAGGCAAGTTCCAACGAAGGATCCAAAATTAGCCATGCATGCAAATCGATCTTTCCGCCGCCGAATCAGAGAAGCTTCCGTAGCATGGATTTTACGGAAGGCAAATTAGAATCTATGTATCTTAATATTTGTTTAGATATTTTTTTCTAGTAAGTTTGGTGTGCCGTAATTGGCTAGGTTGTCTAGACTATAAATATGTACCTCCGTCCATTGTGAAAAGTTTGTCACACGACCAATCAACAAATCCTATTTTTTTCTTGCAATTTACTTTACTGTCGGCGACTTCGCTATTTTATTTTTCTGCGAGTTCTTTCGAGTTGATCAATGATGCCTCACATTCGAGCGACTTGATCCACTGGTAAGTTTTCGTTTACAGAATAAATCTGAACTTTAGCTTCCGGACGCATCGCTATTGCTTCGTTCAGATCTATTAAAAAGTTATCGAATTCATCTAGGCTTTGATCTCCGGCGCATCGCTGTTTTCTCGTCTAGATTAATTCACCAATTCATCCGGCTTAGCAATCTGTTTAATCGGCTATCAGTTCCTTTATTATAGCGTTAGATCTTGAAAAGCTGATTAGATCGGTTGTAAGCTTAGTTTTGCTCAGATCCACACATTCGTGGGTTTGTGCATTGTTATCTGGCACGTGTCGCCTTTAGATATAGCCGTCTGTTGCTACCTATATCGGCAGCTTCTTGCCGATATCCCGCAGATCGCTTTAATACTTGTTTATCCCGTTCGATCTGTTGTTTTCTGTATCGGCAGCTCATTGCCGATACGCTGCGTGAGGGTTATTCGGAAATCCAGCTGATACACCCTCGAACTTAACATTTACCCTGTTTTCTTGTCAATCAACAGGTCAGATTGACTGGTACGCTTGGTTTGTATTTTGAAGCTTGGCGAACTGTGCCTTCAGATTCCAGTGTGTTGATTTTTGCGTCAACAGGTACACGGGAAGTCCTTGATCGGGCAGTCGAAACCTTCTATTACTTCAGCTATGTTGAGGTTTGCACAGCAAATAGGGTATACTGCACTTTTCTGAATATTGGTTAGCATCCCAGACGCCATTCCAAAGCTTGTGAGTATTTGTCTGATCTCCTGCATCTCCTCTTTGTTTGGCTTGAGAAAGATTGCTGCATCATCTGCGTAGAGACTTATTCTGAGTCTTGCCAACCTTGTGCCCATTTCTGTTAGTGCTCCCTCCTGTGCAGCGCAATTTAGCAGGCACTGCAGCGGTTCCATGGCCAAGATGAAAAGCATTGGTGACAACGGATCCCCTTGGCGCAGACCAACCTTATGCTTGAACCACTTCCCCCTACCACCATTCAGTAGGACCGAAGTTGAGGCTGTTGATATCAGTGTGGTTACCCAGCTTCTCCATTTTACACCAAACCCCATTTTCTACAAGACCTCCATCAGATAGTCCCATATGACACTATCAAACGCCTTAGAAATGTCTAATTTGAGAAAGAGTGCTGGTATCTTTTGCCTGTGCAAGCATTGGACTAGATTCTGTGTGTATATGAAGTTATCATGTATGCTCCGCTTTTTGATGAAGGCACTTTGCGCTCTTGATATCAGATGCTGCAGGAACAACACCAATCTTGTGGCCAGAAGCTTAGAGACAATCTTAGCAACACTGTGGGTGAGGCTTATTGTCCGGTATTCCCCTATCTTCCGGGCATCACTTTTCTTTGGGATCAGGTTTAGATGTGCTGTGTTTACTGTCTTGAAATGCTGCTCGTGCTGGTTGTAAAAGTAGTTGATGGCTGCCAGTAGATCATCTTTTATTAGCTGCCGGCTCTCCTTGTAGAATGCTCCTATGTACCCATCAGGGCCGGGTGCCTTGTTCGCCGCAATCTCCTTGATCACTGCATGCACCTCCTGCTCGCTAAGATCATGGCTGGGCAAACCGAGTCTGTCCCAGTCTAAAGTGAACTGTCTTGCCTCAGGTGGCCCAAACTGCTTGCTGAAGTGGTCAAAAATGTGCTGCTCCTTCTCTGTATGTGTGTGCACCTGCCCTTCTTCAGTTAGCAGGTGTTTGATGTAGTTCTTTCTTTTTCGGCCGTTGATTTGCATGAAGAAAAGTTTTGTCTGTGCATCTGCTGCTTTTATTCCTCTGATCCTAGATTGCTGCTTGGCTCTGATCTTTTCAACTGCAGTTAACCCCAAGAAATGTGCTTTAAGATCACGTTTCAAGCATACTTCAAGCACGGAGAGCTGCCTGAACTCCTGCACTACATCCAGTATGCCTATCAGTTGCTTTGATGCACAGAGCAGCAGCTTAACATTCTCAATCTTCGATTTGGACCATTGTCTCAGTTTTGCTCTGGTGCGCTACAGCTTGATGTGTAGCCTGAGGAACGGGTTTACTGTTATGACCTCACGTTCCCAGGCTTGTTGGACTACCTCTTGGTACCCTTGGACCTTCGGCCAGAAAACCTCAAATCGGAAGCCGCTGTACTTTTTTGCGTCTGTGTTGCCAACAAGCAGCAAGGGGCAGTGATCAAAAACTAGCGATGAAAGTGCTTGCAGAGAGCAGCTCTGCATCATAAGGTCCCATTTAGTAGTGCAAAATGCGTGATCGATGTGGGTCTGCGTGGTGTCATTCGACCAGGTGAAGCGCCTCCCTTGCAAACTGATCTCTATCATCTCTAGCTCATCCAACACACTTCTGAATGCACCCATCATTCGCCTATTCAGGTTGGTGTTGCTCTTGTCTTGCGCCTACAGTATCAGGTTAAAATCCCCGATGACCAACCATTTCTCTGGTATGCAGTTTCTGATGCTTCTAAGCTCTTGCAGGAATTGCAATTTCTCATGGCCTTCTTGTGGCCCATAGACTACAGTTAGCCACGAGCTCCCCACACCCATTGTTGTCTCAATTTGTGCTGATACTGAATGGACTCTGATATCAGTTTGCACAATCCTATAGTAGTTCTCATCCAGCGCTAGCAAAGCTCTACCCCTGGTTCCTGTTGTCGGTAAGAAGGCAAACTGCTCCAGAGCCGTGGTGGCGGTCAAAGGGATGGGGAAAAGCATGAGGGAGCCTCGGGGAGTTGGTTCCCCCGCTCACCTTGGGTGATGGCGGCCTGTGGGCGGCTCTCCATGGCGGCGGATAGGGAGGCTTGCGGCGGCGGCGTTACTGAGCTAGGAAGGGAGGGGCTAGAGATGGTGGAGGTGGTCGTGAGGGTGCCGAGCGACAGGATGGGCCTATTTAAAGGCATGGCGAGGCGGTGGAGCGGCGGGGCAGGTCGGCGTCGGCCAGCGAACATTGCGGGGCGCCATTAATGGCGCTCCGTTGTCGCGACGCGGCGTGCGGCGGCGAGGACGAGGCACAGGACGATTGGACGCCTCGTGCAGGCGGCGAGCGGCGCGGGTGGCGCTGTGCAAGCACAGGGGCATCGCACGTGGGAGCAGTGGCCGGGCAGGGCGCCAGCAGTGGGCGGCGCGGCGTGGCTCTGCTCGCGGAGCGGCGAACGGCGCGGCGGTGATGGCGGGCCGGTGGCGTGCGCGTGGAGCGCGTGCGCGTAGGCGGTGTGCGGGCAGAGCGTGCATGCGTGGCAGGCGGCCGGGCTGGGTGTCGCGGCGTGCGCGCGTGGCACGGCGGGGCGCGCAGTGTACCGGTGCCCCGGCGTGGCGAGCTCGGCGCGGCGCGCGCGTGCGCACGGCTCGGGGGTGAGCGGGAGGCGACCGCGCGGCGGTGGCCGGGCCGGGCGCACTCGGCGCGTGGGCGAGCAGGGGAGGTGGGGCACGCGCGGCGCTTGCGGTCAAGCGGCGCTCGGGGTGCGCACGGCAAGGGGGCGGCGAGCAGGCCATGGTGCGCGGGAGGAGAGAGAGAGGGAAGGAAGGAGGAGGGGAAGGAAAAGAAAAATGGAGAAAAGAAAATGGGAAAAGGGAAAAAGAAAAAGAAAAGGGAAGGGGAAAAAAGAAAGGGAGAGATGCGTCGGCGCCGACCGCGGCGAGCGGTCGCGCGTGGCCGACCGGCGGCCAAGCGGCGCGGGATGGGACAGCGGCGAGGAAAAAGAGGGAGGGAACGGTCGGCGGAAAGGAGATGACAGAACGTTAAATGAACTCGGGATTTGGGACGGCGGAAAAATTCTAATTAGGGCTTGGGGTTACTGAGCTCAACGACGAAAATAGATTTTTTTTAAAAAAATTAGCAAGTGATTTAATTAGTAAATTTTCAGGATGTCACAGGTATCCTCTTGCCGCTGGTTGGTCACCAGCCGGCGAGCTATGTGGTGGTGGTGTCGGCGGTGGGTCACCGTCCGACGAGGGAGGTGGGGTGGGGTGCGAGCGAGAGGCGCCCGTTGGTGTCTCCATCCTCTCTCTCCACACCGACCACTGATGAGAGATGTCGATCCAAGTTTTGTTGAAGTCTAACTGGCCGTGACTACGACAGTACGTAAAGCCGTAATCCCCGGCTTTCCATGCGCAATGTGAAGGTGTCCAGTCCATCTCTTCACCTGAAAGCAGGGAAGCTAACCGGAAATGGTTAGGTTAAGCTCCACTGAGTAACTGAGTTCACGTACGTACGGCACAGCATATATAGGTTATGCAAGCGAACCCCGAACAGTGTAAATTACGTAGCACCAACAATGGCAAATTCACAAGAAAAACACAACCAGAGCGGGGTATGTAGCAGCAATAGCAGATCGTCTTGCATGTTGTACTGTGTTGCAAATCTGTCTCCCCAATCACGATTGTGTCAGTGGTTGCATGTTGTCTGCACCGACGGTCGAACAATTTGTTTGTACGCCGGTCGAACAATTTGTTTGTACGCCGGTCTAAATAATAAGCAGCTTCTGCCACCATCACGTGGACCATCCGCGTCACATGCTGTGACTCTGATCAACACACAAATATGCTAGAACAAGGTGGATCGTAACGATCGTCACCAGCAGTGCTCCTGCGCTGACTGGCCAGACCGGTTGAATCAGGGGAACCGATGAGGAAGGACTACATAACAGTTTTTTTGAGATCAGCAGGCCACTCAGAATGCACTCAAACGCCGTACAGAGGCAGAAAGAACAGAATTAGGATTTGGAAAAACTAGACTTTGGATTAGAGAGTAAAAAGTAAAGATAATAATTGTTGAATTGATTGGGATTATCCTCAATCGTCCTTAGCCTTCATATATACAGGCAGAAGAAGTCACACTCCTTCACGAGAGTCGGTTTACAAAAAAAAAAGTTTCAAATTACAAATCTAAACCTACTCGACTACAGTCAAACCGGTTTCGGTCTTTGACAATTTTAATTGTAAACACCTACTCACGATGGACCGTTCGCACGATCCCTCGTTGATCAATCATATAGTAGGTTGCTAATTTAAACAGCAGTGCACAACACGCGGGTATATTTAGCGCCACGCGTCTCCGGTCTCCCTCTTGTCGGGCCCTGGCTATGCCATTGCGTGAAGCATGGTTCTTCGTGGTCTTGCCCTCGCATCTCGCCACATCACTATCTAACCGCCGATTAATCATGCTGCCACTGCCATTGGAGTCAAAGCATCTCGCTGTTGCTCGTGGGCTCCTGCATCCCGTCCACCAAGGCTGCTGCAACGACAGGGAGATCGATCACTGTCGATACCACTGTGTGGTGGTGGTGCGCCGCGCCATCGGCTAGCTCTCTTGATGGAGATCGAGCTTAACCAGAGGCGCTCGTGTGGCTCCGTCGCCCGGCCGCATCGCACGAACGCGACGGCCCAACCGGCAACCGCCGGAGCTAGCTAGGTTAATTAACTCAATAGCGAAAAAAGGTGGGAGAGTGGCTTAGTAATTAATTTCAAGCCGAGCAACAACACCTTAAGGGAAGTTTATATTGATTTGGATAACGTTGGATAAAGGTGCCTTTTTTGAAAGGAAATAAAGGTGCCTTTTAAGGTCCCTCATTTCGATATCGAGGAGGAGACTAGGTTCTACGATTTTAATTTAATCCTTGGGTTAATATTGATTTGATCTATCTCTCCACCCATTCTAAAATGTAAGCTGCCACGGTCCACTGACGTCCGTCACAAGGAAATAGAGAAATTTTAATTTTCGAAACGTAACTTTTGCATGCTGCATCACTTTTATTTATCGCAAACAACGGCTTATTGTTCGCGTGCATCGTCGAGAACAAGCACGTACCATTACACAATGACACAAACTCACAACACACAATAATCTTATGTATGCTCGTGTAGTAGGATCGGAGGACCGCATGGCCTCGGTCCTGCATTTCCCAAGCCAAATTCGATCCAGCAGCTGCCCATGCTGGGATGGTGGCTCATGCATCTAGTCTAGCACTTGGGTCCGCAGATGCCGAGGAAGGTGTCGGTGCACCTGAACTTGTTGCCGGAGTAGGTCTTGACGGCGACGCACTTCTTGCAGACGGGGTCGCAGTCCTTCTTGACGTCGTCGCAGGTGTAGAGCCCCGAGAAGGAGAAGTTGCAGTTGGTGCAGCACTTGAGCTGACCCGGGTTGATGTCGATGGCCTTGCTCTCGACCACGGCTGCATTAGCATTACATTCAGTTCTCGACCATGTATGTCAGCTCCAGCAACAAAGCAGGTTAGTTCAGATCAATCAACCTGCAGATGCCTTACGTTGATCAAGGAGGAAGAACTAACGACGCATACCATTTTCTTTTGCCACGGCTGCGAAGATCCCCATGACCAGGGCGGCCTGCAGGCACAGGACTACAGGAGCACCAGGAGCGTGCTGCTCTTCATGGTCGCTTCGCTTGGCGCTTCAGCTCCCTGTTTCCTGTAGAAACTCTTTGCGTCTTGTGTTCTAGCGAGCAGTAGCTTGTTGCTGTGTGTTGCCAATAGCGCGGTGGAGAGGGGCTCTACTTATAGGCGTACAGATCTGAAATGCCATGCCGCCGTAGTCCTGGAATCTCTCTCTTTCCCTCTCTCTCTGTGTTTTTTTTTTCCCATAAGGAGGACGGACGGATGCTTCGCATTCATGCATTTTGTTAGGCCAAACTTTGACTCATGGCTGCGCGAGTCGTATACTGCATTTATTTTTCATGATCGTGTCCAATCATCCTCATCAGCTCACAGCTGGTCCGGAATTGGACGGAAGTGATGACGTTATCATACCAGCATAGGTGGATAAACGTAACAGAGCTTGATACTGGTATACATTAGTTGTAAACTTGTTGACCTTGCACGCATGTGTGTTAAAAGGAGCTGTAAAATGGGATGTTCTGCATTCCCTGTAGAACAACTAACTCCGTTTTAATTTAAATGTTCTAGCACGTTATAATTAGTATCTCGAGGCAGGGAAAACACAGAAGGGTATTTGGTTTGAGGAATATAATAGCAGATTTACTCCTTGTCAATCAGTTGAGATCTCGTTTATCTGTCAATCGACAGTAGCGTTGGATTGATGGGCAACGAATAGGGAAGAAGGGAGCCAACGCTGCCCCGGCGGTGTGCCGGCGACAACGCAGGAGCCAGCGAGCATCGACGGGAAATCCACGCATCTAACTAGTGTCGGCGTTGGGATCTGCGGCGGCCCCCACAAGCCAAAACCATGCAGCGCAGCCCCGCAGCTTCCTGGTGTCGTCAACGGTGGCCAGTGGCGGATGCAGAATGAGAGGTAAGGGGGGCTGAAACAATGGAGATGTTGATTTATGTGAAAATTTAATGGTGATTTGATGCTTTTGCTACAGTATTTTACGTGTAATTAGGAGAGCTTAGGGGGGGCTGGAGCCCCCCTACCCCCCCCCTGCTGGATCCGCCGCTGACGGTGGCTACCACCGGTGATTGATAGATAAATGAATTGGCATGATCCATCACACTTTCACTCTTATTTTCAGTTTGGTTTGGAAAATGAAATTGGGTTGATCCATGATTAGTTTATAATGAGTAATGGGTTTATCCCACACGAATTTGTGGGGGTAAACTCATCCTGCCATGCATTCCATTCTAGATGAGGTGATTACTTAAACTCATAATAATGCATCTTATCCAATCTGGCAGTGCATTTTATTTTGTTGGACTAGCGACCACATGGGTGAAGAACGGCGTGTCCTTGTTAGAAAAAAAAAATAAAGAGCAGGTGATCGTTTCTTTAAAATAAAAAAAGGTCATTGTACGGTGGTTTTCCGACCCAATAATTTTTTTTCAAAGACACCGATTTAGCTAGTTAAATAAATTATTTTTAGGGCAGCAGACTCTTCTGCTGCCAATTTTTTGGCTGCCGCCAAGCGGCGGTCGTCGTCGCTGCCTAGCTCAGCGGCTGCTCCTTCCGCTATCAAAGCCAAAGCGTTTCACACTGCCTCATGAATGCACGATTGAGTAAGATAAAAAAAGAAGAAATGCACGATGCCAGCAGCATCTGCATCTCGCCGCGTGGACCAGTCAGAGAGCAACATCCATTTCTGTAATTCTGTCACGTTGTGGGGGCCCTGGTGGCCGGCGGCTATCGCCTCCTGGTCCTACAGCGCCCCCGGTTTGACGCCGACGTGTCGCGTGACCGGTGCCCGTGTAGCTTAGCTAGCGCCGCGCCGTGTGTGTCTGGGCCGGTGTGCGAGCAGTTTCCTTGACAGGCCCAGGCCGATTCCTCGCGGCGGCAATGCCGCCAGCCCGTTAGGCCCGGCACTATGCAGGCCGCCGAAGGCCCGCCCCCCAAACCGGCATAGTTGTCTTTGTGGCCGAGGTGGCTTTTTAAGGAATTAAATCTTCCTTCGTGCCCTTGTCTTGAGGCCAACCAACCGTTTCCAGGAATTTGCATCCATGATGGTCTGAAGAATGTTTGGCCTGCAAGCTAAGTACTTGCAGTGTTAGTTTTATATATCCGATGAATGGACAGAAATGTGCGTCCTGTTGGCATCGTCAAGATGATAATTAAAGGACCCATTTGTTCCTCCACCTGCACTGGATAAAAGGTGCTGCAGGAGCTAACCGGCCGACCACCGCGATCTCGGCAGGCAACAAAAGACCCTGACCCTACTAGCGTGTTCTGCAACTAGCGAAGATGAAATCGCGTTCGTGATCGTGAGAGACCCAATGCTCCGAACCAAGCTTGGCCAACCATGCACTACCAGCAAGCTCTCTCTGCCCCCCCCCCCCCCCCCCCCCTGCCGCCATGCACGCGGCCTTGATGAGGTTTCCCTGGAACATAGGTAGCTTCCCCCACAGACACATGGGCAAGCTTTCATCGCACTCCATGCCCATCCGCCAAGCAACCGGCAATCAACACCTGCACAACCAAAAAGCGCCTCCCGTGCCAAGCAAACAAAAGCGATAATGTTTCAAAGAAAAAGACCACTGCTCTATCTATCATTGCCATCTTTCCAGTTCATCCATACCATTCTCCCTAAGTTAAACCGACCACAATTTGTAGGCCAAGTTTTCATATTTGCATTGACAATCACTCATAATTAGTATTAAGCATGTTTGCAAGGATAGCCTAATTAAATTCACAAGCTCTTTTTGTTCGGTTTCCGGTGGAACGGAGAATGTTCACATTCCGAATACATGCAGGCCTAAAATATACACAACTACTATTTGGTGGTAAATAAGTTAACTCTAGAACTCCGTACTCTTCTTGGTCTTGGTGCTGCAGTCACAGAGCAAGTAGCTCAGCACGTTGGCCACACTCGTGCCGATGAACGGCACGTTAAGCACCGGTCTAACCCTAACGCCATGGCTGCTACCTTTCCTGCTACCTCCATAGTAGTAAGCTCTTGATGAACCACCACCGTTACTAGCTGGCGACACTACTGTACCCCGGAATTTTTGGTAGTACCGGGGCCGATGGCCGGCGGCGTCCGGTACGGCGGCGGCGCCCAAGCCACCGTCCCGCGCCACGGCGGCCGAGGCTGACCGGCTGCGCATCAGCGGGAACGGCGGGCACCCGAACCTCCCCGCGGACCGCGGCGCGCCCGTCGTCGTCCTCGCCGTCGTGGCCGAGTTCACGCTGCTGCTGCGCGAGAACGGGGACGCCCACGAGCCCGGCCGCTTCTGCGGGCACGGCTGCGCCTTGACACGGATGCCGCCGCCGCCGCCTCGCTCTTGCTCGCACGGGCTGGGTCTGGGAGCGGGCGGCAACGGCGGCATTGGCAGCAGTTTCCCGCCCGCGAAGAGGCGGTCGGCCGGGGCGACGTCGTCGGCGGCTGCATTCGCGTTGGCGAAGTCGAACTCCGGCTCCGGGAGCCGCGACGACGACACGAGCAGCGACGCGTCGGACCGCCGCGGCGGTGCTGCGAAGTTGGCTAGGTCGTGGGAGAACGAGATCCTCGGGCTGACCAGCTCCGGGGCTTCCTCCATCGGCGGCGCCTGGATCGTCAGTGGGAGAGATCACGAGCGAGGTCAGTGAGAGGCCGGCCGGTGGAGGAGTTGGGAGGGGAGCGGCTAAATAGAGCTGCCGAGAGCCCGGTCCCCGGCTGGGACCCGTGGTGTACAAACTTCGCACCCGAATTCGCGAGGTTGATACTGATTCGATGCCACTAGCGCCTGGTCCCTTGGCGGGTCACCTACCTTACTGAATGACACGTTCCTTTGCCGTTTTCTCTCCGATTCGACGTGAAACTTTGGCAAACACAGCTTGGGCATTCCGGCGACAGCCCAGCCTTGCTTGATCCACAGACCTGTCCAGGACCTGGCTTGCTTTACCGTGCAGTGAGCTGTAACTGTCTCTTGCCAGAAACATCTGGGAGGAGGAGCAGCGATGCTGCCTGCTGAGATCAAGTTTCCTAGTCTGAATGATGGAGACCTTCGGGCATTCCCAACCGAACTGCCGCAGCACGAAGCTCCCTGCAGTCAACTGCTTCGGGGTGAAAAGGGAGGAGCACTGCAATGGCGATGTTACATTGCGTGTGCATACCACTGTTCACTCTGCGTGGCGAGGACGTCGACAGGGAAAGGGAGTTCAACACTTGCTGGGAGCAGAGTATGATGGGAGGGGTCTCTGAGGTCACTGTCTTCATCGATGGAAGGATGGAGCCGGCGAGAACACGGGGGGATGGGAGCCCGATGTTGCCTCAATCTCATGAGCAATTCCGATCAGGGACCTCCAAATCATGGTACTCGTCGTCAGGGAGCAAGCACGGCAAGAGGATCGAGAAAGCAAGCTCTGCCCATTTCCCTTCCTGCTTCCGTCGCCGGAAAGGGGGCGTCGTACGTCCTGCGATGCGGGGCAAGAGGAGGAGCACCCAACTGGAAATGGCGAAAAGGGCGCACCCAAAAAACGTGCCCATCTTTTGCCCTACATACAGGTCAAAACTTGATGGAAGAGCTGCTGATTCAGTAACGGAGCTTCTTCATCTTTCTGAACGTGACGTGTCGAAGAAATGTGCAGCACCTCATCGTTGCTGCCTCATGGACACACGCTCAATCATTCGTGCGTGCCTTAGCTTTTCTCTGCAGCGCTGGACCAGAACGGACAGCGAATTATTGTGCGCTGTAACTGCAAGTCTGCAAGTCACGCAGAATGATCTGCTCTGCAATTCAGGGAGAATGTCTCACTGGCTGGTGTAAATTCAGGTGATTTGCCAGCCAATCAGTCAGAGTTAACACACCTGGTGACCTGGTACTGGTAGATAGGCTGGTACATGGATCAATCATGTAGCTACCATTCTGAATTCCCCATGGAGACAAGCTTGGCTAGGGTACCGAGTGGTAGCGGTCAGGGAGTAGGGGGCATCTGCAACAGCGCCACCCCTGAATTTCAGGTCGCTAGGGTGGCATCATGCATGATCTGAATGAAGAGATCAGCGAAGGGTTGGTCGTGTGGTGCGGTCATTAGGGCTCGTAGCCATACTGTTCCTGCTCAGTACACTGTTCTACCTGGCTGGCGTATCTCGTCAGTGCCGGTTCGGATTGTGCTCACGTGCCCTGTAGTTACGGGGTCCGATTCCTCAATCCATGGTGGTCTTTGGCACTTTGTAGTTTGTACACAGTCTCTCACTGTTCAACTGTTATCTAGTAAGGAACAAAGTGAGGGCCGGGGATTGAGTGACTGGATGGCAAATGATTCAAGAGATAAATTCCGCAAACCATCTGGCCATAGCAGATATTGCTGATATTTCATTCAGACAAACATAAAGCGACACCAGGGTTTCAGAAAAAAAATGGCGAGGTTAGTAGGATTTGAATCACGTAAGAAATTGTTTTAGTAATAGAATGTTTTGAGCAAACAAATCGCACCAACAATTATTTTGTGGATACTATAAGTACCAGCAGGCTTTTCCAACGCAACTCTGATCGATCATATGTACTAAAGCAGACGCATATCAGCATGTCAGTCAGACAAATAGCATGGCAGCCATGAGATGAGACCGTTCATGTGATAAACCAGGTCATAACAGCTTGGCAGTTGAGCATTAACTTTCATGTTAAGTGGAAGGGAACCAAAACTGTACAACTGCTTCCATCCAATAGTTTCAAATTTTTTCCCCCCCAAAAACATTACATCTAATGTTTAGACACATGCATGAAGTATTAAATGAAGTCTATTTATAAAACCTTTTACAAGGATGGGTTGTAAATCGCGAGACGAATCTAATGAGTCTACTTAATCCATGAGTTGCAACAGTGATGTACAGTAATCATTCGCTAATCATGAATTAATTAGGCTCATTAGATTCGTCTCGTGATTTACAATCCATCCGTACAAAAAGTTTTATAAATAGACTTTATTTAGTATTCCGAAATATTAATATTTCCTTTCAAATTTTTTTGGCAAAGTGATCTAAACACAGCGCTACTAAAATAATGTAGGAAAAAATTGATTACAACCACTGGGTTTTCCTGCAACAAATGATGATGTAAATGATTGGCAAACCGACTGGAGATTGGAAGTTCGAGAAATACAAGGCCATGAGGAAGATTCATGCATGCCACCAGCTAATGCTAGACTGGGTGGCAACAAAAATCGGTGTAGATGCTATGACTAGGATTCCACTGCAGCACGGTCTCTGTGGAATATGTACCTGCGACTTCAAAATCTGGAAAGCTCCTGATAGCAACCTGTCTAAATTGATTTCTACTTCTACTAGTAGTGTTATTTCTACTATTAAATTTGTTTAGCTAGTCTACTCCTGATAGCAAACTTCTCGTGCACCGGAGGACGGGCAGATGGCCTAGGACCCGAAGAGTAAGCAGAGTATAATCGCGGAGAGCTCTTAAGGTGATCAATTCCTTGTCTTCTAAGAGCGTTTGGGTCGACACCTGCCTTGTGAGCAGCGACAACTCCAATTGCTTCCCAGTAGTTCTGAACATTCAGCTGAGGAGAAAACACTCAAAGTTGCTAACAAATGCTTAGATATATGAGCTTATGAGAAAGAGACAGAATTTGGAGGGTGACGAAAGACATATATAGGTTGCATACCGCCTCTATGCCAAACTTGTCTGGGGTATCATCAAGCACTGTCTCATTTTCCTGTACGGTTATGATTAAGGGCTGCAAAAAAAAAGAGGTGTGCAGTTTAGCTGACCGAGTTAATTGTGTTCTTAAAACTTTTTATGACTAGCTCCAATCATCATGCTAGCAGAAAGTGTGTTGATTAACTTTAACCTATATTTCAAGTGTATAATACACTGAAAATGCAGTCTAACTGGGTGCGTACTTCATCTTTCATCATTAATTAATATGGACGCTATACCTTATGCTTTCTTGAAGCTCGAGCAAAGGCTAGGGTACCCTCTCCTCCACAAGAGTCTTTTGGAAGAATAACACTGTCAACATCACCAGCCACAATGCAATTACTGCCCAAGATTCCTTGCCTCCTCATGACATACTGTGGAGCGTTGCTTAACCCAGCAAGCACACAAGGCAGAAAGGTATATCCAATCTGTTGACATTAGGTATGAATAAACAAATAAACAAACGAAACATAAAAGTAATAAACAATCAGGTTACAAAGCAAAAGAAGCTACTAAGTTTGACATAGACCAAGCACATATCTGACATTAGGTGTGAATAAACAAACAAAACATAAAAGTTATAAGCAATTAGGTTACAAAGAACAGAAGAAGCTACTAAGTTTGACATAGAACAGCACATATCTCATATCTGTATATGACCCAAAGAGGCAAAAAGGCTGCTGAAAACCTTGAAACCAGAAATGAACCAATTGCAGTAGTCTGATATATGTGTTGTAATGGTAGTATGATTGTTATCATACCACTGGTAAATTGGTAATTACTTAACTCAGTTATGGTTGTAGGAGAGAATAATGGATGTATTCCTCCAAACCCTAAAAGGGTGGGATATATAGTTCCTATACATGGACATGGGCTCACATATACACCAACAATGGTAACTGCACGAGTGCAGGAGGACATATATACCTCTTCAGCAGCAGATCTAGGGGATACCAATGGGCTGAGTGGTGGGGGTAACACTGCAGGAGCGTGGGCAGCAGGGATTTTGAATTCTTTCACAATTAGATGACTGATAATTGCTTCAACCCCTGCCAACAGATCAACGCCCTGCAGTGATATATCAGTCAACAACATAAGGGACGAGAAGTATAAGAACATTATATTACGCTAGCTGGGAAATGCAGAAAATGAAAGATAGGCTTGCTTGCCAACAAGTGATAACCGCACCTTATTTTTGTTAATTGTTATAAAGTCAATAGAACTGAGATCCATGAATATACACATCCAGTCCCACAAATGGCAATGACTTCCATATTTTAAGGGAACAATGGCACTAATTCTCTATTCACTAATAACATTTATACCAGAATCCATTAGTTATCAGACTTCTAAAATCGAATGTGTTGAAACTTCCAAGAGAAATACTTGGCATTTCTGATCGCTACCAAAATGCTCGATGCAAATGTCAATGGTAAAGGCCAACACCATACGGATTAAAAAAAAACTAACTACTCAAGCAGGCAAGAGTCGGTTACCTTCCCTTCCCTGTAACAATCTGAATCTTCTGGATCATCATCTGGAAAGCATGCAACCACTGCCACCGCATTCACATCTGAATGATTCACTAGTGTGTCAACAGCTCTCAGCAGAGAATCAGAGTTCCCAACACTTCCTGTCGACTTCCCACACTTAGGATCAAACCATGTCTTGATCTACACCAGACATTGGCAGGCTATAAGCAAACACCAAGACTTAATTACTCTTACAACTACACGTACTAGTATCAAAACAGTATATGCACCTCCAGAGGAGCATCTGTGACAATGTACTCGACTACAGGCAGCCCAAGAGACGCCCTTGCGGCATCGGCAACATGCAAGTGGCGTAGCCGGAGGTCCTCCTCGATTCCAGAATCCAACACCAAGCCTACCTAGGTTGGATCAGTTACAATGTGTCATTGATACACAACTTTCAGTGTGCCACCCTTGTGTTCCTTGTGGATGGCGAGTCATCCACTAATCCCCACAGCGGCTTACCTTGTTTTGGTGAACGGGTTGGAGAGCCCAAGATCCTTCCGCGAACCTATCAAGGGCGTATCCCTCCACGTAAAGCGTGTTGGGCATTGGCCAGTACAACATTGCAGCGTTCAGCACCTGCGATATGAAAAGCTTTCCATCCCTCAGCGACCAAATTCAAATGGAGTAGCAAGTGAAGTACAGCAGCGTAAGTTTTGGGGCGGTTGCAATTACGTTGGGGTGTGAGATGACGCAGTCGGAGACGGCGGCGAGGGTTCTAGCCACCGGGAGGGCGTCGCCGGCGAAGCCCCCGACGGCCGCGCCGACGCCCGTGGGGACAATCAGGACGGACGTGTAGGGCCTCCTGAAGCGCGGGGACCGCGCGTCCGCGGACGGGGAGAAGGGGCGGGCCCCGGCGCGGCGGCGAGGCGCCGCCGCCTGCGACGGCGTGAAGCGCGCGCCTGGGAAGGGAGGAGCGAGAGGGAGCGACATTCGCCGGAGCCCGGGGCGAAGGCCGAAGGGACGGAGAGAGCGGGCAACGAAAGCGGATAAGGCTACTCGCAGCTGGACCGGGCTGGGCCCACATGCGCGGCCCAATCGGGTGGGTAAAAAAGCCCGTATTGACTGGGCCGGGCCGGGCCGTCCAGCTTTTCTTCCTGGCTCCACCTGTCAGTCTCTCGGATTTCCAGACCCCACGGCCACGAGCCCACGAGCACGAGGGCAGACCGCAGACCGAAGCCACTGGGCAGGCAGACGAGGAGAAGCTTCGCGGACGCCATGTCGTCGCCGTCGCCGTCGCCGTCGCCGCTGTGCGCCGCCGCCTGCTCCACCGCTCTCCGCGCCCCACCGCCCCTCGCGCGCTTCCGCCGCTCGGCCGCCCCGGTCTCCGCCTCGGTGGCCCGCGCGGCGCCGGCCGTCTCCGACGACCTCGTCCTGCGCATCGCCGAGCAGCTCGAGGACTCGGTGACCTCCTCCTCCCCGCTCCTCAACCCGCTCCGCTCCGCCTCCGCGCTCTCCCTCCTCTCCACGCCCTGGCCCACGCGCCGCTCCAGCGAGGCCTTCCGCTTCACCGACATCTCCTACCTCCGCTCCTCCCCCATCTCCCTCCCCTCCGGGGCGCCCGACCTCGCGCCGCCCGCCTCCCCTTTCCCCTCCCACGTCCTCTTCTCGGACGGGCTCCTCGTGTCCGCCTCCGGCGTTCATGTCAGCGCCCTCGCCGATCTCCCCCCCGGCCGCGCGCGAGACCGCGCCGCCGCGGCGCTCGCCGCCTCCGCTGAATTCGCCCACAAGGACCTCTTCTACGACTTCAACGCCGTTGGGGCGAGGGATGTCGTGGTCGTGCACGTGCCCGAGGGGGTCAAGGCTGCCGACGACCCTGTCCACATCATGTTCGCTTATACCAATTGCGGTGGGGAGAGTATGCTGATGTCCAATCCGAGGATTCTGGTCGTGGCCGAGAAGGAAGCAGAGGTGGCCATAGTGGAGGAGCACTTTGGGGCTGGACAAGAAGGTGGTCGTTATTGGGCCAATCCAGTAGCGGAGATTATTGTCGATGCTGGCGCAAGGGTTGTTCATTCATACTTGCAGCGGCAATCGTTTGGTGCAGCACATACTAAATGGACTGTCGTCCAGCAGGTGAGTCTGCATTTGAGATAAATGTTTTAAGATTCTTGAAATTGTAGTTATGAAGTTTGAATGTGATATACTCTTGAAATGGAATAGAATAGTGATGATGAGAGAACCCATTTCTGATTATTATTGTTGGAGGACAGATTATCACTATTACTCAATTGGGGGCATTGGTGGTTTCAGGTTCTTGGATAGGTGCCTCCATATTGCTTGTTTATGGTGATTATGAGTATTTGGGTAGTCTTGCTTGCTGTAGTGGGTTGGACTGTGATAGTTCAATGGTTTTGTTAAACAATTGAAATCAGTGAGTCTTATTTATTGCAAAACATTATTTTTTGCAGGATACGTCAAGCAAATATGAGTTTGTTGAGGTCAGCACTGGAGCAAAATTGAACAGGCACAATCTCCATATCCAGCAATTAGGTCCTGAGACAGAGACAGAATTGTCAACACTTCACTTAACATCTCAGAATAAGCAGATACATGATCTGCATAGCAAACTGATACTTGATCACCCCAAAGCTTTTTCACGACAGCTCCACAAGTGCATTGCTTGTGGCACAGGGAATAGCATATTTGATGGCAATATTAAGGTCAACAGGTATTTTGTCATCTAATTTCTTGGATTGTTTTGTTTTGTTCTTTCAGGAAACTTTCATCTATTATAACCATCTTTCTAGTCTGCATTGTAGAATTTTAGATTTATATTTTCATGCCTGTGCCATACATGTTTCCTTGTTCAATATTTCACAGTTTCTGAATGTAGGGTATCCTGAGATAATCATATTTTTTGAAGGATAGCTTTATGTTAACTGGAATATGATGTAGTAGCTGCATAAATACTAGTGCTGTGTTCATGAAATAAATATTATTAATACAAATTCGGCACAAAGCCAGAAACATTTTTAGTTGTAGCAAATAGCTCTTCCCCTATATATAGGTCTTGCAATTCATTTCAACTATTATATCATTTTTCTTTAACTGTAATTCTTAATATGTCCCAAATGAGCAATGTCAATATTTGAGCCATGACACAGTTTTTAATGCAGTTGCAATCTGTATTCCCATCCTAAAGTTTTGATGCTCTTAATTTACAGGTATGCACAACAAACTGATGCTGGGCAGGAAACCAAGTGTCTTATCCTATCACCAAAGGCGCTTGTTAATGTCAAGCCAAACCTTCAGATTATAGCTGATGACGTGAAGTGTACTCATGGTGCTGCCATCAGTGGTGAGCTTGATCCAAATGAGCTCTTCTACTTCCAAGCGAGAGGCATCAATGTGCAAACTGCAACGGATGCCCTACTATACTTTTTTGGAGCCCATGTGATAAAGCGCATACCATTTAAGCCTATAAGTGAGAAGGCATTAGTGGAGTTCAAAGAGTTGCTTGCTTCCTCCAGACAAACAACAGATGAGGCTCTTCTTTCATGATCTTGTTTGACATAGTTCGACACATTTTTTTGAGCTCAGAAGAGTAGGGGAGGTAGAGTGTTTCAGCCAAACAAGTGAACGCGGCACTATATTGTGGTTGATATGATGTAAAAAGTACCATGCTAGCTTGCAAATGCAGTTTATTTGCAAATGGCTTGTTCCTCTGATCCTCTCTACTAAGAGGAAGATGCCATGTTCTTCAAAGCAGTCGTTTTTTTTCACATGATACATTAATAACTAGAGTCGACTCTGTACTTGAAAAATATTCTGTAAAGAAATACCACGGAGCAGCTCCCTGGAACAAATAAAGCTCTTTATGTCTAGCCAAATTTTTTATTTATACACATACGGAAGGTTTATTTCTTATCGGGTTCCATGTGCAAGTTTTCTGTAACAGCTTCGTTCTTTAGGACTGCGATTTTTATCGTGTCTGTGCTTCTTTAGGACTGCGATTTTTATCGTGTCTGTGCTTCTTTATGACTGGCATCTAACTGCTCTAGCAACAACAGATGATTGAATGACCGAGAAGAGATATTCCAAATAATTAGCTTCTAAACAGTATCTGGTCACCTGCTTTCGTAGCTCAGTTGGTTAGAGCACCCGTTTAGTAAGCGGGAGGTCTTGAGTTCGACTCTCAACGAAAGCAGATTTCATGTTTTTTTGTTGTCAGCTCCTCCAATCTAGTTTTCACATTCTCGAAAACCTACCGTTTCCCCAAACAACTGCCGTTTTTCTCTTTTTTGTTCATCCTGACTCTAGCATCCAATTTTGAATTTCTGATCATGAAGCTGCAAGCTGGGGTACGACGGCCGCCTGTCGTCTAAAATTTGCTCATCAATACTTGGGGCCCCTTTGGAGGGCTCTCGACGGACGGCTCCGGCTCCGTGCTACAGTGCCGCGGCACTGTAGGGTGGCTTCACCGGCTCCGTGATACAGCGCTGCTACAGTGCGCTACAGTAGACGAAGCTGGAGCCGGTGAAGCCGTCCCAAACAGGCCCTTGATGTGCGCATGCTTAACAGTGGGAATATCAGAAACTGTAAAGCTACGAGCAATGAGCATTCTGAAATTACGGGATATTTTAACTTGTATACCTGAAATTACGGGATTTTTTATCTAAATTATTATATGTTGCAACCATTCTGAAACGCAGGTATGCAATGGCCATGCGATTACAATGGTTCAGTTCCACAACATATCACAGCAAACAACTCAGTTTTAACAGCAACTATGGTGCCAACAACCATCCCCATTAGTTATTACAGATATCGAACTCCAAAGATTTCACTGCTTCGGAACAACTCCTCATGAATTGCAACCTTATTAAGCTATGCTTTTGCCGAATTCTGATGTCGAACCTTTTGGATCGCTCACTGAAGAAAAAGCTGGCTGCAATTGAACCATTCGGATCGCTCACTGAAGAACAGACACATTCAAGTCAGAGCCCAGAATTCAGCAATTGGCCAGCACTGGATCATCACAAAACGAGACGCTTACCTTCTTCTTGTGCGAGTCGGACGGCCCAGCAGGAGGGTCTGTTTGCTGGCCGGCGATGTAGAAGAGCAGGCACGAGACCGCGCTGAGCGCCAGAGAAGCGCCGAGAATGGCAACGATGGCGAGAATCCTTGCCCTTCCGTCAGGCTCTCCTGGCCCGCCAACCTGTGACGTGAGGAACCTGTCCAGAGCAGCGTTGCTCCGGTGAGCCTTGGCGCGGGCTGCGGCCGCGGCTTCCTCGGAGTCGGAGGTGAAGTGCTCGGGGCGGCGCTGCTTCCTGCTGCGAGAAGGTAAGCGGCATGACGAGGGCGCCGCCGCCGCTGCCGCGTCCTTCGCGTTGGTGCCGCTCTTGCGATCGCCGGAACTCGGCTTTGCAACCGAGGCGTCCATCTCTGGCGCACGCCGCATTCCGATCAGATGAAATGGGGAAAATATAATGGCATCCAAGAACGAAGGCAGTCAGGGTCAAAGTAGGCCTTACCAGAGCGTCTCGCCGTCAAGCCCAGTGCTTCGTTCCTGGCGCCATGGCTAGCATGGATCGTCGCAGAGGGACCAGCGAATCGCAGCGTCGCCGGCGCTGAGCCGAGGGCGGCAGAGGGCGGCGGGCCGCCTGCTGCTTCCGAGTACGTGCCAGGATCATGAGCATTGGCGCCGCCCGACCCTGCGCCTCCCATGTCGGCCAAGCGAGTCGGGTTGGGCCGCTTCCTGCTCCGGAGCGGCATGTGGCGGTAGGACGACGGCGGCATAGCGCGCATGATCGCGCGCCTGGCGGGTCGGAATCCTCGAAGCCCTGACGACTCATGGTTAGAGACTCAGAATCAACAAGACAAACAAGAACAGGGAGAGCACGTCGGGCTGATTTGGAATTGGAAACCGTACCGAAGTGAGTCGCCGCAGGGTTCTCCTCCGGCATCTCATGGTCCTCGTTCTGGGCGCTCCTGGAGTCTACCCCACGACCGGCATTGCCCGCCGGAGCGACCACCACCGACTCCTCCGTCAGAGCGTCCTGCTCCGATGAACAGAGAAAGAAGAGTCAAGAACGGGGAATTTCGGAATTCAGAACCGTCTCTCGTGTCACCGGAGCAATTGAAGATCACCTTATTTTCCTCTTCCTCGTAGTCGCTCTCCGACTCCGCCGCTCCATGGCCGCCGGCATTACCCATCCCCGAGATATCCTCCTGGTCCGACGACGCGGCCTCGCGCGCCATGCCGCCCTCGGCAGCACCGGCCACCGCGCCTGGCACCGGGACCTCGCCTCCCTGCTCTTCTTCCCCCTCGCGCTGGCCAGCAACCGCGCGCTCGTATCGCTCCATGTCGATCGCGCCTTCTTTGGTTGTGGAGCGTGGCGGGGAGAGAGGAGTTCGAACGAACCCGAGCGGGGGTGGAAGAAGTGGTGGTCGCGGTGACGGAGGGACAGGGCGCGAAGCGAGCGGTTATGAATTCTGAAGCGGCGGACACTGCGGCGGTTGCTGCTGCGGCGGCGTATCGGGAAGCCGGTGGACCCAGTTGGCAGTACGAGACTGTGGATCCCTCGCTTTGTTCTGCTTTCAGATTCGTGTAAACGCGCTCGTGTCATGGTCGCGACAGGGCCATAATATTGGCGGGGGAATTGGCTCCGCGATTTCGTGCTGACTATATATATGTGTCAAAAAAAAACTTTGATTCTACTATCCTGCTAAAAAGAATCTAGGTTTCTACAATTTTGTAAGTTTAATTAATACCTTATGATTTATATTTTTATTTTTATGAAGACCGTCTATTGGATTCAAAATTTCGAGCGCAGGATTCCTAGCGTAAGTGTTCTGGATCACCTTGTACATGGTCAGGTTTTATCAGATTTTGGTTACAAACCAACCCAGACCGCCAAAGAACTCAGTTGACGGTTTAGAAACCATGGATTGGACTGTTATTGTTTAAACCGGCCACTAGTTACAGCAAACGTATCAAGCAAGGCCAATGCAGCGACGCGCGTCCTCACCGTCGGATGCTGCTCCACGCGGCGTCATGCTCTCGTTCCTCAAGTGCATGGAAATCATCGTTGTCATCTAGCCTGCCGTGGGGGCTCAAGCTCACGCTGTTCTGTTGTTCCTGCTCATGTCAGGCCTCGCTCTTCCATGGTCGCGAGGGCGCTGGTGTTGACGAGACGCAGTGCGGAGACGGACTCGCTCAGGCACGTTGAGCTTGGAACGGGTTATGCAGTTAAACGGGACTCAAACCAACCCGTATATGGTCTCTAGGAGTGGTTTAGTATGGGCTGGTTACGCGGGTTGCCCGGTTTAAAACCGGACCATGTACAAGAAGAGTTCTAGAATTAGTTTTGTAAATTTGACACCTCTAATTAGTGGTTAAAATTCTTTCTAGGACTTCTAGGTCCGCAAGGGCCACTTATTCCAGTCTAGCCACTTATTTCGAGCAGAACAGGTTGAGGGTCTAGGAATGGCAACGAGTCGGGTTCGGATCAGGTTCGGGTCGGATGGAGTGTTTGGATGCTCAAAACCGAAACCCGAACCCGACCCGATCACTAATTCGGATCAAAATCCATCCCTGAAACCTGTGGATACCTGAAATCCGATTGGACGTCCGAAACCCGCTTTTGTATGGCAATATAGTAAAAGCAATAAGTACTTTTTACAAACGTATGCATAATATATAACGTTTACATGTATAAACAAGATGTAATAAATAATAAATAATTTCCTAAGTCGATATAGAATAAATTTAATAGTCTAAATAAACACAGTTATTACTAAGTATACTATAAAACATGAGGTTTTGCTCCAAACAGTTATCCATTAGGTATCAGCGGGTAAAAACCAGACCCGAAACCGAACCTGATAAGTTTCGGGGGCCCAAATCCGAAAACCGTGAGTGAGAAATCATACCCGAAACTCGAACATGCAAAACCCAAAATCTACGAATATTCTACCCGAAACCGAACAATTACCACGCGGGTCTCGTGCTCGCGATCCTGCAAGCAACGTGCACGTCCCGTCGATGCACGCAGACCACGGACGAATCTACAGGCATGCGAGGGAAGAATCAACAGTCGGTCGCATCGCGAAAGCTCCCCCTGCTGCCTGCGTCTGCGTCGCATGGAGCGAGACGGTCGGGCCCCACATGGCAGCCGCGGCTGGCGGCCACTCAATCGCGAGCAGGAGCAAGCCACAGCGACGAGCCGACGACTCGTCCGGCGGCGAGCGAGCGAGCGGTCACGTGAACGCCGCAGCGCCCTCCTCCCCCTGTGAACATTCGAACCAGAGCCGAGACGTTCCAGACCACCACGCTCCACACCGACGTGCGGGTCCCACCTCCACGGGCCCACCCGTCAGTAGCCTCACCCGCACGCCCCCCAATCCGTGTGGCCTTCTCTCTCTCTCACCTCGTGCGAGGGCTACACTGCAGCGACAGAAACGGAAAGGCGGCGTAGAAAAACCACACCGACATGTGGGGCCCGCGAGGTGCTGCTGTTCCCGTGGCCCGCGTGTCATCCCGTCGGTTGGGGCCCGTCCCGTTCCCGTCCGGACGCGACGGCGTTTATTAAACGCGCAGGTTGTTGTGACTTGTGAGGGCCGCCGGGCGCCAGGAGCGCGCGCTCGGCGCTCGCCTCGCGTTGCGTGTGGCAGGCGGCCAACTCAGCCAGCGCCGGCCAGGCCATTTTAATCCATTTCCCCCTTTTGCCCCTCGCATACCCGACGGCGCTTCTTTGCGTACAAACCGTGGTGCTTTCTGAATAATCATCAGGGAATCCCCTCGGAGGCATATCGCTTTCTGTGATCATGATTTTGAAGGGCCTTAGAGCGAGCCAAATATTATGGGTCTTTAGGCCCTCCATATTATTACAGTGACGTTTAAAAAAAATTCAAAGTGAGTGAATACGCATCGGCCTTACAGAACTGCAGTGTACAGATGAATAAGCATCGAAACTATCAAATATGCTTGGAATCCACATCAAATAAAATAGCATTGCTTTTAATTTTTCTCTTCCTAAACTCGAGACAAGTTGTGAGCGGCAGTTGGTGAGGAAATCTGATAAGGATAATGAAACGATTTTTAATGGAATTGGCACCAGCGCAAATTCTTGTCCCGCTCCACATTTTTTTTTTGGCATCGCTTGAAATAAGCATTGGCTTCCACAATGTGTAAAGTAATGACCCTAATTCTCTTTCTTATTTTTTAGAATCACTCAAGCCTCACATTGTGGAGGTTCTTAGGCCAACTTTTTTTATTTAAGACTGTAATTAAAAGGAAGATAGAAATTCTAATAATTGCTCGATTCTGCTGGCTGCGGCTGGTGGCTGGTGCTGGTTTGTTGTGAGAGAAAATTACTGATGGCTGGCTAGTGCTAGTTTGGTGTGAGAGAAAAATACTGTTGGTTGGATGGAGAAGCAGCCAGCAGAACATAGTGGATATATATAATTCATGCGGAAGTCCGGAAGACCTACGTGACTAGTTGGGTGCCTAACTGCCTGCTCGTATACTCTGAGTTGGACCAAATATTACTACTATTGCATACTAAATTTTGGGCCCTCCTGATCCGTGGGCCCCAAGCCATCGCCCCGCCTGCACCCCCTTCTAAGCCGGCCCTGCTCTAGGGCTGGTGCTAGGAGAGCAAGCTGCCGTCGCTCCAAATCTCACGGTTTTCAGGGGAAGATTGTTTGGATGGACTAAGAGTGGGCGCTAAAATTTTAAATTTTAGTTAAATTTTACCTCACTTCATTTAGCACTCCTGTTTGGATAGAGTAGTGCTAAACTTAATCACTTTAAGTATTAGCATTTAGATCCAAACACCCCAATACTAGCAACACATGCACTGTTCGATAGTACATTGTCCATTCCGTTGTTTTCAATTTTGGACACGTGCTATATCGATATGCTAGGCTTGTGCACAGTAAGTGATGACAAGACATAAGAGGTGCTACGGTTATACTTTGTATGGCTGATGGTGTTACACAAAATAAAATTCTTGTGCCCCTGAAATACTTATTTGCGATTGTGGCCAAAATTTATTTGTGATTCCTCGAAAACAAATTGAGAGTACAACAAACGACAAAAATAGAGGGGAATTGTGTCAGCAAACGACATGTTAGCAAAGTTGATGATGTGGCGTAGAATTTAGTGTTATGAAACTCTCCATAAAGCTGTCATTGCCACTGGTGTAAGATGTTCACCCTAAGATGAGAAGGCTCCCTAACTTTTATGATGCAGATCTCAAATTTAACAAAGCCGATAGTCCCATTAACTACTACATTAATATTATAAAAATTCAGCCCCCCATATGAAATAGGAAGGTCAAGAGTGCAAAAGCACATCAACGAATTGCCTCTCTTGAATACCACAAAAGGTGTTGCATGCAAATTCCACACAAAACACCAACAGCGCAGTAGCACACACCGTCTTATCTAAAATCCCAGACGCAAAGAAAAAAAAGAAACAAAATGAAAAACACTGAAATACCCGTCAAGCCCTCAACGCACACGCCCCCAATATTTATTCGTCACCAACACCCACTATTCCATCTATTTTTCCTCCCCCCCCACACACACACACACTTCCATCACCCAGGCGGCGAGGCCCTGCTCTTCTCGTCTCCTCGCCTCTCCCTTCTCCCTCACCACGTCCCGCGCGCTCCTCTCGACGACGCCGTCGCCGCCGCCCTCCGATCCGCCTAGGGTTTCTCCCGCCCCCGCGCGCGTCGCAGCCACGTCGCCCACGGCCATGGTGATCCCGGCCGAGCCGCGGCCGCCGCCTCCCCCGGATCCCGCCGCCGACGCCGCTGCGGCGGCCGCGGCCGCGGCCACGTCGAGCGCGCGCCAGGCCGCCGCCGCCTTTTCCTCGTTCCCGTCGCTCAAGACGTGGGGGAGCCACCGCGTGCTGCGGTGCGCGGCCCACGTCAACCGCGCCGGCGCCGGCATCGCGAGCGCCAACGCTGCCGCCAGGCGCTCCCCGGGGAAGGTCGACGCGGACGCGGAGAAGGCGGCCCCGCGCCACCCGAGCGGGGTGGGAGCGGGGAGCAGCGACGCCGCCGGCGTGGGCCACCACGTGGCGGCGGTGGCGGAGGACGCGGAGCCTACCTCCGCCTCGCGGCCGTGGAAGCTGCGCACCCGGCGGCGCCCCAAGGTGGCGGCGCCGTCCGCGAGCGCGTCGCCGCCGCCGGAGCGGAGGCCGTCGCGGGCGCGCGCGGAGCCCCTCGACCGGGCGCGGTTCTCCGTGACGCTGACGACCGAGGAGATCGAGGAGGACGTCTACGCCTTCACCGGCGCCCGCCCGCGCCGCCGCCCTAGGCGGCGGCCCCGCGCCGTGCAGAAGCAGCTCGATGTGAGTCCCCTGCTCCAGCTCCTCCTCCTCCCGTCCCGTCCCCCCTCCACTCCCAGGGACCCGCTCGTAATTTCGTAAAACGTTCCGTCCCCAGATGCTATTCCCCGGCTTGTGGCTGTCGGAGATCACCGCCGAGTCCTACCGGGTGCCGGACGACCGGTGAGAGGCGCGGACCCCGTCGCCGGCCCGCCCGAGCACCCCCCGAGCCGTCGGCGAGGACGCAACGCAAGGCAAGCAAATTCGCCAATCGGAACCCCGGTGTTGTTAATTCTTTCTTTAGCCTCCGCCGTCTTCTGCTGGTGATGTTACCGTGATCTAATCAGCTACCGGTAATTATAATTATTAATTAATTAATTGATCGAAATAGAATGCTAGTAGCAGCAAGTGGCTCGTATCAAGTTGTTATCTTTAGCGAATGTACGTAAGGGATGGTTTGGTCTGGTGTGCGTGCTTGTGTTGGCCCTTGATGGCACATTTCTTATTATCATCTGGGTAGCAATCCAATGTTGGTGCTGTCTTGCTCCTCGCGTCGCTGTTTCGTCTCCACCAAGTTGCAATGGCGCACGAATTTGGAAAATAATGACCCGTACTTATCATGTAGTATGTTCATCAGTTCGTTTACTCGTAGTTTTTGTTTCTGAAAAATATGATTTCGGCATACGGCAGTGAAGAACTGAAGATCACTGCACAGTTATTCCACAGCTGTAGTTTTGCAAGGAATGATCGACACTGAGAGTGGTTATGCTTGGTCGCATACCGGGTGGGCTTTTTACCGGCAACGGCTAGCGTGGTATACTGGTATGGCTCACATGGTCAAGGCCCTGACCCCCTTTGGCTTTGAGCGCGAGCACGTCTATTCGCTGACACGCGGGCCCGACCGGCGCCGGGAACCGAACAGTTTGGAGAAGAAACCCCTGGCTGCCTGGCGCCCGGCCGCCCGCTCTATTCCGGTGGGCAGGGCCTTTTCGTTGCCTGTTTTAGCGCCCAGGGAGGGCCCGCCAGAGTTGGTTGACACATATCCAATCCCCCCGGTGGTCCCGGCCCGTGGACCGTCCAAGCTTGGTGTCTGGTGACGCCGCGCCGGTTTGTACGCTTGCTCGGTCCGTGCTGTGCCGGTCCATGGGCCCGGTCCACGCGCGCCCCTTGCGGTGGCGGTTACGCCGGCTGTCATGTGTTAAACGAGTTGGGTTAATAGTAACAGGTTGTTTCGAATCGGCTTATTGGGTGGGCTCTGGTGGCCTCTGGTTGAAACCAAAACTGTTCTCAAGCTTTGGTTAGTGATGGTGTCCGGCGACAAGTGGCAAACCGTTGGGGCCTTAAATGGCCTCGAGTACCCTCCGCCGCCGTCTGATCGGCGGCGCACGGCTGCGATCGTACGGCGCACCTAACTGCCCGAGAGGGGCTCCGAACAAGTTGCACGCAAATGTGGTTGGAGCCTTGGAGCACCATGCCTGATGCCTAGGCGTGTATGCCTAGGCTGTCCACAATGGCAAGAGCAAGAGCAAATTTGCTTTTGCCTCGTTTCCCACGCCCTCTCTGTCTACAGTGCCAAACAGTACATCTACAGTGCCAAACAGTAGATTTACTCCTCCATTTCCTCCTATCGCTGTGGACGGTCAGGCTGTCCACAATGGCAAGAGCAAGAGTAAATTTGCTCTTGCCTCGTTTCCCACGCCCTCTCTGTCTACAGTGTCAAACAGTGTATCTACAGTGCCAAACAGTAGATTTACTCCTCCATTTCCTCCTATCGCTATGGACGGTCGTCTCTGCAAGCGCAAGGCTGCCCCAACTCCTTGCTCCTTCCGGGAGCGCTGTGCCTGGGCTTCCTTCGCAAGGCTCGCCGGTCTTGCGGTCTTGCAGAAATTCAGCGACCCCAACAGGGGACGGGCACGCACAGAAGTCTACTGGCTAGCCGGCCTGTCAGGTTGCTGGGCTGCACAGGCGACGGCAGATTTTTACCGCGGCGGTGAAAAGTGCGTGGTCTTCGCCGTCAAAGGAGTGGTATACCGCAGAGAGCGCGGTTGACTTTTCCGCACGCAAATACATTAGAATTTACTTACCCTTGTGTAGTTGTGGAGACACGTTCAAGGTCGCGGGTGCACGTAGAAAGCTCGTATTTTTAACCCAAACTGTCTAGCTTAAGTCGGCCCGGATTATGACCTCAGAGACGACGGCACGTGCTAAACAACGCCGTCCCGCTCTACCGTGGCGGCGGCGGGCTGACAAGTTTACACGTTGATTGGATTGGAGAGAGTAGAGGAATCAAGTGGTCGTACGTGGCCAACACGCCGGGTCGGGTCGGGTCGCAGTGCTCCGGTTACGGGTCATGCGCGTGGTAGTAGGAAACAGTTGTTGCTGGAGTACTTTCACTGCTCGGCCAGGCCGGCCGAGGCAGGGGCATCGTCCGCGTGTGTACGCTGAGTTCCACGGATCACATGGTACCCAACACATTCCTAGCTACGTACTACGTGATCGAACTCGCAGCGGTTCTCTCTAGTAAAATGCACTAGAAATTCTATCGGCCAGAGGCAATGTTTGATGCCTCCCCGAATTGTCATAGGCATCGACCGATATGGTATGCAAACCTTTTGTGGCCGTCGTGGTCCTGCTCGTAGTCGTGGCTGGTTTTGTCACTGCCCGGATCAGTGTGGCGTGTGCCCACAATCATTTTTTTTTGAACTTAACAATCATTATTCGAATGGGATATTCTCCATTTTCGCCGTATCAAGCCACACAGTCCTCCCTTTTTTTTGTTTCGAGATCTTGTTCCCTGTGCTCGCAGTATTAACCCACACCGTACTGTTTTTCTTTTGAGGGGGAAATAAACAGCGCCAATTGAGTTGCATGACCCACCATGGCACCATCAGTGTATCAGTACCTTCTATCTTGTACTCTTTCTGTTCCAAATTATAGGTTGTTCGACTTTTTTAATTCGAAGTTTGACCATTTGTCTTATTCAAAAAATTTATAAAAATATAGTCAAATTTAAGTCATTCTTAAAGAATTTGCATTGATAAAGCATGCCATAACAAAAGAAGTGATATTTTGCACAAAATTTTGAATAAGACGAGTGGTCAAATTTAGTGTCAGAAAGTCAAATGACTTATAATTTGAAACGGAGAGAGCACAGTTTAGTAGCTGAAGAGGAAAAGAAATGTTTCAGAGACACGTCAGGCGTTTTCCAACATAAAATTAAAATGTGAACGATTGCGCGTTTGCATCCACAGCAATTCCATCAACAGAGACCACACCGACCAGTGCAGATCTCGAGCGAGGGGACTTTGTAAAATAGAGTGCCAGGTGAGCTCGAGCTGGACGCTCTAGCCTCTAGCTAGCTCGAGCGCGCGTAGCAGACAACTGTCGGAAGCGGCTCCACGCACGCGCGGCGCGGGCCATGTCGCGCGCGTAGCAGTGGTTTCCCAATCCCTACCCATTTTTGCTTTCAGCTGAACGGGTAGGTTGCAGGCAGACTCCACGTCTCCAATGGAATTTGGGGTGAAGAAAGAGAGACAAGCAATCGGGGTGGTATGTTTGTTTGGGACAGGGGCGAAGCAAGAGTACCGGGGGCACACTTCTAACACCATGGTTTATTAGTTACCTGGAAGGGTAATTTGTTAGCTTGAAAGAGGAACTTGTAGTGGAGTTTAAAAAAGTCATCGGGAGGAACTTGTAGCTCCGCCCCTGATTGGAAGATGACACTGCTATTACTATTAGCAACTCTGATGGAATCTCAGAGTGGCGTGTGGAATCAGGGGAATGCTTCTTTTCTGATCGAGATGACCTCGCTTTCCCCTTTTCCGTTTCCTTCCCTTGCTCTGCTTTCCGTGTGCAAGCGAGAGGTTTTGGTGCGTCCTCAAGGCCAATACTATGCCTTTTGTGGAGCATTGACGCCTTTCAACAGTGCAAGTTGATGTCCCGTCATGCGTGGTGGGAAAAATATCGCATTTGCGAGAGAACAGTGAGGTGCTGCATGAGTTTCAGACTCTCACATGTACTCGCTCCGTTTTAAATTGTAGTTCATTTGATTTTTTTATTTCAAATTTGACAACTCGTCTTATTTAAAAATTTGTGCAAAATATCACTTTTTTTATTATGGGTTGCTTTATCAATACAAGATCTTCAAAAATAACTTAAATTTGACAATATTTGTACAAGTTTTTTGAATAAGACGAGTGATCAAATTTAGAGTCAAAAAAGTCAAACGAACTACAATTTGAAACGGAAACTGGCTTGTCAGTCATCTAGCCAGCAGTGCTTTTCTCTCACACCGAATTAGCACCAGCCATTAGCCACCAGTCAACCAGCAATATTTTTATCTCATAATAAATCAGCATCAGCCATCAGCCACAGCCAGCCCAACAGAGAACAGAGTGAATAGCTTCCAGCGTCGTCGGGTCGCAGCACTCAGGAATCAGAATTCAGCATTTAAAGGTCAGAAACCACGAATCCAAGATTGGATGATCGGAATTGGCACCAGTAACCCCTCGTACATTTTCCCCGCTCCTGGGTACCTGATGTGCGCATGAGCTTTGGCGGGAAATTTCCTCCAACGGTTATATATACGGGGGAGTTGAAATTCCCCTTATATATAGGGTGAGTTTCAATTCCCCTTATATTTTAATCACACTATTTTTTTACGATATTAATCTCGTTTGAGCCCCGTAACATAATGATAATGCGTATTATGATAGTACAAATACTATATGATTTTTTTAATTAAAAAACAATAAATAAATAGTTAGTTAATGAGTTATAGTATATAGAGGGAATAGATATGAGGGAAATGGTTGGAGAGAAAGAGTTATAGGGGGAGGAATTTTTTAGAGAAAAATAGTAAAATATAGTAAATAGTATGTTTGGGGGAGTTGGAGAGGAGGAATGGTTAGAGATACCCTCCAGCATCCACTCCAAAGGCACGAAGGCTTGGGAGACAAGTTTCAGATTTTTTTCCCCCTTCAAGGCTGACACAATACACCAGGCCACTGGCAAAGTCAGTACCTAGTGCCCAACCTACGTGCCAAGGGTCGTTTGTACACACGACACGTCACCATGTACGTAGTACTTCATCCGGATCATATCCCCGGGTGTGTTTAGATGCCTCAACCCTCAAAAAACCTAACTTTCCATTACATCTCCATCACATCGAAACATTAAATATAGCAAATAATCCATGCATGGAATACTAAATATAGATAAATAAAAAAACTAATTGCATATTTTTGATGTACGTTGCGAGACGAATCTTTTGAGACTAGTTAGGTCATGGTAGGACAATATTTAACACAAATAAACAAAAAGTGCTACAGTGTCCGATGTGAATTTTTCTCCCGCTTTTCCAGTGATCTAAACACAGCCCCCGTCACAGTGCATAGAGGCAGCACTACCCTGTTGACAAGTGACAGGACGAGGACAGCGATGAAAGGCTTTCCATTGGCGTCATAGAATTGCTCCTTTTTCAAGTCACAAGTGTTTTTTGCTGTTTGATGAGAAATAGTGTCACAAAAAGTGCTGAAAGGGAATTGCTGTCTTTCATAGGGTCCCGGTGGAAATTCTACCCCAGCTCGGCACGCGAATGGGAAAGATCAATTCAACCTGATCTCAAACGAAATTTACCATGTTTATCAGTTTTGAAATAACAAGGAATCCAACAGCTTCAAAGGCTACATGCAATTTACAGCTCAAGGTTGAGATAGATGGTGGACCAGTGATGACTAGTGTAAATACATGAGAGCTAACATTCTACCATTAGAATAGCAACACACACATCAGGCAAGTACAACCATCGAAGTAGTAGTACAACAGCCTCGAGAAATGATTATAGCTGTTCTATAATCAATAACTCAAAGTGATTTCTACACATATATATTAAACATGTTATTGTGCTGCTACAAATCCAGGACCTACCAGCTGAGGCAACCCTGAAACAAAGAGGAACAAAAGAAATTAGTTTAACTATAGTCTCCGAAGTTAATATTCCAGATCATTATAGTCGACATCTAAAGATCAAAACAGAATATTAAGGAAGGCTCGCTGCACTGGTATAGCTTCCATTGTTTTGGTAGGTAAGATTGTTCTGTGGATCCTGGGAACATATTTATCCTAGTTCATGGAGTCGAACCAAAACAAATGTTTACATTCATCAGTCTAGTTCATGAGTCAAGACGATCTCAATATGATATCTATGAAGCCCACTTTACGGGGTTCCATCATATATGCTTCCCATGTAAAAGCCATGATCATTCATTTCTCTTTATTCAGTATATAAAACTGGTCTACAGCTTTACCATTATTCACAACATCCATATAAAGATGGGAGAACTCTGTTAAACCCTGCTACAACTTAGTGGTACCTTTGCTAGTACAACAGGTCAATAATCTCTGTCAAAACCATCTACGGAGAGTCCATACCCCCAATTCAGAAGCTCAACAATGCACCCACAATTTATCTTGGGCAGATAATATTCACCTCAATCGTAGGATGGAGACCGCACAACGGATGAGTAGTAGTGGGCCTCCAACTCCTTGAGGCTTGCTGCCGCCTCCTGCCCAATTCTCTCCAGCATTCTCTCTGTTCCCTCCGCCTGCTGACCAAGCACTTCAATCCTCCTATCAACATTCTCATTCAACGAAGCAAGCCCGGAAAAGATGGCTGTTCTCTTAAGTTCTGACACCAATTTCAACAGAGAGTCTGCTGAATGTACCTGAACAGAAGACATAAGACAATATCAGAAATTTGAAGTTCTGAACTGGTACATGGCACTTACTGCCACTTTTGTCATATCTAGAATTAATTCTTTTTTAAAAAAACACATTAGGTAAATAAGTGACTTCACATGTATGACATAAAGTTTTGCAGAACATCACCTTTCCTCTATAGCATATGGAAGGGGAAAAAGTTATTCACCTGGCTATGATGATCACTAGAGTTGTAGGGTAAACTCTTGTCATTCTTTCAGTTGTGTTTACCATGGAACATCAATCTTCTACATGCATGATATTGATATGCCATCCAAGTTCTCATGCTACTGAAATGCCATCCAGGTTGTCATGTGCCGAAACCTTATTACCCCTAGCGCTCTAAACATCCCCACGTGTTCAACATAAATCGCACTTCTATGTTTTCATTCAAGTAAAACCGAATGCTCATTTTATTCTCATGGAAGGTCTCACATAATGAATGTTATTTCGTCCAAGTAATCGTAACTAATCAGTCCTGGATCTTGATCAGGCACTTTGAGGAGATTAGCTCGACTGGAAACCTAATCATCTACAACTTAGTCTGACTAAGTTGTAGACGACTATAGTCTGGAAAGGGAGGAAAAGGTGAGTTGGGCCTAGGCAATCGGGCTAGGTTTTGGGCTTTTGGCCAAGTAGGTTTCAGGTATATAACGAATTGGTGTGTGTGTCCCTGCATCTGGAGTCCAGCCTGTGCCCCTCCAGCCATTGCCTGCAGGAGAAAGAGAGGGGGAGAAGCTGCTGCCCATTATAAATCAATACCTCCGGTTTCCTTCCTCAATCTGCCACCAGCTCTGTCACTGCCCCCTCAAGCTGCCACTGTTGGCTTCCTCTCCTTGATGCCCGTGTTCAATCACTGTGCTGAGCTCAAATTGCTGACCTGCAGCTCAACAAAACCTCCAGCTCCACTGGATTATGAAGATGATCCACTCCTAGTCCTCCTCCAACTATACTGGGTAGCAGAGTAGGAAGGCAGGACAACTATACTGCCGACTAGCCAAATAATTGAACCTAATTGACAACTATCACAATCTTTCACCTAGTCAGTACACTTACGACTAGGCTTGACTAGGCGATTTGAAAACATTGCACCTAATAGGCCACATCTCTGTACTTCATATCACCAAGTGGGATCTGAATATCCAATTCAATTTTACACAGATATCTAAGCTTGCAGCCTCAGCATATGAATTATAGGTGCCTTATACCAGACATTATGATCCTTGAATCATTAGGGTAAACACTACCAAGAGTAGGTGGTGTCGGCTACCAGGGGAGGGCTAGACCATTGGAAAGACTTACTAAATATTTTTCCTTCACTGGTTGATTGCTTGATTGCCTGCTTACAGGGCATTAGAGCTGGCTTAACAAGAGATGCTAGCAACCTTTAGTAGCTAACAGCCTTCCTCTTATCTAGCTGACAACCATATCTCAAGTGATACTATCTCTTCTGTGCAAGGGAGGCTGGCTAATCCCTGGCCCTGATTCACACCAATAACAATATCCCTGCTGCATAACCTGGTTATCTCAAGCTAAAAGGTTAAGATTATGGCTCTTGATGATTCCGTTATTGGATATGCATAAACTGATTACAACATATTTACTGGGGCAATGGATAAATCTAACTCCTTATTTAGTAATCTAATTGAAAGGGAACTAAGTTGAGACTGTCAAAACTCAGAACCTGGAAGAACATTTATGTCTTGATTTGTAGCATATGTTTCAAACATACAAAATCAAGAGAGAAAAAAATTGACCACGCATTCAGAAAAATAACTAGGGTATGCTTGATTGAAACAAAAGCTCTAGAATCGAATCGGCTAACGGTTGGTGGGCATTGAGGCAGGTCCATACCATCCGGGCTGCGCGCATCTCCATCTGGAAGGCCTCCTGCGAGTTCCGCACGGGCGGATCGTTGACCTGACCATGCCATCGCGAACTAGGGTTAGCCAGAGCGCTTCGGGGCTGCCGGATGTGAAGGGAAAGCAGGGCGCGGGGGACGTACGCGGGCGATGTTGATGAGGGAGGAGAAGTTGTCGATGAGGCTGGAGACGTCGGCATCGGCCTTCTGCAGCAGCAGCTTCTGCTTCTGCGCCGCGGCAGCCGCGGCCGCAGCCGTCGGGCCCGGGGCCGAGCCGGCGGCGCCGCCGGCTTTGCTCATCGTCACGGGCGTGCGAGGAAGCGAGAGAGAGAGAGAGGACGAGACCTGTTTTGGGCGGATGGGTTCGGGCCGAGCGTGGGCCAGAGAGAAAGTGGCCTGCCAGAACTGGGCCGTTTTCATGGCCTAAATGGTGGTGGCCTGGTGGGCTGGGCCTGGGAGACGGCGTATCGAAGAGGGCAGCAGATTCATCAAGGCAACGGATGGGCTTTCCAAATAGACATCGTGGGCCTGGAGCCAATCAAGTACCCCTAGCTGGGCTTGCATTGTTCTACGGGCCCGGCCTATAGTAATCACATCTCTTACGCGGATTTGAAGTGGAAGCACAAGCCAATTCCACGCATCATTTATTCGCTGCCCAACGGCAAGAACAGGACTGCTCAAAAAAAAAAAAAAAACGGCAAGAACAGGAAGTGCTAATGGGGTCCTCCATTTCTCTCCATTTTCTTTTATACTCTGACCACGCTGATTATGCATTTTCATTTATCAATTGCCACCGTATGACCATGTGGGCTATCAGTCAAAACTGAATGGGAAAAAAAGGTACATCACAAAGGACTTGCAGAAAAGATATATAGAAATCACTCTTTTTTAATTTCCCTCCTCTCATCTCTTCTTCTCGAGATCTGTTTCTTCTTACCATCCGTCCCTGCTTGCTTTTCCATTGCGGTTAGCTGTTCGTGTTGATGTCGGAAATCTCTCTCAGCGTTTGATTCCACTTTCTCACGTCACCGCTCGATCTTTCTCTGCCTTGCAAGTAACTCAACCTGCATGAACGGCCAAGCTAGTAGCCCCGACAATCGCTTTAGATGCCTCTGCCTGCCTACTAGCTACACATTTCATCACTAACAAACCTACCTGACCCCAACTAGTGCCCATTATATTCAATTAGCATCATAGCATAGCAATTTAGCGTAGCCAAGTGCTAGCAAGCAACGCATGCATGCATGGCTCCCACTACAGTGAAAACTATTTCTAGCTCAATTATGAGGTACCGACGATGCTTAAGGAGATAATAAGCTACTGTTTGGACCCCTCTAATCAGGCCTCTCTGACCTACAGCGCTTAGCATGTGCTACACTTGAAAGGATTTTGGCCTGACTCTACCAGGTATAGAACGCTGTGCCTATTTAGCATCTAGAACTTTTTTTTAGAAGCTTTGGGGATTGAGCTAATCTTGGATCAGACTGGAATAATGCACACTCCACAAGTTGTAAAATTCTGAATGTGCTGATTAGGTGAAGGCCACTGTGAAAGTGCTTCTGTAACCGAATGGCAGGATGGGAGAAAAGAATTGACACTCCACATGCATCACCATAATGCAATATCCTAGGTGTGAACTGTGAACTATGCATATATGCTGGAGATGAACAGAAAAAGAGAAAGTGCTTGCTCGCTCACTCTGATCTCCCATCCAATCAGAGGCTCAGAGCTCATCGTAGGATGGATGAAGCCATGTGTCAAAGGAGAGCAGCAGCAGCTGTGGCCTGTGCCAAAGAGTACCAGAAAACTGGGGCTAGCCAAGTGAAAGGCAAAGTACAGATACCAATAAAGTGGGCAAGCTTTCATCAGACCAAATGATCAGCAGTCCACCAGAGTGCACTTTTTATCCCCCGCTCTCTCTACACACCCCAATGCCAATGTGTCAGCTTGAGCATGGCATCTTCCTTGTAATCATAGCACTCACTCCTAGGGCTACTACAACCTTGGCTCTACCTGTTGATCTGTGACTGGCTGGTTGGTGCCACAGGGGTGAGACCCACCCCAGGAAACTCAGGAGCAGCACTTCAACATGATGCCCTAGGCTTGTCAATGATTCCAAAGGAGACATTGACTCCATTGCCTCGCTTCTAGACTAGGGCCCCCCAAAAGAAGGGGATTGATGAACTCCTGAACAGCAAGCAAAGTTGTTTGGTTCTCTAATCAAAATCTATGCTAGACTGCTAGTGCAGCAGCAATGTTCTTTTGGGGAAAAAGACTGTAAAGTTCTGTTGGGTCTTGAGACATAAGCAATGGATTTTCTCTATATCGTGTACTAGTTGCACCTGTTTCAAATTGACAAAAAAAAAGTTAACACTTAGATCTGTACTATTGTTTGATTCATACGTACTATAACTTCGATTTTTTTTTGAACGTGTTTTAGCTCAACTGCTCAATGATTGCCGAAATATATAGCTTCTAACCATTCTTCAATATATGCTTTATATAACTAAAAGTTAAGGTTCATCTTGTCTCAACCACATATCATGTGTCCATAGTTAATTTGTCTAACTTTATAACAAGCTATTGCGTTGATATATATAGTAAAAAAAATGGTGCATAGGTGAAAGTGCCTCTGTTCACGCTTCTCCATGGTAGTTCTTAATATTCTTCTCAAAGAAAAAAAATAGTTCTTGAATATTCTACTTTTCTTCTGCCCAACATATAATAGAATAGTACAACCTAGTAGTGAAGTCTATAGTTGAACATCCTTTGCATTGGGTGGACAAGGACAATCAATGCAAATAGGACATCCATGTTCCAAAGCACTGGTTCGATGTGTGTACGTATTATCGTGACCTGTGTCCCACTAAGGTGATGCACGCCTACTCGCATGCCTGCCCAAAATTGGTATATGCTCAAGGACCACACATATGTACTTATAGTAGCATATTGGAGTTCTCCAAAAACACACAAGCTGACATCTCTTTCGGCGCATAATCAAGTTATTGAGGAACCTTACAAACAAACAAGGGGCATCCAGTGGCCCACAGTCCAATCACGTTCCATTTGGGATAAGGTTTCTTGACATAAAACTACATCAAGGACTCAAGTGAGATCATAGCAAAAGTGTTTTCAAATCTCCCCTTTTAAGATCTTGTTTGTAGTTGGGACATCTTGGTGATGGTGACTCACATGGGCCTCTGGCCAGAGGTTTTAGCTAGCATTAGTTCTTTAGCCTTTACTCCTAGGGGCTAAGCTAGAAAAAAAAATTCAAGATGCCTTGTGGCAGTAAGGGTATCAACTGAGCTATAATTTGTTGGAAAATATGATGGCTCATCAGTTTATTACTTCTAGTGGTTGGGTGTCCTATTACTTAACAAGTGTGGTTTAAGAAAACCTTTCTGGACAAATGTTGTTCGGTACTCATTCAGTTTGTTATGTCACCTTCTTTCAAAAGCGAGCACTTTTGCAAAAAAAAAAGATCGATGTCTATGTTTCATATGTAGTGATCAATTATCAGCAGTCGGAAACGCTTTCCACTACAAGAAAAATTTTGAATGACGGTACTGATACTTATAGACAAGAAGGCACTGCCTTAACAACTTCCGTACAATTTTAATTTGTCAAAGAAAAAAAGGATCATCCAACAAAACTAGACAGCAAAGCATATAGTCCAAAAAGAATCGTACTCTTTGAGTGTGTTCTGATTCACAAAGGAATGTTTAGTACCAAATTGGAGTTAATATATGACAACTGACATGCATGATACAAGTAAATATAAAGCAGTACGACATGTTCGTCTGTCCAAGTTAGAAAGTACTGCAGAACCACTTTTAATCACATGCATCGCAAGTTCAATCAACAAAGAGAGAGTGCTAATAAACATTGCAGTAAGAGAAAAATTAACGTTTGCAAATATACATCTCCTGACATAATGAACCTACAGGTGTTGATTTAATTATACTACTTCCCTTAAAGGAGTTACAGTGGTGGACGAATTATTACCGATCATTATTATAATAAGCTCAAATATCCGCTGCACCATTCAAGCAACGACTACTACATATACCAAAATCACTCTGTTCGGCAGCTCCAGCAGCCTCCAGCCCAACAGTGTTTTCCTCTCACACCGCTCCAGCACTAGCTTCCAGCCACCAGCCAGCCAATAGTATTTTTCTCTTACACCACTCCAGCCATCAGCTCCAGCTCCAGCTCCAGCTCCAGCCCAGCGAACAGAGTGAATGAAGACATGAAAAGGTAGCTAGAGACAAGCAGTAGTCCAAGCTGACACCACGATCATAGAGCGAGAAACCTACGGACACACAAAAAAAATTATCAACATTTCTACCTTTACATCACCTTTCGTATCACATCACCAACATAAGAATTTGGCAAATCAAACCATATATATGAAGGTGTCAACCCCACACATTCTAGAAGGTGATTAGTTGCAAATAGAAAAAAAATAGGTTAATGAAAGTGTTTGGCCATCCCTTTCAGCTATCTCTTGCTCCCCTTAGCTAGAAATTTCTCCCCAATCTTGTGCCAATCAATAAATATATATTCTAGTCCCCAGCCTCCTTATCTCTATTTCTAGTCACACCAAACAAGGGCAACTGAAATTGGCCGGCCGGCTCTAATGATCAAGTAAACCTGCTTGGTCTAAGCTTCCCATGCGACCAACACTCTCTACACTAGACAGGTCTCGCCATGCGTCACCTACTTGTCCTTTTATTAAAAGACTTATACCTACGTGTACTTAAGCCGTCAGTTAACTAATCCTACAAGCAACACACGATCCCAAGATGATGTAAGCCTAGATTTAAAGAATCGTCCCATGCAAAGACCAACTAGTACTAATCTTCGAGAAAAGATGATGAAATCCCGATTATATATACAAGCTGTTGATATATACTAATATACGCATAGGTTGATTTAAACTATATTTATCGGTACTTAATGATGAACTGAAGAACGAATTAGGCCGTGTTTAGTTGGCGCCCCTGTAAACGCAAAAAAAATTTACGAGATAATCTTGCCAATTTGAAGTACTAAATGGATTCTATTTACAAAACTTTTTGCATAGATGGGTTGTAAATCGCGAGACGAATCTAATGATGCTAATTAATCCATGATTAATCAATAATTAGCGGATGGTTACTTAGCATCACTGTTGCAAATCATGGATTAAGTAGGCTCATTAGATTCGTCTCGTGATTTACAACCCAACCATGCAAAAAATTTTGTAAATAGACTTCATTTAATACTTCAAATTAACAAGATCCATTTTCACTTTAATGCGTTTACGGCTTTTTTGCGTTTACAGGGTGGGAACTAAACATGGCCTTAACCAAAAGAATGGTCAGACGACGTGCATCTGTAGTTTTGTCAGGTATAGGCTTGTCGACTAGATCGAGTGAGCTGGTGCTGCGTGGTGTTCATGCATCCACATGACATTGACGATTAGGTTAAGTATTTACGTTAGCCAATAAACTAAGCTAGAGTTGCTTGTCTGGAGACATCCTATCAAGGCCTCTCTACATGCCTCCCGTACAATCATGGATTATTTTATGCGTGATGCTTTTCCAAGTGAAGTGACTCCATAATGACCTATGTAGGGCATAATATAATTTTATTAGCTTCGAATAGGGTTAACCCCTGTTCGTAGGTAACCTAGCCTAATCCACTTGGATCTGAATGCGATGCGAGTCTGATAAGCTACAGCTCGTCGACGCGACATATTAATTCGGGATCAACCGATTAGTGAGGATGAGTCCCTACACGGATACATTAATTCCTTTCGTGGGTTTGCTTTGTAAGGTCCGCTACCATCACTTGCCGTTGATTGGTGAATATAAATGTACATATATACACTTTGAAAATTTTCAACAAGGGGACGCCGGTCTATGGCGTGCATAACCACCGATGATTAATTTATGCGAGGAACACAACGTATACCACCGACAGTTGTGTCATATAATACGGTCTCCAGGGGCGGGGAACGGGGTGGAAAGCGGGGACCAACGACACCGCGCGCGCATGACAGCTGGTGGGCGGATAGAAAACTCGCCAAAAGCAGCTGGTAACCGCCCCCCGGCTTAATATATGCGATACGAATCTTAGGATGATCTATCATCATCCACCTCCTGGGGGGAGGTCACACTGTGCACATGTTGACTAGCTAATCCTTGTTAAATTCAGATTAACAAAAACGCCAATTTGGGGCCGAGCCCTAGTCGCATGTGGGACTAAACAAAACCCCTGGCGTAAAGCGCAGGCGGATCCTATTGGCCCGGCGCGGCCATGCACGCCTGCCTTTCGTACGTGGCTGCTGCCGCCGGGGCGCGGGGAGTTCGGGGCCACGTGTTGAGACGCGGTTGGCCGGGGCCGCCCAACCGCGGCGCGAAACGTGGACGCCGGTTCTTGGACGTTATATGCGGGAGCCGACGTGGCCCGGCGCGCGGCGTGGGGCCCGGCAGGATCGCGGTGCAGGGATTCGCCGGACATTGCCATAAAAAGAAATTTCTGTCACCGCTGTTTACGGCACTTGGGTTTTACTAATCCCGTCCTGCAGCGGGCGCCCGTCGATGGTTATCTACCTGAATTAGGCCACGTAATCACCTGTCGACCTTAAACAATTCCGAATAAATGTTTGGCACGGCTGCATGTAACTCTTTTTTTTGGAAAAAATTCTATGTAGCAATGGACCCTGTAGCTACAGTGTAGGATCGATCGAGCGGAACGGAACGTGGGTGTTGTTACCTGAGTGGCTGGTGCCGCGTCCAATCACGCGCAGCCACGCACGAGAGTGACCGGCGGTAACAATCCTGCATGTGTTGCACGTACGGCGTGCTGACTCGAGGATTAGCTCTAGCTGGCTGCTGGGTGAGCGGAGCAGCAGCTAATCCGGGGTAACTATCAGTGGAAAAAAGCGGCTTTGCAGTAGTTAATAATTAATTGCGGAGGAGGGGAATGGTTGGGAGGGGGCGTGATCTTCTTTTCGGTAGCATGCGTTGATGCATGTTTGAATTTGGGGGGATTTTATATGTTTTTAACACTTGTTTAACTAGTTGAAGGAAACAGGTAAAGGGACAAAAGTCCATATACACGGTGGCATCATAAGGGGAAAAAGCAAGAGGAAAATGACTCACGGAGCACTAGCCACGGATGGGGAGAGGTTTATGCATACATGTTCAAGTAGAAAATTAACTTTCATTTAATTAATTAATTAATTTCCCATCACATCTTGCAGGAAGATCAGCAAACCAAATCAAACACGGCCTCTTGTTGCTGGTCTATACTAGTTTAGTAGCTGATGGACTAATATAGGAGCCGATCGGGAAAAAAAAGTTGGTAATGAAGAAATGGGAGATCAGATTGATGGATGGGTGGATCAACCAAAAATTTACAGGGCCGGCATGGCCATCGTCGTTCAGATCATCATCATCATGCATACCAAGAACCGGAGTCTAGCTTACAGGCGGCGGCTTAGCTAGCTTAGCTTACATGCATGCTACAGGCTGCAGCTCCATCTCCAAATCCCAACAACTAAACATATATAATTACTAGTGCTAATTACCTAGCCAGGGACGATCTCAGTACAGGCTTCAGTAGTAGTAGTGGTAGGACGACTAGTAGGTGATTAATTCTTTTTTACCGCGGCAGCCGTGGCAGTTCGATCGCGCGCGCGCGGTGATCTCGACCGGCGCGTCGGCGACGTAGGCGAGAGCCAGCCGGCCAGGTCACAAGCCGGCCGGCGCCAGGCTCAGCTGGAGATCCAGCCCCAGGGCGTCCTCCGGCCCGGCGACGACAGGCTCCACCACCACCATCCCGGGGCCGGGGTACCTCGCCAGGGTAGCCACCGGGCTCGCGTGGACCCGCCGCCCGCCGTGGTCGTCCGCCACGTAGGGCGCCGAGGCGGCGGCGGCGGAGGGCGCCGGGGTGTAGGAGAACACGGCCGGCGAGGCGGTCACGGCCGCGGCCGGGGCGCCGCGGGACGGGAACACGCAGCCGTGGGAGACGTGGAACTGCTGGCCCTGCGGCCCGCCCGCGACGGCGACGGCGCGCGGGGAGAAGTAGACCCAGCTCGTGGGCGCCGCGTCGCCGCCGCCGCCGCCGCCGCCGCCGAGGAGGTGCGGCGGCGGAGCGAAGGCCGACACCATCGGGTTGGCGCGCGGGTAGAGCGCGGCGGCCCCGCCCGCGACCCGGCCGGCGGCGGCTGCCGCGGCCTGCAGCTGCGCGCGCTTGAGCTGCTGCCGCTCCTTCTTGTGCGCGTTCTGGTGGCCGCCCAGCGCCTGCGAGTTGGCGAACTCGCGGCAGCAGTACTGGCACTCGTACCTCCGCCCGTCGCCGGCCGCCGTGGCCGTGGTCGTGGTGGTCGTCGACGACGAGGAGGAGTCCGACCCGCCGCCGCCGCCGCTGCCGTTGCCGCACGCCGGCGCGTCCTCCTGCTCGGCCGCCTCCGGCCCCAGCTCGTGCTCCTCCTCGGAGACGTGGAAGCCGAAGAGCTTTAGCCTGGGGCTAGTCATGTTCATGCCTGCTGCTGCTGCTGCTGCTGCAGGAGAGGGAGATGGCGAGAGGTAAGTGGAAGTGGCTGTCAAAGCTGGAGGTGCATGGGTTGGAGGGAGCTGCCTGTGTCAGGTACTCAGGTGAGAAGGGGCGGGCAGTATATATATAAGACCTGGAGCCCGGAGCTGGAGGCATACCCGAGTGGATATATCGGCTCGATGAGCCCATTTGAATACACGCAGCAACAGGGGCTCCCAAATATTTTATCCCTTGCCTGCTTTCTTCTTCAATTTTCTCCCCTACTGCATGCACTTTAGAGAGAGAAGGACGATCGATCCCTGCTGCACAACTGCAAAGATGAGAGAGAGAGAGAGAGAGAGAGAGAGAGAGAGAGAGAGAGAGAGAGAGAGAGAGAGAGAGAGAGAGAGAGAGAGAGAGAGAGAGAGAGAGAGAGAGAGAGAGAGATGTGAACAGGAGAAGCAACTCATGGGTCACAAAAAGACAGAGTCGGGGTCTAGATTGCGCTTGCGCTTGTCCCGGCTCCAAGTTGCAGAGTATTCAAAGTGCCTGGCCTCCTCGTTGGTTTCTGACGGTCGACATGCGCAACCCCCCGGTTTAGATTAAGAAACTACTAAACCCCTCGCTACTAATTAATCAGCTACTTGCTACTACTAGCTGATCGAGTGAGGGGGCAGTGTATATATAGTTATAGCTAGACTAATTAAGTTAACTAATTAATTAGTGGCCAACTAATACGTACTAGGGGGCGCATTAGTTTACTGGGCCCTGATTGCCGCAGGATATGATGCTCGGGCGGCCTTGTTTATGGGGTACGAACCGCGATAGTTTTATCCTGACAGCGCCGAGGTATTGTGTGGAGATGAGGCAAGCCATTACAATAATTCAGGAACCCTTGTTGTTATATGCATATATATATATATATATATATATATATATGTGTGTGTGTGTGTGTGTGTGTGTGTGTGTGTGTGTGTGTATTGTGGCCTGATCGATCGGCATGTATGTAGAAAGAGACGAGGGGGACCACATGCAGGGCATGTGCAGGGGAGCTAAGTGCCACCCACTCAGCCTGTTCTTGATTAGAGTAGCTTAATCCTAGCTATTTTTCTAGTACAGGGCAAAGTTGTAAAGCTCATGTGGGACCTGCAGCAGTTCATGGACGGGCTGTGTAAAATAAAAATCCCCTCTTTATTTATAGTATGTAAAAAACCTATACAAAACTTGGCCGTGTATTTGTCGAAAAGTGCGCGTAGGAATGTATGCGTATGTACGTATGCGCCCATTTTTGTTCCCTTGTGCCTGGCTTTCCCGTCAATGATGATGGGGATGACCTCGGCGAAGAATCGCTTTGGAGCAGTCCCATCACTCGAACCATTATTATGTTCTTGCGAGAAATTGTTCTATACTTCTGCATGGAAAGAACCCTAGGACGGGATCCTTTTATTTTAGGCAAAGTGGAATGGACCAACACCAGCACGCGCCTATACGACTCCTATATGTATCTGTTCTTGCACTGATTGAATATCGATTTTGGTGTTTGTGTGTGTGTGTAACATTCGCGTCGGTATAATTAAGTGTGTACGCAGCCACAGGCTGAAGGAATCCCTATGCATGATGCATGCTACTGTCAGTGGAAAGAGCTCTACTGTGGTCAACCCATAATAGCAGCTTAGTGCTCAGTTAATGATTCCAATTATGCCAGAGTATCTTTGGAGATATCATCAGATCAGATCAGTAAAACAATGCAATTTCTATTCATCGCCCGCGATTTTCAACCAACGTATCTCGCAAGCCTTCCTTCCATCTTCTACCTTGAGCTAGGGAGGGGGGGGGGGGCAAGCTAGGGGAGGGGGGGTGGGTCGCCGGGGGAGGGGTGGTAGGTGGGCGGACGCCGGCGGCTAGGGTGAGGGTCGAGGCGGCAAAACCTTTAGGGTTTCAGGTTGGGGCCGAGGGTGGCACCCATCGTGTACGGCCTGGCCAACCCGCGCGGCGTCCCGCCGGTGGTGGCGGGTTGATCGAGGCCAAATATCTGGTGGGAAGTAGTCGCCGACCGGGGGTGGGGGAGGGGGAGAAGGTGCCGGTGTTCGATAAGCGGCACGGCGGCGAGCTTGGAGGGCGGTGGCAAAGGACGACGGTGAGAGGCGAGGGAGCAGCAGCGGGACAGCTTCTGCAACGGCATCGTGGCCAGCCGCGCGTGCTAGGAGTAGACTCCCCCAGTAAAACAAGGAATAAGAGTTCCTCTTTCATATACTACTGATGATACATCTAACAGCACACAAAATCTTATGCTTTGCAAGCAATTCCTCGAGCGCCACTATAGCTACCTGATCAAAAGCTCACAGCTACTATTTCACAACAAAAATTAGTTTTTTTATTTTTAAAATAAGAACGAAAAGTTTTACTGACTGTTAATTAACAAGAAGCTCGATAATCCTAATGGCCGCCACCACTTCCGGATCATGGAACACCAACTGGTGTCATCATTGACGAGGAACCGGTGATGTAAGATCCGACACAAATGTTTTCACACAACAGTAGTGCTTACTGGGGTAGCACGTAAGGCCAATGATGAGCACGGTAAAACTATTCCTTACGTCACGAGGCTAGTGAAAGAGTTGTTACTACACCTACAAGGCTAAAACGACTATAAAGACATATAGCATTGTTCATACGACTATAAAGACGATATGATGTTACTGCGGCACGGTTGATCCAACTATGTTTACATAATTTGGTTTAGTAAAATCCAAGTATATATGTAGGGAACGTATCTGGTGCAAACCAAGGATCTTGTGCAAACCCGTGCAAACCTACTAAAAAAAGTTTCAAAAAATTCTGAAAAAAATCATGAATGTGCTTCTCAACTTACCTCATATATATACAAAATTTTATGGTCAAATTCATCTTACTCTAAAAGTTACAAAAAAGACAAATTTTCTGACAACAATAATGGTTCAAATGCATCTCAAATTTGTCTTTTTTGTAACTTCTAGAGTAAGACGAATTTGACCATGAAATTTTATATATAGATGATGTAATCTGAGAAGCACATTCATGATTTTTTTCAGAATTTTTTGAAACTTTGTTTAGTAGGTTTGCACAAGGTCCTTGGTTTGCACTAGATACGTTGCCATATATGTAACCTCCCCCTGCAGGTCCTCCGATCCACACAAGCTGGATAGCACAGCTACATATCCTAGGTTGTTAATCATTTTCTACAGCGATTGACACCCCCCTAGGTTGTTCAATTACCACATCCTTTGGATCAGTCATGTCTACCCACAAAAACATGTACTTAAGAACCTAACTAATGCAACGTCTCTTCTTGCTAATACTTTCTATCACAGTGCTTTCAGTGAATCACTAATAGTAATTATATTGTCCGTTCCACAAGAAAATATCATGTTTGACTTAGTTAAAAGGAGAATGGAACCACCAAGTATTCAGTTCCTGCAACTTTTCTAGTGTCCAGCATGATCAGTGGTGTGCGGCCTTTGCAGATCCCAACTGTAACTAGTGCGCAAAGATCACCCTCTTCCCTTCCGTGCGTTTTCACATGGCTAAACTAGTTGGGACAGCACAGCACTCAAGCCAGTGCCACCAGCATCTATATGAGTTCAGATCAGCAAACTTTTTGGTTAGACTTTTGCTTCAACCCGGTAGGAAAGAAATCTCTCCAAATCCTACTAACCCCAGAGAAAGCTAGAAATTTGCATCTTTGTCTAACGCAATCTCATCTCCACCATCCACGAAAGCTTCTTTGTGTGTCTTTCACCCAAAAATTCCCTTCTCATCTCTCTTTCTCAAGTCTTTCTCCAACTTCCAAACAAGGCCCACCTTGTCCCCTAAACTTGGCTTCCTCTCTTTCTATCCCTTTCAATTAAGAAAGCGCAGGATATCTTCAGTGATATATTATCATTTATTATTACTTAGAGGAGATGTGGTTGTATAGCTGTCATCTATGATGGTCTATTCTGATCTAACTCTTTCACTCCAGTTTTTAACCATGCTTAGATCATGGACATTTATTCTATTTTAATGGTTTCAGGTTAGCCAAGTTGATCGGATACTTGATTGCATTAGTGACCATAAAGTATACCTATATGTACCTTTTATTCTCTAATAAAAGCATGCTTACATCCATAACAAATCAAAGAGTCAAAGAATCATTTAATATGTTTCCGTGGGTACTTTGGATCCGTTAACCTGTTTCACAGCAACGAGACCACCTTTCATCTGACTTTGACATCTGTAACCCCAAATCAAGTTCTATACAGAACATAATGAATAGATTACGTATATTACAGGAACACAAACAGCTACCTGGATTCTAGTTAAGGCTTGCTGACCATAGATAAGAACTCACATGCAAGGAATCTTCTCCTGCTCCCCTGTTCAATCTATTTTGTAGACGGTGTTACATATCTAGATTCTAGACATGAATTAAGTAACCACAAGTTAATGAGTATATTCCTCTAGCAAATTATTGCCGACAAGAAAAGATCGTGCGTAGTTATCGGCATACCTTGTGTTTAAGACTCTATACCAAGAAAGAACTAAAGAAAGTGTCCCGATATGAGTCTAAAGTGCACTAGTTAGAGTTTCTATACAAACAGAGTGAGCATTTTTCAATAAAAGTCCTGTTATTTAATCAGGGAACATATATAATCTTTGAATCAATAATTCAAGTAATCAAGTTACTGCAAACAAGTGTTCTTAGTTGCTGTAGTATAAAGGCCAATAAGGCCACTTTGCAAAAACTGAGACACTAATCACATGAAATACATCATCCTACAAGAAACAGGAAAATAAAGAAAGTTTCTGAATTGATAATTCTAGCTGCTGCTACAATTTTCATACCTGTACGTTAGTTCATGGCAAATACAGGATATACAGCCATCTACTAAAAAAAGGAACAAGATATCACACAATGTGCACATTTCAGAACAGCAATCATGTATTCATGTGACACGGCCACATACAGAAAAATTGTATATAAATATGACTACCACGCATGCTATATTATTTGAGATAGATCCCACTCTTAGGCCAAAGAACTATTATGAACAGTAAATTTGTTTCCATCTTATCTACGACACTTAATTTCCTATCAGGAAACCTCAACAGAGCGGGTTGGGGAGTACCTTCCATGAATATAGTCATATGCTGTCTCAAGCCCTCTTGTGATTTTAAGACCCCGCACTCTGTAGGGAGCAGCTAGGCAAGATGACATGAACTTGATGCCAATGACCTTGACTCACAAGGGAAATTGGAAAGATTACCCAATTACATATCCACTCAATCTATCAATCAATATTTAGCTCGAATTACAAAAAAAAAATGTTTCATCAATTCATCAAACTGTATGGAAAAGTTCTATAAGCCTTTGACGTGATAAAATAAAGGTATGCTAGCAAACCTGATCCTTCAATTTGGAAACAATATTCAATTTCCATGTGCTTAGCTAAACAATTTCCTGTTTATAAAATGAAAACATAAAGGTAGAAGCTAATGGTTAGCTAAACCAGTTCCAGCCCATCTCACATGCTAGTGGTGACCCTATCAAAATCCAAAATAGGTCGAGAAGCCAAGTTGCTGTGTTCTATAAAGAACTTTTGTCCTCTTTTAACTTCAGAAGTCTTCATCTACTTGTCCTTTTCTTCCAATTCTGAGCTTCCTTATAGGATGAGCAGCTCTAGGTCCCCATAAAGATACCAACTTCTTTTGGAAAAATCTATTACATTTTTATTCCAGGAGAAATTGTATGAAAGAAGCTTGGATGGTTGGCGGGTAAGGGATCGCAGTTGCTTTCCCCACAGACTGCAATTTGCAGCAAAGCACATGGTCTTTTCTTTATATATACAAGTTATGCTGGAGTGTTATCATTAGTTTATGCCCACCAGGAATCTAACATGCACTCTAATCAGCTAGCAACCAGCATATATACGAGCATTATCTTATAATTTGTCTAAGTTACTCAACAAAACCAACTAAAAGTCCACATAAATATTAGCACATGTGATTTCAAAATATATTAGCATAAATGGATGGATCAGTGCAACAAAAACTAGTAAATGTACCTGGCAAGGTAACCTCTTGAACTATTTATAAGCATTAAATTATCAAGAAATATAAGGTGTAGAGAACCTTTTTTCTAAAAAAAATATAAGTGTAGAGGCAGACGACCCTAATCAATTACTATTACTTAAACCTATAATGCAAGTAATTATTGCAATCAAAAGTTGGTGCCAGAAACAAATATTTCAGAATTCAAATACAAGAATTAATCATAATTATTATGCTGACTTTTTTTTTCATGGAGCTCTAGTTTGGATTCAGCAACTTCTGTTGGTCCCAATACATTGTATCCAGTATAGGAGTCTCTAGGTAGTTCTCCGCCCATGCCGATAAATATATCCCGTAGTTTGATGATGATTCTATTCATCTAACATTTAGGAATCAAATTAATGCTAGGTGCATCTGTTTTCCTTTTGTATCTTTCTACTAGCCACTTCCTAGCCTATGACCAAAAACAACTATAGGGTCAGTGAATCATCCCAATGTTCCTCTGATTAAATAATAGGGTCTATACTACAAGGGACAACTTCATTTGGGTGTTGCATAGGTCAATAGCTTTTTCTGCAGTGGTCTCCACCTTGTGCTGCAGTGTGCCTCATCTAGACATTCTTTAGCCCTCAGACTCTCAGAGCAAAAGGAACACAGCTTATCTACCCTTAATTGCATCTGTGCTCATGTTCTGTGCCAAAATTTTAACAGCTACCCTATAATTCATGAAGGACTCGGAGAAGATTTTAGCTTCAAATTGGTAGTGCATTTTTTTTCCTTAAGACACAATGTTTAAAAAAAGGGTGTACCCAGTGCTGAAAGCAAAATACCATAACACAATGTTTTTTCTTAGACACTATTTAGCATCTTGTAATTTAAACAACAAAATATACCATTTTGGCCATCGAAACATATTTCATAGAAAAGAGCAAAACTTTGCTAATGAACATACGCTCTTAGGTTTGTAGCAAGGCACAATAAAAAGGAGATAGATAGCATGCCACTGGCTTAGTGTGGCTCTAACAGAGATTAGTCAGCATGATATTATGTTAAGTACCTAACGCAGTAACACATCAACAACAACAACATCAACAAAGCCTTTTAATCCCAAGCAAGTTGGGGTAGGCTAGAGTTGAAACCCAACAAAGACCATTATTCATGGTTCTGGCACGTGAATCGCGGCTTTCCAAGCACTCCTATCCAAGGACAAATCTCTAGATATACTCCAGTCTTTCAAGTCTCTTCTAATTGTTTCTTCCCATGTCAACTTCGGCCGGCCCCTGCCTCTCCTCATATTACCGTCGTGCTTTAGGATACCACTATGCACTGATGCCTCTGGCTGTCTCCGTTGGACATGTCCAAACCATCTCAGCCGGTGTTGGATAAGCTTTTCTTCAATTGGTGCTATCCCTAGCCTATCCCGTATATCATCATTTCGAACTCGATCCATTAATGCAGTAACACATGCAGCCATTAAATCACAGCAGGGGAAAAAAACACTTGGCAACCTTGATGGAGGTTCCGATAAGGTACAAGTGTACACCACTTGGAATTTGATTAGAAGCTAGGCACGTCACTAGGCCTCAAGTTTGTGTTGAGTTTGTTGTGTTGCCTCAACAAAGACTCCTGGTCACACCCACAGCATTTTTGTTAGTTGATTGGAAGCACAAAGTAGGCAACATTTAAGATCACCCGAATCCCAGCAGGGGCCCGCACGAAATTGTGCTCCAAAGGAAAATCCTTCTTTTTGGCTCATGATGACAGGCTTAGAGATAGTTTAATCCCAAGGGTGACCTCACCAATTTCACTCCTAAGAAAAAACATATGTACAACACTCAACGACCATATCTCTTTATTTTCTCCATAAGTGCTTTTTGGGCCACCACAGAAGAATAAAGAATAGCCTTGCCTTAATAATTGAGTTTGATGTCTTCCTTCAGAACAAGTTTGAAAGGTAGTTAACAAACCCAAGCAATGTGGGCAGAGACTATAAACTATATTCTATTATTCCAAGTGACATTACCTACTCCATAAAAATAAACACTTGAGATCGGGTGGATTTCACTTAAAGTCATGTGAAGTGATTCCCCAGTATACTTAACTATGCAACAAGATATTAAAGAAACACCTAGACCAAAATCTAATAGCCTAGAATGTCTAAAGCTCAATAGCAGAGAGAATAATTTAAAACACAGGGATCCAGCATAGAACATGGAATAAGCTAATACAGCTACGATTACGACACTTGGTAAATCTAATAAAGCTCTGCAAGCGGGTGATCAACAGATGGATGCACATGGATTAGATGTATGATTACTTCATGCCCTAGTTGTGTTATGCCTTTAAGAAAGGGATTAACAAGGAGTTTAGGTAACGTAGTGGTGGAAGACAGTGCTTTATATAAAATGTAATCTTCAAAACTTTAGAATCCATGGTTATTTGAAAAGAATTAGGCCCTGTTTTTTAATAGCAAAAGTAGTGGAAGTGAGATTATTAGACTAACGTTTTTAGGTCTGGAAACCAAAGTCAAAACTAAGCCTTTGACAAACATCATATCTGGTGCAATGTGTTAGACAAGCCACCTTATTGTTCTCGTAACATCACAACCCAAGTTACCTCTGCCTTTTATGGAGTATAGTCAGTGCAGATCTAACTAATTTTTCCCTATTTGCACTTGGATGCTCCAGTAAGAAACTTACTTTTTATCAGAGCAAGTTACATTTCATTTCATTTTGTTAATTCTTCTGTGGGTAGAGATCATGGTGGGGTCATTCTAAACAAACTACTCCCTCCATTTCAAATTATAGGTCATTTTGGCTTTTCTAGGTACGTAGTTTTTACTATGCATGATCTAGGTGCATAACAAAAGCTATGTATCTAGAAAAGCCAAAATGACCAATAATTTGAAAGGGAGGGAGTAGTTTTCTCTATTTTATTTGTGATGTTAACTTCTGGACAGCTCTTTCACAAATACATAGTAATCCTTGGTGCTGGTATGAAAAGATTGAGACACAGGAGGAATGCTCTTTTAAAGCAATATATAATAGCGATCCAACTACAAGAAATTTCAAATATACTTTGCATCTGTATCAAGTATCAACAGAGTTAATAACGTTAAATGTTACACCTTTACTTTTTGAAGGGCTTTCATTTCTTTCTTTTTATTTGACATACTTCATACGCTGAGCATGGTATGTATAACCTCAACTTAATTGCTAAGCAGTAAATTGATAATTGTTTGAGAGTAGATAATAGATACCAAGATATGGATGTATGGTTCTCGAAAGATGCTCTATGTATGGTTGTATCATGTCTGTCATTGATGACAGAACTCTTGTATCTATTTCTATCTTATATCTGATCAATACATCAGTGAAGTCCAGGCCTACTAAAATAAGCAATGGCACTAAACTTCTTTATTTGCTAATGAAGGAATTTCTAACTCTAGAGCAAACATGGAAGATCCCTTCAACATTTACAACAAACAAGATGGTCTAATAAATGATAGGGTTACATAACAAAAATGCATACATCCTTTCCACTAATTTTCCACCTTTGTTACGTTTAGACAAAGGGAAGCCTATAAGTATGAACTGAACAGCCTGATTGTCATTTCTCCAACCATACAAGATCCTAGAATGGCATGTGAAAATGAAAGGAAAAGATAAGGGAGGAGGTTGCCAATTGTCATCAAGTTAATAATTAGCATACAGACTCATAGAATTTGTAAGTCTACGTACTTAAATGCCGAATCATGTATTTTATCTCATAACGTTCAAGAAAAGATGAATTGATAGAACATGACAATAAGAAATAGTTTCAATAATAAAATGAAATGAAGTGACAATCAGAAAGGCATATACATGTATTCAAATGGGTAACATACCACTACGAAAAATAAGACTCATAATCTAACATATAAATCAAGCCTAGTCTGCATAACAGATGTCCTACAAAATAGAACCTAGTATTGTTTATGCTCCACGCTACTTATCATGTGCTAATTCCAACCTAAGCATGTTCCTGTTGATGATTCTATGATAGCAAAAGTATCTGGTCCCAGGTCAAGAGCTACTCAACTAATTTCCAGTACATTCTGCGAGCATTTAATAGAAGAACAGCATATAGCCAATTAGCCATATACACAAATTTAGGTATAGGTAACCAAGGAAAGAAATGAAAAAGTGATCCAATTATTATCTCCACCATGTGCTCTATCAAATAGGAAGTCCAGCAATTCTGTCAGCACCTAAAAGTCTAACCGACCTCGCCTCCTTAAATTATCATGTAGCAAATTACTCAAGAGTCAAGACCTAATTTTAAAAGTTAATCTATACATCAGTTGGAAGATTGTTGTAGATGGCGTTCGACCATGAGAAAACCTATTCAGGTTAATCACCAACCCTGTTGCTGCCTCAAAAAAAGGTTAATCAATACAGCTCCACTCTGGTTCTTCTAGATGGTAATATAGGTTAACTGATGTAAGAAGTTGTACTACCTTTTACATAAGTAACATAAACCAATTTTCTATATTTTGCCAGACACATTCAGACTGGCTTACCAGAATAAGAAAATAACAATAATATTTCACTTTCATGTCCTTATCAAAGAAGTCCTGGGGATCTCCCATAATAATTTTCTGAAGGACAAGATAACATAGAGGCTTAGACATCTCTAACCATAACATGGCACACTACTAAACAATTTTACTACATCAAGTTGATGAAAACGAGTTGTACGGACAGAGATAAAAAAAAACATTTCGATGCGATCGCTTTGCAGGGAAACTATCCACAACAACAAGGACAGCTGATATGTATTTGCATGGAGGAAATCAGATTCAGTGAAGGGGAGGATCAAATTGATCTATATTTTTTTCTTTTACATCAAATTCAAATGTCTTAGTCATCACCTTACAGAATATATGAGCAATTTTACATAGCCTTAGTCAAAATTAACCTATCTTATATTCTAATTTCAGTTAAGCATATGTTCTCCTAAGGAAAATATGGGGAAAATAGTACCTTATGCAGCAGGGGACCTTCGATGGGGGCCAAAGGGAGGCCATGGCCCCTCCTTTCATAAAGTTCATTAGGAATCATCTAATTTCACATTTGTACAGTGAGAAAAATTCAGATCCTACCATGCTCCCCCACCCCCCTCTCCTGTGCTCCTCATTAAGCTCTGACACTGCCCTTATGTACACCCTGATGAGTTTTAGTATCCTCAAAACTGCAGGGACACTTTGGCAGCAACACAGTACACCTATATGAGTAGTTCAAAACTACAAACTACCACATCCAACACTACCAAAGATGTCGGAACATACCAGGTTTCAGAAGTTAACCCAAGCATTCAAACCCTGTGGAACTTATACTTCTGCACCAGGTTGAATCTTTCAATACTTCCGCTAAAACCCTTAAGCACAAGGGTCCTCACAGCATCCACCCCTTGCTCCAGAGCAGTGTCAATCTTCATCAAATTTATAAAACAGGTTTAAATCAACAATTCAAGAGCAGCTATATCACAAAGTTCCTACAAGAAAAGGGTGGAAGACTATGGACGAAGAAGTCAGGGCTTAAGTAACAACAGTTATCCTTTAGGATGATAAAGTAAAGGTTTATCCTTTAGGATGATAAAGTAAAGGTTAAGATTCCTAATGTTCTTTCTGGAATCAACTTCAGATAACTATTCCCCATTAGTAGCAGATTGTGTTGGTACTATTGACACTACATATAAGTTGGGACGGTCCCTCTGCACTAGTGACTCTAGTGTAAAAGATAGTTGAAGCACCACTCAAAACTCTGTAGTCTATACAACAAGGAACCAGGTCTTATTCTTTTTATAGAAACCAGATGTGTTTACTGCCAACGTTTAGCAGCTAACATTAATATGCATCAATTGTGATAACCCAACCAAATGGTGGAAAATATTATCTTTTCCTACAGTCAATAGTGAAGCCAAGTGAAAATAGGGGGAAGTTTGTCCTATCTTTAGAATGCTTAAACATAGAGCAAAAGCAATACCTGCACTCGTTCCTCTGAACTGAACTTCTGCAGAAGGAAAGCTCGTGTGTCCATTTTTCCAGGTGGGCTACCAATGCCTATACACAACAGCCAACAACACAATTCCATGAACTTTCCATTAAGAATAGAATAGTAAGGACACAAACATAGACATAGTAGTGTACCGATAGATAAACGAGGAAACTCCCGGTGGCCATCCAATTGCTCAATCACATTCTGTAACCTGTTTTTAGATAAAATGGTTCTTATGAAGGTATTGAAATTTACTACAACAATTATAGAGATAGCTACCTCAAAGGTATAATGCCCATAACTTAATTATAACATTGCATCTCCCTCACAAAATTATGAAATCTTGAGTCAAGAACCCAAGACTGTTAGACCAGCAATACACCCACATATTCAAGTATTAGGGTTTGATACGATAAAACTTCGCAAACTACTAAACTTTGTAAAAACTCAATTTATTGTTTTTAAGAATCCAAACAAAAATATCGATGAACTATCTATCAACATAAGTAAATTTGTAGCTTGCATTTGAGTATTTGACATGTATTCGTGCATTAAACTATGTGTGAATTGTGTTCTTCTTGCTCGCTTGCTGAACAACAAAATCCACTACATGAAGTAGCTGACCAAATCTTATGTGCTCAATAGGTGAGTGGCATTAGCATGTTTCCTTTGATTAATGAAGTAGCCCATATGACCTGGACAAATGGTTTGCAAATCTGAAGATTACCCATTGTGGCGACCATGACCACCTTTCCTTTGAATCCTTAGTACACCATTGGGCAGACTCATGTCATCATAAACCTCAAACGAAATAAGGACTCACAGACATTAGTCAACTTATGAGTTTACGATAATGACTAGTGATCATAGATCATCAAAGAACAATCATGAGTAGTACCAAGAGGATGTGTCGTAACGGTACTTGATAATAGGCTGCAAGAGGTCCAATATTCACATGACAACAGATCAAGTTAGGATATAAATTATAACAGACTCAACTAGCCTTGACATTGTTTAGTTGCATATAGTATAAGACATGATGTGGATACTTCAGCAAGAATGAGGAGAAACAAGAAGTTTTATGTGTAGGCAAGTCAGGACGAAATCATAAGATTATTAACAAAATTTCTATGTTTCTGTTCTACCATGTATTCAACCAAACTAACTTTACTCATTGGATACTTAATTATTAACGCCTACGAATTTTTAAGGATAGATAAAGAGCTTGAAGGCGTCAGCAGTAACAAATGGTTTCTCATTTCATTAATGAATTAATATATATACCTTGGAATAAGCTAAAACTCAACTTTTATCAAAGAACTATTGAAGTGCCAATTTGCCTGTTGTATATTTCATATGCATACTGCGCACGGGCGGTATTTTGTATCACAGGCATCAAATGTTGATTCCTTTACCAATACATTGCAAAATTTAAGCAATAAGGAATGAACCTATCTCCCACAAGAGATTAAGTTATCAAAGAAACATTTATTAAGTAACTAAAACATCATTTCCCCTTACATTCACAAGCTAATAATGTCATCTAGAAAGACTAGGAACTACTGACCGCCTCCCCACTGTAGTTCATGTATGATTGTGGTTTTACCAGCAAGACTGGCACCTCGCCAATTGAACCTGCACTAAAGTTCAACCCAAAAGATGGGTTAAAAATAAATTAATAACATGAACACATGATTATGAAAGTGACTATTAAACATCCTGCAAAATAGTTATCATTTCCAAAAGAAAATGTTTGCGGGACTACCCATACTACTATCAAGGTAGCTTTATTTTATTCTGAATACATTGCATTTACTTCATTATGCATATCTAATATCTCCAGGCTGTAATTTTCTAATAGGATGATCGGCAGCCCAAGTTTTAAATTTCAATCAGTGCATCAGGACATTGTCTACAAGGGTCCTTTGCAGTACGATAAGGACTATGTGAGCTGCATAACCTCTCACTGAATCAAACAGATCAATAACAGAAACAAAATGCCAAATGAACATTACAAAATGCTATTTCGTTTTCTCTTGGACAATACTGTATATGTCATTTTTAAAATTTTTGTTTGATACCACACCCTGATTTTAGGGAGAGAGCCCTCGTGAATGTACAATGTGCGCCTCAACAAAATGGGGCTACTTAAAAAAAAGTAACTTTTCCCAGCAAAGGAAACAAATGTAAGCCAAGTTTCTTCTATTCATAAAAGACACGGAGGAGAAGAAAACATAACTATTTTTCACTTTTAACTTTCACCAAGCGCTGTGTTCATTAAATACAATCTAACCAAATAATATCTTCAGATTTATTTTGCTAAAACTTACATAAAACAAGTTTCTACAGAAGTCTGTCAACCTAATAGTTAGATGAACAAGTACATGGGGAATCTCTTCAAATCAAATGCTTTGACTACCATACTCCAGCTCGAATCTAGGTCTAACTATTCACCGAGATTGATGTCCAAATATGCCACTAGCGTGAACATCAGCACAGAGCAAAATTATTACAATCCAAATCATGCAGTAAGGGTGGAGCACAACATACAGGAGCGCGTAGAACCTAGGCAGACACAAACCGGGAAAGGAAAAGGTGCTTTAGTTACCTACTCCCAGCAGCGACTTGGACTGGATTGTGTTCATCGTGATCCCCTCCTCCCGTGCAATTCGATCCACCATCTCGAACCCCACCTAATAAGGATTGGAGGGTGAGAAATGAGAACCCATCACCTCAAAGCAGAGGGTAATGGTGGGAATACAAACGAACAAATGGGTCGCGTCTGTGCTAACATTGTGCCGCGTGCCGTAGTACTTGTTGCCTGGGTTGCCGAGGCCGGCGATGAGCCAGGGTGTGTACTCCACCGGCCCCGCCGCGGGGTCGGGGACGGAGGCGACGACGGGGACCAGGCGCGGACGGCGGATGTGGCGGAGTGGTGCGGCGACCCACCGGCGGGGCGCGTGGGAGGAGGGGAGGAGGGGTGCGGAGAAGTGAGCGGAGGTGGTGGGAGTGGCCGCGGTGAGCAACGACATGGCGGGCGGGCGGGCGAAGGCGGTGGCGGCGGCGAACCGAAGCGATAGCCGATAGGGGCAGGGCGCCGCAGAGTCCGGGAGATTTTTGGACTGTGGTCTCTGTGTTTTGTCGAGGAGCGAGCTAGAATGGAACGGATCTATTTTTTTTTTTTTTTGAGGGGCAACGGGGGGAAAGGTTCCCCACCTGGTTTTCATTTGATAAGCTCTGAAGCAGGGATCAAACAGCAGTTTTTTGAGGAGTACAGGGAGCATCGCTCTAGCTTATTACATGGGAGAAAGAAGTGAACACCAGGACTCAGCAATCGGCATGTCTTCCCTGGGCAGGCGCCATACCCACAGTCTAGCATCTTCGCGGCATGAGTTCAGGAGAAGCGGGAGTGAGGGAGCGACGCCGTCGAACACCACCCGGTTCCTGTGTTTCCAGATGTTCCAGCAACACAGGAAGATGAACATGGAGTTGTGTTTTGCAGGGATGGTGCTGGGGGTCGCCATGGAGTGTAGCGTGTCGACGGTCAGTGGCGGGGCAACGCCGACGTGTTGCCATAGCGACGCAGCAACCGGGCATGCGAAGGCGAGGTGGTCCACCGTCTCGGGGTGGTTTCTACACAGCTCGCACGTTGCGTCGGCGACGATGGATTTCTTGAGGAGGTTGCTGCGGCTGTGGACACGGCGCTGCACAAGTAGCCAAACAAAGAATTGGACCCTAGGGGGAGCCCTATTCTTCCAGACAAAGTCGGAGCAGGTGGAATGTGGTGTGTGTGCAGCCATGAGAGCTTTGTACAGCGACGATGTGTCCAAGCGGCCATCGGTTTTCTGAAAGACACATACCCGGACGTCGTCTCCATGCCGTAGACGAACCGGTGTGAGGAGCTGCTCCAGCTTGGCGCCTTCCTCCACAGCCGCCCTGGTACGCCTTGGTCGGAGGAGGGTGTCGACGCCGTGCAGCAGAGCGTCCTTGACCGAGGCGTTTGGCCTCGTTGCATGACTATGGAGCGCGGGGAGGAGCTCTGAAAGGGGTTCCTCACCCAGCCAGGAGTCATCCCAGAAGGAGGTCGCAGCCCCGTCGGCCACCCGGACCGTGGTGACCGCGCGGAAGAGCGGCAGGAGGCCGCGGAGCGCGGTCCAGTGTTGCCCCTGCACATCTCCCTCCAAGGTCGCGAGGCAGATACGTTGACGCACCCAGCGCGCCCATGATGAGAGGCCTGGATGGTGTAGGCGATGGATCATCTTGAGGAGTAAGCATTGGTTTTGGACGCTCAGATTCTTGAGGCCAAGCCCGCCATTCTCCTTTGGAGTGCAGACATTTTCCCACGCAACAAGGCATTTGGATCCACTGGTCTTGTCACTGCCAGACCACATGAAAGATCTGCGTTTAGTGTCCAGGGCTCCAATTACACCCTTCGGCAGTTCCAACGCTCCCATGGCGTAGATGAGCAGGTTGCCAAGAACTGAATCGGCGAGCACAGCGCGCCCCATCGTGTTGAGCAGTGAGGCTTTCCACCCGGCCAAGTATTTGTCTGCTCTGCTGATCATCGGAGAGTAGGTGGAGAGTCGTAGCTTCTCGTGTGACAGTGGGAGGCCAAGATATGACTGAGGGAATTGCTCCTGGCGGCATCCAAGTATGGAGACACACTGCTGCAGGAGGGAGGAGCTAACGGCCATCGGAACTAGGGTGCTTTTGTGGAAGTTGATCTGCAGCCCGGTTGCTCGTGCAAAGCTGTCCAAGCAATCTTTTAGCCTCTGAACGGAGTCGATGTCTGCTCGTACCAATATCAAGGTGTCGTCGGCATATTGCATGACCGGGCAAGGACAATCCGGAGACAATGGGTGCTTGATCCCCGGGTCTTTCTTGATGAGCTGTTGAAGGACATCCGCGACGAGCAGGAACAGATATGGGGACAGTGGATCTCCTTGGCGCAACCCCTTTCTGCAGGTGAACCAGGGCCCTGGCGTGCCATTCACAAGCACAGCAGTTTTGGAAGTACTGAGTAGTTGGAGAATCCATGCACACCAGCGCTCTGGGAAGCCTCGTGCGCGCATGATCCGCAGCAGACTGCCCCATAGAACTGTGTCAAAAGCCTTGGCGAAGTCTAGCTTGAGCACAAGTGTGGGTACCTTCCTTTTGTGGCAGCATTGAGTCAGCTCCATGGCGTAGATGAACGACTCGGATATGGATCGCCCTTGCAAAAAGCCTGTCTGGTCCAGGTCGATGAGGTGGTGGAGCTCGCGCTGCAACCGTGCGGTGAGGATCTTTGATGCAATCTTGACGTCGCAGTTCTGGAGGCAGATTGGCCGGAACGCGTTCACGGTCACCGCCACAGCTGCCTTGGGTATGAGGACGATGTAGGAGCGGTTGATACGCTCGAGCTCGACGTCCAGGTTGTGGAAGTTTTCCAGCAACGCCATGAGGCGCGGTCGCACCGTGGACCACGCGGCCTTGTAGAAGCTGGGGCCGAAGCCGTCTGGGCCCGGCGCACTGTGGGCGTTCATGCCGCGGATAGCGGCGTGAGCCTCCGAGCAGGAGAAGGGCGCAAGCAGGGCCGCTGTCGAGATGGTGTTGCTGTCGTCGTACAGCGCCTCCACGTCGAAGTCCCAGACGGCGCCCCCAGCCGCCCCCAGGGTGTTCTGGAAGTGAGCCGTGAGCGCAGTCGTCTTCGCATCGTGGGCGGTCACCGCCTGTCCGTCCACCTCGATCGATTTGATTTGGTTCGCACGGTGGCGATGATTGGCGTTGGCGTGGAAGAACTTCGTGTTGCAGTCACCCTCCTTGATCGCTCGGACTTTGCCTCGCTGTTTCCAAGCCGCAGCCCGCTCCTGCAGCGCGAGAGCGAGACGGTCTTGGCTGAGGCGCCGGAGCAGTTGTTCACCTGCAGTCAAACATCGGCCTTCCTCTGCGGAGTCAAGTAGGTAAATCAAGAAGCGACAATTGTGGTGGAGTTGAGGTGGGGAGCGTTTTACCCGGGCCCAAACCTTTGCCACGCGACGCACCGCCTTAAGAGATGCAGCCATTGCCCCAGCCGTGTCGTCGGGAGAGGCCGCATCATGCCAAGCCGGGAGCACCGAGGGCAGGAAGTCCGAGTGCAGGAGCCAAGCATTTTCAAACCGGAAAGTGTTGGTTTTGGGGATGTTTGAGGAAAGGTGGACGAGGAGGGGCGTGTGATCGGATATGTCTCGCGATTGTGAGGTGATGGAGGAGTTGGGGAAGAGGAAGCTCATCTCAGTGTTAAAGAAGATCCTATCCAAGCGTTCCAAGGTTGGTTCCTCTCTGCCGTTCGACCAAGTGAATCGCCGGTCTAGGAGTGGGAGTTCATCCAGCGCCAAGGCATCCACAGTTTGGTTGAACAGGGAACTGAGGGTGTGGTTGAAAGCGTCATTGTTTTTATCGGACGGCCACCTGATCAGGTTAAAGTCACCGGCAATCACCCACGCGTGGGTCGTGCGTTCCGGGATGTGTTCCAGCGAGTTCAGGAACTCAGCCGCATGTGTGTGCACCGCAGGGCCGTAGACATTTGTGACGGCGAAGGTGAAGTCGGACAAGGTGGATGTTAGAGTGGTGGTGAGGGAGTAGTGTTGCGTAGAGCTTGAGACGAGCGTGAACGCGCGAGGATCCCAAGCCGTGAGGATTCCGCCCCGGGTCCCAGAGGCGTCCAGGCAGCAGAAGTCAGCAAGGGAGGGGGGGAGGAAGGAGCGGGCCTTGAGCGAGTTTGTAGAAGCTAGCTTAGTTTCCTGAAGGCAGGCGATCGAGGAGTTGCAGTGTGCGATGTGGTCACGGACAGAAGTGCATTTGTCGCGATCGCCCAAACCCCGGACATTCCAGCAGAGAAGGTTAAAAGTACGACCGTCACTCGTCATAACCGATCGCTAAACACCGGGGTGTTACAAGTGGCAAGGGCCACGGACCGGAGGCCAGACCAGCGAGAAACCGGACAACCGCTGACTGACATCGAGCTAAACACAGAGCTAAGGGGGACAACCACCCGTCACGCAGGACGGGGCACGGACTACAGATTGACACCAAGCAAGTACTAGAGGAGGGGAGCGCAGAGCTTCCTAAGATCACGGCACGACACGAGCGGTTGCTAACAGAAAGAGGCAAAGCAACACTTGGACCGCGATCGGGGTTCATGGGCGGACTCATTCCAGCTTGGAGTCCACCGTGGCGATGCTCTTTTCTGCCGCACAGCCCAGCCCCGCCGCGCTGACGAGCTTGCGTAGAGTGGAGGCGCCCAGGGGCTTGGCGATGCCGGATAGGAGCCCCTTCTTTTGGACCTCCTCCTTGAGCTTGCGGGAGCAAGGCGCCAGGGTGTTCTTCAGGGCCTTGAGGTGCATGGCCTTTTTCTCAGCCGAGATGAAAAGGCCTCCAGCCGCGCGCGCCAGGCGTTCGCTCTCGCGGCGAGGCTCGAGCGACGGCAGGTTGCGGGTCCTGCGCGCTCTGGCCACAGGTTGTGCGGGCGACGGTGGAGGGGGTGGTGGCAGGATCTCAGGCGAGTGCTCAGGCAGCGCAAGGTTGATGACGAGTGGGAGCTGGGGGAGTGGCGGGAGGAGGGGTGCGGCGGGGGAGCCGTAGTAGCGGTCACGAAAACCCGGCAGGCCGGGGTCTAGGAAGAAGGGGGGGTTGTGGGTTTGACCCCGGTAGGCCCCGCGAGGGATGTTTGGGCCAAAAGCCGCGTGAGGGTGGCCGCGTGGAGCTGCAGGAGGGGGTGGAGCCGGCCCAAAGAAGGGAGGCGGCGGGGGGAGGGCTGATGGAGGTGGCGGTGGAGGAGGCCCAAAAAAGGGCAGGTAGTTGTCGTCGCCGGTGCGCTGCCATGCAAAGAGGGTCGTGAGCTGCACGACGCTGCCGTCCCCGCACGGCGAGGAGATGAGCAGCTCCCGCGGGACCCTTGCTGGCGAAGCCGTCTCCAGGATGATGCGCAGGGAGCTGTAGTCGTACCCGCCGAGGCACGCCGGGTCGAACTCCAAGATGTGGCCGATACCGGCGAAGGCGGCGCGGATGTGGTTGGGGAACCAGTGCTCGAGGGGGAAGTCGCTGGCGGAGACGAAGACGAGCCAGGACTCCTCAGCGGTGAAGCGGTTGTCCGTGTCCTCCGGGCGCATGAACTCGATGGAGTAGTCGGCGTGGTCGACACGGCCAAGGTTGACGGTGAAGTCCCGGTCCCCGAAGGTGCTGAAACGCAGGAGCATAGCTCCCCGCGAGGATGGCAGCAGGTCCACCTGGGGCGGTGCTCCCGCCGGGAAGATGCGGCGGAGGGTGCCCCAGACCTTGGGCGCAGGGTTTGCAGCAGCATGCGCGGGGGAGATGAATGCGAAGGCGTAGCGGGATGCCTCCACCCAATCGCCTTGAGGCACCCAGACCTGGAGGAACTCGAGCGGCTGGTTGGGGTCGGGGACGTCGGGGACGTCGTCGCTCTCCACCTCCTCCTCGGAGCTAGTGTCCGACGCGCCCACGCCCTGCGCGGCGTCGTCCGGGGCGGTGTCCCAGCTCAGGCCACCGGCCGACGCCAGGTTGAACGGGGGCAGGGGGGTAGCGGCACGCGGGGCGTCCCTGGAGGCGCACGGCGAGACGCAATGCGCCGCAGGGGGTGGCGGGGCCGGATGAGGGCCATCCCCAACGCAGCGAACGTCCCGCATGGTGGGGGAACCAGCACGCCTGGGGAGGCACGAGCTTGAGGAGGGGATCATGTTGATCGGAGCGAAGGCTGAAGAGGCGAGCGCGGGGGTGGGAGCTGTAGTGGGAGGTGGCGTGGTGGTGGGGGGTGGAGTGGCAGGAGAGCGGGGGGTGAAGGGGGCCGGGTGGGCCGGCATCCGGCTCGGCGGCGACGGGAGGGTGGTGTGGCGAGGCCAGGGGGTGAGGTCGCGTTCCAAGACCATGGTGCACCGGTGCTGTCGGTGTCCGACCCCGCGGCACCGCCGGCAGCGAACAGGGTCCCGGCAGTCACGAACGCGGTGATCGGAGGCCAGGCACCGAAAGCACCCGGCGCCTGAGAGGGGGGTGGGGTTGCGTGGGGGAGCAGCTCTTGGGGGGGGCGATGGGTTTTTAGCAGCGCGGAGGTATGGCGCGTGTGCTGTAGGTTGCTGTGCGGGGGCGGCGGGTGCGGGCGCGGAGGTAAGGCCAATGAAGGCGCCTGCTGTCTGGGCGGGGGCAGCGGGCGCGGCACCGGTCGACGTGTCAAGAGCTGGAAGTGGGAGAAGTGGGGGCAGGGCTGCCGCAGCAGGGGCGCGATATGGCAGGCGTATCCGGGAGGATGTGGCCGTCTTGTCTACTGGGTGTGCACCCGAGCCTCGAGCCCAGCGCCCCCCATGCACAGCGCGCGGTTGCCGTCGCACAGAGACCGGTAGGTCGGGAGTAAAAGCCACGTCTTCAACCTCCGGGAGCGATGAGGCAGCAGCGATGGCGGAAGCTTCCAGGGAATGGAGAAGAAAGAGGTTGCCCCCAAAACGCAAATGACCGCGGACAACGATCGCATTAGCCACATTCTGATTCGCAACCAGGAACCTAAAAACGGAATCCTTAACCCTAGAATCTTTAAGCTTTTCGGGAGGAGCTGTTAGTAGGAACGTTAGCATGTTGGTGACAAAAGCTTGGTTGAAGCGGGGGGAGCGTGATGGGGGGGTGATCCAGATGGCTGCGGGGAGGGAGTGGTGGAGTGGGAGGACAGAACCTGGAGTGACTGCGGAGTGGAAGTCGGCGAGCAGCCGGTTCTGCTCCAAGTGCCCCGGGCGGCAGAGCACACTGACCCTACGGCCGGCGGGCGGCGCAGCTGCAGTCTTCAGGGGGGGCGTCACAGGCGCAGGTGAGGTGCCGGGGTTGGAGTTGGAGGGGTGGGAGGTTTGGGGATGGTCGATGGCGGAGGTGGCGGCGAGAGCGCGGGGGGCGCGCCCGCCGTCGCCCCAGGGCTCGCGAGGGGCGAGCGCGGGGCTATCCATCCGCAGACATCGATCCGAACGGATCTAATTTTAATTTTAAGATTGGAATGGTTCCGTTCTGGTGGGAGGGTTGGAGCTTGGTTCGAGGGGCGAGCGCATCATGAATTAGACTCCGTCAAACACCGTTTCTGGGGTCCATCTGTCGGTGAAATAGAGCACAGTGTGTCTTCTTCCTCGCGCTCGCCTGCTGCTGCTACCTGCACCGCTCGCCTGCTCCTGCCGCCTGCGCCGCGGCCACTCGCCCGGCCCCGCACGCCTGCTGCCGCCCGCGCCGCGGCCGCATAGCGGGCCGCAGGCGCCTTCTGCAGCACACGCCGCTGCCGCCTCACGGCCGGCTCCGCGCGCCTGCTGCCGACGCACGCGCCGCTGCAGCCTTGCGGCCAGCTCCTTGGTTGTTGCGGCCGCCCGCTTGCCTGCGGCCGCGCGGCCAGCACCTTGCTTGCTGCAGCCAAAGCTAAACACCAGTCTGGCTGTCGAATGGAAGTCGCGAGCTGGCGAATTGAAGCTCGGGAGCCAGTGAATTGAAGCTCTAGCGGTGTAGCCATAGACAGCACAGCGAGCTAGAGAAACGGAGTGAGACGGCGTAAAAGTGGAGCGAGTTGGTTCGACCGATTTCACGGAACCAACTCATCCCGAATATGTATGGAATATTCCTCATTTAGAGCCGTTTTATTCTGTCGCTCTCCAACGAAACAGGTTCAAAAATGGAGCCGCTCCGTTTCATTCCCTCCCATCCCATCAACCAACGAAACACACTATATTTTCTGATTTTGTTTAGTATGGACTTTGGAGGAAAATGAAAAATATCTTGATGGGATCAGAATGGGCCGGAAGTAGGGTGGGTCCTGATGGCTAGCATAAGATGGGCCAGAAGGAGGTCGGCTCGGTTGCTGAAGTTGGCCTCGTTTTAGTTGTGGGCCGAACCGACATCACAACATGCAGAGTCTAATTCCTCCGCTATCACAAATACTTTCTCTGTTCCAAATTATAGGTAGTTTTACTTTTTTTCACACCAAGTTTAATCATCCATCTTATTCAAAAAAATATTTGTGCAAATTTAGTCAAATTTAAGTCATTCTTGAAGAAATTGTATTGATAAAGCAAGCAAAAAAAGAAGTGATATTTTACACAAATTTTTGAATAGAACAAGTGATCAAACTTGAGGTGAAAAAGTCAAACGATCTATAATTTAGAATGGAGACAGTACGCTGGCGTACCTGGGCGCAATTAGACATTGCTTCATGTTATTTGATGTAAATCATATTGTTGATGGATGTGAATTGCATTATAAGTTAGAAACAAATATAAAACTAGTTAATATAACCAGTTAATAGGAAATGGATATATTCGACAGTTGACTTGTTTATCCATTCATGAAAAACAAAAAGAAGTTATTTTGTCAAACAATTTCCAAAACAGCTTTAGCTTCGTCAGAGAAGTCGCTCCATTAAAAAAGGCAAAGGGGGTGTTTTGGATGGGGTTGATTAAACTTAGTCATCTCCCTTTTAGTCACTTTTAGTCACTTAGTTCCAAATAGGGGCGACTAAAAGGGATTAAGGCCTCATTTGATTTTTTTCAGTTTAAATCACAAGTCCCGTCGCATTGCATGTTTACACATTAATTAGAACTATTAAACATAGACTTATTACAAAACTAATTTCACAAGTCATGACTTAAGCAAGAGATGAATCTATTAAGCCTAATCAGTTCATAAATTTGACTACTAATTGCTACAGTAAACCATCCACTAATCGTGCATTAATTATACTTAATAGATTTATTTAGAGCTCTAATTGCAACTTATGCAATTAGTTATATATTAAGTTGACATCTGAACATTCGAACTGATATCCGAATATTGGATGTGACAGCAACTTAAAAGATCAAACGAGATCTAAAATTTCTCATTAGTCATGGGGGCTTGCTAAAAGGGATTAAAGTTATCTCTCTTCACCACCTCTCTCCTCTTTCTTTTGTAATCCCCTTTTAGTCCCTCTACCCAAAAGAGGGGCTCCTAAAGGTTAGTCATCTGCTTAAATTTTAGTCAGGTGACTAAAATGTCAGTTGAAACTAAGGTCGAGAATGGACGGGAAAATTCCCTGTCCGTTCGTATTTCTATATTTGTTCCATATTTACGGCTAAACGGAAACGGGATGGAAAGTTTCGGAAACGGGACGGAAAGTTTCGGAAACGGGACGGGATACGGGATGGAAGTGAAGGGGATGGGACGGGATACGGGAGAGGTGTATCCCGCCCATATTAACGGGATCCCGTTTTCGACCGGGACAAACCCGTGTTCATCCCATTTTTTATTTATATGGGATGACCCAGATAACTTGGCCTATCAGTACCAGCCCAAGTCTAACTCGAACAGGCCCATTACATGATCCTCATCTTCTCAAATTTTGTAACCTCCCCAATCCCCAGGCCCAGTCCATCCCTCAAGGTCACGGTCTCACAACTCACACTCGACGCGCCTACCTGCGTCGCTTGGACGCGCTGTTGCTCCCACCCCGAGTGGCCGCCGCATGGTCGCGGCTCGTCTGCTGCCTGCACTACTAGCTGATGCTTGACTGCTTGTGCGCTGGAAGATTGGACTGGACACTGTACACTCTCTGCACCGTGTCCACTGCCCAGCAGCCACTCACCTTGAACCTGCCAAGTTGATGCGCAGCAGCAAAGTCTGATGGTACGTGTTTTTTTTTTGTTTGAAGCGAATGCCGGTACATGATTTGAACATCAGTATAGGTATAGACTCATGTCTTCTAAGTTACAGTCATTCCGGTGTAAGTTTTTGGTTCCGGTCCTTCGTGGTATTCCCACCCATATTTGTCCATTTTCGTGATCCCGCATATCCCGTTCCCGCTCCCGTTCCCGGCTATTCCAGTCCCGCTCTCATTTCCGGTAAAATAATATGGTAACAGAAATGAGAGAAGTTTTTCCGTCCATTCCCGTCTGTTTTAATTTCAACGCTAGTTGAAACGGAAGCCCCGCCACCCAGGCACCCACAGCTTGCACGGCGGCGTCCCCATGCATTAAGATCTGCCCAGACCTTGGATCTCGGAGCATCCTGTCGCAAGCGCCATGAGTGAGGAGAAAGCTACCGCCATGAATGATGCCACGGAAAACAAAGGGACGCAACCGATCGAGCAGCAGCACACTGCCCCCCGGTAGCAGAACAGCAGATTAAAGGTTAATCTGGTCGCAATGGCATCGCCTGATCACCGCCTTCATGATAGCGGGAGCAGCAGCCATGGTTGCTGGCTGGTATTGTGGTGGGTCCGCGGTGCCACTCAAAACGAAGATGATTTAGCTCCCGTTAGAAAATGATTGGGAGACCACGACGCGCGCATCAGATCCGTTTCGATTTTCCGCCCGTGGACTGTGGACAGGATCACAGGAAGGAGCTGCTGACACGAGACGACGAGGCGATGCAAGTACAGTACACACCGTGCCTGCTAGTCGCTGCGTGCGGCCGCAGATTCCCGTCCCGGGCAGTCGCTCGCTCGCATCCCGAGCCAGGAGCACGGAGACCACCGCGAAACATTTGCTTGCCGGAGCAGCAAGCCGCTCCTTGATCGTAGAATACACATGGCACGTCGCTTCGCTTGATCGCTGCGAGAGCAGATGCGTGCCGGCGGTGCCGGCGACACGGCGTCGGTGCGGCAGGCCCGCACTGTTGGCCCGTGGCCCTGGGGCGGCGTCCGCGTCACGGCGTCGGCTTCTGGCTTCTCGTTCTCGACGAGCGGCCCGGTCCCTTTTGACTAATCCACGCGGCACGGGGCTAGTGCCCCTGCCTGCCACCGGCGCGGGCACGAGTGTCAGAGCCGAGGAAAAGGACGACGCGCTGTCAACCTGCCCGACTTGTCTGTTCCCACCTCCCCCCTCTTCCCCATCTGGCTACGGGCTGTACCTACCTACCACCATCTCCCGTCGCCTGTGCTGCGAACCTGTGACCGTGATCGGTCTCGCTCGCCGTCGCCCGTCGGGCGTCGGCCATGCACACGCGGAGGGAGCTCGGCGGCTCGGCCCGCCCCGGCTCGATGCGACGCCCACCTCCTGTCCTGCCCGTGCACAGCACGGCCCTCACCTTCCCCGCCTGTCCGTATCCCGTCGCCATTACGTCCTCGTCGTCATTACGCACGGAAACACACAGTGCCTCAACAGCGCCATGATTTAGCACGACTATGTCGTGATAGCCATGGAGATGGAGGCACCGACGAGTTTTTCACTTTTTCGCCCGCGTCGGTGGACCGACTCCGACACGGACCTTTTCCGCCCATTGATGGATCTGTTTCTTTCTTTCTTTCTTTTTTGCTTGCTCAACTTTTGTTGCTTTGCGGAATGCGGAATTTTAGTAGTGACGTTGTGGAAGCATGGAGCTCTTGCTGGCCACTATACCTCCTCTAGATAATCTTGGAAGCGAAATGGAAAAGCCACGAATTTCTCCACTAGCGGCCGTGTGGATAATGCGGTCATCTTGTTATCCTATTAGCAGCTTTGACCAGAAAGACGACCGCCGCCGCTCCTCCGGCCTGCACAAAGAAGGCCAGCGGCGGCGGGTCGGGGAAGGCTGCCATTTGCATCGTCCGGTGGCCTGTGGTGAAGTCCGCTGCCGCCTCCCAGTCCCATCTCCAACTTCTTGCACGAGGCCTGAAGGTGAAGGCCCGATCTGTCACCTGTTACCACGAAGCCCCACCAGCCTTCACCCATTTTTCATGCGCGCGCGCACGAACCTTTCTACCCTTGCCCTATTTCTCCATGCCCGTCGGCCATCGTCGTCCCAGTCCCAGGACCGCCGGTCCTTCTTTCCTCCTCGGCCTCGCTTGCCGTGCAGACCTGTGCGAGAGGAAAAAAGCTGCGTGCCTGCCTGCCTGCTCACTTGGCTTCCTCGCTACTCGTTCTTCCCTTCCGCGCCACGCCCACGCTACCTCCTCCCACTGGCACCTGGGCCCGTGCTCTCCGGATCCCACCTGTCACCTATCGCTCCTGCCACCACTAGCAGACCTCGACGCTACCTTCTCCCACACTGACAAGTGGGGCCCACGCTCCGATCCTGCTGCCTAGCTGGACCTTCCCCCTCGCAGCGCGTGCCGAGGTGGAGGAGGAGAGCTAGACGCCGTTGCGTGCCAGCTACACTACCCGTTTCGACCCCCGGATCGAAGCACGCGGCTCGGTAAAAGAGCGGGGGCCCGGAGCGGCACGCCTTGGCACGGAGACCAGCGGCCGAGTTGGCAGCAGCCAGCACCAGCAGCAGGTTGTGGAGAAGCGAGGGATGAGCAGCAGCCTCGCCATTGTGGAGAAGCGGCCGTCGCCGTTCCCCGGCGGCGGCTGCGCGGGCGGCGTGCTCTTCCACCTCCTCGACTGGCACCGGCGCCTCGCGCGCAAGCGCAGGCTCTTCTCCCCGCGCCGGCTGCTCCCCTCCTCGCTCCGCTCCTCCCCGCGCAGGCTCCCGTGCCCGGGGCCTCCGGCCGCCCCGCCGCCTCCCCCAGCGCTCCACCCGGCGGCCGCCGGCGCGGCCGATGGAGCCGCCCCGGGCGTCGTCGCGCGCCTCATGGGCCTCGAGTCCTGGCCCGCCGCCGCGGCGCCCCCGAGGCCGCAGAAGCAGAGGAAGGTGGAGGCGTCGCGCCCGGACGGCGGCGACGACTCCGCGGTGGTGCTCGTGCTGCCTACGCCTACTAGCCGGAGCCGCCGCCCTCCTGCGCCCGCGCAGACGACGGCGAGGAGCCACCACGGGGCCGACCTGCCGGCGCGGAGCCCGAGGCGGGCCCGGATCGTGCACGCGGCGGCGGCGAAGCTGCTGGAGCAGGGCGCGCGCGCCAGCTCGCGGGCGAGCGCCAGGATGGCCCTCGCGTACGCCTGCTCTTCCCCGCAGCACCGCAGGGACAGCCACTCCGGCGCCTTGCTCCAAGGCTCGGACGTGGGCGACGACTTCCTGTCTCGCTCTGAGAGCCTGTTGACGCCTTCCACTTCTACAAGGGTACAGATGCAGCCTCCTGTTCTTCTAGCGGAGACAGGTTGTGACATCGCTTCTGTCTCGCGTAGGCACGAGCAGCGCTCCATTGACAATGCTGCTAGTGTAGATATCACTACCAGTACAGTAGTGTTGCCAAGAATGGATTTTGCTGATGGAAACATCAGCAAACGCAGCTTGGCTATGGATGCCAAGCACAAGGAGAGTAGAGTAAGAGATGAGGTAGTACGCACTTGTGCCAGGGTTAGATCGAGTGCTGCTGCCGTTCAAACTGGAGCTGAGAGGTTGCGCAAACGAGCAACACCCACTCGGCCGGATGTTTCAGGAGGTGCCAACTCTGGAAGCTTGGCTGAATCAACGCGCCTAGTTGGGCGTGCTCGTGAATTGGTATCTGCTGGTAGGAGAGTACCACAAAGTGGTTCTGGTCCAAGAAGAGAGTTCATGGGTTCGATCCCCGAACAAGGGAACACCACTCGAAGAGATGTGATCAACCGAAGTGGATTAGCATCCACAAGCAGGATTTCAAGCAGTGCATCGGGGCCAAAAAGGGGATCACGGAAGGTGGGGCGTGATACATTAGCCAGTAACAGGGACAGCAGAAATGCAGTTGCATTTACTTCTAGATCATCCACAAAACTAGTAGCCAGAGCTTCGCCGCACAGCAGCATGTTGAAGAGTGAGTGCCCAAGTAGACTAGCACACGATACAACTAGTACTCGAATGCCGACTCCAAATACCAAATATGTGGAAGCCTCGCCTTCTGTTATGGCTACTTCTGAGAAAGATGAATTTAGCAGGCTGTTGAAAGCAAAAGTGAATGAGCTTGGCTTGTCTGACAGTAATGAGTTTACATCAATTGATGAGCCTTCAGAGAAATTGACGGCAACTATGCTGCAAAAGCTCATTTCTGCACTTACTAGTGACATGAACACTTCAATCTCTAAAAGTAGCAACTGCTCAGATGCAACAGTACCCTTAAGTTGCAATGGAAGGAGTGAAAATATTGACTGCATCGATCAATCATGTTATATTTTCACCAATGATCAATCACCTGATTTCCAGAAGTGTTATCAGGTCAGTTCAGATGCCGGGATCCTTATGTTATCCCTTCTTATTTCAGAGCTTCTGATTTGTTCTTCCTGTAATAAATGCTACTTTTATCGTGTAATTTCTTTTCCAATTTGCTTAGTAAATGCATGGTGTAGTTTTAGTGCATGTAGTGTTACATGAATCACCTTCTATAATGGTTAATATTGCTCTAGTAACTTAAAAGTCTATGATATTCTAACATGGTAACGTACTAAGGTTATGAGTGGATGCATCTATCTATACACCTTATTATACAACTGTTCTGCATGCATTCTTATGCAATAATTGACATTGAAATTTTTTGGTCTTGTACAAAAAATCATATATCAAAATAATTCTTATTCCGAAATCTATCATCATAACGAACCATTCTTTGATGTATCTTGGACAGTTGTCAGATGCATTGGAAATCATTCTGTGGAAATTAATTATTCATCTGCATCCACTTGCATTCCTTACTTTTAACAAAGTCCACAATTTTCCATGCTTTCTTCATCTTCAAAGTTGTGTTTGGTCTAGAGAGCCGTTAAATTTACTGAATTAACTACTTACTAAATTGGTAGCTTCAGAACAAATTTGTACAAAGTCGTTGTGCTAACTACTAGTCCTTCATTCTGTGCACAGAATGAACAAGATGTTGATTCTTCTGCTACATCAGTGAACAATGAGCCCAACCAGCCGAGTCCAACGTCAGTCCTTGAAGCATCTTTCTCCAATGATGCTTCTTCTGTAGGAAGTCCAGTTGAAAAGAATGGTAAACATTTCTCTTACCTTGGCTTTTATAGTAGAAAATTTTATTGCTTAGTGCTTCGAGTTATCAAATTACTGCTGAAATCTCAAATGAGAAACCAATTTCTGCCTAGCACAAAACTGACTGGTGTTGCATGTCTTGAATGCTGCTTTGCCATGTTTGTCAATGCTCAACAATTAAGAAAATTAACATGCAACCATGCCAAGGCATGAATGCTTAGATATTATTAGTCAGAATATTAACTGGTCTACAGTTCTTCATGCGTAGCAAAAAATAATTGACTGCTCTGTGTTAAGTTGAGTGGCAGAACGGATTGAGATTGTAAATTTTGTGCATGTATTTATTGATGAACTCTATCTTCTCCTTTCTTTCAGAGTGTAAAGACTTATTTGTGTCAACTGAGAACAAGATGGAAGACCTGTTTAATTTGGAGTCTGACATTGTCGATTTAGCAATGTCAATTGATACAAGGAAAACTGATGTTTTTTTCTCGAACACAAGGAAAACTGATGCTGAAGAAACGCCTTATGACAATGACAAGTTATCATGTTCACAGAATTTTCTTGCACCTGATTCTAAATTCTTTGAGTCTAGGCTCCGCAGCATCGGAGAAGCAACCATTTCAAATGCTGAACTGCTTTTGGGCAGTACAATCTATCCTTTCATCATTGAGATGCTGGAAAATGCTGTGGATATGTTTGGTGGATTAGAGTATTCTGATCTTGCTGAAGATAAGAAATATCAACATACCAACTTCCTGTTTGACTGCATTGTAGAATCATTGGATTCAAAATTCTGCGATTTTGGCAAATGTGGGTACAAGGCTTGGCTGAGATTACCGAGCAGTTTGAGCAAAGATCTATTGAAGGGCCAAATATTGGAAGATATAGGCAATTGGAGGGAATCAAGTGGGACTGCTCTTAGACAAGTTTCTGACAAAGAAGTGGACCAAGTGACTGCCAGGTGGGATGCATGTCAGGTTGAAGCATTTAACATCAGCATTGCCATCGAGAATGATATTCTCGAGGCGCTTGTTGGTGAGTTTGCCCTCGACCTATGGTGAAACAGCGTATTGACTGCTTTTATGTGAGATATTGACATGTTTGGACTTCTGCTCGCATGATTAGGGATAAATAAGATACTGCGGATTTGTTTGTAGTTGTCTGCAGTAAATTTTGACAGGGTCATGTAAGGTTGAAGGACCCCCCGGGTTGTTTTCCTATTTGTATGTTGATATGTTCTAATGGAAACATGCTAAAAGCTTAAGAGTGTCTCCTATTTTTACTCTGGGTGACTTTTTCGTGGGCACCTTTTTAACCCAACTGATGGCATAAGGGGCCGTTTAGTTCCCAAAAATTTTCACCCAAAAATTTTCATCTCCCCTTTGAACACATGTATGAAGCATTAAATGTAATTAAATAACAAAACTAATTACACAGTTTAGATGTACACGGCGAGACGAATCTTTTGAGTCTAATTAGGGTATGATTAGCCATAAGTGCTACAGTAACCCACATGTGCTAATGATGCGGTCAAAGGCCTCAAAAAATTCGTCTTGCGGTTTCCAAGTGAGTTCTGAAATTAGTTTTTTAATTAGTGTTTGAAAAGCTCTCCCGACATCTGGTCAAACACTGATGTGACACCCAAAATTTTTTGATTTTGGGAACTAAACGCCCCCTAAGCCAGGGTACATTTTGTGCGTGGCAAAAAAGGCACCTTTGCTGGATCTAGTGTAAAGCATGACTTTTGAAAACTAATGTAAAGCATGACTTGGGTGACCGTTAGTTTGTCAACGTTAACACATGTTCTTCTCTAGGATCCTTCTCTGAAGTCTGAATCTCTGTTAAACCAAGATCCAAACGCTCCACCTTTTGGCTCTGTTATGTTGGCAACTTTCTCTCGCAGCAAATCAGCACCAGCTATAGCTAGTAGAACAGAGTGATAGTGATTTGCAAATGAAACACCAGTTTGCCACTGATTGAACCACAACTGAATCTCAGTGGAACCAAGGGAATTCAAAATCAGAATGCCCCTCCTTCCTGGACCTGTACAGCTTGTCCACTGTCATCTCAGGTCAGGTGGAGTATACTAGAGAACAAATCAGCGCCAGTTCTCAAAGCAGCGTTTTGTCAAAAGTCCTTCATCGATCAGCTTAATTTATCCAGGATACAAGACACTTGACCTTAAATTGTTATCCCACATTCTAGTATATCATATGTTGATTGATCTCTTTCCAGTTTCCATGATTTGCTCTGTCACCTACTATGGCCGCTCCTTTCCTATTCCGAAATAAAGAATCCATGAACACAAATTTGAAGCAGAAATTGACATTTGTGCGAACCAAAACAGATACTAGCACGGATGATTTGTAATTGTATACAAACTCAAAACACTACAGAAACGAAAATTGAAACACATGGATTACAGGGGAAAAAGTGGAGCTACAGCAGGGGAGAAGAATCTCCCCCGTCAGACAGCTCCGACAACAAACTCACACCTGATGACAAAACAACGGTAACACGAACGGTGCACGACACGAAGAGATTAACCGAACTGCAGCTAAGATAGCAGCGGCGAGCAATTGATTGATTCTACCCGATGGAGAAGGAACCGGCAAGGCAGCGGCAGCCGTCGAAACGAGGGGGTCGTCTATCTAGAGCTGGCGCTGGACGAGAGACCTCTGCCTCTGCAGCCTCATCTCGGCGTAGAACCGCTGGATGAAGCGCTCGGCGCGGCCGTCGACCTCCTCCTCGTCCTCCTCCTCACCGTAGTCGATTACCTCCTGCTCCTGCTCCTCTTCCTCCTCCTCCTGGTCGCCATCGCCGGCGTAGGCGTCGTCGCGCCCCCACTCGAGAGCCGGGGCGAGCACGAGCTGTTCCCTGTCCGAGCGCGCGTCGGCCCGGCGCGCCAGGCCGTCCAGCACGGCGACGTCGACCTCGTCGCCGCCGCAGAAGAGGGACGTGAGGATCATCCTGGCCCTGCCCCGGCGGCGCTTGGCGGCGGCCCTCCGCCAGGCCGTGACGCCGGGGGGCGGGCCCGGGAGGAGCGGGGAGCGGGAGGGCGAGAACTGGTACTCGCCCACGTACGCGTAGTTGTAGTGGCGGAAGGGCCTGTAGCAGCGGCGCCTGGCGGCGGCGGACGCGCGCTTCTTGAAGAGGAGCAGGCCGCACTTGGCCTTGGAGATCGGGGTCAGCGGCAGCGCCAGGATGGTGGCCATCGCCCGGCCCAGGATCGGCCTGGAGCCGGAGCCGGGGCTGGAGGAGGACCGCGGCATGGCCGGAGCGGCGGCGGCGGCGGCGGATAGTTGGGGATACTCGCCGGCTTGGGCGGGCTGGGCGGTTTTCCCTCTCTTTCTCACATTCAAATGCCGGGAGTGGGAGGCTGCGATCGAGTTGGTTGCTGCGGGTGGTGGGGGGTTTTATGGTGGTGGGGCTGCGGGCGCAGCGGCACGGCTCCTGTGCAGCCGCTGCCTGCCGCTGGCTGGATCGATCGTGCCGTGCGTACACCAAAGTTATCAGGGCCCTGTTTGGATTTTAGGGGTAAAGATTTACCCAAAGGTAAATGTTTTACATCTTACATTTGCCTCTAACTAATTTACCCCATGGGATGTTTGGATTTAAGGGTAAAATGAGGATAAAAGTAGTTGAAAATAGCAATCAATGCCTCTCATGTACCCAATTTTACCCCAATTTGACACCCTCTAAGGGGTAAAGGGGTAAAGAGGGGGCCAATGGGTAAAGGGGCACATTTACCCTACATGTTTGGATTTTTAGGGGTAAATGGAAGGCAAATTTACCTCTTTTACTCATTTACCCCACCATCCAAACATGGCCCAGTAGGCAGCAGAGTAAGGCTGGTTCCAACAGTGGGTCTGCAGCCCCAGCCCGCAGCCACAGCCACATCAGCGCCACGTCAGCTCTCGCCAGCCCACTCGACCCCAGCGCTCCATCAGTGAGCCTGCAGCCTCAGCCCACAGCCACGTCAGCTTTTCCATTTCAGACTTAACCATTTCAGAACGCATTCTTTTATAATTTAAATGGACACAATAACCTCATTTTATTAAATTTAAAAATTCGGAAATTACATAAAAATTCGAAATAAAAATTGGGGACGAAATTTGTGATTTTTTGGATTTTTTTTCGAATTTTTTGGAGTTCAAACGGTCAAAAATGGCTAATTGCAACGGCTAGCTGACGTGGTAGCCGTTGGCCAATCACAGAGCGCCATGTGGCAGCCGACCGGACGCCGGGTCGGTACCGACCGGCCGGGTCGGTATCGACCGGCCGGTACCGACCGCGCGCGGCTCCAACGCCGGTCGGTACCGACCGCCCGGCCGGTCGGTAGCGCTACCGCCCCGCGCTCTCGGTTCCCGCGCTTACCGACCGGCGCGGGTCGGTAGCCGGGTCGGTACCGACCGGCGGGGGTCGGTACCGACCCCGTTGGAACCAGCCTAATGTAGGAGTAGTATCGTGGTGCGCCTTTTTAGCGCTAGTCCTTTTCGACTCGTCAACTCGTTAATGGCTACCGGGATCGGGGTTAATTCGCATTGAAATGGTGTTTTTTTTTGTTATAGATCCGGCGATGGCCATCACGGGGGCAAATTGATGGCTTACGATCCGTCAGCTCGAAAAGGATCTTGATGGGCTACGCGTTTGTGCTGCTGCTAGTAGTGTACCACTCCTGCTCCGCTCCACGGGTCCTGCTCTTTGCTGGCTCAGGCAACAGCGCGAGCCGTGGTTAGCAAACGATCCCGAGGGATCGGTTTTCACGGTACAGTATCTACCCCCGCCGTCGGTGTACCCCCTGTAGCCGATCGCGACTCGTATGCCGCCTTTATCGTTTACCCCAAGGGGATCGGAGTACGCGCTCGGCCGCGTGGTCTCCGGCGCATTCATGCTCAGCAAGCACGATGGTCTACTCGTCCCGGGACCTTTGCCCCCAGTTGCCACGGCGCTCGTCAAGCCCGCGCTGGTATACCGCGTGGGCCATTTCTATTTGCCGGTCCGTGATTAGCGCACGGCTGAGATCTTTGATCCGCGCGATGATTGTTACACGGAGCACGTCGCCGGAGCAAGTATACGGGTACCAGTACGTAGCAGCAGCAGGAACCAGCGGAACGTCGAGGCGGCGTAACTGACCGCCGCGTCGTGGGCGCGGGCCTGGCCCAGCCGGCCGCAGGTGGCCGGGCCCGGGGCAGATCACACCGATGGCGACCGACTGGACAGGGGAGTAGTAGGCTGTAGGCCAGGGGCGGGCGGGCGCGCGGTGCCGGTCGCGCCTCCCCGCGGCCCGCGCGCTCGACTGGCTCGGCGTGGGGTGGAGCGGTGGTGGGGTTCGCAGCTGGAAAGCGTTCGCCGAGGTCGGTGGTCTTGTCGGATCAGTGGCGCGCCCGGGCCGCCCGTGCCGTGCTCTGAGCTGGTGGCCGGGCACTTTCCCAACTTCAAAACCGAGCTAGCCGTTGGTTGCCCCGTTCCCTTCCCTTCCTTGTTGTCGCTGCGTTCCCGCGATGCACGCAGCCCCTCCTCCACTGCTGGCTGGCAACGCGCTGCGCAGGGGCTCGGCGCGTGATCGTGCGGATGAGTGTTTTTTCTGCCCCACGCGGGCACCTGGGGCCATGATCCGTAGCCGATACTACTTCGAAGAGAAGTAGTAGCAGTTTAGCTCGTTGATAGGGATGGAACAAGAACAAAAATAATATTAACCCAACGGCATCAGACATGGCACGCTCCAAGGTCTCCGTTCAGCGTTCACAGTTCGCTTCAGGGTGTGTTTAGTTCCACCCCGTAAACGCAAAAAAACCGTAAACGCATTAAAGTGAAAAGAAATTTTACTAATTTAAAGTACTAAATGAAGTCTATTTATAAAACTTTTTGCATGGATGAGCTGTAAATCGCGAGACGAATCTAATGAGCCTATTTAATCCATGATTTACAACAGTGATGCTACAGTAACCATCTGCTAATTATTGATTAATCATGGATTAATTAGCATCATTAGATTCGTCTCGCGATTTATAACCCATATGTAAAAAAAGTTTTGTAAATAGACTTCATTTAGTGCTTCAAATTGGAAAGATTTGAAACGCAAAATTTTTTTGCGTTTACACCCTACCGAGCTAAACACGGCCTCAGTTCGAGGAACAGGGGAAGAAACAGAGCCAGAATATGGGACTGCATACGTGCAAACAAAATTTATTCTCCGGCGAGGCGTCTGGATTTGCCCGTAGTGACGAGAATCGCAATACGGCGGACTGCATCACAGCGCGCTTGACAGCTGCTATTAACTAGCGTACAGGAGCTAGCTAGCGCAATTTCTAGCTAGCGCAATTTGCATCGGCCAAAGTGATGCGATCTGCCAATCCATGCCGTTGCCAAAGCGCTGCGGCGCCAGCGAAACATCAAACATGGTTTAGTCCTTGTTAGTCTTAGTGATGCTCGCAAAGTTCGCAGCTTGGAAGACTTGCAGATTGCAAAGATGTGAAAAGGCAAACGGGCCCCGGATTCATGCGTCACAGTTGTTACCCATCACCACGCCTTCTTCTTCTTTCGTTCTTTTAGGCCCCTTTGGGAGCGCTCCCGCTGCATCGGCTCCGGCTCCTTGGCACTGTTTTGCACTGTTTGCAACACTATAGTTTGGAGTTGGTTTTGCTGCTCCGCGCTATAGTCAACGTAAGGAAGGTTGGAGCCACCGGAGCCAGCATTTTGTGGCTCCCCCGCTCAAGTGAACAGTAGATGAACAATGCTGAAATCCGAGCTGACCAGAGCCCTCCTAGAGAGGACCTTAATAAAGGGTGAAAAAAAAATGAAGACCGATGTCGTACTGCTATTCATTTGACTAGCAGACGCATAGCCACATTTGACCGACGGCTGTACGAGCATCCCTAGGAAAAGGTTGTGCGCATGTGTGCAGTGGCAAGCACTAGAATTGCAATTCCTCGGAGAAACATTATCAGCTATTGGAGCGTCAGGCCTAAATTTTAAGTTATCATCCTGGAAACATTCTGCACATCCACTATTTAATTTTGCATCATCGGCGGCTCTTTGTCTTCTTCCCAGCAGGTGTGTGTGGTACTACAGGATTAAATAACTTCTGAGTTTTTTTCGGCAGACTTAATAATTTGGCTGTTTTAAAATTCACAGGACATAACTTCTGAGGTCTGGCTCCATAGCACGCAGCAGCAGATGGAGCAGACTCAGGAAACTGGGTCCTCTTTAGATTGAAATAATAAAGCAGCTGTTTTTTTTATAGATTACACAGTATAACTCAGACACTCACAACGCACGCACACTCACACCCCTATGAACACACGTACACAAATTCTATCCCTATGAGTATCTTCGAAGACTGAACTGACAAATCTTCGAAATTGACAAAGTTACCACGGGTGCCTTGGACATTACTGTATTTTTTGATTGGGCCAAGCTGGTATTGAGACTTGGATTATCTCAGGTGGGCTTACCTGGGCCTGAAGAACATTACTGTATTTTTTCGATTGGGCCAATTTGTAGCGCGGCCTACCAGGCCGTGCCCGTCTCGCTCTCACTCCAGATTCCAGAGAACGACCCATCTGTCAGGTGCTGTTATCGATTTTCGGGCGCTTCTTATCCGGCCGGCGCACGCGTCGGCGGCGTCGTTGCCAGCACGGCAACTCCTCCCCGAGACCCCGACCCCTCGCGTCGCGTGGGCGTACCTCGTGCAGCCACCAGCCGTGCCCAAACGAAAACGAGACGAGGGGAGGAACGATTCGGCAAGACTCGGCCTCATCCGCTGCAAACCTCGCGACTATCGGATCTTGCCAAGGCATCGTCGTCGTCTCCCTCCCCCGTCGTCCAATCTTATAATCGCATTCCCAATCCCCAAATCGAGACCTCGCCACTCTCCACAGCTTCCACTCCAAGGTACGGCCACCGCTGGCTAGCTCTCGGATTACTCGAAGTCGTTTCCCAATCCGCAAGCTACCGCTAGCACTCTAGCAGTCTGCGCTGGTCAACGCCAACTCACGGCGACCTTTTTTTTAACCCTCCTTTCCTATTTTTATATGTATACAGAGGAGGAGTAATTTTCTGCGGTGGTGGTGGTGTGCGATCGCAGGAACAGTCACCGTCGTTAAGAAGAGGATGATGCGCTGCGCTCTCAAGGGCGGCGGGTGCGTCACCTCGTGGAGCGGCGATCGGAGGTCGCCGGCGGCGGCCGTCAACCCCTGCGGCGTGCGGATGCCGACGGGCGGCGGCGGGTGCTGCTCCGGCCTGCGGTCGCGGGCCGCGGATCTCGCGGGGCTCGAGATGGCCACCATGCGCGGCGGCGTCGGGGGCCTCTTCCGCTCCAGCCCGCGCTACGGGCGCTTGCAAGCCACGGCGTCAGGTGCGTCTCGGGACACGGATTTGTCGCGTTGGAATAGCGGATCGATGCGCTTGCGGTAGGGGTTGGTGTCACGGTTGCGGCACTGTATGTGCTGGCTGCAGTTAGATTCTGCGTGAGGGGATCGTGGTATGGGATTTGGTCATTGTGGAGGTCGATGGATTTGCTAGGGCATGATGTTTTATGCTCGGCAAATTTTTCGTGAATTGCATTGGCCATCGGGGATTCATGGAAACATGATGCATTTTCAGTATCAAAATAAGCTGCTGTGATGCTCCTGTGTGGTTGGTTGGTTGGGGACCTGCCCTTCTTATTGTTCAATCCATGTTTGGAGACATCAGAGTATATGGCATGGTCCTCAGGCGTGTCATGTGAGGGTGTAGATGTTGAGCTGATTTACTTTTGCCCTCAATTGGGAAAGGAAAATTTATGTGCATGTTCCACTGGTGATGGTGCTATCTGAATTTCAAACACAAGGGAGTTGACTTGCACATATCAGGATTTTGTGATTTTTATGAATGTCATGACATTTATTTGGCTTTTAATGAAAGTCGAGCATTGCGCTTAATTAAACTATAACACTTATTAGCAAGCAGAGAAAGTGGATGGGAATACTTGCAGAAAAGAAATCTGCATGATATTAGAGTGCACGTATCTTGTGTGACCCATTTTGTAAAGGGGATGCATAGATTACTATATCACCTCTGATGTTATAGATGTTGCTCATGCGCCGTGTGCACTTAAGCTTTGCTGCTGCAAGTTTAAACTGCAGATGGAAATTCCTGCTAATCTCTCAACTCGTTTTATTATCTTATACAGTTGATCCTGAAGACATTCCATTGGAGAAGGTTCAAGTTAAATCCTCGGGACATGTTCTGCCATATGTTGGTGTTGCTTGCTTGGGCGCTATTTTGTTTGGTTACCATCTTGGGTATGTACTTTGTCATGTCAACTAGTTGACTAAGTTTTCATGACAACTGCATTAGCATAATTTACTAATAATTTGAATTTCAATTGATGAAAATGAATAACAAGCTGGAGCAGTATGATTCCATCTTTTGTGCACTATTCCTTTGAAATACATACACTGTTAGATAATAACATGGTTTCGTTTCATGAATATTTATGGACTACAGTGTGGTCAATGGTGCGCTTGAACATCTTGCCAAGGATCTTGGGATCGCTGAAAATGCTGTCCTACAAGGTATGGCATACTTTACGTGCCCAGCTTAATCATACTTCCCTGGTTTCTTTATTGTAGTTATGAGTACCTTTTAGCATGGCCTTTTTCTCGGTATTTGTAAAGGAACAACTGAAATTTGAATTGTTGTGCCCAAATGCATCTTTGCCAAGAAACAGTGGCATAGCCAGGTAGGTACTCTGGTGTACCTGGGCACACCCAGGTTTTGCAAATATCAGTGGAGATCAGCTCTTTACATGACCTAAATTATGTACGGTCTAATACACCTGGGCACACCCAATTTAAAATTCCTGGTCACGCCATTGCCAAGAAATACAATCGGCATGTTTTCTATGTAGCAGATAGATGACTAGAAGCACTCAATGATAACAGTTGCTTTGCCATATGCTTCACTAAACATGTGTTTGTTACTCAGGATGGGTAGTCAGCACATCCCTGGCTGGTGCAACAATAGGTTCTTTCACCGGAGGGTCTTTGGCTGATAAATTTGGTCGAACGAGAACATTTATCCTGGATGCAGTCCCGCTTGCTCTAGGTGCATTCTTGAGGTGTGTTTTGAGCTATTTAGATGCAAGTATACACTGTTATCTTATTTGAAACTGACACATAAACGTTTGCAGTGCAACAGCTCAAGACATCCGGGCAATGATTATTGGTCGATTGCTTGCTGGAATCGGCATTGGGATCTCATCTGCTCTTGTTCCCCTGTACATATCTGAGGTTGTGATTTGTTAAAATGATTGCTGCTTTGTTCAAAACCTAATGCTGTGGCCTAATGCTACAGTCATTGCCTATCTTTGTTTACTGCCTATGCTGACAAACATTTCCAACAAATGAACTTCTTGTACTTTGCAGATATCACCAACTGAAATCCGTGGAACACTTGGCACTGTTAATCAACTATTTATCTGCATTGGAATTCTCGCAGCTTTGTTGGCTGGATTGCCTTTGGCTGGAAATCCTGCCTGGTGAGTTTTCCATTTGCTCATTCATTTATTTTTCTGCTTCAGTCTACTTTTTATTAGCAAAAGTAATCTGTAAAGTAGATCTAGATATGAGTATGGCAACAAATTTTGTATGATAAATGGATGGTATTCATGCTTTTGTCCTTTGTAACTATTTAATCAGGTGGAGGACAATGTTTGGAGTTGCTGTAGTTCCATCCATTTTACTAGCTGTAGGAATGGCCTTTTCACCTGAAAGTCCTCGTTGGCTGTTCCAGGTTTCTATTTGCAAATTCTTTGACTCTAGACTTCCAGGCTGCGGCACAAAACTCAACATTTATTCTGACATTAACTGCAGCAAGGAAAGGTTACCCAAGCAGAATCAGCTGTAAAAAGACTGTATGGAAAAGAAAAGGTTACGGAAGTTATGTATGATCTGAGAGCTAGTGGCCAAAGTTCTTCGGAGCCAGAAGCTGGCTGGTTTGATCTCTTCAGCAACCGCTATTGGAAAGGTAGTTTTGTTTTGACAGTCTTAGAATTTGGAAATGTGGTTCCCTAACAATTGTGTGAAGAATTTTTCTCTGATTATTATATCATTCCATTCTATTGCTATCATCATCCAACATCTAATGAATTCAATGACTTGGTGGAGAATTTTGACCAATTTTCCACATACTGTGATGGGTCAAGTTGGGCTGTGTCTGTGAAGTGACCACTAGGACCATGGCCCATTACCACCCCTAATTGGTGCATAGCAATCGCCAACGTATATCCATGTTACATATATGAAAACAAAACACATATATCAGGCTAATAATTATGTTAATGGGTTTTATGCTATCACATTTACGATGGCCTTGAATTCCATGCACCCATCATAACTCATAAATTGCTTGTGAACAAGCTAAATAATTTGTGTAGCCAATTTATTGTTCTTTTGATAGCTTCATTAGGACCTGTATGATACTCCCTCCAGTTGCAAAAAATTAATGTTCTGGATATAGGTCCCCGAAAAACACAACTTTGACTACTTACTATATAAGATTGATAATAGGAATATTATATAATATAGCATGTGCAAATGTTTGGTAATTGATGATGGCAGATTTGATATATTGACTGCGTACAACCCTCAACATTAAGTAATTGATATTATGGTGAAAAATCAACATGTATCCTGATATATTTCTCGTACTGCAGTTGTGAGCGTGGGGGCAGCACTGTTTTTGTTCCAACAGCTTGCTGGTATAAATGCTGTTGTATATTACTCTACATCGGTGTTCCGCAGTGCAGGAATTGCATCTGATGTTGCTGCTAGTGCTCTTGTTGGGGCTGCCAATGTTTTTGGTATGTTTACTTTATTAATAATATTTCATAATTAGTTTCAGAACGTTATTTCTGATGGGGGTATTATTTACTTGTAGGCACCATGATTGCATCTTCTCTTATGGACAAGCAAGGCAGGAAAAGCCTTCTGATAACAAGCTTTTCTGGAATGGTAATGCCCTTGTTCAACAAATCATATGATTATTTTATCTCTCAATCAGCAGAGTTGCTTACATATTCACTTCTTTTTTTAAACCTTGAAGGGTGCTTCTATGTTACTTCTAGCTCTGTCCTTCACCTGGAAAGCTCTGGCGCCTTATTCTGGGACTCTTGCTGTTGTTGGCACTGTTCTGTAAGTTGTTTACCTTATTTGGCCTTGCTGATTAATATGTTGGTTGTCTATATGAAACCGAACATTCAACACAACTGGAATGTAACTTTATGCAGGTATGTGCTGTCTTTTGCTCTCGGAGCTGGTCCTGTTCCAGCTTTACTTCTTCCTGAAATATTTGCCTCCAGAATAAGGGCTAAGGCTGTCGCATTATCTCTAGGCATGCACTGGGTGAGTCATAACTGTTCACATATGCACTAATGAAACCATATGCAGATATCTGTCCTTACCAATCACATTTTGTTTTCTTTGTTGCAGTATATCTTGATTTCTGTTTGTCATTCTGTTACTGTTACATATTTAACCACACATCATTAAAAACATAGTTTACCACACATGATTTTGCAAAATACAAGGTAAATTTGTTACGTTGGTGGATGAAGATTGATTGGATGCTTGGGCATGCTAAGTTGTTTTTCTTATAGTTAATATTGACTGATCTGGTAGATAGGTTTTCAGTTTGAAGGCATTACTCGTAAATGCTTCAGATTCCTCCTTGTCTTACCCATTCAAAAAGTTTTTTTTTAATCATTGTAAGTCAGTGTATAATTCTTTGAAGATCTTGCACTTGAATTTATTCAAATCTTTGAAGTTTTATGGAATCCTTTCTAGTTGCCAAGATGGTCGAAACTTTGGAGCATAATTAACCTAAGATTTGTCTACCTACATCATTGAGTCCTTACCCTCCTTTTTCATTGCAGGTATCCAACTTCTTTATCGGCCTGTACTTCTTAAGTGTCGTCAACAAGTTTGGCATCAGCACCGTTTACCTGGGGTTCGCATCAGTGTGTGCTCTTGCAGTTCTTTACATAGCTGGGAACGTGGTGGAAACCAAGGGGCGATCCCTGGAGGAGATTGAACGGGAACTAAGCGTAGTAGATTGATATGCTGTCCATTTTGGTGATCGAGAATGCTACCAAGCACACAACCGAGCATCCTTGGACGTGGAGACCCTGTTTCTAGTTCCATTTTGCATAAGAAATAAGCTGAGTGGCAAGAGCGCCAATCGTCGCTGACTTGGTGTGCGCAGTGAGGGCTTTGTGTTCGAGCAGTAAGTTTAGCTGCCCGCCGTGTCATCTGTCAGAATCAATGAACCCGTCGATGTTCCTGGAGATAAGTTTTGTGTTCTTAGATTTTTCGTTTTTCTGGTGTATAGATGAACCCTGTCTCCCGAAAATAAAGTCGATTATTGTCAATCAAGCCTCCTGTGTGCCAGTTTATGATTGAGAAGAGATCCATTTGTGCTGGACATAATTCTGAAGTGTTGAATGCTGACACTGATGCATAGATTGAGCATGAAAAAAAAAGAAAATCGTAGAAAGGCCCTTTCCGGACGCATATGGTTCTTGAATCTTGATGTGGACGCAAATTTCTGTTGTTGCACATGCCTTTGGCAGATGTGGATGTAAAGCCTGAACTGCTCCCGATCGTCCTTCGTACGCGCGACATTACTCGTTCGAACGGAAAGCCAGCCGAGCACGCCGGTCCCTTTCTGCCGCCATCGCTCGCCCCGTCCGCCTCGTCTTTGAAAGCGGATGAAGCTAGGCAGCTCGCCTATAAGCTGTGTAACCTACCGCTCCTCATCAACCTCAAATAACCCTTCCTGTCTTAACTGCTGACAACCAAGTAAGGCAGTAACAACTCAGAGCACAGCTGCTCAAAAAAAAAAAAAAAAAACTCAGAGCACAGCAGCCCGGTTCGCAGGAGATGGGCTCTCCGTCCTACCGTCTCGCGGCGGCGATCACGGTCCCCTCGACCGGCGAGTTCCTCGTCGTCCGGCAGCCGCGCCCGCCGTCCCCGCCCGCGGAGGAGGGGGAGGACTACCGGCGCTTCGTCGACAGCGACCTCTACGACCTCCCGTCCGCGCCTCTCGAGCCCCTCGCGGGGGAGCCCCGAACGGAGGTGGCCATTGCCGGCGCGGTCGCCGGCCTCGACCTCTCACGCTTCGACGTGTCCGCCGCCCTCGATCAGGTGAGCTACCCATCAGGTGAGCTACCCGTTTAGCCTAAGCAGCTACTGCCTTTTTTTTCCCTCCGTGCTTCTTCGATTCGACCGGTAATTTTTTGAGGCTGGCTGTCATTGCATCGATTTCGACAAACGTAACTGTTGCTTCTCGTCAGATTTTTTACCGATTTGGCTTGCCGGATGGGATGCGTGGGGAGTGGCGGCTCCTGAAGTACGTGGAGGAAGCAGAGTTTGGCCCGGACGCTGGCGTCAACATGGTGTTCCTCATCGGGTCGCTGGTGTCGAAATTGGATGCTCTACCAGGTGAGATACTTGAAGTTTTATTGTTTCTGAATTCTGACTAGTATAAATTGCTTAACCATCGTGTGTTGTGCGTGGCAGAGTCGTGTAAATGGATGACCAAGGAGTGTGCATTGGTGCTGCTTTCTGAAGCGAAGCCCGGTACCGATCGCATAGGGCAGTATGCATATATTGGACTTCTGAATTCAGAGCTGTCATCAAACAGCAGGGCTATCCCTGCGTTGCCCTCCCAGGTAGCTACAGTTTTGCTTTCTTCAGATTGTTCATAGAATAGAGATAATTAAGATATCAGAAGTGAAATGGTTGCCATTTACTAAAATGAATTTTCAATAGGAGTACCCACCTGGAATAACTCTTGTACCGATGAAGAGCAAGACATTACAGCCATTCCGCACAACTAATCTTGTGGTAGTACGAGCAACCAATGTTGCTGGTGGATCTACATGTTCTGACTGTTTTGCTTGTGGGGATGCTCTACTGTTAGATCCTGGGTGCAGTTCTCAGGTTCATGCAGAGGTAAGAGCAATTTCATCAGATTTTCTTCTTATAAAAAAACAATGGATATTCATGAAGTATCTTTCACTTAATTATCTTGTCAATTGCATTTTCTTACTTGGATCTGTTTGCTTTAATTATTCTGAATGGATCGTTGTAGAGTTTCAGAGGGTGATCCCTTCCTCTTATTCATTATCTTCAGTTCCTTCCACAATAGAGCTATAGACTCGACACCGTCTTCTTCATGACGGAAGTGCTTTTGCCTGATTATTTCTGTACTATCACATTAGAATTAAAAAAGAAAAGAAAAGAGGATGGCACTGGGTCCAAATTCATTAGGGGACTTCTTTCTAGAACATTAGCTTTTCAAAATGTACCAATTGCTTTTATAGATAACATTCCCTACACAGTTGCAAGGCTGCAACTTGCAGTGTTTATTATAATTTTATTTTGAGTAGAAGCCATGCATTTGCATGTACTGGTTCTCCCGTTCTATTAAATATTACATCCTTTATCATGTTCAGCTTGCAGATCTCGTCGATTCCCTTCCAAAAAAGTTATTAGTTCTTGTCACACATCATCATCATGATCACATTGAGGGTATGGTGAGAAATGTTTTAGTCAGCATTTCGTTAGTTCTTTTATATCGTATATGTGGGATCATCAAACCAAGGTGGTGGAATGGTTATCATGTAGTAGTGCTTGTTATATTCATTACTGGCAGACCTATTGTCCATCATAAAGAAAGTGAATCCATTTTATTTCAAAATTGTAGGTCTTTCCATTGTTCAGAGATGCAATCCTGATGCTGTTCTTCTGACTCACCAAAACACAATGAACCGCATTGGGAAAGGTGATAAGCTAAATCTGTTCATCTCATTTTGTTATTATTGTAAAACTTATCTTCATTGTGGCGGAAATGTATTCATCTTCCCATTTCTAAAGTTCTAAAATCAGTTGGGAAGCATGATACTTGATAAACTGGATAGGTATCTGGCAATTGAAAAAAATGTCTGTGTTGCTGTCAAACCAACTACAAATCTGGCACCTCAACTTAGTTATACATTCCAGATCACCACAGTTAAATCGTACTTAGACCTTGATAGCTTGATGTGAATATTAGGAATTCATTTGAATAGTCTTTTCTACATCTAAATGCTTAGCATGATATAGTTCGATGCATCTCAATGTATGTGATTCCCATGATGTATAGGAAATTGGCAGATTGACTACACTGCAGTAACTGGTGGTGAAAAGATATGCATAGGTGACCAAGAACTAGAAGTTATTTTTGCTCCTGTAAGTCATTGTGTTGCATAGAGAATTGTTCTCCCATTTTTATGCCAACAAAATTTTATACCTATGTACTTGCTGATGAAAATCCTCCATGGATCTCTCAACACATGCATTCAGTCGGTCCAATCATTGGAAAGTTTCTGAATAACTCAACTTATTTGCATAACATGATCTATTTTACAGCCTAACTCAAGAACATCATGCTATAAAAAAAGTCTGTAGCAGTTGAAAGTAATATATGTAATGCTTGGTTGCTAGCAAACATTTCTCTTCAATTTCCAGAGGAAAAAATATTAGCAAAACTAGGACATGTCTTGTACAAACTTAATATATTTGGATATTCTTTTATATATGTTCCTGCTGATTGCATGGAACTTACTATGAGGAGTCAGAGAAGAAACATATTTATTTCATTCAGATTTTGGGAGTTAAGCCGTTTCCTGATGTGATCTTAATTCCAACTATTGTCAATTCTTGCATGACTCATTTGATACCGAAAACTCAGATGTTACCTATATGTCCGCAAATTCAGTTTTGTTTGCCAAAATGACACTACCGTCACCTAGATTTTTTAGATAGTTTTATTATTTCATAAATACTATAGCAGTGTATCGCTCGTATATTCTATTTCTGTGTATTCTATTTTGGTCCTTAATTCATTACTGTATTTGAATACTAGGGTCACACTGATGGTCATGTGGGGCTTCTCCATGTTAATACCAATACATTAATTGTTGGAGATCATTGCGTAGGGTAAGTATATTCAGCTTATAAGTGCTAGCACAAGGAGGCATTGTGTGATGTTCCAGTGTGAATCAACTGTAATTATGGGATCACCTTTAAGGTGTTAACTTGTTAACCAAATACTTAATGCCCACAGTTTCCTCCATTTCAAGATCACAGTGGAAAACAAAAACACATGCCCAGATGCCTATGCTATGCACAAACCTTGCAGTACACCTTTGCCGATGTTTTCTTCTTACTAAAATGCAGTGTTTTTAAGGAAAAGAACCTGAACCAAATTCGGTTAACATTTGAAGTGCTGAAATTTTGCAGAAGTAATAGATGCCTGTTTTTCGTTTTGTCTATTTGGAACTTAAATTTCTTCACTGAAGACACAAACTGATTTGACTGATCTCCTGTGCTGTAGCAAGCAATATTGCATTCCTTTGCCATTTCCGAAATACTATCAATAATGGTTATATATTAAACCATGGTAAATATGAACATGTTAATCTTTGACACGAAGTGGTACTGGTCAACTTTAGTACTCTATGTACTCTCCTTCCCTTGTGAAAAAAAAAATCCTATGTACTCTAAACTTCAATGAGTTGTGTTTGCTCAGTTGTCTGCTTATTTCTTTTTCAAATTTTTAAACCATTTGCAGGCATGGAAGTGCAACATTGGACAGTAGAAGTGGTGGCAACATGAAGGTAATTGTAATTCTTTTTTTTTTTAACATGGAAGGTTATAATAGTGATGCATTGCGTTATAGGCTTACAGTACTTTGTGTAACTTGAGGGAATATGTCCCCCCTTCTTCATGCACACTCTTCCCTCCAAAATAGTGCTCTGTAACAGAGTGTTTCGATTTGAAATATGCAGGATTACTTTGAAACCACATACAAATTCTTAGACCTATCACCACATGTCATAATTCCAATGCATGGAAGGATCAACCTATGGCCCAAGCATATGCTCTGTGGATACCTCAGGTTTGGCAAACTAATAATTTATGCATACTTTTCTTTTTTAAGAAAAGGGAACTATGTTACTCCCCGCATTCTACAGAAGCCTGGATTGTGTTATTCTGCTGGCTATATATAGACAATACAAGTTCCATGGTTAAAGTTATTATTGTTTTTTTCTAATTAATTCAAATGCAGCATGTTTACTTCTTAGTTCTTACCCATGTAAAGGGTTTTTATATTAATAATGGAAAATTGAACTGTTTTTTTTTTGAGCTTGTACATGTAGAGCACATATGGTTATATACAGCTACATCATTTTTTGTTTAATTACTGTAGATGGTTTGTCACTTTTCAAGACTCTGCAGACATTCTGATTCAATCTTTGTTTTACTACTTTCAGGAATCGAAGGTCTAGAGAAGCCTCCATTCTGCAGTCCATAGAGAATGGAGCGCAAACTCTATTTGAAGTAGTTTCGAAGACTTACAGTGATGTAGACAGGAAGTTGTGGATTCCTGCTTCTTTCAATGTTCGCCTTCATGTTGATCATCTGAACTCCCAACATAAACTGCCCAAGGTGCGTGTTCAAAACAGTGTATCCTTTTTTTTTTGAAGAAGGAAACATTGTATCCTGAGAGTCGTCTTTCCCCTGAATGCCTTAACGAAGATATAAAGACATATAGATAATTGTACACGTGAATATTGTTGATTTAGAGCCACATGATTGAGCTAGAGTTTCTCATTTTATATGAGACTATGGTTGGTTTGCATTTTGCAATATTAAAACTGTGCCTGACCCATTAACTCAGTACCACTGCAAAGAGGTATACTGGAAAGTGCAATCCACCGTAACTGTGTGAGGATGTGGCTTTCACTACTATAAGTTTATGCTCGTGAAAAACCAGAGGCGCTAGAAGCATGGGTGAACGTCGCTCCTGCTCGAGGGTGCGATGGTTGCATGTTATATGTTGTGCCAAAAACAGTACAGGAGCGTACAATCTAAAGAACCCTGGAGATATGCTCGTCCTGAACCAACTAGACAACAACCGGGCCAAACATATCTCGTGGATGAATGAGTTTGTACAGTTGATAGATTATCTAATAATGCTAGCTTCAGTTAGATGATTTATCAAGTTATGGTTTTCCTCATTCGCAAAAAATGAAGTTATATTTTCCACATTTAATCTATACCTTCCTAGTTCTTGCTAGAACTAATTATTCAATCGTACTAAAAACAGTTTGTTTAATCAAGATTATTTTGGGGATCATCGTGCAGGATTTCTCCTTGGAAATGTTCAGTCAAAGTTGTGATGATTTTTTCTCTAGCCTTTGACGGCCATGTATGAGAAGGGAATTCGAATTCTCAATTTGAGTTCTGATTCCATTTCAGCTGCTCTTGTTTGCCATTTTATGAAAACCAACTTCTGTAATCCATTACGTATGTAGATTGGGAACCAAGGTTAACATTATTAGCCCGTGCTTGATTAACCACCCCAACATAAGCAGGACTTCTCATTGGAGAATTTTAAGGGGAGCTGTGGAGTGCATTTCATATTCCGTTGGGCGGTGGCGTATGTGCAATCCAATAGCTCCCCAGCTATCCTTGCGGCAAGTGCCCTTGCTGGTGGTCTGGCAATTGCTTGCGCTCTCAGAAGGAACAGTGGCAAGCAATCATAGATTCTGTTGGTCGGTAATTTCCAGCCACACACATCTTTTTTTTTCTCCCTAAGATTCTGCTACCATTATGTTGAGTCCAATGCTGAATTGCCAAAATTGTTGGTCTCCGATTGTGTGGGTGAACTTTGCCACATCTTGACCCAACCGAGTCCTGGGATGGATTTTCCTCTGCTTTTGGATGGTGTGATTTCAACGTTTCTGGAAATGTGAAACAAAAGTTTGTCCCTTGCATCGAACAAATTTGCGGCTTCTTGAAATGACCAGCCTATGAAATAAGCGGAAAAGCGTAACAGGAAAGTGCCCAGATTAGGGCTTGGAAAGTATGGGATTAGGATATAAATTGTTAGGATTTTCATCCAAATTGAACTGAATCTGAATTTAGCGCTGGACCGAAGTGGCATACTAAAAAATGAGCATCTTCAGGCTTGTGCCGCCTTGACGTCTTGTTACCGCGAATACGTTGACCTGGACCAATATAAAAATGCTAAGAGCAGGCGCGGCAAAGCGCGATATCTGTTGTCACTCCTACGCATGGCCGTGTCACTCCAGAGTGTCTCTGTTACCACTCCATGTTGTTTCTACCTTTTTCCTTTCTTTGAAAAATGGGGAGTAAAATCAGCAGCGAAATTGAATGATAGTTTAAACATCAGATCCCCTACTGACAATGAAAAAAAAAGAGTTCGTGAACGCTAATACGGAGTAGCATTTTCAGGTTGAAGCCATCGCTAATAATCTGCAGAGCAAGCAAAGCTGGAGCTGTGGGAGCGCGTGTATTAATGCGAGAGGTTCCATCTGGTTGAGGCAGTGGAATAGCAGAGGTCGTCGGGAGAGCAGCTGTCTTTCTCTCAGTCATGCTGCGAGCTTGAGGCCGATCGAGCCATGAAGGACACAAAGCAAACCATCCCGGCGGCGTCTCACACAGCCGGGAAGCTCCTCAATGTGGTGCCCATGCTTCTCCTCTTCTCCCTGGGTGTTGTCTTCGGCATGACCTACAACTCCAAGTTCCCAAACTTGTACCTCCATTTTGTTGCGCCATTGCCCTCTCCTGCACCGCCGCCACCACCTCCACCGCCACCATCACCGACGACCAACCGGCAACCGGGGCCGATACGCTTCCTGTCACCGAGCACCGTGACGCACAACATGACCGACGAGGAGCTGCTCTGGTGGGCGTCCATGACGCCCAAGGTCCGGCGCTCGCCGTACCACCGCGTGCCCAAGATCGCCTTCTTGTTCCTGGCGAGAGGGGACCTGCCGCTGCGGCCGCTGTGGGAGAAGTTCTTCGCGGGGCACGAGGGGCTCTACTCCATCTACGTGCACACCGACCCCTCCTACACCGGCTCGCCGCCGGCGGACTCCGTCTTCTACGGCCGCAAGATCCCTAGCCAGGTAATCAACCGTAGATTCGTACACGTAGCAGCAATCTGAGCACACGTCTTCTCGTTGTCGATCTCACGCTTCACTTTCAAGGCAACGAACTTTATATTTATATTTATATTTATATTTATATAAATGTAACTTCGGTGAGCGCATGCATGGGTGCAGAAAACGATGTGGGGAGACATCACCCTGGTGGCAGCAGAGCGCCGGCTGCTGGCGAACGCGCTCCTGGACCTGGGCAACGAGCGCTTCGTGCTGCTCTCGGAGTCGTGCATCCCGCTCTACAACCTGACCACCGTGCACGCCGTGCTGGCGGCCACGGACACGAGCTTCGTGGAGTCGGTCGCGACGCCGGCGCGGCACGACGCGGTGTTCGCGGCGCGCCACGGCATCACCGCCGCGCGGTGGCGCAAGGGGGCGCAGTGGTTCGCGGCGGACCGGGGCCTGGCGCTGGAGGTGGTCGCCGACGGCACCTACTTCCCGACGTTCCGGGACCACTGCGCGGGGCGGCGGGCCTGCCTGATGGACGAGCACTACCTGCCGACGCTGCTGGGCGCGCTGGCGTGGCCGCGGGGCGCCAACCGGACGCTCACGTTCGCGGATTGGGACCGGCGGCGGCGGACGGGGTTCCACCCGCACGCGCACCGGGCGGGGGAGGTCACGGCGGGGCTCATCGGGGAGATCCGGAGCGGGGAGCGCGCGGGGGCCAACTGCAGCGCGTACCGGGACGCCGCGAGCGGGGGTGTGCTACCTGTTCGCGCGCAAGTTCATGCCCGACACGCTCGAGCCGCTGCTCCGGCTGGCGCCCACGGTCCTGGGGTTCGGGTGACAGTGACACGAGATCGAGGTCGGTGTGTCGCAGTGCCTGCATGCGCTTTTCGGATGTTTTTTTTTTTGAAAATTACGGAGGAATTGTCAGGATGCGTGATGTGTAGTACCAATGCAACAGGTAAGAATAAAATTTCGAAGCTTCTGCTGACGTGTGCCTGAACAGGTGAGCTATCGTGTAGTTCGTTAACAGGAACACGTGGCTGTGGAACCCCGTTGCTTGCAGAGCTACTCCGGCTGTGGCAGGTGTGTTTGCGTCAACGACTCAACGTGGGATAAGGTTAGACCGGACACGCTAGAGGCCCACTCCGGTTGCAAACGGCATACCCGTTTCCTGGCGGGAAAAAAAATGGAAATGCGTATTCTGGAGCAAATATGGGCCTGATCTTCTCGAGCTGTGACTTCCGTGTTGAGCCCACATTTGGCCCATCCGTTTCCACCAGGTAGCCCACGCTCCCGCTGGCCCAACGCCCCTCTCACCCATTCCCTCTTGCCCGTTGCCAAGGCTGACCGAGCTCGGGCAGACCCGACGGCCAGATGAGCATGCGCGCGGCGGGCAGCAGCGGTGATTTAGGGTTCGCTAACTGTAGTTCCCGATCCCCATCTCGCAAATCCATCATCGCCCTTAGAACATCTCCAAAAGGTCTTCTATTATGTTATGTAAATTTGGTGATTATACTCTCTTTGCAAAAAAAACCATCTAATTCTATAGGGTAATCCAAGAGACTAAATAAAACATGATTTGCTATATTCAAAACTACTTCCACGTCATCCTATTCCATCCGATCGTTTTCCTTTCCATGCCCGCCGCTGCGCCCATCGCAACGCCGCCGCCGCGATCCCGCGACGCCGCCACTGCGATCCCTCCGCGAAGGCACCATCGCATGTCGCCGCCGGCGCCTTCACGTTGAAGCTGCGACACCCTCATCGCGTCCACGTGAACGGCAACGACGATCGACACCGCACCCATCGCACTGCCGCCACCGCAATCCTTCCTGTACGCCGCAAAGGCACCATCCCTGTCGCCGCCTGCACGTGGACGATCGGCGACACAGCGACCACCTGCTGCAGGACGTTCCATCAAATTGAATTCAGGTACGTGCTGACTACCATATAGCGCCTTCAATCCATATTGCATTATTGAAGCCGTTTTTTGATGAGCCATGTTTTGAATGCAGACTGAAATCTTGCGTGGTTGATTGGGTATTAGACAACAACATCCTAGACTATGGATTCAGATGATGAATTCAATCAGTCTGGAATGGATGAAATCATTGATTCCTCATCTTCGGATGATGAGAGGAAAGCTATTATTTCTGTTGCCTCACACTTGATAGTTGAGGATACGCTTAATCATCCGGGTCGAATTGGTTCCATTGTGGAATATGAAGTAGTGGATCGTGAAAGACTATTACACCATGATCTTCTTTATAAAGACTATTTCTCGGATAAACCTACTTTTGGACCAAAGATTTTTAGATGCAGGTTAGTATTTGTGCCTAAAATTTATATCGTTATTTTTTATGACTTGTTTTATAAATGTAGATAATTTTTTAATTATGTCATGACATAGATTTCTGATGAAACGACATGTATTCATACGCATAATGAATGCTGTTGAGGTTGAGGAGCATGATGAATATTTTGTACAGAAGCGGAATGCGGCTGGTACCCTAGGACTATCTTGTCTGCAGAAGGTTGTGGCAGCATTTCGGCTGCTAGCTTATGGCGTCGCGGCTGATGCTTTGGACGAGTACATTCGTATTGGTGAGAGTACCGCTTTAGAAGCTTTCAGAAAGTTTACAGTCGCTGTCGTTGAAATTTTTGGACAAGAGTACATGAGATTGCCTAATGAATAGGATACCGCTAGATTACGGCAATTGGAGCCAACAGAGATTTCCCTGGTATGCTTGGGTCCATAGATTGTATGCACTAGACCTGGAAAAATTGTCCTACTGCATGGCACGGTATGTACCATGGACATAAAAAGGAGCCAACAATTATACTTGAAGCAGTTGCTTCTAAAGATCTCTGGATATGGCATTCATTCTTTGGTATGCCTGGTTCACACAATGATATCAATGTGCTTCAAAGATCTCGTATATTTGCAAGGCTTGCTGAGGGAGAAGGTCCACAAGTTAATTTCAACATCAATGGCAATGATTATTCTATGGGTTATTATCTAGCAGATGGCATATATCTATCGTGGGCCACTTTTGTGAAGACTATTCCAGAGCCTCAAGGTAATAAAAAGAAATATTTTGCAAAGGCACAAGAAGCTTGTAGAAAGGATGTTGAACGGGCATTTGGGGTCCTACAATCTCGGTTTGCTATTGTTCGTGGGCCGGCTCGCTTGTGGGATGAAGACTCGCTAGGGAATATTATGAGGGCTTGCATCATAATGCATAACATGACTGTTGAAGATGAGAGAAATGAGTACACTGATGAATATGATTGCGACTATAACGACATGGGAGTAAAGGTGACAGTATCCCATAATGAAGCACCAGAACTAGAAGCTTTTATTCAGAATTACAAGAACATCAAGAATAAGGAAACCCACACTTGGCTTCAGGCAGATTTGATCGAGCACCTGTGGAATTACCACCCAGATTTATACTCTCTTGATCGGCATCATCTTTTTTCATCTTTGCCACAAGATAGTCCAATGCTTCGATGGTCGAACGTTGGCGTAGCTTCTTTTTCTCTGTCTTGGTTCCATCCGGTCTTTTTGAAGAATCTTGAGCTGGTGCTGCATCAACACCGCTACTACCAGTTGTGAGTACGGGTATATGTGATGACGGAGAAGAGTTTTCTTTTGTCTTCTGTTTCTTGTTACTAGTTGCTTTTGGTCCTCCAATTTGCTTGCGTCTTTCTATCCACTTGGGCTGGTCCTTCAGAATTCTCCAACAATGCATCAAGGAAAAATTCCTATGCTTCTTGTCTTCTGACTTGAACAGTGCACATGCTGCTGCAATCTGTACATAGACATGAAAAGTTTTAGTTGCAACAGGATCACATGAAAGACAATTATTTGTTTGCAAGGAAAATATTTACCTTGTCATCAACTGAACAACCACTCTGATTTCTATCCTCAATCCTGGTCACACATCCACAAAAAATATTGACATCATGTAGTATAGTGGACCATCGATTCATTAAAGAACCTTGTGTACGATCTGACTCGAATGACTTGTTAGCATGGAAATAATCATGGATTCTTTCCCAATAGGAGGTTTGTGATTGATCAACTCCCCGAATAGGATCCATGCCCACATTTAGCCAAGCAGACACAAGCAGTCTGTCCTCATCATCTCTGAAATTTTTTGTTCTTCCCTGGGATCCTTTAGCTGCTGCAGGACCATGATCTTGAGACTCTTGTACAGGCAGATTTATGAGGTCGCTGAAATATGACCCTGGACCCATATCACCTGCCACAACAAGAACATAAACAATATACATTTCAATATCAGGACACAGATCTTCCCATTGACAAGCAATTGGATTGGAACTACCAGTAACTATCATGAACCTATACGAGTGTATCTGATAATCAGGTTCAGAACTGAACTGAAAATGACAACAATCTATTTTGATTGAGATATTGACAGAAATAGTGCACACAGGATCAGCAAACCTTCACCGGAACAAAACAGTTTCAAACTGAACCTGATAAGTCAATTGGTTTGAGTGGTATGCAAGCCTGATAGGTGGCGTGCTACTATAAACTTTACTCTTGCTTCTCACTAATTCAGGCATCTCCTAAATGTGTTGATGTTTTACTGATGTTCAGATTTTAAAATTGTGCAGGTCGCAGTGGGTGTTTCAAACAATCTCAAATAGATACTGAATACTCATAGGCTATTTAATCCAGCATTTTAACCATACCATTCATATGCTAATAAGCTAAGAATATATGGCAGTTTGCATAGAACAAGCATCAGGTACATAGGCACAACAAGAATAAAGCTGAAATCTCACCACTGCAGCCATCCCGTAGGAATTGCTCACCATTGAGCAGATCCTCACGCATCTGGCCACTGAAGTTCGATGGAGGATAAGCAAACGTGGGTTCCTCAAGAGGCGTCGAGACGACCGGCGCTGGCGCGAGGAGGGCAGCGCATGGGAGCAGATCCGCTGCGAGGGCAGCAGGCCGCGGGAGCGGCGCCGGCGAAGAGGGTACAAGCGGCTCGTAGGCGCATCTACGGCAGGGCGCGGCCGTCTGTACATGTCGACAACGAGCGGCGGCGGCGCGAGGAGGCGGGAGTAGCGAGAGGGGGGCCGCAGCGCGACGGGGAGGTAGCTGGGAGAGAGGTTGGCGCCGGCGAGGAAAGAACTGCTGACAGGGCGGCTCGGTAGATGGCGGGGCGGCGCGCGGCAATTTGTGGACAAGCGAGAGGGGTCAGCACAGGAAGCCGCCAAAATGGGCGCGTGGGACGGCGAGCGCGCGCGGGAAGCTCCGATGGCGAGCGGGCGGGGACGGGCAAACATGGCTACCGGCTTTCACGGGATGGAGAAGGAGAAAGCCAGCGGAGGATTTTAGAAGACCTGTTGGAAGCTGGTTTTTAGTGCCCTTTGCTATTTTTACTGATACAAAGTCATTTAAAAGAGCTCTTAGAGATGCTTATCTCCAAGAGTTTGCCAAAATTAACTTGGCAAAATTTGTGATTTGGCAACTTGCTAAAATATATGTAAAAAAAAGCTATCTCCAAGAGTTTGCTATTTTGGACTTGGCAAAATGAAAGAAAGGCCCACAAGAACACAACCTTTGCGGTTGGGCCCCTGGATCCTTTTGGGCGATTGCAAATGGATCCCTGGCCGGAGTTCAGGGGAGGGGCGGACATGGCCGGCCGAAATCCGGCAGCGAGGGGCCCCGGCGGCGAGGGAGGACAGGGGGAAGGGCTTCACGGAGGCTTGGGGAACCGATTTTGGGGTCTAGTTTGGGAGGAGGAGGGTCAGAAAGGGGAGCTCCACGGTGAGCTGGAGGGCGGCGGCGGCAATGGCGGACCGCGACTCCGTCAGCTTCACGCGGGTGAAGCCGGTGGCGAGGGAGGACAGGAGGAAGGGCTTCACAGAGGCTAGGGGAACCGATTTTGGAATCTAGCTTGGGAGGAGGAGGGTCGGAAAGGGGAGCTCCACGGCGAGCTGGAAGACGGCGGCGGCAATGGCGGACTGCGACTCCGTCAGCCTCACGCGGGTGAAGCCGGCGGTCAGGTGCGTGGAGCGGCTGGCTGTGACGGCCCAGGTTTTTAAATAGCCAATTTAGGGTAATTAGAACCAAATCCTGCATCATTAAATAGGAAACCTTGAATTAATGCATGTGTATGCATGAATGTCTATATGTATGTGTGTGTTTGAACCTAGGGGAGAACACTTGAATAACTTTTGAACCGAGGCACGTGTGCATATGAAATTGATTAGGCATCTCATTAACATCATGGTAAACCAAAGTTTAGTTGAGGTCAAGGGGAGAAAATGAAGTTTTACACATGAAATGACGAGTTCTTCAAATTACAGCTTTCAAACGTTTAAATCATCTTTCAAAACGTAACGAACAGGTATTAAAAATGAATTTTAAACTGTTGCTCAAATGAATTTTTGCCCAAAACCAAAGTTATAGGTTTTCAAAAAGATGAACAACTTTTGTGTTCAAAGTTTTTCGAGTTATCACACAACAATGGGAGAAAATTTTGAATTCCGAAGTATATAGTACCTTTTCAAATGCACTCAAGTTTCAAATTTTAACTTTCAAAGGAAGCTTCAAATGAACTTTTGCCTAAAACAAAAGTTGTAGATCTCGAAATTTTGAACAATTTTGGTATTCAAGAGTTTTTCATTTGAGGTCAAGAAAATGGAGAAAAATTGAGTTTACAAAATGAAGTTTTGGAATTTTGAGTTATTTACGAGTTTGCCTTCACTCCATCTCCTTCTCTGTTTTCCCAGTGACGCCGTCGACGCCGAACGCCGAGGCCGCCGGCCGCGTGCCGCGCTCTCGTCGCGTCCCCAGCCCTTTCCCCGTCCCTGGTTTCTCCCGAAGCCTCTCGACCTCGCCACGCGTCGCCGTTCCCTGCACGCACGCCGAGAATGGACGCCGAACCGCCACGACGACGACGTGCCGAGCCGGCCTACCCGCGCCTCATCCTCTGCCCTGCTCGCCACCCTTCCCTTTTGCTTCGCAAGCAAGTTCTCTACCTCCCCCTCCACTCTCCTTCCTGCTCCGAGCGCTTGCCCGTGTTTCCCCGGCGTCCAGAGCCGCCGCCGCCCACCATTAGCGCCACCGCGAGCAGCTCGCCGCGGAGCTCCACTCCCCAACCCTCCTCCGCCCGAGATAGCCCTCGGAATCGGTCCCCCACCCCACCCCGAAGCTCTCCAACCATTCCTCTCCGCCCCTCCTTCACTGGACCAGCGTCGCCGCGGAGCTCCACCACCGCCAGCCGCCCCTCTCCGCCGCGAGGCCACCACAGTCCACGTCCGCGAGCCCCAAGCCCCTCCAAAGGTAGCTCTTGTGCCCCTCTCGCTTTTCCCCAGTGGGGCCCCCACTGCCGAAGCCTCTCCTCGCCGGGAAAAGCTGCGCCCTACCTCCTCTGTTCCTCACCCGACCAAGGACCCGCGCTGAGAAGAAACAGAAGTCCAGGGGGCCAAGCGCAAAAACGCCATGAACTCAAAAACAGCAAACTTGTAAATTCCATATAAAATCTTAGAAAATCATAAAAATGCAAACTAAAATGTTTTGGAATCCTTAATCAAAACCTACAACTTTTGTTATAGTCACATGTTCATATTATGTTTATATTTTAATCTAGGATAAAGATTAGAATAAATAGCACACAAATGTATCTCCTATTGTATTCATGAGCTAAGGCTAGATTTTGGACAGTGTGCTACACCATAGATGAATATATTACTGTAAAAATTTGAGAACATTTTGACAAATCTAGCTATAGGTTTCATTAGATTTTGGTTTATGCCTATTTTAAATAGATTTAAATCCACAAGATTCTATACTAGTTTTATCGAGCTGCAATTTTTATTACAGTCTTACCTTTGTTTCTAGATACTATAGAAAAATTTTGGGAATTTTTAGTAATGTATAACTAGTTCTCTTGTTTTATTCATGAATAAACTTTGTAAATCAAAAACCCTAATTTTCTTCATTAGAAAATTCTCATATTTTTACTAGAACTTAGTTTTCAGTACATGAACATGCCTGTAAAGGTTTAGCTGCTGAAACTAAGTAGTTTACTCTGTAGATTTTTAGTTAGATATATGCCTAGGAAAGGAATCTAAATTCCTATGCTTGTTGTATATCTCAATAAATTATGAAAACTTTACCACAATCTCATCTTAAGCAATCTAACATACTGGTAAAATTTTATTACCAGAACTTGCATTCTTTACCCTAGATATTTGTTTTTGTACACTAGTAGTGATAGATTCATGAGTTTTTATGATTTATTTGTCACATCAAATGACCTGAAAATTTTACTACACACTAGTGACCCAGTAAAGCATCTCTCATAACAATATCAGCAACATTCTATGCTTTTAGCTTTAGTTATAGTTTCTCTTGTTTTCCATGTGTTAATATGATGAAAAACACCTTTTATGCATTTTTCTGTACTAAAATAAAAGAAAAGCAACACACCCAACTCTTTTATGAGTTAGTATAGATAGAATTGCTACTCTATAAATGACTGCCCAGGAGATGTTAATTAAGAAGTTCACATCCAACTCGCTTTATGTTGGACTACAACTTCATCGTGAAGGAAAAATAGTAACATCTACATTGTTGAGCAACTCGAAAATGTGCATTCATACATATGCATTGTTGCATTTCATTTAGGTACGATGGATGAATCACGAGAAGGACGCGACGTTGGAGTCGAGCCAGAAGACGGTGAATGGTGGACACATCCAGAAGATGGACGGACGGATCCCGATGTGCACGACCGAAGGAAGATGTTCGTCGAGCAAGTATTCTCTAACTAACACTGACCTAGTGTTAATCCCAGGCAAGCCCCGGTGCATCAATCCCAGTATTTTAAATGCTGTTCAAATTATGTTACTATTATGTATCTATGCATTTACGTTTACAGGAGTTGACTGGAACCTTAGATGCATGATCCTAGGTACCCAGGTACCGGTTACTAGAAGTTAATTGCGAGTAGATGCCCTGCTAATTAGGACCGGTAAAAATCGAGTGGTTTCCTGCCGCTCGCGAGATAATAGGTTCTCTACTACATACTGCAGAATATAAGGTCTACGGGCGGGGTCAGGGTACTATGTTTCTGGATGAGACACCGTCTGTTTAGTGAAGAAAATGCTAAGGCCGCAGTGTGTGGTAGTGGTGGTTAAGCGTTTAAACGTACTAATCACATGCCGAGAATATGGTAATCAGTAAGCTTAAGTACTGGATTGAACCGCGGCCGGAACATACCTTCCCACTGTCTTGACTTTGGTCTCATCTGGGATGACGGGTGCAGAGCCGGGCTCTGTAGTCGAAGGCGGTGGGCCTGTTCCGTGAAGCGGGAATTGAAGGGAAAAATTGCATGTGTGACTCTGGGAGTAACCACGTGACTTGTGTTTAGGTCTGCCTGGCCAGGATAACAAAATCGATTCGAATCGTTCCACCGCTCACGGACAATGAGACTGCTTAACCCTTTTTTCACATAGAGTAAGAAGTGAAAGATGATGATGATGATAATGAATATGGTTGGTTGGTTGATGAAAGATAAATGTTTCCCACCATGTATGCTATTGGATAGATGCTCACCTAGAATGGTTAATTGAACTAGAACCTGAAAGCTAAAACCTGCAATTAAGGATCTACTCTTTACTGCTTTTCGGCAAAACAAACCCCTCAAGCCAAAAGCCTTGCATGTCTAGATAAAGGGCTAAGTATACCCTTAGTCGGGTAACCCTTGCTGAGTATTAGTATACTCAGCCTTGCTTGTGGCTTTGTTTTTCAGGTTGTGCATCGGAGGTTACGGTTGACGTCATGTACGGGCTTCATCATGACGTCTGGTTTCGTCGCTAGACCATTGTTCGTTTTTCGTCAAACTTGAACTCTGTTACACTTTTATAAATTCAAATTTGGTTTGTATTATTAATTTAATTTCATACTCGGTGCTGTAAAATTTGTGGAATGTTGCATTCTCTGGACTGCTTTGTCGATCCTGTTCAAGTGGTTTAATCGGGATTTTACCCGACAGCACTGCCGGATTGCTCCGTTTTAAGTGCGTGTTAACCCTAGTTACTGTTTCGGTGATGGTTAGCGCACTTAAGCCGGATTAATTTAGGCAGGGCTGCCACACCGGCGCCGGCCAACGTCGTCGGCGACCAACTGCAACAGGAGAGAGCGCGAGGTAGAAGAGGAAGCAGCAGCCATGTCTGTACGGGCTTCGCCTCCGTCCGAGAGTCGCGGAGACGATGGAGACCGCGATGCCAAAGCGTTTCCGCGCGTGCATATATGCGCGTCGAAGGGGTAGAATTTGCCAAGTTCCCAAAAATGCCAAGTTGGTTGCCAAACTGTTGGAGGCTATTTTTTCTTATTTTGCCAAATTTAAGATGCCAACCTCATTTAGCAAACTCTTGGAGATGCTCTAACTCCGGAATGAGATCTTGCTCCGAGGAGTGAGCTTATCTGTGTCGTCAGTATACAAGTTTACATACTCTCATTATGTAATGTTACATGTGGAAGGGTGCTGCTTTTGCTTTGTTTCCCCATTTCGGAAGAAGATGAAATTAAGTTCAGTGGTGACAATATGGAGAGGAATTTAAGCATCGGTGCCATCATTTCAAAAAAGCAAAAAGAAAAACAGTTGCTATATTGTCTCCAGTTGCATCTTGCAGTTGATTATCGCTTCCTGGCTATGAGCCTGGCCCAATGAACAGTGCTCGGCTGGCTTATTACGGTTTATTCTCTCTCACAGAATACTATGCATTCTACCAGCCGAACAGGCTCTATATCTTACTGATCATGAAGCAAGAGCTTAGTCAATACCCTCCAGCTTTTGCACGAGCAAGCCATGCCAATTTGCGCAAGTTGTACATGCCTACATGGTCGCCTCACTGGACAGTGGGCGAGTAGACCACTTGCAGCGGCAGTAGTATAACCATAGAAATTAAGCTGCAATCTCCATCGCGCATGCTGGTATCGGTAGCTTGAGGGAGGCTACGCCCATGAAGGACTGGACACGAACAAGCCCACCCGGGCGTCGCGCTCCGGCGGCAAGCTCCTGTATGTGGTTCACATGCTTCTCTTCCTCTCCTTGGGATTCGTCCTGGGCATGGCGTCCATAGCCAAGTTTCCCTACTTCAACATCCCTTTCGTCGTGACATCGCCGCCCTCTCCAAAGCCGTCGGCACCTCCGCCGCCGCCGCCGCCTGCAGCACCAGAGAAGCCGCAGATGAGGCTGATGAGCTTCCTACCGCCAAGCGGCGTCATACACAACATGACCGACGAGGAGCTCTTCTGGGGAGCGTCGATGGCGCCCAAGCTCCACCGCACGCCCTACCACCGCGTGCCCAAGATCGCCTTCCTGTTCCTAGTGAGAGGGGACCTGCCGCTGCGGCCGCTGTGGGAGAAGTTCTTCGCCGGGCACCAAGAGCTCTACACCATTACGTGCACGCCGACCCCTCCTACACCGGCTCGCCGCCTGCGGACTCCGTCTTCTACGGCCGCATGATCCCGAGCCAGGTAAATCAAGCAGCAATTAAACAAAATGCTGTGCAGCTTCTTCGTCATCAATCTCTCGCTGCAGAAAACGAAATGGGGAGACGTGAGCCTGGTGGAGGCGGAGAGGCGGCTGCTGGCGAGCGCGCTCCTGGACCCCGGCAACGCGCGCTTTGTGCTGCTGTCGGAGGCCTGCATCCCCGTCCGCAACCTCACCGCCGTGCACGCCTTCCTCACCGGCTCCACCACCAGCTTCGTCGACAGCTACGGCGGCGGCGACTGCCGCGCGCGCTACGACCGGTACTTCGCCGAGCGCACCAACATCGCCGTCGAGCACTGGCGCAAGGGCGCGCAGTGGTTCGAGGTGGACCGCGCCCTGGAGCTCGAGGTCGTCGCCGACGAGCCCTACATCCGGATGTTCCGCGGCTTCTGCGCCGGCCGGTGGCGCTGCCTCACCGACGAGCACTACCTGCCGACGCTGCTTAGCCTGCTGGGGTGGGGCCGCCGCAACGCCAACCGGACCCTCACGTACGCCGACTGGAAGCGGCCGCAGGGGATGCATCCGCACACCCACGAGGCGGAGGAGGTGACGGCGGAGCTCGTCGGCCGGATCAGGGAAGACGGCGGCGGGCGGTGCTTCTACAACGGCTCCAGGAACAGGATCTGCAACCTGTTCGCGCGCTAAGTTCGCGCCGGACACGCTCTAGCCGCTGCTCCGGTTGGCGCTGAAAGGATCCGGTGCTCTAGTGTTGTAAGAGGGGGAGGGGGTGAATTTGACACTAATAAAAACTTTGACATTTGGTTCCAACTAGTTTGCATAAAATTTAAACTAAAACATGCTATTTAGATGTGCAACTAGGTTGTTCTAGTGTGAAACCCCTATCCCAAAAGAGTTTAGCAACCTATGGCTTTTCCTATCAAGAAATTATTCTATGAAAGTAAAGGCACACAAATTGCTAGTATGAAATGCGGAAAGTTAATGAGCGGGATAGGAGATAGCAAACTTTTGACGCGGGTGTTTATCCCGTGGTTCGGTTAGCCACAAAGTCACACCTACATCCACGTTGTTGTAGCACTCACTAAGAGTATTGCTACTCGGCCACCAAGTCTCTTCCGTGAACACAATCACGGTCACCTTGGCCCCGGGTTCCACTAAGGACTAGCTACGCCTATCTTCTCTCTTTGTCATCACTTAAACCTAAAAGCCTGAGAATGGTCATCTTAACAATCATATTAGTCACATTGATTGCGTTGTCATTCGATCACCAAAATCACTCGAAAATGACATAAATGATACCATGTTCGTTTCAGGCGCCCAAGGTCATGGTCTTTGGGTGACCTGATCGTCAAGATTTTGTGCCATTGTACACTTCCCAGAGGCCAGAGCCTACGCTAAAATGAAAGAATATTTACCCGAAAAAAAAGAGAGAAAGAATATTGAAATAGACTTGTGCTACTGGATCCACTGGTTGGCGATCTTATGTACTCAGGAACATGTTTGACCTGAAAGAATACTGAAACAGATGAGAACATGCATCACGGTTATGCATCCTCGTTTACCGTGCCTGCACTTGTGTCAATCCCAAGTTTCCTTTCCTTCCCAAAACGTGTCCGGTCCCTGGATCAGACGTCAAGCCACTTCGACATGTGAAGAATCAAAGGGAGATGAATGTGAATACAATGGAGGGATGGATGGCTGTGGCTGGGATATGTTAGATATCCGTAACTGACAGAAATTGTAACGTGATCATGTTTTCGTTCGGCGGGGAGATTTGCCAGAAATTGTCTGTCGTCTGTAAGCTGGCCAGGCCAACTGATTCCTCCTATGTTGTGCTCCTAAGAGGCAGCTTTGATTCTCCTCATACTATCCTTTTGCGCAGTATAAATACGTAACAAAAAAGAGATCTGAAGCTGCTTATAGTTCTCCTTTAATTATCGGTAGTTCATAACGGAAGCAAAGGATGAAACCGTGACCCATCGATTGCTTGCATCCTACTAACAGCTAGTGAAGTAAATCAGGGAGGAGTAGCTTTTGCACGAGCAAGCCATGCTAATTTGCAGATAAAGCAAAGCGGCCGGCGCCGTGGCTGAACGAGGCCATGACTCTCTACGAGCCATTCTGCCATTGTATAAGGCTGCAAGTGTGTGGAGTGACCTACTGACCTGGGCAGAGCATTTCACCCTCACGCACGCATGCTCCCTGGAGGCCAAGCCATGAAGGATGCGACGAAGAAGCCCACGCGGGCGTCCCGCCTGGGCGGGAGGCTCGTCGGCGCGGCGTCCATGCTCCTCCTCGTCTCGCTGGGGTTCGTCCTCGGCGTCACCTCCTCCAACGCCATGTTCGTCAGGTTCTACCTCCCTTTCATGCCGCCGCTACGCTCCGCTGCCGCCGCGGCGTCGTCGCCCCCGCCGCAGCCCCCGCCCACGCCGCCGCCGCCGACCCCGCCGGCGCAAGACCAGCGGACGACGGGGTCGGTGGGGTACCTGGCGGCGCCGAGCGGCGTCATGCACAACATGACCGACGAGGAGCTCTACTGGCGAGCGTCCATGGCGCCCATGGTCCGCCGCGCGCCCGGCAGCCGCGTCCCGAAGGTCGCCTTCTTGTTCCTCGTCCGGGGGGAGCTGCCGCTGCGTCCCCTGTGGGAGAAGTTCTTCGAGGGCCACCAGGGGCTCTACTCCATCTACGTCCACGCCCACCCCTCCTACACCGGCTCGCTGCCGCCGGACTCCGTCTTCCACGGCCGCTACATTCCCGGCCAGGTACGTAGTAATAACCAAGAATTCAAATTCAGACAGAGCCCTAGCTCCGAATACGAAATGTTCAAATCTCCTCCTGCAGTTTGCAACGCAAATATAGTAATTTACATTCGAATTTGGGTGGTTTAATTCGCAGAGGACGAAATGGGGCGACGCGAGCCTGGTGGAGGCGGAGCGGCGGCTGCTGGCGAACGCGCTGCTGGACCTGGGCAACGAGCGGTTCGCGCTCTTCTCGGAGGCGTGCATCCCGGTGTACGACTTCCCCACCGTGTACGCCGTCCTCGCCGGCGCCAACACCAGCTTCGTCGATTGCTACGAGAACGGCGGCAGCCGGTCGCGGTACCGTCCCTTCTTCGCCACCCGCAACATCACGCTGGCGCGGTGGCGCAAGGGCGCGCAGTGGTTCGAGATGGACCGCGCGCTGGCGCTCGAGTCCGTCGCCGACGAGCGCTGCTTCCCGGCGTTCCGCGACTTCTGCGTGGGGCGGAGCGAGTGCCTTATCGACGAGCACTACCTGCCCACGCTGGTGAGCATGCTGGGGTGGGGCCGCCGGAACGCCAACCGCACGCTCACGTACGCCGACTGGAAGCGCGCCGTCAACCGGCACCCGCACACCCACGCCGGCGAGGAGGTGACGGAGGCGCTCATCAGGGGGATCCGGGAGGACGGTGGCGGGCGGTGCTTCTACAACGGCGCGAGGAGTGGCATCTGCAACCTGTTCGCGCGCAAGTTCGCGCCGGACGCGCTCGAGCCGCTGCTCCGGGTGGCGCCCAAGGTCATGGGGTTCGGCTGACGAGGCGGCGCAGGCGCCGGCGGCGGCCGGAGCAGGGAGTGTACCATAGTATTCCAATCTTTTTTGCGCCATGGCCGATCGATCCAGGTCGAGCTGGGATCACAGGCCGAGAAGTCCAGTATCAAGAGGAGAATAAACTCTGAAATCTTTTTGCGATCATGAACACCTCGCTTGCCAACCGATAGCCATGCTCGCGGCGGCGTGGCGTGGGCACGCCGTTGTGGTTGCGCGGCGTGCCGCGTGGTGGTGTGGGCGCAAGGGCGGCAGGAGGAGCACGCTGCCCTCGTGCGCCGCCGCCGCCGCGACCGGCAGCGGTGTGCTGCGTCGGTCCCTTCTCGGCTAGGGGGGGGGGGGGGGGGGGGGGGGGGGCGGGCTCCGAGGGGAAGAGCTTTGACTTTTCCGCCCCTTGGTGGGCTGGATAATTTATTTTGGCCCAACACTGGTTGAAACGAGCCGGCCGGCTGGGCAATTTTGGTGAACTGGCAGGCTGCGAATTCAGCCCAACAAAAGGCAAGGGCCTTTCAATTTGAAGGCCTGAACAGCTCACGGAGGAACAGGAAAGGGATTATCGGATCATCCAAGTAATAACGATATCGATTCCGACTTGTATTAAGCTTAATAAATAATGCCGTATTGCGTATTTATCTTTTCCGCGTCTTGCTCTAAAGGCAAAACGTGGTCGACGGTTCGACGTAATTAGTCTCCGGCAAGGAGGCTCCTTGCATGTTATACGAAAAAAGAATGTGCATACGCTGTTTGATTTAAAAAAAAATCAACGTAAGACGTATGACACAAATGTATGTATGTAAAAAGAAAAAGAAATGTAATGTTAATGTAAAAAAATGTAAAATGGTGCTGCTATCCATTAGCACTGGCGAACCAAGCTTAAGTACACAGTATAGAACGATAACCATGGAAACCCTAAGGTCCCCCCTTTTTTCTCTCTCGTCATGGCCTGAAGCTACCAATTGCTCGGCACGTGCTCACGAATTAGCCTAGTCTGTGCTCTGTACTCAACCATCCGTGACCGGTAATAATAACAGTAAACCGCAAGGTAATGCATGTTACTCGTCAGGCGGTGCGGTGCGCACGTACGTGAGTACGTCCCGAACCCAAACTGCATCGCAGTTACTCGAGTTTGGCAGTTTGGCACGGGAGCCCCCACACCACCACCAGCACCCCCGCCTCTGCAGCGCGCGCGCCGCTCAGGCATCTTGGCGCCATCATGATCTCCAGATTGCGCACGATTTTTATTTTGCCCCCCGTTTCCACGCATCCCGAGACCACCCACCCGCTAATCTAGGCAGCAATAACTACTCCCGCCTTTGCTCAAGGCAGCGGTAATAAAGCCCCACCGCGGCGGCGGCGTGCCGTGATGCTCCTCCACCGGCCCATGCAACGGCTGCGCGGTGGAGCCCAGGCGTCATCCGCTATGGGCGACGCCCCGCCGCTCCTCCGTACCCGTGTTACCGTTGGCAATCCATCCCATCGCCTTCGTCGTCCTCCCTGATCGGGCATGCGAGCACAGAGCTCGCCGTGCACCGGTGGGGACCAATCGCCAGTTACGCGAGGCCACCGCGCCCGGCCGGTGGTGGGCCACGGGCCGAGAGGCTTCACTGTAGTAGCTCACTGCTCAAGCCCAGTAAAAAGCTGTAAAAAGACGGGAGGGCAAAAGGCTTCAAGCCACGAGGGCAGCGAGCCAGCCAGCGACTGCCCGCGCGCGGCGAGCGAGAGGGAAGAAGCTCCACTGCACCAGGCCACCAGCACGAGCACCAGACAAGAACACCCCCCGCCGCTCCGTGCCTCTCCCTCGCCCCTGTCCATTTCCTACTTGCGGCGGACCGAGCTGCCACACGCGCCCCCGCGCACGAGCAAAGCGCAAAACCCCAAGAAAAAAGAAAAAAGAAACGAAAAGAGCATGCCTCCCAACGGCGGCGGCACTGCGCTGCCGCTGCCGCTCCTCCTCCTGCTGCTCCTGTCGCCGCCGCTGCTGCTGCCGCCGCATTCCCTCGCCGACGCCGGCTCGCTGGAGGCCGACGTCGCGGCGCTCGCGGACTTCCGGCTCGCCGCGGACCCGTCGGGCGCCGCGCTCGCGAGCTGGAACCTCTCCGCCGCGAGCCCGGCGGCGCCCTGTAGCGGGTCCTGGCGCGGGGTCACCTGCGCCGGGGGCCGCGTCACGCGCCTCGTGCTCGAGGGCCTGGGGCTCTCGGGCGCCGCCGCGCTCCCGGCGCTCGCCCGGCTCGACGGCCTCCGCGTGCTCAGCCTCAAAGGCAACGCCTTCTCGGGCGGGGTCCCCGACCTCTCCCCGCTCGCGGGGCTCAAGCTGCTCTTCCTCGCGCGGAACGCGCTGTCGGGCCCCGTCCCGCCTTCGTTCGGCTCGCTCTACCGCCTATACCGCCTCGACCTCTCCTTCAACAACCTCTCCGGCGTCGTGCCACCAGAGCTGGGCCGCCTCGACAGGCTGCTCACGCTGCGGCTCGACTCCAACCGGCTCACCGGCGGGATCGACGCCGTCGCGCTGCCGCGGCTGCAGGAGCTCAATGTCTCCAACAATCTGCTGTCGGGGAGGATTCCGCCGGCCGTGGCGGCGTTCCCCGCCGCGGCGTTCGGCGGGAACGCCGGTCTCTGCGGCGCGCCGCTCCCGCCGTGCAAGGACGAGGCGCAGCAGCAGCCGAACGCGTCGGGGGCGGTGAACGCGTCCGCGGCGCGGGACTGCCCTCCGGCTGCCGCCATGGTGGCGTCCTCGCCCTCGGGGCGGCCTGCGGCCGCGGAGGCGCCGGGCGGCGGCAAGGGGAAGATGAGCCGCGCCGCGGTGGTGGCAATTGTGGCCGGGGACTTCGCCGTGGTGGGGCTCGTGGCCGGGCTGCTGTTCTGCTACTTCTGGCCGCGCCTCTCCGGCCGGCGAGGCGGCAGGCGGCTCCAGCAGGGGGAGAAGATAGTCTACTCCTCGAGCCCCTACGGCGCCGCCGGGGTGGTCGCGGCGGCCGGCGCCGGCGGCGCGACGTTCGAGCGGGGGAAGATGGTGTTTCTGGAGGACCTCAGCTGCAGCAACGGCGGCACGAGGCGGTTCGAGCTGGAGGAGCTGCTGCGCGCGTCGGCGGAGATGCTGGGCAAGGGCGGGTGCGGCACGGCGTACAAGGCCGTGCTGGACGACGGCACCGTCGTGGCCGTGAAGCGTCTGCGCGACGCGACGGCGGCGGCGGCGGCGGGCGCGTCGTCCAGGAAGGAGTTCGAGCACCACATGGCCGTGCTGGGCCGCCTCCGCCACCCCAACGTCGTGCCGCTCACCGCCTACTACTACGCCCGCGACGAGAAGCTGCTGGTGTACGAGTACATGCCCAACGGCAGCCTCTTCTCGCTCCTGCACGGCAACCGGGGCCCCGGACGCACGCCGCTGGAGTGGGCGGCGCGCCTGCGCATCGCGGCCGGCGCGGCGCGCGGGCTGGTCTACATCCACCAGTGCGGCCGCCGGGGCAGCGGGACGCCCCGGCTGGCGCACGGCAACGTCAAGAGCACCAACATCCTCATCGACAGGCTGGGCGCGGCGCGGCTGGCGGACTGCGGGCTGGCGCAGCTGGGCTCGTCCCCCGCCGCGGCGGGGTACCGCGCGCCCGAGGCGCCCCCGCCGCCGCGGCCCTGGGCGTCGCACAAGGGCGACGTGTACGCGTTCGGCGTGGTGCTCCTGGAGCTCCTGACGGGGCGGTGCCCGGGCAGCGAGCTCCCGAACGGCGGCGTGGTGGTGGAGCTGCCGCGGTGGGTGCAGTCCGTGGTGCGGGAGGAGTGGACCTCGGAGGTGTTCGACCTGGAGCTCATGAAGGACAAGGGCATCGAGGAGGAGATGGTGGCGATGCTGCAGCTGGCGCTCAGCTGCGCGGCGGCGGCGCCCGACCAGCGGCCCAAGATCGGCTACGTGGTGAGGATGATCGACGAGGTGCGCGCGTGCGGGGAGGCATCGTCGCCGTCGCACGACGAGTCCGTGGGCGAGTCCTCGGGCGTCTCCGACTCGCCCGCCGTGTCGGAGGGCGGCGCGCTCAGCCAATGATGTGCCTTGTGCTGCGTGGCCGGTCACTAGGGTACTACCTGCATTTGTTACCTTTTGTTGGTTTTAGACTTTTATATAGGGGTGATGTGGACTAGCACGGGCCGTTGGATCCGGTGATGGGCCTGTATATGGTGGCTGGCTCTGATCCTGATCGTCTTGCTCGTGTTTTTTAACTGGCAGTAGATTCCTAGATTAGTACTAAGCTGCAGCAGCGCCGGTTTGTGTTGGGGGAAACAAAAGGTTGTGATTGTGTGTGGATCATGACAGTGTCTTTTGGTGCATCTTTTGCTGCTGTGACTTTTGGCACTTGTTACCACGCCCTTGAAGTGGCAACTGATTGATTCGGGGTCCATGGCACCTGCTAATCTGTTTGGCAAGGACCGTGTGGTGGCTCTCAGAGATGGCTGGTTAGTTAAGTAGTACTGTACAATAGTACGAGTTATTGGATAAGCATAGTGGGATCACCTGCTGATGAATCAGTCCAGGGCTGCAGGCCCAGCACTGTGGAGGCGGTAGGGGAGCCTGCTGGACCGTTGGGTCCGTCCGGCATCTCGTTTGTTACCGACCTCTTAATTATTACCGTGTTAAAAAACACGGTAGCATCTAAATTAATGTATAAAAAACTAAACAAAAAATATGGATAGATAGAGGAAGCACACATGTCTCTTTTGTGCTATCAGAAACAAAAAGAGAAATTGGTATATGAATAGTTGCGGGTAAAACTATTCATGTCTTTTTTTTTGTTTCTTCTTGTATAAATTTTTGTTTAAGCTCAAATTTTAAATGCAAGTAGACGATTGTGATTTCAATCAATCCATTTTTTTACAATATTGTATACACCGGTTGTATGTTCTATCATATTTGATAACACGATAACACCTATTCGGCTATTCCGCTTATAACATAGGAGATGTTCTTGACGGATGGATGGGTTGGGAACTCAAGCCATTTGCGATTTGATTTGGACGGACACACCCTCATCGTCTCATCTCTGCCTAGCACGAACTACACTAGATTTGGGTGTGATGGGTTGGGTGCATATGCCCCCAACCAAGCTCCTTGATTCTATTTTTTATTGTTTGCTTCATTTCTTGAGCCTAGCTCTGTAGGTACGAAAAATTATGGAACATTGATGTGGATTTTAAATCTGGATTGGATTAGTCGATGAGCTTTGTTTGGCAAAACCAAGACGGTAGCATACACAATATCTAGAACTATTAAACTTTATATTTCAATATGCAAGGCTTATATTTGTTCGGCCAGCTGAATTGGGACTAGGCTCATACCCATCATCCATTCATCTATAAAATGAGGAAGTCAAATATATCATAGTGGAAGAATGCCGAAGGGTGTGATTGGTTGGGTGCGTATGCCCTCAACTAGACTTTTCAGGATGCAAAATTCTATTGTTTGGTTGTGTGTATAACCTTTTTTAAGTCTAGCTCACCTCGTGCAAAAGGGGCCCGCAGCGTGGCCCAGTTACGAAAAGATTCTGCATTCAGATCTAGTACTCGTACATCAGGCGTGATCAGTGGCGGAGGTAGGATTGGGAATTAGGGGGGCTGAATCAATGGAGTTAGGGATTGAGATAGATTTTTAATGATAAATTAATGTTTTGCTACAGTATTTTGAGTGTAATTATTTGCTTTAGGGGGGCTGGAGCCCCCCAGCCCCCCTGTGCATCCGCCCCTGGGCGTGATGAGTCAAGTGGGTGCAACAGCGCAGTGCCGCTCCCCAATGCTTGCTCGCATTCCACTAGGGGAGGGAAGGCTTTGCATACTTGGCTTTCCTGCAACCCGGTAAGAGACATTGGAAGCAACGGGAACCTGGCCTTGGCCGTGACGGGGGCGATCGCTAAGCTCAGCAACAATTGCATCTCGGTGTCGCCTCCCTCTGCCGCACTGAGTTAGCTCTCATCGCTCGCTCTATGAGCACAGTGAGTCAACAAGTGACATGTAGCACCAACCAAAAAAGCAGGCGCAGCCACTACCCACCCGCCCAGCAGCGGGCCCCCTCTCGATCCGCCTCGAGATGGTTGGGTGCATATGCCCTCCGCCAACGGGTAATTTTGCTATCGGACACTGTTAAATGTTGGCCTTTGCTGATGGACACTATTTAAATTAGCCTTTGCTGTTGGACAACGTTCAAATGGAGATATTTGCTATTGGACACTATTTCTATTATAATAATATTTTTTATATTGAGGTGAGATATAACAATTGAATGGACCAAAATACCCTTGCAAACAGGTGCGCTCTCCCTTCTGACTTCTCTCTCCCTTCCCGCTCTCCAGATGACACTGACCACCCCGCCGGCCCATAACAACATCAGAACAGAGAGGAGCACGAGCTTTGGGCTTGTTGTGTTGTTAAATTAGGGGAAAGTACTATCAGGAGAATGACGTTTGGGAGATGAGTGGCTGGCGTGTGGTGCTGTGCTTGTGGCCTCCTTGGCAGTGTCTTTGCTCAGATCGATGGGAGCAGAGAGGAGTTCGAATGTTAAGCTGCGGGCGCGCATGACGCTGGCGAGTGCAGCGCGCTACTAGACGGGCCGGCGCCGGGCGCCGCTCAGCGCGGGTATGACCGGGACTGTCAGTAAATCTTGCACACACGCATTGCATACATGTTAGCTAGTTGCTGCATGTTTAACTGCTTTCAGTTTTGCATGCGCACGAGCTCCGGTCCGTGGCGGCCGTGCGCGTAGGAGGGCGTCCGAGAATAGCTCCCACGACCCTGGAACATCCGGTGATTCAGCAGCATCGTGGACGTGGGGATGGACGCGTTCAGCGCGATGCGCGGCTGGCCACCGAGAGTTCATCTCTCTGTATGCGAAGCCGCTGCGGCATGGGAGCCGCGCAGAGGAGCGGGCCGGGGTCGCCGCGAATTGGGTAGGGAGCAGCGTCCTGGTGTGCTTGTGTGGGTGGGGGTAGAGTTATTGGCAGTCAGGGGCACTTTAGTCATTCTTAAATACTTTATGTCATATATTATATAAAATTATTGTTATTATAACCATAGTGTCTAATAGCAAATATTCATACTTGAAGGGTGTCCAACAGCAAAAATCAAGTTAAGTGATGTTCATCAGCAAATATCAAAAATGAAAAGTGTCCAGCAGCAAAAATACTCTCCGCCAAACTACCGGGATGCAAGATTTTACTGTTTGGTTGTCTGTATAACTTTTTGAATCTGGCTCACCTTGTGTAAAAAATAGGAGCCCGTAGCCCGGCTATGCAGATAGAAAAAAAGATCTGCATTCCCACCAGCAGGTGCAGCTCTAGTATGTCATGCATCGGAAAGCACTTTCCGGCAGGGGAGGGGTAGGGAAGGCTTTGCATCCATGGCTGTGTTTAGTTCCCCTAAAAAACACTGTAGCACTTTTCGTTTATTTGTGATAGATATTGTTCTACCATGACCTAACTAGGCTCAAAAGATTCGTCTCGCAACATACATCAAAACTATGCAATTATTTTTTTATTTACCTACATTTAATACTCTATGCATGGGTCATTTGTTACATTTAATGTTTCGATGCGATGGAGATGTGATGGAAAGTTTGGTTTTTGTGGGGGGTTTTGGGATCTAAACGGGGCCCATGGCTTTCCTGCAACCTGCAAGAGACGTTGGAAGCAATAGCCAACAGGAAACCCTGGCCCTGGCCGCGACCGGGGGCGGCTGCTATGCCGAGCAGCAATCGTGTGTCGGTGTCGCCACCCTCCATGCCTCCACCGCACCAGCCAGCGGCGAGCCCCCTCTCGATCCACCTCGGCACCGGCCACCAGAGTACGTCCCAACACCGCACGGAGTCCTGAACCTAGCTGCAGCGTAGTACAGCGCAGTACCTTTGCGCTCTGCCCGCTCGAGATGGGGTTCACATGCAGTTATTGTGGCCGTTACACGTACAGAATTTACTAGCACCACACTAGCTATGTGCATCATCATAGTGGACCAAAGGTAACTGCCGTCCCGCACGGCTGAAGTCCTGAAGGAAGGTAGATGCAGGAGGGAGTAGAGGCCAGGCTGGGGTGGCGCGCGCAGGTATATGCACATCGGTCGGCATCGCCATGGCAATTGGCAACGCCTCGCCGGACCCGATGGTCCAGCCGTCCAGAGCAGCACGTGCACAGCAGCCGCCGCGCAGCGCTCGAGATCCGCCGGCCGGGCAATGAGCGGCGCCCATGCATGTACACTCATGCGGTGCGAGGCATCCCATTGGTCGGTACAGTGAAGTGGTTAGCCAAGCCAGCCAGCGGCCCAGCTGCGCACCCAGGTCTGCCAAGAAGACTCCAACCGGCTTGTGGCGTCAACGGCCTACAAGTTCAGCGCGACGTCAAGCTTACCCTACCGGTCAATCAACCAGCTGCCGTCTTGTTCGTCAGGCAGGCAACGAGGCGTTGCTCGCCGTCGCCGAACTTCCGGAGTTAGTTCAACGGCGCTGCTAAATGAAAGTAAGCTTGGACCTACATCAGCGCCGTCCCTTGTGATCGACTACGCCGCGCCGCAGCAAGCGAGCTGTGTACTTTGCATATGAGCTAGTATGAGCTCCAACCACAAGACTGTTGCGTACTGATCCGCGACGCCAGCGGAGGCGGGGGCTGGCTACTGTCGGGCACTGACGCGCGCGCCCTGTTGCTCCACATGAGCGCGGAGCAGGACGCTCATGGAGTGCCGCCCCGCCCCCATCGCTTTCCGATCCCGCCGGCCTGATCCGAGCTGTTCGGTCCCCCGCCTTCCCTTGGATTTGGAGCCCGCGCGGCCGGCTGCCTCTCTCTAGTCCTTGGCGGGCACAGGCGCGGGCGCGAGAGAGGCCGGTCGATCTGGCGCGCGCGGGGACAGGAGGTGTGGTGGACCTTACCAAGTAGTGACCTTACCTCGCATCTCGGGTTGCTGGATAAAGTTGCGTGCGGATCTACGGAGAGCGGGGAGATGGCACGAACGAGCGCTGTCTTTGAGTGCCAGAAGGAACAGTAGTGACAAAAGAAAGAAGCATGTCCATTTTTAACTGTCTAATTATCGTCTTAGTTTAGTTTTGACCATTGAGCTGCAAAATTAAAAATATCTAGCCACCCAACTCTCAGAACTGTTCATATTTAGCCATCAGATAGTTTTGCTAGGTGGCTTTGGTGACGTCGATGCCACGTGGCGATAAGCCTACTAGTCAACCGTCCTCTCTCTCTTTTTCTGTCCTCTCCTCTCTCTCTAGCTCCCGCTGCTCCGCCGAGCAGCGCTGTTGGGCAAGTGAGCTGCAGCTCCCTGTGGGTCCGCACTGGCGGCCGGGCGAGCTGGAGCTCTGCCGCGAGCCAGCACCATCGGGCAAGCGAGCTGCAGCTCCGTCGCGAGATAGCGCCGTCGGCCGAGCGAGCTGTAGCTTTGTCGTGGGCCACCGGGTGAGCTGGAGCTCCACCGCGGGCCAGCACCGTCGGGCAAGCGAACTGGAGCTCCGCTAGCGAGCTGCAGCTCCGTCGCGAGCTAGCGCCACCGGCCGAGCAAGCTGTAGCTTTGCCACGGGCCACCGGGTGAGTTGGAGCTCCACCACAGGCCAGCGCTGCCGGGCAAGCGAGCTGGAGCTCCACCACCGGCCAGGCGAGCTGGAGAGGCGCACAGGGAGGGGTGGGGGCAAGCGCAAGGTGAGGTGAGAGTAGAGGGACAGGAGAGAAGAGGGGGGAGAGTGAGGAGGACTGACAGGTGTACCCTACCACCATGTGGTTTCCACAGCAGCAAAACCATCGGCAAAACCACCCAATAACTAAATATGAACGGTTTTAAGAATTGAGTGGCTAAAAATTACTGGTTTGCAGTTTGATGGTAAAAAGCAAACTGATATGATAGTTGGATGACTAAAAATAAAGTCTAAAAGAATCCGGAAGGAAAGTTCAGTTGAGCCGGCTGACGGCCAGCTTTCTTAAAATTGAAATGGATATCTCTGATCTGTCTGAGTGGTGACCATGCAACAAGAAAGGCCCAGAGATGCAGGCAAGCCCAAGAAAAGGCTTCTGTAGTTCTATGGGCCGGGGTGACCAAACCAACATCGAATTGTACTCCGATGGGGGCTCAACGACAGCCCACGGATCCAAGTGTTTTTGGGCGGGTAATGGGTCCGGCACATATTGTTGGGCCATGTCAACCGGAAATCCATCATCCCACGCAGGAGATTGCTTTCTTCCCCCTAAAAGAAAAAAGGAGATTGCTCAGTCAGACTCTAGCACAAGAAAAGGCTTGTGCCATCAAAAAAAAAAGAAAAAAGAAAAGGCTTGGGTAGAACTACGGCCTGGGAGACCAAACCCAACATCTAATTCTACTACAAATTGCCATAAGGGGGCTCAACAACAGCCCACGGTACCAAGTGTTTTTGGGCGGCTAGTGGGTCCGGCCCATATTGTTGGGCCATTTCAACCGGAAATCCATTTCGCTCGGTTTTGTTTCCTTTCCCTTTTTGTTTTTCTTTTCCTTTTCGTTTATTCTTTCTTCCGTACTTTCGTTCCACGTCTGAAGTGGCTCCAACAAAATCTTAATTTTGTTATCTCGCTACCACCGAATTTTGTTATCTCGCTACCACCGCCTCCACTCAAAGCTAGCCCTCCGTGTCTGACGATTCCAGCTCAGAACCCAATCCCTGAAGCACGGGTCGTTGGGGTTGGAGGGAGAGTGAGTGGCCGGCTTAGATTGTTCTACCACTACCACTCGTGCAAATCACTAGAGAGTACACGTGCGGAATCTTCCTGCGACGGCTACCACAAATCCACAATGTATAGCCAGGTCCCAGGTGTAGTGCTGCACAGATTTCTTTTGGCCCTGCGTGCTCGTCTCGTTGATCTCGATCCTTTCGTATCCTTGGCTGCCACAATGACTCCTCCTCTTGGTCGATACGTAGAGACGCCGTACCCGTCGGCCGGCTGCGTCTCCCATGTCCAAACGAACCGCGGTTTGCTCGTTCCCGGCGAGCAGCGATCACAATTCACAGCACTCTCCTGCTCGTTCTCGGGCGGTGGACGGCGGCATCGGTCGTCGTCGCCGCCGGTGGGGTTAGTAGCAGCGCGTGGCCAACGTGAAACACGTGGCATGCGTCATGCACAATTGTTGTGGTACCCATACGTAGGATGTACGACGACGGAAATAGCTGCCAAACTTTTAAAGCAAAGGACGATTAGTTTACGACGAGTGAATAGGATTATAAGAGAGCGCATAAGGCAAGAAATGCATTGTCATCTATACCCAACCAAGACACATCGTTTCGTTCAGAAAACAGATCAGCTAGTATATATATGACCATCTTTCATCCAATGTTTGAAAAAAATATTTGGTCTCTCGGATCATCCGATCCAATCTCGAGAGATCTCTAGCCGTCCAATCATCAGCATTTTTCGGTCACGGTAACTTCTACTACGTCCGAAGGCGATTCATCATACGGCCATTTCATTCGACCTTCCCGACCAATGCTTCTTCATCATTGACGGGCCCGGGCCCGGGCCCAACTATTATGATCCGACACCGTATCTTGATGGTGATCGACTTGCTTTTCTTTACGTCGTCTCTGATCAAATCAAGCTCGAGATGTCCGAAATAATCAATTTGGGTTGGTAGCCCGTCGCCCCGGCCCAGCGGGTCCAGAGCTCGCGGCAGCCAGGCCCTCGTGCCGTGCGTGGTGGCCCTCGGGCAGGTCGCCGGCCCCAGATTCGTAGCTGTCGCTGTCGCACGCGGGCAACGTGCGCGCGGGGTTGCTCTCCGCCGGGACCGGCCCCCGATGGCGGACTTGCCTGGCGTGCCATGCGCGGCGCGAGCGTGGCCATCCGACCGGGGCACCGGGCACCCACCAGGCCACCACGCCTCGCCATCCGAATCCGTGGACTGTTCACGTTCACGGGATCGCCACACCACAGCCACACACACTGTTTCATCAGCTTCAGAGCTCAAGCTATGGGTACAGATTCAGCACCTACTACTGGTTTTATTTTTTAAAAAAGAAAAAAGAAAACAGCACGTACTGGCACTGTCAGTCCACCGAGTAAACGTTTCCGCACAGATCTTTCGTTTGTCTGATTGCTCGCTCCAGACTGTTTAGTATATTCAGAGTAGATCGGACGGGCAAACACGAACCGAAAGGGAATCCCCCGGCAACATGTCCGCGAGCCGCCTGCGATGCTCCCAAACGAGCACTGCCGCCGCGGTGTGTGGTACTAGCTCTAGGTGGACGTGCACGGTTTGCACTTTGCAGAGGAATGAACGTTTCGCTTGTGCAAGATGTTTCTACGATCCTTGTCCTCGCAATACCTTGGGCGCACGATGTTTCGCATGCGTTCTTCCCAATGGCCAGGGGACAGCACATCCGCGCGACAGGTTGGGTGCGAAGCAGGCAAAGCCAAGTGGAGCTGCTCCGTGCAACGCGACGTCCTCGGCAGTTGGCATCACGGTTGTGTACTTGTGTTGCCGTGCTTGGCTGCTTGCTGGCCTAAGTGTGTGTGTGTGGCGGCCCAAGTGAACTCCTAATCTCTATCTAGCAGCCTACGTAGTGGCACCCTGGAATCTCTTCCTTTTTTTTTTGTTGGAAGAAACGGCACCCTGGAATCTCACCACCACCGCTTGACTCAAATGCGTCAAGCGTCAAATCGAGCTCCCTGGCTATTTTTTCCCCCTCTTCCTTTTTGAAAATAGCTTCCTTTGCCCTCGTTTTGCTTGTCGTAGATGCATTCATCTTATTTTCTAGTGTCAAATCCTTTACGCGATAGCTTGCTGCCTTGCTAGGTGGAGCCTTGGATTGATTGGCATCAGCATACCAACGACTCACTCATTTCGTCATTGATGTTGGTGCGGCGTGCACTAGCCGACTCGCTAGCGCGTGGCGGTTTCTTTTATTGAGGTGGTTGGTTGCCTTTCGTCCGTGTGGGCACATAGTGAGCGTGGTTATTGGCTTGTTGTGGCGTTGTAGTGTTATTTGTATTTTCTTAATTAATACGTCCTCCGTTTCAAGTTTAGGTTGCTGTCCGATTTGAAGTCCAGCAAGTCCACCACGGATATCCCTATGTGGTAGATTTTTAGTAGAGGAGATCGTATAAGGTAACATAAAACAATAATTTAGACAAGTTCATGTTGTGATGCGCATAATACCCCCTACGTTCCGTTGGGGGTGGATCTGTATTGTCTTGTGTTCATCCGGACCGTTGAGCTAATGATACCCTAGGGGTACTCTTACTCCTCTTATATACTCAAGGAGATAGGATTTACATGACAAGTCTTATTGCCGGTTACATAAGATCTAGTCGAATTACAATTGTGGCCATGCTTAGCTCAAAAAAAAAAGTTCCTACAGTATTCATCACATCGAATCTTTGGACACATGCATTGAGCATTAAATATAGTTTAAAAAATAGCTAATTATATAATATAACTGTTTCATAATAGATGAATCTTTTAATTATAATTAGTCCATAATTAAATATTAATTGTTAAATAACAACGAAATGTGTTACAGTATTAAAATCCAACTTTTTCACGAACTAAACACAATCTGTATCTTGGTAGAATACACCTTTCTTGTGTAGTCGTCCCGGCTCATCTGTTCGTCGGCTGGACCCTTCTTGAGGGTACCCTAGGGATCTACCTCTGTTAGACATTCTATGTATCTATAAATTCCAAAATGATCTAACTTTGAAACTGGAACAGAGGGGGTACATAGATAGGCAATTATTTTGTTAGCTTCTCTTAAAAAGAAAACAAAAAAGATAAAATATTTGTTCCAACAGACAGATGATCTTTTTTTTGTGTGGCACTTCATCATTCCTGTAAGAGGTGAATGCTGGATAGGAGAGGAAAGGCAATCAATTGAAGGTTGGCTCATGAGTGACACGTTAGATGGCGATCGGACGGCTCTGGTAATTGTGTCCATTTTTCTCCTTCCGGGAGCTCGCCCAGGTTTATCCCTCGGAAAAGAACTCGCCGAGTGGCATCATCCTCTCCACTCCGAGTCTCCGGTCTTCCCCACCACCACACCACCTGGCGGCTGGCCGCACGGCGGAACCAGCCCACCGCCACAGATCCATTTAAAACCCCAGAACATCTCCACGCTTCCGCCGCTTTACGGCTGCCCACCCCCCAAAGAATCCACCGCACCCACCTAGTGCCGCGGGCGGCCGCCGGCAATGGCGGCGGTGGCGGCGCACGGCGGCGACTACCTGCGGCGCTTCGCCGCGGAGACGGAGTGGTACAACGAGATCGTCCTCAGCGCGGTGGCGCCCGGCAACTGGTGGCGCGGTCTGCCGCACCCGGTGCAGTCGTGGATGCGCAACTGCGTCGGCGGCTACCTCCTCTACTACCTCTCGGGCTTCCTCTGGTGCTTCGTCATCTACTACTGGAAGCGCCACGCCTACATCCCCAAAGGTCCTGCCCCCCCCCCCCCCCCCCCCACTCCCTCCCTTCCTCCCTTCCCGACGCTGCTAGCAGCTGCTGCAGCCGCCGATTCGTTCGTACTAGGATCTGGGAGTGCTTAGCGAGAGGGTTTGCGCTTTGATTCGAGAGTTTATTTTCGAGAGGTTGATTCCAGAGGGTTTTCGGTAGTGCTGGTAAGGGATTTGCTATTAGCGCGGAAAGGGAAACCTGGCAACTTCCGATCCCGAATGTCCGCTCCTTTCGGGAACCTTTTGGCTTGATCTGGAGCATTTTTGTGGTGCGTTTTATGGTCCTCGCCGTGTCGTTGTTCTCGATCTCCATCTCCTAGTAGGTACCGGAGGCAGTGAGGTGTGGCCCTCGAAGATTTGTTGGGGGGAATTGTCATCCTATTCCAGCTTGTTTTGGTTGATGGTTTGGAGATCTATCCTTCATTGCCAGGCAATCTGAATGGATCTGAAGGGCAGATTTTCCTTCTCGGCTAAGAGCAACTCCAAGAGTTTTCTAAAAAAATTCTTTCCCAAAACTACATATTGGGGGCTTTGCTAAAAAATTCTTTCTCCAAAATCATACCATCTCACAGCAGATCCCTAATAATAAATTTCCCAATACTTTAAAACTTACCACGTCAGCACACTGCACGCCTGGCTCCCTGACCTCGGCCGCCCCCATCCCCTTCAGCTAGCCCGCCGGAGCGTTTTCCTGCCTTCTTCTACAACACCGGCCAACGCTCCGTTCTCGCCGTGCCCAGCCTCCACGGCCTGCCAGAGTGGGTCCTTTTCCAGCATGGACGGGCTGCTAGTCACCAACGCCCGGCGGCCGCACGTTTCGACAACCGTGGCGCCCCCGGCCCTGGGCGAGTGTGGGGCTGACGGGTCGTCGGGTACCCACTCAGCGCCGCCCGCGAGGAACTCGAGCCCACCGACAGCGTCATCCTGAACGAGCAGCAGAAGATGATGATGACCCCGGCGTCCATGCGCGCGCAGGCCGCACACTTGGTACTGACGAGTGGGCCGAGTGAGCGATTGGGGGAAAGGCCAACCACACGCAAATCTGCGGGGCGGTCGAAGTTGGATTCACGTTCATGTATTTTTTCGGTGCGGATAGGGAAGCTGTTGGAGGTTCGTTTTTTTAGCTTTTCTCCCTAAACAAGGTATGCGGGTTAATATGAGGGAGCTTTTGGAGTTGCTCTAAGTGCCTAGCCTAAGTTTGTGAAATGTATGCCTTTGTGCTTGTTAAACAGAAACTTACATGATGTTTACTCTGCTTTGCCAAGGCTTTGGTTGAGCTTGCTATTACTGCTTATTGCTTAATTGCTTGAGCCTGTAAGCAGCTTATTAGTACAAGTTGCTGACAAAGACTGAGGTTGGCTGCAGCTAAGCAATTTTAGTTTAACAAAAAAGATTCTAAATTTCTGCCTGAGATCTGGTTGAATTAATTATTCTCTATTACCTGTTTTACCGTGCCTTCCCGTTCTTGGCAAGGCCGCCAATCAAGGTAGATGCAATAAAAAAGATAAAGGGAGCCGGCACTTGACTCATGTGTTTGGATCGCTAAACAAAATTCTATGAGGTCATTCTAGTGCTCTTGTCACGGTTACTGTATAGTTAATTGATTGCTTTGGCTGGTTCCTACGCTCAACCACATGTAGTGCACTGGATGTTTCTATCAAGTGCTTAATATTAATCTTAGCTTATGCGTTACCTACTGGCTACTGTTTCTGTGTGCCCTGTCTTGAGCATTTTTAGGTCCCCCAACCCTTTTCCACATTTGTGCCATTATACAGCTTTTATTCTGAAATATAGTTGGAGCATCTGTCGTGTTGATGCCCATTCAAAACTATGTGGTTGTGCTTGCGACACCGTCTGATATTTTAAATTCAGGTGTCCTTCCAGGACCACTCAATTGAACCTTGATTGCACTCATATATATTAGTAGCAAGCTAGCCTGTCATGTTGGTAGCACCCGTTGGACCTGCATGCCCATGTGGGATAAGGTTGCATCTGGTTTCGTTGGTGAATGGTGATGCAAACCAAGTGAAATACAGGAAGAGAATTATTCTGATAATTAGGTTCATATTAGCTGGGCATCGTGATGGTACTACTCTTAACACCAGTGCAAGGCCACCGTGTTGTATAATTGCTAAGTCCTACATATTAAATCACTAAATTGATATGTCCTTAAAAATCATTAGATTAATATTTTTCTCTATTGGTATCTCAATGAATTATAAAGAATATTGGATGGTTGCATGATACGAAAGAGAAAGGAGTATTGTAAAATGGATGTATCAATCTTTTGGAGGGGTTGAAACTTGAAAGATGCAATTCTTTGAGGAAAGGCACTTTGAATATGTGGTGTTGTGATAGTACTTAAACATATTTCCAAAAAGCCTGTCTAATTCTTCTAGAATACCCGCTTCACCCTCCTTTTCATTTTTCAGTTCCTCAGAACTAAGATTTCTCGATGAAATATGTTCACTTTTGATGTTCTGACTGGAACTACCATTATTTTGGTATATCCATTAGATTGCGCTTCACTGAGTGTAGACATAATTATAAGGATACTTTTTCCAGCAAAAAATCTTTATCCATAGAGAAATCTTAGTTGGTATTTTTCGTAGATCTTAATAAACTGCTGCCGGCAGCAATTACTTGTACTGCATACTGTAATTATTTTTGTTCCCCAAAAATGGAAATATTCTTCGTACATACCTTTTTTTTTGCTTTATATGTACTGTAACAACAATATTCTTCATACACACGTTTTTTTTGCATTATATTTACTGTAACAACAACAACTGTTGACAAGCATGCTGCATGGCTGCTTGGAATGCACACAAGGACTTGTCTCGTATCATTTCTAAGAAACTAGGAGCAACATTTCCTGGACATCTTCATATAAAAGTATGCTGAGGATCTGACAATCTTGTCAGATCATCCCTAGGAATACCATGTTCATACCAGTAGAATTGTTAGTACATTGGTTTTACCTTGTGTAAGGTATTCTAATACAATTGTATAATTTCAAAATTTTATGTGATTATGTCTATGTCTATGCGATGTTTGATCTAACGTTAGCTTTTGATGCAGATTCCGTCCCTTCAAATGAAGCTATGAGGAAGCAAATAATTGTCGCATCGAAGGCTATGCCTTTCTATTGTGCTCTTCCAGCTTTATCTGAGTACATGATTGAGAGCGGATGGACACGGTGTTTCTTTAATATCAGTGAAGTTGGTGTGCCCATGTACTTAATTAATTTGGCTTTATATCTCATCTTTGTGGAGTTTGGAATTTACTGGATGCACAGAGAGTTGCATGACATAAAGCCATTATACAAATATCTACATGCAACCCACCATATTTACAACAAGGAAAATACTCTGTCTCCTTTTGCCGGTAAGATCTTACTGCCTTAATTCAATTCTTAATTTTTGCTATTTTGTTTTAGTATGTTCTTTTTGTGGGCAAATCTGAGTTCTGTCTAGGTGACAGGAGTTACAGTAAATAAACACACACATCCCCTCTCCTTGTTACTTCAAAATGTTGGAAAGAAGAATTCAGTACTTGTACTTATTTCTTAACATGAAGGCAGCAATAAACCAATAATTTTACATGATACATGAGTTCCATGTATGGCTTACTATTTCTCTGCAATAACATAGTTCTTTAATGTTTACTTCTAGTTTGTAATTTTTTAGTCCAGTTTTACTCCATAGAATCATTTTAGCACCCCTAATTTATGAATTCGTTGCCTTCTAGGGCTCGCGTTTCATCCAGTGGATGGGATTTTGCAAGCAATACCACATGTGTTTGCCCTCTTCATTTTCCCAACGCACTTCAGGACGCACATTGCTCTTATATTCTTGGAGGCCGTGTGGACGGCAAACATCCATGACTGCATTCACGGCAAGGTATGGCCGGTCATGGGTGCCGGTTACCATACCATTCACCACACAACTTACCGCCACAACTATGGCCACTACACCATCTGGATGGATTGGATGTTTGGCACGCTCCGTGAGCCAGTAGATATACTCAAGAACGAGTAAGATGTGTGTTCTCTGATGCTAATCTGCTCGGCCTGCTTGGGCACTGTCTGTCGCCTGAAGCATTGGTATGTTTACTTCAGTATGCTAGGTGCAATGTCATGTTGTGTTGCCCCCCGTAATTTTAGCTCTGTTCCTCGTGATGCAAGGGAGCCCAGGACGAATAAAAGTTTGCTAGATGCATTCTGGGTTCCAGTCGCCTGTACAATTCGGCACCTCCATGTGTCAATATAGAATGTACAATGCTTTCCTTGTACCTGCTGAGTATGTCGCAGTTCGGACATGCATTGCTCTGTTTCGACTGTTGCTTGGGTTTGTGGTATAGCGAAACGAAGGCCTATTGGGAGGGCTTTCAGCTTTCTCAAAACCGGTTTACCCGTGAAGCCGGTGAAGCTAAAAAAATGATTTCATCCTGCTTCTAGTTTGTTTTTACCCTAACTAACAAAATAGCTTCGTGCTAATCTCGGTTTGTGCAAAACAGGTGAAGCTGAAGCTGGTAAAAGCCTCCCAAATGGGCCCAAATTTTATATAAAAGAGGAGTAAGGTTAAACACTTTGCTTGCGATTGGTTGTATAGGCGTGTTGAATTCGTGCCCCCTTTTCTTTGAAATTTTAATTCTTAGGGCATATAGAAACCCATCCCCGGTATGTGATACGAGACAGTGCATTTGAGAAAGAAAAAAGAAAAAAAGGACTACGGGAGGCACTAACTTGGATTGAAGAAAATAGGGCCATTTATTACGCTAATTATCCAGACTCGTAAGTTCTCGGATCAGACAGGCTGGAAGGAGAGGCGTGAGGTTACGCGTCTCCTCTTTACTGTACTCCTATAGTAGCGCAGTGGACTGAATAATCGCGGTGTGCTTTCGGCGCCAGACCGGATAGGTGTGACCGTGTGACCACATCTTCATACCAGTTTGTCGTGGCCGCCCACACTCGACACATCGTCTTCAAAAATGTTTTTATCTGATCATTTGGCCTGCACCCGGCACTCCCATAAACACGAAACCTAACCCTAACCACCGTCTCGACCACCACCCGGCCTGCAGCGACCTCGTCATTGGCAGCTCGGGCGACGTGACACCAACGGCAACGGCGAGGTCCAGCGGGAGAACTTTTTGCTTAACGTTAATAATCTTAAGCTGACCTCGATTATTAGCGGGAGAGGTGGGGAGGCATTTTGCTTAACGTTTGGACTCAGGTGTATTGCAATCGTGCCTGCTTAAGATTCCGTTGTGTTCCAGACGGGCCCATGATACGACACGGCGACTGTTCGTCGGGCTGGACCGTCCTTAGGTCCAATTCATTGATGTATTCCGAAGCCACCAAAGCAGGCTCTTTAGTTCGGCTAGACTGTCTGAAATACGTCTTCGTTGACGTGGACTCCGAATGTGGGCCCAATCCGAAACAGGCCCATTACCAGAAGCGGTTTACCGTTCCCCACGCAACCTACCGCCTCCACACAAGCCCACAACTGCTGTTGACAGTGTCGTGCCTTCTCCAGGTTCGTCGATCACGCGAAGTAGCTGTCGCTGAATCTGCCACACCTACGCAAGAACTGCTCCGGATCGTTGAAACGAGAAACCGAGAGAGGGAGAGGGCTATGCCTACTGTTTCAGTAGTGGGCATTGGGCAAATCAGGCGACGCGCGTCGACTACGTGGAGGAATTTGTTTCACGCGGCAAGATTCAACGCGGTTTTCGTGGCGTCCAATGGTAGGGAGGTCCACTCGCTCCGAATCGGGATGGAGCACCCGGTGCCTGGTTGCTGCCGCCGTCTTCTCTCTCTCGCTCTGAATGAAACGCTCATCATGCTGTATGGAATGAAGTACTCCATTCGACTAGCTTTGGTCTTTGGTACTGAAGGACGACACGGCCTCGAACGCATCAGGATTCAGAGATCCGCCGCCCGTATCCCCGGTCGGTCCCAAGTCTCCACGCGGAGGGATGACGATGCTGACGAGTGAGACAAGATTAATTCGCATGCACGCCGCCTTCTCCGTCAGACAATCACCAATCCACTTCTCTCTCGTCGCCGTGACAGGGATATCGACCGTACTCGCGTGTTCCTCAACTCGTCTATTGCTCGAATTGTACTATGATCTTGGTTGGTTAAGTCCCTGTTCCGCTGTTCGCCGGCGGCGCCCTTTCTGCGCGCGCTGAGCAGGACGCTGTCCGTCTCGAGTCACGCCGGCCGGAAGCTGCCGCGTTCAACTCCCGCGGCAGACGGCGGCGGCGTGGAGGTAGCCAGGCGCGTGGCTTTCTCTCGCCATCTCAATCCGGGTAGGCGGGGGGGGGGGGGGGGGGGGGGGGGGGAGGGGCTTGCGCGCCGGGCGGCCGATGGATATGGGCATATGGCGGTGGCACTTGCGACTTCCGAGGCATCGTCGTCGTCGCTGGATTAATTTGGCGGCTGCATGAGCGATAGATTCTTCGCCTGATGGTGAGGCTCCTGGATTGGGCCGGCCTGACGGTCTAAATTTTCCACGATTGCTGCTGAGTGCAGATCGTGCCCGACAAGTCCCCAAGTGGACGACCGACCAATGCAGATGGTTGTGATTGGAGCTAGCGAGCCGTGGACTCGAATCCGTACGCGCATCTGATTATTCGAGTCGCCTCTGAAGAACAAGAATGCACTACCCCGGCCGTACGTACGGTTCGTCAAGACCAGATAGCCACGCACCTACCTAGTAGCTGCAAAGTGTGACTTGAACTGGGAAAAAAAACAGTAGTTTACCGGTGAGTCATTGGACGAAAAATTCCATGACTGCTGCACAAAAATCGGTAGAAGGTACTACTTATTTGATACGTCTTTCACTCAAACCTGTTTATTTTTCTTTACAAATATGCAAAACTGCGCCAGCCAGTTCAGAATTACTTTGTATATATCTCGATCGGTTTGCACAAAACTAGTATAATCGATCGAGAGGGAGCAGGCTCACGGCATGTCGCAGATTGTCAAACACCAGAGACAAAGCACATCAACCCATAATGTAATCGTGTCCACGCAGATCATACGCAGCACCCGGGCTTGGTTGCTTGCGCTTGCACTGCACGACGCCCTGCATCCTGCCCCGTCCGTCGCACTCAATCCGACGCCTGATCACGACGATCTCTCTTCCTATTCTCCGTCGCGGCACGGCAGCAGGGCGCCCCCCCCACCCCCCCAAAAAAAAAAACATCCGCATCCGCGTCCCTCTCGCTGTCAGCTGCGCGGTGATCTTACAGTACAGGGAAGGCGTCCCCGCGCGCGTACTTGCTCGGCTGCCGAGACGCATTTGGATCGGCCCTACCTGACAAATGGTTCCAGCACCACCACTGCTACGCTGTAATTTGACAGGCTGCTTATTAAGAAATTGGTGCTTGATAGTTTGGTTGCCGACGGCGTCCTCTCTGTGTGTGTGTCAGACAGAGACAGACAGAGCTTGTTTGGAGTTTGGAGAAAACGACGGTTTGGAAGACGGTTAACGCTGCGTTGCTTTTCTGCAAGTGTCGCTTCCTGTGCGGGTCTGATGTGGCGATGAGTAGTGGTTCCTCGGAACGGCGACATCATTTTTGGTTCTTGTCTTTGTCTTTTTTTCAGAGATGAAATGGCGACATGATGTTGGTGCGATCTCGTCGCAGGTCTCTGTCGCGAGCACATAGTTTCTACATACTGTTTTTGCCGTGTTTTTTTTTAATTAAGTAAAATCCGGCCTCGACCTCTCACAATTGAGAGACTACGGCCTACAGTTCTTGTCATGTAACTAGATATATCGCACTAGTCTGTTTTTTATTTTTAAAAAATCTCAGCCTACAGTCTCAACTTTACATGCAGAGAGGGAGCGAGAGGCTGATGAGTGATGAAAATTCGCTGCTGAAACTTTAGTTGAGACGAGGGAGAAACAATTGGAATCAATTTAGGTGATCGAAAAGCACCGAGTTTTCTCCCTTTTTAGCCAGCAGCCATTTGTGCGGTCAATGATAAACATTTGTGTCATCCACCATTTGTATTATATTTTTGATCCGGGAAATTACACCAAAAGAGGAGATAAAGTAGTACCTGACATTTCAAAGATACCGCATCACCTTTTTCTCTTTTCAAAAAAAGGGTAATTCTGTCAAAATCTTACCTGCCCCCCTCCCCCACAAAGTCAAATTTAATTACCTGTTTAGGGTCATCAGTTCGCCCATACATGCATGGGCAATCAAGGTCTAGCCTGACTGCCTTGTAGGAGCACGCCTTGACAGTGTCAGTCTCCATAATTTGATTCCTCCCTGTAACTGTCGCTGAATTTGCTGGGTCAGGCGATGAACTGCTCAGGATTGTTTAAGAGAGAGACTGACTAAAAGAGGGAGAGGAGATTTGCTTGCATGCATGCATCAGTGGACAAATCAGAGAGCGGTGCATGCGTACGTGGTGGAATTTGTTCTAGCGTTCGGCCACGAATTCAACGCGGTTTTGTGCCGCGTAATGATAAGGACGTCCACTCGTTGTGATCGAACTCCCAATGCTGGGTTAATTTGCGACCAAATAAAGCATATGATTTTGTCCCCCCTCCTCTCTGCTCGGATTCGAGCTGAAACAAACGAACCTTGGCACAAAGCGCCGTGTCTATTTATCACGCGCGCGGGTGGGAGCCGTCGCGTCGCAGAAGGCGCCGGCGCCCCCTGTTCATCTTCTTCCTCGAGCAGGGGGTTGGGGGACGGCCGCCGGCGGGGTTGCAAGCTAGGGAAGGGGGAGGGTTGGCCGGGGAGGGGTGGTAGGTGGGCGGAGCGGCCGGCGGCGAGGTCGCCGGCGGCCGGGGTGGTGGAGGGCGGCGGCGGCCTTTAGGTTCCAGGTTGCCGGGGCTCCAATGGCCACCGGACCTAGAGGAGGGGGCCGGGGGTGGCGGCGGCCCGGCGACGGAGGCGGTTCGGCCGGCGGAGGGCGCGGCGGCGCGGGAGCGCCACCGGCCGGGCAGGGCCGGACCTCCCGTGGGCGGTGCCGGCGGCGGGGGCGAAGAGAAGACGACGCGGCGGTGGCTAGGCGGCGCGGTGGCGGGCTCGGTTAGCGTGGCGGCGGTGGAGGGCGGCGGCGGAGGCGGCAGGGGCGGCGCTCGATTCTGCGATTGAACGCCTTCCAATCGCAGAAAGCGATGAATAGACGCCCCCCCCGCATAAAGTGGGCACCAAAACTGAATCTTTAAAAGTTAGTACAAGTTACAATCGATGCTATTTGAAAGTAGGAGGATCCTCTTTTCGTTTTCTTTTTCGTGTTCGTGTCCGCTCTTCGACACGGTTTGGTCTTTGTATCATACGCATCAGAATTCAGAGAGGTCCCAAGTCTACACGCGGAGAGATGCAGAAGCTGACAAGCGACAGTGATATCAACTGTATGGTATTGGCCTAGTCGCTAGTATGTTGTTTCGCACCGTCTTTTACGCTGAACATTTAGGGTGTGTTTAGATTTTTACCCGTAAAAATTTTGAAAGAAAATTTTACTATTTCGGAGTACTAAATGAAGTCTACTTATAAAACTTTTTACACAGATAGGTTGTAAATCGCAAGACGAATCTAACGAAGCTAATTAATCCATAATTAATTCATAATTAACGGATGATTACTGTATCGTTACTGTTGCAAATTATGGATTAAGTAGGCTCATTAGATTCGTCTCGCGATTTACAAGCCATCCATGTATAAAGTTTTGTAAATAAACTTCATTTAGTACTCCATGCATGTGTCCAAATATTCGATGTGATGTTTTTTTGCTAAATTTTTTTTAATCTAAACACGTCCTTGTCTAAAAGACTCGCAGCTCGTCCTGCCGGAAGCTGCCGGAGTTTGATCGACGGTGAAAAGCACCCCTGCGGCACTCGGCTCCGCGTTGTTCGTGGCTTGTCGCGTGGCCAGGCCACATCAGAGACCAGACAGCGGCCTGCAGGCAGCTTTGTCTCGCCATGTCGCGGCTCCATCTGCGCTGCTGGTAAACTTGCGAGGGCGGCGTTGTCGCCGGCGAACTTTCCGACGACCGGCCGCGGCCGGATTCCTGGAGCGACGACGGACCCTCCTCGCTTGTGGGTTTGGCCGGCCCTGGCGGTTCAGAATTTCCACCATCGCTGCGTGCTCTACTCGTGCATGTCCCGACAAGTCCCAATCAAGCGAACGACCGACCAAGCTGGTCTTGGACTCGTCGACTCGAGCAATTACCGCGCAGCTCTTTTTACGGCCGGCTGCGCGACCGTACGTGCGTTCCACCTCGACCAGATAGCTAGATGGCCCACCATCCTACTGCTCCGTAGCTCCGACTAGGAAAAGTCACTGACGGCCGTGGCTAGGGGTGTGTTTAGTTACCACAAAAACTTCAAACTTTCCATCACATCGAAATTACATCGAAACATTAAATATAACAAATGACCCATATATGGAGTACTAAATATAGGTAAATAAAAAAACTAATTGCATAGTTTTGATGTATGTTGCGAGACGAATCTTTTAATCCTAGTTAGGTCGTGGTAGGACAATATTTTCCACAAACAAACAAAAAGTGATACAATGTACTACAGTGTTCGATGTGACTTTTTCTCCCATCTTTTCAAGAATCTAAACACACCCTAGCTCCTGCCGTCCTCTACCTCAACAAGTCGGTCCTCACAAATGGTTTTCCAGTGACTAGCTAAGCTCCGTGTTGTTGGATGAAGGAAAATTCCTTGCTATTTTGTCCATAGATCATCTGATCATGGTTTCCTTGCAACAATCGCCGAAAAGATATTTTTTTCTTTAATTTACTGTCGTCTGTCTTTTATTACACCGGTAAAAAAAGAGGTACAATTAACCATGCATCCAAGCCGGTTCGCAGGCGAGGAGGCATCTCGCGGATTGTCAAACGCAAGGAGGATAGTTTAATCGCGTCCACGTAGACCGGACGCAGCCGCGCCTTGCTTGCCCAGCACGCCCTGCTGACCCGCCCACACCAGTCTGCGTCAATCCGACGCCTGCTCACCGTGTTCGGCAGGCTGGAGCTGGAGTAGTGTGAGAGAAAAACACTGTTATCTGACTGGTGGCTGGAGGCTGGAGGCTAGAGCTGGAGTGGTGTGAGAGTGAATTACTGTAGGGCTGGAGACCTACCCAACAGCCGAACACTGTGATTCCTTTTGCGAGAGGGGTTGATTGGGACAATCCGAGATGGTTTCTTCCCTCACTTCTCCGCCCCCAAACCAAACCCGTCAATTTTTCTTTTCTTTAATCGTCGCATCTCTCGGCGTCTGCGGCGTGGTGAAGATCGCAGAGGTGTGCTGCTAATACTGCTGGGTGCCTGGGTTGTATTTTGACAGTCTGGTTAAGGATGTGAGACGTTGCTTGCATTGACAGCTTCTGTTTGGAGCTAGGATGGTAATTTTGGAAGGCAGAGTTAGAGTTACATAGAAATGACCATGGATGGTTCCTGCAAGTGGCAACATGTTTGTCTATTTTTACCTTTCAGAACTGGAATGGCGATATATATGTCGTTTTCCGTTGATTGATTTGTCGTGGTTACTGTTCATGCTCGCTAGAACCGGAAGCTAATAAGCGAGAAGCCTCACAGCAATATTCACAGCGGCATCAAGTGAAGCTGTAGAGTAAATCATGCAGTGTTTGGTTCACGACAGAGTTCTGATTACTGACCTTTTGACACTGTAAAAAAAAAGTACCGAGCTCATGCTTGATGTCAATGAAGACGTGCCCATGGGAAATCGGTTCTGTTGGTGAAACTCTGCCAACCTGAAGTTACTTACTAGTAGCTCTAAAATTATACTTACCAGTACGTTTAAACAAGAGAGGACGTCAATGTCAATGATGAGCATTTTTTTTTTGGCAAACACTAAAGGCCACTCCACCATCAGCTAGAGACCAAGGACTGCAACAAACTTTGCTGTAGGTTCAATTCTTTAATAATGCCACCAACTGTATGATCTTGCCAATTGTCAGTTAATATTTTTTTTGAAGAATCAATTGTTAGTTATTAATCTTAGGACAACAAGGCCTTCGCATTCGCTGAACAGTCTGATGAAGCGTTCAACAATTGGACAACGGTTCATGATTTTCTTGTTTGAGGAACTGAACGTCTGCTACTTTACCTTTGCTCTACTATTTGCTGTTGGAAAATCTGACATGCTTATTTTTAGATTCTTGGAGAAACCATTTCATTTACTTAAAAAAACATTTCGAAGCCATTTAGTGAGCCATGCATGGAAACTCTGATTGCGATGATGAGGCACAAGCACGAGCTTCATCTGCCCAAAGGCGGAGACGATCTGTCCACAGGAAATTCAAATCACAGAAAGATTTGATGCAACCTGTCCGCTGTCTTTGTTAAGCATAAAAATCTCGGCTCCCATGTGCTGTTTTTATTTTTCGACGCTTGGTTGCTGCACCATTTGTACTACCCATCTTGACGAGACGCATGTATAATACAGGCCTTGAACGCGTTTTCTGACGGAAGTAAGAGTGTCATACTTTCGGAAATTTTCATTCCCTTTGGTTTTTTGTCTGGCTTTTTTTTCTTCTTTTTTGTTTTGGTCTTACGGTAGTACTAAGGAGCAAGGCCTTGTTAACCATGAGAAAACTCGTCAGTCTCAAGTCTACACGCGGTGAGAGAGGGTGAAGATTTAGGTTAAAAAAAAGAGAGAGGGCAAGGAGTGAATGAAGATTGGCTACCTTGTGATCTTGTCCTTGTCATAAGGTATAGAGAATAATATAAGAAACATTTTTTACTAATAAGAGAAATCGAATAACACTCTTCTGCCTTTTAATTTACTAGTCTATCAACCCGTGCTACCGCACAGGCTAGTTAGAGATATCTAATAATTATCTATTTCACGGTTTTTTAACTAATTAAATATTCTAATCTAGTACTGTAAAGATACATATATATCATTATGTAATTGTAATAAATATGATAGGTTTAGGTACTAACATTTCTTCTCACTTTGCATCATACATCCATATGTATTTTTATATGTATTCAATTCAACACTTTGTTTGAGCTATGTGACAAGCATAAAAATTGATATTTTTATCTCTTTTCTTATACATGAATATATGGTAACACACACATTATAGTTAGCATTTTATATAAATAATAACATAAATAATATATTAATCATAATAGAATAGTAATTTAGAATTTTATATTAATGCGCGTTAAGATTTTATTATAATAATATAATTTTCATTCAGATTTTGGGTTTATTTGAACTTTATATTATGTTATCATTGGATAATATGTACAAAAATTTAAGGGATTATTTGATATTATTTTATAGTGGCATAAGTAGATAATTTACATGAAGATTAGGGAGTTACTTTATATTATTTTTTATAATGGCAGAGGTGGGTAATTTAGATACATATTTAGGAGATTACTTTAGTCTATTTTCATAATAGCAAAGGTGGGTAATTTATTAGAAAAAAATAATAGATTCAATGGCTATTATGATTAGAGTTGCCAAATTGATGGCAGCATGTTTCTGATTTTTACGAGAATTTATAGGATTTTTCTATTTTATTAGACTATCCACCTAGAATCCTAGGTGGCTTCACCTGGAGGCTTTAAAAGGAGCCTCCAATTAGAATAGTAAGATACTGTCTAAAAGAAAAAAAGGTTCATTTTACTTTTCTCACCAATCAAATTTGTCTGCTTAAACCCCTAAAAAGTTAGAATCAATTTATTTCCCCCAAACTATTTTAATTGGTCCAATCTACCCCCATCGAGATTTCTCTTTTTCATTTTTCTGCGTACAAGTGAAATTTTAACTTCAAATTTTGCAATGTATGATGCCCTATGCTAGAAAAATACATTATGATTTTTCATGTATAATTTTCATGCAGAATAGTTTCTCTGTGCTAAATTTCGTGTTAAATGTCTTTGACCTATGAAAATAATAATGAAAAATTCTTAATGTATTTTTTAAACAGCATCGTATTCTCTGCCACCTAACAAAATTTGAAGTTAAAAATTCTATTTTTGCGCGCTAAAAAAGGATAAATATCATAAGAGGTAGATTAGATTAATTGGAATTATTGAGGGAGTAAGTTTAGCATAAATTTTGCTGAGGGAATTAAGCGAAGAAAGTGAATTGGTAGGGGAGTAAAATGGGCATTGTTCTATTTTAAAAATAAAATTATATATTTTTTAGGTGCCGCAGATTGCTTTCATGTACGGTGAAAAGCACCTGTTAATAATTTCTGCCGGTTTGCTGTCGAGACATGTCGCGTATTGTCAAACGCAAGAAGCCTAGTTTAGCCACGGTCCTGTTTGCTAGCACACACATTTTTCGAGAAAAGAATTTCACATGCATGGAATACTAAATGAAGTCTATTTGTGAAATTTCTTTAGAAATGAGTGTAATTTTTCACGACGAATCTAATGATGGTAATTAATCAATGATTGACTACAGCGATGCTACAATAACTATCTTCTAATCACGCGATCAAAGACCTCATTAGATTCTTCAGACTTCCTAACGTAGGGATTCTGAAGTTGGTTTTGTAAACTGACTTTGTTTGACACCATAATTAGCGGCTAAAATATTACTATTCCTAGCCGAAGAACAAATCAAACAAGACCCACATCCACGTAGAGCAAACGCAGCAGGCGCGCCTTGCTTTGCTTTGCTTGCCCAGTACGCCCGTTGCAGCCCGAAGAGTCGAAGACGGCTGGGCGACGGTTACTAGCGCGGGCGCGAACAGCGGTCAACTCACCACGCCCACCTGTCTCAGTCAATGCGAGGCCTAGTGGACTAGTGGTGACTGCGACACTGATTGGGACAAGCGACCCGGGGTTGATTTTTCGCGCACTTTTCCGCGGCGGCAACGCCAAAACCAGTCCCAAAGTACATGCTCGCATCAATATACTACTACTCCCTCCTTCCCCGTTTATAAGGCATGGTGGAACATGACACGGTCTTCTAAACAACACTTTGACCATTTATTTATCATATATTATATCATTTTTTATTATAAATTTATAATCATTGTAAACTATATTTGATTATGAATCCAATCATATGAAATTTGCATTATAAAAACAAAAATTTAATAGTCAAATTATTGGTCAAAGATGAGAAGGTTTGAATCTTGATATACGTGTATGCCTTATAAACGGGGAAGGAGGGAGTAGCTTTGTTTGGAACGGCCAGTTGGCGACTAATGCTGCTTACTTTTCAGGACAGCCTCTTTATGAAGTTAAACATGGCGATTGACAGTTTGGTTGCCAACAGTGTTTTTGTGTCGTTCGTGTTTGGAGATTGGGGGAAAATGACGATTAGGAAGTCACTGTTAACATGCATACCGTCATGCGAGTAAACCAAAAATAATTTTAACATTATGCTAGGCTTAAATGCAGCTGCCTACCTCCCCTCTGTCCCTCGCTTCGCCCCTAGGGCGACTCAAGCGCCACCGCCAACCCCAACCCAGCAAGTCGCTCCTCCCCCGCCTCACCAGTGGAAGTCCACCTGCCGCGATGAGGGTGGCGGCGGGCGCATCCATCCATCCATCCCCTTCCCTCCCCTCCCCGTCCTCTTCCCCTTTGGAAGTCCTTCCCTCTTCCTGGTGCTGGCATGCCGGTTGCTGGCCGCCGCTGTCCTTCGCCGGGAGGGGGGAGGGGGGGAGCAGATCCGGCACCGGTGGTCGCCGATCCGTTGCCTGTCTGTCCGGCTGGGTCTAGCCTTCGTGATCGGTTAGGGGTGTGCTCGGTTGCACTGCTCGCGGCACGACACCTCAGAGGGGTGCCCTTGTGGTGGCCTCCTAGCCTGCGTAGGCATCAGGGACTGGAGAAGCACCGGTTCGGTTCGTGCGGTGAGGCAGGGGGCTCTTCTTTTTCTTGATTTGCGCGGGCCCAGCCCTACCCATGGTTGCTTCCGGGTGGGCACCAGTCCGGTTCGTCTGGAGCTGCCTCCAGTTTCTCGATTGCTGCATAACGCCGCGGTCTGTGCGATGGTGTGTCGGCGGTGGCACGGTGGTATGGCCGATGGCGGTTTGCTTGGGCGTATGTCAGCGTCTTCGTGGTGGCGTTGTTGACTGCGGCTATGCGAGGCTCCCAGTTGTGCCATGGTGGTGGGGCTAACGGTGTCGGCCATTTTGTTTTACTGCGATGACATTGCGGGTGAAAACCCATCCCTTCTTGGGACGGCGTCGATGGCGTCATTGGCATCATGTCCTTCCCGAGGGCGACATCGGGCATCTCTGCCGCGCAGTGGGCGTTATCAGGCAATTCCAGCAAGGAGGCTTGCTTCGGGGTGGCGGCTCCTGAAGGGCGCTTCTCTCTCTCTCTCACTTTTCACAAAAAGAAACAAAAAAATCAGCCTGTGGCGTTGGTTGTGTTGTGGCTCTTGTCGACATCCTAGTCCGGCCGGGCAGAGGTTCGGATCGATGTCCCAATCCAATCGGGGCGGAGCTCCGTTAAGGCTCGTGTCGATGTTCCAATCCAATACAGTTATTGAGAGAGACCCGGTTGATGTTCCAATCCAACCGGACGATGTTGTTCGCCTGAGTTGAGTGTGAGTAGTGTGTGGGCGTGTTACGACGCAAGTTAATGTCCTAATCCAACCGGCCGATATTATTTTTATTTTACCCTGCTTATTCCTTTTCAATATAATCGGCAGCTCTCCTGTCTACTAGTTCGTTAAAAAAAACATTATGCTTGCTTGTAAAGGCCCATCCCCGTATTGTGTAATGGATGGAGCGCAGAATTGAAGTGCTTTAAAATTAGTTGACGTCGGTTAACAATGGAGGCATGCCGCAGATTGTCAAACACAAAGAGCTACTATAATTTAATCGTGTACACGCAGACCATACTCATCATCAGGCGCACCCGTCCCCCCGGCATTGGTTACTACTAGCAGGACCACACCTGTCTCGGTCAATCCGACTCCTCATAGGACAAATACTGCTTACACCACTCTACTGTTTTCTGAGAGAGTGATCGATTAGGACAGCCACTATATTTTGCTTCAAAAGGATATTAAGACAACCGATCTGAGAAGCTCATTTCTCATGGACTTTTCCATGGCGGCAGTCCCCAATGCAAACACCTAATTTTTATTTGGTGTGCCGCGCAAAGTACCATGGTCGCTTAATTCTGGAACCATCCAGCCTGCCTAAGCGCAGTCCCAATCAAGACTCTACCATGGAGTCTAAACCTCCTATTTATTGTGTTTTGATGATGTGACAGTATATTTATGGAAGAGAGAGGGAGATAAATCAAGACTCCAAGTCTTATTTAGACTCCAAGTCTTCACGCAAATAAAAAATGAATGTGAGAGAGACAAGTGAGTCATATAAACGAAAGTAACACACTTTGTATTGAGAAGTATAGTTTCTTGTCATGGAGTCTTTGAGGCTTGACTCTATGAATGGAGTCTGCATTGGGACTGCCCTAATGCTGCTTGCTTTTCATGACAGTCTGCTTAAGAAACTAAACATTGTGATCGACACTAGTTGGTTGCCAATGGCACCATCACCTTGGTTGTGTTCATGCGCTCTTGGAGTTTCCGAAAAGGACAACTTGATCGGCGCCTGAAAACTGATGGAGCACACGGCGTGGAAGGAACACTGGGACGGCCTGGCCTGTACGTGTCGGTTCTTGCGTGGGTCTGAGGTGGCGATGAGAGGCAATTCATAGAAAACGGCGACGACCTTGTGAAATGGCAACTGGGTCTCTGTCATGAGCATTGTTCATGCTTGAACGCGTGAAGCTTCCCAGTAATGTTCACCGATCGCCAGCACCGACCGCCGGGTGGAATTGCAGAGTAAATCATACAGATACAGCGTTTGTTTGTTTTTTTACTGCTGAACACAGGCAACTGAGCTCATGCATGATGTGAATCAAGCAGTGAAGTGATCAGATGAATAGCGCATCGGATGGACTTGCTTCTTCTTTTTAAAAAGTTCGTGACAAAACCCTCTCGATTGTTCTGATAATCCGCATAACACACCTGACTCTTAATTATCAGTCTCGTGTGAACAAAAAGGACCGAATCTAAGAGCACACTATGTAGCGCGTTTTCCCATCTGGTCCCGTCCCTACTCCATATAGCATACGAACAGCATCAACGTTCAGAATACTTTGACATGCCATCAAGACAGAAGACCTGAAGAAAAGACTGCCTCCTGTAACGTACTATAGTAGTACTGCTATGTGCTTTTGCACTTCACTTTTGTCAGTGAAAAAGTTTGGATTTGGATAATGTAGTACATTTTGTTATTATTTAATAATTAATGTCTAATTATAAATTAATTAGATTAAAAAATTTGTCTTGTTCTAATCAGATAAACTGTGTAATTAGTTATTTTTTTAACTACATTTAATGCTCCATGCATGTATTCAAAAATTCGATGTGACATGTACTGTAGGATTTTTTTTGAAAACTAAACAGGGCTGAGCTGCCGGGATTGGGCTGTCAGTATATTTTTAAAAAAAGGAATGTCAATTGTCAGGGAGTTCGTTAGTCCTAGCACTAACAATATTCAATGAGCATGCATGGTTCTTGGCAAACTCTAAAGGTCACTCAACACCACTAGCTTGAGACCAAGGGCTGCAACGAACTCGATCAGCGCTAGGCTCAATTGTTTACTCTTACCAACTTTCTGTCCTTGCCAATTGTTAATGTTCGCTCAACAAGACCTTTTTGGTTCTTTTGGACTTTTGGTTTTTGTGATGGATCTCAGCAAGACCTTGTCATTCTCTGAAGACTGAAGTGCTCATACATACTGATGCTTTGCTTGATCTTCATCTCCAACTTTACCCGTCGCATTTGCATGATAAACTGAATGCCTTCTAGTAGCATTTTTCTTCTCTCTCACGCACAGACACAGTTTTATTGCCTTTTCATTGGAGAAACAATGGTGTCAATCAGCCTGTGATTACAATTCTCCGTTTGAGGAAGTTATTCTGGATCCGTGCGCCGAAATAGAATCGGCAGGCGCCATCGATGTGCACCGCCATGAATTGATTGACGCGCGGCGAAGTCTACACGCGTCGTAAGACTGACATGGCCATTCTGCCTAAGATGGCGACAGGCACGAGCATGAGATCCAACTACCTCCAACGGCGACAACGATTTGTCCGCAAGAAATCCCAATCGCAGTCAGATAGTACTTCAGATTTGTTCACTGTAATTGTTAGGGAAAAGTCTCATATTACGATCTTTAGCTATCGTAAAAAATTGATTTTCAATCTTCAACTATAAAACTAAATAATAAAGACCATCCAACTATCAAAAAGGGCAAATTTAGCCGTTATGGTGGTTCAAAGGTGGTTTTGCATTTTTTCTAATTTTTTTAAAATCAATTAGATCTAAAAATCAAAACTAATTATTTTAAATAAAAAATATGAAACTAGTACCATTTTTTTAAAAAATGTAACATATCTTTTACTGCTCTATTTTAATTATTTAAAAACAATAGACATAACTACAAGCAACAAAATATTTTGAACATAAAAAAATTAGATCTAAGTAACTAACAAGTATGGTGCGAATAGATTGGTTATATTTTTTTATAAAACTTTTGATACTCATTTTATATTTTTATTTCAAAAAAATTACTTATAAAATTATATTTTGAATTCAGATATATATAATTCTCACAAAATAAAAAATCACCTTAGAAACCACCTAAAGGGCCAAATTTATCGGGTTTCAACAGATGACATCTGTTATCCGATTTCGTAATTAAAGATTGAAAACCAAATTTTAATATAAATCAACCCAGGCACCCATCTTCTATCATATTTTTGCTTTCAATAAAAAAAATAGATGCTGTCTACAATTTTTCTCTAGATTGCTGCACCATTTGTACAATTCGGCCGTGTTTAGTTCCCACCCCGTAAACGCAAAAAAACCGTAAACGCAAAAAAATACAAAAGAATCTTACTAATTTGAAGTACTAAATGAAGTCTATTTACAAAACTTTTTGCATGGTTGGGCTGTAAATCGTGAGACGAATCTAATGAACCTACTTAATCCATGACTTGCAACAGTGATGCTACAGTAACCATCCGCTAATTATTAATTAATCATGGATTAATTAGCATCGTTAGATTCGTCTCACGATTTACAACTCATTTGTGGAAAAAGTTTTACAAATAGACTTCATTTAGTACTTCAAATTACCTAGATTCTTTTGCAAATTTTTTTTTTGCGTTTACACCCATCGGATCTAAACCGGGCCTTCATCTTGACGCGCGCGCGAGACAAGGTTATACAAGCCCGTGTTCAGTTCCAAACTTCCAAATTCAAATTTTTTTTCGGCACCCGCATGGAGACTTAAATCTAGACAAAATAAAAAACGCATTGCGACTGCTGTCTGTAAATGGCGAGACGAATCTAATGAACCTAATTAGGCTGTAATTAGATGCTAAATTGCTACAGTAATGCTACAGTAAATAATCTCTAATGACAAATTAATTAGGCTCATTAGATTCGTCTCGCGATTTACAGACGAGTTCTGTAATTATTTTTGTGATTAGTCTATGTTTAGTACATCAAATATAAAAAGATGCCTTTTCAAAATTTTTACAGCCTGCAACTAAACGGGCCCAAGTCTACAACGCGCTTTCTGACCGGAGCTTCATGGAGCCCAGATCTTCTGCTCCTCAAGTGCAGCATACCGGTTTGTTTCTGGTTCCTTCCGAAAGCAGTCCATGATTCAGTTTTGGTCTCCAACAAATCAGTAATGGCTTCTCTGCAGGGGAAACGAGTGATGGTCACATGCCGGGCTACACGGTGGGCCTCTCAGGTTTCATGGCGCTGGGGGTACTTTGTAACCATCGCACGACTTGGGAGCATTGGCAAGTCAAGGTCTTCTCTGCTCCTCGGCCTACGTGTAACGCGTTCTCCCATTACTTTATCCTCCTTGGCGCCAATAGGCGCCGGATCCGTCGTGTCAAGGAACCGCGTTACCGCCAAGTTTTCAACTATTTTTTTTTGAGAAGAGGAGAGGGAGGGATGGCTTGTGTTTTGGCAAATCAACTGCTCCGGTCTAGTTTAGTTTATCTCGACAACTTAGTTTATGTGATCATATTGTTGGTCTTCCTGTATGGTCATGGCTCTAGGTCTAGTCATGACTTCGATTCGAACTCTGTAGCTAGTAGACTGAAGTGTTAGTTCTTTTAAAAAAACAATTTGAAAGGGAGAGAGAGTGTTTGAACGATATAGTTGGGCTAGTTGCAATACAAAAAGACATTTGAAGGGGGAGATCTGGACCCGTGATCACGCGAGATGACGGTTAAAACGCGTCTTTTGATGCCCCACTGCATCTTAATTTTAGAGGAAGATGCTTACAAGATGATTTTAGATTCAGAGACACTTCAAATCAAAGCATTTTCAATCCATATATGATATATTGTTGATAGGTTGTTGACCCAATAATACAGAACCAAATTAGTAATGCAGATAGGCTACATTAGTCGCAATTTCATTCTTTTTTTTAGAGAAAGGAATCAAAGCATTGATTTAGACAGTTTTTAGAACCGGTGGCAGGTGTGTCGTTGGAGTGGATCTTTGTTAAGCTGTGTGTCAGTGTGTTAGTTAGAGCATCTTGGTCTCATGAAAAGGGCCATCAGTTAGTTTAGTTATACTCGGTAGCAAGGACAGGGTGCTCTGATTGAAAACGGTTAAGTTCCTGGAAATGCCAGTCCTCCTTGGGCTGCATGTTACTAGTTGCTTTCGTCTCAAATTTGGCCTCGCAATTATATGGATTTCATGTAAAGACCCCTTCTTGACAATTTTACTTTTCTTATATCGATGTACTTTGAGGTCGACTTTAGTTTTATAACTTTCTGTTTTTATAATAAAGATGGCTTGGGCTGCATGTTACCGGTTGTTTTTGTTTAAGCTTCAGCTCACATTTCCAGCTCAAGTTAGTGTTCGTTCAAAATTCTGAAGAGAGTCTGCTACTTGAGTGAGACTTAAAAAAATTAGCCATATCAGTATTCAGGCCATTACAGATCATTTAGTTTTTTTAGACCACCAACTATTTACAAAAAATAATCAGTTTAACACATCAGTAGCAAAGGCAGAATATTACACTCTTCTGTGATTAGACAGGGTATTATTAGTTTCCACGAAAGAGCAGTCCTCTGTCCAGCATTTGGTCTGTTGTGTAGGCCGAAATTTGGCGTCACAATTCAAAAGTTTTCAAGCAAGGACACCTTCTTGACAATTACCCAATCTTATTATTGTTGTTCTTTAGTAGCTGAGCCAAAAGTCAGCCAGTCGGCTTGGCTGCCGCCGCCAAAACTTCAGTTCTTCAGCTCGCAGCCTCCTCACTCTACTACATTATCTATCGAAGTGTATGAGAATTTTCGAACCTAATTAACTACTAATAAAGAGAATCCAGTGCTTACGATGGGCGAAATCTAGCCATATCTCCCTGATTCAGGCCTTGATGAAATAGACTTTCTCCAAGCATTTACCCGGAAGATAGTCGTCCAAATCGGCCTGTTCTGAGGAAAAAAAATGTCAAAAGAAAGCTACGGGGCTGCTGCTCGTGTGGCGCCTATTTTTCAAGTGATGGTCCTTGCATCCAAGGCTTAGAAATTCAGTTTCAGAAAAAGGTTACGCATGGTCAGTGTTGGGATCTTTGCTTCTTAGATGCCCAGACAGGGAGCATGAACGGTAAGAAAGATGACAATGAAAGTTGGTGTCGAACTCTCCAATAATAATTAGAAAATTCAACTCTTTACACTGTGGAGAGGGGGGCTATTTATACCCCTAGCCCTCGGCCGGGTTTTCCTAAATTGCCCCCATCCAACTCTTGTACAGCTCACTTACAATCGGTTTCAGGGTAAAATTACAAGGTTATAGGTGCGCAAATCCGACCTTCTCACGTATTCAGGTGTACAAATCCGACCTTCACACGTATTCACGTTCTACTCGCATGCTTGCTCCAAACGAAGGTATTCGCTTCCTTCGGAGAGCTCCGGTGGTTACGGACCAGGAGGTTCCGTCAACGATCGACCAGCCGTCATCCTCGTTCCCGGTGGCGGTCCTTTTCCCGAAGTTCTTGATCTTCGAGTTTATGCTTCCGGGTAGCCGTTTGTCACCTTCGTCTCCCAAAGGTGGTCACCGAAGGTCTTGTTCTTAGACCTTTTGCTTCCGAGCGGCCGTTTGTTTCCTTCGTCTACCGAAGGTGGTCACCGAAGGTCTTGGTCTTTAAGCTTGTGCTTCTGAGTGACCCTTCGTCACCTTCGGGTACGCTTACCCTCTTCTTGTTGGAGCCCTGCAAAAGAGTCAGGGAGCATTTCCGAGGGTGGGAGCTTGACCCGGAGGTCCAATCCCTAACAGTCAGGGTTAGGGCCCTAGTCAGGCTCAGGGTGAGTGCCGGTGGGTGTTATTTTGCTCCTTCGTGCAGATTACATACTTGAAAATAAAGTGATACTACTATCTGTGGCAGAACGCAGAAGAATACTTGTCGTCTGTAATTATTCTTCATAATCTTCAAGATATAACTTTGCCTATTTTTATATAAAGAACATATTGATAAAAATCTAGGATGTTTAAAAAATTCTCAGAAATATGATTTTTATGTTAAAAAATAAACAACTTAAAGGATATTAAGTCAGGTTGAATTTAGAAAGTTGACTGTGCCTTGTCTCAAACAAGTGTTTATTATCCCAGCACTTTTGGAGTTTGGCCAATGTCTTCCTATCTACTCAAGCGGTGAAAATTCCCAAGCGGTGAAAAAAAAAACCCAGACAGATAAAAAAAACACATGCATTTTTTTGAAACGAAAAACACGAATTTTTTAGAAAACAAACAAGAGTACATACAAGACTATAGCAAAAGAAAAACAATTCCATCCAACAGCAAAATCAAAAAAATTATTTTGCTAGATGGGTTCATCAAGGGACGTATACCACCACGTCAACAAAAAAAAAGTTCAGTTTTGCTGTAGGCGTGGCGGGCGCTTTGTGATGAACCGGCGGACCGACCTCGGATCCGCAGATATTCCGTGCCGGCGCCGGCGAGCAGCTTGGCGACGGAGAAGGTCGAGTTGACGGACCTCTCCCTGAGTCTATGACATCGGGAGATGACGTTTTTTTTTGGAACCAAAACATCGGGAGATGACGTCACAGCTGCTACTGCGAGCTGAAGCAACTGCCCTTCCTCCCACCTTCCCTGCACCTTCCTCTCACCTTCCTTCCTCCCCGAGCGCACTGTGCGAGCCCGGCCCGCATTGCGGCTGCCTATATAAGCTGTGGCCGGCGCTACCGTGCAGCCTGCCCAAACCACCCGAAACCGGCAAACCCACACAAATCCTCCTCCTCCTCGAGCAGCCCAGTCAATCACTGCATCATCTCGTCTTCCGGACCCTCCTCCAGCGCGCGAGGAGGTGAACAGCGATCCCTGGGAGGGTAGCAACAATGGCAGCGAAGCGGCTCCACGACGGGTACGAGCACGACGGCGACCAGCCCGACGACAAGCGGATGCGCCGCCTGCCCTCCTTCTCGACGTACGCGCGCGAGCTGTCCCCTGCTCCTCTGTTCTGCTGATGGCCAATTGGCAATTCGTTTGTAACACTGTCGCCGTTGAATTCCAGGGTGATCCGGGAGGCCATGATGCAGAAGCACATGGCGAACCTGTTCAGGCTTCTCGAGCCCCTCCTCCGCCGTGTGGTGAGCAGCAGCAGCTCGATTCCCCATTCGCCATTTCCTCGCCGAGCTAAGCTACCCGTTCTTGCTCTAATCAAGTGCTCTGTTTATTTCCTCGTGGGCGTTCAGGTGCAGGAGGAGCTCCAGGCGGGGCTGATGCAGAGCCCGCGCTACATCGAGAGGTCGCCGGCGGCGCCGCCCGCCGAGCGCCCGGCGTGGAAGCTGGCGTTCCGGACCCCGCCGCAGCTCCCGATCTTCACGGGCAGCAAAATCGAGGACGCCACCGGCGCCCCGCTGGAGATCGTCCTCGTGGACGCGGACACCGGCTCCCCCGCCGCGCTCCCGCAGGCGCTGCGCGTCGAGCTCGTCCCGCTCTTCGGCGACTTCCCGCCGGACGGCCGCGAGGACTGGGCCCCCGAGGAGTTCCAGAAGGGGATCGTCAAGGAGCGCGAGGGCAAGCGCCCGCTCCTCACCGGCGACGTCGGCCTCACCATGCGGGAGGGCCGCGCCACGGTGGGCGAGCTCCAGTTCACGGACAACTCGTCCTGGGTCCGCTGCCGCAGGTTCCGCATCGGCGTCCGCGTCGTGCCCGGCAGCTACGACGGCGCCAGGATCCAGGAGGCCATGACGGCGGCCTTCGTCGTCCGGGACCACCGCGGCGAGCTCTACCGCAAGCACTACCCTCCCGTCCTCGGCGACGAGGTCTGGAGGCTCGAGAAGATCGGCAAGGAAGGCGCGTTCCACCGGAAGCTGAGGCACAACAACGTCGTCACCGTCCAGGAGTTCGTCCGGATGCTCATGGTGAAGCCCGACGAGCTGCGCGCGGTAAGCTTGCAAACTTTCTTTGATGGGCTCTCTCCGTAGCCTCTCGCCGGCGTTCTGGTTCTGATGGGCTGCTCTGTTTTGCTCCGTGGTTTCAGATTCTGGGCGAGGGCATGACCGACCGCATGTGGGAGGTGACGACGAACCACGCCAGGACCTGCGAACCCGACGACAAGGTGTTCGTCTACGCCGCGCCGCACGGCACCATCTACGTGAACTCCGTCTTCAATCTCGTGAGGGTCGAGATCGGCGGCGTGGAGTGGCCGCTGCAGCAGCTGAGGGGCCACGCGGTGAGTCCGTCTCCGATCATCTCCCTGGAATCGCTCGCCGTCGTCGGAGCAGAACGCCGGAGCTCCGTGGATTCCTCCTTCTCTGACACCTAGCCGTTCCGGTTTCCAGCAGATGATTGTGCAGCAGCTGATGCTGGAGGCGTACGAGCAGCGCCACAGCCTCCAGGAGGCCGAAGCCTTCATGCTCCACGGCCACGCCGCCAACAACGTTCCACTGCTGCAGAGTAAGTGTCTGAACTGAATGAACTGACCGAACAGATACCCACAACCAAACAGAGTTTGGCCTGTGATTCCTCTGCTCTAACAACATCCTGGGCAACCTGCAGATGCAGCACATGTCGCGGTGCCGGCGCCTGCGGAGACGCCGGTCTGGTACGAGAACGCCCCGGAGATCGAGTTCCCGGCGCCGGTCGTCGACGGCGTGGTCTCCATTCCCCAAGCCAACAGCTTCGGCTACCAGTGGCCTGGCCAAGTGTTCCACATGCCAGGTTAAGAATTGCACTGGGAAAAGCCCCCCCAAAGATTGAGATCTTCAGAAAGTAACTCGAGTGAAGATCACCTGCAAGGTTCCAAGCTTCCAGCTCTAGGATGTACATTAACAGATACTACTACGCGATGTCTGTCTGTCTCTGTCTGTCCACGAAAGTGTGTGGTCGGTCGGTCTGCTGTGTGTTGTCAAGTAACGGCAGGGTTTAAGGGTAGGTGAACTTGAGCGGCCCTTCCGCTGCGTCGCTGAGCATGCGCCCCAGCATCCGCCGCGAGCAGCGAGAAGAGGCGACCAAGTGCAAAAATTCTTTGGTTTAATTCGTATCCTTTGTTGTAATTTTCTCAGTTTCTCGTTCTCCCTGCTGGTCGAGTACCGCTCTGCTCTGCTGTGTTTTGCTCTCAAAGAGCTGCATGTAAATGTAATGGTAGGGCAGCGATTCTTGGGCAGGAGAACGAGTGTGGTATGCCTGCAAGGGCTGTAGAACTTGTGTAATCAGACAGTTCTGCTTTTTTTTTTCTTTATCATTTCAGAAGTTTTTGTGTCCTGTAAACATCAAGGTCCTGATTAATAAAGGAAGGAAGCTGTCTTTTGTACATAACTAGGCATATAGGCCGTGCATTTGCGCGGCTAGTATTGAAAATTCAAAAATTTGCATGTCATTGTATCCTTACTTAAAGGTTATACTATTTTTTACCATACATCATCATGTTCATTATCGTAAATTATGTCTTTTTATTGATTAAAATAATTTAACTATGATCTACCTATAATAACAATTTGATTTGTTGAGCTTTAATAATATTATGCAGATATCATTTTATTTTGATTGATTGTTGTTAGCTTTAGTTTTTATTAATAGTATATATTTATAACTGATACATAGCTAAATGATATTTTATATTTAATTTTTCATAATGATATTGGTGGGTGATTTTTAATTAGGCACAGGGGTATTTTAGGCTAATTTTTATCATAATAGCAGTGGTGAGTAATTTTTATTTTTTTATTTTTCTCCGATTAATGTGGGAATTTCTAGACTTTGATAGCAAACGTGGAGGCTCCGTTTGTTGGCCAAATAATAAATAATAGATAAACACAAGTCTTTGAGATGTCCGGACTCCGGGTCTCTGATGTTTCAATATTTTTGCATTGTGGTGGCAATGGATGATGCCTAAAGATGAGACAAACACTTGACCTGCAGTGCTGCGTTGGGGTTTTCACTGAAAAATCCAGAAAAAGCTCTAGTCTATTATCCTGTTGTTGCTCGCCTCTTCCTATACACAGACCCTTTAGAGGAACCAGTGGAGAAGAGTAGCCAGGTAGATAACGCGTGGGACAAGTCAAAATCTCAAGTGAAATCCTGCGCGTGATATCAGAAAGAGAAACTTAATTTAGTTCTTCGTGATGTACTTAGAAAAACTCTTGCAAGAAAAAATATTCAGCCACCAGTCTTGGCTCCTGGGAGCATCCAACCACCCAAATTTCTGGGCAGTAGATTTTCAAAAAAGATTTTCAAAAAAATGCACGAAATCCAAATAATATTAAAAAAATTAAATCATATTAGTTCATCAACCATGCTTTGGAACGGGTAGTAATTTGAGAGACATAAGTATTATGAAATCGCTAAAAATAAGGTCCTAGTTAATCAAGAATTCAAGATTGCTTACCTTGATCTCATTTGTGAAATATTCTAACATATAATTTTCTGTTCATAATAGAAACAATATGTGTTAGAAATTCTATAGACAAGATTGCTAGTTAATAACCGAGATTGCTTACCAATGTTTACAATAGAACCATAATATTCTAACATAGCTTTCTCTTCGTTTAATATTCTAGATTTCTTACCTTGATCTTTGTGCTTACCGTAGAAATATGTAATTTAGAATAAATGTTAGTGTACTTTAGGATATATTTTTATAATCTTAGATGTTGGTAATTTAGATGAAAATTTTGGAGTTATTTTAGGTCATTTTAAGAATGGCATGATGTAGATAGTTTGTGTCCAAATTTCGGGGTTACTTAAGATTATTTTCTTATAAAATAATAGGTGGGTAATTTACATACTTTACACTATTTTCACAGTTGCCTAGGTGGTTTTTTATGAAACATTATTGGTTAAATAGCTATGATTAGTATGGCCAGGCTCATTTTGCTTAGGTTGTGGACTCTACCTTGTTTTCTATCACCCCTATCACATTTGCAGTGCCGGATCGTCGGGGCGGGGAGGGGGGTGCGGAGGGGGGGCACGAGATCAATGGATACCCCTTAAACCCTCCTCCATCTTCACTACTAGAGAACATAGCTTTAGTAACACCAACTTGTGTTACTATAGCTTAATAAATGTGTTACTAGATTTTCTATTGTTGATGTTACTACTGTCTGATCTATTATAACACAAGACATGTGTTCCTTCACATCCAAAAAAGTGTTACTGTTTGATCTATAGTAACAAAAGACATGTGTTCCTTTACATCCAAAAAAGTGTTATTAATTGATCTATTGTAACACAATACATGTGTTCAGTTACAACCAAAAAAGTGTTACTACTCTATATAGTACTACGTACATAACTATAAAAAGATACAAATTTTTACCCACTTGCCATAATGAGGATTGAAACTTGCAACCTCCTTTTTGCGCATTGCCTTTTTTACCATCCCACTGCAATGTGTTTCTTGTCAAAATCAATATAGGTTTTTATTTTAACTATGCTTTGCAAAATTGATGATGAATATTTGGACAACCTAAGTGACTTCAAATGAAATAATTTTAAACTACAACATTGTAAATCTTGTCGAGACCTAAAATTTTTATATAAACATTTTTTCTCATCCAACAAGTCGTATAATTTTTTTAATTTCCTTGTATCCCACTATAAACTTGAAAACTGACACTTATTTTTCAACAAGCCAACTTACATGTTGCATATGTTAGCTTAGTGATCATGATATTTTTATCTGGAGTTCAACACTTGTCTCTAGCTTATACTTGCACCATAAATATTTCATCTTATATAGAAATAGTGCCTTTCACATAAACATAATAGAAGAGCATCATGGTTTGTTTTGTACAAACAACATGTGCTAATCTTTCTTTTGTAGTTAATCATTAAATATAGTTACTTAGACACAATATTGTATTGTTTATCCTTTTGAAGTAATTTATAAATGGTTATCTTTTTTCCATAATGTGATGTCTATTGTGCCTTGGGTAAAGTTTGTGCTGCTCATAGTATTAAAGTTTCGATAAACATAACACATGTGTCACAACATTAATGCCACTGAATAAATAAATATTTTTATGGTTACTTTCTTCATTTTAAAAACTTGAACAATATCTTTTTATTAACTTTAAATAAAAAAGTATCAAGTATAAAGAATATTTAATCTCTACTATTAAAAAAAATGAATAGCTGGAGTTGCATACAACATATCTTGGGTTCAGCACTTCTTTGTAGAATTTTTTTTGCCAATACTAATATTATTTCTGGTAATTTTGAAAGAAAAATTAAGACACAAGGATATGAAACTTTATAAATAAACTGTCATCATTCAATCACAACAAAATGATATGTTAGTTTGTAACACTATTAAAAATATTATTTGTATGTGTTACAAAATATTATCACTTTGTAACATTTTAGGCGTAACATTAATTTTGTGTTACTATTTTATTCGTTTGTAACACAATTTTATAGAACAAGAGCTATGTGTTACAGTGTTTGCTGTAACATAAAGTTTTGTGTTCCTAGGATTCTTCTTTTGTAACGCGCTGATGAATGTGTTACAAGAGTGTGTTACAATATCTATGTTTTGTAGTAGTGTTTGGGAAGAAAGAATGAAGAAGAAGGGAGACGAAGAAGAAAAGAGATTTATTGATCCTTAAAGGCCACACGATCCTTAGATTAGGTCATACAATACACTATTTATGTAGTATATTGCTATAATAGTATGCACTGTTGTCGTGGTGTGGCAAACCACAGCCGGGGTGGCGGAATGCACCCGCCTAAGCCCAGAGGGTGAGTACTCGGGGGTTAGCTAGTGATTGGTTCGATCTCGCTCAAGAACACAATGAACATAGCAAGTTTAGAGTGGTTCGGACCGCCGGAGTGTAATACCCTATGTCCACTGTGTGCTGTATTGCCTTGCCTCGAGAGAGTCTGCGAGAGCTTGGAGCTGAGTCCAGCATGCGTCTGTGTGTGCTGTCGAGAGCTTGGACTGTACAGCGGGCGCCTCCCTTTTAAATCTCAAGGGATGCACGTAAATGGCCGTTGGGTCCCCGACAGGTGAGACCAACGATGTAGTACAAGATAATGTACTGTTTATACATTATGGCACTGCAGGTGAAGGAGATCACACTCCTGGATTTCCTTGCCTGCTCCTGGAATCCCCCGTTCAACATGTCCAGGCGCTGTCTTGTTGAAACGGCGCCAGGCGTAGCTTGCAGCGTCGCCTGCCACGTAGCTGAATGGGCCGTGTAGCTTGCGGCGTAGGCGGCATGATGGAAAAGTGTCGTGCCGTCGTATCCAATTAATGCGGCAGACGGGCCCTGTGCGGGTGCAGCGCAGGCGGCTGCACTGTGTACCTCGGTAATACGCGGTCTACAGTGAGGACTGACAAAGTCTGCCCCGCGAGCCGCGGCAGCAGAGCACGCCTCAACCACCCGCATTGAATACGGGGTGTAAGCATCTAGGCCCTCAAGGTATGTTTCGGTGATTAATGACAACCATTATTGTGACTAATGAGTTTGTGCAGCTTAATAGATCATTATCGCTCATTTGGTCATATGTCAAAAGAGGCCCCTCAATTTCGGTTATTCCAAAAGGCGATCTCGGTTTTCAACTTATATATGTCAAGGCTAAGGATCTTTCTAGTCCTAAGTGTCACAAGGTTGAGAAGGACACTTAGGTTAGTATAGGTTTTATAGTTTTGTAGTGATCGCACTATTAAGAGGGGTTAAGGCTAAGTAACTTGAGCATGGACATGGTCATTTGAAAATGGATGCACACTATGGTCACTCAGGTTTCTAGAAGTTCAAATAAGTGGTTCTCAAACTAGATCTCAAGAATATTTGGATTTCATTCAAGACTCAAATCAGAAAAGACAAAATCAGAAAAAGTCTATACACCGGTTTAACCGACGCTCTCAATTTTCTATACGTCGGTTAAACGAAGTCAGCAGAGTCAGGACAAACTCAATACACCGGTTAAACCGACGTGTTTGAATTTAGGGTCAGTTGGATCCATGCCACTACAACTTCTTGAAATTGGATTTCATGTTGAAATCCATGCCATTGAGTGGCATGATTTTTAACGTGAAACCCAATTTCACGGAGTTGTGGTGGCATGAATCGAATTTTCCCTTGAATTTAACGTCGGTGCATTAGTCCAGAGTTGGTTTTTCCAGGGTATTTCAAGTTCTATACACCGGTTAAACCGACGATGTTTGAATCAAGACGTCGGTACAATTGACCAGTGAGATGGTTTTTCAAAGGAATTCAGAAGTTGTACTCACCGGTTAAACCGACGATAGGTTTGAGTTAACGTCGGTGCAGTTGTCCAGAGACTTGGTTTTTCAGTGGTTCAGTGGACAACTACACTCACCGGTTAAACCGATGATACGTCGGTTAATTTGCCCAAGTTGTAACGGCTAGTTTTCAGAAGGGGCAGATTACATTCACCGGTTAAACCGACGATGACTATTGGAGGGACGTCGGATTAACCGGCGCTACGCAGTTTTCTGGCAGCTTTTCTCCAACGGCTCTATTTGTGTGAGCTGCCTATATATACCCCTCCAATGGGTCATTTCGCCCACTCTTGACACCAGGCAACATCCATACACTCATACTATAGTCAAGAGCCACCTTGAGCTTCATCATTTACATACTTGTGCATTCAATCAATCAAGAAGCAAGATTAAGGACTTGAGTAGAGAGAAGCTAGTGTGCATCCGTTCTTGGTGATCGGTTCTTGCTCAAGTGAAGGCCTTAGCTTGTTACTCTTGGTGATTGGCATCACCTAGGCGATCTTGGTGATCGAGGTGTTTCTCGCGGAGCTTGCCAAGGATTGTGGGAGCCCGGAGAAGAAGATTGTACGTGGCTTGATCTCCACCACACCGGGATGGCGAACGGAGACTCTTAGTGAGCGCCCTCGTCTCGGTGACTTGGGAGGTGACAATACTCTTTGTGAGTGTCACAACGTGGATTAGGGGTGTGTGCCAACACATCGATACCACGGGAAAAATCCGGTCGTCTCTTGTCCACTCTCTTTATTCAAGCATTTTCTTTCATGCAATTTACTCATGTGCTTGACTTAGAGATCATAACTTAGCTCTACCTTGCTAGGCTTTATTTTGTTTTTATCTCTCTTAGCTTGTGTAGGTAGCTTAGTTATCCGGTTGGTGAATTGGTGCCCTACTAGCATTGCATAGGTTAAGGTTGCTTTACTTTGTTTTAGAAATTGAAAAAGGCCCAATTCACCCCCCTCTTGGTCCATCGATCCTTACAATTGGTATCAGAGCCTCGTTGCTCATTTGGATCATTAGGCTTCATCGCCTAGAGCTATGGCCAAGATGGGTGGTTCGCCGCCTCACTTCGAGGGCAAGAACTTTGCTTATTGGAAAGTTCGCATTGCCGCATATCTTGATGCGATTGCCCCCGAAGTGTGGTTGGCCACTAAGACCGGGTTCACCGGAACTCCCACCACCGAACAATTAAAATGGAATGCCAAGGCTAGAAATGCAATTTTTGAAGCCATTAGTGAGGAAGTCTTTGCTAGAGTTAATGGCATGGACTTAGCAAGTGATATTTGGAAGGAGCTCATTGAAATTCATGAAGGCTCCACTAAAGTTCGTGAGCAAAAATATCACTTGTTTAGAGCTAAGTATGATTCTTTTAAAATGCTAGCTCATGAAAATTGCAATGATATGTACTCTCGCTTGAATGTCATTGTCAAGGACATTAATGCACTTGAAATATCCAAAATTGACAGTGCCTCCATCAATCGCAAGATTCTCATGCTCCTCCCTAAGCCCAAGTATAACATCATCAATGCTATGCTTCAAAAGGAGAATCTTGACACAATGGAAGTAGGAGAACTTGTGGGCGAAATTCGCGCTCATGAGATGAGTATCCTTGGTATGTCCGAAGAGCCAACTTCAAGCAAATCAATTGCTCTAAAGACCAAGGCAAACAAAGCCCGCAAGCTCAAGATGATCAAGTAAGATTCAAGCTCAAGCAATGAAGAAGATGATCATTATGAAAGCTCATCCGATGTTGAAGATGATGGAGAGCTTGCTCTCATGATGAGAAAGTTCACCCGCTTGAATGACAAGATCAACAAGAAGGGTTTCAACTTTGACTCAAAAAAGGGAATGTTCCGGCCAATGGATGTCAAGAACAAAATTTGCTACAATTATGGAGAAAAAGGTCACATCCGTCCAAATTGCCCCAAGCCGGACAAAAGAAACAAGGACAACAAGAGCAAGCATCGCCATGATTCAAGCGATGATGAAGAAGAAGAAAGGAAAAACAAGAACAAGAGACTTGGGAAGAAAAAGAGCCATGACAAGAAGACCAAGCTCTTCCCAAAGAAGAAAGGGCACACCAAGAGAAGCTTCTTGGTGGAAAAACAAGAGTGGGTGACCGATGTCTCATCAAGCGAAGAGTCAAGTGATGAAGAAGACATAGTCACCATCGCCCTCACAAAAGAAGAACCATCACTACCTCCACCTCCAATGTGCCTCATGGCCAAAGGTAACTCTAAGGTATGTGAGAGTGAAAATGATAGTGATGATGAGCTTGACCCTAATGAGTTTGCTAACCTCATTAATGAGTATACATCCGTTATCAAGAGGGAAAAGGGCAAAGTCAAGGTTCTTGAGATCACTCGTGCCAAGTTAGAGCTTGCCCACTCCGATTTGCTTGGCAAATACAATGACTTGTTTAAAAAGCACAATGAGTCACTTGTACTTGCTAAGCAAGTTGAAGAGAGCCACAAAAAGCTTAAACAAGAGCATAGGGAGTAGACTCACAAGTATCAAGAACTTGAATTTGCCTATGAAGCAATTGACCCAAGTCTTGAGAACTTTGCTCATGAAACTATTGAGAAGGTCAATGCTTCTACTTCATGTGATGACCTACTCATTAATGCAAATGCTACTAATGCTTTGCCCGAGCTTGCACCTTCTAGGGAAAAGGAATTAATGGATCAAGTTGCAAGCCTCAAGAGTAGTGTGGAGAAGCTCTCAAGAGGAGAATACATCCACAAAGAGATTCTCTTCAACAATGCCCGTGACTATGGCAAGAGAGGTCTTGATTCATTTCCGGAGCCAAACATAGCTACTACTCCTTCTCCGGAGATAAAGATTAGCTTCATCAAGGAAGTTGGATCATATTGCCAACATTGCCAAGTCACCGGGCACCACACTAGGGAGTGCACTTTACCATCACGTCCTCTTCCTAAATTACCCAAGAATTACTCCTCAATGTTTCAAAATAACCATTTTTCTCTTGAGTAAAGTGAAGGGCAAGGTGAAGGCCAAATTCATTGGCAAACTCACTAAGGAGTCAAAGAAGAAGCTCCCCAAGCAACTTTGGGTCCCAAAAGCTCTTGTCACACATGTGCAAGGCCCAAAGCTTGTTTGGGTTCCTAAAACTCAAAAGTGAATTCTCATGTGTGTAGGTGAACTACAAAGCCGGTGGAAAACATTGGGTACTTGATAGCTGTTGCTCTCAACACATGACCGGCAATGATAGCATGTTCACCTCCCTTGAAGACCCCGGCGATCATGAACATGTCACCTATGGTGATAACTCAAGGGGAAAAGTTTTAGGTTTGGGTAGAATAGCTATCTCTAAAGATTTATCCATTTCAAATGTTTTGTTTGTAGAAGCACTTAGTTTCAATCTCATTTCTATTGCTCAATTGTGTGATCTTGGACTAACGTGTACCTTTGACAAGAATGGTGTTATAGTAACTCTTGAAGAAGACAAGTCAATGGTATTCACGGGGTTTAGGCATGGCAACATCTATTTAGTGGACTTCTCTTCAAAGCAAACAAGCACCATGACATGCCTCTTCACCAAGTCTTCTCTTGGGTGGCTTTGGCATAGAAGAATTGCTCATATTGGCATGAGCAACCTCAAGAAAGCCCACAAGAGAGGGATGATCACCGGCTTGAAGGATGTCACGTTTGACAAAAACAAGCTATGTAAAGCATGCCAAGCCGGGAAGCAAGTCGCAACACATCATCCCATCAAGACGATGTTGTCTACCTCCAAGCCGCTCGAGCTTCTTCACATGGATCTCTTTGGTCCAACTACATACAAGAGCATTGGTGGCGATAAGGGTGAAACTCCGGAAATCTTCAAGACTTTTGCAAGAAGAGCTCAAAGGGAGTACAACTCTCCAATTGTGAAGATCCGGAGTGACAACGGCACCGAGTTCAAAAATATGAAGATTGAAGAATGGTGCGATGAAGAGGGCATCAAGCATGAGTTTTCCGCCACCTACACACCTCAACAAAATGGAGTGGTGGAAAGAAAGAAAAAGACACTCATCACCCTAGCTAGAGCAATGTTGGATGATTATGGCACGTCCGAGAAGTTTTGGGCGGAAGCAATCAACACGGCGTGTCATGCATCCAACCGAGTATATCCTCACCGACTCCTCAAGAAAACTCCATATGAGCTCATCACCGGGAAGAAACCAAATATATCATACTTTCGAGTCTTTGGTTGCAAATGCTTCATCTACAAGAAGAAAAGGCTCGGTAAGTTTGAAAGTAGATGTGATGAAGGTTTCTTTCTTGGTTATGCATCAAACTCCAAAGCATATAGAGTATTCAATCAAACCTCCGGGTTAGTTGAAGAAACATGTGATGTGGAGTTTGATGAATCTAATGGCTCTCAAGAGGAGGTTGTTGGCTATGAAAATGTAGGTGATGAGGAGATTGATGAAGTTTTGAAGAATATGTCCATTGGGGATATCAAGCCGGAAGAGGTGCATGAAGGCAATGATTAAGGGGGAGGACCTTCCTCATCTACACCAAGCACCTCCACGGCGCCCCAAGTGGATGAAGATCAAGAAAAAGATGATACACAACGTCAAGAAGATGTGCCAACGCCAACACCCCAAGTTCAAGAACAAGAAGAGCAAAGTGTTCCACCACAAGCACAAGTCACCCATGATCCACCCCAACAAGCATCCACGCAAGTACCGCTAGTGAAGCATGGTCGCATCTCCAAGGATCATCCAATTGGTCAAATCATTGGTAGTCCATCAAAGGGAGTAAGAACTCGCTCTAAACATGCTTCATTTTGCGAATATCACTCGTTTGTTTCTTATATTGAACCCACTAGCATAGAGGAAGCGCTTGAGGACTCGGATTGGGTGATGGCCATGCAAGATGAGTTGAACAACTTCACCCGCAATGAAGTTTGGGTCCTCGAAGCTCCTCCGAAAGACAAGAACATCATCGGCACCAAGTGGGTCTTTCGAAACAAGCAAGATGAACATGGGGTGGTGATACGCAACAAAGCAAGACTTGTGGCAAAAGGGTTCTCTCAAGTCGAAGGTTTGGATTTTGGTGAAACTTTTGCTCCGGTCGCAAGACTTGAAGCTATCCGTATCCTTCTTGCTTACTCTTCACATCATAACATTAAGTTGTATCAAATGGATGTGAAAAGTGCATTCTTAAATGGCGTTATTAACGAACTTGTTTATGTTGAGCAACCTCCCGGGTTTGAAGATCCGAGGAATCCTAACCATGTTTATAGGTTGCACAAGGCACTCTATGGGCTCAAACAAGCTCCAAGGGCTTGGTATGAGAGGCTTCGTGACTTCCTAATCATGCAAGGCTTCAAGATCGGGAGGGTGGACACCACTTTGTTCACAAAAGATGTCATCGGGGATCTTTTCATTTGTCAAATTTATGTTGACGATATTATCTTTGGCTCAACTAATGATTTACTAAGCCATGAGTTTGCTACCATGATGTCTAGGGAATTCGAGATGTCCATGATTGGCGAATTGACCTTCTTCCTTGGTTTTCAAGTCAAACAAATGAAGGAAGGGACATTCATCCATCAAGAAAAGTATACTAAAGATATCTTGAAGAAGTTCAAGATGGATGAGTGCAAGCCAATCAAGACACCCATGGCAACCAATGGGCATCTCGACTTGGATGTGGACGGTAAACCGGTTGATCAATCCCTCTATCATTCTATGATAGGGTCTTTGCTTTACCTTACCGCATCTAGGCCCGATATAATGTTTAGTGTGTGGTTGTGTGCCCGCTTTCAAGCTAACCCAAAGGAGTCACACCTCTCGGCTGTGAATAGGATCCTTCGGTATCTCAAGCACACCCCAAGCATAGGCTTGTGGTACCCCAAAGGCGCTAGCTTAGATCTCTTGGGATACTCGGATTCGGATTTTGCCGGAAGCCGTGTGGATCGTAAGAGTACCTCCGGGGGTTGCCACTTGGTTGGGCGTTCTCTAGTTTCTTGGTCAAGTAAGAAGCAAAATTCCGTGGCTTTGTCCACCGCAGAAGCGGTATATATAGCGGCCGGTGCATGTTGTACCCAAATCCTATATATGAAGCAAACCCTTTTGGACTTTGGTGTGAAACTAGATAGGATCCCACTCCTTTGTGACAATGAAAGTGCCGTAAAAATTGCCAAGAATCCGGTTCAACACTCTCGCACAAAGCACATTGATATTTGCCATCACTTCTTGCGTGATCACGAAGCCAAAGGAGACATCTCTTCAAGGTGTGAGATCCGAGGAGCAATTGGCGGATATTTTCACAAAACCATTAGACGAGAGTACCTTTGTTAGGCTAAGGAATGAGCTTAATGTGTTAGATGCGGCAAACGTCATGTAAGTTGCCATGTCATATAGAAAAATGCATACATATAGGACACTTGTCTAACCATGGTAAGATAGTGATGAGCAAGGGTTTAGCTAGAGGTGGTGGTCCACTTGTGTTCCTCTAGGCTTGTAGAAAGGCTCATCATGAAGAAGCTTCCCGTGGGTTCAAACTTGACAAGTAGATCTTAATTTCTTGTTATGCATTTCTTGTCATATAGATGTGCACTTCATGTTTACTTTACTTTCGCATGTGGTTGTAGCTTGCATTATCATTGCATGCGTAAGGGTCACAAAGGAGGTCACTTGATGAAAATGAGACTTGTTTCATATACAAGATCTTAATTCATGAAAAGTGAAAAGAGCAAAGTATTAGGTGCGTTATTGCCTAGTGAGCAATGTCATGATGAGTTTGAAGCTTTCTATCTTCAATATTCCTATGACATGGCTCATACATTTTATTTGGCGCTTTGTCTCTCTTGCGGGTTTTCCTTGTGTTTAAAAAGAAATCTATTTAAGCAAGTGTGCTATCCTATTTATTTTGAGGGGTAAAGTCGCCTATGCAAGTCCATTAACTTGAGTTTATTTGAGTTTTATAAGTTTATTGGACTTAGCATAGAAGAGTGAGCTGAGTGTGGGGTTTTTGGCTTCACCGGTTAAACCGACGTTCAAAGGGTCTCTACCCATCGGTTTAACCGGCGTTACTAAAGTTGGGTCTCAGCTCAGGCAGTTTCAGGAGTTTAACCGACGTATACAAAGTCAGAGCATCGGATCAACCGGTGATCATAATTGCAGAACAGACCAAGCAATCAACCGGCGTTTTGATCAATCAACCGACGAGTTCACTTTTGGCATCATCGGTTCAACCGGCGTTCAAAAACAGATCTTGCAGAGTCTCGGGTGAACCACACCGACGCAATCAACCGGCGTTCAAACCCTACACGTCGGATCGACCGGTGTTAAAGAAAATCGCGGGTCCCACCTGTCATATATGTGTCTTGTGCGGGCCGCGGTTTCTCCTTCCTCCTCTGTTTCGCCCAACTCATCTCACGCCGCCGCCGCTCCACAGCCGCCTCCACGCCGCCTTCCCTTCGCGCCGCCGCCGTTCTTCCACACCGCCGCCGTGCGCCCGCGCTGCCATCGCCGACGTGCGCCCGCGCCGTTCTCGCACGCTCGCCGCACCGCCGTGCCACGCCGCGCCACCCGAACAATCGTTCTGCGCCGCCTGCAGCCGCCATCACCGCCGCCTGCGCCTCACGCCGCCACCACCGCTTTCCTCACAGTCCACGCAGCCACGCCGCCTCTCCCACACGCCTTGTAGCCCACGCAGCCGCGCTGCCTTCGCCTTTCACGCCGCAGCAGCACCCAATCAGCGCTCACCAGGTGCTCGACAAATTGCTTGTTCGAGATGGGTCGCGAGAAGAGAAAGGGAAAAGAAGTTGTGGTCGAGAAGCCCGCTCGCAAGCGGACTCGTGCAGAGAAGGAGGCCGAGAGGGCCGAGATGGTAGCCAAGGCCGCCGAGGAGCAGGCATCAGGCCGTGCTCGTCCTTTCCAGATCAGGGAGGACCCCAGAGGCAGAGGCAGAGGCAGAGGCAGGGGTATGGGCAGAGTGAGAGGTGACAGGGCCACCAGAGCCGCGACAGCAGCAGCAGCAGCGACAGATTCAGATGGTTCTGACTCAGAGGCAGCACAGTCAGAAGGGCAGAGTTCTCCACAACAGTCGTCTGAGGGAGGTTCCCCGCCAGCGACAGAGCGTCGCACTGGACCGAGGACTCGGGGAGGACACCAGCCACAGGAGCCCCGCAGGTCAGCAGCAGCAGCGGCAGCTCGCAGAGCCGAGGCCCTAGAGGCCGAGCGCGCAGTGTTCCGTATGGACACTGTTGTGCGTCTGGAGCCAGGTGTGATGCTCCAGAACTTGACCCGAGCCAATGCGGCCAAGGTCAAGAGGCTCAGGTGGAGTGTTGAGGAGGAGGTCTGGTTCCCAGTGACTCGAGACAGCAGAGTCGACAGGAGGTTCTGGACTCTGCTACAGGCCAGCTTCTACGAGACTTTCCAGCGGAGGGGCCACCGGATCTTCCAGCACAGGGTTCTTGACTGGGTCTCACTGAGGACAGCCGCAGGGGGAGCAGATGTGAGAGCACACTTCGCTCACTTCAGAGGACTGCCCAGGCTGCTAGAGATGGAGCAGAACCGTTATATCGAGGACTGGGTCAGAGTGTTCTACGCCACAGCTTGGATAGCTCCCGAGCGCAGAGCCGTGCACTTCATGTTTGGAGGGCAAGACTTTGGTTTGTCGAGGGCGACCATTGCTGGTATACTTGGAGTTGACCTGGTCGACGTCTCGCTGCACGAGAGGGTTTACGGGGACTCAGATCCACCCCGCAGGGCAATGGTTGGCGGGATTGCTCCTTCCCACGAGGCGATCACTCAGTGCTTCCGCCAGCCGTTCCCAGCCTCTTACGCCAGAGTGCCGAGCTTGCTGACTCCAGAGGCTTACGCTATTCACATGGCACTCCGGAGGACTCTGTTACCTAGGAGTGGCTACCCAGAGGGGTTCACAGGCTTGCAGCAGCTCTTGCTCCTACACATCCTCACTCACGAGCCATTTGATATAGTTGACTTTATTCTGGCTGAGATCGAGGATGTAATCACTGATGGGATGGGTGTGGTGCGACAGTTTCCTTATGCGCACTGGATCAGTTACATATGCTCTATGATAGTGCCAGCAGAGTCACCCATCAGCGCCCCTTACCGTCACGACGAGGCTCCCAGTTTCCCTGTCTACCGACCCACAGCTCCACAGGACAGGAGGAGGGGCAGACACGCAGATAAAGCAGCGATGGCTCGACTGTCACCAGAGGTTCAGGCACGAGTGGCAGAGGAGGATGAGGCACTCCTGGCAGCAGAGGCACAGCTTCCTGGGGGAGATGATGAGATTCACTGGTCTGAGCTTGAGTCAGACTCCTCCGACGACATAGAGTACTTTCCTTCAGCTGCCCCAGCCAGTCACGACCATGAGGCAGGAGGTTCCGGAGAGCCAGCTCCTCCGATTTCAGCAGCTGCTACAGTCTCTGAGTCTCAGGTGACTCAGCCGTCCGAGCTCACTGCACTACTATAGCAGCTCGTGACTCAGCAGAGGGAGGACAGACTTGCTCAGGAGGAGGCCAGGAGAGCGCATGAGGCCCAGATTGCAGCTATTCAGAGAGAGGCAGCCCGTGAGCGTGCAGCGATAGAGGAACGTTTTGTCGGCCTCATTGACAGAGTTTCACAGAGGACAGACGCTCAGTTCCAGCAGATGCAGCAGGGCATGATGGCGATGTTCGGGATGATCTCCCAGCTTTACTCTCACACCGGACTCGCCCCACAGCAGCAGCAGCCCGGACTTCAGGGTGTAGGAGCACCTCAGCTTACAGTCACACCAGCTCCTCCTCCTCCAGCCCCTACTGCAGCTCCAGCTACCACAGCGACACCGGAGACCACGTTCTCGATGTCCGCACTCTTTGGGTCTGCCGGTCGTCCGCTCTTTTCACCACTGCCAGCGACCACACTCTTTCAGGACTCACCGTCAGCGGTTCAGTCGGTCGCCCTCCCTTCCTCACTTCAGGCAGCACCTTCAGGGGGAGGAGCAGTAGAGGAGTCCATGCTTCCACAGTCGACGCAGCCGGCAGCCTCAGCGGTCACTTCTTCAGATATTGATACTTCTTCTGCTGACCCGGTTACGACTTCTACGGATCCTCTACCAGGCAGTGCCAGCACGAGAGCCTCCACGACAGTCACTCCCCCAGTGAGCTCAGACCCAGACCAACAGCTTCCGTCTGTCACCGAGGGTGAGGGTTCTCCGTCTGACGACGATGACGACGACGACCCGGACCGCTTCCTCGCCGTACCACGACAGCACGACCCGTAGCTCGCCTTTTGGTGCTTTGATGCCAAAGGGGGAGAGGTGTTAGGGGGAGCCTCAGAGTTAGGGGGAGGGTAGAGCTAGAGAGAGCTCGTAGTTTCAGGACCTTGCTTATCGTCTTTGTATCCTTTTGGTGTTAATTCATGGATATGTACATTTGTCGCTTGAGTATGCCGTTCTTTGAGACATATCTATGAATTTCGTTTGAGCCGTTGAGCTTTTTGGTCCTGCTTTCGAGTTTGCTTGTGTTTATCCTGTTTTATCTTTCTCGCTCTCTCGTTATTTATGTTTGTGTTGTCATCAATCACCAAAAAGGGGGAGATTGTAAGCATCTAGGCCCTCAAGGTATGTTTCGGTGATTAATGACAACCATTATTGTGACTAATGAGTTTGTGCAGCTTAATAGATCATTATCGCTCATTTGGTCATATGTCAAAAGAGGCCCCTCAATTTCGGTTATTCCAAAAGGCGATCTCGGTTTTCAACTTATATATGTCAAGGCTAAGGATCTTTCTAGTCCTAAGTGTCACAAGGTTGAGAAGGACACTTAGGTTAGTATAGGTTTTATAGTTTTGTAGTGATCGCACTATTAAGAGGGGTTAAGGCTAAGTAACTTGAGCATGGACATGGTCATTTGAAAATGGATGCACACTATGGTCACTCAGGTTTCTAGAAGTTCAAATAAGTGGTTCTCAAACTAGATCTCAAGAATATTTGGATTTCATTCAAGACTCAAATCAGAAAAGACAAAATCAGAAAAAGTCTATACACCGGTTTAACCGACGCTCTCAATTTTCTATACGTCGGTTAAACGAAGTCAGCAGAGTCAGGACAAACTCAATACACCGGTTAAACCGACGTGTTTGAATTTAGGGTCAGTTGGATCCATGCCACTACAACTTCTTGAAATTGGATTTCATGTTGAAATCCATGCCATTGAGTGGCATGATTTTCAACGTGAAACCCAATTTCACGGAGTTGTGGTGGCATGAATCGAATTTTTCCTTGAATTTAACGTCGGTGCATTAGTCCAGAGTTGGTTTTTCCAGGGTATTTCAAGTTCTATACACCGGTTAAACCGACGATGTTTGAATCAAGACGTCGGTACAATTGACCAGTGAGATGGTTTTTCAAAGGAATTCAGAAGTTGTACTCACCGGTTAAACCGACGATAGGTTTGAACGTCGGTGCAGTTGTCCAGAGACTTGGTTTTTCAGTGGTTCAGTGGACAACTACACTCACCGGTTAAACCGATGATACGTCGGTTAATTTGCCCAAGTTGTAACGGCTAGTTTTCAGAAGGGGCAGATTACATTCACCGGTTAAACCGACGATGACTATTGGAGGGACGTCGGATTAACCGGCGCTACGCAGTTTTCTGGCAGCTTTTCTCCAACGGCTCTATTTGTGTGAGCTGCCTATATATACCCCTCCAATGGGTCATTTCGCCCACTCTTGACACCAGGCAACATCCATACACTCATACTATAGTCAAGAGACACCTTGAGCTTCATCATTTACATACTTGTGCATTCAATCAATCAAGAAGCAAGATTAAGGACTTGAGTAGAGAGAAGCTAGTGTGCATCCATTCTTGGTGATCGGTTCTTGCTCAAGTGAAGGCCTTAGCTTGTTACTCTTGGTGATTGGCATCACCTAGGCAATCTTGGTGATCGAGGTGTTTCTCGCGGAGCTTGCCAAGGATTGTGGGAGCCCGGAGAAGAAGATTGTACGTGGCTTGATCTCCACCACACCGGGATGGTGAACGGAGACTCTTAGTGAGCGCCCTCGTCTCGGTGACTTGGGAGGTGACAATACTCTTTGTGAGTGTCACAACGTGGATTAGGGGTGTGTGCCAACACATCGATACCACGGGAAAAATCCGGTCGTCTCTTGTCCACTCTCTTTATTCAAGCATTTTCTTTCATGCAATTTACTCATGTGCTTGACTTAGAGATCATAACTTAGCTCTACCTTGCTAGGCTTTATTTTGTTTTTATCTCTCTTAGCTTGTGTAGGTAGCTTAGTTATCCGGTTGGTGAATTGGTGCCCTACTAGCATTGCATAGGTTAAGGTTGCTTTACTTTGTTTTAGAAATTGAAAAAGGCCCAATTCACCCCCCTCTTGGTCCATCGATCCTTACAATTGGTATCAGAGCCTCGTTGCTCATTTGGATCATTAGGCTTCATCGCCTAGAGCTATGGCCAAGATGGGTGGTTCGCCGCCTCACTTCGAGGGCAAGAACTTTGCTTATTGGAAAGTTCGCATGGCCGCATATCTTGATGCGATTGCCCCCGAAGTGTGGTTGGCCACTAAGACCGGGTTCACCGGAACTCCCACCACCGAACAATTAAAATGGAATGCCAAGGCTAGAAATGCAATTTTTGAAGCCATTAGTGAGGAAGTCTTTGCTAGAGTTAATGGCATGGACTTAGCAAGTGATATTTGGAAGGAGCTCATTGAAATTCATGAAGGCTCCACTAAAGTTCGTGAGCAAAAATATCACTTGTTTAGAGCTAAGTATGATTCTTTTAAAATGCTAGCTCATGAAAATTGCAATGATATGTACTCTCGCTTGAATGTCATTGTCAAGGACATTAATGCACTTGAAATATCCAAAATTGACAGTGCCTCCATCAATCACAAGATTCTCATGCTCCTCCCGAAGCCCAAGTATAACATCATCAATGCTATGCTTCAAAAGGAGAATCTTGACACAATGGAAGTAGGAGAACTTGTGGGCGAAATTCGCGCTCATGAGATGAGTATCCTTGGTATGTCCGAAGAGCCAACTTCAAGCAAATCAATTGCTCTAAAGACCAAGGCAAACAAAGCCCGCAAGCTCAAGATGATCAAGTAAGATTCAAGCTCAAGCAATGAAGAAGATGATCATTATGAAAGCTCATCCGATGTTGAAGATGATGGAGAGCTTGCTCTCATGATGAGAAAGTTCACCCGCTTGAATGACAAGATCAACAAGAAGGGTTTCAACTTTGACTCAAAAAAGGGAATGTTCCGGCCAATGGATGTCAAGAACAAAATTTGCTACAATTGTGGAGAAAAAGGTCACATCCGTCCAAATTGCCCCAAGCCGGACAAAAGAAACAAGGACAACAAGAGCAAGCATCGCCATGATTCAAGCGATGATGAAGAAGAAGAAAGGAAAAACAAGAACAAGAGACTTGGGAAGAAAAAGAGCCATGACAAGAAGACCAAGCTCTTCCCAAAGAAGAAAGGGCACACCAAGAGAAGCTTCTTGGTGGAAAAACAAGAGTGGGTGACCGATGTCTCATCAAGCGAAGAGTCAAGTGATGAAGAAGACATAGTCACCATCGCCCTCACAAAAGAAGAACCATCACTACCTCCACCTCCAATGTGCCTCATGGCCAAAGGTAACTCTAAGGTATGTGAGAGTGAAAATGATAGTGATGATGAGCTTGACCCTAATGAGTTTGCTAACCTCATTAATGAGTATACATCCGTTATCAAGAGGGAAAAGGGCAAAGTCAAGGTTCTTGAGATCACTCGTGCCAAGTTAGAGCTTGCCCACTCCGATTTGCTTGGCAAATACAATGACTTGTTTAAAAAGCACAATGAGTCACTTGTACTTGCTAAGCAAGTTGAAGAGAGCCACAAAAAGCTTAAACAAGAGCATAGGGAGTAGACTCACAAGTATCAAGAACTTGAATTTGCCTATGAAGCAATTGACCCAAGTCTTGAGAACTTTGCTCATGAAACTATTGAGAAGGTCAATGCTTCTACTTCATGTGATGACCTACTCATTAATGCAAATGCTACTAATGCTTTGCCCGAGCTTGCACCTTCTAGGGAAAAGGAATTAATGGATCAAGTTGCAAGCCTCAAGAGTAGTGTGGAGAAGCTCTCAAGAGGAGAATACATCCACAAAGAGATTCTCTTCAACAATGCCCGTGACTATGGCAAGAGAGGTCTTGATTCATTTCCGGAGCCAAACATAGCTACTACTCCTTCTCCGGAGATAAAGATTAGCTTCATCAAGGAAGTTGGATCATATTGCCAACATTGCCAAGTCACCGGGCACCACACTAGGGAGTGCACTTTACCATCACGTCCTCTTCCTAAATTACCCAAGAATTACTCCTCAATGTTTCAAAATAACCATTTTTCTCTTGAGTAAAGTGAAGGGCAAGGTGAAGGCCAAATTCATTGGCAAACTCACTAAGGAGTCAAAGAAGAAGCTCCCCAAGCAACTTTGGGTCCCAAAAGCTCTTGTCACACATGTGCAAGGCCCAAAGCTTGTTTGGGTTCCTAAAACTCAAAAGTGAATTCTCATGTGTGTAGGTGAACTACAAAGCCGGTGGAAAACATTGGGTACTTGATAGCTGTTGCTCTCAACACATGACCGGCAATGATAGCATGTTCACCTCCCTTGAAGACCCCGGCGATCATGAACATGTCACCTATGGTGATAACTCAAGGGGAAAAGTTTTAGGTTTGGGTAGAATAGCTATCTCTAAAGATTTATCCATTTCAAATGTTTTGTTTGTAGAAGCACTTAGTTTCAATCTCATTTCTATTGCTCAATTGTGTGATCTTGGACTAACGTGTACCTTTGACAAGAATGGTGTTATAGTAACTCTTGAAGAAGACAAGTCAATGGTATTCACGGGGTTTAGGCATGGCAACATCTATTTAGTGGACTTCTCTTCAAAGCAAACAAGCACCATGACATGCCTCTTCACCAAGTCTTCTCTTGGGTGGCTTTGGCATAGAAGAATTGCTCATATTGGCATGAGCAACCTCAAGAAAGCCCACAAGAGAGGGATGATCACCGGCTTGAAGGATGTCACGTTTGACAAAAACAAGCTATGTAAAGCATGCCAAGCCGGGAAGCAAGTCGCAACACATCATCCCATCAAGACGATGTTGTCTACCTCCAAGCCGCTCGAGCTTCTTCACATGGATCTCTTTGGTCCAACTACATACAAGAGCATTGGTGGCGATAAGGGTGAAACTCCGGAAATCTTCAAGACTTTTGCAAGAAGAGCTCAAAGGGAGTACAACTCTCCAATTGTGAAGATCCGGAGTGACAACGGCACCGAGTTCAAAAATATGAAGATTGAAGAATGGTGCGATGAAGAGGGCATCAAGCATGAGTTTTCCGCCACCTACACACCTCAACAAAATGGAGTGGTGGAAAGAAAGAAAAAGACACTCATCACCCTAGCTAGAGCAATGTTGGATGATTATGGCACGTCCGAGAAGTTTTGGGCGGAAGCAATCAACACGGCGTGTCATGCATCCAACCGAGTATATCCTCACCGACTCCTCAAGAAAACTCCATATGAGCTCATCACCGGGAAGAAACCAAATATATCATACTTTCGAGTCTTTGGTTGCAAATGCTTCATCTACAAGAAGAAAAGGCTCGGTAAGTTTGAAAGTAGATGTGATGAAGGTTTCTTTCTTGGTTATGCATCAAACTCCAAAGCATATAGAGTATTCAATCAAACCTCCGGGTTAGTTGAAGAAACATGTGATGTGGAGTTTGATGAATCTAATGGCTCTCAAGAGGAGGTTGTTGGCTATGAAAATGTAGGTGATGAGGAGATTGATGAAGTTTTGAAGAATATGTCCATTGGGGATATCAAGCCGGAAGAGGTGCATGAAGGCAATGATTAAGGGGGAGGACCTTCCTCATCTACACCAAGCACCTCCACGGCGCCCCAAGTGGATGAAGATCAAGAAAAAGATGATACACAACGTCAAGAAGATGTGCCAACGCCAACACCCCAAGTTCAAGAACAAGAAGAGCAAAGTGTTCCACCACAAGCACAAGTCACCCATGATCCACCCCAACAAGCATCCACGCAAGTACCGCTAGTGAAGCATGGTCGCATCTCCAAGGATCATCCAATTGGTCAAATCATTGGTAGTCCATCAAAGGGAGTAAGAACTCGCTCTAAACATGCTTCATTTTGCGAATATCACTCGTTTGTTTCTTATATTGAACCCACTAGCATAGAGGAAGCGCTTGAGGACTCGGATTGGGTGATGGCCATGCAAGATGAGTTGAACAACTTCACCCGCAATGAAGTTTGGGTCCTCGAAGCTCCTCCGAAAGACAAGAACATCATCGGCACCAAGTGGGTCTTTCGAAACAAGCAAGATGAACATGGGGTGGTGATACGCAACAAAGCAAGACTTGTGGCAAAAGGGTTCTCTCAAGTCGAAGGTTTGGATTTTGGTGAAACTTTTGCTCCGGTCGCAAGACTTGAAGCTATCCGTATCCTTCTTGCTTACTCTTCACATCATAACATTAAGTTGTATCAAATGGATGTGAAAAGTGCATTCTTAAATGGCGTTATTAACGAACTTGTTTATGTTGAGCAACCTCCCGGGTTTGAAGATCCGAGGAATCCTAACCATGTTTATAGGTTGCACAAGGCACTCTATGGGCTCAAACAAGCTCCAAGGGCTTGGTATGAGAGGCTTCGTGACTTCCTAATCATGCAAGGCTTCAAGATCGGGAGGGTGGACACCACTTTGTTCACAAAAGATGTCATCGGGGATCTTTTCATTTGTCAAATTTATGTTGACGATATTATCTTTGGCTCAACTAATGATTTACTAAGCCATGAGTTTGCTACCATGATGTCTAGGGAATTCGAGATGTCCATGATTGGCGAATTGACCTTCTTCCTTGGTTTTCAAGTCAAACAAATGAAGGAAGGGACATTCATCCATCAAGAAAAGTATACTAAAGATATCTTGAAGAAGTTCAAGATGGATGAGTGCAAGCCAATCAAGACACCCATGGCAACCAATGGGCATCTCGACTTGGATGTGGACGGTAAACCGGTTGATCAATCCCTCTATCGTTCTATGATAGGGTCTTTGCTTTACCTTACCGCATCTAGGCCCGATATAATGTTTAGTGTGTGGTTGTGTGCCCGCTTTCAAGCTAACCCAAAGGAGTCACACCTCTCGGCTGTGAATAGGATCCTTCGGTATCTCAAGCACACCCCAAGCATAGGCTTGTGGTACCCCAAAGGCGCTAGCTTAGATCTCTTGGGATACTCGGATTCGGATTTTGCCGGAAGCCGTGTGGATCGTAAGAGTACCTCCGGGGGTTGCCACTTGGTTGGGCGTTCTCTAGTTTCTTGGTCAAGTAAGAAGCAAAATTCCGTGGCTTTGTCCACCGCGGAAGCGGAATATATAGCGGCCGGTGCATGTTGTGCCCAAATCCTATATATGAAGCAAACCCTTTTGGACTTTGGTGTGAAACTAGATAGGATCCCACTCCTTTGTGACAATGAAAGTGCCGTAAAAATTGCCAAGAATCCGGTTCAACACTCTCGCACAAAGCACATTGATATTCGCCATCACTTCTTGCGTGATCACGAAGCCAAAGGAGACATATCTCTTCAAGGTGTGAGATCCGAGGAGCAATTGGCGGATATTTTCACAAAACCATTAGACGAGAGTACCTTTGTTAGGCTAAGGAATGAGCTTAATGTGTTAGATGCGGCAAACGTCATGTAAGTTGCCATGTCATATAGAAAAATGCATACATATAGGACACTTGTCTAACCATGGTAAGATAGTGATGAGCAAGGGTTTAGCTAGAGGTGGTGGTCCACTTGTGTTCCTCTAGGCTTGTAGAAAGGCTCATCATGAAGAAGCTTCCCGTGGGTTCAAACTTGACAAGTAGATCTTAATTTCTTGTTATGCATTTCTTGTCATATAGATGTGCACTTCATGTTTACTTTACTTTCGCATGTGGTTGTAGCTTGCATTATCATTGCATGCGTAAGGGTCACAAAGGAGGTCACTTGATGAAAATGAGACTTGTTTCATATACAAGATCTTAATTCATGAAAAGTGAAAAGAGCAAAGTATTAGGTGCGTTATTGCCTAGTGAGCAATGTCATGATGAGTTTGAAGCTTTCTATCTTCAATATTCCTATGACATGGCTCATACATTTTATTTGGCGCTTTGTCTCTCTTGCGGGTTTTCCTTGTGTTTAAAAAGAAATCTATTTAAGCAAGTGTGCTATCCTATTTATTTTGAGGGGTAAAGTCGCCTATGCAAGTCCATTAACTTGAGTTTATTTGAGTTTTATAAGTTTATTGGACTTAGCATAGAAGAGTGAGCTGAGTGTGGGGTTTTTGGCTTCACCGGTTAAACCGACGTTCAAAGGGTCTCTACCCATCGGTTTAACCGGCGTTACTAAAGTTGGGTCTCAGCTCAGGCAGTTTCAGGAGTTTAACCGACGTATACAAAGTCAGAGCATCGGATCAACCGGTGATCATAATTGCAGAACAGACCAAGCAATCAACCGGCGTTTTGATCAATCAACCGACGAGTTCACTTTTGGCATCATCGGTTCAACCGGCGTTCAAAAACAGATCTTGCAGAGTCTCGGGTGAACCACACCGACGCAATCAACCGGCGTTCAAACCCTACACGTCGGATCGACCGGTGTTAAAGAAAATCGCGGGTCCCACCTGTCATATATGTGTCTTGTGCGGGCCGCGGTTTCTCCTTCCTCCTCTGTTTCGCCCAACTCATCTCACGCCGCCGCCGCTCCACAGCCGCCTCCACGCCGCCTTCCCTTCGCGCCGCCGCCGTTCTTCCACACCGCCGCCGTGCGCCCGCGCTGCCATCGCCGAAGTGCGCCCGCGCTGTTCTCGCACGCTCGCCGCACCGCCGTGCCACGCCGCGCCACCCGAACAATCGTTCTGCGCCGCCTGCAGCCGCCATAACCGCCGCCTGCGCCTCACGCCGCCACCACCGCTTTCCTCACAGTCCACGCAGCCACGCCGCCTCTCCCACACGCCTTGTAGCCCACGCAGCCGCGCTGCCTTCGCCTTTCACGCCGCAGCAACACCCAATCAGCGCTCACCAGGTGCTCGACAAATTGCTTGTTCGAGATGGGTCGCGAGAAGAGAAAGGGAAAAGAAGTTGTGGTCGAGAAGCCCGCTCGCAAGCGGACTCGTGCAGAGAAGGAGGCCGAGAGGGCCGAGATGGTAGCCATGGGTACTCCATGGTGGTGGCGGCGGCGGCAATGAGCCCTTCCGCCATCACTGCTTCCCCACGAATTTCGGTATCATATCATGCATCCCAACGTAGGCTCGCCTGTAGGGCCTCTCAGCCTGGTACAGAGTCTACCTCATTTTCTATCATCACTATCATATTTGCAGAGCCAGATGGGGGGAGGGGGAAGGCTAGGGGGCTTAAGCCCCCTATCTCTCTAAGATCAATGGATACCCCTAAGCCCTCCTCCATTTTTTGGAAGAAACAATGAATAAGAAGAGGGAGGAAGAAGAATAAGAAGAGGTGTTGGCTGGATTCACCCAGGTGCCACGTGCTTATGTCACTGAAGAGTGCAAAGGTGGTTGGAGCCATGGGTCTCTTGCCGGGTCTTTGCTTCCCCTAGCGATTCTGGTCCCGGTACATATCACAGCTAGACTCAGAGGGTCTAGTGATGCGGTGATACTAGGATGGACTCGCGAGAGGGTGATGAAAATGTTACATGAACGGAGACGAAAAAGCACAAAAAAATCAGTCTCGGACTGTCCTCAGCGAAAAAGAATCAGGAGAGATTGGCATCATGAGGCGTCAGGTTGACAAAGACAGATGTGGGTGGCACGTACTGATGTGTCACGCCCTCCTGTACCAGTGGCTAGTGTATCTTGGGCCGACCCTATCTAGGCCTTTCGTGTAAGCCCAATGGGCATAGGCGTGAGTCGGTGTCGACGGTTCATATAACTGTCGTGTAACAAACTGGAGGACATCGTTGAACAGAGTCCCAAAGCATTTCCTTATTCTGCTCGAGTTCTTTCTTCCCCGCTCGAGTTCTTCCCTATTTTCCTCCTCTGTTCTTCTTGTCAATTCCCAATTCTAGTCTAATCCCCAATCCCTTCATTTCCAGATAGGCTTGATCGTTACAATTGGTATCAAGAGCCTATTACCCCCAAATTTACCCTAAATTTTTTTCCTGCGGTTCCGTTCCTGACCTGGAGGCCATCTTGGTGCTCGGGTCTGCTCCGCCATGATTCCCAATCTCGGCGTCCACGCCCCGCCCCGACTTCCCATCGGCTGCGGCCACCGCAAACTCGCCGGTAAGCCACTCCGGCGCCGTCGACCAACCCCCGCTCGCGTAGGTTGTAGTCAAGGAACAGAACCAACTAGCGATCTGGCACCGCAGAAGCCAACCAAATTTGAAGCGCAGATGACCACCGCCATGGACGACCTCACCAAGAAGTTCGGAGCCTTTGAGTCGATGATGACTCAGGCGCTGGACAAGCTATCCGGACTCGAAGCATGGAGGACATCCGCGGAGGAGGCTACCGAGCTCATCACGATGCGACTCCAGCGACTCAAGACGGCACCACCACTAGTACCACTGCCGCCGCGTCCGTCCACCGCCCCTCCGCCACCACCATCGAGGTGGTCGAACCTGTTCGACCTCAACCTGGCTCCATCACCGGGGACGCGCCCATCTGCGTTCGCCGGATAGCGGTGTGACACCTTAGGTGTCTGCAAAGTAGAAATGTAGTTATTTTATGCATCATGTGCTTAATTGCTTGAACAAGGGTCTTATTTAAAAAAAATAAGGTTAATTGTGTAAATATGATTTGATGTAAGGACCTTCCTATAATTTAATTTGAATAAGATGGGTGAATATTGCTTTTGTGGAGCATTTCTTTGTAAAATTCAGTGTAATCATTACATGGCAGGAAATTTTACTTTTCAGTCTGAAATTAAGATGAATTTGCTTTGGAAAAGATGAAAGTCCATTAAATTCAAAATCCTTTCTATGTTTTCAAAATAACCTTTCAACCTTTGGTCAAATCAAATTTTGCACAACATCAAAGTTGTAGATCTTGAAAAGTTGAACAACTTTCATGTTGGGCACTTTTTCATTTGTGCCCTAGTTTAGGAGTTATTTTTGTTTTACAGTAGGACCCCTAAACTTTTCTGAAATTACAAACAGGCCCAGCCTGTGTCTTCCTCCTCCCTCCCTCTCTACTTCCTCTGTCGCCGGCGCAGAGCGGCGCCGCCCGCCGCCGAGGGAGGGCCGCAGGCCACCTCCTGCTGCCCACCGCCACACGCGGCACCCCCCGCAACCCCCTGGCCCCACTCCACCCGCGCTGGAGCCCCCTTTCCTGCGCCACGCTACCCCGGTCGTGCTCCGCGGCCGCCACCTCGCCGCCGCCATGGCAAGCTCGGGTAAGAGCCCCGACTCCCCTTCTCTCGCACGCTTCAGCACCAGGAGAACCCCCGCATTCCAATCCCCTCGCTCTCTCGCCAGTTCCCCGCCCCAAACCCCCTAGAACGCCGCCACCGCCTGCCTGAACGCCGGCGAGCTCGAGCTCACCGTCGCCCCGCTCCTCCACGGCCGCTCCACCTGCGTAGATCCCATCTTCAGCTCCTCCTCACTCTCGCGCAGCTCCCCAGCCACTCCTCTTCCACCCTCGACCGCCGGAGCATCCTCGCCGCCGATCCCCTACGTTTTTCCCCACCTTTCCCTCACCGCCGGTGCCGAACTTCACTAGAATCCGAGCCGAAACGGCGGCTCTGTTCTTGTTTCCCGGTGAAGGACCTATTCATAATTTAGAAACTTGATTCCAGGGGTCCAAGTGTAAAAACGACATGAACTCTAGAATTCAAATCAGTGAACTTTGAAAATGCCTAGAAATTCATAGAAAAATCAGAAAATACAAATCCAAATTTTTTGGAATCCTTGTTACAAGACCTACAAGTTTTGTTACATACACATCTTCAGTTTTGGTCTGCATGTTAATCCAAGAAAAAGAATAGAATAAATAGGCTTTAATTGTTCTAGGAGTTGTACTCAGTAACTTCATATGGGTTTTGGCTAGAATGTGTCCTGCAGTGTTACTAGTATTTGGTAAAAATTTGAACCCTTTTTGAAGTCTTTTACTAGGTCAAAGTTTCCAGATTCCTAGATCTACTAGTTTTGCTAATGTATTTATGCTGGTAGAAATATTAAAGTTCTGTGTTTGAAACAATTTCCATGCATGCATGTCACTAAAACCTTGCTGTTGCACAAGTTTGAGAAATTTTAGATCTGTTTAACTATATCTTTGATTTAATGCTTGTTAAGTAGGCTTTAATTATAATAAATAATTTCCTTGATTAGAAAAATTTGAGAATATTTGTGGAACTCTATTTTGGTAAATTGGTTATGTCTGTAAAATTTAGGTTCCAGAAACATTATAGAACTTTCTGTACTATTTAGTTTTACCATATGTGGTTTAATTTTGTCAAAATTATTACTTCTGTTTTAAGCCTATATAAATTCTGAAAATTTTACAATAGCTGTGTTATCTCTGTGTCGATATCATTGTAAATTTATAGAATCTAAGTTTCTCTAGTTTAGTCTGTAGAATTTGATCTTGTTCTAGGTGCTGTCTGAGTAAATGTTTTATTCTGAATAATTGGCTGCATGAAATGGTATGAAATTTACAGGATATATTGGTCTCTATACTTACTGTTTGAAGTAATTTTTCTGAGTTTAAATGCTAGTTGTGTACTGAGTTACTTAATTCTTAGCAAACCATGATTTACATGCTATGTGAACTAACTAAACTTACTTTGTGAAGATAATCAAGTTGTCTTGTGAGGTTAATCATGTTGTTTTGTGTAGTAAGACATGTTAAATAACTACTCTATAAACGATTGCCCATATACTAAGTTATGTTTGCTAAATGTTAGACTGCCACTTTATCGCGAAGTGTGTATGTTGTAATACCGTTTCTTGCATCACATATAGATACGACTGTTCTAGCGGACGGGACGTACGAGCTGATCCCGGAGTCCGAAGGAGGTGATCAAGGAGCCCAGGTGAACGCCGCTGCACTAACTGAAGACCCGGATCAAAGTCCGGAAGAGCCCCAGGCTGAGTTAGCTAGTGACTACCGCGAAGGCAAGCCCCGGACATAAACCCAGTATTTCAAATTATGCACTTTATATACTACTTACTTGTGCATTTACAGTTCTTAGGATTTGAATTGAAACCCTAGATGCATGATCCTAGGAACCTATGTACTGAACACTAGACTTGAGTTCGAGTAATTGCTATGCTAATAGGACCGGTAAAAGTCGAGTGATTGCCTGTCACTCGTGAGCTTAATAGGAGTTGCTTGTTTTCTTTTATCTGCAATCACTATAAGGACGTCGGACGGGGTCATGTTCGATATCATGACCTTGGGTGAGACCCTGTCTGTGTTGATAAATTCTGTTAAGGTCGCGGTGTGTGGTAGCGGTGGTTACGTGTTTGAACGTACTAGCCACATGCCGTAAATATGGTATGCGGTAAGCCTAGTAGCTGATCGGACCGGTGAGTGGATATACCTTTCACTCTCTCTTAGAGATAGGTTTTTATTATGTTTATGTTGCTCAACACCACATGTGCAGGGAGGAAGTTGGTTCCCTGTAGTCAGGGAGAGTGACCCTATCCACAAGCCAGAATGAAAGGTCAACGGTTGTTTAGGAACGACCCGACGGTGTTCCAAACGTGTGTGTTAGGTTTACCTTGCAAGGTTGAAAATCCGATTCGAATCATCCGTCTCTCGTGGATATTGAGACTACTTGATCCCTTTGCCACACAGAGTAATAAGAGTAATATTATTATGATCAATCTTGATGTTTGACTAAAGTTCTACCATGGTTGATTAGAATTAGTTGCTTACATAGAATGGTTAATCAACTAGAATATTGAAAGCTAAAATGTGAAATTAAGGACCTACTCTTTATTGATTTTTAGCAAAAGGAAAACCAGAGCCTTACAGAACCCTGCATAGTCTAGCTAAGTGGACTAAGTATATCCGTTGATGGTTAAGTCTTACTGAGTATTAGTATACTCAGCCTTGCTGTTGAATCCTGTTTCAGGTATGAGTTTTGAGGACCAGACCGCTAGTCTGACTTGGCCCTGCTCTTTGCCCTATGGCTGGTCCGTAGAGTGGGATATGTCTCCGGCCGGCAATGACCCCGACGAGTGATACCTTGCTTGGGCTAGCTTGGTATCCTTTTGCGATGTGTTGTAGCCGTCGTGTTTTCTTTCCGCTGCTTAAACTCTGAACTTTAAACTTTTGTCTTATATAACATTTTACTAAGTTTGGAGCTGTAATAATACTTTGAACTTGTTGTAATAACTACTATATCTGTGTTGTAAGAAGTATGGTTGTAATATCTCTGAACTCGCCTTCGTGCGGGGTATGCTTTTTCAATCCGAGATCCGGTGGTTGTATCGGGACGTTACCCGACAGACCAAGAATTGTTCCGTTTGAAGTGCGTTTGAGTCGGTGTTGCCTTTATGGTGATGGCCAGCGCACTTGAGCCGGGATAATTCAGGTGGTTCTACCACAGCTGATATCAGAGCTGCAAGTGTACACCAGAGGTGTTGGAACCTTAAAAATCCATTTCCGTACAAAATTGGACCAACAAAGTATTTATAAAACTACGTTGGTTTCGTTAAGGATTGTGCATAGAACATAAAGACCTAGGGGAATTAAGGGAGTTACTAGGTGGCTATCTACTTATGGTTTATTTGTATCTGACTTACAACACTTTAAATTTCTGTCAAACCTTACTTTTGTGCACAATCAATCTTTTAAATTCTGTAACGACACACCTATGCTAAGGTAAGAAGGTAAGGATCCTCAGTCAACTGAGGGAGTCTGACCTTCCCGTCGGTGATGCGAGCCGAACGCTGCCCTCAAGCAGTGGCTTACTTGAGGTACTGTCAATATACCAACTATTAGTTGACTATATTAGGAGTAAAGTATACTCAGTCAACTGAGGGAGTCTGACCTTCCCGTCGGCGATGCGAACCGAACGCTATGCTCAAGCAGTGGCCAACTTGAGCTACTGCCAATATATTGACCATCGGTCGATTATATTGGGAGTAAAAGTACCCCGTGAATACGTTGCCCCGGTAGCGTATGAGCACTGTCCATGCAGTGTTGGACGCATGGATGCCGCTTCTATAGTGAGCGGTAATGTATGGGAACGCTTTCATGAGTGCTGGCATGAAAGGTTCAATGCATATATGTTCTGTCAATCTTCTGCAGGTACACTAACCGCGATTCGATAAGTTAAGAACGGTTAGAATTTATCGACTAGATATTATAGGGAGAGATGTATCTATGTTATGCCACCGTACTAACTGCGTAAGCCCAACAATAGTTGCCAATTGTTTATCTTGTGAGGGCGAATAGATCGTGCATGCATAGTTTGATGATGTTTAATTTGATTCCTAGGATTTGAATTTGTTACATGAGCCTTTTTAAGGAATTTCTAGCATGGATCATCATGAATATGTCTTAGTATGCTTAAACAATAAGTTGAGTTAAAACTTGATATTAGGAGCATGTTTGTTGAAACACTTAGACTTTCTTGGATGTAAAAGATGGAATTGAGTCATGCCTTCATCCTTAGCCCCATCTTGATGTTATAATGATCTTTTCGTTTCAAAGAATTCCAACTGATGAACCAGTATCAATTGTGGTTTGTTTACTTCCTAAGTCTTGTCAAACCATATAATCTTTTGAATCAGAATCACATTTTTCCGTAGTCTTCTTAAAAGCTTTATTTGAGAAGTCTTGAGATAATCATATAACCCACATTTGAATCTTTTTGATTCAGATGGCGGACCTTCCGAGTATCTTCTGGGATGATGATGGATATGCTCATACTGATTGCCAGTACTGGGAGAGCTTTCCTAGGATTTTGTGGGATACGCTTCTTATTTTCCACTACGCAGAACCACCCCGGTACAAGGGACGACAGTTTTCTGAGGATGGAGTTCAGAAGTGCAGTGCCACCATGACCATTCCTCAGCACCCTACTTTGCCTTGGCTGCCTATTGAGATTGAGGTGGTTGGATATCGCCTTGTGTACGCTTTTGAGACAGTAGCCCTCAAAGCTATTGCCACCTTCTGTGAGCACCATCCGAATGAAGTGGCCGCATATCCTATTGGCTTGTTTCCGGCAGTCAATGCTGGCAGCGCAGAGTGGTTCTTCAGGACCACCCACTTTGGTCACTTATCTGGAGATGTGGCTGATGAGACTATCCAGGCGGTGATTAGGTATATGAATGCCCAGTACCGCTATCAGGTCCTTCAGCAGAGCACATAGATCAGGTGATGGACTTGGCCCAGACTTTTCAGCGAGGTCTTAGCCTGAGAGACACTCAGATTCAGGGGCTTAATGAGGCTGTTGCTGGGAGAGATAACGTCATTGCACAGTACGAGCTTCAGGTTCTGGAGCATAGTGCTGAAATAGTGCAGCGCAACACGGTGATTGCTTTCCTTCAGGAGCATGTTCACGAGCTCCAAATGGAGCTGGGTGATGCTATAAACCATATTGGTATGCTCCATGAGCAGCCAATACCCCCAGTTGTCCCAACCGAGCCTGCAGCAGAAGAAGACCCAGAGGAGATTGAGGGAGTCTCAGAGATAGATTCCGAGCACGCGCCTGCCGAGCCTAACCCTCAGCCGGACGACCCTTCCTCTGGCAGTGCTTACTTTGTGGGCAACCTCGACGACTTCTAGGCATCTTAGGATTATCCTAGATAGCATGTGATTTTCCTTGTTGTAGTATAAGTAAATAGGGAATGAAATATTATAAAATAGCCCTAGGAAGGAGTACCACTTGTTGTAGCATATGTGGTAAGGAAGTGTGATGCTAGGTTTGTAATATAAAGACTACCCTGGATGTAATATAAGTAGTGACTACCAGTTTGGAAATCATGACCTTTCTGCTTGCCGAATTTTTATCTCTTCAACTATGTATTTTTAGGCTGTTTGATGAATACCAAAGTTGTTGCAAATTTTGTAACCTGGGTGCTCACCAAATTTTATCCTATTTGGATCTGTGTAGCTATATTTATACTCAAAACACTACCAAGATCCCTGTTGAAAAATAGCATAGTACAGAACGATGAAAAGTGAATTTTTAGGTTACCTTCCTTACTGTTTTGCTTCTGGAGTTGAATACCGAAATGGTAGAGTACGAAGTTATCTAACAGCTGACCAATTTTGAGCTATGTTGGTTGAGCAAATATGTGTTATGCATATTGTGTTACACCGTATTTTGTTAAATTCTGCTGATTTTGTTTTGCTGTCCAATGTATGATCATTGCACATACCATTGATTTTGGGAGCAAGGATAATGTATCTAATGGATGCCTTCCATAATTACAGATGGTTGGTCATACCCGTGGATCGCCCGAAGGCTTCGGCCATGAAACTGGCAGTGGATCTCAGCAGCCACTGCCATCACCGCCGAATCTGGCCAAGCTAATGGCCATGCAAACCGAATTGCTTCGTCAGCTAGTGCAAGGGCAGCAGAATCCGCCACGCCGGCAGCAGCGTGGAGGACGTGATGAGCAACCAGCGGGTTATCAGGAATTCTTTGGTACCCAACCTCCGCTGTTCAGCCAGACTAATGAACCATTGGGCGCCGATGCTACCTCCGCACTATTGAGTCCAAGTTTGCCTTGCTAGCAGTACCTTGTGCTGATGCGAACAAGGCTCAGTTCGCCGCCCAGCAGCTTCGTTGCACCGCTCACATTTGGTGGGATCACTATTGTGCTATGCAGCCTGCTGGACATGTTATCTCTTGGGAGGAATTCCGGAATACCTTTAGGACACATCATATTCCCGAGGGACTGATTGAGAGGAAGTTGAATGAATACTTGGCTTTGAATCAAGTGACCCGCACTGTTCTTTAGTATGCACATGCCTTCAATCATTTGTGCCAGTACGCGGGCCATCATGTGGATACTGACACCAAGAAGCGCGACCATTTCTGTTGTGGCCTCAACACCAAGCTCAAGGAACGCCTGAACCTTGTTCAGCCAGATACTTATAATGAGCTGGTCAACATGGCCAATACTCCAGAAGATTGTATCGCTGCGCACCGTGCCGAGAAGAAGCAAAAGGCACCAACGGGACCCTCGAGTGCTCAGCCACCAAGGTATCGTCTGGTGCAGAATACTCCACCAAGAGCTCCACAGAGAAATACCCCAACAGGCAGGTTTGTTTTTAGGCTGCCTCAGCAACAGGGAGGATTCAGACATCCAGTCTTTCAGCAGCCGCAGCAGTCTGGCCCAAGGCCAAATGCCCCACAGTTCATTCGTGGGAATGGTGACAATCGATGTTTCAATTGCGGCAGTACTTCCCATTTCGCCAAGAATTGCCCGCAACCCAAGAAGTCTTATCCAGGGCAGAACTCCAACCAAAACAACAAGGGCAAGGGCAAGAAACAAATGGTGCAAGTCCGACAGGGGCGAGTTAATTTCACTACTCTTGCAGAGCTTCCCGAAGGAGAACCAGTCATGTCGGGTACTTTCTCTATCCACAATAAACCCGCAGTCATATTATTTGATTCTAGTGCATCTCATAGTTTTATAAGTGCCAAATTTGGAGCAAGGGTAGGATTGGCTTTTTGTCATACCAAGAGATCTTACATGATAGCAACCCCTGGTGGGAAGATAGCTTCCAATCAAATCATTAGACATGTGCCAATTAAGTTGGGTAGCAAATTAATAAAGACAGATTTGATCTTGTTGAACTTAGAAGGCATGGATGTTATTTTGGGCATGAATTGGATGACTAGACATAAAGTACTATTAGATATCTCTTCCCGAGCTATTGAGATAGATTCACCTTATCAAGGAGCCACCATACTCTATCTGCCACAACGAGAGTGCTTCAACTCTTGTGCCTATGCCATAAAAGAAATTAAAATTAAAGATATTCATGTTGTGTGTGAGTATGCGGATGTATTTCCAGATGACTTGCCTGGAATGCCCCTTGATAGAGATATCGAATTCATTATCGAGCTTCAACCCGGTACCGCCCCTATTTCTAAGAGGCCGTACCGTATGCCTCCAAATGAGTTGGCAGAATTGAAAATCCAACTTCAAGACCTTCTTGACAAGGGTTTTATATATCCGAGTGCTTCACCATGGGGATGTCCAGCCCTGTTTGTGAAGAAGAAGGGCAATAGTTTGAGGCTATGTGTTGACCATCGACCACTCAATGCGGTCACTATTAAAAACAAGTATCCTCTTCCCCGCATTGATATCTTGTTTGATCAGTTAGCTGGAGCCAAGATTTTCTCTAAGATCGATCTTCGTTCTGGCTACCATCAAATAAAGATCAAGCCCTGCGACATTCCGAAAACAGCTTTCTCGACCAGATATGGACTCTATGAGTATCTGGTTATGTCTTTTGGTCTTACCAATGCCCCGGCATACTTTATGTACCTGATGAATTCAGTCTTCATGCCGGAGCTTGATAAATTCGTTGTGGTGTTCATCGACGACATTTTGATCTACTCCAAGAATAAAGAAGATCATGCTCAGCATTTACGCATCGTTCTTTAGCGATTACGAGATCATCACCTGTATGCCAAATTCTCCAAGTGTGAATTTTGGCTGGATAGTGTGAAATTTTTGAGCCATACTATCTCCAGTGAAGGTATATCGGTTGATCCAACTAAAGTGCAAGAAGTGATGGATTGGAAACCTCCTACTTCAGTTCATCAGATTCGTAGTTTTCTCGGTTTAGCTGGATACTATCATCGATTCATTCCTGATTTTTCTAGAATAGCCAAACCTATGACGGAGTTATTAAAGAAAGGAGTGAAATTTGTTTGGGATGATAAATGTGAAGAAGCCTTTCAAACTCTCAAAGCGCGACTAACTACTGCTCCCGTGCTGGCTACACCGGACAGTACCAAACCTTTTGATGTCTATTGTGATGCTTCTGGTACGGGACTTGGTTGTGTACTTATGCAAGACAACCGGGTGATCGCTTATGCATCAAGAGCTCTCCGGAATCATGAAAAGAATTATCCAACACATGATCTGGAGTTAGCAGCTGTCATACATGCCCTTAAGCTCTGGAGACATCATCTTATGGGAACTCATTGTAATATTTACACTGACCATAAGAGCCTCAAGTATATCTTCACCCAAGCTGATCTCAACATGAGACAGAGACGCTGGCTAGAATTGATAAAGAACTATGATTTAGAAGTGCACTATCATCCAGGAAAGGCTAATGTGGTTACGGATGCACTCAGCCGCAAGTCACAATGCCATTGTCTATCTGTAGAGCCATTCAAAGAAACTCAATGCCAGGAAATGATGAAACTAAACCTAGAAATGGTACATCAAGGAAGTCTGAACCATATAGCTGTCGAGCCTACACTTCATGATAGCATCATCATGGCACAATTACATGATGAAGGTATCAAAATCATCAAGGAAAAGCTATCCCAGGGAGAAGCAAAGTACAAATGTTTCCGTGTGGATCATAAAGGAGTTTTGTGGTTTGAATTTCGTCTTGTGGTACCCAAGAATCACCAGCTTAGAAAACAAATCCTTGATGAGGCACATCTATCGAATTTTTCTATTCATCCTGGTAGTACCAAGATGTACCAGGATCTTAAAAAAAATTTCTGGCGGACTCGAATGAAAAGAGAGATCGCCAAATATGTTTCTGAGTGTGATGTCTATCAAAGAGTTAAGGCTAGTCACTTGAAAGTAGCTGGTACTCTTCAACCTTTACCCATTCCATCCTGGAAATGGGAGGACATCAGTATGGATTTTATCGTTGGCCTACCCAACACTTCTCAGAAGCATGATTCTATTTGGGTAATCGTTGATAGACTTACAAAGACCGCTCATTTTATTCCTGTGCATACAACTTATTCTGCCAAGAAGTATGCAGAGATCTATCTCGACCAGATTGTCCGTCTGCATAGAGTTCCAAAGACGATCATTTCTGATCGTGGGGCGCAGTTCATTGCACGTTTCTCGGAACAATTGCAAGAATCCCTTGGAACTAAATTGATTCGTAGTTCAGCCTATCATCCACAAACAGATGGGCAAACTGAACGAATCAATCAAATCCGTGAAGATATGTTGAGGGCATGTGCTATTCAATATGGCAAGAACTGGGATAAGTGCCTAGCACTGGCAGAGTTCTCATATAATAACAGTTACCAATCCAGCTTGCAAATGGCACCATTTGAACCGTTATACGGTCGAAGATGTCGAACTCCTTTGAGTTGGTCACAAGCCGGAGAACGCAAAGTCTTTGGGCCAGATCTAGTCATTGAGGCAGAAGAGAAAGTTAAAGTTATCCAGACTAATCTTAAAGTAGCCCAATCAAGACAGAAAAGTTATGCAGACAAAAGAAGAGAACCTTTACAGTTCAAGGTAGGGGATTTCATATATCTGCGAGTATCTCCTACTAGAGGTGTTCAACGCTTCGGCATAAAAGGAAATTGGCACCCCGATACATCGGACCATTTGAAATTATCGAAACTTGTGGTCCAGTTGCTTACTAAATCCGTCTTCCTTCTCAGTTGGCCACCATTCATGATGTTTTCCATATCTCTCAACTCAAGAAATGCATCAAAGTGCCCACTGAGATCATTAAACCATAAGATATCGAAATTGAAACCGATCTATCTTATGCTGAGTATCCAATCAGAGTTCTTGACACCAAAGAAAGAAGTACCAGAAGGGAGAAAGTTAAAATGTACAAATCCAGTGGAATCACCATACTGAGGAAGAAGCCACCTGGGAGACTGAAACTTATCTCCAAAGAAATTTTTCCGACTTTCTTAGAACCAATCTAGGTACCAAATCTTTCCGTCCTTAATCTTCCTATAATCTCGGGGCGAGATTCCTTTTAGGGGGGAAGGCTGTGACACCTTAGATGTCTGCACAGTAGAACTATATTTATTTCATGCATCATGTGCTTAATTGCTTGAACATGGGTCTTATTTAAAAAAATAATAAGGTTAATTGTGTAAATATGATTTGATGCAAGGACCTTCCTACAATTTAATTTAAGATGGGTGAATATTGCTTTTGTGGAGGGTTTCTTTGTAAAATTCAGTGTAATCATTACATGGCAGGAAATTTTACTTTTCAGTCTGAAATTAAGATGAATTTGCTTTGGAAAAGATGAAAGTCCATTAAATTCAAAATCCTTTCTATGTTTTCAAAATAACCTTTCAACCTTTGGTCAAATCAAATTTTGCACAACATCAAAATTGTAGATCTTGAAAAGTTGAACAACTTTCATGTTGGGCACTTTTTCATTTGAGCCCTAGTTTAGGAGTTATTTTTGTTTTATAGTAGGACCCCTAAATTTTTCTGAAATTGTAAACAGGTCCAGCCTGTGTCTTCCTCCTCTCTCCCTCTCTGCTTCCTCTGCCGCCGGCGCTAAGTGGCGCCGTCCGCCGCCGAGGGAGGGCCGCAGGCCACCTCCTGCTACCCACTGCCACATGCGGCACCCCCGCAACCCCCCGGCCCCACTCCACCCGCGTTGGAGCCCCCTTTCCCAAGCCACGCTACCCCGGTCGTGCTCCGCGGCCGCCACCTCGCTGCCGCCGTGGCAAGCTCGGGGAAGAGCCCCGGCTCCACTTCTTTCGCGCGCTTCAGCACTAGGGGAACCCCTGCATTCCAATCCCCTCGCTCTCTCGCCAGTTCCCCGGGCCAAACCCCCAAAACGCCGCCACCACCCGCTCGAACGCCGGCGAGCTCGAGCTCACCGTCGCCCCGCTCCTCCACGGCCGCTCCGCCCGCGCAGACCCCACCTTCAGCTCCACCTCATTCTCGCGCAGCTCCCCGGCCACTCCTCTTCCACCCTCGACCGCCGGAGCATCCTCGCCGCTGATCCCCTACGACGACCGCCGATGCTCGCCGTTGACGAGCCCCCTTCCGACCATCTCCTACCGAGCCAGAGCCACCAAAAGGTGCGGCTCGAGCTCCTCATCGTTTTCCCCCACCTTTCCCTCACCGCCGGTGCCGAACTTCACTAGAATCCGAGCTGAAACGGAGGCTATGTTCTTGTTTCCTGGCGAAGGACCTATTCGTAATTTAGAAACTTGATTTCAGGGGTCCAAGTGTAAAAACGACATGAACTCTAGAATTCAAATTAGTGAATTTGAAAATGCCTAGAAATTCGAAGAAAAATCAGAAAAATACAAATCCAAATGTTTTGGAATCCTTGTTACAAGACCTACAAGTTTTGTTACATACACATCTTCAGTTTTGGTCTGCATGTTAATCCAAGAAAAAGAATAGAATAAATAGGCTTTAATTGTTCTAGGAGTTGTACTTAGTAACTTCATGTGGTTTTTGGCTAGAATGTGTATTACAGTGTTACTAGTACCTGGTAAAAATTTGAACCCTTTTTGACATCTTTAACTAGGTCAAAGTTTCAAGATTCGTAGATCTACTAGTTTTGCTAATGTATTTATGCTTATAGAAATATTAAAGTTATGTGTTTGAAACTTTTTCCACGCATGTAGGTCACTAAAACCTTGCTGCTGCGCAAGTTTGAGAAATTTTAGATCTATTTAACTATATCTTTGATTTAATGCTTTTTAAGTAGGCTTTAATTATAATAAATAGTTTCCTTGCTTAGAAAAATTTGAGAATATTTGTGGATCTCTATTTTGGTCATATGTTCATGTTTGTAAAATTTAGGATTCAGAAACATTATAGAACTTTCTATACTAATTAGTGTTAGGTTTACAAACGTGTGTGTTAAGTTTACCTTGCAAGGTTGAAAATTCGATTGGAATCGTCCGTCTCTCGCGGATATTGAGACTACTTGATCCCTTTGCCACACAGAGCAATAAGAGTAATATTATTATGATCAATCTTGATGTTTGACTAAAGTTCTACCATGGTTGATTAGAATTAGTTGCTTACATAGAATGGTTAATCAACTAGAATATTGAAAGCTAAAATGTGAAATTAAGGACCTACTCTTTGTTGCTTTTTAGCAAAAGGAAAACCAGAGCCTTACAAGACCCTGCATAGTCTAGCTAAGTGGACTAAGTATATCTGTTGACGGTTAAGTCTTGCTGAGTATTAGTATACTCAGCCTTGCTGTTGAATCCTATTTCAGGTATGAGTTTTGAGGACCAGACCGCTAGTCTAACTTGGCCCTGCTCTTTGCCCTATGGCTGGTCCATAGAGTGGGATCCGTCTCCGGCCGGCAATAACCCCGACGAGTGATACCTTGCTTGGGCTAGATTGGTATCCTTTTGCGACGTGTTGTAGCCGTCGTGTTTTTTTCCACTGCTTAAACTCTGAACTTTAAACTTATGTCTTGTATAACGTTTTACTGAGTTTGGAGCTATAATAATACTTTGAACTTGTTGTAATAACTACTATGCCTGTGTTGTAAGAAGTATGGTTGTAATATCTCTGGACTCGCCTTCATGCTGGGTATGCTTGTTCGATCCGAGATCCGGTGGTTGTATCGGGACGTTACCCAACAGACCAAGAATTGTTCCGTTTGAAGTGCGTTTGAGTCGGTGTTGCCTTTATGGTGATGGCCAGCGCACTTGAGCCGGGATAATTCAAGTGGTTCTACCACAAGCGGCCCAGCGGGCACCGTATCGAGATGAGCCACCGGGACGCTGGCGGCAGGATCTTGGGTTCCCAGCCGCCACGTCCGGTCACGGGTATGGTTACTGACCCTGATCAATCTCATTCTGAGTCTCATGGTTCTGCTGCCGTTCATTTGCCAAGATCTCCACATTTGCACAAACTTTCATTTCCTATCTTTGATGGAGAGAATCCGTGACTTTGGCGTGATAAATGTGGTATGTATTTTGAGGTTTTCTCCGTCGGGGCAAGCATGAAGACATGGTTCGCTGCACTGAATTTCACGGGCGTAGCCGCGACTTGGCTTCAGACATTTGAGCGCAGAGGCCATGTTCTTGATTGGGAGGAGTTTTGTTCGGCTGTCTTGGAGCGATTTGACCTCCACCAGTATCCGACTCAACTGCGGCAGTTGGATTCTCTCAGGCAGACTGGCTCGGTTTCTGATACCTACTTTATAATCCAGCTTATGATGATACCTACTTTGTTACTCGGTTTCTTGGTGGTCTGGCTGAAGACATCCGTTCTGTGATAGCTCTACATCGGCCGAAGAATGTTCAAGAAGCCAGTGCCTTGGCTCTATTACAGGAGGCTGAACTTGAATGTGCCAAGAAGAGGTCAGCGAAGGACTATAGTAGACCCTCTTTCAAGTCTGCTGTCTCCTCTAACCGTGCTAAATCATACACATCTGACAGGTAGCAATTGCCTAAACAAAAGCCTGAATCCACCGAGTCTGAAGATAAGCTGAAAGCATTAATGGCATTCAGGAAGAAGAACGGATTGTGCTTCAATTGTGGTGAGAAATGGGGTCACAACCACAGATGCTCTCAACAAGTTTCTCTGCATGTCTTGGAAGAGTTGTTTGATGCCATTGACACTATGGATGATGCAGCAGATACTGACAGTGAGGAAGAAGTTGAACCTGACACAGTCATGGCAGTGGGAGACCCACTTACTACTCCAAAAAGAAAGACTATGAAGCTGCAAGGCATGGTAGCTGGTTCTGAGGTGCTTATCCTGGTTGATAGTGGCAGTGTGGCAACATTCATTAGTCAGCACTTAGCCACTCAGCTGAAACTTGACACGGTTTAGTGTGCATCTGCTCAGTATCAGGCAGCTGACGGGAGCCCAATGATTTGCAATTCAATTATCCCTGGCTTATAGTGGAGTTCTCAATGGCATTCCTTCTCAGTTGATGCTGGTGTACTTCCTCTTAAATGCTATGATATGATACTTGGTCAGGACTGGCTCGAGGAATGCAGCCCTATGTGGGTGCATTGGAAGAAAAAGGTCATGAAATTCACATACCAGAAGAAGAGAATTACTCTTAAAGGAGTCATACCTATTGTGACTAAATGTACTTCCATCAGTGCACACAAGCTCAAGGGCCTGCTGAGGAGAAAGGCTGCATCTCACTACGTCTAGTTACTACAGGAAGTGAAAAATTCTGCAATACAGGATCTTGGTTCTACAGTCCTGTCTGTTTCTGATGGTACACCAAGTGTGACACCAGCTGCAGTCTCTAATCTCCTGAAGGAATACTCCCACCTGTTCAGTGAACCATCATCTTTACCCCCAGAGAGATATTGTGATCACCACATTGCTTTAGTCCCTGGTGCACAACCAGTCAATACCAGGCCCTACAAATATGCCCTAGTTCAGAAAATTGAGATTGAAAAGCAACTCAGTGATATGCTCAAGAATGGTACAATCAGACCAAGCTCAAGCCCATATGCCTCACCTATGTTGTTGGTTAAGAAGAAAGATGGCTCTTGGAGATTCTGTGTTGATTACAAACGTCTCAACAATATCACTATCAAAAATAAGCATCCTCTTCCCATTGTTGATGAGTTAATTGATGAATTGGCTAGAGCTAGATGGTTTTCAAAACTGGATTTCAGATTAGGTTACCATCAGATCAGAATTGCTAGGGGTGATGAACACAAGACAGCCTTCAGAACACATAGTGGTCTGTATGAGTTCCTTGTGATGCCTTTTGGACTCACTAATGCCCCTGCCATATTTCAGAGTGTTATGAATCAGATCTTTGCACCACTACTGAGAAAAGGGGTGTTGGTCTTCATGGATGACATTCTGATCTATTCAGCCACTTTGGAGGAACACATCATCCTTTTGGAACAAGTGTTTCAGATCATACATCAGCATCAGTTCTTAATCAAACTGTCAAAGTGTAGATCATACATCAGCATCAGTTCTTAATCAAACTGTCAAAGTGTTCCTTTGCACAGCAACAAATTGAATATTTGGGGTATTGCATTTCAGCAGAAGGAGTGGCAGCTGAAGCATAAAAAATCTCAGCTGTCCCGCAGTGGCCTGTTCCATCAAATCTAAAGAAACTGAGGAGATTTCTTGGCCTCACTGGATATTACAGAAAGTTCATCAAGCATTATGGCTTAATCAGAAAGCCACTTACACAATTGCTCAAAAAGGGTATCATTTTCCAGTGGACACCTGATACCAATGAAGCCTTCCTGCTACTAAAAAAGGCTGTCATGGAAGCACCTGTACTAGCCATACCAGATTTTACCAAGACCTTTGTTCTTGAGACAGATGCAAGTGATCAAGGTCTAGGGGCTGTGTTGATGCAAGAAGGTCACCCAATTGCTTATTTAAGCAAACCCTTATGCAAGAAAAATCAAGCTCTGTCAACTTATGAGAAAGAGTGCATGGCCATTTTGATGGCAGTCGACAAATGGCGTCCATACTTACAGCATCAAGAGTTCTTGATCAGAACTGATCACAAAAGTCTGTTGTATTTGACAGAATAGCGTGTGCACACTAAGTTGCAGCACAAGGCATTACTGAAACTGATGGATCTTCAGTTCAAGATTGTATATAAGAAAGGGATCAACAACCTAGCTGCTGATGCCCTGTCTAGGTGCCCTGAGTCACCTGCACTATTGGCAATTTCTTCATGCACACCAGCTTGGCAAGAGTGCCTGATCAGAGGTTATGAGGAGGATGCAGATGCTAAGGCATTGTTGACTGAGTTGGCTGTCTCATCTGCCAATGATAAGGGCTATTCTCTTTTGAATGGAGTAATCAGATTTCATGGAAGGATATGGGTTGGCAACAATAAATTGGCACAACAACATGTTATCCAAGCCTTGCATAGTAGTGGATTGGGAGGACACTCAGGGATACAAGCAACTTATCACAGAATCAAAGCTTTGTTTGCCTGGCCAAAAATGAAAGAAACTATTGCAACTTATGTGCAAGGATGTAGCATCTGCCAGCAGGCTAAACCTGAACACATCAAGTCACCTGGTCTTCTTGTCCCATTACCAGTACCTGATGCACCATGGACAGTGATTTCCTTGGACTTTGTTGAAGGGTTACCTGTATCCAACAAGAAGAATGTGATCATGGTTGTGGTGGATAAGTTCTCCAAGTATGGACATTTTGTAGCTCTATCACACCCTTTCACTGCTCTCCTGGTTGCTCAGTTGTACATGGATAATATCTACAAGTTGCATGGGTTACCAAAATCAATCATCTTTGATAGGGACAGAATCTTTACCAGTCAAATGTTGCAACAACTATTCAAACTTTCAGACACACAGTTGTTGATGAGCTCGTCCTATCATCCACAAATGGATGGCCAAACCAAAAGACTGAACCAGTGTTTAGAGGCCTTTCGCAGATACACAGTCCATGCCTGTCCAAAGCAATGGAGCAAATGGTTACCATTTGCAGAATATTAGTACAATACTTCATATCACTCTGCACTCAAGCTGACACCATTTGAAGTATTATACGGTCATCCCCCTCGCCATTTTGGTATTCGTGATCCTCATGCCTCTACTATCCCTGAGCTTGAGCAATGGTTAACTGAGCGTGACTTGCTGACTAAGGTAATTCAACAGCAGTTGCTGAGAGCCCAGCAAAGGATGAAAAGTCAAGCTGATAAAAACCGAAGTGAGCATCACTTTGAAGTGGGTGATTCAGTCTATTTGAAGCTACAACCTTATATTCAGACGACTGTGGCAGAGAGACACAACCAGAAGCTATCTTTCAAATATTTTGGACCATTCCGGGTATTACAGCGGGTGGAGCGGGTTGCTTATAAACTTGATTTGCCCCCAACTAGTCGAATTCACCCAGTGGTGCATGTGTCCCAGCTCAAGCATCACATCTCTTCTAAGGATTAGTTCAGTTCAGACTTGATTTCTCTCCATAATGAAGCAACTCCAGATGTATCTCCCATTGGAGTTCTGGACCGTTGCAGTATTCGCTCAGGAGTTTCACCCAAGACAGAATTGCTGATTCAATGGGAATGATGGCCTGCATCTTGGGCCACCTGGGAAGAGCTGCATGACATCAACCGGCGGTTTTCTGTAGCTCCACCTTGGGGACAAGCTGGATCTGAAGACGGGGGCAGTGTCACGCCCTCCTGTACCAGTGGCTAGTGTATCTTGGGCCGACCCTATTTGGGCCTTTCATGTAAGCCCAATGGGCATAGGCGTGAGTCGGTGTCAACGGGTCATATAACTGTTGTGTAACAAACTGGAGGACATCGTTGAACAGAGTCCCAAAGCATTTCCTTCCTCTGCTCGAGTTCTTCCTTCCCCGCTCGAGTTCTTCCCTATTTCCCTCCTCTGTTCTTCTCGTCATTCCCTAATTCTAGCCTAATCCCCAATCCCTTCCTCTCTAGATAGGCTTGATCGTTACATGATGCTTCGATAGTAACCTGCGCCTGGCGAGATGGGCAGCAAGGCATGCCAGGCATTGCGGGCAAGCAACTGAGCAAGCAAGGGGCGTCTGCTGCGAAACGCCTCGATCGATAAATTTACTGCAGTTACAAACGGAGACCAAGTAACTCTAAAGTTGTTCGGTTAACAAATGAAAGATACACTAGCTCGAGTGAAAGATGTATCAGAAACTTTTTATCCGTTTATCATTTCAAAAAGAAGCCACAAATGTCTTGGCAATTACCACGAACCGATCAGACGAATATGAAAACGGATCCAAGGATTCATTGGAAAACTTGCTGCCCGGCAGGAGCTAGCCATTGCCCGTTGCCTATTGCGATCGTCACTCGTCAGTGATGTGGCCATCAGGCTTTTCCTCGTTCAAGTCACGGCTTTGAATTAGGTAGGTGCCTCCTGGCTATCTGGTCGCGGTGAACCCGTACGTACGGTCGGGCACGCAGCCGGGGCAATGCATGGTTCAGAGACGACTCGAATTATTAGGCACACGGGTTCGAGTCTCCCTCATCTCGTCGGTGCTCCACTCCAGTGCCGGCGGCGAGCTCGTGGAGGAGGGTCTCCCCGCGTGGAGTCCCTGTACAGGAGTCTGTCGGCGGCGGCTCGTTGTCCTCGAGGGGCGGTGGGGGGCGCCGGCTTTCTACTTTGAAGGTACGGTGGTGGCTGCTGGTTTTGCGGAAGACGGGTGGTTGGATCGAGCTCGAGGTTCCCGCGGTGGCGGTCGTCATCGGCGGCGAGGTTTGATCCGAGATCGAGGGTGCTCGGGATGCGGCCCCGGCCAACGAGCTTCTCGGCGACAGCCTCATCTCGTTCCTAGGAACGAGTGTCTACTGCGGCTTCTGTCAAAGCGCTTGCGCGATGGTGCTCCCTCCGATCTGGGCGGCGGTGGCCGGAGCCGGCGATCCCTGTTGGTGGGGATTTCTGGAGCTCTCGGTGCACAGGGGTCTGGGGACCTGAATGTAATTTCTTTTTTGTTGAGGCCCTTTGTGCAAAATGGGTGGTATAGCTATCTCCTGTATCCTTGTATGGTGTACCTGTTGTCTTGGTCTTTGTACATCTTCCTTAACGTTTAATACAGGTATGCTTTGATAAAAAAAAAGGCAAGTCTCTATATGGGATGTTCAGCGTTTGTAAACGAAAAGGGTGCAGACAAACAGGGACGGACGTACCAATCATAGTACTGTTCGACGGGCCAATAAAGAACATGCTGCAGTTCGTGTCACTTTCACGGCTTCGCCACGAATCTTGGCGCACTCGCCTCTCTCCGCTTGCGGACTGGAGACCTCGGGTTTCTCTGAATTCTGATGCTAACAAGCAGTGCTGCAAAAACGAGTTGACGAGCCCAGCCAAACATACGAAAACCAAACGGAGATATCATACTCCCTCCGTTCCAAATTATACGATATTTGAAGAATTTTGAAGAGTCAGAGTAATCTTAAATTTGACCAAAATTATAGAAAAAAATATAAAGATTTATGATATCAAATTGATGTACTATAAAAATATAACTAATAAAGAATCTAATAGTACTTAGTTATATAATAAATATCATTATTCTATTATATAAATTTGGTCAAATATAAAAAAATTGACTCTCCAAAATTGTTAGAATGTCTTATAATTTGGAACGGAGTGAGTACTTTTGTATTGTATCCCATACAACATTGGGTCGTAACTTTTTAAGATTCAGATTTGGTGGCCACACTGCCAAACTAAAGTTTGTTCGTTTTCAGTTCAAGCAGGACAAACGGGACCCACACCCCTCCCCTCCAAAAAAAAAGGTACTTTGGTCGTAAATTCACCCGGCCCGGGCATCTACTCCCTCCGTACCGGATTTACTAGTCGTTCTCGCGTTGGATGCATCTTGCGCAAAAGATGTTGTTTTAGCATCGGACCTTATGTTTTGGACGAGGATACCCCTCCGCTCGACTCCCGTGCACATTAATATTGTCCGTTCGGGTCCAGAGATTGCGCACACCATGCAGTAACTTTGCTGAAAGGGTAAAAAAAGAGGGCCCGCCAGGAGTCGATCAGGCACCCTCCAGCCTCGGGACCAGCTTCCGTTTATGTATAGGTTGCACCAGCCACCATATTTATTATGGGCAAACATGAAAAAATTACTCTTAATTAATCACTCCTTGTATGCTAACTCATGTTCTAAACGACTTCTTTTTCTGATATGGAGGGAGTATTCGGGTACCATTCGATCACAACGAGTAGAGTGGTAGCTGTCGTTACGCGTCATAAAACCGCGTTGAATTTTGCCACATGAAACGAATTCTCCCACGTAGACAAGGCACACAGCATCTCCCTGTGCACTGATGTAATGCGAGCAGGCGAATCCCTTCCCTGTAAGACATTTCTCTCTTTTGTTCTTTTCAACAGTCCTGCAGCAGTGAGCAGTTCATCACGCCTCAGCATACAAGTGGTGAGTCATTTGTGGACATGGAACTGTCAAAGGCATTCGTTTCAGAGGAAGGAAAGCCGCTGTCAGGCCTGCTCATGCATAAAAACAGGGGCTACAAGACTGTTATTACCCCTTGTATGCAATGCAATGAAATGCAAGACCTGGTGACCATAAAAGTTTGTATTTAGGCCATGTTTAGATCTTTAATCGTAAACCCCATAAACAAAAAAACGTCACATCTAATATTTTGACATATGCTTGGAGTACTAAATAAAGTCTATTTACAAAACTTTTTGCATGGATGGACTGTAAATCGCGAGACGAATCTAATGAGTCTACTTAATCCATGATTTGCAACAGTGATGCTACAGTAACCATCCGCTAATCATGGATTAAAAAGTTTTGTAAATAGACTTCATTTAGTACTTCAAATTAGTAAAATACCGTCACAAAAAAATTTACGCTGTATCTAAACACGGCCTTAACTTCGTACACACACGTACGGCCTTAACTTCGTACACACACGTGCAAATGCGCACACACACTCTGTCTCTCTCTGCGTAAAACGAGTTCCGGCTCTGTTTCAACTCGCTTGTCTAGGCAGAGCAGCGCCGGAACTCTGTTTTAACTCTGGGCTTGCCTTGTTTGGTTGCTCTGATCTGGCCCAGATCCAACCCTTTCAATTGTAACCATCGCTTGAAGCATATTTTTGTGGGCCGGAGGAAGTTAATTGGCCCAAATAAACTTTGCACACTAGCTTTTCTAGCTCCGACGCGTCCAGATACGCATGCACTACAGCACCGCCCCGGCATGTTCGCACCATGCCCTTCCAAAATCATGCATCCATGCAGCAGCCCCCACTTTTTTTTTTTAGGAAAGCCCCACTTTCTTTCGGCAGGCTTTGCTACTCACACTGTGCCTGCATGCATGCCTTGACTTCTTTGTTTATTAATTTTTATTTTGTATTTATTTTTCTTTCTATTTATTTCCATCCTTCTTTTATTTTTATTTCTAATGTTGTAAGTGGTTGAAAAGTGTGCACTATTGATCTCAGACGCGCATATGAAGTGCAAATATTTTTTTACTGTTTCTTTTTGTGTGGAGACTGAGTTGAATGTAACATTTTTTATTCATTATCTTTAGTTTTTCTCTTTTCTGTTCCTTTCCTTGCAATTTGTATTTTCCTTTTTGGTTCTAATCATTTTATATATTATTTATTTCTTTTGTAACTTTTTCTTTGCTTTGTTTCATTCCAAAATCATGTCTAGATATTCTTTCTTCATATTGCAGTTCATCTATTTTTTGTAATTCACGCTAGCTATCTTATTTCTTATATAACTAAAGTTTAATAGAATTATATTTGATGGTTTCTAAAGTGACGCTAATTCTTCATATTTAAAAAAGCTCATGCTTCCTATATACTAATTTGGTCGCATTCTAGACTTATTAGTGGGCATGTAAAATAATTTAGTTGTACACTAACTTGTTCAGCTCATGTACATATCCTATTTGCATATAATAATAATTTATTTGGCAAGTGGATGCATTTGTTCTTCATGCAAAATTATTTATCTGCATGTAAATAATTTGTTCACAATTATAAATTATTTGTTCACTTTGTAGATTAAATTGTTTGCCTATATTGACTCATTTGTTCGTGATACTTATTTTCCATTATTTATCTATATAATCAAATGTTCGCGATGTTTAATATTTTGTTTGTTGCGCATTACTATTTGTTGGTTCTGTTTGATTTTTGTTTGTAAAAATAATTATTTATTCATGTTGTTAAAATATTTGTTCTCAACAGTAGAAACTAATTATTTAATATTAATTTTTCTTTAAAAAAATATCATGCAAATATAGGCAAGTGTGGTCTTATTTTGAAGATCTCGCTATAAAAAAGATAATAGTGCAATTGGAATTTAATTTTGATGTATGGATTTAAGATTTATACATTTTTTAATATGAACTCTTCTTGCATGTGGGTGATGATATCAATTTTGGTTTCATCTGCATGCATGCATGTGTTTTTCTGTTTTTCTTCCAACAGAGTATTGTTTGTGGCTTAGTTTATTGGGCTAATACGCGACGGCTCATTTAACATGTATAGGTTGTTCAGGCAATGGTTCACAGGAGCGTCACCTCAAGCGATAGGCAGTCGCGCCCTCTCTGGAGCGGTTTCAGAAGTTTTTCCATTATCTAAAAATGAATCCAGCCCAAGTATACTTTCGCTATGCATAATAATAATATGTTACTTCCTCAAAAAAATGTCAGAAAATACAAATTGTTCGTTTATTCAGTGCAGTCTGTTTTTCATTAATAAATACCGTGTACAATACCAAGCTTCTACACACTTCCATTACTACAGATACATACTTTTTTTTCTTCACCCCTGCAATACTAATATCTATATGCATCACCCCAATCCCAATATACGAATAAGTAAATGGTACTAATAATCCTTGTCGTAAATCGCAATCACCGTGACCAATGTGTGTACATCCGGAGCGAGAAGAAGGCTAGAAATTCATGTCGAGCACGAGCGGCACGTCCCCCTTCTTGACGTCGAACGTCTGCTTCTTCACCTCGCCGGCGGCCGTCGTGAGGAATACCTGGTACGTGCCGTGGAACCCCCTGAACCTGAACGTCCCGTCGGCGTCCACCTTCCCCCTCGCGTGCGACGTCCACTCCCGGCGGAGCCCCGCGAAGCGGCTGCCGGCCTCGGTGAGCCTGCCGTCGGCGTTGACGAGCTGGCCGTGGGAGCGCCACATGTGGCCCTGCATGAACCCCCACAGCATGACGCCCTCCACGGCTGGGTGCGCGAACGCCTCCCTGAGCACGATCTCCAGGTCGTCGGCGCGCACGGCCTCGTCGGCGGCCGACACGTCCAGCTCCGTCACCCAGATGGGGAGCCCCGTGGCGGCGAGTTTGTCCAGCGCGTCGCAGATGATGTCCCCCACCGGGTGCGTCACGTGGCCCTGGATCCCGATGCCGCCCACCGGCGCGCCGCGCCGCTGCAGGTCCGTGACCAGCGCCACGTACTTCTCCGGCGTCGCGTTGGGGTCGTTGGCGCTCTCCACGTTGTAGTCGTTCACGAACAGCGCCGGCGCCGGGTCGATCCGCGCCGTCTCCCGGAACATGTGCGCGTTCACGTCGTCGCCAAGGCGCTGGCTGAAGAAGGCGCCGTGCAGCATCTCGTTGTTCACCTCGTAGTGCGGGAACCGCCCGGCGTAGCGCGACACCAGGCCGCGCAGCCGGGCCTCCACGGCGGCGCGGAGCTGGTCGCCGTTCAGGGCGCGGACCCACGGCTGCACGGCGTTCTCCACCGCCCAGAAGATGCAGTGCCCGCGCACCGGCTTGCCGTGCCGGTCGCAGAAGCCGATGAGCTCGTCGGCGTCGGCGTAGCTCACCAGCCCCTGGACGGCCTCCGTGTAGTACCACTTGAGCTCGTTCTCCAGCACGGCCCAGTCGAAGTGCCTGGTGAAGAAGTCCACGTACGCGGGGTTCTGGATGCCCGCCTTGGTGATGCACGACCCGATGGGGAAGCTGTTCTGGACCTGGATCACCTGGATGCGCGCTCCGGCGACGCCCGACACGCCGTCCTCCGCCCCCCGGCTGCTGAGCTTCAGAACCACGTCACGCTTGCGCACCTGCAATGTTCATCCACTCGTTGATTCATTCACGTGGGCAGGAAATTGAAATGCAGCAGCTAGCAGCACGTACCCTGTCAGCCTTCTTCCTGAGGTGCCTGAGCCTTGGGATCTTGTTCACGGCGCACACCTGCAGGTCCATGACCTTGAAATCCACCCCGGCCGGCGGCCCGTGCACGTACACCTTGGCGCCGCGCGGCGGCTCGTCGTCGTCGACCCGGAACGAGCCCTTGATGTCGCCCCACTTCCCGGGCTCGACGACGACCACGCCGCCGCCGACCCGGCGGTGGTCGTCCACGCGGACCTCGACGTGCACGGCGTGGGAGCCCTCCGCGCCGCCGCCGCCCACGCCGACCCACCCGGCCACCCGGTACGTGACCTTGGGCCTCGGCGCGCGCGAGAGCGCCCGGCACAGCCCGTCCTTCTCGTCCCTGCGGTGCGCCGCGAGGACGTACCGGCCGCTGGGCTTGCGCGCGCGCCAGACCGCCTCCTCCTCCTCCTCGTCGTCGTCGCCGTCCGCCGTGGCTGCCAGCGGCGGAGGGAGCGCGTCGGCCGCCGGCGGGTCCTCGGCGTGCGCGGAGAGCGTGCACGAGCCCGACGGAGCCCAGCCGGCGAGGCCGTCCTCCGAGTCGCAGTGGCCGTCGACGAGGTTCATGCCAAAGTGAGCCGTCTCCTCCTGCGCGCGACACACATGATAACCAAGGCAATGAGGCAGAGACGACACATGTCGTGTGCACAGTGTGTGTCGGATCGAGAGGAGAACGCAGGCTCGCGAGCGGCGAGCCGGCGACGGATGTGATGTCGAGGACACCATCAGAGCAGTTGGATGGGCGGCGGACAGCTCGGGGAATGCACCTAAGACATCTGTTGCTCTGGGTTTGCTTGGATGCTTCGCTTTAAAGGAAGGAATGAGGAGCCAGTGACAGGTGCCTTGGACATGAGTGCATCGAGCACATCTTTTGGCCACAAAACCCACATCAAGTTGTTGTAGTTTGCAAAGAAACATGATTTCACGTGGTTGGTGAGCAAGCTACCCTGGATTACATACGTGACAGAACCCAAGATTGGGCACCAACTTATGTCATGTTTTCATTCCAGTTCAGGTTGTCTCCCACATATAGGTGAGAGGAAAAAAAAACAAATGTAATGGCATGGTACTGAAAAACAAATGTAGTGGCTGCATGCATAATAAGTAACATAACATGTAGTAGAACAGAGTACCATTACTGTTAGCTACCATGCATGGAGCACACATACCTCAGCGAACGCCATGTCAGGCTATCAACCGAGATCGAAGGGGCGAGGAGGCTGGAGTAGGCGATGCAGAACGAAGCTGGAGCGCCAATGGACCGAAGAGCTCGGGTGTTGTTTCTTGTTTAGGCTGATTGGCTCTGTGTCTCGAGACTGCAAGTGGTGATGGCTGGGTTTCAGTGGCATTCAGAGGGGGTCGCAATTTATAAGGCGCCGATCGAGCCGACCGGCCAGCAGGCAAGTTCGTTCGTTCGGCGATCGCGTTCGTTGGTTCACCGCGGCAGGGCAACCGAAAAGGTCTCGTCGCGTGCCGAAACCCAGGCCGGGGAGAGAGGTTGAATTGAAACCCTGGAAGAGCTCCGGCCCATGCCCATGGCCAGGCTTAGCTACCTAACCCGTATCTTTCGCCTATCTTTTGTATAACAGTCAAGTTTGGGCAACGCGGGCGCTGGCACGCCGCCGGATCCCGGCCGGGCCGCGTCGTCGCCGACGTGCGGGGCCGGGACCGGCCGGTGGCCCGCGTCTCAGAGAGGTACCGAGTACTGTACTGTCATGCTTCGTGACGGTCATTATTAGCTTTGTTAATTCATCTGTCGCGGTAATGATAGATCGGCGGCGACGACGACGACGGCCAACGAGCATGCCCGAGTTCCGATCCTTTTCTTGGCTTTGCTTTGAGAGGAGTAAAAGTTGCTCGACCCCTTCGGCTGCCGGCGAGCCAGTTGCATTGCATGGGTGATGGGAACTCCAATAGGATCGCGACCTGGGCTTGCAACAAGATACGCCGATGGGCCCGTTTACATGACCTTTAACGGATGTCCACAGCTTGCAGGGTGTCGTTCCAGCCGCCCCATTACTTGCACGGTCAAGGAACAAGAGATTTCGCGTGGACGAACGGAGCAGGCAGAGCAGCTGTAGCACGGGCTGGCTGGCTGGCCGGTCATGGCGTCGCGTCAAGCTACAAAAAGATTTGCTGAGGCCACGGCGCTCGCGTCACTTGCGTGGCAGCGTGACCGAAAGCGGCGTGGCTGCAAACCTCTCTCCACATCGTCGTCGTGTTCATTCCTGCCTCGATCATATCTGCGAGCTCTCGAGATACCGAGATCTATCCATGGATCTCACGTTGCAGGCGGGGCGGGTTGCAGCTGACCGCAAACCCACAAAACTTGCCACCAAATTAGTTCGCGGGTTTGTGGGCACCCACTAATTTAAACCCACCGATGATAAGTATTTTGTGGGTATGGCGGCACAGAACATAAGCCCGCATGACCCGCATGTGCAGTATGGTCGGCTAGTTTGCTCACTGCTTCTTTGTTTGCTTCACAGCCATGGAGTATTATTGACAAAAAAATTCAAATAAAATCTAGAAAAAGAAACTGATTTAGAAAGGCATTAACACTCAGAATCATCATATGGTTCTATTCGAATGAATTAAACTACAACTCCGGATAGATGACAGCATTTGAGATCAACAACATCTTTCAGCAATACACCTCAATATCTGACAATGTTTTAAGTAAAAAAAAAAGAGTAGCTGCAAAACCTCTTCTTCCTTCAACCACATCCTTTCTTCAAATCTGGGAGTATATTGAAATCAAAAGAAAAAATCTTGATCAGAGCAGCAAATTTCACTAAAAAAACAAATAATCAGAAATAACCCCAAACCTTGGATTGGGGAAATAACCTCGGGAAGCACGACATGTGCAGGCAATGGAAAATCAGATCCGAGGAATTCAACCATGCACCAATCACATTCGAGGGGATCTATATGAGCAGATCCAGCACGCACCTTGGGGGGAGGGAAGATGCCTCGGACTGGAGGCCTCAGATGCTGACGAGAAGGACAGAGACGACCTGCATGATTGAGGCTGTGGGTGCCGCGAGCGGGCGGCTGGGGCAAGAGCGGCGGGAGGCTCTGCGCTCTGGGAGGCTGGGCGTGTGCTCCTGGGAAGACAGACGGAGGCGTGGAGGAGTGCGGCGGCGACGGGGGGATGCGTTCGACGGCGGCGCGAAACTGGCGATAGGGTTTGCGAGACTTCGCGGGTTACTGCGGGTTTTCCTTTTGTCCAGTGGGCTTGGTGATGCGGACAGCAGTGGGCCACAAATAATTTGCAGCTGGGCCACTTGCGTCGCGATCGATGATTTCACGGGGCGGGTTCGTGGGCCCGTATAAAAACCCGCCCCGCCTGCAACTTGACATGGATCGGATCGTTGGAGCGGAAATTTCGTTCTGGACGGCACAGCCACGCTGCCGACCCAAGCAACCGTCGTAATGCATGGGAGTTCTTGCCCGGGAAGCATTCGACACCACCCACATGCTGTGCTCTGAATGAAAAGGTAGCAATGGCGGCGGATCGTTAATGCTTAGCGAACTCGCATATGCAGGTCGATCGCGCCATGACTTCATGTCCAGAACGCTGGATGGGTCGATAAGTTCGGCACCATCATCGTTTCCTTGCGCCGTCGAACATGTATCTTGGTATCCTCAGCTCGAAAGGCGCTTCAATAGACCCTAGAGGGCGCCCCTGCATGTGGACGAGACCATCTAGAAGGCTAGAGAGAAAATTTGTCACACAAAAACATACAGTATCATATCGTTTTACTGAATGTACATATCGTATTTGGTTTCTGTAGCAACAGTTGGTCTGAAACCCTAAGTACGGTCATGTTGACCTTGCGAGACACATAATTCAGTAGGTGGTGATCGGTCCCTGAGTTGATCGGTAGAAATATCGTATAGTACATTCTTTTATGTCTACTAAGTATGATTAAAAAATGGTAATATCTTCTTTCATTTGCTTGCTTACGTGGCTTGCATTATTTTCCAAAAATAGTGCTACATGCATATTTTGTAAAAAGAAGTGTTTCATGTTTACATATCTTCTGGAAAAAAAATATGTTTCCTTTTTATACTGAATCCACAGAAGAGCGTGCATCTTTGTATTAAGAAGAGAATTAGATAATTCTTATCCCAAGAGTGTCTCCTAAAAATTAAGCGAAAATACATTCATGATTATTAAAAAATAATATATTTTCTATTCTCACTTATATTTAAGCGAGCAACTCCTACGCGCATAAAGGCACAACACTCTCTGAAAGACTGAACCCCAACCCCTTTAAAGCCAGTTTGCAAGTTCAGAATCCGAGTTCAACATCTAATCCACTAGGTTTCAAATAGACGGCTATAGCTGTTAGTTAGGGCAATAGCATTTAGCCCGCTAAAGCCGGCTATAGCCCGCTAAACATTGTAACGGCAGCTCTGCCGCTAAACACCTTAGCCGGCGATTTAAAACTATGGATCCAACCCAAGCAACAGGAAGCAGGTTTAATTTCCTCCCCCTTCAGTAATGATTTAATCGGCGATCTTGGCGGATCGGAGCTGCGCAAGGACTAACGAACCACATCGAGAGTGACTGCTCGTATCACTCCCGCCCAAGACTAGTGGACCACATCTCGAGTGACTGCTCCTATCACTCCCCGCCCAGAACATGATTGATTCGGGTAACGCTGAAACTGCTACTCGGTAGATTATTAGTCTGTTTGGATCCACCTAGCTAATCTATTAGACTAGTCTCAGTGGGAGTATCATCGACATAATTACCAAGACTATGAACTAGTAAGTGAGCCGGAGGAGTGTCATGGTGATGACACTCCTATCACGTTTCATGGCACTCCATTCTCTCTCTTCATAATGACTCTGTCACACCAGCTTATTGGATAGTTGCTATTTTAATTAAAAGCGGTTTAGATACACAGTCGCTGATCCTGTTTGGATCCATCTCAACAAAAATTAGTTACCAATTACTCCGTATGAAATGCCCCTTTTCCTAGTTTTTTGTTTCAGCTAGGCCGCTCGGGAATGCTCGTAACTGTACCTATACGGATGAGATCAGCCCAAAATCTGGATCGTAGTAGAAATAGCACATGGAGCTAGCCGAGGAGCCGCAGCGAACAATGAGGCCAATAAATTCAGTCATAGCACGTCTATGCACAGTGCCAAACACTCCCTCCCTCTCCTCTCCTTCCCTCCGCCTCCGCCGCCTCCTCACTTCCCCGGCTCGCCCGCCCCGCGTGCCCCGGCGAGCAGGCACGGCCGGCGAGGCGCGGATCGAGGCGGTGAGCTCCGGCCGCCACCGGATTCAGGCGCACCGAGCTCCGAGCCATGGCGGCGGGCCAGATCCTCCCTCTTTCTCCTCTCCTCCCCTTCCTCTTCACCTTCCCTCTCCTTCCACACCAGTTCCTCGCGGCTCTGAGCTGCGGCGCCCAGCCCTCCACCCCCTCCCTCCTCACGCCCACTCCCATGGTGGCGGCGGTGGCGGAGGCCTCTACTGCGGCGGCTTCTCCCTCTCGGTGTATAGAAGTTAGATTTTTTTTTTTGACCCTGGCGGGACCCAGGCGCTGCAGCCGCGTCCCTCTTCGTGGCCGGACCTAGCTTTTTCCAAAGTAGAGGCACATGTCGTCCTGTGGGCAGCCTGTTGCTCCCAAGTGTAACGTCCCGCCTCCCCGAGGCCGGGCCCGCTTACATCTGGCTGCTTTCTAGGATATAGATTGTCCTCACAGACCAACACCACATCTGGCTGCTTTCTAGGATATAGATTGTCCTCACAGACCAACACCAGTCTTTTCTGCACACTTTGTCCTCACTCGTGCGCACCCGGGAAGAACTTCCCGGTCGGTCACCCATCCCCAAATTTCTCCGGGCCAAGCACGCTTAACCTCGGTGTTCTTTGGAGACCGGCTTCTAGAAAAGAAGTTGCAACTTGTTGGTATGAGTATCCTATTAATCCTATTAAGCCCTCGGCCGGGGTGTCACATGCTCACCCCCTTAAGAGACCGACGTCCTCGTCGGTCAATCCCAAGCCAGGAACGTCCTCTCTTGGCCACGTCCCGTACGTCCAGTGCCAGCAGCCCATGTGCCACGTCCGTGCGTCCAGTGCCAATGGTCCCTGTGCCACGTCCGTGCATCCAGTGCCAATGGCGCATCCCAGATGCCCGCGCACTGACCCGCTACGCGCCCGTGCACATGCCGGTGGCATCTGTGCCCCACGCGCCCGTGCTCATGCCTCCACACTTACGCTCGTACGTGCTCGTGAAACCGCGAGAGTCGGCTCTGATACCATTCTGTAACGTCCCGCCTCCCCGAGGTCGGGCCCGCTTACATCTGGCTGTTTTCTAGGACATAGACTGTCCTCACAGACCAACACCAGTCTTTTCTGCACACTTTGTCCTCACTCGTGCGCACCCGAGAAGAACTTCCCGGTCGGTCACCCATCCCCAAATTTCTCCGGGCCAAACATGCTTAACCTCGCTGTTCTTTGGAGACCGGCTTCCGGAAAAGAAGTTGCAACTTGTTGGTATGAGTATCCTATTAATCCTATTAAGTCCTTGGCTCCCTCCCCACGGCGTATATGAGTTAGAGTATTTCAGGTACTATTCTTTGCAGCGCCAGTGCAAGAAAAATGGCTCTATTATAGACCATATTATTGTAATTTTGGTGACTGAGTAACAATATAGTCAATGTGACTAATAAATTTGTGAGCTCATATTATAAGATTTCTGGATCCCATGGATGAAATCTAAATCATAGTTAAAATCATCCAAATCATAGTTAATTAAGATGCCCAAACAATAGTAAAAATTCATAGAATCACGGCACTGGATGAACCGACGACATCAAATTATACAGTGTGGACTAGTGCAGAATTCAGACGAAGATCAAGTGAAGAAAACCCTTCAGCGCCGGGTGAACCGAAGTTGTACCAGATGATTTGGTACAGTTGCCAAGCGGCATCGGTGCAAGCATGGTCTGATAATCACTCAGAGAGCATGTTTGGTGGGAAGAAAGTTCCGGGAGAAAACCCAGATAGACCGGCGGGCGGGTGTCGGATGAAGCGGCGGAGCAATGACGAGAAAGAGGGGCCAACGAATATATAGCTGAAAAGAGGTGGTACCGGATGATCTGATACCCAATCAGTCAGTGTACCGGTTCATTCGATAATACTACACTTTTTCTTACCATTGGAGCAATGACTTCTTAGAGTTGTTGGGTTATTTATATCCTCTACTCTGACATTTGAGGTTGATGGAGCGTAAAGAAAGCTCATACACATAGAAGAATACATCCAAGCCACCAATGTACTTAGTGATCACATACATAGGCTTTAATTAGCATATACTTTATTTGATAGTGTTAGTGCTAGGCTAAGTCTAGAGAGAGCGAGAGAGAGAAGTGTTGCTGCCTTATGTTCAGTTCCAGAGTGAACCACCACTGTAATCTTGGTGTGCCGATCCCTTAAAATAATCTTGGTGTGCCGGTTCCGCCGGCAAGTCATCAACCCTCCGGCTTGGTACGGAATGGCGACAACAACAATGTTTGGGGAACGAGGAGACCCCACCTTCATGGGAAACTCCCTAGTAAAGACGACATCAAGATGACCGGTGCAAGGGGTGATGTGCATTGCCTTTGTAGAAAGGTTCTCATCTATTTGGCTTGAGTCTTAGCAGTCGAGACCAAGCCACTGACCGGAAGAGACTTGATGACCGGGAGCGTATGCTTGGTGGAGCTCCAATATGGACTAGAAATGGCTTTTGTCCACCGATACCACAGAAAAAAAATCGACATGTCGAGTTTCCATCTCTCTAACCCACTCATTTATTTAAGTTTCCACAATTTTTACTTGCAATTTGTGTGTCTTTCTTTACTTAAAGTAGTATTTTGATAGAATTAGTTATAACTTACAAAACTCTTATTTTGAGTGGGTTGAAATATTGGACGAGCCATAGTTGTACGTCTTGATAGTATGATCTAGTTTATATTTCTTACAAACTAGATGTAAAGTATAGATTAAGATTTTAACTTTGCTAATTCAGACTTCTGTGAGACAATGATTCCTTTCAACCGGCAACGCCGTTCTCCGCCCGTGCCGCCGGCCACACAATTAACAGCTTGCGCGACACTCAGGCAACGAAATCGAACGAGAACAGACCACGAATAAATGGGCAATAATGGAGGCCGTCACATCTATGCTTTCTGAGATTCTTTCTGCCAACCGGGCCAGCTCGCAGTATCTAATTAGGGGAAAATCGGTTTACATTCTCCAACTATCACAAAAATCTGTTTTCAATCTTCAACTACGAAACCGGACAACATAGGCCATCTAACTGTCAAAATCGGGCAAATTTGATCCCTGGAGTGGTTTTGAAGGTGGTTTTCCATTTTGTGAGATTTAAAAATATTCAATTTTACACTAAAAAATTATAAATAATTTATTTTAAGTCAAAAAATTATGAAATGGGTATCAAAAGTTTTCTAAAAATGTAACTTATATATTGTCACATGACTTGTGAGCTATTCAGATTTAATTTTTTTTATATTCATAATATTTGGTTGCTTGCAGTTATGTCTATTATTTTTAATAACTAAGATTCAAATGGAGCAATAATATATAGGTTACATTTTTAGAAAAATTTTGGTGCTAGTTTCATATTTTTCTGATTTAAAGTGAGTTAGTTTTGATTTTTAGATCTAATTAGATTTATTTAATTTTTTTAGAAAATACAAAACCACCTTCAAAACCACCCAAGGGCCAAATTTGTCCTTGTTTTGATAGTTAGATGACCTATGTTGTCCGGTTTCGTAGTTGAAGATTGAAAATCAGATTTTTTTTAGGGTGAAAATTGGACTTTTCCCATCTAATTACGCACGTTGACAGGACGAAAATGGATTCGCAGCTCCTGTAGTGTGTCTGTGTCTCCGTCGCCAACCCGCCGTCGGCCGCGTTGCCCGATCCGGCGCACGCGGTTCTGCCCGTGGCCGCCGTCGTCAGCGTGTGGCGAGCGCCGAGGCCGTGCGACGGCGAGCCGACGGCCGGGTTCACGGCGGCACTAAGCGTAGCCGCGCCGCGCCTCGAATGCTCCGGCGTCGATCGCGAGAAGGCGAGCCGGCGCATGGCACGCGCCGCGCGCCCCGGCGCCCACCCACGATACCCTGTCCCTCCCCATTTATAAGCACAGGCTCATCTCCCGTCGTCCTTCCTCCTCCCACAGCCACCACACTCCTTTCCCATGGAAAAAACCCCTGGTCGTCCGTCCTCCTTCGCTGGTGAGGCTCCTCCCAGTTCCACGTATCCTCGTGCTCTTTCTTCTCGCTCCTTTGCACGCCCTTTCATCCTGCTTCGTTTCTTTGCCCACATTATCTTAAGCTGAAATGTCACAATGCAATTCATGTGTTATAATAATCCTTAAATTCAGAAGAGAAATTACAGGTCCCTGGCTGTCAAGGAAGAGACTAAAATCAATGGATTCGGAGGTGACAGTTGTGGAGTAATCGTTTGTAGCACCGGGAGAGCCGACACCGAGGAAGGGGCTGTGGTTGTCTTCCCTGGACCTCCTGATGCTCAACAAAGGTCGCACACCAACATACTACTTGTTTCACCGCCCCGACGACGTCACCGCGTCCGATTTCTTCGGCGTGGCCAGGCTCAAGGAGGCCATGGCCAAAGCCCTGGTGGCCTTCTACCCCCCTCGCTGGCCGCCTCGGCGTCGATGGCAGCGGCAGGGTAGAAATCGACTGCAACGGTGAGGGCGCGCTCTTTGTCATCGCTCGCTCCGATGTCGCTCTTGACGAGATCAAAGACTTGAAGCCGTCGGCGGAGCTAAGGAGCCTGCTCGTTCCTCGCATCGAGCCGCCGTCTGTCATATTGGCCGTGCAGGTCGATCCACAGCTTCTCCAATCCAAGATTGGAGCTTCCATTCCATGCACCCCTCGTATACCAACCAATGCAATTTGGTACATGATGTGTGCAGGTGACATTCTTCAAGTGTGGAGGGGTGGCGCTAGGGACGGCCCTCCACCACGTCTCCATCGACGCCATGAGCGCGTTCCACTTCTTCCAGACATGGTCGGCCTTCTGCAGGGACGGCGACCGCGCTGCCGAGGAGGTGGAGCTCCCCTGCCACGACCGCACCCTCCTCCGCGCGTGGTCCCCCCCGCCCGCCGTCCAGCCGGACGCTCTCCTGATGTTCTACCCCAAGCTCGCCTTCTCCGAGCCGTCGGGGCCCATCGCCACCGAGGTCTTCGCCATTTCCAGGGACCAGGTCGCCGCCCTCAAGCGCCTCTGTGGCGGCGGCGCGAGCACTTTCTGCGCCGTCAGCGCCCTCGTGTGGCAGTGCGCGTGCGTCGCGCGGCGGCTTCCGCTGGACTCCAAGTCGCGGCTCACCTTCCCGGCCAACGTCCGGCGCAGGGTGAAGCCGCCCCTCCCGGAGCGCTACTTCGGCAACGCGCTGGTCAGGGTGGGCGTCGCCGCCGCCGTGCGGGATATCGCCTCGGAGGCGCTGGGATCCGTCGCCGGACGCGTCGGAGCAGCCATCGCCCGGATGGATGGCGATGATGAGGTGGTGCAGTCCGCGATCGACTACTACGAGACGGCGGAGCAGGAGCTGGACAGCCAGCCGGCGAAGGGCACCCTGCCGGAGACCGAACTTCAGATTATCAGCTGGCTCGGAATGCCGGTGTACGACGCGGATTTTGGGTGGGGAAAGCCGGGAGCGATGTCTCGCGCGGACTCCAGCCGCGGTGGGCTTCTGCACCTCATGAGCAACGGGCCAGCAGCTGATGGCGGCGTCCGCGTGCTTACGTGCATGGCGGCTGCAAATATCAAGGAGCTGGAGCGGTTGCTTTACGAAGCTCTAGCCAGATGCTAGTTAGTGGCTTCATGCGGTTAGTGGAAGGTTGGGAATAAGGGTCGGAGACACCATATAAGTAGGCTATTTGTGGCACGGCCTGGGTGGACTCATCATATGAATTGTTGTTTGTTGGATGCTACTGTAGTATTAAGCCAAATTTCCATAACCGTATTTTCCATCAAGCACTTTCGTAATGTATTCTAATAAAAAAATTGCTTGCCACACCTCCTCTACTCTCTAGTTGCCTGATTTCTCTCAAAATCTCAATGGAAAGTGTGGCTATTGTTGAGGTTTTTAGAGAGGAAGAAGTCCATTTTCTACCATTGAACTGTTACTTGAGTTTGGTTTTGTCCATCTAACTACAAAACAGAAATCTTTAACCATCGAACTTTTAAAACCATTTACATTTGGCCATTCGCTGTTTTGAAGGTCGGTTTCGCTGATGTGGATGACACGTGGAGGTGGACCCCACATGTCATCATCTTTATCTCTCTCCTTTTCTTTTCTTCTCTTTCATTCTTCTCCACCACGTCCACTATGCTGCCGATGCCGGCTCTACGGAAGACTCATCGCAACCGCCACCGCCGCTGGCCACCCCTTCGACGCCACCGCCGCCTGGCTGCATTTCGCCTATCCTCCATGCCCAGCCCCTGCCTCCGCCTCCACGCCCTCATCCACTTTGTCGCCACCGGCAGCTCCCAATTGCTTGGCCTCCATCTCCTGCATGGGAGCAACTCCCCCACGATGGTGTCCGCGTCGTGCATGCTTCGGAGGCAGCGCTGACGACTGCGCCGCCCCCGCCACCACCTGCCACCGGCGTGAGGATGCGGAGTGGCACAGCTTGCCGTCGGAGCTCAGAGATCCCACTTTTTTGTTTCATGTTTACTTCACAAATTCTTGTTTCCAAATTTTCTGAAAACTTTTAAATCTTTTGTTTCATTTTTTATTTTATTATCATTTCCGATTGTTTTGTTTAAAATTTGTTTCATATTTTTTATATATTAACTTTTACACAATATTTGTCACATCAAGTTTGCATAAATTTGTTTACTGTTTTCATTACATAAATTTGTAATATGTTTTTATTTAAATTTATTTGATTAAATTTCTAAATTTCTTTTACTGGTTTGGGAACTAAGTAAAGTTTTGGTTCGGAGATCATGGGTGTAAAATCTGGAAAGAAAAAGGAGGAATTGGAAAGGGGCGGGGGGTTGCATTATTAGGTCCCGTTTGGATCCTAGGATTAAATTTTAAACCTCTTATTTAAATGTTAGAAAATAAGGACCAAACATGAGCTAATCGCTATGCTAATTACAGATAATAACTAATTAGTAGTTAGAAGCCATTAGCTTTGACTAGACTATGTTTAGACTATTAGAACATAGGGCTAAACTTTAGAAGGCCAGAGCAGTGGCGGAACGTAAGCTAAAGAGAGGGGGAGCAAATTGATAATCTCCATGAAAAAAGCTGTAAAAAAGTTGAAAAAACTAAGAACTAAGCATCCTTGAGTTATTGGACCTAGTTTGGGCCCCACTGTGGTCCGTCGCTGGGCCAGAGACTAGAATAGCAATAGGGAATAGGTTCTCTCTATGATACGTTAAATTGATATATGCTCTCAAGACTAGCAAGAACGGTACCACGAGGATTTGAACCCAGGTTGCCTAGTTTAGAGGGTGGTCCAATGACCACCAGAGTTCTCCTTCTCTCTAGAGCCGGCTCTATATTCTCAGAGGCCCTAGGGCGAATGAGAGACTATGAGCTCTTTAGATCAACTATTTTTCATTTGTGACGCTAATTATAAGAAGATAGAAGTTCTAATAATATACATAATTTATGAAGAATAATATCAATATTACAAACTATAAGAGGACTAGAAAATTAAACTAATATGACGATGATATGAATTATGATTACCTCAAATAAGAACCAAACTCCAAAGACTCCTTTGTGATTCAATAAGCTGTTCATCCCGTTTTCTTTTTTTCTTTTCTCAGCACAAGACAAATGCTTCTTTGGCAACATCGTATGATCCTAGGCTATACCTAAAATTGAGCATAATAACTTAAATTACTTGCTGAAATTTAGACATCTAGAATCAAGATTAGAGAACAAGAGAAGATTACCTGTTGGCAAATGGCAGGCGGTAGCGGTCAGTGACCTGAAGGCTGCAGACGGCAAGACGCCGCGCCGATTGCAAGACCAGAAGGCTGAAGTGCGGTGCGGCCGTGCGGGCAGGAGGCCACAGGCCAGACGGCGTCGGCGGCAGGCGGAAGTTAATGCGACGGTGTGATGTGTGACCTCCGATCGATCCCAATTCTCCGACAACGGATGCAGCACTCAGGAGGCGAACGGCAAGGCGTGCGGAGCCACTGGGTCTGATGCAGAGTTGGGCCGGATTCATATATATAGTGATTTATTCCTATTTGATGGGCCCCCTTCCTTCTTGGGCCCTATGCCAGCGCACTCGCCGCTCTGGGCTAGAGCCGGGCCTGCCCCTCCCGTAGGGCTAAACTTTTTTTTTTGGAAACAATAGAAGGAGCTTTGTCTTTCAATTAAGAAGAAAGCATCTATTATAAAAGAGTGTTAAAAGAAGCCACCACGTTCGCCGAGAGGGTCTAGAAATTCCCACATTAATCTAAAAAAGAGAAGAATTTGCACCGTTGGATTTTATGAAGATCTAACGGTTCAAACTAACTCAAAAATTCATATCAAATACGATTAATAAATAGCTAATTTCGGATTTAAAAAATTAAGAAAAATTAAGACATGGCAAAGAGTCCATGTTGAATACTATTAGTAAATAGTTTAATTCGGAATTAAAAAAATAAGGAAATTAGGGCTTAGTCAAAGAGTCCATGTTGAATACAATTACTAAATAGGAAAATTTTGAATTATCAAATTAAAAAAATAGCATTACCACTAGATAAAAATTAATATTAGCTGAATAGCTAAATTTAAAATGAAAAGTATAAATTCTATTATATTATTAAGAGAGTGTTAAAACAAACTACCATGTTCGTCGAGAGGGTATATAAATTCCTACGTTATTCTATGACTGTCCAACTGTTGTCAGTTGACTAATTTTTTAGTATGTCATATTGTTAGTACCTGTTAAAAGTTTTGCAAACGGATTACGCATTCTGGACGATTGAAGAAGAGGGGGGCATAGGTAATACGTGAGCTTGATGGAAAAACATATGTTTTAGAATTAATCTGGACTGTTAATACCTCTTTGCAAAGAGATAATGTTGACTTGAATTCCTAGCAACTACTGGTAGCTAGCAGCACGGTGGTCGCAGGCAATAGGCTGGCAGAGGGAGCCTCCGACGCGATGTGCCCCCGGTGTCGTGGCACTGCCCCGACGTGAAGAGATGTCGAAGATGGATATGATTAATAAATAGATAAATGCAAGAACTAGAATAAAAAAATTATTGTTGATATGTGTAGTGATTATGAATCATATTAAGAAGAAAAATAGCTAAATAAATAGTATCAAATGCAATAATAAAAATCCAAGTTTGAGTTTCATGGCAAATAAAGTTAATAAATACTCCAAATCAATGAAGATCGAAATAGTATTTGTGTATAGGATTTACACCATTCGATTTAATGAAGATCTAACGATCTAAATTGGACAAAAGAGTCCATGTCCAATTTAATGAGATGCAATATTTTAAACTACCAAAAAGTGTCTGTATCCAATTAAAGTTAAATACAGGGTCCGCATGACATAAAAACTCATGTTACCATCTATGTCTCGCATTAACCTTCCTTAAAGATGCAAAAAAAATGGCAGCAGCATAAGCGTGACAACACGACCATAGTTGTATTGTATTGGTACTATTGAAAGAAATAATTGCTTTGAAAAATCTTTGGAACGCCCTGCACTACGACGCGACCATAGTCTTTGCCCGAGATTCCGAATCACAACTTTTTGAGTCTCAAGAACGTCATGCAATACATGCAGCTGCATGAAGCACACTGGATTCTACTCAAAATCATTGCCGAACTCAATCAATCCATTTCTTCTGGAGCAACCAAACGTCAAGATAGGGACGAAAAAATAATGATGATGCGCAGAGTTTCACATATTGCAATCTATTGCAAGACCATTGGCACATTATGATTGTAAGTGTGGGCCAATGAATACGCAGACGAATTAATGTGAGAGAAATATCCGCTAAAGAACCAATGCTTTCTCCAAACAAGAATTATCATCATAAATATTGCATATTCTTGAACAACTTTAGTTATACAAACTAATCTGATGGTGGTCAACAAAGAATTATGATTCTATGGAGCTTTGTCTTTCAATTAAGAAGAAAGCATTTAAATGTAAAAAAAACAGATAACCAAATAAGGCATCCGAAGTTTTTTCTACCTATGCGACGCAGCAGAGTACACGTTGAAAAGGGGGGCCTTTAGATTTAGCAAATGGCGCCATTAGCATGTTGAGCGTGTGATGGTTGGAAGTCGGAAGAGAGGAATGAGCCCCCAAGAAAGAAATTTTCACCTGGTCGTTAATCTATTGCTGGATCATCCCTGCATAGACGATTGTAAATTAGCTGGCGGGGCGGAGGTAACCCTAGCTTAACCTCGCGGGCTTAAAAAGGGCCACAGGGAGCATGGCCGACGCACTGAATGTTGGTTTTGTCCTTCATCAACCTATAAAGACATGTCACTTAATCTTACAGTTCTTATTGGATTGACTGAGCCCTAAGTAATACTAGGTTGTCCTAACTCCCATTGGAATGACATCCGCATATTTCCCATCAGTTACTTCAACATTCTTGTTTAGTAATTATTTATTTATACATATAGTTAAAAGGTTAGCCAAATTAATATGACTAATATTAATAAATTAAAGAGCTGATTAATCCTATTAGAAAAGCAATCACTCTACGTAGGGGCAGTCATAGCTAGAGAACACCCGGTAGGGTTTACTATAAAACGAGGAATAGCTCGTTCACTTTATTCATCATCACCAATAATTCTTAAGGGAGTACAATACCTTAAGTTTCTCTTACAATACCCAATTGTAGAATTGTAAAACTACAGAGTGCTTTATGTTTGCCGTACACTTCCTTTCGCATGCACTCCGTTCGAGCAAATCAATACGTAATACGTGTATGATATCAGTATAACTACTAGGACCTTCGTTTCAAGGCTGTATGTAATGTAACTAGGCCGGGTACGGTGTGCGTGGTCGTAGCAGCGATCGTCAGATGTTCATGTCCAGCACGAGAGGTGTGTCCCCTTTCTCCACGGAGAAGGTCTTGTGCACCTTCCCCGTCGCCGTGGCGAGCTGCACGACGTACGTGCCGTGGTACCCCCTGAACTTGAAGTGCCCGGCGCTGTCGATGTGCCCGCGCGCGTGCGACGTCCACTCCCTCCGGAGATCCACGAACCTGCAGAGATCAGGAACACAAGTCAGTCACCGACTGATGCATGATTTCTTTGGCCGGCCGGCGTTCGGGAACGAATAAATCGAGCAGTGACGACTGGCCTCTCGCCGGCGTCGTTGACGGTGCCGTCGGAGTTGACGAGGCAGGCGTCCTGGCGCCACATGTGGCCCTGCATGAACCCCCAGAAGACGACGCCCTCGACGGCCGGGTGCGCGTACGCCTCCCGGAGCACCACCTCGAGGTCGTCGGCGCGGAGGTCGACGTCGGACTCGCACACGTCCAGCTCCGTGAGCCAGACGGGGAGGTCGGTGGCGGCGGAGAGCTTGTCGAGCGCGTCGCAGATCACCTCCCCGACCGGGTTGGTGACGTGCCCCTGCAGGCCGATCCCGCCCACGGGCGCGCCCTTCTGCTGCAGCGCCGCGATCTGCTCGATGTACTTCTCCGGCGTCGCGTTGGGGTCGTTGCCACCCTCCACGTTGTAGTCGTTGACGAACAGCGCGGCGCCGGGGTCCAGCCGCGCCGCCTCCCGGAACATGAAGGCGTCGACGTCGTTGCCGAGGCGGTCGCGGTAGAAGCTGCCGTGCAGCATCTCGTTGTTGACGTCGTAGTGCGGGAAGCGGCCGGCGTAGCGGGTGAGCAGGCTCTGGAGGCGGGCCTGCACCGCCGCCGTGAGCTGGTCCTTGTCGAGGCTCTTGACCCACTGCTGGACGGTGTTCTCGACGGCCCAGAAGATGCAGTGCCCGCGCACCGGCTTGCCGTAGCGGTCGCAGAAGTCGAGCAGCGCGTCCGAGTCGGCGTAGTTGAGCTGCCCCTGCTGCGCCTCCGTGTGGTACCACTTGAGCTCGTTCTCGAACACGGCCCAGTCGAAGTGCTTGGTGAAGAAGTCCACGAAGGCCGGGTCCTGGATGACGGCGGGGTTGATGCACGCGCCGAACGGGAAGCTGCTGTCCATCTGCATCACCCGCACGGACGCGCCGGAGATGCCCGACGCCGCCGCGCTGCCGAAGTTGAGCACGACGTCGCGCTTGCGCACCTGCAGCAGCAGGATCATATTCATATCGGAGGAGGTCATCGACGGCTCATCACTGAATTCATTCAATGCCTAGAGACTTTTGAAATCTTCTTGTTTAATGCATGTTTGGTGTGGCGGCCAGCAAATCAGGACCGAGAATGTCCTTGGCGTGGCGAGTAAGCAACGAGCTAGTGCCTATCGAGGCCACCAACCAACCAGCAGAAGCAGACGCTCACTCACCTTGTCAGTCTTCCTCCTGAGCTTCCTGAACCGTGCCTTGCGGTCGGTGGCGAAGACCTGGAGGTCCATCACCTTCACGTCCACGCCCGCGGGCGCGCCCTGCACGTACACCGCGGCGGCGCGCGGGCTCTTCTTGAGCCGGAACGCGCCCTTGATCTCCGCCCACTTCCCAACCTCGGCGCACACCGCGCCGCCCTCCACGACGCACTCGTCGTCGTCCAAGCGGAGGTTGACGCGCACCGCGTGGCCGGCCCCCTCAGCGTCGGCGGCGGCGGCGCCGCCGAGGCTGATCCACCCGGCGACGCGGTACGTGACCCGGGGCTTGAGCGCGCCCTTGATCGCCTGCCGCAGGCCGTCCGCCTCGTCGGCGCGCCCCGACGCGAGGATGTACCGGCCGCTGGGGCGGTAGTCCTCGCCGACGTCGTTGATCGTCTCCGTCGGCACCTTGGCCGGCTCCTCCTCGTGCACGGACAGCGCCGTGCACGAGCCCACCGGCGACCAGCCGGCCAGGCCGTCCTCCAGGGCGCTGTTCTCGATCAGGTTCAAGTCGAACACCACCTCCTGACGACCATCGACGACAAAGTTAGCGGCCGATTCCGAATAAATGTGGGTGAGGCGATTGCATTTGCATTGGCACACAGCAGAAAACTTTATGATGACATGAACTGCTGCTACTGAACATTGTACGTACCTGAGTGCAGGCCATGGCACTCGATCAGATGAAGGAGCTAGCAGGTGATCGATCGCTGAGTTTTGGTTGGAAAACTTGGCTGCTGCTGCTGCTGCCGATTGGGCTGCGATGACCAAGGATCGCGGCGGCTCACCTTATATAAAGGGGCCGGTAGATTGATTGGTCACTCGTCAGGATCACCACGAAATGGTTGTAAAGCGCACCGAACGCCAAGACGTCGTGCGAACTCGAAGCAACCACCACACCACAGACAGGGCATGCCTTTCGCTCTCTCCCTGTGTGTGTTCCCGCTTTTGAGTAACAGTAAAGAATTCGCAAGACCCGCGCCGCGTCGCCGGGCTCCGAGTGCGCGCGCCGCTGGCGAGTGGAGCCCGGCGGCGGCGTAGCCGGCATGTCAGCGGCGGAGTGCAGCACCGGCCGCCGGGGGTGCGGCCGCCGTTCCGACTAATTAGCGACTGCTCTCTTTGTACTAATTAATGGAGTGGTAAGCATCTGGTTTCTTTTTTTTCCCCGACTAATGGAGTAGTAAGCGTCTGTTTTTTTTCCCGAGTGGAGTAAGCACCATTACCAACACTCCAAGCGTCCGCCAAGGCAGGGAGGGGTCCGTGCTTTTCTTGGCTTCGGGAAGAGGGAAATAAAAGCGATTGGTTTGGCTTGTTTAGTCGCTGTTATGGGGTACGCCGGCCGGTATCTAGCTCGAACTCGGGCATCGTCAGCGAGCACACTCAATGCCGGAGATTCTGATGGTCTCGACGGATCCGTCTTCAGATTTGTCAGCGCTCGCCGTCTGAACTGTAGCTAGAGCACTGGTCCTGACTGACGTTAACCCCATCAATGAATCACCCATTGCAGCTGCTGCAAACATGCCATCGTGTCACGAACAAAAGTTTACCAGGATTCCAGGAAATGTACCAGCAGCAACGGTATCCAGCAGAGACCACCAGCACCAACGTTGGACGACGCCCTGTAGGCCTGTAACCTGTTCGTGCCACACAGGCACAAGACCTGTACGAGAGCGACGTGGCCAACTTGCAGCCGCCCCACGACGACGACGGAAATGGAGGACATTGGTGATCTAGGCGTAGGAGTTCGAAATACAAAGCTTCAAGGCACGAGCATCTATCGGCTAAAAATAAAGCAGGATCGGAATGTGAGGTCGGGCGGCGTATCGTGCTCTTTAAAATAAAATACATGCAAAATCCAGGAGAACCACACAGAGGGAAGAGAGCCAGTAGCAGCTAAGCTACCGTACTCTGTGTCTGTGGTGTCATGTGTGGACATGGATCGTTCCCGAATCTTAGCTTGATCTACCGATCCATCCATGGACCTCGCCGCCGGCACGCAATGGCGGCCTGCGCATGCATGCAATTTTCAGCTCATGCTTGGCGGCCGGAGCAAGGAAAGGTGGGGAAGAAACAACCGGAGAAGAAGCCCGGATTCATCGTACATGCGCAGCGCGTGCTCCTCCGTCGTCAGAATGTTCTCGGGGGCAGGGATGGGGTCGGTCACGATTGTTTCAGCGCGGAACGTGGTGCGCTCCGGAAGGGGAAAGCCAGCGAAACGGCCCTCTAAAGCTACGCATGTGAATTGCCGCGTGTGGCCCGTGACAAACTGAACATCACGTCAAATTCAAAAGTATAAATAATTGATGAATTAATCGCATGGATTTTAACAAGATTCAGATTCAGAGAGAGAGAGAGAGAGAGAGAGAGAGAGAGATGGGCTCAGCTTTCGCATGGGCTGTTGTCGGGCTGGTATGTTGTAAATTGGGCCATTGAAATAAAACTCTCAAATTCCTCGTCTGTGAGTCATGTTAAAATGGGCCTCCATCTAGCGTAGGATATGTGTCCAAACGTGATTTTATTCCATCCTTTGGAGAATAATATAATACCATCCTTCGGAATAATATGCCGCACTCGAGTCCAAACGTGATTTTATTCCCGTTTTAAGTTTTAATAACTTACATAAAGAAATCATGATCTCTGTCCTTTTTCGAATTCAGCACGCTTGGTGTAATCCAAACGATAATGTACTGCTACGTACAGTGCAATATATGTAGCACCATCATCTTCTTCAACTCCTCAAACCCGACACACCCGTCGCCATCCGCGTCGATGCTGGCGACCATCTGCTCGCACTCCTCGGCGCTGCACGCCTGCACCCCTCCCCGATCTGCGCAAGCACCTTGCCGAGCTCGGCCACCGTGACGCGGCCGTCCCCGTTGACGTCGTCCCTGACTTGTTGCGATGAGAAGAGGACAGATTATCAGAGGCTCTCAGCTGGCTTCCAGCCCAACAGGAGATGATCATCTCTGTGCTCAGGGCTGAGCTTGCCGGCACAAGCCAGAACGAGAGGAAGCATTGTGCCCGCCCTGAACGGCAGTACCAAATCAGAGGAAGAAAACACACGTAAAAGGAAAAACCAGCCAGTCTGTGCTGGTTCTCTATGAAAGAATGTGGATGATGCTTTATTTACTTATATATTCTCAACACAATTACACAGGGAGAACATTGGTTGCAGATTTTTTTATCAAGGAAACGCGTAGCAGATCATGAAGGACACGGTGAAACACGATCCATCAAGCAATCACGACAAGAACCGGCACACCATCGTCGCCACAATTTTTTCCCACACACTTGATTGTGAAATTTCTTACGGCTAATATCACCATTGTCAGCCCGCTCGATACAATGAGCGATATGATAATCTCTCGATCCTAAACAGGCAGGAGTACTCAGTGGTGGCGATGATGCAGGGTGCTAGGGGGGCTTGAGCCCCCCTCCATCCCCTGGATCCACCACTACCCTGGCCCTAGCAACGATGTACATGGGTATTAGAATGATGAGGAGGATAGAACCGGCTAATATCACCAATGTCAGCGTGCTTGATATAATGAGAGGCATGATCACCCCCCCGATTCTAAACAGACAAGGATATTCGGTGGTGGAGGCGGCGATGATGCAGACTGCCATCACCGTCGGCCCCACAATTTATATGTTGCTTTCTATTTAACAAATCACCACACTTCTTCATTGCATTATAGTGTAAGCCACCAACCTCACCAATATGTGATCTTAGCCTTTCTTTCCTATGAAAACCATCCCAACCATTAACCACAATCTACTTTGCCTGCTCCGCGGCAAAGATGTTTGTTCTCGTCTGTTTTGCAGGGCTTGCTATAGGCCGAACAACACTCCTGCTGTTGGTTTCTCTGATGCAGCACTGCCTCCGGATGCGAAAATCGGCACTTGAAAAAATGCTGGCATGGGTGTCTTCCTAGATCCAGCCACTTATTTGGCTTGCTTGGTTCACATTCAGGCCAATACGCAGGTTCTTTCGGTCCTCATGGCAGAGCTGAATGCATTGCTTCTGAGAGCGAAGGCTGATGCTCTGCTGCTGAGCCATTCCTTTGATTGGTTTCTGATAGTCTTTTGGCAGCCCGGTACTTGCAGCAGGATCTTTCGCAAGTGCCATGGAGGCTACGGCCAATGCTTTCTGAAATCAAACTTCTCCAAGATAGATATCATTTTGAAGTGATCAAAATTCCACGATCTCAAAACTCTGAAGCGCATCGCCTCGCTGTGCTGTTCAGGCCAAAGTAATGCATGTTGCTAGTGAATCAGGGTTGTAATGTGCTAAATGCTCTGTACTCAGCGTTCTGAGGTTCTCTGAACCTCTCCTCTACACTGTTCCTAAGGTGCTCAATTGTCACATCAGAATTTATCAGCGGCTTCAATTGTCCGCAAAGAAGAGCTCGAGTATCTAGGATATCTGCTGGACTGTTTCCGTGCTTAATCCTGGCTTCAATCCTTCTCAAATGCCGTAGGAAAAAAATCAAACCAAACAGGTCTGGTTCAGAAAATCAATCGATGCAGATAAATGTACACCACAATATATAACGGGAGTTATATATAAGTCATGGAGGATTTTTATTCCTAATAACATTACGGGGGAGCGTTTACTCTAGGTGAAAATAATTCTAGAGGCACTCCAGCACTTCCCCCTGGCTACATATGTAACTGCTCACTCCTTCTTGGCCTTGTCAGGGAGGCCGCCGCCGGGCGCGGCGGCGTCGGCGGCGCTGCCTTGGGGTTGGGGCGCCATCATCTTCTTGAACTCCTCGAACCCGACGCACCCGTCGCCGTCGCCGTCGACGCTGGCGATCATCCGCTCGCACTCCTCGGCGCTGCAGCCCTCCCCGATCTGCGCGAGCACCTTGCCGAGCTCGGCGGCCGTGATGCGGCCGTCGCCGTCGACGTCGTAGACGTCGAAGGCGGCGCGGAGCTCGGCCTCGAGCTCGCCGTCCCCGCGGCCGGCGGCGCGCGCGTGGAACGCCGCGAACTCGCCGAGGTCCACGTAGCCGTCGCGGTCGGCGTCGAGCTCGTCCATCATGGCGGCCACCTCGCGGCCGCCGTGCGAGGAGCTCGGCGGCGGGGAGATGGCGCGCGAGACCGCGGCCAGCTCCGAGGGGGAGATCCGGCCGTCGCCGTCCGCGTCGAAGCGGGAGAACACCTTCTGCATCTCCGCGGACACCGCCGGGGGCCTCTGCTGCTGGGCCGCCGCCGCCGCCTGGGCTTGCTTCTCGGTGCCGTTCGACATGGTGAAGAAGAAGAAGTGGTTGGTGTCGAGAGCAATTGGCTGTGTGATAGCGAGCAGGTGTGAAGTGGAGGATACTGGAGCCTGGAATGGTCTCGCCGGAGGTATTAATAGGCCGCGGCGGGAGCGGCACGCGCTATGGACACGCAGCGGCAGGGCGCCGACTTTTCTCGCTCGCGGAGTCGTACGAGAGAGAAAGAAACAGCGAGACTGTGTGCGTGGGGCGTGGCTGCTGCCTCGGTCGGCACATCTTGCCAGGACCGAGGCACGTGGCCTGGCCGGCCATGGGACACGCGTGGGGCGGTGCGGATCTCGGAGCCACGAGGCAAGTGAAGTTTCCTTCTCCGGCAGGCAGAAGGGCAGAAGCTTCCTCGAAGGCTCCAACCTCGAAGGAAGGCAGCGTAATCACCGGGCACCGGCCACGTCTCTCTCCTCGGGGGAACTTTTGGACCAATCTTACTCTCACCATTTCGAACATAAGGGCAGTTCCAACTCAAACTCTACTATGGTGTCTAAGTACTTCCTCCGTTGCATAATATTAGCATTTATAGCAATCCTAAAGCAAAAATAGCAGTGTGTTAAAATAACGCATGTACCCCTGAGTTAATTTGTGAGGTACAAGAAGTCATCCGGTGTGACCGAGTCAAAAAAAAAAACACATGTTCTGGGACATTCCACCACTCACTCCACAGCTTTTCACATGAGCGCCAAGATTAGGGATTTTTTTTCACTCGTTGGATCAGCTCAGCAGTGGAATCTATAGCAAGTGGGACCCACAATAGTCTAGGAATGCTTATATTATGATACAAATTTTGAATGCTTGGAGTGCTAATATTGTGAGACGGAGGGAGTATATTTATAGTCCTCTATTTATAGTTTTTTTTGTTGATGTGACACCCTAATTATTGAAGAGAAGAAAAAAACAAGACTTGATTTTTAGATAAGACCTCAAGTCTACGCGCCCTTCAATACCCAAGAAACCAGGGAGACTTGCGTTGTGGAGAGGGCGTGGAGTCCATGAATCTTGTGATGAAAGAAAAACAATAAATGATTTTATGTTTACACACTTTGTATTGGGAAGTATAGTTTCTTATGATGGAGTCTTTAAGGCTTAAGACTCTACGAGTGGAGTTTGCATTGGGACTGCCCTAAGAAGATTTGATCAAAGTTAAATTTATTCTATTTTATTAGTTATAAATAGTAAATAATTTATAAAATTCTATAAAATAAATATTATATTTCTAGACTCATTGTCAAAAAATATTATATTAATATATAAATATTTATATTTAAAATTATTTATTTATAAAAATATTGTTGGTGAAAAATATAAATTTAATTTTAATTAAATCTAGAAATTCTTAGCTTAGGATAGAGGAAGTGCACAATAACGTCATCAGCTATAAACACAGCCCATCAAGGCTCCAGCTGGGACTTGGGAATGGAGGCCCATCTTTACTCACACCTGTTCGACCGAAGTTCAGTTAGAATCTCCGAGCCCACACAATCCACTTTTCCGTCCCATCAAGGACGATGCCCGCTCAGCCCGGCCGACCGGCCGGTGTCGGTGAGCCCACGCGCCTTTCACGATTACCGCCCATCCATGGCCCACGCCGCACCAACACCACTCTCCTCCTCCCATCGAGTCTAGAAAACTCTCGTGCTGTGCTGATGGTCCGCGCGCTCGATTTCGCGGTGAAGCCTTCGCGACTCCTCGTCTCGTCCAACTGGCCATCCAGAACAAGCAGGAAACACCAGCCCTGGACCCTTCACGACGCATCCAATCCAACTGATCGTCAATTCATCCTATAAAATGCAATGGCCATCTGGCCGTGTTTGGTTTCTACAGATTTTTTTTTCGCGCACGTTTATCGAAAAAAGAATCTCGTATGCATGGAATACTAAATGAGGTCTATTTGCAAAAATTTTTTATGGATGAGTGTAATTTTTCGAGACGAATCTAATAACAGTAATTAATTGATGATTTGCTACAGTGATACTACAGTAATCATATTCTAATCACGCGAACAAATGCCTCATTAGATTCGTGTCGCGATTTCCAGAGGGGTTGTAGAGGTGGTTTTGTAATTAGACTTCGTTTACTACTCTAAATTTTTGGTCAAAGATGCAAAAAGTTTTCGCGAAATTTTTTTGGGGACAAACCAAACACGGCAACAGCATCAAGTTCAGGTTCGCTCTCAGGCAGGCTTTCAGCTAACTCCATCTGCCATGTCGCTGGTGCGGAGCGGCGGCGGCGTGTTCGACCCGCTGTCGCTGGACTTCTGGGCGTCGGCGGACCCGCTGGGCGTCGTCCGCCCGCTGGCGGAGCAGTGCCCCGTGCTCACCAACGTGTGCGTGGACTGGAAGGAGACCCCCGCCGCGCACGTGCTCAGGGCCAACCTGCCGGGCGTCGGCAAGGACGCCGCCCGGGTAGAGGTGGAGGACGGCGGCGTGCTCGTCATCAGCGGCGAGCGCGCCAGGGAGGAGCCCCGCGAGGGCGAGGCGTGGCGCCTCGTCGAGCGCAGCAGCGGCAGGTTCCAGCGCCGCTTCCGCCTCCCGCGCGGGGCAAGGCTGGACCAGGTGAGCGCGGCCATGGAGGACGGCGTGCTCACCGTCACCGTGCCCAAGGAGAAGGCCAAGAAGCCGCAGGTCAAGACTGTCGAGATCTCGGGCTGATCCATGGGTTTTCGTTGGACGGCCATGAACAATGATCGAGTGAGATGCGAGCGTCTTCTGATGTTCATCAACTGCAAGTCTGAAAGTACTACGTCCTGTGTTGTGTCGTTCGTATTGGTGTCTCACGAGTACTTTGCGCGCACCTACGCGCTCAGGCTTCATTAGATTAAGGTATTGTATCATTAACACTTATAAATATAGCATAAATGCGACAGCTGGAAATGTTAATAAGCATATGGTGCAGCACAATTATTTGTTCACACAGAATACATAATTACATGTTAATACAGAAGTGCTACTGAATATCATATTTTCTGGAACAGGCGGTGGTAATTGTGAAGTCCCTGGGATGCTTGTGCTGCTTCTGACCTGCAATCCATTGCAATTTAATTCCAATTAGTGATAAATCGGTTTCAGCTTCCAAGGTACGGAGGTAGGCGCAAATGATCCATTGTATAATATGCATGGCATAAATAATTGCAGCAGAAAAGAGTATTGGGCTCTTAAGGTGAAGGGACCTCTTAAATTAGGCACACATATCCAAAGTACGACGGCCCATATTGGTGTTGGTGAGATGAAGGTGGCTAGAAGTCTATATGAAATATTTTGCAGAAGCAGCTCCATCTTTTTTTTGAATGGTCTTGCTTGGTTAGTTTGATGGCTAGAAAATAATTGAGGTTAAATTGGTATAGGTGGGAGCTTGGCAGATATGTAGGTTATCAATTATTTGGAAAATAGGTGCCATATGAGAGGTGCGGTTGTGCGGTTGTGCAGGGTTGTGATCGTATGGCCGAAATCTCTGCGTACCTCTTTAATTGTGAATGCAGCTAGAATATTGATAGAAGGGGCAAGGAATGGAGCTGCTACCTCAAATGAAGGTGAAAAGGATGAATCTATGTTGGGAAAATGAATTCCAGTTTCTGCATCCATGGTTTGGTTACACAGTTCTTCGAAGGTTTTGTCAGCAGTGTTCTGTACAACTGCATTCATCTGGGTGGCAGCCATTGTTGGTGCACTTGAAGCGGTGCCATTTGTGGTGGAACTGCATTCATCTGGGTGGCAGCCATTGTTGGTGCACTTGAAGCGGTGCCATTTGTGGTGGAACTGTGGAAGGCTGCTCTGTTATGTTGATATGATGACTTGGTTGTTCCTGTAAGGATGAGATGTATAGGTAAGGAAAGAGTTAGTGGGAAAGTATGCTTCTTTTTTTGTCTATGTACACAATTAGTATTTGTATATAATCCTTACCATTTAGCCATGGCATAGCTTCAAATTGGTGTTGGTTATCTTTCCATGTAGTAGCAGGACCACCTCGGAAGCTGTGGCATTCTTGCCTTATAATATGATATATGGTCAGAAGTAGTATTGCAATCGTTTTACATAAAAAAAATTAACTTAGGCAGTATGCAAAATAATCTTATGCTAAACAGACATATCTTCTTTGGCTATCCTATTGGGAGAACATGTCAGTTAATAGGAATCTCACAAATAACATGAAAATATGATACCAGCAAAAAAAAGTATAATTTAGATCTGCTAAGGCTTCCAAGTAGTTCAGTTCAGTAACTAACCTGTTGGGATTGCAAAATAAGAAAAACAAATTGGGAAGTGAGTGGTTAATAATTCTGTTAGCTTCAGTATGAAAGAAAAAAGGACCAACTGCCAAGCAGTGATATGGTCTCCATGTATGAAAGAATTCAAGATAGTTATAATCTTTGAAAAAAGTATGTATAACTTGCATCCAGATTACATTGATTTGGATTCTAAGCTATAGGCAATGATGTAGCATGCAGAAAGTAGCAAAGAGCATATCAAAAAAATTATAAGGGTTAAGGATCCTATATTGACATTTAGCTTCAGGTAGCATGAACTCACATCGTCCCTTTCATAATTTGGTCAAGCGGAACCAATAGGTACCGTGGCTCTTGCTGAATCTCAAAATTCTATATAAACATAAAACAATTCACCTCTGAGATGCATGAGGCTACAGCCTGAAGCTCTAAAGCAAGCAAGGCATGATTAAAATGAGACTCACCCAAGGTCTGCTCGTTTATTTGTGATGCTTTAGAATTCACTCGATTGACAAAAAATTCTTCTTCCGTCTTAAGCCAGTGATCTCAAATTAAAAAAACTAAAGGGCGAAGACCCTTGTGTTCTTGTTCTGGGAAGACAGAAGCTAAACCAGAGGGCACCTTTTTTGTAGCTAAAGTGTATATGCGCAGTAAAACTAACATCAATTTCAATATGCCCTGCCAAGTATTAAGTAAATAAATTTCATCAGTAAATCAAATTAAACGGCAGGACAAACACCATGACATTCACGGTCACATTAAAATTAATTGTAATGACCTCGGTCTGTAAATGCTGTTTATGCATGAATTAATCTGCAATCTAGAACATTAAGCAACCCCAGTAGGCATCTTTAATTTACAATGTCTATCCGCTACTGCTTAGGGAAACATATACTGAAAGGTAAATTAAGAATAGGTTGAGGTAGAAGTAGTAACATACCAAACATGTGGTAGTTGTTCTGGAAGAGATCAGCAATTCGAGAAGACTTCTTGCTAAGTAAATAATTTGTATGAATATCCTCCATGTGAAAAAAGGGTGGCAAGACACAAAGTGAATAAATAAGCCACAAAGATATATAAACCCTCATATTGCCCTTGCATAGCTCAAAATCAAACTACAGGTACAATCAAAGAACTTAAACAGTAGCATAGCTAGTATCAGAAGGTATGTCGTAGGTAAAACAAATAGTATATTATCTTGTCAGTTTCTAGGAAAAAAGCACATGTCTACAATGTCGCAGTGGGTTTAAAAAAGATTACAACAGTACTAGCACAAAACTTGTACCATAGAACTAAGATTGATAAGATCTGGGGAAGAGAGAAGTAGGTGGTTCTGAAATTAGCTACCATCAGGGGCTATGTCTTAGGTGAAACAAAAAGTGCATTACCTTGCCAGTTTCTACTTTCTAGGAAAACAGCACAGGTCTACAGGGCCGCAGTGGGATTAAAGGATGTTACACTGTACTGGCAGCACAAGAGCTGCAGCATAGAACTAAGATCCATAAAATTTGGGCAAGAGAAAAATAGATGGTTCTGAATGTAGAGATGTTGTGGCATGTTCCGTCAATAAAATTGACAAAAGATGATCACCTCAGAACATTCATGCAAGACTGATCCCTCCTCTGCAACCTATGATACCGGAACTTTAGATTCAGAGCAACGTGACACATCTACATAAGAAACCTGGATAGGTTCTTATTATACCCCCATGACCCGGAGCAATCCGCGCAGAAATGAAAGCAAAAGAAGAGACTAATTCATCTTCACGGTAAGCAAAGTAATAGGAAAGGCACTTTTTTATGTAGTCGCCAAACTAAAATAAGAAGAAATATGACAAAACGGAAGCACCATAAGTTCAATAAGGATAATTCAGTTTATGGTAACCAAAGTAAAAGGAGGGCACTTTACATTCCACTATTCCAGCTGCCCAAATTAAACAACAATTGGAAGCAATAATCGCAGTCACAGCTGAACTAAGCAGTACTACTGTAAGGATCGATGGACCAAGAGGGGGGTGAATTAGGCCTTTTTCAAATTCCTAAAGCAATTAAAACAACCTTAACCTATGCAATGCTAGTAAGGCTCAATTCACCAACCGGCTAACTAAGCAAACTACACAAGCTATTAAAGAAAAGAAACTAAGCAAGGTAGAGCTAAGTTATGATCTTTAAGGTCAAGCACATGAAAAGTTGCATGAAAGTAAATGCTTGAAGTGAAAAAGTGGGCAAGAGACAACCGGATTTTTTCCCGTGGTGTCGATGTGTTGGCACACACCCCTAATCCACGTTGTGACACTCACTAAGAGTATTGTCACCTCCCATGTCACCGAGACTTGGGCGCTCACTAAGAGTCTCCGTTCACCATCCCGGCGTGGTGGAGCTCAAGCCACGTACAACCTTCTTCGGGCTCCCACAATCGTTGGCAAGCTCCGGAAGAAACATCTTCAATCACCAAGATCGCCTAGGTGCTGCCAATCACCAAGAGTAACAAGCTAGGGCCTTCACTTGAGCAAGAACCGATCACCAAGAACGGATGCACACAAGTTTCTCTCTACTCAAATCCTTAATCTTGCTTCTTGATTGATTGAATGAACAAATATGTGGAAGATGAAGCTCAAGGTGGCTCTCAACAATGTATGAGTGTATGAATGTGTCCTGGTGTTAAGAGTGTGCAAAATGATCCATTGGAGGGGTATATATAGGCAGCTCACACGAATAGAGCCGTTGGAGAAAAGCTGCCAGAAAACTGCGTAGTGCCGGTTAATCCGATGATCCTCCAATAGCCAGCGTCAGTTTAACCGATGAATGTAAACTGCCCCTTCTGAAAACTAGCCGTTACAACTTGGGCAGATTAACCGACGTATCATCGGTTTAACCGGTGAGTGTAGTTGTCCATTGATCAACTGAAAAACCAAGTCTCTGGACAAATGCACCGACGTTAACTCAAAACCATCGTCGGTTTAACCGGTGAGTACAACTTCAGAAATCCCTGAAAAAACCCAACTCACTAGTCAATTGCACCGACGTCTCAATTCAAACAGCGTCGGTTTAACCGGTGTATGGAACCTTGAAACACCCTGAAAAAACCAACTCTGGACTAATGCACCGACGTTAAATTCAAACACGTCGGTTTAACCGCTGTATTGACTTGTCCAGACTCTGCTGACTTCGTTTAACCGACGTATAGAAAAATGAAAGCGTCAGTTAAACCGGTGTTAAAGACTTTTTCTGATTTTGCCTTTTCTGATTTGAGTCTTGAATGAAATCTAAATATTCTTGAGATATAAGTTGAAAACCACTTATTTGAACTTCTAGGAACCTGAGTGACCATAGTGTGCATTCATTTTTGATTGACCATGTCCATGCTCAAGTTACTTGGCCTTAACCCCTCTTAATAGTGCGATCACTATAAAACTATAAAATCTATACTAACCTAAGTGTCCTTCTCATCCTTATGACACTTAGGACTAGAAAGATCCTTAGTCTTGACATATAATTGAGTTGAATACCGAGATCGACTTTTTGAATAATGAAATTGAGGGGCCTCTTTTAACATATGATCAAATGAGCGATAATGATCTATTAAGCTGCACAAACTCATTAGTCACAATAATGGTTGTCATTAATCACCGAAACATACCTTGAGGGCCTAGATGCTTACAACTACTTAAGTAAACAACCGATTTAAGAAATGCATTAATCTACCACACTTTGTTAAGTGTAGTTGTACACATGGAATCGAAGGACTGATAGCAGAGCTGGAATACTAATAATCGCAACAGATAAATCTACGGGTACAGGAGGGCACAACGTACTATGGAGTAAACAACCAGATATTAGATCTGCAAAAAATAGTGCTGGAACCTAAGAGCAAAAGCAGGGAACAATATAGATCTATCGATGGTTAAATTACCAGCGCCGGAAGGTGAAGCAGCAGTGACAGTAGCGGCCGGCCCAGCTGCAGTAACCAACAATGAAGCACTGCAGGAAACATAAAAATGTCGTAGGTTAAAGATATTTAAAGACGAAATAAAACCCTAGAAGAGCAGCAAGATTCCTAGTATAGTATGTAGAGAGCCAAGTATAGGAGTTGGCTAGAGGTAGACGACAACATGGCATCGCAGCAGCACTAGCCGCAGCAGCCAATGGTGGCGGGGTCGACGCGCTGGTTCCCGACGCCGGAGCAGCTCATGATGTTGGAGGAGATGTACCGGGGCGGCGCGTCGCACATCCAGCAGATCACGGCGCACCTAGCCTGCTACGGTCCCATGGAGGGCAAGAACATCTTCTACTGGTTCCAGAAGCACAAGGGCCGCACCGCCAGAAGCTCTGCCGCAGGATCTGCATGAGGCAGCAACTCCTCTCCTGCGCGCAGTAGCTCGGGGAGAGGGGGGAGGGGGCGCACCATGGCCACGGCCATGGCTTCCTTGCCGCGCCGCCGGCCGCGCCCTACGGCTGCAGCGGCTTCGACCAGGCCGCTGCGGGCAGTCGCATTAACGCACCCCGTGGCCAGAGCCGCGCCGCCGCGCGCCGACCCCATCGGGCGGGCAGGCCTACGCGGCCGGCCGGCCGGTGAGGCTCGTGGCCGTTGGCGACACAGGAGGAGAGGGGACTGGGGAAGGGAGCTCGGGGAGGCGAGGGGCTGAGGGAGGTGCGACCAGCCGCCTTTGAGGACGCATGAGAAGAGGGGAAGGGAGGTCGAGGAGGGGAGGGGCTGAGGGAGGCGCGCCCGGCCGCCTTGCCCTCTTCGCCGTCGGGAAGAGTGTGGGAAAGGGGAGTGCGCCGGCCGGCTGCTTGCGGGGTCGCACTCAAGGTGCTCGGATCCCTTGCCGATGCCGACGTCGGAGCCGGCGCCACTTCTCGAGAGCAGCGTCTTCGCCGCCTCGCCGGCACGAGCGCCGGCCTCCTCGGCTGCAAGGTAGTGCCGCAACGGAGACTGGAGAGGCGTCGGGGACGAGGAAGAAGACTCCGGACGCGAAGATATTTACCGCTACATTACTGCGCAGGTGGGGTGAATGTCAGCCGCAGATTCACCATTGGATGCTGTAAATTTTTTTTTTGCTATCGTGCATAGCGTGAGAGGCCACCGAGCAGTGCACAATTGACATATAGAAATGTAGGGATCCAGATTCCATGACATTGCTACAGCATGTCACGGTGAAACATTGGGCCAATCTAGAGCGTTGAAGGAGGATCCAACGACCCGCAGCGCCGGCCCACCTGTAGACCTCCGTTTTCACCTTGCATCCCGTTTTGTCTCCCATTTTCACCCGCGGCCTCCCTTGCCCGGTCGGCCCGCCCGAGCGCGGCTCTCCTCCCCCAGAACCGCCGCCGCCGCCGCAGGGAGGGGTCCTGCCGCCGCGGGACTTCACCGAGGCTGTCGCTGTGGGAGGCCTGCGAGGCCGCCGGCGCTGGAGTCCGCCGGCGCCGCGCGCGCGGAGCTGGCCGCAGTGGGCCTGCCGTCGCGAGCAGAGGTGAGGAGCGGCCGGCCGGCGAGCTGGCCTGGCCTCGCGCGGGTGGCGGCAGGCGATGCCGCCGCTGAAGGCCGCTGGCGCTGGAGTCTGCCGGGGACGGCTCTGCGCGCGCGGAGCAGGACGCGGGGGGCCTGCAGCCGCGAGCAAGGGCGAGGAGTGCGGCCAGCCACCGGGCCTGGCCTCGCGCGGGTGGCGGCAAGCTGGTGCCGCAGCTAGGAGGCCGCCGCCGCTGGAGACCGCCGAGTCAGTGGATGTCCCGAGTTCCCGAGCCAGTCCTTCCCTGCTGCCATGGTGATCTGGGAAGCAAATTCACGAGTTCCCGAGCCAGTCCACGGCTTGTTCCTCCATGAGCGCAGCGCGGCTGCGGCCCCAGCAGTCGCCTGCGGCGGCGCCCGCGGCAGCCTCCCGCGGCGGCGCCCTCGGCGGGTCCCCAGTCGAGGCGGTGGCGGCCCGCGGCGCGGACCTGCCCGCTCGCCCGGTCCTCGCGCGGCGCCCGCCGCCCGTCCCCTGCCTCGCGCGAGATCGGGAGGTCCGCGGAGGGGCGAGCGTGGGGTTGCGGGAGAAGCCGCACGACGCGCGGCGAGGTGAAAACGGGGCTCTGGAACGGGGTGCTACCGCCGGATGCGCCTGAGACAATCGATTTGTTTTCAACGGTTCAGATGCATGCAATGTTTCACCGTGACATGCTGTAGCAATGTCATGGAATCTGAATCCAGAAATGTAGTAGTTGTGTATGTGATGTGTCGTGCACTTGTGTGTTTGGAATTGCAGGCGTCCTGTGTATGATACATGGATACGAATAAACTTTGTACCCCGGCAAGTTCGTCTGGAGTTCATGTTTACTAATATATTTTTTTGAAAAGGAATGTTTACTAGTATTCGACTGTAACAGCAGTAGATGTGGCCCGTTAAGTTAGTTGTTCGATCAGCTTGTGAGGTGGAGCTTTGCAGTTACTCGCAGTCACTCGTTAGTCAAGTTACAACCGTGTAATGACTACTACTTACTGAATGCTGACAAGTGAGACTATGATTTGTCAGTCGTTCTTTTGTTTACTACTGTAGTAACTAGTCACTCGGCTGTCGTCAACGGTAACGACTTTGGCACATTCGTCCTACCAAGCCGTGCGAGGACCGGAGGACGTGGAGGTATCTGTAGTGACACTCTTCAAGTCTACTGCCGGTCTTCGCCCCCTGCAGCTGTAGGCTGTAGCATTATTGCCTAAAGGCCACTGGCATCTACCCTACAGAATACTTGCAGTGGCTGATGCAGTTGCAATTTTGCATGCCTGGTGCTAGTCTGTTGCTGTTGCCCAGCAATGACCACCTCGCCAGTCTCGCCCCTCTCTCTGGCCATCTTCCTCTTCATCCTGCTCCCAACCTTCTCCTCCAGTTCATGCCCGTCCGTGCTTCAATGCAACAGTACCGAACCCATCGAGATCAGACCTCCTTTCTTCGTTGCTACTCCGGGTCTCGACCCAGCCTGTAGGAAATCGTTTAACGTCAGCTGCGGCCTACTGGGTCCGGAGCTGAATCTCGCTATTGGCAGCCAGCTACTGCTGAAAGAAATTCAGTACGATTCCCATACCGTGGTAGTCCAGGATGTGCAGCTCAGCGTCAGCAACAACTTGCCCTGCAGTTTCTTCTTCACCTTCAGGCCACCTGTGGACAACTTCGAGAGAAGTTACCACGACTTGGTGACGTGGTTCTCATCGATCAGCTGCGGCCACAGCGACGTCACAGTTTTCCGCAGCATCTTTGGGCATGGCAAGGAGGTTCACCAAAGCATAGAGCCGGATGAGCGCGGTCTTGCTTCATGCCATGCCTCTCCGCGGTTCGAATGGATCCGAAGCTTCAGTGAGGTTGGCAGTGCTGGGCAGATTCCCCTGGTCAATTTCTCAGTGCAATCGGGAAGCATAAGGAAGTACCTTTTGTCGCTTTCAGATTGCGTTTCAGGTAACATGATTACCTTTCCATGTGCCTGATATCACTTCTGTTCCAGTATTATATTAGGTGCCGACAGATTTGTTACACATAACATGAAAAAGTAAAATGTGGAAATTGCAGCTTTCATCTAAAATATGAGAATCCTACAATGTTTTAGATTAGTCTTGTGCAAAAATTAAAATTTCCAATTAATTCAAAAATATGATTGATGTTGTCACTGCTTACCTCGCACCTGGTCCACTGTTACCTATCATTACTGGGACATTTCTCCATCATCATTTCTCTTTGTGCTGCAACTTAAGTAGTGAAGCTTGTCAAATTCTCTCTTAAAGTATATATATGAAACCATAACCTCAAGCGATTCCAACAGTAAATTTCCACAAAATTTCTTACTCATTTATTCAATCAACCTATGTGTTATCTGCAGATGGAGATCACAGCAAGAATGGCACTAGTTTGCTCATGGCAGGTATGAACTTCACTCGTAGCAGCAGAAGATCCAAGTACTGTAGTGTTCAAGAAAAAAAAATCTAAGGAAGCATCACACCATGCTGTGCTATTTAGCACACTGATTGATATGAACCATGTCATTTCTTGATGTATTACTACTTTTAAATATTTCTTCCTTTCCGTTTACTTGCAGTGTTCATATCTGCAAGTTCTGGGGTGCTTTTAGGATGTTTTTTTTTGCTGTGCTGAAGCCACTTTGGACAAAATTATCCCTTGTCCAGAGAGAGAATTGTGAAATCAAACAAAATATTGAATTGATACTATCCAGATATGGGATAAGACCCAAAAGATACAGGTACACTGACCTGAAAAGGATAACAAGGTCTTTCAGTGAAAAACTAGGGGAAGGAGGATATGGCATGGTTTTCAAAGGTGAGCTTAGGGATGGACGCCCGGTTGCTGTCAAGTTACTTCATAACTCGAGAGGCGATGGAGAGGAATTTGCTAACGAGGTTCTAAGCATTGTCAACACCTCTCATGTTAACATAGTTTGCCTACTTGGATTTTGTATAGAAGGATCAAAGCGAGGTCTCATATATGAGTACATGCCTAATGGATCATTGGAGCGGTATATCTATTCTGAAAATCCAAAATCAACTTTAGGGTGGGAAAATTATATGATATAGCAATTGGTATTGCACGAGGGCTAGAGTATTTGCACAGAGGGTGCAATAGGCGCATCATCCATTTTGATGTCAAGCCTCACAATATCCTTTTAGATGAGAATTATTGTCCAAAAATTGCTGATTTTGGCCTGGCCAAACTCTGTAAGATTAAGGAGAGCATCATTTCGTCAATGGCTGGCGCACGAGGAACCATTGGTTTCATTGCTCCAGAGGTGTTCTCTAGAAGTTTTGGTGATGTATCAACCAAGTCAGACATCTACAGCTTTGGAATGGTGCTTTTGGAGATGGTTGGTGGGAGAAGAAATGTGCAAAAAAATCTTGACAATTCTAGCCAACTTTATTTCCCGGAATGGCTTCATGGTCACTTGTCTAATGGGGGTACACTTGAAACCTTTGAAGTGACAAGTGCAACCGAGGAGATTGCGACAAAGATGGCTTTGATTGGTTTGTGGTGCATACAAATGATGCCAGAAGCTCGGCCTTCTATCACCAAGGTCATAGATATGCTAGAGAGGAGTGTTACTGAATTAGAAATTCCACCAATGCAATTTTTATCTTGCCCCCCAGAACCATCAATCCATTCGATTAATACAACTGCTGGAGAAGATACTCAGAATTTAAGTTTCCTTACTCATTTCAACAAATGAGAGAAAAGGGTCTCCATCTTAGTACTACTACTGTGCCACGATGCCTGAAGATAACAAATGAGAGAATTTAAGTTTGGGCCGTGTGACCCAGGTTGTGTTGCTACTTCTCTCTACACATATCCGTTTATGGGCTTCCTTTTCAATATCAGCTTACTGACCTTTTTGCAAGATGTGGACTGATTTCAAGAAACAAAAGCAGAGTTCTACTTGGTTTATCCATGCATGGGAGCTAACACTAAGTTCAGGTCTACCAAAATATTTTCAAAATCATGGGTAAACTTGTTGCAAGTAATGTAATAAGGATTACCTTGACACAGATCTTAGGATGATACAAGATTGAGACTCCATTGATGTATATCACACTATCCTCCAAGTTATGATCCCATTGTACCTTTAAGAGAATTACATGACTGATGTGATGAAACCATTTCACTGAGGAATAAGATCTTTTTGTAATTGTGTCTAAGTGTTTATTTTCTGGAGATTTGTTATCGGTTAGACTGTTAGTATTCAGTTAAAACGGAAATGAGAAATAATTATGATCACTGTATCACGGTAGGGGTAGTAATGGATCATGGCCCTAATGCTCTCTTCACTATTCAACTTGACCCTTATATATATTTTTAGCTCAAAATTGTATAAGATAAGAGTTGAGCCCTTTTTGAGCCCGGACCTTAAATTATCTAGACTAAATTTTGAGGCCCTTTACCACCGACTCACACAATATGATCAAAATTAATTTATAACAAATGATATTGCATCATCCACCAGCAAAGGTACTACACAAATACAAGAGACAGTATACCTTTAAATAGAAAGTAGTTGCTACCTGAGACTGATTAGCATGTTAAATAGCTCAGGGGTTTAGATCAATGTGTTCATTACAAAACTAGTTGAAACTTATAACGAAAAGAAAATCTATTTTCACAGTGTAGTTTGCTTGTTAGCTTCAATTCCAAACAACTTCTGGGGAACCAGGCTCTAAATATTAAGGAGATACACTGAGCTTAAATTCATATTAAGGAAAAGAAACACCCAATTTCGTGCGTTCAAGGAGATGTTTACCTACACTATCATGCAGACCAAACCTATCTGTATTGAAAGCAAAGCCCTGAAAGCATGGGCATAATTTAATGCGGATACATATATACATGTGCAATGTTACCAGAGATGAGTCGATACCTGTATTAGCTCCAGATAATAAGTCAACATCTTGCAACACAGTCTCAGTCACATGTGACAGCAATGCAGTGCAGGTGCAGCTACATGTAACACATAGATATTTTGTAGCGTGGACTGTCATCTGACAATGATAAAACATGAATAGTGGCTTAAATGTCAAAGAGTACATCATCAAAGATGACATCTAGAATTGGTTTGTTTGACAAAAATCAACAAAAGTACCTTTTAAGTCTCTATAAGAAAGAGAGGCACCTCTAAATGGTAAATACTGAAAATAAAAGTGCATGTGATAAACCGACTATTTTTCTATCCATTCAATATGTACCTAGCTATAGAGCAATGTAAACAGTAACTGTATTTCATTCTATACTCTCTTTCTGAGAACTTCGAGCAGTTCCCTGTTTAATGTTTTACCAGAAAGGAATATGCGTATGGCCTAGCTTATGATTATGTCTGTATTGCAAGGTCCCAAATATCTTATAGGACACTATGGAAGATAATTACTGATTATCAATAGCAAGTCAACTAATAAGCTCAAAGCCTCAAATGCCTTTTTGACTATCGATGCACTCCTGATGTGTATCGCAGCTTTCCAAGAAGGCAGGTGGCTTTGATAAACCGGCACACTACAGATGAACTTTGGGCTATCTCACAATGACGATGGACAAACTGGTTATGTCTTGGCAAGTGGTGAGCAACAAACCTGGCTAATCTGCAGAAAGCATGGAGGAAGTGAAGCCAGAAGTTAGCCCCACGTCCACAGACTGACAGGCAACAACCAAAACTTGCAGTTGTAAAATCAATCGGGCTGCATCCATTTCCAAGTAGTGTTTGGTTCAAGCGGCACGGCTTAGGATGTGCAAGAACGTGTGATTTACTCGGTTTGAGTCGAAGTACACTCTGAACCTCAACAGCGTGCCGGCGCACCCGCTTCACTGCTTCAGCGCCATAAGGTCGAACACCTCGCGGGTGGCAGGTGAGACGGCGGTACAGAAGCTTGGCCTTCATTCGATGCCGCGGGCTCTGAACCGCAGAAATGCGTGGCAGGTAAACCGGCTGCGATCCTAGGCCGGAACCGCCACAGTCCCCGGCACCCCGTGCCAAAAGGAACAGCATAGAGCAAGCAGAGAGCGACAGGGCGCGGGCAGGCTTGGAGCTTGGAACGGGGAAGGCGACCGCCCCTGCACCATCAGCCCATCATCGCCTGGGGACGGTCGCCGTAGCTCCAACACAGCAGCCACGCGGCTACGCCGGGAAGGCGGCCGTAACCAGCAGCCCACAACCTTGCCGTGAGGCTCTCAGCTGTGCTATGTGCGGCTGCCCAACGCCAGTAACAAGGGAAGCGAGAAGTGTCAGTTTTCATAACAATCACAGTGGCAAATTATCACCAAAAGATGAGAAAATTGCAAGACCATATATTGATCGCATTAGATGTTTTGCTCGATGATTCATTCATTTACAATTGTAAACGTGTCAAATAAGAATAATCTAAACACGGAAACAGCAGCACTCCTAAGTTAGCTGCTTTACGTCAGTGAAGACTGCTCGGAATCAGCTTAGTATTTACACATGCGGTGGGGTGGTTTCTATAAGATAGCTAAATAAGGAATGATCATTTGCAGCAAAACTCTTCACTTGCATATTTTCAAAAAAAAAAAAACTCTTCATGGCTGAACTGAATATCAAAGTCGTGAAGAGTTTTGATATTCACTTACATATTTTCAAAAAAAAAATCTGTTGCGGCAAAATAGCACCTAGAAATTCTTTGCATCGTCACAACGCGATTCTTATCCTGCCCCTCAAATCACCGATCCATTTCGAAGTTTTATTGTCTAATGATATTGCTTCACCACAAAGAAAACATTTAGTGTTAGTACCACGGAAACTGACTGACATCTGACGTGTAATAATTCATGTATCGCTTCACGTGGCTTCTAAAAGAGATAAACTTTGCACTTTGCAGCTCCGGCAAACAAAAGGGGAAACCTGAACTCCGGTACTGTCGTCAAAAATTGAATTCAGAATGGCACCTTCGATCTCCCCCGGCTGATGGCCACCAAGCGATCCTCAGAGCAAGCCACAGCCAAGCGATCAAATAAAGTGCAAACAACACAGATCCCCATCAACAGTACACTGACGCATTCATTAGGGAAGAAACTTGGGATCGAGCTAGCAGCTACTAGCGTTGGCTGCTGATGACTGGCACCTCTCATGGACGATGGCACTGGCATGGCACGGGTCCATGACCCGTCGCTGGCACTGCGAGTTTCGCGTGGCGGTGAACGCTTTCCCGGCTCGGAGAATCTGCAGCCCTTTGTTCTGACCCCGGTGTCACTTTGATCGGAGGACGCATCGGCTGACGCCCAGCGAAAACAACCGCACGGCGTGCCTGCCGTCGGATCGTGAATCGGACAGCCACGCCGGGCCGGCACGCGTGGAAAAAACGGGGAGCTCTGGACCTACCCTTACCTGAATTATTCGCCTGGTTGTGTTTCCTCTCGCTTTCATGGACCCTTAGCTTGGTCAGGGCCTTGTGCGTGCAGTCCTAGCTAGAGACACTTCATCAGCAGGGTTAGCACTGTTTGTCTTAGACACTCGAGCAGGGTTAGAAAGGTACGTTGATATTAGCTTGCGTCGAGCATCTTCTCTGATCCAGCGGACGCCACGTCGCCCAAGTGATTCACGACGTTTTTTATTTAGGCCCTATTTGGTTTTAAATAAGTCACCAATTAGGTGATTTAAAACCAATGACTTATAAATTATGGGTGTTTGATTGTTAAGTGACTTAAAAGGTTAAAAGGTGTGGACCCCACGCGGAAAATGGGAATTTATAAGTTTTAAGTTGGGGTGGAGCTGCTTAAAAAGTATAAGTTAAGGTGACTTATAAATTAGGGTTATTTGGCAAATTAAGTCACTTTATTCACTTTTTAGCTTATAAGTAGGTGATTTATTTGAAACTAAACAGGGCCTTAGATGGTCATGTGCAAACGATCTTCTGTAAGCCAAGTGATTGTAACACCCTGCCCGGATACTCCGGCCGTAGGCCCGGATACTCCGGACATGGAGTTCCTAGTTCATGTAATTTTTGTCCTCTGTGCCCCACAATCATTAAAACAGGGATCTCACACTCTCTCTCTCACAGCTCACTCTCCCTCTCCCCCTCACGTGCACTCTCTCCCTCTCCCTCATGAGCTCCCTCTCTCTCTAGTGCCCTAGAGTGCAAATCCTCCCTCTCAACTTGATTTCAAGGCTAAGGAAGCTTCAATCGGCGTGGAGAACCTTTCCCCCATGTGCTCCTCCTCGGGGAGGCTTTGGATTTCAAGTTCTTCGTTCAAGAAAAACTCATCCTAGGTATTCAACTCGTGCCGCCCCGATCTATGATTCTAGGAGGTTCTAAGTGATTTCTTTTGGTCAATCAATTCTATATGCATCCTTCAACTAGGATTCAAGAGGGTTTCAAATTTGGTGTGGGTGGTTTTGCCAAAAATCAAGATTTCAGTTTTTGGGGCGAAAATGCTGTCAAGCCCGGAGACTCCGGGTATAAGCCCGGATACTCCGGGTTTTGAACACTCCGGGCGAAACTCCGGGTATAAGCCCGGATACTCCGGGTTTGGGACACTCCGGGGGAAACTCCGGGTATAGGCCCGGAAACTCCGGACTTCGGAGTCCGGATACTCCGGATATGAATCCGGATATTCCGGGTTTTATTAGAACTGTTGGATGTAGAATTGGGTAAATTTGGGGTAAATTTGTAGTGTTTCTACTTGGGCATTTCAAAGATTGTTGTTGCATATCGTATTTGCATACATTCTCATGTCATGTGCATACGTGTAGACGCCGCCGCCGAAGGAGTCGTATATGAAGTGATCGCGGAGGCGAAAGAGCACCCGGAGCAAGTCCAACAGGGGGTTCGCAAGGATCCGGCCCAAAGCCCGTCTGCCCCTAGCTCTGAGCAGCAGCCCGAAGGCAAGCCCCGGTGCACATCCTATTAATCTAAATTATGACACCTATATATGTATTTATTACTTGTGCATTACGTTTAGGAGTTGTATGAAACCCTAGTTGCATAAACCCTAGGTTTCCTTGAGTTATACTAGTATGTATAGGACGATAGATATGCTATGCTAGATAGGGTTCGGTAAAAGTCGAGTAATTTCTAATTACTCGCGAGATATAGGATATTTTTATGTTTCCATATAGAAGTTACTCACCTTGGAATGAAAGTCTTGGAATGAAAGAGAGAATAGAATCTGAGACCGGGCGGGAGAGGTGTAGTTCCGCCTGTGTCGGTTAAGGACCGAACCGTTGTTGGCCCTGCTGATCATGTTTGAGCTGTACTAACCGCATGCCGGGAGTAGGAGGTAGTCGAAACCGGTAAGCCGAGTACTGTCTTGCTTCGGAAGTACAGAACTTCTACCCACCCCTTAGGGCGAGTCGAGTGGCCGCGGAGAATCGGGATGCACGAGTTTACTTTTGGTGGTCTCTCGTAGGGCTCGGCTGACTATATGCAGGTGGGGCGGTTCTGTAGTTCGAGACAGGGAGGAGAATGGTTGGTGCGTGTGGTCCGACGGGGCATACGCGTGCCGTGTTGGTTAGGTCCACCTTGCAAGGTTAAATCGAATCGATTCGCCGTCAGTCGCTCTCGGATATGAGCACCTTGGTCACTGCGTCGCAGCGTAGTGTTATAATGAGATGATAGATATATTTATATACATATGATGATGAACACCTTGAATTATTGTTGATTGCACCACCATGTCTGCTATAGTTGATCCATGCAAATATTAGAATAGAGTTAATTTGTATAGAATCTGGACTAAAATACTGAAAGTAAGGAATTTCTTTAGTTGCTTTTCTGCAAAATAAACCACCAGCCAAAATCTTTGCATATCTAGATATGTGGGCTAAGTTATACCCACTGGTCGGGTAAGTCTTGCTGAGTATTAGTTGCTCAGGGTTTGTTGTTTACCTTGTTTCAGGTATATGAGCTAACTAGGTTTCCCATCGGTGGGCTCGATGTGGCGCCTTGTCTTCACGTCGCGGTAGTCCTCGGCTTATTTAGTTTGTTTTTATTTATTCTCTAGTAAAAATGCTCTGTAAGTTAGATTCTCTTCCGTGCTGTCATTTCTTTTGTAAATTTTAAATTTTAAGCTGTTTGTAAAAGTCTTAATATATTTTGCTATTTTTGTAAGATTGTATCGTGCTGGTACCTTCTGCGCTCGCCTTCGTGCGAGACTTCTGGTGTGTTTCGGTCGGCCTGTGGGTTGAAAGCAGGCTGTCAAGTTACACTTAATTAAGCTAATGCGTCTGATGCGTTCAGATGATGGCGGTTACGCTTAATTAAGTGTTTTAATTCGGCGGGTCTGTCACAGTGATGAACAGTGAAGAGGTTTGAAAAAACTAGGCGGTTCGTGGCGCAGAAGATTACAAAGCGTCAAAGCCCTCGCTTTATGCCTAACAAAAACAGTGATGACTCACCTACCCCCTCCTAATGAATCAAACCTTAGATTTGCGTTCATAATGATCTCAATCTCTGAGGAAAAGAAAAGATTACACCTTGTGATTAATCAGTGTTGCTTCACAGAGACTTGAGCAGAGGCTCACGTGGCCGTGGAAAAACGAGTAGTACAAGTTTGCTTTGGATCAGAACTCCTTCATCTCTACCTTCCGCTGCATTATATAGATCTTCTCCTATAGCCACGCATATTATAAAATAAAAGGAGATTAAAATAAAGATAACTGTAGAAGCATAGAATGTGATAAAAACATGCTACGATGTGTAGTATCACTACCTTTCATCTGAGCATTTCTATTTTCCTTCCCTTTTTCTTCTTTTTAATAACTACATTTTTCCTGAACGTTTACTCTTTGCACCTTTTACCACCCAATGAACTCTAGACAATACTATATCTCTTAATATGTCTTTGGCACAATCTTTCGAATTTAGAGGAATTTCATGGTTTGTCTTGCATCTTTCTTATAGAATTATCTGCTTCCAAGTCCAACTTTTTTATAACATCAGTTTGTCGCCGAATACTTCAACGCACCAGATGTCGCCTTTCAAGATATAAATGCAGCATATGTTTTTCTTCTCACTTTCTTGCTTCTTAATCAAATCCTTTTTCACATATTTTGTCCATCTCCTTAACATATATTTAGATGCCAAATGAAAACCTTGTTTACATTAAAAACTTGAGGGCATGCTTGCACAATATCCAAGATGCATGGTTGCCATTTTCTAGCAATTTGTATTTTTTAAATGTGTATACATACCAATGGATTAGTACTTTTTGAAAGAGGGGTTTATTTGCATTATCGAGTTCAGTTGTTGCTTCATAATCAGATTGCATAGGCGGCATAACCTTGACTGGCCCCTCATCAATATGTAACAATTTATAAGACAGTGAAACTTATCTCTTAAATTCTTCCTCAAAGTCTGAAAGTCTCAATACATCCTCCTTTATATAATTTAGGCGCGCACCTCTTGTGCATCCTGTTTGGACTAACAAAGTAATCATGGTGTTTAAGTACAACATTTTGCACTATCCAAATCCTCTTACAATATACACTAAATTGAACACTAGCATTGCAAAACTGTCCTAACAGTGTCATGTGGTGACTCAATTTCTCGTTGTCCTTGGTAATTGCAAGTATATACATGGTACCATTAGCTCCGGGCTTTGTCTAGCCTTTTTGTATAACGATGAAATTTTTTTAAAATTTTTGTAATATGCATTGTGATATCTACTACGACCCTACAAAAATTGAAACTAAACTTCAACTTGTGTATGGAGAAATAAAAAAGACAAATTGTATTATAGGATAAAATGAACTAAATAGTCTATAGTTTAGGGGGTAAATTGAACCAAGATATAGTTTAGGGGGTTATTTAGACTTGAAAAAAGTCTAAATTACCCCCCTCAACTATAACCAAAGTCTAGATAACCCCCTAAAATATAACTTGGTTCAATTTACCCCCTAAACTATACCATTTAGTTTATTTTATCCCCTAATATAATTTATCTTTTTTGTTTCTCCATACACAAGTTGAATTTTAATTTCAAATTTTGCAGAGTAGTAGTGAACATCATAATGCATATTTAGAAAAAGTTTTATAATTTTCCCCATTATTTTTCATATAATTTTGTACTCCAATGATTAATTTATCATTAAATATTCTAACCTATCAAAATAAAAAATTATGATCTATTTTTTGTAACATGCGTTATGGTGCGTGCTATTATGCTGTAAAATTTCAACTCAAAACTCCACCTATGCATGGAGAAACAAAAAAGACAAATTATATTGGGGGTAATTTGAACCAAATTGTATAGTTTAAGGGGTAAAATGAACCAAACAATAGTTTAGGGGGTTATCCAGACTTTGGCTATAGTTGAGGGGAGTAACTTAGACTTTTTCCTTTAGACTTTGGTTATATACTTGAATAGAGTAAATTGAAGTTTTTCATGATGTGGGTATTATAGACTCGATCTCATATGCTTCGCCTCTGCTTCCAAGTTCCAACTTCATCGACATCGATCAAAGGTCAAATTTGTTTTATCTCAGAGAATCCAGAGCACCTCAATAATTTACAACAAATCATCGGTAAGAACACAAGAAGATCGCAACTAGTGACTCAGCCTGTTACTTTTCCTCGAGTCTTTGATTCAGAGGCGCACGTGGCCGGGCGCATAAGATAAGACCCAGGGAGAGTGTGAACGGGTCGTCCGTCGAGCCCTAACTGCCGGACAAGGACCCCGCAGCCACACACTCCCATCACCCCGGACTTTCCCGGCGCGCCGGTACGGCGGCGGCGACACGGACACCAACACCAACACCAACAAGGCAACCGCGAAGGCCGCAGATGCGTACGGCCAGGCCACCTCGACGCCGAGGTGCGGACAAATCGGGCGCGGTCGCCGTCGACGACGTGGTCCCAAGGGGTAGAGGCAGGCAACTGTACAGCGACTGCACCTAAGGAGCCCACGTAGCCATCGTTCACACGCTGACGCCAACGCGCCATTAAGCGGCGGACGGCGAGCTGCCGGCGGATCGCAACCGTCGGCGGCCGATCGGATGCACGGGACGCCGGCGATGCGGGCAGGTAACCGGCCGCCGGCAGCATCTTTTTATTTCTCCCCCTTCCATGGACATGGAGCTCTCCAGATCACGAGCCAGTCAATCACCTGCAAATTTACCAAATTGGCCCTTTCACACCACTAGAGTACAGGCGTACAGCAGTACACTCGACGCCTCGACGGAGACGATGCCGGCCGGACGGACGCCTACCTTCAAGCGCCCATAAATAGCCGTGCCGGGGCTTTAGCCGAGCAGCAGCAGCTCGAGCACACACGTAGACTTGAAGCTAGAGAGTCCACAGCTAGCCCCTGCTCGAGGCTGCGAGGATGTCGCTGGAAAGGCTGCTCGACACGCTGGCCCCGGGCTCGTGGAGGAACCCCTTCAGCATCTTCGGCACGGCGGTGGCCGCCGACACGTGGCTGGCGAGCGACACCTCGGCGTTCGCCAACACCTACATCGAGAGCCGGGACACGGCGGGCGCGTACGTGTTCAGCGCGGCGCTGCCGCCCGGCGTGAGGAAGGAGGAGGTGCGGGTGGAGGTGGACGAGGGCAACGTGCTGGTCATCACCGGGGAGCGCAGCGTCCGCCGGGAGGAGCGCGGCGACAGGTGGCACCACATCGAGCGCAGCTGCGCCACGTTCCTCGGCAGGTTCCACCTGCCCGGGGACGCCGCCGTGGACGGCGTCAGGGCCGCCATGGACGCCGGCGTGCTCACGGTCACCGTGCCCAAGGTCGGGGCCATCGCCGCCGCCGCCGCCGCCGCCGCCGCCTCCGTCGAGAAGCCGGTCGGGGAGCCGACGGTGGCCGTGGAGGCCGGCCCCTGCTGATTTGACGCGCCGGCGCGCGCGTTCCATCACGGGCGAGGCACGCCCCTGTTGAACGAACACTAAGGTCTCTCGTCCGTACCGTCTGAAGCTTCCTCCTCCTCTGGTTTGGTATTGCATACTTTCCCGTGTGATGGATCTGCCTGCACGCATGTAACAAGAAAAAAAAAGAATCCGTTCTGTGCTCGGTAAATGAATAGCAACCTAAGCAGCTAAGCTGGAATCCTGTACATGTCTCTACTAATTTCTTCGTCTTTTCTTGAGATTGCAGCCTCTACAAACTTTTCTTCATGTCGTAATAAAGTTGTGACGAGTTAACGACAGCAACCCGCCAGTGTGACTTTGTTCATCAGTTGAAAATCTTAGCATTTTTTCCCCAACGAAAAATCGTTAACATACCGATGAATTTCGATCGTATTCGACACCAACACCTGCAAAAACCTTCAGAACTCGAAAGTGGTCGAAGCAAATATCCGGAGCGTGAGCTAGTTGTCCCAATCTGTACGGCCATCATGCTGGCCCGCGACTTGCGGCACCTCGCTGTTGAAGAACGGGGGAGAAAAAGATAGTGCGCGCGGCACCATCACCGCACCAACCAGCTCGTACGGCTGCACCAGCACGCGGAGGGGATATTTTGTGCGCGGCCTCGTCGGCGATGCCAGTCGCAGCCGCCGCGGCGAGCTTTACTCCGCGACACGCCAGGAACCGTGGCAAGTTGCGAGACAGCAAAGCTTAGCACTGGGAGAACTGGTCGTCATTGGCATCGATCTGCAACTGGGTTGTGGAAGACGGGTTGGGAGAAGGAAAGGGTTCAAAAGTTACAAGGCAAAGAAAAAAAAAGGTTGGAAAGCTGGGCCTTTGTGTGGGCTGAAACGGACTTTAATGTGGCATGGCTTTTGGATGGGCTGATATGTTTGATTTCAATGGGAATGGACTGGGCTGGTTGAGCCTACTATCTAAGTGTTGGAAGGCTTTCATAAAAACTTTACAAAGTGGGTAGGTTCTTAGCTCAACAGAGGAAGGATCCCCTAAAAAAGAAAAAATCCATTTTACAACCTCTAGCTATTGCGCTGGTTCGATTTTCAACCTCGATGTACAAAACTAGAAATCTTGCGACCTCCAACTATCAAAACCGTTTTGATTTCAACCTTATCACTGTTCCAAGGCGGTTTTTCCTTTTTCTCTCTCTCCAACTTTAATAGCAAGGGAAAATAGTTAAATGGGTCTAAAAATTATGAAAAATTTTAGAGAGGTAGAGTAGGTGATAGGTAACCAATTTTAACTATTATTTTTAGTTGGAAACTCAAAAAATTTTGAAATATAAATATTCTAATATGAGTAAAATTTTAAATTTATTGAATTTTTAGGGCATCAAAAGGTGCCCCAAAATTTATCAAATTTTAAACCTAAGTTCATTTTAAATTTAGTTTACCATGTTAATTTTATTTGGCTAATATTCCATACCAATATTGTAAGTTTGTTCATAAAGACCAAATTTGCGCCAAACTTGATTATTTTAACAGATTTTGAAAAATTTCCACAAAACATGAGTGAAATGAAATTAACATGATAAACTATGTTCAAAATGAACCGTAGATTTCGAATTTGGTAAATTTTGGAGCATGTTTTGATGTCCTAAAAATTCACTTAAATTTAAAATTTACCCATATTCAAATATTTATACTTTATTTTTTTAAGTTCCAACTAAAAATAATAGTTAAAATAGGTTTTCTATCATCTACTCTACCTCTCTAAAAATTTCATAATTTTTAGACTCATTTAACTATTTTTCCCTTGCTATTAAAGTTGGAGAGTGAGAGAAAAAAAGAAAAACCCGCCCTGGAACAGTGATAAGGTTGAAATCCAAACGGTTTTGATAGTTGGAGGTTGCAAGATTTCTGATTTTGTACATCAAAGTTGAAAATCAAACCAGCGCAATAGTTGAAGGTTGTAAAATAAACTTTTTTCATTTAAAAATGGGACGAAACATAGCTTGATTCGGCATCCGAAATACATAAATCACACTAAAAAAAGTAAAATACGTAAATGGAAATCATCAAACATACAAGAAAAACTCTTTATATTTTCATTTATTCAACACCCAAAGACGACTCCACTGGGAAACACACAAATACCAATACCGCTCCCGGGTCGACGCGGCCAGCCGGCAAGCACACCATTGACCACGACATGACCGACACAGGATTGAGGAACACGACGACCATACTTCGACCACAGCACGACGTAGCAGCTTGCGCGACCGTAAAGATTGAACTCTCAGCCAGAGATCTCGATGGCCTTCACCTCGGGCTTCTTGACCTCTGCTTTGGGCACGGTGATCGTGAGCACGCCGTTCTCCAAGCCGGCCTTCACCTCCTCCGTCTTGGCGTTCTCCGGCAAGCGGAACCGGCGGAGGAACTTGCTGCTGCTGCGCTCGACGCGGTGCCACTTGTCATTCTTGTCCTCCTTCTCCCTGCTGCGCTCGCCGCTGATCACCAGGACGTTGCCGTCCTCCACCTCCACCTTGACCTCCTCCTTCTTGACGCCGGGGAGGTCAGCCTTGAACACGTGCGCCTCGGGGGTCTCCTTCCAGTCGATGCGCGCGCCGGCGAAGGCGACGGTGTCGCGGTCGTTCGATGCCGCGGGCACCACGGAGCGGAAGACGTCGAAGGGGTCCCAGAAGTCGGCGAAGGGGTCGAACACGTTGCTGCGCCTCACCAGCGACATCGTCGTCGGTTGGGTCACTGAGCGCGGTCGGGTGCGAGTGGATTGCTGAAGGTTGTATGCGTTGCTCTGGCTGTGTGCTCTTCTCGATGGCTGGAGGTTGGGGACGAGGCAGGTTATTTATAGGTTGATGCCGGACGTGTCGCGCGTGAACCATCTGGAGTTCTCTGGCTTCACCTTCCGCTTGATTCGCAGCATTATTCTTCCTTCTTATTCTGCTTTTCTTTTTTCTTCTAGATGACTCTCGTTTATCTCGAGTTGCCGCTGCATTCAGTTCAGTTCCTCCACGGATAAACTTGCTTAAAAAAAGTCTTTAATTCTAATTCTTCAAAAAAAAGGTCTTTAATTCTTTCTAGCAAAATCCCTAGTTTCTAGATCAGCTAATTGCGAGCGAGAATGGACTGATTCGATTTTGTTGACGACAACTTGTGAAGAGACATCCAGACCCGTCGGTCTGGTACTACTGAAGTGCTGATTGCGGATTATTGTTGTGGCCCGCTGGCAGATGGGCAATGCCCATCTATATCCTGCTCGGTATCTCAAAAAAAAAAAAAAGAGAAGAAGAATCTATATCCTGCTCAGCCGTGTGCCATTGGAAGTTGTAATATGGCCATGTAGCATGATTCAACGTACCCCTCTGTTCAGAATAGCTGACGATTCTAACTTTCCCTGCTTACTCTTTGACTAAAATATTTGTTTGACTATTTAGTTTCCTATCTTAAGTTAAAGAGGAAATGATCACCAGATGGTACCAAAAAAGTCTTTGTTTTCTTTTGGAATTCATTACCAAAACTGCATGTTATATTTTACTAGCTATTTTATAAATATTTATAGAAAATACGTACAATCAAACTACAAATAGTGAGGTAAAAATTTCCAATTACCAATTATTCTGAAAATATGTTAGTATTATTAAATTAATTTTCCATTGTGCAAAGTACACAGTTGACATAGAGCTAGATTTTTTTTTGAGGAAAACATAGAGCTAGACCTGATCATCCATAAGTTCGGGTCGCGTCAAAAGAAATTATCGGGTTGGATTTTTTGGCACGAATCCAGCCTGGCACGTGATTGGATTGGGTCGGATAAAATCCTATTTTTTATGTATAATTTTTTAGTCGGGTTGGGATGGGTCGGATTTTTTTTGGGTCTCAGGTTAAATGTTTTGGACCGAGCCTGGCCCATGCATTTATCGGGTTGGGTTAGATTTCTTTTCGGATGGGTGAGGTAGGATTTCGTCCGGTCGGGTGGCCATGATCAGATCCGATGGATGAGAAAACGAATTGAAGGAGCAATAAGTGGACGGCCCAATCTAAATTCCACCAACACTTGAGGCCCACGGGCCTAGGTCGAGACACATATGCCAAGCAGGCCATTGAAACCAAGTGAGCGCAGCAAACTAGCACCCATACGCAAATGTTAATCTATGGAAAGAAAAAAGGAGTGGGAAAATAAAGCATATATTATCCATTTTAATTATTTGTCCATGACATACATTAGTTTCTACATTTCATTCTTAAGTGACCATGTTCTAGGCTCAAGCCTTTCTCAATTCTCACTAGCACAACCTGAAATCCAGACAAAATGCTGAATATATAGGGTATACTATCTATGTGTTGGGGTTGTTTCAGGGTTGTAATATTTTGGCCCCCTTTTTTCATGCATTTTCAGTGGTGTGTTTTCATCTGTAGCGTTGTAACCACATCAGCATCTAATTTTCTCTCGTAAAGAGTAATCGACTGCTCACCTTCATCTCCTTTCCTCCTTATTACTTCTTCCCATGGGGCTCTTTGTTCTTAATCACCCCATTGGTTGAGTGTTAATCCAACGTGTGACGCCGTTTCCCCCGTCCTACCTCTTAGCCTGTATCGTCAAATCCACGCCATTGCCATGATGCTCCAGAGTAAGCACCGTCCAACCAATGTCTCTGCCTCGACTACAACCAGGAACAAATATTACCAGTACGTTGGTTGAGTAAAAGATCCAGCACCAAGAGATGGAGAAATGAATCGTTAACACACACTCTGCTTCGGAAGCTTTCATTGCAGGAAAAAATCCCCCTTTTTTGGGTTTTGCCTGGCGTTTGGGAAGAATTCATGACGAGGAGTTACGACTTGCAAACACCTCGAACAAGAGCAAAATGAACAACAAATATAGAACATTTGAATGAAAGCTCTTTATTTATTTCTCAGAGGAAGCACCGGACGTTTACACGGAAGAACAGAGCGAAAGGAAGTACGGCGGCAAGGGAAGTACACATCGTCCACACCACACACGCTCATGAACACACACACACCGAGATCAAGCAAGCTGCAAGCACGACTCGTAGCATCACATTCGCACCATCTTCAACCGGCGTCCATGGCCGCTTAACCAGAGATCTCGATAGCCTTGACCTCAGGCTTCTTCTCCTCCGCCTTGGGCACGGTGACGGTGAGCACGCCGTTCTCCAACCCAGCCTTCACCTGGTCGACCTTGGTGTTCTCCGGGAGGCGGAACCGCCTCATGAACTGGCCGCTGCTGCGCTCCACGCGGTGCCACTTGTCGTTCTTGTCCTCCTTCTCCTTGCTGCGCTGGCCGCTGATGACCAGCACGTTGCCGTCCTCCACCTCCACCTTGACCTCCTCCTTCTTGACGCCGGGGAGGTCGGCTTTGAACACGTGCGCCTCGGGCGTCTCCTTCCAGTCGATGCGGGCGGCGGCGAAGGCGGCGGTGTCGGAGTCGGAGGAGCCGGGCGACGGGTCGACGGAGCGGAGCATGCTGTCGAAGGGGTCCCAGAGGTCGAGGGAGAAGGGGTCGAACACGCTGCTGCGCCTCACCAGCGACATTGTCGGCGGAGGTTGCAGTGAATGGGAACCTGAAACGTTCGCGTGCGATCGGAAAAGGAGATGAGATTATGTGCGCGTTGTTCGGTGCGATTTCGATCTTCGGTCTGGACTGAGCTGCTGAGCGGTGGGAGGGGATGAATTTATAGCTTCGTCGGGAGCGGTGGATGAATCGTCTGGAGTGCTCTCCAACCTCGTCTTCCTGTTTTAGTTTCGAGATCAGCTTCCTTCCCGTCGTCTCTCCAGGAAGGCCCCACAATGTTCTAGAGCGGTCTCGTGTCCTGGCGTCCTCTGCTTGTTGGCCTCGGCGTGACCAGAGCCCTCTCTTCATTCATTGTACTAGCAGTTTTTTTTCTTCAAAAAAGTTCTTTATCATTTTAATTTGCTTGGCCGACTATACTCGTGAGTTGCCACATGTACTCCATGCAGTGTACAGGTTGGAGAGTCTATCACTATCAGTGGCATTACTATGCGGCGGCACACTCTGGCACTCACTGAAAGGTCTTTCTAAATGGATAAAGAACCTGATAAACATGCAAGTAGTGCTCGTATGCAGATCTGTGCATCTTATCTGTTGGGTATAAAATACTCCTATGCAAGTCAAAAAAAATTAGAACATATTATAAGGTAATCTTCAGGACTTAGTAACTAGTAACATCAGTTTTGTATATTTTCGTTCTATACGTTATCTACAAATGTGGCACTAGTAAAGCCTTAACAGCGATCGCATCGGGTGAAGCTACTCGCAAATCCAAAGGTTACGGAAGAACGGCACATAAATCAAAGCGAGAGAAAAGGAAAGCAACCGTTCAGCGGCGCCCAGGAGAGAGTAGACTACTCTGGAAGCAATCAGACACAATTAGAGCTCTCCAGACGTCTCAGGAAGGGCTTGTACGGGCTCAGACAATCCCTCCTATAAATTCCCTGCCTCGCACCCAGCTGCAGCCCACCAAAGAGGAACGCCCAACACACAGAGATAACAAAGCCTTCTTCTTACAGCGCACTTGCAATCCACAGACAGAGCTCAGCTCATCCAAGCACACAGAGCACCAGCAATGTCGCTCGTCAGGCGCAGCAACGTGTTCGACCCCTTCTCCATGGACCTCTGGGACCCCTTCGACAGCATGTTCCGCTCCGTCGTCCCGTCGTCGTCCTCCTCCGACTCCGACACCGCCGCCTTCGCCAACGCCCGCATCGACTGGAAGGAGACCCCCGAGGCGCACGTCTTCAAGGCCGACCTCCCCGGCGTCAAGAAGGAGGAGGTCAAGGTGGAGGTGGAGGACGGCAACGTGCTGGTCATCAGCGGCCAGCGCAGCAAGGAGAAGGAGGACAAGAACGACAGGTGGCACCGCGTGGAGCGCAGCAGCGGCCAGTTCATGAGGCGCTTCCGCCTGCCTGAGGACGCCAAGGTGGAGCAGGTCAAGGCCGGGCTGGAGAACGGCGTGCTCACCGTCACCGTGCCCAAGGCCGAGGGCAAGAAGCCCGAGGTGAAGAGCATCCAGATCTCCGGTTAGGCGACCGTGGGGACGGACGGTGAGGTGGTGAGCGTGTGCGGCGGAGGAACTGCCGGTTCGAGCTACTAGTCTCGTTGCTCTGCTTTGGTGTGTGTGGTTTGTACTGTTCAGTCCTTTCAGCCTGCAGACTGTGTCATGTACTCCTACTATGTGCTAGCTTCTTTCCTGTTTGGTGAGATCGGGTGTGTAGGAGTATGTTCTACCTTCTGCGAGTGAATAAATAAAGAATAAAGCAGATCTTGTGTATATTCATCTTTTTCTACTCGTGTCCATCTCACAAGAAAAAAACGAATCACATACGCTTTAGCCTTTTTTTTATTGCAGCTTCAGCTTTTCTTTTGAGAACATCTCTCAAGCTGGTTTCATCAGAATGATGATCTAGGCAGAGTTTTGTTTACGTTTGGAAAAAATGTATTTTTCATCCCAAAAGTGTGGTATTCACCACTTATATTTCATTTAGTGCAAATTCTTTAACTAAACTGGTGCATCTATAATCCCACCTTAGTTTTACACTAGTTTAGTGCAATCTAATGGCGGTTTCCGCAACAAAATCATTTGACTAATCTCCCATTTAGCAATATAATATACTGAGTTGAAGATATAAAGTCTAAAAAATAATAAATTCTCTAAATTTTGTACCCATAAAAAATTTATCTGAAAAATTAACAGAACCAATTCGCATCAAACTATTATAGCAATTGACTTAACATTAGACGTGGTTAGGGCAGAAAAATACTTTTACCTTCAGGTTTAGAGACAACTGACGAGGCCAGTAGCAGCCAAGCTGACAGTGAAATGGATCAAACCTAGGCGTTTTTTTTCCATTTTTTATATTTTTCAAAAATCGTTTTTACAGAAATATATTTTTGGTTACCCCTACCACCCGGCAGGGCGGCAGCCGCCCCGCAGATGGGCGGCAGGCACCCTGCCGCCCCCTGTCGGGCGGTAGGAGTCTATATGCAATTAAAATTTCTGTTTTATCGCATGGAGGCTCCTACCATCCGGCAGGGGGGCGATAGGCTCCCACCCTCAATATAAAAGCCAAGGTCCCCCACCTGTATTTGCAGCAAACAATATTTAGGAGAGACGTGGGGTGAGGGAGGGAGTTGCAACAGCGAAGCCCTGCCAGATTTTGGATCCGAACCGCAGGTAACCAATATTTCTCAATTTTGTCATTCTAATCTTTTTGTATTTTTAATTCTATAATTAGTTATTTTATAATTGTAACCGCTTAGGGTTCGGATTAGTAGTTATAATTGAAGTCGTACCATGGTTTTAGAAACTGGTTTAATTAAAATTAAGTCTTTGGATGGCCAGATATGTTGAGCAAGGTGGCGTTTCAAGTTCATTACGGTGATTTTTATAGAATTACTCGTGATTCCTATGGAGTAAATCTATCATCATTGGAACGAAGACAGTGCAGTCTAGATAAACCCCTAGAGAGAAGTTTTGGTTCCATACGCAAGTGGCTTCATGGGAAGTTCAATGTGAATCCAAAGACTCATTTGCTTATGGTTCATACCGTGACTTCTTGGGAAAAAAATGGGGATTTCTGGGAGTTGACGCTTATAAGTAGTACGGAAGAATGGAAACAGTACATGCAGGCAGCTCTTCAAAGAGGGTGGCCTCTCGCAATGGTAATTCAGATTCACCAGAAGGTCGGTAATTTAGGTGAAGGATCAACACACACAACATATGAGGTGAATGAAGAGTTGGAAGAGGATAAAGAAGAAGAGAATGTACAAGCTACAGAACTAGAACCAGAACCACAAGGTTTAGCAGATGAAGGCGAGCGGATACCTGGAATTGTGGAGGACATAGAGAAAGAAGACCAGGATGCACAAATAATAGAGCAATGTGGGGACTCATCGAACGATGAGGATGATGAGCGCTTCCTAGTGCTAGGTGAATGGCGTGAAGAGGGTTTTGGGAATCCAGTGGTACAAGATATTAGATGTCCGGAGTTTGAATACAGAGTGAATGAGGTCATACTAGGGGCAAAGTATCGTACCATTGAAGATGTGAAGGATGCTGTGAAGGTCTGGGCTATATCTCTGAGGAAGGAATTCAGAGTGTTGAAGTCTACCAGCAAAGAATATGAGGTGAGGTGTGCGTCATCGCGGCTTGTTCTGTATCTGAGCTATATCTCTGAGGAAGGAATTCAGAGTGTCATCGCGGCTTATTCTGTATCTGGATGCTGCGTCGTATGTTTCTCACTATTTCACAAAGTAAGCCGCTGCACAGACTTGGTGTTATGAGATATACGGCATCAGTATTCTAGGACCATTCACTCAAAAAATTCTCATCCAATGCTCATCCCAGATCTAGCTATGAAGAGGGGCATAGGCCGACGGCAGGCGCATCGTATCCAGAACGGAATGGACGAGTCCGAGGTTAGAAAGAAGAAAAAATGTTGCAACTTATGTGGAGCAGACGGTCACACTTATAAGAAGTGCCCATAGCTTTCAGTACCCACTGCTGCTGCCGAGGCTGGACCTTCCGGGAATCCAACGGATGGATCGGCTCCACCTACAAGAATTTGCCGCATCTAGTTGTGCACGTAACATCTTGCAATGTATTTGTGTGTACGTGTTATCGCCATAAATTAACAGGATTAATTTATGGGCCGAAAGCAAGATGGGCTTGAAACAGGAGAATAAGAAGGCTTGTAAATCGGCTCCTGCGTGAGCATTTGGGCCACATGGGCCATGTATCTTAGATTTAGTTTAAGATTAGAGATAGAGTCCGATCGGGACAAGATTAGTTTAGATTGTTTCCCAATTCTCCAGACTATAAATATGTACCCTATGTTATTCATGAAAAGACGAAAGTCATCACGTCTCGCAATCAACAATCTCGGCGCATCGCCACCCCTAATCTTAGGGTTTCATCCAAGTAAGCGCCATGCTGCCCTGATCGCTTCTCGCGATCAGGGCAGCGTTGTTCTTGATTTTACCTTGGTATTACTCGTACTGAAGCGTTTTTGATGGCGAGTAGTACTAGTTATCCTGATGTTCGTAGCATGGCTTTTAGTAGATCTGTCGTGCTTTGTTGCTTATTGTCTACGAATATCATGTTGTCTTTACGCGATCATGTTATCATCTTATACTAGCTCTTGTTGCATAGAGTTAGCTGCGTAAAGGCAACACCCTACTTCTCTTACGTTTAGTAGATCTGATCTATTACGGTTTGCTCTTATTCTTGAGAGTTGGCGTAATATCTGCTAGGTTAGGCCTTGCAAACGGGTTGGACGATCCGGTGGCGTGTTAGATGCTCTGCTCTAGTCTTAACAGGGAATTGATCCGGGAATCGGCTCTTGCTAGTTCTTAGGCCTCTGTTTTGGTTATGGTTTAGTTATTTGTTACGTTTATTAGGCCCAATCACGTGTAGGATGTTCCGATCTAGCGGTGAAGACTTTACCGTCGTGGATTAGATCAATTAGATTTAATCGAAGCAGCTTTACAGCTATTCGCTTTAATCATCGATATCTGGATACAAACAGATCCCATCTGACACCGGGACTCGATCGGCTCTTTAAAGCCGATGCAAGAGTCGTCCCGGGGAGCCGACCACGGCTCGGACTTATGTTTCCACGTGTTTGTGTATGCAGGCAAGTCATTGCAAGCACGTTCGCACCTTCCTGATCGGGTATAGGTCAGGTGGCACGCCCTGCGTCTTCACAAGCCGCGGCGTGTGCTGGAATTGCGGGCCATCGACGAGGGAGCAGTGCCTGCCAGCGCCCCGGCAACCTCCCGGCTCTTCGTGTTGCCTGTCTTTGCTCGCCGGTGGGTTTCGACTGACAACACATTCTGGCACGCCCGGTGGGAGATTCATCAACAACAACGCCCACCGCAGAGATGGCAGGAGCTCAAGATCAAGAACCCGCTCCCAAGCCCATCACGTATGAAGAGTTGACTCCAGAACACAAGCTAAAGTATGATGAGATCAAAGCTCAGTTCGAAGCCGATCTCATCGGCTCTTTTGAGAGGACCCGCAACCATGGCATCAGGTGGAAGGGGTTCTCACCAGAAGGCGCTCTCGACAACGTCGATCTGTCTGTGCCGTCAGAGGAGCGTACCAGGGCCCTACGCCAGGAGATGAACTACATGGTGGCTCACACGCTCCATCGGCACTCAGAAAGCCTGGTGAACGAGCTTGAGCGCGTGGCGCATCGCGTTGTCCAGGAGGAAATCAAGAACCAATACTCCCCATCGGGACCAACTCTGGGGAGTCACAGGGGGGAAGCTGCATTGCAAACCAAGCCGCCAGTGTCCTACTCGCTCGCGGCAATAATACAGCAGAATTCGCCGATCTACGTCGTCCACAAGATCGGCGGTGATCCTGGAGAAGGCCAGTTCCTCACCGAGCCACCCAAGGAGATCCCGCACGGCTACACGTGCGCCTACATCCCTGACAGTGTCAATCCAACACGCTCGGTGCAGTTGGTAAACCCAGGAGCTTCTAGAGCAGACGCGGAGAAACAAGCATGGCTGGCAAAGTACGCTACTGGGCCGACTTCTGAGCCATCGGCCCCAGGAGTTCTTAATGTGGAGCAGGTCAGTGCAATACTAAGAGACCAGTTTGGCATCCTGCCCAAGAGAAAAGCGATCGGCTATTCCAAGCCGTATTCAAGTGACTACGATTTGATCCCATTGCCACCCAAGTATCGGCTCCCTGAGTTCACCAAGTTCAACGGATCAAAAGGAGCCAGCTCCATCGAGCATGTGAGCCGATACTTCACGCAGATTGGGATGATCTCAGTATCGGATCCGTTGAGGGTCCGGTTCTTCGGCCAATCTCTTACAGGCCCGGCTTTTGGATGGTATGCGTCATTGGCTCCAGATTCAATTCGAACTTGGAGGTAGCTGGAAGATCAGTTCCATACCCAGTATCACTCAGAGGCTGCTAAAGCTGGGATTGCCGACCTCGCCCAAGTCAGGCAGAAGCGAGGAGAGACCGTGTCGGAATACATACAGCGCTTCAGAGAAGTCAAGAATCGATGCTACTCATCACGCATCACAGAGAAGGTGACAGTCGATCTGGCTGTTTTGGGACTCGTTAAGCCGATCAAGGATCTGGCTTTTCAGTTGGAATTCACTTCTCTGGCACACATGGTGCAGAAGCTTACGGCATATGAACACTACCATCCTGAGTTGTACCAGGACAAGTTCAAGCGCGATGTAAACATGGCCCAGGCAGATGAATCTGATGACTCTGGCGAGGAACAAGAAGTGGTCGTGGCAGAGTGGACTCGAGGGGGGGGCAAACCCTGTCCCGTGCAAATGGATCAAACAGCAAGGGCTTGTGAAGGGCTTCGACTTTGATGTAGCCAAAGCAGAGCAGATATTTGATCTGCTGCTCAAAGAGAAACAGCTGAAGCTCCCAGAGAATCACAAGCTACCGACGGCACAAGAGCTGTAGGGAAGACTGAACTGCAAATGGCACCACTCGTTCACTCATGCCACGGGTGAATGCAAGGAGTTGCGTCGTCAAATCCAATCGGCTATCGAGCAAGGCCGATTAATTCTGGCTCAACACACGATCAAGGTCGACACGAAGCCCTTCCCGCAAGCTAACGTGGTAGAGTTGTCAGACTTCACTCCTACGGGCCAGAATTTTTCATTCCAGATCAACATGGCGGGGCCTGTACGTCGTCGTGACGAGCAAAGGAGGGAGGCCATTTCTGGCAAACGGCCCCAAGATCAAAATGAGCCAGGGCGACAGCATATTACTGAAGAGCAAGTGCATCACATTTGTAATCAGCTTCCTGCTTCCGATCGGCTTCTGGAAAAATATGAATATCAGCACAAGCTGCGTCGCCGATATCAATCGGAAGAAGAGGAGTATGAGTACCGCACAGGGAGGACGCTGGGAAGGCGCCAGGCTGTACGTGACCACTGGCATTGCCCGTTCTTCAGGTACTGCTGGAATTCCGGCATGAGCCGATTGCCCACTATAGATGATTGTCTGGAGTGCAGGCCTCGGACACGCCAGTCAGACGATACTTCGGTGTTCTAGCGCTTGGGGCCCAAAGTGTGTCACGACGATCACGCCGAGCGGTCGACCAGGGGTGATTCCGAGCCAGAAGAAGAAGACAGGTACCATCGCCCACGGTGGTGTCCTGACGGTCTTAATCGCTCGCAGAAGCGCAGAGTGCAGCGCTTGCGCAATCTAGAAGAAGCAGAAGCAAAGTACCTTGACGTGCTGAGGAAGGCGCGTCCGGATCTCGCGTAACGAGTCAAGCATCCGCGAAGGGTGGAAAGGCACTCTCCAAGAAAAGAGTGGCGCCCCAAGCTGGCAAAAGCCGATGAGAAGTCATCGGCTGATGTGAACATGGTCTTCGTGCTCCCATCAGAGTTCCAGGCACCCCAGCCGGAGGATTTGCCTATTGCACAGTTGGATCTTGGCCCCCAGCCGATCATCTTTGAGAAGCCAAAGGAAAAAAGCTACAAACATTTGAAGGGGCTGTATCTCAAGGGCTTCATCAACGGTAAACCCGTTAGCAGGATGCTGGTTGACACCGGTGCTGCAGTCAACCTGATGCCATATTCAGTGCTGCGCCGGTTGGGGCGTTCTTCTGCCGACCTAATCAAGACCAATGTGATGCTCAATGACTTCAATGGACAACCATCAGAGGCAATGGGGGTTCTTAATGTGGAGCTGACAGTGGGTCGCAAGACGATCCCGACTTCGTTCTTCATCATCAACAGCAAGAGTACATACACGGTACTGCTTGGGAGGGATTGGATTCACGCCAACTGTTGTATCCCTTCCACAATGCATCAGTATCTCATCCAATGGGATGGCGATGAAGTGGAAATGGTCCCTGCGGATGATTCCAGCAAAGTCTCGCTCGCATATATGAATGCCTGGGACGCAGAAGGGCAAGAGCCGATCTCAGGGATCGCCCTGGAAGATTGTGATCGGATCGAAGCGACAAAAAATGGACTGAGGCTGGTCTTATCCACTGGCCTCACAGAGTAAACACATCCTGGCATGCTACGGGGTGTAATAGAGATAGAGAGGCCGGTCCCAGCGACCGGCCCCGAAAAATAGAAAAATCCTATTTGGGGTCGGAATTGTTACATCATGTACATACGATGGCCTGCTCCAGCAGTTGGCCACTCATTGATCGTTTGGCTTCGAATGATAATGGAAGAATAGAAACGGCCAGCCCATGCGGTTGGCCAAATAATTTTTCTTGTCATCTCTCTGTGTTCGCCGCTGATCTTGTGGATAATGAGGACCCGCCTGCGTTCGCAGTTGGTTTTTCAGACGACGGCAAGCTGGGATACGGGTTCACGTCAGCTGATGATTTGGAAGAGGTTGACATCGGTCCTGGGGATAAGCCACGGCCGACATTTATCAGCAATCGGTCAAATCGGCTCTTGCATGAGGTTCATGAAGGAGCCTGCGGTACTCATCAATCGGCTCATATGATGAAGTGGCTGATTAGGCGATCGGGTTATTACTGGCCCACTATGCTTGAAGATTGCTTCAAATATTACGAAGGGTGTCAGGCATGTCAGAGGTTTGGCAAGATTCAGATAGTGCCGGCATCAGTAATGAATCCTATCATCAAACTGTGGCCATTCAGAGGTTGGGCCATGGACATGATTGGTCAGATCAACCCGTCGTCTAGCAAGGGTCACCAATGGGTCTTAGCTGCTACAGATTATTTCACAAAGTGGGTAGAGGCAATACCCATGAGGTTAGTAGCGTCGAAAGATGTGATCGGCTTTGTCAAAGAGCACATCATTCATAGATTTGGGATTCCTCAAACTATTACGACCGATGGAGGATCGGTCTTTATATCAGAGGAATTCAGGAAGTTTGCCGATGACATGGGAATTAAGCTGATCAGATCATCTCCGTATTATGCCCAAGCTAATGGACAGGCTGAAGCATCCAACCAGAGCCTCATCAAGCTCATAAAGAGAAAGATCGATGAATATCCTAGGCGCTGGCATGAGGTGTTGTCGGAAGCTTTGTGGGCGTATCGTATTTCATGTCACGGGTCCACCAAGACATCGCCGTACCATTTAGTCTACGGCCAAGACGCTGTGTTACCTTGGGAAATCACGGCTGGGTCAAGGCGTGTTGAGTTTCAGAATGATCTATCTGCTGAACAGTATGCAGCCTTGATGAACGATAATGTGGAAGATCTGACAGAGCTAAGGCTTTGGTCGCTGGAGAAGATCAAGGAAAATAAGGCTAAAGTTGCTCGCACGTACAACAAGAAGGTCAAGCCAAAGAATTTTCAGGTTGGAGACTTGGTTTGGGAGGCAGTATTGCCATTGGGAACTAAAGATAGAAAATATGGCAAGTGGTCTCCAACTTGGCACGGACCGTACAAGATTGATCAAGTCTTGCCTGGGAATGCATACATGCTTGAGGAGCTAGATGGTGTCAAGTTTCCTGTTGCTGTCAATGGTCAACACCTCAAGAAGTATTTCCCGAGCATGTGGGAAGGCGAGTGACAAGAGCCGATGAGATCCATCCGGCTGTACTGAGATAGGCCAACACGTTGAGTTGGCCAAGAAAAAAAATTATGAAGGGCTAACACGTTGAGTTGGCCAGTAAAAAAAGGAGAAAGGCTAACACGTTGAGTTGGCCAGTAAAAAAAGAGAAAGGCCAACACGTTGAGTTGGCCAGTAAAAAAAAATATGAGAAATGAATGAGGGGCCAACACGTTGAGTTGGCTAGTAAAATACATATAAGAAGCAAGATAGCCGATGTGCGACCATCGACTTAAGATGTTTTAAACAGTTACAAGTTTCAGGATTAACAGACAGTACTAGTTGTTTCTGGAGCCTATCTATTGGTTCAGGAATTCTTCTATGGCGTGGATGGCTTCTGTGCGGACGGTGTCTGCTCGTGCTATGATTGCTTCGTCATCCTTGTCATCGCCTGTAACTATCTGCCGGCTCAAGGTGCTTATCTCTGCAAACTCTGCTTGTATCTGCTCGGCTATTTCCTGGGTTTCTTGTTCGGAGTTTGCGATGGAAGTTTCCTCGGTCTGGATGAGTTTCTTGGTGGTACAAACCTTTTCTTCGAGTTCTGCCAGTTCTTTCTTCAGGAGGTCGAGTTGTTTCTTGTTGGCAGACACATCAGCTTTGGTATCTAGAGTTGCCTTCTTCTGGTTGAGGGTCTTGCACTTTTGAGCAATGTCAGCTTTCAGAGAAGTTTGAGAGCGACGTGCTTCTATTCTTTGTTGTGCTTTATTCACTTCTAACCGGAAGAATGGAAGATTGCTAGCTGGCCAAAGTTTGATTTGCAATGGCTCCGAGAGTTGGGATTCTATTTGCTCGAAGATGTTCTTTATTTCACTGGAATCGCCAACTAGAGCAGTGAGTGGAGCAGATAGCAGATCCTTGATAAGATGAAGCTGATGTGCCAAATTAGCCGATTGCTGCAAAGATGATGTTTTTGCTCCAGGGGCAGTCAGACTCATTGATACCGGGTCAAAGGAAAGCAAACTTGAAATTTCAAAGCCCTGTGGATATATCTGAAGTTAATAGCAAGATGCATTTATGGAACTATCGGCTGGTTCAGAATTGGTTCTTGTAATATTACCTGTTCTGAACAGGAAGTGATGATCGGCTCTGGTGTAGCTGATCCGGATGGATTGGAGGTGACAATAGAGGCTTTGACTGTGTTAGCCTGTTCGTCATGTACATCCGTCAGAGCATTTGAATTGTCAGTTTCAAGGATGTCTTCAGTTGCGTCCTGAAAATAGAATTACAGTCAACCAGAGCATGTGTGTATGCAATAAAGAAGAAGTTTTAGAAAGGTGAGTTACCTGGTTGGTGTTGGACTCTGATGGACTCGGAGAAGCTGGTGCTGGTTTTTTGATAACGCGCCTCGTGATCATCTTCCTTTTCTTGGTTAAGACTCGGGGGGCAACAATTGCAGAAGCTTATCTTCGTTTGGAAGCCGACTGAAGTAAGTCTGGCTGAATGGTCATTATCACTTTCTTCATCGATGTCGATCCTTTGCAGAAGAGTACATCAGGGGCAGTTGGAAGAAAGTGGAATGGCTCCCCGTTGCTGGTCATAGGTTCTGGACCATCTTGTTGCTGCAAACAGGGTGAGCAGGATTAGTCAAGTAAAGGAATGAAGGACTCAGAAGGGATAAAGTGCATAGATTCGGTACCTCTTCCTCGGGGATTACATATTCAGGATCAATTTGCTGCAGTCGAGGACCTAGAGCTTTCCTGAATACATGTGTTTTCCACATTCCCCACCATGTGCTAAAATCGATCGATGAAGGATCAAAGGGCAGATCGGCTGGTATTGGAATGTGGAGATCATCGAACATGCTGTAGCATCTTGAACTGGTGAGGCCATCAGTCAGATCAGCTCTGCTCTCCACCAAGTGGCGAATATGGAAGTGGGGAGGGACCTGTCCTAGGCCAAATTGCCGAGCTGCTATGACTGGTTGATAAGATTCATAACCTGACTTGATGATTCTATTAGAGGTGCTAATGCCAACAGGAAGGAAACCAGGTCGGATCATTAAAGAGTATAGATGCCGAGTGCTGTCGTCATCGGCAAAGTTATCTAGTCTAAAGGCAGTTGGGTTTTCAAAGGATTCAGATTCGGTGAATGGGAAATAGAGTGGATTATCCAGTCCCTTGTAGAAGATTCTGAACCAGTTTGCTGCATTTGCTGAATTCAGTTTACTGCTAGGAAGACTAAATAAAGCTTGGCCATAGCTAGTACATCTAATTGGTTTGCCACTCTCATCAGGAAAAGAATTCTTGGTTAGGCCTTGGAAGTTCAGAATCTGGTGCTGAAAGTATAGTTGTGCCCACAACTGAATAAACCATCAAGGGCCTCCAGTTCTCAGTTTCTTCTGGTTAAGCAAGTTAGATGTCATCAAATGAAGATATCTATAGGTTTCTCCAAGAAAAAGTTTGCCTAGGCCGATGTGATTGCCATGGGCCAGGTGGTAGGCCAAGGGAAGATAGTTCTTAGTTGGAGCTAAAGAAGGGTCACAGAAGATGAAATGCTCTAGCCAAAGATTTAAGAAGGCTGTGTGTTCCTTCTCAGTCACTGGACCTTTTGTTTTCATGTGCTGATTCATGTAAGTGCCCCAGTTTGTGCAGTTAACTTTGGAAGAAAGTTTGAAGGGGACTTCTGCCATTTTGTGGGCAGCTAGATTAGGAGATCCAATATCTAGGCCAGTGATCATGGTGACATCTAGCAGAGTGGGAGTCATGGGTCCATGACCAAAGAGAAAATAGTTCAGAGCACCAGACCAGAAATAGCCGATGGTTTTCAGAAGATTCTCATCTTTGTCAAGAGGAGATAATGATAAGCTAAGTGCATTGGCTATGTTCAAATCCTGCCACAAGGGCATATAAGTTTTTGCTACTCTGCTGTACCATGTAATCCAGCTCTCAGGAGGGTTGGGCCAGGCTCTTAAGCAGTCGGCCCAGAGGTTCAAATCGATGTTTTGACTCACGAAAGGGATCCTATTTGCTTCACAAGAGATCAAATATGTGGGATTTTCATAGGTTCGTGGGCCAAGACATAAAGATTTTGGATTGGAAGGATGCGGTAGAAGGATGTCTGACACCTGAAGTTCAGAAATTCAAAAGTATGCATATGGTGTCATGTTTCAGAGTTTAGTATTTCAGAGGCTTAATAAGCTGAGGGAAACTAAAGGATTAGGCCGAATATTACCTTCAGACCGCAGATTGCTGCATCACTGGTTGCATCATCAGCAGTAGGATTTGTTGTCTAAGTTGCAGAGTCTGCCATGGCTCAGATCCGTTCACTTGGGGTTTGGTTGCTGTGGGCTTTGATTCGAATTCCGGATGCTTGAAGAGTTCTTGCTTGAATTTGTAGAGCTGGGTTTTCGAATTACGCTCGGATTTGAGAGCTTGTTTCAAGTTCGGTTCAAGGTGGAAGTGATTCTCTACTCTTATACGGGTTGATTCTAGTTTGAATTTCGTCGGCTCTTGGATATTTATAGAAGCCTGATGCATTGCCATCGGCTTTTTGGAAAGAAAATCAGACACACAGAATTGAAGGAAAGTGATTTCATTAATAAAAGGTCATTACAAGGAAAGCCGATTGTTACAAAGGAATTAATCCTTCGGCTTTGTGATCCTACCCCTACGATGCTATCTACATCTACCAATCGTAGGTGTCTGAGTGCCTACGACGCTTGGGGCTTCGGGCCGGCGCGTCCCCGCTGTCGTCGTCGTCGTCATCGTCGTCGCTGCCGAAGGCGCTGCTGCCGCCCTCGGACCCGAAGTCGCTCCAGCCATCGCCGCCGCCGCTGTTCTCTTCCTCGCTGTCCTCCTCGGAGGACCCGAGGAACCGGAAGGGCTTTCCGTCCATCGGCTCGTCGTCATCGGAGGAGTCGACTCCCTCCGAGGAGTCTTCTTCGTCGCTCTCCAACTCCTCCTGGAACAGGAGTTGGAGGTCTTCTCCTTCAGTTTCGGGCTCGTCCTCCTCGGAGACGACCCCGAAGTCGAACTCCTCTGCATCCCAGTGCAGAGGAGCCAGTGCTTCATACGCTGCGGTTGGGTCCCACTCCGGCGTCGGCTCCCGACTCTCCGGGATGGAGTCGATGGAGGAGGTGGAAAGAGAAGAAGAAGAGGGAGAAGAGGAAGAAGAAGGAGAATCTCCGAAGGAGTTGGAGCCAGAGGAAGAAGAGATCGCCATGGCTAGCAGAGGAGTGGGGTTTTCTGCGCTATTTGGCTCTGGGAGGAAGAAGGAGTTCGCTGTGAAGAAGAGCCGATTCGGGGTGAGATTAAATAGTGAAAAGATGGAAGACGGATCGGCAGTTTCACGTTCTACGAGGAGCCAGTTGCAGAGACGTTGCATCTTCCTTGGTGGTTGCAGTATGTTTAATGAGCATTAACGGGAAGATGAAGCGACGGAGTGGTTTTGGAACTATCATTGCCAAAACCAAGGGGGCATGTGTTATCGCCATAAATTAACAGGATTAATTTATGGGCCGAAAGCAAGATGGGCTTGAAGCAGGAGAATAAGAAGGCTTGTAAATCGGCTCCTGCGTGAGCATTTGGGCCACATGGGCCATGTATCTTAGATTTAGTTTAAGATTAGAGATAGAGTCCGATCGGGACAAGATTAGTTTAGATTGTTTCCCAAGTCTCCGGACTATAAATATGTACCCTATGTTATTCATGAAAAGAAGAACGTCATCACGTCTCGCAATCAACAATCTCGGCGCATCGCCACCCCTAATCTTAGGGTTTCATCCAAGTAAGCGCCATGCTGCCCTGATCGCTTCTCGCGATCAGGGCAGCGTTGTTCTTGCTTTTACCTTGGTATTACTCATACTGAAGCGTTTTTGATGGCGAGTAGTACTAGTTATCCTAATGTTCGTAGCATGGCTTTTAGTGGATCTGTCGTGCTTTGTTGCTTATTGTCTACGAATATTATGTTGTCTTTACGCGATCATGTTATCATCTTATACTAGCTCTTGTTGCATAGAGTTAGCTGCGTAAAGGTAACACCCTGCTTCTCTTATGTTTAGTAGATCTGATCTGTTACGGTTTGCTCTTATTCTTGAGAGTTGGCGTAATATCTGCTAGGTTAGGCCTTGCAAACGGGTTGGACGATCCGGTGGCGTGTTAGATGCTCTGCTCTAGTCTTAACCGGGAATCGGCTCTTGCTAGTTCTTAGGCCTCTGTTTTGGTTATGGTTTAGTTATTTGTTACATTTATTAGGCCCAATCACGTGTAGGATGTTCCGATCTAGCGGTGAAACCTTTACCGTCGTGAATTAGATCAATTAGATTTAATCGAAGCAGCTTTACAGCTATTCGCTTTAATCATCGATATCTGGATACAAACAGATCCCATCTGACACCGGGACTCGATCGGCTCTTTAAAGCCTATGCAAGAGTCGTCCCGGGGAGCCGACCACGGCTCGGACTTATGTTTCCACGTGTTTGTGTATGCAGGCAAGTCATTGCAAGCACGTTCGCACCTTCCTGATTGGGTATAGGTCAGGTGGAACGCCCTGCGTCTTCACAAGCCGCGGCGTGTGCTGGAATTGCGGGCCGTCGACGAGGGAGCAGTGCCTGCCAGCGCCCCGGCAACCTCCCGGCTCTTCGTGTTGCCTATCACTGCTCGCCGGTGGGTTTCGACCGACAACACATTCTGGCACGCCCGGTGGGAGATTCATCAACAACAACGCCCACCGCAGAGATGGCAGGAGCTCAAGATCAAGAACCCGCTCCCAAGCCCATCACGTATGAAGAGCTGACTCCAGAACACAAGCTAAAGTATGATGAGACCAAAGCTCAGTTCGAAGCCGATCTCATCGGCTCTTTTGAGAGGACCCGCAACCATGGCATCAGGTGGAAGGGGTTCTCACCAGAAGGCGCTCTCGACAACGTCGATCTGTCTGTGCCGTCAGAGGAGCGTACCAGGGCCCTACGCCAGGAGATGAACTACATGGTGGCTCACACGCTCCATCGGCACTTAGAAAGCCTGGTGAACGAGCTTGAGCGCGTGGTGCATCGCGTTGTCTAGGAGGAAATCAAGAACTAATACTCCCCATCGGGACCAACTCTGGGGAGTCACAGGAGGGAAGCTGCATTGCAAACCAAGCCGCCAGTGCCCTACTCGCTCGCGGCAGCAATACAGCAGAATTCGCCGATCTACATCGTCCACAAGATCGGCGGTGATCCTGGAGAAGGCCAGTTCCTCACCGAGCCACCCAAGGAGATCCCGCACGGCTACACGTGCGCCTACATCCCTGACAGCGTCAATCCAACACGCTCGGTGCAGTTGGTAAACCCAGGAGCTTCTGGAGCAGACGCGGAGAAACAAGCGTGGCTGGCAAAGTATGCTACTGGGCCGACTGCTGAGCCATCGGCCCCAGGAGTTCTTAGTGTGGAGCAGGTCAGTGTAATACTGAGATACCAGTTTGGCATCCTGCTCAAGAGAAAACATCATGTGTTGGAGGGCATGATTTGGGGGGCATGAAGTCATCCATATCGTCATCCCAGTTAACATAAGTTGGTGCTTGAGGTGGTGCAGCATGACTTGACGAATCTTTGGTCATCTGTTCTTGCGGAGGCCAAGAACTATCACCCGAAGATCTTTTCCACCTCATTCGTCTAGTTTGCGGCATAACTCCACCGAAGATACATACCAATTTACGGAAATTTGGTATCGATTTGTTAATCAACTCCGTGTCCTCGGGGTAATCCTAGTATATAATTACACAATAATTTTACTATTTCATAAATATGGATTACGAATGACAGACGGGATTATAACTGAATAAGAGTTACCTTAATGTGCATCTCATACACCTCTGACCGCATCCATATCTTACAAGTATTTTGTAAGAATCCAATAACATTAGGATGATTCGCTAGTTCACATACCCTCATGTATATCTTCCGACGTTCTAGCATGTGTTCCTTTACATCCTGCGTTGTAATACCTCGAAACAATATGAAATCTTTAAGCTGAACTAATTTTGACAACACCATCTCTATCATACCATCCGCTAATACATCCAACTTCTTACTGATTACAAGATGTGTCATGATCTCAAGTATTATACTAGATTTTTTTGGTCCATGAAAATCCTCCAAAATTGAAGGCAGCCATTGCCTTATGCTGCAATATTTAGAAGCAAGTTTAATACTATATTTCACTATCCAAAACTTAATTCTATTTTAATTTATAATTCATTTAGAAACAAGTCTGTAATAAACTTAAATTTTAATACTGAACTAAAATTTTAATACTATAGCATTAATGAAATTAAATTGCTTTACAATATTAATGGATTCATACGTAACTTACCTGCAGATCACAAGTGCGGAATCCAGCAAGGTTTCGCTGTTGTAACTCCCTCCCTCACCCCATGTCTCTCATGTATGTTGTTTGCTGCAAATACAGGTGTGGGGGTACCTCGGCTTTTATATTGGGGGTTGGAGCCTGCCGCCCCCCTGCCGGGCGGTAGGGGCCTCCATGCAATAAAATAGAAATTTTAATTGCATATAGGCCCCTACCGCCCTGAGGGGGGCTGCAGGGGGCCTGCCTGGGCGGCAGGCCCCCTGCCGCCCCCTGCCGCGCGGTAGGGATACAAACCTGTAAATTTTGAAACCGAAAATATATTTTTGTAAAAAACGATTTTGAAAAATATAAAAATATAAAAAACGCCAAATCTAGCTCACTGATGCAAATTAAGCCCAACATCTGCGGACAGGACTTCGTCAGGCCCGTTTCAGATAAACCCGATTCTGTACAATGCTTACTCTAAAGATGGGCCATCATTTAGCCCAATTCAGCTAGGCTTCTGTGTTGCCCAGCCCAGCCCAGCATGAATGCCTGCTAAAAGCGACCCGGTCGTCGTCATCGCCGAAAGCAAGATAGCGAAACATCCAAACAGACATGACCCAGATTTCATTGAATCTTTGTCCGCATGTGCTAAAGCAAAGCTGCTGCAACTGTAGCTTTGATAGCTTGGGCGCGGCTATCCAGGGATCCTGCCAAGGAGCCCAGTCAGATCATCTCATTTGAAAATTCGCAAATTCGAACTGAAAAAAATGTTCGCAAGCTTGGACTAATCATTGTTGGGTTTGCTTTACCGGACATCGAGGTAGGTAACTGCAGATCATAATTCATAGAGCCTAACTAAATTCCTCTGAATCAAAAATCTCGTTCGAGTTCATGTACAAGTTGCATTATATTCGAAAGAAGAAAACCAGACAGTTCGTTAGAGTTCGCAGATCGGTGGAGGCAGGAACGAACAAAGATGAACCAAAGCATCACGCAAAGTCGTTACAGGCACAACTGTACAAGCGCATCTGAGAAGGAGTGGAGCGCGCGGATTCCGCCGCAGGTAGTTTGATCCGACAGACGCACTCGATCGAATCCCACGCAACTGTGCTTCCGATTAACGGTCCGCCGATCGATGATCACTCCGGGATGGCGACGAGCACCGGGCGCCACGGCCGCCTCATGAGCAGCCGCCGCCGGAACCCGCCGAACGCGAACCGCCGGTGCGCGGCCGCGCCGTCACGGCCTCCGCCTGCCGCTGCAGCCGCCGCTGCCTCCGGCCGCGCCAGCACCGCCACCGCCTGGCCGTGCTTCTTGGCGCAAGCGTCTCCATCCCCGGGAGCGCCGGCATCCGTGACCAGGAGCTGCTCCAGGGAAGAGCTCCTGCTGAGGAGGAGGCCGCTCTTCTCCTCCCTCCGGTCCTCCGCCGCGCCTCCCGCCGGCGGCGGCCTGCGGCTCCTGCTGCGGAGGAGCAGGCGCCGCACCAGGATCCAGAAGCTCTTTGCCTTGGGCCGGTGGAGCCGCCCTGCCAGCGCCATCCTTCCTGCAATGCAATCCTGCTCGCTCTGGCTGCCCTCTCCCCGGCGCCTCTGTGATGTGGCCGTACGGTTATATACCTGTGCTCTTCCTCACATTTCTTCAGCTGGGTCTGCTACTGTTTCTGTCTACTGTTGACCGCTTGAGCTGGTCTGGGATTCTGGAGCTGATCCTGGACTATAGTATGGCCGTGTTTGGATGGACCCTGAAAAAAATTTCATAAAATCTTTTCGACCATTTGACTACTAATTAGAGATATTAAATAAAGTTTAATTACGAAACCATCTTCACAACTATAGTACTGTAGCAGTTGATGTAGCCAATGAGGCATTTGATCGTACAATCTGAGGATGATTAGGCGCGGTTACGGTAGCATCACTGTAGCCAATTATGATGGAATTTGGTTCATTAGATTCTTCTCGAAAAGTTACACCCATCTATATAAAAAGGTTTCACAAATAAACTTTATTTAATACTACTCTTGACCTGGCTACATTTCACAGAGCAGGAATTGACCTATGAGAACTTGAGGCGCCATTTTCAGAAGAGGAAGCCTGGGCAACTATCAGATCACTCCCGGCTGATCGAGCTCCAGGGCCGGATGGCTTTACTAGGCGTTTCTACAAATCCTGTTGGTCAATCATCAAAGCTGATTTCATGGCTGCGATTATCACTCTACAGCAAGGTGATACAAGGATGCTGGGGCTGCTAAACTCTGCATATTTAACACTGATCCCCAAAAAAGCTGATGCGGTTGAAGCCAAGGATTATCGTCCAATTAGTCTCGTGCACAGCTTCGCAAAGCTGGTTACCAAGATGATGGCAAATCGCCTAGCTCCTCAGCTGGACAGCTTGGTCGCTTTGAATCAAACTGCGTTCATAAGAGGCAGGTGCATTCATCATAACTACATGTTGGTGCAGCAGACCATCAAGATCCTACATCGACGAAAAATTTCAAGCCTGTTTTTGAAACTCGATATTTCCAAGGCATTCGATTCAGTGGATTGGGCTTTCTTATTAGAGATATTAACACATTTGGGCTTTGGAGCTGCATGGCGTAATCTAGTCTCTAATCTCTTACAATCAGCCTCAACTCAAGTTCTTCTAAATGGAGAGCCGGGAGGCTTCATTAATCATCGGCAAGGGCTTCGGCAGGGGGATCCCCTCTCCCCCATGCTGTTTATTTTGGTCATGGATGTTCTAAACAGTCTGTTTTTGAAAGCTGAAGCGGAAGGCCTGCTCCTACCCCTCCTCTCTACTGGTCAGCGGATGTCCTTATACGCAGATGATGTGGCACTCTTTATTAGATCAGAGGAAGAGGATCTTCAGATTACTAAGGAACTTCTGCAAGTATTTGGTGAGGCTTCTGGACTGCAGACTAACTTACAGAAAAGTTGTGTGATTCCAATTCATTGTGATGGGGAAATGGTGGAGATTGTAAACAACACCCTGCAGTGCACAACAACTATTTTCCCCATCACTTATTTGGGATTACCAATCTCGGATAGAAAGTTGCGACGCAGTGACTTGATGACTTGGATTGAGAAGATTGCCAACAAACTTCCTGGTTGGAAGGCTTCTCTGATGAGCTTGGCAGGCCGGGCTGTATTAGTGAGATTTGTCCTAACTGCCATTCCTATATATCTGCTGATCGCTATTAAAGTCCCTAAATGGTTCATCCGAGCAGTAGACAAAATCAGGAGGAGTTTCTTGTGGAAGGGTAGGAAGGAGATCAATGGTGGCAGCTGCTTAGTGGCATGGGAAAAGGTCATGAGACCTCTCGATCTTGGGGGGCTAGGAATCCATAACCTAGAAATTATGGGTTGGGCATTGCAAATGCGATGGCTTTGGTTTGAGAAGACTAAACCGGACCGTCCATGGGCTGGTCTGGAAGTTCCAACATACCCCAACACCGCTGCTATGTTTGTCGTGTCAGTTGTGACTACAGTGGGCAATTGTAGGAACACTTTGTTTTGGACTGATCGTTGGTTACATGGCTGCAGTATTGAGAATCTGGCACCTAATGTTTTCAAGGCTGTACCACCAAGATTAAGAAAATCTAGAACTGTGAGCGATGCTATGATTGAGCTTTCCTGGGTGTCAGACATAAGAGGAGCCCTCAGTTGGTAGGGCCTTGCTGAATATTTAGAGCTTTGGGATGCCCTCGCTGAGTTTGCTGTAAATGACACGGAAGACATTCATCACTGGAAGTTTGAAGCCTCAGGAAAATTCTCTACTACATCGGCATACAGAGCTTTTTTTGAAGGAGCCATTGGCTTTGAACCTTGGAAGAGGCTCTGGAAATCCTGGGCACCCAGCAAGTGCAAAACCTTTGTTTGGTTGGCCATTCGTAACCGATGTTGGACTTCTGATCGTCTGCAGAAAAGAGGACTACCTCACCCTGCCTGCTGCCCGCTGTGTGACCAAGAAGATGAGACTATCCAACATCTACTCACTACTTGTGTGTTTGCACGGCAATTTTGGTTCAGCGTTCTCCAGCCACTGAACCTAACTCATTTGGTTCCTAGTCGCACATCTAGCTCTCTTGCAGATTGGTGGAAGAAATCTTGGAAAAAATTACAGAAGCAGTTACGGAAGGGATTCAATTCTCTTGTAATCCTTGGAGCTTGGATCATCTGGAAGCACAGGAATGCTTGCATCTTCGATGGTGCAGCACCAAATTTGCAGGGAGCTCCGAAGCCTTTAAGGATGAATTTCACTTATGGCAAATCTCTGGTGCTAAAGGGCTTACTACCCTGAGCCTAGAGGGAGTTGTAGTATCTAGTTAAAGGAGGTCTAGAGGTGGTCAGGTCCCAAATTCTTGTTGCTTGTATTATTTTGTTTTTCTAAAACATTGGCATCTTTTACTGTAGTCCAAGGTAAGGTGATGTGTTTGTAATTGGACTATTTCTCTCTTAATACAAAGATACACAGCTCTTCTGCGTGTTCGAGAAAAAAAAATAAAGTACATTCCCTCCCGGTTTCTTTTGTTTACGTGTAGCTTGCGAGGGCCGCAACCGCGCCACACGGCGCCATTTGGAGGCGCGGCGGGGGGTGTGCCAAAGAAAACCCCAAGCAAGGGCCAGCGTCCGCATCAGGATCGCCGTCAGGCGCTAACCACCCGGGCGCTAGAGGACGCGCGATTCTTGGTAGGGATAACGAGACCCGGTGCCCGCGCTCGAACCGGCGGACAGGTGGTCGGCGTCGCCGCCGCCGCCGTGGCTCGTATTAGCGCACGTCGCCGTCGGATCCCAGTTAATCCGGTGGGTAGAGAACGACAGTACGTGCGTGCTGCTAGTTTAATGGTGGCGGGATTTGACGCGTTCGGCACTCGGCTTCTCTAGGAGAGGACAGTGGAGTGGTGCTATCATGCTGTGGGAGTGAGAGCACGCGACTTGTTCCGCCTGACGCGAATCAGATCGATTTTTTTTTCGTGACATTTGGGTGGCGTTGTTGAATTCTTTTAGAGCGAAGTTGTCTGCTAGTGTTGTGTGTACACAGAAAAAAAAAAAGAGAAAGAGCTTACAAACTTCTCTGAACCGGTAGCCAGCGAATAAGGAAATGGACGTCGATCTGGTACTGAAATTGCATAGCAAAAAAAAAACATAGGCCCAACTATTGCATTGGGCTTATAGATTTGGGTACGATAGCCCGGCCCAGTAGGCAGGCCTTCTCAACTGAATCTACTTCGTCAGCCGTAGCAAGCCGTCCGGCCGCGCGGCCCGGTCAGTTATGTCGTTGCGCTATGCAGCCGCCACCGCCGCCGCCGCCGCACGCCGGGCAGCAGCAGACGGCTCAGGGCAGAGACTACCGAAGAGACTACCGGCGACCTGCGCACTGCCGGATAGCAGGGCGCTAGGGCGAAATGCAGCCGCGATCGGCGAGCAACCTGGCCCGGCTGGTAGCGTCAAATTCAGGTACGCGTACGCAGCTCTACCTCTGTACTGTATATGCACAGGTTACTACTTGCTCTAATATATGTATGGCCGTCGCCGAAATTTTGAGGTAGTGGCGATTCAGGATTTGGGCCTTCGGGGCTCCACGTCTGGATGCCATGTGAGTTTACAAGTTACAACCATATGTCGCTCAAATGGCAATCCTGAAATCTTCAGACTATAGAATGCAGGCTGTCAACATACTGCTACGCATCAACCAAGACAAATTAAAACATGTCCATCAGCCATTCGGCCAATTAGAGTATGTATTCGTTTCAAAAAAAGAGGAGTTGGTGCTGTGCAAGTACAGCTTGATTTTTTTTTGGTTGCATGTTCCTCAGTTCATCATCTTACTCACCCTTGTATTATCAACATGAAAGCTATTATATATGGGAACATATCTAGTGCAAACCACAGCTTCGTGAAAACCCTTACACTACTTCTCTACTACATGCCTACTGTTTGAATTTGTGGCAAGCTCATAGTTTTTCGAGCCTTCCATACAACATGATCTTATAGTTCATTGTCAGTCAACCAAAAAAAAGGGGGAAAAACTTACCCAGATGAACCAGCTCATTAGCCAATCTCTATACTATATACAACACATCCGAAAGGGCTTTATTTCTTCAGGTTCAGTACATACAAGGAATCTCATCTCATCCGCTAGCATTTGATGCTACAGAGTGGGTAGTCGATTGACTGTGGAATCTGTGGATTACCGAATCAGGTGAATACTGTATGCTATTCTTCAGCAAGTGTGCATCTTCCTTAAGAGATGACTTTATATCCACCTTTTTTTCTGGGGAATCCCCATTCTTGATACAATTCAGGGCCTCCACTACCTCCTTGATCGACGGCCTCAAATCCCTTTCTAGCTGCAAGCACTGAAAAGCCAGCTCGGCAACAAGATCTATCATTCTCTTTGTTTCGCTATCAGTCTCGTAACCGAGCTCAGGGTCAACCAGTTGCTCAACTTCGTGGTTCTGAATTCTGTTGAGAGCCATATTGGCTAAGTTAATCTCGCTGTGGCTCCTGCTCATGTCAACAGCTGGTTTAGAGGATATGAGTTCTACCAACACCACACCGAAGCTGTACACGTCGCTTTTATCAGTTAGCTTGTAGCACTGGTGGTACACCGGGTCGACATAGCCTGGTGTGCCCTGTGGAACTGTTGAGACATGGGTGACTTCAAGAGGGTACAAACGCGACAACCCAAAGTCAGCAACTTTGACGTGGAAGCTGTTGTCCAGCAGTATGTTGTTCGTCTTAACATCACGGTGTATGATTTCAACTGCATGGAGGTATGCAAGTGCTTCAGCTGTTTCTATGGCAACGTTCATCCTTATGGGCCATGTGAGGCCCCGTTCTGATGCACGGGGTCCATGAAGATGGTCTGCAACGGTCCCATTAGGGATGTACTCGTACACGAGCATGAGGTCACGGCTGCTACGAGATGTGCAGCCATATAGGATGACTAGGTTCTGGTGGAGGAGGCGGGACAAGATGTCTACCTCATTTATGAATTGCTCAACCCGTTTGTAGTTGTTCTTGTAAAGGCGCTTAACTGCGACTACTCTTCCATCCCGAAGTTTTCCTGAAGGATAAAAAGGTCACCTTGTCATTGTAAAGTCAATAAGAACAAGATATTTATCAAAGAATTTTGTTATGCGTGGCTCCTATCACTTGCAGTTTCATATGTTAATGCAGAAAAAACAATGAGATGCAGACTGTAGAGTTAAGATTGACGAGGGATTTTGGCAAACATCATTCCAACCTTTGTAAACAGTTCCAAAACCACCATCACCAAGTTCTTTCGAGTCACTAAATCCATCAGTAGCTTCTTCAAGTTCCTCATAAGTGAAAATATGGGGTGAGCCACCCAACTCAAGGTCTTTGCTGTATGATTGCATCGAAGATTCACTACACGTGAAGCCATTGGGAGCTCTAGCTTGTTTCCTCCTCTTCCGCTTGTGCCAGACAAAAATGAAGAGGCATGCTACAAATAATATACCACCTCCTATGCCACCTCCTGCCCATGATAGTATAACAACATTAGCAATATCTGGTATTGGTAATCAATTGTTCCTATAGATTCTGCAACATAAGATGCTAAAAAGCTCCAGGTAGTGCAGGAAACCAGACTATGCAGCTTGAGGGACTCACCGATTATAGCTTTTCTTTTGCTGCTTCGTCCTGCATAATAACAGTTAATGTGAATATCTTTCTATTTAAATGCAAGATTTTGCAGTTTAAATTAATCCTGCCATGAAAACTTTGCCAGCTTTAATCTATAGCTGAACTCCTTTCATGGCTGGCAGATAACATATGACAGTATATATGAGCGGAATTAGGCCTGAAAGAAAAGGAAAAGAATATGACAACGAAGAAAGAGTTGTATGACTTAACACAGACATTTGATATATAGTATGTGACCATTTTCTATCTATGGTACGCATATTAGTGTGTGGTATATGGTCCTGTCGCCCTGCCCCCACCCCCACCCCTCTCCCACTTGCCCAACAATCAGGATAGGACAGAAATCCCTATATTGAACATTCCACTGATCTTCAAAAACATTGTGGCAGATCTGAAACCTCATTTACAACTTAAATTGTACTGACTGAAGTGCCTAGTTATAAACGATTATGTTAAGGGGTTGAAGGCATAAGGCTGAAATTACAGCACAAGAAAATCCAGCGACAACTGGATACAGATTCTCAATTGCAGGTGGAACCATAACAAGGAGAACCGCTAAGTCTCAGCTTGTTAGAAGTAAAAGATCTTGCTAGAAATAAGGATCTTGACTTCTAGACAATGGTGAAGACATCAAAGCTGTCTGTCCATAGATTATGTTTGAAGGAGTTCTAATGATTGTAATGCTGAGTATGGTTATATTTACTATCACCAGTTCAAACTGAAAAGAGGAATGATGTATGTTAAGAAAACATTTCAATTAAGACGAAGAACCATGACCTAAGCACAACTCAGACAGGTTATCTAGTGGAAAGGTTGGAGTTGGACAACAGTAACTCAGTGTCTTGCTTGATGAAATAAATCTTCTTGCATTATTGTTGGCTATTACCATCAACTTTGACTTTGTCCAGAAACTGATAAAAACTCTTTATATTCGATGGCCCAAACTGTTTATATTTTCACCAAGAACTGGCAGAAATTTAAAATGAGTGAAGGTTAGAGGGTAAATTTCTGACCTCAAAAGTGCATAAAAGGGTAAAGCAATATTCTAAACATAGACACATTAGGAACCATTTTTAAGATGAACATGGGGGAGGATTCCGAAATCAATCTAGTTGTACAGTACAAGAACGTGATTGCACTGTTTAAGTCAAGGTCTTGGTCTAACTTGCTACAGACTCCAAGGTCCGCTACATAGAGCCAAAGATACAGTTTAGGTACTTAGGTATGTGCATCTTTCAGATGGTAAGAATTAAAAAAAGGAAAGCCCTCAGAAGTTCATAGCTAAACAAATCCCTGTGCAAACTGACTCTGCACAGAAGCTAGAAAAAAGGAAAAAAATTTTGAACGCGCATGTTCAGCTCACAAAAGGCATACAGGAGCAAGTCGATGCAATAAGGAAACATTAAGCATGACAATCCAAATAAGCAACAGCACAGAATCTTGTGAATATCAAATGAGTCATATAATTGTGTCCAAGTTGTGTGGACTAACCCTTTTTTGTTATTTCTTCCTTTATTCAGAAAAAAAAACAGAGAAGTTTATCAGTCCACTAGTCACAATAATTGTTGGCCAAGTGATCACACCACTCTTCTGCAGTTCAATTCTCACAATCACATCATTCGTGTATGATTGCCCTGGGTTTAAATTCACTACAGTGTTCAAATCAACCTCAGGCTGGGTTCCACAGCAGATAGATTCAGTTATTTGCTTAGAAAACATAGTGCATTGGCTTGCAATACTAGAACAATTTTCTGTAGTCAGCTAGCGCTAGATGAAAAATAGGGATAAGGGCCATCGGTACGGCGGTATCTTAATCGAATAGTAAAGTTGAACACTTCAACCAATGTGTTTGACTATAGTACAGTCGGCCTCACCGTCCCCATCAATGGAATAACTTCACTAATCAGCCAATCAAATAATTTGCAGTTGAAGCAGACGGTGCACACTTAAAACTGAACATCTTCATTTCCAGCTAACATTTTATATTCCCGGTACCAGTGAACACGCTAATATGAGGCTGTGTTCACTTCCAAAATTTCTCTCTCCAAATTTCACTATTCACCCATCACATCAAATCTTTTACCTCATGCATGAAGTATTAAATATAGATAAATAAAAAAACTAATTGCATAGTTTTGATATACACGACGAGACAAATTTTTTGAGCCTAGTTAGATCATGGTAGGACAACAATTACCACAAACAAATGAAAAGTGCTACAGTGTGCCACAGTATCCGATGTGACTTTTTTACCACTATTTTACGGATCCAAACACAGCCTGAAATGAAGACTGACTTGTTGCTATTCAATTATTCTCGATAGCGACTCTATGCCACTGGCATCCAGGATCATATTTGCTACCGACATGGACACTACAGAATCATTGAATCCGATAATAACACTTGCATTGTACGATTTAAGAACCACTAGTGGTATCTGAATATTAGGGGAGTAAAGCATCCCTCTGAAATTGTTCTTGAATTTCTCTGTACTTTCACCCCTTTTTTCGCATGTGTGTTTTGTTTTTTTGCTATCTCTCTGCATTTAGCGTCGGCCGACTATACTCTACTTCCTGATTAGTAGACTAATAATGACCAATTCTCGTTTTTCCTAAATAGAAACAAAATGGCAGCGCGTTTTCAATATCCTGAACTCACCGCACTTCTCATTTCGCATGCTGCCGGAGCAATTGCAGGCGAAGGTCAGCACGGCGTCGCCGTACACGCATTCCCCGCCGCTCGCAATGCACTCCGAGCAATTGCCGGGCACCTCTGTCCACTCCAGGAGAAACCCCTTCCTCAAGCTGGCGAGGTACCCGTCGCCATTCCACCGGGGAGGCACAAGAACCGGCGCGAAAGCGAAGAAGCAGCTCGGCGGGATGCCGCCCTGGACGTGGCTGCTCGAGAAATTTCGGCCGTCGGCGAGCCGGACAAAGGAGGAGCTGTCGCAGGGCAGGCTGTGAAACCCAGCCGGAGGCTCCGGCTGGGACTCGGTGCACTTCCCGAGGAAGAGCAGCTCCCTGTTGGCTTTGCTGAAGAAGAGTGGCCGGGCGATGAACGAGACGTTGAAGGTCGGCGCGGGGCAGCCGATGGCGAGCGGCAGGTTGATGTCCACCACATGTAAGGATCGGTTCTTGGGGAAGATGCTCTCCACCCGATACGCCTGGTAGATGGAGCTGCTCAGGAACGCGCCGCTGCTGTTGCACTTGAGCTTGAATGCCGGAGGCCCGCACGGCGGCCGGCCGGGCTCATCCACCCAGAACGGGTAGGTGATGCTCAGGTTCCCGCATGCCTTCGGCCAGCAGCTTGACGGCTCTGCAGCGCTGGCCGCCGGCGGCGGGAGGAGGAAGGAAGAAGCGAGCAGCAGCAGGACGAGCGGAGGCATTACGGATTGGGGACGGAGTGTCTGGATTTCGGAGTTCGGCGAGGGAGGTGAGCTTGAACAGAACAAGAAGTCAAGAACAAGCGGTGGAACGGAATGGGGGGAGCTCGGAGCTCGGACGGATATGAGACGAGGGGAGAGTTTGAGAAAGGACACCGGGACGGTGGCGAGTGGTTTGACCGGTCGTGGTCCACGGCTTCCGAGTGTTTGATTAGCCTCGTTTTCTTACTTAATTTCCTATCCGGGTTTATTATTCCAAGTTTTAATATCTCATTGACTTCTGCGTTGGCGAGCGCCGGCCGGACGGCAAGGTCAAGGTGGCGGCGGGCGGGCCGGCGGCGAACACGCCTACCGCGGTTGGGGACGATGACAGGCGTTTTGTATTATTATATTATATATTATGCCCTTATTAACAAACTGATCGGTGGTTTGGGTTGCCAGGTCTGTGCTCTGTACTAGTAGTCTCTACGCCGATGAGGCTCATGTTCTAGGCTAATTTATTGGTTCCACCAGGTAATAACGTACCTCGTCGCTTTGGCCTCCGCCATGTCAAGAGGAAGCCGTCTCTGATGAGCTCCTTGTAGTTACTCGCGTTCGCCTTGCCGGACCTCGCGAGCACCGGCACGATGGTAGCGTTGCAGCCCTCCAGAAAGTAGCTGCCGTAGCCTCCCGGTTCCGGGTCGCCGTCGGAACGGTCGTCGGCGACGCGAGCAAACGTCCTGTTCCCGCAGCTCATCTCGACAAGGCCCTTCCCCCGCCGCTCCAACTCCGGCAGCGGCTCCGCGCAGTTGTACATGATCAGGTCCCGATTCATGGCGCTGATCGAGAACCGAAGGCCGAGCTTGGAGGAGCTGTTGTTCGACGGGGCGTGGCAGCGTTTCGAAGTAGAGTTAAAATCTTCGAGCTTTTCGGAATCGGCGACGAGCAAGGAAGCGTTGTCGTAGAAGATGTGGAGAATCTGGAGCCAGTGGCCGTAGCGCCGATTCCGATTGTAACCGAGGTACGGGGTGGTGTTGTCCTGGCAAATAACCTGGAACCCAATCGCGCCGCAGCTCTCCGTCGCCTCATCTGGGACGATCGCGAACGGGAAGGTGATGTTCACCTCGCCGCATGGCACTGGCGCGGCCGGGCAGCGCTCCGCTCCCTGCCCGTCTGCCGCCGCCGCCGCGAGCACCAGCGGCGCCGCCGAGAGGAGGAGGAGGAGCAGGAACAAGGACGGAGCCATGGGAGGGCGCGACGAGACGAACGAAGGGGGGTGAATCAATGATGATGATGCCATGATGGGAGGATGAGGCGCAAGCAAGTGGCTGACTAAATGGGGAAGAAGGCGAGTCGAGCCCGGGCGTCCTCTGTGTAGTGTGGATACAGTGCGGCGGCCGGAACCTTTTGACCGGTGCGCCAGGGGGCCCGTCGTCATCCGCGCACGGGGAGTTCCGAGGTGCCCCGAGCCCGGGGGGCGGGGCAAGGCGACGACTGCCGCGCGAGCCACCGACGTGACCGGACGCGCGCCGCCCTGCTGATCACTTGATCAGCTCCGGCCTCCGGGTAAGCCACGCTCGCGTCGGCCAGCAAGCTCCTCTCTCTTTTCGTCAAACCCGTGGACTGTTGCTAGCTAGCGAACCGCAACAACCGTTTGTTTGTACACACCTAGTAAGCCGGCTGTTGCTGTTCCTACAGAGACCAGCAGCAGAGCCAGAGCAGGCTTTGAAGTGGGGGTCGCCGCGGAGCACTGCACGTACGCTTTTGACTTGGTAGTTTCAACCTGACTATTTTGGCAACAGCCACGAAAGTGTATCGATATTCGATAAAAACCTCCAGCGTTATCTTTTTCCGAAAAAAAAAAGCTCAATTGCCACTGATTTTAGGATGCAAGGATGCTTTAAAGGTGCTTGATACATGGTGTCTTCTCTCTTGATTGAACGGATGTGTTCCTGTCGATTTCCTAGCAGCAGAATCCGTGGGCAAAGGTGGAGCAATGGCTTCTCGCTGGATTGGCGTGAATATGCCCGTGCTAGGAAAAAAAATATCTAGTGGAATCTTGGTCGTTATCAGGCAAAAACGACAGTTCTAATATTTTCATGAAATCCTTACTTGCCAGTGAAAAAAAATGGCAAAAGTTTCGAAATTATATATATTTAGGACATTAGAATCTTAGATTGGGGCCGTATACTAGGCTGGGGACTGCAACCCTATCATGATTTTTGATATATAGTTTCAGTCAAATCTTACTGAATCACTCTGAAAGGCACTTGATCTTGAATTATTCTAGTGAAAATGCAAGCATTCCTAAATACAGTGCTAATTTAAAGGCAAATAATGCACATTCCATAACCAATCACATTGCTGACAGCTTTATTCAACACCCCAGGTTGTACGCTGTGTGAGGTTGTGCCCTCCTAGATGTTATATGAAACTGAAAATATTTTTTCCCCTACATCAAGTATGATGTTTTTTTTAAATCTGTGTTGAATTTCCCTTTTCTCTTTTTGATAGTGGTTATCAAAATTGTTGCATCAAACACTTTAAAGTTAGAATAATATAATAGTTTGTCTTAGGTCTAGAGACTTTGAGTCATACTTTCGCTAGTTTGAATTGATGAAAATGGGAAGGTCAAAAATCTGATTTCTATATATGACTGAAACTTCCAATCAAGAGTTCATTGAAAGTTGTCATGCTAGTTGAAAGTTGTCTTTGTCTAGTTGGAAGTCATGGATCATCACTGAAGTTGAAACATTTGAATTTTCTCCTTTTAAAGTTGAGGTCAAGGTTGAATTGGTATCTGTAAGTTCACTTTATGTTGAGAGAAGAAAAGAGCTGCACTAATAATAGTAAAGTAGTACATCCTTTTTTGTAGAGATAATCATAGTGGGGCCTTGCCCTAGATGTTAGGTGAAAAGAATATAACTTTTTTTTTTGTATCGAATGTTTCCTGTTTGATTCAAACTCACCGTTTTTATAGTAGTATCATACAAGAGAATTGCCAAATAAAACACTTCAAAGTAAGCAGTCGATGTCAAGACTTGAAAGCATATTTTGGCAAGTTTCAATATATGAATATGGGAAGTCAAAATCAGAATTCTATGATTGAATGTTCCAACCAAGGTTCCATTGAAAGTTGGTATTTGCTAGTCGAAATCTGTCATATGTCTTCCTGGAAGTCATGGATCTCTACAATTGATACAGATGAATTTATTCCATTTAATTGGTTATATAAATTCAATTTTTAAGATTTTGATGAGAGATGACAATAGTTGCACTTCAAACTACTAATGGTTTGGGTGGAGACCGGTTGCAGCAGTTTGGATTTTGCATCGGTCCTACTTCAATTTGGTGGGAAATGGTTGCTCTAGAAATCAGTCCGGTTTGGTTTGGTTTGGTTTGGTTTCACAAGAGACTTGGTTTAGGACAGAGCGGCTGATGTGCACGTCCTTCTGCTTGCTTGATTACTCGTGCTCATCGTCTTAGCCATTAGTAGCGCGTATCAATTAAAAGTACCACCACCAGCACGCTCCTACACTACTTGCAGGTCTCCGCCTTCCTCTCTACCTTTGATAGGGGTGTGGTTTGGCTTTCACATGCTATAGGGTGGTCTGGAGTGGTTTATGTCGGCGTGTTTAATACAAATAGTTTGATGCGGATTTAGTCTAGATCTCAGACCACTGGCAGCTTGAGTTGCACTCATAACTATGAAATAGTATATCCTTTTTCTAAAGACAATCATACTAGTATGTAAGAGAAGTCCAATTAGACATAATAGCTCAAAACTAGACCAATAGAAGGGCACGAGCTAGTGTGAAGTTACAACAAAACATGCTTCAGTGGATTTGGACCAAGATAAAGTTTGATCATTGTTTTTGCTAGTACTTGACTAGGTTTGATCACAAGCATCGCTCTAGCATGATGCATATCCACGTAGGAAAATGTAGGGGCTCTTTGGAAGGGGCCATAGAACAAATTGAAAATGTTTTGAGTCCTGCGTGAAATTTCTTATGAAAATGTTCGGCGCCCTATATATCCTAGAAATTATTATATTCCATTTGAATTTATAAGGGATACTACCATGATGCTCGACACCATGATGAAAGTTTCATTTGCATCATGCTTTCTCTTCAAATTCATGTGTTTTTCTTATGCATCTAAACGGTTATTAATGCAGTTGTTGACTCCAAAGCTCCCAGCTCTAAGCTTATGAACCAAAACCTACGACAACTTGGATTATTTTTCATAAATAATTTATAAATCAGAGACACTCCAAGACATTTGCTTGTAATTTGGACTGGGATCGATCCAACGACTAGAAATGTAAACCTACTCGAGACACTTGTCCAGAAAAAGTGGCTCCTATCTTGACCAGGAAATCCAAAGTGCCCAATTGGTGGCCACTTGCATCGTGACCCAAGCTGCACGCGACACTTCCTGCAATGCACTGCACCCACTTGCCCCAAATGGACACTTCAGCAATCGGCAAGACAGAGCAACGCTACGGCAACCTATAATTGCAATAGCGTATGGATCAAAGCGAAGCTCAGGCAGGTGATGTATAGGCAGGCTTCCGATGATGTGTCAGCGCACTAACGAGAACAATCATACACGACGAAGACACGGGAAAGCTAAATAACAGTGGCAGGCGGCGGCGGCGGTCGGCAGGCCTCCCGTTGCTCCGCGGCGAGCACTCTGCCGCGCCGCACACGCGTTTCCCCTGGCTGGCTGGCTCGCGGCGTGGCCAGTGCGCGCACCACAGTCTTGTCAACTCGCCACTGCCAATGGCCAATTGGTGGGGCATGATGGCGAACACGAGATAGATAACCATCACCCTAGGCCCTAGCTGCCGCGCGTCAAGCCACTAGCCAAGGCTACTGAGAGCGAGAGCTACGTGCAAATGGGGTGGGGGCAGTGATCGCGACCCAAATCTCCAAAGGATCCAATCCATTGGGCAGCACCGACGCGACACCAACGCGCCAGCGCGCCGCGCCGCGCCGCGATCCGCATGATGCAATGTGCCAAGGAAAAAGTCCCGCGGCTAAAAAAGTAAAAAGCAAAGCACACACACGCCGCCCGAGTCGCCCTGTGCCCGCCGGCGTCCACACGCGCTGACCGCTGTAGCGCGCACGTACGCGTACGGAGGAGAGGGCGTGGATGGGAGGGATCGGACTACTCACCGGTGCATGTCGCCCCCGCCGGGCAGAGGCACCGGAACGCGTTGTCGTACCGGCACCGCCCGCCGCCGGCGCGGCAGGCGGCGCAGTAGCCGACGCCGGCCGCCTCCCACTCCAGGACGAACCCGTCCCTGAGCAGCCGGCTGTAGTTGGCCGCCGTCATGGTCGCCGCCTCCTGCCCCAGCACCGGGATGTACGAGAGCGCGCACCGGCCCGTCGCGATCGCCGGCGGCCTGTCCCAGTAGTAGGCCCCGCCGAGGTACGCGTAGATGGGGGCGTCGCAGGTCGAGGTGGCGTTCACGAACCCGGGCCCGCTCGGGGCCGTGCCGTTACAGTTGTAGAGGAAGCACAGGGCACGATTCCGGGGGCTGATCGTGAACGGGCTGAGCGCGATGCTGACCGACATGTTGAAGTCGGTGCCGCACACGCCGTCGCGGTCGGCGGCGACCCGGCTGTGGGAGGCCAGGAACGAGCTGTTGCCGTAGTCAATGGCGAGGACGTGGATGGAGGAGCCCTTCAGCGAGGCCACGCTCCCGCCATCGCCGCACCAGACCTCGAAGGCCGGGTGGCCGCAGGGTGCCTCTGTCTGGTTGCCGCTGCCGAGCCAGAATGGGTATCTGAGAGTGAGGTTCCCGCATGCCGCCGGCTCGCACTCGGCGCTCGCGCGGCCGTGGAGGAGGAGCAAGGAGGAGGCGACCAGCTTGAGGAGGGTAAGGCCATGCATCGAGCTTGCTTGCTAGTTGCTACTTGATCAATGGAGGAACTTTGCAGGCTGCGGAATGGAGGGGGGGCCAAGGTCCGAATAGGGAGAAGGAACAAATGGCATTTGCTTGTCTTACTAGTCTTTCCGGCCGGATTATTGGGCTTTCTTAAGCAGCCAGAGCAGGAAAGTCAGTGCTGTCTTGCCACGGAGCTATTTATAATTATTTTCCGTTTTTGCAACTCCAGTTGACTTGTAATAAGGAGATAAAAGGGATTACGCTTGCTCAAATATATTACCGAATTCGCAAGAAGTTACGTGACACGTACCATCGGACGGGTTAGGTTTCAAAGTTCGGGACTCGGGAGGTCACCCCGGAATTACAAGGATGATCCGAACGGTGGTCAACTCCAAGGCAGGCAGCCGCGCTCGGGACAGTGCGACGAGAAGCGAAGCTACTAGAGCCAGAGTGACCTAATCATTTGGACAAATAGATTTGAGTCGGATAAAAAAAAAACCAGGATTGCTATTCCGGCAAATCCATCAGGTGTTAAGACAGTAGGTTTGAGGTGAGCCAGATCGCATAATTAAGAATTTGATGGTAACACAAGATAACGATTTAGATAGATTCGGACGGCTATGCACACGATATCCTATATCCTATTGGAGGTGGATTTATATTGCCTTGCTTTGGGATGAGGAGTAGTGGAAGGCGATAGTGACCGGTAAGAGGCAGTTGAAGATGGTATATCATGACCTAGGCATACCCTACCCCTCCTTATGTACTCTGCGGGATAGGGTTTACATGATAAGTCCCCCAGTCGGTTACTATACAACAGAGCTAATCGGACTACAACTGTGCTTGGGCTGAATATGTCTTTCTTGTGTAGTTGGCCTGACCCATTTGGTTGCCGGCTAGGCCCTTCTCGAGGATACTGGGGGGTCTACCTCCGTCACCATTGTTTTGTTTTCTTCAATCCTAGTATGATCTGATGTAACTATTGGATTAGGTTTTTTTTGTCTTCTGTTCGACCCAACATGTGGTTTGCTTGGGTCGGTTAAAACCTGATCTTTTGCATATATTTTTGAGTTGGTCTATTTTTTGGGATCTTGTGTCAAAAGAATCTGTCAGTGCTCGGTCTGATTTTATTGGCGAGCTGCATAAAGCGCCCTCAGCTCGGACCCGGGCATCACCGGCACGGCCGCGTACTGGCAGCCCGTCGACGCCGCCTCCTGCACGGGGACCCCGGTCTCGTAGCTCCGGCTCAGGTACACGGACCACCGGCCCGGGCCCGTGCAGTTCATAGGGAACGACCCGCCGGAGGCGTCCGCGAGCAGTTGGAGCAGAGGAACAGGCCCCAGTTGGCGCTGCTTATGGCGACGAGCGAGAGCGCGAGGTTGGCGGACAGGTTGAACTTGGTGGCGCGGCAGCCGGTGGGGTCGTCGGCGAGGTTGGTGTGGAACGCCACGACGGTGCTGTTGCCGTACTGGATGCCGAGCACGCCGAGGAAGGAGCTGTAAGGCTGTCCACAATGGCAAGAGCAAGAGCAAATTTGCTCTTGCCTCGTTTCCCACGCCCTCTCTGTCTACAGTGCCAAACAGTACATCTACAGTGCCAAACAGTAGATTTACTCCTCCATTTCCTCCTATCGCTGTGGACGGTCTAACGTCCCGATATTTTGCCCGGGGTCACCAAAGCCAAATTGGCCACGGCACCGCCAGAGCGCTGCACGCGCCGCGCGTCTCACGCTGCTGCTTGCCGCTGCCCCTCTCTCCCCCTCCATCGCCTCTCTCGCGTGCGGCGCCACACGTCAGCCATCCCCGACGTCAACGCTGTCGTCGCCTCGTCATGTACCTCCCACTGCCTTATCCTGCCCAGCGCTCTCTCCTTCCTCTCCCTTTCTTCTTCCTTGAGAGCTCGAGCAGCTCGCGTCCCGCCGGCCAAATTCCTAGCCTCCGCTCCACCCTCTTCAAATCACTCGCACCCGAAGCTCCCTCACCTCCCTAGCTTCCTCCCCAGCCCCTTGGAACTGAGCTCCGACCGCCGTATAGTCGGGAATCGCGGATCCTCTGGCCACCGGCCATCCATGGCCATCGAGCCCCACCTCGACGTCGAACTCCATCCTCCGGCCACCGTTTTCTTCATCCAGCGGCTCAAATCGAAGCTAGGTGAGGCACTAATGCTCATGCTCTCCTCGTTCTTACGCGTTCTGCGAGTTTCCGCGCTCGTTCCCGAGCCATGCCGCCGCCGGCATGCTGCTGCTCGCCGCAAGCCACGCGCACGCGCCTCTGTGCCGCGCCGTCGAGCGCCCCCACTCCCCCCAGCCTTGCTGAATCCTCCCATGGCCGCCCCGTCGCCAGCCGCTCACCGGCCGCCACACGCCGTCGCCGACCGCCGCCGTGCACTGCTCCTGTGGGCAGCACGCCTCTGGCCGCCCTCCGCCGCGCTAAGACCACCCCAAGGTAGCCCGTGACCTCCTCTTGCTCCTCCCCCACCTAGCTCTCGCCGCCAGTGAGCGAGCTCGCCGGAACCGAGCTCCCTGAGCCTCCTCTGTTCCAAAAATCGCGGCTAGGGACCCCAGCCAACAATAGAAAGAAGTGTAGAGGCCTTTCTGCGAAGTCCATGACTCAGGTGAATAGTGCTGTGAAGGGTTCTTTTGCAATAGTTTGGCTGAAACTTTAAAAAATCATAGAAAAATCAGAAAAATACAAACTAAAATTTGTTGGATTCCTTGTCCTAAGATCTACAACTTTCCTTACAGGTTGATCTTTAGTTTCTAAATAGGTTTTGCTCTAGTTTAAATATTAGTTTAAGTGGTTGCAAGCTTTGAAAATGCATAGTAAATATTAGAAAAATGATAAAAATGTAAAACCAGTTGGATTAGCTTTTATTTGGCATGTCGAACTTAGGAAAAATATTTAACCTTCTGTTTGTTTAATTTTTTCATGATGTATTGATTTAATCATGGTTAATGCTTGTTTACGCTTGTCTATTTAATATCTGCAGTTTTGGATGTTCAAAAATTATGAAATTTATGCAGTAACTTAATCTTTGCATGTTTAGTTCACTGTAAAAATTTTAGAACCAGAAGCTATGTGCATATTTGTAAATCTATTTTTGTTCTGTTTGTTTTGTTAGGGCTAAATTAAATATTTTCTGTTGTCAATAAATGTTGGCAAAATATTGTTGCATGCTTTATCAATAGCTCATCATGCTGGTAAATTTTGGTTGCTAGATCATGTCCTCAAGTTAAGTTTTTGCATTTGTTTATTTTCTAGTTATATCTTTCACTTTCCAAAAGTATTGCTAAGCCATTCTTTTCTGCATGGTTTGATACATCAAGTATGTCATTTTTGGGTGAATCATGTTAAATTTTGTTGGCTAGAAGGTTTGGCTAATTTCCTAAATGGTGGATGCTTGTAGTGGTTTAATTTAAGTTAATTTGTGTGGCATGCTTGATGTGCTTGTCATCTTCTATGAGATGCTTAGTGATGGTTAAGTTAAATAGCTCTAGGTGCTTATGCTAGTATGTTGTACTTTTATGAATGCCTTGTGTGTTGCACTTCCATGCATTCATACATATGCATTGTCACATCTCATTTAGGTACGATAGATGAACCATATGAAGGACGTGCTACTGGAGCCGAACCCGAAGATGATGTTGGTGGACATATTCCGAAGACGGATGGATGGAACCCGATGTGCATGACCAAAGAAAGATGCTCGCCAAGCGAGTATCATGTAACTAACACTGACTTAGTGTTAATCCCAGGCAAGCCCCGGAGCATAACCTATTATTTTAACTTATGAAATGTTATATATATTTATTTGATTATGCATTAAGTTTATAGGCGTTGAATGAAACCCTAGTTGCATGATTCCTAGGTTCCATTGGTCGAAATATTAGTATGGGTAGGTCGGTATCTTTGCCATGCTAAAAAAATAGAATTCGGTAGAAGTCGAGTAATTTCCTATTACTCGCGAGATATAGGATGTCTTTATGAATTGATTATGGAATATTGGAATATGGAGGAAAGAAAATGAATTGGAGACCGGGCGGGAACTGTCTAGCCCCGTCTGTGTCGGTTAAGGACCGTACCGTTGTCGGCTCTGCTGATCATGTTTGAATTGTATTAACCGCATACCGGGAGTAGGAGGTAGTCGAAACCGGTAAGCCGAGTACTGCCTCATCTCGAAAAGTACATGACTCCATCTCACCTCCTGGGGTAGTCGAGTAGTCGCGGAGAAATGGGGTTGCATATATTTACTTTTGGTGGTCTCACGTTGAGCTCGGCTGACCATATGATGGTGGGGCGGTCCTGTAGTTCGAGACGGGGTGGGGAATGGTTGGCTCGTATAGTCCGACGGGGCATATGCGTGCCGTGTTGGTTAGGTCCACCTTGCAAGGTTAAATCGGATCGATTCGCCGTCAGTCACTCTCGGACATGAGCATCTTGATCTCCGAGTCACATCGTAGTAAGGAAATGAAACGAAACGATATGATACAGGTTGATGTTATTTAATCATTTATGTTTTCACATTGATTGTTATAGATCTGCAAATCATAGATGTGTAGCAACTTTATAACTATAATTTGGAGCTAAAATTTTGAAATTAAGAATCTACCCTTAGATGCTTTTCTGCAAATAAATCCACCAGCCAGAAAGCTTTGCATGTCTAGATATGTGGGCTAAGTATACCCAAAAGTCGGGTAAGTCTTGCTGAGTATTAGTATACTCAGGGTTTGTTGTTTACCCTGTTTCGGGTATAGAAGTTAACCAGAATTCGCATCAGTGGGCTCGATGTGACGTCCTCACGTGTTCATAGATTGTTTTGTTTTATTGGTTTCTCAATCAAATTTCCTTCTCTCAGGTCATATTCTCTTCCGCTGCTGTCATTTATTTTATGTAAATTCTAAATTTAAAGTTGTTTTGTAAATATTTATGATATTATCTATTTTTGTGAAATTATGTTATGCTGGTACCGTCTGTGCTCGCCGTTGCGCGAGACTTCTGGTGTATTTCGATCGGCCTGTGGGTTGGAAACAGACTGTCAGGTTACACTTAATTAAGCTAATGCGCCTGATGCGTTTAAATAATGGCCATTACGCTTAATTAAACCGTTTAACTTGACGGTTGTGTCAGACGAGCCGTTCAAGAGCGGCGGCGCGCCGGCCGGGTCGCAGTCTACGCCGAAGGACGGGTAGCCGCAGCAGGGAGGCTGCCGGCCGCGCAGCCAGAACGGGTACCTGATCGACAGGTTCCCGCACGACGCCGGCGTGCAGTCCGCGTCCAGCGCGGCGGCGAGCGCAGGCATCAGGAGCAGGAGCACAAGGAGTGCTAGCACGGCGGCATCGTGCATTATGATATCGGTGGGGCAAAAAATGCCGAAAGGAGTATGGACGCTCGAGGTTTTTATCGCATTTTATCTAGTAGCTTGTGAAAATGGATGATTGTTGTTGTTGAGGTAGATGGCTGATGGAGAGAGGAGCCGATTTATCTGACATTGGGCACTTGATTACGAGGGATTCACATGACAGGGTGCAGTCAGCATGAATTTGTCTTACTACGGCACCGTTTAGTAGTAGTTGAATTTTCTTAGCCTGACTTTGATGCATTATAAACAGCGAGGAATGTGTTTTAAAGTACTCTCTTCAACAGAAAATGGTGACATCATAGAACGTTTGCAATCGAACTGTATTGACTAAAATGTAAAATGCATGTTGTCGATGTCTGGACCATAGAGTTTGGGTATGTAAAGGTTCCCAACAATTTTGTTATTGTTATTACACATTTTTAATATGTGGTGATAATAGTTACTGATTGAAGTATGATCCAATAGTAGAACTAAGAAAAAACTCAGGTAGTACGCAACAGACAGAAAACAGAGGAAAGCTCCTAAACTGTGTGGTAAAAAAAATGCCGACATACTGAAACGGCCGTGGAAAAATTATAAATCCAGAATAATGAGCATTTAAATTATCTCAGTAATTATTTAAAAAGAAATATGTTCCAAAAATGTTTCATAAGAGAAGTGGCTCTCAAGTCCATGTTAAAAAAAAATTCGTCAACAGATGGTGGAGAAGGTCAGTGACACAGTACCGAATGGTGAAGGCACTTGCCAATGTACTCAGGAGGGCCAGTATGGGCCAGCACCAAGGCCTGCTTCGCCAGCTTGGGCTAGCAGCAGATGCCTGGCTCGGCCTAAATTTTAGGATTACATCTGACAGCCATTACCCTATATGCTTGTTTTTTTCTCTAATATAATCCTAAGCCCCCTAAACATATTTAAATGTCCACGACTACAAGATACTAACTACTAGGCGCTTCAATACAAATCATGTTGGATGTCAATCTTCAACATTGATATTTCTTGAGTGGATCGGATTTTATCGATCCGTTTCTCGCTTCTTCTCTTAGAATTTTCCAAGAAAAGACCACTCTTTCTATGAATGCATGGATTAGACGTTTTTACAGCAATTGTATTTTTTTATAGAACAAGCAGGATAGCTGCGTATCTTTATACTAAGAGAGAAAAATGAGTGGTCCAATTACACTAGAAGAAATTCTCATCTTTGACCAGAAAAGAGAAAAACTGAGCAAAGAGCTATTACAAGATAACTAAAAAAACTCAGGACCAGGCCAAGGGAACCCAGGAATCTAGACTCGGTTTCCTCCCAACTCGAGGCAAAGGGAGGACAGCCCTTTAGCCCCTGCAAACTTCCATAGGTTAGCTTCAAGAACCTATGCATTTGTGTAATCATCGACTCTCTCTCTCTCTCTCTCTCTCACAGTCAAATGATATTAGTTTAGAGTGTTAACACTTTTGCTTGATTGGATTTTTTTACCATGTTTCCTTTTCTGAAACAGCCCGTAGGATTATTCTTGGCATGTAGTAATAATAGAGAAGAGTGGATGAAAATGGAGTATATCATGTTGATAGAAATGGTGGATGACATCGAATCTACTATGTAAGCAGTGCATTCCATCGACGCTCTAAAAGCAGGTGACGTGGTTTAATCGACAATTCAGTGGTAGACGATACGCCCGTCCATAACTAGACGCCAGTGGTGATTTCGTCAATCTCGAGGATTTACTAGCTCACTCTCACGAATGTGTTCATAGGGGTAGGATTGCGTGCACATATTCATAGGAGTGCGTGTGCGTGCGTTTGTAAGCATATGTGTTTATGCTGTGTTTCATGAAAAGAAAAACTCAAAAAAAATATTTTCTTTCACGGATGCTAATATCAGGGCATTCTCGAGTGTTTTGGGGGCAAAAAAAATATTCTGCTAATATACCAGGCTTACGCATGTTACTTGGAAATCGAGTATAGATTATAGAGGCAAAACCAGACGAAGGAAGCAGTAAGACGCAGAACAAGCTACTAGTACTAAATCATAAGATTAAACAAACTCACCTGCTTCCCTGCAAACGAACCAGTCGATGCCGTCGGTGCAGTAGCACTTGAACGCATCTTCGGATACATCAACCCGGCACCTGCCGCCGGTGTCCATGCAAGCCTTGCAGGCCCCAGCATCCGTGTACTCGAGCAGAGACCCACCCTTCACTAGCCTCTGGTAGTCTGCACTCGTCGCTCCCTCAAATCCCAGCACCGGAATCATGGACACGCTGCAGTTCATCGGCCGTGGCATCCCAGTTCCACCTGGCGTGTACCCCTTGCCAAGCAAGGCAAACACCGGCGGCGAGTCATCCGACCGCGGCGGACAGCGCACGCGTGTCCAAGAACGAGGTATCTGTCTTTCCCACGGATCGCAGTCGTAGAGGAACAGCTCCTGGTTCTTGGGGCTAATGCTGAACGGCGAGAGGCCGAGATCAGAGGAGACGTTGAAGAATGTACCGAGGTCGCAAGTGTCGTTGGACATCAGGTCGATGTTGATGGCTCTGAACGAGTTATTGGGGTAGAAGATGTCCAGGACCTGGTGCCTCCAGAACGAGTTCGCCAGGGAAAGGTTGCCCTGGCTGTCGCATGTAACCTGGAAGGCCCTGTAGCCGCACTCTGGCGGGTGCGTGCCGGCGAGCCAGAACGGGTAGACGACGGTGAGGCTCCCGCACCTCGCCGGCGCGCAGGCCGGCGACGTGTTCCGGGCGACGGCGGGGGTGGGACTGGCTAGCAGTAGCAGAGGGAGAAGCATCATGGCTGGGCAGAGCGGGGAAGCCGCTGGTGCTGGTGCTGGTGCTGGTGCCGGTGCTGGTGCCGGAACAGGACACGCAGGCATCTCTGGGACTGGGAGACCGCGCGCGACAGGAGGTAGAACTGCGGGCTAGTCGAGGAGGTGGGGGAGAACACGGAGCAGTAGCTGATGCACAAAGCGGACAAATCGGACCGGGAGGAAAAGGAAGGCGCCAATGATGTGGCCGAATGTGCTGACCGGTCCTCGATTAAAAGCCTACTACTACTAGTCAAAGATGATGACTGAGGACGCTTGCAATGTTGGATGCGAGAACTCGAGATCGGGAGAGGACGCTGTTGGCATGCTAAGTCATTGCGCGTCGCGTCCCGTTTGAAGACGACGAGCGCGTGCTTCCACTCTCCATATTCTCGTCGACGATGAGGAAGCTTGAGACACTGGATGGGCCGGGACAGATGCTTACATGTGTTACGCCACTGTGCGTCACCTGGTCCCAAAGCATCGCCTCTCGGGGTTCCACTGAACTAGTCTCAAGCAAGCAGGGTCCCAACTGGCCAAGTGGCGAAGCAGATGGATCGAAATTTCTGAACGGAGATTCTTAGGTCTGTTAAGCGAGCTTGGAAAGAAAAAGGTGAGTCACACTAACCGATTCGAGCGCGTGCGTTCACACCTTTCACTCCTACAGTGTAAAAGCCGTTAGTGCTCGTCGAGAGAAAAACAAATACTAGCTTTGTACTGCTGTGTGCTGGTGTACGGCGGGGCGGCATTGAGGCAAAACTTGCCTGTGTTCTGTTTGCTTGATATACTGCTATATTAATATCAAGTGTTTGAGCCCGGCAGCAATTTCAGGCTGGTATAATGTAGCAAATCTCCAGCTCACTCACTAACTTTTTTTTATTGTGCAGTACAACTCAGACACTCATAACGCACGCACACTCATCCCTATAAATACACATACGCAAACACTGTCCCTATGAGAAGCTTCGAAGACCGAGCTGACAAATTCTCAAAATTGACAAAGTCATCGCAGACATGTCGACGGGAACATCGCCTACCACTGAAAGCACAACGCCTTTAGATCCTAAAATATTCGCTCATATAGGGAGTCAAACTCAGAACCTGAAATGCTCTCATGTAATCACTAGGCTACGCTCCCTTTCAAACTGGCCTATGACCCATTATATTTGGGGCCATTTATACTTTGAACCCCTCGTTGGTAATGGCCTTTGATATGGCTAGGCCCATACTCATGCGTGCGCAGAGCTACGTATTGTTAAGCCCATTAAAACCTCGGCGCACCAAAAATCAAGAAAACGCCAACGGAATGCAAAGCAGCAGCAGGAAGGGAGGGAGGAATTGGAACAGGGATGCGTACCTGGAGATTTTGGAGCAATCCACGCAGGGGCTGCCGCAGCCCGGAAGCGGGCGAAGGTCCACGGCCCGTTCCCCGCCCCACGTCGGCGGCCGCAGAGGCCGCCGGCCCTATCGCACCGCCCGCACTCCCCGTCCGCCACCGGCCTCCAGCTCAGCTCGAACCCCATGTTGAGCGCCGGCACGACGGCGTCCAGCGGGCTGGCGCCGCCCGCGGCCCCGAGCAGGGACCTCCGCAGCACGGGCATGCCGATGACGTCCTGGCACAGCCCCGCGTACCCGCGCGGCGTGAGCTCGTCGCCGTCGCGGAACACGGACGAGTGGTGCCGGCCGTCGTCCTCGAGGCACGCCACGAGGTGCGCCGGGATGCCCACGAAGGAGCAGTGGAGGAAGAAGGTGAGGTTGGCGTCCCGGGCCGTGAGCGACAGCGGCGACCCCGCCGGGAGGGAGAGGTTGCGCCCGACGAGCGGGCAGGTGTTGGAGCGCGAGAACACGCTGAGGTCCAAGAGGGAGACGGTGCGGTCGCCGTACAGGATGTGGGTCACCGCGTAGTCCCCCGACGGGAGCGGCAGCACCGGCGTGTCGCGGCGCCATTCCAGGCGCAGGCTCGGGTATCCGCAGTAGGATGCTGACGAGCTGCCGGCGCTCGCGTTGGCGTCGTCGATCCAGAACGGGTACCGGATGTCCACGGCGTGGCTGCACCGGTACGATGGGCACGTTGACGATGCACCGGTGGCGTTCGGGGTCCGTTCTGTCGCCGCGGAGATGGCGCCGCCGAGGCTGGAGAAGATGAAGAGCAAGACGCGCAGGGGAGAGCGTTCTACTGCCATCATTGCATGACGAGATGGTGCGAGATACACTGCATAAACTGTCGATTTCTGAAAGTTTGGATCCCCTCGGCTGTCAAGTCGGAGATGGATGCGACATTGCGCGATTCCACGGAACGCGGGCTCATCCAAGATGTGGAATGAGTGTTACTGAAAAAGGTCTCAAACAACCTGAAGTTACGGGGAGTTCGGTGTGCTTGTGTGCAAGTGTGAACATGGAAACGCCCCAAGAAGATCCCTCGGCATTCCATTTTGCCTCCTGTCAGACCCCTTTTTCGGGAATCCACTGTGCTTACCGTATCAATCCCTGAATCAGTAGCTGATACACACAGATAACAGAAATGGTACAGATGCCTTACATCGCATACAATACATGAAACAGAGTCTTAAACATAACTTATATAAGGTTCTCACATAACGGCTCACATGCCGCAAACCTTAACACAACGGAAGCGCTACGCAAAACACCCAACACCACAGGCATAAGTTTGGGTGTAGGCGAAACACTAACTACGCGTCTTCTTCTACGTCGAAGTCGCCTTCTGCTTCTTATGCTGAAAAATATGACGACAGGCGGGGTGAGTACATAAGGTACTCAGCAGGTCCCATCTTTTAAGCAAGAGTTTATTTAGATGCATGGGGTACGACAAGGAAAGGTTTGGATTTGGTTTTGCGGAAAACCTGATTTTCAATGCATGCGTGAAATCCTGCTATTTTCCTTTGAAAGAGGGAAGGCACGAGAAGAGTATATTTCATTATGTAGGTTTTGGCCCTGTGGGAGAAACTTCAATCCCGCAAGTTCCCGTGCCTAAAAGCACACTGCCACACTTTGGCATTTCCACACAGTTTTGCCCGACATCTCGGCATCCGAGTTCGGGATTCTATTCCACCCAGCACGCACCCACAAAACTTCCGAAATCCTAATCACTGTGACTTCACCATAGTTGTCTGAGACCGCAGGCACGACTATCCGGATAGATTTAACCTCTGCAGAGTTTGTACACTTTACCCACATGATGTACTTGAGTTACATCAAGTACAACTCGACCCCGCACATGCATAGGACATACAGCCCACAATCACCACGGAACAACCAGAGGCCCGAATTAGCACACAGCTAATCGAGGATATATCATTTAGTTCATGACATGGTACGCCACACAGGTCCCATGCCGGGGCTAGACTCTGGTACGCCACACAGGTCCCAGGTCCGCTCCTGGTGTCCGTTGCACCCTGTCTCCAGGTGAATTGCGGCTCTAAGCCTATGGGTTCGTGACCAAGTCCGTCCTAGGTCGGACATGTGGTTGCACGGAACGGATGCTAGGTGATGACCACAACGACAATCCTTATATGCCAGGGCAGACTCTCCGTAGCATATGCACAAAGTAGGTGCATAGCCATGTCTTTCCTAGCTTAAAATAGTTTTAAAACCATTTATGGACTCACACGAGAAAATGTTGTTTTTGAAAGTTTTGCGGTGGCGAAGCACCTAGCCTATGCAATTGAAATAAATATTTTGACCTATGGTTGTCAAGGGATCAGGGTGCTCAAAGATCAAGGAATGGCTTAACCAACAAGTTTTGGGTAAACCCTAGCCGGGAGAAAAAACATTCTAAAAGACACATCATGCACGAAATATCAAGTCCAATTTAAATGTTGGTCAAATTTTATATTTGCAAAAATCTGGGTTCAACATGATCAAGGAGGGGGCGATAGGACTTGCCTTCGGGCTCGTTGTCAGGTTCTTCCTTGTAGTCCGGGTCCTCGGGGTCGTCGTCAAATTCGTCGTCGTTCGAACCTATGCACGTACGTCGAAATGTTATTAACGCGATCAAACAAACAAGCACTCAACATTTGGAAACCATCTTGGATTTATGTGAATTTGGTATGGTTGCGTAGATCTTGATTTTAGAAAATTTTAGAGACAAGAATCATCGAATTTGGATGAAAAATAAGAAAGTTATGGCTCGTAGAAGTTTGAATTCCTGGAAATTGTGAAACCAGGGAATATTCTGGAGAATATTCTCGGTCCGGGGTATATTTGTGAAATTCTGATTTTTGGAGGGGTTTCTTAGTAAAGACTAGGGAATAAATGTAAAAAAAACTAAACTTCCGAGGGTCGGGTTGCAAGAATCCGTCCGAGGACGGCGGGTTCTATATTCTAAAACTTCGGGGTTTAAATCGTAAAGTTAAGGGCTTATTTCTAATTATTTTTGAACTGGGCTGGATTGCGGGTTAATTTCCAAAAGTCCAGGGGCTCTTTAGAAAAATTGCCTGGGCGAAACGGTATCTTCTAATCTGGACCGCGGGTTTCGGATCGGGCGGCCCAGATTAAGCACGCGGGGGGGGGGGGGGGGGGGGGGGGGCTTGCCGGGGACCTCTGTCCCGCAGCGGCGCGCGTCGGGGCTCGCCGGAGTTCACCGTAAACGGTGCTCCGGGGGTCGATTTGGCTCGGGCTTGGGTCAGGAAGGTTCAGCATGGCATGCGTGATCTACCTAGGCCATAGGCGGGGCATGGCTTGGCTCTGGGCAACGCGGGCACGAGCAACGGCGGCTCGGCGCGGTGGAGCTCGCCGGCGCGGGCCGTTCGGGGAGTTTCTGGGTTGGTTCGTGGGTGCTAAATGGTAGGGGAGCTTCTGTGAGTCGAGTGCAAGCTAACGCGGAGCTCGTGTGGGGCTGTGGGGCTCTATAGTAGGTTTGCCACGGTGAACCGCGGGCGGCACGACGGCGTTACGCCGGCGTGGGCGTTCTGGCGTGGGGAAAACCCTAGGGGGCGTGGTTTCCGGCCTAGGAGCAAGGTGGGGGCGAGGCGAAGCTCACTTGTACTCTGGATTGGGCAGAGCATGGTCGGCGAGGGCTAATTGCTCGGCGGCGCAGAGGCGGCCGGAGAGCAGGGAGGTGGTGGCGCTCGCGGCTGGGCTTGGTCGGAGGTGCTGGAGCCGCGGGCGGTGACGAAAGGAAGCGCCGAGTGGCTGGGGTCCCATTTGTAGGCGAGGGGAAGTTCGGTTCGCGCCGGGAGCTCGGGAAGCTTCCCAGCTCTAATGGCAGTGGCGGGGTAGGGGCCGAGCGTGCGCAGGGAGAGGACGTGCGGTTCGTGGCAGGTAGGGGACGGGGTGAGAGAGGTGGGGGCCGAGCGGGGGAAGAGCGGGGTCGTGCTCGGGCTAGCCGGACACGCGGCAGGGGCCGGCCGGCGAGAGGAGGAAGAAGACGGCGGCGGCGTCTGGGCGCTGGGCGCGGGCGCGAGGCGAAGGCGGGCGTGTGAGCGGCGGTGGCGAATTTTGGCGCGCACGGGCCGAGCGGCCGCAGGGCGCGTGGGCTGGCTGGGCCGCGCGGGAGAAGGCGGCCCAGGGAAGAAAGAGGGGCGGGCCAGGCCAAGCGGGCCGCGCGGGAGGAAAGAAAAAAGGCGGCCCGTTTAGGGTTTAGGGTTTAATAATTTTCAAAGGAGTTTGATTTCAAATTGGTTTGAAATTTTGAAAAGTTTTAGGCACACACATGCACAACCAATTTTATTTAGACCGAGACAACTTGGAGGGCACTCACAAACTTTTTGAAACACTTTTTGAAATGTTTTAATCTACTAAGAGTTTGCGAAATTTTTAAAGGTGTTTTGAGACTTCAAAATTTTATTTCCCAAAATTTTTAAAGGCTCAAGATTTGGGTGTTACACCTCCGTACAGGTGCAGCAACAGAATGCGAATTGTTTCAGATCGGTCATGCTAACTGCTTCGTTTGGTGCAGAGATGCGAACCTTTCAAGTTTCAATCCTTCAGATTTCAGACCAAGAAAATCTTGGATCACCTTTCAACTACCCCACTGTAACTTTGCGCGAGTGACTTCCCTGTACTGCTGATCGTCCATCCAAGATGTGTGAGGCAGTTACAAAATCCCTAATTCTCAAATCCTATCCTTAAATGCCGGTTCCTGACCATCAAAAAAAAATGCCGGTTCCTCTGTAGAGAAGATGAAACACTGACCGTTCAGCAAATCAAACGAAACGAAATTTGCCAGATTTCTACCTCTAAATCTATAGGTATAAATCTTGCATTTAAACAAAAACATGTGACATTGGATTCATACATGCAGGGAAAAGTCAAGTTTGGAAGACTGAGATACAAGTTTTCTATATTCTGAAGCAGAATGGACTGGATTTCTGGATATCAGCTCAAATCACGGTCAACAACTCGTATGTGTACGAAGTTGGTTGTGCAATGTGAACATGGAAATGCTGCGGAAAGATTCTCTGAAGTATGCAGCCCGTCATTCCACCATAGTACAGCAACAGAATGCGAATCACTTCGACCATCCTAACTGCCTCGTTTGGTATAGGAATCTGAAATTCTGAACCAACCCTCACTCTTCCTTACAAAGAAAAATATTTCTTCACATTTACACGAATCATTCATTCAGTCTACATTTTAGCCACATTACGGAGCCTGCACACGGCCACTTGCAGAAATATTTTCTGAAGCCTCAACTGCTGTTATGGGCAGTTGTGGATGGGCTCGTCCACTTGTGCATGACGGAGTCCGGCGAGCCATCCCTGCTCTTCTTCAGCAACTCGACGTCATCCTTGACCTTGACACAGCCAGCAGCCTGCCCCGTCTTGTGCGCCTCTCTCAGGGTTGCCAGGACCTCGCTGATGGGCGGCCTGACGTCCTGCTCCGGCTGCAGGCACCGGAACGCCACCTCGGCGACGATGTCGACGGTCCTCTTCGTCTCGGCGTCCGTCCGGTACCCGAGCCGCGGGTCCACCAGCCGGTCGATCTCGTAGCCCTGGATCATGTGCACGGCGAGGTTGGCCAGGTTCACGTCGGCGCCGGCCCGGCTCATGTCCACCGCCGGCTTGGAGGAGATGAGCTCCACCAGCACGACGCCGAAGCTGTACACGTCGCTCTTGTCGGTGAGCTGGTAGCACTGGTGGTACATGGGGTCGACGTACCCCGGCGTGCCCTGCGGCGCCGTGGACACGTGCGTGGCGTGCGCCGGGAACAGCCGGGACAGCCCGAAGTCGGCCACCTTCACGTGGAACGCCTCGTCGAGGAGGATGTTGTTGGTCTTGACGTCGCGGTGCACCACCTGCCGCGGCTCCACGGCGTGGAGGTAGTCGAGCGCGCTCGCTGTCTCGACGGCGACGGCGAGGCGGACGGGCCAGGGGAGCGGCGGCGAGGACCCCGACGCGCGCGCGCCGTGGAGGTGGTCGGCCAGCGTGCCGTTGGGGACGAACTCGTAGACGAGGAGCAGGTCCCGGCTGCTGCGCGGCGAGGTGCAGCCGTAGAGCGTGACGAGGTTGCGGTGGCGCAGCCGCGACAGGATCTCCACCTCGTTCTGGAACTGCTCCACGCTCTTGTAGCTGTTCTTGTACAGCCGCTTCACCGCCACCACGCTGCCGTCGCGCAGAGTCCCTGCAACGAACACGAGCACCATTTCTTTCATTAACCTCTGCACTGATCGATCAAATAGACTCTTGATTCTTGAAGCATCGAACACTACTATAACTAAAAAGCACGTGCCTTTGTACACTGTCCCGAAGCCGCCGACGCCGAGCTCGCGGGCGTCGCTGAAGCCGTCGGTGGCCTCGTCGAGCTCCTCGTAGGTGAAGATGTGGGTGCGCGGCGAGGCGGTCATGCTGAACTCTTTCCTGAGCGACGCCAATGGCGTGCCGTCACCGATGAGGCCGGCCAGTGACGAAGACCGCTTCCTCTTCCGTCGCTTGTGTAGCGCGATCAGAAGGCAGAGAGCGCTCAGTATGATCAGAAACAGAAGAGCTGCTGCGATTCCTGCTCTTGTCGCAGAGGTTGAACACCCCAAGGATAATAACGTCATGTGTCAGTGTACTACAGTAGTGTACTGAATTCGTTTAAGTTAACAAGGATGGGCATGCAAGTGCAACTAGGGTTGCTTTATGTATCTATTTATAATAAAACCGTAATTACCTGATCCGATTTTGATCACTCCTCGAGTATCTGCATAGAACAAATTACCTTAGTACAAGAAATACAGTAGCATAAAGTTTCGTGCAGTGGAAACCAAACGGAGATGCAGTTTAATCTACCTAAAAATTATCAGGAAAAAAAAAGTTACAGACGACCATGTCTTGGCAAAACAATTTCAAAATGTCTAATTATTTTCTATACTCGTGTTAGAATTATAAAGTATACATACCTGGACTATCATTCTATGGCATACACTTGTGCTGATGAATCTTAGTTTATGAGAGTTGAGACGCATTTGTAGATTTGTACTATTCGTTGGCCGTGCGATCCAAATCACCAGAGAACTTTTTGCTAAAGTAGATGCTTTGTCCTTAAAGACTAGAAGTGCAGCTTTTGATAGTGACGGATAATGGTAATTTAAAATAATGCAGAAGTAGGGACAGCAGAGAAAGGACACTAACAAAGACATAGACTGAACATGTACAAATTGGACAGTGTCATATTTTAGCCCCAAAAATTGCGATACGCTGCAGTATTCACCTGCAACGTTATGCATCAAGCGTGCAAGCAGGAAGCAGCCAAGATGTTCGATTAGGGAAAAAAAGGACATGACAGCATTGCGATCGAAGACTTCAGAGCTCAGAAGATGAGAATATCCCTAGCTATGCCTGGCCTTCCACGGCAGGAAATATCTAATGAAAACGAACGCTAATGGAAGACTTGGGCGAAGACTTGCAGTTGCAGATCAGGTACTTTAGTACTGTGCATGTGGACCTGAGTCAATTCTCTAGCTGGATCTAATCTACTATTTAAGGGAGTTTAGATAAGTACAGGGGCTCAGTGATCAGTCCCCTTCAGATTACTTACCCCGTTCCCTAATCTGAAAGGCATCGTCTACTAATTTCCTACTGAACCTGCTATGCGTGTTGCCCAGGAAAACATCAGACATATGGTTGGACCAAACGGCCTGACAAAAAAGGTTGAAGTTGAACAGTCGTTTCAGAAAACGATTTGTGCGTCACACAATTGGATGGACAACTCGATGCCGCAGCATGGCTGTGGCTGGCTTGTCGATGTTGAAGATTGACCAAAAGGATTGGCTCCTACTGGTGGCGGCAGCCTATTGCTAAGGTTTATCAGCGCTAAGAAAGACAGAGGAGCGAAGCAGTCTGCCACTAGTTTTGCAGAGGCGGTTCGAAGTTCCAAGTATAGGAACTGACCATTTCAAATTCAAATGTCGCTGGCTAAGATTAGTCAATGAATGCGTCTGAATTTTAACAGCCCTTGTTTTCGAGCAAAACTATTAGCAGCTTTTGGTTGTTGTTTTTTCTTTGGCGCCTCGAATAGTCAGATGCTACTTCAATAACATAGACAAACAAACTTTGGTGTTTAATTTTGTTAGTCTCAAGTTACCATGGAAATTGTTTGAGCTCCTAGTGTGAAATCACAAGAACGGGAGAAATACCAGTCTCTAACTAGATACTCCGTAGAAATGACAGCATATGGTTGCAGATCAATGTATGTATTGCCGTATTGGTTGTCAGAATTCAGAGGTAGACCAGTTCAAGTTAACAGATGGTGCGTACAGCTTACCGCGAGAATTCCGGCAGGGCCTCCCGTCGCTGCAGATGCACTGGAACGCAAGCTCCACGAATCTGCACTCGCCGCCGCGCTCCCTGCACGCGTCGCACTCCGCCGCGGTCGGCGGCCACTCCAAGACGAACCCTTCCGCGATCAATCTCTTGTATTCACGGGCTGGCTCCGACGCGTTGCGGAAGGATGACGATGACCGCCGCACCGGCACGCTCACCGAGCTGCAGTTCCTCGGGAACTCCGGCGGCGGCGGGTTGCCCTCGCCGTCCTGGACGTACGCGCCGATCGTGAGCCTCGCGCACGGCGGCGACAGCAGCACGCTGGCGTTGCGGGGGAGGGTGCAGTTGTAGACGAAGGTGAGGTTCGTGTTGGCGACGGCGCTGACGTTGACCGGCAGGAGGGAGAGGCCGGAGGAGACGTTGAAGTCCGGGATGTGGCACCGCTCGTCGCCGACGTAGGACGAGTCGACGTCGACGGCCATCACGAACGAGTTGTTCCCGTAGAAGATGTCGAGGACGCGGTACAGGCGCTCCCTGAACGACCTGGCGAGGTAGGCGCGGCCGGTGCTATTGCTATTGGCGCACGTGAGCTCGAAGGCCGGGAAGCCGCAGTAGAGCGGCTGCACGCCGCTGAGCGTGAACGGGTACGTGATGCTCAGGTTCCCGCATGTCGCCGGCGCGCAGCTCGCGGTGGTTCCGTTGGCGTCGGCGGCGGCGGCGGCGGCGGCGGCGGCGAAGCGCAGTAAGCTGGCGAGGGGAAGCAGCAGGAGAAGAGCAAGAGCACCAGGCGGCATCGGGGCAAGGAGAGGGGAGAGTAGGCTGTTCTTGGTCGCGTCTGGGCAGGGGTTTGGACGGACCTGTTGAGGTTGTCAAAAGGAGGGGCATCTGACGTGCGCTGGGGTTGCGGCCACTGTCAGATACTTGGACTGGAGTATGTTCCCGGGTATGGACCCAGCAGCACCATCCCCGGCCGGGCAGACTTCGACGGTCTGGATGGAACGAAGTAGCTTGTGGGCCGTTTGATCGACCTTGGCAAAGGTCTCAAGCACGGAGCATCGAATTTCCATCACTCATGTCCCCAGTTCCGGTTCTTCCTAGCTGTCGCCTGCTTCTCGATCTTGAAGTCTTGAGGAGGGTTCCGCGAAACTAACAGAGCATCCGTGCAAGTTTATATGCTCGCAGCACCAGCCGTGCGTGTCATGTAGGGCATGATCATTGTAGTGTTGAAACGGCTTCATCCGCTTTTGCTAGAACAAATGCGACTGCTCCGTCACCAGCACACATACACTCTTGGAGCAGCGTTTCCGACCAAAGCTTGCCCTGGAGCCGCGTCATCTCAAACACCCCGGTCTGGGCCTCTAGCCACCGATTTCTCCGTTTGGTCACTAGACAATCAGCTGCCACGCCTGAAAACCATGCACCCAAGCCTGCGGTACGGTCTCGCCGTCGCCATCAGCGCTTCCGTGGAGTCGCCGGCGTCGCGGCGACGGACGCAGCTGTTTTTCCATACGCCCGTCGGCAGGTGCTCACCGGCTCCGGCTCCGGCTCCGCGCGGCGAAAAATCTCTCGAGACCGCTGCTGCCACAAATACTCATCCGGGTGTTTCTGTGTCCTCATTTTCTTTTGAAGAATGGCTGCCCTTCTAGACGATGGCAATGCAATGATGATAGCAGCGAACTTTGTGCGTGGAAAATCTGCGTCCGGTGAAGAAGAAGAACCGGCATCCGCTTTTCAGCTAATCGTAAGGTGGACCCAAATTTCAAAGCTTTTTCCAACTCGCCTGATCCAAACGCTCGTTGTTTCGATGGAACACAAGTGTTTTTTTTTTGTCCCGTCAGCCCAGGCATACAGGAGTACAATTCAAATTGCTCCACGCAAATCACAGCAGCGAGTAAATCTTAGGCACAGTCAAAGCGCATCCAGAGACCGCCAGGTTAGGGCAGGCCGGCGACGAGCAGCACAAGGGCAGCCGTGACCTTTGGTTTTGGAGCCCTCCTGCTTTCTGCTCTTTTGTTCCTTTCCTGCTGGCCCAGACATGTTTGTTGGCCCACGTACTAAGCTAGTCAAGCCCACTTACTTTGTTGGCCCATGGGTTACAGTTCTTTTTCGTTTTGGCCCACTTATCAATATTAGAAAAATTTTCAAGTAGACTGGCACTCACAAGGCCGACTCTTCAAAAAATGCCTTTTGCAATTCAGATACCAGTCCAGTTCTCAATTAACAATTATGTTTAGGGCCTCCTCTTTATTTTGTAAAATAACTGTATATATGATTCACAAAGAAAAAAGCTTATGTCATTAATCGAGGAAATCACTTTGTGGAAAGATGATTTTAGTTTTGTTTTAGGTATTATAGTTACTAACAGATGGCAACGAAGTAGTAAGCGAATCTATAAAACTGAGAAGGAAGAGGGGAAAACGAAGGTATTATCTCCAGTAGCAGTCTACCTTGAAAAAAAATATTTGTTTTTTTAACCTCTCATCTGGATACAACTGTAGCATTTATTCGTATACAGACGCACACCTACACCACACACACGCACACCTCACACACACCACAAGCATACAACCAGACCTACAACTATACACAGATATCAAGACGCGTCCTTAGAGAGATCACTAGAGTCATCGAGGCTCCGGCGACGGGTGCATCGCAGTCCCTTTGTGGCTCCACGCGTTGAGAGTCTCATCTGAGATTATTTAGGGAACCTACTGTTCCCGAGTGCGAAATCCGCGTCGAGCGGCGCTCGAACGCGGACGGCGGGCGCTCCACCGAGCGGACCCAGCCAACCGAGCTACGGCTCGTTCGCAAATATTTGTTTTGATATTATCACTATTGCAACTCTTTTGTGGAGATTAGGGGAAGAGTTTAGGCTCTGTTTAGTTCCCACCCCGTAAACGCAAAAACGCAAAATTTTGCGAAGGAATCTTACTAATTTGAAGTACTAAATGAAGTCTATTTACAAAACTTTTTGCATGGATGGGCTGACGAATCTAATGAACCTACTTAATCCATGATTTGCAACAGTGATGCTACAGTACCAGCCGCTAATTATTGCTTAATCATGAATTAATTAGCATCATTAGATTCGTCTCGCGATTTATAACCCATCTGTGCAAAAAATTTTATAAATAGATTTCATTTAGTACTTCAAATTGGCAAGATTCCTTCGAATTTTTTTTTTTCATTTACAGCCTTGCTGCCGCAACGTTGCTGCTGCTGTGCTGCAGCTGCCAGTCAGTAAGTCGTATCTTTCTCCCTGAAAGATGCAAATCTGCGTTCTGCAACCGGCCGGCGACATACGAACGTGAGTACCTGGCATATCAGCAATCAGGCTTGAGTCCAGCTCTGCACCCAGAACGTGTCACGGCATACAGCCACTGGTAACCAAAGCTCTAGCGTTATTGCCTTTGGAACAGTCAGTGGTAAACATCAATAGCAAACTGAGTCCAGTCAGGAGTCAGGAAGCCTAGCACCGTCAGCAGTCTCGTGACTGCGAGAGTTCCTTGGCTAAATGTATGCTGCATCTTAAAGACTTGACAAAATGGGTCTACAGCTTTCTATTGAGTAAAAAAAAATCGTTCTGGCAGTGCAACGTACTACAAGACACAGGGTGAGAACCTGCACGTCAGCTGAAGTCAATGGAGCTGGGCCAGTTTGGCCTCAACCTCAAGCGTCACGTTCCCGTCGGGCACAAGTATACTGGCTCCACAGGGAGAGTCAAGACCATTAAACCAACGTGAGCTTGATTTTTCCATCCAAGATGCTGTTCGTCAGTTTATCTCGAGACTTGACTTGCATTCACTGATTCACCCCTACCGCCGCTGCGTGCAAGGCCCCTGACGATACAGCTACCTTTTGCTGCTCTGCGTCTGCACGATGATGCATCATCTATCTTCCCTTGCTGCTGCCTCGCTGCTCTTCTCCTCTGCTGCCATGCTGGTAGTAGCACAACTCGCTCTGCCAGCCAATTCAACGGCTGACGCCACAAGCAACGCGTCACCGTGCAGTCCTGCATCATGCGGGCACTTCACCATCACCTTCCTCTGCATCGTCCTTCGCGCCTTCCTTTTCCTCCCGGTCCAATTAGTCCGCTTTGTGCATCAGCTTCTGCCCCGTGTTCTCCCCCACCTCCTCGACTAGCCCGCAGTTCTACCTCCTGTCGCGCGCGGTCTCCCAGTCCCAGAGATGCCTGCGTGTCCTGTTCCGGCACCGGCACCAGCACCAGCAGCTGCCCCGCTCTGCCCAGCCATAATGCTTCTCCCTCTGCTACTGCTAGCCAGTCCCACCCCCGCCGTCGCCCGGAACACGTCGACGGCCTGCGCGCCGGCGAGGTGCGGGAGCCTCACCGTCGCCTACCCGTTCTGGCTCGCCGGCACGCACCCGCCAGAGTGCGGCTACAGGGCCTTCCAGGTTACATGCGACAGCCAGGGCAACCTTTCCCTGGCGAACTCGTTCTGGAGGCACCAGATCCTGGACATCTTCTACCCCAATAACTCGTTCAGAGCCATCAACATCGACCTGATGTCTAACGACACTTGCGACCTCGATACATTCTTCAACCTCTCCTCTGATCTCGGCCTCTCGCCGTTCAGCATTAGCGCCAACAACCAGGAGCTGTTCCTCTACGACTGCGATCCGCGGGAAAGACAGATACCTCGTTCTTGGACGCGCGTGCGCTGTCCGCCACGGTCGGATGTGTCGGACCCCTTTTCGGAAATCCACTGTGCTTACCGTATCAGTCTCTGGATTAGTAACTGATACGCACAGAATACAGAAATAGTACTAAAGCCTTACATCGCATACAAAACATGAAACAGAGTCTTAAACATAACTTACATAAAGTTCTTACATAATGGCTCACAGGCCACAAACTTTAACACAACGAAAGCGCTACGCGATACACCCAACACCACAGGCATAGGTTTGGGTGTAGGCTAAACCCTAACTACGCGTCTTCTTCTACGTCGAAGTCGCCTTCTGCTTTCTCTGCTGAAAAACATGACGGCAGGCGGGGTGAGTACATAAGGTACTCAGCAAGTCCCATCTTTCAAGGGTTTATTTAGATGCATTGGGTACAACAAGGAAAGGCTCGGGTTTGGTTTTGCGGAAAAGCTGATTTTCAATGCATGTGTGAAATCCTGCTATTTTTCTTTGAAAAAGGGAAGGTACGAGAAGAGTATATTTCATTATGTAGGTTTTGGCCCTGGGGGAGAAACTTCAATCCCGCCAGTTCCCGTGCCTAAAAGCACACTGCCACACTTTGGCATTTCCACACAGTTTTGCCCGACATCTCGGCTTCCGAGCTCGGGATTCTATTCCACCCAGCACGCACCCACAAAACTTCCGAAATCCTAATCACTGTGACTTCACCATAGCATGCCTGAGACCGCATGCACGGCTATCCGGATAGATTTAACCTCTGCAGAGTTTGTACACTTTACCCACATGATGTACTTGAGTTACGTCAAGTACAACTCGATCCCGCACACGCATAGGACATATAGCCCACAATCACCACGGAACAACCAGGGGCCCGAATTAGCACACAGCTAATCGAGGATATATCATTTAGTTCACGACATGGTACGCCACACATGTCCCATGCCGGGGCCAGACTCTGGTACGCCACACAGGTCCCAGGTCCGCTCCCGGTGTCCGTTGCACCCTGCCTCCAGGTGAATTGCGGCTCTAAGCCTATGGGTTCGTGACCAAGTCCGTCCTAGGTCGGACATGTGGTTGCACGAAACGGATGCTAGGTGATGACCACAACGACAATCCTTATATGCCAGGGTAGACTCTCCGTAGCATATGCACAAAGTAAATGCATAGCCATGTCTTTCCCAGCTTAAAACAGTTTTGAAACCATTTATGGACTCACACGAGGAAATGTTGTTTTTGAAAGTTTTGCGGTAGCGAAGCACCTAGCCTATGCAATTGAAATAATAATTTTGACATATGGTTGTCAAGGGATCAGGGTGCTCAAAGATCAAGGAGTGGCTTAAGCAACAAGTTTTGGGTAAACCCTAACCGGGAGAAAAACATTCTAAAAGACACATCATGCACGAAAATATCAAGTCCGATTTAAATGTTGGTCATATTTTATATTTTCGAAAATCTGGGTTCAACATGATCAAGGAGGGGGCGATAGGACTTTTCTTCGGGCTCGTTGTCGGGTTCTTCCTTGTAGTCCGGGTCCTCGGGGTCATCGTCAAACTCGTCTTCGTTCGAACCTACGCGTGAACGTCGAAACGTTACTAACGCGATCAAACAAACAAGCATTCAACATTTGGAAACCAACTTGGATTTATGTGAATTTGGTGTGGTTGCGTACATCTTGATTTTATAAAATTTTAGAGACAAGAATCATCGAATTTGGATGAAAAATAAGAAAGTTATGGCTTGTAGAAGTTTGAATTCCTAGAAATTGTGAAACCAGGGAATATCCTGGAGAATATTCTCGGTCCGGGGGTATATCTGTGAAAAATTTGATCTTCGGAGGGGTTTCTTAGTAAAAACTAGGGACCTAAATGTAAGAAAAACTAAACTTCTGGGGGTCTGGTTACAAGAATCAGTCCGAGGACGGCGGGTTCTATATTCAAAAACTTCGGGGGTTTAATCCGTAAAGTTAAATGCTTATTTCTAATTATTTTTGCACTGGGCTAGACTACGGGTAGATTTCCAATAGTCCAGGGGCTCTTTAGCAAAACTGCCTAGGCGAAACGGTATCTTCTAATCCGGACCGCGGGTTTTGAATCGGGCGGCCCAGATCGAACGTGCGCGTGGGGCGGCAGCGGGGCTCGCCAGGGGACCTCTGTCCCGCGGCAGCGCGCGGCGGGGCTCGCCGGAGTTCACCGTAAACGATGCTCCGGGGGTTGATTTGACTTGAGCTTGGGTTAGGAAGGATCAGCGTGACATGCGTGATCTACCTAGGCCACAGGCGGGGCATGGCTGGGCTCTGGGCAACACGGGCACGAGCAACGGCGGCTCTGCGCGGCGGAGCTCGCTGGCGCAGGCCGTTCGGGGCGTTTCTGGGTTAGTTCGTGGACGCTATATGCTCGGGGAGCTTCTGTGAGTCGAGTGCAAGTTAACGCGGGGCTCGTGTGCAGTTGTGGGGCTCTGCAGTGGGTTTGCCACGGCGAACTGCGGGCGTCACGGCGGCGTTACGCAGGCGCGGGTGTTCTGGCGTGGGGAAAGCCCTAGGGGGTGTGATTTCCGGCCTAGGAGCAAGGTGGGGGCGAGGCGAAGCTCACCTGTACGCTGGATTGGGCAAAGCAGGGTCGGCGAGGGCTAATTGCTCGGCGGCGCAGAGGCAGCCGGAGAGCAGGGAGGTGGTGGCGCTCGCGGCTGAGCTCTTCGGTCCAAGGGACAAGAATTGAAGAGACCGTGAAGAAATTCAAGTCAAAACGAACAAGGCAGAGACAATTTGCTATCACCGGTTAAACCGACGTTATGCACCGGTTAAACCGACGTTAGGCAAATTGTACTCATCGGTGCAATGGACCCAGTAAGATGAGACAAGGGTTTTGCACCGGATGAACCGACGATGCCTAAAGACAACTCGTCGGTGCAATGACTTGAAGTGAAGACTGACCCAGAGGCACCGGTTAAACCGACGATAAAGAAAAAGTGAGCGTCGGTGCATTTGTCCAGAGACTCCATTTTTCTGGGGGTTTCTGAGCTTGCACTCACCGGTTAAACCGACGTTAATTTTGAGAGTGTCGGTCGATTGATCAAATAGCCGTTGGAAGTTTGTAACGACTAGTTGCTGGGAAAATACACTCACCGGTTAAACCGGTGATGGCAAAACTAGAGCGTCGGTTTAACCGGCGTTAAGGGTTTTCGTCAGCTTTTTCCCAACGGCTAGTTTGGAGGGTTGGGCTATATATATGCCACCCCACGGCTCATTTGAGAGTGCTGGAGTCCAAGGAAGTATACAAGAGCCAAAGATCATCTCCAACCACCATAGAGCTTCATTGTACATCATATAGGCTTAAGCACACCTGCGAGAGTGCTTAGTGCTTGTAATAGGGATTAGTTCTTGCGAGAGCTCCCTTGAGAGAAGTCTTGCTGCGGCAAGCAATCCTTGTGATCCGTCGTGTGACCCTCCGTCTTGGTGGGGAGTGGCAACGACACTTTGTGCGGGGGAAGAGGAGATCCCCTCCTTGGTGGAGAAGCTCCATAGTGGATTTCGGCCGGGTGACCGAGAGAGATGGTGGCGGTGCACGAGACTCGGTGTCTTGTGGGCATTTGCCTTTGCTTGACGGCATCGCCTTGGTGGCGTAGTGCAAGACGGTGATCGGAAGATCCTCGGTGTCCCGTGGACGTAGGTGTTTGTGCCGAACCACGTTACATGACCGTGTCTACTCGGGAGTTTGCATTCCTCTTGCACTTACCTCTTTACTTACCGCATTACGTTTCCGCATTTACTCTATCTTGCGTACCTTTACTTTCTTAGTTGATTTGATTAGGATTGGCTAGATTGCAAGTCTTTTAGGGGTAAGTAGAGAGTAGCATAGATAAACCTTAGTCATAACTAGCATGTGTATGACGTGTTAGGTTTATCTTATGCAAGTAGTTTGAGCCCTAGGTTAAAAAGCGATTAGCGACCCTATTCACCCCCTCCCCCTCTAGGGTCGGACACCCTGGTGATCCTTACAACCATCGTCAGTTGTTTCCAATTGGTGACGGCTTCTACTTTCGCTGGATCCACAGCCACTCCCGAACAACTAAAGTGGAATGCTAAGGCTAGAAATGCAATTTTCGAAGCCATTAGTGAGGAAGTCTTTGCTAGAGTTAATGGCATAGACTTGGCAAGTGATATTTGGAAGGAGCTCATTGAAATTCATGAAGGCTCCACCAAAGTTCGTGAGCAAAAATATCACTTGTTTAGAGCTAAGTATGATTCTTTCAAAATGCTAGCTCATGAAAATTGCAATGATATGTATTCTCGCTTGAATGTCATTGTCAAGGACATTAATGCTCTTGAAGTATCTAAAATTGACAGTGGCTCCATTAACCGCAAGATACTCATGCTCCTTCCAAAGCCCAAGTACAATATAATCAATGCTATGCTTCAAAAGGAGAATCTTGATACGATGGAAGTGGGAGAGCTTGTGGGCGAAATTCGCGCTCATGAAATGGGTATTCTTGGTATGTCCGAAGAGCCAACTTCAAGCAAACCAATCGCTCTCAAAACCAAGGTCAACAAGCACCGCAAGCTCAAGTTGATCAAGCAAGAATCAAGCTCAAGCAATGAAGAAGATGATCGTCATGAAAGCTCATCCGATGATGAAGATGATGGAGAACTTGCTCTCATGATGAGAAAGTTTACACGCTTGAGTGACAAGATCAATAAGAAGGGTTACAACTTTGACCCTAAAAGAAGAATGTTCCGGCCAAGAGAAGATGTCAAAAACAAAACATGCTACACTTGTGGAGAAAAATGTCACATCTCTCCCGATTGCCCCAAGCCGGACAAGAGAAAGAAGGATAACAAGAGCAAGCATCGCCATGATTCAAGCGATTATAATGAAGATGAAAAAGAAGAACAAAAACAAGAAACTTTGGAAGAAGACGAGCCATGACAAGAAGACCAAGCTCTTTCCAAAGAAGAAAGACAACACCAAGAGAAGCTTCTTGTTGGAAAAAACAAGAATGGGTGACCGATGTCTCATCAAGTGAAGAATCAAATGATGAAGAAGATATCGTCACCATTGCTCTCACCAATGAAGAACCATCGTTACCTCCACCTCCTATGTGCCTCATGGCAAAAGGTTACACAAAAGTATGTGAAGAGGATAGTGATAGTGATAGTGATGATGAGCTTGATCCTAATGAATTTGCTAACCTCATCAATGAGTATACATCCGTCATCAAGAGGGAAAAGGGCAAGGTCAAGCTTCTTGAGAGCACTCATGCCAAGCTAGAGCTAGCTCACTCCGATTTGCTTGGCAAGTACAATGACTTGCTCAAAAAGCACCATGAGTCACTTGCACTTGCTAAGCAAGTTGAAGAGAGTCACAAAAATCTCAAGCAAGAGCATAGGGAGTTAGCTCACAAATATCAAGAGTTTGAGTTTGCCTATGAAGCAATTGACCCGAGTCTTGAGAACTCTATCAATGAAAATATTGAAAAGGTCAATGCTTCTACTTCATGTGATAACCTACTCAATGATGCAAATGCTACTAATGTTGTGCCCGAGCTTGCTCCTTCTAGGGAAAAGGAATTGATGGATCAAGTAGCAAGCCTCAAGAGTAGTGTGGAGAAGCTCTCACGAGGAGAATACATCCACAAGGAAATTCTCTTCAACAATGCTCGTGACTATGGCAAGAGAGGTCTTGGTTCATTTCTGGAGCCAAACCAAGGCACTACTCCTTCTCCGGAGATCAAGACTAGCTTCATTAAAGAAGTTAGATCATATTGTCAACATTACCAAGTCACCGGGCACCACACTAGGGAGTGTCCTTTGCCATCACGTCCTTTCCCTATTTTACCTAAAAATTACTCATCTATGCATCAAAATAACCATTTTCTTTTGAGTAAGGTAAAGGGCAAGGTGAAGGTCAAATTCATTGGCAAGATTACAAAGGAAGCAAAGAAGAATCTCCCCAAGCAACTTTGGGTTCCCAAAGCTCTTGTCACACATGTGCAAGGCCCAAAGCTCGCTTGGGTTCCAAAAACTCAAAAATGATTCTCATTTGTGTAGGTGAACTACAAAGCCGGTGGAAAACATTGGGTACTTGATAGCGGTTGCTCTCAACACATGACCGGCAATGATAGCATGTTCACATCTCTTGAAGACCCCGGCGATCATGAACATGTCACCTATGGTGATAACTCAAGGGGGAAAGTTTTAGGTTTGGGTAGAATAGCAATTTTTAAAGATTTATCCATTTCTAATGTCTTGTTTGTAGAATCACTTAGTTTTAATCTTATTTCAATTGCTCAATTATGTGATCTTGGACTAACGTGTACCTTTGACAAGAATGGTGTTGTAGTAACCTTTGAAGAAGACAAGTCATTGGTATTCACGGGGTTTAGGCATGGCAACATTTACTTGGTGGATTTCTCTTCAAAGCAAACAAGCTCCATGACATGCCTCTTCACCAAGTCGTCTCTTGGGTGGCTTTGGTATAGAAGAATTGCTCATATTGGCATGAGCAACCTCAAGAAAGCCCACAAGAGTGGGATGATCACCGGCTTGAAGGATGTCACCTTTGACAAAAACAAACTATGTAGTGCATGTCAAGCCGGAAAGCAAGTTGCAACACATCATCCTATCAAGACGATGTTGTCTACCTCCAAGCCGCTCGAGCTACTTCACACGGATCTTTTTGGTCCAACCACATACAAGAGCATTGGTGGTAACCTCTATTTCCTAGTAATCGTTGATGATTTTTCACGTTATACTTGGGTCATGTTTCTAGGCGATAAGAGTGAAACTCCTGAAATCTTCAAGACATTTGCAAGAAGAGCTCAAAGGGAGTACAACTCTCCAATTGTGAAGATTCGGAGTGACAACGGCACCGAGTTCAAGAATATGAAGATTGAAGAATGGTGCGATGAAGAGGGTATCAAGCATGAGTTCTCCGCCACCTACATGTCTCAACAAAATGGAGTGGTGGAAAGAAAGAACAAAACTCTAATCACTCTAGCAAGAGCAATGTTGGATGATTATGGCATGTCCGAGAGTTTTTGGGCGGAAGCAATCAATACGGCTTGCCATGCATCCAACCGAGTGTATCCCCACCGACTCCTCAAGAAAACACCATATGAACTCATCATCGGGAAGAAACCAAACATATCATACTTTCGAGTCTTTGGTTGCAAATGCTTCATTTATAAGAAGAAAAGGCTCGGTAAGTTTGAGAGTAGATGTGATGAAGGATTCTTTCTTGGTTATGCATCAAACTCCAAAGCATATAGGGTCTTCAATCAAACCTGCGGGTTAGTTGAAGAAACATGTGATGTGGAGTTTGATGAATCTAATGGATCCTAAGAGGAGGTTATTGGCTATGACAATGTAGGTGATGATGAGATTGAAGAAGCTTCGAAGAAGATGTCCATTGGGGATATCAAGCCGGAAGAGGTGCATGAAGGCAATGATCAAGGGGGAGGACCTTCCTCGTCTACACCAAGCACCTCCATGGCACCCCAAGTGGATGAAAATAAAGAAAAAGATGATCTACAATCTTAAGAAAGTGTTCCAACGCCAACATCCCAAGTGCAAGAACAAGAAGAGCAAAATGTTCCACCACAAGCACAAATCATCCATGATCCACCTCAACAAACATCCACGCATGTACCGCTAGTGAAGCATGGTCATATCTCCAAGGATCATTCAATTGATCAAATCATTGGTAGTCCTTCCAAGGGAGTAAGAACTCGTTCTAAGCATGCTTCATTTTGCGAACATTACTCGTTTGTTTCTTGTATTGAACCCACTAGCACAGAGGAAGCGCTTAAGGACTCGGATTGGGTGATGGCCATGCAAGAAGAATTGAACAACTTCACCCACAATGAAGTTTGGGTCCTCGAAGCTCCTCCGAAAAACAAGAACATCATCGGTACTAAGTGGGTCTTCCGAAACAAGCAAGATGAACATGGGGTGGTGGTACGCAATAAAGCAAGACTTGTAGCAAAAGGATTTTCTCAAGTCGAAGGTTTGGATTTTGGTGAAACTTTTGCTCCGGTTGCAAGACTTGAAGCTATCCGCATCCTTCTTGCTCACTCTTCTCATCATAATATCAAGTTATATCAAATGGATGTGAAAAGTGCATTCTTAAATGGCTTTATTAACGAACTTGTTTATGTTGAACAACCTCCCGGGTTTGAAGATCCGAGGAATCCTAACCATGTTTATAGGTTGCACAATGTACTCTATGGGCTCAAACAAGCTCCAAGGGCTTGGTATGAGAGGCTTCGTGACTTCCTAATCATGCAAGGCTTCAAGATCGGGAGGGTGGACACCACATTATTCACAAAAGTCGTCAACGGGGATCTTTTCATTTGTCAAATCTATGTTGACGATATTATCTTTGGCTCAACTAATGATTTAGTAAGCCATGAGTTTGGTACCATGATGTCTAGGGAATTCGAGATGTCCATGATCGGCGAATTGACCTTCTTCCTTTGTTTTCAAGTCAAATAATTGAAGGAAGGGACATTCATCCATCAAGAAAAATATACTAAAGATATCTTGAAGAAGTTCAAGATGGATAAATGCAAGCCGATCAAGACACCCATGGCAACCAATGGGCACCTGGACTTGGATGTGGACGGTAAACCGGTTGATCAATCCCTCTATCGTTCTATGATAGGGTCTTTGCTTTACCTTACTGCATCTAGGGCCGATATAATATTTAGTGTGTGCTTGTGTGCCCGCTTTCAAGCAAACCCAAAGGAATCACACCTCTCGGCTGTGAATAGGATCCTTCGGTATCTCAAGCACACCCCAAGCATAGGCTTGTGGTACCCCAAGGGCGCTAGCTTAGATCTCTTGGGATACTCGGACTCGGATTTTGCCGGAAGCCGTGTGGATCGCAAGAGTACCTCCGTGGGTTGCCACTTGCTTGGGCGTTCTCTAGTTTCTTGGTCAAGTAAGAAGCAAAATTCCGTGGCTTTGTCCACCGCGGAAGCGGAATATATAGCGGCCGGTGCATGTTGTGCCCAAATCCTATATATGAAGCAAAACCTTTTGGACTTTGGTGTGAAACTAGATAGGATTCCACTCCTTTGTGACAATGAAAGTGCCGTAAAAATTTCCAAAAATCTGGTTCAACACTCTCGCACAAAGCACTTTGATATTCGCCATCACTTCTTGCGTGATCACGAAGCTAAAGAAGACATATCACTTCAAGGTGTGGGATCCGAGGAGCAATTGGCGGATATTTTCACAAAACCATTAGATGAGAGTACATTTGTAAGGCTAAGGAATGAGCTTAATGTATTAGATGCGGCAAACGTCATGTAAATTGCTATATCATATAGAAAAATGCATACATATAGGACACTTGTCTAACCATGGTAAGATAGTGATGAGCATGGGTTTAGCTAGAGGTGGTGGTCCACTTGTTTTCCTCTAGGCTTGTAGAAAGGCTCATCATGAAGAAGCTTCCCATGGGTTCAAACTTGACAAGTAGAACTTAAATTCTTGTTATGCATTTCTTGTCATATAGATGTGCACTTCATGTTTACCCTTCTCTCGCATGTGGTTATAGTTTGCACCATCATTGCATGCGGAAGGGTCACAAAGGAGATCACTTGATGAAAATGAGACTTGTTTCATATGCAAGATCTCAATTCATGAGAAGTGAATAGAGCAAAGTGTTAGGTGTGTTATTGCCTAGTGAGTCATGCCATGATGAGTTTGAAGCTCTCTATCTTCAATATTCCTATGACATGGCTCATACATTTTATTTGGCGCTTTGTCTCGCTTTGCGGCTTTTCCATGTGTTTGAAAAGAAAACTACTAAGCTAGTATGCTCTCCTAATTATTTTGAGGGGTAAAGTCGCCTATGCAAGTCCATTAACTTGAGTTTATTTGAATTTTATAAGTTTATTGGACTTAGCATAGAAGAGTGAGCTGAGTGAAGATTTTTTGGGTTCACCGGTTAAACCGACGCTTAATGGATCTACACCATCGGTTTAATCGGCGTTACTAAGTTCTGTCTCAGCTCAGTCAAATCCAGGCGTTCAACCGGCGTATGCAAATGTCACAACATCGGATCAACCGGTGAACATAACATGGTTCTGACCTAGCAATCAACCGATGATTTCATTGATCAACCGACGAGTTCAAACTTCACATCATCGGTTCAACCGGTGTTCAGATGCAGATTTGCTGGAGTCTCGGGTGAACTGAACCGATGCATTTAACCGGCGTTCTAAACCTAAGCATCGGATCAACCGGCGTTAAGAAAAATAGCGGGGCCCACATGTCATATATCTCTTGCCCGCGCACGCCGCTCTCACTTCTTCCGCCCGTTCGCTGCCCGCTACGCGCCGCCGCTCGCCCACGCAACCGCCTGCCGCGCACCACCTCCACGCGCCGTCGCTCACCGCCGGCCCGCACCGCCACCTGCGCTCGGCCCAACCGCCGCTCACGCCCGCGCACGCCCACGCCGTTCCACACATGAGCAGCCAGCGCCACCGCCATCCGCGTGCGCCACCGCCCGTGCGCCGCCGCCGCTGCCGTGCGCCTCCGCACCGCCGCCACACGCACAGAGACGCCACTGCCACACCTCACGCCGCCTACGCAGCAGCGCCCTACACGCCGCTCACCACGCAGCCACAGCCGACACGCTCTCACAGTGCTCGCAAGGTGTTTGACATATTGCCTGAACCGAGATGTGTCGTGAGAAGAGGAAGGGCAAGGAGATTGTGGTCGAGAAGCCGGTCCGAAAGCGGACCCGTGCAGAGAGGGAGGCCAAGAGGGCCGAGATGGTGGCCAAGGCCGCCGAGGAGCAGGCGTCAGGCCGTGCTCGTCCGTTCGGGATCCGGGAGCAGCCAGCCAGAGGCAGAGGCAGTGGCAGAGTCAGAGGGGGCAGGACCATCAGGGCCACATCTGAGGCAGCTGCAGGGTCAGATTGCTCAGATTCAGATGCAGCGCAGTCAGAGCAGTCTCAGGGGCAGAGTACTCAGGGGTCACCGACTCCACGACGTTCTGGCCGCACTCGGCAAACATCCCCAGCAGCAGAGTCTCCACCAACGACCGAGCGTCGCACCGGGCCCAGCACGCGAGGTGGTCACCAGCCACAGGTGCCTCGCAGGACAGCAGTAGCATCAGCAGCCCGTAGAGCCGAGGCCCTAGCGGCCAAGCGCGCAGTGTTCCGTATGGGCACTGTTGTGCGTCTGGAGCCAGGTCAAGAGGCTCAGGTGGAGCGTGGCAGAGGAGGACTAGTTCCCTGTGACCCGTGACAGCAGGGTTGACCGTAGGTTCTGGACGCTTCTTCAGGCCAGTTTCTACGAGACCTACCAGATGCGAGGCCACAAGATCTTCCCACACAGAGTGCTTGACTGGGTTTCACTGAGGACAGCCGTAGGGGGAGCAGACATTAGAGAGCACTTTGCACACTTCAGAGGTCTGCCCAGGCTACTTGAGATGGAGCAAAACAGGTACATTGAGGACTGGGTCCGAGTGTTCTATGCCACAGCCTGGATTGTTCCCGAGCGCAGAGCTGTACATTTTATGTTTGGAGGCCAGGACTTTGGTTTGACGAGGGCGACGATTGCAGGGATCCTTGGAGTCGACTTGGTCGATGTCTCCCTGCACGAGAGAGTCTACGGGGACGCAGATCCACCTCGCAGGGCGTTGATTGGGGGGATAGCACCTTCTCACGAGGCGATCTCTCGGTGCTTCCGTCAGCCTTTCCCAGCCTCGTATGCCAGAGTCCCCAGCTTGCTGACCCCAGAGGCGTACACAGTTCACATGGCCCTCCGGAGGATCTTGTTACCGAGGAGTGGCTATCCAGAGGGGTTCACAGGACTGCAGCAGCTACTACTACTCCACATCCTCACTCATGAGCTTTTTGACATTGTCGACTTTATTTTGGCTGAGATCGAGGATGTGATCACTGACGGGATGGGGGTCATGAGGCAGTTTCCTTATGCACACTGGATCAGTTATATTTGTTCTATGATCATGCCTGCTGACTCGCCGATCAGTGATGTCTACCGTCAGGATGAGCCCCCCGGTTGCCAGTTTACCGTCCGACTGCTCCCCAGGACCAGAGGAGGGGAAGACAGGCTGAGAGAGCTGCCATGGCACAGCTATCAGCAGAGGTTCAGGCCCGAGTAGCCGAGGAGGACGAGGCACTACTTGAGACAGAGGCACAGCTTTTCGGAGGAGACGACGAGATCCACTGGTCAGAACTCGAGACCGACTCCTCTGAGGACGACGAGTACTTCCCTCCTACACCAGCTGCTCACGATCATGAGGCAGGAGGATCCAGAGAGCCAGCAGTCACTACTGTCTCCGAGTCTCAGGTGACTCAGCCGCCCGAGCTCACCTCTCTACTTCAGCAGTTAGTCAGTAGCAGAGAGAGGACTGGTTCGCGACTGAGGCCCGGCTCACTACCATCCAGAGGGAGGCTGCTCTAGAGCGTGCTGCATTAGAGGAGCGGTTTGTCGGCCTACTTGACAGAGTCACTCAGAGGACAGACGCTCAGTTTCAGCAGATGCAGCAGGGCATGATGGCTATGTTCGGTATGATCACACAGCTATACTCTCACTCCGGACTAGCCCCACAACAACCAGGTCTTCAGGGTATGGGAGCACCCCCACTTGCAGTCACTCCAGCTCCAGCCTCTACAGCAGCTCCAGTTTCTTCAATGACACCGGAGACCACATTCTCGTTGTCTGCACTTCTTGGGTCTACCAGTCGTCAGATCTTCTCGCCACTGCCAGTGACTACGCTTTTTCAGGACTCACCATTAGCGGTTCAGTCAGTCGCCCTCCCCATCGTACCACAGGCACTACCTTCAGGGGGAGGAGGAGGAGAGGAGTCCCTACCACCGCAGTCGACGCAGCCAGCAGCCTCAGCAGTCACAACTTCAGATGCTGACACCTCTTCTGCTGACCCGCTTATGACTTCTACGGATCCTCTCCCAGGCAGTGCCAGCACGAGAGCCTCCACGACAGCTACACCTCCAGTCAGCTCGGACCCGCAGCTCCCGTCCATCACCGAGGGTTCTCCATCCGACGACGACGACGACAACGACCTGGACCGTTTCCTCGTCGTGCCGTGACAGCAGGACCCGTAGCTCGCCTTTTTGGTGCTTTGATGCCAAAGGGGGAGAGAGTTAGGGGGAGTTAGAGTCAGGGGGAGGGTAGAGCTAGCAGAGCGATCGTAGATGCCAGGACTTGATTGTTGTATCTTTATTGGCTTCTAGTTCATGGACTTATATATTTGACTCTGTGCATGTTGCTCTTTTATGACATGTCTATGGATTCTGTTCGAGCCTTCGTGCTCTTTGTGCTTTTCTTTTCGCGTGTTAATCTTTTTTGCTTTACTTGTTTAAGTTATTGTCTGTGTTGTCATCAATCACCAAAAAGGGGGAGATTGAAAGCATCTAGGCCCTCTAGGTATGTTTCGGTGATTAATGACAACCATTATTGTGACTAATGAGTTTGTGCAGCTTAATGAAATCTTATCGCTCATTGGATCATATGTTAGAGAGGCCTCTAAATTTCATCATTCAAAAAGGCGATCTTGGTATTCAACTCAAGTATATAACAAGACTAAGGATCTTTCTAGTCCTAAGTGTCGCAAGGTTGAGAAGGACACTTAGGTTAGTATATGTTTTACCGTCATGGCACCCTGCTTCAAATTGCGGAACTCTTCCGCCTTCATTTCCATTATTCATTCTGGGATATGGTATTCCCGGAATGCCTCTTGGAATTCCTCCCATGTGATATTCTCGGGATTCTCTGAGGCATTGCTGTAATTGTCCCACCATTCTCCAGCTGTTCCAATGAGTTGGTGGGCGGCCAGGAGAACTCGGTCTCTGCCTCTGGCATGGATGATGTCCAACTTCTTATTGATCTCGTAAAGCCAATCGTCGGCTTCGAGAGGATCTTTAGCATGCTCAAAGGTGGGAGGCCTAAACTTCATGAATTCCGATAGTCTTGCTTCAGGTCCGCGGGCGTTCTCACGGTGTCCCTGTCGGTCTTGGACTAGGGCTTGTATTAACCGGGTCTGCTGAGCCATAACGGCTACCAGGTCGTTCATCGGAGGTTCGGGTAATTCCTGCTCCTCATCCTCCGGTTCCATTTCAACTTCCTCACTTTCTTCCTCTTCCTCAGCTACGTAATCCTCATCCAACTCCTCGTCATCATAGTTGGCTCCTCCTTCGTCAACCAACTCTTGCTGGACTTCTTCTTCCTGACGGCGATTTGCACGTGCAGGGGCGGGCAACAGGTTCCTTTGGTTACCCTGTCTGGCACGATTTGGTCGTGCCACTTGCCCTCTAACTGCTTCTTCGTAGGCCTGAGCGCTACGCTCACGGCGGGCTTGGATGCGGGCAGAGGGTGCACGCGGCATCTGTGTCCGGCAAAAGCATGAGGTAAGAAGTGAGGTTCTAATGGGGGGGGTTTACTAGGAAGCAAAACAGAGGCACACAGGGCAATCATACACAAACATCACTTCATTACAACACAAGCACAAACACATACATCATTTTCCTATATGCGATCCACGGATCGCATACTTGCATAACTAGAACATAGTTTGCATCATCTACGATTACGGATAGACATGACTCAGGGAGGTCACTAATTTTCTAACGGAGGCAGTTGTTCAAGGCGATGCCACACTCGCCACTAACCTAACCTAGACTCCACTACGGGGTCGGTTCAGGCGTCGCTCTCGAAGTCCTCGAATCTAAGAGCAGGGTCGTGCTCTCTAAGGGACTCGGGGATGCCGTCACTGTCGTAGAAGATCCGCATCTCCGGGTCCTCCTCCTCTTCCTCCTCCTCAGAGGGTGATCGAGGTGGAGGTGGAACTCGGTTGTCGACTCTAGGTGCGTAGCCGGTCTTCTTCACCTTACCGCCCCAAGGGTAAAAGCCTCTTGCGAGCTACGTAGCGGCGTTGTGGTCCTCCATGGTTGTAGTGGCAATCCTGGTAAATCTGGTCGAGGATCCTGGCGAGATTCTCCTCGGACTTCTCCCATGCTTCTTGGATAGCACGAATCCGGTCCTCTGCTGCTGCAAGCTGGGCTCTGGTATGCTCCAACTCAAACCGTAGGGCTCGCTCTCGATCCTCGGCACCTACGGCTCTCTGAACGGCCTCTGATAGCGCTGTAGAGAGGGATCCTAGGCTAGGGAAGGGAGAGGTCATCTCGTCACCGTATCCTGCCATCTGCCAAAGTTTTGAAAAAGATGAGTCAGTACAGATAAAATAGTTTGTTATAAAGTAGGAGACAAGAAGAGGCTATAAGCACTTTTCAAAATTAGTTTTTAGGAAAGTAGATCCTATCTAGCGGCTAGTCCTAGGGTCTCGTCCTACGGCCAAATCTCACTCTGATACCACCTCTGTCGGACCCCCTTTTCGGGAATCCACTGTGCTTACCGTATCAGTCCCTGGATCAGTAGCTGATACGCACAGAATACAGAAATTGTACAAAAGCCTTACATCGCATACAAAACATGAAATAGAGTCTTAAACATAACTTACATAAGGTTCTTACATAACGTCTCATAGGCCGCAAACTTTAACACACTGGAAGCGCTACGCGATACACCCAACACCACAGGCATAGGTTTGGGTGTAGGCGAAACCCTAACTACGCATCTTCTTCCACGTCGAAGTCGCCTTCTGCTTTCTCTGCTGAAAAACATGACGGCAGGCGGGGTGAGTACATAAGGTACTCAGCAAGTCCCATCTTCCAAGAGTTTATTTAGATGCATTGGGTACATCAAGGAAAGGCTCGGGTTTGGTTTTGCGGAAAAGCTGATTTTCAATGCATGTGTGAAATCCTGCTATTTTTCTTTGAAAAAGGGAAGGTACGAGAAGAGTATATTTCATTATGTAGGTTTTGGCCCTGGGGGAGAAACTTCAATCCCGCCAGTTCCCGTGCCTAAAAGCACACTGCCACACTTTGGCATTTCCACACAGTTTTGCCCGACATCTCGGCTTCCGAGCTCGGGATTCTATTCCACCCAGCACGCACCCACAAAACTTCCGAAATCCTAATCACTGTGACTTCACCATAGCATGCCTGAGACCGCATGCACGGCTATCCCGATAGATTTAACCTCTGCAGAGTTTGTACACTTTACCCACATGATGTACTTGAGTTACGTCAAGTACAACTCGATCCCGCACACGCATAGGACATATAGCCCACAATCACCACGGAACAACCAGGGGCCCGAATTAGCACACAGCTAATCGAGGATATATCATTTAGTTCACGACATGGTACGCCACACAGGTCCCATGCCGGGGCCAGACTCTGGTATGCCACACAGGTCCCAGGTCCGCTCCTGGTGTCCGTTGCACCATGCCTCTAGGTGAATTGCGGCTCTAAGCCTATGGGTTCGTGACCAAGTCCGTCCTAGGTCGGACATGTGGTTGCACGAAACAGATGCTAGGTGATGACCACAACAACAATCCTTATATGCCAGGGCAGACTCTCCGTAGCATATGCACAAAGTAGGTGCATAGCCATGTCTTTCCCAGCTTAAAATAGTTTTGAAACCATTTATGGACTCACACGAGGAAATGTTGTTTTTGAAAGTTTTGCGGTAGCGAAGCACCTAGCCTATGCAATTGAAATAATAATTTTGACATATGGTTGTTAAGGGATCAGGGTGCTCAAAATCAAGGAGTGGCTTAAGCAGCAAGTTTTGGGTAAACCCTAACCGGGAGAAAAACATTCTAAAAGACACATCATGCACGAAAATATCAAGTCCGATTTAAATGTTGCTCATATTTTATATTTGCGAAAATCTGGGTTCAACATGATCAAGGAGGGGGCGATAGGACTTGCCTTCGGGCTCGTTGTCGGGTTCTTCCTTGTAGTCCGGTTCCTCGGGGTCGTCGTCAAACTCGTCGTCGTTCGAACCTACGCGCGAACGTCGAAACGTTACTAACGCAATCAAACAAACAAGCATTCAACATTTGGAAACCAACTTGGATTTATGTGAATTTGGTGTGGTTGCGTAGATCTTGATTTTAGAAAATTTTAGAGACAAGAATCATCTAATTTGGATGAAAAATAAGAAAGTTATGGCTTGTAGAAGTTTGAATTCCTGGAAATTGTGAAACCAGGGAATATCCTGGAGAATATTCTCGGTCCGGGGGTGTATCTGTGAAAATCTGATCTTCGGAGGGGTTTCTTAGTAAAAACTAGGGACCTAAACATAAGAAAAACTAAACTTCCGGGGGTCGGGTTGCAAGAATCAGTTCGAGGACGGCAGGTTCTATATTCAAAAACTTCTGGGTTTAATCCGTAAAGTTAAGGGCTTATTTCTAATTATTTTTTCACTGGGCTGAACTGCGAGTTGATTTCTAAAAGTCCAGGGGCTCTTTAGCAAAATTGCCTGGGCGAAACGGTATCTTCTAATCTGGACCGCGGGTTTTGGATCGGGTGGCCCAGATTGAACGTGCGTGTGGGGCAGCGGCGGGGCTCGCCGGGGGACCTCTGTCCCGCGGCGGCGCGTGTCGGGGCTTGCCAGAGTTCACCGTAAACGGTGCTCCGGGGGTCGATTTGACTTGGGCTTGGGTCAAGAAGGATCAGCGTGGCATGTGCGATCTACCTAGGCCACAGGCGTGGCATGGCTGGGCTCTGGGCAACGCGGGCACGAGCAACGACGGCTCTGCGCGGCGTAGCTCGCTGGCGCAGGCCGTTCGGAGCGTTTCTGGGTTGGTTCGTGGGCGCTAAATGCTCGGGGAGCTTTTGTGAGTCGAGTGCAAGTTAACGCGGGGCTCGTGTGGGGCTGTGGGGCTCTGCAGTGGGTTTGCCATGGCGAACTGCGGGCGGCACGGCGGCGTTACGCCGGCGCGGGTGTTCTGACGCGGGGAAAGCCCTAGGGGGTGCGATTTCCGGCCTAGGAGCAAGGTGGGGGCGAGGCGAAGCTGACCTGTACGCTGGATTGGGCAGAGCAGGGTCGGCGAGTGCTAATTGCTCGGCGGCGCAGAGGCGGCCGGAGAGCAGGGAGGTGGTGGCGCTCGCGGCTGAGCTCGGTCGGAGGGGCTGGAGCTGCTTGGCGGTGACGAAAAGAAGTGCCGAGTGGCTGGGGTCCCATTTATAGGCGAGGGGAAGGTTGGTTCGCGCCAGGAGCTCGAGAAGCTTCCCAGCTCCAATGGCGGTGGCGGGGTAGGGGCCGAGCGTGAGCAGGGAGAGGGACGCACGGTTCGAGGCAGGTAGGGGCCGGGGTGAGAGAGGTGGGGGCCGAGCGGGAGGGAGTGAGGGAGGCGCTCGGGCGCGCGCCACGTGGCGGTAGCAATGATAGGGGACGGCGGTGGCTGGAGGTAGACGACGGTGGCGGCGGCTTCGCGCGCGTACGCGTTCGCGTGGAGAAGGCGGACGGACGAGCGGCGTTTGCAGCATTCGTGCGGGAGCGGGCCGGCGGCCGCGGCGAGTGCGGGCTGGGACGCGCGGGAGGAGGCGGCCTAGGGAGGAAAGAGAGGCGGGCCAGGCTAGGGGGAAAGCGGGCCGCGCGGACTGAAAAAAAGAAAGGCGGCCCATTTGGTTTTTAGGGTTTAACCATTTTCAATGGAGTTTGATTTTAAATTGGTTTGAAATTTTGAAAAGTTTTGGGCACTCACATGCACAACCAATTTTATTTGAACCAAGACAACTTGCTGTGCACTCACAAACTTTTTGAAACACTTTTTGAAATGTTTTTATTTCAAAGAAAGATCTAATCTACTAAGGGTTTGCGAAATTTTTAAAAGTGTTTTGAAACCTCAAAATTTTATTTCCCAAAATTTTCAAAGGCTCAAGATTTGGGTGTTACAGGATGACTCGCCGCTGGTGTTTGCCTTGCTTGTGAGGTACACGCCAGGTGGAGCTGGGATGCCACGGCCGATGAACTGCGGCGTGTCCATGATTCCGGTGCTGGGATTTGAGGGAGCGACGAGTGCAGACTACCAGCGGCTGTTGCAGGGTGGGTCTCTGCTCGAGTACACGGATGCTGGGGCCTGCAAGGCTTGCACGGACACCGGCGGCCAGTGCCGTACAAGTGTCACCGACGATGTGTTCGAGTGCCACTGCTACGACGGTGTCCACTCGGCGACTTGCGGTGAGCTCAGTGCCATAGTGATAGAGGCTACCCTAACGGTCTTGCTTCCCAAGAATTTCAGGCTTATCTTTTCTACGTACTTCCCGCTTTTCAAATTATTAGTCATTTTAATTTTTAGATACATCATTTTTATTATATATCTAAACATAGCGGATATTTAAATGCATAAAAAATCTATATATCTAAAAGAATTAAAATAATCTATAATTTGAAATGGAGGAAGTACTCTCCAGGGGAAGGCTTAATTATATTGTTAATTATTCATTTCACGTTCTGAACCCTACATGCTCTTTGGAAAACAAGCACTGAACTCTTGCGGAACCTTTCCCCAAGATCGGGTGTTCAGTAACGAGACCGCTACTTGTGTTCATGATAATAAGATCACCACGCAGATCGGTAGAATTAACATAGCAGTGTGGTAAAAAATATTTTTCTTGAAAGAGCAAAAATATCTCCACAAATATGTATATTGGCATCCACATGCACATCTGTTTGTGTGGCTGTTCCTTGTATGGAACAGAAACCCTAATTTTGAGTAATTTATTTATTCAATCAAAAGATATGAGAAACGCCATCACTGCTCTTCACTAATTTGTAATCAATACGTTTTTTTCATCGTACTACTGGTTAGCTTTTTCTAGTTTATTACATAGGTCCATGAATTCTCTAAGTGAAGACTTGGGTCCTTCAAATTTTAGTGGTTGATCAATATGGACCTAGAGTCTCACATGTAATGAAGCACTTAAAAAGTTGAAGGATCTAGATCTCCACTTCGAGAGTTTATGCACCTAGGCGAGAATCCAGAAAAAAAGACCCCGATGTACTTTACTGTTTTCTAAATATATTACTTGAGGAGTCAATTATGTTATTGGTCTAGCATTAATGAAACTTGTTGCTATTACAGGACGCAAGAGGAGCGATGGGAAGATAATACGAATAGGTAAATGATAAACACATTGATGCTTTAACATTTAAAAAAATGCAGGCAGTCATCTCCTCCTAAGAGACTGATTCATCTGGCGCACAAAAATGGCATATGTTTAGAAAAAAAACAAAACATAACGTACCTTTTGATGTTTCAAGAAAATTAACATACAATTTTATCACAGTTTTGATGGCAGCAGCTGCAAGCTTGATCTTTCCATGTATTTATGTGATGGTCTGCCATCAGAAAGGGCAAAAGACTACAGTTACTCCTGGGCAAAAGGGCTATCAGCAGCACTGAAAGGAACATTGAGGCTCTAATAGTATCCTATGGATCCCTAGCTCCAAAAAGATACAACTACTCACAGGTAATGAAGGTAACTTCTTTTCTCAGTAATAAGCTCGGACGGGGTGGTTATGGAGTGGTTTACAAAGGAAAGCTACGTGATGGCCGTCTGGTTGCAGTAAAATTTCTGCATGACAGCAAAGGTAAAGGGGAGGAGTTCGTGAATGAGGTTATGAGCATTGGCAGGACATCTCATGTGAATATTGTAAGCTTATTTGGGTTTTGTTTGGAGCGCTCAAAAAGGGCTCTTATCTATGAGTACATGCCCAATGGTTCTCTGGATCAATACATTTTCTCTGACAACCCCAAAGAAATGTTAGGATGGCAAAAGCTCCACATGATAGCGATTGGAATTGCTCGTGGGCTTGAATACTTGCACCATAGCTGTAATACACGCATTATCCATTTTGATATCAAGCCTCAAAATATCCTTCTAGATCAGGGTTTTTGCCCAAAGATTGCTGATTTTGGTTTAGCTAAATTGTGTCACACCAAGGAGAGTAAACTTTCAATGACTGGTGCGAGAGGAACAATCGGATTCATTGCTCCTAAAGTCTACTCTCGAACCTTTGGAGTTGTTTCAACAAAATTGGATGTTTATAGTTATGGAATGATGTTGCTAGAGATGGTTGGAGGCAGAAAAAATGTGAAATCTGTGGTTGAAAACTCAAGTCAAAAGTATTTTCCAGATTGGATTTATGACCATTTTGCACTTGACGGTTAGGAGCTTGTGAAGTCACATGTGAAGTTGAGGAAATTGCTAGAAAGATGATTTTAATTGGCTTGTGGTGCGTACAAGTACTGCCCATGTCTCGCCCTACAATAACAGAGGTTTTGGAAATGTTTGAAAAAGACTTAGATGAGTTGGACATGCCACCAAAGCAAAACTTCAGGCAGATAACGTAAGATATTTCATCTTCATATTTCTGTGCAGCAGAATTTTAAATGACAATGACATGCAACTATTTTCTCTTTTTCAGCGAAGATTCAGTGTATATTTTGAGTACAGAAAGCACGGGCTTCAGCAGTCATACCAAAACACAAGCTTTTAGTGAGGTTGTAAAGACCAAGGAAATAAGTATTGTGGGTTCAAAAAACTTAAAACGGCTACCAACTCTGTGAAATGGTCAAGCAGTAGCATCAGAATTAGGCATTTATCATATCCGACATAAACGAGAAGCAACCATTATATGTACGTTTTGTTCACAGGTGAGAGGTCAAATCTAATGTTTCAGCCATACTCTCTGCTAAAGAAAAGTCTACTAGCCTACTATAGTGTGTGGTATTCTTGCATCTTAGTCTACATATTAAGGCCCCAGCTGGGGCCTGGGGGGGGGAAGGATATATCGTCCAATCCAAGTATTCTTATAGACTTCATCACCCAGAAATTCCCAAGTAGTGAGCTGTGAGCCCATCTTTACTGGTGTCAAGCAAATTAAGGTACTGGCAGAATGATGGTCATGTTGAAAGGATGAAGTTGATAGTAGTCATGCCATGTAACTGAAAGCGAAAGGCACATGAATGTTCCTTTCAGATACCAATACATGCATCTGTTCTGATGTGTCTTATCAGTTAATATTTCGGTTGCACAATCACCTTGAAAAAAAATCGTTCGAACTAAACGCCAAAATGTACACCTAATCTAAATACCCATTGGTTCCATGCACATCAAAGTACATTTTTGGACACTTACTACAACTAACAACGAGCAAATCGCAGCAATGCCAATGACTAAAATCTACGATTCTACGGCATATCAAAGGGCACGTCACTTATGCCACTGCTGACTGCTTGTCGGATTCTTCACCCAAGGCAGCAAGGCCAGTGTATGGGCGACAAGTGACCCAAAGTTTCCTTTTCCATCGGTGGCGCGAGACTGAATTCCCCATCGCCATCGGTGGTGCGAGATTGGATTAGCGCACTCGGTGAGTGCTTCATTGAGCATCTGCCGTGCTGCCGTGCAGTGTTTATGATGTCTTCATCATGAATTAGTGATGCAATGACATGAGCATGATACACTGATACCGGGATAACTTTTGTTCTCATTAATTTTTTCAAAAAAAAACTTTGGTTCTCATTACTCCGCTTGTCAAGGTCTGTGTTTGGTAATTTTCCGGGTTACAACGTTAGGGTACGTTTCATTGCATTTGAGGTGTGTTCCAAGCTCATGTTTTCTTACCGGTTTAGAGTCCACTGTAATTCTGTAAAACGATAATCTTTGAAGCATCACACCGAAAACTCTGCACCATCTGATGCTCTGAACCCCATAATCAGACACAGAAATTCGACGCGTAGGATACAGACTACTGCGTTGGAATAGTCTCCGTCGTGCACATCCCGTCACACGTCGCTACTTGGCATGGTGTGGTTTTCAAAAAAATCGGAACGCTGGAAGATAGAGCAGTCAAACATTTGAAATTCCGAGCATGAAGATGGGAAGAAAATTTGATGGGGACCGTCCTCAAACTGTTGGCCGGGAGGACCCGTCTTGGATGGCTGACGCTTGGCTACTCTCGCATTCCGACGCCCTCTGTTCGCACAGCTCACCCGCGGACGAGGGCACTCGGCTCGCAGCATTCGGCTCACATATACTCGGTGCACATAGCCAAGAAATAGTTCGATTCATGTGCTCCTTTTCCATCCTTCGATGAGCTTCAAACTGCTTTCAGTCGTATTAGCTTCCTTGCTGCAATTAGCGGCTGCCACCACCACCAGCGGCAACTCGAGCTGCGCGCCGGCGACATGCGGCAACCTGAGCATCACGTACCCGTTCTCGCTCAGCGGCGTGCAGCCGGTCTACTGCGGCTTCCCGGCCTTCGAGCTCACATGCGCTGACGCCGGCCGCGCCTACCTCAGCAGGGCGTTCAGGCACCGCCTGTACCGCGTCCTCGACATCTTCTACGGGAACGACTCGTTCGTGGTGGCCGTTGACGTCGACTCGTCCTACGCCGGCGACGAGAGGTGCCACGTCCCGGACTTCAACGTGTCCACCGGCTTCTCCCTCCTGCCGGTCAACGTCAGCGCCGCCGCCAACACGAACCTCATCTTCGTCTACAACTGCACGCTCCCACGCAACGCGAGCGTGCTGCTGCGGCCGCCGTGCACGAGGCCCACGATCGGAGCGTACGTCCCGGACGGCGAGGGCAACGCGCCGCCGGACGTCCCGAGGAACTGCAGCTCGGTGAGCGTGCCGGTGCGGCGGTCCTCCTTCCGCAACGCGTCGGAGGAGCCAGCCCGTGAATACAAGAGATTGATCGATGAAGGGTTCGTCTTGGAGTGGTCGCCGACCGCGGCAGAGTGCGACGCGTGCAGGGGGCGCGGCGGCGAGTGCAGATTCGTTGAGCTTGCCTTCCAGTGCATCTGCAGCGACGGGAGGCCCTGCCGGAATTCTCGTGGTAAGCAAAGCAGCATCTGATAGCTTGAATTGGTCTCTACTGAATTCTGATAACCAATACGGCAATACATGCATTTAGGTGTCTCATCATATGCTGTCATTTCTATCTAGCTAGAGACTGGTATATCTGGCCCGTTCCTGTGATTTTCACACTAGAAGCTCAGATAATTTCCATGATAATTTGGGACTAACGAAATTAAAACTGCAAAGATTTCGTTGGTCTACGAATCGGGGTTGCATTTTAGGCATCAAAGAAAACAAGGGAAGCTAAAATTCAGACGCATGCATCCCCATAACCCAACCCTGAATGCAACTTCTTCCCTTTGACTAACCTAGACAGCGACGATTGAAATTTGAAATGGTAGCAATAGACAGCGACTAGTGTCAGATTGCTTCGCTCCTTTGCCTTTCTTAGCGCTAATAAACCGTAGCAAATAGCAATAGGCTTGTCAATCTTCAACCGGGACAAGCCAGCCGCAGCCATGCTGCGGCATCAAGTATGCGCATCCAATTGTGTGACGCACAAATCGTTTTCTGAAACGACTGTTCAACTTTAACCTTTTTGCCAGGCCGTTTGGTCCAACCATATGTCTGATGTTTTCCTGGGCAACACGCATAGCAGGTTCAGTAGGAAATTAGTAAATGATGCCTTTCAGATTAGGGAACGGGGTAAGTAATCCGAAGGGGACTGATCACTGTGCCCCTGTACTTATCTAAACTCCATTAAATAGTAGAAGAGATCCAGCTAGAGAGTTGACTCAGGTCCACATGCATGCACAGTACTAAAGTACCTGATCTGCAACTGCAAGTCTTCGCCCCAAGTCTTCCATGGAAAGGTTAGGGTTCGTTTTCATTAGATATTTCCTGCCGTGGAAGGCCAGGCATAGGAGTATTGGCCGATTTCGGCTGGTCTAAAAGCCGGCTGATTTTAGCTGATTCAATAGTATTCTGAGCTCTGAAGTCTTCCAAGCACAATGTTGTCATGTCTTTTTTTTTCAAATACGACAAGGCTGATGACATGGATCGATTATAGAGAGTGCTTAACGCCAGTTGCGGCTGCCATAAGCGCTCACCACTCTTTCGCCATATATAGATTCTAGTTACAGCTATCAATAGCTACTACGGGCCAAACAACACAACTTGAGCAGAATGTATAGCTACCGCAAAGCTGCTAGTGGCCTAATAAACAGATTCAGAAAGAAAAAGAACGAGGACTAAAAAGCTTGGAGGAGTAGAAGACCGGTCAAATCGGTGCCCACCCTCCTTCTCACATACATGCATATTCCGTTCCACTCCGCTTGTCCCGTTCCTGTCCGAACTCCGAACTCCAATCTACTCCGCCGCAGCCAGTCTGCCTGATCTGCTCCATCCCCCATCCGCTATGCACCAGCTTCTGCTACTGCTACTCGCTTTCTTCCTCCTCCGGTCAGCGGCGCCCAGCGCGGCACAGTCGTCAAGCTGCTGGCCGATGGCATGCGGGGGCCTGAGCATCCTCTTCCTGCTGCTCGCTTCCTTCCTCCTCCGGCCGGCGGCAGCCGGCGCAGAACAGCCGGCGGCACAGTCGTCAACGTCAAGCTGCTGGCCGAAGGCATGCGGGGACCTGAGCATCACCTACCCGTTCTGGGTGGAGGAGCCCGGCCGGCCGCCGTGCGGGCCTCCGGCATTCAACCTCAAGTGCAACAGCAGCGGCGCGTTCCTGAGCAGCTCCATCTACCAGGCGTATCGGGTGGAGAGCATCTTCCCCAAGAACCGATCCTTACATGTGGTGGACATCAACCTGCCGCTTGCCACCGGCTGCCCCGCGCCGATATCCAACGTCTCGTTCATCGCCCGGCCACTCTTCTTCAGCAAAGCCAACAGGGAGCTGCTCTTCCTCGGGAAGTGCACCGAGTCCCAGCCGGAGCCTTCGGCTGGGTTTCACAGCCTGCCCTGCGACAGCTCCTCCTTTGTCCGGCTCGCCGACGGCCGAAATTTCTCGAGCAGCCACGTCCAGGGCGGCATCCCGCCGAGCTGCTTCTTCGCTTTCGCGCCGGTTCTTGTGCCTCCCCGGGGGAATGGCGACGAGTACCTAGCCAGCTTGAGGAAGGGGTTTCTCCTGGAGTGGACAGAGGTGCCCGGCGATTGCCCGGAGTGCATGGCAAGCGGCGGGGAATGCGTGTACGACGACACCGGGCTGACCTTCGCCTGCAATTGCTCCGGCAGCTTGCGCCCTGAGAAGTGCGGTGAGTTCAGGATATTAAAAACGCACTGCGATTCTGTTTCTATTTAGGAAAAAGAAAACTTAGTCACTAATCTACTAATCAGGAAGTAGAGTACAGTCGGCCGACGCTAAATGCAGAGATAGCAAAACACACACACACACACACATACGAAAAAAGGGGTGAAAGTACAGAGAAATTCAACACCAATTTCAGAGGGCTGCTTTACTCTCCTAATATTCAGATATCAGTAGTGGTCCTTAAATCGTACAATGCAAGTGGTATTATCGGATTCAATGATTCTGTAGTGTCCAGGTCGGTAGCAAATATGGTCCTGGCTGCCAATGGCATAGAGTCGCTATCGAGAATAATTGAATACCAACAAGTCGTCTTCGTTGCAGTTTAGCGTGTTCACTGCTACCGGGAATATAAAATGTTAGCTGGAAATGAAGATGTTCAGTTTAAGTGTGCACCGTCTGCTTCAACTGCAAATTATTTTTTTTGGCTGATTAGTGAAGTTATTCCATTGATGTTGGCGCTGAGGCCAACTGTACTATAGTCAAACACATTGGTTGAAGTGTTCAACTTCACTATTCGATAGAGATGCCCGTACCCATGGCCCTTATCCCTATTTTTCTTCTAGAGATAGCGGACCACAGAAAAATCTTCTAGTATTTGCAAACCAATGCACTATATTTTCTAAGCGAATAATTGAATCTATCTGTTGTGGAACAAGTCCTCTAAGTTGATTTGAACACTAGGGATTTTAAACCCAGGGCAATCATACACGATGATGTGATTGTCAGACTTGAACTGCAGAAGAGTGGTGTGATCACCCGGCCAACAATTATTGACTGGTGTACTGATAAACTTCTCTGTTTTTTTTTCTGAATAAAGGAAGAAAAAACAAAAAGGGTTAGTCCACACAGCTTGGACACAATTATATGACTGATTTGATATTCACAAGATTCTGTGCTGTTGTTTATTTTGATTGTCATGCTTGATGTTTCCTCGTTGCATCAACTTGCTCCTGCATGCCTTTTGGACCATAACATGCGTTTTCATTTTTTCCCCTTTTTCTGGCTTCTGTGCAGAGTCGGTTTGCATAAGGATTTGTTTACTTTCTAGCTATGAACTTCTGAGTGCTTTCCTTTTTTTAATTCTTACCATCGCAATGATGCTCATACCACCTGTATCTTTGGCTCTATGTAGTGGACCTTGGAGTCTATAGCAAGTTAGACCAAGACCTTGACTTAAACAGGGCAATCACGTTCTTGCACTATGCAACTAGATTGATTTCGAAATCCTCCCCCACATGTTCATCTTAAAAATGGTTCCCAATGTGTCTGTTTAGAATATCGCTATACCCTTTTATGCCCTTTTGAGGTCAGAAATTTACCCTCTAGCCGTCACTGATTCTAAATTTCTGCCAGTTCTTGGTGAAAATATAAACAGTTTGGACCATCGAATATAAGGAGTTTTTATCACTTTTTGGACAAAGTCAAAGTCGATGGTAATAGCCAATAATAATGCAAGATTACACCCATTTCTTCCTTTTTAGCAAAGAGAAAATTCCGGCCCTATTAAAGTTACCTCTTCACCTTTTTTTTTCAGAAGTTCACTTATAGCCTCTTAACTTCGTCTCTTCATTTGTGTGGCCCTTCTGTCAGTTCTGGGCACTAACGGTGTTAGAGGCTTGTGAAAAGACTATTTTACCTCTATTTGTATCTGTATAACCAAATTGATGTTGGAAGACGTTTCTGAACATTTTGAAAAAGAGAATTAGCAACACATGTTGCAGGGGACTATTTTCGCATTAGTTATAATATTTTGAATATATTGACCTTATTTCTAGCAAATAACTGTGCACGGCAATTATATTTTTGAATTCAGGGGCATCATCATTACATGACACAGAGACATGCTTGAGCAAATTACTGAGAACAAAGACTAAGAGCACACTAATATCACACATGCATACAAAAAGTTGAGAGATACATTTAGGATACTAAATAGACTAGACAGGATCCACATAGACGCTGGCGTGCTGGAGTTCGTTGCCTGCTGCTATAGAAGCCCGACGCTGGCTGCCGTCCCTCTCTTTTCCTCTGTCTGCTCCATCGCCGTCCGTCCCGTTCGCCGGCAAAATTCACCACCGTCAAGCCGTCTCCGTCCAATTGCTCGCACCCACAGCTTCGCCTCGGCCTTGCATATCGCTTGATCACGGTTGCAGCCCCTCGCTCCGCTGGAGTCGCTCGCGCCGCCGTTTCTCGGCGCGCAAGCTCCACCGCGCGAATACTCCCCTGAGCCGTGCTCCACCCCGACCGCCGTGCCCCTCCCCGGAGCTGCCGGTCCGGCCGCCGCCGCGCCCCTGCTTCCGGCGGCCGCCGTGCGTCCGCCAGCAGGCATCCCGATCTAGGCTTCGATGGGGAACATGGCAGGGAAGACAGCGGGGACAGTTCGGGGTCTGTTCGCCCCTTTCTCTTTAGCCAGGGGTAATCCGGTCACTTCATGTAAAATTTGACATATGTCCTTATATCTTCTACGGTATGCGCTAACAGAAGCGACGGAAGGGCTGCATAAGGTAAGAAACGAAGTTAAGAGGCCATAGGAAACTTCTGAAAAAAAAGGGCTAAAAAAGAAAGAGATAACTTTAACAGGGCCATATAGTGAATTTTCTCTTTAGCAAAATAATCAACTCGTGTGCTACCTATTGCTTTTTAAATTAATATACTATGTTATTTCAGGTGCCAATGGCAGGACTGGCAAAAAGATAATACTATTAGATATGCTACGTTCAAATCTCATTTCATATCAAATAATCCAAATTTTACTAGCTATTTTTTTTGAGATTACACAGACATCTCAGACACTCACAACGCACGCACACCCACCCCTATGAACGCACGAGCGCAAAACCTACCTCTATGAGTATCTTCGAAGACTGAGCCGGCAAATTCACAAGATTGGCGAAGTTACCACATTACTTTAGCAAGTTACCTTTTAGTTTGGCCTTTGGACAAGCATAGAAAAACTAATATAAAATTTAGTCAAGTTAGGGCCATCTGGAGAAAGATCTATTGTCTTTAACTACATAGTTTCTTCATATTTTCCAACTTTTGCGTAACATGAGATAAGAAAATGGTCACCACAGTGGGGGCCTCACCCGCTGTACAGTTTTCAAAAAAAAATAGAAAATGGTCACTGTTGCTGGATATCAAATGTCTGTTTAGTCATACACCTGTTTCTTCGTTGTCATATTCTTTTCCTATTCTTTCAGGTCTAATTCCACTCATATATACTGTCATATCTATTTTCCAGCCATGAAAGTAGCTCAGATATAGACTAAAGCCGGCAAAGTTTTCATGGCGGGATTAATTTAAACTGCACAATCTTACATTTAAATGGAAAGATATTCACATTAACTGCTCTTATGCAGGACGAAGCAGCAAGATAAGCAAAGCTGGAATTGGTGAGTACCAATCCTCAAGCTGCATAGTCTGGTTTTCTGCACAACTCCAACTTTTTTAGCATCTTATGTTGCATCCAAATTTCAGTAGTCATTAACATTAATTACTATAGCAAGTTACTTTTTAGTTTGGCCATTGGACAAGCATGCTAAAACAAATATAAAATTTATAAAAATAGGGCAATTTGGAGCAAGAACTATTGTCTTTAACTGCATAGTGTGTTCATACTTTCCAACTTTGCACTTGTAGCACTTGTTCTTTATTTATTTTTATAAAAAGAGACAAATATGAATTTGCAGATGGTCTTGGAAATCTGAACGATAACAATATAACAACTCACTATCTAAGAGAAAGTAACATCTACTCTAATTTCAGTTTTGATGTCAGTAACTGCAAGCTTGCTACTACCATGTATATATGTGCTGGTGTGCCATAGAAAGAGGGGGAAACTATGTTTCGTCCTATGCAAAAAGACTAGCAGCAGCACTGAGAGGAACATTGAGGCCCTAATAGTATCACATGGGTCTCTAGCTCCAAAAAGATACAAGTACTCAGAAGTAACTAAGACAACATCTTCCCTTAATGAAAAGCTTGGGGAAGGTGGTTATGGACTGGTTTTCAAAGGAAGGCTACATGATGGTCATCTAGTTGCTGTGAAATTCTTGCATGATTCCAAAGGAGAAGGAGATGAGTTTGTGAATGAGGTTATGAGTATCGGCAGGACCTCTCATGTTAATATTGTTAGCCTATTTGGATTTTGTTTGGAAGGCTCGAAACGGGCCCTAATATATGAGTTCATGCCCAATGGTTCTTTGGATAAGTACATATATTCAGAGAATCCTAAAGCAGTTTTAGGATGGGAACAGCTCTATACAATAGCAATCGGAATTGCTCGAGGCTTGGAATACTTGCACCATAGTTGTAATACACGCATTGTCCATTTTGATATCAAGCCTCAAAACATCCTTCTAGATAAGGATTTTCACCCAAAGATTGCTGATTTTGGTTTGGCCAAATTGTGTCATACCAAGAAGAGCAAGCTTTCTATGACTGGTGCTAGAGGAACCGTTGGTTTTATCGCTCCTGAAGTGCACTCTCGAACCTTTGGAGTTGTTTCAACAAAATCAGATGTTTATAGTTATGGGATGATGTTACTAGAGATGGTTGGAGGGAGGAAAAATGTGAATTCAGTGGCTCAAAAATCAAGTGAAAAGTATTTTCCACATTGGATTTATGACCACTTTGGTCATGACGATGGATTACAGGCATGTGAAGTTTCAAGTCAAAATGAAGGAATAGCGAAAAAGATGAGTGTGATTGGCCTGTGGTGCATCCAAATATTACCAATGCATCGCCCTACCATAACAAAGGTTTTGGAAATGTTTGAGAGAGGTTTAGATGAACTGGACATGCCACCAAGGCAAAACTTCAGTCAAATACTGTAAGAATTTGTGATACGTATTTCTGCAACTACCAGTACCATTTAAAATAATGTTGATGTAGCATTTTTTTTCATGCTTTTGCAGCCAGGATCCACTTCACAGTTTGAATGGAGAAAGCATGAGTACAAGCAGTGGTACCAAAACAGAAGTGCTTAGCGAAGTGCTAAGGATGAAGGAGACAAGCAATGTGAATTGAAAAACCTTACGGCGGTTACCAACTCTATGAAATGGTCACCACCTAGCATTTGAATTAGGCAGTAAACTTGTCTATCCATATGAGTTGAAATCTGAAGTTGCTGTGATACTTGTTTCAAAGGAGAGGCTTCTGGGGTACTATAATATTTTACAGTCAAAGTCATCAAGGCCGGAAGAGGGTGTTATCAGTTATCTTATCCAAGTATGGATACAATATTTTTTTGACATAATCCTAACATATCAATATCATGCGTCTGCACACCCTGTAGTCATCCATCACCCAGAAGTATTCATCATGGCATTACACATTCTAGAAACATCGAGGCATTGCAGTCCTGGAGTTATGACCTTAGTAGAGTCGAGCTGCATATAGTTGGATCCTAGATTAATGGCATGTTGAAACATGGGGATGTAGCGGATGGTAGCCATGACTCATGACAATAAAAAACTGAGGCCGAAAGGGGCATAAATTTCTCTTGACTATTTGAATTAGGTTCGAAATAGGTGCATCAGTTCTGAAGTTTTGTTAGTTATTTCTAAAAAAAAAAGTTTTGTCAGTTAATCTTCAGGTTCAGGTTCAGGTTGACAGTTGACACCCACATTTCCAAGGCACCCATTTCTAAAGCCGTCCAACTGAACCCCTAAAAATCTACTTAATTCAAATGCCCATGGTATCAATGCAAAACCGGAATACGTTTTCAAACAAATGTAAGCACCAAATCAAATTGATCTACGCATCTGACAACTAAAAATCACATCTGCGGGTGTGATACTTACACGGTTCCTTGAATGCCGGCTGCTTATTCGATTCTACCAAGGCAAAGGCTAGAGCAGGGGGTGCGTGCCCAAGGGTTTACGCCACTGGAGGCGCAAGATTGGATTAGTGCTGCAGTCCTCCCCATCTGCCGCCGTAATCACCGGCTCCGAGCCGGCGGTGCCTCAGGGCGCGGAGATTTCCTCATGCGACGGCACCAGCTGCGATCGCACCGTATGAGATGGCGAGGCGCGAAGCATGCAGTGGCTGGGGATGGTGCCGTTCGCCGCACATCTCGACGGCGAGACGGCAACTGCGGCAGCCAGCAGCTCGGCAGACGACGCCGGCGCAGGGCGGATCTACATGGGCTAGCCCACCATGCTGCCGAGCCCATCAGTGGCGAGGGCCCATCATGAAAAGTTGGACCTTGATGTCGCCTGGGGCGTCTTTTTTACTTTTGCATTTTTCAATTTTTTTTTACAAAAATATATTTTTGGTTTTAGGTTTTACAGTTTTATACTCCTACTGCCCGGCAGTGGGCGGCAGGGGGCCTACCGCTCGACAGGGAGGCGGTAGGAACCTATATGTAAATAAAAATAAATTTATTTTTCGCAGAGATCCTTAGAGGGAGCCTGCCGCCCCCCCTGCCAGGCGGCAGGCCCCCTACCGCCCCACCAGTTGGCGGCAGGGGGCCTGCCGCCCGGCAGGGGGGCGGCAGGCTCCCTCCTCAAATATAAAACTCCGCCAACTGGAGGGGCGGCAGGGGGCCTGCCGCCCGGCAAGGGGGCGGCAGGATCCCTCCAAGGATCTCTGCGCAAAATAAATTTATTTTTATTTACGTATAGGTCCCTACCGCCTCCCTGCCGGGTGGGAGGCCCCCTGCCGCCCCCCTGCCGGGTGGTAGGGGTATAGAACTGTAAAACCTAAAACCAAAAATATATTTCTGTAAACTTTTTTTGAAAAATACAAAAAATAAAAAAGACGCGTCGCCTGGGTCCATTCTCACGGCGCCGGTAACTGGCGCGGGCCTTACGCCCAATGCAATTTGTTTTCTCCACCCGCCGCAAATTGTGGAAAACTAGAAATTCCCTTAACAAAAAAACGAAAGGTAGAAATTGATCATTGTGGCATGGTGTCGTTTTCAGAAAAAGCTGGATGTGGATGCATGCAGCGCTAGTCCTCTGATCAGACTTCAGACTGCAGTCAGCACCTCCGATTCTGATTGCTCTTGGAGTGGCCGACGGTGGGAGGCCGCAAGGCGTGCCCGCGGCGCCGCGAGGAGTGCAAGCTGGCACGACTTGCGTTCCAGTGCATCTGTGCCCTGACGGGTCGCTCTTCTTAACAAGTCCACCAAGCAAGGAGCACTGGGGCTGGGGTACCTGGATTTCTTTAGTCTACCTTTTTGTGAAGAGATACCACATCGACATACGCTATTGATTCAAATGGGCCTAACCGGCGGCCCGAGACACGACCCACTAAAGCACGACCATCGCGTTGTGCCATTCTCTATTGCTATACGCTGGAGATGAGGGCGCTCCGAAGCACTAGCTTAGTTGTGCAGTTCGATTTTGCACTCGGTGCTCCAAATAAAATAATTTTTTCTCCACGGTATCCCTGCGGGAAGGAAACAGTAGGGGGCGAGAAAAGTTAGACAAGAATTAATATTTTTTCGAGGTAGGACTTGGTATGCTTAGCTACACGCTGGAGACTATTGCTCTAGATAGCATCCGGATGACGTGTCTAATCTTAGCAGTACCTCATACTTTATACGCTGATGTTGCTCTAACTGTGTCTAACCGTTCCGTGCCCAATCTATGCTTGGGCCATGTCATACATGGCCGTCCATTTCTTCATCTCCATTTTCTTTTTTTTCCTTTTGTTCCCAAAGTTTTTTTTTTTCAAGAATGGTTTCCGATGTTCTTTTAAGAAAAAAAAACTTGTAGCCTCCCCTGTAAAAGAATTTAGTTTGCCTTTGCTGATTAGTGATTACTACTACCATTTTATCTGTTGCCAAACGGTTCCTCTGCACCCCGCCGCACTCGATCAATGTTTCATCACCACGATATCGGAGTGATTAAAGATTACTCCCCTTTGCCCTCCCCACCGCTTTACAAGGAGAAAAGCGGACGCGTGGCGGTCAACAACATTTCCGGATATTTTGCAGAAAAGACATTCGGTTTAATAGGAATCACAACCCAATCCAACATGCCTAACCCGCACAGTACTCACGTGCACATATTTAACAAATAGACCCTCATTCTAAAATTTATTTCCACATGAAGAAGAGAAAAATCAATGGTGTTGTCGTTTTTACAGAAACCACCCCGATACAGTTTTGCAAACACCCCTCCCACCACCCAACCGGCCAACCCTCTCCCTCCCCCAACCCGAATCCTAACCCCTCCTCTCTCTCTCCCCCCCTCTCTCTCTATATATATATCCCTCCCTGCCGCCACCTCCCCTCCCCTTGTCCCGCCCCTCCGGCTCTCTCTCTCTCGCTCGCAGATCCCGGTTGCGGGCAGTAGACGGCCGGCCCCGGTGCTAGGGCGGGGGCATTGCGACGAGGCGCACCTGCCCGGCGCCTGCCTGCAGGCTGTGCGGCGCCCCATGCTGCTGAGAGGTGGGATAGGAGAGGGGTCGGGCCATTCCATGGGCGGCGGTGGTTCGCGCGGTGGGCGTACGTGACGCGCGTAGTGGGGCGGGCGGGCGGCGGCGCCTACCCACCGGTCGTGCGACGACCCATGCTGCTGGGAGTAGGGCCACCACTTGGGTCGGCTGCCGGGCAGCCGGGGATTCCGGCGCCGGCGGCGGGCCCCTGCTTCGAGGCCGCGACGGGGAGGAGGCACAACTGCTTCCTGCGGGATATGGCTGAAGACAAGGCGTCCTGGAGGGCTCGGGTGCGGGACAAGGCCTGCCACACTGTCGCCGCCCTCAAGGAGGAGCTCAGCGCGGAGCGGGCGCGCTGGCAGCAGTTGGAGCAGGCGAACGCGAAGCTGATGCGCCAGCTGGCGGAGGCGAGGTCATCGGCCAAGCATCAGGCGCAGCCGCGCAGAGCTACGAGATGGAGCGCAAGGCCCGCGAGCTGATGGAGGAGGCGTGCTCGGAGCTCACACGGGAGGTGGAGCTGCGGCGCCGGGACTGCTTGCGCATGCGGGAGGGGATGAAGGAGGAGCGCCGGATGTTGCAGATGGCACATGGCAGAAGTCTGGCGCGAGGAGCGCGTGCTCAACGCGGCTCAGCCACCTGCAAGGCGGAGATGGAGGCGTTCCTAAGGAGCAAGGACTCGTCGTGCCACTCATCTACGATGTGGGAGGCACGCTTCATCAGCGATGCCGCGGCGGCGGCGAGCGCCGAGCTCAGGTCCAAAATTATATGTGTAGTTAACCTCATGACCAGGCTAGATAAAACTTCAACCTATTTTTCTTATACTGACCAAAATATCATATTTACTTATTTGTTTTTGTTGGACTCTAGATTTCAGGGTCAACCGGGTATGTGATATATGTGGGCAGTGGTTCACTGGCAGCAGCTCAATTTATAATTACCCCTTTTTTTGCTATAAGCTATATAGAACTAAAGGTATTGAGCTTGTTTCATTCATGCTTGTTTCAATTTTCTTTTCTTTGTGTGACTCAAAACAGCTTGTTTCTAAGTTTAGATAAATATAGAGTATAGTGATCTCAAAGAACTTTTGTACATGGAGCCTTGAGCAGGATTTTGCTTAGCTGTCATATAGGCGAGAGTAATAAACCTGATTGCACTTTTGCTTAGGTGAACATGGTTAGAATTAGAAGATTGCATATTAGGTCCATGAATGCGTGGGGTTCTGTCAATATTGGCAAATTGATTTGGTTCATGTGAAATTGATTTTCTTGATGTGGCCCGTAGCGTTAGCATGGGCAATATACTATATCTAACAATCGATGACTTTGCTGTCTGATACCTGACACAGATACATGTTATCAGCAGATACCATGTGCACCCAAATGTTTTGGTTTTGGTGTGGTCTGCACACATCTGGAGGTTGAATTCTCGGCCGTTAGGCCACGGCAACAAACAAATGATCCACATGTAAAGTGCACCGTCGCCAGCGCAAGTTTGTTCCGTCTGTGGTTTTCAGCCCCAGCTCACATGTCTGACTTCGCACCTTGTTTATGCAGGTAGTCAGAGTTCTGAAGATGCTCATGCACATGTGTTCAGAAATCAAGCGATGCGTTCGATGCCGATCAATACAAGATCGAGATGACTGAAACAATAATCTCTCTAATGGATTTACCACCTGGTAGCGTTCGCTCAGCCCCGCGTTGCAGCTGCCACTCTGGACTCTGAGCAGTTCAAACCGTTCAAAGCTTGCTAGGTGACGGGTCATGGTTATTAAAACGATAAAACGTTAAAACGTTGGAGAGCAGATTTTGACATTTAAACGTTTAAACGAACATTTAAACGTCGTGACAAACAATATAGGAAAATATCAATATATCATAAATTCATACAATATACAAAGTTAAATACCAAACAACCAATATAGGTTCACATAATAATAGTTTAAAAATAACATGTTCACAACCATCGGTCCACAGGGCACAAACAATCAAGCATAGTAGAATGACAAGTCCACAAGCGCAAAAGCAAGCAAGAGAAATCCACAACCACAAGCACAATGACAAGCACACAAGCGTTATTCAATCTTCCATCCATGATGTCTCAAAAACCATCATCTAGTTCATCAAAACTAGCATTATCATTGCCTTCCTCATCACCATCGCCACCAGTGTTTGTTGCTTCATCATCATCCATATCAAGGTCATCAAGCACAAAATCTTCTTCATTCTCGTTTTCTTCACCCACATCAAGACCATCTTCATCTTCAACAAATCTTGACACATGACTACCATGAGCTCGTCTAGGAAAATTGCGTCCTTGAAGTTGTGTAGATGCACCAGTGGCTTGATCAACATGGTCCCATGTGAAAAGAGGGCCACCCTCAATATGTTCTGAATTAGCTAATGGATCAACCCACTCATTGTCCCAATCGAAATCTTCAAGAACCAAAGGATCAAAGTTCTTTCCTTCTTCACGCATTTTTTGGAACCTAGCGGCCATCTTTCTATTGTATGAAACATACACCAAATTATTCAATTTGGCGTGCTCTAGCCTGTTCCTTTTCTTGGTATGCATCTACAAGTTGCAACCAAAGTAGCAATATTCAATAAATAAGGAGACAACAACTAAAATTGAATAGTTTCATGTAAACTAACTTACAAATTCAAATGTGCTCCAATTTCGCTCACAACCGGATGATGAAGCACAAAGACTAACAATCCGCCTTGCAAACTTATATAGCTCAATGGTTCTACCACCATATGCAAGCCACCAATCAACTAAATATGAAAATAGGTTGTGATTTAGATGCTGAAAATAAATTTATTGTTGCTGACAATAGCTATTAAAGTACAAGTATTAGAATACTCACGTGGACTTCTTGTTTGAGTATTTTTTAACTTGCTATGCAGTGAAGGCAATTAGAGATCACTGCAACAGAAAAGTTAACTAGCAACTACAAGGTTTCTCTCATGTTCAAAATAGGACAACATAGAAGCAACTCTGCTGCAGAACAGATTCAAAATAGGACAGCATAGAAGCAACTCTGGCAGATCCACGGTTTCGGATGAGAGATTCAAGATTAGAGGAGCAGAGGAATGGCGTCGGAACCCAATAAACACTGGACCATTTAGGCATTTACGAACCATGAACGCGTCGGGGAGGGATTCTTCCTAGTTCTTACCAAAGAAGAAGAAATCGACCTGGCTCCGGACGGAAGGGCGGCGGCGGCGGCAGCGGAGAGAGAGGAGGGGCGGCTGCGGCGGCGGAGAGGGAGGAGGAGGCAAGGCGGCGGAGAGGGAGAAAGGAGGAGGAAGCAAGGACGCAAGGTCGCGGCGAACAGAGGAAAGGGCGGCGGCAGAGAGGGAGGAGGGGCGGCTGCGGAGAGGGAGGAGGAGGCAAGGCGGCAGAGAGGGAGAAAGGAGGAGGAAGCAAGGACACGGAGAAAGGAGGAGGACTGGAGGAGTCGCGGCTGCGGGAGGAATGGAGGAGATAGGGCGTCGGGCAACCCTATCTGGGCGTAGGGCAAGTTAAACGCTGCAAAACGACGTTTGAACGAACCTTTCACACGTTTTCACGACAAAATGCGTTAAACGAACGTTAAATGCGATTTTGTCAAAATGTTCAAACATTTCACGTCTCATGAGCATTTTAACGTTTAAACGTCGTTTAAACAACGTTTTAATAACCATGTGACGGGTGCAGCACAAGCAAACAACTCCTCAGTCCTCTTTACATGTATGAAAAGAATGTACCTTGCGCAAGTTAAAATGTTATATTTCGTTGTACTCTCAGCTTCCTTATCTTAATTTGCTATGACGACAATCTTCTGAAGGGCCGGCATCTGTGGAACGAGCCTCCATCAAAAAGGAAACTGAGATATACAGAATAGTGGTAACTTGATATAGAATAGTTATGTGAGTGATTATATTTGAGTGATTAATAATAGCTCACATAACTATTCTATAACAGTTATGTGTGTGATTATATTTGATCCTTTATCTTTTTATTCGTTTTGATGCAGATCTATGTGTGGGTTGGATACTTGGATGCAACACAGCAAAATTTGGCCATCTGTATGCTGCTGCAACCACTAGGCCTGTAAGTGGTAACTATTTCGTTCTTAGAAGATGATGTTCAATTATTTCGTTGTCCTTTTCTTTTGGCAGTGTTGCCTCATGAAAATTGATGTTTCTTGTCATTTTATATGTTGCCTTCTCGTGGCCATTGCAGGATAATAGAGTGAGTGTCACCTCTGTACTAGGAGGAAAATCTGACCAGCACCGAATCAGGGATGGCCCACTGTCTAGGTACTGCTTCTGTTGTCATTTAACTAATAGTCATGCATTCATGGTAGCTTATTAACAACAACAAGCTTTACATCACTTCATGTTTCAGTGCTGAAAACTGGTCTGAACATAGTCCTGGCATGCAACATCCCAAAAGACAGCCCCATGCTTGAGTTACAGGCGCGCTCAACTCTGCATAACAGTTTTCTGAAGTTGTGTTTCTGATGGTCACCGGTTCATGATTTCAGGCTGTTGCAGAGGGGATGCTGGTGGAGAAGCTGAAAGTTTTGTGCTACATGAGACCCATAGCTGGGGAGGCTAATACTTCCACTGCACAGTAATAGTTGGTGTGATCTGGTGAGCCTTCGCTCAAAGGCGTAGTTTCACCATTAGATGCAGGAGGAAAGCTTGTGATTGTTGCTGGGCTCAACGGACTAGGTACCTGTACAATGTGGCAAAAGTGTTCTGAATTATAGTGCCTTCCAGGACTCTTGCACAAACGACAGCCTACCATTGACGTGGATGCTCTGAAACTGGAATCGGCCGAACATGTTGAGTTGTAACTCCTAGAATGCAAATTGATCGATGCCTTGCAACATTGAAGTCCTGTGCTGAGCATGGCAGTTTGTATTCAAATCTTTCAACACTATTCTTGAGAGCCAAAGGAGCTTGCATTTGAAGTTTTTGTGTATTTTATAGGCTGTACGGGGCAACAAACTTGCTTGGCGAATAGAATACGGAATACCTCCTTATTGAATTTTTTTCCTAAATAAATGCTGATTGATCCTATCTTGTGCTTCACCTTGATGAATGCTGAGTAGCATGTCCACAAAGTCATGATGCGAATACGGAATACCTCTGCTTCTTTTCCTCCATCCATCAAGGTGGCACTTAGTTTGTTGTCGATCACGACTTCAACCGATCCGCAAGTTTTCGGACATGACACTTGATGGATAGGATAGCATGTGCTCTCTAATATGTTGTAATATTCATGATTCAAATGCTGGATAATGTACCTACACTGCTTAAATGTTAGCATGTTACCATATGCTCTGATTTTGTGTTGAATTTATCCTATATCATACATGCCATTTGTCATATTTCATTACCTCCAGTTTACTTATGTTTAATTGCATATTTTATTACCTTCGATTTGCTTATATCTGATTGTTTAAACGTAGGGCGCGCATCGCGCGCCTAATGTTCTAGTATATCAAACTGTCACTACCAGAGAAATTAGCTGGTTATCTCATAACTAAGGATGGCGATGGATCATGATTCTGATATCTTCTTCACAATCCAACTTGTTTCTAATTTAATTCAAAATTTTATAAAATATGACTTCAACAATTGTTAAGTTCGGCCTTACATGCGAAAATGACTGTAGCCTAGTGGTTACAAGAGCCTCAGTAGCACCACAGATTCTGGGTTCTACCCCTCGTGGGATAGAATATTCTACGTTTTAATGACGTTGTGTTCAGTGGTATGTGAAGTTCCCGTCGACAGCGAGGCGCATGTGGTGACTTTGTCAATCTCGAGGCTCAGTCTTCGAAGATGCTCATAGGGATAGGGTCTGTGACGTGCGTTCATAAGGTATGAGTGTACGTGTGTTGCGAGCGTCTGAGTTATAGTGTGTAATCTAAAAAACTTGACCTTACATTAGTCAGGCTAAATTTTAGTTTGGCCATTTACCACCTCTCTGCAAGAGTCACACTGAGGATTAGGGTAGAAACAGGGGAATCAGTAGGGAAGGAAGGAAGAACAGCAACTAGACAAAGAGGAACAAGAGAGGAATTCAAGTTCACGATGGTTCATTTCTGTCATGCTCTCCGCCGAGCAAGTCACCCAGTACTTATGCGCGGTCACAGGCCGACTGGCTGGCCACAGCTCATCTAGGCTTTTTTTATTTTTAATATTTTTAATCATTTTTTACAGAAGTAATACCTAATTTTTTTTACGGAAATAGCCCCCTGGCGCCCTAGGTGGGGGCGTCAGGGGACCTGGCGCCCCAGAACCCAAATGTAAAAAAAATTACATTTGGATCCTAGCGCCCTGGGCGGGGGCACCAGGTCCCTTTCGCCTATAAAACCCCCTCCCCTCTCATTTCCCTCCTCACTTCATCCTCAACTCGAGACGTAGGTTGTCCGGATCGTTTCACCTACTCCGCAGGTCACGTTCGCGCACAGGACCGGGCAACGAAGATACATTGTCGTAGAGGAGGGTAGACCAGTTTCGCTATGTGTTTGATGGATTGTAACGCATGAATTTAATAATAATTCATGCGACGTTGCATTTAATTTATTTGTGTGGTACCGTTGCTTTTATTTCTATTATTGTTCTTTATTAATTTCCTTTGAATTTCTGCTTGTATCAGTGGAAAACAAAATAACAACATCTTAAAATAACGACGTAATTAAAAGTCCTGCTTGATTCTAACGTCCGGATCGATTCGAACATGCAACAAACGACAATTCAAACATGCAACAAACGACGACATAATTAAAAGTCCATTACATAAGAACACACAGAATAGTCTACTACAGGATAATATGTAAATAGTGCGCACAATTAAACCATACAACTACTGCGTGCAACGAGGCCACTTTCCCTTACTCAATGCATCTGGATTGTCCTCCAATGCTGCTTTAGCACGGTGAGCATGCTCAAGCTTCCGCTCCCTCTCCTCCCTTCGCTCAGCAGCATGCCTCCTTTCCATTTCTTCTTGCCTCTCCTTTTCTGCTGCCTCCTCCTGGCATGTCTTCTCCAACCTCTCCAGGCGCTCCGCTTCCCACTTCTTACACAACTCCATGTACCTCTTAACCTCCTCCTTGATCTTAGTGTCGATCCACTGCTCAAAATCACATAGCGGTGGAGGGGTTTGCAAAACATTCAATGGTTGCACGCGAATCATACATTTTACATTATGACATCAAAAGTATTGGAACAAATATATATATTCTCACCAGCAGCCCAATGCAGATCATACGAGGTGGTGGGTCGAAGGCATAATTTGCACACATCCAGTACCTCTGCTTATATGTGTCCTCTTCATCAGATTGGCCTACCTTGCAAGGATCGCCGCATAAGTGTCACACCTTGAAATTTTTGGATTTCAGGATGTGATTAAAATTAAAAATAAAACAACAATTTTCTCATAATTTTTTTAAAAGTTTGCCAACATTTATTTTCTTTACAGAGAATTTAGTGTAAAAAAAATAGATTGGTTGTTTTTCAAATTAAATAAGGTTGTTCTTTTGTGTTACATTCATGCCGCAATGCATTATTTTAGTGCTTGTTGTTCAACTCGAGTTTAAATTCTCTTGAATTTAAATTTGAATTGAATTGTTTGAACCAGTTCTTCAAAAAAAAGAAGAAGAAACCTTTCCCTCTCTTTTCAGCCCAGCCCAAACCCTCTCTTTCTTTTCTCTCCCGCAGCCCAACCTAAGCCGCCCCAAAACATTCCCCAGCCCGGCCCAGTCGACGCCCCCTCCCCCGCACCGGCCGACAGGCGGGCCCCACCCATCGGGCCCGTCCTCTTCCTCCGGCTCAAGCGGGACTCCAGCTCAGGGAGTCCCGGCCGCGCACGCCCCGCCGCTCCTTGCCGTGACCCGCACGCCAAGGCGGCCTTGCAGCTCCTATAAATAGCGCCCGCGACCCCCCCGCTAGACGCCTTGGAAGCCGCAGCCGCCGCTCTCTCCCACAAACCCTAGCGCCGCCGCCATTAGAGCTCCGCCCGAGCTCAGACTCGACGAGGAGCCGCCGCTCTGCCACCTCCTCTCGACGCCCGAGAATTCCCGGAGATCCGCCACAGGGTGAGCAATGTCGTGTTCCCTTTTTCCCCTCTCTCTCGTGTTCCCACGCCGCCCTAATCGCTCGCCAGAGTGAGTGCCCGCGCGCCGCCGCGGTGCGCCCCACTTCGATCACCGTAGCCCCGAACCGGTGCCCTAGATGAGTTTGTCGTCGCCTCCGCTCGCTCCCAGTCCAAACGGCGTTCGGTTTCGTGCCCGGACGGCCGGGATTGGCCTACGCCGGCAACCCGCCGCCGCGCCCCTCACCGCCGGCGACCGTGCGCCGCCACCGGCTCCGCCCGGACCCGCCGAGCCGTCCCGCTCACCTAAGTCACGCGCTCCGAGCCGCCAGCCGTCCAAGCCGAGCCGCCGACCCAGCTGAGCCAAGTCCGAGCCGCCAGACCCGCCTTGAGCCGTTGGATCTTGATCCAACGGATCAGATCCATTTCAGCCGAGTCAAACCCACTCCCATACCGGTCAACCGTGGCAGATTTGCAAAGAAGCCCCTCAGTTTTAGGCAAATAAACCCGCAGTCCTCCTGAGTTCAAAAGTATTTCTATTTTAATCCAAAACTTTTCAGAAAACCCCCCAATCTTTTCTAATATAGAACCCGCCATCCTTAGCCTGTAGTTTTTCAAGCTAGCCCCTATAGTTTAGAGTTTAATTATATTTAGGTCCCTAGTTTCTTCAGATCTAGCCCCTGGAAGTTCTGTTTCTTCACAAATAAGCCCCTAGAACCTTATTTTAGCCATAACTTCTTCGTTTTAGGTCCGTTTTCATCGATTCTTGCGCTCATGTGATCCTTGTCACGTGTGCAATAGCTCTATCACCTTGTTATCCTATGTCAGCACACTTTGTTGTGTCTTACAAATCTTTTCTATTAGTCCTTAACCCTTTGGCTAATTGTGACTAAATCCTTAACTCACCGTTTAACCCATAGAATCGCCGTTTTAGCTCTGTTTTTCGCGTTTCTTGTGCTCTCGTAACCGTAGTAGCGAGCCCTATCCTTTAGTGTGTTATTTTAAGGCCTTTCTTTGTTTTGGTGTATTGTTCATAGCTGTACTTGTTGTTTGCTTTGTATGTTTGCCCGAAGATTGTTCCGAGTAGAAGAATCGCTGTTCGAAGATTGAAGATCAAGAGTTCCAAGTGAGCAAAATCTGAAGAGCAGTAAGAGTAGCTTTTCATTGGAGAAAGGCAAGTGACCCTAACCACACTTCTATCTATGCTTTATTTACAAGAATACTTGTTTAATTAGAACATGGAGAACCACCCAAGAAAACCGTACAACCACAATACTACATGGCTCTGGTCTTGGCTGATTAATTAGAGACTCTAGCTTGTGACAGTCTTACCGAAAGGGCAAGAGGGGATGCATCGATGGGGTATAGCTCGGTCCTCTTGGAGCAATTGATATTGTTTAATGGTCCTTTGGCAAGGTACCACCTCATTAGGACAGTGTTATGCCACTTTGACTTGAAACCTTAGCGGATTGTCATAGGTTAGGGAATCTTTGTAAAGGCCTCGTAGCGTCCCTATGCAATCACACCTTGGAAGTGTGGTATTGTGCCTTGCTAGCACATTGCGTGGTTGGGTTCAAAGTTCTTCGGAACTTTTATGCGAATTGTGGTGAAAGTGTACAACCTCTACAGAGTGTAAAACTGATATATCAGCCGTGCTCACGGTCAAGAGCGGTTTGGACCCTCACATGATTAATTTAATTTAAAGATGAAATTAAACCATTTTCTGGTTATTTCTTGTGGCCTTGCTAAGTACCAACCATAAGTGTACTCACCCTTGCTTACTGCTGCTCAGAAGGAGAAAGTTGTGGTGAAGTCTTTTGAAGATGTTGCTGAGTTCTAGGCGTACGCAACCCCCAGTCTATTGCCTGTGAAGTTGAAGCCATCGTTTCCAGGATAAGATGTATAACTCTAATAATTTTTTAATTATTGCTTTTACGTGATACTGTTATTGATTATTCACTTATAATGTCTCTATATGTATGAAACTTGATCCTGGCATACATATAGTTATGCATTCGGTTTTGTCCTTAAAATCGGGTGTGACAGAAGTGGTATCAGAGCTGTATCGACTGTAGGACGAAAGCCTAGATAGCAATGGCCGTGCTCTAAGGTTTCTTTTGATATCAAGTCTATTCATGCTTGCTCTTTGACCCCCTCCATTGAATATTCTCTCTCCTTAACTATTTTCTTTTCTCAATCAACCTTGACAATCTTTTTCTCACCTTTCTATCTTATCATTTGCACTTTCTCGTTTGCAAATGTAAAAAAAAAGATCTTAAACTTTCTATTGACCCATTGTCCTCTTGATAAATTTTCTTTTTGATAATCAATTCTTGGTCAATTAACCTTTGTTGTTTCTCAACACCCTCAATCCTTCCGTTTATTCTTCTCTCTCCTGGACACTCCTTGATTTTCTTAAAAATTTATCTTTGTTGATATATCCTTTTTTTCTTTATTTTCTCTAGCTTTCTCCGTTGAGCCTCTCCTCTTCTTTCCATATAAATATCGTTTTGAATTCATCTCTTGACTTGGATTTCAAAGTATCTCTTCTGATTCAAAGTTGTTTAGATTATCCGTGCCACGTGTCCTAATGCCTGTCCAAGCCATCTGAAGAATGGAGCTACTAGTTCATCAAGAGGAGTCAAGTCGAAGCAATTGAAAACTGTATCACCTGCGCATATTCCTACTCAAGTTGGATGAAGAATTCCGTTCACCACCGACTCAGGTCTGAGTGAGACTATGACACTCACTACCACTACAATCATGAAGATGGAGTCAACGCTGGACAAGTTGAAGGAGGCACGTGTCATCAACAATGAAGCTGGAAGATATAACCATGCTTAGGAATACCTTTGCAACCCTATTAACAACATTTAGCATCGTTCTTTGACCATGTTGACTGGTGGAATTCGGTGTTTGCATGATGATACTTGGCTTTATGACCTTGTCTGTTTCGCTTCTTTGTAATGATTGTTGGTGTGTTGTGGGTCTTCTACCTACAATGACATCAGTTGCCTAGATGAGTTCTTCTTTTATACTTCTCCCTCCTTTTTATCCTCTGTCTTTCTACTTAATCCTTTGGATGTCAAGAAGGAAGTTTATGACAACACTGGCAGCAATAGTAGAAACCTCCCAGTGTCTACAATGATCGACAAATGAAAGAAACTGAAGACAAGCATGCCCTCTTCTCCTTGCTGTTACCCTCATGTCTTTCTCCCCTCCATCTTTATTTATTTAAGTTGTGACCACCAAGAGCTGGTGAAAAGGATATCATGGACTCTGCCTTGTTAATTCAATCTTCCTTTATCCTTTATTCTCTCTACTGATCTTATCCCTACCACCCAACCAGATGGTGAGTCCCAGCAGAAAGGAGAATGAAGACTTCAACATCCCATCGCAAACTCAGGGACTACAAGCAATGATTCCAATCAGGGTCAACATCCAACAGCATGTTACAGAGCAAGCCTCATTCCCTAGGAATGACAACTCTGTTAGCAGTGATAACCATCCAATCCCAACCGATCAGCCAGCATTTGATAAAGAGAAGCTATTAGCTATGCAAGATCAAGTTCTACAAGAAAGATTGCAGTCCAATATATCATCCCCATATAACATGGAGATGACCAAGGCAGAATTCCCCACCGGACCAGTGAAGAGGCAAGTAGTTGAAGCATGGAACAATGAAAAGCGTAAGAGAAACTATGAAGCACCAAAGCCACTCCAAAAAGAACAACATGAGATTAGTAAGAGCCCAGAAACATGTCAGTGCTGCGAGCATTATGGTCGTCTGTGTCTCCAAGAAGATAGCTTAATGATAGCAGAAGCAAGACAACGTTACCATTCAGATATCAATAGGAAGCTAGCTACCCAAGATTCAGTTCTAGAAAGAGTTGCCCAAGATGACGACTATACTCAGACTATAAACCTCGAGGATTGGAGTATCTCTTTCAAAGAATTTCAGCCTAAAAGAAGCAAGCAGTCCAAGGAATAAATTAGTAAAGCAAGCCAAGAGAAGGTAGAGTTACGACAACCATTGCCAGATAGAAGTGTTCAACCCAATTCCAACCAACTACAGCCTGAAGTGGTTCAACCTTCATATGACAAGTCTATCAAGAAGAATCCTGCCACACAAGCAATTCTACCAAGGGTGGAGGTAGAGCAGAAAGAAAGTCGGGATGGATGTGTTAAAAGAATAGTGTGCTTTAAATGTGGTGAAAAGGGCCACTATGCCAACAGATGTTCCACAAAGTGATGAAGCCAGGATGGGTATGCTAAGAGAATGTGTTCTGTATGTAGTAAAGAAGGGCACTATGCCAATGGATGTCCAATAAAGCGTTAGATGACTAGATCCCGTGATCTTGGATTATACTGCCTCAAGTGTGGAGAAGATGGACATCTTGCCAGTTGGTGTGAAAAAGAAAATGATAATTAACTCCATGACAGAAGTACATGAAGACTTGAGAGGTGATACAAGACCCCAAACCAGAAGAAACAACCAATCTCTATTCAAATCACTTTATCAAGGTACGAAGGATGTTCTTCGAAAGATGTGCCAACAAAGCTGTGGAAAGAATGGAAGTTAAAGGTGGAATTAGATCGAGTGTCCGTGAAGTGTTTTGTGTGAGTTACCGGGAATTAAGAAGCATACATTGTAAGAAGGAATGACTGAGAAGAAAATTAATATGTGTTGGATGCTACCCACCTAAACCTTTGTCTCTTGCTAGCTTTGTGAATCTCGGGACGAGATTCCTTTTAAGGGGGGTAGTTCTGTCACACCCTGAAATTTTTGGATTTCAGGATGTGATTAAAATTAAAAATAAAACAACAATTTTCTCATAATTTTTTTTAAAGTTTGCCAACATTTATTTTCTTTACAGAGAATTTAGTGTAAAAGAAAATAGAGTGGTTGTTTTTCAAATTAAATAAGGTTGTTCTTTTGTGTTGCATTCATGCCGCAATGTATTATTTTATTGCTTGTTGTTCAACTCGAGTTTAAATTCTCTTGAATTTAAATTTGAATTGAATTGTTTGAATCAGTTGTTCAAAAAAAAAAAAAAGAAGAAACCTTTCCCTCTCTTTTCGGCCCAGCCCAAACCCTCTCTTTCTTTTCTCTCCCGCAGCCCAACCTAAGCCGGCCCAAAACTTTCCCCAGCCCGTCCCAGTCGGCGCCCCCTCTCCCGCACTGGCCGACAGGCGGGCCCCGCCCATCGGGCCCGTCCTCTTCCTCCGGCTCAAGCGGGACTCCAGCTCAGGGAGTCCCGGCCGTGCCCACCCCGCCGCTCCTTGCCGTGACCCGCACGCCAAGGCGGCCCTGCAGCCCCTATAAATAGCGCCCGCGACCCCCCCCCCGCTGGACCCCTTGGAAGCCGCAGCCGCCGCTCTCTCCCGCAAACCCTAGCGCCGCCACCATTAGAGCTCCGCCCAAGCTCAGACTCGACGAGGAGCCGCCGCTCTGCCACCTCCTCTCGACGCCCGAGAATTCCTGGAGATCCGCCACTGGGTGAGCAACGTCGCGTTCCCTTTTCCCCCTCTCTCTCGTGTTCCCACGCCGCCCCAATTGTTCGCCGGAACGAGTGCCCGTGCGCCGCCGCGGTGCACCCCGCTTCGATCACCGTGGCCCCGAACCGGTGACCTAGAAGAGTTCGTCGTCGCCTCCCCTCTCTCTCGTGTTCCCACGCCGCCCCAATCGCTCGCCGGAGCGAGTGCCCGCGCGCCGCCGCGGTGCACCCCGCTTCGATCACCGTGGCCCCGAACCGGTGACCTAGAAGAGTTCGTCGTCGCCTCCGCTCGCTCCGAGTCCAAACGGCGTTCGGTTTCGTGCCCGGACGGCCGGGATTGGACTACGCCAGCGACTCGCCGCCGCGTCCCTCACCGCCGGCGCCCGTGCGCCGCCACCGGCTCCGCCTGGACCCACCGAGCTGTCCCGGTCGCCTAAGTCGCGCGCTCCGAGCCGCCAGCCGTCCAAGCCGAGCCGCCGACCCAGCTGAGCCAAGTCCGAGCCGCCCGACCCGCCTTGAGCCGTTGGATCTTGATCCAATGGATCAGATCCTTTTCAGCCGAGTCAAACCCACTCCCATACCAGTCAACTGTGGCATATTTGCAAAGAAGCCCCTCAGTTTTAGGCAAATAAACCTGCAGTCCTCCTGAGTTCAAAAGTATTTCTATTTTAATCCAAAACATTTCAGAAAACCCCCCGATCTTTTCTAATATAGAACCCGCCATCCTTAGCCTGTAGTTTTTCAAGCTAACCCCTGTAGTTTAGAGTTTAATTATGTTTAGGTCCCTAGTTTCTTCAGATCTAGCCCCTAGAAGTTCTGTTTCTTCACAAATAAGCCCCTAGAACCTTATTTTATCCATAACTTTTTTGTTTTAGCTCCGTTTTCATCGATTCTTGCGCTCATGTGATCCTTGTCACGTGTGCAATAGCTCTATCACCTTGTTATCCTTTGTGAGCACACTTTGTTGTGTCTTACAAATCTTTTTTGTTAGTCCTTAACCCTTTGGCTAATCGTGACTAAATCCTTAACTCACCGTTTAACCCATAGAATTGCCGTTTTAGCTCTGTTTTTCGCGTTTCTTGTGCTCTCGTAACCATAGTAGCGAGCCCTATCCTTTAGTGCGTTCTTTTAAAGCCTTTCTTTGTTTTGGTGTATTGTTCATAGCTGTACTTGTTGTTTGCTTTGTATGTTTGCCCGAAGATTGTTCCGAGTAGAAGAATCGTTGTTCGAAAATTGAAGATCAAGAGTTCCAAGTGAGCAAAAGCTGAAGAGCAGTAAGAGTAGCTTTTTGTTGGAGAAAGGCAAGTGACCCTAACCACACTTCTATCTATGCTTTATTTACAAGAATACTTGTTTAATTGGAACATGGAGAACTACTCAAGAAAACCGTACAACCACAATACTACATGGCTCTGGTCTTGGTTGATTAATTTGAGACTCTAGCTTGTGACAGTCTTACCGAAAGGGCAAGAGGGGATGCATCGATGAGGTATAGCTCGGTCCTCTTGGGCAATTGATATTGTTTAATGGTCCTTTGGCAAGGTACCACCTCATTAGGACAGTGTTATGACCACTTTGACTTGAAACCTTAGCGGATTGTCATAGGTTAGGGAATCTTTGTAAAGGCCTCGTAGCGTCCCTATGCAATCACACCTCGGAAGTGTGGTATTGTGCCTAGCTAGCACATTGTGTGGTTGGGTTCAAAGTTCTTCGGAACTTTTACGCAAATTGTGGTGAAAGTGTACAACCTCTGCAGAGTGTAAAACTGATATATCAGCCGTGCTCACGGTCAAGAGCGGCTTGGACCCTCACATGATTAATTTAATTTAAAGATGAAATTAAACCATTTTCTGGTTATTTCTTGTGGCCTTGCTGAGTACCAACTATAAGTGTACTCACCCTTGCTTACTGCTGCTCAGAAGGAGAAAGTTGTGGTGAAGTCTTTTGAAGATGTTGCTGAGTTCTAGGCGTACGCAACCCCCAGTCGATTGCCTGTGAAGTTGAAGCCATCGTTTCTAGGATAAGCTGTATAACTCTGATAATCTTTTAATTATTGCTTTTACGTGATACTGTTACTGATTATTCACTTATAATGTCTCTATATATATGAAACTTGATCCTGGCATACATATAGCTATGCATTCGGTTTTGTACTTAAAACCGGGTGTGACAATAAGCACATCGGCACATGAACTCCACTAGGCATTGGCAAAGAGGCGTAAGCATTACCCACCCGCACCTTAGGCTTACCGGATTTACCACGCCTAGGCATCCTACGAATTCATAATACACGAATAAAAATTTTAAAACTAAACCCTAGTTAGTGGAAACTACGGTTCAAAAATTAAAACCTAAACCCTAAGTAGTGGAAACTACGGTTCAAAAATACTAACTTAGAATATATATAATTCAACTAATATCAATGGAAATATAATTACTCTAACTAAATTAATAAACAAATATTACATATTAAAACTAACTTAATTCTACTCTTTTAATTAAAATAATAGTACTAAAATAGTACATTTCTACTCTACAAATGATATTTATATACTAATTTATATTTATATATTTATAATACAATAATATCTAAAATCCAGGAAAAAACATCCATAACTATATATTTACACAAAATAATATACGAACGTGGGAAAAAATTACCTGAAAGTGCCGCGGAAAAATTTCGGCAGAGCTTCGCTGCTTTCCCCGCTCTCCCTTCACCCCTCTCTTTCTGGTCGCGTGAGGATGAAGTGAGGAGGGAAATGAGAGGGGAGGGGGTTTTATAGGAGAAAGGGGACCTGGCGCCCTGGATGGGGGCGCCAGGGGGCTATTTCTGTAAAAAAAATTACGTATTACTTCTGTAAAAAATAATTAAAAAATATTAAATATAAAAAAGCCGCTCATCTATTGCTGTTAAAGTTCGTGGGCTCAGCCCAACCCAAAAGGGAATAACGGCCGAGCTCGCCAATAGACTACAGGTTACTGACATTCCCCTCCCCATATGTAGCGGCCTGACCCCCATAAGTAGCGGCCTGACCCCAGCCCGGAGCGTCAGGAAAGCGTTGGTGAAAATCAAATGCTTCTTCCCAGGTGACAAAGTAGTCTGGAGGAGAAACCCACTGGACGAGGATACGAGCTGCAGTAGCACCACCATGTGGAACATGGGCATGCCGGAGTACTTCCCTGGGTGTCAAAGCCATAACATGATCAGTAGGAACCGGCAGATTAGAACTGACCGGAGTTGCAGGTGGAACATGGAGCTTCAACTGTGATACATGGATGACGGGATGAATTTTGCTGTCTGACAGAAGATCCAGACGATATGCAACAGCACCGACTCGAGCGAGAATCTTGTAGGGGCCAAAGAACCTTAATGACAACTTCTAGTTACTACGAGAAGCCATAGAGGTTTGAGCATATGGTTGCAACTTGAGGTAAACCATATTGCCCACACTGAATTCTCTCTCAGACCGGTTCTTATCAGCATGCTGTTTCATCCTATGTTGAACCCTGAGTAGCTGCATCTGAATGATTTCAGTGAGGTTTGCGCGATCCTTCAACCAAGCATCTAAATCTGGGACATCACAAATTGATTCAGCTATAATGCCAAGCAGTCTGGGAGGGTGTCCATAAAGTACCTCAAAAGGTGAACGTCCCAATGCCGAGTGCAAGGTGGTGTTGTACCAAAACTCAGCCAAAGGCAAATAATCCTTCCACTTCCTGGAGCATGAGCTAACCAAACAATGGAGAAATGTTTCCAAACATTGATTAAGACGCTATGTTTGGCCATCAGTCTGCGATGGTAGGCCGAGCTCATCAGGAGAGCTGTATCAGACAACCAAAATAAGGACCGCCAAAGAGTGCTAGTGAAGATCTTGTCTCTGTCTGAGATGATGGCTTGGGGAAGGCCGTGGAGCTTGTAGATGTTATCAAAGTACAGCTGAGCAACTTGAAGGGTAGTAAATGGGTGAGATAGCGGCAGGAAGTGAGCATACTTGGACAGTTTGTCAACCACTACCAGGATTGTTGGGATCTTTGCTTCTTAGATGCCCAGACAGGGAGCATGAACAGTAAGAAAGATGACAATGAAAGTTGGTGTCAAAATCTCCAATAATGATTAGAAAATTCAACCCTTTACACTGTGGAGGGGGGGGGGGGCTATTTATACCCCTAGCCCTCAGCCAGGTTTTCCTAAATTGCCCCCTCCCAACTCATTTACAGCTCACTCTTAGCCGGCTCCGGGGTAAAATTACAAGGTGAGAGGTTTACAAATCCGACCTTCTCACGTATTCGAGAGGTGTACAAATCCGACATTCTCACATATTCACATTTTACTCACATGTCTACAAACGACGAAGGTTACAACAACCTTCGGGAACCTCCGGGAGTTAGAGCCATGAAGGTTCCATCAACGAGCAATCAGCTGCCACCTTCGTTCCCGAGCTTGATCACCTAACCCGAAGGTCCTGGTCTTCGGACTTGTGCTTATGTGCAACCCTTCGTCACCTTCGGCATGACGGAAGCGGTGTCCTTTCGTACCGAGGGTTTTGGTGTTTGCACTTGCGCTTCTGGGCAGCCATTCGTTACCTTCGGCCTACAGAAGGTGATATCCTTCGGACCAAAGGTCATGGTTTTTGAGCTTGCGCTTCTTAGTGTTCATCCCATACCTTCGGGTATACTTGGCTCCATCTCGTTGTGGCCTTGCAAACAGGTTAGGGAGCATTTCTGAGGGTGAGGGCTTGACTCGAAGGTCCAATCCCCAACAGTAGCCCCTCGAGGGCGAGGTCCGAAGCCGATGGTCCGAACCCTTGTTAATGAAGAAGATTGCGCGTAACCTTCGGTAAGCTCCCGAGGAAAAACGTCTCCCGAACCGTCGGCTGCAACGATCGTTTTTTGTTGTGTACGTGTCGGGCTCTGATTGCGCTGCTTGGTTGGCCGTCTCCTCGGTTTTTCCGTTGGTACTGTTTCTTTTCACCTCCTATAAAAGCGGAGGTGGTGGGGGGGGGGTAAAGCATGTGCCCTCTCGAGCTTGGCTTACCTTCGACGCTTTCGGCTATAAAGCGCTTTTTCCGAAGGTTTTTCTTTCGTGCGAATCAGGTTGCTTGTTTTTTTCGGTGTAAGTAGCTTTGCGGCTCATGGCTCGCACTAAACAAACAGCGAGGTTGATCGAAGGTTCGTTTGAGCCTTTGTTTCTAATTTGACTTTGTTTTTTTTTGTAGATATGGCATTCATTAAGAGGGGGGGTTCTTCGTGCAGACTCAGGTCCAGCTCCCGAGGGAGAGGTTGGTGGTTCGCAGCCGTCTCAGCAGCAGCAGCAATCCAGCGAGAGTCTTTCGGTGGTGTCCGCGGACGTGTCGGAACTGATGGCTCCGGAGAAATGTAAGACTTTGTTTTTCGAGCCATCTGTCGTATCTCAGAGCATGATAGACTTCTACGTTACGAAGGGCTATTTCGCCGAGGGGGTTTGTCGACCTCCGGGGGCAGAATTGATTCCTGTACCGGAGACAGGCGAGGTTGTGGTCTTTAAGGATTTTTTTACAGCGGGACTTAGACTTCCGATGGATCCAATTGTGCCGAAGCTTTTGGAGCCATTCAACGTGAAGCTACACCACTTTACCCCGAACGGGATTGTTGCATTGGCCAAATTTCTGTGGGTGGTAAGGATCTTCGGAGGGGAAGTGTCTGTGGATGCCTTTTGTAGGCTTTTCCAGCTGCACTGCCAGCCTCGTAAGGTCTATGTAGATGATGATTCGGAGCTTAGCGAGGTTCAGAACGGCTGCTGCACCTTCGTTCCTCGTAAGTCGAACAAAAGGACCGGTTTGTTAAAGGTTATGCTCTCGACAGCTTACAAGAACAAGTGGGAGGGGAACTGGTTAGGATATTGGTTTTACGCCAAGATTGGCTTCCCTGATCCCGAAGGTTCTAGTGAGGAGAAGTATCTGCTGGCTTTGGACATTGAGATGTTCGATCACGTCTATCATCCTGCCTTCAGCAAGCGCGGGCCGGGTTTCAAATCGTGTCTGGAGGCCTTCATGACGGCTTACCAAGTTTGTGGTGGCAGGGATGCTGTCGAGGAATTTCTGGCTGTGAAGGTTTGGTCGCTTGCTGCTGGCTGGTCTCCGTCGAGGTTCGAGCGTAAGCGCTTTGTTGGTTTGAAGTATGATGTGACTTCTCCGGTTTTTGGGCTTCGGAGGCCCGAGGGTTCCAGTGACGAAGTTATTGTGGATGAGCTAGAGCGGCAGGCTGCGGAGATACTGGGCCCTTGGAACAAAAAAGAGTATCTTTCTTTGGTGGAGGTGTGCGGAGGGAACCTTCGGTTGAACCGGTGCTTGGCTGAGATGGGTGTCGCTTACGAGCCTCGGCCGGTTCCGGCGAACGCCATTCCAAGAATGACGCTGCCGGGGAACGTTGGTTCGGAGGTTCCTGAGTCGAAATCTAGGGGAAAGGTTAAGGTGGATGAGGCGGGGAGCTCCGGGGCTACTGGCACGCGGGGACGCGGGCGTGGTCGGAAACCTTCGAGCATGAAGGTTTCTGTTGCGAGGGCTGAGAGCGCCAAGAGGAAGGCGCGAGATGAGGAGGTTTCTTCGGGCAATAGCGGTACGCCCTCATTCATGGAAGAGCTCATCGGGACGGTGGGTGGGGAGATCGTAGTTCCCGAGGGGAGGCTTTTTAGATCCCGTTATTATCTCAGCGATGAGTACGGGACCATGCTTTTCGGTTCCGGCCATCAGGTTGAGGTGGCGAAAGTGCTGATTAATCTTCATTGTTCCTTCGAAGGTACGATGAAGAGGAAGAGGATTCAAAGCCTCGTTAAGATTGGGCCCAGGCCTACGGACCTTACGAAGCCACCCGTGACGAGGGTGACTGCCTCGATGGCTGAAGCCCTGAAGGATCCGGCTCCGGCGCCAAAGGATGCGCAGCCTGTTCTTGCGGTGAACATCGAGGAGGGGGAAATCTTGGTTGGTGAGATGCTGATGGCGCTCAGAGGTGGAGAGGCTCCTGGTGGTTCCTCTGCTCCACCTTCGGACAAAGAGGTGGAGGCTTTGGAGGGGATGGCCTTCGACGAGTCTGGTAAGTTTCACCTACTTGGCTTTTCCTGATTACCTAACTTGTTCGTCGCTCTCGAAGGGGTTTTTACTTATGTTACTTTTTGCAGCTGTGTCGGCGTCAATGCAGCAGCTCTTGTCCGTGATGTACGGGCCTGGCACGACTGGGATTCTCCCCCCGAGAAAGGTGAGGGGCCTTGTTTCATTTTTAGCTTTTGATCAATCTTTTAGTGTTCCCGAAGGTGATTTTGTTTTTGTTTTTGTTTCAGAGTTTAATGCAGCCGTGGCAGAGACGTCTACCTCCGACGCTGCCTTTATCGTTGCCGAGTTGAGCAAGAAGCTTGCCCATGCCAGCCGAATATTATTGCAAAAGGCTAAGGCAGATGCGGACCTTCGGGTGAAAAGCGCCACCGAGAGATTAGGTCTGGCTGACAAACTGCGGCGAGCTGAACCAGCAACTGAAGGTTAAGTGCTCGAAGCTGGAGTCAACTGCTTCGGATAACGAGAAGGTTCTAGAGAGCCTTCGGAGGACCGTTGAGGGGGATGCGAACGAGAAAGCTGCCCTCAAGGGTAGGATCACCGAGCTGGAGTGGGTTCAGGCTAAATTGATTGAACTCGAGCGGGTCTTACCCGAGGTCGCCAGACGTGCCGATGGAGTGTACCAAGAGTACAAGAAGGCTCTTGCTGCCCTTGGAGCAGAGCCTTTGCGCCCTTGCCCGAGCCGATCGAAGGTCCCCAAGTTTTCTTTCTGCTTTTGGACTGGTTGCTGTCAGAATTCGAGGGCCTTGGTGAGGTGATGAGCGTTGCAAATGACAACGCGGCCTCTGTTTCCTTCGAGGGGCTTGTTGGAAATCTTCTTCGTGCTGGCGCAGTTGATCTTGACCGACTGGATGGTTTTCAGTATGTACCCTAAGAAGGCTTGGCAGTGGAGGTGGCAAGAATTCAAGAGGTGAAGGCTGCGTTTTTTGAGCAATTCTGGGAAACTTCTGGCAAGATTGCCGTTCGGACTCTGGCGGCCGCAGCTGCTGAGGTAGGGTTGGTTTCAGCAACCTTTCATTTTTTTGTTTGTTTTTGATTGGTTTCGTCTATTTGGTGCAGGGGGCGACTCCTGATCATCCTTCGGAGGTCAATCGAATTTCCGAGGATCGGAGGTCTCCTTCGGGGAATGGCGCCGCTGGTTCGTAGGGGGCTCAGGTTAGAGATTAGTTTGTAGTTTACTTTGGTAGTTTTCTAGCACTTTGGTCTGTAAATATTGCCATGGTGCAGGATGTGAACAATGCTATGGTATTGATGAGCTGGGAGGCTTTTAGCCTTGCTCGTCCTGGATGCAGCGTTATGGAATATTTAAGCTGGTCCGGTAGAAATTCATTGTGACATGTTTTGCTCCTTTGTCTGAATGTGACCTTCGCGATTGCCTTTGTAGTGGCTTCTTATTGCGTATCCTTCGGGTTTCCTTTATGAGTGCATTCTTCAGGGTGATGTGTTTTGTGCGTCCTTCGAGGTGTTTTGTTATTTGCATCCTTCGAGGTGCTATGTTTTGTGCATCCTTCGAGGTGCTTTGTTATGTGCATCCTTCGAGGTGCTATGTTTTATGCATCCTTCGAGGTGCTATGTTTTGTGCATCCTTCGAGTTGCTTTATTACGTGCATCCTTCGAGGTGCTATGTTTGTGCATCCTTCGAGGTGCTATGTGTCTTGAGAGAAACGTCTCCCTTTCTGTTGTAATGCTCCTGTGGGTTTGCTAGGTAAGGTACGACTGGGCGGCACGCAGGTATTTTGGTTTTGGAGAAAAATGCCCCCCCCCCCCTTGCCAGCGTGTTGTCCCAGGGGATCCTTTTCGAAGGCTGCTTTTGGTAGGGGCGAGTTTCCTTCAGAATAAGTTTGACGGCTTTTAGTATGATGAAAGTCCTTCGGGAGGCAAATTGTTGTCATTCGGGGCGACGCTTGTTAGGGTTGTTTTTCTTGGAAAACATCTCCCCCCTTTCTACCAAGTCGTCGCCCGGACGTAATTTCTTTTTTGTTGCACCTCGATATATAGTTTGTTTACCAATCGAGTCAACGCGCGGAAGTGTTGCATTTTGGGAAAAATGTCTCCCCCCTTCCTTGCGCGCTGTAGTCCTTGAGTGGTTTAGTTCTTTTTGTTTCGGGTAGGTCGAATGATGGGTGCCGAATGTTCTTGTGGAAAAAACGTCCCCCCCTTCTGGCATCCATCTTTCGATTTTTCCGAGGTAGCCTGTTGGTCTTCACTTTGCACTTATTGTGCCCTTTTTGTCGTTGGTTTTTGGTTCGTACCCTTTGAAAGGCCCATTGGAGTTTTTGCTCTTGTTGTGCGTTTGTGCCGAAGGTTTTTTGGTTCGGACCTTTTGAAAGGTCGAAGCCCCTTGGTGTTTTTGCGCTTGTTGTGCGCTTGTGCCGAAGGTTTTTTGGTTCGGACCTTTTGAAAGGTCGAAGCCCCTTGGCGTTTTTGCCCTTGTTGTACGCTTGTGCCGAAGGTTTTTTGGTTCGGACCTTTTGAGAGGTCGAAGCTACTTGGTGTTTTTGCACTTGTTGTGCGTTTGTGCCGAAGGTTTTTTGGTTCGGACCTTTTGAGAGGTCGAAGCCCCTTGGCGTTTTTGCACTTGTTGTGCGTTTGTGCCGAAGGTTTTTTGGTTCGGACCTTTTGAAGGGTCGAAGCCCCTTGGCGTTTTTGCACTTGTTGTGCGCTTGTGCCGAAGGTTTTTTGGTTCGGACCTTTTGAGAGGTTGAAGCCCCTTGGCGTTTTTGCACTTGTTTTGCGTTTGTGCCGAAGGTTTTTTGGTTCGGACCTTTTTAGAGGTCGAAGCCCCTTGGCGTTTTTGCATTTGTTGTGCGTTTGTTTTGAGAAGTATGCAAAGTTTGCGGACTCTGCATACTTTGCTAACTTACTATTTTATTTAGCATGCAGATGCTTGCCGAAGCTTGCCATTTTGACTGCTTAGGCGAGAGTGATACTATTTGGGGAAAATTCATTGTATTGAGATAGTTTACACTGGGTCCGCCTCGTCAAAAACCTCACCTCCTGTGCGGAGTTTCCCCTTGTGAGGAAAAGAGTACGGCCCGTTTACAATGTAAGAAATAACTGAAAATAGATGCGAAGGTCCGCGATCGCTTATATCTTCGCAATGCGACCTTTTTACAAGCTTAAATGTAGTACTTTTTGAGGCTGTCGATATTCCAAGGATGCTGCAGCTCATTGCCTTCGGCGTCGGACAAGTGATATGACCTTGGCCTGTTGCTTTCGATTACTAGGAATGGTCCGTCCCACTTGGGTTGAAGTTTGCCGGAGATTTCGGCATTTGGCTTCCTTTTTAGGACCCAGTCTCCGATTGCGATGCCCTTTTTCATGATCTTCTTGTCTCTCCATTTTGTGGTTTCTTGTTGATACTTCTCTAGGTTTTCCGAAGCTTGTAGGATGTCCAGTTCCATGAGGTCTTTGTCATCCGAGGGGATGGCCTCAACTAGGTGAGTCACCCTTAGGCTTCGGTTTTTAAGTTCCTCCGGTGTCATTGCTTCGGCACCGTAGAGTAGCCTAAATGGGGTGAACTTGGTGGTTCTTGATTTTGAGGTGTTGTGGGACCAGATGACCTTCGGGAGTTCATCGGCCCATTTTCCTTTTTTTTGTTCGAACATGCACTTTTTGATGCTGCGGAAGATAATGCCATTGGCTCTTTCGATGGCACCATTGGATTGCGGGTGATACACTGAGGCAAAGATTACCTTCGTGCCCACGCTGTAACAGAATTCTCTGAAGAGCTGTGAATCAAATTGTTTGCCGTTATCTACGGTGATCTCCCTTGGGACCCCGAACCTGCAGATTATGTTCTGCCAAAAGAATTTTTTGATTGTTTGTGAGGTTATGTTGATTAGTGGCTTGGCTTTGATACACTTTGTAAAGTACTCGACAGCAACTGCTGCGTACTTGTAGTTGCCCTGAGCTGTGGGTAGAGGTCCCACTAGGTCAATTCCCCATCTTTGAAGAGGCCAGGTCGGAGGTATCAGCTGAGTTGGCTCCGAAGGTTTTGAGGACTTTGGACCCATCATTTGGCATGCTTTGCAGGTTTTCACTATGTGCTGAGCATCCTTCAGCGCCGTTGGCCAGAAGAATCCTTGCCTGAAGGCTTTGGATACAAGTTGTCTGAAGCCAATGTGTGAACCGCAAAACCCGGAGTGAATTTCCTTGAGGAGCTCGATTCCTTCGGTTATCGAGATGCATTTTAACCATGGGTTGGTTACACCTGACTTGAACAACTCTCCCTAGAAGATAACATAGCCCCTCGCTCTCTGGAACATTTTCTTCTCCTCTTTCTCATCTGGCAGCTCGATGTTTCCCCAAAGGTACTCCATTATAGGTTTTTCTCCAATCTTCAGATGAGATGTTTGAAACTTGTTTTTCTTTTTTCGGTTTGACAGAAGGTTGTGTGATTTCTTCGAAAAATACATCCGAAGGTAACTGCTCTTTTCTTGATTCTGCTTTTGCCAGCTTGTCGGCTTCGTCGTTCATGTGCCTCGGGATGTGAACGATGTCGAAGCCCTTAAAATACTTCTCCATGGATCTTACGGCATCGAGGTACTCGAAGAGCTCTGGTTTTCTTGCCTCTGAGTCCTTTTCGATGTGACCTCTGACAACCTTCGAATCTGTTCTGACTATGAAATTTTGATGGCCGAGGGCTTTCATTTTGCAAAGGCCCAACAGCAAGGCTTCGTACTCGGTGGTGTTGTTGGTTGATGTTTCGAGGTTGCCGAAGGTCAGCCGTGCTGCGTATCTTGTTTTTGCTCCCGAAGGAGACTATGATTGCAGCAATACCGGCTCCGTCGTTGTACCAAGCCCCGTCACAGTGCACGATCCAGGTTTCAGTCGAAGGTTCCTCCCTGAAGGTTGGGGATCTCCAATCGGCAATGAAATCTGCCAATACTTGTGACTTGATGGCCGTTCTTCTTTCGAAGTCTATGTAAAACTCAGAGAGTTTCGAAGCCCATTTGGCAATTCTAACTGAGGTCTCTATGTTACTGAACAAGTCATGCAAAGGTTGATCTGTGACCACTATTATCTTGTGAGCTTCGAAATAGTGTCGAAGCTTCCGGGCAGACATGACTACTGTATATGCGATTTTTTCTAGCTCTGAGTACAGGAGCTTCGAGCCTGCGAGAGCTTCGGATACGAAATAAACAGGTAGTTGCTTCTTTTTTCCTTCGCTCTCTCTCTCTCGAGCATGAGCGCTGCACTGACGGCAGAGTAGGATGCTGCGATGTACAGGAGCAACACATCCTTTGGGTCAGGTGAGGTCATTTTGACCATGTTCTGTAGGTGGTTTTTTAGCACCTGGAGGGCTTCGCTTTGCTCGGGGCCCCACTCAAATTTGTTTGCGTTGCGAAGGACCTTGAAGAATGGTAGGCTTCGGTCTGCAGAGCGGGGGATGAATCTGTTTAGGGCTGCAATCCGCCCTATGAGTTTCTGTACGTCCCTGATGGACTTTGGCTCCTCCATGTTCCAAAGAGCTTTTACTTTGTCAGGGTTTGCTTCGATGCCTTTGGTGGACACTAGGCATCCTAGCACCTTTCCTTTGTGAACTCCGAAGATGCACTTGTTGGGGTTCAAGGACAGTCCTGCTTTTCTTAAGCTTGCGAAGGTTTCGGCCAGGTCTGCCACATGGTTGCTTCTTATTGAACTGGTTACAACAATGTCATCAACATAAGCCAGGACATTCCTTCTAAGTTGATGCTCTAAGACTACAGAAGACATTCTTGAAAAGACCGTCCTGCATTCTTTAGTCCTTCGGGCATCCTCACGAAGCATTAGGTGCCGAAGGGGGTTATGAAACTTGTTTTTTCTTCGTCCTCTTTCCTCATCCAAATCTGATGGTATCCGGAGAAACAATCCAGTAGAGACATCAGTTGACTGTTTGCCGCATCATCGACGACTCAGTCGATTCTTGGCAGTGGGAAATCATCCTTCGGGCAGGCTTTATTGAGGTCAGTGAAATCAATGCACATGCGCCATTTGCCATTCTTCTTTTTGACCGGCACAGTGTTTGCCAGCCATGTTGGGTATTTGACTTCTCGAATAACATTTGCATCTAGCAGTCTCTGGACTTCGGCTTTGACCGCTGCAACTTTTTCGTCTGCCATTTTGCGAAGCTTTTGCTTCTTTGGCTTGATGTTTGGGTTGATGTCCAAACGGTGCTCAATGATGTCTCTGCTGACGCCCCGTAGGTCACTTGCTGACCATGCAAAAACATCTTGGTTCTTGCGGAGGAACTCAAGGAGTTCTTTTTCCTCCTCGGGCTCGAGAGTTGCATTGATGGTTACCATCTTGTCGGGTAGATGCACGTCAAGGGGAACCTTCTTGACTTCGCAGTCTTCCTCGAAGGTTGTTTTCTCGCTGTCTCTCTACTGCTCTTTGAAGGTATCAGGCTTAGATTCAGTCCGAAGGTTGTGGACATTTTTTTGGCGTGGGGTGTATCCCCGCTCTATGTCCCGTGCAAGTTGCTGGTCTCCGCGGATGGTGATGACCCCCGCGGGGGCTGGAATCTTCATGCACAAGTACAGCTGATGAACGATAGCTTCGAACTTGTTGATTGTCTCCCTTCCTAGGATTGCTCTGTGTGGGTAGGGCATCTCTACCACATCAAAGGTGATGTGTTCTGTTCTTGCGTTAGCTGTGTCTCCGAAGGACACGGGTAGTGATAGTTTGTCGATTGCGTTCACTCTTTTTCCTCCAAATCCCATTAAGGGGATATCCGAGGGCTGAAGCAGGCTTCGGTCAATACCCATCTTATCGAAGGTGTCACAAAATATGATGTCTACAGAGCTGCCAGTGTCAACTAGTATCTTGCTAATCCTCCAGCCTTGAATGTTTGCCTCGATGACGAGGGCATCTGTGTGTGGGTAGCTGATGAGGTTGACATCTTCTTCGGAGAAGGTGATCGGAGAGTGTGACCACTAGGTTCTCTTGGTTGGACCTTCGGAGATGATGCAATGGACTTGCCTGAAGTAGTCCCTGCGCTGCCTCTTGTTTTCGAAGTCCAGGGTGGAACCTCCGGAGATGGGCATGATCATGCCGAAGGATGGTAGTGCCGCGGGTTGGCTATTTGTGGTTTGGTTTTCTTGTTTTGGTGGGTGAGCTGGGGATGGTGGTAGCTACTCCTGAGTGGGTTGAGCTTGGGTTGTGGGTTGAATGGTTTGCGTTTGAGGGTTTGGCTGCGGCTGCCAATTGCGATTGTAGTTGTAGTTAAACATGGGTGGGCGGTGTGCTTGTGTAAATGGTGGAGGTGGAACGAACGAAGGTTGCGTGTACTGTATTTGTTGAGGTTGTTGGGTGTGTGGCCATGTAGTGTGCCCAACTAGCTTGGCTTTTTTCTCGGCCTCCATTCTGTCAAGGGTCTTCTTCTTCTCCGGGCACTGGTTTGTTCTGTGGTCGGAGTCAGACCCATGGAAGTGACAAGAATTTTTTGGGATCACGCGAAGGTCCACGACCTCGGCCCCTTCCTCTGCCGCGACCTCTGCCCCGTGCCCCGGACGAAGGTTGCTTGTCGTTTGAGCGTTGGGGTTCCGACTCTGGTGGTGTCATGAAGGGATCGAAGGTTATCTGATCCTCAACTTCATGCGAAGGTTCCAGAGGTAAGATGAGCTGGTGAGCTGGCTGCTTTTCTTGTTGTCATGTTTGTTGATTGTATTTCTCTGCCTGACGCATGATTTTTCTTTGCTCTACCCTTCTGCGGTGGTCGGCGTCTGACTTCGCATACTTTTCTGCTTCTGAATAAAGCTCCTCTAGAGTCCTCGGAGGTTCTCTTATGAGGTGGGAAGCAAGCTGGCTAGGCATGAGACCCTCAATGCATTTCTCTATCGCATCTTTCTCTGGGAAGTTTGGGATTTGAGCCTTCTTTTGGATGAACCTCCGGAAGTAGTCATAGAGAGGCTCACGGTCATCCTGGGGGCATTTGAAGTCTTTTACAGTGTTGGCGTTGAGCCTTCTGAAGCCTTGGAAGTCCTGTAGGAGCCTTCCTTTCAGCTGATACCAGTTGTTGATTGATTGCGGAGGCAAGTACGAGTACCAGTTGGCCACAGAACCTTCGCAGGCCATGACGAAGGACTTGGCCATGGTGGAGTCGTCACCTCCGGCCGAAGCGATAGTTGCTTCGTAGGCCATGAGGAACTGAGTTGGATCTGTTGTAGCGTTGTACTTGGGGAGCTGTGTTGGCTTGTAGCCGAGCGGCCATGAAGTTCGCTGCAGAGCGACTGAGAGTGGCGAGGTCGGGTCAAATGGGAGGTTGACCGGCGGTGGCCTTTGGTTCTCATTATGAGCGAAGGCTGTCTGGAGGATGACGCGGTTTTCTTGCTGGGAGGAACCTTCGGGCATTTCTTGGTATGCCCTCTGCAAGCTCTCAACTTCTGCCTCCATCTCTGCTAGCCTGTGCCTGGCCTCAACTAGCTTGTTTGCTTGGTCCAGTGCCCACTTTTTGGTGGCAAGCTGGGCTTCGATGTTCTTTTTCTTCATTTCAAGGGCTTTGAGCTTGAGTGCTGCTTCTGTGAGTTGATGAGCTTCGGTGTTTTCAGTGTTATCAATCAGGTCTCCATGAGGAGCAGCTTTGTTGGTGATGTCTTCCATTTGTGAGTTGGCTCCTTCATGCTGCGGTTGAGGGCCGTCGAGGATGCGGCCAGGCTCAGTGGAGGTGCTTGTGGTGCCGGCGGTGGCTTTCTTCTTCGCTGGGGCCATCGAGGGTTGTCTTACGTGCTGGAATGGTGGGCGCCGCTGTTGGGATCTTTGCTTCTTAGATGCCCAGAGAGGGAGCATGAACAGTAAGAAAGATGACAATGAAAGTAGGTGTCGAACTCTCCAATAATGATTAGAAAATTCAACCCTTTACACTGTGGAGAGGGAGGGCTATTTATACCCCTAGCCCTCGGCCAGGTTTTCCTAAATTGCCCCCTCCCAACTCATTTACAGCTCACTCTTAGCCGGCTCTGGGGTAAAATTACAAGGTGAGAGGTTTACAAATCCGACCTTCTCACGTATTCGAGAGGTGTACAAATCCGACCTTCTCACATATTCACGTTTTACTCACATGTCTACAAACGACGAAGGTTACAACAACCTTCGGGGACCTCCGGGAGTTAGAGCCATGAAGGTTCCATCAACGAGCAATTAGCTGCCACCTTCGTTCCCGAGGTTGATCACCTAACCCGAAGGTCCTAGTCTTCGGACTTGTGCTTCTGTGCAACCCTTCATCACCTTCGGCATGACGGAAGCGGTATCCTTCGTACCGAGGGTTTTGGTGTTTGCGCTTGTGCTTCTGGGCATCCATCCGTTACCTTCGGCCTACAGAAGGTGATATCCTTTGGACTGAAGGTCATGGTTTTTGAGCTTGCGCTTCTTAGTGTTCATCCGATACCTTCGGGTATACTTGGCTCCATCTCGTTGTGGCCCTGCAAACAGGTTAGGGAGCATTTCTGAGGGTGAGGGCTTGACCCGAAGCTCCAATCCCCAACAAGGATTATTGTGTCAGACCCGGGCAGCGGGACTGCTCACAGACGTAGAATATTCTAAAATAAAGGATAGCGCATGATATGTATCTTATCCTATTATAACTATCCGTACATTGTAACTATCCGTACAGAAGTAGGACTGGTCGAATAGAAGGAAACTACCCGATAGGCATCAGAAAGGACTCCTTCGTTAGTATTCGACTGGGATTTCCATGTAACTCTATCACCCAGACTATATAAGGGCAGACAGGGATCCCTCCAAAACAGAACCTCATCTAAGGCAATACAAACAACCAATAGGCCGTAGGGTATTACGCATCTCATAGCCCGAACCTGTCTAAAGTTTTGTGTTCCACGCACCATCGGTTCCAAACCTCGGTGAAACCCTACCTACAAATCTACCACCTCGGGGTATCCCTAGGTGGGCTTAGCTGCTAAACACCGACATACTCTGCACTCATGAGAATTGGGAAGGCCCTCGATGAAGTCCATACAAACCACTGACCATGCTTGATCAGGAATAGGTAAAGGCTGTAGAAGCCCAGGAGACTTAACATGTTCTATCTTAGCTTATTGACAAGTGGGGCATGCTTTGACATAATCACTGATGAATTGTTTCATTTTTGGCCAGGCAAACAGTTGCTTCACTCTGTGATAAGTTGCAGAAAATCCAGAGTGATCACCAATGGCACTGTCATGCAAAGCTTGTAAGATGTGCTGTTGAGCTACAATATTGTTGCCCACCCAAATTCTGCCCTTGTATCTAATCAAGCCATTTAGTAATTGAAAGCCTTTTTCATTGGTTGAACAAATGCTTAATTCAGTGAGAAGCTCCTTAGCCTGATCAACCTCTTCATAGCCATGTATGAGATTTGTCATCCATGCAGGAGTACTGATGGATATTGCCATAAGTGGAGAAGGTATGGTCTGTCTTGACAATGCATCTGCAGCCATATTGGAACTCCCTTTCTTATATGCAATAGAATAATCCAAATCCATCAATTTAAGAAGAGCCTTCTGTTGGATCTTTGTGTGAATTCTCTGCTCAGTGAGGTGCAGCAGGTTCTTATGGTCAGTTTTAATGGTAAATGTTCTAGACTGCAAGTAAGATCTCCATTTATCCACAGCCAGTATGATAGCTAAGCACTCCTTCTCATAAGTAGAGAGGGCAGAATTTCTTGGGCTCAGTGTCTGACTAAAAAAAGCAATTGAGTGATTATCTTGCATCAGCATAGCTCTAATGCTAAACTCACTAGCATCAGTTTCCAGGATGAACTCCTTAGAAAAATTGGGAAGGGCCGACACTGGGGCAGAAGTCAGGGCAAGCTTCAATGTATCAAAAGCAGTTTGGGCCTCAGAAGTCCACAAGAATGGAACATTTTTCTTGAGCAGAGTTGTTAAAGGTCTGCTGATCAAACTGTAATGCTGAATAAATCGCCTATAATAACCTATAAGGCCCAAAAATCCTCGGAGCACTTTTAGATTAGAAGGTGGTTGCCATTGTTGAACAGCGACTATCTTTGTTGGATCTGTTGCAGCTCCCTGCTCAGATATCACATGGCCCAAGTATTCAATGGTAGACTGAGCAAAAGAACACTTGGAAGCTTTGGCAAAAGCTGATGTTCTTGCAAGGTTTGCAAAACAGTAGTGAGGTTTTGAACATGGTTCTCCACGGTGTCACTGTAAACCAAGATATTATCCATGAATGCCAATACAAACTTCCTCAAGAATGGAGCAAAGATATCATTCATAAGACCCTGAAATGAAGCTGGGGCATTTGTAAGGCCAAATGGCATAACCAAGAACTCATATAGGCCATGATGTGTTCTAAATGTTGCTTTGGGAATGTCTTGAGCTGTCACATGAATTTCGTGATACCCTGAACGAAGGTCGAGCTTGGAGAACCAAGAAGACCCAGATAGCTCATCAAGTTGTTATTCCACTACAGGCATTGGATGCTTATTTTTCACTGTGATAGCATTCAGCTTCCTATAATCAATGCAAAAACACCATGAGCCATCTTTCTTTCTCACCAACAGAACTGGAGAGGCAAAGGGGCTGGAGCTAGGTTTGATGATGCCTTTACTGAGCATATCCTTTAACTAATTCTCAATCTCAGTCTTCTGAGCAGGAGGAAATCTATAAGCTCTGGTGTTTACTGGTTGTGCACCTGAAATCAGTGGAAAATTGTGGTCCCAAGTTTTGGTAGGTGGCAAGCCTTCTGGTTCACTGAATACTACAGCAAATTTCTGTAATACAGCTTGAACTTCTGGTGGGCAGTTGTCTGCAGGTGGAGAAGTAGAAGTGACCATATTCAAAGGTTTGTCAGGAAGTACCTGTCTGAACTGAATCATGTGAGTAACTGCGTGTCTTCTGAGTAAGCCTTTCAGCTTATGAGTCCCAATTGCTTTGCAGGATACAGATTGAGCTGATAAACCGCGAAGAAGGATTCTCTTGCCCATAAACATGATTCTCATCTTCTTGTGCTGCCAATGAATCCACATAGGACTATGACACTCAAGCCAATCAGCACCTAGGATAATGTCAAAACTGCCCAACTGTATCACTCTCATATCCTGATTAAAGGAGTATCCCTGAGTCCACCACTGCATATTAGGGACCAACTCAGTGCAAGAAACATGGCCTCCATCAGCCACTGTGAAATGTTCAGCTGAGATAGTGTCTGTGGAACATTGCAGGTTGGCCACCATATCAGCACTGACAAAAGAGTATTCACTGCCAGAATCCACCAATATGAGTACTTCCTGTTTGGCCACTAGTCCTCGGAACTGCATAGTACGCCTGCGTTTCTGAGACAACTGCACCTCATCAGAAACGGCCATAAGAGAACCAGTAACAGGATTGGAGATATCTTCAGTATCAGATTCAGCGGAGTCAGAGTAGTCAATGACTTCAAGCAGCTCTTCAATCACATGCAGAGGAACCTGAGGAGGGCACTTATGTTGCCGATTCCACTTGTCACCACACTTGAAACAGAGGCCCTTATCCTTGCGATAAGCCTTCAGAAACTCCAATTTATCTGAGCGTGTGTGCTCGTCAGGTTGTGGCACATCAACTTTGGGCTTGCCTTTATCAACAGAATACCCCTGACGAGGAGAGCTCTTGTAGCTGTCGCGAAATTCCGCTCTAGATGATGGCTTGATTTTCCCATTGGCCAGTTCTTCTCCCTGTAAAAGTGCAAGAGCACTAGCAGTATCGACGTTGGGAGGACGATGCAGTGTAATAGCAGTACGAATATCATCACGTAGTCCACCAAAAAATGAGTAACAAAGTAGGTATCATCATAAGCCGAGTTCTAAAGCAGAACAGAGTGAGAAAGCTGTTCAAATTTCTCATAGTATTCAGCTACCGACCCTGTCTGGCGTAGAGAATCTAACTGGCACAAATAAATCTGATACTGATCACGATCAAAGCGGTTGCAAACAGCTTGACGCATAGCGGGCCAACTACTAATGCGACTACGGAGCTCATTAAGTTTGCAACCAAAAGGCTGCTGCTCCATTGAAATTCAAGGCGGCGAAACGAGTTTTGAGGGAGTCGCTAACAGAGAACAACTCGAAATACATCTCACAGTGGTCTGCCCACAAACGGGGGTTCTCCCCATCGAATTTGGGGAACTCCAATTTGGGCATCTGACCCGAGCGATAAGAACACCCTCTACCCTCCGAATGAGACTCGGGCGGAAGTTGGGTTCCGGTGGACATACCCGTGATCGGGCGCGGCGGATGGGCTCCAAGGATCCCACCGCCGTCATCCCGGTGGTTGATGGAATCGCCGTGCCCGCTGGGCCGCTCCAAGGTCGACGTAGATGGGCATGCCGCCTGCTGAGGAGCCACATTGAGGTCGATGGGGTTGACCCAACGAGGTGGAGGTGGTGGAGGCGCGGTCTGCGGGCGATGAGGCGCGACCGGTGGCGAAGGCGGTGGCGGTGGTAGAGTAGACTCAAGTCGCTGGAGGCACGACGCTGTCTCCGACGTCTTCGTCAACAGAGACCCGAGGGAGTCGTCGGCGGTGGAGCGCCAGGCCTCGAAGCCGCTTAGCTTGTCGAGCGTTTGCTTCATCATGTCCTCGAAGCTCTCGAACTTGCACGCTAGATCATCTAGCGACGCGGCCATCTGGAGTTGCGTCTTTGATGCCTTCCGGGGAGGAGCCAGGACGAGTGGGGGGGGGGGGGGATTCGGGTGGAGTAGGCTTTGTATACCAATTGTAAGAGTCCTGCTGAGAATAAGGGTAGAAATGGAGAAATCAGCAGGGAGGAAATCCCACCGAGACGAAGGGGAAATTGCTATTTTAGAATTCTAAATATTAAGTTTTTACTATTTCGATATTAGACCCATATCTATTATATTATTAAAAGAGTGATAAAAGAAATCACCACATTCACCGAGAGAGCCTAGAAATTCCCACATCAATCTAAAAAAGAGAAAAATTTGCACTGTTGGATTTTATGAAGATCCAATGATCTATATTATTTACGGTATGTATTATTCTAAGAATTCATTTCGTATTAAAAAATTCATATCACACAAAAAATCCACATTAGATTAGAACTCTATCATGCTTCGTATAAGGCTAGGATTAAAAAAGTAAGGAAAGGTCACATCATAAACACGTAATAGGACTCTATCATGCTTTTAATATTCTTTATTCTTTTAATATTCTCATAAATATATCCGTTTGTATCATGTATATTCTCACATTCATCAAAGCTTTGGCTCAGGTCCAAGACCGACTCTATCAGGTAAGTTCGCCGAGAGGGGGCTAGAAATTCTCACATTAATCGAAAAAAGAAAAGGATTTTTACCGTTGAATTTTATGAAGATCCAACGGTCTATATTATTCACGGTCTATATTATTCTAAGTATTCATATCGCATTAAAAAATTCATATCACACAAAAAATCCATATTGGATTAGAACTCTATCATGCTTGGTATACGGCTAGGATTAAAAAATAAGGAAAGATCACATCATAAACACGTACTAGGACTCTATCATGCCTAGAATTAGACTTTATTAGTTTTTTCTAATGTGAAAGGACTCGGACACCATCTTTCCATAGTCATGTCTTCGGTCAGGTTTAAAGAAAAAAAAGAAAGTTGACATCATAAAACATCAGAAAAAATAGCAAGCTCTGAGTCACAATCTAAACTCAGCAACTGAATTGAACTAAATAGGGAACTTCTCCATTAGGTGCATCGGACGTGAAATACACTAATCGATTCTAAATGTATGGAGGAAAAAATTGAAGATGGAGAAATTAGCCGAAATAGCCTGAGAAAATGAAGTCAAAGAAAAGAGTTAGAAATAACAGCAGAAGTATCCATGGAACTATAAATCGATGAGAGATCAAAAGTCTAAAGTGGTCCAATTTATGCTGTCAATCAAATAGGCTAAAAATAAATAAGAAATGTACAGTAACCAAAGTGAAAAATAGCCCTAAGTCGATAGCCTACGAATCTGCGATACATAACAAATTATTCAAATCAGTGCCGTTGTTCCTCTTTGCTCAGAAAAAATAGCAAGCTCTGAGGCACAATCTAAACTCAGCAACTGAGTTGAACTAAATAGGGAACTCCATTAGGTGCATCGGATGTGAAACACACTAATCGATTTTAAATATATGGAGGAAAAATTTGAAGATGGAGAAATCAGACGAAATAGCTCGAGAAAATGAAGTCAAAGAAAAGAGTTAGAAACAACAGCAAAGATATGCCCGGAACTATACATCGATGAGAGGACAAAAGTCTGAAGTGGACCAATTTATGCAGGTAATCAAATATACAATAATCAAAGCGAAAAATACCAATAGGCTCCACTGAATAAAATATATAGGGTTGCGCTATTTAACACGCTGCACGTTGAATTAGTAGTCAACGTGCCCGATGTAGCCACTAACCAGAAACGGTGAATCATGATAGAAAACTATTGAAGGGAAAAAATATCATGCTACCATGTGCTCTGTCCGAATAAAGCTATGTGCTAAAGAAATTTTGGAGCATAGCAAAAAAATGGAACTAAGACGAGTAAACCGTGATTTGTATGGTGGCTAGCATCCACTGCACTAATCGGAAATTGCAAGAGGAGAGAAGAATCTATAATAATTTACTGGATATCAACTAATGATTTACCATAATAATTTTGTTAGGCTAGCAACAATATGGTACTAGAATGCATTTGCAAGACTTGGCTGACAATACTGACCTACAAAACTATCCTCAACCAAACTTCCATTGGTTGAGAGAAAACCTGTCTCTAGGATGACCTCCAACCATTTTTGCCATAGAGCATATTCTCATGGAAGGTAACACAAGCAAGGGTGGTGGATAGCCTCAAAATTTAATCTAGATAATCTAGGTGTTAGGCTCAAAAAGGGCCGAGCTCTTATCTTATATAATTTGAGCTCAAAATATAAGGATCATGTTAGACTGTGAAGAGACCACTAGGGCTATAATCTCTTACCACCCATAAGTCCTACTTACCAGTGTACAAACTAACCTATTATATAGATAGCTACCGTGCAGATCACCATTGTGTAATGATGGTCACATACTCGAGTTCTAACCCTAAATAATGATATAAGCATATATGTTCCATTGATAAAGAAGATTTAATTGCAGACTTTTTCATCCTCACAAATTAGTAAGTCGCGACTGACCTAGGGTAAAATTTAGAGGGAGCACACCTCATTAAGGGCAGCTAAATTTTAGAATTAAGGATTATACATTGTAAAAATTTATTTATTACCATAACTTTAAATTAAAAATTTCAAAATAATTTAGTAAGCTCATTGTATTGTGGATGCGCAATGGAAGAGAACATTTGCCAAGTTGGACAAAGTGTGTTATGAAAACTTTTTTTGGAGGTATGACAACATTGCTAGGGCATAAATGGAGAAGCACAACTTAGAGCAACTCCAAGAGACTCTCTATATTCATTATAATTGTTAGAAATAGAAATTTTGATGGAAAAATAGCCTCCAAGAGCTTCTCTAAGTGGTTATCCAAATATAGCCATCATCTATTCTGAATTTCTCGCTAGCCAAAGATAGATAGCGAAAATGGCTCTCTAGAGTGTAAACAAGATATAGAAAAACTGTTGGAGAGTAAAGATGTATAGAGAGCGATTTTTATGCACATGACTCTCCAAATGATGATTTAGAGAGTGGAATTTAGAAAGACTCGTAGAGATGCTCTTAATAGCAACAACTTACATGAAACAACCATATAGCAGTATCATAAGTTGATGATCGAGAGCTAAAAAAATTTACAAGTGAGAAAATGATAGATGACAACCATTATGGAGTGTTGTGCGAGATCTAGAACAAATCAACTTGAAAATCGATATTTGACATGCACACTCATCCATTGCATGCCACAGGTAGTGTTCAACAAAACATAATGACGTGTAGTCATGCACTATCAATGACGCATCTTTGATTATCATGATATAGTGTGCAAAGAATTTTGGAGCATAATGGCGGGAGATAACTATAACTAAGACAATATGAGAACATGCATCACAGGGCTATATCAATGAGTGGTTGGAGGATAATTAAAATAAAGTAAATTATACTTTTGGTGTGGTATATGTATTGAACCAGTTAACTAAATATTATTCTTCAAGTCTAAGGGTAATTTGTTTATCAAGTACGGTAACTAGAACACTTAAGAAAAAATGTACATCGCAAGTATTTTCTTAAAAATAATATTTATATTAAATAAATATATATAAAAATATTTAGTACTTCCAGTGTTTACATAAAAATATTTAATTTTCTCCCAAATTATTATCCAAAAATATACCATAAAATATAATAAGGAGCTTAGAAAAAAAAAGCTCCGACACACAATCTAAACTCACCAACCGAATCGAACTCCATAGGAAACTTTTCTTTTAGGTGTATCAGACATGAAACACACTAATCGATTTCAAATGTGCGGAGGAAGAAAATGACAGAGAGTGAAATTGGTAAAAATAGCTAGAGAAAATAGAAGTCAAGAAAAGAGTTAGAGATAACAACAAAGACATGTTTGAAACTATCCATTGTCGATATGACACAACTCTGAAGTGAGCCAATTTTTGTAGTTAGGTGGGCGAAAGACAAAAAAAAATGTACATAAACCAAAGTGTGAAAAATACAAACAGGTTAGACCGAATAAATTATATATATATATATATTAATGTAGCATATATGTTATATATAATTTTTCTAAGGTAGGTGAAAATAAATAAATAAAAATATTTTTGAGAGCCCCAACCTATTTTTTAATATAAATTTTTATTTAATCTATGCCTGTTTTAATTACTGTAATGAGGAGTGAAATCTAGGTTTGTTGAATGCTATCCATATGCTCTGAAAACTAGACCAACTAGGCTTGAGATACTTTCGCTTAGTAAAAATCAAATTATTGCAAGGCACAAATCAAAATCCACCATACAAGTTACAAGTTGTAGGCTTCGAAAATAACACTAACATGCACACATACATAAATGTATCTAATAACTACATAAAAAATTAGAAAAAGACAAACATGTATTCAAGGTGACCCTATATTACTATTAATAATCAAACTTAGTATTACGTGGTACAATATGCACCTATATTTATGGTGACCTAATATTCAATTCAATCCTCAAATTCAGATATTGCAAGTTAAAGTATTAAAATATATCAACATGAGATGAACACAATGCAACTTAAAAATTGATGATTGATATGAACACCAATACATGGAAAGCTGCAGGCACTACTCTACGAGAGCGAACCAAAGAAAACTAAAATGCTGAATAGATCTCTTTGGTAAACTGAAAAAAATGATAACAAATACTAGCTACATGCGCTATTAGCACGGGCCACCTTGCTAGTTTTATAGATACAGATGGTCTCACGATATCATTCACTGGAAGTGTCAAAATAGTAAAGATTTAATATTTGGAATCCTAAAATCACAATTTTCTGTAGACGAAGAGGAGCCAGAGGAATTCGAGCTCAGGATGGTTCATTTCCGTCATGCCCCCGCCGAGCAGGGTCCCCAGTACTTATGCGCGGTCACACGCCGACCGGCTGGCCACAGCTCATCTATTGCTGTTAAAGTTCGTGGGCTCAATCTGACCCAAAAGAGAATAACGGTCCAGCTCGCCATTAGACTACAGGTTACTGACACTCTCGTGGCACACGACGCGACAGTCGTCCCTTTGCCCCCTCCACCGGGCACCTTGGAAATTCCCGTACGCGGATGACCATGTCCCGAGTGTCCAGTCAAAATGTTTTGGCCGCTATAGTCTACACGCGGACACACACAGGACGCGCGGACTCGCTTCCTTCACCGTACCATTTAGTCAGCCACTTGCTTGCGCCTTGTCATCCCATCACCGCTGATTCACCCCCTTCGTTAGTCTCGTCGCGCCCGCCCATGGCTCCGTCCTTCTTCCTGCTGCTCCTCGTCTCGTCGGCGCCGTTGGTGCTTGCGGCGGCGGCAGCAGACGGGCAAGGAGGGGAGCCCTGCCCGACCGTGTCAGTGCCATGCGGCGAAGTGAACATCACCTTCCCGTTCGCGATCGTCCCAGATGAGGCGACGGAGGCGAGCTGCGGCGCGATTGGGTTCCAGGTTATTTGCCAGAACAACACCACCCCGTTTCTCGGTTACAGTCGGCGCTACAGCGCCCACCGGCTCCAGATTCTCCACATCTTCTACGACAACGCCTCCTTGCTCGTCGCCGATGCCGAGAAGCTCCAAGATTTCAGTAACCCTACTTCGGAACGCTGCCACGCCACGTCGGAAAACAGCTCCTCCAAACTCGGCCTGCCGTTCTCGATCGGTGCCATGAATCGGGACCTGATCTTGTACGACTGCACGAATCCACTGCCGGAGGAGGAGCGGCGGAGAGAGGGGCTTGCTGAGATGAGCTGCGGGAACAGGACGTTTGCTCGCGTCGCCACCGACCGTTCCGACGACGACCGGGGAGGCTACGGCGGCTACTTTCTGGAGGGCTGCAACGCTACCGTCGTGCCGGTGCTTGCGAGGTCCGGCGAGGCGAACGCAAGTAACTACAAGGAGCTCATCAGTGACGGCTTCCTCCTGACATGGCCGGTGCCAAAGCGAGGTACGTTACCTGGTGGAGAACCAATAAATTAGCCTGAACATGAGCCTCATCGGCGTAGAGACTAGTACAGAGCACGGACCTTGCAGCCCAAACCACCGATCAGTTTATTGATAAAGGGCATAATAATAATACGAAACGCCTGTCATCGTCCCCAACCGCGGTAGGCGTGTTCGCCGCCGGCCGCCCGCCGCCACCTTGACCTTGCCGTCCGGAGCTAGCCAACAGAGAAGTCAATGAGAAGTCAATGAGAGCTTATCCCTATTTTTCTTCTAAAGATAGCTGACTACATAAAATTCTTCTAGTATTTGCAAACCAATGCACTATATTTTCTAAGCGAATAATTGAATCTATCTGTTGTGGAACAAGGCCTCTAAGTTGATTTGAACACTAGGGAATTTAAACCCAGGGCAATCATACACGATAATGTGATTGTCAGACTTGAACTGCAGAAGAGTGGTGTGATCACCCGGCCAACAATTATTGACTGGTGTACTGATAAACTTCTCTGTTTTTTTTTTCTGAATAAAGGAACAAAAAACAAAAAGGGTTAGTCCACACAGCTTGGACACAATTATATGACTGACTTGATATTCACAAGATTCTGTGCTGTTGTTTACTTTGATTGCCATGCTTGATGTTTCCTCATTGCATCAACTTGCTCCTGCATGCCTTTTGGACCATAACATGCGTTTTCATTTTTCCCCCCCTTTTTCTGGCTTCTGTGCAGAGTCGGTTTGCATAAGGATTTGTTTACTTTCTAGCTATGAACTTCTGAGTGCTTTCCTTTTTTTTTTAATTCTTACCATCACAATGATGCGCATACCTACCTGTATCTTTGGCTCTATGTAGTGGACCTTGGAGTCTATAGCAAGTTAGACCAAGACCTTGACTTAAACAGGGCAATCACGTTCTTGCACTATGCAACTAGATTGATTTCGAAATCCTCCCCCACATGTTCATCTTTAAAATGGTTCCCAATGTTTCTATGTTTAGAATATCGCTTTACCCTTTTATGCCCTTTTGAGGTCAGAAATTTACCCTCTAGCCGTCGCTGATTCTAAATTTCTGCCAGTTCTTGGTGAAAATATAAACAGTTTGGACCATCGAATATAAGGAGTTTTTATCACTTTTTGGACAAATCAAAGTCGATGGTAATAGCCAATAATAACGCAAGAAGAATTATTTCATCAAGCAAGGCAGAGTTACTGTTGTCCAAATCAAACCTTTCTACTAGATAACTAAACCTGTCCAAGTTGTGCTTAGGTCATGGTTCTTCGTCTTATTGAAATGTTTTCTTAACAGACATCGTTCCTGTTTTCAGTTTGAACTGGTGGATAGTTAATGTAACCATATTCAGCTTTATAATCATTAGAACTCCTTCAAACATAATCTATGGACAGACAACTTCGATGTCTTCACCATTGTCTAGAAGTCAAGATCCTTATTTCTAGCAAGATCTTTTACTACTAACAAGCTGAGACTTAGCGTTTCTCCTTGTTATGGTTCCACCTGCAATTGAGAATATGTATCCGGTTGTCGCTGGATTTTCTTGTCTGTAATTTCAGCCTTATGCCTTCAACCCCTTAACATAATCGTTTATAACTAGGCATTTCAGTCAGTACAATTTAAGTTGTAAATGAGGTTTCAGTTCTGCCACAATGTTTTTGAAGATAAGTGGAACGTTCAATACAGGGATTTATGTCCTATCATGATTGTTGGGCAAGTGGGTGGGGGTGGGGGTGGGGGCAAGGGTGACAGGACCATACCACACACTAATATGCGTACCATAGATAAAAAATGGTCACTATTACTGGATATCAAATGTCTGTGTTTAGTCATACATCTCTTTCTTCGTTGTCATATTCTTTTCCTTTTCTTTCAGGCCTAATTCCGTTCATATATACTGTCATATCTTATCTGCCAGCCATGAAAGGAGTTCAGTTATAGATTAAAGCTGGCAAAGTTTTCATGGCAGGATTAATTTAAACTGCACAATCTTACATTTAAATAGAAAGATATTCACATTAACTGTTCTTATGCAGGACGAAGAAGGAAAAGCAAAGCTATAATTGGTGAGTATCAACCTTCAAGCTGCATATATAGTTTGGTTTCCTGCACTACCTGAACCTTTTTAGCATCTTATGTTGCAGAATCTATAGGAACAATTGATTACCAGTACCAGATATTGCTAATGTTGTTACACTATCATGGGCAGGAGGTGGAATAGGAGGTGGTGGTATATTATTGGTGGTAGCATGCCTCTTCACTTTTGTCTGGCACAAGCGCAAGAGGAGAAAACAAGCTAGAGGTCCCGATAGAAAGAGTGGGAAACTATGTCATTTCCTATGCAAAAAGACTAGCAGCAGCACTGAAAGGAACATTGAGGCCCTAATAGTATCGCATGGGTCCCTAGCTCCAAAAAGATACAAGTACTCAGAAGTAATAAAGATAACGTCTTCCCTTAATGATAAGCTTGGGGAAGGTGGTTATGGCATAGTTTTAAAAGGAAGGCTAGATGACAGTCGTCTAGTTGCTGTGAAATTCTTGCATGATTCCAAAGGTGAAGGAGAGGAGTTCGTGAATGAGGTTATGAGCATCGGCAGGACCTCTCATGTTAACATTGTTAGCTTATTTGGATTTTGTTTGGAAGGCTCGAAACGGGCCCTAATATATGAGTTCATGCCCAATGGTTCTTTGGATAAGTACATATATTCAGAGAATCCGAAAGCAGTTCTAGGATGGGAAAAGCTTTATACAATAGCAATTGGGATTGCTCGAGGATTGGAATACTTGCACCATAGTTGCAATACGCGCATTGTTCATTTTGATATCAAGCCTCAAAATATTCTTCTAGATCAGGATTTTCACCCAAAGATTGCTGATTTTGGTTTGGCCAAGTTGTGTCGCACCAAGGAGAGCAGGGTTTCTATGACTGGTGCTAGAGGAACAATTGGGTTTATCGCTCCTGAAGTGCACTCTCGAACCTTTGGAGTTGTTTCAACAAAATCAGATGTTTATAGTTATGGAATGATGTTACTAGAGATGGTTGGAGGGAGGAAAAATGTGAATTCAGTGGCTCAAAAATCAAGTGAAAAGTATTTTCCACATTGGATTTATGACCACTTTGGTCAGGGTGATGGATTACAAGCATGTGAATTCTCAAGTGAAAATGAAGGAATAGCCAGGAAGATGAGTGTGATCGGCCTGTGGTGCATCCAAATATTACCAATGCATCGTCCTAACATAACAAAGGTTTTGGAAATGTTTGAGAGAGGTTTAGATGAACTGGACATGCCACCAAGGCAAAACTTCAGTCAAATACTGTAAGAATTTTGCGATACGTATTTCTACAACTACCAATACCATTTAAAATAATGTTGATGTAGCATTTTTTTTCATGCTTTTGCAGCCAGGATCCACTTCACAGTTTGAATGGAGAAAGCATGAGTACAAGCAGTGGTACCAAAACACAAGTGCTTAGCGAAGTGCTAAGGATGAAGGATACAAGCAATGTGAATTCAAAAACCTTACGGCGGTTACCAACTCTATGAAATGGTCACCACCAAACATTTGAATTAGGCAGTAAACTTGTCTATCCATATGAGTTGAAATCTGAAGTTGCTGTGATACTTGTTTCAAAGGAAAGGCTTCTGGGCTACTATAATATTTGACAGCCAAAGTCGTCAAGGCTACAATATTTTTGACGTAGTCCTAACATATCAATATCATGCGTCTGCACCCCCTGTAGTCATCCATCACCCAGAAGTATTCATCATGGCGTTACACATTCTAGAAACATCGAGGCATTGCAGTTCTGGAGTTATGACCTTAGTAGAGTCGAGCAGCATATAGTTGGATCCTAGATTAATGGTATGTTGAAACAATGGGAATGTAGCCGATGGTAGCCATGACTCATGACAATGTAAAACTGAGGCCGAAAGGGGCATAAATTTCTCTTGAATATTTGTATTAGGTTCGAAATAGGTGCATCAGTTCTAAAGTTTTGTCAGTTACTTCTTAAAAAAAAAGTTTCCTCAGTTAATCTTCAGGTTCAGGTTCAGGCTGACAGTTGACACCCACATTTCCAAGGCACCCATTTCCAAAGCCGTCCAACTAAACCCCTAAAATCTACTTAATTCAAATGCCCATGGTCTCAATGCAAAATCGGAATACGTTTTCAAACAAATGGAAGCACCAAATCAAATTGATCTACGCATCTGACAACTAAAAATCGCATCTGCGGGTGTGATACTTACACGGTTCCTTCAATGCCCGCTGCTTATTCGATTCTCCCAAGGAAAAGGCTAGAGCAGGGGGTGCGTACCCAAGGGTTTACGCCACTGGTGGCGCGAGATTGGATTGCTCCTGCAGGCCTCTCCATCTGCCACCGTAATCACCGGCTCCGAGCCGGCGGTGCCTCAGGGCGCGGGGTGGAGAGATTTTCAGATGATCTCCTCATCCGACGGCACCAGCTGCGACCGCACCGTATGAGAAGGCGAGGCGAAGCATGCAGTGGCTGGTGGGGATGGTGCTGTTCACCGCCGCGCATCTCGACGGCGAGACGGCAACCGCATCAGCTCGGCAGACGACGCCGGCGCAGGACGGATCTACATGGGCTTTAGGCCACCATGCTGTCGAGCCCATTAGTGGCGAGGGCCCATCGTGAAAAGTTGGACCTTGATGTGGCCTGGGTCCACCCTCACGCCGCGGGCGGTTTTTTATTTTTTATATTTAAAAAAAATTAAAAATTTAAAAATATATATCCGTTTTGAAATATTTCAAAAATATACCCCGGTCGCCCTCCCATAGGGCGACAGGCCCAAAGTGTAGTTTTTTCTTCTTCAAATTTGCAACGAAGTCCCTGGAGAAAAAAAAAGGGGGGCCTGTCGCCCACCCCTCGGGCGACAGGCCCCTGGCCTTTTTTTTCCAGGGACCTATTTTGAGCTATTCGAGCGTGTATTCGTTATCATCGTCGGCAGGATCTCGGCCGCTGACTCCTACTGCACCTAACTTGTTCTTCATTAAATCACGGGAAAAAATCGCAAGAACTTCCCTTATTTCACGAGCATTATGGAACCCACAAACATAATAAGTTCACATCAATAGTATCTATAGAAACAAATGACAAGTAACCTACCACAATCATAAACATCGGATACAAATAAGCGGTCCACAGCTATCTCATTACAAATAAACATCAAAGATACAAACATTAGATACATCTAACCACCCATAGGGCGTCGGACCCTCTTAGCCCTCTGCTGGGCACGGACATGAACCTCGGAGTAGGTGAGAACATCCGGAGACCTCACCTGTCGCTCAGGACGCGCAAGGGGCTGCGGTGTCTGCTGCTGAGAGATCCCAAGTGGTGCTCCTCCTAGCTGTGAATACCCCAAGAGATCGAGGTCACCTTGCGCGGCAGGCTCTTCTGGACTCAAGCTGTCGAAGTCGTCTAAGGTGAAGGTCTCGTTATCGGGTCGAAAGGAGGAAGAAGAAGGTCCGGCGCTCGCATGGGGGTAGAATCCTACGCAAAAAATGTGGATGTTAGCGTACGCTCGTATATTTTGTCATGTCATGTAGAAACCGAAATACGAAACATAAACTAACCTGTGTAGGCCGGTATCTGTGGCCCCGGTACCATCCCTGGATACAGTCCGCCAACTGGTGCTGTCCCTCTAAACATTCCAGTATGGCCGAACGCAGTAGCTGGATCGTATCCTGTATGTGATATTAGTAAATATGTAGGAACACTTGATGTAATTTTAAAGAGATATGTACGTTACCTGCACTTGGGAAGAACTGCGACGTCGGCCCGTGCATGGTCGACGGACACGGGAACGACGACGAGGCCTGAGACGACCCGTGGCTGTCTTCGTGCTGCACACGGCTTCCGAAGTTGTGCACTACCTGACGCAACTGATCATGCTACCTCGACCATGCCTCTGTCTGCTCAAACTGGGTCATTGGGGATTCGGCACGTACCCTCGTCAAGTAAGTCGAGCAGTCCGTCTCCATCATGTTGCAAAGGCGAAGCTGCATCAATTCAGTAAAGGTACAGTTACAAACACATGAATTATCTTATGAATATGATTATATATATATGCAAATATAATCAGGAGACTCACCGCGCCAGCTAGTGCCTCCACGTGGTGCCGGCCATAGCCATCCTGAGGCCTCGCCTGGTGTGGCTGCGGGTGAGTGTCAACAAAAACCAGACGAGCCCGAGTCCGGAGTAAGTACCAAGTGAGGTAAGCCCTAAAGGAGCTGTCTGTGTGTGGTCCTGTTGGATGGACCAAGAGCTCGTCTGCCTGTTCCCATTGGTCCACCCACGGCTGGATCTTGGTGAGCCAATCATCAGAGCACGACAAGCCACTCCTTGACAACCTACAAAGTGGACCACGAAGAATCGTTAGATTCGACACGAATGTATGAGCCAAGTTCATTCATAATTACCTGTGGTCCTGGCGACTGACACGCTCCAATGCGGTGGGCACCGGAAACTCCTGGCGCTGCCCAAACTGTCTCCTGACTCTCCAGGGGCAATATGCCTCAACCGCGATGTCATAAACCAGGACGGCGGAAGTAAGCCACAGGCTCGCATTCGCGGAGCAGTGCAAAGACAGGCCTGCTGGTGCACGGGTAGCCACAGCCTCTGGGCTGTAAGGCTCCCAGACAACGTCCTCGGGCGTCAGCATGTCGAGCTCCGAAACAAACTCAAGATATGCGCGTCTAACCCGCGCATGTGCCCAGGACCTCTGCATTCCGAATAAGTAAAATTAAAAGTGCGCTAATACATCATGTAACAATGAATAATAAAATTAGATTTGTTGTGAACGTACCTGACGCCAGATCCAGATAGTTCCCATAGTGGGCCTCTCGTCCTCCTCGTCGCCGTACATGCCCCCGTGGTAAGGCTCGTGGCTGACAAAGGGCCGACCAACGGCTAGCCTCTCGTACGACCAAAGCTGTAGCAGTAGTGGGAACCCTGACAGAATAGCGTTCCCTTGTGTCTTCATGCAGCCGTCACAGAGTCCACGGTAAGTGGCTGCAAGTACCGCCTCACCCCAGCTGTAGGGCGGTACGTCCTCGTCCCCATCCGCAATCTCCCGTGCATACGGAAGGAGAATCCTATCGACCGAGTTGCCATGAGTGTTGTTGAACATGATGTAACCAAACAACCAAAGTAGGTACGCCTCCAGCGATCTGGTCACACTGTACTCGTCGGCATCCGCAGCCAACAGGGCAGGCTGCATAAACAATTAAGATTAATGGTTTCAACTATCAATGGAACATGTGAATTGTAACAATTAAATTTATATATGGAATGAATACGTACTGTAAACTGTAGGAACCAGGTCTTCAAAGGACCTGCTGCTCGCGGGTGCGGGTTGATCGGACCTGCTTCTTCCACGCGGTCAACCAGGGCAAAACGGGCCTCCAGCTCATCCTTCCATGAGGCCGCCATCACACGCGGACCTACAGCCTCCCCGATGATAGGGAGGCCGAGGAGGTAGGCCACGTCCTGCAGCGTAGGAGTCATCTCCCCACACGGGAGGTGGAACGTGTGTGTCTCCGGCCTCCATCTGTCAACTAGCGCCGTCAGGAGGGATCGGTCGAACTGAATAGGCCCAACCTCGACAAGACGGCTCAGAGTCAGTAGGCCGGCCTCACGTAACCTGCAAAAAAACAAAAAATGTCGAAACAAAGGAATACCGGCGAATACATAAGTGATAAACAATAATATTTCATTACATACCGGTCACACCAATCGTGGTGTATAGAGATCGCCTCGCCGGGTGGACGAGGACGTAGCACCTCTAGGGCTCGGTGCTCAACAGCTGCAAAGTAAGACCTGTGGCTCGAGTCGATCACTGGGTCTAGCAAGGAGTCCATCTCCATACCTGCATTCAAAAATATATGAGAACACATAGGTAAATATATATTTCATACAAACTGGACACATAAATACAATAATACTTCATTACATACCTGCCATATTTCATTACTACATATTACAAATAATGAAATACAATTGTGGATCATGACACCGAATGCTTTCCACGAGCAATTCTCGCTGATGCTCGTCTGAACGTAGGAGGTGCTCCATCTCTGGGATTTCCGGAAGGACCGACGTCAGCAGCATCGTGAAGTGCATTCTGAGGACACTTCTTGTAGTTGTGACTCAATGCTCCACATTGGCTGCAACGCTTTTGTGCCTTGCTTGCTTCCGACTCGTCCATACCATTCCGAATACGACGTGTCTGACGGCGGCCTTTGCCTTTCTTAGTGGCTGGATCAGGAATAAACATCTTATTCTCATTATCCTGAGTGAAAGGCCCCACAATTCCAATCCCGTATACCTCATGTCCCCATGTGGATACAGCTGCTTTCTTGCTGAAGTACGGTGAAACAAATAGTCCTGGCTGTAACGCAGACTCTGCACATGCGGCAATGAGATGGGAGCATGGCATATGCAATAACTTAGGCTTCATGCAGGAGCAGAAGGCTTTGCCATCAACTGTAATCAAACTCTCCTGTACCACCCTATCTCTATGGATACCACGACCACTTCTATCCTTGCATAGAACCTCAAATCTATGCTCCATTGTACCTGTGGATATGACGCGGTGCAGTTTGGTCTTTTCAATCTTCTCTTGCATATATTGTGTCACTCTTTTGCAAAACTGAATTTGGGGGTTGCCGATGTTTATGCTTGCAGCCGTGTAACGCTCTCTGAAATACTTCATGCACCCATACATGATGAACTCAACAATCCCCACAAGTGGAAAGGCACGACAAGAACGCATAACCATATTGAAACACTCTGCATGGTTCGTTGTTTGAATACCATACCGTATTCCGTTGGTATCGTAAAGGAATGACCATTTCTCCTTAGGTGCACCTCGAATCCAGTGTGAAAATGGCTTCTCAATTGAATCCCTAGCCTCTGCAGTCTGACTCGTGCCTGCTCCTGATGCCCTTACCTTCACTAGCTCTGCAGTCAACTGATCAAGTATTTGTCATAATGCATTGAATTTTCTCTGTTGATTTTGGGTGCACAACCTCTTAAACAGGTTCTTAAGATCCTTGTTCTTGAAGTGTTCATAGAAGTTTGCACCCATATGCCTAATGCACCATCTGTTTTGGACATCAGGCCATAATGGAGGCGTTGTCGCAGTTCCACGTTGCAATTTCAGTATTGATTGCAGGATACCTGCATGCCTATCACTAATAAGGCACACATCTGGACGTGCAGCAACAACATGAATCTTCACTCGTTCAAGGAACCAATACCAACTGTCTATGCCGCTAGATGTGCGCTTAAAGGCAGAAAGATCTACTCCATTTGGCTCATACATAACATTATATTCACCATAAAATACTTAAAACTGCATCTTGCTCGACATATCTGTATATCACATAATACTTATCGAGTTATACTCTTTACTTCACTACCTTATTCAATAATCCGTAAAAACTAAGTATGAAATTCAACTACAACGTATAAGTATTCATAACTACGTGATGACACTCAAATTCTATACTGCATATGCCAAATTCTATTCTAAATCATAATTAATTTATAAACACGTCTCTAATAGTACTGCAATTGTAATAATAAATGCGTAGAACTAATTTTCTAAACTAATTTACTACTACGTAACTACAAACTAAAGTATCATTGAACTCCTACTTAAATGGTTCTACTATAGCACTAATTAAATTAAATTACTCACCCCTACTTAAATTACTCATATTTAAATACGTAGTACTTAAATCTAACAATATATAAACTAAATGTACTAACCTGCAGATCACAAGTGCTGAATCCGGCAGGGCTTCGCCGCTTTCCTTCTCCTCACTCCTCTCTTTTTTTCTAGATTTTTGGTGGAATTTTCGGGCTCAAATGAGGAGGGAAGGGGAGGGCTGGAGCTTTTATAGGGGGATACCCCGGTCGCCCGCGGGGGGGGGGGGGGGGGCGACAGGCCCCCCTGCCGCGCTGCCGCGCCCGTGGGCTGGGCCCAGCGGCGGTCGCCCGTGGGCTGGGCGACAGGCCCCTGTCGCCCGTTTTTTTTCTTTTTTTTTTCCGGGGACCTCATTGCGAATTTAAAAAAAAATTACACTTAAGGCCTGTCGCCTTATGGGGGGCGACCGATGGTATTTTTGAAATATTTCAAAACGGACATATATTTTTAAAATTTTTATTTTTAAAAAATATAAAAAAGAAAAAACCACCGCCCCCGGTAACTCGCGCGGGCCTGACGCCCAGACATTGCGTCACCTCTGAAGGCCCAGTGCAATTTGTTAGCTTCCCCTGTAAAGGAATTTAGTTTGCTTTTGCTGTTTAGTGATTACTACTATCATTTTCTCTGTTGCCAGACGGTTACTCTGCACCCCGCTGCACTTTTTTTCTGACAGTTATACCGCTCGCCCTATTTAGCAAACCCGGGATCAGGACAATCGCGATCCACCAAAGTGGTTACAAAGCTTAGGAGGGGATCTTCCCAAACACATGGGAAATCCGGGTCCCGAATAAGAGCAGTGCGAGCTAGCTCATGAGCACAACCATTACAGTTTTTCTAGAAATAGCAGGAAAAAAAAAAGGCTGGTCATAGTCGATCAATGTTTTGTCACCATGATATACATCAAACTGTCATTACCAAAGAAATAGGCTGGTCATCTACTCATCTCATGACTAGGGATGGTAATAGATCAGATTCCTAATATCTTCTTCACAATCCAATTTTTTTATTTTTAATTCAAAAATTTATAAAATAAATATGAGTTCAGCTATTGTTAAAAGTTCGGCCTTACATTATTAGTCAAGCTAAATTTTAGTTCGGCCCTTTACAACCTCTCGTGGCACACGACGCGACAGTCGTCCCTTTGCCCCCTCCACCGGGCACCTTGGAAATTCCCGTGCGTGAAAGACCATGTCCCGAGTGCGCGTGGACTCACTTCCTTCACCATTTAGTCAGCCACTTGCTTGCGCCTTGTCCTCCCGTCATGGCATCATCATCACTGATTCACCCCCCCTTCGTTCGCCTCGTCGCGCCCTCCCATGGCCCCGTCCTTCTTCCTGCTCCTCATCGTCTCGTCGGCGCCGCTGGTGCTCGCGGCGGCGGCAGCAGACAGGCGAGGTGGGCAGCCAGTGCCATGCGCGATGTGAACATCACCTTCCCATTCGCGATCGTCCCAGATGAGGCGACGGAGACGAGCTGCGGCAAGATTGGGTTCCAGATTATTTGCCTGAACAACACCCCGTTCCTCGGTTACAATCCGCGCTACCTCCACCAGTTCCAGATTCTCGACATCTTCTATGACAACGCCTCCTGGCTCGTCGCCGATGCCCAAAAGCTCGAAGATTTCAGCAACTCTACCTTGGAACGCTGCCACGCCCCGTCGAACAACAGCTCCTCCAAACTCGGAATTCAGTTCTCGATCAGCCCTGTGAACCGGGACCTAATCTTGTACAACTGCACGAGGCCGCTGCCGGAGGAGGTGTGGCGGAGAGAGGGGCTTGTTGAGATGAGTTGCGGGAATAGGACGTTTGCTCGCGTCGCCGACGACCGTTCCGACGGCGACCCAGGAGGCTACGGCAGCTACTTTCTGGAGGGCTGCAACGCTACCGTCGTGCCAGTGCTTGCGAGGTCCGGCGAGGCGAACGCGAGCAACTACAAGGAGCTCATCAGAGACGGCTTCCTCTTGACATGGCGGGTGGCGGCGCCGTCGTCAGGTAATCACTATTCAAACTGAATTGCCAGTACTAAGTAACTTGAGACCATCTTTTAGGGAGAACTCACAGTAATGCATAAATGCGTCTAACTTGTGGAAGTAGGCAAGTGATTGTAGTACTAGACAAGTAGCGCCCGGTAAGTGTTGTTGGTTTTGAGGGACCGAAACTGGCGACCAGAGGGGGGTGAATGGGAGCCGATCAAAATTTCTTCGAAATTTGAAACGTCGGCCTATGTCCCTAAATCACCGCAATCCCTCAAACCTAGGTCAGCGAGAATAGCTATGAACAAGCTATCTCGAAGCAAAAGACCCAGGTCGCAGCGCGGAAGCAAAGGCGAGAGAAACTTCTCAACCCGCAGTGCAGCACACACAGACCGGTCTGACCGGTGCACTAGACCGGTCTGACCGGTCGGGCAGTTCAAACCCCGACTGACCGGTCTGACCGGTCTCGCCCACCGGTTTGACCGGTGTAGTCCAGAAAGCCCGCAAACAAACCTTCAAACAATGAATCTCGAGCAAGCGAAGTCCAAATCCAAACAAACTTGGAGGAAAGCTTCGTAACTACCTCGTGAACATATCCCCAAAAGATCTCGTCCTAAAAATCAACGAATCTTGAGAATTTGAGGGGAGATCAAAAGGGATTGGGGTTTTCTCAAAAACATAAAATCGCCAATCCGTGAGAACCCATGATTCCAGGGGGTTTAGCACTAGGCTATAAGCATGGGAATCGTTCCAAAGAGTTCATCAAACCACGAAATCAAGGGTTGGTCTCCTCCAAACAAGAAACACACCAAAAGAGGAAAATTGAACCAAAAACGCAAGAGAGAAGGGGAGGACGGGATGCTCAGCACACACAAGTGAATCGCAAACAAATTTCATCCATTAATTCTCAGAGGAATTCACCTATACAATAGCTAGAGCCATTCGCCCATCATCCACCCACTAGATTGAAGAGAATAGCTATAATCTAAACTCTCTTTGTGTTGGAGTCCTTGGCCCTAACCTAGAGCAGGGGCTGGGAGAAGGAAAAACGAAGAGAAAACAAAAGACTCAAGAGACTCAACCAGCCACGGGCTGGTGGGGGTATTTATACCCAGCTGCTGCGGCCAGACCGGTCAGACTGGTCGGGTCAGCAGCACCCCGCTGTACAGGCTCAATCGACGGCGGAACTTCTTTCTTCGACTTGAAGTCTTTGCTGCGATGCCGCCACGTCGACGAAGTTCCGGTCCGCGGTTTTGGAGGGTCCGCGAAACCCGGGTAGGTGGCCGGTTTTGAGAAAACCGCCAAAACCTCACGCGCGGGAAGATTCCCGCCTCCACGCCGTGGCCCTAGACGTCGTTCCCGCCTCGGCCTTCTGACGGCCCTAGACGCCGCCCGACGCCCTTGATGAGAAGTGCAACTAGAGAAGAACAAAGAAGCACGAAGGAGAAAAACTCAAGCAAGTGACGAAAAGCTCAGAAGGGAAAGAACAGTCACTTACTCAAGCAAAGATCGATCCCCTAAGACAAGGGCAAAGGCTCGACACAATCGATCAAAAGCTAAAACATGACTCCTCAAAGACAGAGGTAACGCTTGACGCAGTCATGCAAGAAGCAGAGGGAAAACGAGGAAACCAGGAGCCAAAACCAAAGCAGAAACTCCCCAAGCAAAGTTTTTCCCTCTCACAAGTGCAACTCTCCCAAAATGATGCAATCTCAAGGCCCTGTGCACAACAAGTTTTTTAAAAATCAAACAAGTCTCCCCCTTGTTCGATCACTTCTCCCAAAATTCTCCCCCTTGTTGGCACATGCACACATCAAGTCTAAAAAGACCTAAAGCTCCCCCTGAAGCTGAAACTCCCCCTGAACAGATGCTATGCAATGAATGCAATGCAGGAAGTGTAAGTGAAAGCATTCAGGGATACAATGATATGAGCAACATCTAGTCACAAGCACGTGTGCATCCATAAACAAGACCTGCATCTAGCACAACAAGGTATATCAAATCAATCTAGAGCTAGGCAAGTTCAGTTTAGGAGAAATAAAAGCATCACCCATGATCTAGCACTAACAAGTAGGGAATGGAAAACAGTGCTAATCAAACTCATACAGGTGAGCCAAAAACATCCAAAGCAGGTTGTAAACATTGACTTGCAAACTCATTGTATCAAGCAATTTAATGCCAGGGGTTGAAAGCTTGTCATGCTTTACTTAGCAACGAGACCAAGCCTATGCCAAAGGCAATCAGAAGCTTAAGGCACTCGTTTCAGTCATGCACAGCCTTGCCCGGGTTCTCACAAGTGCAAAGTGAGCCGTCCCGAAAACTCGATCAGTGCGACAAGCAATCCCACCTGGATCTTTTCAAACCATTTCAAGAACAGTTCAAGCAATTTTATCAAATTTAGATCATTTCAAGTATGAATTGCTGAACGAAAAGGTATACTAGCATGAATAAAATAGCAAAGCATATCACACGCCCTAACATGCTAGTAGCCAAGACAGGGTGATCATGTTTTCAGATTTTCAAATCAAAATACCTTAACTCAGATGATGTCATATACACAATGGAGCAAGCTATACATGATCAAATTTATCAACTCACACTAGCAGGCACTAGAAGATATGGCTGGGCATTCGGGTAGCCTGAAAATTTCGGGTCGGGCTTTTCGGGTATTTGAAATTTCGGGTTTTGAAAATCGATACCCGAAATTTGCCCGAAATAACAAAAACCCGACATTTCGGGTACCCGAAAATTCGGGTTCGGGTTCGGGTAATCCCCGAACTACCCGATATCAAGAGGGCCAACAAAGGGCGGGGCGTCGGCGGCGCGGTGAGGGCGGGCCGCGGGGGCGTCGGCGGTGGGGCCGGTGGCCGGGCGTCGGCGGCGCGGTGGGGGCGGGCTGCGGGGGCGTCGACGGGCCGTGGGGGCATCCGTGGCGTGGCAGGGGCGATGGCACCGGCGGGGCAGGGGCGGCGGACCGTCGGGGTGGAGGCACCGCGAGAGACGGGCGGGGCGGAGGCGTCAGCGGGCGGCCGGCGGGGGCGGGGGCGGGGCGGGACCAGGCCGCAGGGGCCTCTGCCACTGCGGCCGGGATCCGCTCGCCCCGCGCCCCTTGGAGCAGGGGAGGCTTGCCCCACCCCACGCCCGCGCCGGCCGGCGCAGCTCCTCGGCCCGGCGCAGGTGAGGAGGCCGCAGCTCCTCGCCCGCCGGCCTGGCGCAGAGGGAGCCGGTGAGGCGGCCGCCCCGACGGCCACTGCGGCGAGGGCGAGATCCGGAGCCGGCTCGCCTGCTCGCCGGGGAGGGAGAGGAAGGAGCGGGAGGCGCCAGATGCCTCCATGGATCCGATCGGAGAAGAGGAGAGGGGGGCCGGCACTGGATCCGGCCGCCGGGGGTCGCCGCGAGCAAGAGGGTCGCCTCGAGCAGCACTGTGGGAGGAAGTAGGCCGTGGTCGCGTGCGGTGGCGCGGTGACGGCGGCCGGCGGGCGAGGGGCGGTGGCGCGGCGGCGGTCGGCGGGCGAGGAGGGGCGCTGGTGGCCTGGGCGACTCGCGGGTCGCGACTCGGGTGTAGTGGCGGCGTGACTGACTAGGGTGTGGGGTGGGCTGTGCGCCTGTGCGGCTGGCCGGCAGCGGCAGTCTAGGTTAGGGTTAAGGGTTTCATGGGCTGGGCTGCAAGTGCAATGAGTAAACATACATGGGCTGGGCTGTATTTCGGGTAGTTCGGGTACCGTGGCCCAATACCCGAACTACCCGTAATAATTTCGGGTACCGTGGGTTAGAACCCGAATTAGGGTTCGAGTTTTTTGGGTTCGGGCTTCGGGTTTTGGGTATTTTGCCCACCCATACTAGAAGATCATAGCAATGTATACAATAATGCTAGTGCAAGTGAGGCAATGCAAAATACAAACATGTACAATGCATATGCACAATGCAACTACCAAACCTATAAAACTAAGAGAAGCAAAACAAAGACCTACAAAGCTAACCAAACAAAAGTCAGCGATCAAAAGGGGTAACAAACCCCAAGCTCCCCTCGCAAGCGAGCAAAGGTGTCCTGCTCTAGCGGTTTGGTGAGGATATCTGCGGTTTGCCTCTCTGAAGGGACATGGACCAGGTCTATGTGCCCTCTCTCATGGTTGTCTCGCAGGAAATAGAATCGGATGTCTATGTGCTTGGTTCTGGAGTGTAGGACATGGTTCTTTGCAATGCTAATGGCTGACATGTTGTCTACAAAGATGGGAACTCTACTGAAACTTAAGCCATAATCCTGCAAGGTTTGTTTCATCCAAAGGATCTGGGAGCAGCAGCTAGCAGCGGCAACATACTCAGCTTCTGTAGAAGAAAGCGCTACACTAGCCTGCTTGCGAGAGGACCAAGACACCAAAGATGTACCGAGAAATTGACAAGTGCCGGATGTCGACTTGCGATCCAACCGACACCCACCGAAATCCGCATCAGAAAAGCCCACCAAAACCAGAGAAGAATCCGCAGAATACCAAAGACCAAATTCAGGGGTGAATTTCAGATACCTGAAGATGCGTTTCACCACCTGCCTGTGGGAGGTGCGCGGAGAAGCCTGGTACCGCGCACAGAGGCCGACCCCGAACTGAATGTCCGGCCGGGTCACCGTCAGGTACAAGAGCGAGCCGATCATGCTCCTGTACTCCTTCTGGTCCACCGCCTCGCCGTCCAAGTCATCATCAAATGCCGTCGAAGTGCTGATCGGAGTCGGCTGAGGTGACAAATCACTCATGTCGAACTTCCGCAGCAAGTCCTTGGTGTACATGGCTTGATGGACGAACGTGCCCTGAGGAGTTTGCTTGATTTGCAGCCCGAGAAAGAACTGCAGCTCACCCATCATGCTCATCTCGAACTCCCTGGACATCTGCTCAGAAAACTTGGAGACAAGAGCGTCAGAAGAGCCACCAAAGATAATATCATCCACGTATATCTGAATTAAAAGAAAATCAGTGCCAGACCGCATGAGGAACAAAGTTTTATCCACACATCCCATTTTAAAACCTTGAGCCAGCAGAAAAGTTTTCAATCTATCATACCAAGCTCTGGGTGCCTGTTTCAAACCGTAAAGTGCTTTCTGAAGTTTATAAACACGGTTTGGAAACTTGGGATTTTCGAAACCAGGGGGTTGCTTCACATAAACCTCTTCTTCGATAAAACCATTCAAGAAGGCAGATTTAACGTCCATTTAGAAAACTTTAAAACCCTTGGAAGCAGCAAATGCAAGAAAGATTCGAATAGCTTCCAAACGAGCAACAGGGGCAAAAGTCTCCTCAAAATCAATACCCTCTTTTTGGCAGAACCCCTGGGCAACAAGACGAGCCTTGTTCCGAACAACCAACCCATCCTCATCCTGCTTGTTTTTGAAAACCCATTTCGTTCCGATGGGATTACAAGCAGGTGGAGGCTCGACCAAAACCCAAACTTGGTTTCTTTCAAAATTTTCAAGTTTCTCATGCATGGCATTGACCCAATTAGAATCAGAAAGAGTGTGTCCAATATCCTTGGGCTCAAAAGAGGCAACAAATACTGAATGAGCAAAGCCAGCGATACTTATTACCTTGGACCTAGTAACTCGCTCGTTGAGATCACCTAACATCTGTTGAGGTGGATGACGACGCTGAATATGTCGAGGTGCTTCCCTTGTCGAAGTCGCCTCCTCCTCAACCAAAGCTGGTGTCTCCTCAGGTACAGCTGGTGAAGCCTGAGTCACCTCCTCGATCGGCCCCCGTGAAGTAGACGTAGTCGGATCGGGACCGTCATCATCGTCCAAGCTCGTGGCAGAGGCAACTGGGTCCACAACACGCGTGGTAGCCTCAGCCTCACCCTCCACAGCTTCTTCCTCCTCATCTTCAAAGATGGAGATGCCGAGCTCATCATCTCCTGCAACTTCAAAGATAGAAGAATTGCACGGTGCAGTCTCGTCGAAAGTGACCTCACAAGTCTCTCTGATGATGTTAGTATCAATAATCAGCACCCGGTACGCTATAGATTGAGAAGCATAACCGAGAAAAATGCCGTCAGACGAGCGAGACTCAAACTTATCAAGATTTCCATCTTTCAGCACAAAGCACCGGCAACCGAAAACTCTGAGATGGTCAACACGGGGCTGGTGTCCAAACCGCAACTCATAAGAAGTCCTGTGCATGAAAGCACGCAAGAAAATGCGGTTGGACACGTAACAAGCAGTGTTAACCGCCTCAGCCCAGTATTTGCGAGGAGTCCTATGCTCATCGAGCATCGTCCTCGCCATCTCAATCAGTGTCCTATTCTTCCGCTCTACAACTTCATTCTGCTGTGGAGTGTAGGGAGACGAATACTGGTGTTCAAGCCCTTGATCACTGCAAAAGGCATCAAAACAAGCGTTTTTGAATTCTGTGTCATTATCACTGCGAATCGCTCTCATGGCCTATGGTAGCTCGTTTTTCAACATCAAGATCAAGTCTCGAACAAACTCGAAAGCCTCATCCTTGGTTCTCATGAAAAAGACCCAAGAATAGCGAGAAAAATCGTCCACGATCACAAGAACATACCACTTCCCACCAACTTACATCACCCGAGAAGGACCTACTGTGTCCATGTGTAGCAACTCTCCAGGATGAGCGGTCATCACCTGATTAACAGGGGGATGCGAAGTAGCAATCATCTTCCCGTGGCGACACGGATTGCAAACAAGGTCCTTTTCATACTTCAATTTGGGCAATCCTCGGATCAGGCCAAGTGAGCTAAGTCTCGACAACAAATCGAAGCTCAAATGTCCAAGTCTCCTATGCCACTTCCATAGATCAGAAGAAGGACCAGCCAACAAGCAACGAGAAGGACCAAGAGGAGTTCCAGAGAAGTCAACCAAGAAAACCCGATTGAGAGGTGTAATCCGGCAAACCAAATCTCCTCTGGAATCTAAAACACGCGAACAACCCTCCTTGAAGCGAACCTCAAACCCCTCATCAAGAAGTTGCGAAACAGAGAGCAAATTGAACCCAAGGTTCGAAACCAAAGCAACTTCTCTCAGGGTAAAGCGATCAGAAACTCGAACAGCGCCAAGTCCACGTACCTTTCCTCTTCCATTATCCCCGAATACAATGTACTCCTTTGAGCGCATCGGGGTGAGGCTGGAGAACCATTTGTCATTTCCGGTCATGTGGCGCGAACAACCGGAGTCCATGATCCACCTGTTCTCCAAGCCTCCGACCTGCACATCAGTAGTGAGACAAAGGGTGAGCAAATGTCTCAACACTGGGGTTAGCAAAGTGAGAAGCAAACTAGTGTCGAGCCATTTGCTCTACAGAAGGGTTAGCAAAACCAGGCAAAGCGTATCCCCCGTCCCGTCTACCGCGTGACTGACGAACACCACCGCGAGGAAGGCGTGGTGCCTCGAAACCTCTTCCAAAGCCTCGGTCTCGTGGTCCATAGCCGTACTGAAAACGACCAGGAGCACGACCGGCAAAGCAACCACCCACTGGAGCATGGTAAGCACCACCGTCTCCTTGACCTCCACCTACACGGCGGGCCCTAGCATCTTGCCTACCACCACGCCGAGAAGGACCATGCACCCGAGCAGAGTACATGTCCGCGTTCCGTCTCTCCTGCTCTCGCCTCACAGCCCGCTTCCTCCTGAAGCAAAACTCCTCCAGGTGACCTTCCCTGTCACAGAACTCACAGTGGTACCTCACCTCACGCTTGGGAGGTGGAGGCCTAGCCCGCGGACGGGGAGGAGCAGCCCCCTTCTTCTGGGCAACCAGGGCTGCGGCAGCAGGGAGTGTGTCGAGGGGATTTCTCAGCTCATTGGGTTTTGGAACCCAAACCTGCTTCTGCGGAGGTGCTTTCGGTGGTTCTTTAAGCACACCATCCGCGGGGTCAACAAGCGAAGGTTGCGTGCTCGTGATAGCAGTGTTTCCAGCAGCCTTGCCAATTTTACCATACAACCTGTCAAAATCTAACTTCGTGTATGTGTAACCGACCCCAAACCCATCACCACGCTTGAACTGCTTTATCATCATGCCCAACTGCGGCTCACTGCTAGAAACCCAACTCAGAATCGCCCTAAGATAAGGTATTCTCATTCTCTAATTTGGCTTTCTCTACCGCAAGACTATCCAGATCGGCAATCAAACCAGGGCAAATAGAGCAGTCAATAGGTGGGCTAGACTCTACAACCTTAGTCTTCCCAAAAGACTTGATCAAGGCGTTCTTCTCATCTAGCTCCGACCTAAGCGTGGGACAAAGCTTGCAAGCACCAAGCAGAACTGGCCTAGACTTCATCTCCTCTAGCTCGCACACAACAGTAGCAAACTTGGACTGCAACGAAGCTAGATCGGACTTAAAGATAGGACACTCATCGCATTCAAGAACATCGGTAACAATAGGAGCATCCTTAACCAGTTCTAGTTCATGCTTGGCCTTAGCGAGCTCACGAGACATGTCTGAAAGCGAAGTCTTAGCAACATCTAAGTTCGCGACGTTCTCGTCATGCTTGGCACGTAGAGCTACAAGATCGTTCATGTGAGATATGCAGCCAGCGTACTCATCCTCACAAGATTTCTCCCTAGCACAAACCACCTCAGCCCTAAGCTTTCTACGCTCTCTAGCTGCTTCCTTAAGCAGCCTTTTCTAGTTGTCGAGAGCGGCGTACAACTCCCTAACCTCTGTATCTAGTAGGTCGATCGTGGAGTTTACCTCTGAATCACTCTCGGATCCAGGAGAAGAGTCGGCGTGCGTCGGTGTAGCATGTCCACCTGAAGATGCACGAGCACCATCGGCTTCACCCGCCATGGTGCAGAAACCCTTGCGCCGACCGGCCGCCAAGCAAAGGCCGATGAAGCCGGTGGCTTCCTTGTCCCGCTTCTTCTTCTTCTTCTTGTCGTCCTCGTCGGAGGTCGGTGAAAAAGAGCGGTCGGTGTCGGAGCTCTTGTCGAGGTCGCTGAGCTGCGCCAGGAAGGCCTTCTCCCGCTTCTTGGCCTTGTACTGAAAGCGCTTCTTGAGCGACTCCTTGTCGAAGCGTCCTCCCCGGTCACGACTGTGGTGGTGGTGGCACCGACGCTCCTTGTTGGAGCCTCCCTCGTCGCGGTCGCGGTGGCGGTAGTAGTCGAAGTGGTTGTTCTGGCCACCGCCGGACTTCTTGGGGCAATCGGCGATGAAGTGGTTCAGGTCACCGCAGTTGTAGCACCCGGGGTTCTTCTTACTCTGCCTGTTGTGGTAGACGCGCTGGAACTTGCTGATGAGGAGGCACAAGTCGTCGCCGCCCAGTGTTTCCAGCTGCTCATCTGAAACAGAAGGCAAAGAGGCAAGAGAAAAGCCAAGAGCAGAGTTAGCGTTAGAGCTCGATCCACCTGGGCCAGTCACAAGAGCGATGCTCTTGGAAGGAGGGGCACCATTGAGCTTGGCTCGTGTCTAGTTATCCACCTCTTTGGCCTTGAGCTTGCTGAAAAGCTCGTTCACCGTCAGAGTCTCATAGCCAGTAGACTCAATGATGGTGTTCCCCTTGAGATCCCACACAGAGCGGTCAAGTGCGTAGAGCAACTTGAGGGCCTTCTGGTGCTCTGTGTACTCAAGGGCATCAGCAGATCTGTTCGCATTGACTTTCTACACAATCGACTGAAAACGACTGAACATCAAGTCAATGCTCTCACCCGGCTCCTGTGTGAAGTTCTCGTATTCATGCCGGTGAGTCTCGAACAGTCTGGCCTTCACCTGAGGTGTGCCCTCGTGGTAGTTCTCAAGACACGTCCAAATCTTGTGGGCTTCCTGAAAACTCTGGACGTGTGAGAACTCCGCACGAGAAACGCCAGCGAACAAGGCATTGACGGCCTTAGCGTTAGCCTCGTGCTGGGTCACCTGAAGGGGCGTGGTCCGAACAGCCAGCACCTCGTAAAGCTGGTTCGTAGTAATTTCCCAGACCTCGGCTCCCATGCTCTGCAAGAATGCTCTCATGCGAACCTTCCAGTAGGCATAGTCCTCGCCGGAAAACACCGGGATTTTACCAAGACTCGCCATGGTCGCCAAGTGGTTTTCGAACCGATTAAGGTATTGAAAATCTCAACCAAGCTTTGATACTAATTGAGGGACCAAAACTGGCGACCAGAGGGGGGATGAATGGGAGCCGATCAAAATTTCTTTGAAATTTGAAACGTCGGCCTGTGTCCCTAAATCACCGCAATACCTCAAACCTAGGTCAGCGAGAATAGCTATGGACAAGCTATCTCGAAGCAAAAGACCCAGGTCGCAGCGCGGAAGCAAAGGCGAGAGAAACTTCTCAACCCGCAGTGCAACACACACAGACCGGTCTGACCGGTGCACTGGACCGGTCTGACCGGTCGGGCAGTTCAAACCCCGACTGACCGGTCTGACCGGTGTCGTCCACAAAGCCCGCAAACAAACCTTCAAACCACGAATCTCGATTAAATGAAGTCCAAATCCAACCAAACTTGGAGGAAAGCTTCGTAACTACCCCGTGAACATATCCCCAAAAGATCTCGTCCTAAAGATCAACGAATCTTGAGAAATTGAGGGGAGATCAAAAGAGATTGGGGTTTTCTCAAAAACACAAAATCGCCAATCCGTGAGAACCCATGATTTCAGGGGGTTTAGCACTAGGCTATAAGCATAGGAATCATTCCAAAGAGTTCATCAAACCACGAAATCAAGGGTTGGACTCCTCCAAACAAGAAACACACCAAAAGAGGAGAATTGAACCCAAAACGCAAGAGAGAAGGGGAGGACGAGATGCTTAGCACACACAAGTGAATCGCAAACAAATTTCATCCATTAATTCTCAGAGGAATTCACCTATACAACAGCTAGAGCCATCCGCCCATCATCCACCCACTAGATTGAAGAGAATAGCTATAATCTAAACTCTCTTTGCGTTGGAGTCCTTGGCCCTAACCTAGAGCAGGGGCTGGGAGAAGGAAAAACAAAGAGAAAACAAAAGACTCAAGAGACTCAACAAGCCACGGGCTGGTGGGGGTATTTATACCCGGCTGCTGCGGCCAGTCCAGTCAGACCGGTCCCCTGGGACCGGTCAGACCGGTCGGGTCAGCAGCACCCCGCTGTACAGCCTCGATCGACGACGGAGCTTCTTTCTTCGACTCGAAGTCTTTGCTGCGATGCCGCCACGTCGATGAAGTTCCGGTCCGCGGTTTTGGAGGGTCCGCGAAACCCGGGTAGGTGGCCGGTTTTGAGAAAACCGCCAAAACCTCACGCGCGGGAAGATTCCCGCCTCCACGCCGTGGCCCTAGACGCCGTTCCCGCCTCGGCCTTCTGACGGCTCTAGACGCCGCCCGACGCCCGTCACCTTCTCGCCCGCAGCGAGGCCCTAGACGCCGTCGACGCCCGTCGCCTCCATCAGTCCCGAGACCGACGCCCGTGCCTCCACGGCTTTGCGTCTTCAACCGCCGTCCGCCTCCTTGGTTTTGTGGCGCAAACCAAGAAACCCGCCTTCCGTCACCGCTTGCGCCCTCGATCCAGGAGTGAACGCCACAGCTGCCGCCCGGTCCGAGCTCCGGTCCCGGCTGCCCTTCACTGCCGTCCACCGCACGGTCCATCGGCCACAGCACCTCCACGGCAGCTCCCCGTCGACACTCGACGCTCGTGTACCTGCAATCCAAAGACCAAGCGCACGATCACACCGCACGGTTGACAATTTCACTCATCACAAGCAGGATAGAGTACTCACATTCCTCAGATTTGCTGAAGTTGAAGGTGGTGTTGGTGTAGCTGGTGTTGCTTTGTCCCCGCCGTGCGCGTCCCACCGGCCAAGTAGTCGTGCCTCTGCCCCGACGGCAAAACACAGCACCGACGACGAGAGTGGGTGGATCGATCCCATTGCATCTTGGCGTTGCTTTATGTTCTGGCCCGCCGATGAGCCGATCCATCGTAGTAGGACCCACCGTCCCGCGCTTCTGTTTTCCTGCATCATATTGCAGCGTAAATTAATTTCGATTAGTAGTAGGAGCAAATTTGATTTTCTGGTCATGCTCGTGCAACAAGCCAACAAATAATAGTCGTACAGACAATATATATGGCGTGGAATAGTCAGGCTAGATTGACCAGTGTTGGAGGAGACTAGAGACTTGGACCTAGTCAGCTCTGCCGCATTCTCCAAGCTCCCACGCACAGCCATGGAAATTGCTTCAACTTTCTATCACTTCAAGAGACTAACCTGTCGGACTTCGCCTGCAATAGTTGAATTCGTTGAGCCATCATCATTCACTGACCTGCCCACTTTCCTATTCTAATTCGGGGTGGGCAAATTTAACCGAAAACCGAAAACCGAACCGAAAGAACCGGGAACGGAACCAAAAGAACCGAAACCGAGAATTTCGGTTCCTAGTTCGGTTCCTGATTCTGCGGAACCGAAATAGGCCGGTTAGTTCGGTTCTTGGGCTCGGTTAACCGAACTAACCGAAGCCCAACCAAAAGCCCAATAGCCCAATAGCAGCCCAAGATGTAGAACAGCCCATCTTGAACCCTAGCTCTAGCAGACCCCCTCAGCCTCCACCGACAGCCTCTCCACTCCCTCATCCCCCAGCCACGTGCTCCCGCCGCCTCCACTCCCGCAAGGCCGCATCCCACCAGCCCCGCCACCGCCGTCCGCCGGTCCGCCACCGGCGCCTCCACTCCGCCCGAGGACCGAGCCCGAGGCCCCGACCCCGACCACGGCACGGAGGCGCACCATCTCCCCCCTGCCCCCTCGCTTCCCGCCCGCGCCCACCGCCGGCCACCGCCCTCAGCCCCACCCTTGGCGAGCAGCCGAGCACGCGCCGGCCGCCCTCCGGCTCCCGCCCCTGGCCACCGTCCCTGCCCGCCCCATGGCCGCCGGTCGCCGGCCCTAGCCCCAGCCCCCTGCACCGGTGCAGGCTGCAGGCGCGACCAGCGCACGGCGGCGGCTCCCCCCGGCAGACGCGACCGACGCACGGCAGCGGCTCCCCCCGGCAGGCGCAGCGGCAGCGACGACGACCGGATCCCGCCTCGCCCTCCCCGCCCGCTGCCGCGGCACCTCCCTGACCGCCACTGCGGCCCGTTCCCGGCCGCGGGCCCGCGGCCCCGCCCTCCCCAGCGGCCTCCAGCGGGGCATGCGGCCAGCTGGTGCGTGGGTCGCAACGGCGTTGCGCCTCCCTGGTAGGCCAGGCGCACAACGGCCGCCGGCCGGGCAGCCGTGGTCCTCGCCCATCGGCAGTCCAGGGCTCCATGCGGCGGTGGTGGCGCGCCCGTCCCCTGCAGGGAAGCCGCCAACGGCGAGCGGCTGTGCGCGTTCCTGGGTGCTCAACTAAGTTCGGTTCCATCGGTTTTAACCGAAACCGAACCGAAAGAACCGAACCCGAAATTTTTCGGTTCCTAATCTTGAAAAGAACCGAACAGTTCCTGTTTTTGAGGAACTGAACTTCTTTAAGAACTGAAGAATCGAACCGATCGGTTCGGTTAGAACCGAATGCCCAGTCCTAATTCGAATCGCACACTCGCAGTACCCCAGTTCGCAGTTGCGCCGCAAAAATGCAACCATCTCTTCTTCCTCCTGTAGCCGTGCTACTGCTCGCTCTATTTGTCAGTCCCACCACCACTGTCGCCGCCATGAACACATCGAACCTAGCCTGCGCGCCGGCGCTCTGCGGGAACCTCTCCATCTCCTACCCGTTCTGGCTCGCCGGCACGCACCCGCCGGAGTGCGGCTACAAGGGCTTCCAGGTTACATGCGACAAGCAGGGCAGCGTTTCCCTGGCGAACTCCTACTGGAGGTACCAGCTCCGGGACATCTTCTACGAGAACAGCTCCTTCATAGTCACCAACGTCGACCTGTCGGGCGGCAGTTGCAGTGTGGACCTCTTCTTCAACTCCTCCGACCTCAGCCTCTCGCCTTTCAGCATCAGCTCCAAGAACCAGGAGTTGTTCTTCCTCTATGACTGCCACCGGCAGGAACGGCAGCTGCCTCGTTCTTGGGCGCCCGTGAGCTGCGGGAACAACTCGCCCAATTCCTTTGCCTTGCTTGGGAAGGGGTACACTGTAACACTCTGACCGGATACTCCGGCCGTAGATCTGGAAACTCCGGGCAAAACGGTTGATGTGTCTTTAAATCCAAGTCTTAGTCTTTCCACCCTCACTCAGCTCTCTCTTCTTTTTTTCTTCTTCCTCCACGAGCTGGGCTCGTTCCCCCACCGCCCACCCATCGATCTCCACCTTCGGCCACCGAATCGTCGATTCCTTTCACGAGCATCTTCCTCTCCTTGTTCTCCACCTTTTTCTAAGCCCGTTTGATCCATTCCTCGGCCGGAATCGGCTCCCCACGGACGTCCTCTATTGTTGACCGCTTGAAGCTCCGCCTCACGCGAGCCCCATTGTTCGGCCTTCCTCCGCACGAATCGAGCAAGGGGTAAGCTTCACCGCATCCTTCTCAACCTTCCCGACCTCTTTTCCCCCATTTTTTCCTTGCCGGCGCACTGGGAATGTCATGGGCGCCGCTGCACCCCGTGACATGCATGCTGTTTTTGCCCTTTTGTTAGGTCTGCCCGGAGACTCCGGGTATAAGCCCGGATACTCCGGGTTTGGAACACTCCGGGGGAAACTCCGGGTATAAGCCCGGATATTCCGGATTTGGAACACTCCGGGGGAAACTCCGGGTATAGGCCCGGAAACTCCGGACTTTGGGGTCCGGACACTCCGAATAATGGTCCGGATATTCCAGATATCTGAAAATGTCGTCAACTAGTATGGGCGTACCTTTGGGTAGATTATTAGTACCTATACTCGTACAATGACTAATTTATCATTACAAATCATAATTGCATTCCTCATATCATATGCATACGTGTAGCAGCCGCCGCAGAGGAGGTTGTGTACGAGGTGGTTGCGGAGCCACGGGAGCCGCTAGAGTAGGCCCAGCAGGTGGAGAGGCATGAGAACCAGGCCCAAGGCCCAGTTGACCCCGGTGCTGAGCAGCAGACTCAAGGCAAGCTCCGGTGCACAACCTATTAATTTAAAGTATGACATATATATATATATATATATATATATATATATATATATATATATATATATATATATATATATATTACTTATGCATTACGTATAGGAATTGGTTGAAATCTTAGTTGCATGATCCCTAAGTTTCTTTGAGTTTATACTAGTATGTTAGGACGATAGTAATGCTATGCTTAAGAGTTCTCGGTAGAAGTCGGGTGACTTCTTGTCACTCGCGAGATATATGATGTTTAGAAGTTGAGTAATTTCCGATTACTCGCGAGATATGAGATTTGTTTATATTCTGACACATGAGTTGTTGAAATGGATATAGAATGCATGGAAATTTGAGACTGGACGGGAATTGATGATGGTGTATAGGTATGGCAGCAAGACAAGGTTCCTGGTTGTCTTAGCCCCGTCTGTGTCGATTAAGGACCAGTCGTTGTTGGCCCTACTGATCATGTTTGAACTGTACTAACCGCATGCCGGGAGTAGGAGGTAGTCGAAACCGGTAAGTCTAGTACTGCTTCGCTTCGAAAGTACAGAACTTTATCACCACCCCTTAGGGCGAGTCGAGTAGTCGCGGAGAAACGGGATGCATATGTTTACTTTTGGTGGTCGCTCGTTGAGCTCGGCTGACTATATGTAGGTGGGGCGGTTCTGTAGTTCGAGGCGAGGAGGGGAAGGGTTGGTGCGTGTGGTCCGACGGGGCATACGCGTGCCGTGTTGGTTAGGTCCACCTTGCAAGGTTAAATCGAATCGATTCGCCGTCAGTCGCTCTCGGATATGAGCACATTGGTCACTGCGTCGCATCGTAGTGTTGTGATGGAATAATAGTTATACCTATGATGATGAACACAATGAATTATTATTTATTGCTCCACTATATTTGCTCTAGATTTGGTTATGCAAATATTAGACTATGATTAATTTATATAGAACTTAGGCTAAAATAAGAAAAGTAAGGACTTTTCTGCAAAATAACCACCAACCAAAAAGCCTTGCATGTCTAGATATGTGGGCTAAGTTATACCCATTGGTCGGATAAGTCTTGCTGATTATTAGTTGCTCAGAGTTTGTTGCCACCAATTTTTGTTTCAGGGCACCCAGACGTTGACTTCTGCCCCTGCTGCGTTAAGTTTATCCACCGTGATGCAGAGGGGTGGGAGGTGGTTGAGCGAGACCCATAGAATAGCGAGTTGGCGGCTTGTATGCTTGTGGGCGAAGTGTGCAGCTCTTCCGTTTTGTTTAGACCAGTCTGACCAGTCAGTGGACCGGCCTGACCGGTAGGTTTGGGTAGATTAGTGCTACCGGTCTGAACGGTAGAGTGAACCGGTCTGACTGGTTGAATAGAAACTGAACTAGAGTAGATGGTAGAGTTGTAGATTCTTTTTTTTCTTTTTTTATTTGGACTTGGCTTCTCCATGGTAAAAGTTATAAGTTATGTATATATTCGAACCAGCTTTATGAAACTAATGTATTTAAACTCGTGTTGTAAAAGTTATGCTTGCGCCTCGGTCCGCCGCTGCCCACGCCGCTGCGCCGCCCACGCCGCTGCGCCGCCCGTCCGTCATTGCTCCTTGCCTGCGCCACCGCCGGTGAGGCTCACCGCCACCTCCTTCACCCCGTGCGCGCGTCCCGAGCCCCTCCGGCCTTGCCTCGTCACGCCGCCGTCCGCCGGCGCCGCCGCGCCGCGCAAGCGGGCCGCGCGCACCAGCGCGCAGTGGCCGCGCTCCCGCGTGGGTCAAGGTGGGCGCTGAGCCTTGACCGGCCTGATGTGGGCCGCTGGCCCTGGGCCCACCTGTCGGCCTCTGGCCTGGCGGGTGTGGCCGGACCCGGGTTCACCTAGCTTTTTTGCTGGGGTTTTCTTAGGTTTTACTTGTTTGCAATCTTGCAAAATTCATAGAAATTCGTGTATAGGTCAGAAAAATATGAAACTTGTTTTATTGGGTTCGTATCACTCTGATCTACTTAGGAAAAATATTATTTTGTATGTTACTTTGCTGTCAGTTTATCTATAGTTTTATTTTACAAAAGTGAACTTAATGCTTAGTTATTTGAGTATTGCTCTAAAAATTTCAAACTAAATTTTGTTAGACTCCTTGTAAGGTGTAGTTTTTAGTGGTGCAACTTTTTCACATGTTTCCTTGATGTCTATCAAAGTTTTAGCTTGGTTTCTTATGCTTTCTCTGAAAATGGTTTAATATAGAAATTTTTTTGTGGAAAGTGAGAAAATAGTAAAACTGTTTTTGTTAGCTTTTCTATAATGCCTAGTATCTATGATAATTTTCTTGGATTTGTTTAGATAAGTTTGCCTATCTTTTATGATTTATCTTGTTTTGAACTGCTGAAAACTAATATATTTATGATTAATTATAGGAAAATGCTTTTGCTGAAAATTCAATTTTCTTGAGTTCCTTGTAATGTTCTCTACATGCTCAATTTATTTCATGATTTATGCTTGTTGTTAAGTGGATTTCTTAATTCTTGTATCGCATTCATGCATTATAGTGACCGAACCGTCGGAGGTCGAACCCGTGGAGCCCACCGAGTCCTTTGAGCCTGAACCCAGAGTCCCGTTCGTGGTCGAACCCGAAGTTAACCAAGACCAGCAGCTAAGCATAATTCCTTGCACCTATTTAATTTGATTAGTTTAGTTATCTCATCGGGTAATGTTGGGTATATAAATTATGTACGTATTGCATTCTTGTACCCACTTTAATGCATTGTCCTTCCTTGATTGGTTTATCCATGTCCTTGTCACTTGTTAGTCAGATAATTACTTAACTTGACTAGATGCTTAGCTCTGCTTAGAATACTCATCCTGCTTACTAGAAAGAACAGCTGGAGTATCACATTTACCGATTACCCTTGATTGCACTAGTTGGGTTTGGTTGTTAGTGAAGTGGTAGTACCGAGATTCGAGCGGAATGGTAGGGCCTAGAGAATAAAGTCACATGGGCATAGTCCGCTTGGATCAATTAAGGACCGAGTGGATGCCATCGGCCTTGAGCACCTTTCCGTGCTACCACATATCTAATATAATGGTATGGATGAGCCAATTACCTTCTTTGACTTAACCATTGGGGCCCGGTCCCAGATACGTGGTCAAGGGCTATGCAGGGAGGCTTAGCGGGTCCCCGAGTGGAACTATGTGTAGGAAATTTAGAGATGTCCTCGGTGGAACTAAGTCTCCACGCGCAAGCTGGGCGTACCCTCAACGGTTGAGCCTTGTTGGGAATGGTTGGCGCGAGTACCCCCTTATCCAACTTTAGCGGGTTGGGTGAGTCGCATGGTCCTTGCGTCTTGTGGGTAAAGTAGTACACCCTTAAAAGGTTATAAACAATTCGAATTGCCGCGCTCTCGGATATGAGCAAGCTCTTGGTTCGCCAAATTCCTCTTAGAGAGTTTCGGTATTGTTGGTTTTGGATTCATGTCTTGTCAATGATCTATTGAATGTTATGTTACTCTTTTAATCAACTAAAATTATTTGTGGGTTTCGGGCAACACTAATTAATTTTGCTAGGAGATATTCTAGGAAGCTCATGCTTATGTAATAATTACTTACCTTTAAAAGCTTTTACTTGAGCCTTGCATGATCCTTGTTTATTTAATCGCGTAAGTCTTGCGGAGTACCTTTGTACTCAGGTTGCTTCTAAACCTAGTTGCAGGTGAGCTGGAAGTGGTGTTCTGCCACTTCTACCCCGCCGATCCAGATGCGGGGGAGGAGTAGGTCATTGTGGCTGTGATGATGTTCTTGAGCAAGGCATCATTACCTGAGTATGTCTTTATCGTAGTCGAGCTCCGTGAGAGCATTTTAATGCAATAAACTTTAAGTTTCTGTTTAATATGACTTTCGTGAACCCAAGACTTGTAAGTGAAGCTTGGAAACCCACCTATATCGAACTTGTAATATTAAGTGTGTAAAATTGCTCTTTATGGTTCTGTGGCGACATATCTGATTGTAAATGGTATGTGCATATGCTGGATCCTGGACTTATGTTGGAGCACATACCGGGACTACCGGATTTGATGTTATTTTGGACGGATGATGTGTCGGTTATTCGTGTCTATAGATGGGGGATAACACGTGGCACGCTCTCCGGCCAACACGTGTTAGTTTCCATCTGGATGATAATTACCGGCGGTTCGTTTAAAATAATATCAAATTGGGCGGTTCTCACAACGGGTATCAGAACCGAGGTTTCCATAAAGTGAACCTAAAATTTGCTTAGTAGGGTGTGGGTAGAAATAAAATTAGATCACTTGCATTAAGATTTACTTTTGTTAAAAATTTGAACTTAAAGTAAATTGCTACCCTTCTTTCTTTGTCTTAGAGCTAACTCTCCCTTATTGCTTCACTTGTTTAATTAAGGTATGCTTAACCCCTCTTGTCTTCATAAGTAGCGGGAGCGTAGGAACACCCTTTCACCTGCTGGAAACCTTTTGAGCCTTTTACCGGGGTTGAGAGGGTGGGAATCACCCATTGTCCTAAGTGCTAGTAGGAGGGTTGTAGCACTGCTGGGCAATGCGGTTGTTTCAGGTCGTAAGGGAGTGCTAGGACGTTAAGGCATGCTCACGATGTGAGGAGACGTCATGTGCATTCATACCTTGCATGCATGCATACTCTCTCTTCTGGTCTCCAATTCCGTGCTGCATCAATCAAGTGTGCTGTTGTTAAGATCTTGCCTAGTTGGATCTTGTTAACCTTAGTGGACCAAATCTGTTTGTTTTTCTCTTAGAATGGCTACTTCAGTGTTGGTTATGTGTTAGATTTTTATCTACACATTGTCTTTCCACCCTACCTTTGAGTATCATTCTCTAACTTTCATTCCTGACCGCTAACCGTTTTGTTTATTAACAGGATGGTGTTGCGTTCGGGAACTGAAAGGGATGGTGCTAATGGTTCGGGTGGCAATACCAACCGCAACAATGAGGTTCCCCTTCCTATCCTCCTGTTCACCCAAGCCTCGCGGACGTCTTGGCCCGGCAAACTGAACTTATGGCGACCATAGTCAATCAAATGGGCAATGCCGGCAATCATGGCCCAAGAGCTGAGCCTCAAGTGAACAGGTTCGGGGATTTCTTCCGCACCAACCCACCCATCTTTCGTGGCTCTAAGGATCCTCTTGATGCGGATTTCTGGCTCAATGTCATTGAAGAGAAACTGGGTCTTATTGAGTGTGAGCCATATGAGAAGGTTTTATTTGCTGCTCATCAACTGCATGATACCCCTGGGACTTGGTGGCGGAACTTTAAGGCTTCTCACCCTGCAAATCACCGTTTCACATGGGAAGAGTTCTGCACAGCTTTTCGCTCTTTCCATATTCCCAAGGGTATAATGGACATTAAGAAGAAGGAATTTCTGAATCTTACTCAAGGAAGTCATAATGTGATGGCATATGTCAATGCCTTTAATACCCTTTCCAGTATGCACCTGAAGAAGTGGCCATAGATGCCAAGAAACAAGAACGTTTGTATGATGGGTTCTCTGAGGAGTTACAAGACAAGCTTTCCACTACCAAGTTTGAAAATTTCAATGATGTGGTGAATATTGCCATCAGAGCCGAGCACAAGATGAAGAATCTTGAAGCAAAGAACAAGCGTCCTGCTCCTACCTCTACGGGCGGTAGCTCCTCACGTCCACGTTTGAGGCCTTTTCCTCTTTCACCTCGGGCGTCGGGTGCTCAACGTCCCTGTCTTATGTGGATTGTGCATCACCCTCAACCTCCTTAAGGACAAGCTCCTAGGCCGATCAATACCTACTGGAGCAATCCAAATGTTGCTGCAAAGAAACCATGCTACAATTGTGGTGGTATAGGCCATTTCTCTAGGGATTGCCCCTCTACGAGGCGTGGAGGTGCCTTCAATGCACCCAGGCCTAATAACCCTCTACCTCAAGCATCACACCAAGAAGTCAAACAACAACAAGCTCCTAAACGTGGCCATCTCAACTACACCACTGCCGAAGAAATTCCGGAGAATTTCGAAGTTCTCATGGGTACGCTCCTAATCAATTCTCACCCTGCTATAGTTCTTTTTTATTCTGGAGCAATTTTTTCATTCATCAACAAGAAATTTATGCTGCATAGTAAGCTTGAGATGCAAAACCTACCAGTGCCATACCGTATAGAATCACCGGGTGGAGAGATCATTTCTAGAAACTTTGTGGATAGAGTTCCAATTCTCATCGAGGGAGCTATTTTCCAAGCTAATCTTCTTGTTCTAGATCAGATAGGTTTAGATGTGATTCTTGGAATGAATTGGTTGGGTAAGCATGATGGAGTTATTAAATATGGGCCCCGCACCATCGATCTTTTGCATCCCTCTGGAAAGAGAGTTCTACTCTCTCTTGCCAAGATGGAATATTGTTTATATGCTTTGCCGAGTACTAAAGCTACAACATTGGAAGATATTCCTGTGATATGTGAATATCCAGATGTCTTTCCAGAAGAATTACCGGGTATGCCACCTGATCGCGAGGTGGAATTCATTATAGAGCTCATGCCCGGGACTGCTCCTATCTCTAAACAGCCTTACCGAATGCCTCCCAATGAGTTGAAAGAATTGAAGAAACAACTCAAGACTTTATTGGACAAGGGTTTTATTCGTTCGAGCTCCTCTCCTTGGGGATTCCCTGCTCTCTTCGTAAAGAAGAAAGATGATAGTTTACGGATGTGTGTTGATTACCGTCCATTAAACGAAGTCATTGTCAAGAACAAATATCCTCTTCCTCGAATTGATATCTTATTTGATCAACTCTCGGGAGCTCGTTATTTCTCCAAGATTGATCTAAGGTTAGGTTATCATCAAATCAAGATCCGGAAAGAAGATATTCCAAAAGTGGCTTTCTCTACAAGATATGGCCTCTATGAGTTCACTGTTATGTCTTTCGGCCTCACCAATGCGCCGGCTTATTTCATGTATCTGATGAATAGCATCTTCATGGAAGAACTTGATGTCTTTGTGATCATCTTTATCGATGATATCCTTATTTATTCCAAGACCAAAGAAGATCATGCTCGTCGCATTCATATTGTCCTTCATAAACTTAGAGAACATCGTCTTTATGCCAAGTTCAGCAAATGTGAGTTTTGGCTTGAAAAGGTCTCTTTTCTCGGTCATATTCTCTCTAAGGATGGTATTGCTGTAGATCCTAGCAAAGTGCAAGATGTTCTTGATTGGAAGCAACCTCAGAATGTCCACGAGATCCGGAGTTTTCTTGGACTTGCAGGATATTACCGCCGGTTCATAGAGAACTTCTCTAAAATTGCGAAGCGTATGACTGAGTTACTGAAGAATGGGGTCAAGTTTGAGTGGTCCCCAGCCTGTGAAGAAGCCTTTCAAACCCTTAAGGATCGTCTAACTACTGCTCCAATTCTTGCTCAGCCAGATATTTCCAAGAGTTTCGATATTTATTGTGATGCTTCTCGCATCGGTCTTGGCTGTGTTCTTATGCAAGAAGGCCGAGTAGTGGCCTATGCTTCTCGTCAACTCAAGCGACATGAAGAAAATTATCATACCCATGATTTAGAGCTTGCGGCTGTTGTCCATGCTCTAAAGATATGGCGTCACTATCTGCTTGGCAATCATTGCAATATCCATACTGACCATAAGACCCTCAAATATATTTTCACTCAATCTGATCTCAACATGAGACAACGTCGATGGCTTGAGTTAATTAAGGATTATGATATTGAAGTGCACTATCATCCTGGTAAGGCAAATGTCGTCACTGATGCACTAAGCCGGAAGGCTCAATGCAACTGCCTGACCATAGCTCCTCCTGTGCAAACTCTTTGTGATGATCTCTGGAAACTTGGAATTTCCATAGTTAAAGAAGGCTATCTTGCTACTCTCATGGTCAAATCTGACCTTTATGATCAAATTAAGGATGTCCAAAAGAAGAGTAAGGGTATGGCTCGAATTCGGGAATTAATGAAGGAGGGCAAAGCTCGATGCTTCTCTACTGATGATCAAGGAGTTCGATTCTTTGGGAAGCGTATTGTGGTGCCTAAGGATCATAGCCTCAGGCGAATTATCCTGGATGAAGCCCATAGTTCTCAATTCTCCATTCATCCGGGCAGTATCAAAATGTATCAAGATCTCAAGCAAAGATTTTGGTGGACTCGCATGAAGCGAGAAATCGCTCGGTACGTCTCTGAGTGTGATGTTTGTCAAAGGGTTAAAGCCGAGCATCTCAAACCTGCCGGTACCCTTCAGCCTTTACCTATTCCATCATGGAAGTGGGAATAAATTGGAATAGATTTTATCACCGGGTTACCCAAGTCTTCTCAAGGATATGATTCCATATGGGTAATCGTGGATCGTTTGACAAAATCGGCTCATTTCCTTCCAGTAAAGACTACGTATCATGTCAAGCAATATGCAGAGTTATATCTCACTCGCATTGTCTGTCTTCATGGTGTTCCTAAGAAAATTGTTTTTGACCGTGGTCCTCAGTTTGTTGCTCACTTTTGGAGAAGTCTTCATGAAGCTATGGGAACTGATCTCACTTACAGTACTGCTTATCATCCTCAAACCGACGGTCAAGCCGAGAGAGTCAATCAAATCTTAGAAGACATGCTGTGAGCCTGTGCTCTCATATATGAAAAGAAATGGGTTACTTGCTTACCATTTGCAGAGTTCTCTTATAATAATAGTTATCAAGCAAGTATCAAAATGTCTCCTTTCGAAGCCCTCTATGGAAGACGATGCAGGACTCCTATCAATTGGTCCGAATCTGGAGAAAGGCCTTTCTTTGGTCCAGACTTGGTGAAAGATGCCGAAGAACAAGTCAGAATTATCCGTGAGAATCTTAGCATTGCTCAATCTCGTCAAAAGATTTATGCTGATCGTCGCCGTCATGAACTCCATCTTAAGATTGGAAATTATGTCTATCTTAAGATTTCTCCATTTAAGGGCACTCGCCGTTTTCAAGTCAGAGGAAAGTTAGCGCCATGCTATGTGGGACCTTTTCGGATTATCAAGAAAGTTGGAGCAGTGGCTTATCAATTAGAATTTCCTCAATTACTCTCCACCGTGCACAATGTTTTTCACGTCTCTCAGTTAAAGAAATGCCATCGTGTTCCAGCTGACGCCATCGACTTGAGTCACTTGATCTTCAACCGGGCCTTACCTACGAGGAACACCCAATTGCCATTCTTGATCGTGATGAAAGAAGAGTAAAGCGTAGCATGGTGAAGTTTGTGAAGGTTCAATGGAGCAATCACTTCGAAGATGAAGCCACTTGGGAGCGTGAAGATCGATTACATCAAGAATACCCGGAATTCTTTTCCGATGAGTAAGTTCTCTCCCTACCGCACTCCACTTCCTTTATGAAGTTCATCTTCCTAGATATGGTTATATGTGGACACAGTCACCATCAAGAAAACTCTAAGAATGTTTCATCACGTCACATCATCCCTGCCCTTTTGCATCGTCTCTTTGATGTTTATCTTGTCTAGGTGAATATGGCCTCAACTTAGTCCAAGTTTTATCCTTCCTCTCTTGTCTACCTAAATCTCGAGACGAGATTTTCTTAAGGGGGGAGAGTTGTCACAGCCCAGAGAAAAAAAAGGAGAGAAAAAAATTAGCTCGCCGGGCCCACCTGTCAGTCTCCTCTTACCTTCTTCCCCTGCTCTGTTTCAGCGCGCACGCGTCGCCCCGTCGCCGGCGTCCATCCTTGTGCCACGCGCCGGCCATCCTCGCATGCCGTGCCGCCCCTTCACTCTTCCCCCTCACCCTCTCTTTATCCGTGCCCGATCGGCCCCCTTCTCCCCGCAAATCCTAGCCCCAAATCCCCCATTGTTGCCACAGCTCGAGCTCCGTGGTCGTCGCCGTTTCGCCTCCTCCGGTGCGTGCCGCGCCAATTCCTCACACGGGGAGCTCCCTCTCACCCTCCTCCTCCGATTCCGGCGCTCATCTAGCCTTGGGCCTCGCCGTGCAGGGCCGCCGCCGCTTGCCTCGGTCCGCCGCCGCCCAACGTCGGCGCGCCGCCCGTCCATCGCCGCTCCTCGCCTGCGCCACCGCCAGTGAGGCTCGCCGCCACCTCCTTCACCCCATGCGCACGCCCCGAGCCCCTCCGGCCTTGCCTCGTCACGCTGCCGTCCGCCGGCGCCGCCGCGTCACGCGCGTCACGCCGCGCGCGCACCGGCGCGCCGTGGCCACGCTCCCGCGCGGGTCAAGGCGGGAGCTGAGCCTTGACCCGACCTGGGGTGGGCCGCTGGCCCTGGGCCCACCCGTCGGCCTCTGGCCTGGCGGGTGTGGCCGGACCCGGGTGCACCTAGCTTTTTTGCTGGGGTTTTCTTAGGTTTTACTTGTCTGTAATCTTGCAAAATCCATAGAAATTTGTTTATAGCTCAGAAAAATATGAAACATATTTTGTTAGGTTCGTATCACTCTGATCTACTTAGGAAAAATATTGTTTTGTATGTTACTTTGCTGTAAATTTATCTATAGTTTTATTTTGCAAAAGTTGGCTTAATGCTTAGTTATTTGAGTATTGCTCTAAAAATTTCAAACTAAATTTTTTTAGACTCCTTGTGAGGTGTAGTTTTCAGTGGTGCAACTTGTTCGCATTCTTCCTTGCTGTTTATCAAAGTTTTAGCTTGTTTTCTTATGCTTTGTCTGAAAATGTTTTAATATAGAACTTTTTTCTGGAAAGAGAGAAAATCATAAAACCAGTTTTGTTAGCTTTATTTTCATGCCTAGTATCTAAGATAATTTTATTGGATTTGTTTCAACTAGTTTGCATGTCTTTTCTTATTTATCTTGTTTTGAACCGCTCAAAACTAATATATTTATGATTAATTATACGAAAATTATTTTGCTTCAAATTCAATTTTCATGTGTTCCTTGTAATGTTCTCTGCATGTTCAATTTATTCCATGATTTATGCTTGTTGTTTAGTTCATTTCTTAATTCTTGCATCGCATTCATGCATTATAGTGACCGAATCGTCGGAGGTCGAACCCGTGGAGCCCACCGAGTCCGTTGAGCCTGAACCCAGAGTCCCGTTCGTGGTTGAGCCCGAAGTTAACCAAGGCAAGCAGCTAAGCATAATTCCTTGCACCTATTTAATTTGATTAGTTTAGTTATCTCATCGGGTAATGTTGGGTATATAAATTATGTACGTATTGCATTCTTATGCCCACTTTAATGCATTGTCCTTCCTTGATTGGTTTATCCATGTTCTTGTCACTTGTTAGTCAGATAATTATTTAACTTGACTAGATGCTTAGCTCTACTTAGAATACTCATCCTGCTTAATAGAAAGAACAGCTGGAGTATCACATTTACCGATTACCCTTGATTGCACTGGTTGGGTTTGGTTGTTAGTGAAGTGGTAGTACCGAGATTCGAGCGGAATGGTAGGGCCTAGAGAATGAAGTCACATGGGCATAGTCTGCTTGGATCGATTAAGGACCGAGTGGATGCCATCGGCCTTGAACACCTTTCCGTGCTACCACATATCCAATATAATGGTATGGATGAGCCAATTACCTTCTTTGACTTAACCATTGGGGCCCGGTCCCAGATACGTGGCCAAGGGCTATGCAGGGAGGCTTAGCGGGTCCCCGAGTGGAACTATGTGTAGGAAATTTAGAGATGTCATCGGTGGAACTAAGTCTCCACGCGCAAGCTGGGCGTACCCTCAACGGTTGAGCCTTGTTGGGAACAGTTGACGCGAGTACCCCCTTATCCAACTTTAGCGGATTGGGTGAGTCGCATGGTCCTTGCGTCTTGTGGGTAAAGTAGTACACCCTTGCAAGGTTATAAACAATTCGAATTGCCGCGCCCTCGGATATGAGCAAGCTCTTAGTTTGCCGAATTCCTCTTAGAGAGTTTCGGTATTGTTGGTTTTGGATTCATGTCTTGTCAATGATCTATTGAATGTTATGTTACTCTTTTAATCAACTAAAATTATTTGGGGGTTTCGGGCAACACTAATTAATTTTGATAGGAGATATTCTAGGAAGCTCATGCTTATGTAATAATTACTTACCTTTAAAAGATTTTACTTGAGCCTTGCACGATCCTTGTTTATTTAATCGCGTAAGTCTTGCGGGGTACCTTTGTACTCAGGTTGCTTCTAAACCTAGTTGCAGGTGAGCCGGAAGTGGTGTTCGGCCACTTCTACCCCGCCGATCTAGATGCGGGGGAGGAGTAGGTCATTGTGGCTGTGATGATGTCCTTGAGCAAGGCATCATTACCTGAGTATGTCTTTATCGTAGTCGAGCTCCGTGAGAGCATGTTAATGCAATAAACTTTAAATTTCTGTTTAATATGACTTTCGTGAACCCAAGGCTTGTAAGTGAAGCTTGGAAACCCACCTATATCGAACTTGTAATATTAAGTGTGTAAAATTGCTCTTTATGGTTCTGTGGCGACATATCTGATTGTAAACGGTATGTGCATATGCTGGATCCTGGACTTATGTTGGAGCACATACCGGGACTACCGGATTTGATGTTATTTTGGACGGATGACATGTCGGTTATTCGTGTCTATAGATGGGGGATAACACGTGGCACGCTCTCTAGCCAACACGTGTTAGCTTCCATCTGGATGATAATGATAATGACCAGCGATTCGTTTAAAATAGTATCAAATTGGGTGGTTCTCACACCCTAACTCCTCTCGGTCCTTCGCTGAAAAAGCTTGAAAATCAACTAATATGAAACCCTTCACCAAAAAAGGGGATAGACAGGGGTCGTTTCCCCAACAATATATAGGCCCACGTGGAAGATTACTCCATCATCCTGGGTTGGTCTCCCGTTAAGATCAAGGAATGCTTGAGACTATTGCGGATTTGATGCGCGGCATTATTTTCATCACGATTATTCCCAATTGGCTTGCCATTTTTTCTTTTGCTTGGGTTTTGTGCCTCTTGTTTGTTACCCCTTTGGGACCGCGGGGGGGGGGGTCATAATTTTTTGTGTGCGTGGGAGGGGAGGGGAGCTAGGTACACTCCGCTGGGTGCCCATGCACCTACGTCGAAATGAAAACTCAGTGGTAATCATCAAATTTTCACCTTATAAATCAGAGAGTTAGCAGAAGAACCATGGACAGCGCACCCCCCCCCCTCGATTCAGCTGTACCTTTCGCCCCTGCCTCCTCATGCACATTTCTCTCTTCCTTATTATCACTCTTGTGCTCTTGGCGATTTGTATGATGATTCTGATTCCCTTCCTGGCTTTATAAGGGGTTGGATCGAGAGCCAAGAAAGGGAGACTTAGGTGGTTCCCTCAACAAACAAGAGTGGCACATCCTAACAATAGATTGTCGAGTAAATGGGTGTTGAATCACAAGGTCAACTTTAGGAAATGGAACATTACGGAATCAAACTTTAAGTATCATATAATTCACATTTCATGAGCATAACTCATTCCTTCCTTTTAACAAAAGAATCTATATGATTAAATTATGTTCTATTTCAGGTGGCAAGAGGAAAAACAAGAAGCTGATAGTGCTAATAGGTATGCAATGCTTGATTAAAATTTCAAAAGCAATCCATGATTATGTCTTTAAATAATATAAAACTGGATGAATCATAGTAAAATCATAGTCATTATATATATATATATATATATATATATATATATATATATATATATATATAGCTTGTTCTAGTACTTTGCACTTCGTACTTCCTCCTTTGTGTTTTTTTTTAAAGATGCAAATATGAACGCACATAATATATGCCTCACTATTTTAAGTGAAAGATAACAGCTATTTTAATTTCAGTTTCAATGTCAGTAGCTGCAAGCTTGCTCCTAGCATGTATATATGTCATGCGAAGGCGTAGAAAGAGGGAAACACTACGTCTTTTTATGTGCGGAAAGACTAGCAGCAATATTGAGAAGAAAATTGAGGCCCTAATAGTACTACATGGATCATTAGCTCCAAAAAGATACAAGTACTCGGAAGTAACAAAGATAATGTCTTCTCTTAATCATAAACTTGGGGAAGGTGGGTATGGCATGGTTTTGAAAGGAAGGCTTGATGACAGTCGTCTAGTTGCTGTGAAATTCTTGCATGATTCAAAAGAAGGAGAGGAGTTTGTGAACGAGGTTATGAGTATCGGCAGGACCTCTCATGTTAATATTGTTACTTTATTTGGATTTTGTTTGGAAGGCTCTAAATGGGTCCTAATATATGAGTTCATGATCAATGGTTCTTTGGATAAGTACATATATTCGGAGACTCCTAAAGCAGTTCTAGGATGGGAAAAGCTCTATACAATAGCAATTGGGATTGCTCGAGGATTGGAATACTTGCACCATAGTTGCAATACACGCATTGTCCATTTTGATGTCAAGCCTCAAAATATCCTTCTAGATCAGGATTTCCACCCAAAGATTGCTGATTTTGGTTTGGCCAAATTGTGTCGTAGCAAGGAGAGCAGGGTTTCTATGACTGGTGCTAGAGGAACAGTGGGGTTTATTGCTCTTGAAGTGCACTCTCGAACCTTCGGAGTTGTTTCAACAAAATCAGATGTTTATAGTTATGGAATGATGTTACTAGAGATGGTTGGAGGTAGAAAAAACATGAATTCAGTGGCTCTAAAGTCAAGTGAAAAGTATTTTCCACATTGGATTTATGACCACTTTGGTCAGGGCGATGGATTACAAGCATGTGATGTCTCAAGTGAAAATGAAGGAATAGCTAGGAAGATGAGTGTGATTGGCCTGTGGTGCATCCAAATATTACCAATGCATCGCCCTACAATAACAAAGGTTTTGGAAATGTTTGAGCGAGGTTTAGATGAATTGGACATGCCTCCGAGACAAAACTTCAGTCAAATACTGTAAGATATATATTTGCGATATACATTTCTGCAACTATCCGGTACCACTTACTATAATGTTGACATAGCAAAATCTTTGTTCTTTTGTAGAGAAGATCCATCTTACAATTTGAATGAAGCAAGCACAAGAACAATCAGTGGTATGTAAACAAAAGCTTTTAGTGAAGTGCTAAAGATGAAGGAGATAAGCATCCTGAATTCGAAAACCTTACAACGGTTACCAACTCTATGAAAAGGTTACCTAGCATTTGAATTAGGCATTAAACTTGTGTATCTATATGAGACAGGGTTCAATCTTGATAAGTTACTAGGATACCTGTTTCAAAAGAAAAGGCTACATGCCTACTATAATTTGCTATTGTTCAAGTATGTGTACGATGCTTTTTACGTAACTTTGTGTGGGACTGGAACGGGCGACCACAGGGGGCGAATGGAAGCCTTCAAAAACTCAACGAAAAAGCTGACTCCAATTCAGATGACACGAGTCAACTGGTGACACGCTCATCCTAGTAACAATTAGGAATTAGAAAATCTTAAACCACAGCGGAAGCAACGTGTAAAGCACAACCAGAAAAAACTCACGCCGAGGAGAAGGAAAACTATCTCTAAAACACCCTAACTAGGCATGCAGAGAAATAACTTAAAAAAAAGAATAACAGCTAATTAAATCTAGCTAAACAAACATGCAAAGATTAACTAAATCAAGGACTTAATTAAGCATGTAGATTAACAACTATTGAAATTAATTAACTAATTACAGCACTACAAAAGAAATTAAATAATTAACAAGTGCTAGGGGAAAAGAAACAAAGGAAATAAAAGTCAAAGACTCTCACTGGGCTGCCTTCCTACCGGCCGATGCAGACTGTTGGACCTCGTGCCCAGTTCATTGCGTGGTCGCACTCCAGCTTGGTATGTCGGCCCTGCCTGGGCTGTCCCGAGCTGGGCCGCTTCGGCTTGGGCCACACGCGCTGCCGCACGCGCACGCTCTGCTTGGGCGCTGATCCCCGCAGACGCTGCCGTGCCTGGCCGCCACTTGCCGAGCAAGCGCCGCCGGCAGCTGCAGCGCGGAGCCGCAAGCGCCGGCCGCCGCCGCCGCCGGCGGCCGCAGCTCCTGCCGCGCGCGCCGTGCGCGCAGCGCGAGCCGCCTGCTAGCGCAGCGCCGCGGCACCTGCCGCTCACGAACGAATAACCGAGATCCGAAAATACAAATCCAAAAGGAAGAAAACAAGATAACGAGGCACAGATTACTCGAATCAAAACCTCGAAGTGCAAAATGAGAATACAGCCTTCATTCCTTAATGATCCACGATCCAAAATCTAAAGTCTTCATCTCTTAATTTCTAACCCTAAGAAAGGAAAGGGGAAAGAAGTTGGGGGAAAGGGAGGGAGGGAGTTGTTATGAATTAAAGTCCAAAAGCAATGTGAATTTGTAACAATCCAAAATTTGGAATTCAAATGGAAATACGAATTCACCAAAGTTTGAATGAAGTTTAGCTAAATTCAAACCTTACATGTGGACCCCACATGTCAATCTCTTCCCCTCTCTTCTCCCTGTGCCTGTGCCGAGCACCGACGCCTCCCGAAGCGCCTCGTTTCTGTGCGTTGCCGTCATGGAGGAGCCTCCTGTTTTCCCGGCGAGCTGGGCCACGCGCCGGCCATCCACGACGAGCGAGCGTACTGCGAACAGGCCATAGCCAATAGGGAAACGCCGTCGGGCCGTCGCCCATGCCGTGACCGAGCTCCCCGCGGGTCGTTGCCGCGTGCCGGCCGTCGAGCATGATTCATCCCCCTTGCTAATTGCCTCCGACGTCCAGAACGTCCTCCTCCATCTCCGCAGCTCGAGCTCTGGTTCTCTCATTTCCTGTTCATCTTCTTCTTCCTCCCGACGCCACAAACAGAGCTTGAGCGGCTTGCGTTCGCTGGCCCGATTCGCGAGCTCCTCGCCATGGATCCCAAATCCACTACGCCCGAAGCTCCTCCACCCCCCTAGCGTCCTCCCCAACCCCTCCAATCACAGCCCGACCCCCCACCTCGCCGGGAATCGAAGGTTCCCTGTCCGCCGGGAGCAGGAACGCTTGAAATCCACCTCCACGTCGACGACCTACCCTCGGCCCCTCTCTGCTCGAACTAGGTATGGGAATCGGTCTTCCTCACACCCACGATGCTCATGCTCTCCTTATTCGCCCGCGTTCGCCCGTCAATCGACCTGAACGCCGCCGCGCCGCCGCTCCAGGCCGCCTGGACCGCCGCGAGCTGCCCCTGTATAGTTCTTTGCCGCGCCGCCGGCCGTGTTGGCTCCGCCCAGCCCTGCTGGCCGCCATGCTGCCCTATCCCGCCGCTGCCTTGGCCTATCGCCGGCGAGGCAGGCGCGCCACGCCGCCGGCCATGGCCCTGGTGGCCATGGGTGCTGCCGTGCCACTATTCTTTTGTCAAATGATTTTAGTCTATTTAGTCTGAGACTTGTAAAGTGCCTAGTAAATTAAAGAAAAATGCTATAAATGTGAAACAAATTTTGTTAGATTTGTTAGAGTAAGATCTATAGAGGAAAAATATCCATGATGGCGAAATGACCTTTTTACCCCTACAAGAATTTAAATTGTGTTTAGTCTTGCTTAATTAGTTTCTATAGATCTGTTAATCTAAAAATTATGAAATTTTTATAGTAACTTACTTTAAGCATGAGTGATCCACTGTAAAATTTTCGTATTCATAGGACCTAGTTTAGTACATGTTTATAAAATGTACCTAGCTAGTATAGTTGCATAGGGATAAATAATATCTTTATATATAAGATTCTTTAGAAATCATGAGAAGTAATTTAATAAATGTCTTTGCAAATCATGTTCTGTTGATATTAAATGGTGCTCTAGTTGATACTTAGGTAGATTAGTTGTTCCTAGCACTTAGGGGTTACCTTAATTATCACCATACCTGCGTCATTTTATGTAAATTATTAATTTGTTTAATATTTATCTTCTAATTACAAAGTCAAGTTGGCATTTACTCATTGTCTCATATGCATACATATAGAATCCGCGACTGAGGCAGTCGTGTACGAGGTGATCGCGGAGCCGCAGGAGCAGACGGAGCTAGCCCCGCAGGAGTTTCGTGACGACCCGGCCCAAGGCCCAGTTGACACTAGCACTGAGCAGCAGCCCACAGGCAAGCCCCGGTGCACATCCGTTTATTTCAAACTATGACACCTATATTATGTTTCTATTACTTGTGCATTAGGTTCAGGAATTATTTGAAACCCTAGTTGCATGATCCCTAGGTCTCCTCGAGTTATACTAGTATGTAGAGGACGATAGAGATGCTATGCTTAATAGAACTCGGTAGAAGACGAGTGATTTCGGGTCACTCGCGAGATATAGGATATCTCGTTATTTTGAGTATATGGAATAATGGAATAGGTTGGAGAAAGAAAAGAAAATGGAGACCGGACGGGGAAAGGTTAGCCCCGCCTGTGTCGGTTAAGGACCGTTCGTTGCCTGGCCCTGTGATCGAGTTTGAATTGTACTAACTGCATGCCGGGAGTAGGAGGTAGTCGAAACCGGTAAGCCGAGTACTGCCTTACTTCGAAAGTACAGGACTCCTTCCCACCTCTTAGGGCGAGTCGAGTAGTCGCGGAGAATTGGAATGCATGTATTTATTTTTGGTGGTCTCTCGTTGAGCTCGGCTGACTATACGCTGGTGGGGCGGTCCTGTAGTTCGAGGCGGGGAGGGGAATGGTTGGTCCGTATGGTCCGACGGGGCTAATACGTGCCGTGTTGGTTAGGTCCACCTTGCAAGGTTAAATCGGATCGATCCGCCGTACGTCGCATCTCGGATATGAGCACCTTGATCACGGCACCACATCGTAGTGATGCTATATGGATTTCAAGTGATGATTAGTGGAGTCTACTAGGAATTATTACTCCATGTTGTTATGATTGCTTAGCAGGTGCAAATAATAGTTAATGATTTATGAATATAGAATTTGGAGCTAAAAGAGGGAAAATAAGGACTCATTTCTAGAGCTTTTTCTGCAAAAGTAACCAACAGCCAAAAGCCTTGCATGTCTAGTTATGTGGGCTAAGTTATACCCACTGGTCGGGTAAGCCTTGCGGAGTATTAGTATACTCAGGGTTGTGGCTCAAACTATTTCAGGTCAGGATGAGATAGACTTCTGCCCTTGTTGTGCTAAATTCATCCAGCTTGGCGCGGATGGTTGGGAGGTGACCGGACCAGATGCTTAGTCCTTGCTAGTTTCCGAATCACACACCCGTGGGCTGAGTGTGTGATTCGATACTGCGCTTCATGTATTATAAGCGTCAGGTTTCCTATATCGGACTTTGTTTTAAAGTAAAGTTGCTCTTGTATATTATTTATGTAATTAAACCAGGTTTGTAGAACTTAATGTACGCTACTCGGTATTGTAATCGTATTTATATGTACTCGTCATATTTGTACTGCCTGCGCTCACCTTCGCGTGGGACTACTGGTGTTTGTTTCGATCGGAATGTCGGTTTCGAAAGGACTGTCAAATTAAACCGTTAAGCCAAATGTGCCTGATGAATTCAAATGATGGCCATTTAGCTTAATTTGAGTTTTAATTTGGCGGTTCTGTCACAGCTGGTATCAGAGCCGAAATACACCAGGGGTGGTATGGATGTGACTATTTTCTAGACTTTCAAAAGTAAAAACGAATTTCTAGGTTATAAAGAAAATCGTTTCAGTCGCGCTTTGCGATTAAATCCGTATTAAGCCCTATATAGTACTTGGTTATTTATAAATAGGTGGCAATATTTATATTCACTAACTTCCAGCACATTCTTTCTGTTAAACCTTAATTTCTTGCACAACCCTTACTTAATGTTGTAACGACGCACCTACGCTAAGGTAAGTAAGGTGAGCATTCCTGGTAGTCCTTAGAATAGCCCACGTGTTTCATACGTGCGCGAGTCCCGTATGATGAGCATACGAGGAGGTGATAAGGCTCCATTCAAATGAGCATGTCGCTATCTGCCGCCTGATATGGAGTGCGGACTTCCCGCCGTGTGATTGCAATCACGGCCATCTCGTAAGGCAATGTTACGAGATGTAAATCTGTCATGCGATTGGTTATGACCGTGTACCTTGGGACACGTTTACCCTTGGGTGTCCCGTAAGGCGATTTGTACGGGAAGTGAATATGTTGCCTCGGTAACGTATGCAGCGCTGTCCATGCAGCGTGGAACGCATGGGCGCCATCTCTATAGTGGATGGTGATGTATGTGTGAATATGTGGGCAACTGCATATGCGTTACCCATGTGGCGTAGGACACATGGGGGCCGTTCGTGTGTGCTGGCACGAAGGGTCCAGTCGTGGATATATGCATATATCTGTATATCATGTGGTTTCTGCAGGTACACTAACAAACGAACACGTAAGTTAAGGCGTGTAGAAATCGATTATATAATTGAGAGCGTATGTTGCCACCGAAAGACCACGTATAATGCCCTATTATTGTCGGCAAATTTTGTTGGAAGAGTGACGTAGGACGATCATGCATAATACCATTCATTGCATTGTAAGAATGGGTTAGCGAGTTACTTGTGTTGTGAATTTTGTTGGAAGTTTGAAGTTAAAAGAATTTTTGTTTCTCTAGAGTGCTGTAAATGTTTACAGTTTTATGAGTTATGAGTCGTATTTTCTTTTGGGAATGTTCCTTACTGCTGTCGGCGTTTTTCGCAGATGGCGGCCTTGTCGGACTTCCACTTTGACGAGGACGGGTGGGTGCGTTCCACTTGTCTTCACCGTGAGGGCCTTCCCGTGTTGCTGTGGGAGGTGCTCCAGGAGTTTGGCCACACCGAGCCTCCCCAGTACTACGGTCGCGCGTCTTCCGAGGGGGCCATCTCTGGTTGGGAGGCTCGCCTGCGAGTTCCGGCACGCCTCGGTCTCTTTCCGTCAGACCCTTGGGAGGTGCACACTGAGGGTGCCGAGATTTTGAGCGTCTGGGATCGTGCAGCTGCGATGGCTATTACCCAGTTTTGTGAGCAGGAGCCCATTTTTGCGAGTTACTCTGCTTCGACGGTTGGTTTTCCTGTCAGAGTGACTTCTGAGTACTCGAGGCAGCGGTTCTCTCTTCTGTTGGACTCTACTCTTCCAGGCCACGTCCCAGCTTTGGCCAGGATCGCCCGCTACGCCGCCGGTATGTTGGGTGTGTGCGACCAGTTTAGGAGTGAGAACACACTCTACCGGCAGGGACTCCGGACAGCCCACGCTACAGCACAGGAGCAGACTCAGCAGATCTTAGGACAGAGCCAGCAGCTCGCAGAGCAGAGTCAGCAGGTAGTGGGGTTGGCACAGCAGTTCTGGGAGCAGGAGCAGAGGATAGTTGAGCAGGCTCAGCAGATTTTGGAGCAATCACAGCAGCTAGAGGAGCAGTCACAACAGCTAGCGGAGCAGACAGAGCAGCTAGCGGAGCAGGCTCAGCAGATTGAGGAGTTGACTGAGCAGGTGGACGACCAGGAGGCTCTAACTGACCACTTACAGGACGCGCTTCAGGTTGCACTAGGGAACGTGCACCAGTTGCAGCTTCAGCAGCAGCAGGCCGCAGCCCCACCTGAGCCACCACCTCAGGCGTCAGGTGTTGAGTCAGGAGTTGGGCCTCAGGAGATGTCTGATGCAGCGAGTTCCGTCGGTCAGAACGACGTTCCACCTCAGGCAGGGTCCACGGCTATTTTAGTGAACGAGCAGAACGTGGCACGTCTGCAGGAGGAGCTACGCGCGCGTGGAATCGAGGTTGAGCGCGTCTTCGAGTACCAGCCGCCGCGTTGAGTAGCTAGACTTTGGATGTAGGAAGGACTGACATAGTATTGTAGTTTGGTGAATGTTTTAGGAACAACTAGATCTGGTAGTATGACTAGAATAACTCTGATGTAAGATAGGAATGTGGTTTGTATATGTCTAGACTGAGCTTGTAGGTGTGTAACCCCATTGTAAAATATCATCTTAGTGTTCGACTTATGGTAATTCCGAGGTTTAGTACGTAAAAATTCGTGAAGTATGATCTATGCGGTAAAAATTTTCGTAGCATCGAAGTTTAGTACGTAAAAATTCGTGAAGACGGTCCATGCAGCAAACGCGAGTTCTATAAAAGTTGTAGAGAATTCTGATAGCCATTCGCTTGCAAAAGTTATAAATTTTTGGACGTATAGTTTGGGAGATATTGTCAAATCTATACCGCGAAGAATTGTGATTTTGAGATTTAGTTGGGGCCTATTTTGTATTCACTAGTTGATACAAAAATGGTTGTGCCTCCCTCATGCATGATCCAGTTATTCTTGTTGCAATTGTGGGGAATAAAAGTGGTGATACAATTATTGAGTTATTTAATCAGTGTTCTAAATTCAGCATTTTTCATGAATTGAATATTAGTTGCTATCATGATTATTTAATTTAATCAGATATTGGGACTAATCAATTCATGATTAATTGCAGAATGCCGAACACCGATAATGACTCCTCTGCGCCCAATGGTGCTAATGCGCTGCCACCGCCTCCCAATTTGGTTGAGGCAATTGCGGCCATGTTGACTGGACGCGATGAACAGACGGAACTGCTCCGTCAGCTCGTTCATCAGGGTGCTGCACCGCGGCATGGAAATCATAATCATCACCAGCCGCCTGTCCCTGGGTATCCGGAGTTCTTGGGTACTCAGCCACCGCTGTTCCATAAGGCGGACGAGCCACTGGAAGCTGACAGTTGGCTCCGGACCATTGAGTCCAAGTTCACTCTGTATTAGTATAATGACAATGACAAGGCATTATTTGCAGCTCAGCAACTCAGAGGTCATGCACGTACGTGGTGGGATAATCACGTAGCTATGTTCCCTGCTAGCACTCGGTTTTCTTGGGATGAGTTCAAGGAATCTTTCAGGGCACATCATATCCCTGAAGGAGTTATTCGCAGGAAGCTCAATGAGTTCTTGGCTCTGAAACAGGGCAACAATACTGTGACACAATATGCTCAAGCCTTCAACACATTGTCTCAATATGCTGGGTATCATGTGGAAACAGATGAAAAGAAACAAGCGTGCTTCAGGCAGGGGCTTAGCAGCAAGCTCCAGGAACGCTTGATTATGTTCAAATTCAACACCTTTAGTGAGCTGGTCAATGGGGCTATCACTCAAGAGGACGCCCGTATAGCTCACCAGGCAGAGAAAAAGAGGAAGGCACCAATGGGTGGGCCTTCTAGTCAGGCTAATCAGAGGTTTCGTCTGCTTCAGGCCGGACCCCCTCGTGCGCCTTATCAGCATCGGCCGGTGTACCGACCAATACAGTATCAGACCACATATCGGCCTTCGCAACAGCAGTCAAGTTATAGGCCAACACAGTACCAGTCGGGATATAGACCACCGCAGTACCCACAACCTCAAGGGGTAACCAGATCTCCGGTGCCTCAGCAAAATGTGCAAAAGACGTGGGTGCAGCCACAGGGTGTACGCCCTAATTTCCCTCCCTGTTACAACTGTGGTCAAGTTGGTCATTTTGCACGTGAATGCCCTATGCCACCTAAACAAGTTCAGGGTTCTAATCAGCACAATCAGAAGCCGAAAGTGGCTCATTTCAAGCCAGGACGCGTGCATTATACCACGCTAGAGGATGTTCCTGAAGGAGCTCAAGTGATGGCGGGTATGTTTTCAGTTCATAATCACCCTGTTACCATATTATTTGATTCGGGTGCATCACACACATTTATTAGTAAAGAGTGTGCTATGAGACTTGGGTTGGAGATAGAAAGCATGGCGATATCATACAATATTCATTCACCCGGGGGGCAATTAATAACGAATCAAACTGCTAAACAAGTACCTTTGCAGCTCCAAGAAAAAGTTTTTGCCACTCATTTGATCTTGTTACCAGCTCAGAGAGTGGATATTATACTTGGCATGAATTGGATGAAAATACACGGAGTTCTATTGGACACTCTTTCGCAAACTGTGCACATCAATTCTCCCACCCATGGTTCTATGGCCTTGCATCTCATGAACCATGCGTCTTTAACTCATACGGTGAATCAGGTTAAGGCCAAAAGTCTGGCTGAAATACCAGTGGTGTGTGAATACCCGGATGTTTTTCCGGATGACTTACCAGGCATGCCACCTGACCGTAAGATAGAGTTTGCCATTGAATTGCAACCGGGAACGGCACCAATTTCCAGAAGACCTTATCGTATGCCACCCAATGAGTTAGCAGAGTTAAAGAAGCAATTGCAGGAGTTACTTGATAAGGGTTATATCCGTCCTAGCACTTCACCTTGGGGCTGTCCAGCGCTCTTTGTTAAGAAGAAAGATCAAAGCCTCAGGTTGTGTGTGGACTATCGGCCTTTAAATGCTGTCACTATCAAAAACAAATATCCACTCCCCCGAATTGATATTTTGTTTGATCAGTTAGTCGGGGCCAAGGTATTCTCCAAAATTGATCTTCGATCGGGCTATCATCAAATAAAAATTAGGATCGAAGATATCCCAAAGACGGCTTTCACCACACGATATGGGCTTTATGAATATCTCGTTATGTCATTTGGGTTGACAAATGCCCCGGCTCACTTCATGTATCTCATGAACTCGGTGTTTATGCCCGAGTTGGATAAGTTTGTCGTAGTTTTCATTGATGACATTCTTATATATTCCAAGAATGAAGAAGAACATGCTGAGCATCTTCGCATTGTTCTCCAGCGTCTTCGGGAACACAAGTTGTATGCCAAATTCACCAAGTGTGAGTTTTGGCTAAAGGAGGTTCCATTCCTGGGTCATGTCATATCAGAAGATGGAATTTCTGTTGACCCTAGTAAAATCCAAGATGTTTTGAATTGGGAAGCACCTACATCTGTTCCGGAAATTCGGAGTTTTCTTGGGCTAGCAGGATATTACCGGCGGTTTGTTCCGGATTTTTCAAAAATTGCTAAGCCCATGACAGAATTGCTCAAGAAAGGGGTGAAATTTAATTGGAATGATAAATGTGATCAGGCTTTTCTGACCTTGAGGAAACTTTTGACATCTGCCCCTGTTTTAGCCCAACCTGATATTACTCGACCCTTTGATGTATATTGTGATGCATCAGGTACGGGTTTAGGTTGTGTCCTCATGCAAGACCGTCGAGTAATTGCTTATGCTTCCAGAGCACTCCGGCGACATGAGGAAAATTATGCCACTCATGATTTAGAACTAGCAGCAGTGGTTCATGCTTTGAAGATCTGGCGTCATTATCTTCTAGGCAATCCTATTCACATATATACGGACCATAAAAGTCTCAAGTATATCTTCACCCAGAATGAACTAAATCTACGCCAAAGGCGATGGTTGGAATTGATTAAGGATTATGATCTGGAAATTCATTATCACCCGGGTAAAGCCAATGTGGTTGCAGATGCTTTGAGCCGCAAGGCTCAGTGCAACTGCCTGTCTATTGTGCCTTTCAATGAGACCCTTTGTTATGAACTGGAAAAATTAAACTTGGGGATCATCACGCAAGGCAGTCTTGATAATTTGGTCCTTTCATCTACTCTTCGTGATCGGATTATTTCTGCTCAAAAACATAATGTTGGGATGGAAAAGATTCGCCAAAGACTTGCAGAAAATGACCCGGGGGTGAATTGTTTTCATTTAGATGAGGCTGGAATTCTATGGTTCAAGGATCGTTTGGTGGTACCTAAAGATTTAGAGCTCCGAAAACAAATTCTTGATGAAGCTCATCTCTCTAGGTATTCTATCCACCCGGGCAGCAATAAAATGTATCAAGATTTGAAGCAGCGATTTTGGTGGACAAGAATGAAGCGGGAAATTGTCAAATATGTGTCTGAGTGTGACATTTGTAAAAGAGTTAAAGCGAGCCACTTGAGATCAGCTGGTCTTCTTCAACCGTTGACTATTCCATCAGGAAAATGGGAAGATATTAGTATGGATTTCATTGTTGGACTTCCCAAGACTTCTAAAGGATATGATTCTATTTGGGTTATTGTGGACCGTCTCACGAAGTCAGCTCATTTCCTTCCCGTAAAAACCATCTATAGGGCACAACATTATGCTGAGCTGTATATCAGTCGTATCCTGAGTTTGCATGGAGTACCCAGGACTATCATTTCTGACCGTGGTACCCAATTCGTTGCACGTTTTTGGGAGCACTTCCATGCAGCCCTTGGTACTCAACTCATTCGCAGTTCAGCTTATCATCCTCAGACCGATGGTCAGACAGAGAGAATAAATCAGATTCTTGAAGATATGCTTAGAGCCTGTGCACTCACCTATAGTCATAAATGGGATGAGTGTCTACCTTTAGCTGAATTCTCCTATAACAACAGCTATCAGGAAAGCATCAAAATGGCTCCTTTTGAGGCATTATATGGACGAAGGTGTAGAACTCCATTGAATTGGTCAGAAGCCGGTGAAAGAAATGTATTCGGCCCTGATATGGTTAGTGAGGCGGAAGAACAAGTCCGGGTTATACAGGAGAACTTGAAAATAGCACAATCTCGGCAGAAAAGCTATGCAGACAAGAAACGTCAAGTGATCTCGTTCCAAGTGGGAGATCATGTTTATTTACGGGTATCTCCAATGAGAGGAGTCCAACGGTTCGGTGTGAAGGGAAAGCTCGCCCCTCGCTATGTTGGGCCTTTTCCTATCATCGAACAATGTGGGCCAGTAGCATATCGCTTGGAACTTCCTGCCCAATTATCCGCAGTTCATAATATATTCCATGTCTCCCAGCTCAGGAAATGCCTCCGTGTTCCAAACAAAATAATGGACATAGAGAAGTTACAAGTGGAGCCCGATCTTGTCTATCCAGAGCATCCAGTGAAAATTGTTGATCACAAGACTCGGGTCACTCGAAATCAAACCAGCAATTTCTATAAGGTACAATGGAGTAATCACTCAGAGCGAGAAGCTACCTGGGAAACGGAGGAATTTGTTCAATCCAAATGTCCTGAGTTGCTCCAATTATACCACGGTATATGATTTTCCGACTTCCTTTTTAATTCGGCACTTTTCTCTTAAATCTCGGGACGAGATTTCTTTTAGGGGGAAGGACTGTAACAATCCAAAATTTGGAATTCAAATGGAAATACGAATTCACCAAAGTTTGAATGAAGTTTAGCTAAATTCAAACCTTACATGTGGACCCCACATGTCAATCTCTTCCCCTCTCTTCTCCCTGTGCCTGTGCCGAGCACCGACGCCTCCCGAAGCGCCTCGTTTCTGTGCGTTGCCGTCGTGGAGGAGCCTCCTGTTTTCCCGGCGAGCTGGGCCACGCGCCGGCCATCCACGACGAGCGAGCGTACTGCGAACAGGCCATAGCCAATAGGGAAACGCCGTCGGGCCGTCGCCCATGCCGTGACCGAGCTCCCCGCGGGTCGTTGCCGCGTGCCGGCCGTCGAGCATGATTCATCCCCCTTGCTAGTTGCCTCCGACGTCCAGAACGTCCTCCTCCATCTCCGCAGCTCGAGCTCTGGTTCTCTCATTTCCTGTTCATCTTCTTCTTCCTCCCGACGCCACAAACAGAGCTTGAGCGGCTTGCGTTCGCCGGCCCGATTCGCGAGCTCCTCGCCATGGATCCCAAATCCACTACGCCCGAAGCTCCTCCACCCCCCTAGCGTCCTCCCCAACCCCTCCAATCACAGCCCGACCCCCCACCTCGCCGGGAATCGAAGGTTCCCTGTCCGCCGGGAGCAGGAACGCTTGAAATCCACCTCCACGTCGACGACCTACCCTCGGCCCCTCTCTGCTCGAACTAGGTATGGGAATCGGTCTTCCTCACATCCACGATGCTCATGCTCTCCTTATTCGCCCGCGTTCGCCCGTCAATCGACCGGAACGCCGCCGCGCCGCCGCTCCAGGCCGCCTGGACCGCCGCGAGCTGCCCCTGTATAGTTCTTTGCCGCGTCGCCGGCCGTGTTGGCTCCGCCCAGCCCTGCTGGCCGCCATGCTGCCCTACCCCGCCGCTGCCTTGGCCTATCGCCGGCGAGGCAGACGCGCCACGCCGCCGGCCATGGCCCTGGTGGCCATGGGTGCTGCCGTGCCACTATTCTTTTGTCAAATGATTTTAGTCTATTTAGTCTGAGACTTGTAAAGTGCCTAGTAAATTAAAGAAAAATGCTATAAATGTGAAACAAATTTTGTTAGATTTGTTAGAGTAAGATCTATAGAGGAAAAATATCCATGATGGTGAAATGACCTTTTTACCCCTACAAGAATTTAAATTGTGTTTAGTCTTGCTTAATTAGTTTCTATAGATCTGTTAATCTAAAAATTATGAAATTTTTATAGTAACTTACTTTAAGCATGAGTGATCCACTGTAAAATTTTCGTATTCATAGGACCTAGTTTAGTACATGTTTATAAAATGTACCTAGCTAGTATAGTTGCATAGGGATAAATAATATCTTTATATATAAGATTCTTTAGAAATCATGAGAAGTAATTTAATAAATGTCTTTGCAAATCATGTTCTGTTGATATTAAATGGTGCTCTAGTTGATACTTAGGTAGATTAGTTGTTCCTAGCACTTAGGATTTAACTTAATTATCACCATACCTGCGTCATTTTATGTAAATTATTAATTTGTTTAATATTTATCTTCTAATTACAAAGTCGAGTTGGCATTTACTCATTGTCTCATATGCATACATATAGAATCCGCGACTGAGGCAGTCGTGTACGAGGTGATCGCGGAGCCGCAGGAGCAGACGGAGCCAGCCCCGCAGGAGTTTCGTGACGACCCGGCCCAAGGCCCAGTTGACACTAGCACTGAGCAGCAGCCCACAGGCAAGCCCCGGTGCACATCCGTTTATTTCAAACTATGACACCTATATTATGTTTCTATTACTTGTGCATTAGGTTCAGGAATTATTTGAAACCCTAGTTGCATGATCCCTAGGTCTCCTCGAGTTATACTAGTATGTAGAGGACGATAGAGATGCTATGCTTAATAGAACTCGGTAGAAGACGAGTGATTTCGGGTCACTCGCGAGATATAGGATATCTCGTTATTTTGAGTATATGGAATAATGGAATAGGTTGGAGAAAGAAAAGAAAATGGAGACCGGGCGGGGAAAGGTTAGCCCCGCCTGTGTCGGTTAAGGACCGTTCGTTGCCTGGCCCTGTGATCGAGTTTGAATTGTACTAACTGCATGCCGGGAGTAGGAGGTAGTCGAAACCGGTAAGCCGAGTACTGCCTTACTTCGAAAGTACAGGACTCCTTCCCACCCCTTAGGGCGAGTCGAGTAGTCGCGGAGAATTGGGATGCATGTATTTATTTTTGGTGGTCTCTCGTTGAGCTCGGCTGACTATACGCTGGTGGGGCGGTCCTGTAGTTCGAGGCGGGGAGGGGAATGGTTGGTCCGTATGGTCCGACGGGGCTAATACGTGCCGTGTTGGTTAGGTCCACCTTGCAAGGTTAAATCGGATCGATCCGCCGTACGTCGCATCTCGGATATGAGCACCTTGATCACGGCACCACATCGTAGTGATGCTATATGGATTTCAAGTGATGATTAGTGGAGTCTACTAGGAATTATTACTCCATGTTGTTATGATTGCTTAGCAGGTGCAAATAATAGTTAATGATTTATGAATATAGAATTTGGAGCTAAAAGAGGGAAAATAAGGACTCATTTCTAGAGCTTTTTCTGCAAAAGTAACCAACAGCCAAAAGCCTTGCATGTCTAGTTATGTGGGCTAAGTTATACCCACTGGTCGGGTAAGCCTTGCGGAGTATTAGTATACTCAGGGTTGTGGCTCAAACTATTTCAGGTCAGGATGAGATAGACTTCTGCCCTTGTTGTGCTAAATTCATCCAGCTTGGCGCGGATGGTTGGGAGGTGGCCGGACCAGATGTTTAGTCCTTGCTAGTTTCCGAATCACACACCCGTGGGCTGAGTGTGTGATTCGATACTGCGCTTCATGTATTATAAGCGTCAGGTTTCCTATATTGGACTTTGTTTTAAAGTAAAGTTGCTCTTGTATATTATTTATGTAATTAAACCAGGTTTGTAGAACTTAATGTATGCTACTCGGTATTGTAATCGTATTTATATGTACTCGTCATATTTGTACTGCCTGCGCTCACCTTCGCGTGGGACTACTGGTGTTTGTTTCGATCGGAATGTCGGTTTCGAAAGGACTGTCAAATTAAACCGTTAAGCCAAATGTGCCTGATGAATTCAAATGATGGCCATTTAGCTTAATTTGAGTTTTAATTTGGCGGTTCTGTCACAGAATTCCTTGACTTTGATGGTGGCCAATTAATAAAGAGAGGAAGAAAGAGTATGCATATTCACATATTGTAAATCAGCTCCTCTTTCTATAAATAGAGGATCACTTTCATCACTTGTAATAGAGAGAAAAATAAGAAGTGAATATAGAAACTCTCTTCCTATCTTGTGCCTTGGTGATATGTGTGAATGTGTGTATATGCAAGAAGCTGATTTCTTAACACATTATCAGCACGAGGTTCTACAAGAGCTAAAGGTAAAAAGGTGAGGAATCAGTTCTATCAACATATCGCTCACATCACACGAGATACTTTGTTATTTGCTGAGTTGTTGGTGCGACGGCAGCACCCAGCAACATGGTGGCTGCTATGCCGCTGTTGTTGTCCACCGCCGGGAGCACCTTGCGGCGGTGCTAGAATGGCCCTGCCTCTGCTCGCCGTTGGCCCTGAAGTGCCGAATCCCACCGTCCCAAAGACGCGTGTGGAGAGTTGGTCCAGCAGACCACGACCGGCAGGGCAAGTAGATCAGAGCGCAGGCCCCGTAGGCCGTTGCCACCGGGTGTGGAGCCGCCGCCCACCGGATCTAGTCGAGCGCCGCACAGGCTGCCACATCGGCGGGCCCTGCAAGTCGCGGGTGCTGGCGCTGGCCCGATCGCCGGCCGGGGCCCTGCCAGTCACTGGCCGCCACGCGGGCACAGGAGCATACCCCGTAGCCGGCCAGCGCGGACGCTGCCCTGCCAGGCGCGAAGCCGCCTCGTCGGACCCCGCAGACCGAGTGCGCAGACAAACGCAGCCTTCACGCGACCTTCTTGATGTCGACACGTGTCCGATCTCCGCCAAGCCTCTGAGTCCTCCATCCCGCTTGACTCAACCAACGTCGTCTTCATCCGTCCATGTACTAGCTTTTCAGCGCACCACGTGGATCGCATGTGACTACGCCGAAACTCTTCGGGTCTCTCAGTCCAAGCCTACTCGTGTTCGCCCTTCACCGCCCTCAGCACGAATCTTTTAATTGACCTTCACCGCATATGTCGACCGCCACGTTGCATCCTGCGGCTGCACATCACGAGCCAAGAGACACTTTTTTATCGAAAACGCAGGAGAGCTGTGCTTCTTTGTATTAAGATAGAAGAAAACGATTCAAGTTACACAAAGCGCCACAAATTTTATGCGCTGGCCCACCTTTTGCTAGATTAGAAGATAAAAGCCCGGGCCTAGAAATGCAGCTCAAAAACTGACTACTCACTAACTAAACAATCTGAACAACCTAGCTCCGTCGCAGCTACCATCTCAAGCAGCAGCAGAGATGGCTCTACGCCGGCTCGCTGCTGAGCTTACCCTAGTGTTGGGGAATAGCTCCTTGATCACTGAACGGTATTTTGGCTGAAGAGAAGCCTTGCAAATAGCATCGAATGCCTTCTTGCCGTTGACCAACGCCGGAGAGGGTGCATCGGTATTCAAACCGAAGCGACGCATTAGGAGGGTCTCACCACGCTTGGCCACCGGCACGTGTGATAGTTTCTGGCTTGCGATGCGTCGACTACGAGGGGGCAGTGCAATGGTTGCACCGGCCGCATGGAAATCTGTGTGGGCATTAGCCTGGCCTGGTGCACGAGCAGGTGCTTACTTCCTTGATGAACAACTCGAGCCTGGTGGCAAAGTCAGGTTCGACTGTGTCGCCTGCCAGCTCCAGATGTGGGGCCACATTGTCAGTCACCTCTTGAGTCTGCTGTGAGGGGTCCTCAGCTCTTGCGATGGGCGACGCAAAGCGTACTGCTTCACCTGCCACCGTTGCTGCAAACGGGCTGGGCTCGCGCAGCTGCGCGTTCCCGTTTGAATGCGAAGCACAAAACGTGTTAGAAAAAGAATTTTCAATGCATGAGCTACTAAATAAAATTTATTTATAAAATTTTTTCACGGATGTGTGTAATTTTTCGCGACGAATTTATTGATAGTAATTAATTCATGATTGGCTACAATAATACTATAGTAATTATTCTCTAATCGTACGGTCAAAGGTCTCGTTAGATTCGTCTCGCGAAGTAGCGCAGGAGTTGTGGAGTTAATTTTATAAAATATTTTTATTTAATACCTCTAATTATTGATCAAAGTGAGCTATAACCAAACACTAGGGTGCCCATTTCTGCCTCCGCATTCACTCCCATCGCAGATGCGTCCATCTGGGGGGTTCCGGTGCTGGCATGTGGACCGGCAACAACATGCTCCTGCAGCTCTGGGGCAGCGTCTGGGGAGGGCGAAGGCGGGGAGTTTCCGTGCGGCACACCAGCCGACGCCTGGGCCAGCTGCGCGGTTGCCAACCCAACCGACCCTTGCAATTCGAATTCCATCATCATCGGATCCGCCGCCAGGTCGCGGTTGCATGCTTCCGAAGTTGTCCTGATGTGGTAGTTCACCAGGACGGTCTCCTCACTCTGGCGCCGATGGGCCAGAGGATCGAAGGAAGCTGCTGCGACGAGTTCACGGCGCATCCGGAGACTGCCGCGTGGTGCTCCGCACGTGGAGCCTCCACTATAAGCTGGGCAGAGCCAAGAGATATCAAATTCACGCCATATTATCAATCATTCATCATTCAGAATTGACCACCATTAGTCTTCACTTTCACATATCTATATTTTTGTAAGTTACAGCTTGTCATCCATCACCCAAAATCTCCAAACGCTGATGATATACATATGCGCTCCAATCAAGTAATTGGACGGGTGAGCGGCGTCGACTAAGCTAGCAAAACGATTTCAGGCGATTGATAAATCGCATCATGACCATTCAGCCATACTTTTCCAGATGATTACGGTCAAGAAGAGCTCAGTATTATTTTTTTTGGAAAGGCGGCAAGAGCTTTTGCCATGATCTTTATTAGAAGGAAAAAGGAGAAACAAGAACAACAAAGGGAGAAAAGAGGGTAACACACAAGAAACAGCTCCCTCCCATCAACCAGTAGGTAATAGCACAACTACAGATTATCAGAGACCAACGTGAATGAGACAACGTTCCACAGGCTCAGCACCTTCAGGATGAAACGCCGGAACCGGGCCCTTTGCTTCCTCCACGACTGCATCGGCACGTACGGAGCCAGGCAGCGCTCCCATCTACACTTACCATGACAGGACTACTAACCGGACAGTCCGCCGGCGATCGAGTCAGGCCGGTGCACGTTCATACTGCATGGAGCCGGTGCTCCGGCCGGATCGGACTGCCGGAGGCGGCGGTCATGACCCATGACGGTGGTGAACAACCGCCGGCTGCTGAAGGGCGTTCGTCCTGGAGCGGGAGTCGGCCGGCCTGGGCGACTGCCATGCTTGCCCGAGGGAGTGGCGGGCACGGTGCCGGTACGACGATTCCGCGCCGCGTTCGCCGGCGAGTCCCAGCTCCCACTTGCGGACTTGCCCACGTCTCACGTACGTTTACGTTCTGCTGCTACACTCTGCCTGGACGCGAGCGGCAATCGGCAGAGATCGATACGATTTTAGCTCCAAGACTTTGTTGATCCACCGCAGCACGCGGATGGCGACGCCTCCATGGCGCATTGCTTGGCGTCGTCGCGTTAGTGGCCAGTGGCCTCTGCCCTTTTAACCCTCCGGCAACTATCATGGAGATTTCGGCGTACGCTTACTGCTTCCACTTGCATTGTATCGTGCGTAGCTCTCATCTCAGTGGCTTTCCTCAGTACTGGCAGACAGGATCGATCGCCACTGTCTCGCCGTGTAGTGATGCACAATTGGTGGTGACACCGACGACTTGGGGTCGACAAGATTGTGGTGCGCCCGCTGACCACGTCGCCGGCGAGTCATGCTGGCGAGTCAGCTTGTGTGAACCCGGACGGACACATTATCAGAGCACGGGTTCAGTTGCAAGAAATTTTTGATCCGTTTGGGCTTGTCCTTCCCAAATCCCAGTCGATGGGTACAAGCAAGACTGTCGGGCGCACGCGCGCCTAGCTCGAGTAGCCAGAAGTTTTCTGTCTCTTTTTGTTTCTGAAGGATCGACTCGCTGCATTGAATTCATTCACGCCTGAAAAGGATCGAATTGGACCGACCACTACTGAGTACTGACCCAGTGATGACTGATGAGTGGTGGAGAGTGGAGACGACGACTAAGCTGAGACTTGGTCACATCCGCGGACCATCGTGCACGGGCAATCAGCAACACTTGAAAACTTCGGTGGGCTCCAGGCCTCCATGGCACAGCCCGGTGGCCGCACTCCATGTCCATGATCTCAACTCTTCTCCCAGCATCCGCAACACAAGAGAGGAGACATGGCTGCAGCGCTCCTGCCATCGCTTGGTCTTCTCCACGCTCTGGCCTTCTTGCTACGGCTCTCAACTGCCAGTCCGTCCCGCGGCGCACCAGAGCCACCGCCCGAGCACCCAGCAGGCTGCTCGCCCTCGCCCAAGGCGTGCGGGGGCCTGAACGTCTCCTACCCGTTCTGGCTGGAGGAGCCCGGCCGGCCGCCGTGCGGGTCGCCGCCCTTCCAGCTCAAGTGCAACGCCAGCGGCGCCTTCCTCAGCCACTCCGTGTTCCAGGCGTACCGGGTGGTGGCCATCTTCGCCCGGAACAGCTCCGTCCACGTCGTCGACGAGAACCTGCCCCTCGCCACCGGCTGCCCGGCGCCGTGCTTCAACATCTCGCTGGCCGCTATGGGGCTGGGGGTGTTCGCCATCAGCCAGGCCAACAGCGAGCTCCGGTTCCTCTCCCGATGCAGCGAGCCCGTGCCAGAGGCTCTGCCTGGGTTCCGGCGCCTGCCTTGCGATGACAACGCGTCGTTCGTCGGGTTCGGAGGGCGGTTTGGAAGCAGCGGCAGATTCCACCGGGCGACACCACCGGGCTGCCTCGTCACCGTCGTGCCCACTCTTCCGGCGCCGGCGGCTCCAGATGGGCACGGGCACGGGCACGACTACGTCGCGGGCATGAGGAGAGGATTTCTCCTGGAGTGGACGGCGGTCTCGGGGGATTGCTCCAAATGCATTGCCAGCGGCGGGGAGTGCATATACCCTGACAATGGCATGGGTTTCTCGTGCAACTGCCCCGACGGCATCCACTACCCCATGACCTGCGGCGGTGAGTGCATGTTAGTTTGGATTTGGACCTGCTTTACAGTACTCCGTACTCAGATGAAGCTTTTTTTAGTAATCATCATTCACTGCATATTGTCAACACCACTGTTCATGATAATCAGTGTTATATGCAGTTCACCAAAAGTAAACCATTATCATAGTAGTACTTGTTAGCTGTCATACTGAATTCATGGTTTCTGTGACTGTGATTGTAAAAAAAAAGATTAAATTTAAGAAACATGCCTCCACATAAAGAAAGTAGAAAGACTCACCTGCCCTTCAGCCCTTCACCATCAGCGATGGATCGATCTCCCTTCCCCTGTTGCATAGTTCATCTATTCCCCTCCTTTTGGAACCATCAATATAGTAGTACAAATATTGCCTTTTCATAATTAATATTACGCGCTTTTTCCAGGTGGCAGCAAGAGGACTGGCAGAAAGGCAATACTGATAGGTACTTAATTATGTTTAGCCATTTCTTCATTTCTAACCATTGATTTCAATTGTGACAAATGATTATTCAAAATATGCTACAAATAGCCATATCTTCATATCTAACTAGGTGATACCCCGGGCGTTGCTGCGGGATTTCTTAAATAAAATTTTAACGTGAAATTTGAAAGTAGAAAAATTAAGATGATTGCATGGCAACATTCACAAAAAAATCGATGCAAAACATAAATAGATGGCCCTAGTGGACGTTGATGTGATATTTGATATAATGGGTTCCTATATGATCCGGATAACTTGCATGTTAAGAGAAATAGAGTTAATGGCTTTAGTGGGTGTCATCTATATAGGCTATATAGGTGATATGAATTTTACTTGCATGTTATTTTTTATCAAGATCTGGTAGAAATCGATAAACTAACAGAAGTAACATCAATAGAATATTTGATCACATTATAAAAGAATAGGTGCTCAAAGAAATAGAGTATGTATATAAGTCTTTACGTTAATAGATTAAACATTAAAAGTATTGCAAAAATAGAGTATGTATATGACTTTACATTAATAGATTAAAGATTAAAAGTATTGCACATAGTAGAGGTCATATGGACATTTTCTTGTTTATTGAATCTCGTAAAAATCGATGAGCTAAAAGAAGAAACACCAATAGAATATTTGATCACATTATAGAAGAATAGGTGATGAAAAAATAGAGTATGTATATGATTTTACTTTACTTAATTAAAGATTAAAAGTATTGCATATTGTAGAGATGACATGAATATTTTTTGTAATTAATAAGGTAGTTGAAAGTTAGTGGGACACTTAGTGGAGAATGAGGTGGACACCTTGCATGAAGAGAGAAATAGTTAGTGGGTGCTATCTATATAAGATATATAGATTATCAATGTTTACATAGTTCTCACGTCCATAATAAAACTTCCCTTTTTTTAAGACAAAAGTGACACATCCTTTAATCTCAGTGTTGATGGCAGTAGGTGCAAGCTTGCTCCTTCCATGTATTTGTGTGATGGCATGGTATATAAAGAGGCAAAAACTATGTTTTCTCTTTTGCAAAAAGACCATCAGAAACAATGAAAGGAACATTGAGGCACTAATATCATCACATGGATCACTAGCTCCAAAAAGGTACAAGTATTCAGAAGCAATGAAGATAACATCTTCGATGAATAATAAGCTTGGAGAAGGTGGTTATGGTGTGGTTTTCAAAGGAAGGCTACATGATGGCCGTCTAGTTGCTGTGAAATTCTTGCATGATTCCAAAGCAAAAGGGGAGGAATTTGTGAACGAGGTTATGAGCATCGGAAGGACCTCACATGTTAATATTGTCAGCTTATATGGGTTTTGTTTGGAGGGGTCAAAACGAGCTCTTATATACGAGTACATGCCCAATGGTTCTTTAGATAAGTACATCTACTCAAAGAATCCCAAAGAGATTTTAGGATGGGAAAGACTCTATGCAATAGCAGTTGGAATTGCCCGTGGATTAGAATATTTGCACCACAGTTGTAATACACGCATTGTCCATTTTGACATCAAACCTCAAAATATCCTTCTTGATCACAATTTTTGCCCCAAGATTGCTGATTTTGGTCTAGCTAAATTATGCCGTACCAAGGAGAGCAAGCTTTCAGTGACTGGTGCTAGAGGAACAATCGGATTCATAGCTCCTGAAGTGCACACACGAACATTTGGAGTGGTTTCGACAAAATCTGATGTTTATAGTTATGGAATGTTGTTGCTAGAGATGGTTGGAGGCAGGAAAAATGTGAAAACAGCTGTAGAAAAGTCAAGTCAAAACTATTTTCCAGATTGGATTTATGATCATTTTGGTCAAGATGATGGATTACAAGCTTGTGGCGTTACACAGGAAGTTGAGGAAATTGCAAAAAAGATGAGTTTGATTGGCTTGTGGTGCATACAGATATTACCTATGCAACGCCCTACAATAACCTAAGTTTTAGAAATGTTTGAAAGAGGCTTGGACGAATTGGAGATGCCATCAAAGCAAAACTTCAGTCAAGTATTGTAAGATATCTTTCTACTCATTTCTGTATTTGTCCAATACCATTTTTGTGAAGTTGATACATACAGCTACTTTTCCTTTCCTTTTTTCCAGCGAAGGTCCAGCTTATAATTTGGATGTAGAAAGTGCAAGTTCCAGCTGTCCTACGGAAACACAAGCTTATAGTGACGACTGAACTGACATACTAAAGATGAAGGAGATTTCAGAAATCCGACAACAGTTGTTGTCACCCACTCTGAGACGGACACCTATTCTAGAAGTAATAACATCTTTAGGCATTTCATTGCAAGTGGAAACATGTTCCGACAGTATCATTGTGAATAATCTATTGTTTATAGTGATGGGGGTCCAAATCTGAAGGTACTGGTCTACTGGATGGTTATTGTTATCAAAAGAAAGGTCACTAGCCTGCTGTATTATCTTGCATTGGAGGTCAGACATATTAACAAGTTTCGTTTGAGCTTATAACAAATCCCTGTAATATCTATATACTGTAAAATTTCAAAAAGAAAAAAAAAGAAAATTCCACTTAATCCAAACTCCCTGATGTTCGTGAATCGTAAAAGTTTTCCCCTTCAAGTATAGCGGGCGCACTGGTAACTACCCAATCTAAAATCAGAACGCGTTTTCTATGAACCAGAGCACCTAATCAAATTGGCCTACGTGTGTGCCAGCTGAAACTTGCAAAATCACAGCAAGTCAACAATAATCAGTAAATCTGCGGCAGAATCGGAGAGCAATCTACTTACTTGTTCCTTGGATGCCATTCAATTATTCAACCAAATCAGCGAGGCTAGGGCAGCCGGGGCGGAGGTTGTTCGGCGATTCCCGCTAACGCGACAGCACTAGATGCGACCGCGCGGTAGGGGATGGTGGCCCGCAGCGGTGGGCGGTGGCTCGTGCTGGCGTTAACCACCGCGCCTCCTCGCGCCGGCGAGACGCCGAGATGGCGAAGATGGCAGCTGCAGCGGACGGGCCCGGCCCATCAACCGGCCTGCCTCGTGTCTACAGTTTGTCCATAACGGGCCAGATTATAGCCCTGTCACTCATGTGGGCCTAAAAGCCCACGAACCTTCAGGTCTCGGTTGTGGACTTGTTTCAACTTGAGTGGCTTGTGTGGCTGGTACTAATTTGCTGTGAGTGAAAAGTATTATTGGCTGACTGATGGCTGGTGGGTGATGCTGATTTGATGTAAGAGAAAAGTATTATTATTGGTTACCAGGTGATGAGATAGGTAAAAGAAGCAAAATAAGACTACTCTATCTGTTTTTTATTTACATGTTGCAATAAGTTTGTCTTAGAACAAACTTAACTAACCTCGATCAAATTTATAGACACGAGTAAATAAAAACAGAAGGAGTAGATCTCAAATCTCAATGAACAGCAAACTTTGTTTGTGCACAAGCTAGAATTATATTTGATTCCTGCGAAAATCCTATAGAATTCCTTCATTCCGCATGGTGCTTAAAAAGGGAGAGTACTGTTGGTGGCGCAGATCATCTAACATGTGACGCGCGACGTCATCCGTGTTGACTACATCAACCGCGCCATGGCGCCAGGGAGCACAGCTCACGAACAGAGAGGTCCAGGACAGTTGGTTGACTAGCCTCCGTCAAACTACGTATGCAGGGGAACGTTGACTCAGTCCAATCCCTGTCAGTCGAGCCTTTTTTGCTTCAGTGTGGAGTTTGTAAGCTCAAACAGTGTTATGTGCTATTGATGACTTATTATAGCCTTGGTCTATTGGGTTTGCGTGTCGGTGGTGCTTACTGCTCAATTAGAACAGCATTATAATAGGCTGTAAGCATGTTGAATCCTACGTGGAGGAGAGAGAAGAGAGGAGAGAGAAAAACGGGCGCTTGACTTGCCGCCGGCGGAGACGGGCCGATGGATCTCTGCTTGCGGGCCCAGGCGGAGGCATCCGCTCGCACGCATCCTGCAGCGGGCATGGAAGCCGGCGCATGCCTGCAACCTGCGCACCACAATGTTTGCCATAAGGTAGTTCATATAGCAATAAAGTATTCACCACAATGTTTCCCCCCATTGTTTGTGTGGATTACTGAAGCGGCCAATAAATTGAGCAATTTGTCCATTTTTCCCCTCGACTAACTTGTACCAACAAAAAATGTTTTTTCTCAAAGAAATTGATGTCTGTATTTGAGTCGTTAAATCGATCCCATTTGTATGTTGTTTCTGTTCTGCTGCAAATTCATGCCTAATTATACAGGAATTCACGCCTAATCATAATCTCTGATAATTCAAGCCTTCTTGTGCACATTTGCTCCGTTTATTGACATCTACGACTATCTCACTGAATCTTCAGTAACGGAATCGAGTGCACCACAACGTTTGCCATAAGGTAGTCTATAGCAATAAAGTATTCACTATAGGCTAGGTAAAATATTGTAGAAGTGGTCCATATAGCAGTCTATAGCAAAAGGTACCCATAGTGCTATGGACTGCCCATAAGAAATAAACAAATATTACTCTCTCTTCCATCTCCTCTCTCACTCCAGATTCTATCATGACATATCCATATATATTGTGACAACAACAATAGCTATGGACTACTTACACAAAAGTTGTTTATACATTGTGGTTGCTCTTATGACTTATGAGCGAGTTGCCGTGGCCTCGAAGTTGTTGGAACTTGGAAGTGCGTGTCCTACTAGCTGGTGTTTTTACTTTGTTTTCAAAAGTATTTCTATCCCAAGTGATTTTGATGGTTTTTGAACCAAATTTTATGTAAACTTGGCGGTTGAAGGAGGTGAGAGAAGAGAGACAAGTGAAGGGTAAAGTGAATACTCCGTATGAGGTAGAGGTAATAAGACTAGGTGTTGATAAAGATGGAAGAGAAGGGGAGAAGAGTGAGTTACATGTGAGCCCATTCACAAGAATTAAAATAGACTAATTACAACAAGTTAGCTGATTTCTGGAGTTGGAGCATTGTAATAATAAGCCAAATACGTACAATAGCTCCATATTTTTGTGGAGTTAGTGGAGTGGAGCTGCAAAAATATGGAGTTGCTACTCCAGAGCTATTTTTTTTTGGAGCTGCAGTGCTCTCAAATAGGCTCTTAATCTGGACATTAACTCATTAATTATCAGTCTCTGTGGGTAAATTGAAGTACTGTATAATGTAAAGTTGTTTTGTTAGATTAGTCTAAAATGAACTAGAAATAGAAATCTTAGTTTCACTAGATTGAAGTCATTTTGGGAGAGTATTTCCAAATAAACGGACTCCCGTGTTGTTGTAGAGGTGGAAAACATACATATGATAGGAGAATAGGACTGTAGGAGATTAGATTGGACCATGGTGGGTCGTGCCTATGTCACGTCAGACAAGTGTTTGACCTGGTCACGTTTGCATGTGTAGGCATTTCCCCAATAATATTGCAACAAAGATTGTGTTCCCCTTTCACAAAAATGATGTTGACAATATTAATGGCTAAACTTTAAAATGTGGGGTTGGATCGGAGATCACAAGGGGTCAAACCTTGCTTTAATTTAAAAAGCAGAAGGAAACAATAGTACATTACAAAATATCGAAAGGAAATGTACGCCCGCCATAGTTGAATACTTGAATTCGTTGCAACATCATTCAATTGCACGCTCTCACTCCTGACTAGCATGTTGTCGCCTACTCCAACTGAACGAGCAATCTTCCAGCAGCTGCAAGCCTGCAATACTCTCCTTTGCCATTGCGTTGCCAAGATGATGCTCCTATCTCCTGCTACCTCGCTGTGCTTGGCCCTGCTACTGCTCATTCCCCAAACCAGATCCACCACGACAGGCGCCCCGGCTCCGAGCACGACGGCGCCCTGCGCACCGGCGTGGTGCGGGGACCTGAGCATCGCCTACCCGTTCTGGCTCGCCGGCACGCATTCGCCGGAGTGCGGCGGCCACCAAGCCTTCCAGGTGACATGTGACAACGCCACCTGCTATTTCAAGAACTCGCTCTGGACATACCGAATCCAGGCCATCTTCTACGAAATGAAGCTTATAAGAGTCGCCAACACCGACCTGTTGGATGGCGCTTGCAACATCGAGAAGTTGGCCAACGCCTCCTCCGTCCTCGAGCCGTTCTACGTGAGCTCCGAAATGAACCAGGAGCTGTTCTTCCTCCACGGCTGCAACCTGCGAGCACAGCAGCTGCCTCCTTCTTGGGCGCCACTGAGCTGCAGCGCGAATGGCTCCTTCGCCTGGCTTTCTGGCCAGTACAGGCCCGACGACGTCTCGATGACACTGCCGGGGAACTGCAGCGTGTCGATGGTGCCGGTGATGGCATACGACGGGGCTATGGGGGCGGACTATCAGCGGATCATGGAGGCAGGGTTTATGCTTGAGTACTTCCCGGAGCGCTGCGAGGGTTGCCGCTACCCCGATGGCGTCACCTGCAGTGAGTTCAATGCCATATTGTTGAATAATTCATTTGATTAAGCATCAACACTAAATCACTAATATAGCCCAAACTTTCTTCGGTTTTGCTACTACAATACTAATCTTGAGGAAATTGGCAAGGCAAAAATAGATAGCACAATATAACCTTGCTTTTTTTGAAGAAAAAAAAACAGAGCACGCTTACACTCGCCATCAGCCTAACTTATGTTACAATACAGTATTAATTGCTCAAATCTCATTATATACGCTCTTGTGTCCACCCATTGATGATATTTTTGGACCAAACCAGAATTTCTGGTGGAAACGTTGCATGCTTTAAAAATAGGTAAAGATTCACTTGTTTAATCAATGACCTTCTTTCTTCAATCAAATGAGCTGAGAAAATATGCTTTCCTGGTTTCCAATAGCAAGTAGATACATATGTTCTCCGAAATATTAAAAAATCAAACAATTTTTTTAACTTAAACAATAGTCATATGTGTTAATCTCAAATTTCTAATGTCAATCAAACTTATGGCTACTGCAGGAACAACCGAGAGGGCTCACAGGAAGATGACAATAATAGGTAAATACATAACACATTATTGGATCTTAATAATATAAATAAATTTAAGCAGGCTATCATCTCATAAAAGAATAGTTCATCTGGAGCATGATTGGTACCTATGTGAGAAAACGATAAAATATATTCTTTTTTTGAAGAAATTGATAAAATATATTCTTGCCTGCAATTCTTACATCATCTAGTAAGGTTGTGTTGACCGAGCTTGGCCCACATGCTACAGTGAGTTGGAACTCAGCATGATAAAAACAGCACCCATTCAAATCAAGGTTATTATAGTTTGTTCCATCATCTAATGATCATATACTGACACGTTTCACTTGAATGCTGACATGTTCCCTGTAAAAAAAAAGCAGAAACATCGATGGAGTTAGCTGGCAGGACCATGGCTCCCCTCATGTTATAATTTTCTCTGTTGTAGCCGTTGAAATCAAGGGAACTTTTAGTGCATGCATGTTCCAGTATGGCAGTATTTGATCCCCACTATCATGGAACTTTACATGAGCTAACTTAGCTGGCCCATTAATCTTTTAATAGCTCTGCTACTGAGCAGAAGCACTGTTGAAGGATCCAAAAAGGGATTCTGTTAGGTCTCATACTATATTACTACATGACCACCCCGAATTAACTGGGTGTACTCTAACTGGGACATTTGGCGATTTTCCTCTGTTATTCTTCCTACTAAATATTTATCACTTCCAGAAGAAAACTATGAAGTGTTCAATCAATGGGAATATCAGATAGGCTAGCTAATGTGGCCAAAGTGGTCTGTGGTGGTATTGTTCAGATAGCAGGGGCAAGCATTCTAACTGGTCTTGTAGAGCACTACCAAAATTAGAGCGCAGAAAGCGTTGATAGAATAACAATAATGTATGCATTTTGATTTTTTTCAATTTAAATAACATATACTTTAATCTCAGGTTCAACAGTAGCAGCTGCAAGCTTACTTGTTCTATGTATTTGTGTGCTGATATGGTTTCTCCTTGGCACAAAGACTATGTACACCACTGAAAGGAACACTGATATGGTTTCTCTAATAGTATCATATGGATCCCTAGCTCCAAAAAGATACAAGTACACAGAGGTAGCGAATATAATTTCTTCTCTCAATAATAAGCTTGGAGAAGGTGGTTATGGAACAGTTTTCAAAGGAAGGCTATATGACGGTCGCCTGGTTGCTGTGAAATTCTTGCATGAGTGCAAAGGAAATGGTGATGAATTTGTGAACGAGGTTATGAGCATCGGAAGGACATCTCATGTTAATATTGTCAGCCTATTTGGGTTTTGTTTGGAGCGCACAAAAAGAGCTCTTATATACGAGTACATGCCTAATGGTTCTTTGGATCGGTATATTTATTCTGAGAACCCCAAAGAAACCTTAGGTTGGCAAAAGCTCTATACAATAGCAATTGGGATTGCTCGTGGCCTAGAATACTTGCACCATAGTTGTAATACACGGATTGTCCACTTTGATATCAAGCCTCAAAACATCCTTCTAGATCAAGACTTTTGCCCAAAGATTGCTGATTTTGGTTTAGCTAAATTGTGTCATACCAAGGAGAGTAAGCTTTCAATGACCGGTGCTAGAGGAACAATTGGATTCATTGCTCCTGAAGTTTATTCTCGAACCTTTGGAGTTGTTTCAACAAAATCAGATGTTTATAGTTATGGAATGATGTTGCTAGAGATGGTTGGAGGCAGAAAAAATGTGAAATCAATGGCTCAAAAGTCAAGTGAAAAGTATTTTCCACACTGGATTTATGACCACTTTACCAAAGATGATGGATTACAGGCTTGTGAGGTCACAAGTGAGGTTGATGAAATTGCCAAAAAGATGACTTTGATCGGTTTTTGGTGCATACAAGTATTGCCTATGCATCGTCCGACAATAACCAAGGTTTTAGAAATGTTTGAAAAAGGATTAGACAGTTTGGACATGCCCCCAAAACAAAACTTCAGCCAAATACTGTAAGATATTCTCTCTAGATATTTCTGCAATTGTAATTTTTAATAGGTGGGTATATACAACTAATTTCTTTTTTTTTCAGCGAAGATTCAGTATACAGTTTGGATACAGAAAGCAGGAGTCCCAGCAGTTCTACCAAACCACAAGGTTCTTTTGAGGAGATAAACCTTGGGAATGGGAAAATTCTATGACAGATGTAAAACGAACACTTCAGAGAAAGCGAGAGGCATGCTATTTTAGCTCAGAACATATCCCTGTAATAGTCTGTATATACACCTGCTGTGTATAAGCGAGGAGGTACAAGTCTTAAATTACTATGATTTTTTAAGAAAAAGGTAAAACGCTACTATCCTACAACAGTACTCTCTATCTTGCATATGATGTCATACATAGTACGACCGAAGGGGGGTTTCTTTAGACAAAATATTATCAAATTAATATCCTCGTTGATTGCCAGTTTGTTGCTTTTCCTTTACTCATGCAGCACTATCCATATATGGTTGCGTAATATCCAGAGATTACCAGTATCAAATTAGGCACACAAATTTATTTTTCATTTTTTCTAGCTCAGGTATCTTAGACATATCGTCCATATTTGAGTTGTTGAGAGATGCATCTTAAAGTGGGCAAGCAGCATCAAGTAAGATACTGGAGGCACAAGACTCATCGGCATATGAAGATGAAGCTGATCATGGCGATCCCGTGTAGAATGGGCTTGGAAAGGTTTATATTTGAGTTCCGTTACTCAGAAGGGCACCAACATTTCCTAAGAGACATATGGACAAACAGAACTAGTCCAATTACTCTGAGTCTCAGCAGAGACCGTTCTGGGAATTTCAGGATGCGGTGTACCATTTCTGAAGTCTGGTCAGTATTCCTAAGAACCCCCCACGGTTCCAAAGATCCTCAGGATTAAATCCCAATAAAGTCCACAAAACCAAACGCCTAGTTTGGTCAATAGTAAACCTTTTTCCCCCTTCAAATATACTGTAGTGTACTGGTAACGACCCATCCAAAATCAGAACACGTTTTTTCATAAAGCTAAGCATCATCAGAATTAACTGACGAGTTTGACAACTGAAACTCGCAAAATTATAGAAATAAATAAATCTACGGCAGAATGGAGAGCATGTTACCTGCTTGGTTCCTTGGGAGGTCACACTGCTTGTTCGGTCCTTGGATGAAGAGAACGAGCTAGGGCAGGCGGGTGACCCAGAAAGGTTTTGCGTCTTTGCGCCATCGACGGCGCAAGGCGAGATTGCGTCAGCCTGCCTGCTGCTCTGACCACAGGCCCCAGGCGCGCGGGGTAGCAGCTGCGGTTGCGCGCGCGGTAGGGGATGGCGGCACTAGTGGTGGTTCGCGCATGTGTCCAGTGTCCGCCGCCGCCGCCGCCGCCGCGCCTCTCGACGGCGAGACGCCGAGACGGCAACTGCAGCAGCCCCGGTGTCTGCGCCAGGGCGGAAGGGGGCCAAGAAAAGGCCTCGGGATGGTCAGAATGAGCCCAAACATCCTTTTTCAGAGACAGCCAAGAAGCAAACCCCCTCCAAGGCGTACCCAGCTGCTGTTGCATCCTTCCATGGCCCTGGAATTGCTAATACTCGGATTAGCTTACGTAAGTCATTGATCGGCCGTCAGCATCGTCGTCCTAGAATTGGTTTCGGCTGTACAGTCCCGGCGTCGCCGCAACCAGGTGCAGCGAACAAGACTTTAAGCTTACGTAGATGGAACAAAGGACTGAAGGAGAAAGGACTAGAAGCTCATGACGGTGACTGGACTAAGCTAGCCAAATACGACCATGACGTTGTGATCAAAAAGCATACTCGATCAGTCACTGTGCAGTGGTTGTGGTTCAGACTTCACTTCAGCCGTCTCAACTCCACGGTCAACATTTCAAAAAGAAAAAAAAATCTCCATGATCAAGACTTGCCCTTCGGGCACTCCATCGCTCATTGATCGGCCAGCCAACAAGTACTTCATATCCACCCCATTCCTACCTCCTTATGTGCATCTCTGAACTCTTATCTCCACGCTTTTATCACCTCTGCTCCGATGTCCTCCATCAGCTTGTTCTTGCTGTGCATGACTCTTTCACAGATAGCAGCAGCCGTTGAACCAGTTGATCAAGGGGCTAACTGCTCACCCAAGACATGCGGCAACCTGACAATTGCAGACCCATTCGGATTCGTCCCGGAGCAGGCAACCGACACGAAATGCGGCCGGATGGGCTTCGAGGTCCATTGCAACAACAGCATCCCATACCTCGGGTACTACCGGCGTAAGTACCGGTTCCGGATCCTCGATATCTTCTATGACAACAGCTCCTTGCTTGTCGCCGATATCCACAAGGTTGCAGATTTCAGCACATCCGACTCAAAAGGCTGTCATGTTCTGACTGCTAATACCTCCTCCAAAGTCGGCCTTCCATTCTCGATCAGCCCTGTCAATCTGAACCTCATCTTCTACAACTGCACCAAGATACCAGAGGCGGATAGGGGGCTTGTGGAGACGAAATGCAGCAGCAGCTTGTTTGTTCGTGTTGCAGTTGGAGGGCATTACAATGACTCGAGCAACTATACGCAGTACTCAGTGGAGGGCTGTAGCACTACTCTTGTGCCAGTGCTGGGGACATTCGGCAAGGTGAACGCAAGCAACTATGAGCAACTCATCAGCAATGGCTTCCTCTTGACGTGGCAGCTGCCGTCTGGTGAGTTCATTTCTGAAATTATTAAAATCAAATCAATTAATGGGGAAAGAAGCAGAGTCTCTGATATACAAAAGTTCAGATTCTTCTACTGCATTTGAAATAAGAAAACTGCTTTCATGCCTTATTATGACATACTAAGTTATGCATGCCTACTTATTAATGTTAAGGAATTTATAAAATAGTAGAAATATACTTCTACTGTATGTTCTATCATCTTGCGTTAGCTCACTTATATTAAAACATGTCAGATAAAGGACGTAATTAAAAAAAATCAATGACAATGGAATTTCCTGAATTAGCAAGATTGAGAGTTCACATGCCAACTAAAGGAGTCAAGGCCTTATAATCAGCACAGTTTGATATCACACTCAGTCCAGTAGAAAACAGAGCAGAAAGTAGCATGTTTTTAACTAGCCACTGAATATTCTTAAAAAATTACAAGCAGGCGGTATTGATAAAAACACCTCAGTAGCAGGTTTGGTAGTGGCATTTTTGTAATTAATGTACATGGAAGATCTTGCAACAGGTAACACACTGCATTTTTCATAAAGAACACTTGAATATAAATTTAGAGAAAAAATGGAATCAATTTTAGAAAGTAAATCTAGTCCATCAAAAAATGAAAATATTGAGAAAATTAGATGATACCATGATGTTAGAGAGAAGCACAGTAGGTCAGTCTAAAGCCACCATCTCTGGTCACATCGCGCCTGTTTTCTACATTCCTCTAATAACACTATGATTGTTTTTTACCATTGTGTTTGAGATTTTGTTTTAAAAATCAGTATTTCTTGCAGATGGGAGGCGCAAAGTCAAACTAATTTTAATAGGTATGTTTTGCCTGTTGAGCTATGCATGGCAGCTCTTATGGATAACAGAATAGGATCAACTTGCTACAAGTGTACTTGCATTGAATGTTTTTATTCTTTGTGTTGAAATTATAGCTTCCCTGTCGGCTGCAGCTGGTGTGCTTTTCACATGTCTTGTTTGGATCATATACCGTCGGAAACAAAAGCTCAACCTGTTCATTCTCCAAAAGCATGTTCAGAGTAAATCAAACACGGAAGAGATACTAAGGAGATATCAATCACTAACCCCGAAGAGGTACAGTTACTCAGATCTGAAGAAAGCAACAAGATGTTTCAAGGAAAAACTAGGAGAAGGTGGCTATGGTACAGTATTCAAGGGTACTCTACCAGACGGACGTATGGTTGCTGTGAAACTCTTAAAAGGATCCAAAGGCAATGGAGAGGAATTTCTAAATGAAGTCACTAGTATTGGTAGGACTTCCCATGTTAATATTGCCAGTTTACTTGGTTTTTGTTTACAGGGATCTAAGAGGGCCCTTGTTTATGAGTACATGGCCAATGGCTCTTTAGAGAAGTACATTTATTCAGAGAGTTTAAGGTCAGCACTTGGATGGGAACAATTAAGGAAAATAGCTATTGGCATCGCACGAGGTCTGGAGTATTTGCACCGGGGCTGCAGCACCCGCATCATCCATTTTGATATTAAGCCCCACAACATCCTTCTTGATGAAGACTTCTGTCCCAAAATAGCTGATTTCGGATTGGCAAAACTGTGTCACCTCAAGGATAGTGCTCTCTCGATGGCTGATGCAAGAGGCACCATTGGTTTCATTGCTCCTGAAGTGTTCTATAGAGGGTTTGGAGTTGTGTCGACCAAGTCAGACGTTTACAGCTATGGGATGATGATACTACAAATGGTGAGAGGAAGAACAAACGCTAAAGAAAATACTGAGAATTCTAGTGAAGTGTATTTTACTAACTGGATTTATGACTGCTTAGTGAAAGATGTGCAAAGCCATGAAGTCACATCCGACCTGGAAGAGACTGCAAAGCATATGGCTGTAGTTGGCTTATGGTGCATACAAATGGCCCCAGGAAATCGTCCTTCCATGAGCATAGTCTTAGAAATGCTGGAGAAGAACAGCAACGAATTGGAAATGCCACCCAAGCCATTCCTTTCCTGCCCCTCACCCCAATCACATTTCTCATCTTAAGCAAGATATTTCCTATTGGGAACCCTCGTTTTTGTGGTTCATAGTGTCAATCAAAAGCTTGAAAATGTGTTCTTGTAGCGCCTTTGAATTATAGCTATGTTCTTTCAATAGATGAATACACACATTGAGAAAGACATTGATCCAATGTGTGGGTTTAATCCTAGTTTTCCCATGATTCTAGCAAACATTATTGTCTGATTAACAGCTTTTCCATTTTCCATCACTCAAGCACCACTATCCGCGCAGAGGCAGCATAGCATCCAAATAGTGTGACAACTAGCAAAACCACGACAGTGGATAAATCTACGGTACAATCAGAGAGCGCGTTACCTACTTGGTTCCTTGGCGGTCTCCGGCTCCCCGCTGATGAACCAGCTACGAAGACAGCAGCAAGAACCGCGCACGTACCTCCATTGTTGACAAGCGGGCCGCGCGGCCGGGCGCCAAGCCGCCAAGGGTTGCGTTGCGCTTCCCCATCCATGATCCATCCCCTCTGCATCCCTGACCACCGGCTTCAAGTCGCCGGTGAAGCGGGAAAGGATCCGGATTTGCGGCAGCTCAGCGATTCCGCCCCCCCCCCCCGGGAAACTAGCTAAAAATCTCGTGGTGAGACTTGCTGCCGTGGCGCCGGCGTGCCGCAGCCCGACGGCGTCGAGACCGGAACCTGCTGCAGCATGCGCCATGGTAGACGGCTAGACGCCGTTCTGCCGCCGTCGTCAGGGGCGTTTTTTTTATTTTTATATTTTATAATTTTGTTTTTTACAAAAATATTTTTTCGTTCTCAAAATTTACAGAAATATACCCGGCGGCCGGCACCTGGTCGCCCCGATGCAGGGCGGCATGGGCTTTTCTGCAAAAAATTTCGCGAATATTTGCGCGGCGGCCCCTAGAGGACCGGTCGCCCGGCAGAGAGGCAGCCGGCCCCCAGGCCGCCCGGCAGCGGGGTGGCAGGTTCTGGCCGCCCGGCTGCAGGGCGACTAGCTCCCACAAATTATATAAGGGTTGGCTGTCCCCCACCCCTCAATTGCGTCACTAAAATTTCAGAAAAAAAAGAAAAGAGATGGAGGGAGGAAGAGAGGCGAAGCCCTGTCGGATTTTCAAGCCGGCGACTGCAGATAACCAAAATTTTTCTAGGCTTTACAAACAGCTTATGTTGTAATTATTTTTGTTGACACGGTAGATTAGCAATCACTTTAATATCATTATTGTGTGGCTAGATATGTCGAGTAAGCTTCGTTTTCAAGTTCATTATGGTGACTACTATATTTCTCATGATGCGTATGGAGTAGATCTATCTGTTTTTGAACACAGAGAGTGCGGAATAGATAAACCCTTAGAGATGAGTTTTGGTTCCATATGCAAATGGTTTCACGAGATATTCAATGTGAATCCAAAGACCTATTTGCTAACCGTTCAGACTGTGACGAATTGGCAACTGACGGAGATTTCTGGGAGTTGATGCTTATAACAAATAGCGAAGAATGGCGGACTTACATGCAACCAGCCCTTGACCGTGGGTGGCCTCTTACAATGCTAATTCAGATTCACCGGAAAGCAGGTCATTTCGGTGAAGGGTCCACAAGTACATCATCTTATATAAGATCAAAAAATGAAGATCAGAACATGCATGTCATAGAATCTGATCCGCAAGGTATAGCTGATCAGGCAGGAGAAAAAAAAGACCAGAACGTGCATGTCATTAAACCTGAGCCGCAAAATTTAGCTCATAAGGGGGAGTGGATACCTGGAATAATGGAAGCTGTAGAGAATGAAGACCAGGAGGCTGGAATGATGGAGGAATGTGAGGACTCATCAGACGATGAGGACTACCCGTTGCTAGGTGAATGACGAGACATGGGTTTTGGAAATCCAGTGATATAGGATATTAGGGGTAATGAGTACGAATACAGAGAGAATGAGGTTGTGCAGGGGACAAAGTATCCTATCATTGAAGCTGTGAATGATGCTGTGAAGCTTTGGACTATATCGTTGAGGAAGGAATTCAAAGTTGTGAAGTCTAGCAGCAATGAATATGAGGTGAAGTGTGTCAATGGCGATTGTACATGGCGAGTACATGCCTACAAGGGCAAGTACAAGACAAACTGGGAGTGTTCAATTGTTACACCACATGCATGCAGATTGACTGTTGTTGCGCAAAATTACCGTAGCATCACATCCACTTTCGTGGCCAAGAAGATGTATGACGTGATTCTCGACAAAATTGATTTTGAGCCAAAATTGATAATTAGGGACATAGACGACCGTTTTCAATACAAAATCAGCTATGCAAAGGCGTGGCGGGCAAAACAAAAGGTGTTTGAGATGAGGTTCAACACATATGATGCATCATATGATAACCTGCCTCACATGCTGTCAGCAATTGTGCAGAGAAATCTTGAAAGCGCGACTGATACCTACATTGTACCGAGTTTATATGGGGGACCTGAGTTTCTACTTCGTGCTTTCTTCTGCCTTGGTGCATGTATGAGGGTATTTATGTATTGTCTTCCTGTTCTGTGTATCGACGGCACATTTTTGACAGGAAGATATAAGAAGACAATACTAACAGCGATTGGAGTTGATTGCAACAAGCAGGTGGTTCCCATCGCCTTTGCTTTTGTTGAGAATGAGAATATAGAGAGCTGGTACTGGTTCCTTGAACGTGTGAAGATTCACGTTGTTGCTGCAAGGCCAGATGTTTGCCTCATCAGTGATAGGCATGCAGGTCTTCTAGCAGCAATAAGGTAATTACATGAAGGAAGTCAAGGACAACCTCCTATATGGCCAGATGTTGTGAGTAGGTGGTGCATAAGGCATATGGGTGCAAACTTTTATGAGCACTTCAAGAATAAGGAATTTATGAATTTGTTCAAAAGGTTGTGCACTCAGAATCAGCAGCGAAAGTTTGATGCTTTGTGGCAGGTGCTAGATAACATGTGCGTCGAGCTGCTAAAGGAACATGCCTCAACCTCCAGCCGGAGACATTCAGACGGCGGACCTTTCACACAGTGGATTAAGGATGCACCTAAGGAGAAGTGGTCAATTCTACACGACACTGGTGGGCGTCGATATGGGATCGAGACAACCAACCACGCAGAGTATTACAATATGGTAATGCGTCATGTTCGTGGATTTCCTCTTGTTGGCATAGTTGAGTTCATCATGTACGGATGCACAAGGTACTTCAGAGAGCGGTACCAGACAACTGATGTCTTACTTAATGATCCAGGAGTGGTTTTTTTAATAGGGTCACTAAATACATGAAAGAAAAAATTGAAAAGACTCAATATCACAGAGTTGTATCCATGGGGCACAAAGGATCAAAGGTTTGAGGTTTCATGCGAGGACAGGACAGGTCAGGGTGTCCGCAGACAAAGCGTCGTTCAGGATTGCTTGATAACACCGGAATGCAAGGTGTTTTACAGATGCAAGAAGCCACAGCTTCTTCACTTACCATGCTCCCATGTCATTGCGGCATGTTCAGAATCTGGGTTGGAACCTGGAGTTTTTGTTTCAGAATAAATTTCCGGTTTGCAATACAAGTTTGTAAACAATGCTACGATTACAAAGCAAAGGCCTAAGGCGTTCGTACTACTAGGTACTTGAACAATGAAAAGCAGTGGCATGTGCAACACGATAACCTCGTGTTGTGATTAAACCTGACATGCCTTATAAAATGTAAAATGCTGAAATTACATGGTGGTGCTTTACTGAGTGCACCGGGAATATTTTCCCTTCCAAATAGCTTCAGGTCCTGCTTTCTTAGCACGGCGGGCCCTCTCTCGCTTCCTCTCCCTATCAGCTTCATGTTCCTCTGCCTCCTGACATTCCACTTCTGCAATCCTCTTCTGAATCTCTTCCTAGTCTTTCTTGCGCTTCTCCTCCATCTGTTTTTCATGCAGCATTCGTTGCCACCTTTGTGCAGCCCACCTTGCTTGACGCTCAACGTGGTCCTTATCCTGCTGAGATTGCTCGGTGTCTAACCACTGCACGAAATCACATAGAGGCGGTGGAGTCTTTCCCCAAATCATGTTAGAAGTCATTACCAGATCTGAAAGTGGCAAACTCTGATAGTGTTTTGTAGTACTTTTGCTCGATCATTGCCGTAATCTTGGGCGGGTCATACTCGTAATTCTCGCACATGAAGAACCGCATACCAAAGTCGTCCCCCAAAACCCTTGATTTCATTAGCTTGCACAAGGATCCGCAAAAGCACATAGGCACCTGGACTTCTTGGGGGACTGTTGCCGTCACCTTACTCCATGGAATGTAGGTGGATCCTGAGTATGCCATAGTGTTGAGCCCTGACAATCACAAGTGCGCAATCAGATTGCTAATGTACTGTATCAACGCTTGTATTAAACTGATTGCTAATCTACTGTGTCAACAAAAATAATTACAACATAAATTGTTTGTAAAGCGTAAAAAAATTTTGGTTACCTGCAGTCGCCGGCTTGAAAATCCGGCAGGGCTTCGCCTTTCTCTCTCTCCCTCTCTTTTCTTTTTTTCGGGAATTTTAGTGATGCAAATGAGGGGTGGGGGGACCAGCCAACCCTTATATAACTTGTGGGAGCTGGTCACCCTGCTGCCGGGCGGCCTGGGGGGCCGGTGTAACACCCTTGTGTTAATCGTCTCGCTAATCACGAGTTAACTCGCTAATCGTGGACTCAAATTCGTCGTTAACGCTAATCGCGTTCGCGCAGTAAACATCTACTTAGCTGTTTTCGATCTCGTTTTTGTCCTTGATCTGAGCTCCAAATCAACTTCCGCCCAAAACGAAAGTTGTAGATCTTTTAATCCTCTACAACTTTTATTTTGACCAAATTTCAAGTTGTTACATGAAATTTGGAGTTTTAGCGGGTCAAACTGGAGTCAAAATCATTCAAACGAGTCAACAGTGACAGCTCCAGCGTTTTCACTGTGTTGCCCATACCGACACCGGCGACCGTCGACGCCGGCGAGCTCCTCCACGCGTCGCTCATCCCGGCGTTCCTCGGCATCTGGGCGCTGCCCTTATCCTCTTGCGAGCACGGGAACCTTCTCCTCCCTTCCAGCCTTCTCCTTCCTCTGAGCTAGGTCGAGCTCGAGCGAGCAGAACCGAGCGAAATCGCCGTCGCTCGTCGCTCCGGCCAACCCTCGCCGCCCCACCTCAATCCGTCGCACTCCGAGCTGCGCGACCTCGCCCCGAAGCTCCTCCATCCCTCCACGAGCGTGGCCGTGCCCTACCCCGGCCGAAGTCAAGCTCCAGAACGCGGCCTCCATTGCCGACCTCCATCAAGCTCCGCCCCGAGCTTCGCCCCTCACGTCGACGACCCCCTTCCAGCCTTCTTCCGCGCAAAATCGATCCACGGTGAGCTCGGCCGCACCCTACTCGTGCTCCCCGACCTTTTCCTCAACCGAATCCGTGGCCGTTGCTGCCGAATCGTCGCCGCGTCGCCGCGAACGCGCCGCCCGTCACGCGCGCACGCCGCCCGGCCCCTCTGCTCCTCCCTGGGCGCCACCTCCGCGCGCCCTAGGGCCGCCTGGGCTCCCTGGTGCTCATGCCGCCGCTCCCACTGCTGCTGAGCTCCGCTGCGGCCGGAACGCCGCCGCCGCAAGCCGCCGCCGCGTGCCACCGCTGCCGCACACCGCGGGGGCCCCCTGCGCGCGCTCGCGGGGGCCCCCTGCGCGCGCTCGCGCGCGCCGCCGCGAGCCGCACGGCCGCCTGGGGCCACTGGCCCTCACCCGCCACCCCAGCGCCGCCGCCTGGCCATGCCCTAGCCGGCCCGGCCGCGCCACCACCGCGCCACCCCTGCCGCCGCCACGAACCGCCGCCGCTCCAATCCGCGCGCCGCCCCTGTGCCCCGCGCCCTGTTCCCCGCCCCCGCCTGCCGTCCTGGCTGTGGGGCCCCGCAGCAGCGCCGCCGGCGAGCCGCGGGCGGGCCCGGACGCCGCCGCCGCCGCGGTGCAGGCCGCCATGCCGGCCACGGCCCGCGCGGGGCAGAGCAGAGGAAGGGGGAGAGCTGGGGCTGGGCCGGCACCCACTGCCATGTGGGGCCCGGCTGTCAGCCTCCCCCCCTTTAATGTTTTCAATTTTTATTCTTTATTTCCGGCTGGAAAGTTCTTAATTGCGTTGAAAATCACAGAAAAATGCGATAAATGCCAAACAAATTTTGTTAGGTTTCTAAAATCTTGATCTTCAGAGGAAAAATCCTTAAGCATGCACTTTGTCACTTTTGCCCTGCTGAAAATCCGGTTTGCGTTAAACCTAGTTTATTTATTACCGGTTATTCTAGGGCTCTAAAATTTATGAAAAATTTGCAATGGCCTTATCCTTGCTTGTGTAACCCACTGTAAAATTTTCAGATGCATAGCCTATGTGCTTGGTTGTGGATCTGTTAGTGTTTGTTTTCCTTTTTTAGGGCTAAAAGAAATGTTTTCTATATCAATAAATGTTGGAAAAATGTGTGAGGCATGTTTTATTTCATTCACGTTGATCTGGTAAATTTTAGTTGCTAGATCATGTATGCATGTTAGGGTTTTACTTATGATTTGTTCCTAGCCATGCGCTTTCCTTTTTAAGTTCTGTTAGTTAATTGTTGCATGCATGTGTAACTTCTGCAAGGCTAGTTTTTGTTTCACTCCATGCTACCCTAAGCCATTTTAGTAGTGGCTGTTTTGAAGGAAACACTTCAGGCTAAAATGTTTTAACTTTTGGAATCGCATCAGCAGCACTCATGCATTGCACCGTATCCTAACTGTTGCATGGCATATTTTATTCGTGTAGACGCCGCGAGCGAAGTCGCCCACGAGCTGATCGTTGAACCGGTCCAGGAGCCACGAGCAGGAGAGCAGCAGGAGGACACCGTTGATCACGCTCCAGCAGACTTTGTTAACCCCGCTGACCTGCAAGGCAAGCCCCGGAGCATAACCTTAATTTAATTTATTCAATGTTTATTTAAGTATTGTGCATTTATGTTCTAGGAGTTGAATGGAACCATAGTATGCATGTCTCCCTAGGTACCGTGGGCCTATACTAGTATGCAGGTGTCGATAGAAATGCTTTGCTAAATAGGAATTCGGTAGAAGTCGAGTGATTACTGTCACTCGCGAGTTTAGGATCTTGGTCCCTTAGCTTTGGCCTGTAATAAATTGTGGAGTAAAGAGAAATGGAGACCGGGCGGATATGAGTTGGATTAATGGTATGGAATGGATGGAAAGTAAGCTCCGCCTGTGCCGATTGAGGACCGTTCCGTTGTTGGCAGTGTTGACTGAGTTTGAACAGTACTAACCACATGCCGGAAGTAGGAGGTAGTCGAATCCGGTAAGCTAATTACCTGATTTGCAACGATACTTTGAATCGCGACCTGCTACTCTGGGAGTGGGATGATGGCGGGTGTTGGAGTGTATGTCGCCTCCTAGTTCTCTGGGAGTTCGCTGTGAGGGACCCTTCACCCGGGTTTTGGCAGGCGTGGTTCAGACGTCGGGGTGATGATGGGAACAGTTGACGTGTGTGGCCCGACGGGGTTTACGCGTGTCGTGTGAGTTAGGTCCACCTTGCAAGGTTAAATCGGATCGATTTGCCGTCTCTCTCGGTTAAGAGAACCTTGGTCACTTTGTCACATCGTAGTAAGAAAGTGGAATGAAAGAGGAATAGAAAGGGTTGGTTTGTGAGTTACTAAAAGATAATCTGTTCCACCATGTGTGCTCTAGATGAATAGGCGAATTTAGTTAATGCTTGGTACACTAAATGGAGCTAAAATATTGAAAGTAAGGATTCACTTCTAGCAGCCTTTCAGCAAAAGAACTCCAGAGCCAAAAAGCTTCGCATGTCTAGGTAATGGGCTAAGTATACCCAGAGTCGGGTAAGCCTTGCTGAGTATTAGTATACTCAGGGTTGTCGTTGTAACCCTTCTGAGCAGGTTGTGTCCCTGCGGACTTCGAGGAGATCTGTGCGTCCTGGATTGGACAGCCGCTTCCTCCGGGTTGGACCGTCGAGTGGGCCCCGTCTTCCCCGTGAAGTTTGGGCAGGTTGGCGTCACATCGGTGGGCAGGATGTGGAGCTCACCTTTTATCGTCGTCGTAGTTATCGTATTGTATTTCGAACTCAGTTTTAAACTTCCGCTGTGCGTTTGAACTCTGTTGTTTGTATTTAAATCTTTTATGTAAAACCTGTGTTGTAAATTAATTTGAAGATTTCTGTTTGCTGGTAACACCTGTGCTCGTCTTCGTACGGGTCTAAGTGCAATTGTGATCCTGGAGTACAGTAGTTTAATCGGGATTTTACCCGACAGCCTGTCAGGTTACACCGTTTTAAGTGCACAGTAACTTGATTAAGCATTAAGATGATGGTTAGTGCATTTAAGCCGGTTTAATTTGGACGGTGCTGCTACAGCTGGCATGAGAGCTCTAAATTGCACTGGGGTGATTACCTTGCAACGATTTCGGGTTTTTCGAAAAGTTGACGCTAGATGCGCTAAGGAATAGGATAGATAGTTCGTATGCCCTAATTATGTGTATAAGTTAGGTGGCAACTAAGTATCTATTTTATTCCAGCACTTCCAGCTTTTACTTTTTGTTAAACCTTACTTCGGTAACGACGCACCTACGCTGAGGTAAGCAAGGTAAGCATTCTAGTAGTCCTTAGAATAGCCCACGTGTTTCATACGTGCGCGGGTCCCGTATGTTGAGCATACGAGGAGGTGATAAGGCTCAATTCAAATGAGCCTGTCGCTATCTGCCGCCTGATATGGAGTGCGGATTTCATGCCGTGTGATTGTGATCACGGCCATTTCGTAAGGCAATGTTACGAGATGTAAACCTGTCATGCGGTTGGCCATGACCGTGACCCTTGGGACACGTCTACCCTTGGATGTCCCGTAAGGCGAGTGTACGGGAAGTGAATACGTTGTTATGACGTATGCAGCGCTGCCCATTCAGCGTCGAACGTCTGGGTGCCATCTCTATAGTGGATGGTAATGTATGTGTGAATATGTGGGAAACTGCATATGCGTTACCCGTGTGGCGTAGGACACATGGGGGCCGTTCGTGTGTGCTGGCACGAAGGGTCCAGAAATGGATATTTATATCTGTCTCTGTGTTCTTCTGCAGGAAACTAACTTCGTAAGCGCGTTATAAAATCCTTGATCGTAGGAACGACTAGTCTATATATAGGGAGAGTACGTAATTGTGCCACCGAGTGTTCTCGTATACCATATTTTGGTACTTGTTGGGTGAGAAACGCTAGAACGTGGCATGCATCTTGCATCTTGCATTCCTGAGTTGTTGTTTGTTTTGTTACCTTTGGTTGCGCTTCACAAAAATTTATTTGGATCACCATGTTTTTACTGTGAGTTCTTTAAAAAATTTATTTGTGTTGCGTTGCCAGTTTAAATCTGTTCTTTTGAAAACTGTCACTTATGTTAGCGCTATGTGTTCTTACAGATGGCTACCTTCACGCACGTGATCGTGGACGCTGAGGGTTGGGCGCACTCCAATGCCCTCCACACCGGCCACTTTCCTCGTCTGCTGTGGCAGATGCTCAGGGCATTTGACTACACTGAGCCCCCACAGTACTCTGGACACGAGTCTAGCTTGCTAGGCACCGAGCGCTGTCAGATGATTGTGAAGATCCCTGCGTGCCCCGCTCGCTTGGAATGGGACTCGTGGCAGCTCACTGTCTATGGTAGGAAGCTGGCTGACTCCTGGGAGATTGCATCTAGGAGGGCCATTGAGGAGTTCTCAGAGAAGCATAATGCAGAGGTGATAGATACTCCTTACAGTGTGTTTCCTCTAAAGGATGAGACTACTCAGGCCTACGCAGATCGGTGAACCGCAACCTGAACTACATGATGCCCGACTACAACGTCAGGACAGCACTCTCGTTCAGCTACTCCTCAGCTTTGAGCAACATGTATGAGCAGCTGCGCGAGGAAAATGCAATATGCAGGAGCAAGGCTCGAGAGGCTCACCTCCATGAGCAGCACATGATCGGTACTCAAGATAAGATCAAGACCCTGAAGGCCAAGTCCAGAGCGAGGAAGATCAGGATTCAGGAGTTGCAGGAGGAGTTAGAGAACAGGACTCAGATGGTGCAGCACCTGGAGGGGCAGCTTCAACAGGCCCATGAGTGGATTGAGGACGCTCAGGCTCAGGTGCAGGCAGCAGCAGACATGCAGGCCGAGGCAGCCGAGGAGGAGCCAGAAGAAGAAGAAGAGGAAGAGGACCCTGAGGAGATCGAGGGAGTGTCTAGAGTCGAGTCGGGACCTGGGACTCCGTGAGGATGTGGATGGATAGTGTTGATTCTCCCCTTGCAGTGTAGCCTAACTGTAGGATAGTTGGGTAGGATGACCAACATAGTACTCTAGGCTAACCTTGGGTTGAGAATTCTTTTGTGGCTCGGTAGTTCGAGTCATGTAGGATAACCCCTTGCTAGTGTGGTGTGTAGCCGGGTCGTGCAAGACCTTTCTTTTAGTAGTGGTGTGTTCTCGGGTCGTTTGTGAACCCTTCTTTAATGTTAGTTGGTTGCAGCAGGGCTTTGGTTATGTAATAGCCCTTGTTCCAGCTGAAGCAGCGTGGCTACTTAATGTAAAATTTACTCCCATGATGATCTTTTCTGTCACTGTGTGAAATTTCAGCTATGAGTTGCGCTTTGACTGTCTTCAGATCTGAAATTTTGTTGAGCGATGTTTAGTATTGCATACGTAGAGCTGCTCTAGACGAAACTTGTTAGTTGATGCGCTTTCAACCAAAGCAAGTTAGTTTATCTTCCCTTGGTGAACCATATCGCGAGGGGAAGGATTCATGCTGTGTGTTCATATTATATATGCACATTCTTTAAATTGCATGAATTAGTCCTGATAGCGAAATGGCTAACCAGGGGAATGATTGTTTTGCAGATGGGTGATAATCATGACAATGAGAATCATGAAGCACTACCCCAACAACCTCCCTCTTTGGCTCAAGCCGTTGCAGCTCTTATCGCGGACCGCAACGAGCAGACTGAGCTAATAAGGCAACTGGTGCAATCCCAAGTTAATGCCGGCAGAGGTCGACATGCTCCCCCGCTAGCACCAGCAGAAACTGACTATGTCGGTTTTCTGGCCACCCAGCCACCTCTGTTCCACAAGGCCGATGATCCTCTGGAGGCTGATGCTTGGATCCGCACCATTGAGGATAAGTTCAGTATCCTCAATTGCACAGAAATGGACAAAGCCGCCTTTGCAGCACAACAGCTGAGAGGACCTGCGAAAATATGGTGGGTAAATCACAAGGCTCTACTTCCCGCTGGTACACGTCTCACCTGGGATGAGTTTGTGGCAGCTTTTAAAGCCCACCACATCCCTACCAGTTTGATGAGGAGAAAGATGGCAGAGTTCCTAGCCCTGAAGCAAGGGAACAACATTGTGCTCCAATACGCTCAGACTTTCAATCAGTTATCCCAGTATGGCGGTTTTCATGTGGATACTGATGAGAAGAAACAAGATTGCTTCAGAAGGGGACTTAGCACCAAGCTTTAGGACAAGCTAGCCCTCACCACGTGCAACAACTTTACCGATCTGGTTAATAAAGCCATCACGCAGGAAGATGCCACGTTGGCGCACAAAGCTGACAAGAAAAGGAAGGCACCTGCTGGATCTTCCAGCAACGCACCCCAGAGGTACAAGCTGGTTCAGACGGGACATCAGCAGACTTCAAACCGTCCTCCACAGCAGGGCCGTTGGGTCGCTAGACCACCACAGCAACAGCAGCAGTGGGCACCCCGTTTTCCGATACAGCAGCAGAGGCCTTTAATGCTACAAGGTCCTCGCCCCAACAACTACCCATGTTACAATTGTGGTAACCTGGGGCACTTTGCACGTGACTGCCGTCTGCCACTTCGGCAGAATAACTACAAGACTCCAGCGCTGAGTCAAGGTTCCAGCCAGAAGGATCAGAAGAAGAAGATTGTACCTGCCAAGACTGGTCGTGTGAACTACACCACTCTGGAGGAAGTTCCGGAGGGCACCCAAGTGATGGCGGGTACGTTCTCCGTTAATCACTGCCCTGTTACTGTGCTATTTGATTCGGGAGCATCTCATACCTTCATCAGTCAAGCATGTGTAGCACGGCTTAATTTGCAAGTAACCCACATGATAAGACCTTATATTATTCATACACCGGGCACACACTTAAGTACCAGCCAATTCGTTCGAGGTGTGGCCCTTGACTTGAACGGGACGATTTTTCCGACTACACCCATTGTCCTTCCAAGCCAGGGGATAGATGTCATACTTGGAATGAATTGGATGAAGGAACATGGTGCTACCATCAATACCTCCTCTCGTGTTATTCAGTTAAACTCTCCCACATATGGTTCTTTGGATATTCATCTTTCCCAGCATGCAATTCCAGCCACTGTCATATATCATCTTGAGGGAAAAATTCTAGAAGTAATTTCGGTGGTTTGTGAATACCCCGATGTGTTTCCGGAGGACTTGCCAGGTATGCCTCCCGATCGAGATATTGAGTTTGTCATTGAGTTACAGCCTGGCACAGCGCCCATATCTCGAAGGCCATATCGAATGACTCCGAGTGAGTTAGCTGAATTAAAAATCCAGCTACAAGAGTTGCTGGATAAAGGTTTTATTCGACCGAGCACCTCACCTTGGGGTTGCCCGGCTCTGTTCGTAAAGAAGAAAGATCACGGACTAAGGCTATGTGTGGATTATCGACCGCTGAATGCAGTCACCATCAAAAACAAATATCCACTTCCTCGTATTGATATTCTTTTTTATCAACTAGCCGGAGCTAAGGTATTCTCAAAAATAGATCTACGATCTGGTTATCATCAAATCAAAATCAGACCGGTGGATATACCAAAAACAGCTTTCTCTACTCGTTATGGTTTATACGAGTATTTGGTGATGTCCTTTGGATTAACCAATGCCCCCGCTTACTTCATGTACCTCATGAATTCGGTATTCATGCCGGAGTTAGACAAGTTTGTCGTGGTGTTCATTGATGACATCTTGATCTATTCTAAGAATGAGGAAGAACATGCTCATCATCTTCGTATAGTACTTCAGCGTCTGAGAGAGCACCAGCTTTATGCCAAACTCAGCAAGTGTGACTTCTGGCTGAAGGAAGTACCATTCCTCGGTCACGTCATATCTGCTGAGGGCATCTCTGTGGATCCCAGTAAAGTACAGGATGTACTCGATTGGGGAGCTCCAACTTCAGTTCCGGAAATTCGCAGTTTCTTGGGTTTAGCTGGGTATTATCGACGATTTATTCCAGAATTCTCCAGAATTGTGAAGCCGATGACTGAACTTCTGAAAAAGGGTGTCAAGTTCTATTGGAGTAATCAATGTGAGGAAGCTTTCCAGAAATTGAAGACACTTCTCACTTCAGCTCCAATCTTGGCCCAGCCTGATACTACAAAACCATTTGATGTCTACTGTGATGCCTCGGGCACATGACTTGGCTGTGTTCTGATGCAGGAGAACTGAGTGATTGCTTATGCTTCTCGATCACTCAAGAGGCATGAAGAAAACTATCCCACTCATGATCTTGAATTAGCAGCTGTGGTCCATGCTCTAAAGATCTGGCGGCACTATCTCTTAGGTTCATTGTGCAACATCTATACTGATCACAAGAGTCTCAAATATCTTTTCACTCAAGCTGATTTGAACATGCGTCAAAGAAGATGGCTTGAGCTGATTAGAGATTATGAGCTCGAAGTGCATTATCATCCTGGAAAGGCAAATGTAGTTGCCGATGCGCTAAGTCGCAAAGCTCACTGTCATTGCATCTCAGTCATACCATTAAGCGAGTCTCTTTGCTTTGAAATGGAAAAGCTAAACTTAAGTGTTGTACCACATGGCACATTGGCTCATCTAGAGCTTACTCCTACTCTTCGTGATCTCATCATAGCGACACAAAAGCAAGATAAAGGGGTGAAGGAAATTCAGAGAAGACTATCAAAAGGAGATCCTAAAGTGAGTTGCTTCCACCAAGATACTGAGAATGTGTTATGGTTCAAGAACCGATTAGTGGTGCCTAACAATTTTGAACTCAGAAAACAGATCCTTGATGAAGCCCATACGTAACGACTATCAATTCATCCGGGTCGCAACAAGATGTACCAAGACCTGAAGCAACGATTTTGGTGGACTCGGATGAAAAGGGAAATAGCCAAGTATGTGTCAGAGTGTGATATCTGTCGAAGAGTTAAGGCTAGTCATCTCAGACCAGCTGGGACTCTTCAGCCCTTGAGTATTCCAGAATGGAAATGGGAAGATATAAGTATGGATTTCATCGTCGGCTTACCTCGAACTCAAAAGGGTTACGACTCTATTTGGGTTATAGTGGATAGATTAACCAAGTCGGCACATTTCCTTCCAGTTAAGACAACATACTTGACCAAGCAATATGCAGAATTGTACATGGATCGCATACTATGTTTACATGGTGTGCCAAAGACTATCATCTCTGATTGTGGAACTCAGTTCGTTGCTCGTTTTTGGGAGCAATTACATGCTTGCTTGGGAACACATCTTATTCGCAGCTCTGCATATCACCCTCAAACGGATGGCCAAATAGAGAGAATTAATCAGATTTTGGAAGATATGCTCCGTGCTTGTGTCTTGACCTATCCACAGAAATGGGATCAATGCTTGCCGTTAGCTGAATTTTCTTATAACAATAGTTATCAAGAAAGCATCAAAATGGCACCATTTGAAGCCTTATACGGTCGTCGATGCCGTACACCTCTCAATTGGTCTGAAACCGGAGAAAGAACTATCTTTGGGCCCGACATGGTTCAAGAGGCCGAGGAACAAGTCCGTCTTATCCAAGCCAACTTAAAGATTGCACAATCTCGACAGAAGAGCTATGCAGATAAAAGAAGAGATCCACTCGTATTTAAGGTCGGTGACCACGTCTATTTAAAAGTATCACCTTGGAAAGGCGTGCAGAGATTCGGAATAAAAGGGAAGTTAGCTCCCCGCTACATCGGTCCATATCCAATTGTGGAACGATGCGGTCCTGTGGCTTATCGGTTGGATCTTCCAGCGAATCTTTCTGCAGTTCATAACATCTTCCATGTGTCACAACTCAGATTGTGCCTTAGAGTTCCGACGGAAGCTGTAGAAAGCGACTCGATTCAATTAGAGTCTGATCTCACCTATCCTGAGCATCCTATCAAGGTTATTGATCGCAAGGATCGAGTTACTCGTCGCACTACCAACCGATTCTACAAAGTTCAATGGAGTAATCACTCTGAAGAAGAAGCTACTTGGGAGAAGGAGGAATTCCTAAGATCCAAGTATCCGGAGTTTTTAAACGCTCATCCAGGTACTACATCTTCGAACCCCTTCCGCCTGTTTGAATTCTCTCGTGCGTGAATCTCGGGACGAGATTCCTTTAAGGGGGGAAGGCTGTAACACCCCTGTGTTAATCGTCTCGCTAATCACGAGTTAACTCGCTAATCGTGGACTCAAATTCGTCGTTAACGCTAATCGCGTTCGCGCAGTAAACATCTACTTAGCTGTTTTCGATCTCATTTTTGTCCTTGATCTGAGCTCCAAATCAACTTCCGCCCAAAACGAAAGTTGTAGATCTTTTAATCCTCTACAACTTTTATTTTGACCAAATTTCAAGTTGTTACATGAAATTTGGAGTTTTAGCGGGTCAAACTGGAGTCAAAATCATTCAAACGAGTCAACAGTGAGAGCTCCAGCGTTTTCACTGTGTTGCCCATACCGACACCGGCGACCGTCGACGCCGGCGAGCTCCTCCACGCGTCGCTCATCCCGGCGTTCCTCGGCGTCTGGGCGCAGCCCTTATCCTCTCGCGAGCACGGGAACCTTCTCCTCCCTTCCAGCCTTCTCCTTCCTCTGAGCTAGGTCGAGCTCGAGCGAGCAGAACTGAGCGAAATCTCCGTCGCTCGTCGCTCCGGCCAACCCTCGCCGCCCCACCTCAATCCGTCGCACTCCGAGCTGCGCGACCTCGCCCCGAAGCTCCTCCATCCCTCCATGAGCGCGGCCATGCCCTACCCTGGCTGAAGTCAAGCTCCAGAACACGGCCTCCATTGCCGACCTCCATCAAGCTCCGCCCCGAGCTTCGCCCCTCACGTCGACGACCCCCTTCCAGCCTTCTTCCGCGCAAAATCGATCCACGGTGAGCTCGGCCGCACCCTACTCGTGCTCCCCGACCTTTTCCTCAACCGAATCCGTGGCCGTTACTGCCGAATCGTCGCCGCGCCGCCGCGAACGCGCTGCCCGTCGCGCGCGCACGCCGCCAGCCCCCTCTGCTCCTCCCTGGGCGCCACCTCCACGCGCCCTAGGGCCGCCTGTGCTCCCTGGTGCTCACGCCGCCGCTCCCGCCGCCGCTGAGCTCCGCTGCGGCCGGAACGCCGCCGCCGCAAGCCGCCGCCGCGTGCCACCGCTGCCGCATGCCGCGGGGGCCCCCTGCGCACGCTCGCGCGGCGCCGCCGCGAGCCGTACGGCCGCCTGGGGCCACTGGCCCTCACCCGCCACCCCAGCGCCGCCGCCTGGCCTTGCCCTGGCCGGCCCGGCCGCGCCACCACCGCGCCACCCCTGCCGCCACCACGAACCGCCGCCGCTCCAAGCCGTGCGCCGCCCCTGTGCCCCACGCCCTGTTCCCCGCCCCCGCCTGCCGTCCTGGTCGTGGGGCCCCGCAGCAGCGCCGCCGGCGAGCCGCGGGCGGGCCCGGACGCCGCCGCCGCCGCGGTGCAGGCCGCCATGCCGGCCACGGCCCGCGCGGGGCAGAGCAGAGGAAGGGGGAGAGCTGGGGCTGGGCCGGCGCCCACTGCCATGTGGGGCCCGGCTGTCAGCCTCCCCCCCTTTAATGTTTTCAATTTTTATTCTTTATTTCCAGTTGGAAAGTTCTTAATTGCGTAGAAAATCACAGAAAAATGCGATAAATGCCAAACAAATTTTGTTAGGTTTCTAAAATCTTGATCTTCAGAGGAAAAATCCTTAAGCATGCACTTTGTCACTTTTGCCCTGCTGAAAATCCGGTTTGTGTTAAACCTAGTTTATTTATTACCGGTTATTCTAGGGCTCTAAAATTTATGAAAAATTTGCAGTGGCCTTATCCTTGCATGTGTAACCCACTGTAAAATTTTCAGATGCATAGCCTATGTGCTTGGTTGTGGATCTGTTAGTGTTTGTTTTCCTTTTCTAGGGCTAAAAGAAATGTTTTCTATATCAATAAATGTTGGAAAAATGTGTGAGGCATGTTTTATTTCATTCACGTTGATCTGGTAAATTTTAGTTGCTAGATCATGTATGCATGTTAGGGTTTTACTTATGATTTGTTCCTAGCCATGCGCTTTCCTTTTTAAGTTCTGTTAGTTAATTGTTGCATGCATGTGTAACTTCTGCAAGGCTAGTTTTTGTTTCACTCCATGCTACCCTAAGCCGTTTTAGTAGTGGCTGTTTTGAAGGAAACACTTCAGGCTAAAATGTTTTAACTTTTGGAATCGCATCAGCAGCACTCATGCATTGCACCGTATCCTAACTGTTGCATGGCATATTTTATTCGTGTAGACACCGCGAGCGAAGTCGCCCATGAGCTGATCGTTGAACCGGTCCAGGAGCCACGAGCAGGAGAGCAGCAGGAGGACACCGTTGATCACGCTCCAGCAGACTTTGTTAACCCCGCTGACCTGCAAGGCAAGCCCCGGAGCATAACCTTAATTTAATTTATTCAATGTTTATTTAAGTATTGTGCATTTATGTTCTAGGAGTTGAATGGAACCATAGTATGCATGTCTCCCTAGGTACCGTGGGCCTATACTAGTATGCAGGTGTCGATAGAAATGCTTTGCTAAATAGGAATTCGGTAGAAGTCGAGTGATTACTGTCACTCGCGAGTTTAGGATCTTAGTCCCTTAGCTTTGGCCTGTAATAAATTGTGGAGTAAAGAGAAATGGAGACCGGGCGGATATGAGTTGGATTAATGGTATCGAATGGATGGAAAGTAAGCTCCGCCTGTGTCGATTGAGGACCGTTCCGTTGTTGGCAGTGTTGACTGAGTTTGAACAGTACTAACCACATGCCGGAAGTAGGAGGTAGTCGAATCCGGTAAGCTAATTACCTGATTTGCAACGATACTTTGAATCGCGACCTGCTACTCTGGGAGTGGGATGATGGCGGGTGTTGGAGTGTATGTCGCCTCCTATTTCTCTGGGAGTTCGCTGTGAGGGACCCTTCACCCGGGTTTTGGCAGGCGTGGTTCAGACGTCGGGGTGATGATGGGAACAGTTGACGTGTGTGGCCCGACGGGGTTTACGCGTGTCGTGTGAGTTAGGTCCACCTTGCAAGGTTAAATCGGATCGATTCGCCGTCTCTCTCGGTTAAGAGAACCTTGGTCACTTTGTCACATCGTAGTAAGAAAGTGGAATGAAAGAGGAATAGAAAGGGTTGGTTTGTGAGTTACTAAAAGATAATCTGTTCCACCATGTGTGCTCTAGATGAATAGGCGAATTTAGTTAATGCTTGGTACACTAAATGGAGCTAAAATATTGAAAGTAAGGATTCACTTCTAGCAGCCTTTCAGCAAAAGAACTCCAGAGCCAAAAAGCTTCGCATGTCTAGGTAATGGGCTAAGTATACCCAGAGTCGGGTAAGCCTTGCTGAGTATTAGTATACTCAGGGTTGTCGTTGTAACCCTTCTGAGCAGGTTGTGTCCCTGCGGACTTCGAGGAGATCTGTGCGTCCTGGATTGGACAGCCGCTTCCTCCGGGTTGGACCGTCGAGTGGGCCCCGTCTTCCCCGTGAAGTTTGGGCAGGTTGGCGTCACATCGGTGGGTAGGATGTGGAGCTCACCTTTTATCGTCGTCGTAGTTATCGTATTGTATTTCGAACTCAGTTTTAAACTTCCGCTGTGCGTTTGAACTCTGTTGTTTGTATTTAAATCTTTTATGTAAAACCTGTGTTGTAAATTAATTTGAAGATTTCTGTTTGCTGGTAACACCTGTGCTCGTCTTCGTACGGGTCTAAGTGCAATTGTGATCCTGGAGTACAGTAGTTTAATCGGGATTTTACACGACAGCCTGTCAGGTTACACCGTTTTAAGTGCACAGTAACTTGATTAAGCATTAAGATGATGGTTAGTGCATTTAAGCCGGTTTAATTTGGACGGTGCTGCTACAGCCGGCCGCCCCTCTGCCGGGCGACCGGTCCTCCAGGGGCCGCCACGCAAATATTCGCGGAAAATTTTTGCAGAAAAGCCCCTGCCGCCCTGCAGCGGGGCGACCAGGTGCTGGCCGCCCGGCAGCAGGGCGGCCGGGGTATATTTCTGTAAATTTCGAGAACGAAAATATATTTTTATAAAAAATGAAATTAAAAAATTTAAAAATAAAAAAATCTCGTCGTTAGGGCAGAAACCGAACTGGGCACTTACGGGCTTTCAAAGCCCGTCCATATTGAGCCCACCAAACATGGTCAGACCCATCAATGTAACAAGCAGAAACTGCTCATGGAGATGGAGTCGGTCGGACTAGGGGTGCAAATTGGTACCCCTAAGTGCACCTTCAACTCAACTCTCTTTAGTTTAAAATTTTATACAACTTTTTAAAGAAGTAGTACAAACTTTTGAACTAAAAAGATTGGAGGTGCACCTAACGGGCGCCTCTTTACGGTGGCCCTCGGTGGATGTGCAGCCGGGTCTGGGCAACCCAGATAGAGAGGGGCCGACGGCACAGAGGGGACGCGATCTGCGCGCGAGAGAGGGAGCGGCGGCAGATATCATGAAGAGATAGGGAGACAGGGTCGGGTGGGCACACAGGTAGCTATGTCCGACGACGCAGTAAGAAAAAACAGCAATTTTTGGTAGAATTATCTTTTTTTTACCCCATTTTTTCGATCCACCAGGTTCTGTCAAGCATCCAGTCTTATATGTGGGCCAATATTAATGACAATTGGATTAGAATGTTTCAACTTTTATAGTATGTATATATATAGATATACTACTCGCTCCAGGCAGCACCCTTCGTCTCCTGTGAAAATGACTGAATATCAATATAAATCCGTAAAATTTGTAGAAATACAAATAGTTTGAGGGTTATAGCTGGAGTACCTTACAGAGGAAGGTCAGGATTGCCTCGACAGTGAGCGACAGATTGAGCCCCCAATTTGAAAAACAACATAATATGGTGATGCAGGCTGTCATGAGGTCGACTGACATCACGACCTTGCCCAGGAGATTGGGGATCATGCCCCATACACGAGTAGAGGTGGTAATGGGCCATAACCTTAGTGGTCACTTCATAGCCCAACTTGGCCCTTCAAATTTTTAGCTCAAAATTGTATAATATTACCCAATTCTTTTAGAGCCTGACCCTTATATTATCTAGGTCAAATTTGGAAGCCCTTTACCACCCCTATGTACGAGTGCACGACCCGCCGCTTGCTATCCCGATGGACCCATCACCCTAGCATGCAAGTAAAGCGGCACAAGCAGGGGCGGAGCTAGCGGTGGGTATAGTGGGGGCTCCAGCCCCCCCTAGACCCCCACAAACAAAGGAGGAAGAAGAAAATCAGCCCCCTTAATCCATTCCTGAATCTGCCACTGGGCACAAGGATCACAACAGTGATAGCTGATCTAACGAAGGTTGCAAATGACATCTGGAAACGTACTAAGAGAGGTGTGGTGGTATGGAGCTTGCCAAGTGGAGTCCTTATCATAAGGTAACGTGGGGTTGAGAGTTCGGTTGCCAAGCCGAATAGCTCAACCTCAGTCATTGTCCAATCCATGGATATTCATCATCATGTCTAGTCATGGAGATATTGATTCGAGATACTCAAATACGGAGCAGCCCCAGCAGGACATAGCCAGGATTTGGATATAAGTTGGGGGGGTAACTCAAATAGAGCATTGATAATAAGTAAATCAACATGAATTACATCATACAATTGTCTACTAATTATCTCTTAGAGATAACAAAATAAGGTAGCATACTAGTGGTGCTACGGGAGCAGGGGGGAAAGGCCCCCTGGCTCCGCCCATGAGCCCGGGCGGAGGAGAGGCCACATGCCGGTGACTCGAGACCACTTGTATTTCGGGGTATAGGGTGGCCATTCTAGAGTATATGTTGCCAAACAGTAATATCATCAGTGGTGTTTGAGGCCGAACCGCCCTTAGGGGTGGGCCCCACTACAGGATAAGGTCGAGTCCGTTCTGTATATGGGATTGAGATTGTTGACGGCCCTTAAGTCCTAAAATCAGTCGTCAACTCCTGCAGCTTTTTATAACATTTATTCACCGAACTTAGTTGTAGGGCTTATTCTAATAAAGTTCCACGAGTTTTGGTGAATCATGGTATGCAGGCACCCTCAGTTGAAATACAAAGGAAAACACAAGTGAACGCAGAAGAAATGCACAAATAATCCAGTCCCACGTTACACTTACAAGAAAGGCCCACAAACCATAGGAAACGGGCGCGCCAAGGCACATGCACCCATGGGATAAGACCAAGACCCACCTGTCAGCCACCCATAGGAAGGAGGGCCTAGGGGGTGCCATCTGGGGCCGGCCGACCCATAGGGTCGCCCGAACCCAGACGGGCACCCGTCCAGGTGCGTCTTGGGGAGGAGTAGCGCCTACTCAACCTTGATTCTTTCCATATATGCATACGGCGGGAACCGACCTCCTCAAGCTATAAAAGGGGACCTCCCTTACCCCTCATAACATACACCATCCAAGGGAGTAGAGTAGTGCCACATTGCAAAGGCGACGCGCTAGTTCGTTAGTGTTTAGAATAAAGGAGGAGAGTGAGGAGTAGTTCGGGGAAGCGCCGGCCTGTCGGTGTTCTTCTTCAAGCTTGTACCTCTATAGATACTGGCTTCTTTCAGAGTAAAGTAAGTTAGTATTTGTGATTTTCTGTTCTTGCATAGTACTTATCTTTGAGTGAGATCAGTTCTCTTACTCGCGGGTTTGTCACTTTGTTTTATACAGAGTACCGTAGTTTGCTACGGGGTACCAAACGTAATTAGACTACGGTAGTAATCAGTAGCATAGACGTGGTGTCTAGGCTAAGGGTTACCTTCGTTTGGCTTATATCCCACGGTCTCTGAGGTAGTCCACAGGTGGTGACAGCCCTGTTGGTCCTTAGTAACCCTCCACGTTCGGATATAGCGTAGAGCCGTTGGCCGGAGTCTCCTGATGATTTCAGGGGTAAGCCGGTGCCCAAAGCGAGTATCTAGCCCGAGAGATCGACCTTAACTCATCCTTAGTGCTACCTCAGGAATCCTCTCTATCCCCGCCACTTATCTTGGTGTGTCATTGGACCGACTTAGTAAGAAGTTAGGGCACACACGTTTCCTGTGGATACGATATTCTTGAATACTCACGGGTGAAAGCTACAACGGTATCCGTTGGCTTGCGGATTTATTCGCATTGTTAAAATACCCAACAGAGATCCAATGACATTCCCGTGACATTGAGTCATTGACGTGTGGGATCCACGTCTTTTGGGCCCATGCGGGTTCGACACGTCAACGACTTAATGTCGACGTGGGTCTCACTCATCAGTGACTTAATGTCGATGTGGATCGCAAACGTAAGTGAACTCAATGTCATAGAAATGTCACCGTGGCAATGTCGTTGAATCTGCGTCTGTCTTAAGGTGGGTTCCACTTCAAATAAATAAATCTCAACGCTACCCTCTCATCTACGTCCGCTCAGTGCTCACTGGGCCTGCAACAACTGCAGAGTTGACCCCTTGCCTCACTGACGTTCGACTGCCTCCCCCTCATGCTACTTCTCAGAGAAGATGTGCTAGTCCTCACCTTCACGACGAAGTTGGAGTTTTTCCGTTGTTCTTGTGCAGCAAGAGAAAGCAGAAGGTACGTCGGGCTGGCAGGAAGCAGGTGGCCCATGGCCCACAAAAAAAGAAAATCGGCCCAACAAAAAACAGGACGGACAATCCCACTCTGCGACGGGTTGGATGGCAGTAACGCGAGTTACTCCTAGTCAGACCCGGCTCTGCCCGCCCACCACCCCCAGCCCCCGATGCCGTCCACGCTGTCCACGAAGCCGCGTGCTGCCACCGGCCTGCGCCGCCCCGCCCGCTCCACCGGGCCGCCGTGGACCGAGCGAGCGAAATAATTCAAAATTTTGAATATAGCTTTTCAACATTTGGTGTTTACAGTTTTGATATTTTATCTTTCTAATTTCAACGTTTGATCAAAAATGTTAAACATATTTAAGGAAAATATTAACCATGCTTAAGGAAAATATTTAACATTAAATTGATCTCCCTCCTCAACTAATTGTGTTAAAATGGGCTTTCAACGGTCCAATCGCAACTGGCGTTGAATTTTTTTCTCTCTTCTTCTTGAACTGCTCACGGAGACGGAGTCATGGAGTCCAGAGCCAAGAAGAAGGTTCAGTGCGCGCTCACCTACCAAGCCGCTGACGCCTGACGCGAGCATGACGTCGGCGTGCGCTTTCTGCACCGGTCGCACTCGCAGCATGCGCAGCGGCAGCATCTAGGCACCTTGCCAATAATCCGACGGCAAAGCCAAATCAGGTTCACACTTCCACCGGAAAAAGGTGAGACGATCAGATCAGATGAGCTAATACGAAAATTGTTTTCAACCCCAAACCTCAAACAGGTCAAACCAGCAGCATCTGTTCTCGTAGTACAAATAAAGTAGACGCACCTTCCTCCTCGTCGATCGCCACGGCCCCCAACCATCAGCGCTGCTCCCAGATCGCCGCCATGGCCACCGCGCACGCCCGGCCGGCGCCGCTCCTCTCCGCCATAACATTACTCCTAGTAACAGTACTGCTGCACGCGGCGACGGCGGCGGCAGCCGTGACGAGCTGCGCGCCGAGGGCGTGCGGCAACCTGACCATCGCGTACCCGTTCTGGCTCCCCGACCAGCCCGCGGGCTCCTCCGCCGCCGCCTCGCCGGCGCCGTGCGGCCCGGCGGCGTTCCAGGTCGACTGCCGCGGCGGGCGGGCCTCGCTGGCGCGCTCCTTCCGCGGCGCCTACATGATCCTCCGCGTCTCCTACGGCGACCGCACCCTCGTGGTCGCCAACGACAACGTCCAGACCGACGCCGCCGGCTGCCCCGTGCCGCGCATCGACGTCTCCGCCAGCCTCAGCCTCGCGCCGTTCACGGCCAGCGCCGCCAACGCGCAGCTCGTCTTCCTCTTCACCTCCAACTGCACCGCCGGCGGCGCGCCGCCGCCCGGGTTCGTGAACGCGACGTGCCCGGGCACGCAGGCGCTGGTGCGGCTCGACGCGAGGTACAACACCTCGGCTGCGAGGGCGGTCGCCGGGGGCTGCGACTACTCGGTCGTGCCGGTGCTGGGCTCCCCCGGGGCGACCGCCGCCGGCTACCCCGAGCTGCTCAGAGGCGGGTACCTGCTGGAGTGGCGGGCGCCGGCCGGGGACTGCGCGACGTGCAATGCCAGCGGCGGGCGGTGCGGGTTCGACGCCGACGCCGGCGCGTTCGCCTGCCTCTGCTCCGACGGGTCCTCACGTCCGGCAAGATGCGGTATGTATATAATGCTCCTGTGTTACTGAACTTAACTTTATGCTTCTTCGTTCTTCTTCAGATTAACGGTATTAACGCGATCTGAAACTTGAAATGTTATAGGCATCTAGCTTGCTCGTTCTGAATACATTCCGAATTTTTTTGTATTCGCTTTCATGCTAACAAAGTGGCGTTAACTTTAGCTTGTGACTTTAATTACCAACTGGAGAGAAACTCCAATAATATAATGTTGGGTCACTTTCGGTGTTTACGTCTGTACTCGTACTTTTTACCTTAGCTTTTAGGACAAGGTAACTCAGATGACTACCATTAGTAGTTCTCCTCTAATTAAAACGAGTACCAATAGGCAATACCATTGACCTGTTTACTACTACTTCCTGCCTAAAGGTCAACCGTTCCCACGTGTGATCTCATTGCGTCGCCTAGCTAGTTCTACGGAAAAAAAAAATCCTAGTTCTACACGTCTATCCCAATTCAGAATGGATTCCAAAGAGGTTCATTGGACTCACGAAAACCTAATCTGAGCCACCAGCCGCCGGAAGCATCGGCCGTGCAGTGGTCCTCCTCTCGCCGTCGCCGACGACGTCGACGGTGCAGCCGCGAATTAAAGCCGCAAGCAAAGAACCGGCGGCGAAATGTGGATCCTCACCTTCTTATCCTTGACTTTTTCCAAAGCAGAACGGGTGAGATCGAGCAAAGATCCAACTAACTACGTGTCCCCGGAGACGGCTTTTCTTGGTTGGATTTGGTGGCCGTTTTCAGCGTGCGTTCATCGTGTGGATTGGACGAGGCACGCGGCAGTCGTCGTACGTGGCCTCTGAACTACTCGTAGTTTCTTGCTCATCTACGCGTACGTCGTCGTCCCTGCAAGCCAGACCCGCGTTTGCCTTCTTGTGTTGCTATTTTAGAGTTGAAGATTAGGAGTCCAGAAGCGTTCTAGTCGCACTGCACCAACCGTGCAGTAGTAGTTGCGAAACGAAATCAATAGCTGGTCTCTTTCTTTCTTTCAAAAAAATAGCTAGTCTCTGTCAGGTAACGCCTGGATTCTTCAGTAATTAGTCAAAGAAATGCTTCGATCAGTTGCTTGGTTGGGTATTAGGAGTCTAGATGGATATTAGTCGTACCGTCTATCACGAAATCAACAATGACGCAAGTTTGCTCATCTCATTGTATGCGGAGTACACCAACTGTATCATCATCGTGTTCGTGTGTAACTAGTCTTTATAATTTGTCAGGTAGTGCTTGGATTCTTCAGTAATTAGTCAGAGAAACGCTTCGGCCATTTGCTTGACTGATGATAATGTTCATTGACTGAAACTAAAATCAAATGACTTCTGTCCTTGCAGATGCAAAGAAGTCCAGCAAGAAGGTCATTCTGATAGGTATGCAAATCGAAGTGCACAATGCATATGTTCTGCGTGTTTCAGTCTTTCAGATACACGTCACGATCAGTTCAAGAAGAAACTTACGAACTCGCTAATGCGTGTACCACCTCGTGTTCAATTTTCAGTATCCTTGTCGATCACATTCGGCCTGCTGTTGGCATTCCTCCTCATCATCCTCAAGTTCCGTCGACGAATCCGCAGCTTCAGTTTATTACCCAGCATCACGGACAGACGCAGCAGTAGCGACACTGCAAACGTCGAGAAACTCCTGCAAAAGTACGGCGATCTCGCGCCCAAGAGGTACCGGTACTCGGAGCTCAAGAAGATAACCGAGTCCTTCAAGCACAAGCTCGGCGAGGGCGGGTACGGCGCCGTGTTCCGCGGCGTCCTCAACGCCTCCGGCGGCAATGACCGCCCGCGCGAGGTCGCCGTCAAGGTCCTGCACCACTCGAGACCCAACGGCGAGGAGTTCCTGAACGAGGTAGTCAGCATCGGCCGGACGTCGCACGTCAACATCGTCACCCTCCTCGGGTTCTGCCTCGAGGGCTCCAGGCGCGCGCTGGTCTACGAGTACATGCCCAACGGCTCGCTGGACAGGTACATCTACTCCGGCGACGACCCCGGCGCGGCGGCGGCGCTGGGGTGGGAGGCGCTGCACGAGGTCGCCGCCGGCATCGCGCGCGGGCTCGAGTACCTGCACGAGGGCTGCAGCACGCGGATCATCCACTTCGACATCAAGCCCCAGAACGTGCTCCTGGGCGCGGGCCTGCGCCCCAAGATCGCCGACTTCGGGATGGCGAAGCTGTGCAGCCCGCAGGAGAGCATCCTGTCGATGGCGGACGCGCGGGGCACCATCGGGTTCATCGCGCCGGAGGTCTTCTCGCGGGGGTTCGGGGTGATCTCCACCAAGTCCGACGTGTACAGCTACGGGATGCTGCTGCTGGAGATGGTCGCCGGGAGGAGCAACGTCAAGGCCTACGCCGCCGAGAAGTCGGGCGGCGACCTCTTCTTCCCGCTCTGGGTCTACGACCACCTGCTCCAGGACGGCGGCGTGCTCCAGGACCGCGGTGAGGAGGTCGCGAGGAAGATGGCGCTGATCGGGCTCTGGTGCATCCAGACGGTGCCGGCGAGCAGGCCGTCGATGAGCAGGGTGCTGGAGATGCTGGAGAGGAGCATCCACGAGCTGGCGATGCCGCCGCGGCCGTACCACGTTTCGCCGTCCAACTCCCCGTCGCCGTCGCACCCGTCGAGCTACCCGTCTTCTACCTCGGATTTCACCCTACGGTGCGTTTGTTTGCCGCAGACTCTACTTTGAGCAATGCCGATTGCTTGTTCTGTGTGATCACTGACGGGATTATACCGATTTTTTCAGAAGCTCAAGAGTTCGTACACCGGAGAGCACAGAGTAACAAAGGATTGGAGTAGCACTGTAGCAGAATTGAAGGGCTTGTTAGGGATACAAGACATAGCAAGAAGCAAAGATAGGTTGGTCGCACATTGTTTCGTACAGTTTGGGTACAGGGATAAATACGAGGATGGACAATGATGTAACAGCAATGTAATGTGCAGTTCAATGATTGTAGTTAGGCTAGATACTCTTACTCTCTGTTTGGATGTAGATATTGAGCAGCTGGAATTAAATTGGATACCAATACCAAAATAGAGTAGTATTAGAAATGGGTTATGATATCAAATCTGCTGTTTGGATGTAGATGGAATTGGCGGACGGAATCCAATTAAGTGGCAAATGCCAATTCATGTTTGGATGAGCATATCAAGAAATTGGGAGGAGCTCACCCTGCTGCCCTCGCCCCGCCGTCACCTCGCCGGAGCAGGCCCCGCTGGTCCGGGCCTCCAGGCTGCCGCCATCGTCGCGCTAGTCCGTGCCATTCCCTTCTCGGTGGCAGAGCTCGGGAAAGCGAAGGGGTGCAGGGGCGGCGGAGGGGCGCAGGGGTGTCGGAGCTCGCGGCGGAGGAGCGCAGGGGCGTAGGGGCGGACAGAGAGGCGAAGCGGAGGAGGAAGACGAGGAGGCCGCGAGGAAGGGGAGGGCCGGCGGCCGCGAGGAAGAAGAGGAGGGGACGCCAACCGTGAGGAAGGGAGGGCCGCCGGCCGCGACGAAGAGGAGGAGATCCGCCGGCCACGAGGAAGAGGAGTTTGCGGCGGTGAGGAAGTGGAGGAGCCGAGGAGGAGGCCACGTCGGCGAGGAAGTGGAGGAGGTTGCGACCGTGGGGAAGGAGAGGATGGATGCAGGGAAGGGCGTCGCGGCACGACGGCGGATGGCGCGAGGCTTGCCACGGAGGGAGGTTGGGGAGGGGCGGCGCGGCTCCTCGTTCGCCCTGCAGCCTTCATCTCCTCCCGCACCAGCGTGTCGAAGAGCCGCCGGGGAGGAAGATGGAGGAGCCGCGCGGCTCGCCGATGGAGGGAGGCAGGGGAGGGGCGGTGCAGACCTGGGATGCCGGAGTGGGAGGCGACCGTGTTGCGGGGGTGGTGCCCGCGGCCTGCCGGGGAGGGGCGCCGGCGGCCTGGCACAGGAGCTCAGGGGAGAGGAGCAGCGCGGAGGGAGCAAGAGGCCGGGTCGCTCAATGCAGCGCAATACGGAGGCCAAGAGGTCCGAATTGCGGGAGGTGGTGGAGTGGTACCCAGAATACCGCTTGGCATTGGGTTCAATTTCCAATTCCAATTCCGAAACCATCCAAACAGCTGGCATTGAGTGTATCCAATGCCAATTCCGAATTCCAGGCTTCAATGCATACATCAAAACGGGGCTTTAGTGTAATCAACATTAGTAGGTCCGTTAATGCAAGAGTGATGATGGGTTCAGGAGGACACAGGACCAAGGAGCTGAAGGCTTTCCAAATCAAAATCATTGGGCCCAAACAGCCCAGAACCTGCGATTTTTTTTCTACAATAAATCTCATACTTTTCAATTAGAGAGGCTCCAAAAATCCTCAAGAGAGTCCGCCGAATCATTCGTAGTACAATGATAATCTATCCAATGTCTAATCATGCACTACCATATTGGCAAATGCCACATGAATTTCTTCTGCCACATGAAAGCCACCCCATGTGCCTTTTCATTTTACAAGCTAATCTATCGAGTAGTGGAGTCATATTCAAGTTGAAGTGCAACTGCCCGATGCATTCTGTGATCAGAAATCGAGGAGGATCCTGACAAAAGTGATGAGCGCTGACCAGTGGGCCCGGCATCAGGTTTCCCGCGTAAATTAAGCCCAAGGACTCACGGACCACGCGTCCACGCCGCCCATGGCCTGCTCCGCCGCCCTGATTCAGGCCGGTCCAATCCCTCCCGCACGCGCTGCCAACTCCATCCACGCCGTCCACGTACACCGCGCCGACACGCGTCGCCATCTCGTGACCTCCAGCGCATGCGCGTCCCTTTTGGAAGCCACTGGCCTTATTAATAGCCAGGATTAGCTGTTGCAGCTCGTAATCCAACTGATCTGAAACCACCCTCGTAACTCCCTCCCCCCACCGTCGCCAGGAGGAGGAGAAGAATCCACTCCCAAGGGCTCGATTCGCACACGACAGCGGAGGAGACCACCGGAGATGGCTGCGAATTGGGCCCGAAGGCTCGCCGGCGGCGAGGCGCCGGCGAGGCGGTGTAACCTGGAGAGATTCCTCGAGGCCACCACGCCTGTGGTTACGCCCAGCTGCTCCTCCAAGGTAATGGCAGACACACCTGTTCATTTTTGTAGTTTGGCTGTTCTTGATTCAGCGATGTACTGCTAGAACCACAGAAGGAAAATTTGCGATTAGTTGCCTGACAGTATTGTGAACAGGGAAATTTAGTTCTTCTAGCGGTGGTTGTGTTCATATGTTCCATTCAATTTCTAAAATATCAAGAACAAAGATTGAACAAAACTGCTTTACAAGTTCAGAGTTCGGTTGCCTGTTAGAATGGCCATCTCAAATGCAGAGAAGATGTGGTTCGGTTTCAGTCCCTATTGTAGCATTTCAGATGTTCTTCACCTGCTTCTGTTCTGCATTACATTCAGACTGTTCTATAGCGCAGAACTGAAGTCTGGTTTGTTTTATAGGAGGGCATCAAGGGCTGGAGTCAATCGGATGCAGATGATTCGTTGCCGTTCTTCACTCTGGGAGACCTCTGGGACGCATTCAGGGAGTGCAGCGCATACGGCACCGCTGTACCTCTTGTTCTGAACAGTTGCAGCGACGATGTCGTTCAGTATTACGTCCCCTACTTATCTGCAATCCAGCTTTACGGCGGATTCAGGAGGCACGTCGGCCCTTCCAGGTAATGCACGATTATCCTTGTGAAGTCACCATGTTTCTTCGTGATGAACATCGCATTACGCCATTACCTGTTGCATATTACAAGTATTCTGAAGAAACAATACTACCAATTGCTTCTTCAGAACACTTGTTAGCTTCAAGCTGAAGCAATTGGTAGCATTGTTCTTACATTCTGTTCAGCGAATGTAGATTAATATTACTGAAAACTAGCTTGTGACCAACACGACAAGTGCTGTATAAGTACATTTGGCAGCACGCGGCTTCAGTGAACATGCTGTTCCTCCAAAAAGGAAGCAAGAACATGCAGTGTTGCAGTAGTTCTTTTCTTCTTTTTTTTTTTTTTTGCTTAAGTGACCGATGTTTCAAGAAAAGGGAACAAAAAGACAAGCCAATCTTGAAGGCTCATCTTCCGAGTAAAATAGTGATTTCTGAACATTGACCTAGATATTGTGAGCAAAGAGTACGTGTTGGCTAATTTACCATAACTTTGTCGTGAATCCTCATTTTAGTAGTAAAGCAGAGATGTCATCAGAATCAATTTGGGCTGCTCAAACGTCGAGGTTCCGTATTCTGAATGTGTCAGCATACTCAGGAAACTTCTTGGCACATATGGATGCTCTTCTGTAGCAAAACATGCGACACCTAGTCACCTATGGGCTATAGTATTACTACATCATGATACGTAGGTACAACCGTATGCCAGGGAACAAGGATGCTGTTCTTTTTTTCTTTCTGTGGTCACCGAGTCACGGGAGCCAACTAACCCTGCTGATCAATTGTTGCTGAAACTGATGTGTCCAACGCAGGATGGGTGCAGAGGAGAGCGACAGCGACGTGGAGCTTGAGACAAGCTCCAGCGCGAACACGTCCTCGGCGCAGGAAACCAGCGAGAGCTCCAGCGGCAGCGAAGCTTCCAGCGACGAAGGCGAGTCCGGAAGAAGCTGCCACGAGCAGCTCCTCTTCGAGTTCCTCGAGTCCGAGCCTCCCTACCAGCGCGAGCCGCTGGCTGACAAGGCATGTCCGGCAGAGACTCATCACTCATCATCATCATACATCAGGTTCAGACTTCAGACTTGCTTGTCTGAATGTCTGACGAAGCGCACTTGTTTGCTCGGTGCAGATTTGCAGCCTCGCGAAGCGGTTTCCAGAGCTGCAGACGCCCAGGAGCTGCGATCTCTCGCCAGCCAGCTGGATCTCCGTTGCATGGTACGGTGGCACGCTCTGCATCCTGAGATGCGCATCGCGTATCTTTCTTGTTCTGGGTATGAATGGTTGCTCAGAAAACCGATTTGTTGACGGCGATCTACGGGATTTCAGGTACCCGATCTACGGGATCCCGGCGGGACCAACACAGCGCGACCTGGACGCCTGCTTCCTCACCTACCACTCCCTCTCCACGCAGTTCGCAGGTGCGCACGCGACCCTTTCAGCTTCAGCACTGACGACACGGCACCACCGATCGATCGATAAGAGAATCATCTGGTTGCCCTTGTTTTGTCCGTCGTTTTCAGGCGCCGGCAAGCAGGGCCCCAGACCGACGGCCCCCGTAGCGGCGATGTGGCTCCCGACGTTCGCGATGGCGTCGTACAAGCTCAAGGGCGCGGCGTGGACGCCGGGGTGGCGCGACCGGCAGCTGGCGGCGTCCCTCGCGCAGGCCGCCGACGCCTGGACCAGGCTCCTCCGCGCGGACCACCCGGACCACCGGTTCTTCGCCGCCCGGCGCGCGCCGAGCAGGAGGTGGTGATTGGTGCGGTGGAGAGCTGGAGATCGACCAACTGTTGACTGTTCAGTCACACCATGGACAGTCCTGTACAATGAAACCAAGAACATATAGTATGTGCTTGTCTTAATTTTTGTTCTCGAGTCTGAAAACGGTCGGAAACGGTAATTATTCGGTAATCAGTTTTTTGGTCGTTTTTCTTTGATTGCGAATAAATAGGATATAGAATCTTGTATACAAATTTGTATTTTTGTTTTGAGCATTGAGCTTGTAAAGATTCATAAAAGGTAAACCTCAAATTCATCCTATATTTTCTCAAATGATAGATATAAAATTCGGTATGGATTCGGAAACAAATTCGGTATTTTTTTCACTTTTTTTTTGTTGTAGGGAGCAAATAATGCATAAAATAATTTATGCAAAATTTTATTCTTATTTGTAATAATGTGCTTGATAATATAAGAAATGATCACCATCCAATTTTGTACATATCTATTTTAAAATATTAAATTTGTTCTAACAGTTCAGATTACCACTTTCATCCCTAGTCCTGTACAATGAAACCAAGAACATATAGTATGTGCTTGTCTTAATTTTTGTTCTCGAGTCTGAAGGTAGTTAGATTCAGCGAGACAGACCGAGATCGCAAATGCTCATCCAGTCGCTGTTGTTCCAATGCTTTTTGTATCCGTGAAACTTTCAGACGAAAGTGAATCAGAAAAACGTTAGATGTAGAGAAAATGAGAAAAATGTGAGATCGCTAATGCGTGTACCACCTCGTGTTCAATTTTCAGTATCCTTGTCGATCACATTCGGCTTGCTGTTGGCATTCCTCATCATCATCCTCAAGTTCCGTCGACGAATCCGCAGCTTCAGTTTATTACCCAGCATCACGGACAGACGCAGCAGTAGCGACACTGCAAACGTCGAGAAACTCCTGCAAAAGTACGGCGATCTCGCGCCCAAGAGGTACCGGTACTCGGAGCTCAAGAAGATAACCGAGTCCTTCAAGCACAAGCTCGGCGAGGGCGGGTACGGCGCCGTGTTCCGCGGCGTCCTCAACGCCTCCGGCGGCAATGACCGCCCGCGCGAGGTCGCCGTCAAGGTCCTGCACCACTCGAGACCCAACGGCGAGGAGTTCCTGAACGAGGTAGTCAGCATCGGCCGGACGTCGCACGTCAACATCGTCACCCTCCTCGGGTTCTGCCTCGAGGGCTCCAGGCGCGCGCTGGTCTACGAGTACATGCCCAACGGCTCGCTGGACAGGTACATCTACTCCGGCGACGACCCCGGCGCGGCGGCGGCGCTGGGGTGGGAGGCGCTGCACGAGGTCGCCGCCGGCATCGCACGCGGGCTCGAGTACCTGCACGAGGGCTGCAGCACGCGGATCATCCACTTCGACATCAAGCCCCAGAACGTGCTCCACTGCTCCTGGGCGCGGGCCTGCGCCCCAAGATCGCCGACTTCGGGATGGCGAAGCTGTGCAGCCCGCAGGAGAGCATCCTGTCGATGGCGGACGCGCGGGGCACCATCGGGTTCATCGTGCCGGAGGTCTTCTCCCGGGGGTTCGGGGTGATCTCCACCAAGTCCGACGTGTACAGCTACGGGATGCTGCTGCTGGAGATGGTCGCCGGGAGGAGCAACGTCAAGGCCTACGCCGCCGAGAAGTCGGGCGGCGACCTCTTCTTCCCGCTCTGGGTCTACGACCACCTGCTCCAGGACCAGGCTCCTCCGCGCGGACCACCCGGACCACCGGTTCTTCGCCGCCCAGCGCGCGCCGAGCAGGAGGTGGTGATTGGTGCGGTGGAGAGCTGGAGATCGACCAACTGTTGACTGTTCAGTCACACCATGGACAGTCCTGTACAATGAAACCAAGAACATATATGTGCTTGTCTTAATTTTTGTTCTCAAGTGGGAAGGTAGTTAGATTCAGCGAGACAGACCAGGATCGCAAAGTGTTCATCCAGTCGCTGTTGTTCCAATGCTTTTCGTATCCGTGAAACTTTCAGGTGAAAGTGAATCAGAAAAACGTTAGATGTAGAGAAAATGAGAAAAATGTGAGATCGATGTAGAGAAAATGGGAAACACAATCAGGCAGTGCAGTGTTTAATTACATGATGATGATAAACGCGACTAGTCCTTTCCATGTTCAAAGAAAGTGAGGAAACGTGTAGGCAGCTAGCGACCCCGACTTGTGGGCCACTAGTTTTCGGCCCCCGCGTCGCCTCCCCACAGGCGACTCGGGCGGCTCCTCGCAGCGCGCCGCCAGAGGACCGGCCCCCTCTCCATCCCTCCCCTGCTGCTGCCAGAGAGGTTCGCCGGAAGTCCGGCAGCCTCGAGGAAGGCGGCGGCAGGGCCATCTTGGCCGGGGTTCGAGCTTCGGCGGCGCGGGCGCGTAACTCGATGAAGACGGCGCGGACCGGCTCCAGCACTGCTACGACCGGATCCGGTGGCCCCTTGGCCGGATCCGTCACCCCCTTGGCTGAATCTGGTCGGGCGCAGTGGGTGCTCGGCTCCGCGGCGAGGCTCGGAGGTGCGACCGGCGGCCGAGCGCGCGCACGTAGGGCCAGTGCAGCTGGCAAGGTGCGGCGGTGGCTGCTGCGGGCATGGGCCGTTGCGGCGAGGAGGGCGGCGCCGAGGCTCCGCATCACCCTTCCCCGGAGGCCCTGGCATGGGCATCGCCCGCTCTACTGTTGGACGGCTCCGGGGCAACGGTGGCAACGGCGGCGGTGCACGCGGGCACGGCGGCCTCGCCGGAAAGTGCGCTGTGGCCGGCACGCGTGGCAGTGGAGCAGCGGCGCGAAGAGGAGATGCGGCGTGGGCCGAGGCCGCGTCGCGCGTGTTGGCGGTTTCTGCCTGGCCGGGAGGAGGTGCGGTGGTGCGGCGTGCTGGGAGGAGGTGCGGTGGTGCGGTGTGGCGCCGGCACATTGCCGGGTCGCGAGGACGGCAGAGGGAGATGGAGCTTCAGCAGTGGGCTTCGTGGAGCTGCGACAGTGGCGTCCCTCGGTTGGTGCGGCCGCAGTGATGGTGCCGGCTTGAGGCGATGAACGCGTGCAGTGGGGTGCCGGCACTCCAGACGAAAGCTCTCGCCAGATTCATTCTGGTGAAATGGTGGCGGTGCCTCCGGGCGTCGCTCTCCCTATTGAGGGCGTCATTTTGGAGTTGCAACTCTCCTGCACGAGGTCTCTGGGTGAAAACCTGGTCCAGCTCCTGGACGAGCGACGGCGGCGCCTGTGGGTGTCGTGACCTCCTTGGAGGCGTCGTCTCTAGAGACACCGTTCGGCGATTTGGCCGGCCTGCTGCTCGCGATTTGCTTCGGCCGGTGGTGACAAATCTGTCGGAGGGCGTGCGGAGAAGGGGGTTGGCTACCTCACGCCAAGACGCCTGCTCTTCTGTTGGTGGCCGGGAGTCATCACTCGGCTGTTGCTCGCCTGCTTGCAGCATTCCGCGGCGCCTGGAGCTGCGTGGTAGTCTCCAGTGCGGTGCGGGACAGCGTTTGAAGGACGGCTCTAGCGGCAACGACAATCAGTGACGACTTGACCTGCAGCGGATCGCGGTGGGGTGTTCAGCACGGCTGAACCCTTCCGGTGCGGTACAACGTCGGAAGACGACGCGGGCGACATCTTCGGTCTTCTGGCTCGAGGGCGGCGTCTTCGTGCGAGGAGGAAAGCAACGTGAGGATTTCGAACCACTGCGGTGGTCTGGCGGCTTGGTTCAGGGGGGTCGGGGCACCTCTTCTTGCTGCCTCAACGGCAATCCCTGAAACGAGTACGGAACGTGGTGTTGTGTGGTGGGTTGGAGGTCCCCGTACACGAGAGAGGCGTGCTGAGTGGCGGGTTGGAGGTCCCCGCGCATGCGAGAGAGGCGTCCAATGGCGGAAGTGGTGAGGCCCCCGAGCGTTGGGTTGCTCCGGACATGGTGTTATTCATGCCGTCGGGCGGTCGGTTTGGGTGCAGCAACACTGCGGCGTTGGGTCCTGCACGGCAGTGGCCTCCTGGTGTGGTGCCTTCTGCTCCTTTATCAACGCTGGAACACTTCAGATGTTTCGATAACCGCAAGAGTGCGATTGTGGGTGGAAGTTGCGGTTGTGCCTTTTCTCCTCTGTCATCGTTGTGAATAGAGTTTGGCCGTGTTGATGTCCCAATCCAATCGGCCAGTGAGTATAGTTGAGCGGTAACCCGTGTTGACGTCCCAATCCAACCGGACGAGTTTGTTATTTTCTTTTCTTTTTATTTCCTGTCTATGGCCTCTCAGGACCATAGTCTTTTATTTTTGTGCTATGTCAATAAAAACACACTCGTCGAGTGCGTTCGTTAAAAAAAAAACCCCCCGACTTGTGCCTTGGTGCTGAGGTGAGCGCTGAGCGGAGTGACGGGTATGCGCGGCGAGGCGTCGAGGTCGAGCCGTCTCGTGAGTGCACGTGCGGCCCGTGCCATCGCGTAGATGCATGACAGTTACAGGCGCAGTAGGTGCAGGCTCTCCATTTGGTGAGCAATGGCGTCACCGGTGACGACCGACCGACGACGCGCCGCGCGCCCTGCCGCTGCAAATGGCCTTTCGGCCTCTCGGGCAGCCGGAGCCGCGGCTGCACAATGCAGACAGCCGCCCCCTGGAACAACACACATCATCATGCGCGTGTGCAATTCTGCTAGGAATAGACTAGAAGAAGACGTTTTTGGGGATCCCCGTCTGAAGACCCTCCCCTAGATGGCAACCGGGCGGCCGATGCTGCAGACTAGAACCAACCTGCAGTGCAGATGCAGGCCAGATACCACCTCCTCCCCGACAAAGCCAGCGCTACGTGCAGAGTGCAGCCCTAAAACCGTCCACAGTGGAAGGAGAAAATGAAGGAGCAAATATACTGTTTGGCACTGTAGATGTATTGTTTGGCACTGTAGACAGAGAGGACGTGGGAAACGAGGAGGGAATAAATTTGCTCTTTCTCCCTCCGCTGTAGTCAGCCTAACTAGCCGAGTGCCCGAGTCCGTCCCCCGCTTTCTTGGAGTTGGAGGGACCCTGCTGGGCATGGGCTGGCCCTGGTGATCGACCTGCGAACCCTGTCGGAACCGTCGCCAAACACCGCACTTGGCCCGGCCGGCCTCTCGCCGCGCGCGCGAACAAGTCAACAGCAGCCAGACACAGGCCGGTGCCCGTGGCTCCGATCCCCCAGCGGCCAGCTCCTCTCCGTCCATGCGTCGGCCATGCACGCGGCTCGGGCACCTGGAACCTGGCACTACTCTGGCTTCTCGGCTTCTCCCAGACCCGGCCAGGGCCGCTCGGCATGGGAACACATGCGCCTCGATCTCAATGCAAGCTCGGTCAAGGCCACCGGCCCCGAGCATGGGTGTCGAGCTCGAGCAAGATGCCGACGTTGCCACGTTGGTAATTACCAAGGCGATTAAGGGCCAGGGCAAGACGAGATATCGATGGGCGGCTAACAAGCGTGCGTTGACGCACGCGCGCTTGGACACATCAGCAGCAAGTCACTGGCTGTATCGAGCCTCAGCTCCCCTGGATAACCACCCATCATCCAGCGGGCACACACGTCGGCGCCAACTGCGTAGCCTCGAGTCCCCATCTGCAAGCGTCCCCAACCACTCCCAGCTATCACCGTCAAAATTCACTAAAACAACGAGGCTAATTAACATTTCACTGTTAAGAGCAAGCAGCACATGCTTCTTGCAAACCACGCTTAATCATCATTGTCCTTTATTTGACCCTCCACTGACTAGTGCGTGTGCTGCTGGTGAGTCTGGTCCCTATCACGGTCTCGAGTGAAGTTTGTCAAATTTTACTTAAACGACAAGGATATATATATATATATATATATATATATATATATATATATATATATATATATATATATATATATATATATATATATATATATATATATATATATATATATATAATTTGTCAAAATCAAGTGCGAGTATGAAGCGCATGCTTCTTACTTAGCGTTTGGTAAATGTCATTTGCATTTCCATTGACTAGCTAGCTAGTAGGCTATAGTGAGTTCAATTCCCATCTTAAAGATCTTAAGTACCCACAGGTCGGTTTAATTTGTCAAATTTCACTTAAAAACAAAAATAGTTTGGCAAAATTTGTCAAGTGGAAGCAAGATAGATCATGCTTCTCCTCTGGCACGAGCTTATATATTTTCCAGTATTAATTACCGGTGTGCTGATGAGCTAGTTTACATATCTTAAGTGTAAAAAAGAAAATTAATAAAGAACATGGATAATTGGTCAAATCAAGTGGAAGCAAGTTAGCACATGCTTCTTCCCTAGCATATGCTTCTTGTCCTTTGACCCTCCAACCTCCACTATATATCTTGCTCGGTATGGCTATGCACACAGGAATTTAAAACAAAACACCATCGTCATCAGCGCCATGGTATTGAAATATTTTTAATTTGCCGATAAGATTTGTGAACTGGACTAGTGTGTGCAGCTGATAGAGCAGCCCCATCCACACGCTGCCTAGCTCTGCTATGCTAATGTGTTTGTGCCATCTACTAACAAATTATTTAAGTGGGTGTTATGTTTGCAATGGGGGATTGCCCCCGTGTATTTCGTTTTAGAATGTTTTGATGCATCGACGACCATTTGTGTGTTCCGATAAAATGGGGGGGGGGGGGGGGGGGGGGGGGCTTGTCGGAATTTTCCTTTTGGAACTTGTAAATCAATCAACCTCTTCCGAGCCTCACCTTTTCCCTATGTTTTGCATTCACGAGTTGCACTAGCAAATCGTATCCTTTTCTTACCTATTTTATCTGTTTCATGTGGTGCCAAAGTAGTACTACAAAGCACAGTGCTCTAAACCTATGCATGCTTGCTAGTAGATTTTAAATCTCCACAAGTTTCTATTCTCGCAAACCTATAGTATAGTGGAGGTTTCTTTGGCATATACGGCGTAATTGATGAAGTTAGGAGCGAGTTACAATAGTATAGTGGAAGTAAAGGATTTGCAACTTGTTAATTTGCTACCATATCGCCCTAAAAAAATTGCTACCATATCAAGGTTTACCATCTATTACGTCAATTAGTAACACTAGTCTATCAACCCGTGCTCCTGCACGGGCTAGTTAGAGATATCACTCTCTTTAACCAATTAAATGTTCTAATCTAATACTGCAAAGATACATATTTATCATTATGTAATTGTAATAAATGTGATAGATTTAGTGACTAACAATTTTTCTCACTTCGCATCACACTTCCATATATGTTTTATATGTGTTTAATTGAACACTTTGTTTGAGCTATGTGAACAACATAAAAATTGGTATTCTTATCTCTTCTCTTACACATGAATATATGGTGACAAACATATTATAGTTAGTATGTTTATATAAATAATAACATAAATAATATATTAATAATGATAGGAATAGTAATATAGAATTTTATATTGATGCGCTTTAAGATTTTATTATAATAACATAATTTTGATTCAGATTTGAGGGTCATTTTAACTTTTTATTATGTTATCATTGGATACATGTTTAGGGGGTTACTTTATAATGGCATAAGTGGGTAATTTACATAAAGATTAGGGGGTTACTTTAGATTATTTTTCATAATGGCAAAGGTGGGTAATTTAGATACATGTTTAGGGGGTTACTTTAGTCTATTTTCATAATGCCAAAGGTGAATAATTTATTAAAAAAGATAATAGATCCAATGGCTATTATGATTAGAGTTGCCGAATTGATGGCCGGATGTTTCTGATTTTTATGAGAATTTGTAGAATTTCTCTATTTTTTCAGATTGTCCACCTAGGATCCTAGGTGGCTTCACCTGGAGGCTTCAAAAGGAGCCTCCAATTAGTAATAGTAAGACTAGTCTATCAACCCGTGCTCCCGCACGGGCTAGTTAGAGATATCTAATAATTATCTATCTCACACTTTTTAAACCAATTAAATATTCTAATCCAGTACTACAAAGATATATATTTATCATTATGTAATTGTAATAAATATGATAGGTTTAGTTACTAATAATTCTTTACTCGCGTCACACCTCCATATATGTTTGATATGTGTTTAATTGAACACTTTGTTTGAGCTATGTGAACAACATGAAAATTGATATTCTTATCTCTTCTTTTATACATGAATATATGGTGAAAAATACATTATGGTTAGTATGTTTATATAAATAATAACATAAATAATATATTAATAATGATAGGAATAGTAATTTAGAATGTTATATTGATGCGCTTTAAGATTTTATTATAATAACATAATTTTGATTCAAATTTGGGGTTCATTTTAACTTTTTATTATGTTATCATTGGATAATATATATGAAAATTTAGGAAATTATCTGATATTATTTTATAATGGCATAAGTGGGTAATTTACATGAAGATTAGAGGGTTACTTTAGATTGTTTTTTATAATGACGGAGGTGGGTAATTTAGATACATGTTTAGGGGGTTACTTTAGTCTATTTTTATAATGGCAAAGGTGGATAATTTATTTAAAAAGATAACAGATCCAATGGCTATTATGATTAGAGTTGCCGAATTGATGGTCGGATGTTTCTGATTTTTGTGAGAATTTATAGAATTTCTCTATTTTTTAGACTGTCCACCTAGGATCCTAGATGGCTTCATTTGGAGGCTTCAAAAAAAGCCTCCAATTAGTAATATTAAGATTGACAATGAATTAATGGCGATTCTTGGCGATGAACAGACTGGCATGAAATGATTAAAGTACATCCTTAACTTTCCTGGTTAGACAAAAGATTGTGAAGGTAGTAGCAATTAAATAGTACTATACATGTATACACATATATAGATAAGGCCGATATATATGACTATATATCCATTACCATATACAGTACGCCTCTGCCGGATTGGCATCCAATCCAACCATGATTTGGACACCATGCATGCGGAGACTTATTTTTGGGTGTAGCTAGCAATATTGCACTCGCCCCCTTTGACCTTGGACAGAGCAAGCTGAGACCCCCTCCGCCTGTAACGCGGCGCCTAGACGGAGTTGGATTGCGCACGTCGCCATGGATTAAGAAACGTCCGGCTCAGAATCGATTTCGTGATAAGATCGATCCCGGCCAGCTAAACACTCTCGATCGCCAGCTATAAATAACACCTCCACCCTTCTTCCTCTTCGTCTCATCGAATCCAAGAAACCAAAGAACTCTCCCTCCCTCCACAAAGGGTAGTAGCAGGCTAGCTAGCCACGCACACGATCGGCCATGTCGCCCTCCCCCGACCTCTCCCGCGTGCTTCCCCGCGTGCTCATCGTCTCCCGCCGCACCGTCCGCAAGAACAAGTTCGTCGACTTCGTCGGTGAGTTTCTCTGATTGGTTTGTTGGTAGAGCCCATGGATTTGCTTAATCTGGGCGGTGGTGGCTGACGCCCTGCATGGCGCTCGCGTCCCCAGGTGAGTACCACCTGGACCTCATCGTGGGCTACGGCGCGGTGCCGGTGATCGTGCCGCGCGTGGCCGGCGTGCACACGCTGCTGGACTCGTTCGAGCCCATCCACGGCGTGCTCCTCTGCGAGGGCGAGGACATCGACCCGGCGCTCTACGAGTCCGCCGCCGACGCCGGCGCTGGCGCGCTCTCGCCGGAGCAGCTCGAGGCCGTGCGGCGCCTGCACCCGAGCGACGCCGCCGTCGACCACGAGAAGGACTCGATCGAGCTCCGCCTCGCGCGCCGCTGCCTCGAGCGCAACATCCCCTACCTCGGCATCTGCCGCGGTTCGCAGGTGCTCAACGTCGCCTGCGGCGGCTCGCTGTACCAGGACGTCGAGCACGAGCTCGGCCCCGCGGCCGCCGCCGTCCAACACATCAACTACGACGACTACGACGGGCACCGCCACCCGGTGCGCGTCCTGCCGGGCACGCCGCTGCACGAGTGGTTCGCGGGCGACCTCGCCAACGACAGCGGCGGCGCGCCGGCGCAGCAGCTGATGGTGAACAGCTACCACCACCAGGGCGTGCGGCGGCTGGCGCAGCGGTTCGTGCCGATGGCGCTGGCGCCGGACGGCCTGGTGGAGGGGTTCTACGACCCGGACGCGTACAACCCCGGCGAGGGCAAGTTCATCATGGGCCTCCAGTTCCACCCGGAGCGCATGCGCCGGCCGGGCTCCGACGAGTTCGACTACCCCGGGTGCGCCAGGGCCTACCAGGAATTCGTCCGCGCCGTGGTCTCCTACCAGGAGAAGCAGGCGGCCGCCGCCGCCCTCCCCGCGTCGCCGAAGCTGAACAAGGAGATGGAGAGGCGGCGCAAGGTCATCTTCCGGAGCTTCTCGCTCGCCAAGGACATGTACCTCTCCGGCGGCGGCCGCGCCCACACGAAGCCGGCGGAGCAGCGCGACCTCGACGCCGGCGCCGAGTTCCTCGAGGTAATTAACAAGCCACCCATCAAGCGCATTGTTCGCATTCGCGAATGAAGCCAAGCCCGATGGATGGAGCGGCTAACTTTTGTGCGTGCGTGCAGTCGAACACGGCGGCGCTGAGCGTGCAGCAGGAGAAGCGGCTGAAGCAGATGGGCGCGACGGTGCGGAACGCGTCGGGGTACCTCAACAGCCTGAAGCTGAACGAGGGGCGGGAGGCGGCGGCGCGGGCGCTCATGGCGGAGATGGCGGTGGGCCAGCTCTCGGACCTCGCCTCCTTCTACCAGACCATGGGCAGGATCTGCTCCGAGGTGCTCGACGCGAAGCTGCAGGCGCTGCACCAGCACGAGTGAGCAACTCGAGCGAGCGTGTCCGGACGCGTGTCCGTGTGCCAACACCGGGAGCTTGTTTTGCGCCCTCATAGATGTTATTATTAGCATGGAAAATTTGAGTGTCAAGGCAAAGTGTTTATTGGTTACTACTACGAGTATTGTTCTATAATGTTATCGCCGTGATGTTCGAGAAGTATTGCGGTTTCTCCGGGTCTGTTTCTGCTTGGCGTCTATGGGCAATGCACCGGCCGGAGAAGGCAGCGACTCTCCAAGGCTTGAGCTCATCTCCTGAGTCCTGAACTGACAGGGATGACGGTTGACGAGCGGGCGAGGTGACGTCATCCTCATCCGGAGTAACCCGAGATTGTCTGAAGTCTGAACCCGGAGGAGTGCCTGATACCACATAGCACTCAAAAAAAAAAAACTTGGCCGGGTGGGGAAAGACCGCATAGCACATAGCACTCGTACTTTGCTCTTCAAGTTTGCCATGGCAGCTAGTACCAGGTTGAAATCACTGTAGGCGCGTCGCGTACGTACTGTTCAGCTGCTCCCTTCTCTGAACCCTTCTGAAACATATGAAGCCACCACCTGAACTGAACTTTTAACCTTAGCAGTTGATTATTATATGCCGTACAAGAACAATTACAGGCCGAGAAAACGTCTTACCGTCTCAGCTGCACAGCGAATTCGGAGGAGATTTAGAGAGCAAATCGGTATCAGACGGCGACACACAAACGGAAGGCAGACGCAATGATCAAGAGAAAAATTAAAGAGTATAAATCGCCTCACGGGTATCCTGGCCAGTTGGGGCAGCCTAAGCTTGTCCTGGATGTCGGTGGTGGTACTAGTAGGATGAAAACTGCCGGCAGGCGCCACGCCAGCAGCATCCAGAGTCCCAGGCCGCTAGAGGGTGCCGGAACCGGAACACAAGCAGCGCAAGGTGGCACGGAGCCACGGACATGGCAGGCATGGCGGATAGGCGGCCACAGGTTTGTAAATCAGTGATTGTAGCTACCGTATCGAAATATCTCATCAATAAAAAGCAATTAGTCGGGGCCATTCAAGGTAATTAACATATATAACTTTTATTAGTCAATTAATTACTGTGGGCTGTACGTTCTACTATAGCTAGCACTGCATATATATGGAGGCGAGACCTGGTTCCCCTCGTTGCAAAAGCGACTGCTCAGTGCCCACACCATACTACTGATATTCACCAGCAAAAATCTAACATGGGACAATACTCTGATGACCATGTTATTCCTGGTTATGCTTTCTGGATCTCTAGCACTGCCTGCAAAATGTAAGTGTTTATGATCATCCCATTGTCTTCTCAATAGATCTATGGAAATTTGTTCGTACGACTCCAAAAGGGTGTGCTTTGTCTCTAGGAGTGTAGGACATTGTAACAATTATGTTTGGTTTCGGATGTAATGAGGCACTACAAACTCTGTGGCTGTTGTCTATATAGGACATTATAGGAGGGGAGAAAGGACCATTACGCTCCCAGGTTCAGACTTTTTTTTTTTTGCTTCTCCATGCGTGTATTATTATTCCTCTTGTGTGCATCTTTATTATCAGATTTTTCACAGAAATTCTGTAAATGTAGCTAGGGTGCAATAGCCTTTTGTCCCTCCAATACCAATTGTGCCCCATAGACAAAATTACGAATTTAAAGTGATATAATAATGATGTTCCTAGAGACAAAGCCGCACAAATTCTCCTTAAATCTACTAGTTTTGAAATATTTTTTTAAGAAACTTATATATAGTGCAAAGTACCGTACCGCAGGTCGTCCTCAACTTCTGGATCCCAGGACTTCTGATGCTAACGTTGTCAACTCCACGTCTTTATTAGATGATGAGAGAAAGCTCACCTTTAACATGTGCTCCGAGGTGCACTGCGATTATTTTAGTCCTGAGCTATTTCGTCCTTGCTACTGCTGCCCCGATGTAAGCCGGAAAGAGTATTGCCATTTGAAGTTGGAAGACTGTAGGGCCACCTGCACCACTTGCAAACCCAAATGCTCGTGAAAGCTACATCGTTACTCGGTGATGCAAGGTTGATCATCTGGATGCAACATTGAGCACAAGTTGAAGCATTGTCACTTTTCTTTGTTTCTAAATTTTGGAAATAAGGCGTCACATGCTGCACGTGGATTATGTTTTACGCATATTGTGTAGTATTTTATGTGTTAATGATTTCCCTTGAGATAAAGGCTGATTAGTGCTCGAATGCACCTTTCTTTTGAGATAAAGGCTGATTAGTGCTCGAATGCACCTTTCTTTCACCTTTATGTTACTACCTATCTGTTGTTTTGATTTGTATCGGCATCCCATCACCGCATCCCATGCGGTGGGAAATTATTGCGGGCGTGCCAGTGTAAATAAATGCACAAAATAAATAGACAAAAGAACACTGCAGGGAACACATATTTCATTTATATTTTCTGATAATACAAATACAGGTTCGTGCGCCATAGCCGAGCATGCTGTGGGGCAGATCAAATATGGGTGATGTGGTCTTCTAGTAGAACAACAAAAGCTTGACAGGGCTGCATGTATTGACATTTACAACCAGGTTTATTTATTGTACAGCAGTTACTAGAATATTTGGATAAAACAACAAGGCCAGCTGATACAGCCTTATGAGTATACATACTATCTACGCCCTGATCAAATGTTATAGGTTTATAGCTCTGATTGTGATTGGACTCGATGGTAGCAAACTGAAGGCTACATGCTTCCTATCGTTTGTTTTCAGTTACAACGGTGGTTGTCCATTTCAACAATGCATGTGTGCAGTGCACACTGCAATGCTCCCCATGAAGCTTCAGACAGACAGACAAATCCACTAATCATCTTCATTTCTGCAACAGTTTCATATAGATTGATGAGTTCTAGAACATTTAATTCACTAGGAAAAAAACCAAAAACTAGACAGATTTAGACATGCTATTCTTTTGGAACTTTACAATTAACATTTGTGACTGTATATGAAAAGAATTTTGAATTTACAGTAGCTCGAAACAATGTTTGCAGGTGGCTATATCGACATGGGGAAGAATCGAAGAACACAGTACTTTTACAGGAAATCAGAGGATAAGTAAGCAACAGGAATAATTTGACATACCGAGCCATTGTTGTCCAAGTGAAGGAAACCACCATGGCCGCGGGCGTTTGTAAACTTGTACAGAGGTCCAAAGGCTGACAAGAGAATTCGTATGAGTCATATGAACTGGAAAAACAGTTTGAGCTTTAATTTATTTTTTGAAGGTCTGCATCGTGCAAGGAAGAAGCAGATTTCCCGACAACAAACATAGCAACATCAAGACATTAGTATTATAGATGAAAATATCTGAGTTTATAAGCACCATCAAGGCAATGAGACAACAGCTCTGAAAATCAATACTCCACAAGCTCATAACACTATAAATTTTCACGGCATAAATAGTTTCCTCAAATGAAAAATTGCGATACAGAAGGGTTTGGGCTCAGCAGGCTGAGTCCAGGAAAAACGCATCTATGAAACAACATGCAAAAATCAAACATTACTGAATCTTTGTGCGCCTGAAACCATTACTGTAGTTGTTAATAAAAAGTAATAAAAAGTAACAGCGATTTTAGTCTGCCAGTGGCTACTGTCTTTAAAAGAGGAAGTGAAGACATATAAAGAGAGTAAGACTACCTTCGTAGCCGCCATACACTGGATCTTCGGACAGTAAAAGGGGCGTGTCCAGATCAATAAAACTGCATCCATAAGTTTCAAGAATAATTTTAGCAGCTGAAAACTGATATAAGGTGTCGAACAAAGTGATATGCCTTTCAATTTGTGAGCTGGAGCATCCTAATCACAATGTAAAAAATAAAATGATTTCATACTTCCACAACAAACGCACCTGAAACAACCAAGCCCAGCAGCTAGATGACCAGCAAAGCCCATGGCGATTCTAGTCTCTACCATACCGCCAATCATCAAAGCGACATTGGCTTTTCTTGCAGCATCAATTATTTCAAGGGCTCCAAGGACCCCTAATTTTGCTAGCTTGATGTTAATAACATGGGCGAGATTCCCATGTATTATTTTCTGAGCATCAAGCAAACTCCGGCAACTTTCATCAGCAGCGACAGCAACTTTGTATTTCTCCATGGCAGCAATACTAACATCACGGAGACCCTCCCAATCATCTCTGTGAACTGGTTGCTCAAAGAGTACAGGGGTCACACCCATTTCTGAAACCAGTGACAGAATTAAAAACAAAATAAGTATGGAGAAATACTTGGGACAAGGTTGGAATATCCAGATGATGATAAGCTAATAAATTCGAAATACTAAGGCAAGATCAAAAGGTCAATCCATATAGTAGCACAGAGTTTGCAGGAGTACGTACCATTTAATCTATCGAGAACTTCAATTGCTTGATCAGCTGTATATCCCTCATTTGCATCCAAGATAAATGAGCAGTCTGGATGGACGAGCCGTATAGCCTTCAGAACTTCTATATCCGAGTTCAAGTTTTTCCCAACCTTGAGCTTCAGCGTTTGAAACCCTTGCCCTCGATATTTTGCAGCCAATTGAGCAGCTTCGTTTGGGGCCACAATCGGAATCTAGATTGGGAAATATGGAATACCAACTTTGGTGAAGGTATTTATAAATTTTTTGAATACAGGCAGGGTATGATGGGATGAACATATACCGTTATGTCTGTGGTGACAGTATCTGATGCCCCTCCAAATAATCTCCACAGAGGGATGCGAATGCTGTTAGCAACCGCGTCAATCAGTGCCATCTCCACTCCTGCTCTAGCCTTAATTGGAAAACATACAATCAAATACAGATGCAACAGGAAATCTTTTGTCTGAAGTAAAATGCAGCAGCCAAACAGTTGTGTCGGTACCCTGTAACAGGGATACCCACTCTTACTGCAGCAAGACAGGACCCGCGTAGTTATCCGTAGCTGCGCGGGAAAGACGGAGTAGCCAGGCCCCACAGGCCAGGCTTTTCCCTCACCAGGCCAACGGCCCCGGACCGTTCCCCGCCTGAGGATGGGTCCGGTGACGCCACGTGTCTCTAAGAAAGGGAAGCTCCGAGCTGACCGCCGAGGCCTCGGACCCCAGAGGGGTCCGGGACCTCCTGCGCCCGTCCGGACTCCCCACACCGTGTAGGGGTCCGGAGCCGCCACGTGTCCCGGAGACGTGGGATCGTGCGCGAGTCTTCCGCAGGAAGACTCGCCCACCTACCGCATTTAATGCGATGGACAAGGCGTGCTCTGCCGCCGCGGTACACGAGACAGCCTTTTGTCAGGCCCCGCTGTGCGCCGCGTATTACCAAGGAGCACAGTGGAGCCGCCTGTGCCGCAACCGCGCAGAGCCCGCTTGCAGCATTAAATGGATACGACAGCACGACGCTTTTCCATCATGCCGCCTACGCCGCAAGCTACACCGCCCGCTTAAGCAACGTGGCGGGCGATGCCACTAGCTACGACAGGCCCGACCTGACAAGACAACGCCAGGACATGATGGACGAAGGGCTCCGGAAGCAGGCAAGAGAATCCAAGAGAGAGATCTCCTTTGCCTGCGACGCCATAATGTATGAACAGTACGTTATTTTATACTGCATCGTTGGACCCACCTGTCGGGGATCCAACGGCTGTGTACGTGCCCCCTTGAGATATAAAAGGGAGGCGCTCGCTATGCACAGGACAATCCAGACTAACTCAAGCTCTCGCAACCTTCTCACTCTCGTGGGAAGGCAATACAACACACAGTGGACGTAGGGTATTACGCTCCGGCGGCCCGAACCACTCTAAATCCTGCTGTGTTCCTCGTGTTCTTGAGTGAGATCGATCTAAGACTAGCTACCCCCTGAGTACACACCCTCTGGGCTAGGGCGGGTGCCTTCCGCCACCCGGCTGTGGTTTGCAGCACCACGACATTTGGCGCGCCAGGTAGGGCACAGCTGGTCGCAGTTCATCTTTTCTTCGTCCCCATGGTTCGCGTGGACGACGTGGAGATGACAGAGGGTGTGGCATCCTCCACGCCCCATGCCTCTCGCGTACCTGCTCCAGGGGCAACTGTGACTATGGAGCAGCCACTACTGGCGGCGGCGCGCGCCGCTCGCCGGCAAGAGTCAGGGCGCCCATCAAGGGCCCCCTCACAGGCTGCGAGCGGCGGAGCGCTGGCAGCGGCTAGGGAGTTGCTTCGCAACCCCCCGGCTGAGGCAGCCTCGCCAGACGCCCTGAAGCAGTGGCGGGACGACGTCGACCGTCTCCTCCACCTGGCTCAGGCCTCCCCCAGTTCTGCAAAGACTGGGCAACGACCTCCGCCTGGCAACGCGGTGGTACCTTACCACCAGCGTCAGGGCGGTGCGTCGGCATCTGTGCGCTCCCCTACCGTGAGGGGTGCACGAACAGAAGACTTGCGGGCGGAGCTCAACCGCCGGCGCGCGGGGGAGGATGCCCGCATCGCTGTCGAGAGGGCGCGAGAGCGCCGTCTCCACATTGAGGGACGCAACCTCAATGTTGATCTGAACGCGGCGGCACCCAGGCCTCCGGTGAACGCCCGAATTCAGTCAGGCGCACCGGTGGCCGGGGTGGGCTGTGCTGCACTTGCGGAGCACCTCCGCGCCGTGGCGTGGCCACCCAAGTTCCGCCCCCACCTGCCGGAAAAGTACGACGGTACTACTAACCCGTCAGAATTCCTGCAGGTGTATGTTACCGCCATCACAGCGGCTGGTGGTAACGGCGCGGTAATGGCAAACTACTTTCATGTAGCCTTGTCTGGGCCAGCCCGGACCTGGCTCATGAATCTCACACCTGGGACGATCCAGTCCTGGGAAGAGCTCTGCGCGAGGTTCACAGCGAACTTCGCCAGCGCCTACCAGCAGCATGGTGTGGAGGCACACCTTCACGCCGTGAGGCAAAAACCCGGGGAAACGCTTCGGGCCTTCATCTCGCGCTTCACCAAGGTACGGGGGACCATTCCTCGTATCTCAGATGCATCTATTATTACTGCTTTCCGCCAGGGGGTACGTGATGAGAAGATGCTTGAGAAGCTGGCGACGCACGAGGTGGAAAGCGTCACTACGCTTTTCTCCCTGGCAGACAAGTGTGCCAGGGCCGCTGAGGGCCGTGCATGGCACTCAGCCCCCCAAGACGGAGACACCAAGGATGGTGGCTCCAGTGCTACCGCTCCGGGCGGTGGCAAGAAGAAGAAGAAGAAGAACCGGGGTCGCGGGGAGCCGCATTCTGGCGGACCAGTCGTTGCAGCGGCAGCGCCAGCAGCGGCGCCAGCAGCGGCGGCAGCGGCGCCAGCGGCTGGGGGCCAGAATGCACACGGCAAACGCCCTCGCCCGCAAGGTGGAAGCGGAGGTTCATGCCAAGTGCATCCCACCGCTCGCCACAGCGCCGCTGACTGCCGCGAGATCCAAAAGCTCGCGAAGCGGGTCAGCGGGCGGCGTGAGCAGTCCTCTAAGGATGGCTCACCCCCTCCTCGCCAGCGGGCCGGCAAGGAGAAGGTCTCTGACAGCAGGGCCGCGGCCGGGGAGGAGCTGGGGTACCAATCCCCCGCTCGAGAGCTAAAGGGTGTCTATCACGACGACGACTCCGATTCCGACAACGGCGACCGCCGCAAGAAGCTGTACGTAATGTATGGCGGGAGCTGGGAGCTCGTCTCCCGGCGGGACGTGAAGACCCTTCGCCGGGAGGTCCTTTCGGTGAAGCCGGGGGTCCCGAGGGCGGCGCCGCACCAGAGGTGGATGAACACAACCATCTCTTTCGGGCCATCCGACTGCCCGGAGAATATGGCCGGAGCTGGTGTGCTACCTTTAGTCACCGCTCCTGTCATATCCAACGTGAGGCTCTACCACGTGCTGATTGACAGTGGGGCTGGCCTCAACGTCATCAGTTATGCAGCGTTTAAGCAGCTGCAGATCCCAGAGTCCAAGCTGACTCCCTCTCGCCCATTCTCCGGAGTGGGCCCACACCCGGTGTTCCCTCTAGGGAGCATCACATTGCCGGTCACGTTCGGGACCGAGGAGAACTTCCGCACAGAGAGCGTCATGTTCGATGTTGCGGAGGTAAACCTTCCGTTCAACGCCATCATTGGCCGACCGGCACTCTACCGCTTCATGGCCATTGCCCACTATGGGTATTTGGTCTTGAAGATGCCTTCCCCTGCCGGAGTCCTCACCGTGCAGGGCGACCGCACCGCTGCCGTCGCTGCAGTTGAGAGACTGCATACTCTGGCGGCAGAGGCTGCACGCTCTGAGGAGGATCCGTCCACCTCGCAGCCCAAGGCGCCTGCAAAGGCTCCTAAGGTCCAACCGTCCGATCCGGACCATGTTCCCGTGAAGACGGTGCAGATTGGAGCGGACTCCACCAGGACCACCCGCATCGCGGGGAACCTGGAGGAGAAATAGGAAGACGCGCTCATCGCTTTCCTCCGAGCAAATGTCGACGTGTTCGCCTGGGAACCGTCACAGATGCCCGGGATCCCCAGGGAAGTGATCGAGCACAATCTGAGGATCTACCCCGACGCCACGCCGGTGCGCCAGAAGCCTCGGAAGCAGTCCGTAAAGCGGCAGAACTTCATCCGCGAAGAAGTCCACAAGCTCCTACACGCCGGCTTCATCGAGGAGGTCCACCACCCCGAGTGGTTGGCCAATCCGGTCGTCGTCCCAAAGGCCAACGGGAAGCTTCGGATGTGCATCGACTACACCAGCCTCAACAAGGCATGTCCAAGAGACCCCTATCCTCTTCCGCGTATCGATCAGATCGTGGACTCCACCTCCGGGTGTGATCTTTTGTCTTTCCTAGATGCATACTCTGGTTTCCACCAGATTCAGATGTCTAGAGAGGATAGGAAGCATACTGTCTTTGTAACAGTGGATGGGCTTTATTGCTACATTGTCATGCCGTATGGTCTGAGGAATGCCTTACCCACATTTGTACGAGCCATGAATAAAACCTTCTGTAATCTAATTAGAGATATTGTTGAGGTATATGTCGATGACATTGTGGTCAAGACTAAGGTAGGGTCAACACTAGTGGAGGACCTGTCCCTCGTCTTCGACCGTCTTCGCGCCACGCGCACGAAGCTGAACCCAGAAAAGTGCATCTTCGGCGTCTCAGCAGGGAAGTTGCTGGGTTTCCTGGTCTCGCATCGAGGCATCGAGGCAAACCCAGCCAAGATCAAGGCGATCGAAGCAATGAGGCCTCCTGGCCGCATCAAGGACGTCCAGAAGCTTACTGGATCTCTCGCTGCTCTTAGCCGCTTCATATCGAGGCTGGCCGAGAGGGCCCTTCCCTTCTTCAAGCTATTGAGGAGGTTCGGTCCATTTTCTTGGACCGAAGAGGCTGAACAAGCCTTCCAGGAGCTGAAGCAGCACCTCACCTCGCTGCCAGTATTGGTGGCTCCAGAACCCGGTGAGCCGTTGTTTCTGTATCTTGCTGCATCTGCGGAGGCGGTCAGCATGGTGCCGGTCGCCGAAAGGATGGAGCAAACTCGTCAGGGGAGCACCAAGGTCCTGTTGGCCAAGGATGGTGAGCCGGACCCCGGACACGGGGGCCTGTCAGCCTCACCCCAGCTTGAAGGTCCGGATCCTGCACAGGCAGGTCCGGAGGAGCCTCATCCTAGTGGGAACCCAGAACCACTGGGGGCCCAAGGGACAGATGTGGTGGACAAGGGCGAGCCGGACCCGGGAACTAGGGTCCGGACCGTCCAAAAGCCAGTCTACTACGTCAGTGAAGTCCTCCACGAGGCAAAGGCCAGATATCTTGAGACGCATAAGCTTATCTATGCAATACTTATTGCGTCCAGGAAACTGCGCCACTACTTTCAAGCACACCGAGTTGTTGTAGTAACCTCTTACCCATTAAGAGCGATCCTACACAACTCCAGCGCCACAGGCAATATCGCCAAGTGGGCAGCAGAGCTGGCAGAGTTCCAACTGGATTTCCAGCCACGCCATGCGGTCAAGAGCCAGATCCTGGCTGATTTCATAGCGGAGTGGACTCCTTCCCCAAGCAACCCTGGGGGTCCGGTTATAAATGCTGGGCCCCCGGAGCCGGAAATCAAGACACCAGTCTTCACCGAGCCTCACTGGACACTCTTCTTTGATGGGTCCGCTCGCGAGAAGTGGGCCGGGGCTGGTGTGGTCCTCATCGACCCAAACGGAGATCAGCTGAAGTACATGGTGCACCTTGAGTTCAAGGCCACCAACAACATGGCGGAATACGAAGCTCTGATCTTCGGCCTGACGCAAGCCCTCTCATTGGGGGTCCGGCAGCTTCTGGTGAAGGGGGACTCCCAGCTAATCATCAAGCAGGTCCGAGGGGATTGCAACTGCAACAATCCCCAGCTCGCGGCATACCTCATACACGTGAGGAAGCTCGAGAAGGACTTCGACGCCTTGGAACTGCAACACGTTCCCCGCGAGCACAACTCAGCAGCAGATGATCTCTCTGCGAGAGCATCTACCTGGGCATCTGTGCCCGAGGGTGTCTTTGAAAGACGGCTGCTGAAACCTACCGCCCAGCCTACCGAGCCGGGTGAGGGGGATCAAGCTGGCACCTCGAAGCTAGCGGTCCCGGCAGCATTCCACCTATGGTGCCCAACCGAAGCTGTGTGTTCTGTTGAGGAACCTGGTGACCTCACAGAGCCACCCCCACCTGCTCTAGGAGCTCCCGAGGCATGGATCTCCGAGATCCGGGACTACCTGAAGCATAACATCCTCCCTGATGACGATGTGTCCGCTGAGCGCATAGTCCGATTGGCTAAACGTTACGCGGTGGTAGAAGGGGATCTCTACCGCCGTGGCGCCAACGGTGTCCTCATGCGATGCATTTCCCAGGGAGAGGGCCGCGAATTGCTCGCGGAGATCCATGGAGGCGAGTGCGGAAGTCATTCCTCCTCTCGCACGCTTGTTGGTAAGGCCTTTCGGCATGGCTTCTACTGGCCAACAGCACTCCAGGATGCGGCTGAGCTGGTAAGGTCCTGCAAAGCATGCTAGTTCCATGCAAAACAAATACACACCCCAGCTCAAGCTCTGCAGATGATTCCACTCTCATGGTCATTCGCTGTGTGGGGTGTGGATATCCTGGGGCCTTTCCCCCGGGCTGTCGGCGGGTACCGGTTCCTCTATGTTGCCATCGACAAGTTCACCAAGTGGCCGGAAGTTACTCCTGTGGTGAATATCACTAAGAAATCAGCAGTCGCATTCCTCATGTCCATTGTGTGCAGATTTGGCGTCCCAAACCGCATCATCGCGGACAACGGGACCCAATTCAAAAGCAGACTCTTCCAAGAGTAATGTGAAGACATCGGCATCCAGCTATGCTTTGCGTCTGTAGCACATCCCCGCAGCAATGGACAGGTTGAGAGAGTGAATGCAGAGATCCTCAGGGGACTCAAGACCCGCACCTACAACTGCTTGAAGAAGCATGGTGCCAAGTGGGTTGACGAGCTTCCGTGTGTACTATGGGGCAACCGGACCACACCCAGCCGGGCCACCGGGGAGACTCTGTTCTTCCTGGTCTACGGGGCTGAAGCATGCCTTCCCTCAGAAATTCACCTGGGCTCACCACGGGTCCAGGCCTTTGACGAATCCATGCAGGAGCAGCTGCGGTGCGACGACGTGGACTTCGTTGACGAGCGAAGGTGGCGAGCAGCAATCCGAAATGCACGCTACAACCAGACGCTCCGACGCTATCATCAACGGTTCGTGCACAGTAGGGAGCTCCGGGCTGGCGACCTCGTCCTCAGACGGATCCTGAACCGAGCGGGGCTCCACAAACTCTCCCCCAGCTAGGAGGGGCCCTTCAAGGTTACAGAGGTATGCCGGCCCGGATGCGTTCGCCTCGCCACAGAAGATGGAGTGCCGCTGCCCAACCCATGGAACATAGAGCATCTGCGTAAGTTTTACACCTACGCAGAGCATGGAAATAACTTTTCCTTTGTAATAAGATAGAGTTAGCGTGCGGCCCAGAGCGGTTGGGGGCCACCCTCGTAAACCCGACCTCTGGCATCCGTCGCACCGTCGGCTAACGCGCGGCACAGAGCGGTAGAGGTCCGACCTCGTAAACCCGGCCTCTGGCATCCATCACGCAAGCCATGTACATCGAGATTGCAAAGGAAAGATTTTCTCCTAGTTCTGTCTTTGTGTCAAAGTTAAATTACGCATTTCGATTCTCGGAATTTTCGCTTTTTCTAACCCCCGCGGGACCTCTACTCTTGTTGCTGCAACTAAGATCTGCATTGAGCTGCTGGACTGCCGTACAGATCCGGACCCTCTTGCTGCTGGAGAGGGGTCCGGATCCCTAGGGACCTACTCTGGGGAGCGGGTATTTGTTTCCTGGGGTGGTTCGGAGCCCAGTGTAGCCGCTTAGCTGGTTCCGTACCCAAAAGCCTGCACACTCCACCACCCTGTAACGAGTGCTCTAGTACCTGGAGCCGGGTAATTAGGGGCCCGGACCTCGTCCCAGCTCAAGAGCTGGCTTCCTAAATCCAACACGGCATGTCCAGCACTATATCTCAAAGGATCGAGCACAGCAAAGTGACCTCACCCACTGCTGCGAAGGGTCTGGGACGGTGAAGCCAGGTCCGGAAAGATCGTGCTGTTTCCTGGAATGGTCCGGAGCCCTGCGTAGCGCCTTAGCCTGGTTCCGACCCTAAGCCTACGCACTCCTCCACTCTGTAACAAGCATAGAGCTACCCGGACCTGTGCATCTAGAGCCCTGGACCTGGTACCAGCCTGGGATTGGTCAGGAAAGAGCCCCGCGGGTCTGTTACTAAGCTATAACTTTGAAGTGGTACACAGGTTAAAACCTGGCTGGTGGTGGTCAGTCTCAAACCATTGAGCCTACCTACCAAGGGGTCCGAGTATCTGCTTCAAAGCTTTCATGCAGGATAAGAGCCAGTCTCGATGGTAGAAAGACTCATAGCAACCGAGTCTCTCTCCCAGGGGGCCCAGGGCATCCGCTTTGTCCCAGACATCATGGATGAATTCTGCATGCGTCAAATAGCTAAGTTGCAGCATCGTTGCTACTATATAAGCAAACTTGATTCTTCTATCTGTACTCCTGTATACTACACAGGGAACAAGGCGCTTGATCGTCTTGCAGGCTATGCAGCCCTATGCCAAGGAGGTCCGGAGTATCTTCTACGGCTCAGATGGCAGACAGGTCGAAGCAACTGAACCTATCTGCCAGGGGGCCAGGGCGCCGGGGTGCTGCATATTGCAAATCAACAACTGACAAACAGCTAAGTTGAAGTTTTTTCTGCTTCAAAAATTTCAGCTAGTACAAGTTTGTTACATAATGCAAAAGAAAAAAGATACAATGCCCAGCTCAAGGGTCTGCAGGCTCTCGCTTGAAGTAGGCGGCGACGAAGTCAACGACCTCCTGCACGCTGTCCCGAGCGGCGGCCTCCGTCTCCGCTACAGGGCCATCCACCACGAGCGCCAGAGAGATGGTCGGATCGTGGCTCCGGAGGCAGGTCAGGATGTGCTCCGCCACCAGCCGGATCAACTCGCGGTCCTCGGTTTCAAGCTGACCAGCAAGGACTGGCCCCAGGCGCTGGAGCCTATCCGAAGCAGAACTCAACACCGGGAGGGCGTCAGCTATTGAAGCTGGCGGCTCCGCCACCTGGATCGGGCTCAGACCAAGTGGCACCAACGCCAGGCTCGCCTCGGTTGCCCAGTCAGCAATCCGCTGGGCCTCAGCGCGCTGGTCTTCCTGGTGCTTCCGGACTGCCTCCCGGACCGCCTCTTGCACCCGGGTGTCCAGGGCCGCCTTGGCCACCTCCACCTCGCGGGACCTCTCCTCGAGCTCACGGGACCTCTCCTCGAGTTCGCGGGACCTCTCCTCCAGCTTGGTCTCCCTCTGCTCAGCCCATGCCTTCAGCTTCTTGAGCGAGTCTCGCTGGCGCCCGAGCTCCTTCTCTATGCCGGTGGCGTGAGCCTCCCGCTTGGCGAGGGACTTCCGGTCCTCCTCCAAATCCGCCTCGTCGGCAGTCAGCTGGCGGGCCCTCTCCTGCAGTTGTTCACGCCATCCTTGCAGAGTCGCAAAGAAGACGTCGAGCTCCTGCCTCCGGACCTCGAGGTCCTCGCTGCGAGTCTCCAGCTCTGACTGTTGGGCTGCGAGGTGGGCCTCGAGGTCAGACCGTTGAGCAGCAAAGCCAACAACCTCCAGGGTGAAGTCCCGCTCCCGCTGCGCCAGGGATTTCTCTCGGTTTGACACCGCGAACTCTCGGTCAAACACCTTCTTAAGGTTGGCTCGGTAGGCCTCTTGGTCCGCCTTGAGCTTTGACCGAGTTTCCGCGGCGTGGGAGGCTTCAGCCTTCGTATGCGCCTCCAGACGGGTGTGCCAATCGGAGAGGCGCTGACGCTCGCTCTCCAGAGCAGACCACTCCCGCCGAAAGGCCACCTCGGCAGAGGAGGTTGCCTCCTCGATCGAACGCCGAACTCGCAACAGCACCTGAGGAAGCGGAGTCGCATCCTCCTCCGGAAGTTGAAGCTGCAGGAGCCGCCTGCCAAAAACCACCTCCAACTCCTCCTCTGGCAGCAGGACCGGAGCTGGAGGTAGGGGCTTCTACCGCAGCACTTGTCTCCGGCGCCTCTGCTGCCGCCGAGTCGGGCAGGCCGGGCTCAGCTCCGGAGCCGCCGCTGTCGCCGAGTCGGGCGCGGCCGGGACCAGCTCCGGCCCACGCTGCCGCCGAGTCACGGAGACGGCCGGGCCCAGCTACGGCGCCCCCGCTGCCGCCGAGTCAGGAGCGGCCGGGCCAGCTCCGGCGCCCCCGCTGCCGCCGAGTCAGGAGTGGCCGGCCCAGCTCCGGCGCCCCCGCTGCCGCCGAGTCAGGAGCGGCCGGGCCCAGCTCCGGCGCCCCCGCTGCCGTTGAGTCGGCCGAACCCAACTCTGGCGCCCCCGCCGCCGTGGCGCGGCCGCGTCGGGTGCGGCTGCGCCCTGCACCGGCACCTCCACCACCGTGTCGGGTGCGGCTCCGCCCAGCACTCGCGCCTCCGCCGCTGCGGCGTCGGGGGCCGTGGCGCCCAGAGCCGGCTTTTCAGCCACCACGGCATCGGGCGCAGCTGCACCCAGTACCGCCGTTTCCGCCACCGTTGTGTCGGGTGCGGCTGCGATCAGTATCGGCGCCTCCACCGTCGCCGCGTCGGGTGCGGCTGCACCCAGCACCGGCGCCACCGCCGCCGCACTGAGCACTGCAGAGTCTAAAAATGGCACGATAGTCAGCTCCATGCCACGCACCATGGGGTTGGCACAGGACGCCGTACCTGAGGGTCCCGCACCTGCTGCCACCGTCGCTGTCGACGCCAGGGCCGCCGCCGCCTGGGCACCTGCCAATGTGCCAGCGACGGTAGAGGAACCGCTGGGGCGGGAAGCCCTGGTTGCAAAGCAGAAAAGCCATCAGAAAGGAAAAAAACAGAGCACCGGCACAAAGGAGGAGAGTAGAATGACACTGACCCGGAAGTACCGGGGACCCAGCGTCCCCGGAGCCCGGTCCTCTTCTCCTGCGGCTGCTCCTGTTGCTGCTGCTGCCCCTGCAGCTGCGATGCAGGCGCGACCCGGGCTTGCTCCCGCTGCTGCTGTCCCTGTGGCTGTGGCATGGGCACAACCCGTGGTCGCACCTGTTGCTGCTGTTGCCGCCCGCGTGCCTGCTGCCGCTGCTCTTGCGGCTGCTCTTGCTGCTGCTCTTGCTGCCGGCGGGAAGAACTCCTTGGCGGCGATGGTGGTGGTCCAGTTGCGCCAGAGGACCCATGGGGGCCTGCAGCCCGGGAGCTACCTTGGCCAGCGCCCTCAGAAGACCTCTGGCGCTTCGCGGCGGGCTCCGAGACCAGGGTCCCATCGCCCCGGAGTAGCCTCCGCCGGCCTGCGTCTCCCAACGATGCGCCGGAGCTGCTCTGTGCCCGGCTGGAGCCGGCCGCGACCGCACTGCTAGCCGCGGCCTGCTTCCCCTTCGTGGTGGCACCGGACCCCGCAGCGCTCAGCGTAGCCTGATCCCCGGACGTGCCAGGGATCCGGAGCCCACGGTTCGGGTCACCTCCGGTCTGCCGTGGGGCCAGTCCCCCGTCGTCCAGGGTTGGCAGGGTAGCCAGCACCGCCACCCTCGCCGGGTCCTCGCAGAGGGGGACTATGCTCTGCGGAAGGATCAGGTTCTCCGGGATGAAGGTGTCTCCCGTCACGTTCCGCACCAGGACCTCCAAGGCCTCCTGGGTCAGGTCGCTTCCCTCCCCGCGGTGGGTCCTGCTGCAATCGTTGAGGCCGGTGAAGCTCCACGCCGGTCGCGGCCGCTGCTTCAGGGGGGCGATCCGGCGCTTCACGAAGTCGCCGAGCACGTGCCATGAGGTGAGGCCGCTCTCCGCCAGCGACCTGATCTTGTCCAGCACGGAGTCGAACTCCGGCTGCAGCGACGGCTTGGCCCTCCAGGATGCTTTGTCGGAGGCGGGCCCCGCGGTCGGCAGGGCAAGGCGCTCGTTGGCTTCGGTGGTGGCGATCACCCAATCCCTGCGCCACTCCTCCCACCTTCCGCCAGCAAGGCCGGGAATGTAAGGAGTCGGCAGGTCGCTCCTTATCTGGAAGTAGTACCCTCCCACTTCGTCCCTGCTCCTTCCGGACCTCACCAGAATGAAGAAGTAGCGGAAGAGGATGACGCAGGGACGCACTCCCACGAACATCTCGCATAAATGCACGAAGATGGACGCCAGGAGGAGGGAGTGGGGCGTCAGATGCTGAAGCTGGAGGGCGAAGTCTTCCAGCAGCAGCAGTAAGAATAAAGAAAGCGGCAGTCCCACGCCGGCGGAGACGTGCGAGGTGAATAGCACGAACTCCCCGGCGCGGAGGTTGCCAAGGGGAACCGAGCCTGCTCGCACCCCCCAGCCGGTCTCCTGAGCACTCCACCCAAGCAGGCGGCGCACTGTGTTCAGCTCTCCCTCGGTCTGGAAGCGACGGGGATGAACAAGGGATGCCATCTCTTGGTGGAGTGAGAAGGGTGCCTGTGTAGGGGGGGAGAGAAGGAAAAAGGGCGCAAAGGCTGGAGGAAGAAGACGAATGCGGGAAAGCAACCGCGGAATGCGGTGCGCCCCGTTATAAAGCCTGACTCAACCGGCGCGCCCCGGAACCGTCGCCGAAACTCAAGCGACGCCGCGCCTAGAGTTAACCGCCCAGTCCATGACGTGGGGGCCCAGGCCCACCTGTCAGGGAGAGCGGGAAATCAACGGAGGTGTGAAAAGGCGGGATCCGAACCGTCGCCCGCGCGCGTGGAGCAAGGCGGAAGCTGAGCTGACGTGCGCGCATTAATCGCAGGCGTGGCCGAGCTTTTCGGGAGCTGCGCCGGTGGTAAATGATCCGTTTACTCCGGCCGCAACAATGCGATGTGATGAGGCCCAAAGTCAGTAAGCCGTTGCGATGTGATGAGGCAGCAATCAACCCGACGGGTAGTCAAAGCCGGTCAAGACCCCTGCAGAAAGGAACTTCAAGCTATATAGAGCCAAATCGCAGAAGTGGCCCCACCTGTGGGTTCGTACCTCCCCCAAGGTGGGCCCGGGGGCCACTGTCGGTACCCTGTAACAGGGATACCCACTCTTACTGCAGCAAGGCAGGACCCGCGTAGTTATCCGTAGCTGCGCGGGAAAGACGGAGTAGCCAGGCCCCACAGGCCAGGCTTTTCCCTCACCAGGCCAACGGCCCCGGACCGTTCCCCGCCTGAGGATGGGTCCGGTGACGCCACGTGTCTCTAAGGAAGGGAAGCTCCGAGCTGACCGCCGAGGCCTCGGACCCCCAGAGGGGTCCGGGACCTCCTGCGCCCGTCCGGACTCCCCTCACCGTGTAGGGGTCCGGAGCCGCCACGTGTCCCGGAGACGTGGGATCGTGCGCGAGTCTTCCGCAGGAAGACTCGCCCACCTACCGCATTTAATGCGATGGACAAGGCGTGCTCTGCCGCCGCGGTACACGAGACAGCCTTTTGTCAGGCCCCGCTGTGCGCCGCGTATTACCAAAGAGCACAGTGGAGCCGCCTGTGCCGCAACCGCGCAGAGCCCGCTTGCAGCATTAAATGGATACGACAGCACGACGCTTTTCCATCATGCCGCCTACGCCGCAAGCTACACCGCCCGCTTAAGCAACGTGGCGGGCGATGCCACTAGCTACGACAGGCCCGACCTGACAAGACAACGCCAGGACATGATGGACGAAGGGCTCCGGAAGCAGGCAAGAGAATCCAAGAGAGAGATCTCCTTTGCCTGCGACGCCATAATGTATGAACAGTACGTTATTTTATACTGCATCGTTGGACCCACCTGTCGGGGATCCAACGGCTGTGTACGCGCCCCCTTGAGATATAAAAGGGAGGCGCTCGCTATGCACAGGACAATCCAGACTAACTCAAGCTCTCGCAACCTTCTCACTCTCGTGGGAAGGCAATACAACACACAGTGGACGTAGGGTATTACGCTCCGGCGGCCCGAACCACTCTAAATCCTGCTGTGTTCCTCGTGTTCTTGAGTGAGATCGATCTAAGACTAGCTACCCCCTGAGTACACACCCTCTGGGCTAGGGCGGGTGCCTTCCGCCACCCGGCTGTGGTTTGCAGCACCACGACAAGTTGAGTAGCCATAGAGAATATCAGAAATGTATGGTAATCCATGCCCGTTTTTACATTTATTCCTCATAGGTCTTGTTTACACATATGAATGGAGCACTTCCACATGAGCTAGACGAAATAATCATTTTTCGCATGAAAAGGACCTCTATGCTTAGGGTATGGTTTTAATTGATATATAACTGTTTGGTTTAGTGGTTTGTATTCTGAACGAACTCTTCTCGGCTTGTAAGTAATCAACATTTTTACAGGCCAAATGGGTATTCAGTGACAATTGTACCAGGCACAGTTACCATCCAGAGCAAATATTAGCGGATAAAACCAAGCTTAGTTTTGGGTTACGTATCTGAAGAACATGGGCACTGACTGCAGAAATTGGTGATCGAGCACATCACTGCAATAATTCAGCGCCTAAAAGACAATTCCCATCTACATCGAAGTATATACTTGAAACAGCAGTCATCCCATCACCGTCGGGATCAGCACATTCGACAAAATCGGATCTCCAGTTCACAACATCATATAGACTTATCGACGCGAATCATGTTGTTATCTTTTTAATCAAGCGCCTGTCAACCCACTCTGTAACAGAAGCCAAAATTTCCTTGCCGAGTCGCACGAGAAGGTGGGGGTTCCTCACCGAGGCGAAGGCGTGCCCGGGGAGGACGTCGGCGACGTCCTGCAGCATCGCGCCGAGCGGCGCCGCGGGCGCGGCCGCGAGCGCGCCGCAGGCCCGTCCCGCGGCGGCGAGCGCGGCCGGCTGGTCCTCGGCCGTGACGGAGGGCAGCACGGGCGCCTCCCCCCACCCGACGGCGCCGCTGCGGAGCTCGACGCGCACGGCGACGTTGGAGACGGCGTCGAGGCGCGAGGACGCGATGGTGAAGGGCGCGGCGAGGGGCACGTCGAGCGGGCGCGCCTCGGCCGCCGCCACGTCCACGGAGAAGGTCTCCGTGAGCGCGCCGAAGCCGAACGACCCCACGGGGGACGGCGGGGGCGGGGACGGCGAGACGGCGGCGCGGAGGCGCGTGGAGGGGGAGGAGGAGGAGGACGCGGGCGGGCGGGCGGCCGCGGCGTGGCCGGGCCGCCGCGGGCTGGCGGCGGGGGTCCCGGCGAGCCGGGTAAGAGGCGAGGACGCGGAGGAGATGGAGGGGTCCATGGCCTGGCCACAAGTGGAGGGTGGGGAGTGGAGAAGCGGAGACCGGAAGCCGGGCCGGCGAGATTCCCGGGGAAGCGGCGCGGGGAGGCAGGGGAGCGACGCGCTGGAGCGCTCGCGGGCGTTTATAGGAGAGCAGCGGTTGGTGCGGCGCCGGCGCTCGATGGGGGAGATGCGGGGCCCGCGATGTCAGTGGGAGGACCGGACGAGACGAGGCAAAAGGTGGTGACCAACTGAAAATTGCTGCAGTCACTGGCACACGGGACCCGCGCGGCGACAAGGCTGCGCTGCTGGTCACAGTACCAGTGTGGGCGATGCCGTCGAGGAGGACGGATACGGGGTGGCATCGGGGAGGGCGGATGGCCGGCGCAGCCACCTACATGCGGGCCCCGACGTCGCCGTGGCGCCGCGGGATGACACGGCGTGGCAGCTCAACCTGCTAATGGTCCGAGAAACAAACCATAACCAGACCAAACCATTTTCTCAACACCTGCCAATACACCCCACTCCACCCATTATTCCCTACCTCTAAAACTAATCCAATCCAAACCAAATATAGATTTTCACACAAACCAAACCAAATCATTTCCTCAAACCGTGGTTCCATTTACTTCCGCCACGCCACTGCTACCGCTGCATGCATGTTACAATCAACACACAGCTAGCTAGCTTGCAGATGTTGAATTACCGCAACGACCACGAGTGCTACGCGGCCGAGGATGCCACGGTGGATTCTAACGGCCTTGCGCGTTGCCACCGACAAGCAGCAAGTGATAGCTCCAACTGCGGCACACAATGGCGTAGAGGCTCCTGTGCCTGCAAGTTGCTCAGTCAGCCAGCGTTAGACCAAATATAAACCATACCACACCGATCCAAATTATTTTAGTTGTTGAACTGAACCGAACCACACCGGTATGCTGCTCAAACCATTTTCCACTGAACCCGGTAAGACCAAATGAGAACCTGAACCACCAAAACTGGTTTGACACCAAACCATTAGCAGCTTGAGTGGCAGCTCATCGCCGCAACGCCCGTGGTGTTGGGTGGGCACACGGTGCACCAGACATCCGAGGCTGTGCTTCTGCCCTCCGTCAGTCGGAGCCCCGTTCCGTTTGACCGGCCGGAACGTGCCCGTGACAGGTGGCCCCGCTACAACGGGCCGGTGAACGGCCGTTGGCTGCTTGTCCCTGATGCCTGCCTACCTACCATCCTAGTATCTGTATCTCTGCTGATGTCTGCAATTTTTTTTTTGACACGATGCTAGCTGCAGCCACTATTCCATCTCAAATTCTCAATAATGGAAGAAAAAGAAACCGAGGACTCTTCACTCTTGCTGTGGTCTATATCAACTAAATAGTGTGATTTCCAGGCCCGGCCCTGAGGGGGGTCGAGCAGTGCACCCGCCCCGGGCCCCGGAATCCAAGGGGCCCCTCTCCATGTACATGTATACTAAGTAGAGTACACATCATGAGCAATACATGGCTACGTTTACACGTATCCTAGGCTGTTCTGTCCAGATAGTAGAACGTCGTCGAAGAGATAGTAGGCGGAGATATTGCACACATGGTGCAGCTCCTCGATCCTCTACCTCAGCCCCCGCTCCCCTCCCGTCATTCCCATCTGCCACCAGGATAGTGGATGCCGTAGATCACAACTGCGCGAGGCAACGCGACCGCCTGAGAGCGAGACACGACTTCTGGCCAAAACGAGGACGAGGGACGCCGCGATGTGGCCATGTCCGAGCCAATGTCTGTAGTCCTGCAGCCGGTTACCCAACGCATGCAAGCATGTTCACCGGGAGCCCAGCTACCAAGATCAAGCTACCGACGATCAGGTACGATCGAATAGGTAGGTATAGCCTACAAGCACGTAACAATTAGCATGATCAATGATATCACTGATGAACACAGATCATTATATTACATGTTAGTTGCAGCTGGCCACTGATAATCTCAATTTATTATACATTGGTCTGGAATAGAATCTATACATTGTGGTGCGAGTTTTCAAAGAAAATCAGTAAAAATTTCTTCTTGCGTTCATCTAGTACCCTTCGATTTTGTGTGCTAGTTTCCGATTACTAATTTCTTTTACAGATTCACCACTATTTTGTTTAGAAAATATGCATCAACACTTAGTATTAAAAAGTGTTTGATATGAATATTTGTATTAAGGGCCTCAAATTGAGTTTCGCCCTGGGCCACTGAAATCTCAGGACCGGGCCTGGTGATTTCACATTAACAAAAGAGGAAGCCATGATCTGCGATGGATCACTTTGGAGATGCCGGACAGCTGCTCGTCACTAGCTAGGGCCGGCAACTATGCATCAATCCGCCCCTTGGAAACGCGCACGGGGCGCTCACTTGAACGGGCCAGGAGAATAAAATTCACCGGCGCGGGGGGGGGGGGGGGGGGGGGGGGGGCAACTAACCACGCCATGATTAAGAATCGCAAGGCATCATTTGCTTTTCATTTCATCTGCAGTGCAGAGACAACTACTACTCCTAGATCTTTTGAGCTCAGCGGTTGCATCCCGTGGAGGAGGATTTGCAATTTAGGAACGGGATTAGGTTTGCGTAGCCTTGTGTAGGCTGGCCATTGTTTACCTGAATTGACAGGCTCGAGCTAAGCACTGGCTGCTAGTTGGGCGTCTGAAGATGAGGAGGTCGTGGAGATGCGGATATCTGAAGCGGTTCAGCCTGCAACCACCCGTCGTCCTGCATGTGGTCAGCACTTGCAATCACTATGCCAATCTCGCCCTGTCGTTTGCGTAGTTTTCTAACAAGGAAAGCTTTGTGTCGCTATCATGGTGGTTAAAAAACATAAACTAACCGGTCAATGGTACTAAACTACTGCTAAGTGCTAATGGCACATTAGCTCTCAGATAAAAAAAATTAATGGCATGCTAGCCTGGCCACAACTCCCCTCAGACTTGATCGTTCTCGATCTCATCTCTTTCAACCTGCATGAAAGACGGAGGGGAAAAAATACTAGCGCGTCGGACAAAGGGGCCTGGGAATGGGATGCAGACTTGCAGTACCTTTGTGCTGCCTGTGATTCACAGATCTGGAAACTGGACCTGGTTGTTCGCTCTTTATTTAAAGAAAGGTTATTCGCTGTTTACAACACCACCGTTATTTTGAAACGAATTTAGACAGCATTCGGCATTACAAACGGGTCAGGATTTCTTTTTGAGTCGATCTGAAAGAGGGGTCGAAGTGCGACGCATGCACGCGTGGATTCTGGGTGCCGTTCTAGGGAGCACGGCGAATTCAACAAAAAAAAAAATGTTTCCTGACATATCCCTGAATCTCCTCCAACTTGCCTGCAACACCATTCAAGCAGTCTGAGTTGAGCACAACCCACAACCTTGCTCCACCCGTTCAAACTAGCTTGCTTAGCTCAAAAAGCGTTTCCTGAACTCGGTTCGTTCCTTCTTCCGGCGCTCCCTTTCCTGTACTTATTTAGATGTTTATTATTTGTGTGGAATCTCTCTCACATGTACAAGCTAGATCTCAACGAATCTTTCTCCTTTTTTTTTCCTTTGGAAAGGAGTCAAGTTTTTGAGTTGGTCATATTATAAACAGCCTCCATATAATACATAACTAGGTGTCTAGGTCAGAGATGCAACTTTTCAAGCTTTTCGTGGTACATAGATCGGCCGCTAAACTTACTGAAAACTCTTTAACAAAGAGCAGAGGGGACTTGATCAACAACTCTTTCCGCGCAAGTAAGGCATGTTCCATCAATCCATCCACGAAACGAAAGCCTGAATAAACGTCAAGCTGCCTATCGACCGAATCCGGGATCGCAAGAATTGGATCGGATCCCAGTTCCAAAAGGCACTTGCACAACAAAGTATCAATGCCGAAACACAAAGGCCATGAGGCAAAGCTATGCTTTCCTTTCCCCGGCACCGGACGCCGTGTGGTGTGGTCGTGTGGATCACCCAAGCCGGAGCCCAATGCATCATGCCGGCTATAAGAAGTTGCCGTCCTGAGTTGCATGGGTGATCACAAAATCAACCAGAAATAATGGCGACGACGATGCAGGGACACAGCGGACCCAGGCTCTTCGGCCGGGAGAGGACGCTCCACGCGGCGCTGGGTGGCCGGAGAGGTGCCGAGACGCATCGATCGCCTGAGCTGTGAAACTCTGATGAACCGGCGGCGTGGTTCCGGCCGATGCGCGTGACTGAAACTGAAAGCCCGTGTGTTTTTTTTTTTGGGTTGGTGGTTGCAGCGGCGGACATCATCCTGTGGAGGGACAAGAAAGCGTCGGCGTCCATCCTCGCGGCCGCGACGGCGGCGTGGGGTCTGTTCGAGGTGGCGGAGTTCCATTTCCTGACGCTGGTCTGCTACGCGGCCATGGTCGGCATGCTCGTCTTCTTCGTCTGGACCAACGCATCGTCGTTCTTCAACCTGTAAGCCCTTTCTAGTTTCCAAGCTAGCCCATCGAGTGTAAGGCCCATAAAACAGGCCGACTGTTTTTCAAGTAGGCCTTTGGTCACAAAACTCAAAGAGAGGCCCGTGAAATTCTGGGCTGGGTCCTTTTTCTTTTTTTGTTGTTCTTTTTTATTCCAAACCTGATATATAAAGAAAGAAATCAAGGAGAGTTTCCTTGTGATTTTATTTTTACCTGCAGGCCGGTCCCTCGAGTGCCTGACCCTGAGACGCTCCTGTCGGAGAGGGCGACCAGGCAAGCGATCCAAGGCGCGCACAGGAGGCTGTCCAGGTTGGTCCAGACGCTCTACGACATCGCCTGCGGCAAGGACCTCAAAATGTTCATCCTGGTGCGCCACCAATCTGCCTGCCCATTCAGTCTCATCATACCTACCTGCCCTGCCCAAAACTACAAAGAACACCCATCTGATCAGTTACCATCTCCCTGTGCGCTAAAACAGACGGTGTTGTCGCTGTACATCGCGTCGGTGGTCGCCGACTGCTTCAGCTCCCTGACGCTCCTCTACCTCGGTACGTAACCTGCTAGCTGGCTCATTCTAAGCACAAGTTTCATTCAGAAAACCAAAAGATCCCAGCGCTATTCAGAAATGAACCTGGTGATGGTGTGTCTTTGTGTGCCTGCGCAGTGGTGCTGGGCGCGATGACGCTGCCGGCGCTGTACGAGCGGTACGACAGCGAGGTGGATCACCTGGTGGCGCGAGGCGTGCACGACCTGCGGACCCACTTCGCGGACATGGATTCAGGCGTTCTCAGGAAGATCCCGAGGGGGGCAGGCGCTGCAGCAGCCAAGTGAGATGGAGATCGAGCAGTGAGGAGGGCCCCGGCTGAAAACACGGCGCCATCTGATGTACTGAAACCGAAACTGGTCGATCGATACAAAGTGTATCGAGCACCACGGATGAGTAGCAGTATACAAGTGTATGTACTAAGTGTATAGCTCAAACTGAATGAAGAGCACATGTCAAACTGACCCTGAAAACCCCAACTAAGGAGAGCTGAGGCCGCGTTGCACAGTACATGCTGCGGAGTACTGCTGCTATTTCAGCTCTTTCCCTTTCGCTTTGGCATCGATCACCATGGAGACTACACTACTTCCTGGGGTGTGGGGTCATCAGGCGACCGGGCGACGGCCGCCGGGACGGGTCGTGTCGAGGTTCCCGGCAGGCAGCGGAACACATGACGACGGGGGTCCACGAGCTTAGTGGCGAACCGGGGGGACAGCGACGCACGCCTATTCGGATAAAGACGGGCGTTCCGTGCGCGTGAGGTAACCGGCACGCTCTGGCCGGGACCCGGGAGCCCTTTCTTCCTCTGCTCGATCTCCTTTGTGTGTTCCTGGCTGCGCTCGGTGATCTCATCCTCTCAGCTGCCGGGTAATCTCTCATTGGACGCCTCACCACGCGACCTGACTGACCTGCCTCCCCTCCCCGGTCACTGTCTGTCCTCGCAAGCGCCACACGTCACCCACCGTGGACATCGGGCACAGACGGCGCCCCGTCTTTGCTTCGCTTTTGCTCTGCACATCTCGTCACCTCCTCCTCGGCGCTGCCTCCGCCGGTCCTCGTGTGTCCACAGCCGCATGATGCTGCTTCACCATGCCCGCCGCGACTGCAAGCGGCAAGCGCATGTCGGTCGGAATCATCGCAAGCTGAACCTGAACTCTGAACTGGGTGTGGGTGGGGCGCGCAATAATGTCTCGGGCAGACGGGCACTCGGCCGGGCTTTAATTTGCGGCCTACTCGCTTGCTTGTCACGTCAGTGCGAGCTTAACATTTGCTGTTGTTGTTGTTGTTGAAATGATAAAACTTAACCTTTGTTTAAGCGCTAGCTGCTTTGTTGTTCCCATCCATCTTAACCTATCCAATCCATTGTTTGCATCAGGCTACCAGCCACAGGCAGTTTAGGTACCCACATACATCCATCCATCCAATTCCAAACCTCATCCTTGCGGGGGTTGGCCGCCGGAACCGTCAACTTGTGTGCACGCTAAAGGACAGCGACACGGGGGTGGGTGGGTGGGGTGGGCCGTCGTGAGCCCCCCCTTCCATGACTGGTGCACAAGCTTAACAAGCAATCATCTTCGGCTCATGCTGGCACTAAACAAGGCCGGCCACTAATCATTGGCCAGTCAGCAGATGGTACACCAGCAGCGTATGCGTCCATCAATGGAGCGAGCCGGAGGCGGAAAAACTACCGAGCCGTGACAGCACCAGTAGTAGATGGCGCTGTTCCCTGGGCAGGGGTGTGGATGTTGTGCCCGCCCGCCGTGCCGGCGGTTTCGGTGACCGGGTGGGGGAGGGGAGCACACGGGATCGCGCCGCCGGCCGCGAGGGGAGCACGCGCACGTACGGCGGGGCGTCGCGTCGTCCGGGGGACCCCAGCCTTTTTTGGGCTTTTCCCGGCGTTGGCGTGCGGCGGGCAGCCGAGGCCGGGCGGTCAAAAGGGGAAAGAAGAGAGCAATGGCCAATGGGGGCAGCACCGCACGGCGTCTGGCTGCGTGGTGGGGTGGTCCGCCGCGGCATCATGCGCGGTCGCCCGCTCGCAAAGGCGTGCGTGGGATGGGGAGAGGGAGAGGGAAGCCGCGCGCGGCGGCGCTTTCCGGAGGCACGCTCGCCGGGTGAAGAATACTGAAGATCACGGGAGAGACCCATCGCCCCTATCGGTCGCAAAGACCCGGCGGCGGCACATCGTGTTCCGGTGGAAAAAAAAGTCTACTCGGGGGTGTGAAACGGCCCCACCGTTTTTTAAGAGGAAGCCTAATCGGCTTACTCGACTCGGAGGCATGGCGGCCGCATCGGGGCATCGGATTCCGGTATTCCTATCATCCGGAGCCGCGGGGACAAGCGGGCCTAGTCACCCCGCCCGCTTTATGACTCCGAGCCGCGCACCAGATCCCGGCCCCCGGTCCCGCCAGCTTCCGGAACAGCGAGAGAGATCCTCGTGGTGTCCCGACGCGCTCTCACGGGCCGAGGCGCGGGCGCTGCCGGCCGCCTGCCCGCCGAGTCACCGTCCCGCGCCCCCACGTTGGCTTCCCCAGCGGCTGTGGACGGCGTGGCGACATGCATGGGCCAACGGGCCGCAGCCAGCAGCGGCAGCCGGCGGGGCATGTGCCACGGGAGTGGGGGACTGGGGCGCGGCAGCGAATGCGAACACTGCCTCTGACCGGCTGACCCCCCGTGCTAGCCCCGCCACAGCCCCACGTGCGGTGCGAGCGGGTGACGCGCTGCGAACCCCGCCCGCCCAGCTCGGACTTCCCACCGGCCGGCCGGACGGCCGGCCCTCGTGCCCGCGGCGCCGACCCGATCCGATCCGGCGCGCGCGACGCCGTCCGCCGCGTACCCCGAGACGTTCGGTGGCAGGCGTTGGCACCTGCCCTTTCTACGCCGGATCCAACACCAGATCTCCTCCTCCGCGTGTTACTACTTCGGGCTCGCTCCGCGTGCACGGCTTCAGCTTCCAACAAACCCATTGACCAACCCTAGCAGCTTCAGCTCCCAACACCTGATTTGATTTGATTTTGACCCTCCGTCCCTCGCTCCCACGAGATGACTCGGCGTCGGCCGTGGCCACGCCACACACCCAAATCATGGAGCCACAAAAGAAGGAACACCAAAGGAAAGGCAGAGCTGGCTGATTACTGATTAGTGCTTGCCAGGCTCTCAGAGCCCTTTTAATTAGTACTACTTTACTTGTAGTAGCAGTACAAGGAAAGCCATAAAAACCAGCAGCGTGATCGTTGCAATGCCATGGTAGCAAGCGAAGCGAGGGACGCTGTTTGTTTATACTCCCACTAGACTTTTTGTAGTGTTCTCTATCTAGTACGCGGCGATGGAAGCTCGTCGTACGTGTGGCCGCACAGCCGTAAAGCGACGGCGGCCGAGGACGATCATGAGATGGATCGACTAGTCTCGGCGCTGGCGCCATGCCAAAAGGAAGGGCTGCCTCGCTTCTTCTTTGACCGAGGCGATCGGCTAGGGGGGCCATCTCGGTCGCCCGGAAGATCGCAAGATCTCGCCCCGCGAGGAGGAATAAGATCCCAGCCAGTGGCAGATCACATCATTAGCACCGCATAACCGAGGATCTGGAGTCGATTGAGGACCACCGCACCTACCCGGGTGGCCTCAATCCTCATCTCACCAGAGATTATCCGCACCAGGACTACCTGTGTCGGTCAATTGGCGGATAAAAACTGGTTTTAAGTTTACAGTAGAAGCAATTTTTTCTACATCTGAAATTTACTGTGAACAAGAGTAAGACGAGTGGTTTCGTGAAGATCTGAAATTACTATATCTGTACGTGGTTGTGATTTAATTTGGAAAGATCTGCCCCTCAGAAACAGGCATGCCCCTGATTGAATTGGTTGATCCATCACATCGACAAAATGACCCCCATCCAGATCTCACGAACATTATTCCTCCTTCAAATGAGATCCAGACATAGGGGCCATTGATTGCGTGTGTCAATCCATAGGGCGATATCTGATGGAAAAACAGATATCGGATAAGATAATTTGCAAATCCAGGATCACAGAAATTATGGTGGGCAACAGGGCCATCCGCAGAAGAAATACCAATTTGCGGCTTTTAATCTTCTACTTGTCTTCTACGGGAACGATGGATCACAGGGGGTGCAGTTTGAACATAAGACTATGACCCTGTTGATTTCATATGCAACTAGACAGACCACGAAAACGACGTATACCATCGACGGGAAAGAACTATGCTACACTTCACAGCGAGATCATTTGAACGCTCTGAAAGCAAACCCGGAAATACACGGAACCAGGACGACCCAAGTTGCAAGAGAATCAAGGTCAATGTATTAAACGATAAGAAACATATCAACATCAACATCAAAGTACAAAACCAGACCGATGTATACATATGATATTTTAACTCGGATGAAGTTTCTACAAGCAAACTAATAACACTTATCTGCACCTCAACCTGAATGACTTCCAAGAGTTCAAATTTACAGAGGGCTACACAAATGATGAGTTCTTCATTTTTACCAAGTTCTTTCGGACACTATATATTTATTCAAATTAAGAAAGAAGAAGAAAAATACAGCAATTGGAACTGGATCCAACAACACCTGGCTCTCCCCAATCTAATCCAGCATTGTCACCTTTCTTTCAGTCTCACCAACACAAGAACCATCCGGTTATAATCTTATTATTTTCAGTCCATGCTTGGATGCATACTTGATTTGACCCCAAATGCCAGCTTCCTAATAGCAACACCTCGCCAGAGACTCATGTAACATGCAGGAGCAAGAATAATGATAACAGCAGGACAAATATGCCTCTAGAGTTTGCAACGTACCCGAATTCACCAATCCTCATCCTCAAGCTATGAAGCGCCGTTCTGCTTAATGTTTTTCACCCTGACCAGCATCAGGTGAGACAATGGGCTGATACTGAGGTGGCAATGTTGGTGGTGCTGCTGCCTGCGAGTAGTAGACTTGTGGTCGATTCGGATCAGCATACTCGTATCCATAGTTGCCTGCCATGTTCGCAACAGGTTGCTGAGCAGGGTGGTGGTGAGATTGAATAACATGGTGGTATCCCACTCCGGTATATCCTGGTGCGGCATTGCGCGCAGGTCCAGGTGCGGCGGCGGCTGCTGTTCGGTACACACCAGGTTGCTGCTGCAGTTCAGGCTTCACAGCCATCTGAGGAATCGGAACAGTTGGCTTCGGCGTTGTGTCAACAAGGGTCGGTGGTGGCAAGGAGACTTGTGCACCCGGAGGCATGCTATATGCCTGAGGTGCATTCTGCTGCATTGGAATGTAATACATCCCGGTGTTCGGGTCAAATGCAGGTGCCTGTTGTGGCCGCGGCACAGGCTGGGGTGCCTGCTGAGGGACAGGATGGTGGTAATATGACTGGATTGGAATGAAGGTCCCAGTGGCTGGGTTGTGGATGAAATGCTGATTTCCAGCAGTAACAATCTGTTGTGGAGCTGGCTGCTGTGGTTGTTGCGGTGGCTGCGGTGGTGGCTGCTGCTGCTGTGGCGGAGGCGCATGCATCTGGGCGAAGACATATCCAGGTGGGGGCTGTGTTGCTGCGGCAGCTGCGGCGGCAGCAGCAGCATCCGGAGCTGATACCGGGAGGCGGTAGCTGGCAGCTTCAGTTCCCACCGGCATATCTCGTTTGTGTTCCGCTGGTGGAGACCTATCGTTGTAGTAGACAGCCCTGAAAAATTGATAAAACGCATGGTCCGCGTAAGGTTCATCCTAACTAATAATCAAACCAATATTTCTCCTACCAAAGAAGATAATCAAAGCATAGTAATATGTATGTAAAAGTAGGTCAAGATATAAACAAACTACCTATTGGTAGGATCAGCAACGGGTGGAACCTCCTGCTTTGGAGGTTGTGGCTTCCGACTTCCGCCACCATGATCAGACTTATCATCATCGGAGAACACTCGGCTGGACGCCTCAGAGGGGCTGGCAACTGGAACGCCCATGGCAGGGATCGGCACCTGCGCTGGCGGTTGCATGTAGGCCACAGCAGGCGGCAGCTGCTGCTCGGAGATCCCCATCTGCGCGAAGTGGTCCTCCACGGTAGCAGGTGGCATGACGCGGGCGTCCTGCGGGCGGTCCTCCGGCCGGACGCGTATAGGCGGCAGATTCGATAGCGACGGCGCCGAGGAGGTGGAGCCGAAGGACGAGTTCTTATCCAGCATCGGCGAGTCCGGCACGGACTGGACGTCGTGCAGGTGCCTGCCGGCGGCGACGGCGGCGGCCGGGAGCTTCTGCTGGGTGGCGCGGTGGTCCTCGGAGGGAGCCGAGTTGGGCACCCCGGTGCGGGAGTGCACGGAGGAGTCGTCCTCGAGGCCGAGGAGGCAGTTGACGGAGGCGGAGTCGGTGGAGATCCCCCTGGGGATGCCGTCGAGGGAGCCGGAGATGGCGCTGTTGAGGGCGTCGACGAACCAGTTCTCGGACTTGGAGGAGTCGTCGAGGAGGGAACCGAGGGAGGAGGAGGACTCGGGCTTGGCGGGGAAGAGGAATAGCCGGATCCGCGAGGTGCGCGAGGATCCGCCGCCGGAGGAGGAGGCGGCGATGCGGTCGTACTCGTCGACGAGGTTGTCGAGGTCCTCGTCGGTGGAGACGGAGATGAGCGAGTCGAGGTCCTCGTTGGGGAGCTGGTACTTGAGCGTGAAGGGCTGGCCCCCGAGCAGCGACCGCGAGAGGCGCGCGTGGACGTCGGCGAGCGAGGCGTGGCGGTCGACGGCCACGATCCGGGTCTCCCCACCCAGGTAGCAGAGGGACTTGTCCGTCGGGCGCGGGACGATCCGGCCCCCGAAGCTGCACATCAGGCGGAGCCGGCCCCCGCCGCCGGCCGCGGCGGCCGCGGCCGCCGCGGAGGACGGGAAGGGCTCGTCCCACGAGTCCCCGCCGCGGCTGCGGGGGGAGGACTCCGTGGACTCGGGGTACCCGGGCCCGGGCCCGGGGCCCCCCATGCCGGCGGCCGTCGCCGGCGGCACCGGCTCCATGGGGGCGAAGCGGCGGGCGGGGGGAGGAGGGGGCGGGCGGTTTGCTGCTACGGCTGCGCTGGCTCCTCCTGCGTGGGTTTTGGGTGGGGGATTTTATTAGATTTTGGGGGAAAGGGGAATATATGAGAGGAGAGGAAAGCAAAAGGGGGAAGCGAGGCGAGGAAGGGGAAGGAGGAGGAGGGGTGGTGGGCCCCGCGCCAGGAAATATCGCTGGTTTACGGGAAGCTGTTTTGCGGCCTGTGATCTAGGCCCGGCGCTACGCCCCCCTCTCCCTCTCTCTCTACCCGCCCGGCGGCGGCGGCGGCGGCGGCGCCTGCCTGGCTCTCCTTCTGGATCAGTTTTTCTTTCTTCTTCCCCCACGCTTTTTTCTGTTGACGCCACGCCACGCCGCGCCACGGCGAGCCCCATCCGGCCGAGTTGTTTTCCTTTCATCGTCAAGTGGCGTCTACTGTTTGATTATTCCAACTGAGGACTGTTTGGTACAGCTTTTAGACTAATCATCCGGAAATGGACCCTCGACCAGAGGAAGTTCCATGTAAGCGCCTGAGTGGTCGAGGGACACTCAACCGGATGCTATGCGCCTGTGTGTATGTTTGATCATGGGAGAGAGCAATAGTTCTGTTCTTGACATCTTGTGCTAAAAAAAAAAGATTATAGAGCTCGTGGTGGATAGATTCGGGATAGGACAAGCGTCTTCGATGGTTACGCTATGAATCATTTGCTTGGTAATCTTACAAAACTCAATCTAATTCTCACACTCCCTAGATTATACGGCAATAATCATTACCAAGCAAGAATTTTGCGCCTCACTTCAACACATTGTAGCTAGCTAAAATTTTATCTCAAACATCCCACCATTACCTCCGGTCGCGGTCGCGGTACTCTACAAACTACAAAATTAAATCCCCTCTAACCTTGTAAATCTTCAAGCTATGAAACCATACCGCTAGGTACACTCGGTCAAGGAAATTGGTATTTCCAACTGATTAAAACACACATGAAAAGGTGATTGGAAAAGTAGAGAACTCAGAAACAATGAGTGGTAGAGCTATTGCATAAAGGTGGTGTGGAGAAACCGGTGGAGCAAATCAGCCTGGTTCGGCAAGCTGGCCGAAGGTGTTGGCAGCTCGATCCTCGCGGTCAGTGGGACCTTGCATGAGACGAGCGCGGTTGACATGACCTGATGAATGTTTGCAACGTTACTACAAATTAAATTGTTTAAAACGCGCCAACACGTTCCCTGTGAGATAACCGCCTTGTTCGGCTGGCGGATTCAGCCGGATTCAGCCAGCCACAACAGTATTTTTCTCTCACGCAAAATCAGCCCAGCCACCAGCCAACCAGCCAGCCAACAGTATTTTCCTCTCACGCGAAATCAGCCAGCCAGCCAGCCGAACAAGGCGAACGTCGGCGTTCTGTTATATCCAGTAGCTAAGGCTGCCCGCAATGGGATCTCTATCCCACGCGCTACCCCGTTTTGCGTTTGGATTTAGCGCAAAAATAGCTGCAGCGGTCATCTGTAAAAGGATATGTATTGTTCAGTATCGAGCTCCACGCGCCAAATCGAGCGATCTTGGAGAAGGAACTGGAAGCACCGACGTGGTGTGGGGCCCGCGACCCGCGCACCATCGCACCCACCGTCGGCGAGGAGGGGGAGAGGGAGAGGGAGGGAGGAGGGAAGAGGAAGGGGCGGCGCGCGCCATGGCCTCCGCGAGCTCGAGCTCCGCCGAGCTCGCCGCCCGCCGAGGCTCCATGGGACCGCCGTGCGCCTCCGCCTCGCCATGGCCGTCCCGCGACTCCCGCCGCTGGACAGGGACGGGAGGGAGAGGACGCGGGCGACGCCGTGCCGTGTGCGCGCCTCCCCCGCGCCTCCTCGCCATCCTGCGTGTCGTGCCGGAGCTCGAGCCGGAATAGGGGGCGCGTGGTCGCAGCGAGCTCGAGCAGGGAGCGGGCGCCTCGCCACCGCTCCACCCCGTCGGGGCCGCTGGCCGGCCGCGGCGCCACTGCAGCTCGGCGCCATGGCCACGCAGCTGAAGCTTGGAGGCCACGCGCCATGGGAGGGGGCGGGAGGAGGGAGGGCCCCGAGCCCAACGCCGCAACGGCGCTTGTCCGGTCGCCTCCACCTTCGCCTCGCGCGCGCCCGGCCGAGCAGGGGCCGCGGCCGCCGCGTGCAGAGGGAGGCCCGCCGCCGCCTCCTTGACGCCGCCGTCCTCCGCACCTCCTCCGCGCCGCCGGTGCTAGCGCGCGGGCCAGCTCGAGGTGGGGAGGGGCAGCGAGCCGGGGAGGGGCGGCGCGGCTCGCCGCTCTGTGCGAGGCCCACGATGACCGAGCCTCCACCCACGACGGGAGAGCCGGATCTGGGAGGGAGGGCGGACCGATGCATCGGCGAAAGGAGGCCGCCAGCAAGGACGAAGACTGGCAGAGGGACCAGTCCAAGCGCCCTGGAGGTCGCCGCCGCCATGGCCCTTGCTCCGCTCGATCCGCCGGCAGGGGCGTTGCCGCGGGCGGGGCAACGCCGCCCGCGCGCGGATCCGGCCGGCGGCGGGGCGCCTCCGCGCCACAGGCCTCCGCTGCGAGGGAGGAGGAGGAGGACCGAGGCGGCGCGGCGAGGGAGGAGGGGAGAGGCCGCGGCGGCTCGGAGCTGAGGCCGGAGGAGGGAGCAGGGGCGCCCATGGCCGTGGTATGGGGAGGGAGCAGGGAGAGAGGCCGAGGGAGAGAGAGAGGGGAGGGAGGGCGGGGGTAAAAAAACAAGAAGAATTTTGACACATGGGCCCCACTCGGTGGTAGTTGATAAAGAGTGGAGATATAGAGAATGAATGAGTGCAGTGAAACTTGATATAAAGAAGAAAATTTTGATGAGCAGACAAAAATATTCCATTTAGAAAATGAATTTAAAGTAACACGAGTGCGGATAACTAAGTTTCGCTCTCATCCCAAACCAGCAGAGCACCCACCAAGCAAGAAAGAAAACAGCAAGGGAACACCACAGGACTGCACAAGCAAGCAAAAGCAAGGCATCGAAACCGTTTCCTCGTTTCTTCAGGCTCGCCGCCCGCGCCAGCTCGAAACATCAAATCCAGCGCAGGGTGCGCTGCATCTCGACGCCAGATACACACGGCCGGAATCGCAGCACCGCCAGGCTTTTTTCGGTCTCCTCTTCTTCCCTCCCAGCAGCATCAACGTGCCTGTCTCAAAAAAAAAAACAGCATCAACGTGCCAATGGACGGGTACCCCGCCCACAGAAAACGGCAGGAAATACAAGTGCAAGATCCAAGGCCTGCGATCGGACGCGTCTCGCCACCTCGGGAATTGGATCCGCTGCGGCTCGCCGAGCAATCAAATCGGACCCGATTGGTGGGCGGAAACAAAAGCGATCGACCTCATCTCCGGCCACCTGCCGGCTCCGGTGACGACGGAGCGAGTTGTGCAGCGGGGATTAGTGGAGGCTTTTTTTTTAATGAAACACGAGGGGATTAGTGGAGGCTTGAAGTAGGGAAAGGGAACCGTGGGGTCTTTCTTCTTTCCAGTTCCAGCTGATGATAGGGCGACGCGACGCGATGACAACCGCCGTGCAGCGCAGGCCAGCTTAACTGCCGCCAGCGGCGCGACGGCATTATAGTTTGGCGATACATTACACGACGTGACGCGGCACAGGTTAGGCACCGCGTCGTAGTACAGAATCATGTAGCGCTAATAATGTAATGCCTTGCAAAAAGAAGAGAAAAAACGGACCGTGTCGGGTCGAGTACCTCCCCGGACGGCATGCGTCCGTCCCGTTCGCTCTCGCTCCTGCTCCTCCCCTCTTTTTTATAGCTTCTTCGGTCGTGCTTTTGTTAGGCCGCGTTTGGATCGCGAAAATTTTTGAGTTACGATACTGTAGCATGTTTCGTTTTTATTTGGTAATTAATGTCCAATCATGGATTAATTAACGTCGTTAGATTCATCTCGTGGTAATCAGTCAGACTGTGTAATTAGTTATTTTTTTTAACTACATTTAGTACTTCATGCATGTGTTGAAAAATTCGATGTGACGGAAAAGTTTGGGAATTTTTTGGGAACTAAACGCGGCCTTAGGTCCGCGTGCCAGGAACGGAAGGCTGCTGCACATGTCATCGCAGCTCGTGTTTTCGAGCGCGCGTCACGATCGCACGATGGTGGTGGGTTTGAGGGTTTCCGTTTTCTCTAAACGTTTGCGGATGCTGGCGCGAGCTGATTGGTCAGCTTGGGGTGGATGAGACTTGCATTTGGTGATCATGCGCGTACCTGACAAGGGAAAGCCGGAAAACAACATTATCATCGGCCGAGGTGTCCCGGGATGATTGACACAGCCGACTCACGGATCAGGGATCAGGGGTGCAGCGGATCGATCGGACAAGTCTTCCTCTCTGTTTTTTCTTTCGGGTTTTCGTTTGTCAGCTGGTGTCGCCTTCTGGCCGTGTTTGGTTAGTTTGTGAAAAAGTTTCGAGGAAAACTTTTTAATGTTTTGACCACTAATTAAGGATATTAAATAAAGTCTAATTACAAAATTACCTCCACAACTATGTTACTGTAGCAGTTGCTTTAGCTAATGAGGTCTTTGACCGCACGATTAGGGGAGGATTGAACGCGGTCACTGTAGCATCACTGTAGCCAATTATGATGAAACTTGACTCATTAGATTCGTCTCCAAAAGTTACACCCATCCCTGAAAAAGTTTTGCAAATAGACTTCATTTAGTACTCCATGCGTTTATCTTTTTGTGAAATTTTGATGGGACATGTAACCAATGGCCTCTGCTGATGCGCCGATGAATGGCTTGCATGCGTTTGTTCAAAAAAAAAAATGGCTTGCACGCGTGCACTGAACCCGGGGGGGGGGGGGGCACGGCTTCCCGCTTACTGATCTTCGCCGTCAGCCAACCATTCCATCACACTATTTCTTTGGGTTACAGAGGAATCCGAATTACCCTTGTCAAAAAGGGGAATCAGAATTACCCAGGATGGAAGGCAAACACTTGAAAAAAAAAAAGTAACGCAACGGCCGGGCAGATGAGGAGGTCGCTTCCGGGCGTCCGGCCGCGGCAAGCCGTTGCATCCGCCCATCAACCCACACCCTCGTGGCCTCGTCCGCCCCGTCTCTTTCCCGTTACAGGCAGGCGCACGCGACGGACGGACAGACGGGCGGGTCGCGTCGATCGGCGCCGTCCTTTTGCTTGAAGCAAACGCCTGGAGGCTGGAGCGATCGATGGATCGGTCGGTCGGTCGATGGAGAGGGCACATCCTCATCGCGACGCTTAGCTAGCTGCGCGACGGCAGTCGACAGGCGTATCGATGGATACTTCCCGAGTCCTGACCATCCAAGATCGCCGTCACCGGCCGGCCCTACCTGCGCGATCGCGCAACAGGTATCCGCGTCCTTTTCGCCGGCGCACTGGAGGCGGCCGGGCACGGCGACCGCCCCCGGATGCGGGGCCGCCGGAGCGCCGGGAACGCCGGCACCACACCACCAGGAGCCACCCAGCTGGGTGTGGCGCCCCCGTCCGCGTCCACCCCTGCACACCCCCCGCGCGCGCCGGCGGCGGGCGAGCTGGGGGTGAGCCCCGGCCCCGCCCGCCGCGCGTCCCCCGCCGCGACCGCGACGCCGGCTCGTGTCCCCCGCGCGATCGCTCGCGCGGCTGGTTGGGTGGGGGTGGGTCTCGCCGTCTCGATCGGGCGCCGGCCGATGGTTCTGCGCGGCCGCGTGTGCGCTCGAGCCGGCGGGCGGCGGTGGGGGGTGGAGCCAGGCCAGCGTCGAGCGAGGGTGGCTGTGCCTGTGCTGGGTGTTGGGCGACCGGCCCGGCGTGATTGGTTCTAGCTGTCTAAGATCGCCTCGCCGGGTCGGACCTGCCGCGGTGGTCACGTGACCTGAGTCGATGCAGCTGTCACCGTGCATCCGGGGCCTGTACGTGCACCACCAATCAGCACCATATCAATCTCAGTGCACAATTTCATAGCACAATTATCAAAACTGAGAACTAAATAATTATGTCGGCTGAGTTTTTATTAGAATAAAACTTCTCTCTCATCCCATATGGGTCGCTTTACCGTTTAATCTAGGTGGAGGAGCTATACTCTGCCATGTCCGGTGACGCTCGTTGATTCCATTGTGCTTCAATGTTTAGAAATGTACATCAGCTACCATAGGACCCACACTGCTATGAAAATCACAAAAAGCTGTTGATACGGTGGTTGAACGGAACGGAACGAGACGGGACGGGACGGGACTAGACAGTAGTAGGTTGAGATTTGCCTGTCGAGATTGAATCTCGAGAGCATTTGCAGGCTGAGACGTGCGCTAGTTCGCCGAGGATGAAGGCTTTATGTCACACGCACGTAGCATCATGCATGTTAACGACAGCCCGATGGCGGAGTTGCCGTCGTACATCCATGCCGTTCCAAGAACATCGCCTTTGTCTTTCCCGGGTCAAAAAGAATTTTTGCCCTAAAAAAGAGTCAAAAGATTTTTTTAAAAAAAAGAGGGTTAAGAATCCGACGACGCATGGCTGTTTGTTCGTGCTCAATCTGGGCGTGACCTTTGGAGCATGCAAAAGCGAAACCAGCAGGGGGGCAGCGCTGATGCAAGTTCCCGACCGCATGCATGAAACAAGAAGAATGCCCAGGGCAGGCAACTCGTGCACCAGGTCGTCAGTAAAAGCGAAAGGCCGAGACGGAAAGCAACCGCGCACCAAAACAAGGATCGATGGATGGATGATATCAGGGTATGTGATGTGAGCACGGATGATTTCCGCAGCGGCGGCGACCGGGCAAGCTGGGAGAGCGGGAGTTGCGTGGTGGTCTGGTGGAGTGGAGTGGAGTGGAGAAGGCACGCGCGCCGAGCCAACCGCCAGCAGTGATCGTGGAACGGGCAGATATGTGGCAGCCCGATGAGAAAAATTTCTGGCCGGACACGTTCCGGGCTGGATGGATTCTTGTGCATTGAGGCTGATCAAGGTGGAGTGGAGGTCGGCCGGACTCATAGGACGATCTATCAGTGGTAGTCCGAGTCATACTACTAGCACCTGATTCTGATAGCCTGAAACACACGCGACGACGCGGCGCGACCGATCGCCATCGACAGGCGCGGCGAGGGCCACTGCCGCGCGCGGTCAAAAGTCGCCGCTGGATATGATGGTCCGTAATTGGGGGCCGGCACACGGCAGCAGCACCCCCTGTCTGCAAGTAGCCGCGCGGTGGTTGGTCGTCGTCCTATGATAGGGAGGCGGCGTACGTACCCGGCCGGAGACCCGCGACGGCGACCCCTCACCTGCCTCGCCCCTTCACCCGTTCGTGCCCCTCAGGCCTCAGCTCCCCTCTTCCCATCATCAGCTCGCTGGCGAAAGAAAGAAAGAAAGAAAGAAGATACCTCCCATCTTTTGAGCAGGAGCAATGGTGAATGGAAGAGCATGCAGCTCTGGACTGTTCAGCTCAGCAGCTCGATCGTGGATATAGTGGGGGAGTACCGCGTGGCTTGGGTTTTAATTTTTGTGGTACGTACGCGGTGTGAGTTCAACGTCGATAACGAGCGGTGCAGGGGGAGCGTGATGGGAATCTCGCCTGAACATGAACACGGGAGACGGGACCACAGGGTGGACCGGGAGGAGAATAATTGTTGGCCTCGCGACCGGTTTGGTGCACCCGAATCTTATTGTGGCAAGTGGAGTGGAGCAGGCGTCGTTCCTGTTGCTGGCGGATCTGGGCATCGTCTCTGGCTCGGGTACTGTGGTCTTTCTTCGACTTTGGTACCGTGTCGGAGGTGAGTTCTTTTGTTTCCTCCTCAGAGGGCAAGCTGTGGGTTTTGTGGAGGTTGGGTGGCCAGATCGGGCTCGACTTCACCTCGGCGGCGGCCGTCGATGGCGAGCGCGGATCCGGGGGTTGCAGAGGTTAGGGCGTGTCCCCGGTCGATGGGCTACAGCCGACGGCGATTTCTGCTGCGACTCCTTCAAAAGCCAGGGTGCGATGGGGCCTCGGCAGCTCACGGTGAAGATCGACTTCTTCCTCGACGGCGATAGCTGGCGACGACGAGGTCGGCGGCAGGGGTTTCACGAAGGTTCCAGGGGCTTCTTTGCGATTTCTCTTTTGGTTAGGGTCCTTTGTGAAGTTTGGCTGTATCAGCTTCCTCTGTATTCTGTACGTATGTCTCTGTATGCGTACGAGCACTTGTACGTTTTCCTTATCTAAGAATACAGATACGTATTATAAAAAAAAAGTGGAGTGGAGCAGGCTTGACGCCCGCAGATGCTGGTATTTACCTTGGAAGTATACGAGAGAGAATATACACAGATACTATTCATTCACCTTCTTGTGTACGTACTCCACGTATGCTCGGTGGTTACGCGACGCCATGTTGAGAAAATTTGAAAAGAAAAACAGCGTTTCTTCTCTCTTCTATAGAAAATATAGAGGGAATTTATAAATTGAAAAAGTCCACTTTTTCGCTCCGAACTGTGCTTAGGGTGGTTTTAAAGGTGATTTTTTTTCATTTTTTTTCTTTTGCGATGGGACGGTCGATAGGACTCGTTCGAGCCATTAGGCCAGGACGCACGATACATAGCCGTTGACTTCCTCCCCTCTTGTTTATTCACGTACACCATATGCTTTGTCATTGACATGGACCGGATTAGTTTCTTAATCTTTTTTTTTGTTGGAGGACTGTTTCTTAATCACCAGATCAGATGAGACGAAAGCCAGATGTATGCGCGTATGTTCCCTCTTTGGTGAACAGTAAAGGGTTGCTAGCGGTAGTGGAGGTAGTGTGCCGTGTTGGGGATTGGACCTTCGGATCAAGCCCCCACCCTCGGAAATGCTCCCTAACTCGTTTGTAGGGTTCCAACGAGAGGAAGGCGAGCATACCCGAATGTGACAAATGGTCACTCAGAAGCACAAACATAAAGACCAAGACCTTCGGTGAATGAATGATCTCACCTTCGGGCGGCCGAAGGTGACGAATGACTGCTCAGAAGCACAAGCTCGAAGACCAGGACCTTCGGGTAAGGGGATCGCCTTCGGGAACGAAGGTGACGGCCGATCGCTCGTTGACGGAACCTTCAGGGCCGTGACCTCCGAAGCTTCCTGAAGGAAACGAAGACCTTCGTTTGATGCAAGCGTGCGTGTAAAACGTGAATACGTGAGAAGGTCGAGTTTGCACACCTGAATACGTGAGAAGGTCGGATTTGTACACCTTTAACCTTGTAATTTTACCCCAAAACCGGTTGTAAGTGAGCTGTAAATGAGTTGGAAGGGGGCAATTTAGGAAAATATGGCCGAGGGCTAGAGGTATAAATAGCCCCATCTCTCCACAGTGTAAAGGGTTGAATTTTCTGGTTATTGCTGGAGAATTGAGTGCCTACTTTCATTGTCATTTTCATAATGTTTATGTTTTCTGTTTGGGTATGAAGCTGAAATCCCAACATGCCGCACCTCCTCCTGGGTTTCCTCCCATCATTGCAGCGCAAATTGGGTTGCGGATTGATGCGTGGATCACTTAATCTAGAAGCGTATGGTATGGGGGCTCTAAATAGTCTATGGCGCTGAGAGTGATATGCTGCTATTTGGAGCCTTGGATGCGCTCCAGGCAAGGTTCTCCTTTTCGTTTTTGGACCGAATCCCGCCATCCGGCGGAAACGGAATTCCGGGCGAAATTTCGCTAAATTTCGGTAATTCCGACCGAAATGGGTTTTTGAATTCGAAAAACGAAATTTCGTTGCATTCCGACCGGAATTTCGGTTTTCCCGACCGGAATTTCGGTAATTTTGACCGAAATTTCGGTTTTGTCACCGTAAAATGATGCAAATTAACAGAAAATGATGTGTACATATGGAAAAATTGAAAATTTTGGCAAAATTTCCCCTGATTATGTGTATATTGACAGTTTATAATGCATAACATATATATAACTCCACAAAACAATGACAAATACACCATTTAACACATAACTCATGTCCAAAGTCCACACATACAACGTAATACATCCAAAGTCCATTACAATTATTACACATAACTCATGTCCAAAGTCCACACATAGAACGCAATACATCCAAAGTCCATTAGAATTGTTACAATCCAAAGATACAAAAGAGGCAAAGGTATAGTCCAGAATAATCCATGTAGCATATTCTCTGCATTTAAATATTTATGTGAAATAAATTAAATAAGTAGAGGAAGCAAAACGTATAGATAATTTCTGTTGATAGGATAAGTACCTGCATTCTTCAGTCCTCAAATCTCTCTCCCGGTGGTCCCTCATACGGCTCGTCTGTTGGTGGCAAATACACGTACGTAGGTGGGTGATGTTGCAACTGTGGAGCTCCATATGGTAGGTAGCCGTGATAATCCAAATAAGGCAATGCTGCAACTGCCTGCGGAAGTGGCGGGTTCACCACCCCTGGTGGTGGCCACAGAAAGCCCCCTGCAGGGGGAGAAGTACTGTAAGGGTTGTAGTACTGACCACTGGAGGCAGAGTTGGAGCTATCTTCATCATATGCAAGTGGGGCCTGTCGACCATGTCGACTTGTCGATGTTGTTTGTCGTTGTGAAGTAGGTGCTCCATGATCTGTATCTTGTGTTGCATGGGTGAAGTCCTCCTCCCCAGTGAACCTTATAGTAGGAGATATACGATAACCACCACTTTCGCCATCACCATCATCATCATCATCACCATCATCATCACCATCACCATCATCATCACCATCATCATCATCATCATCATCATCATCATCATCATCATCACCAATGTCCTCACCACCACTAGGCTCAGGTGTGGTATCGTCACTACCTAACTCCTCCTCAGTGCGTGGTTTCTTCCCTTTTCTCATTTCGGGACCAATCTTAGTCTTCCTTTTTCCCAGATGTGTGTCCCCAATTGTTTCTTCGGCCCATGTCTCCACATCTTCATCGTGACCATGAGAAGAGCCTATGTCAGTGAACATCTGGCTCGGCAATGGAGTGTCAGTGAAGTCTGAGTCTTCATCAAATGCTGGGTCTCCATTGGACCTTGAAAGCTTCATCCAATTTTGAATTGCTGATGACTGCCGGTACAAAGAAAGATCCATGAAACTGCTAACTGGATCATAGTCATATGGATCGGCCCCTCTAGTAGCACGTTGCAGACGCAAGCGGAGGTTGTAGTTCACAAAGACCAATTTATCCAATTTCTGGTGGCTCAACCTATTGCGCAGTTTGGTGTGGATGTAAGCAAAGGTGCTCCAGTTCCTTTCACATCCACTAGAGGCTGCACACTGCGACAACAAGCGTCGAGCGACCCTTTGCAACACTGGTGTATCTCCCCCAAATGTTGCCCACCAAGCAGCTGGTGAAGTTTTCCGGTCAATGGCCATTCGCCTAGCAATGTCACTAGAGAACTCACCTTGCTTCGTCCTGAATATTTCAAATTCCTGCAATGCAATTGCTGCTGAATTAGTATTCAACATTTTCTCCAGACCGTTGCGCATTACTGCCATGACTGTCTGTGATGTGCCCAAACTGTACTGCACGTAAGGGTTAAGAGCACAAGCAGTGGCCATATATGTGCCTGACATCACTGTGTTCATCCTTGCATCTATCACAGCCATGATCTTTTCAAACCGGGGGTAGTCATTGCTGAACTTGCTGGCATATGTTTGCCTCATGTTTTGATACTCCATTGTCACCTCACTCAAATTAGGTGTCTTGTCTGTGTCAGCAAATCTCAAAAACATGTACAGAGGCTCAACATCATTGATCACATACTCCATATTCGCCCACCATTGAAGACTTGTGATGCATTCGTAAATGTACCTTCCAGTTTCACTTTTGAAGTGGCGGGACCGTCGGAACTCAGGTGACACTAACCATGTCATGAACTGGTCCTTCTTCCTATACATGCTTTCAAGGAACATGTAGTTGGTCCCAAATCTTGTTACATTCCACTTGACCAACTCTCCTCCGATGGCTTCCCTCATCATGCTGTGTAAACTGTTGGAGTTGTAGAGCCAGCTGCAAATTCGTTGCGCGCTTCGAATACAAGCATCATGCTCCGGCCACTTCCCTATGTCCTTCAGCATAAGGTTGATGGTATGGGCAAGGCAAGGCTGCCATGCAATGGTAGGGAACTCATGACATATAATTTTGCAGGCTTTTTTGTAGTTCGAACCATTATCCGTGACAAGCTGAATCACATTGTGAGGCTCCACTTTCATGACCACTGCTCGTATCTCCTGCACAACATTGCCAATGTGATATGCGTATGGTCCTATATTTTATGCCAAGGTGAGAACAATGCTTCGATACATGGACATACCTTCAACAAGTATTGATGGTCCTGTATTTTGTCGGACGCATTGATGGACTTCAAGAAATACATGGTGCCACCGCTATACACCAAGAAATTAATGACCGAGTTACGCATAGGCCCCGTCCACGAATCACACATGATCGTGACTCCACATTCATCCCACTCGTTCTTCCACTTCTCTATCTCTTTCTCTATCTCCTTCACATTCTCATCCAAATATTTTCCATCTATCTCCCTCCCTGATGGTATTTTGATTCCAACACCTGCGGTCATAGAAGAGAAAGCATTAAGATCACAATGAAGGATATGTAATGTAGCTCAAAATATACATTGTTACCTTGTTTCTGGGTCTCCACGATCGCAGCTTTAAAGTATGGGTCATCGACTTTCCGGCCGGGAATACCGACAGCATGGCACGCCTTCGCCCATGCCCTCCCTAGAAGCTCTCTTGATGTCCTCCCCTTGACAGTCCATGGGCCGGTATCAATCCTTTGCTGCCGTGGACCACTGCTCAACCCTAGATGGTAGTCCCTAACCCTCTCAGGGACTTGTGACTGGCTCCTTCTGAACATCGAAGGCAGCGGTCCACCACTGCCTCCAACACCACCACCCGATCCGCCACCCCTATCATATCGTGGCCCAGCTTGCTGCATAAATTCATACTCTTGGCGGGACTGGTGTAAGGCCGCTTGTAGTTCTGCATCCTCGTCGAGCCCCTGGCCTTCCTCTTTCTCTAGATCAATGTGCGGCCTCCTTGCAGATTGGTCCCTCAGGAGCTTTTCTCGGGCCCTTGCTTTAGCTCTAGCCTTGTTCCTGTCCAACTGCTCACTAAAGAAGGCCTTAACTTCGGCTGGAACCGAAGGGCAGTCCTTCACATCTTTCCCCCTATGTGCCAAATGCTCTTTGAACCTTGTTGCTCCTCCCCCACTCTTCTCCTCCCTGCAATACTTGCATTTGAAACCACCCCTGATCTTTTGGCCATGCTCCCACACTAGGTCTGGCATTGTCCTACAATTACAGAAAAATAGTAAGGTGTAAGTTCATGAATAACACATGAAGTAGCAACTCATGTTCTTTTTGATGAATACCTACTAACAACCCATGAATATCACATAAACTAACAATTCATTAAAACTACCAATTCATACATTGAGACTAACATGAAAAAATTCATACATATCAACTAACTGATTTTTTCTATGCTTTCTATGTCACTTGGTCTCTAGAATCTCAAATCAACTAACTTAGATCGACATCAACAAGCATCAACATAAAAAAAACCTTCTCATACCTTAGTTCCCGGAGCCGAGGCGAAATCCGGTCGGTTTCACCGGTTTTCCGCCGAAACCGCACCGAAATCCGCCCGGATTACGGATCCATCCCGACAGCGTCTCCCGGGAACGGTATCCGCTACACCCCGCCCGGATTTCGCCGCCTTTCCGCCGAAATTTCGGTGCGGGGAGGCGAAAATCGCCGCCGGCGGCGGAGGGGACCAGAGAGGAGAACGTGGTGGGGAAAAAAGAGCTCGGGCGACCGTCACCCCTCACGCTGACGAGCAGATAAGGTATACCTTGTTAACGGGTTAACGGGTCCACTCATCGTTAACGGGTCCGAACTCATTTAGTGATTTTAACCAATCAAATCAACTTATATTTGAACGATTTCAAGTGATAGTCGCTCAAAAATGCACCTAGTTTTTTATCATAATTTTTTCATATTTTTTTTACAAATTTTTTTGAATTTTTGAATTTTGAAACGAAATTCACCGAAAAGTAGCGAAATTCCACTTCCCGGTAACTAGCGGAAACGGAATTTTTTCCGGAATTTCGCCGAAATTCCGCCGAAATTGTGAACCTTGGCTCCAGGGTGATGATGGATGGAGACGGAGGGACAGCAAGCAAAGCATTAGTTATCTTGTCAATCCCTTCATATATTGATTCTACTAGAGTAGCCTATCCTCTGGAAAATTAAAAAGACGGAAAGAAAAACTCTGGCTTTATTTGGTGTCCCCATCGTATTAGTCATTTCTTTGTCCAAATGAATGGTATGGAAGTTATTCTTACAGCGTGTGCTTTAGGTCAATTCGAAGTACTAATAACTGGCCGGCAAACTTTTCTATAGGATGGGGGGGGGGGGGGGTGGAGGGAATCAGATTTTATACTCCATAGGATAGAAGATAAAAATCAGGTTTTCTTGGCCATGGCTCCTCTTGTGTCCTACGCAAGCAAACGAAACGCCCTTCCGTGAGCGGAAGACGCAACGGCGCGACAACGCTGAGGTGGATCCTACAAGGAAGCATATCCCCCGGGCCCCACCTGTCACCTGCAGGCAGCTGGAATCTCCCCTCTGTCATCATGCAATTAGCCGCGCCAACCCTTATTCGATTATTTCCTTTCTTTTCCCCTGGGATGCTGTACCTAAACCTAATTTTTAAGGGAAATGCTGTACCTAAATCTAATCTCGCCGTCTTTACAGTTTTTTTCTCTCCTCCTCTTCTTTCTCCGCTGCAGCACAAGAGAGCTTTGATCTGACCATTTGGAGCACACGAACATGAAGATGTCTGGACTGATCTGTCCTGCTGCTTCGTGCTGTCGCGGAATAAGGCGGCGCGCCACGTTTGGGCGTGCGTGCAGCACTGTTCGGGGCGGCGGCCAGGACTTTTTCGTACATTTTTTTGGCGTGCTTGAGACCAGCGTGCACGTCGGTACTAGCGTGGGGCAATGCGGTTGGATGATCAGGAATTGAATTCTTCGCTGCGTTGCAATTAGGGCTCTAGATCATATGATTAGCGGATAGTTACGGTAACAATTAATAGTAAAATTATAGACTAATTAGACTTAATAGATTCGTCTCGTGATTAAATCACGACTTATGAAATTAGTTTTGTAATAAGTCTATATTTAGTACTTCTTATTGATATTTAAACATGCGATGTGACAGAACTTATGGCTTCAACTGAAAAAACCAAACTAGGCCCAAAGTGTGGCTTGGGGTGTGTTTAGTTGGTGAAAAAGTTTGGGTTTTGGTACTGTAGCACATTTCATTGTTACTTGACAAATAATATCCAATCATGAATTAATTAGACTTAAAAGATTCATCTCGTGCTAATCAGTTAGACTGTATAATTAGTTATTTTTTCAACCACATTTAATGCTCTATGCATGTGTCCGAACATTTGATGTGACGAGTACTGTAGAAAAAATTTTGGAAACTAAACAGGCCCGGTGTGGAGCGTGCCAAGTGGAGTCATTATAAGGTAACGCGAGGTTGGGAGCAGGGCCGGCCCTGACTTTTTAGTGGGCCGGTGCAAAAAAAATAATGAAGGTCCCCATTCATCATAAAAATATAAAAATCAAATTGACAATCGAGCATGACAAGCAGGTGGCGAATCGGCAATCTGTAGACAGCGAGCAAGGAAAAGTAGGAGCGAGCTGTAGCCGGCTATATCCCGCTATAGTCGTTAAACTAAGGGTGTATTTGGTTGAGCTGTAGCTTTTGAAAAAATTGCTGTGTTGTAGACTGTGGAAAAGCTGTTGTGGGCTGTGGGCTGTGAACAAGTTCAAAAGCCATTAATTTTTTAAAGATGGCGGGTAGGTAATTTTTCTTGAAGTTGCCCACCTCCACATCAGGTAGAGTAGGAGAGAGTTGTTTTCAGTTTTGTACTATAGAAAAAAATAGCTTTAGCAATAAGCAGCTTTTGAGAGCCAATATGTTTGGTTGGTTTTTGGCTTTTCAAAAAGCAAAAACAGTTTCAAGAGCAGAATCAAACACACCCTAAGCGTTATTTATCCAGCTGAATCATATGATTTTTATAGTGCAAATTGGTTGAACAGAGCTTGGTACAGAATGAATAAAAGTATAGAGGGTTGGATTTTTCGATTATCTATGATACTGCGTTCTTTATAGTCCTTTTTCACAATTCATAATAGTACGACGTACACATCAGGTTGTCTCCAAAGGAATCTCTTCCAATACTGCAATATAAAAATTGCAAAAATTGCTAAAAGCGTGGTGGGATTTTATACATGTATTACACAAGAATGAGTGCTATGACCCAACTATGTGTCCACTCCCATCCCATCCGGTGGTGCTGGCCTTACTGCACCATTACGTGACGTCTCATGAGGTAGGGGCCCATACCATGCAGACCATAGAACCCCCCTAATCGTGCACGTTGGTTTGCATGGAGTTATAGAGGATTTGAAACCAATCTTTTCTTTAGGGAATTTGGAACCAAACTTTTTTTGTTAAGCATGATTCGGAGCCAATATGGTCAGCGAAGCGCTGGCAAAATCTAAAGCAAGAAATCTTTTCAAAAAAAAACTAAAGCAAGAAAACTACTATACTTATATAAAAACAAAGAGCAAGAAAACCGGAACGGAATGACACGCTCCAGAAATGGGTAGGCCGATGGGCTGGATTGTTGGGTAATTATCTCATCACCCAACTACGTACGAAAAAACCATTAGCTTTCGGCCTGGCTGAGCAGCGTCTGCGGGCTTCGGCCTTTGGGCCTTGGTTCGGATCGTCACGGGCCTTCTCCGGGTCCTCCTCCTCCTTTTCTGTACTGCGCCTCTGCGGGGCTGACTGGCTGGCACCGACCAGACTACGCGTGGACAGCGCAGACACGGCGAGGCACACGTGTAAGGCTCGCACGGGCTCCCACCGCGGCGGCCGGCGTGGGGAAGCAAGTCGACGAGCACCGCCGCGAACGAACCCCGATGGCCCGAGAAATCTAGCAGTCTTGGCTTTCTCTTGTGGCTCCGGTCACTCCTGCTCGACTGCTCACCTCCCCGTTTACTGCGAAAGCGGTAAAAAGAAGCCGGAACCTCGGCGACCTCTGGCCTCCTCTCCTGTGTAGCCCCGAAGTCACCGCCATCAGGTTCGATATCTTTCCCTATTACTTTTTTTTTAAAGTACTGGTGGTTCGCTGCTTCTTTACGGCGCCGGCAATGCGGGCTCGGGTGCTGTTGTTTGGCCCCCGATCATGGCCACCTGCGATTTCACTCCCTTCTTGCGAGGGTGAAGTGCTGGCGGCGGTGGGGAATACCGGGGTTTCCGCACCAACGGCCCGGCGCCTCCTCATGCATTTTATTTCTTATTAGCTTATTTAGTTTCTTTCTTATAAAAAGGCACGCGGTTCCTCTTTTTGCAATATGTCTCCTACCTGAAATTCTAGAGAGGTTTGCTCCAAGAAATGGAACAAACCTAGCAGACCTTTAACTATCTGTTCAGACGAATCTCGTTCCTGCTGCAGTTTACCGCTGCAATTTACATCAGGCTGATGCGAGCCCATTTGTATGAGCTGTTTTCAGTGTGTTGAAATTCTTCATGGACTGATCATACTCGTTCATTTGCCAACAGGAACAACTGAACAAGATGCAGGGGTCTCAGATAGGCGACAGGATGCAGGGGGCTCAGCTAGGCTCCCACACGATTCAGACTCATGGAGCCAGATTGGCCAGAAAGCACACGCACGACTGGGTGGTTCTGATTCTTCTAGCTGCGCTCGTGGTCGCGCTGCATTATGCTCCCCCGTTCAACCGGTTCGTTGGGAAGGATATGATGACTGATATTAGGTACCCAGTGAAACCAAGCACCGTGCCAGCATGGGCCGTTCCTGTATGTTTCTGAACATTTTGCATGCAATTCTGTTCTCTGACGCAAGAAGCAAACTCCATTTCATTCAACGCTGATGGGGGGGCATTGGACCTATTTCCAGATCATCTCTATACTGTGCCCTTGGATCATCTTCATATCCATATATGTTGCCAGGAGAGACGTTTATGATCTGCATCACGCAACATTAGGTGATTCAAGTTAAATTATTCAGGGTGCTGAGTTGTGGAGTGACCAATTCGTGAGTAAATTTGTTTGCATATGGACTTTACAGGTGTTCTCTTTGCTGTGCTTATTACTGCGGTTTTCACTGATGTGATCAAGACTGCAATAGGAAGACCTAGGCCAGACTTCTTTTGGCGATGCTTTCCTGATGGAAAGCAGGTATATTTTCTTACACGCTTGTGTGTAGACGGTTCTGCTCTACAGATTCATATTCTAGCTTAAATTGACACGGCGCTTCTGTGGCATGTTTGACTCAGTTATACGACCAGGTGACCGGCGATGTGATTTGCCACAGTAACAAAAGCTTCTTAACTGATGGGCGCAAGAGCTTTCCTAGTGGCCACACTTCGTGTAAGTTCACGCCCATGAGTGCACATCTACACTAGCATCTATATAGATAAGATTGTGCTCCCAAGTGTAAAGCTAATAAGATGAGGTAGCAAATTAATGACTTCAAACGGTCAACAAATGCCGCATTCATTAGCAGTAGCTGTGGATCTAAATAGTTAATTGCTTTTGTAGTGTTGTGTGCCTGGACCTTGACCAAATAATTTTTACCCTCTACTTTGTGATTTATCTTGGATGATTTTTCTTATCTCAATACTCAAGTTGATACTAAGTGATTATCACTAGCACAGAAAACTCCGAATGCTGTAACAACTTGTGTAGCTATGTTTTTTTTACCCATGATTGGTCAGTGTCCCTCACAGTATTTACGCTGCCAGGGTCTTTTGCTGGTCTTGGATTTTTGTCACTCTACTTGTCAGGCAAAATTAAGGCTTTCGATGGCCAAGGTCACGTGGCAAAACTTTGCATTGTGATCCTCCCTCTCCTTCTTGCTTCACTTGTTGGAATTTCTAGAGTAGATGATTATCGGCACCACTGGGAGGACGTGTTTGTTGGCGGCCTTATTGGTCTGTACTTGATCTCTCCTTTTCTCTTCCAAATGTATGAAAGCTTTGATGCCATTGGTAACCAATCTGATTTGATATATATGACAGGATTTATTATGGCAGTGATGTGTTACTTGCATTTCTTTCCTCCTCCGTATCATGATCAAGGTTGTTCAATCTTTCTCACTAGGCAAGTTCCTTTCCCTTAGTGGTTTGAGGGTTTGCCCTGCTATTGCTCTTCTTGTTCATATATTTTGGTTCTCTTTGTTTGAATATGGCGCTCTTTTCCTTTTCACCTTTAGGTTGGGGACCATATGCATACTTCCACATGCTAGAGGAACTTCAAGCAGCCAATTCAAATGATGCACAAAACCAACAACATACAGCTACTGGCGGGCAACACATTGGCCTCTTTAGGCAGGAGCATGAGATGAAGTCAAGAAACGATTTGGAACCTGGAAGTGTGTAACATACCTTCTGCTCTTTAACCAAAGAAGCAGCCATGTACATTGGACAGTAAGGACAACTAAACCTTCTGTACTTGTAGTAGGCATGTGATGGAATCTAGAACTAGATATCACAGTTTTTCAACTCATGTTACGGTGGTTCGTCTTGTGTGAAATCATAAGTTAGTAAGGCCTAACCTAGACGTTCCAGGCCTACCTGTGGCCAAATTAGCTGTATCCTGTGTGAGTTGCTAGTGGAAAGCACTGATTAGGAACTTATTCCAGTGATACAAAAGAAACAGAAAGTAGAGTTGAAAATGACACGCACATAGTCCCTAACCATTCTCGACCAGCTTGCACCGTCCAACGGTGTAGTCTTCCAAGGCTCTATCAGTTCGTAGACCAAAGTGCAGATACATTTGTTTTGTCTCCCTCGTTAGATGAACAGATGGATTCGTGGTCTTATTCAGAGCTTTGTAGATCCGATCAACACGGATTGAGATCTTAGTTGTTAAGTTAGAGCCAAAAGCACTATAACTGAATTCTCTGCTTTACACGGTGATAGGTGCTGCTGCTGTGGTCTTTGATCTGTTAGTATTTTACCTGTCGAAGTATTTTTAAAATTCTTCCGCCGCACAAAAATCACTTTGCATTATGGTTCCCTGTCGAAGTATTTTTAAAATTCTTCAGCCGCACAAAAATCGCTTTGCATTATGGTGTATCATAGTCTATGAAGTCTTTGCCTTTTCGGCGGAATCACACATGATTTTTCCATTCGACTTGTTTAACCACAAAGCATTATTGCCACTTAATTATCATTCTTAACATGTATAGCGCCAGTTAAAGAAGCTAGATACGAGAGCCACTTGTTCAACTCACGTTTCCTCGAAAGAAAACAGGAAACTGAGGCTTTGTTTGTTGCATCACTTTTTCTTTCTGCCCAGGCTGGTGAGTACGTGCAAGATAAAATCATGGCACACAGGTGAGGTTTATCTCCAGTAAAGGTAAAAGACAGGCATAAGCATAATCGCCGAATGACTTGAAAAGGAAAAGGGTGAGCAACTTTCAGAAATTAGCAGAAGAATATCTTGGAAAGACGAGCAACTTTCAGAATTTACCACTGGGCCAACACGAGTATATGCATCGGGCAAATATGCGGCGAAAATGGTTTATGCAAAGGCACGGACAAATTTTCAGGTGTCTGCACGAGAAGAATTCTGAACAGAGAATGAAAACAAGGCGCGGAAGGTGTGTATCCATTTCCTTTTGAAACATCTAGTTATGTGTTAGTAACACATTGTACAGTGAATGTTCTGCCAGTTTTTATCTTTCCTGGCCAAAAAAAAGGAAAAAGAAAAACGATCCTCCACGTCCGCCACTACCCTCACTTTATTCGACAACTTTTGAATCGGAACTGCATACATGCTTAATGTTGTGTCTTTACACTCTCGGCGAAATAGTAGGCGTTGTGCTTCACCAGTTCTTACCAACATATATGTTTGGTGAATAGGTTGGCTGAGGTAACTACTTCGGGTTCATTCAGATATTTAAATTTGCCGGTGCCAAAATTCCCCTTTTCCATTTCAGAATTTACCCGGTTTGGTGTGAGGGAGCCGAATGGATTTCCGAATGCATTTGATTTGGAGCAGAACACGAAATGTTGTCTGCTGTACATTTAGACCAGATTTCGGAATTCAGGACGCCATTCAAGTATCTAGCTCTGAAATTTGCCCTGAGGCCTGAGGAAGACTGCCTTCCCATCTATTATCGATAACATCTGAACTCTGAAGTGCTTCCAGTCCGGACACTGAGAACTGAGAAGGAAGATCCACAGCGCAGGAAACAACACAACCAGAACAGAGGTGATCTACTGAGAAGACTCGCTGCATTATTTATGTGACAGGACAAGTACAAAAAGACTACACAAGCCAACTGACAAGAGCCTCTCCTAACAAAGGAGTTGAGCTCTGGACTCTGGACCTTAGTTCTTCCACGCACGCACACTCTCCCTCATCTCCAGATGCCTTTCCGTTTCATCATCAGCATATTAACGCACCGAGCAAAAAGAAGGTGACAGAACACTAGTAAAAACAGGGGAAACAAGCGAAGGCACTGCGGAGGAGGGGATTGGTGGACGTGGACTGCCATGCTTGCTGAACACACTCGCTGATCCGCGCTAGTACCTTCCGTGATCGGTGGTAGCAGAAGCAGTGTAGTAGCGGCAATCCATGGCGGCGGCGTCCTTGTGGACGGGCTCACGCTCACGATCGTAGTAGTAGTTGTAGTGGTGCTGCTGCTGCGCGGCGAGGGCTACCTCCTCGGCGGCCTTGCCGTCCCACCCGGCCTGCTGCACCGTCTCGGCTGCCCCGGTGCGAGCGAGCGCCTTCTCCGGCGCGTGCTTGGCGGCGGTGCGGCCCGCCTCGTCCGCGCCGGCAGCCGTCTGGTAGTGGCCGTAGCCGTTGCCGTAGTGGGCGGCCTGCGGCTGGCCGTGGCCGTAGCCGTTCATCCGCGCGGCGGCCTGCGGCGGGCGGCCGTCGTGGGGCGGCTTCGTCGAGACGACGCCGGAGGGCGGCGGCACCAGCAGGACCCTGCCCGGCGGCGGGGCGTAGGAGTCGTCGTTGTGCTTGTGCAGGCCGAAGCAGGCGAACCAGAGGCACATTCTTGTCCGGACTCCGGGGGATTAGGGATGGCGCCGGCGATCAGCTGGTTTGAGCCCCTTGGCCTCTACCTGGCCGCCTCTCTTCCTGCTGCTCGCTTGTTTACTGGTGGCCGAGTTGGAGCGGGGGAGGCCGGCGAGAGGCGGTTTGATCAGCAGAGCTGCTTGGTGGCCTGGTACGACACTGGTGTGGCGCACCGGGGAATATATATACCGGCGCGCGAGGGCGCGGCTGGTACGTGACGCCCGAGGCCAGGCGGAGCCGAAGCCGTGTGTGTGTCCGGGGGCGGGGGCCGTCGGGCAGTGCGCAGCTTGGCCCGGCCCGGTGACTTGGGGTCATGTCTGCTCTGGTCGTCCAGGTGCCAGGGCCACCACCCCCGTTCACAACACACAAGCAAAGCAAGCAAGCAACTTGATCCGTCGACGCAGCCGCTGAGGTGTGGGCCGGTCGGGAGCTTGCGTTGAGTGCGCGTCCCCGTCGCGCGTGCCGGGCCGGCGGGTTCGGTCGCGGCAGCCGGCCAGCGGCGTGGCGTGATGCCGCGGAGGCCGGCCGGGGCGGTGGGGCGCCGCCCGCTCGCCGTCACGTCCGCGTCTGCTCCGATCCTGCCGCACTCCCGGCCGTCCCCCCAAATTGGTCGCTGCGGTTTCGGAACGGACGGCGGCAGCAGCGGCCAGCGGGGCCCGGCTGCCGGTGCGTTTCGAGAGTCAGCTGCTAGTTCGACCAGGCGAGCACTGCTGCGATCCATGCAGGCACTGTTCCTTCCACGAACGAAGGTCATCCTCGTGCATCACGGGCACGACCGAATATGTTCCCCCCACCCGTAAGCCTTATTGTCAAATGCCCAGACTCGGACCAGTTTGACCGTTGACAGAGCTAATTAATTAAGTTTATTGTAGCAGTACTAGTACTCCTAGCAAAAGATGCTTCAAGTTTCAGCCAACTTCTGAAAATGCGCCTAATCTTTGTGCTGGGTTCCAGCTAAGAGCCTGTTCGGCTGGCCTAATGAACAGTGCTCGACTGGTTTATTACGGTTTATTCCCTCCCACATAATACTATTCATTCTACCAGCCGAATACTATTCATTCTACCAGACGAACATGCTCTAGATCCGGGCTCTCAAAACCTGCTCATGAGAAATGACGTCAGCGGCCTCCGAAAATAATAACACTAATGACGTCAAAATCGTCTGAACCACCGGGCACTGGCAGTAAAGAAAAAACAAACAAATAGCATTATTTGGCACGAGGGCCTATTCCCAGTGCCAAAAAGAAACACAAAAAAAAATACAAATGGATAACCACCAGGAGCAAGGCATCTGTTGCTGCCCGCCGCCTTTATTCCTGAACAAGCCAGCGGGAATAATCTGCTCCTCGCAGGCGTAGAACAGAAATGATTGATCCGTGGCAGGCGCACAGCACAGACCGTGGGATTCAGCAAGAAGAAAGCGGAGGGCGTGGGAGCAGCCAAAAAAAAAAGGCTTGGATGATCGGACGTGTCGCAGCTTGCCGACGTGGAGGGGTTCCCGGATACGCACCGGGGGGATGGGGGGTCCCAAGCCCGGATCCTGGAGGTGATTGTCCACCGAAAGTTTTCATTATTGCAGATGCTCCTCATTAGCCTTCGTTGCCACCAAGATCTCGCAACAAGGTTGAGCCCCCTTGAATTGTTAAGGTAGATTGAGAGGCAGATTTAGTGCAGAGCCGCGTTGGTGGAACTTAACCTAATTGACACCGCATATTAGCGTGTAGATTGCGCATGATTAAAAATACGAAAAGGCGATAGTATTCCTCAGAAGTGAGTGCCTCCTGCTTCTACTTCTTCTTATACATAATATAGTTTTTTATCCATTCTGAGTTAGTAGCCAGGGAAGAAAATTATTTGTTGGGACAACATCTTAGTTCAACAAGATCTCTCATGAAAAGATCACCAACGAACCACTAGAATCCATTTTTATGGATAGAAAATCTTTCTTGCATATTGAATGGAGCGGGATTGGACGTGGAACTTTGCGTAGAAATGAACAAAGTTCCTGGGGCCGGGGTTGAGAAAAAGTTGTGATATTCATGCTATTTCGAGAAAAAAATATATATGCTATTTCCCCAATTAATTAACAATTTAATATTATTTACAGAGTCATTTTTCAAAAAGAAAAAAATAACTACAGTCACTAAGGTGCTATCTAAAAGGATATATATGTTTAGAACCCATGAAGCTAGGACTCGTAAGCTTTAAATTTTAGTAGGCGAGGCTCATATCTGTTCCGCGCCGAAACGAAATGAGACCATGCCATCATATATTCATCAGAAATATATCCTAAAAAACAAGTTAGAAACTCAGTGTCGTTAACTCACTCCATCTTTCTTGAAACCATGTCTAGGTGGAAGGATCCCGGAGAGTGTGATTGGTTGGGTGCATATGCCCCCACCAGGATCCCAAGGTACAAAATTGTTTTGGCTGTTTGTATCACGTCTTGAGCCTGGCCAACCGTGCACAAAATTGTTGGAGCCCTTGTCACTCTCCGGAGTTGTCGGCGGCTTTAGCCTTTCTCGTGCCGTTGTACGTCGCAACACGACCCAAATGAGTCAGCGATGCTGCAGCACTGGGAAGAACTCGAGACATCATTCTCAAGATCGTGCCCGAGGCAATCATGGTAGGAGGGCTCTTCCTTGCTGTCTCAACCACGCTGCCTCAACCATAGGCTATGAGTGTCTTTTCCGCATAGGCGGATTGGCACTGTCGCTCGCGATAGTGACTGTGCTCACGTTCGTCATGTGAAATTATAAGTCCTCTCCTCTCATGTGACCCTCACGCTCGTGATCAAAGTAGAAACAACTTGATTGAAGTAGTGGAAGTCACGTTGACAGAACTTCATAATTTAAAATGCGAAGAGGTTGCGCGGGTTTAAACTGAATGGCGAAAAAGATTGTAATAATATTTTAAATGTCTTTTTGAGTAAAGCATGATACAAAACTATCACGATAGCATATTAGGTTAATCAAGATCCTCATAGAAAGATCACCAACTTACTGCTTTGGGTCATTTGGATTGATAAAAAATTGTTTTTCTTCTTCACATATCCAGGGATGAATTAAAGTATAGAGGGTGGGATTTTTCTGTTAGTATTGATCTCCTCCATTTAGGCCCAACGGACCAAATGGACCTTGACTCGCGCCCTGATCGGGGGCGCCCAGCTCATGGAAGGCTGGTGGGCCCCCTTCGCGCAGCCCCATAAAAGGGAGGTGAGGACCAGCGGCACAACACACGAGGTTCACCGCCGCCACTGTTCCCCACCTCAAAACCCTAATCCGATCTACTAAGGGAGGCTGTCAGCGACAGGAAGCGCCACCAGCACCGGTCACTGCACCGCGCCGGCATGCCAGGACGTCACTGCATCGCCATTGCCACTCCACTGCGCCGACCGTCGCCGCCCCTGCGCGGATCTTCACCGAGGAACGCGAGATAGCAGGCACCTCAAGCTCTACTGGGGAATGTCCTTTTTCCTCTCCTCTCTGTACTCAGCTGTAAATCTAGAACTTGTATCACTGGTAAAGAAAAGAAGAGAAGGAACCCCACTGATCTACTCTCTGATGATCCTAAAGTTTTAACATTGGTATCAAAGCCTACTCAGAATGTGTAGATCGAATTGGGAATGAGGATTTGCTTGCGAATCGAAAGAGACAGAGGAGAAAGAAAGAAAGAAATCAAATCGATCTCGGATCGACAAAGCAAATGAATCCCAAACCCTAGTTGGTCTGGAGGATTCGAAGGATTGCATCATTTCGGTGTGAATCGAAAGAAAAGACAGAAATCGATTCTAATCGAATTCGCAAAGCCCCAAACCCTAACCCTAGGAAAAGAAAGAGGTGCGGCGGGACTCACCTGGGTCACATCGCCGCCACCACTGCCGGTCAAGGCCGGGCGGAAGAGCACCAGAGGCGTCGGGCTCACCGGTGCATGACCGCCGTCGCACGGTGAAGGAACCGAGCCGCCGCACCACAAGCGCGCGAGCTCGAGCTCGGGCTCAAGCACCACCGCACGGCCGCTCGATGGCGGCGCGCTCACTCACGGGCGAAAGCACGCGCCGGCGAGAGGCACCGCGGCGGCACCGATGTCTTCCTCTGGCCGCCACGGGCGGACGTCGCTCCGTGCTCGCCTCTGTGCGCTGCGGACGGAAAGGGGGAGGAGAGAAGAAATAGTCGCCGGCCTACGCACGGCGGCGCCATGGCGCCGAGCCGAGCTCAGAGGCGCTCGACCGCGACGGCGAGAGAGCCGCCGACAGCGGCGCCGCCGGTCGGGCCCGAGAAAATGGGATTAGGTTTCCAGGGGAAAGGAGCCGGCCGGCGGGGTTTGTTCCCGCGAGATCGGCCGCGTTCAGGCCCAGGCGCGCGCGAGAAGCTGCCGGGCCGAGCGCCGAGCGTAGTAGGCCTTGGGCCGAGCTGGGAAGCCGGGCCGAATACACAGTGAACGAAAATTTTGTATTTTCTATTTTTCCAGAGGCATTTTGAATGATTTTAAGATAGTTTTGCTCCCAGTTTGTTCTCTATTCAACTCTGCACCAACGTGTATATTGATTAGGAGAATAAAAGAGTACAGTAATGCCTCTGGACATAGAATTTTACATGTTTCCGCTGCAAAGTTTTAAAGTTGTTACTCTTAATTTTAATTCAAACCAATGGGAGAATTATTTTTTAAGAGCATAATTAAAGAGCTTACTTTGAGTAAGTTTTGTACAGTTTTATCTCTATTCAATTTTGAACCAGCGGGATAAATTGTTTAGAGAGAAAATGTGTACCAAGTACAGTTTGTGAAAAGAAAGAAAAGTTTTCCGCTGCCATAAAAGATAGGAAAAGATTTCGCTGTTATACTATTGCTATCTTTCAATTAAGTCGGAACCAACGAGAAGATTTAATTGGAAGAATAGTCGAAAAGTCTTAAATTAAGTTCTTTCCCTGTGAGTAAAAGATAGAAAAGCTTCCGCTGTTTAAAGTCAAAGTTGAGTTTTGACATTTTTATGCCATTTGAAGTCTCAAAGTTGAGCATCATTGAAATTATAAAGATAATTCTCAAAGGAGACAAATCTAAAGTTAATTATAGTATTGTTATTTTCTGACCAACGTTGATGATAATAATATTATAATTTTTTTAATGAGTTATAGCTTAAAGTTTAAAGTCCATGGTAAATGTTGCATCATAGTGACCTTTTTTTTCAGAGAATAGATAAAGAACTGCTCTTAAATTAGAGAAATGTATTTTTCTAGTTTTCGCTGCAATAAAGTTGATTATCCTCTAATTAAATTCGAACCAACGGGAGAATTTAATTCTGAGTAGCAAATATATGGTTTTAAAGTTTATTGAGTTTTTCATACGTTAATTCCGTTTCTGCCCAACGGTGATATGGAATTAATGTAAAAGATTATTCTATTTCTGCCCAACGGTGATATAGAATAGAACTTAAAGTTTTAATTGTTATCTGTTCAGACAAAGATTTGCATGTAGTCCTTCTTGAAGGGACAAAAGAAAATGAACGGAGTACTTGCGACTCATAAAGAAAGAAGGTCATCACAAGAGAAAGTGTATTCTCTTTAAAGAATGTCTTGAAAAGAAAAGTACTCGTGGATATTGATCCAAGAAAAGAAGATAGAGCGATAAGAGCTTAGTTCAGGAAATTCTCTTATGTTCTCTCGATCAAGAAGAATTCATTTTGAGTTCATTCAAAATTGTGATAAGTCATACATGTTTAATTTGACCAACGTCGAATTAAGCATGTGTGTCATGGAATATTCAGATTTATTTTTGAATTTGATATGAGCCAATCCTGATATTTATGTCTGGAAAAAGTATGAAACAATACCCGCATGACGAGGTAAAGTTGGCATAGTGCTAATCCTGTATGGCGGGAGAAAAGTTGTGATGACTAAAGTGCTGGTTTATCCCACACTAGGAGAAAAGTTTGGAGTAGCTTTGCTATTCTAGAATTGATCGGGCACTTCTATTGTATCACAGTGATTAAGCACTCAATGAGTTTAAGAAGAATGGAAAGTTACATGCGAGCCTCAAAATAAGAAAGATATGCGAGCGTGACTTGCTAAAGTACTGGTAATAAAGGACTCTATTAAGTTCGTGAAGTGAATCGAGAAAAAAGTACTGTCATATCGAATAAAGGACTCTATTGAGTTTTCAAAGTAAAATGAATAAAAGGTACTCCCATACAAAGTAACAAATTACTTGATTCTGCATGTCGTAATCATGTGGATGAAATAAGAAATAAAAGTTTCCTCATTCACGAAAGTTGAGAATAGTTTTTGAAATTGTGGCAGAAAAGTTCATGCCACATTTCGAGGGGGAGAAATGTGAGATAGTTAGAAAGATACTCCTCTGTAATGTGCATTGAAAAGCAAGAGATGATCTATTAAAATTGAATGTGACCGTCAGGGGGAGTACAATTGTCACTATACTGATACCCCTATGTAAAGAAATGGCTAAATTCCAGTATTTAGCCATATTTACAAAAGATGGCAAAATCTGGGGGAGTATGGTATGAAGAGACCTAAGACTTGAAGAGAAGTAGGAATGCGTGTCCACTTCAATGATTCAAGAACAAAAGTTTCTCATGCCTATTGATGTTGCATACAACATCTGTTGTTAGCTGTCAAAGAAAATGAATAATATAAAGAATGATCTAGTTATGTAGGACCTTGTCAATCCATTGCCATTTGGCTAAAGGAGCAACAACAGCCCTATACAAAGTAAAGAAAATCAAATGGAGGCTGTTCACCTCATTTGAGGAAGTCACAAAAAAAATTCCACGAGTTAAGACCATGGAAGAAAGAAATGATTCCTAAAAGAGCCATCACAGTAGGTTATAATGGACCTACAAAAGGCAATGTGACTCCAGAGGGAATGTTGAAAGATATAAATCAAAATTTGTGACAAAAGTTTTAGTCAAAGAGAAGAAAGAACATACATGATACCATAATAGTAAATTCATTTATGGATTGAAGAAAGCCACGAAACGGTGGTATCTAAAGTTTAAATGAAACAATATGATTTTTTTGTGGGTTTTCCAAAAGATTGGGGAGGACAATAGTTTTTAAGGAAAAGTAAAAGAATGGGAAATCTGATTTCCACATCTTAAACGAAGATAACATCCTACTTTCTAGTGGTGGTGTTAAATTTTGATCTCGGTGATGTGTTTTCATTCTACGAATTGAAGCTCATCGAGATAAAAGGAAGGGGGTATTATGGCTACAACAAAGGCATACTTGGAAAAGATTCTAAAGAAATAAAGTATGCATATGAATAAACTTATGCCTGTTCCTATCGTTAAGGGTAATAGTTTTGGGAACCTTAGTGTTCCAGGAACCAATATGAAATGGAAATAGTTCCAAATGCTTCAGCTGCTGGAAGGTTTATAGGCGCGCAAGTAAAGAACTTACCTTGACATTTTTTGTGTATCCGGGTTATTTTGGCAAAAGTTCAATCCAGATATAGATCACTGGAATAAAATTGAGAATGTCGGCCTCATGCTAAGTTGGAAAGATCAAGTACTCTCAAAAGATTGTGAGTACAAAAGTAGAACATGTGAAATGTGTAGCGAAATCCACAATTGTCGCTAACTTTCACACTTGGGGGTTTTGTGTGGAAAAGCTCCAAAATGAAACAATTATCAAAAGACATGGTATAGCATGGTACGAGGCCGAGGGACAGGCAAAATGGTTAAGGGAACCTGTACTCGGAATTGATAATGGTTGACAACAGCAATAACCATTAAAGTAGTTTGCTCCTATGACAACGAGTCAAGTGTGGTGCCAAACACATTGACACAAAGTTATACGTTGTAAAGGAGAAAGTCCAGAATCATGATGAAATGCATTGTGAGTATAAATGACAGAAAGTGTCTGCGGATCCGCTTGCTAAAGGCTTGCCGCCCAGTGTGTACAGAGAACACACAGTCGACATGGGTTTATGGTATAGCCTATGTTTTCCGGACGATAAAGGGCCCAAAGTTAAAGTATCTATTTCAGAACCGAGAAGTGTGTTGTAGCTGTTAAGTCCATCGGCTATTGACCGTGACGATGAGGCATGCTCATATGCACTAATCCGTAATGGAGTAGGTAGATAAAGAATCAAGAATGAAGAAAGTAAAGATTGAGATAAGTTAAAAGACAAGATGAGATCAAGGGGGAGAATGTTAGTATTGATCTCCTCCATTTGGGCCCAACGGACCAAATGGACCTTGACTCGCGCCCTGATCGGGGGCGCCCAGCCCATGTAAGGCTGGTGGGCCCCCTTCGCGCAGCCCCATAAAAGGGAGGTGAGGACCAGCGGCAGAACACACGAGGTTCACCGCCGCCACCGTTCCCCACCTCAAAACCCTAATCCAATCTACTAAGGGAGGCTGTCAGCAACGGGAAGCGCCACCAGCACCGGCCACTGCACCGCGCCGGCATGCCAGGACGTCACTGCATCGCCATTGCCACTCCACTGCGCCGACCGTCGCCGCCCCTGAGCGGATCTTCACCGAGGATCGCGAGATAGCAGGCACCTCAAGCTCCACTGGGGAATGTCCTTTTTCCTCTCCTCTCTGTACTCACCTGTAAATCTAGAACTTGTATCAAAAAGAAGAGAAGGAACCCCACTGATCTACTCTCTGATGATCCTAAAGTTTTAACATTTTCAGTTATCCATCCATTCTGCATTCTTTATAATCTTTTTTTTCAAAATTCTTAAAGGGATCTCTCCAAGACGTGTTGGTTTTATGTTACATGGATTATGGTTTTATGTTACATGGATTACACGAGAATGGGTGCTAACTATGACCCAACTCTGTGCTCCACTCCAATCCCATCCCATCTGATGGTGCTGGGCTTTGCGCACGCATAGCTCATAGGCTTTACGGACGTCTCCAGGGCGGATCCAACATGGGGAGGGGGCTCCACCCACACCCACACCCACACACACCACCACCACCACCAACACACACAATTTTCAAATACTATGAATGAAGAAGAGGGAGAGGAAAAAGGAAATGAGAGAAGGGAGAAAAAAGAAGTTTCCCAGTTGGCCCCGTCCGAGATCACCAGATAACTTTTCTCTTGACTGATCTCACTCGCTTCAAAGTTGTACAAGAGCAGATGACTACACAACCATACTGATAAAAAGCCTCGCTTCTCTTAACATTCTTACACCGCTTTCAGTAGATTGTTCCTCGTCGTAGTAGTAGTGGCCTAGTGGGCACTTCAACGCCACCACGACGGGCGACCCTGTTGTTCCCCGCGGTCGCAGACGCAGGGCGCTTCAACGCCACGCCTGCGCCTCTACGGCGGACGCGTGCGCCTGCTCCCGTGCGCCGGCAGCGTAGCCCGAGCTGGGCACCTGGTGCCTTGTGGGTCGTCAAGCTCAAGCGCGTCCCGAGCGTCGGAGTCGCTGTGATGGCGTGCCGGGTTCGCGAGGAACGAGATCCTCTGCAGTCAGTCTCCTGGCAGTCGCTGCTTCGGAGCCGTTCACTGCCATCCAACGGAGCAGCTGAGCCCAGGCACTCTATCTCGTTCGCACCTTGTTCGGCCCAACAACACGGCCTGCTAAGCGCCGCCGCCGTCTTCTGCTCAAGCACCATGCCGTCGCCATCTTCCGCTCGAGCGCCGTCGCTATCCCTTTGCCCGGAGCCACGCCGTCACCATCCGCTCGCCCAGAACCGCGCCGTCGCTTCCCTTCGCTGCGAGCTGCATCGTCGCCACTCCCATGCCGAGCGTCTCGCCGTCGCCGTCCCTTCGCTGCGGGATGCGGCATCGTTGCGTATGAAAGGGCGTGCTGGTGTTAGGATTAGTGCTCCAGCTGCTCCAGCTAGTGCTCTCGGGCTTCACGCCATGTAAGCACACGGCCAAGCATAGTGCGGCAACGGCAAGGTAAGGGAAGCAGAAGAACAAGAACGAAATTGGGCCGCCCAGGGATTGGATTGGAATTCAATTTCAGAGGAACAAAGGAAGGCAGATGCTTTCCTTGCCATGCGACGGTAACTAGCTCAGCTCATCTTGTGGCTGCTGCCCGATTCCCCAAGCACAGGATCGCATACCAAGGAATTAATCCTTTTGCAATTGCTCTGTTTTCGCATTGAGATGGACAAAGAGGAGGAACTCTAGCTAGCTATGCGAGCTGGTCGGATTTATGCTCGGTCGGGTCACCTGGTGTCGCCCCCCGCTGCTGCTGAACCTGATATTGTGGCGCTGAAGCACATCGACAGCTGCGTCGCCGGCACGAATGGCGGGTCCGCCTCGCCGCTCAGCATCACAACGGCGCGCGTCCCGGGCAGCAACTCCGACTCTGGGCTCGAGCACGCCAGCCCCACCAGCAGCGCCCGCCGCACCTCCCCGTCGTCGCACTCGCTGCCCAGCCGCGGGTCCACGGCGTCCACGATGCGGGCCTCGCCGTGGAAGCTCCACACCCACTCTGGGTGAGGCGGATTTTAACTTTATCCTATTATAATAATCGCCACATCCTAAAATAATATTTTTATTTTTGACATTACAAAATCAGTACGAAAGAAAAAAAATATTTACAATTTTACCGCTCTCGGCCCCGTGGGGCCGGCAGCGTGGCTGTCCAGGTAGGCGCTACGTCCCCTCTCGAACCCCCCCTCCACACGCACACACGCCCGACCCGAGCTCTTTTATCCAGCCCGCGTGCCCAATTCCAGCCCAATTCACACTTTCTCTCCTCCTCTGCTCCGCGACTGCCCCCTTCGCCTCCACCTTGCTGCTGCGCCGCCGGCGTCGCCGGGAGCGGCAACTCCTGGGCAATCGCCGCGGAGGTGCTGGAATCCGGCAACGCGGCGGTGCTGCTGCCGCACGCCGCGGCCGGGGACGAGGCAGCGGCTCGGGCGCTCCTTCTCCTCACCCGGGACGGCAACGACGCGCGCGTCGGGCTCGTGGCGGACGGCGTTGTCGACGCGCTCTCCGCCGCGGCGGCGCGGTCGCCGCGCTCGCGGCCACGGCGCAGACCAGCCTCGTCACCGACGACGTCAACAAATGCAGCATCAGCGCGCATCCCTCGGCCATCCCGGAGCTGGTGGGGCTCCTCCGCCGCGGCGGCCCGCGGGAGCGCCGCGAGGCGGCCACGACCCTCTACGAGCTCTGCAAGCTGCCGGATAACCGCGGCGGCGCCGTGCGCGAGGGTGCCGCGCCCGCGCTCACCGACTTCGCCGCCGTCGGCTCCGCCCGCGCCGTCGAGGTGCTCGGCCTCCTCGCCAAGTGCCGCGAGGGCACCTCGACCTCCTCGCCAAGTGCCGCGAGGGACGCCAGCAGCTGTGCAAGATCCTCGGCATCGTGCCCGTGCTCTCGGGCGTCGCCGGGCAATTGAGCAGGCCGTGCTCGTCCTCAATCGGGCGATAAAGCTGGGAGCTTTCCAGCTCTGCGAGACCCTGGTGAACGACGACAACTGCAAGATCGCCAAGAACGCGGTCGAATTGGCCCGGACGCTCGAGACAGCGTGATTCGAATTGGGCTGTCCAGAGATGAAATTTGTCATGATTTTGATTTGGCACCTGCTCGATTGGGTGCTGGCCTCATTGTACAGGGGTAGAAACAGCAAAGGTGAAGCTTCTCATCTTCTTCTCTCGTTCTTTTCATTTTCCCTTCTCTTTTCATGTTGTAGCGGCGCAGAAAGGGGGACAGATTAGTAGAATTTAGCTCGTGTCCATATGGTTAGAACCAAAAAAAAAAAACATGGTTCCTGGTCTTATCAGTTACTAGAACTGCTTCCGTGTTTCGGAGAATCACCAGATCACCCTGTCTGAAATGTTGTCCACAAGCATGATACATCTGATGATCTTCATATACTCAGAAGTCAGTTGATCCAGTGTGGTCGGTCGCTACTAGTTTCGTTTCTTCCTTCTTTGCTGTGCTCCATAGTTTTTCATGGCGGCGGCGCAGCAGCAGCAAGGCAGAGGCGGAGGAGGGGAGAAAGAGTGGATTGGGCTGGAGTTGGGCAAGCGGGCTGGATAAAAAGGCTCGGGTCGGGGGTGGGGGTGAGAGGGGACGTGGCGCCTACTTGAACAGCCGCACCGGCGTCCACGGGGTCAGAGTGGTAAAATTGTAAATATTTTTTTCTCCAGTGTTGATTTTGTAATGCTAAAAATAAGAATGATATCTCAAAAAATGGCGATTGTTATAACGGTACAAAGTTAAAATCCCCCTGGCGAGGGGACGGCGACGACGCTCGAGCTGACGGCGTGACGCTTGAACATAAGACGGCGGCGGCGCTTAGCAGGCCGTGTTGTTGGGCCGTACAAGACACGAACGAGGTAGAGGACGTGGGCTCAGCTGCTCCCTTGGATGGCAGTGAATTTGGATGGCAGTGAACGGCTCCGATGCAGCGACTGTCGGGAGCAGTCATGGAGACTGACTGCAGAGGATCTCGTTCCGTTGGGGCCTCCCACGGCAGCAAGCGAACCAGAGACCGATCAGCTGGTTTGGTTGATCCCCTCTCGGCCTCTTCCTGGCCGCCGCCTGGCCTTCTTGCTTCTTGCTCGCAGTGTGTTGATCAGAGGCTCAGACAGCTGCTTGGTTGCTGACAAGTCACAACCAGGTTCTGGTTCTTGATGGCCTGGTATGACACTGGTGTGGCGCACCGGAGCAATATATGTACCGGCGCGCGAGGGCGCAGCTTGTACGTGGCGCCGCGAGCGACGTCCAGACGTCCAGTAGGCAGCCGTGTGACTCCCTGCCCCAGACTTGGGGTCAGGTATGCTCCTTCAGATGGCTAAATGAACTGCGAGCAACTTGATCCGTCGACGGCCAGCGGGTTTGGTCGCGGCAGCCGGCCCGCGGCGTGGCTTGCCTTGCGTGATTCCGCGGAGGGTCGGTCCCGAGCGCCGGCCGGGGCGGTGGGGCGCCGCCCGCTCGCCGTCACGTCCACGTCTGCTACTGTCGCACTCCCCGGCTCCCAAATTGCACGCCAAGATGTCACAGTCACCTCTCGTCCCTGCCGCGCTTATCTTTCTCATCTCCGGCGGCTCCTACCGCTAGATCCACAGTCCGGTGCCGCCTTTATCTGAGAGGACGGCGCTCCCCAGCCCAGTTCCTACCCCACCGGTTATCGAGCCGCCTCTCTCACTCTCAGCCGTCGGCGTCCTCGCCGCCGGTCTTCCCCCATCCCACCCCCATCTTGTAAGGTCACCAGTACGGCAGTGCCCTTCCGGCAACCCAAAGTCCGGGGCTGCCAGAGCTCCGCGAGAAAGAAGCACAGTGCGTGTGTAATGTCATGAGCTCCATTCCCGGCACAAATGACGCCATGATTATGTACTGGTCCATCCACCAGGGAGGAAAAAGAAACAAATCTCATTGCATGGAACGACGGCGTATCCAATTGTTGTTCTGTTCTGTATCCAAGCCAAACAAAATAAAACAAAAACAAAGGGGCAATAATCAACAGGGGCATGTTGTGGCCTGAGCCTTTATTCGTTCACAGGCCAGTGGACACGATTAAACAAGAACGCACTAGACTACAAGTAGAGTGGTGCAGTGTTTGCAAGAAAAGGATGAACGCTTGGACATGGGACGAATCGATGGGGGCCAGTGAGGAAGGATACACGCCGAAATGGGGCATTAAGTTGAATTTCATACTTTGCAAATTTATTTGCTCTGTTCGGCTGGCTGTGGCTGGTAGTTGGTGCTGATTTGTTGTGAGAAAAAAATACTGCTGATTGGCTGGTGGCTGGTGCTGATTTGGTGTGAGAGAAACACATGATTTTCATGTGGTTATTTTTTCTTTTCAATGTAATCCACCTGGTCATTATTGAACTGGTCTGGGCAGCAGCTCATCTAGGTGCACAGGATGATACTACTTTTTTTTATTTTTCAATGAAGGAGATACAATATTACGATTCATTAGAGTTACCTTTGGCTCCTCTGTACAAACAGGGGTAAGCTAGGCTACCACAGTCAGCTTCTTCGCTTGCTTGCCTAGGCTGCTAGGCACGTAGAGGAGGCCGTCATTTCCGCTTGGTGGCAGAGTCCTATGTCTAGCGATGTAAATGGATCGAATATGGAAGGATATTATTGATATCATATTGGTTTTTATATTTTGGTTCAAATACGGAGTCAGATACGAATATTATTAGTTTTTGTCGGATAAGATTGTAATAGATATTGACATCAGAAAAATGTAACTTTTTAGTATTCTGATACAGATCAGTTACGGATATTGAATACTCGGAATCGGATACGGACAAATAAAACCCTTCCAGACCGGATCGAATTCGAATACAATTAGAAAATATCCGTACCATTTACATCCCTACCTAGGTCTTTATCGTATGTTGGAGTTGGACATTCTTGGCAGATCCGCGGCGACGACCAAGGAAGGCAGCCTTGTCAACTCCACAACTCCATCTCATCAATGCACTGCTCCAATATGGTTGCACTAATAGTTTGGAGCCGTGGCTCCACTGAACTAACAATGGCAGACAGCGGCCTGATGACCCCACCGAAGGGTAAGGTGTCGGCTTTATCCTGCACCAGAATCAACATATGATGAGGGGCGGAGCTAGCGGCAGGTCTGACCCCCACAAATAATGGAGCCCTCTCCACTTTGAGGAGAAAGGGGGAAGAAGTGGAGTGAAAGAGAGGAAGAAAAAAATTAATTAGCTCCTCTTAATCCAATCCTAAATCGGCCACTGATATGATGGATGGTATGGAGAAGCAGCACGACATACCTGACATAATAGCCGACGCCAAGAAGCAAGCAAATTTTAGCTTATGATGACATCGACAACTTCGAGTATATACGAGACGCTCCGGCGACCTATAATCGGCCTGTACATTCTCATCCAGTTTCTCGCCGACATCAAGCAGGTCAAGCGTGCCATGGTCACGGAGCCGGCGGCTGCAAAAGAAAACGAACCTTGGAAGTGGCCACCACACCCCTCAATTATTCTTTCCGCACCAAATCAAACATCGCAGTAGACAAATTTGAACCAACAATTCATCAAATTCGAGTTCCCCACAATCCAAATCGAGCGTATGAGAACTGAATCGAAGCTAGGTATTGCCTAATAAATCGATTACGTCGAAGATTGGAGACTGGGTTGCCGAGGAAACTTGCCAGTGAGTAGGTAAAGACGGTCGAACTCACCCTTGAATCACGCGTTCTTGATGCGCAGTAGCTGCTCCCCGGTGACACCTCCCTGAGCACGGCGGCTCCACCGAATTGACGCATGTGAATATTCTTCTAGCTTGTTATAGCTCACAAGGCCATAACGTTGAGGTAGTAGCTATAGTCATCATTAGTAGTACCTCGGTTTAGTCAAAGGAGTACTCACCTCAACGGCACCACTCGCAGCCATTAGTTTAAGATTGGCTTGCTGCTTTCCTGAATGGGGATGCAATGCTTCTACCACCGTCGAGGAGGGAGATGAAGCGGTAACTTCACCTTTCAACCAAGTACAAGGTAATCGTACCATCGTATACATCCAACCAAACAGTTGCTAGCCAATGCAGGCTACCGCAGACCACCGAAACCAAACAGACCCACTAGCATTGATTTAGCCTGGACAAAACTGGCTTGGCTTAGGATCCTAGTCAGGCTACAACTAGCCATGAAACCAACCAGACCCGTAGATTCTTGCGGCAACCGGATAGCGTCTTTGCTTGATGCCATCGAGTGATGGAGGGTTCGGCTAGGCGGGGCTGGTGGTGTCATAGAGGTCTTAATCCCACTAAGATGTTACTAGGAGGCTTTCAATCCAACAAACGGACTAGTAGCAATCAGGATTGTTGTTCCCACCACGTACAAGTTCATCCTTGCTCGTGTTTCACCGATGGAGACCGGAGAAAGTATGTTCCCTTCTCCGGAGACCTTATTTAACAGGCCACATCTTTTCAATTGGGTCCACGGAGGATCAGCTCCGTGCAAACTTGTTGGATCGATGGCGGCCACCACCCATGACTCCCTATGTATAGGAGAGGAGGGAGCCACATCACCACATGATTTGTGGTGTGCTAAGGCAGGGAGAACACAAAGTAAAGTCGTGCGTCAGTTTGCACAATTACACCTCTGAGCCCTAGTTTGCAATGACGTTGTTTAAGCTTTAGTAAAGTGCCCCAGGCCATGTCTGAGCGCATTTGCGAAGTAAATGAAAAAAAAAAATAGGTTCAGGACTTGGCGAGCCGCTCGCCTCCATGCTGCAGCCCAGACCGGGACGCGCCGCGCCTAGGCCCATTTTTGTGGTAGTCGCTGTCTCCTTTTTATTACACAGTACTAGTACTGCTACACACGTAGGAAAGGATGGAAAGTTGGCTGGCCCGGGGCGTTGTCGAGCAAAGCCCAAAGGCAGGCCCGGCCCTGGCAGCAGCATGCCCACCATCAATGATAGCTGTTGCGGCAACCCGCGACGTAGGGAAGAGGAAAACCCAGCGATCATCAGGCGTCTCCAGCAGTCCTAGCCAGCACTGGCGATTTGGTCGGGAAAAAAAATTGGCACAGTAATCTTCAATCCCGTGCGTATGAGAGGGAGGCGCCTCGAGCTGTGCCTGTGAGCGAGCTAGCGCTTCGCTCCACGCTAGCGAGTACTGTGCAACTACTGTTCATAGATTAAAAAATCAAATCGCCAGTTAAATAGCCCGCCGTTGCGGGTGCCCTCAGTGCTGACCCCCACCTCAACTTCCCTTCCTTCATGCGCGCCCACACAAAGTAGGCGAAGGCGAGCCCCGCCGCACCTGAATTAGCGGCTTTTATTAAGAAAAATTACTCACATGCCAATGGTTAAACGCTAACTCGCTTTAATTAGCACCGGTCGCGCGCGCGCGAGCACACGCAACGGCACGGCAAGGCCGGCCGGCCGGCCGGCGCCTCGCCGGAGCAGGTGCGTCGTTCATGTGGGCTCGACAGTGATGGTCCTCTTCTGCGTCCGCTGCTGCGCTGCCGTTACGCCGCAATTAACGCGCCCTGTGTAACAAGTTTCACGCGCGGACACGGGCTCCATCCATGATCCATCCATGAATGTGATCCGTGGCGACTGGCGAGGACGACCTGACCGGAGCCGCGCGGTTCATTACTGCCCGAGACCGATCTGCCCAGTTACTCCGAACCAAATGTTGGCAGTAATTTTTTCTGTCTTGCATTAACTACTGCGACGAGGGCCGGAGGGGGGATTAACACCGGGTCCGTGCTCCGTGGTACACTACACTTGTGGAGTACTACTATCTGTATACCAGCGGCACTGATCTTGGGAGCAATAGTAAAGCCAGGAGGAGTTGGTTAGCGGCTAAACGGAGGTTCTGATTACAGCTTGACGCTTCGGCAGTTGCAGAGAAGGACCTGGGCTTCTCCTGCTCGGCTCCAGATATCTGGATTCTTTTCTTAACAGTACTAGTTTGAAATGAAACTACCACACCATCAATCTTAACAAGCCACAGCCCACATGGGTGCGTGAAATTTTTTCGCAAGGCCGTCGGTTTGGCCCGTGGGAGGGAGACCATGACATGATCTAGGAATGTGCACGCTGCACAGTGCACAGGGAGAGCAGCAGCATCCAGAATTCCAGATGCGGCAGCCGGCAGGGCCGGGCTTCCCAGGAGCTATGCGATGACCGGAGCGCTGCATCTCTACCTGTCGATCTCCATTGCCAAATCGAGTCCGTTGACCTCCCTACCCTTTTCTACAGAGTACACTCGTCTACAGGCACGCAGAGTAAAAATAAAATTATACTTTTGTTCCTTTGCGTTGTCGATCATTGAAGCAAGTAAAAACGGATGCAAAACGCTTTGGCATCGCGCACAATATGTGCGGATGATTTTCGTGGGACCGTGATTTTTTTTTTTTTTTGCGAAAGGGGACCGTGATTTGGTTGGCCTGATCTGCGATCCTGCAGCATGCAAGACGGGTAGGCGAACGGCGTACGAGCAGGGCGCAAGACGACAGGGCCTGGCAGGGGCACTACTGTCTACTGCTCCATTTTTTTTAAGCCAACGACTCGAATCAATACAATACCCGCTGCGCCACAAAATGTGGGTGGCCTTTGTCGTTTCGCACCCAACGCGCCCTGGCTGCTGGAGCTGGAAGAAGCGGCATTGATCGATCCGTCGCCGTTCGTTAGTTTGGACTTTGGAGCAGAGCACACGCATGGCGCCAACAAATATTCAACTGCAGAGCCCTCCTCGCTAATCCTGCGCAGAGCCCGGATTCTTGTATTGTGTAGGCTGCAGTTTCCTGCTCGTCACCTTGCAACGACGCAGTGGATGATGGAATGCACACGCCGAACCACAAATTGGGCGCGCAAGATTCCGCAAAGCTTTGCTTAAAAAAAAAAGATTCCGCAAAGCCGCCGGAACGAGAACGTGACATATGATCTAGGAATGTGCACAGAGAACCTGCGGAATCTAGGTACAGCAGACCAGGTGAGTGTGAGTCTGCCATTTTTTTCAATATAGAAAAAGAAAGAAAGAAAGAAAAATAGCGACTCAGCCACCGCAGGAGCTTGACCGGGGCACTGCCGGGCTGCAAATCTACCGATCTTTCGACCAGAGACTCGCTACCATCTTTTTTTCCCTACAGATTATAGCACATGCAGTGACGCGGTAGGTTTCGGTACTGTAATACTTTTATTGTTATTTGATAATTAATATTTAATTATAGACTAATTAGGTTTAAAAGATTCGTCTCATCGTTTACAGTTAAATTGTGTAATGAGTTATATTTTTCAACTGCATTTAATGCTTCATGCATATGTCCAAAAATTCAATGCGATGGGTAGTGTAGAATTTTTTTTTTGAAAATTGGCCGCGACCTTTTTTTTTTGTTTACAGACCACACTTCCTTTTCTTTTCCTTGTGGACGCAGCAGAACGCGAGGCATGGATGATCGATCCTGTCGCCGCGCCTGGAGGCTGGAGCAAGCGAAGCAATAATCCTCTGAACGGGGGGAGCTCGTGAAATTTCGCGGGCCATGATGTGTGTCGGGTTTGATAATGGGAATTGGATTCCGTAGGATTCAAAGACGGGTAGGTAAACGGCGCAGGCAAGGCGCAAGACGGCGGCGCCCATCCTTGCATAATCCGTCGGCAGCGCCGTTAATCAATGTTTACTACTAGTCGGTGGCGTTTGTCTTTACATAACTGCAGTGTGCAGGAGAAGAGACCGCGATCGTTAGTTTGGGAGCACGCGCGGCGCCAGCCTTATATTCAACTCAAGGGGTTCCTAGTAGCAAAATCTCTGCACCGACCGACCGACGCAAGCTGCGTGCTCCCGATCTCAGGCTAAACGAACAAACCTGAGAATGGCTCGCTGCGTTACGTTACGGCGCCAGCAGTAACTAACGACGGTGCCGCGGAGCATGGCATCACGTGCCACGCTTAACTGGACGCAGCTGCAGTGCCGGAGCACGGCCCCGAGGTTGCGGCCGTGAATGCACGAGCACGACACGGGTAGGCAGCATCGCCATTGCTGCACGGAGATTTGGAGGTGATGATTTTGCGCTAATCCTGCGAACCCAAATGATTACTCGCCCCGCCCGCCTGTCCCGGCCACCAGCGTGTGCAGGTCAAGGTTCATCAAACCGGTGGGAACCGGTCTACCGGTCAAACCGGTCCGGCCCGATTCCGGTTTGGTCCGGTACTATATCGGCCAAAATTCAAAATTTAAATTTAAATTCAAAAAATAAAAAATTCCCAAAAAATTCCTAAAAATACTTCAAGGTGCAATGAATCTAATAGTGTCAAATTTTCTTAAAAATTCGTTCATTTAGTATAGTTTGCGGGGATTTAAAGTTAAATCAAAAAAGAAAAAAGAAAAAATGGGCCGGCCCATTAAAGCCCACCTGTCAAACCGGTCAAACCGGCCGGTAAACCGGTAAAACCGGCCGGTAAACTGGTTGCACGGGAGCTTTTGAATTTGAATTTGAATTCAAACTGGTCAAACCGACCGGTAAACCGGTAAAACCGGCCGGTAAACCATTCAAACCGGCCGGTAAACCGGTCGGAACCGGTTGCATGGGATTTTTTGAATTTATTTGAATTTGGATTTGAATTCAACCGGTTTCCACCGGTTACCGGTCAAACCGGTCCGGTAAACCGCTACCGGAGGGCGGCGGTTTGACCGGACCGGTCGGTTCGGTTAACCCTGGTGCAGGTAGACCTTGTCCTCGTCCCTCACCACCACCGTCTTGTTGGAGCTTAAGGGCGTGTTTGGTTCGTGGCCTACAGCGCCACACCGCGCCACACATCCCGCGCCGCAGGTGTGGCGGCCGAATCGGCCGCCGCAGGTTAGGCGCGGTGTGGCGCCATAGGCGCCAAACCAAACATGCCCTAAAAGCTCCTCCGCTCCGCTCGCCCTCGCCGCCGCGGGGGTGGAAGCGGAAGCGGGTTAATCCAGCACCGGAATGACGTGATCCCCCCGTTCCTTTCCATCCCATCCCGTACCCTCTCATCACTGCAGGCTGCTGCTGCAGCAGACGGCCTTGAAAAATCCCACCACCTTCCTTGCTCCCTGCATCACCCACTCCTCGCGCCACCCACCGGGAGCGTACGGCGCCACAATGCGGCCGCCTACCCTCCTCCCGCTCGCCGCCGCCGCCGCCCTCCTCGTCCTCCTCCTCCTCGCCGCCGCGCCAACGCCCGCAGCCTCCCGCCGCCACCACCCCGCGGCGGCGGCGGCGGACACGGAGACGCTCGACGTCGCCGCTTCCCTCTCCCGCGCCCGCGCCGCGCTCTCCACCGACGCCGCCGCCGCCGCTTCGCTGCACCAGTCCGCCGCGGCGGCCGGGAAGCCGAAGCGCCGCTCCCCGCGGAAGGGCGCCTCCCCCCTCACGCTGCGGCTCCACGCGCGGGACTTCCTCCCGGGCGAGCAGGGCCGGCACGAGAGCTACCGGTCCCTGGTGCTGTCCCGCCTCCGCCGCGACGCGTCCCGCGCCGCGGCGGTGTCGGCGCGCGCGGCGCTGGCGGCGGACGGGGTGACGCGCCTCGACCTCGTCCCCGCCAACGCGTCGGCGGTGTTCGCGGCCTCCGCGGCGGCGATCCAGGGCCCCGTGGTGTCCGGCGTGGGGCAGGGCAGCGGCGAGTACTTCTCCCGCGTCGGGATCGGCAGCCCCGCGCGGCAGCTGTACATGGTGCTCGACACCGGCAGCGACGTGACCTGGGTGCAGTGCCAGCCCTGCGCCGACTGCTACCAGCAGTCGGACCCCGTCTTCGACCCCTCCCTCTCCGCCTCCTACGCCGCCGTCCCCTGCGACTCCCCGCGCTGCCGGGACCTCGACACCGCCGCCTGCCGCAACGCCACGGGCGCCTGCCTCTACGAGGTGGCCTACGGCGACGGCTCCTACACCGTCGGCGACTTCGCCACCGAGACGCTCACGCTGGGGGACTCGCCGCCCGTCGGCAACGTCGCCATCGGGTGCGGCCACGACAACGAGGGCCTCTTCGTCGGCGCCGCGGGGCTGCTCGCGCTCGGCGGGGGCCCGCTCTCCTTCCCGTCCCAGATCTCCGCCGCCACCTTCTCCTACTGCCTCGTGGACCGCGACTCCCCCGCCGCGTCCACGCTCCAGTTCGGGGACGGCGCCGCCGAGGCCGGCACCGTGACGGCGCCGCTCCTCCGCAGCCCTCGCACGAGCACCTTCTACTACGTCGCCATGACCGGCATCTCCGTGGGCGGGCAGCCGCTGTCCATCCCGCCCTCCGCCTTCGCCATGGACGCCGCCTCGGGGTCGGGCGGCGTCATCGTGGACTCGGGCACCGCCGTCACGCGGCTCCAGGCCGCGGCCTACGCGGCGCTCCGCGACGCCTTCGTCCGGGGCACGCCGTCGCTGCCCCGGACCTCCGGGGTGTCGCTGTTCGACACGTGCTACGACCTGTCGGGCCGGACGAGCGTGGAGGTGCCCGCCGTGGCGCTGCGGTTCGAGGGCGGCGGCGCGCTGCGGCTGCCGGCGAAGAACTACCTGATCCCCGTTGACGGCGCCGGGACCTACTGCCTGGCGTTCGCGCCCACGAACGCCGCCGTGTCCATCATCGGGAACGTGCAGCAGCAGGGCACCCGCGTCAGCTTCGACACCGCCAAGGGCGCCGTCGGCTTCACGCCCAACAAGTGCTAGCCTGGCGGCAGCGGTAGTAGTAGTGGGGCGATTAGTGGAGGAGGTAATTAATGTAATGTTATTTAGTGGGGCCGGGAGGGGACGGGGAGGACCCACCGGGGTCTATGCGCTGCCGCTGCCGGTCTGGGGAGGCGCGAAAGGCCAAGGCGAGGACAGGTGATTCCATGCCATGCCAGCCTGTGCGGTGGGGGTCCCGTGTTCTTCTCGGTCTTTGAGTATGGATGGGGTGCGTGCTTGCGTGTCGTCGGGCTTCTTCCTTTGGGGTTGGGTGTGGGTGTGGGTTTGCGTGGTGGATTTGCGTGCGTGGAGGTGGAGCCGTGGCATGACCAACTACCTCTTGCCATGGGGTGCTCCGGTTTATTTAAAATTTCATCTCATGTCCAGAAAATGGAAGTTTCCATCCCTCGGAAACACACTTATTACAAATGGCTTAGATCTGCAAGTGTATTTTGTGTTGATTGTGTCGGTTCGTGGCGTTGTCGACGACGACGAGCTCGCTTTGGTGACATGGGCCCTGATGAACTTTGGTGGCGACCGGCCGGGATCGGGTCACATGAGTCGCCTCTTTGCGCCCGTTGGAATGCATGGATCGCCGGAGGACGTAAAGATCATGCAATGCTTGTCGGCGCGGCTTTATGCACAGGGCAATTTCCCTCTAATGCACATGCTTTTGTTACCAGCGGGTACATGCTGGGAACTACCCCCTGTATTCACCGGATAGGTTACCCCATGCGATGTAGAGAGAGAGAGAGCGCGCGGGGGGGGGGGGGGGGGGGGCATGTTTGTTGCTTGTGGGGACCTGTTATCATGACTGCGGATGGGTGGGGATTGCGGAGATGGAGAATGGAGGATGCAGGTGAGGTCAGGAGCGAGGAAGTGGATGAGATCAAAGCGGTGAGGTGAGGCGGGGCGAGGAAAGAGCCTTGCTGCTGGGGCGCAGCGTCCGGTGTCCCGCCCTGAGCAGAGGCCCTCTGTTCCCTCCCATTGATGGTAGTTGGTGGCCGTTACTGTTGGTCGTCCGTCTTCAATGCACCTGCTGCATGTGAGCCCAGCGTCCCTGATGCCTCCGAGACCCGCCTGTCCCCAACTCCCCACCGCGCCATCCCGTGGCCCGTGGTCGTGAACGCGCCGTGCCCTCTCCATGCTCGTCGTCAAGAACGGCGCCGTGTCCGGCCGCCACATGTCCTCCCAGTGATCGCGCGCCTTTGGCACCGGGTGCGTGCACCAAACTTGTCGCGCGCATAATAAATCGCTCGAATTATTCCCAAAAAAAGATAATAAATCGGTCGAGACCAGTGTATAGTACTTTAGATCCCATCAGCTGCTACTTCAACAGAAAGGCTAATCGTGCGCTGTGCATTCGTATGCAAAAATAAAGAAGGCGCAAGGTGTCCAGTTACCCAACAAAAAAAAAACGTACGTGAAACCGCGGAAGAAAGAAGCGCCGGTGCTGCTGCCGCGCGAGAAATCGCAGCGCCAACGATTGCCAAGGGTAGTAGGTGATGCGTCGCTAACAACCTTGTTGGTGCACAATAATTAGTGGCCATGCTAGATTGCTAGTGATCCATATCGCGTCCCAACGATGGCAATTGTTCGGTTTTGGGTTGGATATCTGCGGGTTTCGGATATTGTGGGTTCGGGTTTGGGTATGATTTTTCACCCATGGTTTTCGGGTTCGGGTCCCGAAACTTATCGGGTTCGGGTTCGGATTTGGTTTTTCCCCGCGGATACCCAATGAATAACTGTTTGGAGTAAAATCTCATGTTTTATAATATACTTAGTAATAAATTTGTTTACTTAAACTATTAAATTTATTCTATGTTGACTTAGGAAATTATTTACTATTTATTGCATCTTGTTTATACATGTAAATGTTATATATATTATGTATACGTTTGTAAAAACTACTTATTGCTCTTACTATATTCACCGTGTTCGGCTGGTGGGTAGGGCTCCAGCCCTACAGTAATTCCCTTTCACACCACTCCAGCTCCAGACTCCAGCCACCAGCCAGGTAACAGTATTTTTCTCTCACACCACTCCAGCTCCAGCCTCCAGCTCCAGCCTGGCGAACGCGGTGATTGTCTTACAAAAGCGGGTTTCGGGTATCTAATTGGATTTCGGGTATCCGCGGGTTTCGGTTTCGGGGATGGATTTTGACCCGAATCGGTGTTCGGGTTTTAAGTTCGGATTTCGATTTTGGGTGCCCAGACACTCCACCCAACCCGAATCCGACCCGTTGCCATCCCTATGCCCCATGCGGCCATGCGCAGAAAATGACGGCGCTAATAAACAGATTAGCTAGGGAACGTCCAGTGCATGCATGCGTACATCTTGAGTCTTGATGTCCAGTGTAGTAACATCAGATGACAGTGCCACAAGATAGGTTCCTGTAACCGGTGGGTAACCAACCAGGTGCCACAAGATAGTCTCGTCGTGCTCTTGCTGTGGCGCGAGAAGTGGAGAGTTTTGTTTGGACGGCGGATGGAGGGTAGGTCGGGATCGCTATTCGCTAGTTGCCTAGTTGGGGCACGCGATCGCGGTTGCAGTTACTATTCTGACGGAAAAAAAATTGTTTCACAGTAATATTAAATGTAAGCCGTTGCACTCCAATTACCCCCGTTCGGTTAAACCGGGCGCGCAGAACAGAAATTTCAACGGTTTGTGGGATCACATGCTGCTGCTGCTGCCGCTGCCGCTGCCGCCGCCGAGTACAGTACATGACCTGTGTACCAAGCAGACGGGATGCATGCAATGCAGAGCGCGTCTCCGCGGCGGGACAGGACAGGCCGCGTCATGGCGGCACAAGGGCGCGGGGAATGGGGATCCTATTCCAATCGAGTCGCCGGGCCGGGTTGTGGACGTGGTCCAAGAGAACTGGGGATGAGGCGCGTAGCAGCTGACGATCGATCGGACCCGTCCGTCTCCTCCCGATGCGGATGGAAGGTCCGTGTCCTGCCCCACCATGTGTCCAAGCACACCCCCCGCCGTCCGCCGGGGGCGCGGGGCTGGCTTTGCTCCTCCTTTCCTGGCGGTCCGGCTGCTTTCCTGGCTGTCTTCTACTCTCCTCCCGGCTCTCGCCCTCCTTTTCCCCTTTCTCTTTCGTCGCCGCGTGCCCAGAGACCGGGAGGCAGGCACGGGCTCCGATGCCCCCATGTCACCGGCCGGAGATCGAGCGGGCGAGGCGGGGAAACGAGGGTCACCTGGTCTTCCGCTTCTCGTTAGGCAGGCCCGGACACTAACCCCCCGCAGGCCCACACCGACCCCCGGTGGCGAGTTGCTGGCCTAAGTGGTATCGGGCGGGCCAGGTGCGCTGGGCTTCCCTCTTCTGTTGGGCCCACGGTGGAGGCATGAGCCGGCCCACTTTCCCAGTCCGTCGAAGTGGGCCGGCCAATGACTCGGGCGGCGAAGTTCGTTTGGCAGACCAATTTGGAGCTGAATTTGCTCGGTTGCAATTTCCTTCCATTTAGGTATATCCTCTTTTCTTTCTAAAAAAAGGTACTCTATCTCCTTTTGAGCTCAAAAAAAAAAACGGCTGCTCGTATTGCGCCAAATGAATTTCGAAGTTACACAATCGCACACGTTTTCAGAAGTTGTGGTCGATCGCGGCAACCTGGCAACATACGTACGTCTGTCTCATCGAGATCGACACGAAGAGGATTGCATAGAACTGGAAGATGAGACCCACTAGCCGAGCAGAGTACAACACCACATGGCATCCGCGCGCGCCCCCTGCTGATTGCTGAAGAAGGGAGGCAGGAGCCAAGCCAGCCCTGGAAAGGACAAGCTCCAAGGACAGAGCGGCACAGCGCGCCTATGTGCAAGCTGCTCACCTGAATTCTCCTCCGCGTCCGGCAACCTGTCCAGCTAGCGAACGCAAATGGCGGAGTTACTGTACAGGAGTAGTAACCTGCAGGCCATGGCGAGGCCCGCGGCAACCACTTTTGGCGCCTTCGCTGCCGCCGCTTGATTGCCCGGCCACCGCTGCACGCCCGTGACCGTACGGCGTGCCCAACGCCTGCTCGCTACTACTCCGTAGATCCTCCCTCCTATTTTCCTGCGAGAATCTTTTTCTAGCTACTAGTAGTAGTATTTCTTTGCGACTTTGCGAGGAAGTGCGTTGATCTGCTACACTAGTCTGAGTTTTCTCTCCCTTTTCTGAATGGAGAGACGATGGATGGATGGCACGGCGTAGGACAAAGCGCGTGGGGGTCGTTGCGGAATCCTTGTCCACGTCCGCGTCGCTCTGCTCACGAAAGGTGACTGCTACTCGACAAGTGCTTATACATGCTTTGGCGAGCATCAGGCCCCGACTGACCCTGGAGTACTATTCAGGAGTAGTGCTTGGACGTGAAGGCCTTTTTTTTGTGTGTAAGGGTTAAGTTTTCACCGTGGCAAACGATAGGTTGGTAGTGCAATCTGCACGGTCTTGAGGAAGTTAACGTTCATGCGCTCGTGTGTGCGGTCGTCGCCCGAAGAAGCAGGGTTCAAGTCAAACCTGTGAGAAAAAGGAGGATGGGTAAGGATGGTAACGGGTCGGGTTCGGTTCGGGTGGAGTATCTAGGCACCCAAAACCGAAACCCGAACATGAAACCTGAATCCGACCCGAACTCCAATTCGGGTACAAATTCAAACCCAAAACCGAAACCCGCGGATACCCGAAACCGAACGGATAATCCGAAACCCGATTTTTTTTCAAACCAGCAATGCAAGCCAGCAACACCATTTCCAAGTTTCCAATAAGAATGGACAGCTAAAGTGCAAAATAAATAAACAATCAAACAAACATGACAGCAACTACATTCTAGCAAGACATAGTGCAGTGAGATTATTACAAATAGTTGAGATTATTACAAACAAAGTAGCACCACACAGACACAGGGAGCACTCCAAAGTTCAAATGTTCAATACAAGTGAAACAATAGAAATCAACATCCATGGTTCACCAAACAAATAACAGTAGGCCACTAGCCACTAGGCCTCCAAACAAATAACATTATTACATAGTTATTCATTTTCATTCATTCATCAATTATGGTGGAATCATCTTCATCCTGCGAAACAAAAATAGAGAGATTAACTCATTACTGAATTGTTCATCATTGTATACAAGTTAATAAGTATATTCACAAGTTGAATACATAAGCAAATGACAGGAATACCATTTCTTCATCTTTTTCATCAAGACAAGTCATCAAAGCACCAACGAAAGTAGACTGAGATCCTGCATTGATATATTCACAAATTAGTAATATAACTTATATAGAACGAGACCACATATTTGTAGAAATTACACTTACCTAACATAAATTGGCAAAGCATGACATGTCTGTCAAACCATGTAATGCAGTCATCTTTTAAGTAAAGAAAAGCCATGTCATGATTCACATAAATTGGCAAGTAACCATGAAAAGCAATAGGCGAGTTTTGCAATATTCCGAAAATACTCCACGGGTTGATATCCTCTTTGTGGTATGCTGTTTTATGTGCATGATAAAAAATTAACACTGTGTGATTGATAGTCAGCATGTCATTGACACTAGTTTGAAATTGTTTTAGAATCTAAACCAATTAACCAATAGTGAAGTTAACCATACTGTTGGCTGTTGCTAGTCCGCTTAATTAACATTTATGGGTTATTCTGTTAGTGAGAAGCAATTTAATTCGGCAGCAATTTTCAATTTCGAGCTGTGACAGCACTGGAGCGAGCTATTCAATTGGGAAAGAAAGAGGCCGCACCTTTCTGCTGGATCTTGAGCTGTTGTTGAGACCTCGCTTCCGAAGAAAGAGACCGCACTCAGCTGCAGCAGTCGCTGCTCTGCTCGATTCCCGTCCCCGCAGATCTAGCAAGAAGATGAACATGGGTGAGCCAATGAGGAAAAGGAGGAGGATTAGGGAAGGGTGATGCAGAGGAGATGAAGGACCGGAGGAGGTCAGGAGGAGCACCTGGATCTGAGTCCCTCAAGGACCGGAGGAGGAGCACGGCGGACGGCGGAGGTGGCGGAGCCGAAGCCTCCCTGCGGCGGCGACAACGAAGGACTCACGAGGAGTCAGGTCACGAGTCGACTCGCGGTCATCCACGTCGGGTCAAGACCCACGCCAACCCGCACCCAAGTGAGCGGGGCCAATCGGCGCTGGTGGGCGGCGGCGTCGAACTCCGGCCGCCGGCCTCCGTCGTGGGTAGTAGGGCTGGTGGCTGGATGGGGATGGGTGCGGCGCGGGCCGCGGGAGGGGATGGGTGCGGCACGGGGCCAGAGGAGTCGCCAGTCGGGGCGTCGCCGCGCCTGGCCTGGCGGCCGTCGGCCGTCGCCCGTCGGGGACGGGGACTCGGGGGGATCCTGGATCCGGGAGGGAGGGGGTCGGGGTGAGGACTGAGTGACGGCCGTCGGGGTCGGGGGGACTCAGGAGGGGAGGGGGGGTGAGGATTGACTCAGACCGAGGGGGTTATATAGTTAGGGTTCTAAAATGGGCTGTTATTGGGCTGTGGGCTCAAATTTTCGGGTACCCGATGGAGCTCCGCGGATGTATTTAAAGATCCGCCCCAAACCCGAAATATTTCGGGTACCCGAACTCGCAAATCCGCGGGCGAAAACCAAAAACCGAACCCGAAAATCCGGAACCCGCGGATACCCGCCCCGAAACCGATCCGCTTCCATCCATAAGGATGGGGGCTCTGGACTGGACTGCTGCTGGTGGCCTGCCTGCTGGGGTTGTTGGTTGGTGGGTTGACGGGGGCGGCGCACGGACATGCAGCGCACCACCGCGCACGTCGCGGCGGCCTACGACCACAAGCCGGACGGGGCGCGCGGCGGCTTGGTCCCTGGCTTGGCTGGCGAGCACTGGCGGCAATCACGGCCCGATAACACTCGCAGTCTGACACTGCGCTGGGTTAGGGCTTGGTGGTGGTTGCCGTGGCACTGCCAGTGCCAGAGACAGACCGAGATCTACATCCAATTATTTCGGCTAATCGCCCTTAAGCTTGGATCCGCCCACATCCACCAACTTCGTCGTCTCCGATTGCTCACTGCTAGCTAGGTCCCCATGCCCCGTCGCCCGTGCCCGCATCTACTTTACCGCGAGAGATGCTTAGCAAATGGCAGCGTGCTCGTTGGTAGCATCCGGCGCGACTGCCACCACCACCTCGGCTTGCCATTTTTCTACTCCGCTCACGTGCCGTGCCATGCAAAAGGCTCCAGCAAGCTGAATCGGTGAAGCCGAGACAGCAGGAGGATCGAAAGGGAAAGCGCGTCAAAAAGCCGCCTCAGATTCGAGCTCCCGTTCCTCACCGCATCGCTCGCTCTCCCGTCCGCTTCTCGCCGCTCCCGATTCCCTTCTGGTCTTCCCTCCCGGCTTCCTCTGCCATCCCGGCGCGCCCGAGTTCGCCGCGGCCGCGTGGGGGCCTCGCTTCCTCGCGCACGACCGTCCGATCGCGGATCACCGTACGGCGTACGCCACCAGATCCAGAACCTCCCCCTCCGCTTCAGAGTTCAGTGCATCACCTCGCCCCCTTCCTGCACCTCCCCCACCACTATTCCTCCACCACCCCCAGCTCCAGCTGTGTGTCCCCGAGCTCCGACGCAGCCAAGGGAATCGTCCCCAACCCAAACCCCCTCAAATTCTCCGTCCGTCGCCAGCAAGTACCACGATCAGGGGATCCCGGCCCCAATGCGGCTGCTCCCGCTCTTCCTGCTCCTCCTCGCCGCCGCCGCCGGCGGCAGCGCCTCCGACGACCCCTTCCTCTCCGGCGGTAAGCTCTCGCTGAGCCCGAACCCAACCTCCCTCAAATTATCCCGCAAACTAACTCAAATGCTGACGCTGCGCCTCCTCCGCCCCCCCCCCCCTCTCACGCAGCGGCGAACCACAGCTACAACATCGACTGCGGCGGCGCGGCGGACTTCACTTCGACCTTCGGCCGCCGCTGGCTCGCCGACCAGTTCTTCTCCCCCGGCGGGGCCGCGGGGATGGTCGCCGAGCCGCACCGCTTCCCGCAGCCGCAGGAGCGCACGCTCCGCTTCTTCCCGCCCTCGTCCGCCGGCAAGTCCTCCTGCTACTCGCTGCCCCTCCCGCCCGGCCGCTACTACCTCCGCATCTTCTCCGTCTACGACAACTACGACTCCAAGGCCCGGACCCCGTCCTTCGACGTCTCCGCGGCCGCCACGCTCGTGCTCTCCTTCCGCTCGCCCTGGCCCGAGCCCGCCGCGCGCTACGGGGCCTACTCCGACCTCATCTTCCCCTCCGCCACCGAGCCCGCCTCCGACGTCTGCTTCTACTCGCTCTCCACCGACGCGCCCGTCGTCGCCTCCATCGAGGTCGCCCCCGTCCACCCGCTCGCCTACGACGGCGCCACCACCGGCGCCGACCTCGTCCTCGTCAACTACGGCCGCGTCACCTGCGGGAACAGCCTCTTCGGCCCGGGCTTCACCAAGGACCCCGACGCCTTCGCACGGGTGTGGCAGGCGGACGTCGATTTCAGGAACAACGACCTCAAGTACGACGCCATTACTGCCGGCGGGAGGAAGATTTTCGGCAGCAATCAGCCGCCCAACTACTTCCCAACCAAGCTGTACGAGTCGGCGGTCACCACGGGCGGCGACGCCAGCAATGAGATCGAGTACCTCATGCCGGTGGACGCGAGACTGTCCTACATGGTCTGGCTGCATTTCGCGGAGATCGACGCGGGGATCGGGGCGGCTGGCCAGCGGGTGTTCGACGTAATGCTGGCGGGGGAGAATGTCACGAGGATCGACATCTTCAAGCAGGTCGGAGGGTTCACGGCCTTCAAGTGGACCTACGTTGTGGAGAATCTGACGAGCTCCACGTTGAGCGTCAAGCTTGTGCCTGTGGTGGGACGGCCGATTCTCTGCGGGCTCGAGAATTATGCGATGGTGCCACTTGAGATGAGAACGGTGCCAAGCCAAGGTGACGATCCTTTGATGTTTTTTTGCGCTGGATTTGTGAAATATTAGGACACCAGCAAATTGATCCCCCCTGCTTGCCCTCTAAGCTTCTTGGGTTGGTCTCGGCAGTGGCTGCAATGAAGGCACTGAAGGAGTCGCTCAAAATTCCTGCAAGGATGGGCTGGAATGGTGACCCATGTGCTCCAAGGGCGTGGGATGCATGGGAGGGGGTCACTTGCCATCGCGGTGATAAAGAACTTGTGATCACCCAACTGTAAGTATATGCCAAATCTTCTGAGATTGCTGTTTTCATCTGGGATGTGTTTCATTGGGTTATTTCTGCATGTCGTCATGTGTTTACTGCGCTGTTAACTCTTATCACAAAAGTGTACTTCTGTGACACTGAGCATTTTTCATCGAAAAGGTTCTGGTGTTTGCCTTCGGCTGCAGTGGAAATATATTTAACAGACAAGTAGACATACCAACCACCTGTCTAATTTAGTTTCTCAGCTGAGAATCACTCTAATAGTCAACAAAATGTGAGTTACCCTAAAAATTTTAACTGTACAGTTCAAGTTGTAGTTTGGTTGCTTAAGTTACCAGGCTTTCAGTTGTTTAATTTGAGTGCTAGTAGCTGCCAGTTTCTTGTCCTCTGACGTAGTATTTATGTACATCAGTATCATCTTTCGAAAAAAATGTACATCAGTATCAGCATGTGAGGTTGAATGGAAATTTTGGCTGGAAGTGTCAGAGGACTATTCTACTAAATGCGGTGAAAGATTGGCATGCTTTTGCTATAACTTGTATGTTGTTGCTGTTGCCGTCTATAGGGATCTGGCAAGTCAAGGGCTAAAAGGTTTCATCACAGATGAAATAAGTCATCTCAAAGACTTGGTAAGCTTGTAAGTATCATTTCACACACCAGTTGAAATCAATTTGATCAAATCCATCCTTCAAATTTAAACTTTTTGCATATGTATATTCCTTTTCCTCTTAATGCAAAGATACGCAGCTCTCCTGCGTGTTCGAGAAAAAAAATGTATATTCCCGTCTTTCTGTTGACAACTTAGCTTGCCAGGATTGCATACAAGTATAAAACAACAACATGCGAGATTTAAATTGTTTGGAGTATTATCAGTATAGGAGAAATAGTCACAGGGAACGTGGAACGTGGGTGCGTTCCACGTTCCGGGAACGCCGTTCCGGGAACGCCGTTCCGGGAACGCCGTTCCGGGAACGCCGTTCCGGGAACGCCGTTCCGGGAACAGGAACAGGGAACATTTTCGTTCCCATAGTGTAAAAATCCATCCCAAATGCCGTTCCTCGTTCCCCGTTCCGCGTTCCTCGATCCATCGTTCCGGGAACTTCGGTTACTATGGGAGAAACTCATATAAATAATGTGTCATATTAGTATAGCATTTTGATCATCAGAACTAAAGAAAAATGCTTGTCATGAAAAATGCTGACCAAGAATAGCAGTGCAGAGTATCACCTGGAAATGAAAGAACTTTGAAAAGTTAAGTTAGACCAGGTGCACATGGATACAGCATGAAAGGATATCAAGAAGTTAGTCTTCACTCTGTAGAGCACTATGAATAGCATTCGTTAACATCCTTGACATGGGCAGGCATGATAGCATACCTTGAATGAGCTTAATGGTTAGGTTGCCCCGCATCTGTGCTCGGCTGCTACTATGCAAAAAAGAAAAAAAGAAAAGAGGTTTCCGAACAGAAACAGTGGGCTATTTCATAGGGGTCAGGAATGTCTTGCAGTAGGGAAGCAGCAATGACAAAGATATTTTAGTCCCAAGCAATATGGGGTAAGCTATAACTGAAACCCAACTTGAGCCACCAGCAAGAAGGGAGCCAGAAGAGAAATATATAGAGTGCTATTAATCATATTATTAGGGGATCTAGAGCCTATTCATGTTTGAGGCAGGTGAATGTCTGGCAGTAGGGCTTGGGTACAAAATTAAATACCTTAGAAGCTTCCATTATCCTGTTTCTGATTACCATTGGCACCTATGGGAGTAGGTTCATAGTTTCTTGCCACCTCAAAAAGTTTCCATTGGACTCAGATCCCTGTCCCTCCCCCCCCCCCCCCCCCCCAATTCATTAAACACATATCATAAAGCTCGTTCAATCAATATCTGAGAATCAATTGATTGACTTGTTATTTTTCTCTGTTTCAGTAAACTGCATTTACTAGTACTAAGCATTGCTCAATGAATAGTCAGAAATCCAGCAGTTTCTAGATCTTATATAGGCATCTCGTTTTTACATCCTTTGCTTTGGAATGATATAAATTCATCTCTACAAATGATGAGCGCAAATGCTAATGGATGGCAAATATAAGTTGTTTTGTGAATTCGTCTTATTTGCCTTCTTGTTTGTTCGGACCTGCGTAGTAGTATGTTCTAGATCAATTTTTGTCTGAATTGAAAAGTTCATATTGTTTACAATTGCCAATTTTTTATACATGCTTGTACCTTTGCCGGGAATTCTTTCTTCTAGCTTATGTCAATGGCATTTCAACTTATTTCTATAGTGAACAATATGTTACCCAGCCTTGGTAGCTAATGTAGTATCTTCCGCTTGGTCAGGAACTTGAGCTACAATTCACTGACAGGAAGCTTACCACCTGGTTTAGGCCAACCTTCACTTGTGTCACTGTAAGTACATGATTTCTTCTTTTGCATGAGATGCAAAATACTGCAAAGATGAAATTATGGTGTGCTATCACTGCAGCTATCATTTTTTTGCAACATGTTGATGGTAGATAATGGCATACATGATGCTGAGACAACCTAACATTGACTCTTCAACCTAAGACTTATAAGTTAATAATTTGGTACAATTGACCTATATAGCACAAAAATATTGAATTAGTAAATACCTTAAAATTTTTGCATGTGTTTTTCTTTTTATGTGACTAGTCATTCTGTTTACTATTTCTGTTCACGTTTGCAATCCCTAAGCTGTAGTTGTCTACAATCTTGTAAACCTGGTTCTCTTATAAATCAAAAGCTTGGTTTATATTAGTGTTGTCATTATGCGTGTCTTGTTGGGTTCTCAGGGATCTGTCATCGAATGAGTTTACTGGAAGCATTCCTGGCACCATAGGTTCGTCCAAATTACAAACTGCGTAAGTATATTCTAAAACTACTATTTGAATTTGTTTGCTGCAGCCTTTTGCAACATATCTCTAAGTATGTATACGATTTACTAGTTAGTACTTCTGATGCAGTTTACTAAACAACAATCAACTCGATGGGCAAGTTCCAGAAAGACTTTACTCGATTGGCGTACATGGTGGTGTCATAGAGTAAGATATCTTTTACTACAATGGAAGCGAAACTTCAACTTTGGACCTATAATGCCAGATATATCCAGTTGTTATTTCCATAAGAGTTACTATGCTCTTGCTGTGAACAGTGAATAATCTGATAGTCTCAATTTAGTTCCAGGGTCCTGTGGGTTTAGGTTGTATTATGTTTGAATATAAATGTCAGAGGTAACTAAACCAAATTTTCAAAATTATGTGCTCTGAGAAGATAGAGGTCTCTGATCTCTCTAATACTGATAACACCTCTTGCCATCAAACTAGATCAGTTTGAGTGCAAAGGGTGAGCAGTGACAGTGATCAGATAGATAATGTACCATGCTAGTAGATGCAAGATAGACACGTGCTTGGCCATGAGTCATGTATGCTTGCTTGCATTTCATTTTTGTCTCTTACAAACATGCATTATTCTGGCAGTCTCTCTGGTAACAAAGGCCTCTGTGGCGTGCCTACATTGCCTGCTTGTGCATTATTCTGGGAGAAAGGAGGGTTGAACAAAACTGGCAAAATTGCACTTGGAGCATCATTCGGGTTTGTTCTTCTTGTCATACTTATAGTGGTCTACATTCTGTGCATCAGAAGGGGCCCATATGACTATGACTTTGAGTTCCCTCAAGATTTGACTTGTAAGTATACATTTTCAATTAACTTCTCTCCATGTGCATATCCGCCGATGAACATCATATGTGACTTAACTTGCTTAAATTCCATCTTGTGCCATAATAAGGCGGTTCAAAGATTCAGGCCTTACAAAAATTTGCTGTTGCTAATCTTTATCTTCATTTTAGTCTAGGTTGGTTCATAGAGTTTCCATGTGTGTGTGTGTGTGCGCGGCGTGTTAAATGTTTCTGAACTAAACACTCACTGAAGCCACTGTCTGAAACTTACAATTTTTTTACTGCAGCCATATCGGCAATCTCAGCAAAAAGGAATAGATATCAGAGGGCAAAGTCCGTGATGCTTGCTGAGATGGAGGCACATAGTCCGGATGGTTTCTACACAAACGGGAGCCCACACTGAATGACATGCGCTGGAAATGGTTTCACTCACGGATCGCCGTATTTATTATTGAGGAAACACTCATGGCTGTTGCTGGCGTGGTACAGGGATATTTGGTTCTGGATGGCGTCCATACTGCTTTCGTCAGCTCCCTCCATGGCAGTTACACTCACTGCTGGGCTATTCGAAATGTAGCATATATGCATGTGTAATATGAGGCCGTTGTTGTAGCTTCTGTAGCGCAGCAATTCTTTTTGTGGATGCTTAACTCTTTGCTGGAGGAGCCTCCTGATAGTTTAGCTTAGGCAATGTGCACTGAGCGAATCATGTAAAAGGCACCAGGAGTCCCCAGGACTGGGACAGGTTGTTGTAGCGTTGTGATATGGGTTATGGGGACTAATAGTGAATGGAGTATTCGTTTTTGTATAAAGAAAACCTGACAATGAACAATAGAATCATTAATTAGCTCGCAGGTAGGTAGATAGCTGGATGATGTCTTGCTTGGCCTGTGAACTCCTGAGTGCAGACAAGGACCCAGTGTTGTCTCTTCGCAGCGTGATCTTGGCAATTTTTGGTTTCCAACTGAACTGATCTCCGAAGTCCAAACTGTTGTCTTCTCGGACTCCTTCCATTACCATTCAACAACGTTTCTCCTTTTTCTTTTTGGAAGGCACTAACGTTGCTCTGCCTTCGATGGAAATGAAAACAAGGGAAACAGTCCACAGAGAACGGCAAGACGAATTGGTAAATGGACCGATTTGTGCAGCCTATATAGCCCACAGAACACACTGGACAACAAAGAACACTGACCCAGTAGTAAGCCAGCGATATATAGAGGCAACAAACCAGCCCAACAATACGAAAAAAGCCTTGGCCCAGTAGCCCAGCCCAACAACCCATTTCGTCAAAGAGATCTGATCCGTCCACTGGAAATCGTACCGGCGCGCACACAAAACCCTAGCACCGCATCACCTATATAACCCTCCCACCACTGCCTGCCGCTGCCTCCACCCGCTCCCCGCCCACCAAAACCCTATCCGCCGCCGCAGCGGCATCCCAGGTAAGGAAGCAGGAGCGTCCCCCGCCGCCGCCGCCATGAAGCGCAACCCCCGCGTCACGAGCTCCCGTCGGAAGTGCCGCAAGGCGCACTTCACGGCCCCGTCCTCCGTCCGCCGCGTGCTCATGTCCGCGGCGCTGTCGACGGAGCTCCGCCACAAGTACAACGTGCGCTCCATCCCGATCCGCAAGGACGACGAGGTGCAGGTTGTGCGCGGCACCTTCAAGGGCCGCGAGGGCAAGGTGGTGCAGGTGTACCGCCGCCGCTGGGTCATCCACGTCGAGCGGATCACCCGCGAGAAGGTGAACGGCTCCACCGTCAACGTCGGCATCCACCCCTCCAAGGTCCTCGTCACCAAGCTGAAGCTCGACAAGGACCGCAAGGCGCTCCTCGACCGCAAGGCGCGCGGCCGCGCCGCCGACAAGGCCAAGGGAAAATTCACCGCCGACGACGTCGCCGTCGCTGCTGGTGGCGCCGCCACCACCGGTGCCTCCCTCCAGGAGATCGACTAGGCGCTGCGCGGCGGGGATCTGATGGTGGTCGTGCCGCCTTTCCCTCCTTATTGCTCGCTCTAGTTTTGCTATCAATGATTATGTGCTAGGAGTTTATGTTACTTGAAAACTGCTGCTTTAATATCCTTGAAATGCCTCGATGAGTGTTTTGGAACCTAATGTGGAACTTGTCTGTCTGAGATTTGAGATATGAAGTACTCGTTATATGATTAATCATTCCTCTTCGTTGATCGGATCTTCTAAATGGTTGATTTTCTTTGTCAGGAACCTACAGCATCATTTGTTTGTCAGTATCATGTTTGTAATTTATCATGTAGCATGTTGATTTCAGCACGAATTATGCGATTTTGAAAACCGTACGCTTTGATTGTACTGTTATGTTCTGCATTGGGGAATGTTGTTTAGGTTGAATGGTGATTCCATCTTGGTAGGAGGGTAAGATGTTTATCTGAAATTACTTGTTTTTGTTTAGGGAAGTCTACTCTATTTGCAACAATACATACTCTTTGATTAGCCTTATTCGTGTATCTGTAAGACCATGTGGATGCCTAATACTTGCTCTGCTTTTATGTGTACCTGATTTGCTTGTTGCATATCTGGTGCGGTAACATAGTACATGCGTAAGATCATTGATAACTGTTGTTCTTACTGATAATGTTTATGGTTCAATTGTAATCAATCTAGACCTCATGAGCTCTAGATTTGCATGATTAACAAAAACCTCAGTTGTTTGTCCATGTATCTTGGTGAAAGATTGTCCTGTACAAGTACATACTACATAGCCACTGCACATGGTTCGTTGTGACCTGATATTTTTCATGCAAAGGTTGATTGCTTAGAATGATCGTCGTTGGTGTTTCACGGCTTGACGCCATTTCTTCTGAATCGTATTTTTCTAGAGAAACAAATAGCTGGTTAGGGTCTGCTGTAGATGATCTGATATTTGCATCCGTCCATTCATGCGGCCTGCCGCAACTCTTCGCCTGGTCTGCTGCAGCTGCCCCAACAGTTAACGCAGAGTTTCAGGGAGGCAAGCGTCGTCCGGCATGAGGAGCCATCCATCATCATTTACCAAAGTTGCTAATACATGTCCCGCTTGCGCTTGTGCGATCGGAACGCCACGACTGGCGAGGCGTAGGCGTGTCTCCCCCCGCGCCTCGTGCGATCCGATGACCGCCGTGACTGGCACCTCCTGCAGTGCGGTCCTGGCATTTCAATCCGTGTTCATCAACCTATTAGTAATATCCGAGGCTTTGAAAGGTGATTAGGGAATCATGGGACTTCGTGCAGCTTTGCAGACTGATTCTATGAAATGAACCAAAGTTCGGAGCTGAAAAACAATATTTTTTCTGAATGCAGGGAAAATCACGACCGACTGGAATGTGCTCGTTGCAGCAAGGCCCAACTGGGTTGAGGTCACCTCACGGCCGGTCCAACATGAGCAGGCCTGCTTGAGAGCCTGTTCGGTTTTTGTTCGGCCTTGAGCTGCACACGCTTTTTTCTTTTTTATATTTAAAAAAAATTAAAATTTCAAAAATATATGTCCGTTTTGAAAATTTTTAAAAATACCCCCGGTCGCCCCCCCATAGGGCGATAGGCTCTAGTTGTAATTTTTTTCTTCAAATTCGCAACGAGGTCCCTGGCAAAAAAAATATGCAAGGGGGCTTGTCGCCCCCCCCGACGGGCGACAGGGGGGCCTGTCGCCCACCCCCTCGGGCGACCACTGGGCCCCGCCCACAGGCGCGGCAGGGGGGCCTGTCGCCCCCCCTCGGGCGACCGGGGTACCCACCCCTATATAAGCATCCGACCCCCATTCCCTTCTCATTTGATCCCGAAAATTCCACAAAAAATCCAAAAAAAAGAGAGGGATGAGGAGAAGAGAAGCGGCGAAGCCCTGCCGGATTCAGCACTTGTGATCTGCAGGTTAGTACATTTAGTTTATGTATTTTTCCATTGATATTGTAGAGTAATTTAATTTAATTAGTGCTATAGTAGAACCATTTAAGTAGGAGTTTAATGATACTTTAGTTTTTAGTTACGTAGTAGTAAATTAGTTTAGAAAATTAGTACTACGCATTTATTATTACAATTGCAGTACTATTAGAGACGTGTTTATAAATTAATTATGATTTAGAATAGAATTTGACATATGCAGTATAGAATTTGAGTGTCATCACGTAGTTATGAATACTTATACGTTGTAGTTGAATTTCATACTTAGTTTTTACGGATTATTGAATAAGGTAGTGAAGTAAAGAGTATAACTCGATAAGTATTCTGTGATATACAGATATGTCGAGCAAGATGCAGTTTCAAGTATTTTATGGTGACTACAATGTTTTGTATGGGCCAAATGGAGTAGATCTTTCTGCCTTTAAGTGCACATCTAGCGTCATAGATAAACCTCTGGAAAGGAGTTTTGGTTCCATATGTAAGTGGCTGCAGCGTAGGTTCCGTGTTGATCTGTTGACACATGTGATCACCGTCCAGTCTCTTGTTAATTGGGAGGTAGAAAGTGATTTATGGGAATTGATGATGATACACAGCACTGATGACTGGCAGAAGTACATGCAAGCAGCTCTAGAGCGTGGGTGGCCTCTGACCATTCTTGTCCAAATTCGGGAGAAGACACAAAATGAAATCCAACATGGTGCAGATCAAGCAACTCCGAGTATTCGAAGAGAGACCAATTATGTTGAGCAAGATGAGTCAGAAGAGACAGAGAACCAAAACATGGGACCACAGGGCCTTGCTGATGAGGGAGAGAGGATACATAGCATTGTGGACGAGATGGAGGCAGAAGACCAAACCGCAATAGAGATGGAAGAATATGAGGGCTCATCTGATGACGAGCAGTACTCATTGCCAAAAGAGTGGAAGAAGCATGGTTTTGGCAGTCATGTCGCAGAAGACGTACGAAATCAGGAGTGGGAGTGCAGAGAGAATGAGGTAGTGCAAGGTGCAACATATCCAAACATTGAAGCCGTAAAAGATGCTGTGAGACTATGGGCAATATCATTGAAACGAGAATTCAGAGTCGTAAAGGCTGGCAGTAAAGAATATGAGGTGAAGTGTGTGAATGATGGATGTCCATGGCGAGTACATGCATTCAAGGGATAATGGAAGTCGAACTGGAAATGTTCCATTGTGACAGAGCACACTTGTTTGCTGTCAGAAGTTCTTCCCTCGCATCGCAATATATCATGCGACTTTGTTGCAAAGCAAATGTATGGGTTGATTATGGACAACCTAAATTATGAGCCAAAAATGATTGTTCGATACATTGAGCAGACTTACCAGTACACCATTAGTTATTTGAAGGCATGGCGGGCTAAACAAAGGGTGTTCGAGATGCGGTTCGGCACATACGAGGCATCATATGATAACCTACCTCATATGTTATCCCAGGTTGCTGCTAGAAATCCTAGAAGCTTTTATGACACATACCTCGTACCAGCCATGACTAGGGGGCAAAGAATTATGCAACGAGCCTTATTTTGCATAGGTGCTTGTGTTAGAGCATTTCAGTGTTGTCTTTCGGTGATCTGCATTGATGGCACATTTCTGACTGGAAGGTATAAAGGTCAGATACTCACCGCAATCGGGGTAGATTGCAACAACCAAATAGTTCCGCTCGCATTTGCATTTGTTGAGAATGAGAACTTAGTTGGTATTGGTTCCTTGAACGAGTGAAGGTTCATGTTGTTGCTGCACATCCAGATGTGTGCCTTATTAGTGATAGGCATGCTGGTCTGCTGCAATCAATACTGAAATTGCAACGTGGAACTGCGACAACGCTTCCATTGTGGCCCGATGTCCAAAACAGGTGGTGCATTAGGCATATGGGTGCAAACTTCTATGACCACTTCAAGAACAAGGATCTTAAGAACCTGTTTAAGAGGTTGTGCACCCAAAATCAACAGAGAAAATTCAATGCATTATGGCAGATGCTTGATCAGTTGACTGCAGAGCTAGTGAAGGTAAGGGCATCAGGAACAGGCACGAGTCAGGCTGCAGAGGCTAAGGATTCAATGGAGAAGCCATTTTCACACTGGATTCGAGGTGCACCTAAGGAGAAATGGTCATTCCTTTATGATACCAACGGAATACGGTATGGTATTCAGACAACGAACCATGCGGAGTGTTTCAATATGGTTATGCGTTCTTGTCGTGCCTTTCCTCTTGTGGGAATTGTTGAGTTCATCATGTATGAGTGCATGAAGTATTTCAGAGAGCGTTACATGGCTGCAAGCATAAACATCAGCAACTCCCAAATTCAGTTTTGCACAAGAGTGACACAATATATGCAAGAGAAGATTGAAAAGGCCAAACTGCACCGCGTCATATCGACAGGTACAATGGAGCATAGATTTGAGGTTCTATGCAAGGATAGAACTGGTCGTGGTATCCGTAGAGATAGGGTGGTACAAGAGAGTTTGATTACAGTAGATGGCAAAGCCTTCTGCACCTGCATGAAGCTTAACTTATTGCATTTGCCATGCTCGCATCTCATTGCGGCATGTGCAGAGTCTGGGTTGCAGCCAGGAGTATTTGTTTCACCTTACTTCAACAAGGAAGCACCTGTATCCACCTGGGGACATGAGGTATACGGGATTGGAATAGTGGGGCCTTTCATTCAAGATAATGAGAATAAGATGTTTATTCCTGATCCAGCCACTAAGAAAGGCAAAGGCCGCCGTCAGACACGTCGTATTCGGAATAGTATGGACGAGTCCAAAGCAAGCAAGGCACAAAAGTGTTGCAGCCAATGTGGAGCATTGGGTCACAACTACAAGAAGTGTCCTCAGAATGCACTTCACGATGCTGCTGACGTCGGTCCTTCCGGAAATCCCAGAGATGGAGCACCTCCTACGTTCAGACGACCATCGGCGAGAATTGCTCGTGGAAGGCATTCGGTGTCATGATCCACAATTGTATCGAACATATTTGTAATATGTAGTAATCGTGCGTCCAGTTTGTATGGAACATATCTGTAATGTATAAATATCGTGCGTGGAGTTTGTATCGAACCTATCTGTAATATATAGTTATCGTGCGTGGAGTTTGTATCGAACATATCTGTAATGTATAAATATTACGCGTCTAGTTTGTATGAAACATATATGTACCTATGTATATGAAACCTATGTGTCCTTTGCCTGCTGCGACTGCACGGTGTTGAACCACTACATAAAATCACAAAGAGGCGGAGGGGACTTTGTCCAACAAAAGTTAGAATCATAACTCAATGTTAGGTCACAAAGAAAAATAGTGTATGTTGTCCTGCTACTTTGGCCCGGTCTTTGCCGTATCGCTTAGGTGGATCATATTCGTAGTTCTCACACATAAAGAATCTCATGCCGTAGTCATCTCCTAAAACCTCAGATTGCATGAACTTGCATAACGAACCGCAGAAGCACATTGGCACATCAATTCCTTCAGGTACGGTGGCTACACACTTGCTCCACGGAATATAGGTTGATCCTGACGAAGACATTGGCGCTATAGTGTGGTGCGCCAAATGACGAACAATGATTTAAATAATACACATATCGTATACCAAATCGATGCGTGAAAATATAGGTACTGTCATAATTCTATTGTCTTATGCTGCAATATCAATAAGGTACCGTCATAATTATATTCTAATGCATAATTAATTTAAAAACAAGTCTGTAATAGTATTCAAATTATAATACTAAACGAGTGTTCTAAAGCACCAAATCTAATTCAGCAAATCCGCTAATTAAATAAAATTATTATACAATATCAACGGATTCATACGGAAGTTACCGATAGATCACAAGTGCGGAATTCGGCAGAGCTTCGCCGCTTTTCTTCTCCTCACCCCTCTCTTTTTTCTTGAATTTTTAGGCTCAAATGACAAGGGAATGGTGGCCAGGGCTTATATATTGGGGGGAGGGACCGTGTCGCCCCTGGGGTGGGCGACAGGCCCCTGTCGCCCGTTGGGGGGCGGCAGGCCCCCTTTCATTTTTTTTCGGCCATGGATCTCGTTGCAAATTTGAAGAAAAAAAATTACAACTAGGGCCTGTCGCCCTATGGGGGGCGACTGGGGGGTATTTTTGAAATTTTTCAAAATGGACATATATTTTTGAAATTTTGATTTTTTTTAAATATAAAAAAGAAAAAAGTGCGGAGCTGCACAGCCCCCGGCCTGCGAGCCGCGGCCCCTCCCTCTCCCTATGCAGGTAGATATGCCGTCATCCGGGCTCGGAAGCTCCGAGTCTGTTTGTTTAAGCTTTCAGAGTACCTCTTCGATTACTTAAAAAAAAAGAGTACTTCTTTGAGCACGGAAAGCTATAAGCTCAAATAAACAACAAATTTTTCATACAATTTTTGAAAAGTTAAAAGTTTAGGAAAGCTGAAAAACTCAATTTCCTGAGTTTTTTTTTAGATTTTTGAGTCTAGAAAGTTAAAAATGTCATCTAAAAGCTATTATTTGCTTTTCAAAAGTAAAAAACCAGCAGCAGTTTTTTTTAGAAAATCTTTAAAAACTGCAACTCAAATAAGCAGGCCTATATCTCAAACTGCTAATGGTTTGGGTGGAAATCGGTTGCAGCGGTTTGGATTTTGTACTGATCCTAGTTCAATTTGGTGGAGAATAGTTGCTCTAGCAATCAATTCGGTTTAATTTGGTTTCAAGAGAAACATTTGACTTGGTTTGGGATACTAATAGCGTCGAGCGGCTGTTGTGCAGGTCCTCCTGCTTCCTTGACTATCTAATCGTCTTAGCCATCAGCAGCGTGTAACAATTAAAAGTACCACCAACACGCTCCTGACTTGCGGGTCTCTACATTCCTCTCTGGTTTTAATGGGGTGGTGTATTTGGTTTTCACATGCTATAGATTGGTTTGAAGTGATTTATATCAATCTGTTTAATAAAAATAGTTTGGTACGAGTTTAGTCTAGATCTTATACTACCGGCAGCTTGATCAATATCTGTACCATTTCTGCTTGCCCTGACACCCAGCCCAATCCCACCCCAGGCCCAGCGATGTCTGTCGGAGCCGGAGCACTCTGGATTTTTTTAATTATTTTTTTACAGAATTAACATTCCGATTTTTTTTATAGAAATAGCCCTCTGGCGCCATGGACCGTGGCGCCAGGGGTCCTGGCGCCGTGGGCCACGGCGCCAGGATCCAAATGTCAAAAAAAAAAAACATTTTGGTCCTGGCGCCGTGGGTCAGGGCGCCAGGGTTCCATGGTCCACGGCGCCAGCGCCAGGGGGCCTGGCGCCATAGCCCATGGCGCCAGGTCCCCTGGCGCCTATATAAGCCCCTCACCTCTCTCATTCTCTCCTCATTCTCTCATTTGCTTCTTGCTTTCATCCTGTAGCGACTAGGAATAGAGAGGTGAGGGGAGAGGAAGGAAAACAGCGAAGCTCTGTACCGTACGTTTGCAATTAACTTCCTAAATATCAAATTATTGTTACAGCATCGTGGGTGCCTATGGAACCTCCGTCGTACATGGGAGCGGGACCTTCTCCCACTCAGGCCTACGCCACAGGTAAGCAATCGTAACACTCAATTAATCATATGTATTTTCATATGCTAACGTGCACTAATACGATGTTACAGAAATGCCCGGATCTTTGCACGTGCCGACACACATCTTCGAGGGTCACAACACCGACGACCCGTTCAGTTTCTGCATGGAAGACATAGGTGGAACCGATGGGAATACCGATTTCGACATTCTCGGTTCCTCACAAATGGGAGGCGCGCCACTCTACCCCTCACAGAACGCGCCTACGCAGACCCCACTGCCAGATCCATGTCCAACTCAACACGCAGGTTCTCCGGATCGTTTCACCTACTCCGCGGATCACGTTCGCGGACAGGACCGGGCAAGGAGGACACGTCATCGTAGGAGAGCATAGATCAGTTTCACTATATCTTTGACGGATTGTACGGTATGAACTTAATAATAATTTATGCGACGGTGCATTTAATTTATTTGCGTCCACCGTTTATTATCAGTGCGGAACAGAATGACAACATCTTAAAATAACGACGTAATTAAAAGTCCTGGTTCATTCTAACGTCCGTATCGATTCGAACATGCAAATAACGACGTTTCAAACAAGCAACAAACAACGATACAATTAGCAGTCCATTACATAAGAACACACATAAAAGTCTACTACAAGATAACACATGAATAGAGCGCACAATGAAACCATACAACTACTGCGTGCAATGAGGCCACTTTCCCTTCCTCAACGCGTCTAGATTGTCCTCCAAAGCTGCTTTAGCACGGCGAGCACGCTCAAACTTCCGCTCCCTGTCCTCCCTACGCTCAGCAGCATGCCTTCTTTCCATTTCTTTTTTCCTCTCCTGTTGTGCAGCCTCCTCCTGGCATCTCAAGACGCTCCGCTTCCCACTTCTTGCACAACTCCAAGTACCTCTTATCCTCCGGCTTGATCTCCGTGTCGATCCACTACTCAAAATCACAGAGCGGTGGAGGGGTCTGCAAAATATTCAATGGTTGCATGTGAATCATACATTTAAAATTATAACATAAAAAGTATTGCAACAAAAATATACATTCTCACCAGCAGCCCAATGCGAACCATACGAGGTGGTGGGTCGAAGGAATAATTTGCGCACATCCAGTACCTCTGCTTATACGTGTCCTCTTCATCAGACTCGACTACCTTGCAAGGATCACCGCAAAAGCACATCAGCACAGGAACTCCACTAGGCAGCGGCAAAGCAGCGTAGGCATTACCCACCCACACCGTAGGCTTACTGGATTTACCACGCCTAGACATCCTACGGATTCAGAATACACGAATTAAAAAATTAAAACTAAACTCTTAGTACTGCAAACTACGGATCAAAAATACTAACTTAGACTATATATAATTCAACTAGTATCAACGAATATATAATTACTCGCACAACAGTAACAAACAGACATTTCATATTAAAACTAACTTAATTCTACTCTTTTAATAAATATCATAGTACTAAAATAATACATTTCTACTGTACATATGATATTTATATACCAATTTACAAATATATATTTATAATACAACAAATTATATAATTCAGGAAAAATATTTCCAAAACAATATAGTTACACGAAATAATATACAAACGCGGAAAAAATTTACCTGAAAGTGCCGTGTGAAAATTTCAGCAGAGCTTTGCTGCTTTCCTCCCTCTCCCCTCACCCCTCTCTTTCTGGTTGCGTGAGGTTGAAATGAGGAGAGAAGGAGAGGCTCGAGGCTTATATAGGCGCCAGGGGACCTGGCGCCGTGGGCTATGGTGCCAGGGTCCTGGCGCCCTGGCCCACGGCGTCAGAACCCAAATGTAATTTTTTTTACATTTGGTTCCTGGCGCCATGGGTCACGGTGCCAGGGGACCTGGCCCCACGGTCCATGGCGCCAGATGGTTTTTTCTGTAAAAAAAATTTTCGGCATGCTAATTCTGTAAAAAATGATTAAAAAATGTAAAAAAAAAGCTCTGGCTCGTAGGCGGACATGCGCTAGCTTCGTGCCGCCGCCCTGCAGCCCCGTGCCGTGCCGGGCCCCAGCTGCGGCGCGCCGTTAAACCTCCCTGCTGCTACGCGGCCTGCCTCTGCCTGCCGGCCGGCGACCGGGGCGGCAGTCGTTGGCAGGCACGTACACGCCGGCGGTCGACCAGGAGACCGGCCCACGCACTGCCCCGGTATGATCCCCCCCGTCCGTGTTACATGCACACGCAACATCATATGCATGGATGCATGCTTTCAATCATCAATTCGATCACTGTCAGCTGCTGCATGCGCGCTCCGATCCTTTTGGATATTTCATCGTCACTGCTTGAAACCAAGTAGCTTTGTTTAGATGCAAAGTTTAAAATTCCAAAACTATCACATCGAATGTGTACGGCATATGTATGAAGTATTAAATCTAGATGAAATAAAAAACTAATTGCATAGTTTGCTTGTAAATTACGAGACGAATCTAATGAGACTAACTAGACCATAATTAGACACTAAATTGCTACAGTAATTATGTATAAATGACGGATTAATTATTCTTAACAAATTCATCTTGAAGTTTACAAACGAGTTCTGTAATTGATTTTATAGTCAGTCTATATTTAATACTTTAAATATGAAAAGATTTTATTTTAAAAAATTAATACGCGCAACTAAACAAGGGCCGAGTAAAGTACTGGACGCTACTATTACTGACTAGTACGTACATCGTACGAGTCGTCGTCCATAGGCCACGCAGCTGCATACCTTTCTGCTAGATCTGATCGAGCGAATACCTGACCATCGCGCCAGCGCATTCACGTCAAGCTAGCTTAGCTTTGTGCATGATGCACTGCATCGTAGTCACGTTACGCAGTTGATTATATTGGTTGGCGTCTTGCTCAGAGACGTACGTGTACCCTGAGGATTTGGAACAGCCCCGGCCTGGATTCAGATCCTCTGCAGTCGCGCGTATCGACTGCTTTCTGCAGTCGCTTCATCTGCGCCGTTCCGCTGCGATTCAACAACGAGCTGGTTAAACTCCTCTCGCGAGCCGCAGAGCAGCCAATCAGAGCGGCCCGGTGAGCCCATGGCGCGAGCTCCCCTATTCCCCTTCGCCATCGACCATCGTCTTCCTCGTCTCCCTGGGTATCGTCGTCCCGAGGGCAGGCTGTTGCTGCCCTCGCTCCCCGCCTGGGCTTGGCTACGGCGGAGTTTGGTCGCGAGGCCGCGCTCCTTCTCCTCGCGCCCGACGGCCGAGCCTCTCCTCCGCTCCTTCACGCACTCAGCTGCAGCGGCCGCGCCTTCCTCCGCGTACGGCCTGTTGCGGAGTCCTGCGTGTGCCTCCTGCTTCTCCTACACTGAGAGTTTGAGGAAGCCGGTTTGGCTCATAGGATTCTGAATCCGTTTCAATTAATTGTAAAATCGAGAAAAATTACTATGTCGTATTTCGATTTCGATTTTGATCTGTGCTGTGCCTGTTCCCCACGCCATCCGCGACAACGCAAGTCATTCGAGACCATTGACTCACTCAGTATCTCAAGGGCCAGGGACTACGACACCACCATCGAGTTATATTGGGCGTCGATGCTCGCCGAGCCCAACTCCGCCGTCGTGCACCACGGCGGCGAGCGCATCATCCGGGCGCGCCCATGGAGAAGCACTCGAGGTCCTAAGCTTGGCAAGCGCGTCGGCCACCACGGCCACAAGGCGCCTGAGCCTGCGCAGCTGCGCCGCCGCCGCCTCCATCCCTCGCTCCAGCCGCCGCCCGAGCCCTACTCGCCTGCGCCGATGGAGCGGCGCGCCCGGCACTGCCTCCGTCGTCGCGGCCGCAGAGAGCAATAAGCAGGAGAGGACCGGGGAAGGGAGCCGTCACCCACGAGCTGCGAGTGAGTTCTGTAGCAAGCGAGCCAAGCCAGCGTCGCGTAGGGAGCCGCGCGCGAGCCATCTATAAGGTACCATAGGATTGCTGCTGGACGGCGGATATGCTTCACTGCAGAGAAAGGTCAGCGACCTCCGACTGCAGGGGATCTGATTCCCCCGTCGTGCCCGGCCCGTACTAAATTCAGTAAAAGTAATTACACTAGCCAATCTGTTTCGTACTCGCGCGCGGTCGGAAGCGGAATGCATTCAGTTTCCCCCCGAACAAGGAGCAATGCGCGCACATACGTTCACACATGCTAAGACTTTGTTCGGTTAATCCCCTCCAAAAAGGATTGAAGGGGATTGGAAGGAATTGAGAGGGATTTTAACTTGTTCGGGAGTTTAATCCCTTGCAACCCCACAAACAATACCCTTCAATAATTTTCTTGCAACCGAACAAAGCCTAATTAAATGGATCAGTTTCGTTATACGCGGCATCAGGTTGTCGTGTGGTCTTCCACTGAGATGCATGATGGCGCGCACTGTCCCGTTAGTGGTAGCAGGAACAGTATGCACACATGTAATAAGGTGACACGCATCAAAAAAACCAAGCTAGTCCAAATACGCGTACAGTACACTTCGAGAACGAGATGGCGTACCATTCCAAGTGGGCCACTAGCTAGGGTGCGTGCACCGTTGACGCGTGGTCAACAACCACATGAGCAAAGTACCCATCCGTTCCAAAAATTAATAAAGATAAAAGGAACAAAAAAATGCAATTATGTCTAAGTAGTGCTCATTATGCCCCATTTCAAAGAGAAAAATAAAGGACCTTAGTTACCACTTTGGTCCAATCAAACTAACTAATAAGAGGCATCAGTTGAGACCGCGATCGATCCGTTAATTGCTGGCATTATATTGGGCTGCTTTTTAATTGGTCTGATCTATTCTAACGAATGAAGGACCAACCAACTAACTTGCCCAGCCTAATTAACGTACAGATGGGTTCGTCACGCACGACATCAGGTTGCCTTGTCATCTTCCACTGAGATGATGGCACCATCCTGTTTATAGCAGGATCGGAACAACAAGAGTGAGGACGAACATGCATCCTGTTCAGACCAAACACAAGCATACAGTTGGAGGTGGATGAGATGCCATAGCTGCTAGCAAGTTGTGCCACTTGCATTAATTGGCTGTCCCGTCGATGGAGGGAGGCGGGAAAGCCATGGGCGGCGGCCTATCTACGAGCTCAATATAATGGAGCGAGGCATCAGGGAGCCAAGCTTTGCTTGCTGTTCGTGTTAGCCGGCAGCCCCTTGCATTGATAAGTTGCTAGACGATCGCTGTGAGCCTGTGACTGTGCAGTGAGTGAGGCTGTGAGACCGGCCGGCCTGCTGGCCGCCGCACGGGGAGCGCCTCGAAAGCTTCTCCGGCTACACCGCGCGGCGAACCACCCGGCCGGCCGGCTCTCGCAGTCGCAGCTCGGCAGGCGAGAAGAAGATGCATGAACCGCGAGTCGAGCCCGGCCGGCCCGCGGAGCAAGTTGGCGCGTGAATGGCCGCGCCGCGCCATTAACGTCCCGATCTGCCCGCAATTGGGCGCCGTCACTGTGCCTGAGCGTCCCTGCCGAGACGGACAGCAGGCCGCCTGTTCCCCGGCCGTACGTCCTGCTAGCCATTATTGGCCGGCCGGGAAGCCAGCAGCAGCAGCCTGCCAGCAGCAGGGTCATCATTTGTTAATGCTGTCAAATCGCCTGCAGGGTTTTTTTTTGAGCGGAGCCTGCAGGTTTATTTTTACGTATGTACACGCACGAGATCACACCCCCGGCCGGCCCGTCACGCAAGTGCTCAGTGCTCTAATTAGGGTACGGGGCGGATTGTTTAAAACTGCGTCGTGCATGATCAAGCAAGTGGCCCGGGACATTTGCCCTGGCTGCCTGGCTACCGCATCATGCATGTAGCATGTCCATATATGTAGATCTACTATTATTTGATCTCTTGGGGAGAGGTAGACGTTAATTATATTTGTCCCGATCAGCAGGGGGCAAGGCTGCAGGCCATAAAGTTAATTACACCATGTTGCAAAACTAAATTCTGGTTCAATGATGAGAATGAAATGTGGCACATGATGGGTTATTTTTCCGCCGAACCAAATAATAATGGCATTAACAAAAAATAACTGCGGCACATTACATGAACTACAAATTTTTGAACCCTGAAACATAGGAGTTACTTATTTAATTTTATGTAGGAGTTTCCCTAAGCTATATTTAAAAATACCAAACTGTAACTAGAAAAATATCCAAAAATGGTAGTCGAAGATAATCACAACAGCTAGGTGAGGATGCTGGACGCCAATGGTTTTTTTGAGGGGGATGAACCTAGCTGTTTTGTCCGGTCAGTCCGGTCATTCTCATGCATTTCATGCATCAGTCCGCTGCCACTTGGCCACCCATCTTTCTCGATCAATATTATGTGTACGCGCTCCATACCCTCCGCATAGAGAAGTAACTATTAGTAGTAAGAGTATCATGTAAAGTAAATAGTTACTCCCTCCTTCCACTTTTATAAGGCGCATACTCATATCAAGATTCAAACTTTGCAATCTTTAACCAATAATTTGACTATTATTTTTTTTATTTTTATAATGTAAACTTTATATGATTGGATTCGTAATCAAATATACTTTACCATGATTATAAGTTTATAACCATAAGTAATATAATATGTGATAAATGAATGGTCAAAGTGTTATTTGGAAGACCGTGCCATGTTAAACTATGCCTTATAAAAAGTGGAATGAGAGAGTAGTCAATAATTACCGTGACTATCTTAGAACTCTACAGCAAGAAGATGGGATCCAATCCAGATGAGCTTACAAGAAACTTATGGACAAGTTGTTTGTATGAAATAAATGAAGTCGACATCCAGTTGTAGACAACACTGAAAGCCACAGCGTCGGGGTGAACAACAGTTGTTGGGCTTTATTTTAAAGTTTTCTCCACACCAAAAGCTCTAAATTTGTCTATTATTATTTTATTTTACACGCATCAAACACCTGTTTCAATAAAAGTACTAGCTGTTTCTGCAAGAAGACAGAAGTATGTTCCCTTGGCGTCGACAAATTGGAGGTCACGTTCAAAACAGTTGAAATCACGCATGATATTTTGCGTTGATAATGTGAAAATGTATTATATATTCCACAAGCTGAATAAGAAAAAAAAATGCATCACCTTCAGAACTGTCAAACAAACAGAATCATTGTATGTATGTATGTATGTATGTATGTATGTATGTATGTATGTATGTATGTATGTATGTATGTATGTACGTACGCACGCGGAGAAATTAGAACCTGTTTGTGATCAATGTCTCAGTTTATTTCTCGTTAAATATTATCCCCTTGGTTGCTGCCATATGGTTGCACGGATATTTACGGCATAGTAAAAAAAATACCATAATTCTTCAGTGGTTTCTCAGTCACAGTGCAGGCAGAGTTAACGAACTATATATGTACACCATAGTTACAATGCAGACTAGTCAAATTAACACGATAAAAATCGAATTAAACGGTAGTACATAGATCGGATTAGTACAAGATTCCTAACTTCCCTATATATGAACCATGTACTCAGGGCGGTGAAAAATATGGCGAGCACCGTTGATTAAATCCTCGTGGTAAAATCTGTCCACTACGGTTCGAGGAGTTTCGGCTCATAGTATGTTTTTACGGCAGTTGATACTGACAGCGAGATGGTTCGACGACTTCGTAAATCTCAAGATGCAGTATCGGCATAATCTCTTGCTTGTTTGCCAAGAAGAAAAAAAGGCGATGAAAAATGTAACACACTTGCGTATGGAGTGGTGTCAAGACATGTGGATGTGACTAGCTAGATACAACATAATGCATAGTAGCCATAAAGAGTACAAATAAAGAAATATATATGAAAAAGGAGTAAGAAGATATACTCCAATTACTTTCCAAGTCTCAAGAAACCAAGATACAAATGTAACTGCAAGTAATACCAAGTACCATCGAAATATCAACATCAATGCTGATGAAACAAAATCTCAACATTAGTTCAAATGCCAAATTGAAGGCCCCAATGCAATTAGCATGAAATATCAGTCCCTGCATCGATCTGAGCAAAATGCGAACACAGCGGTACCATAAATAAACACAAACAAACAAACAAAGGTACAGTTCAAAAAATGGAAACACCAATCTACTCAATTTAAGCACACACAACCACCTAGGACACCATACAGTAGAAGAGCTACCAAAATAGTAGAAACCATCAGCAGCAGCATCCCAGTAGTATAAGCTTATAGAGGATCTCCGCCGCGCGCGCGCGGCGTTGACCGCCAAGCCATCACGATGGATTCCGGCACCGAGGTGTGGCGTTCGCCGCCTTAAACTCATCACTGGAATCAGGCGGCGCCGACGAGCTGGCGGCGCTGCACCTGCTGTCGCGCCAACCCTCGAGTTTCAAGGGTGTCGTGCCGCAGCCGAACGGGCGCTGGGGCGCGCAGATCTACGACCGCCACGCGCGGGTGTGGCTCGGCACGTTCCCCGACGAGGAGATCGCCGCGCGCGCCTACGACGTGTCTGCCGTCCGCTACTGCGGCCGCGAAGCCATCACCAACTTCCCGGGGGAGCGTGCGTCCGCCGGCGAACTCGCCTTCCTGGCGGCGCACTCCAAGTCGGAGATCGTTGACATGCTCCGGAAGCACACCTACGCCGCCGAGCTGCGTCAGGGCCTGCGCCGCGGCCGCGGCATGGGCGCGCGCGCGCAGCCGACGCCGTTGTGGGCTCGGAAGCTGCTCTTCGAGAAGGTCGTGACGCCTGCTGAAGCGCGCGCCGGAGAAGACCACCGGCAAGGGCGTGCTCCTCAATTTCGAGGACGGCGAGGGCAAGGTGTGGCGGTTCCGGTACTCGTACTGGAACAGCAGCCAGAGCTACGTGCTTACCAAGGGCTGGAGCCGCTTCGTCAGGGAGAAGGGCCTCCGAGCCGGCGACACCGTGGCTTTCTCCCAGCCAGTGTATGGGCAGCAGGACAACAATCAGCTGCTCATCAACTATAGGAAGACACCAAGGAAGCAGGACGAAGCAGGCCACCCGGACGACGCGATTGCCGCTGAGGCCCGTAGCATCAAGCTGTTAGGCGTTGACATTGCCGGTGGAGGGCGAGAGGCAGGCGAGAAGGGCACGGCGAATTCTTGGAGACATGATAACACATGAATTGAAGATGCATGGCAACTTGTGCCTTGTTGTTGATCTTCCGTAGCTAGCTAGCTTGTGTGATCATGTATATATGGTATCTTCTCCACCATCTTTATTTATTTTCTCTTGATTGTTATCAGTCTATTTATTTGATGTTAAATTCAATCCCCTGCCATGTCAGCCTAGATAACTAGCTTATCTATCTTGCTAATTATTACATCAACTCCCATCTAGCTAGCGGATGATTGTGCTAGCTTGTTGTCCCCGAAACTATGATTCTATCAAGGTTGATGTTCTGAAGTGTGTACAGTTCCTATAGCTGTTGATGCTTGATGTGAGCTCTGACGCTCACCAAAGCAATAACACATAAATTTTGCAGTACGGAGCGACCTACATCCGTAGGCATATGCTCCATATGCAATGCACTTTTTTTTTTTGCTTGGGCTGCCAATACAAGCACATTCCAGCGCAAATCAAACTTCTCTGCACATTTTTGCAGCCGGCTGCAAATGGGCTATATATCAATAATTCTGCCAACCTGAGCAATACAGGAGGTAAAGCAGCCCAATGCCAAATGGACGGCAGCTGAGGTTTAATTTCTATGATGATGTAGTTCGTTGTATAGGGGGCCACATATATATGCGATGGTATTGACGGTGGGCTGCCCGGCGTGCTTGCGTCTTGCTGGTGAGTATATAGTATACCCATGGCAGAAAAAGATTTGGTTGTTCGATCTATAATTTAATTTCTTAATTTCACGGTTCAAAATCAATTGGAACCCGAACAATCAATGCCTCGCGCCGTCACAGCACAAAGTTGATGGTCCCATATATATATTCGGGCAAAATTTATATCACCCGTGGCAACGCACATGCATGTTGCTAGTAAAAGAAAAAAAAAGCAAACAAGAAAGAATGTCGAGACTGCATGCGGGCCCATGATTACCGGGCTTGCTCCCGCGCGCGCATATATATATATATATATATATATATATATATATATATATATATGCTTATCTGTAAGTTGTGAATAATCAATTTCAGTTATTGGGGGTGTGGTTAGCAGTGACCAGCCATCAACTCATCATCCATAAGTAACCCAACTTGCCACGAGCAACCATGCATGGCCTCCTGATGAATGAGACCGATCGAAAAGAAAAACAGGAGGCGCGCTCACCTGCAGTTGTTGTTGTTAAACGGAACCCGGTCGACCGTGTGGTTTCCGTTCCAAACAACCGACCGCCCGGCCGTGGTCGTTGCGCTGCGTTGCCGTTGCGTGTGGAACAAGGACCACGGTCAATCGGGGTTCGCCGCGGTGCATGGCCTGACCGGCCGCGCGCCGCGTCGTCTCCGAACCGCGTGCGCGCACGCCGGGAGGACGAGCCCGCGCGCGCCGTGGATTTGACCCCGGTCGGGCCGAAACAACGAGCGCAGCATGCGCACGGCCGGGTTCAGTTCAGGGAGCGTCCTCCTGGTGGTTGGGCGCTGCGTCGGTATCGACCTCTCGCGGCTGGATGATGAGCTATCTACCTGAACCTGAACGGGAGCGCGAAGGCCGATCGAGCAGGGTCCTGGCAACCGATAGATCACCTCGCTCGCTGAAAGCTCAACCTCGCGGCGCTCTGAAGAGATCGATCGATAGAAGTTGAACGACCTGCGCGCGCGTGGCCAGGGGACCTCAGGAGGTAGCTGCGCGCTCGACGTCGCGCATTCATGTCCGTCCGTTCTGCTGCCCGCCCCGACGCCCCGGCCTGGCCCAGCTTATTAGCTTGCGCGCGCCAGTGGCGGAGAGGCCGTGCGGCGACATGGACGCCGGCTGGCCGGCGACCCGGCGCCTCCGGATTGGCTCCCGCGCCTCGCACTAACTAACCGAGGCTATACTATCCTATCCGTCGGTCCATCGATCAGCCATCATTGTGGATCGGAGCAATCGAGCTGCCTGCATGTCCGTCGGGCCTTGGAATGGTCCCGGCTATCCCTCCTACTAACTCTTCTGTTGGAGACCTGTCGAGCACGCACGCACGGATTGCTTGCTCCATGCATAGACTTTCCAGCACCTTGCTGCATCATGTATAGTTATAAACACACAACACATCCTGCTCTCATGCATCCTGGTTTCACACAAGCATGGAGCATACTGTAGTACTGTACATCATAGGTGCTGCAGAGGTCTATCGATCAGTAACGACGACCAGCTACAGCATACTGTACATCATAGGTGTTGCAGCCGCAGCAGCCTGATGCATTGCAGTATGAAGTTCAGTAAAGGCGCGAATGAGCTGACGAATTGATTTGTTTCCTCCAGCATATGTAACAAGGGGTCTTTTTTATGCAGATAGCAAAATATACTTGAGATCAGACCAATGATGCATGGTTTACGCATTATTATTCCTGCACCGCTGCTCGTGATATCATCGATGCAGCGTTAGGCGTCGGCGTCGCAGATGAGATGAGATGGGATGGATGCTTTGGTCGTCGAGGCTTCAAGTACTCATGTGCCGTGGCAGCGCCGGTTTGATGGCGCCCGGCCGCCTGCAGGGACCGCCGCCGTTCTGGCACGTCTTGCTTCAATTCAATTCCTATATAATGCCAGGGTCAATTTTATTGGTGCATGCAATATATACTGCCTACCTTCTTATTTCTTGAAGGCCTCCTTTTTTATTTACATATTTTAGTAGCAATAGCACCGTTGGGGAAGTCGCGTAGGCATGGACGGACCAACCAGCATTTTGCCTAATAGAAGTTAATCGACTTGATTGAGGCTTCTAAGAAACAAAACTGTGTTTTGGAAAAATTCATGCGAAAATAACACGTTTCGGCTGCATAAGCATTAGAAAATAACAAACACTGTCGGAATCCGGCTCTTTGCCGTGTATCTGGTAGTTTGCCGCGTGCTTTCTATCGGGCACACGGCAAACTACCTTTTTGCCGTGTGCACACACGGCAAAGATATAACATACGGCAAAATCATGCTTTGCCATGTGCTTTATTTTGACACACGCAAAGCCATGCTTTGCCGTGTGCTGTTTTGGCACACGACAAAGTAATACATTTGTCGTTTGCTTTTTTTGCACAAGGCAAAGTAATAAAAAAATTTCTCTTCTCACATCAAAACTTTTTCTACTCTTCATATGTAACATGTGGCACTCCATGTTAAAATTTGGTATATTTTCGTATTTATTTGCTATATTTAACTAATTAATTACATTTCAAGCAATTTTAAATCAAGTCAAATTTTAACTGTAAGTGATTCAAATAATAGAATAAAATAAGTGAAAAAAATAATATTCATGTTATTTAATCTAGTTTCAGGTCTTACCCATCAAATGAAAAGAAATTTCGAACATCTTATCCAGGAAACACAACCACGAACGCGTGTTCGAATGATTTTAAAATTAAAAAAAAGCAAATAAAGTCCAAAAATTATGAGATTTGTCAATATCTCATGATATCATATGTGGAGGCTGTGGTAAAAATTTGAGTGGGTTTCGCAATTTTATCACGTACGATGCTTACAAATGGAAATATCTGCGAAGAAGAATCAAAGAGTTGAGAAGGATGCGGTTTGGTTTTGAGTGAAAGTGACGATTGAATTTGGGTTTGACTTTAAATTTTTTTCTATAGCCAGTAGACAATATAAAATATTTCATGTAAAATTTTGGTAATTTTTAGGAACTATTTGATAATTTCAATGTATCAAGTGCAATTACATAATTTTTATTGACATAAAAAAGTTTGCCTTGTGCTTTTCTTTGGCACACGGCAAAACCATGCTTTGCTATGTGCCAGGTCAAGGCATACGGCAGATGATTTGCCCAGGCCTTGCCGTGTGTTCTAGATCTGGCACATGGCAAAGTTAAATTCAAATTTTGTAAACGATCTCGGATGGAGAAACTACCAAAATGAAAGTTGTAGATATCGAAAAGTTATAAAACTTTGTAGTTGACAATATTTTAAGTTGAATTTGTTTAGTGCCTCAAACAAGCAATTTACACTCGATTTAGTATAATATATGGGGAAAGAAAACGGAGTGTAGACACAAGTGAGAGTGTGGTGCAGTGGTAGAGAAGATTACATGCGAGCGGGATGTCGCGGGTTTGAATTCTGCCGGTCATGTAGCGCGCAAAGAATGCCGCGACTTGCAACTTGGGACAGAGCGAGTCTTCTCCGAATTAAAATAATTATTTTGCTATTTTTAAAATCAGTTTTCTTATTTTTCTAAAAAATTATTTGCCAATTGTTTTTTGACACACCCCAAAGGCTTTGCCGTGTGCCCGAAAAAAAACCTACGGTAAACATGTCTTTGCTAGCTGTTGATTGTCATGTGCCGTTTGTCGTGTGCAACACACGACAAACCTCTTGCCGTGAACATTTGGGTGTTTGCCGTGTGGCTCTAGCACACGGCAAACAAGGGAGCTCCGATAGTGAAGTACTCCTTCCATTTCAAAATAAGGGAACTATGGACACATCGAGTTTCACTTTTGTTCAAAACATCAAATTGTGTTTCTGGATGGATTTTCACCGTTTTTAAAATTCACCTTATTACGTCCAGTGACGTCAGGGGCGGAGTCAGGGACCGTGCTAACGGGCTAGCCCAATTCATCCAATATATATCAAAACGATCTACATTGTGAGTAGTTTAGTTTCTATGCCATGTATAGATAAGTGGGACACGATATCAGGAGTTTTAGACAGATAACAAATAAAAGTACTAACGGGAGCATCGAACAAGCTTCGCTAATACTGCCGGCCGGCCTTATCCGACAACGCTGATCATGATGACTCCTCTGGCCTCTGCAGACAGAGAGAGATGCCGCGCGCGCCTGGAAATGGATGACACATCCACTTCATCAGGGGTACCAAAATGTGACCTGCAGGCCGGCTGCTGCACACCATGAACTGCTCAAACACTGTTCTGCTAGTGGCCAGTATGCCGTCTCTTGGACGGTGTGTTTGCTCAGTGGAACGAATACCATCGGGAGATCTCCTGGAGATGGTCCGGGGCACTAGTCCTCATCTGAATAATTTTCCATTGAGGGTTGGGAAAGGAGAGCGCCAAGCAACGATACACAGTTAGACCACAACCCTAGAATACATAGCGGGGGATGAGAGAAAGTACACCAAGATATGACCAGTGCACACATAGACAAAAGAGCAAGAGATATACAACTCATGAACAATTCAAAGACAAGCCATGACTGACACACACTAATTACAGTTTATGAATTATAGTAACTAGATATTTTCATACACTAACTACATGTACACCGATCCATATAACACATGCACGCACAACATGTTCCTATGAAATCCTTCGAAGAAAGATTGGGGCGCCGATAGAACTTGAGATTGACCGATTGACCACAAACGAAGATTGACGGTAATGGTAAGTATATTTTGATAGGAATATGGATATTTTATTAATTTTTTGTAATATAATTTGTACCTTTCTCTAACTACGTGAGTATAGAGATATTTTGGATTAAACTGTCCATACTGGTAGTAAAGGAATTTATAAATAAGTAATGGGTTTATTAGGATAATGTTTTCATTGGTAGTAATGGTAAGTAACATCTAAATGGAATAGAGACAAGTTATTGAATTTTTGTAGTGTTAGTGGTTGGTAATTTGTACATTTTGTTCCACTAAACTAGCGAGGTGCCCAGCACAAATAGCGCATGACCTAGTTTTCACTGTTGGAGTATGGTACATTGGTACCAGCACGTTAGTGCCGGTCAAATAGGAGCCGGCACTAACGTGCATGAACCGTACAAAGCGGGTACGTTAGTGCCGGCTAGAAACTCCAGCCGGCACTAACGTGCCATCCCCCAACGGTCAGCCCGTCTGCCACAACGGTCAAAAGACACGTTAGTGCCGGCTGGGGATTCTAGCCGGCACTAACTTGGTCAATTGCATGCTAGTGCCGGCTGGTAGATCTAGCCAGCACTAAACGTCCACACTTAGTGCCGGCTAAATCCACTAGCCGGCACTAACTTGCCCCGTATAAGCCAGGCACTCCTTCCCCAGCCCGACCATTTCATTTGGCCGAGCTCCTCCTCTCTCTCTCATGGCGTGTTAGAGGGGAGGTGCTGCCCATTTTCCCCCAAATTTGTGAGGATTTCACCCATCCAAGTGCACCAAAGGTTAGTAGCTTCTTCCACTCTTCTTTCACGGTGTTTATTCTTTGTTTCATGCTTTCTAGATAAAGAAAATAGTGATTTTAAGGTTGAGGAAAAATGAGCATAATTTTCCAATTTATTCATTAATTTGAGTAAAATAGAATCGATTTGTTACTTTTTAGAGAAGGTTTTCTAGATAGTTTGACTATGACACATTTAGAGTAATTTTTTTGAATTATTTCACGGGGACATGTGTATATGTTATTATGCAAAATTTTAAGGATTTTAAGGATGAGGAAAAATGAGCATGATTTATTAATTTGTTCATTAATTTGAGCAAGGTAGAATTGATTTGTTGCTTTTTAGATAATGATTACTATATAGTTTGACTATCACACATTTAGAATGAGTTTTTTTGAATTATTTCATGGTGACATGTGTATATGTTATTGTGCCAATTTATTTTGCTATTTAGTTTAAATTTACTAGATAGGTGGTCTATGACACATTTACATTTTTTTGAATTACTTCATAGTAACTTGTTTTTAGGGATAATGAGCATGATTTTTTTAATTTGTCCAGATGGACCGGCAATGGATGCACGGAAGCCGGAGCACCTCGGCGTGGATTCAGGGTTTAGATTCTTTTCTCAAAGCGGCAATGGCAAATAGGTCGCCAAAGGGTTTAATGTGTTGTCCATGCAGTGTTTGCGAAAATAAAAAGGAATTCCGAAAAAGAGATACTCTATGGAATCACCTGGCCTTGAATGGTTTCATGAGTAACTATAGCCTTTGGACTAGGCACGGCGAAGTTGGAGTTATGATGGAAGATAATGAAGAAGATGACGATGGTGATAACAATCTTCCAGATTGGGCATGGGTTCATGAAGCAGGTGGCTTTCAAAATGAACCAATGGACGAGGGTGAAGCAAATGTTGCACAAGAGGATCCACCTGACGAGTTAGGTCAGGCGTTGCTTGATGCACAGAAAGACAGTGAGACTGTGAAGGAGGCATTAAAGTTCGAAAAGATGTTGGAGGATCACAAAAGGCCGTTGTTCTCTAATTGCAAACCGGAGCAAAAGAAGTTGGGTACCACGCTGGAGATGCTGAAATGGAAGGCAACTAATGGTGTAACCGATAAGGGATTTGGAGAGCTATTAAAGATTGTAAAGAACATACTTCCTGAGCGAATTTCATGGCGATCTCCGTATAAGCGTCGCCCAAGAAGATCCGACGACGAGGAAGCTGATACGTTACTATAGTTGATGTGCTTAATAATTTGTAATATCTCAAACGTGATGGCTTCTTTTAACACTTTGTTCAAAAATTATATATAAATTAACTACTAATTTTATTAATTTTAATTCTATATTTAGCTATTTATTAACTATATTTGACATAAAATGTTTGTGAACTTGTAGTGCCCTTTTAACTCAAATTTGAATTTTTATTATTTGCATTTGACATGTACTATTAATTTAGCTATTTTTCTTTCTAATTTGCTTCTTAATCACTATACAAATTAACTACTATTTTTTTTATATTCCAATTCTTGCATTTATCTATTTGTTAGTCATATATATTGGATATGAGCTCTTTCGTCATCGGCTAATTTATTTATATTTTTAATTTCGAATTTTCTATTTTGCTAACAATGACTCTTTTTGTCAAGTGCTAATGCTAATTTTCTTATTTTTGTAATTCTAAATTTAAATATTTACTAATTGTATTTGATATGGACTCTTTGGTTAAGTCCTAATTATTTTATTTTTCTAATTCCACATTTAGCTATGTACTGATCGAATCTGGCATGGACTCTTTGGTTATGTCCTAATTTTTCAATTCAAAATTAGCTATTTACTAGTCACATTTGATACGAACTCTTGAGTTATTTAGACCGTTAAATCCTCGTAAAATTCAACGGTGCAAATCTTTATCTTTTTTAAATTAATGTGAGAATTTCTAAACTCTCTTAATAGACGTGGCGACTTTTTTTAACACTTCTTTATTAATATAATAGATAGATATTTCTAAAACTCCTATTTTTTCTACCTAAATTTTTTATTTGGTCCGCCTTATGTTACTGACAGGTGGATCTTAGTCTATCCCATATGCAAATCGGATAAACCATCTGTCCATGACTCGATCGTATAAATCCCTACAAATTAACGCACTAGCAACTATACGTATCTGATATTTATACTAACTTTCCTGGTAGCAACCTATATATATATTTGACTAGTATAATACTAGTTGTATTTAGCTCCGCGAAAAGTTTCCAAAATTTTTCACTGACGCACATCACATCGAATCTTACAATACATGCATGGAGTATTAAATGTAGTTAAAAAATATAACTAATTGCACAGTTTAGTTGTAAATGACGAGACAAATCTTTTGAGACTAAGTACTACATGATTGGATAATAGTTGCCAAATAAAAACGAAACGTGCTACAGCAATTTTTTCGTAAATTTTTCGCGAACTAAACACACCCACTATAGATAGATGAACAGTTCTAAAAGGACCCGCGATCAGAGGGTAATAATTATTGACCCGTAAACCTGTGAAACATACTATTTGACAAGGGCTAGCCAGCGGCCCTATGGGCGATCAGCATGCTGTCTGCTGCAGCCGCATTTGTCATCTTCCTCTGTGTTGGCTGTGGACGTATTGTACGTCGACTTCCCGGCCGGCTAGTGCTCAGCTCCTCGTTGTGGGATCTACCATTGCACATTACCTTTCTCGAGCACAGTACGGAACAATGCATGGCTTCAGCCATTAAATCCAACAAGGTTGATCTATCTGTTTTTCTCTCTTCTTCTTTTTCAGATAGAAATAAAAGCATTGTCTTGGCAAGAATGAAACCAAACTTTTATTTAGTTACAAAATTCAAAATTCCAAATCTATCATATCGAATGGGAATTTTACATACATGGAGTATTAAATCTAGATGAAATAAAAAACTAACTGCATAGTTTGTTTGTAAATTACGAGACGAATCTAATGAGCCTAATTATATTATGATTAGATGCTAAATTACTACAGTAACTGCTATAGTAACAATGACGGATTATTTAGTCTTGCTAAATTCGTCTCGAAATTTACAGACGAGTTCTGTAATTAGTTTTATAATTAGTATATATTTAATACTTCAAATGTAAAAAATTCAATTTCAAAAAGTTTAAATAAGTACGAGACTTTACGCAAAACTAGCAACACTAGTGAACGAGATCGGGTACATTTGCCCTATCTTGGCATAGCAGCAGCAGCAGGGATTGCATTGGTTGCATTGACACTACTCTCGTTTTGGTATCCTATTCCTGCGTGGTTCGGCGTCGGTGCGTCATTGCTTGCTTCGAGTGGCAGGCAGGCAGAGGCATGCTAGCTCTGCAGCTGCCTGCCTGCCTGGCGCCTGCTTTATTGTACGACCGCCATGGTCTCCGTTGATCTTTCTTCGGCCGGCCTGCGTACGTCCCTTGTCGTTTTGTTCCAGGCTTGGCATGGTATACCAATATACCATGTTCCACATGTAGTAGTGTGCAGTGCAGTTATAGCGTAGCACCTCTCTCTTTCTCGGACCACCATTTTTGGCTGCATTTACCTGCATGCAGGTGCAGCTGCATTAGGTAAGGTAGAGGTACCCTGCTGCTGCTTTTCACGAAAGCAGGACGGTGCCGAAATAACAACGCCAGTGCCTTTTTTTCGTGAGATATAGGGTGTGTTTAGATAAAAAAAACTCCAAACTTACTATCACATCTCCATCACATCGAAATATTAAATATAGCAAACGACTCATGCATGGAGTACTAAATGTAGGTAAATAAAAAAAACTAATTGCATAGTTTTGATGTACGTTGCGAGACGAATCTTTTGATCCTAGTTAGGTCATGGTAGAATAATATTTATCACAAACAAACGAAAGTGCTACAGTGTCCAATGCGACTTTTTCTTCCGCCTTTTCCAGGATCTAACACACAGCCATAATGAATTGATGTGCTGCAGCATGTGGTCTTTGGCGCATGAATGTACTGCATGTGCATGTGGTGCCACGCACTGCCAACCCTGAAATGTGTACCACCACAACTGTATAAAGGTCAAGAGGCCATAGCAATCCAATGCTCCCCTTGGAGTGCACAGGCGGCGGCGACCTTGACTTGAAACCCAAAACCTAGCTGCCAGGCCAGCAGGGGAATGCAAAGGCCAACGGTTAAGGTTTCACGGATGGTTATATGTTAACCCATATTTTTTTGACTTTTGTGTCAAGTGACCAGCGTTACAAGGTTCTCCCAAGCAGGGTTAGGTTCATGGTAGACCTTAAGCACAATCTTAGGGCCGGGGGCAGGCAAGGCTAAACAAATTAAGTGAATTAAGCTAAAATCTTCCCATGCATGTTATAGTAAACATCAGCCTCCCTCATAACTATCTATACATGGAGACATGGGCGGACCTACGGGGTGATCCGAGTGTGCCATGGCATACCCTAAGATCCAGGCCACCCCGGCCCACCCGAAACCGGCCTACGCACCCAGCCCCGTCTCTTGTTTTTTTATCAATGTTGTAATTTCTAGATCCTCTCATCAAACATGATGGCTTCTTTTAACACTTTGTTCAAAAATTATATATAAATTAACTACTAATTTTATTAATTTTAATTCTATATTTAGCTATTTATTAACTATATTTGACATAAAATGTTTGTGAACTTGTAGTGCCCTTTTAACTCAAATTTGAATTTTTATTATTTGTGTTTGACCTGTACTATTAATTTAGCTATTTTTCTTTCTAATTTGCTTCTTAATCACTATATAAATTAACTACTATTTTTTTATATTCCAATTCTTGCATTTATCTATTTGTTAGTCATATATATTGGATATGAGCTCTTTCGTCATCGGCTAATTTATTTATATTTTTAATTTCGAATTTTCTATTTTGCTAACAATGACTCTTTTTGTCAAGTGCTAATGCTAATTTTCTTATTTTTGTAATTCTAAATTTAAATATTTACTAATTGTATTTGATATGGACTCTTTGGTTAAGTCCAAATTATTTTATTTTTCTAATTCCACATTTAGCTATGTACTGATCGAATGTGGCATGGACTCTTTGGTTATGTCCTAATTTTTCAATTCAAAATTAGCTATTTACTAGTCGCATTTGATACAGACTCTTGAGTTATTTAGACCGTTAAATCCTCACAAAATTCAATGGTGCAAATCTTTATTTTTTTTAAATCAATGTGAGAATTTCTAAACTCTCTCAATAGACGTGGTGACTTTTTTAATACTTCTTTATTAATATAATAGATAGATATTTCTAAAACTCCTAATTTTTCTACCTAAATTTTTTATTTGGTCCGCCTTATGTTACTGACAGGTGTGTCGGTGTCCTGACCCGGGGGTCCGGATCCCAACTAGTAAATGCTGCGTGTTTTCTCGTCCCAGATGTTGATGCAAGAGGCAACACAATAACGCACGGGTTTATCCTGGTTCTGGCCGCGGGGCCGTACGTCCTGCAAGGGGGTGTGCGAGGGCACTGTATTATCTTGCACCGGTGGTGCCTGTAGTAGGTGGATACAGGCGTGGCGAGAGAGGGAGGGAAGCTCCCAGGTCTCTGCTAGAGGAGGAGTCGATTGAGGCGAGTGCCAATATCGAGTGCTGAGCGTTGTGCTCGTGTGAGGATGATCACGAAAACGTCCAAGGTGACCATCCCCCTTAAAGGAAGCCCGTCTCCTCCTTTTATAGTCACAAGGAGGGGCGGTGTACATGAGCAGGGGATCATGGAAGTCGTCGTTTCCCCCCCCCCCCCCCGAATCGCGGGGTGCAGTGGTCTAATACTGTAGGAAGTATATTGTGGGGCATGACGTCGGGTGCGGCAGTCGTCCTTGGTCTTGCGAAGATCACGACGGCGTCCTGCCAGCCCCAGCGGAAGGCGGGCCCGGGGCCATACGTGTGGCGACACCGGACCCCTTCCCGAGCAGAAGGCGGGCCCGGGGCCATACGTGTGGTGAGGTGGAGTCCGGACAGCCGGAGTTGGCAGAATAGTAATGGGAACTGTGCCGAGCGCGTCTCATCCTGCGTCGCAGGTCCCACAGTGCTACCACAGCGTCCAGGATGGCGGAGTAGTGACCGGAGTTGGCGGACGGGACTCCGATCATAGCCACTGTGGGGAATGGCGGCCTGACGTCGTCTGTCCTGGGCGCTGTGGAGGAGTGGTTGGCATTTAATAACTCCGATCATAGCCACTGTGGGGAATGGCTACCCTCGAGCGAGGCGGATTTGTGGGGCGCAGTCGAGGGTCTCGATGGGAGCTCTCGAGCGAGGCGGAGATCGCCCCGCGGGTCCGAGAGGGGTGCGAATGGGCCGCACGCTGGGCTTCTTTGAGTCCTTTCCTTTCTTCCGGATTGGAAGGAGGCTGTGGGCCTTCGTGGGCCCAGTCTCCTATCATGTGTTTGCATTTTTTAGGGTGATCTTAGTACCCCGATTAGGGTGTCCCTAATCGTGGTACCCGACAGTAGCCCCCGAGGCTTTGGTCGAGTCATGGGATTCGGCCAAAGGGTATTTCGGCGATTTTTCCCCTTTAACGTGATCGGTCGGTGCTGTGCACTGCCAGGCGCACCTAGGTGCCGGCCCACCGGATGTGACAACTCATCGGTCGGGGTAGTGCGCCTGCGGGGAAAGTACTGCGAGGCGCGTGCCCCTTCTTGTTTTGTTCCGGGGACAAGACGTGTCAGCGTGCCGAGCGGGCCAGGGCCACGATGGCGCCTGCTGCTCTGCGGCTGGTGCGTTTGCCACGCTGTCCCGTACTCAGGGTCTCGGCCCTGCTCCCCCTGGTGGCCTTGTGGCGCGCCGTTCGAGGGCAGTCGGCCAGCGCCGATGCTGTGCCGCTCAGCGTCCAAGGGCTCAGCTTTGCTTTGTCGCGTCGTGTCTCAGTACGGCGACCGAGGGTATCTTCGCTCGTGGAGGGCCGCGCCATCACGGGCGGTCCAATCCTTCGCCTTTCAACAGGCTTGAGGCTTGGCGCCCGCCGCAGTTATAAATAAGGGTCGTGAGACTCCATTTCCTCTCCAACTTCCCTGCTCCTACTTCTAGCATCGCCTAAGTCTCATAATGTTTTCCTTTGCCTTTTGTGACCGGCCCCCAGATGGGGTGGCCTGGCTTTTTTAGGCTTTGGTGCTAGAAGAATGCTTGCGAGTGGCGGGGGAAAGCCGGAGAGGGCGTTGTCGGTACCCCAGGACTGGGGTACCCCCTCTTGCTGAGTCTAGGCAAGAGCCTTGTAGTTATCCTTAACTACGTCCAGCAGCCGGACCCCTGCGGTCCGGAGCCCTGCTCACCCGACAGCGGTCCCGGACCCGTCCCATGGTTGAGAAAGGTCCGGGAGCACCACGTGTTCCGGGAAAAGCTGGCGCTCAGCCCGAATGGCCGGAAGCTCCGGACCTCCCAAAGAGGTCCGGATCCCCAGGTAATCCCGGACCCCCTGTATAGTAATCGGACCCCTCTCCAAGGGAAGGAATCGACACCCCGCCTCGGGGTGGTCCGGGGCCACCACGTGTCTGCAAGCACAGACACGTATGTAAGGCCGTTTGGTCTCCATACTAAGGTTCACCTACCACTGCATTCATTGCGGTAGGTGGACGTCCGCATTGATATAGCAGAAGCCGAGGCGATTCTTTGACCAGGGGACACTATTGATCGCGTATTACCAAGACGTGTAGTGGAGGCGCTGGCGCCGCCCATGCCGCGCCTGCCAGTCTGCCATAGCAGATAGATACGACGGCTCGGCTTCACCCATTATGACGCCTACATAATAGCCTCAACAGGACACGCCGCAAGCTACGTTCCCCCCAACGGGCACCTTGCTGACACGACAAGAGAAGACCTCCCTTCGTCAGAGGGTGTGCAGGGCATGGAAGCATATCGGAGGAAAGATTCGCAACCACTGTAGCTATTCAAGTACTCTGCACAATACGCTGCACAGTCACGTTGGGCCCACCTGTCGGGGCATCAACGTCCTATGTATCCGCACCCCTTGGTCTATAAAAGGGGGGCGTCCGCTAGAAGAAAACTCAGGCTGGGTGAAAGCCAAGACCCGGCGGAGGATAGGTTCATACACAACCAAGATCAAAACCTCTCCCAGTGGATGTAGGGTATTACGCTCAGGCGGCCCGAACCACTCTAGATCGTGTGTTCTTGTGCACCTGACTCAGAGCTAGATTAGACCAATCGTCTAGTACCTTCCCGAGTACTCCCTCTCTGGGTATAGGCGGGTGCGTTCCGCCACCCGGCTGTGGGTACCCTAGAAATCCCACGATATTTGGCGCCGTCCGTGGGGAGGTCAGGCGCGGGCTGGATCTTCAGGCTTCTGGGGGCTGTGTTCATCCTCTGCAAACGGCGAACGAGAAGATGAAGGAAGGCAGGACGTCACCCACGCCACATGCCGTGGCACTGGGGTGCCAACGCCCGCAGTACGGCGGTGCACGGCAGCGGCGTTTGTTGTGCGTCGCCACTGCAACGCCTCAGAGCCGGCGCGGCAACGCACAGCGGAGGTGCCGCTGGGCGCTGCCGCCCCTACGTCGGCTCAAGGTTTTCTCTCAAGCAACGGCCATGTTTCCTCTGCGGCGGCATGGTGTCGGCTCAAGGTTTCCTCTCAACATGGAGCCTGAAGCCGACGGCCATCCTGGAGGAAGTAGGCCGGGTCGTCGTGTCGTCTCCGGCGCCACCCGTGGTGCTTGGTGCTGCTACAGACAGGACCCCGCCGATAGGCGCGGGGGCCTCTGGCACGAGCACCAAGGACAAGCCGGCGAACGACCGCCCTTCTCCACGCTCCGTGCTCGTCCATACGAGCACTCATTCTCCCGCTGCGCCAGGGCGGAAAGCCAGCTCCTGCCCCAGTGAGTGGCAGGCGGCTGGCTCCCGGTGGCGGACGGCGGCGGCAGGGGGCCTCTTCCATTCAAAGCCAAAGAATTTGTCTCATGCTACCTAAGCATGTGACAGCTCTTAGGCAAGGAGTGGCCCCCCGGGCTCCCGAGGTGATGCTAGATGATGCAGTTCAGGCACATCTAGAGCGCCTTCGCCTCCGATGACTATGAAGAATTCAGGAGTGGCCGTGCCACTTCCAACCGGAGAAGAACACGCTGTATAGCATGCAGCCGTAGGTTGCTCCTAAGAAAAAGAAAATTCCTCCTTTGTAATAGCGTGGCGCCTACGTGTGAGTCCAGAGCGGTCAAGGTCCGACCTTGTAAACCCGACCTCTGGCCCTATCACACAAACAGGCAAGAAACGGTCCGGAGCGGTAGAGGTCCGACCTCGTAATCCCGACCTCTGATGTATACCATGACAACCACAATAATAAAGGAGATTTTCTTTCTCAGTTTTATCTAGGCTCCACCTTGATTATATTTATTCGCCTTGGATTAACTATTCTTTCCTTTTAAACGGAACCCTCCTTTCGGTTACTAACAATCCGAGTTAAGTTGCTGGCTTGTGGCCAGGTGGAGACACCCCTTCTAGCTGGAAGACAGTTCGGACCCCTAAGGACCTACTTTGGAGAAGTGGTACTCGTATCCTGGGGTAGAGAAGCTCCGCGTAGCTTAGCCTGGTAATGTACCCTAAGTTTACATACTTCACTACCCCGTTACAAGTACTCTAGTATCCGAGGCTGCTGTCTTTAGAGGTCCCGAGCTCCCTTCTAGTATAAGGCTTGGTTTCTTGCACCTTACTATGAGGTCCAGTGACATATTTCATCGGATCGTCATCAGCGCCTCAAGTCCACTCCGGTGGCCCGCTCCGGTGGAGACCGCTCGCCACGGTCGCCTCAAGTCCACCCCGGTGGCCCAGTCCGGCGGAGACCGCTCGCCACGGTCGCCTCATGTCCACTCCGGTGGCCCGCTCCGGCGGAGACCGCTCGCCACGGTCGCCTCAAGTCCACTCCGGTGGCCCGCTCCGGCGGAGACCGCGCGCAACGGTCGCCTCAAGTCCACTCCGGTGGCCCGCTCCGGCGGAGACCGCTCGCCACGGTCGCCTCAAGTCCACTCCGGTGGCCCGCTCCGGCGGAGACCGCTTGCCACGGTCGCCTCAAGTCCACTCCGGTGGCCCGCTCCGGCGGAGACCGCTCGCCACGGTCGATTCAAGTCCACTCCGGTGGCCCGCTCCGGCGGAGACCGCTCGCCACGGTGGCCAAGAGCCAGGTCCGGGAAGTGGTGCTTGCTCCCTGAGCGATCCGAGGTCTGTGTAGCCGCTTAGCTTGGTTTCGCACCCTAAGCCTACACCTTCGTCGCCCTGTGGAGAGCGCTCTAGAGCCTGAACCTGGCAACCGGTGTACCGGCCTCAGGGGTCCGGAGCACCCGCTCTTTGCATGAGCACACCGACGCAATCAAGTTTGCGTAGAAACACATCTCGTTAGTGGCCCCACCCGCGGGTTCGTGCCTCTCCCGAGGTGGGCCCGGGGGCCACTGTCGGTACCCCAGGACTGGGGTACCCCCTCTTGCTGAGTCTAGGCAAGAGCCTTATAGTTATCCTTAACTACGTCCAGCAGCCGGACCCCTGCGGTCCGGAGCCCTGCTCACCCGACAGCGGTCCCGGACCCGTCCTCTGGTTGGGAAAGGTCCGGGAGCACCACGTGTTCCGGGAAAAGCTGGCGCTCAGCCCGAATGGCCGGAAGCTCCGGATCTCCCGAAGAGGTCCGGATCCCCAGGGAATCCCGGACCCCCCATGGGGTCCGGGACCCCCTGTATAGTAACCGGACCCCTCTCCAAGGGAAGGAATCGACACCCCGTCTCGGGGTGGTCCGGGGCCGCCACGTGTCTGCAAGCACAGACACGTATGTAAGGCCGTTTGGTCTCCATACTAAGGTTCACCTACCACTGCATTCATTGCGGTAGGTGGACGTCCGCATTGATATAGCAGAAGCCGAGGCGATTCTTTGACCAGGGGACACTATTGATCGCGTATTACCAAGATGTGTAGTGGAGGCGCTGGCGCCGTCCATGCCGCGCCTGCCAGTCTGCCATAGCAGATAGATACGACGGCTTGGCTTCACCCATTATGACGCCTACATAATAGCCTCAACAGGACACGCCGCAAGCTACGTTCCCCCCAACGGGCACCTTGCTGACACAACAAGAGAAGACCTCCCTTCGTCAGAGGGTGTGCAGGGCATGGAAGCATATCGGAGGAAAGATTCGCAACCACTGTAGCTATTCAAGTACTCTGTGCAATACGCTGCACAGTCACGTTGGGCCCACCTGTCGAGGCATCAACATTCTATGTATCCGCACCCCTTGGTCTATAAAAGGGGGGCGTCCGCTAGAAGAAAACTCAGGCTGGGTGAAAGCCAAGACCCGGCGGAGGATAGGTTCATACACAACCAAGATCAAAACCTCTCCTAGTGGATGTAGGGTATTACGCTCAGGCGGCCCGAACCACTCTAGATCGTGTGTTCTTGTGCGCCTGACTCAGAGCTAGATTAGCCCAATCGTCTAGTACCTTCCCGAGTACTCCCTCTCTGGGAATAGGCGGGTGCGTTCCGCCACCCGGCTGTGGGTACCCTAGAAATCCCACGATAGGCGTGCGCACCATCCGTCAGCTTCAGTGGGATTAGAAGAAGAGCATTGGGCCCGTGGGGTCCTGCTTCTGCGATGTCCCCTAGCCCTAAGGGGGGTGGAGACGCCTGACCATGGTGTTGGTGCCAGGTTTGGCGGCTGTTCTTCGCATCGTCCTCCCTGGCGACAAGGTTGCTCTCGGGGAGACGGTGTGGAGGGTGCTGTCCGCCAGCTCGACCCCCCGCATGGTCTTCGGTGGAGGAGATGCTAGAATAAAGCTTGCGAGGAGAGCATCCCGCTGGACCCATGCGGTCTGGGGGCTATTCCTCGCATCCCTAGCAGCCTGGCCGTCGCGCCAGCCTGGGGCTCGGTGCTTTTCTTCGTCGCTCACTCCTCCTAAAGACAAGGAAAATTGCCACGCAGGTGGCAATGCATTTGTACTTTTCGACGGCTTTAAGCCGGTATCCCTTTGTAATCTTTGTTTGTAAAGAGCAATGAAGTCTCCTTCTCCTTCGCGGAGAGGACGACCGAAAGTGTATGGGTGGGTGCCACCCTTGCAGGAGATTTCGGTTCTCGAATGTGTGAAGTTTCCTCCGTGGGGGCGCATCAGCGCACCCGTGGGTGTAGCCCCGGAGGCCTTGGAGGAGTGTTTGTACTCGTCCAAGGGCTATAAATGTCGCTCCGCTTGGTTGCTTCACTGGGGTGGCCATCCAGCGTCTTTTTCAGCCGGCATCGGCACTCTTTCAGCCGCCCTCGGCATTCTCCGTGCTGGCACAGCGATCCAGTATCCAGCTTAACAATCAGGCAGGCGTGCGTCAATAGTAGTGGTTTTGATTAGACGCACGGAACTTCACAATCGACGGTCGTCGACCAATTCGAGGGCGCGGCCTGAGCCGCAGTGTGCGAGGAGCCCCCGAGCCCCGGCCTACGTAAAGGCGTTCAGGGAACCCTCGACTTTGGTTACGGCCCTCGTCGCCCTTTCGCAGGGATGAGGGGTGAAGCGCACCATGCTACCCATGCCCGGGCCGTGAGCTATGGCTGCTTCGGTGAGCTGTTATCGGGTAGTTCAAGTGGACGTCCGTGCCCCGTTCGATAAGGGTCGGCTCGTGGTCCGTGGACAAGTCACATAAAGCGCTCGCGAAGGTTCGCTAGGCGGGGCTCGGACCCATTCGGTAGGGTCCGAGGCTTCGATGCTCTCCCTCGACTGGCCTTGAACAATGCGTAGGACGTCTTGAACTCCGCGTATGAGGGTAGCTTGTACGGCATGTCCATGCAGTCCCTGACTCTGGCAATCTGGGGCGCCTGTCGAACCTTCAACGGGCTGGGCTTTGAACCCCTGATCTGTAAGGCCTCGGAACAATATTCCCTCGAGGGTGACGAGCCCCAGAAAGGAATATTCCATCATGGTTCGCAAGCGGCGCGGAGTCGCTAGTCATGTGTGCGGGTCTCCCGCTAGTCGTGGGCGACGTGGCCCGATTCGTGCGGTGCGGTGCGGTGCGGGTACTCCTTTTCAGGCGGCTACCTTGGGTAGACGAAGCGGCGTGGGCGGCGGCTGACGGATGGAACAACGCAACAGTCGTGCTGCGCCCGTCGATTACCGCGCCGTAATTATTGCCGAGTGCGCGCGTGGGAGACTCCACGGTCGTGGGACCCATCTGTCAGCGACGGCAAGATCTACCGCATTGAATGCGGCGGATTCGGGCCGTGGCGGGGTATCCGTGCACCGTGGTGAAATAAAAGCGAGAGAGGGGGGCTGTTTGGGCTTACCTGGCCATTTGCCTTCATCTCCCTTGCCTTCTTTGCCTCCCCTGCATCCTGAGCCCGCAGCCAAGAGCGAGAGGAAGAAGAAGGAGAGAGCGAGAGCGTACCTTAGGCACCTCAAAGTTTGTCTTCCCACACCTCCCTGTAGTTCAAAGCCATGTTGGATATCCGGGAGCCGGTGCCGTGGGGGAAGTCCTCCGCCATGGAGGCGGTCCTGGAGCAGCTGGCGGCCGACCGGCTGCTACCAATGAACATCAGCCCGGAGCGGCCGGCGTGGATTGCCCTGCGGCCGGAGGAGATCGAGCCAAACCCCCCCCCCCGAGGGCTACGTCGTGAGCCTCGTGCGCCTGCACGAGCGGGGATTCGGCGTCCCCGTCAGCAGGTTCATGCGGGCCTTGTACGAGTACTATGGAGTGGAGCTGCACAACTTCGGCCCCAATTCCAACTCGCAGGCGGCGGTCTTCGTCGCCGTCTGTGAGGGATACTTGGGGATCAAAGCCCACTGGGATCTATGGATCCACCTCTTCCGCGGCGAGCTCTTTGTCGAGAACGTGCGGGGGCAGCCGAAGCGGTTCGCGCGCGCCGGAGGCTTGATGCTCCATCTACGCCCGAGCCGGAAGAATCTCTACATCCCGAACAAGATGACCACCAACAACGCCGGGTGGACTCGTGGGTGGTTCTACCTGCCCAATTTCGGCAACAAGCTCCCGGCCTTCAACCAAGTGGGACTCGGGGTGTCGCCCCCAACACACCAAGCCAGGCTCAAAGTCCTCACCGAGGCGCTGGTGCAACTGGCGAGGAAGGGGTTGACGACGGCTGCCGTCATCGCAAACTTCCACTGGCAGAGGGTGATTCCTCTGACGGAGAGAAGCCTGCCGATCTTCGGCCTCACCCCCGGTGCATCAATGGTACTGCTTCCTCGAGGCATCGCTGCCCGGAGGGCAAGGAATGCGGTGGCGGAATTCCCCAACGATGCAACCGATCTCTGGGAGATCAAGATGCGCCCCGAGCCGGGGTTCATTTCATTGGTAAGTCTCGATTTCGACCTGTTGTTGGTTTGCGTTGTTCCTTTCTCCTTCCTATTTCCTGACTCCGATTTGATTGCGTCTTGCAGGAGGTGAGCCACAGGTGCCACCCCTCGAGGCCTCCGATCCTAGAGGAACGTGAGGTCAACCGCCTTCACGCAGAGGTGGTGAAGAAGCAGAAGGAGGCGGCAGAGGCTGCCGCCGAGAGGAAGAGGAAGAGGAAGAGGAAGAGGAAAGCGAAGCACGACAAGGCGTGCAAAATCGCACGCGCAGAGGGGAAGCCGCGGCCTGCCACGCCCGAGTCCACAGATGAGGAGGAGGACGCCTCGGATGCCGAGGCCCACCTTCCGGGTGGTGGCGAGGCGGCAACAGGTGCGGATTCCCCGCCGGTCTATCAAGAGGCCGGCGACGAGGACGCGCCAGCAACACCGCCTGAGGCGAGGCCCGCACGAGGGCTGTCGGTGGACCCGCCCCTCGTGGGGACGGAGCGAAGGTCGCCCACGCCGGCGGCGGGACGAGGGTCACCCACGCTGGCAGTGGGTGGAGGATCATCTGCGCCCGCGACAGAGCGGAGGTCGCCCCTGCCAGCGATGGGTGAGGGGGTCCCCGCGCCCACGATGTTGACGAGCGGCGATGGGTCCGCGGCGAGCGCGGAGACGTCCACGCAGACGGCCTCGGGGCCTCGGCCTATTCCGAGGGCGATACCCTCGGATCAGTCGTCGAGGGGCATTGGTGTGCCGCGGGCCCGAAGGAGCGGCACGGGCAAACGAAGCATGAGTGCCCGGTCTGGGTAAGTGTCTCTGGTTTTATTTGTTGTGTTCATTTGATCGCTCCCCCAATCCTGCTAACCTCAGCCTTCCTTCCCCAATTTCCAGCTCCGGGGCCGTTCCCAACGACGCAGCCCCGCTCACGCTGACCAAAGCCCTCAAGACCGGGGCGCGCGCCACGCCGCACTCGGCGCCGCAGCCCCCGCCCATTGTGGATATCGTGGCGGAGGCCGCGAAGCTGCGGGAGGCGATGGCTCGTGGGGCCCAGGCGGCCCAACAGGCTCGAGCGCCAGGGAACGGGGGTGCCGCCGGCCAGAGCGGAGCTGAAACGGCCGCTTCAGCTGATGCCGTGGGGGAGGCCGGCCGGGGCGGCGCAGATGACACCGCCCGGCCGGACGTCGAAGCCGAGGTCGGTAGGGGCGGCGTGGATAGCGCTGCCGGCCGGTCGCAGAGGAACGAGCTGGTGGGGGTGCACAGGAGCTCCCCCCAGCCAGACGGAGGTGGAGACCCTCGTCCCCGAGCCCCCGAGGGCTGGGGTCGAGGGAGTCGCAGAGGAGGAATCGGCGTCGAGGGCGCCAGTGGTGGAGGAAGCCCACGTTTCAATACTCGCAGAGGGCCAGGATGAGGGTGTTGTTGCGGTGATTACGGCGCCAATGGTGACGGCACAGGCGGCGACGAACAGCGTGATCCCGGTGGTGCAACTGCCGGACAGCAGCGAGGAATACAGGGATTCGAGAGACATCGACCCCGCTGCTGCGGCGAGCGCCGCCGCAAGATCGCTGAGTTCACGTCGGCCTGCGCGGAGGTGCTCGACGAGGGGACATCCGAGGGGCCCCAGCACGGGGCGATCATCCAGTCCGTGGTCCCCTCGGAGTTTCTCCGCAATGAGCGAGAGGAGGAGGCCGTCTGGCAGGCGTAGATCGAGGCAGGTTCTCAGATTCAGAACCACCTCGATCACGCCCTGGAGCTCCATCGGACGACAGATTACCAGATCAGCCAGGTAAGCAGCTCCTCCCCAAGAATCGTTCGTATTTTGGCCCTGATTTTATTTGTTTTACCCACGCCTTTCCTCTTGCAGCAGTTGAGGGACATCTCGCGCAAGAAAAGCGCCGAGATGACCCGGCTGTACTCCCAGGTACGCTGGCTTGGGCAGCACAATGCTGGCCTGGTGCTCCAGAGTGTCGACGCCAACACAAAGATGACAGATCTGGAGGTGCGTCGGCAGGCGCTGGAGGAGGAGTTGGCGCGGACCGCCGGTGAGCGCGACGTCCAGAGAGCTGCAGCAGAGCAGAAGGCTCAGGAAGCCGAGGCGCAAACCGCCGAGCTGCAGCGCACCAGGATGGCGTTCGAGCTGAAGGAAGCCGAACTCCAGTGCAAGGAGACCGAGCTCCAAGACAAGGAGGCCGAGCTCCAGCGCGAGAAGGCAACCGTCGCCACGCTCACCGGGACCCTCGAGGAGAAGGGCAAAGCCCCCGAGGAGAAGGAGGTGGCCCTCCTGAATGCGGAGGCCGCCCTCAAGGAGAAGGAGAACTCCTTGTCTTCCCTCGAGGAGGCCGCCCGAGTCCAGCGGGAAGAGGCGTAGAAGAGCATCGCAGGTGAGTGCTCGAAATTTCGATGTTGTTGGGTTGTAGTTTTTCGTAACTCATTCTTGTTTCTTTGATCAGAGTTGAGGCAGCAAGTGGCAGACGAGACTGCGGCAAAGGAGGCGGTCAACACCGCGCTCATGGCGGCGCAGGCGGAGTACGCTGACCTGGAGCGAACCGCCATGAGCGTGTGCCAGGAGCTCGAGGGGGAGGACACCGTCTCTGGTAGTTCGGTGATCAGCCGCCTGCGATCGCTAGGTGGCCGGATCGCCGAGCATGCCAAGAGCACCTTCCGTCTCGGTGTCTTGCAGGCTCTCGCCGTGGCCTCGACGCACTACATCATGGATCTCCAGAGGGTGTTGTCGGGGTACGTCGTTCCCAACGACATCGATGCGAATGCCATGTCAGCTATCATGGACGACGCCGACGCAGCCGTGGAGGAGTTCGCCACTGCCTTAGCCGAGAAGCTCGAAACTGACATCCCCCGATAGCCGAGTTCGATGTTGTTGCAGATCCATAGAGGGGGGATGATAACCTACTGTATGTTCCAAGCGTTGGTGAAGACCTTGCCGCTTTCATTCGCTAGCTTGTACGTGCCTGGCTTGAGCACCTCGGCGATGATGTATGGGCTTCCCACGGTGGTGAGAGCTTGTGGCGGCCCCTGTTGTCCTGTCGAAGCCTCAGCACCAAGTCCCCTTTGTTGAGGTCTCGGCGTCGGACTCTCTGCGCTTGATATCTTCGCAAGGATTGTTGGTAGCGCGCAGAGTGTAGGAGTGCCACGTCTCGAGCCTCTTCCACTTGGTCCAGCGAGTCCTCGCGGGCTCACTGGTTCTGCTGCTCTTGATAGGCCTTGAGCCTTGGCGATCCGTACTCCAAGTCCGTGGGGAGTATGGCCTCTGCGCCATAGACGAGGAAGAACGGGGTAAAGCCTGTGGCTCTGCTTGGAGTCGTCCTCAGGCTCCAGATAACCGAGGGTAGCTCCGTGAGCCACCTCCGGCCAAACTTGTTCAACTTGTTGAAGATTCTTGGTTTCAGTCCTTGGAGGATCATTCCATTGGCACGCTCTACTTGCCCGTTCGTCTGTGGGTGCGCCACAGCCGACCAGTCCACACGTATGTGGAAGCTGTCGCAGAATGCCAAGAATTTCCTGCCTGTGAACTGGGTACCGTTGTCGGTGATGATCGAGTTCGGGACCCCGAACCTGAAGATGATGTCGGTAAATAACAGAACGGCTTGCTCGGATTTAATCTTGCCGATGGGTCGAGCCTCGATCCACTTGGAGAATTTGTCGACTACCACCAGCAAGTGGCTGAAGACCCCGGGCGCCTTCTACAGCACACCGATGAGGTCCAGCCCCCACACGGCAAACGACCACATGATGGGGATGGTCTACAGAGCATGGGCCGGGAGATGTGTTTTTCGAGAGTAGAACTGGCAACCCTCGCAAGTCCGCACGACGTCGGTGGCGTCGGCGACCGCGGTGGGCCAGTAAAAACCTTGCCGAAAAGCATTACCCACAAGGGTTCGTGGTGCGGCATGATGACCGCAAGTGCCAGTGTGGACGTCGCGGATCACCTCCTTGGCCTCGGGGATGGGGATGCATCGCTGCAAGACACCCGAGGGACTACCCTTGTATAGCTCGTGGTCGATTAAGATGAAGGACTTGGCCCGCCTAGCGAGGCGCCGCGCCTGAGCGCGGTTCGAGGGTAGGACCCCTCGAATCATCTAGTCGAGGTACTGGGCGCGCCAATCTTGCGAAGTGGGTGCCTCGTCGACTTCCATTGCTTCGGCCTCGTCCGTGGAGGAGGTCTCGAAGTCAATGTCCATGGGCTCAGCCTTGCCCGCCGGGGGTTCCCGCCGGAGGGCCCGGCGGTCGAGGGGCCTGGCTCCGCCGGATCCTTAAATTCGACGGAAGGCTTGGTGACGTCGCGAGCGAAGATGTTTGGGGGGACGGTGGTCCGCCCCGACGCGATCTTGGCTAGTTCGTCGGCATCCTCGTTGTACTTGCGCGGGACATGATTGAGTTCTAGGCCGTCAAATTTGTCCTCGAGCAGTGCACTTCTTTGCAGTATGCCTCCATCTTCGGGTCGTGGCCGCTAGATTCCTTCATCACTTGGTCGATGACGAGTTGAGAGTCACCGCCATGTTGCTCAACGCAAGGAAGTGCAAGCGTATTACGTATCGCATGTGATCTCCGAGGGGTGAGATGAAGAGGAGGCCGTCACCGGCGCCAGTTTTCATCACCGACCCGTCGAAGTACATGGTCCAGCATTCGGCCTGGATTTGTGGTGGGGTTAGCTGAGTGTCCGTCCACTCAGCCACGAAGTCAGCCAAGATTTGGGACTTGACTGCCTTGCGGGGGGCGTAGGTGAGAGTTTCTCCCATCAGCTCCACAGACCATTTGGCAATTCTACCCTCGGCTTCCCTGTTGCGGACTATATCTCCCAAAGGGAAAGACGAGACCACGGTGACAGGATGGGCCTCGAAGTAGTGGCGCAGCTTGCGCCGTGTTAAAACCACCGCGTACAGCAGCTTTTGAATCTGTGGATAGCGTGTCTTAGTTTCAGACAACACCTTGCTGATGTAGTACACCAGCCGTTGGACAGGCAGAACATGGCCCTCCTCTTGTCTTTCGACAAGGACCACCGCGCTGACCACTTGGGTCGTTGCGGCTACGTACAGATAGAGGGGCTCGCCATTCGCGGGTGGCGTGAGAATGGGGGCGTGAGTGAGCGATGCCTTCAGCCTGTCGAGGGCTTCTTGGGCTTCGGGGGTGTAACACCCTAATTTAAATTTCAGCATTTATTAATAAATTTAATTGATTTATTTAATTTTCTAAGGATTTATTTTGCTTAGCTTGCATTTAATCCAAATTTTTGTTTCGTAAGTAATTAAAATTTTAACATAGGTTTAAATTTGTTGTGCATTCATGCTGGTGCATACTTTTATTTGAGTGTGGTTTGAGTTCAAATTTATATTTGAATTCAAACTTTGTTTGAATTAGAAAAAGAAGAGAAAACGAAAATAGAAAAGGAACCCAAAAACCCAAAACACCAGCCCAAACCCTCAGCCCGACCCAGCCTCTCCCCGGCCCACTCCCACTTTCCCCACGGCCCGCTTGCAGCGCCGCGTCACCAGGCCCACGCCAGCGCGCCCGCCTCTCACCCGCCACTCGCCGGGCCCACCTGCCAGCGTGCGCCCACTCCCGCTCGCCAGGCCCCCCTCCCACGCCCGACTCGCCCAGCGCCCAAGTCAGCGCCGCGCCCCTGACAAGCCGGCCCCCCTACCTCAGCCCGCGCGCGACGCTCCGCACCTCGGGCCCACCTGTCGGCGCGCTCGCCCGCACCGCGCTCGCCGCCCCGCCACTGACCGAGCGGCCCCGCGCGTCAGCCCCCTCTTCTCCCCCTTCCATCCCGGCTCCGCAACGGCCCCCGAGATCACCGGGGAGGTCGCCGGGATCCTAATCCCGCGGCGCCCCGCCGCAATCCCCGCCTGGCCCCCTTTAAACACCCCAGGCCGCAGCCCGTGGAACCCTATCCACCCTAGCGCCGCCTCCATCCCGCTCCGCCGTGCTCCGCCACGCCGTGCCCCTGCACCGGCGCAGAACCGACGCTCCACCATGCTCCAGCACCACCTGAGCCGCGCGCTAGATCCGCCTGAGCCCCAGGAGGCCCCCGGACCCTCCTACCCCGGCCGAGGGACCTGCACCGCTGGACTCTGCGCCGGAGACCGCCACCGCAGGTAAACAAATTTCCCGGCATTTGCCGCCGCCGGCAACCCCTGCAGCTCCCTGACCCCTGGACCACCTACACAGGGCCCGCACGGACCTCGATGGCCATTCAGCAGGCTCGGCATTTTGTGCGCTGTTTTCATGTATTGTTGTACTGTTTCTTAGTTTTTATTAGTATTTGCTTGTATGCTTTTTATTGTGTATTGTTTTGGCCATGTGTTCGTGAGTAGACGTTGATCCATCTGAGCAGCCCCAGTACCAGTACCAGGAGCAGCCGTCTTCCGAGCACTTTGAGCAGCAGCAGGAGCAGTACGAGGAAGGCAAGTGTAACATGAACAACCTATCATCTTTAAATACAATTTCATACTGCATTTTAATACTGTATGCCTATAAGGACATTCCTAGCCACTTTATATCCTTTATATATACCTTTGGGTTGCTTTTTGGTTAGTTGTGCTAGGTTGCTGCGCTATAACATACTCTGGTCCTTTTTAATTAATTTGATTAATGGTTTACTTGAACTTAATTCTGAGAGTGGCCCTCTGTGCTTCGTGCTTGAGTGGCTCACGTCTCGTTAAAATATGGTTTTTGTAGAAACATGGTTTAGGGGGCCAGCACGGTGCTTAGTCTTTGGTTGACCACTCTCCATAAGGACCGGTTCATAGAGCGACAACCTGGGACAACAGCGCTACCACAAGGCTAGAATGGGATAGACTTGGCGTAATAATTAGATCTTTTTGGTTTGGAGTAACTTACCTGCGGGGCAGGGGCGGTAAGCTTCTATGGCCCTCGTGCTGAGTGGCCTCGTCTGTGCTTCGTGTCTTGACGCCCACTAGACCTGCTCCATAGTCACTGATCCACCCTCGCGGTTACTCCCTACCAACGAGATTCTTTGTAAAGGCCTCGTAGTGAGTCGCTAGTCATCTCACCTAAGGAAGTGTGATGAACAACTGGCGTAGCTCACGACTTGTGGGTAAAGATGTGCAACCTCTGCAGAGTGTAAAACTGGTATACTAGCCGTGCTCACGGTTATGAGCGCCCCAGATCCTCCTTTTGATTAGTGGAGTTATCTCTTTCCGACGAGGGAGGTGCTTCTCGGGGTTACCTTGGTGGCTTGGTTTCGGTTTGGTTCTCAGTAGTACCTTGATTAAATTTGACTAATTACTATGTAACTGGGTTAATGGTAATACATCAACTCGTAGTAAATAGCTTTAATAAAATCTTGCCAACACTTAAAAGCTAATGCAGTTGAGTCAGCCAACCTTAGAGCCTCATAGTTTGTGTTATACTTGTTGAGTACAAGTTGTGTACTCACTCTTGCCTCTTCTCTACTTTTTCCTCTTGGCTACGCTACTGCTGCTCAGTTCCTGCCGACACGAGGGAGTTCGTTCAGCGCTACCAGGACTACGAGGACTTCTAGGCGTTCGTCTCCCAGTCGACGTCCCTGTGGTGCCCTGCTTCAGCTTCGGAGAGCTTTTATCGTATTTTGTACTTCGTTTCCGCTGTATCTGACATTTTGTCATTAATGTAATAAATAACATTCGTATACGCTTTATTATGTCTTTTTACGTGATATGTGCTATGATATACTGTTCATTCTGTTGTATATACGTGTGACTTGATCCTGGCACATATATGATTGCTCGGTTTATGTCCTTTTATAAACCGGGTGTTACAGAGTGGTATCAGAGCCGTATCGACTGTAGGACGAAGCGTAGATAGAACTGGTCGAGTTTTAGGACTTCTTCTCACCAATCCTTGCTTGCTGAAATTATTTTACTATTATACCCCTTGACTTCTTTGACTTTTTACCCTTCTTGCCTTGATTTCTCTCTCTGAAGAATAGTTCGTAGATTTTGGCCTGAATCAGTCATCTGACCACCATGAGTTAGCTAGGTGACCCTTTTATAATAATACGGTAGCACGTTCTGCGACGCATTGTGTTAGTCGAGTCTTTTGGTTAAACTCGGCTAAGTTGTGAAAATTGTCTGCTTGTTATTATGCTACATGTTTGATTTGGATTTTTGACTGATTGCATAGCTTAGTAGTTTAAATTTGTTTAAAGAAAATCACTCAGATGTTAAATTTAACTAATTAATAAAATGAGTTAGATCATTGGGGGTAAAACAGTCAACTCTATCCTGTCTACTTTATCATGGCTAAGTCTTTTTCCGCAAAGAGTTATCATATCCATATGAGTTTATTCCTGCAATATCCTTACTCGTGAAATCTTTTGTTCAAATCAGATGGTGAACACCAGGAGCACCGGTTCCGGTTCTGGCCAGCAGCAGGGTCAGAACAACCAGAGTACCGGGATCCCGATGCCGCCGCCTTTGACTCCGGAGCAGTACTTCCAGCTCCAGATGCAGATGATGGCTACCCTGAACAACACTGTTCAGGCTCTTCAGCAGGCACACACTCAGCCTCCGCCTCCTCCACCGCCGCAGCCTCGCGACAGGCGTGCTGAGTTCCTGAGGGGTCACCCGCCGACGTTTTCTCACACGTCCGACCCCCTTCAGGCTGACGACTGGCTCCGTGCAGTGGAGCGTCAGCTGGACATCGCCCAGTGCGATGATCGTGAGCGCGTCTTGTACGCAGCAGGACAGCTGCGAGGGGCAGCTTTGGACTGGTGGGAGTCCCACCCAGTTCATGACCGCGAGGCTCTCACTTGGCTCCAGTTCAGGGAGCGTTTCCGCAGCCACAACGTCCCCGCGGGCGTTATGAAGATGAAGCAAAAGGAGTTCCTTGCACTGAAGCAGGTAACCTTAAATATAATCATTCAGCGGTTTCTTTTGAGCTTATGCCCCTTGTTCTATCCTTATGAATCTTGAGATAACCTTCTGATGTCTATCTGTCTTTGTGAATTCAGGGGACTATGTCGGTCACGGAGTATCGTGATCGCTTTCTTCAGCTGGCTCGCTACGCCCCTACCGATGTTGCGGATGACCGCAAGAAGCAGGAGCACTTCATGGAGGGTCTTGAGGACTACCTCCAGTACGCACTGCTCAACCTCCGCTTCGACGACTTCAACCATCTGGTTGACAGCGCGCTCAACACTGAGCGCAAGCACCTGGAGATGGAGGACAAGAAGAGGAAGGTTGTCCCCGTTGCTTCCGGCAGCAACACTCGCCCTCGACTCCAGCCGCCCCAGCAGTACCAGCAGCAGTACCGGCCTCCCCAGCAGTACCAGCCGAGGCCACAACAGTAACCGCCTCGACAGCAGCAGCAGGCAGGTCAGGGCCCGAGGTTACCGGCACCTCCGGCTCGTGCTGCTCCACCAGCTCCGTCAGCACCTCAGGCTCCACGTCCGGCAGCTCCTACCGGACAGCAGGCTTCGACACTTGCACGCGTCTGCTATCACTGCGGCCAGCCGGGGCACTACGCCAACACTTGCCCCCGGAAGGCGCAGGCGGGATAGCAGGGACGCCCAGCTCAGCCCAGGGCGCCAGCACAGGGTCGGGTGAACCACGTGACGGCCGAGTCAGCGGCCGAGGCTCCTAACGTGGTTATTGGTACGTTCATGGTCAACTCTCACCCCGCTACAGTGCTTTTCGATACCGGTGCTACCCATTCTTTCATTTCCAAGTCATTTGCCGAGCAGCATGGTATACCGGTTTCTTGTATGAGGACAGCTATGGTAGTTACCTCACCTGGGGGTCAGATTCGTACATGTTCTATATGCTCCAGAGTTAGTATTGTCATAAAAGGGGTAGAGTTCCGCACTGGCTTGATAATTATTGACTCCTCGGGGATAGATGTGATTTTGGGCATGGAGACACTTACCAGATGGGGAGTCCGTATTGATTGTGCTCAGCGGACAGTTCACTTATCGGCATCAGATGGCCAAGAGGTGACAGTCAGTGCTTCAGAGCCTTCTGGATTTCTTCATCAGATGGAGGCTAGACCCACGGACGGTATTCGTGTGGTGTCTGAATTACCGGATGTCTTTCCGGATGATCTGCCAGGTATGCCGCCTGAACGCACCATTGAGTTTTGTATTGATCTCTTGCCTGGCACAGCTCCTATTGCAAAGCGGCCCTACCGTATGGCACCTATAGAGCATGAAGAAGTTAAGAAGACTATTGATGAGTTGCTAGCCAAGGGCTATATCCGTCGCAACTTCTCTCCTTGGGCTTTTCCCTTGTTGCTGGTAGATAAGAAGGATGGCTCGAAGAGGATGTGTGTTGATTATCAGGAGCTGAATGCAGTTACTATCAAGAACAAGCATCCACTGCCCCGTATTGAGGATCTCTTCGATCTGCTTCGAGGTGCCCGTATATTCTCGAAGATTGATCTTCGTTCGGGATATTTTCAGCTGAGGATCCGTCCAGGGGATATTCCGAAGACGGCATTCACCTGCAAGTATGGGCTATATGAGTATACGGTCATGTCCTTCGGCTTGACTAATGCCCCGGCTTACTTCATGCATCTGATGAACATGGTCTTCATGGATTATCTGGATGTCTTTGTGGTGATTTTCATTGATGATATTCTGATCTTCTCCAAGACAGAAGAAGAGCATGAGGAGCATCTAAGACTCGTATTGCAGAGATTGAGGGAGCATCAGTTGTATGCCAAGTTCAGTAAGTGCGAGTTCTGGATTGACGAGGTCCCATTCCTCGGTCATGTTATCTCTCAGGGAGGCATTGCTGTTGATCCGAGCAAGGTGAAGGATGTGCTCGAGTGGGAGACACCGCAGACAGTAAAGGAAGTCAGGTCTTTCTTGGGCTTAGCTGGATATTATCGGAGGTTCATTGAGAATTTCTACAAGATCGCGAAGCCTTTGACTTCATTGCTGGAGAAGAATGTGGCTTTCGTATGGACTGATGAGCGTCAGAAGGCTTTTGATGAGCTGAAGAAGAGGTTGACTACGGCGCCAGTCCTGACTCTGCCAGACCAGACCAAGAGGTTCACGGTGTATTGTGATGCTTCGAAGGATGGTCTTGGGTGTGTTCTGATGCAGGAGGGCAGAGTGATTGCTTATGCTTCACGGCAGTTACGTCGGCATGAGCTGAATTATCCCACCCATGATCTTGAGTTAGCCGCAGTTGTGCATGCTCTGAAGATTTGGAGGCACTACTTGTATGGGCAGTGGTGTGATATCTACACTGATCACAAGAGCCTCAAGTACATTTTCACGCAGAATGAGCTGAACATGCGGCAGAGGAGATGGTTAGAGTTGGTCAAGGACTATGACCTGGAGATTCACTATCATCCGGGCAAGGCCAATGTTGTAGCAGATGCTTTGAGCAGGAGGAGCTATGTCAACATGGCCGTGGCTTTCCAGATGCCTCCAGAGTTATGTGAGAAGTTTGAGCAGTTGAGTCTGGGCTTCTTGCATCATACTTCCAGTGCAGCATTTGAGGCAGTACCGACTTTAGAGTCAGAGATCAGGCAGCATCAGAAAGATGATGAGAAGCTGCAGGAGATCCGTGAGTTGCTCAAGAAGGGCAAGGCTCCTCATTTCAGAGAGGATGATCAGGGTACTTTATGGTACAAGAACCGGATCTGTGTGCCAGATGTGAAGGATCTCCGGAAGTTGATTCTGAGTGAGGCCCATGATACAACATACTCTATTCATCCGGGCAGCACGAAGATGTATTATGATCTGAAGGAACGTTTCTGGTGGTATGGGATGAAGCGTTCAGTGGCAGAGTACGTGGCTATTTGTGACACCTGTCAGCGTGTCAAGGCTAAGCATCAGAGGCCAGCAGGTCTGTTACAGCCTTTGAAGAATCCAGAGTGGAAATGGGAGGAAATCACTATGGACTTCATTGTTGGATTGCCTCGTACTCAGAAAGGGTACAACTCTATATGGGTAGTAGTGGATCGTCTGACGAAAGTTGCTCACTTCATTCCAGTGAACACTACTTACTCCGGTGCTAGACTTGCAGAGTTGTACATCTCTCGGATTGTCTGCTTGCATGGTGTGCCCAAGAAGATCATATCTGACAGAGGGTCTCAGTTCACTTCTCGATTCTGGGAGCAGCTCCATGATTCGTTGGATACGAAGCTGCGTTTCAGTACGGCTTATCACCCTCAGACAGATGGGCAGACAGAGAGAACCAACCAAGTGTTGGAGGATATGCTGAGAGCTTGTGCTATTCAGTACGGTACTAGTTGGGATAAGTGCCTGTCATATGCTGAGTTCTCATACAACAACAGCTATCAGGCCAGTCTGAAGAAGTCCCCCTTTGAGGCATTGTATGGCAGAAAGTGCAGGACTCCTCTCTATTAGGATCAGATTGGTGAGAAGCAGCTCTTTGGCCCTGAGATCATAGATGATGCAGAGCAGATGGTTCAGGCTGTGCGAGAAAATCTGAGGATTGCACAGAGCAGACAGAAGAGCTATGTTGATGGCAAACGGAGGGACCTGACTTTCAGTGTCGGTGATTATGTGTATCTGAAGGTGTCTCCGATGCGAGGAATCCGCAGATTTAATGTCAAAGGGAAGTTAGCACCTCGTTATGTGGGGCCATTCAAGGTGCTAGAGCGGAAATGCGAAGTTGCTTATCGCCTGGAGTTACCTCTCAGCCTCTCGGGAGTTCATGATGTCTTCCATATATCTCAGCTGAAGAGGTGTTTGCGAGTGCCCGAGGAGCAGGCACCACTGGATGGAGTAGATGTGCAGGAAGATCTGACATATACTGAGCATCCGGTGAAGATTCTGGAGACATCAGAGAGGGTTACTCGGAACAAGCGCATCAAGATGTGCAGAGTTCAGTGGAGTCACCACAGTGAAGCTGAGGCCACTTGGGAGCGAGAAGATGAGCTGAAGAAGATATATCCAGATCTCTTTGCTAGCCAGCCCAGCTAAATCTCGGGGACGAGATTTCTTTAAGGGGGTAGGGTCTGTAACACCCTAATTTAAATTTCAGCATTTATTAATAAATTTAATTGATTTATTTAATTTTCTAAGGATTTATTTTGCTTAGCTTGCATTTAATCTAAATTTTTGTTTCGTAAGTAATTAAAATTTTATTATAGGTTTAAATTTGTTGTGCATTCATGCTGGTGCATACTTTTATTTGAGTGTGGTTTGAATTCAAATTTATATTTGAATTCAAACTTTGTTTGAATTAGAAATAGAAGAGAAAAAGAAAATAGAAAAGGAACCCAAAAACCCAAAACACCAGCCCAAACCCTCAGCCCGACCCAGCCTCTCCCCGGCCCACTCCCACTTTCCCCACGGCCCGCTTGCAGCGCCGCGTCACCAGGCCCACGCCAGCGCGCCCGCCTCTCACCCCGCACTCGCCGGGCCCGCCTGCCAGCATGCGCCCACTCCCGCTCGCCAGGCCCCCCTCCCACGCCCGACTCGCCCAGCGCCCAAGTCAGCGCCGCGCCCCTGACAAGCCGGCCCCCCTCCCTCAGCCTGCGCGCGACGCTCCAGACCTCGGGCCCACCTGTCGGCGCGCTCGCCAGCACCGCGCTCGCCGCCCCGCCACTGACCGAGCGGCCCCGCGCGTCAGCCCCCTCTTCTCCCCCTTCCTTCCCGGCTCCGCAACGGCCCCCGAGATCACCGGCGAGGTCGCCGGGATCCTAATCCCGCGGCGCCCCGCCGCAATCCCCGCCTGGCCCCCTTTAAACACCCCAGGCCGCACCCCCTGGAACCCTATCCACCCTAGCGCCGCCTCCATCCCGCTCCGCCGTGCTCCGCCACGCCGTGCCCCTGCACCGGCGCAGAACCGACGCTCCACCACGCTCCAGCACCACCTGAGCCGCGCGCTAGATCCGCCTGAGCCCCAGGAGGCCCCCGGACCCTCCTACCCCGGCCGAGGCCCCTGCACCACCGGACTCTGCGCCGGAGACCGCCACCGCAGGTAAACAAATTTCCCGGCATTTGCCGCCGCCGGCGACCCCTGCAGCTCCCTGACCCCTGGACCACCTACACAGGGCCCGCACGGACCTCGGCGGCCATTCAGCAGGCTCGGGAGGACTACCACAGCAGCCGTTCCGCGACCTGCCGCCGGAGCTCGCCGCCGACCATCCCGAGCCTCGGTAAGGATCTCCAAGCCTTCTCTGTCGTTTTGGCGCTATCTGGGACGGGCCATAGCCCCTGGAACCGCCAGGGCATCGCACACCGGCGAGCAGCGCCGCGCAGGACTGCCGCCGCCCTTGCCCTCCCCGCTCCAGAATTCTCAGAACCTCAACAACCCCATGGTTGGATCACGCGTTCAACGATGATCCTCCCCGGCCAAACCCCGGCCCAAAACGAGCCCAGCAGCCCCCAGTTCACCTTCTCCGGCGACCCCGCCGCCGCGGAGCAGAGCTCCGGCGAGCCGCGCCGCCGCCCCGCGCGCCCAAACCGCCAGACCCGCTCGATCTAAAACCAACGGCCTGGATTAGAACATTGTTTGGTTAGATCTGAATCGCGGGATCGTGATCCAACGGATCAGATCCGCGCGTACCCCTTCGGCCTGGCTCTTTTTCTAAAGAGTCCCTGAGATTTCCTAGATTCAACCCGAGCTCCTAGCCAGTTCAAAAGAAATTTGATTTAGGTCCTGTTTTTAGCACATAACCCCCTGAGCTTCCTAGATTTTGAACCCGCGGTCCAGACCTGTCCTTTTTGCGAGTTAGACCCTGGAATTAATATTTATTTACGTGTTAATCCCTCGGTTTTAGCAGAAAAGTCCCTGGAACCCTGTTTTTATTACAAATAAGCCCCTAGAACTTGTTTTTAGCCTAGATTATGCGTTTTAGCTCCGTTTTTAGCGTTCTTTATGTCCACGCGATCGTTGTAACGCGTAGAATAGTTCTAGAGTAGTTTTGTGCGCTGTTTTCATGTATTGTTGTACTGTTTCTTAGTTTTTATTAGTATTTTCTTGTATGCTTATTATTGTGCATTGTTTTGGCCATGTGTTCGTGAGTAGACGTTGATCCATCTGAGGAGCCCCAGTACCAGTACCAGGAGAAGCCGTCTTCCGAGCACTTTGAGCAGCAATAGGAGCAGTACGAGGAAGGCAAGTGTAACATGAACAACCTATCATCTTTAAATACAATTTCATACTGCATTTTAATACTGTATGACTATAAGGACATTCCTAGCCACTTTATATCCTTTATATATACCTTTGGGTTGCTTTTTGGTTAGTTGTGCTAGGTTGCTGCGCTATAACATACTCTGGTCCTTTTTAATTAATTTGATTAATGGTTTACTTGAACTTAATTCTGAGAGTGGCCCTCTGTGCTTCGTGCTTGAGTGGCTCACGTCTCGTTAAAATATGGTTTTTGTAGAAACATGGTTTAGGGGGCCAGCACGGTGCTTAGTGCTTGGTTGGCCACTCTCCATAAGGACCGGTTCATATAGCGACAACCTGGGACAACAGCGCTACCACAAAGCTAGAATGGGATAGACTTGGCGTAATAATTAGATCTTTTTGGTTTGGAGTAACATACCTGCGGGGCAGGGGCGGTAAGCTTCTATGGCCCTCATGCTGAGTGGCCTCGTCTGTGCTTCGTGTCTTGACGCCCACTAGACCTGCTCCATAGTCGCTGATCCACCCTCGCGGTTACTCCCTACCAACGAGATTCTTTGTAAAGGCCTCGTAGTGAGTCGCTAGTCATCTCACCTAAGGAAGTGTGATGAACAACTTGCGTAGCTCACGACTTGTGGGTAAAGATGTGCAACCTCTGCAGAGTGTAAAACTGGTATACTAGCCGTGCTCACGGTTATGAGCGGCCCAGATCCTCCTTTTGATTAGTGGAGTTATCTCTTTCCGACGAGGAAGGTGCTTCTCGGGGTTACCTTGGTGGCTTGGTTTCGGTTTGGTTCTCAGTAGTACCTTGATTAAATTTGACTAATTACTATGTAACTGGGTTAATGGTAATACATCAACTCGTAGTAAATAGCTTTAATAAAATCTTGCCAACACTTAAAAGCTAATGCAGTTGTGTCAGCCAAGCTTAGAGCCTCATAGTTTGTGTTATACTTGTTGAGTACAAGTTGTGTACTCACTCTTGCCTCTTCTCTACTTTTTCCTCTTGGCTACGCTACTGCTGCTCAGTTCCTGCCGACACGAGGGAGTTCGTTCAGAGCTACCAGGACTACGAGGACTTCTAGGCGTTCATCTCCCAGTCGACGTCCCTGTGGCGCCCTGCTTCAGCTTCGGAGAGCTTTTATCGTATTTTGTACTTCGTTTCCGCTGTATCAGACATTTTGTCATTAATGTAATAAATAACATTCGTATACGCTTTATTATGTCTTTTTACGTGATATGTGCTATGATATACTGTTCATTCTGTTGTATATACGTGTGACTTGATCCTGGCACGTATATGATTGCTCGGTTTATGTCCTTTTATAAACCGGGTGTTACAGGGGGTCCACGTGAAGCGCTCGGTTTTCCTCAGGAGTCGATACAGGGGTAAACCTTTCTCGCCGAGACGCGAGATGAATCGGCTAAGGGACGCTAGGCATCCTATGACCCTCTGTACCTCCTTTAGGTCTCGGATCGGTCCCATCCGAGTGATGGCCGAGACTTTATCTGGGTTGGGTTCGATGCCCCGCTGGGAGACAATAAAGCCCAAGAGCATGCCTCGAGGGACTCCGAACACGCACTTCTCGGGGTTGAGTTTTACCCCTTTGGGCCTTAGGCAATCGAATGCGATCCTAAGATCAGCAACCAGGTTGTCTGCCTTCCTGGATTTTACAACGATGTCATCGACATATGCTTCTACGTTCCGCCCAAGATGGTCCCCGAAAACATGGAGCATGCACCACTGGTATGTAGCTCCGGTGTTTCTGAGGCCGAAGGGCATCGTGACGTAGCAGTACATGCCGAAAGGTGTGATAAAAGAAGTCGCGAGCTGGTCGGACTCTTTCATCTTAATTTGGTGGTAACCGGAGTAAGCATCAATAAAGGATAAAAGTTCACATCCCGCAGTTGAATCTACGATTTGATCAATGCGTGGCAAAGGAAATGGAACCTTCGGACATACTTTATTTAAACTAGTGTAGTCTACGCACATCCGCCAACTCCCATTCTTTTTCTTCACTAATACAGGATTAGCTAGCCACTTAGGATGGAATACTTCCTTGATGAATCCGGCCGCAAGAAGTTTCTACAGCTCCTCGCCGATCGCCCGGCGCATGAGCTCGTCGAAGAGTCACAGGCGCTGCTTCACCGGCTTGGAGCTGGGTCGGATATCAAGGGAGTGCTCGGCGACCTCCCTCGGTATGCCAGGCATGTCCGAGGGGCTCCACACGAAGATGTCTGCGTTGGCGCGGAGAAAGTCGACGAGCACCACTTCCTATTTCTGTCGAGGGTGGCGCTGACCTGCAACGCCTTGTCGTCGGAGCGATTCGGGTCGAGGGGCACCTTCTTGATACCCTCGGCGGGTTCGAAGCTTCCCGCGTGTCGGTGCGTGGAGTCCAAGGCCTCGCCTGCCATTTTGTCGAGGGTCGCTGCGAGGGCCTTGTCCTCCGCTTGAGCCTCCGCGTGCTCAACGCACTCGACATCGCACTCATAGGCATGCTCGAACGAAGAGCCGACGGTGATGACACCCTTCGGACCCGACATCTTCAGCTTGAGGTAGGTGTAGTTGGGGATGGTCATGAACTTGGCATAGCAGGGACGACCTAGGATGGCATGATAGGATCCCCGAAACCCCACCACCTCAAAGGTGAGTACTTCGTTGCGGAAGTTGGCTGCCCTGCCGAAGCAGACAGGCAGATCGATCTGGCCGAGGGGTTGGACTCGCTTCCTCGGCGCAACACCATGAAATGGCGACTTGTTGGGGCGAATCCTGTTCAATCCAATCCCCATGAGCTCCAAGGTGTGGGCGTACATGATGTTGAGACTGCTGCCTCCGTCCATGAGCACCTTGGAGAAGTGGGTGTTACCGATGATGGGGTCGACAACAAGAGGGTACCATCCCGGATGCGGGACGTAGTCGGGGTGGTCCTCGCAGCCAAAGGAAATGGTGTCTTTCGACCAGTCGAGATAGGACGGCGTGGCCTTAGTGACGGAGAATACTTCCCGGCGCTCACGCTTGCGCTGCCGAGAGGTCATGTTCGTCGTTGGTCCTCCAAAGAAGAAGAAGGCGTTCTCCACCGGGGGGAACTCGTCATCTCCACCTTTGTCGCCAGCATCCTTCTTTTTGTCCTCGTCGCGATGCGTGATGCGGTTGTAGTACTTCTTGAGCATTTCGCACTGCTCGAGGGTGTGATTGACCGAGCCCTTGTGGTAAGGGCACAATTTCTTCAGCATGTCGTCGAATAGGCCACCTCCACCTTGAGGGGGGCCTCGAGGTCCTTTGCGGTCCGGAGCGGCGACGAAGGCCTCGTCGGATTCTTCTGCCTGCCCTGTTCCACGCTGGATCGGAGGGGCCTGTTTCTTCCCTTTTCTCCCCCGCTTTTGTTTCTTGGTGGGGGCGTTGATCTTGGCGTTGCTGCCCTCCGCGGGCGCATCTTCCTTGCGCTTGTTCGGCTTGTCATCGAAAATGGCACCAACCGCCTCCTCGCCGGCGGTGTAGTTGGTGGCAGCGTCGAACAACTCGTTGGTGTTGGCGGGACGGCTTCGCGCAAGCTCGTGCACCAGGTTCCTGCATGTCGTGCCCTCGAGGAAGGCGTTGATGACCTCGACGTGGGTGACGCTGGGGAGCTCGATGCACTGCTTGGAGAAGCGCTGCACGTAGTCGCGCAGGAACTCATTGGGCTTCTGGCGACACCCTTTGAGGTCCCAGGAGTTCCCAGGGCGCACGTATGTGCCCTGGAAGTTGCCCACGAAGATCTGGACCAAGTCGGCCCAGTTGTGGATCTGGTCCGCGAGCAAGTGTTTGAGCCACGTTCGTGTGGCGTCAGCAAGATGAAGGGAGAGGTTGCGGATGATAACCGCGTCTTCCGTCGCACCGCCCAGCTGGCACGCTAGGCGGTAGTCGTTGAGCCAGACTGCAGGATCGGTCTCGCCCGAGTACTTGACGAGGGTGGTGGGTTGTCGAAAGCGCGGGGGAAAAGAAGCGGTTCGAATCTCCCGGCTGACACCCGGGTGCCCGGAGGCTCCAGTGACTCACCCCTGTCGTGCTCGGGGTCGCAGCGTCCACCCCGCCGAGGGGTGTACTTCCTGCCGTTAATGACGTAGCGGGCGTCGCCGTCGCCGGCATGCCCGCGCGTGTTGTGGAGTCGCTCCCTTGCGGGAGCCTTTCCGATGCGGTCGTGCACCGAGGGTGCCTTCGCGTCGTGCGCTATGGCTGCCTTTCCTTTCCCTCCTGGCGGTGTGTGCACCGAAGCCTCGTGGTCCTAGCGTGCAGCTTGCTCGATGAGCACCTGTGCCTCGCGGTGCAAGTTGCGGCCCGAAGTAGTCGACGGCTCGGGCATCGCTTGGAGTAGGTAGGCCGCAGCGACGAGCTTTTCGCCAGCTGTTTTCAATTCCGGAGGTTTGTCGACGTTGTCGTCGGCTAGGATCCGCTCCCGGGCAATGTGTCCTGCCGCTTGGGCATGTGCACCACGCGCGGTATGCTGCTGCTCGAGTGCGGTGCGCAGCTCCTAAGTCTGCCGACGCTGCTCGTCGAGCTTGGCTTGAAGCTCCTTGAGCTGCGCCAGCTGTGCTTGCCGCGCTGCCGAGCTTGACGAAGAAGAAGGGGCCGCAGGAGGCACCACCGGTTGGTTCGCCTGCGCGTCTGCCCCGCCGTTCCCGTCATCACCCGGAACGTTGTCGTCTTGCCCGTCCACAAGCTGGACCATGAAGCACTCCCGGGCAGGATCGTAATCCCCCTCGCTAGAGTCTTCGGAGCAAGTGAGGCAGTAAGCCGTCACCAGCTGGAACGAGCGGAAAGCGCCGGGGTCGCGGACCCCGGAGTAGTCCTCGGCCTCCTCGGCCGTGAAGTTGCCCATGAAGAAGTTGATGTCGTCGGCGATTGAGCTCGCCGTCTCGGTGTAGGAGTCGTTAGGAGATGACGCGATGAGGTTGCGGATCGACAGGAGGTGATGACCCGGCAGGTCCTCGTATTTGGCGAAGTTGGTGCTGGACGAAGAAGCGTAGGACGCAGCATTGCGCATCCCGATGGGGAAGGGCGACGTCGCAGTCTCGCCCCCCTGGGAGGCACTAGAGCTGCAGTCGGTGATGGTGTCGGTGCTGCCGACGCCGAAGCACGTGATGACGAAGCGGTGGCCCCGTTGGCCGCGACACTGAGCCGCGACATGGCAACCTCAACCCACGTTGGGGAGGTAAGGCGTGCCGCCCGGCGCCGCTCTGCGCGCTTGTCACGAGTGCGGGCCTGAGCGCCTGTTGCGCCGGGCTGGTGAAGCCGGAATGTCCGGGTTGCGTCTGGGCGAGAGGAGCTCCATGAGGTAACCGTTGCCGGTTGCTCTGAACTCGAGACTCCCGAACCAGATCACGTATCCTGCTGGGAGCGGATCCGAGAAACCCATGGGGAATGGGTTGGATCTGCTCGCCATCCCTGGAGATCAAATGAGAACAAAAGAGAAAATGTCACGCAGCGTTCCCCTACCTGGCGCGCCAACTGTCGGTGTCCTAACCCGGTGGTCCGGATCCCAACTAGTAAATGCTGCGTGTTTCCTCGTCCCAAATGTTGATGCAAGAGGCAACACAGTAACGCACGGGTTTATCCTTGTTCCGGCCGCGGGGCCGTACGTCCAGCAAGGGCACGTGCAAGGGCACTGTATTATCTTGCACCAGTGGTGCCTGTAGTAGGGGGATACAGGCGCGGCGAGAGAGGGAGGGAAGCTCCCAGGTTTCTGCTAGAGGAGGAGTCGATTGAGGCGAGTGCCAATATCGAGTGTTGAGCGTGGTGTACATGAGCAGGGGATCGTGGAAGTCGTCGTTTTTCCCCCGAATCGCGGGGTGCAGTGGTCGAATACTGTAGAAAGTACATTGTGGGGCATGGCATCGGGTGCGGCAATCGTCCTTGGTCTTGCGGAGATCGCGCCGGCGTCCTGCCAGCCCCAGCGGGCGGCGTGGTCGTCGCTGTTGGGTGTACTGTCCTCCAGATGTGGCGTGGTGGCATTTCGTGGGCCCTGCAGGTCAGGGTCTTGCGTGTACCAACAGTAGCGGGGCACGCGGGAGTCCCGGACCCCCCTGGACGGAGTGCTGGCGTGTGCACTAAGGAGGTCCGGGAGTCACAAGGAGATCCTGGACCCCTCGAGGAGGGAGGTCCGGGCCTCCGGGTGCTAGTGTTGGGCGTCCCTCTAGGAGGGGCACGTGGCGACACCGGACCCCTTCCCGAGCAGAAGGCGGGCCCGGGGCCATACGTGTGGTGAGGTGGAGTCCGGACAGCCGGAGTTGGCAGAATAGTAACGGGAACTGTGCCGAGCGCGTCTCGTCCCGCATCGCAGGTCCCACAGTGCTACCACAGCGTCCGGGATGGCGGAGCAGTGACCGGAGTTGGCGGACGGGACTCCGATCATAGCCACTGTGGGGAATGGCGGCCTGACGTCGTCTGTCCTGGGCGCTGTAGAGGAGCGGTTGGCATTTAATAACTCCGTACGACGGGCGGGTGAGCGGCAGGGCCGTTTCTCCTTTACGCCGAGGGGTGGCCTCGTGCGAGGCGGAGATGAGTTGCCTGCTCGAGGGTAGGTTCGCTACCCTCGAGCGAGGCGATGATGTTTTGCCCACTCGAGGGTAGATTCGCTACCCTCGAGCGAGGCGGAGATGTGGGGCGCAGTCGAGGGTCTCGATGGGAGCCCTCAAGCGAGGCGGAGATCGCCCCGCGGGTCCGAGAGGGGTGCGAATGGGCCGCACGCTGGGCTTCTTTGAGTCCTTTCTTTTCTTCCGGATTGGAAGGAGGCCCTGGGCCTTCGTGGGTCCCGTCGCCTATCATGTGTTTGTATTTTTTAGGGTGATCTTAGTACCCCGATTAGGGTGTCCCTAATCGTGGTACCCGACAAGGTGGATCTTAGTCTATCACGTATGCAAATCGGATAAACCATCTGTCTATGACTCGATCGTATAAATCCCTACAAATTAACGCACTAGCAATTATATATATCTGATATTTATACTAACTTTGCTGGTAGCAACCTACAGATATATTAACTCCCTCCGTCCCATTTTAACTGCACTTATGAGGTTCAAAAATTGTCCCACATTAAACGCACACAACAGCTCACGGTGAACAGATCCAGCAGCTTTTGGATCAATTAAAAAAAATCTAAACGCGTCCGATCGCATGCCGCAGGGCAGGAACCAGAGGTAACAGTGCAGCATCCTTGCTCTTTCCGTGGACAGGAGTGCAACGATGGTAATACGGTGTGCTTAGTGGGTGAAAAAAAGTTTAGATTTTGATGTTATATTATATTTTATTGTTACTTGATAAATAATATTTAATTATAGGCTAATTAGGCTTAAAAGATTCAGCTCGTGATAATCAATTAGACTGTGTAATTAGTTATTTTTTAACTAAATTTAATACTTTCTGTACGTGTTTAAAAATTCGATGTGACGGATATACTAGTCCACGCCTCCATCCTCAACGAGCCTTTGCGCGCAATGCAACTCCCTCACATCTATAGGGGTATTTGGGTAATTTCCAGCCTATCTTGGATGGCATGACCAGTCTTAGGAATGCAGATATTATGGGACGGAGGGAGTACTATAGATAGATGTACAGTTCTAAAAGGACCCGCGATCAGAGGGTAATAATTATTGACCTGTAAACCTGTGAAACATACTAGATGGCAAATAGCACGGACGCATTTGTCCTCTAGTGCCGACACACCATTTGACAAGGGCTAGCCAGCTAACTTTCAACACCCGGGTTAATTTTTGAAGCTGTGTGTTCCATTTGTTTAGTTACTACACCAGTGCTGCAGTAAAATTTTTTTTGAAGGGTCGTGCTGCGGTAATTTTGGCAGGAGAGAAATCCTAGGGTACAACATACAACTCCTAAGATAGTAACAGATATGAGAGGCGCGGTAGTTTCCACCTCTCATCTCTGTTACTATTTTAGGATGCACCTCTCAGGTACTACTTTAGGAGCTGTTATTAACTATTTCAGAAGGTTCGACTCGGATCATATTTGTAGAACAGGACGGAGGATCATATATATGCATCGTACACACGTATGGTCACCAATTTTTTTTCCAACAATCGTAACATCGACATGTAACCGAACAGTTGAAATGGAAAATGTGCATGTAACAGAAACAGCTGCTGCTGCATGCTGACTTGTTGTTGCTCTCATCAGAAGAGAAGGGAAGGGAAAGGAGAACCAGCTGCTGCTAGCGCAGACAGAGAGAGAGAGAGATGGAATGATCGACCTGTTTCGTTTTCAAGTTTGTTGCCAACAGGGACAAGTTGCGTCGCAAGAGGGGGCGATAAGTACCACGGAAAGCTAAGGGACGCTCCCTTTCGCATTCAGCTAGGCTCGCAGCGGCCTCATCATCTGTACGTCCGTGCCCCAGAGGCGGTGGCGACAAAGGCCCTGTTTAGTCCCACCCCGTAAACACAAAAAAGTCGTAAACACATTAAAGTGAAAATAAATCTTGCTAATTTGAAGTACTAAATGAAGTCTATTTATAAAAATTTTTGCATGGTTGGGCTGTAAATCGCGAGACGAATCTAATGAGACTACTTAATCCATGATTTGCAACAGTGATGCTACAGTACCATCCGCTAATTATTGCTTAATCATGGATTAATTAGCATCATTAGATTCGTCTCGCGATTTACAACCCATCTGTGCAAAATGTTTTGTATATAGATTTTATTTAGTACTTCAAATTGAGAAGATTCTTTCGAAAAAAAATTTGCGTTTACACCTCCCCTGAACTAAACACGGCCAAACCCAGCATGCTTGCTGGGACCCAGTCTAAGGCGAGCTCCAACGGGGCACCAAAATGCCTCTCATCCTATGTAGGGGAACTTTTTGGAAAGTGAACCCTTCAACGATTTCTCCATAGCTTCCCTACATATGGGAGAGATAATTTCCCCCCTATATGGAGGAGATTATATCTCTCTATACTCTAATTATGCTATTTATTTATGATAAAAAATTTATTTAGGTTCGATAATAATATGTATTATAGTAGTACAAATACAATATGATTTTTTAAAAATTTTAAAATAATAATTAATTAATTAATAAATGAGGTATAGTATATAGGGGATTGGATATGGAGGAATGGTTGGAGAGAAAGAAATATAAGAGGAGGAATTTTTTAGAAGAGGCAGTAAAATATAGTATAAAGTAATATAGGGGAGTTGGTCGGAGATAGCCTAATAATACCGATCCATTGCGTGATCAGTAGCTGCTGCACACGTACAGTTTCTCAAGCTCAAACGAAAGCACGCACGTTACGTCGTGTCCAAAACGAGAGAGTGACACTGACACAACACACTAAATTGTCCCACATTAAACGCACACAACAGCTCACGGGGAACGGATCCGGCAGCTTTTGGATCAATTAAAAAAATCTAAACGCGTCCGATCGCATGCCGCAGGGCAGGAACCAGAGGTAACAGTGCAACATCCTTGCTCTTTCCGTGGACACTGGACAGGAGTGCCACGACGGTGTGTTTAGTTGGTGAAAAAATTTGTGTTTTGATATTATAGTATATTTTGTTGTTACTTGACAAATAATATCTAATTATAGATTAATTAGATTTAAAAGATTCAGCTTGTGATAATCAATTAGACTGTATAATTAGTTATTTTTTTAATTACAATTAATATTTTGTGTATGTATTCAAAAATTCGATGTGACGTATACCGTAGAAACATTTTTGGAAACAAACACCCCCTATCCGGACTCTGGAGTACTCCGCTAGCTACCAGACTAGTCCAAGCCTCCGTCCTCAACGAGCCTCTGCACGCAATGCAACTCCCTGACGTCTATAGGGGTATTTGGGTAATTTCCAGCCTATCTTGGATGGCGTGCCCAGTCTTAGGAATGCAGATATCATGGGACTGAGGGAGTAGACAAGACAGCAGCAGAGCAAACTGCCCCCCCCCTGTTGCTAGAAAACGTCTCTCGGATGGTTGGAGCCGTCCATGGGGCACGAGGCGACAAAGCAATGCTCAGTTGAGGGAGGTAGGGAGAGCACTGGGCCCGCCCTCCTTTACAGGGGAGCTGAACTAGCAGCATCTCTTTCTCCCTCTCGTGGGGCTCCTGTCACCTCATGTGATTGCTGGAATGGCTCCTCCCCACCACTCTCTCTCTCTCCCACTTAGCCGTTAAGTGCTGGACACACACGCCGAATTTGCCTTGGTGCGTAGTTATTAGTTTGAAGCACTTTTGTCTATGTCTGTGAACCAAGCGCGACTTAGAAAATTATTCATATTCAGATTTGGGTGTAGCTATTACTAGTTTGAAGCATTTTTTACTAACATGCAGTAGAAAATGTTTCGATAACTATCGAATTTCACCAGTCAGCAACAGAAAAATAGACCCTATTATTAAAAAAGGAAGTTGACGCTACCTAACTGTTATCGACTCAATGCTTCAGACAAATGTAGTTATGTAATGGAGACACCTAAAAGTAATATTGTTCCTGCTGAGTGGCGAGTCACCCAAACAGAGAAATTCTGATATTGCTGATAGCAAGTCAATCTCCTAATTAACCATAATCACTTGATGTTGAGAAATTATAGCAGTTCTCCTACCCTTTATCGCTTAACTTTTTGAAATTGTTTATTTAAATTTGTATATTTGGAAATGCAAACTATTATGAAGGTTAGTGATGAATCACTGGTATTCGTTAGGAACTCATATAGTTAATTATAAATGATATAACAAAAGCACATTTTTCTAATTCTGGTGCACTTATTTGATGTCCTCGATTATGCTACTACACATCATGTACTTGTTACCCTAATCTACACAATAATAACCAATATGTTGTCCATTTTAACCTGAAAATTCACCAAAAGTCAGTATTTGATCAAGGTATGTTCGTCCTTTTGGGTGAGGGTAAATGTAAATCATGTTATAAAAAATAATCAAAGGATTCAGAAATTAATTTAATTTCTCGATATTAGGCTCACATAATAAATTAAAACAACACGACCATCTTATCCTTCAGCTTCCTGAGAAATTTCCTATTGGTTTATATACCTATATTAATTGATAAGTACAAAAGGAAGCCCAGTTGCCAAAATACTTGGCGCACCCTTGTTTCTAAGAATCTTCTTCTCTTTCACCCACCAGATTAGTCAGTTGACCTACCTCGCGTCTTTCTTCCATTCGCCGAATCCTGCGTGACCACACGAATTTTTCTTTGTTTTTCTCTCTTTTGTTTTTGAGTCACCATGATCATATATATATATATATATATATATATATATATATATATATATATATATATATATAATCTCAGTTGGATTTAATTACCTCGGTATCCAACAAACATATTTAGTTTTTTTTTCGAGGCCAGAATTATAATAATCAAGTTGCAATTTGATCAACTTGCACAGAAAAAAGGATGACATTGCGTGTATATTTCCACATTGACGACACGGACCATGACTTTGTTCAGGCACGTGCACGTCAACAACGATTATACTACATAATCGCACTTGTTTACGTCACTGTACTGGCTCTTGATTTTTTTATCCTAAAAAATTACAAATAATCAGAAAGTATGCTACTTTACTAAAAAAAATACCGCATTTACTCCTACAAGATGGATGAAAGTAATCGGGTGCTCTAACCTAAGAGGGGGAGGGGGTGAATTAGGCACTAATACAAACTTTGACCTATGGCTCCAACTAGTTTGCACAAAACTTAAACTAAAACATGCTATCTAGATGTGCAACTAGGTTGTTCTAGTGTGAAACCCCTATCCCAAAAGAGTTTAGCAACCTATAGCCTTTCCTATCAAGAAACTATTCTATGAAAGTAAAGGCACACAAATTGCTAGCATGAAATGCGGAAGCTTAATGAGCGGGATAGGAGATAGCAAACTCTTGACGCGGGTGTTTATCCCGTGATTCGGTTAGCCACAAAGGCACACCTACATCCACGTTGTTGTAGCACTCACTAAGAGTATTGCTACTCGGCCACCAAGTCTCTTCCATGAACACAATCATGGTCACCTTGGCCCCGGGTTCCACTAAGGAGCTTCTCCACAAAGGATGGGGTCTCCACGTCCCCCGCACAAAGTGTCGTCGCCGCTCCACACCAAGTCGGAGGGTCGATGACGTTGCCGGCGAGCTTCAAAGCTCCAAGGTGCCGACCCACCAAGCTCTTGTTTTGGTCCACTAGAGAACCACAGCACAAAGGCTCAAGGCCTTGCAATCACACTCACTAAGAGCTAACCTTTACACAACACTCTCAAAGTGTGCTAAGGGATAAGGATATGATCTTGATGCTCTTGTATGGCTTGGAGATGTTCTTGGGTGTGTGTGGCATGTCCAGCAACTCTAGCAAACTTCAAATGGCCGGGGTGAGGCGTATATATATGCCACCAAGTCTTGTAGCCGTTGCTTCAACTGTCAGCAGAAAATCTGCGTATCATTGGATGAACCGATGCCTCTGGCTGGGGCAGCGTCGGTTCATCCGGTCACTCATAACCCGAAGTAGCCGTTGAACTCTTGACAGCTGACGTCATTACACCGATGGTATGCACCGATGCTTCATCGGTTCAACCGGTGCTGAAGACTTGGCTCTTGCGCGACTTGCATCGTCTCTGGAACACAGTACGCCCAATGCACCGATGCATCACCGGTTCATCCGGTGCTGAAAAATATTCTCCTGTGCACTTGACATCGTCTCTAGAACACAGTACGCCCATTGCACCGATGCCCTTTTTGAACCATCGGTTCATCCGGTGCCTATAAGCTGACTTGGCTTCGATTTCTTTCTGCACCAAAATACCATGGCGTCGGTTCTTCCGACAACCATCGGATGTACCGATGCTCATGCGTCGGTTCTTCCGGTGCTACCGTTCGAAGAGCTTTGCCTATCTTTGCAACCTTCGGGCCTAACTTTGCATATCTTCTTTTTGTCATCACTTGAATCTAAAAGCCTGAGAATGATCATCTTAACAATTATATTAGTCCAAGTGTTGTGTGTGTCATCAATCCCCAAAACAATATATTGGAATATGGCATGAAAAGTCATTTTCGCTACAATGGAGATCATGGCAAGCAAGGTTGTTTTATTTTGCTTGAGTGGGCAAAGATGACCACAACATGACAGTTGCTGTGCCTGTCATGCACATAATATAGCATGCAGGATTATCACACATCCATTGCCCACCCACTCTTTAACCAAGTGGGAATTTACTGATTGAGCATTGTTTTTTAGTGCAGGGATTTCTTGCATCGAGGCAGACAAGCAACCCCTGTGGCATAGGCTGCTGTGAATACACTCTTTTTAAAGAATAAATATGATAAAACAATAAGCCAATATAATATTTAGTTCGTATTTATTCTTTCCAGACACAAACTAACTGCAAAACTTTTTTTTAGTTCGAATTTGATGTGCATTTATAACTGTCGAAGTTTAGAGTATTATGTATATGTCGTTCACTGTAGCTCAACTTAATTTGGTGGCGAGTGCCTTCCCGAAGAGAAGCATGATCTGAAGAAAAGTCCGCACTCTTTTCTTCCTCTTAGTACCTTGTACTAATGTGAAAGCATGCCGCGCCAAGACTTGCTGAAGATTGAAAATCCTAGCTAGATAGACAGAAACGAGAGCGTGTGACTGGAGACCGAAACAGAGACGAAAGAAATAAATAAAATTGTGTGTTTTATCAAATTTACTTATTTTATTCAAAAACTAAATTAAACATACCATACAGGTTGCCAAAACAAAAATACCAAAGAAATATCAATTGATACTTTTTTTTTGAAAAAGTTGCAAAAAAACACCCTGGCACGTCATAAGGGGTTTCTAAGTACCCAAATAAATACACATCCCAATTTCTTACGGTTTTATTACACCAACAACTTTTACGTATATATAGCATCATCCGACTCGTCTCACATACCACGAATAATTGTGCCAAAGCTGGTTCGAGTAAGATGATGGCATCTTTGAGATTGGTATGCGTGCGCCAAATTCTAAGAAACCTATTTGCTACTCCCCCGTTCCAAATTACAGATCGTTTGACTTTTTTTAACACTAAATTTGACCACTCGTCTTATTCAAAAAATTTGTGCAAACATAATTAAATTTAATTCATTCTTAAAGAACTTGTACTGATAAATCAAGCCACAACAAAAGAAGTAATGTCGGTACCCTGTAGCAGGGATACCCACTTCTACTGCATCAAGGCAGGACTCGCGTAATCATCCGTAACTACGCCCTAAGGGGCGGAGCAGCCGGGCCCCAGGGGTCCGGCTCTTACCTCACCAAGCCAACGGCCCCGGACCTGTTCCCCGCACTGGGAACGGGACCGGCGACGCCACGTGTCCCTGAGGAAGGGAGGCTCCGCGCCAACAGCCGAGGGCTCGGACCCCCCATATGGGTCCGGGACCTCACCGCGTCCGTCCGGAGGCGCCATGTGTCCCGCAGGCGCAGGCGAGGGCGCGAGTCTTCCGCTGGAAGACTCGCCCACCCACCGCATTCAATGCGGGTGGTTGAGGCGCGCTTTGTCGCCGCGGCACGCAGGACAACTTTTGTCAGGCTTCACTGTAGACCGCATATTACCGAGGTACATAGTGCAGCCGCATGCGCCGCATCCGCGCAGAGCCCGTCTGCCGCATTAAATGGATACGACGGCACGGCACCCTTTCATCATACCGTCTACGCCGCACGCTACACGGCCCGTTCAGCTACGCGGCAGGCTACGGCAATCTACGCCATTTCAACAAGACAGGGCATGGCTATGCCGGACGGAAGATTCCCACGGGCAAAGCAAGTAAATACAACATAATAGCGCTAGGCAATTTGTATTAAATACAACATCGTTGGGCCCACCTATCGGGAACTCAACGGCCATGTACGCGAATCCCTTGAGATATAAAAGGGAGGCGCTCGCTGCACACTCCAAAATCTCTCAACACTCTCAAAGGCCAAGGAGAGCACAATTAATACAACACACAGTGGACGTAGGGTATTACGCTCCGGCGGCCCGAACCACTCTAAACCTACTGTGTTCATCGTGTTCTTGCATCTAGATTGGACTAATCATAGCTACCCCCGAGTACTCACCCTCTGGGTTTAGGCGAGTGCACTACGCCACCCGGTTGTGGGTTTTCACACCACAACATCTGGCGCACCAAGTAGGTGAAGTTTTAGCTGGTCTTAGTTCATCTCTTACTCATCTCCATGGTTCGGGTGGTTGAGAACTCCCACCACGATGACGACGTGGAGATGACGGAGGATGTGGCATCATCCGCGCCACGCGCCTCTCGCCTTCCTGCGCCAGGGGCAACTGTGCCCGTGGAGCAGCCACCGTCGGCAGCGGCACGCGCTGCACGTCGGCGAGAGTCAGGGCGCCCATCAAGGGCCCCCTCACAAGCTGCGAGCGGCAGAGAGCTGGCGACAGCCGGAGGGTTGCTTCGCAACCCTCCGGCTGCTGCAGCCTCACCGGACGCCCTGAGGCAGTGGCGGGACAACGTTGACCGTCTCCTCCATCTGTCTCAGGCCTCCCCCTGTTCAGCAAGGACTGGGCAACGACCTCCGCCTAGCAACGCGGTGGTACCCTACCACCAGCGCCAGGGCGGTGCGTCGGCTTCCGTGCGCTCCCCCACGGTGAGGGTTGCGCGAACAGAAGACCTGTGGGCGGAGCTCAACCGCAGGCGCACGGGTGAGGACGCCCGCATGTCCGTGGAAAGGGCGCGAGAACGCTGCCTCAACATCGAGGGCCGCAACCTCAATGCTGACTTGGATGCAGCGGCACCCAAGCCTCCGGGAAACGCCCGGATACAGGCGGGCACCCCGGTGGCTAGGGTGGGTTGCGCTGTGCTAGCGGATCAACTCCGCGCGGTGGCATGGCCGTCCAAGTTTCGCCCGCACCTGCCGGAGAAGTACGACGGTAACACTAATCCGTCGGAATTCCTGCAGGTGTACGTTACCGCCATCACAGCAGCTGGTGGTAACGACGCTGTCATGGCGAGCTACTTTCATGTAGCCTTGACTGGGCCTGCCCGGACTTGGCTCATGAACCTCACTCCTGGGACGATTCAGTCCTGGGAGGAGCTCTGCGCGAGGTTCACTGCGAACTTCGCCAGTCCGTACCAGCAGCATGGTGTGGAGGTTCACCTCCACGCCGTGAGGCAGAAACCCGGAGAGACGCTCCGGGCATTCATCTCGCGCTTCACCAAGGTACGGGGTACAATTCCTCATATCTCTGACGCATCTATCATTACTGATTTCCATCAGGGGGTACGTGATGAGAAGATGCTCGAGAAACTGGCGACGCACGAGGTGGAAAGCGTTACCACGCTTTTGTCCCTAGCTGACAAGTGTGCCAGGGCCACTAAGGGCCGCGCATGGCACTCAGCCCCCCAAGACGGAGCCGCCAAGGCTGGTGGCTCTGGAGCTACCGTCCAGGGCGGTAGGAAGAAAAAGAAGAATAAGAACCGGGGTCGCGGGGAGCCACAAACCGGCGGTCCTGTCGCTGCAGCAGCGGCTGGGGGCCAAAATGCGCATGGCAAGCGTCCGCACCCGCAAGGTGGCAACGGAGGTTCATGCCCAGTTCATCCCACCGCTCGCCACAGCGCTGTTGACTGCCGCGAGATCCAGAAACTCGCGAAGGCCTCCAAGGATGGCTCGCCCCCTCCTCGCCAGCGGTCTGGGGAGGAGAAAGCCTCCGACAGTGAGGCCGCTGCCGGGGAGAAGGAGCTGGGGTACCAATCCCCCGCTTGGGAGCTGAAGGGCGTTTACAGCCACGACAACTCCGACTCTGACAATGAGGAACGCCGCAAGAAGCTGTACGTAATGTACGGCGGAAGCGGGGAGCTTGTCTCCCGGCGGGACGTATAGACCCTTCGCCGAGAGGTCCTTTCGGCGAAGCCGGGGGTCCTGAAGGCGGCGCCGCACCACAGGTGGAGGGACACCACCATCTCCTTCGGGCCATCTGACTGCCCGGAGAACATGGCCGGGCTGGTGTACTACCTCTAGTCACCGCCCCTGTCATAACCAACATCAGACTCTATCACGTGCTGATTGATGGTGGGGCTGGCCTCAACGTCATCAGCTATGCAGCGTTCAAGCAGTTGCAGATCCCGGAGTCCAAGCTGACTCCCTCTTGCCCATTCTCCGGAGTGGGCCCACATCCGGTGTTCCGTCTGGGAGCATCACTCTGCCGGTCACGTTCGGGACGGAGGAGAACTTCCGCACAGAGAGCGTCCAGTTCGATGTTGCGGAGGTGAACCTCCCGTTCAATGCCATCATTGGCAGGCCGGCTCTCTACCGCTTCATGGCCATTGCCCATTACAGGTATTTGGTCCTGAAGATGCCTTCCCCTGTCGGTGTCCTCACCGTGCGGGGTGACCGCACTGCTGCCGTCGCTACAGTCGAGAAACTGCATGCTCTGGTGGCAGAGGCTGCACGTTCCGAGGAGGACCCATCCACCTCGCGAGCCAAGTTGCCTGCCAGGGCACATAAGGTTCAACCGTCCGAGCCGGACAATGTTCCCGTGAAGACCGTGCAGATCGGAGCGTACTCCTCCAGGAGCACCCGCATCGCTGGAAACCTGGAGGAGAAATAGGAAGACACGCGCATCACTTTCCTCCAGGCAAATGTGGACATGTTCGCCTAGGAACCGTCACAGATGCCCGGGATCCCCAGGGAAGTGATCGAGCACCATCTGAGGATCTACTCTGACGCCACGCCGGTACGCCAGAAACCTCGGAAGCAGTCTGTGGAGCGGCAGAACTTCATCCGTGAAGAAGTTCGCAAGCTGCTACACGCTGGCTTCATCGAGGAAGTCCACCACCCCGAGTGGTTGGGCAACTTGGTCGTCGTCCCAAAGGACAACGGGAAGCTTCGGATGTGCATCGACTACACCAGCCTCAACAAGGCATGTCCTAGAGACCCCTATCCTCTTCCACGTATCGATCAGATTGTGGACTCCACCTCCGGGTGTGACCTTTTGTCTTTCCTAGATGCATACTCTGGTTTCCACCAGATTTAGATGTCTAGAGAGGATAGGAAACACACTACTTTTGTAATAGTGGATGAACTTTATTGCTATATTGTCATGCCATATGGTCTGCGGAATGCCTTACCCACGTTTGTGCGAGCTATGAACAAAACTTTCTATAATTTAATTAGAGATATAGTTGAGGTATATGTCGATGACATTGTAGTCAACACTAAGGTAGGGTCAACACTAGTTGAGGACCTGTCCCTCGTCTTCGACCGACTGCGCGCCACACGCACAAAGCTGAATCCCGAGAACTGCGTTTTCGGCGTCTCGGCTGGGAAGCTGCTGGGTTTCCTGGTCTCACATCGAGGCATCGAGGCAAACCCAGCCAAGATCAAGGCGATCGAGGCGATGAGGCCTCCTGGCTGCATCAAGGACGTCCAGAAGCTTACTGGATCTCTGGCCGCTCTTAGCCGCTTCATTTTGAGGCTGGCTGAGAGGCCCTCCCCTTCTTCAAGCTATTGAGGAGGTCCAGTCCATTCTCTTAGACTGAAGAGGCTGAACAAGCCTTCCAGGAACTGAAGCAGCACCTCACCTCACTTCCAGTGTTGGTGGCTCCAGAGCCAGGTGAGACGTTGTTTTTGTATCTTGCTGCGTCTACAGAGGCGGTCAGCATGGTTCTGGTGGCCGAGAGGACGGAGCAAGCTCGCCAGGGGGACACCAGGGTTCCCCCGTCCAAGGATGGTGAGCCGGACCACGGACATGGGGGTCCGGCAGCCACTCCTCTGTCTGAAGGTCCAGACCCCGGACAAGGGGGTCCGGAGGAGCCTCGACCCAGTGGGAACCCAGAACCGCTGGGGGCCCAAGGACATAACGTGGTGGACAAGGGCGAGCCGGACCCGGTGGCCAGGGTCCGGACCATCCAGAAGCCAGTCTACTATGTCAGCGAAGTCCTCCACGAGGCAAAGGCCAGGTATCTTGAGACACATAAGCTTATCTATGCCATACTTATTGCGTCTAGGAAACTGCGCCACTATTTTCAGGCACACAGAGTTGTCGTAGTGACCTCTTATCCGCTGAGAGGGATCCTGCACAACTCCAATGCCACGGGCAACATCACCAAGTGGGCAGCAAAGTACACTGAGTTCCAGCTGGACTTCCAGCCCCGCCATGTAGTCAAACGCCAAATCCTGGCTGATTTCATAGCAGAATGGACTCCTTCCCCAAGCAATTCTGGGGGTCCGGACCTCAACGCCGGACCCCCGGAGCCGGAAGTCAGGACACCAGACTTCACCGAGCCCCCACTGGACATTCTTCTTCGATGGGTCCGTCCGCAAGCAGTGGGCTGGAGCTGGTGTGGTCCTCATCGACCCAAACGGAGATCAGCTGAAGTACATGGTGCACCTTGAGTTCAAGGCCACCAACAACATGGTAGAGTGCGAAGCTTTGATCTTTGGCCTGACAGAAGCCTTGTCTCTGGGGTCCAGTAGCTCCTGGTGAAGGGAGATTCTCAGCTAATCATCAAGAAGATCCGGGGGAATTACAGCTGCAACAATCCCCAGCTCGCGGCATACCTCATTCACGTGAGGAAGCTCGAAAAGGACTTCGACGCCTTGGAACTGCAACAAGTTCCCCGTGAATTCAACTCAGCAGCAGATGATCTCTCCACGAGAGCATCTACCTAGGCACCCGTGCCCGAGGGTGTCCTCGAAAGACGGTTGCTGAGACCTACCGCCCAGCCTGCCGAACTGGGTGAAGGGGATCAAGCTAGCACCTCGAAGCTAGCGGTCCAGGCAGCATTCCATCTGTGGTGCCCGCCCAGGGTTGTGTGCGCTGTTGAGGACCCTCGAGACCTCATACCGCCACTCCCACCTGCTCAGGGAGGTCCCGATGCATGGATCTCTGAGATCCGAGACTACCTGAAAGACAATATCCTTCCTGATGACGATGTGTCCGCTGAGCGCATAGTACGATTGGCTAAACGCTACGCGGTGGTAGAAGGGGATCTCTACCGCCGTGGCGCCAATGGTATCCTCATGCGGTGCATTTCCCAGGAAGAGGGCCGCGAGTTGCTCGCGGAGATCCATGGAGGCGAGTGTGGAAGTCATTGCTCATCTCTGAAAGTGATCTAGGCCCCTAGGTGGGTTTTGGTGAATAATGACAAAACACATGTATATTTAATTGTGTAATTAAGCATGTGTGCAGGTGATGAATATGTATAGGTGAATCAAGTGATGTCGTATGGCCCCTCAAAAAAGAAATTAAAAAGGCGGTGTTCAAGCATACTCATGGAATTAGATTTTATTTTTAAAATTTGAGTATAGGGACGCCGTACTATCAAGAGGGACTTAAGTCAAAGGTATTGACTTGAAACAAGTGCTCAAGAGAACCGAGACAAATACTTGTGAGCCACAAAACAATTCAAGAGAGCAAAAATTCGAAGTTTCCCTGCCTAACCCGGATACTCCGGACCCCTTTGCCCGGAGTGTCCGGGTGCTGTTTTTGGACTGAAAAACTAGAGTTGCCCGGAGTCTCCGGGCATATACCCGGAGTCTTCGGGTACCCTTTCGCCCAACGGCTATTTCTGGGCTGAAAACTATAAATACCCCCACCATACCCCTTCAGCCCTCCCTCTTGCCACTTTGACGAGCTGAACTCAAACCTAAGTCAAGAGAGAGCTCTCTCACTCCCTTTTCTCCATTCTTGAATGATTCCCTTGAGGGATTTGAGTGAGAAGCAAGCAAGAGCAAGGATTCGTGCAAGTGAGCCACATTCCCATCTCTTGAGCACTTGGTTTTGGTCAAGTCAGCGGATTCAAGTTTGTTACTCTTGGAGCCTTGTGCTCCTAGATGGCTAGGCATGCTTATGATTGCTCAATCAAGATTGTGAGCTGCACAAGAAGTTTGTAAGCTCCATTCCTCGCCGAGGAATCCATAGTAAGTAACCTTGGGCTTGAGAGGTGATCTCGCCCTTGGAAGAGGAGCATAGGGGTTCTTGAGCACTGTCTCTCGAATCCTTCCTCAACGGAGATGTAGCACCTTCGGGTGTGAACTTCGGAAAACAAATCCTTGTCTCCTTTGTGTTAGTTTACTTGATTTCTTTGCTATTTGCTTGTGAGACTTCATTTCTAGGGTTTGAGCTCAATCTACTCACTCACGAGTTTCTAGTAAGTTTTGTTTGTTGGATATCAACCTTAAGAAACCCCTGGTACTCATACTTTGGCTCGATCTACTTTTCATACATAGATTCTTGCAGTTTCCTTTCGGGTCGTTCATACCCGGAGACTCCGGATATATCTCCGGATACTCCGGATCACAAAAAACCCAGAGTATCCGGGATTCTACCCGGAGTATCCGGGCTTGTCTGTGTCTGATCTTTTTGTTAAGTGTTTTTAAATTGCAGATTGCCTATTCACCCCCCTCTAGGCATCTTTAGATCCTTTCAATTGGTATCAGAGCCAGGCTCTCCATTCAAGGGGCTTAACCGTGCGGAGAGGTCAAGATGTCGGATGATGAAAAGAATACAGAGAATCCGGTTAATGAAGGTGAAAAAGGTGATCCCAGTGATAAAAGAGACAAAGACAAGAATGTAGAGCCATCCAACAACAACAAGAAGGGAAAGTATAAGAATGGTGGAGAAGAAAGTGAAGAAGAGACATCTGATGATGAGATGTCTTATGAGAAGTGAAGAAGGGAAAGTATAATAACTAGCTTCCGAGTTATTATCGATTCTAGTGATGACTCCGACTCCGATTCCAAGAGAAGAGCCTCACGCTCTTAAAACAAGGGCAGCTCATCAAAGTCAAAAGGCAAAGATGATTATCGAAAAGTTGCTCATGACTACACTTTTTCTCCACCTAGTGAGCATAATGCATCAATTCACATGGGCAAGCCACCTTTCTTTGATGACTCCGGATATAACTAATGGAAGACTAAGATGTTCGGCTACATGAATGCAATCCACAAGGATCTTTGGAAAGTTGTGAAAGTTGGGTGTGAAATTCCGGATGAAGATGAAACTCCAACACCGATTCAAGCATATGTGCTACAAAGGAACTTTCAAGCATTGAACATCCTACACACATCCGTAAGTCCCGAAGAGTTTGACAAGATAGAGGATGCACCAACCGCCAAAGATGCTTGGGACACTCTCCAAGTAAATCATCAAGGTTCAAGGAAAGTCTGTGAATCAAGAATCAAGACATTAGAAGATGAATTGAGCCTATTCTCCATGAAGAAAGATGAAAATGTCAAAGAAATGTACAACCGCATGAAGAAGATCACAAATCAAATCAAATCACTTGGTGGTGACAAGTGGGGTGACCGTGAGATCGTGGATAAGCTCTTGACTGTGTATATGGCTAGGGATGTTACTCTACCTAGTTTAATTAGAGCCGAAAGAGGTTTCAAGCACTTCACCGCCGAGAATGTCCTTGGAAGAATTGAAGCTCACCATGATCAATTGAAGAGAGTCAAGATTAATCAAGATCTAGCCGAGCTTCAAGAACAAGCGGCCAAAAACAATGGGTTGGCACTTCAAGCTAAGTCAAAAGGCAAAGAAAAGGCAAACCGATCCTCAAAAATTGAAGGCACTAGTAGTGATGATGATAACGAGCTTGATGATGAGCAAAGAACTTCACAAGAGTAATGAAGAAAAACAACTTTAGAAACTTTGGGAAGAACAAGAAGTATGAGCCAAGAAGAAGATCTAATAGACCATGTTTTGGGTGTAACAAAGTTGGGCATTTCATTGCCGATTGCCCGGAAGAAAAGAAGAAGAACAAAGACAACAAAGAAAGCTCATCCAAGAGAGATAGATCAAGATACAAGAAGCAAGCTGGAGAAGCTCATCTTGGCCAAGAATGGGATTCACAACAAGAAAGTGAGTCCGAGAAAGAAGATGTTGCAACCATGGCTTTCAAGGCATCATCTCCACATCCTACATGATTGTTTGAAGATCTCACCGACGATGAGGATGAAGATCCTATCATGTGCCTCATGGCTAAAAACTCCAAGGTAACATCTCCAAACTCATCGGATGATGAAATGGATAATGAAGTAGAAGTTGCTAAACTAGTCAAGAAATATGGTAAAGGGGCCGCAACTAAAATGATGAAATTAGTTATGAAACTAGACGAAGCGGATGAGACTCTTGAAACACAAGAAGAATTGCTTAGACTTGAGAGAGAAAAATTCAAAGCTCTTGAAAAGGACCTCGCCTATGAAAGGGAGGAAAACAAGATGCTTGTGAACTCAATCAAAGTCAAGGATGGCTCTCTTCTTGAGTTAAAAGAGTCACTCTCTAGTGAAAAAGAAATAGTGGATGATTTGACTAGAAAATTTTCTTTTGTCAATGACACTAACACTTTCCTAAGGAAGGATAATGAGAAACTTCAAGAGAGCATGACAAGCTTACAAGCTAATCACACGGCACTTGAAGTTCAATTTAATACTCTTTGGGAAAGTACTTCTAAGACTAGAGAGACATCTAGTTCTTCTACGAGTAATGGATGTGCACGGTGCTTTAATATCGATATTCAAACTTGTGCTACTAACCATATTGAGATGAATGCAATGAAGAAAGAAATTTCTAGACTCACTCATTTGTTGCAAGAAGAAGCTTCATCACACACTCAAGTCCCAAAGAAAAATCCCTCAACAAGGGTAGGTGAGTTTGAGAAACACACCAAGGGATTTGGGTCAAGATACATGAGAAAGTTTGGGTTTGAAAAAGGTAAGGGACTTGGTAGGAATGGGCAAGGTACACCACATGCCATTCCATTTATCAAGAACAAGAACAAGATCGCCTTGGGTGCTCAAGGAGGTATAGTGAACATGACCACTCCCGTTCACAAGACAAATGATGTGATTCAAGAAAATGGTCATGTCAAATTCATCAAGAGAGGCACAACATGTGATGAGGGTGCTAAGATTGTTGCATCTTCATTCAAAGAAGATAAGTTCAAGGCCTCTAACTCAACCAAGATCAAGGCACAAGAATCATCTCATGTATCATTTTACGCCGATTATGTATTGACAAGGAACCACAGTGGTAAAGTGGTTGCCAAGTTTGTAGGAATCGTACATGGAACACAAAAGTAAAAAGTCATGTTTGGGTGCCCAAAATTCTTATGACTAACATTAAAGGACCCAAGTATTGTTGGGTACCTAAAAGAAAAGAATAACTTTGTTTTGTAGGGATACTCCTCCGGTGGATCAACTTGGGTGATTGATAGTGGGTGCACAAATCATATGACCGGAGAAAGGAGCATGTTCGAAACTATAACCGCATCAGGTAGAGATCATTTCATTACCTTTGCGGGAAATCAAAAGGGAAGAGTGCTTGGTACCGGTAACATTATTTTAAACTCAAAGTTCACTCTCTCAAAAGTTCTTTTAGTTGAGTCACTTGGTTGCAATTTGTTGTCCATCTCACAACTTTGTGATTCGGGCTTCAATTGTTTGTTCACTAACGAGGTTGTAACCGTCATTAGTAGAAGCTTTCAAGGGGGTGCTCTAGGGAAAGCTCTATCTTGTAGATTTCTCTCAAGAGAGGGCTCAACTTAATGCTTGCTTGATAGCAAAGTCCAGCTTGGGTTGGTTATGGCATCACCGACTAGCTCACGTTGGGATGAGAAATCTCAACAAGCTTCTAAAGGGGGATCACATCCTAGGACTAACAAATGTTTCTTTTGAGAAAGATTGTGTTTGTAGTGCATGCCAAGCCGGGAAGCAAGTTGGTGTTCCACATCCATCGAAGAGTATTGTCACCACCGTCAAGCCATTTGAACTTCTACATATGGATCTCTTTGGTCCGGTGGCGTACATTAGCATTGGTGGTAACAAATATGGTCTTGTCATTGTTGATGATTATTCTCGTTTCACTTGGGTATTCTTCTTGCATGACAAAAGTGTAGTGCAAGAGACCTTCAAGAAGTTTGCAAAAAGAGCTCAAAATGAATTTGAGACTAAGATCAAGGAATTGAGAAGTGACAACGGCACCGAATTCAAGAACACTAACGTAGAAGAGTTTTTAGATGAAGAGGGCATTGGTCATGAGTTCTGAGTTCCATACACTCCTCAACAAAATGGAATTGTTGAGAGGAAAAATAGAACTCTCATTGAGTCCGCAAGAACAATGCTTGATGAGTACAAGGTCTTGGATCAATTTTGGGCAGAAGCAATCAGCACGGCATGTCATGCAATCAACCGTCTATATCTTCACAAGATCTTGAACAAGACGGCATACATGCTTCTACTTGGTAAAAAGTCTAATGTGTCTTACTTTAGAGTTTTTGGAAGTAAGTGCTTCATTCTTAACAAGAAGCCCAAGAACTCTAAGTTTGCACCTAAAGTTGATGAAGGATTTCTTCTTGGTTATGCCTCAAATGCTCATGGCTATCGTGTTTTCAACAAAACCTCCGGTTGTGTTGAAATAGTGTGTGATGTGACATTTGACGAATCTAATGGCTCTCAAGGGGAGCAAGTTGATAATGTTGTAGTTATGGAAGAATCATCAAGTCAAGCCATCAAGAAGTTGGCGATTGGTGAAATAAAGTCTCAAGAACAAGTGGACAATGATGATGATGATGTTTCAAGGACCATCTACCTCTACATCCGCTGCAAAACCCGGAAACTCCGGATATGAACCCAGAGACTCCGGACATACTGACCGGAGTATCCGGACTCAAAACCGGAGTATCCGGGCTACTCAAGCCGAGGCATCAACTCAACATCAAGACCAGTCTCAAGATGATAGAGAAGCTGAACCAATCCAACATCAATCCTCCATTCCACAACCAAGAGTTCATCACATAATTCAAAAGGATCATCACGTGGATAATATCCTTGGAAGCATAAGTAAAGGGGTAACCACTCGATCTCGTTTGGCTACTTTTTGTGAACATTACTCGTTTGTTTCTTCCTTGGAACCTCTTAAGGTGGAGGATGCATTGGTTGATCCGGATTGGGTGATGGCTATGCAAGATGAATTGAACAACTTCACTCGGAATGAAATCTGGTCCTTAGTAGAAAGACCCAAGCAAAATATAATTGGAACCAAGTGGGTTTTTCGAAACAAACAAGATGAACATGGCGTGGTGACAAGAAACAAAGCAATGTTGGTTGCTCAAGGCTACACACAAATAGAAGGTTTGGATTTTGGTGAGACTTATGGACCCGTAGCTAGGCTTGAATCAATTCGTATTTTGCTTGCCTATGCTACTCACCATGATTTCAAGCTATATCAAATGGACGTGAAGAGTGCTTTCCTTAATGGTCCAATCTCTGAATTAGTATATGTTGAGCAACCACCGGGTTTTGAAGATCCCAAATTCCCAAACCACGTCTACTTGCTCCATAAGGCGCTCTATGGGCTCAAGCAAGCCCCTAGAGCATGGTATGAATGCCTTAAGGACTTTCTCTTAAGGAAAGGCTTTGAAATAGGCAAAGCCGATCCCACTCTTTTCACTCGCAAAGTTGATAGAGATATCTTTGTGTGCCAAATATATGTCGATGACATTATATTTGGTTCTACTAACAAAACTTGGTGCGATGATTTTAGTAGGATTATGACAAAGAGATTTGAGATGTCTATGACGGGTGAGTTGACATTCTTCCTCAGATTTCAAATCAAGCAACTCAAGGATGGCACTTTCATTAGTCAAACCAAGTACATCAAGGATATGCTCAAGAAGTTTGACATGGAAAATGCCAAGCCCATCAAAACTCCCATGACAGCCAATGGGCATCTCAACCTCAATGAAGATGGAAAGGCCGTGGATCAAAAGGTATATCGCTCCATGATTGGATCCCTTCTTTACCATTGTGCATCTAGGCCCGATATTATGCTTAGTGTGTGCATGTGTGCAAGATTTCAACCTAATCCGAAAGAATGTCATTTGATGGCGGTTAAGAGAATCCTAAGATATTTGGTCTTCACTCCTAACCTTGGTTTATGGTATCCCAAGGGCTCATCTTTCGACTTACTTGGCTATTCCGATTCGGATTATGCCGCTTGCAAAGTGGATCAAAAGAGCACTACGGGGACCTGTCAATTTCTTGGCCGGTCCTTAGTAGCTTGGAGCTCTAAGAAGCAAAATTCGGTTGCCTTGTCCACGGCGGAGGCCGAGTATGTCGCCGCCGGTGTGTGTTGTGCACAACTCTTGTGGATGAAAAAAACGTTGAGTGACTTTGGTTGTCATTTTGATGCAATTCCTCTATTTTGTGACAATGAGAGTGCAATCAAGTTAGCAAACAACCCAGTACAACACTCCCGAACAAAGCACATAGTTATTCGTCATCACTTCTTAAGGGATTATGAGGCTAAGGGAGATATTGCTTTACAACATGTAAGCACTGACGGGCAACTTGCCGATATCTTCACTAAGCCTCTAGATGAGTCAAGGTTTTGTGCTTTGAGAAGTGAATTAAACATCTTGGATTCTCGTAACCTAGCTTGAATTACTGCATACACTTGAATGATCTTAGATTAAGTGGTTCTCCAAAATGAAAAGATCTTGAAAACTTTCAAAAATTTGGTGACTTTTGTTTTATAAAAGACTTGGTTTTTCACTTTACTCACTTGAGATCATTGTTCTCCTTGATTGATTGTTGGCTGATCTTGAGTCGAGTAATTTCTCTCACACCATTAGATCTTCAAAATCTATCTCTAGATCAAGTTCTTCTGTGCCTTTGTCTGCTCAGATTGAGGGGGAGCCGGAGTCTCCGGTCTTATACCCGGAGTCTCCGGTTGGTCCAGATTCTCCGCCCCATAGGCCGGATACTCCGGATATTTAATTCTTCCTATATATACCGCGGGGGGGGGGGGGGTCGGGGGTAACTCTGTAAGTCCTCTTTTTCACTGCCGACGCCACCCTCTCCTTTCTCCTCTCCCTCTCTCTCACCCTAGGGGCGATTTCTACCTTCCAAGCATCACGAACTCGTCAATCCTTGAAGGAAGGCTCTCCTCCCCTCCGGAAACTTTGGGGAGGCTTTGGATTTGAAGTTCCCGCGCTCTCAACAGTCTCAAAGGCATGGTGAGGCCACGTGCTGGTGAGTCCTTGGAGGATGCGGAACAAAGAAGGCAAAAGCGGCGTCAAGATCCTCGCACTCAAAGGGAGGATTCCCCTCGAAATCCTCCAAGGGAGCTGCGTCCACGTCATTGTGCGGGCAAGGAACCCGCTGGCAGCAGTTCAAGAAAGGAGCCAAGGAAAGCTCCTTACATTATGCAAAGCCGACCCGCAGCTCCTCCATCCCGTCCAACTCCAACAAGGAAGGGTATTGCTCATGACATTTGTCCTAAAACCCCTCCTCGCTTGCGAGTTGAATACTCCTCTGAGCAGCGCAACTATCCAAGCGTTCCAAGGCTTCATTGACCTAGAATTGTTCCTGGCATTGCGGTTGAGATGGAAAGAAATTACTACAAGCAAGATGTGGCACTTAGGGAGGCACGCAAGAAGGAAGTCTACAAATATGACAAGAGTGAAGGTCTTGAGAGACGCTTTTGGTGCAAGCTTCATGAAGACTTCTATTCCTCAGTGGTGATGCGTAAGTCTCGTGCTCCCATTGTCCCATCCAAGTACGTGGATTAGAAATATTATGAAAATATGAAGGATCCATTCTTTAATGATGCTATGGAAAACTACATGGAGATGGGTCTTTATGATATCATGGGTTTTCGCTATGATTGGAATGAGGAGATCCTAGCTCAATTTCACTCCTCTTTGTACTATGATGAAAGGGAGATTGCATTCTATTGGACCACCGAGGGAGCCAAATATGGAGTGGATTACATGACCTTCTCTATGTTTCTTGGACTTGGCACTGAGGATGAGAAAAGAGATCACATTCATGTTGAGGAACAACTAAAGCCATGTCAAGTACCTACCTTGTTCTACAATCCTATTTGTGCTCAAGAAGGAAAGGCCAACCATCTTCTACCGGTATACTATGCAATGAATCAATTCTTCAGAGCCACCATTGATGCAAAGGATGGTGATTCCGTGGCACTGAGATACTATGCAGTAAACCTTCTAGCCCATACTTTGCCCAGTGGAAGACCTTTTTGCATCATGGACTTCATTTGGAATGAGCTAAGAAGGACTATGATTGAGGCCAAGAAGTCACTTCCTGCAGCACCATACATCATGTACATGATAGAGAGGGTGACAAAGGTCACATTTCCAAAGACAGTCAAGCATGAACCTCTTCACCTACGTGCCCGCTCTGGTGATGCACCACCTCCTCCTCCATCTCATGCCGGTGCAACAAGAAACCCAAGACATGATCCTGTTCCATCTTCTGTGGGTGCCTTTTCATCGTCTCGTCACCGTCACCATGACTCTTTTGTGAAGAGGGCCCTCCGCAGCTTGTTTGGAATGTGCAGGAACATTGCACAAGATGTTCATGAGAACACGAGGTCGATCAATGAAATTCGGGGTCACCGCGAGCTCCCGGACTTTGATGATCCTTTTGCTGAGTGGGATGCCGCCGATGAGGCTGCTGTTGCTGCTGCTCATGCTCCACTTACTCGTGCTCGTTGCCAAGCTCGTTCTCCATGTCGCCGTGCTTCTACTTCTCGCCGTGTTCTTCCAAGTGGCCAAGAAATCTTTGATGAGGAAGAGGAGACCAAGGAAGATGCGCCCATAGACTACCGTGAGCACCCCGACTCCGATGAAGATGAGGATACCTCCGAGGATGCCGCCCAAGATGAAGATGATGAGTAGATGGGCTTCATGCTTCTTTTCATTCCCTTTTTGGCACTTGATGACAAAGGGGGAGTGAAAATGTCATTTATGTACTCATTTGGGCATGTGTCGCCTTTGTATCGAACTTATGTCGTTTCCTTTCGTTTCGAACTTCCTCGATCGTGCGTAAGGACTATGTGGTGTGAGAACATTTGCAATGTGTGCTACTTTGTGCCTAGATGTGTTGTTTATCTCTGTTTTAAGGAAGTTGAGCTAGGGTGAAAATTCTTTCCCTGATTGGTGACTGTTTTTCTGTGTTCTTGTTCAGAAGTTCCGGATACTCCGGGATACATGCCGGATTCTCCAGATTCCCTGACCGGAGTCTCCGGGCTCCTACCCGGAGTCTCCAGGTCTTGCTGGTAGACACACTTTTTATTGAAGTGGATTGAGTGGATAACATGTCATATGCATCACACGTGTCTTTGCACTCACATGTTCATCCCACTGTAAAACATATAAGAGCTTTTGTGGTTCTCTTGATATATATGCCAAAATTGTTGACATGTCAAGTCAAAATTGAAATTCAAAGTTCATGGCATATATTAAGGGGGAGCTCTTATATGCTAGATGTTTATCATTTTATGTTAATCAAATGAGCTACATGTGGGTTGTCATCAATCACCAAAAAGGGGGAGATTGAAAGTGATCTAGGCCCCTATGTGGGTTTTGGTGAATAATGACAAAACACATGTATTTTTAATTGTGTAATTAAGCATGTGTGCAGGTGATGAATATGTATAGGTGAATCAAGTGATGGCGTATGGCCCCTCAAAAAGGAAATGAAAAAGGCGGTGTTCAAGCATACTAATGGAATTAGATTTTATTTTTGAAATTTGAGTATAGGGACGCCGTACTATCAAGAGCGACTTAATTCAAAGGTATTGACTTGAAACTAGTGCTCAAGAGAACCTAGACAAATATTTGTGAGCCACAAAACAATTCAAGAGAGCAAAAATTCGAAGTTTCCCTGCCTAACCCGGATACACCGGGTATAGGGCCGGATACTCTGGACCCCTTTGCCCGGAGTGTCCGGGTGCTGTTTCCGGACTGAAAAACTAGAGTTGCCCGGAGTCTCCGGGCATATACCCGGAGTCTCCGGGTACCCTTTCGCCCAACGGCTATTTCTGGGCTGAAGACTATAAATACCCCCACCATACCCCTTCAGCCCTCCCTCTTGCCACTTTGACGAGCTGAACTCAAACCTAAGTCAAGAGAGAGCTCTCTCACTCCCTTTTCTCCATTCTTGAGTGATTCCCTTGAGGGAGTTGAGTGAGAAGCAAGCAAGAGCAAGGATTCGTGCAAGTGAGCATCATTCCCATCTCTTGAGCACTTAGTTTTGGTCAAGTCCGCGGATTCAAGTTTGTTACTCTTGGAGCCTTGTGCTCCTAGACGGCTAGGCATGCTTGTGACTGCTCAATCAAGATTGTGAGCTGCACAAGAAGTTTGTAAGCTCCATTCCTCGCCGAGGAATCCATAGTAAGTAACCTTGGGCTTGAGAGGTGATCTCGCCCTTGGAAGAGGAGCATAGGGGTTCTTGAGCACCGTCTCTCGAATCCTTCCTCAACGGAGACGTAGCACCTTCGGGTATGAACTTCGGGAAACAAATCCTTGTCTCCTTTGTGTTAGTTAACTTGATTTCTTTTCTATTTGCTTGTGAGACTTCATTTCTAGGGTTTGAGCTTGATCTACTCACTCACGAGTTTCTAGTAAGTTTTTTTGTTGGATATCAACCTTAAGGAACCCCTGGTACTCATACTTTGGTTCGATCTACTTTTTATACATAGATTCTTGCAGTTTCCTTTCAAGTCGTTCATACCCGGAGACTCCGGATATATCTCCGGATACTCCGGATCACAAAAAACCCGGAGTATCCGGGATTCTACCCGGAGTATCCGGGCTTGTCTGTGTCTGATCTTTTTGTTAAGTGTTTTTTAAATTGCATATTGCCTATTCACCCCCCCTCTAGGCATCTTTAGATTCTTTCAATCTCGCACGCTTGTTGGTAAGGCCTTTCGGCATGGCTTCTACTGGCCGACAGCACTCCAGGATGCAGCTGAGCTAGTAAGGTCCTGCAAAGATGCCAGTTCCATGCAAAGCAAATACACACACTGGCTCAAGCTCTGCAAATGATCTCGCCCTCATGGCCATTTGCCGTATGGGGCGTGGATATCCTAGGGCCTTCTCCGGGCCGTCGGCGGGTACCGGTTCCTCTACGCCTGTGGTGAACATCACCAAAAAATCAGCAGTCGCATTCCTCAAGTCCATTGTGTGCAGATTTGGCGTCCAAAACCGCATCATCGCGGACAACGGGACCCAATTCAAAAGCAGACTCTTCCAAGAGTACTGCGAGGACATCGGCATCCCGCAGCAATGGACAGGTCGAGAGAGAGAATGCAGAGGTCCTTAGGGGACTCAAGACCCGCACCTATAACTGCTTGAAGAAGCATGGTGCAAAATGGGTTGATGAGCTTTCGTGCATGCTATGGGGCAACCGGACCACACCCAGCCGAGCCACCGTGGAGACCCCATTCTTCCTGGTCTACGGGGCTGAAGCATGCCTTCCCCGAAAATTCACCTGGGCTCACCACGGGCCCAGGCTTTTGACGAATCCATGCAGGAACAACTGCGGCGTGACGATGTGGACTTCATTGACGAACGAAGGTGGCGAGCAGCAATCCGAAATGCACGCTACAACCAGGCGCTCAGGCGTTATCATCAACGGTTCGTGCACAGTAGGGAGCTCCGGGCTGGGGACCTCGTCCTAAGGCGGATCCTGAACCGAGCAGAGCACCACAAACTCTCCCCCAGCTGGGAGGGTCCCTTCAAAGTTACAGAAGTATGCCGGCTCGGATGCGTTCGCCTTGCCATAGAAGAAGGGGTGCCTCTACCCAACCCATGGAACATAGAGCATCTGCGTAAGTTTTACGCTTAGACAGAACAGGAAATGAAATTTTCCTTTGTAATAAGATAGGATCAGCGTGCGGTCCAGAGCGGTGGGGTCCGTCCTCGTAAACCCGACCTCTGGCATCCATCGCACCATCGGCTAGCATTAACGCGCGGCCCAGAGCGGTAGAGGTCCGCCCTCATAAACCCGGCCTCTGGCATCCATCGCGCAAGCCATGTATATCAAGTTGCAAAGAAAAGACTTGCTCCCAGTTCTATCTTTGTGTCAAAATTTTATTTCGCATTTCGATTCTCGAGATTTTCCCTTTCTAACCCTCGTGCGGACTTCCACTCTTGTCGCTACAGCTAAGATCTGTATTGAGTTGCCGGACTGCCGTACAGGTCCGGACCCCTTTGCTGCTGGGAGAGGGGTCTGGATCCCTAGGGATCTGCTCTGGAGAGGGGGTGCTTGTTTCCTGGGGTGGTCCGGAGTCCTGTGTAGGCGTTTAGCCGGTTCCGTACCCAAAGCCTACACGCTCCACCACCCTGTAACGAGTGCTCTAGTACCCGGAGCTGGGTAATTAGGGGCCCGGACCTCGTTCTAGCTCAAGGGTTGGCTTCCTAAGTCCTACACAGCAGGTCCAGCTGTGTAGAATGGCCTCACCCACTGCTAGGGAGGGGTCCGGAACGTCGGAGCCAGGTCCGGTAAAGTCGTGATTGTTTCCTGGAGAGGTCCGGAGCCCTGTGTAGCGGCTTAGCCTGGTTTCGTACCCTAAGCCTACACACTCCACCACTTTGTAACAAGCATCGTGCTGCCTGTACCTGCGTATCCGGAGCTCCGGACCTCATACTAGCTTGGGGGCCGGTTCAAAATAGGTCCCGCGGGCCTGCTACTAAGCTTTGACTTTGAGTGGTATGCAAGTTAAGCCTTGACTGGTGGTAGCTAGCCTCAAACCATTGAGCCTACCTACCAGGGGGCCCCGGCATCCGCTTTAAGGCTTCGTGCAGATCGAGATCCAGTCTCGGTGGTAGACAGACTCAAACAACTGAGCCTGTCTCCCAGGGGGCCCGGAGCGTTCGCTTTGAGCCAGATACTAAGGATCGATTCTGCATGCGTCAAACAGCTAAGTTGCAGTATCATTACTACCATCCCAGCGAGTTTAATTTTCCTCTCTGTAGTTTTTTCTGCTATTCAGGGAATAAGTCGCTCGTTTGACTTACAATCTGTGCTACACCTATGCCCAAGAACACTTGTTCAACCTCATAGGGGGGTCCGGAGCGTCTTCTCGGCTCGGATGGCAGATAGGTTCTAACAACTGAAGCTATCTACTAGGGGGCCAGGGCACCGGGGTGCTGCATACCACAACCGGAGCAACTGACAAACAGCTAAGTTGAAATTTCTTCTATTAAAATTTCAACAAGTACAATGTTTTTACATAACACAAAAAACAAAAGTTCTACAGCTGTGATGGTCCAGCTCAGGAATCCGCAGGCTCCCGCTTGAAATAAGTAGCTACAAAGTCGACGACCTCCCGCACGCTTTCCCGAGCGAAGGCTTTCGTCTCCGCCATTGGACTATCGAAGACGGGGGCTAGCGAGATGGCAGGGTCATGGCTCCGGAGGCAGGTCAAAATGTACTCCGCCACCATCCGGCACATCTCACGGCCCTCGGCTTCAAGGTGGCCAGCGAGGATCAGCTCCAGGCACCGGAGTCTCTCTGAAGCAGAGTTTAGCACCGGGAGGGCGTCAGCAATTGAAGCTGGCCGCTCCGCCACTTGGATTGGACTCATTCCAAGTGGCACCAGAGCTGAGCTTGCTTCGCTCGCCCAGTCGATGATTCATTCAGCCCCCATGCGCTGGTCCTCCTGCAGCTTCCGGGCTGCCTCCTGGACTGCCTCCAGCACCTGGGCATCCAGTGCCGCCTGAGAAGCCTCCAGCTGGCGGGTCTTCTCCTGGAGCGAGGCCTCCTTCCACGCCGCTGACTCCTTCAGGGTCTTAAGACACTCGCGCTGGCGCGCAAGGGCCTGCTCCATGCTGGTGGTGAGGGATTCCTGCCATGCAAGGGACTTCCTCTCCTCCTCGAGCTCCATATCGGCAATAGCCTACTGGCTTGCGGTCTCCTGCAGCTCCTAGCGCCATTGATGCAGGGACTCAAAGAGTTTGTCGAGCTCCTGCTTGCGGACCTCGAGTCCCTGGCTGCGAGACTCGAGCTCGGATCGCTGGGCTGCAAGGCTGGCCTCCTCCTTGGCAATAGCCTCCTCTCGCAGCACCAGGGCTTTCTCCCGTCCCGCCGCCGCGAGCTCCCGGTCGAACACCTTCCGGAGCCCTTTCCTATAGGACTCAAGGTCGGCCTCAAGCTCGGACCGGGCGGCAGCAGCACGGGAGGCTTCGGCCTTCGTGCACTCCTCCAGGCAGATGTGCCAGTCGCCTAGGCGCTGACGCTCGCTCTCTAGAGCTGCCCATTCCCGCCGGATTGCTGCCTCGGCGGTAAAGGTCGCCTCTTCTATCATCCGCCGGACCCGGACCAGCACCCGGGGGAGGGGAACCGCATCCTCCTCTGGGGGACCCTGCAAGAGCCGCCAACCAGAGACCACCTCCAGCTCTTCCTCTGCTGCAGGTTGGGAGCTGGGGGTGGGGACATCTGGCACAGACGTCGGGCCCTCGGGTACAGAGGTGCTCGCTGTTGCCGCGTCCGCTGCCGCTGTGCTCGCCGTCGCCAAGCCCGGTGTCGGTGCATCTGCCGCCGTAGCCGGGGCCTCGGGGGCCACCGCGTCGGGCGTTGCTGCGCCTGGCACTGGCGCATCTGCCGCCGCCGTGTTGGGCGCCATCGGGTTAGCGGAGGTCGCCGCACGCGAGCTCCCCACATCCGCCGTCGCTTCCGCTGCTGCCGCCGAGGCACCGGTCGCCTGAACTCCCGCTGACGAGCCAGCGGCGGCGGAAGAGCTGCCTGGGCGAGAGGCCTTGGCAAATGAAGAGAAGAAGCTCTTCAGCAAAAAGCGAAGCACCAGGAATAAGGGGAGTGAACGAAAGAACACTTACCCCGAAGCGCCGGGTCTCCAGCGTCCACGGAGGCTGGGCGACCGCTGCTGCCTTGGCGGCAGCGGAGGCACACCTCAAGGTTGCTGCTGCTGCCCTTGTGGTGGCGAAGTTGGTGGAGGTTGTAGCTGCTGCTGCTGCCGCCGGGGAGAGGCACCTCCCGGCGGTGGTGGTGGCGGCGCAGCTACACCAGGGGTCCCGCGTGAGCCGGGGGCCCGAGAGGTACCCTGGCCCGTGTCCTCAGCGGCCCTCTGACGCTTTGCGGTGGGCTCCATAACTGGGGTCACGTCACTACGGTGCAACCTGGGCCGGCTCACCTCCTCCGACGATGCGCCGGAGCTGCATCGGGCTTGGCTAGGACCGCTCGCGGCGGAGCTACAGCCACGGCCTGCTTGCCCTTGGTAGAAGGGCCAGACACTGCGGCGCTCAGCACGGCCTGTTCCTCGGACGCACCGGGGATCCCGATTCCACAGTCCGGGTCGCCCCCAGTTTGGCGCGCTGCTAGCCCACCACCGTCGAGGGTCGGAAGAGTGGCAAGCACCGCAGCCCTCAGGCTCGAGTCCTCGTAGAGGGGAATGACGCCCTGAGGGAGGATCAAGTGCTTCGGGACGAAGATCTCCCCTGTCAACGCCCGCACCACGACCTCTAGGCCTTCCTAGGTCAGATCGTTGTCCTCCCCGCGGTGGGTCCTGCTGCAGTCTTGGGGCCCGGTGAAGCTCTAGGCAGGACGCGGCCGCTGCTTCAGAGGGGCGTCTTGATCTTGTTTAGCACGGGGTCAAACACCGGCGGCAGGGACGGCTTGGCCCTCCAGGACTGGCAGTCGGAGGCGGGTCCCTCGGTCGGCATGACGAGGCGCTCATTAGCTTCGGTGGTGGTGATCACCCACTCCTTGCTCCAATCCTCCCACTTTCCGCCATTAAGCCCGGGGATGTAGGGCGACTGCAGATCGCTCCTTGTCTGGAAGTAGAACGCCCCCACTTCATCCTTGCTCTTTCCGGACTTCACCAGAACGAAGAAGTGGCGGAAGAGAATGACGCAGGGCTGCACCCCCACGAACATCTCGCATAGGTGGACGAAGATTGACGTCAAGAGGATGGAGTGGGGCGTGAGATACTGGAGCTGGAGGCCGAAATCCTCCAGCAGCAGCAGGAAGAACGAAGAAATCGGCAGCCCCACGCCGGTGGAAATGTGCGAAATAAACAACACAAATTCCCCGGCGCGCAGATCGCCGAGGGGAACCGAGCCTGCTCGAATTCCCCAGGCGGTCTCCTGTGGACTACACCCGAGCAGGCGGCGCACCACGTTCAGTTCCGCCTCGGTTTGGAAACGACGGGGACGAACCAGGGACGCCATCTTGCTATGGAGGCGAGGAACAATCTGCGCAGAAGAGCAAGGGGCGAGGAGGCTTGAAGGCAAAGGGGCGCAAAGGTTTGGAAGGAAGAAGGCGAATGCGGAATAGTAACCGCGGTATGCGGTTCAGCCCTTTATGAAGCATGATCCATCCGGCGCGCCCCGGAAACGTCGTTGGAAGCCAAGCGACGCTCACGCCTGGCGTTAGCCGCCCGATCCATGACAAGGGGGCCCAGGCCCGCCTGTCAGGAGAGGCGGGTAACCAACGAAGGTGTGAAAAGGCGGAAGCCGAACTGACGCGCATGTACGAGCGCTGACAGGGTCAAACCTTTCGGGAACCGCGTTGGCGGAAAAGAATTCCTTTTACCCCGGCGGCAGTAGTACCGAGCGTCGTACGCGTGACTAGGCGCACCACTGTGCGTGGGGGCCTTGAGTCAGTGAGCCGTTGCGACGTGATGGGCCAGTAGGGAACCCAGTGGATGGACAAAGCCGGACAAGACTCCTGCAGCGCGCACAGTCTAACACTGGAGGCTTCAAGTTATGCAGAGCTAGATCACAGTGGTGGCCCCACCTGCGGGTTCGTAGCCTTTCCCGAGGTGGGCCCGGGGGCCACTGTCGGTACCTTGTAGCAGGGATACCCACTTCTACTGCAGCAAGGCTGGACTCGCGTAGTCATCCGTAACTACGCCCTGAGGGGCGGAGCAGCCAGGCCCCAGGGGTCCGGCTCTTACCTCACCAGGCCAACGGCCCCGGACCCGTTCCCCGCTCTGGGAACGGGACCGGCGACGCCACGTGTCCTTGAGGAAGGGAGGCTCCGCACTAACAGCTGAGGGCTCGGACCCCCCATATGGGTCCGGGACCTCCCCGCGTCCGTCCGGACCTCCCACGCGCGTAGAATCAAAATACCGCCGGGGCGGGGTCCGGGGCGCCATGTGTCCCGCAGGCGCAGGCGCGGGCGCAAGTTTTCCGCTGGAAGACTCGCCCACCCACCGCATTCAATGCGGATGGTTGAGGCGTGCTCTGCCGCCGCGGCACGCGGAACAGCTTTTGTCAGGCCTCACTGTAGACCACATATTACCGAGGTACATAGTGCAGCTGCATGTGCCGCATCCACGTAGAGCACGTCTGCCGCATTAAATGGATACAACGGCACGACACCCTTTCATCATACCGCATACGCTGCAAGCTACACGACCCGTTCAGCTACGCGGCAGGCTACGGCAAGCTACGCCCTAGCGCCGTTTCAACAAGATAGGATATGGCTATGCCGGACGAAAGATTCCCACGGGCAAAACAAGTAAATCCCGGAATAAGATCTTTCCGAGTCATACACGTCCACATCTGCATCCAAGTTGAGAAAATAACAAAAAGATAAATTCTCCCAACCACACGTGCCGTACGAAGGAGCACATGTAATATATGTGGCCTTTTGATCAGTTCTGCAGGGTATAATATGGAGCTTTGAGAGGGTGCAGACAAGCAAAAATCACACACCCAAAGCCGGACTGTGCAATAAGCATAAATTGAATAAGCTAGGTAGCTAGTGTCCATATGTATGTATGTATATATCTATATATATCTATATGTGTATCCGCACACGTGTGCATGCATCCAAAATAGAAACATACCGTTCGCTATATATATATATAGGCCGGGCGCAGCACGACCCATCATCGATCAACACAACCTTGCCCCAGCCCTAGCAAGGCTAGAACACAGTAAAGTCTCATCAATAATTCCACACTGTTTCTAGCTAGCGGCGATTACTATCAGAGCAGGCCGCAGAGGCTGCTGCAGGGAGCACAGAACAGAAGTAAGCACACACGCCAAGAAACCAAAGCAGCCAAAGACACCGGCCAGGGGAGGGGAGCACCGAAGCTGTAGCTCATCATGGGGATGGTGGAGAGCATCAGCCCCACGGCGGCGGAGGCCTCCACCTCCTCGCGCTCCACCGGCGCGTCCACGGCCACCACGGAGTCCGGCGCCGCGCAGCCGCCGCTTGCCGCAGCGCCGGGCGGCGCGGCCGGCGGGGAGGTGGTCTCGCCGGCGGACGAGCAGGCCGTCACGCCGCAGCCGTCGGCGGCGGCGGCGGTGCCACAGGGGTCCTCGCGGTACAAGGGCGTCGTGCCGCAGCCCAACGGCCGCTGGGGCGCGCAGATCTACGAGCGCCACGCGCGGGTGTGGCTCGGCACGTTCCCCGACGAGGAGGCCGCCGCGCGCGCCTACGACGTCGCCGCGCTCCGCTACCGCGGCCGCGAGGCCGCCACAAACTTCCCGGGGGCCGGGGCGTCGGCGCCCGAGCTCGCCTTCCTGCTCGCGCACTCCAAGGCGGAGATCGTCGACATGCTCCGGAAGCACACCTACGCCGACGAGCTCCGCCAGGGCCTGCGCCGCGGCCGCGGCATGGGCGCCCGCGCGCAGCCCACGCCGGCCTGGGCGCGCGCGCTGCTCTTCGAGAAGGCCGTCACGCCCAGCGACGTCGGCAAGCTCAACCGCCTCGTCGTGCCCAAGCAGCACGCTGTGAAGCACTTCCCGCTCAAGCGCTCGCCGCCGGAGGCCGCCACCGGCAAGGGCGTGCTCCTCAACTTTGAGGACGGCGAGGGCAAGGTGTGGCGGTTCCGGTACTCGTACTGGAACAGCAGCCAGAGCTACGTGCTCACCAAGGGCTGGAGCCGCTTCGTCAGGGAGAAGGGCCTCCGAGCCGGCGACACCATCGTCTTCTCCCACTCCACATACGGCCCGGAGAAGCAGCTCTTCATCGACTACAAGAAGACCAATAAGACGGCGGCCGCACCAGCGGAGAAACCAAAGGAAGCCGCCGCCCGTGTAGTCAGGCTCTTCGGCGTGGACATCGCCGGCGACGGGTGCCAGAAGAGAGCACGGCCGCCGGTGGAGATGGCGTTCGAGCAAGGCCATCAGGAGTTCTTGATGAAGAAGCAATGCGTGGCTCATCACCGCTCTCCTGCCCTAGGTGCCTTCTTGTTATAGCAGCGATCATATATATGCATAGTCTTCTAGTTCTTCCCCTTCGTTCCAATTTCTTCGCCTGTTTCATCTCCAATCCAAGTTCTAGTGTCTGTTCTTCGTCTTGTGCGCAACGAACTACTTGTTATGTCAGACTGCGGCAAGACGAGTTGTATGTACACCATTAGGAAGTCTAGTCTTTGAGATGGTATGTAGTAGTAATCAGCATCCTACAAGATCATGCAAGTTTGTGCCATCATCGAGTACTTTGGAAATTTGCATGTCCTTGTATCCTTACTTAAAAGTTAAGTTATAGTATTTTTTTTACCATACACACATTCTGTTCATTATCATAAATTATATTTTGTTGTTGATAAAAACAATTCAACTATGATCTATCTATAATAACAATTTGATTTGTTGAGATTTAATAATATTATGTAGATAATTATTTTTATTTTTATTTTATTTTGATTGATTGTTGTTAGCTTTAGTTTTTATTAATAGCATATATTTATAATTGATACATAGTTAAATGATATTTTATATTTAATTTTTCGTAATGGTATTGGTGGGTAATTTTTAATTAGGCACATGAGTATTTTAGGCTAATTTTTATCGTAATGGCAGTGGTGGGTAATTTTTATTTTTCTTCGACTAATGTGGGAATTTCTAGACCTTAAGAGCGAACGTGGAGTCTTCGTTTGGCATTGGTGGGTAATTTTTAATTAGGCACAGGGGTATTTTAGGCTAATTTTTATCGTAATGGCAGTGGTGGGTAATTTTTATTTCTCTATTTTTCTCCGATTAACGTGGGAATTTCTAGACCTTGATAGCGAATGTGGAGGCTTCGTTTTAGTATATATTTGTAACTGATACATAGTTAAATGGTATTTTATATTTAATTTTTCGTAATGGCATTGGTGGGTAATTTTTAATTAGGCAAGGGGTATTTTAGGCTAATTTTTATCGTAATGGCAGTGGTGGGTAATTTTTATTTTTCTATTTTTCTCCGATTAATGTGGGAATTTCTAGACCTTGAGAGCGAACGTGGAAGCTTCGTTTGGCATTGGTGGGTAATTTTTAATTAGGCATAGGGGTATTTTAGGCTAATTTTTATCGTAATGGTAGTGGTGAGTAATTTTTATTTTTCTATTTTTCTTATATTAACGTGAGAATTTCTAGACCTTGAGAGCGAACGTGGAGGCTTCGTTTGTTGGCCAATTAATAAGATAATAGATAAGTTGATTCGATATGCTAGATGTCGAAGATGTGATTTCTCCCTGTTTTAATTTGCTCATAGGTTCACTCTTGGCAACAACATATGAATAATTAGTTGATGTTGTTGTTGCACATTTGTACTGGGTTGAGTGCTATTAACTAATTAAACATCGAAGTTAAAGATGCAGAAACCTCATTTGCATAATAATGGAGCAAATTATTTCAGAGATTTACATATATAGCAACATTTGAATATCTATCTTGAGTTTTGCGTCAGTTACACTTTAACTGTGCGAGATTGATGTGCTTAATTCATCACTGTGACTACCAATTGATCGGTGCTGTTTAGTTGATTCAAAAGGATGGCGAGTCTGGGTATATATTTATTCATCTTATTTGAATTAATATCTGGGTATGATCAAACTAAATATCGCCGCCCTATCAAGTTTGTTTCAACTTCATCTTCTTTCATGATCGTAGTAGTTGGTACTCCAGAAGGATACATCAGCTTTTACTGCAAAAGAGAATATATATACATATATAGCCCAAAAACTCAAATGAAATGTTGTTTATTATTTTCTTTCTTCGTATATAATTAACTTTATGATTTTTCTTGTATCGTATGTCAGATATCCTTTTGATTCAATTTGTTTCAAGCTTTTAATGGATTTCTTTGTGCAAAATCATGTACCATTTGATCGTACATCGTTTGTGTATGATCCCCATAGAACTCAGTATCTCTTTTGATTCCAAATAATTTTAAAGAAGATATATATCTTTCTGTATTGGAATTTCTATGGGGACCACAGTACGGTGAAATGCTTATACGGTATAAAAGGGGGAAAATCTGTGAAGGTGATCTATATCGGTTTATCCCATGGATATGTATACATACATTATGTCTAAGTGAAGCGTCCCCTCATAAGAGAAGACTTAAAAGTGATACAATATCAGTCCCAGGAGGCTGATAACACTTTTATTAAATCAGATGGTACATCACCGTACAACTCTACGCGGAAGTGGGCAGTGAAGCGCCACTATCGCGAGGATAACAACTAACACCCACACAACGATATTAACTATGAAGAGGGGGTCATCAGAGTCTTGCGCCATACGGAACTTCCTGCGAGTGACCCTATCCACAGGCAAGGTTGGGTGCAGGACGGAACCTCTACTCGACGTCTTCGGGAACGAAGTCCGGATCTTCCTCTGTAAAAATTAAGATTGGGGTGAGTACAAACGTACTCAGCAAGTCCAATCACACCCACGGTGGGGGTATAAACCGAATATAATGCACAGGGAAAGTCAAGGATAAGGCTAGGGTTTAGTTTGCGGAAAGCTAATTTTTATGCAAGGGTTTATTTGAAAGAAAGGGGTTTTCAAAAGCAATTGTCTTGCAATGAGTAACACGTCGGGTTGATCCACACAGGATCCCAGTTTTAAGTTGCTATCGGACTCCTCATCCGCCGTAGCACACGGCACAGCTGCCGGACACTTTTCCAAAACAACTCACGCCAACCCATCCAATCCCAGAAGAAACACTAGTTATGTGACCACACCGTAACTCGCCCAGTACCGTGGCATGGCTATTCGAATAGATTCTTAACTCTGCAGAGGTGTGCAACTTTACCCACAAGCGGGGTACCGCAACTTGATCACCTTAGTGTTGGCGCAGATCCCAACAAAGCTATTACCCACCTTAGCTAGACCTGACTAGCCATCACGGGATCCACCAAGGGGTCATTGACCTATCACAGAGGTTTTAACCGGGGCATAAGTCACACAGAGCTAATCTCTTCTCCTTGATCACCCGTTGCTCTCAGCTCTCCTGATGGCTATCAGACTAACTAGTGGAGTTTATGCTAAGCCGTTGCCCATACAACGGTCGAGTGGTTTGCACAATAGTGGAGTTCGGTGAGATGACACACCAACTCGGTCCTTAGTTGTGACGAGATGGATATCTCCCTTCCTTGGTCTGCCACACAGGCACGAGCACACCATTCGGCAATTCACACAGAAGTGACATCCATCTCGTCTAATCTCATCTTTCGAAATTCCACATTTTTCCCTTTCCACACACTCACACATTTTTCCTTTTATAAAACAAGTTGTATTGTGTTTAAGGTCCTAAGCGTTCTAGCAACGATTAACATCCAAACAAATCACATTCAGACAATAATCTAGGTGGTCAAGGAATGGTTATAACAAATCAAGGGGTGGCTATCCAACCATATTTTCAGCAGGCAAAACATATGCAATTTTATAAAACAGGCCAATAGGTTGTGTTTATAAAAACTAGGACAAAATATGCATCAAAGGGCGGGATTGAACTTGCCGTCTTCAAAGCCTTTCGGGAAGTCCTGATCGAGGTACTGTCCTTCGGGTTCGGGGTCGCGGAACTGATCCTCGTTCACTCGCTGCTCATCGGCGAGCTCTCCCTCATTCACACCGTGATCTACGACGTATACAAACAAACACACAATCAAGAAAAAGAAATAAAGGTTTTATCATTGAGCTCGAATCGGAAACAATTAAGATATGGAGATAGGAATAATATTTTTTAGCGGTTTTCTAATGGCAAGGCCAAAATTATGTTATGAAAGGCGTGGTAAAGTTTCGGGTCGATCGGAGATTGTTTGGCGCATGAAATAATAAGTTAACAGGGTGTTTAGGGTCTAAACAAGGGTCCATGGACTTGTTTGTTATTAGTGAAAGGGCCTGATTAGAATTCTGGGGAATGTTTGGGTTATTCTAGAAAAGGTCAGGGGTTTATTTAGAAATATGTTTATATAAGGGAAGGATTTATTTTGGAATATAATAAAGGGAAGGGTTTAATTTGCAAAAAGGCTAAAGGGTGGGAGGGTTCTTAAACAAATAGAAGAGAGGGGAGGGGGTTCTGGCAAATGTGCCCTTCTTTTCTTCCTCCCGACCGGGAAACAGGGGAGGGGCGACTGTGGGGTTCGGCGTCGTGCAGAGCGGCGTGCAGGCACGTGGAGGGGCCGGCTGTGGGGTTCGGCGTCGTGCAGAGCGGCGCGAGCGGCGAGGCGGCGGTGTTGTGCTCTGCAGTGCGGCGGCTCGAGCGGCGAGGCGGCACAGTCAGGCGGTGGCGGTGCGACGGGCGGAGCGGCGAGCGGCGCGGCCGCGTGGAACGCGTGACGCGCGTGGGTGGTGCAGGGAAGGCGGGGCGCGCGGCACGTGCGCGGGCGAGCAGGTGTCGCGGCGTGCGCGGCTCGGCGTGCCCAGCGCGGCGAGCGTGTGCGTGCGCAGCAGCGGCTCGCACGGCGCGGGCAGAGGGAGGCAGCGGCGGTGCGCGCGCGCGCGTGCGCACGGCCCAGGGGGGTGCTCGGCGCGGCGGGGTGCACGGGCCAGGGGGAGGCGTGCGCGTGTGGGCAGGCGGCCGGGCTGGGTGGGCGCGCGCGCGTCCGCGTGGCCGGGGAGCAGAGAAGGAAGGAGAAGAAGGGAGAAGGAGGGAGAAAAGAAAAGGAAAAAGGAAAAGGAAAAGAAAAGGGGAGGGAAAAAGGAAAAAAAAGAGGAGAGAGAGATAGAGCACGCCGGCGGGATTCGCGGTCGGCGGTCGCGCATGGATGACAGGCAGCCGAGCGGCACGGGAAAAAGAGAGAGAGCGAGGTACGGTCGGCGGAAAAAAGACAAGAAAAGATGGAACAACGAATGAAATCGAGTGTTGGGACGGCGAAAGTTTCTGGGAAGGTATTAGGGTTTAGGGTTAAATGAGCTCAACGATAAAAAAAAATTTTGAAAATTATTTTTTTAGCATGTGATTTATTTGGAAAATTTTTGGGATGTCACACTAAGTAAGAGAAAGAGATTTTCTCCCCCCTTGCTTCCATTTTTTAAATTTTGGGAGAAAATTTGCTCTTCACTTGTGCAAGAGATGTATTGCATCATTTTTTTTTGAAAGAAAAGAGATGTATTGCATCATTATATAGACTTCTTGGTCTCATACAGAGGACAAATATTTGCATTAAAGCGTCTCTAAAGTAACCGCCTTTAATTTTGCGGAAACAGTCTGATAGTAGTCTGTACGTTTCCAGGTCCAAGCTAGTTAAAAGTTACAGTATACCGTACACTCCTTCAATTATATACTTTTGACGTTATCTACTTTATGTATAGCAACTCTTGATGCCACTTTCTGTTCTGATTGTACGGTGCCTATATAGTATCTATTTTTTTCATGCATTTGAGGCTATTCACACCGGTGATCCTTTAAATTCCTTCTTTAAAAGAATATTCTTGTCCTGATCATCGAGATTCTCTCCTCTATACTCAGTTTCTCTGCGTCCATCCATCCTATATATCTCTCCTCTATACCAACTACCAAAAAATGGGACCCACATTTCAGTTTTTTTCTTCTCTTTTTCCCTCCCCATTCTCTCTCTCTCTTCTCCCTGCCGGCCGCCCGTCCTCCCTCCCACGCCAGCGGCATCCCCGCCGGCCTCCCTCCCCCGTCTACGAGGCGCTTCCGCGGGCAAGCTCTGCGCAGCTGCGGGCCCTCGGGCCTCCCTCCCCATCCCATCCTCCTGGCCTCCCTCAGTGGCCGCGAGGCTCGGCGTGGCAGCAGATCCCGCGCGGCCGGCGGCGGCGAGGCTACGCGCGGCCGGCGGCGGCGAGGCTACGCGCGGCGCGCCGACGGCAAGGCTTGGGGCGGATCCAGCGCGAGCACCTCCGGCAACGGCCGGATCTGGCTTTGGGGGCGGCTTGGAGCTCGGGGGGCAGCCCGGCGAGCAAGGGCCCGCGGAGGGCAGCGGCGCCGGCGAGCAAGGGCCTGCGGGAGGGAGGAGTGCGCCGAGCTGGCGCACGCGGTGGCCGCAGCCGCCGGCCGCGACACCGTGGCGAGCAGGCCTCCGCTGGTTCGCCGCGCGCACACCATCGCCCCGCCGCCGCTACCGTGCTCCGCCGCGTTTCCGCCCGGCCTCCCTCCCTCCCCCGGCGCTAGTGGCAGCGACCGCCTCCTGCATCCTCTCCGCCCGCCTTGGAGCGGGCCACCGCAGCGCTCACCGCCGCCCTCTGGGCCACGGGAGGGAGGAGCAATGGCGGCGGTGGCCGAGGACGCAGCGTGTCTTGCGCGCGGCGGTGCCCCTCCTCTACTCCTTCCCCTTCCCTCTCCAGGTGCCCGCCCCTCCTCTGATCTTGGGCCATGGCGGCGACGGCCTCCCCCCTCTCTTCTCTCTCGCCGGCGGTGGCGCATCCATGGCTGGAGCCCGCGCGGGTTCATGGCGGCAGCGGCGGCCATGGCGGGTCCGGCCATGCCACCCCGCCCTCGCCGCCCCTTCGGCCGTGCCCCCTCCGCCGGCTGCGGAGCCGCGCCGCCCCTCCTTGGTCCCTTCGCCGGCGAGCCGTGGTGGCGCGTGCACAGTGCCGCTGTGCTGTCCGAGCACGGGCGCCAGAGCTGGGTGGAACACGCGGGCCTGCGCCAGTGCCACCTCCCCTGATAGGGGAGATCCTCTGTTTCCCTATGAATAGAGGAATCCGGATGATGTAGTAGCTCTCACGGGAGACCGATGCACTGTGCTGTCCGAGCACGGGCGCCAGAGCTGGGTGGAACACGCGGGCCCGCGCCAGTGCCACCTCCCCTGATAGGGGAGATCCTCTGTTTCCCTATGAATAGAGGAATCCGGATGATGTTGTAGCTCTCCCGGGAGACCGATGCAGGAGATTTTCCTGCATCGGCGTCCTCTACTATCCTTTTAAAGGACCCAGTGCGAACAGCCTAAGCCGCTCTAACAGGGAGAGGAAGATACAAAATTAAAAAAATACAAAAATACTCCTATTTATCCTTCATCACCATCCATCATAGATGGACTGCTTGTCTTCTTTGTAGATTCTGAACTCATCATAAGTGAATTCTACTAATTTTCACGGGCTGTACCGTTCCACTGAAAATATTAGATTTTGATAAATTAATCTTTTGGATTTTTACCCTTCGGACTGGCTACCCTGCTGCAATTCTTTTAGTAGTAGGGGACGCATCTGCCAAAAACAATGCAATATGCCAATGGCGACTTTATAAAAGATCAATTTTGGTCATCAAAATTATGGCTTGTAAAAATAAACAAAGGGGCAGGCAATAGAAGTTTCAGGCCCTATTTAGTTGGTGAAAAGTTGTTGGTTTTGGCACTGGAGCACATTTCGTTGTTACTTGACAAATAATGTCCAATCATGGACTAATTAGGCTTAAAAGATTCATCTCGTGCTAATCAGTTAAAATGTGTAATTAGTTATTTTTTCAACTGCATTTAAAGCTCCATGCATGTGTCCGAACATTCGATGTTACGGATACTGTAGAATTTTTTTTAAACTAAATAGGGCGTTAATTTAATTTTTTTACTATATTGAATAGGACTTGTTTAAAGGTCGCTACAAGTCTTCCTAATTAATGCCTTACTTGTCATCTAAACTTCCAGGGTATTGTCCTAAATCCCAGCGGACAAATTGAGTTGATATATATGAAGGCAAATGACAAGGTCCACTCACATCTGAAAATGGACATTTCATTATTAGTGTCATTTATAGGAGAGGTGTATGTGTTCTATGCATTTACTATGTAGGAGCTAGCATGTTTGTGGCATTTTTGGAAAAAAAAACACAATTCTGATGTGCGATTTTATGACTTCGGTAATGTAAACTGATTGCTGAGTTTAGGATTCTAGCTAGGCAATATTGATTCTGCAGCTTTATTATTCTAACTAGCCTATCGACCCATGCTCCCGCACGGACTAATAATAATTAATATAAAAATAAGATTTATAGGTAATAATTATAATTATCTATTTCATCCCCTCTTCCATCTATTAAATATTCTAACGTATATTCTAAAATACATATTTATCATTATCGAGTTGCAATAGATTTTATTTTGTATCTTAACTCCATGTGTCTTTGATATATATTTAATTGAACCATTGTTTGTGAATTGGTATTTTTATTGTTATCTCTTCCATCATACATGAATACATGGTGACACATATCATGGGTAATATTTTTATATAAATAACATATTACTAATGATAGAAATAATAATTTAAAATTTTATATTGATGCACTTTATTATTTTATTATAATTATATAATTTCGATTCAGATTTAGGGGTTACTTCAACTTTAATGATGACATAATTGGATAATTATATGCAAATTTAGGGAGTTATTTGCATTATTTTTTTATAATGACATACTCCCTCCATCCTAAAAGAATAAGTCACTCTAGGATTTAAAATTTGTCCCAAAAAATATGTCATCTTACTTTATTTAGAAAGTGCATGTGCATGCTAGAATCAATTAATGTCAAATATGGATAATAAATAGGGGCAAACATGGTCATTTTACCTTTTTGTTAATTTGTCCAATAATTCCTAGAATGACTTATTTTTTGGGACGGAAGGAGTAGATGGGTAATTTACACAAAGATTAGAGGATTACTTAAGATTCTTTATACATGTTTAGGGAGTTACTTTAGTCTATTTTCATAATGGTATGGCTGAGGTGGGTAATTTATTAGTATAGATAAAAGATCCAATAACTATTATGATTAGAATTGTCGGACTGACGCGGGATGTTTCTATTTTTTATGAGAATGTCTCTATTTTTTTTAAAGAGCCCACCTATAATCCTAAGTGGCCTTCACGTGGAGGCTAAAAGGAGTCTTCAATTAGTAAGATAGTTCTGATTCCAATGGTTCCAAACTTTCGATCTTACCCGGCCACAAGGCTCTGATTTTTTTTTATATGGAAGCTAAGCTATATATGATCGGAATTATTAGAATATGCCATTTGGGGAACCACAGACCAGCTGTCATGATAGCTTTGGTTGACCACTAGGGATGCAAAATTGAGTGTTCTGGTCCATATAGCTCGTCAAAATTTGGTGAGGGGCAGCTAGCCCTGATGCTCATCAGTGCTGAGAAACACGCCCTCCAGTGTATCACTTACTAGCTATATAGTATAGCATAAAAATTTGTCACTTGATCGATGTATTCAACATTATTAGCTTTTTTTTCTTGTTTTAATTGTAGTAATCGTAAAGTGAAAGACCGAAGCAACAACATGTACGTATCTAGAAGTTCCGTAGCTAGATACGTTCGCCGAGTAAATCGATCAACGACAGTGAGCATTTCACATTCATCCATCACTGCTTGCAAGTGATGCCACTTGCAACCATTATGGCCTTGTTTAGTTGCAGCGCAAATTTTTTTTTGCATTGGAATCTTACTAATTTGAAGTACTAAATGAAGTCTATTTACAAAACTTTTTGTACAGATGGGTTGTAAATCGCGAGAGGAATCTAATTATGCTAATTAATCCATGATTAGCGGATGGTTACTGTAGCATCACTGTTGCAAATCATGGATTAAGTAGGCTCATTACATTCGTCTCGCGATTTACATCCCATCTATGTAAAAAGTTTTATAAATAGACTTCATTTAGTACTCCATACATGTATCGAAATATTCGATATGACGGTTTTTTTTGCGTTTACAAGGTTTATGGGGTGGGAAAACAGGGCCTATATATCCAGCACAGCTAGCCAGACAGGCCAATGCAACTTGCACAAATAGCACGAGATGGCTGGCTAGCTAGGTTCATCGCACTGATCGAGTACATTGAATATTTCAGTCCTGTTAAACTGGCCAACTTCCTTCCTGCAGGAGTATTTGCTATGTCTAGTTCTGTACCAACCTGCTTGTGATCCAGAATCCAGATTATGACAGTTCCTATTTGAAAAACTTCGAGGGAGAAGAAAGCCATCTGCTTGTCATCTTTTCAAACAAAGAAGCCTGAACTTGTGACAATAGTTTACTGTGCATCCACATGTTGCACATTTGAAAATATAAATGCATCACTTTTTCAAATGATTTTGAAGAACAGGGGTTCTTTTTTTGCTTTTGAATTATTATTGCCATAGCTGTCCGAAGCACCAACCAATTGATACTCCATGTTGAAAAGTCCAAGGATCTAGAAGACGCGCGCGTGGCGACCATCTCCTCAGGTGACGCAGGCCCCGCTGACGATGAAGAAGAAATTAAACCTACGAGGAAATGCGCTTAATTATACGGCTATACCAACATGGAATAAAACACAATGTATAAATCAAACCAATACGAATATGGGAATACGCGTACATGTACACAGACACACACACTACAGTACTACTGCGTGTGTGTGTATATATACGCAGCTAGCTGTCGTCAAACGTGTACTGAAAAAATTGCTAATAATGACACATCAGCAAATGCAAGCGAGTGCCAGCGTCTGGGCTGCAAGCTAGCTAATGCAAGTGCTTGCGTTTAAACATGGCTGCCCACCCAAACTTTCTGCAAGTGCGTGCGGCCTGAGCTTTTTATTTCCACACACACACACACACACACACACACACACACACACACACACACACACACACACACACACACACACACACACACACACACACACACACACACACACACAATTGTACTGACCTCCGAGGATACGACAAGGCTGCAAATGTAGGGCAACGCATGGATCCTTTAGCTCCTTGTTTTTGGCAGCGCCAGCCCAGCAGCGGCAACTAGCTCGCCGCCAAGTTGAGAGAGGAAGGAGGAGGATGGCGAGACTTTTCCACCATCGTCGCCGTCGCTGCTGCGTCTGTTGTTGTTGCGTTCTTCTTTCTTCTTCTTCTGATCTTCTCGTCCTGGGCTGCGCCTCTTTTGCAAGTTGATCAAAGAGCACGCGAGTGAATGGCGCCGTCCACGCGTTCTTCTGTTCATCATTCAGCCATGGCATTCTTCTTGGTGCAGTCAATGGTCAATGTTCATAGGAGTGGTGGCATGTGCGCGTGGCAACTTGTAGCGCCCGTAGTCAAGCGAGAGATTGAATAGTGCAGCTTGCCCTAGTTTCTTTTTTTTTTCAGTTACAAGATCATATACACCCATAACTATGGATGCATTTCTCCCCCACGTACGCTAACACACTCGCTAATAAGTTTGTATTTAATTATCACGCGCCTACAAAATAGTATATCGTCACTAAATTAGACCGCTCGCGTAAGTAAATTGTGGCACACTAAATTTGAGTCTTGCTGAGTAGAGTCGTATGTACTATACCCTCACTACGTCTTCGCCACTATATGTTTAATTTCTCCTAATAAAAAGAAAATGTAAAAGGTTAGTCGTCCGTCCGTTCAAGCTTTATGTGCTTTCAGTTTGCTATTTCTAGTCTTAATTACCTTTACATAACAAATTTCATTAAAGAAATGTAGCTTCTAGACAAGGGGGGATGGGGGATAAAGCAACTCTGTCAAACAGGAAAGGAAAGGGCGCATGCACATGCACACACAGGACTGCGGTCATGCATGGATGATGTGTACACCCCATGAACTGTATAGTAAACGGTTATATGCTCGATCAACGTCTGACTCGTCAAACAGGGCTACCATGAACACGAGGTGGGATGAACATTTCATCATTTTAAAATAATAAATGCATGCATTATGTATACGAATTCAAAAAAACAAGTATTTTTTACTATGTGTTTGTTGAATTCCACATTTATTAGTTTGTACCTTCACTCTCTCATTCTCTAGATTAGTTGATATAGAATGTTTAATTCATCAAGTTGATGGAAATCCAACACAACAAATGTTAGGAGCTGACACTATTTTCGTACATATGGGTTTTATTTGTGCCATCAAATTCAATTATATTTATTCTTGAATTTACTGCCCTATAATATTTACTTTGGTTTGGCATCAGGATAAACTTTTAACCAACAATTAATCTATTAATATATATAATTTTTGTGACATGCATTCTTATGACCTGACAATAGATTTATCTATCTCGTCATTGTACAGAATTTGACACTTGAAGCGCGCTCCGGCAATAGGGAGCACTCCCTCTAGCACCCCAACTACGACCACATCCCCCTAGCCTTCCACAATACCGTGGCCTGACCGCACAAGAGAGAACAAAAGGAATTCACATCAGAAAAATTCGAATTGGACTAGGCAATCATCAGAGTACATGCATACATGGCTGAACAGGCATTCAAAGGCAACGTGGATAACAAACCACACAAGCCAGCTGACAGCCAGCCAGGCAGCAAGTGTTGCAACTTGTGCATCCCCTTTCCAAGGGTGAAAAGAGAACCTAGACCAGCATATATAGCTGGTTTGGCCCGGCAGGACACGCGCGGAGCACACGGTTTCCGACCGGCAGCCGGAGCCGGAGCCGGAGCCGGCGCCAACAAGTGTCAAGTGGCCAAGTGACCGGCCGGCGGCTCAGGTTTCCATTCCGGCAGGCCCTCTTGCTCCGCCTTGCAACTTGGACTGATCGAGGACTGATGCTAGCTGCTGGGCAGTGGGCACCCCTAGCTTATATGTTGTACCTAGTAGCTAGCTGCTGCTGCTGCTGCTCTCACTGGCCTTGCTTGTTGCATAAAGTTGGATGGTTCAAAGAACGCAGGATGCCACTTGCACACTTGCACGTATATATGTGCAAGTGTGCAATGTTTACAAGGTTCAACGGATCTGGCTCGTGGCTGGACCTGATCCACGTCAGAGTGTACATGCATGTCATTTCCGTCGTCGATGCCTCCATCTCCATCGTTTCGCTGCTGGTATGGATAAGCATTGTGTTCAATTCATCCCTCCTACAGTTCCAATTTTCAATTTAGGTAGTCAGCCCTAGGTAGCTTGCTTGTCAGAGGGAAACCCTGCTTTTCATGGATTGGTGGTTACGAAGTTCCATGCATGCATTTGCAGACGGATGGAGATGTACTAGTAGTGGTGGTGGCGGTCCAGTGCACGGAAACCACCAGAGAGAGGACAACCAATCTGGAGCATGTCACCGGCCGGCGGCTGAGCCTATTTTGGCGCACGTTGTGGAATTCGCACGGTGGCCGGGAAAAAAATTAAAGAATACGAAGGGTAAATTAAAGTCGGTCCAGATGTTTTCCACGATACGAGACTTGGAACTTGGTAGGGTTTTTGACCTACTTATTGTTAATTTGTTTCTGACAAAGACAAAGATGAAGTCCGGAAAGGTGCATAACCCACCAGCAGCTGCGGTACTATCCATGTTGACTCCTGCTGGAGAGTGTCTCCGGAAAGGGCGAACACTACAACAGTAGGAAAGACACACCGATCAAGTAGGAAATGTTCTCTCTCTATTCCATGTCCCTTGTCAATGAACATTATAGGGGGTATTTATAGGTGGCGTTTTGCCTTCTAAGTACAATTACTATTTTGTTCCTTTACAACAGTCACACTACTACAAAAAGAGCTATAGGCACCGGTTGAAAAGAGACTTAAGTACCGGTTCTACAACCGGTACTCGGAAACCGAGACCAATGGAGTCTGCCTTTGGCACCGTGTAAATCACCCGGTGCCTATGACCTTCTTTAGTACCGGCTGGAATACCAACCGGTACCAAAGGCCGCAATGCCGTTCGCTTGCATCCTCCCCCCGTTCCCCGCATCCTCTCTTCGTTCCCCTGCCATGCTCCACTAGCGGTACCAGCGATTCATTCGAAACAATCAAACACAGAATATTGAATTGATGAACACACAATACTCATAGATCCCACAAATTATTTAAAAAAATGTTCACAAGATAGATGCAATCCATACAACAAGCATCTCTATTTCAGAAATCAGAAAAGTAAAAAAAATCACCCACGGTGGCAGCGGCGGCGGCCAGCTGCCTGTGCGTCTGCACCCCACGGACGGCTCCCGGTGAAGAAGCAGCCCCTCCTTCGCGGCCACCGCAGGTTCTGGTCGCCGCCTGAGGCCTTCCACCCGCCGCCCCTAGCCGCGCGCACCAGCCGCAGTTCTTGTCCCCAGGGGCCGCGTCCTCCTTGTACCTCTCTGCATCCTCCTTGTAGTGGTGCTCCGCATCCTCCTTGTACGTCAGATAGAGAGAGAGAAATAAAATCAGAAGAGGGTTCGGGGGGAGGAAGGGAAGGGGTCAGACTAATACCGTAGAGCTCCTCGGGGTGGTAGTCGAGGATTCGGAGGTTGTGGAAGATGCGGTCGAATAGCGGAGGGAGCTTGCCGCGGTGGATCCGGTGGGAGAGGAGGTGGATGAGCTCCAGCTCTGTGGGCACAAAGCGGAAGCCGCGCGGGAACCCGTGCCTCGTCAAGGACCCGTCTGCTATCGCCGACGGCTTCTGCGCGCGAGGTCGTCTCGTCGAGGTGAGCCCAGTCGTCGGAGAGGGAAGTTGAGGGAGTCTTCGGGACCTCGCTGGTGGATGTGCCGCGGTGAGCAGGGCCGGAGCAGGGGAGGCTCGCCCCGCCCCACACCCGCGCCGGCCGCCGCCGCTCCTCGGCCCGCCGCTCCGCCGTCGGGGGTAGGCCGCTCCTCAGCCATGCCCCTCCGCCGCCGGTCCGTGCGCGGCGGCGAACTACAGGAGATGAGAGGTAGAGAAATGAGGGGTAGAGAGATGAGAGCTCAGGTGCTGGCCCAGGGACTTTAAAATATTGCGACAAGGATGCATTGGCACCGGGTCATTACTTGACCCGGTGCTAATGTCTGCTTCAAAGGCACCGGTTCGTTCCATTATCCGGTGCCATTCATGCTTGGGCCAATCGGAACTGGCTCATGGTAATAACCGGTATCTTTGATATTCAATTGGTACCGGTTTCTGACGCGGCGCAATTTTCCGGCGCTTGGCGCAGGCCAAGAGTACCGGCTGTTGTTTCAACCGGTACCAATGCCTAGTATTAATACCGGTTGCAACATGAACTGGTACTTTTGGCCAGGACCTTTGGCTCGTTTTCCAATAGCCGCTAAATGGCATAGCCGGATATTTTAAACATTGGTTAGAGCCAAAATCGGATTGTGCAGACAAGTCGAACGATGGACTGCATTGCCGATTAAAATACTCCGTGCAGAACATAGGTGCGTTGCGTGAAATTTCATCATCAAATAATTTTTTATATTTTCCTTCGGAGTATTAATCGAACGTGACATTGAGACTCTCGAACCGGAGCATGCGTACGCGAACTTTGTCAATTCTGTTCGAACTAGCACTGGAGGTGCCGTAAAGCGTATCCACGGCGAAGTTGTGCTCCCACTCCGCACCCCCATCTGGCCGTTTCAACCACCGCACGGACCTCCTCGAGCTATCCTCGGCCATGGAGGAGCTCTCCTGCACGTTATCGTCGCAATACAAACACAACCCACCAATCTTGTTGTCCCAAGCCTCTCCCGTGCTGCCGTCAAGGAGCCTCCCTTCCTCATCGAACCCTTGGTGGCAATTTTGTAAAATACAATGAATATAAAATATATGTTTTATATTTTTTTTAAATACATATGTGCCGCACGTACATTTTACTAGTAAAATAAACTAGTGATTGGCGCGCGTCTTGGCGGAGCTAAGGAAACAACCGTGATTCAAGTACATCATAAACGTGGCTGTATATATATTAGAGTACATGATGGCATACGTTAAGATTTATACATAGTTGGGTGCAATAGTAAGGTAGCTAGCAGATATATATATTTCACTCGAATGAATTCTTCTTTGTTTTTGTCTTAGGCGGCCGAATGTTAACTTCTGTTCAGTTTCGACATTATTTTGTAAGCGAAGTGGTTTTTAGCCCGTTATCGTGCTTCTTCTTCTTTTTTTTGAGGGGAATGTGCTCGTTGTAGTAAGGCCCAGCTGGGTTGAGGTGAGGGACCGAAAGGGCGACCAGAGGGGGTAAATGGGAGCCGATTAAAAATTCTTACAATCGGAAAGATCGTCTTAGTCCCGAAGTACACGCCCAACCCTAGAGTCCTAGTCACACTTTGGAGTAGCTATGGAGGAGCTCCACCAACACAAGAAAGCCCTAGGAACAAACAAGATCCAACACGGAAGCAATCACCGAAAAGCAACGCAAGAAATAGCACGGTATAACTCACCGGTTGGTCCGGCGCACAGATTTGAATAGCGTCGGTTCAACCGATGAGCAGTGCCGGCAGCAGAGAGAAAAGTGAGCACCGGTTGATCCGATGGGTGGGTTTGAACAACATCGGTTCAACCGGTGTTACACACCGGATGATCCGGCAAAATCAAACACCAACGCCGGTGCGGTTGTCCAGAGGGATCACAAAATTGAAATTCAACGCACCGGTTAAACCGACGAAATCAACGTCCTTGTGTCGGTTCAATTGTCCAGAGAACCAGCAAACCAAGTCGCAATAAGCTCCGGTTGAACCGATGCTCAACAATTTCTAAACGTCGGTGCAACGAGTCAAATGCCAAAACCCTAACACAGAACGGCCTATTCACCGGTTGAACCGACGCAACATGACCACAAGCGCTGGTTTAACCGGTGATAGGTAAAAACTCTGTTCGAGTCCAGAACTGCTTTTCAGTCCGCGCCTAGCCCAAAAACTCGATGATCGAAGGATCAAATTAAGTCCAAATCTCACCAAAATTCGTAGGCATGATCACAAAGGACTTGTGAACATGTCCATGGAAGGAATCAACGAATCACTCCATGGTTTGGGAGGAATCGAAGAAATTCCGAGCAAAATTGGGGTTTTCTCTAGAACTCAAAAACTTCGATCCGAGGGGACTCGTGAATCCGGGGGTTTTAGCACTTGGCTAGAAGGATTAGGATCACTTCAAAGAGTCACACAATCACCACGAAACAACCTCTCATCTCGTACTCAAGAATCGACAAAGGAAAATCGAAATTCATCCAAATAAGGCACAAGATGAATGCGATTGACACGAGATCAAAAGCCCCGAGGGCACAAGGAGGGAAGGGCCTCCTTTCCCACACAATCTCAGTACAAGAGTCTCAAAAATCCATGGCTAAAAATCCCTAACTCTAGAGAGAAGAGGAGAGGGACAGGGAGGAGACGAGCACCCGGCCCAGGGAGAGGAGCGCCTGTTTCTTGCGCCAGGGAAAAGAAGGAGCGCGAGAGGGAGAAGGGGTGAGGGGGTTTTTAACCCCAACAACTCTCAACCCCAAAAGACTAAACTACCCCTAGACTCGATTAGACACTAGAAAGCCCGTAGGGGCAAAACCGGAAAAAGATACAAGGACTCATTCGACGGTCGAGGTTCTTTCTTCGAGTCGATGCCTTCTCCGCGATGCCGCCATGTCGATGAAGATCCGGTTCGCGGTTTTGGGGGGTCCGCGAAACCCGGGTAGGTGGCCGGTTTTGAGAAAACCGCAAAAACCCCACGCGCGGGAAGATTCCCGCCTCCACGCCATCGCCCTAGACGCCGTTCCTGCCTCAGCCTTCTGACGGCCCTAGACGCTGCCCGACACCCGTCACCTCCTCGCCCGCAGCGAGGCCCTAGACGCCGTCGACGCCCGTCGCCTCCGTCAGTCCCGAGACCGACGCCCGTGCCTCCACGACTTGGCGTCTTCAACCGTCGTCCGCCTCCTTGGTTTTGTGGCGCAAACCAAGAAACCCGTCTTCCGTCGCCGCTTGCGCCCTTGATCCAGGAGTGGACACCACAGCTGCCGCCCGGCCTGAGCTCCTCCACGGCAACTCTTCGTCGACACTCGATGCCCGTGTACCTGCAACCAAAGACCAAACACACGATCACACCGCACGGTTGACAATTCACTCATCACAAGCAGGATAGAGTACTCAACATTTCTCATGAGGTCACCTTACGGCCGGTCCAACATATGCAGGCCTGCTTGAGAGCCTGTTCGGTTTTTGTTCGGCCTTGAGCAGCCCTGCCAACCGACACCTGCGAGCTGCGGCCCTGCCTCGCCGTCATCCCGGACTTGGAAGCCGTTGGTGGCATAACATAAGAGTCTACGAGTTTTGTTTGCTTAAGCTTCCGAGTATCTTTTCGGTGACAAAGCTAGAAGCTTAAATAAACAACGAACTTCTTATAGAGCATTTAAAAAGTCAAAAGTTTGAAAAAAAATAGCTTCTACTCCATCCGTTTAAAATTATTAGCTGTTTTGATTTTTGTAGATACATCGAGTTTGCTGTGCAGATGCATAGCAACATTCGCGTGTCTAAAAAATGGAGGAAGTAGAAAGTTAAAAATATCATCTAAAAGTAAACAGACCCTCTGTACCTGTACCATTTCCTGCTTTTCAAAAGTAAAAAACCAGCAATAGTTGTTTATAAGATCTTTAAAACTGCGGTTCAAATAAACATACCCTCTGTAAATGTACCATTTCTGCTTCCCCTGACACCCAGCAGCCCATCCCACCCCAGCCCCAGGCCCAGCGATGTTTGTCCGAGCCGGAGCGCCGCTCTGGCCCGTAGGCGGCGGACATGCCTGTGGCGCGCGGCCCCTCCGGCCTCCGGCCGGCTAGCTTGACAGGGAACACGCTAGCTTGGTGCCCGCCGCCCTGCAGCCTCGTGCCGTGCCGGGCCCCCGCTGCGGCGCGCCATTAAACCTCCCTGCTGCTGCGCGCGCGGCCTGCCTACCGGCTACCGGCCGGCGGCGACCGTCCGTCCGGGGGCGGCAGTCGCCGGCAGGCACGTACACGGCGGCGATCGACGTGCATGCCGGCCCACGCACTTGCTCCGATATATATGAATATGATCCCCCGTCCGTGTTACATGCATCATGCACGCAGCATCCATCATATGCATGCGTGCTTTCAATCATCAATTCGACCTCTGCTGTCAGCTGCTGCATGCGCGCTCCGATCATCCTTGGATTTTTCATCGACGTCACTTCACTGACTAGTACATTTTTTTTAAATTACACTGACTAGTACATAACCTACGGCTCGTCGTCCCATAGGCCACGCAGCTGCAACTTGTTTCTGCCAGATCTGATCGAGCGAATTAGCTAGCCACATTACCTGACCATCGCGCCAGCACATTCACGTCTAGCTGCGCTAGCTAGCTTTGGGCATGCAATGCATCGTCAGGTTACGCACTTGATTGATTGGCATCTTGCTCAGAGACGGACGTGCCCTGAGGATCTGGAACAGCCCCGGCCGGCCCGGCACGTACTAAATTCAGTAAAAATGTAATTACACTAGCTAGCCAATCTGTTTTGTACTCGATCGCGCGTGGTCGGAAGTGGAACGAATGCATTCAGTTTCCTCCAGCACAAGGAACAATGCGCGCACATAGATACACACGCCCTAAGATTTTGTTCGGTTAATCCCCTCCAAAGAGGAGTGAAAGGAATTGAGGGGGATTTTGACTTGTTGAGGATTCCAATCCCTTCCAGTAACCCCTCTAATAATACGCTTCAATTCTCCTGCAACGGAACAGAGCCTATATATGGATCATCAGTGGTGGAGCTGCCCATTAGCATTGGGGTCACAAGACTCTGATAAAATTTTATAAATCCTACTCCCTCCTTCCACATTTGTAGGACGGATGAACCCCTATTCCAGAGACCAATGAGCATTTAATTCCGTTTGCATGAAACCATGCAGCCCCCTTGAATCCCATCATTTTTAACTGCTGATTAAACTTCCTCCGCACCAAACTTTCTCTCTCCCAACCACGCGCTCCATTTGCCTCGAAGGGGCGTAATTACGTCGCATCACGTTGTCATGTGGTCTTCCGATCCATTTAGATGCATGATGGCGCGCACTATCCCGTTATTGGTAGCATGAACAATATGCATACATATGAAGTAAGGTGACATGCATCAAAGAAACCTAGCTAGTCCAAACACGCACACAATTCGATGGCGTACCATTCCAAGCGGGCCACTAGCTAGGGTGCCCCGTTGATGTGTGGTCAACCACCACTTGAAGGCCCCCGCGTCGTCTCCTCTCTCGGAGGCGACTCAGGCGGCGTCACTGTGCACTCCCCTCCCGACTCCTCTCCACCTCGCCGCCGCCGCCGCCACCGGAGCAGGGCGTCGGAAGCCCGTGCGCCTGCTGGGAAAGCGGTGCCGGGCTTCTATCGATTTCTCTCGTCACCGACGTGCCAGCGTCGGTGCTGGCACCGGGCATTGAGGTGCAGCGGCGGCCCGGGACGGCGGGTCCGGCATCCTAGTGATCGGATCTGGCGCACCCGAGGGCGGATCTACGTGGAGCGGCGGCGGTGGCTTCCCCTTTAGCGTCTCATGGCGGTGGGCATCAAGGATGGGACGTGTCGCGGGTGCTGCTGCTACAACCCACTACTTGGTGGGTAGTGTGGGGTGCACTCTGGGCTGCAGCCCTCCTTGGCCTCCTGCTTGTTCAACCTAGTCGCCTCCGCTGACGGCAATGCCACTGCAACGGTGCCGGCGCAACCGCCCATTGCCACGCTCAATTTTTGGATGGCCTAGCTCCCCACCGGCCTCCAAATGCCACTTGGGTACTCCATGTCTACCGTGCAGCAACTGGAGGATGAGTCCTCCATGCTTCAGTCGCTGGGGATGGCGATTGAGGAGTTGGCTGTGGGGGAAGGCTGATCTGGTGAACCTCTGAAGGCTGGTTGTGTGCCGGGGCTGAGTACGTGCAGTGGAATGCTCTGGGAGAAAGCCTTTGCCGGCGATCTTGATGGTGTTGATGGCGGCGGCGTCCTGGGGCATCGTTTCCCGTTGGGGCGTCATCTTGAGTCCAATCCCTACCCCATGGGGGTTATCTGGGTGAAAACCCTGTCCATGCCTGGACGAGCGATGGCAGCGCCACCGACGTCGTTCCCTTCCTGGAGGTGTTGTCTCTTGAGACCTAACTCGGCCTCCGGTGGCGGTTGGGCGGCTACCGGGGGTTGTCTCATCGTTGCCGGGCTGGCTACTTGTAGCGCACCACGTCGACTGGTGTTGCTTGGCGACTGTCAGTATGGCATGGGGCTGCATCGAAGGACGGCGCTTGCAGCACCGGCATCACGGGATGACTAGGCTCGCAGTGAATTGAGGCGGATAGCCTAGCTATGTTGTCCTCTTCTTGTGCAGTTCATCGTCGAAAGACAGTGCAAGCAACTACCCCAGCTTCCTAACTTCCGTGTTGTTGCTTTCAGTGGTTGTGCTACAGTTCCACCCTTATGCGGGGGTGCAGTGTTTTCTATTAGTGGTTATGCCACAAAATTGCCCTTGTGCTTAGACTTGGTGTTGGTTTATACCTAGTTTATCTAGGTTGTTGTTGAGGTTTTAGCCCAATTTCCTTAAATTAGCCGAGCAAGGGTTTTGTCTTATTTTTCTAAAAAATGAGGCTTTTGATCTGTGGTTTGCCACACTATTTGAATACAATTCAGGTAGGGATACTCTTCCCCGGCGACCATTCAAAAACAATCACCACTTGAGCAAAGTACCCATCCGTTCCAAAAATTAATAAAGACAAAAGGAACAAAACATATAATTATGTATAAGTACGTAGTGTTCAATTGCCCATTTCAAAGAGAAAAATAAAGGACCTTAGTTACCACTTTGGTCCGATAATCAAAATAACTAACGAGGCATCAGTTGAGACCGCACGCGATCGATTCGTTAATCGCCGGTATTATATTGGGCTGCTGTTTAATTGGTCTGATCTATTCGAACGAATGAAGGACCAACTAACTTGTCAGGACTAGTTAGGCCAGTTTCAGTAGAAATTTCATAGCCACAGTTATTTAGACTGAGAACTAGATAATTGTGCCAGATGGATTTTATGGTAATAAAATCCTTCTCACATCTCATGAAACTTTATTCTTCTCTCTTTTTACTATGTTAGCAAATTGATGATATTTAATGTCATGAAATCTCCCATGAAACTCTATTAAGACTGGCCTTGTACAGATGGGTTCGTCACGCACACGCACGGCATCAGATTATTGCCTTGTCATCTTCCACTGAGATGATGGCACCATCCTGTTTATAGCAGGATCGGAACAACAAGGGTGGGGACCAACATGCATCCTGTTCAGACCTAAACACAAGCATACTGCTGGAGGTGGATGAGATGCCGTAGCAGCTAGCAAGTGCCAAGTGGCCGGTGCCACTTGGCTGTCCCGTCGATGTAGGGAGGCAGGAAAGCCATGGCTCAAATATAATGGAATAATGGAGGCAACGAGCTCAATAGACGATCGCTGTGAGCCTGTGACTGCGCAGTGAGTGAGGCTGTGAGACCGACCGGGACACGTTAATTGCCGCAATTGGGCGCTGTCACTGTGCCTGAGCGTCCCTGCCGAGACGGACGGGAGGAGGAAGGGACAGCAGGCCGCCTGTTCCCCGCCCGTACGTCCTGCTAGCCATTGGTCGGCAGGGGAGAAAGCAGCAGCCAACAGCCAGCAGCAGGGTCATCATTTGTTAATAATGCTGTCAAATCGCCTGCATAATGTATGTCATTTTAGAGTTTTCAGGGACAGATAATGATTCGATAGAAAAGATTCTCCTACTTCTAATTATTAAGTATTGGAAATGTGCTAATTAAATTAGTATGTTTTTTTCATGCACCTTCCCACATGTACCTCCTGCTACATTGTTGCATACACATCTTTTTATTGGAAAAAAATACAAAAACAATGTACAATTAAAATGGTTGGGTTTACTCTCAATCTAGAATATCATATATTTGAGGACAAATTTCAAATCTTTGAATGACATGGACGGAAGGAGTATGTACATGCACGAGACCACACCCCCGGGGCGTCGTACTACATGAACCGACGCAAGTGCTCAGTGCTCTAATAGTCTAATCTAGGGTACGGGGCGGATTGTTTAACACTGCGCCGTGCATGATCAAGCAAGTGGCCCGGCCGGGACATTTGCCCTGGCTGCCTGCCTAGCTACTACTGCATCATCAGTCATGCATATGTAGATCTACTATTTGATCTCTTGGGGATGATGTAGTAGACGTTAATTATATTTATCCGGATCAGCAGGGGGCAAGGCTGCAGGCCATAAAGCTAGACGATGAACGATAGATGACAATCCAATCCTCTTGTAGTCTTTTTTGCAGGGGTTCTCTCGCTCCCCAGGCATCCATTGTTCTATTCATAGACGTTTCTGACCATCTTTCCATCGTTCGTCCCCACGCTCAGGGTGCATTTGGTTGAGGAGCGTCTGGTGTTTGCCTCATGAGTGTGGGAACGGAGCCATTCCTCAGAGCGAATATTCGCTCTAGATTCAGGATGAACTCGCTCAGTAAAAACGACAGGACGAGTTCGCTCCTCTGTCTCTTCTCATCTCATGCTCCCTCCAGCACCATCTTTTCTCCCCGCAATTCTCTGCTCCCTGTGACAAGCTCGGGCGGTGTGGGGTTGGGGGGGGGGCACAACCAGCATTGGTGGAGGCGGAGTTCGAGACGGCGTGGAGCAGGCGGAGGCCGAGCTTGGGCCAGGCAGCGACCGGGCAGAGCTCGGAGCGGCATGGGCGGGCTGAAGCTGCGGCAGTGTAAGGCAGAGCTCCGCGTGGGGTGGATGGGGGCTTGGAGCGGTGTAGGGTGGACCTCGAGTAGCACCGGCGGAGGGACGACTGGCGCGCGCGGTGCTCAGCGGCGTAGGGGGAACCAGGCCACGGACAGAGCTCTGGGGAAGGCTGGGAAGCGCGGCTGGCACTGGAATCTCAGGCGGTGGGTGGAGCCATGTCTGGCGGAGCTCTACGATAGGAGAGAGGAAGGGGAGAGTATTAGGTGACCGACGGATTGGTCCCATGTAACGGTGGTTAACGGGGTGATGACAGATTCATTCTCATACCTCCAACCAAACAAGAAATGGAACGGCTCCGTCCCTCTAACCAAACACATAACATAGAATGGTCTCATTTCTAAAATTAGGAATGGAGCCATCCATTCTACCACGCTCTCCAACCAAACACTACCTAAACCTATGTTTATTCTTCGCTTGAGGGCCTCTTTGAAACAAAGAATTTTAATTTTTCAATAGGTTAGATACAATTTTACATTAAACAATTTAACTGCGGTGTATATGGATCGGAGAACAAGCGATTCCGTAAGAACTAATTTAGAGTTCTAACATTTTGTTCCAAATTAAAGGTCTCTATTTTTTTAAAAAAAAATATTCAAATCCTATGATGAAATCCCTCCATCTTTTCATTACTTTGGTATAGAAAAGCCTATACGTATATAAACAAAAAAGAAAACGAGTATATGCACAAATACCAAATGTATAAGACTATCTATTGCCAGATCATATCGATTAAATTTGCAACTGATTCTTAATCAAATAAACAACTCAATGCCGTCTCCAAGCCACACCAATCCCAAACTTGATCTCTCGCCCTTAACATGCAAACAATGCGGAAAGTACATGCATATGTAAAGTTCTGTGAAAAACGTATGTTTGTCTGTAGAACTAACCCATGAAATATCAGTCCTGCATCGATCTGAGCAAAATGCGAAGACAGCGGTACCAAAAATAAACACAAACAAACAAAGGTACTGTTCAAAAATGGATCTACTCAATTTAAGCACACACAACTACCTAGGACACCATGCAGAAGAAGAGCTACCAAAATACTAGCAGAAACCATCCGTCAGCAGCATCCCAGTATAACCTTAATTATAGTGGAACTCCGCCGCGCGACGTTGACCGCCAAGCCAACACACGATGGATTCCGGCACCGAGGTGACGTTCGCCGCCTCAAACTCATCACTGGAATCAGGCGGCGCCGCGGAGCCGGCGGCGGCGCTGCACCTGCTGTCGCGCCAACCCTCGAGGTTCAAAGGCGTCGTGCCGCAGCCGAACGGGCGCTGGGGCGCGCAGATCTACGACCGCCACGCCCGGGTGTGGCTCGGCACGTTCTCCGACCAGGAGATCGCCGCGCGCGCCTACGACGTGGCTGCCGTCCGCTACCGCGGCTGCGAGGCCATCACCAACTTCCCGGGGGAGCGCCCGTCCGCCGGCGAGCTCGCCTTCCTGGCGGCGCACTCCAAGTCGGAGATCGTTGACATGCTCCGGAAGCACACCTACGCCGCCGAGCTCCGCCACGGCCTGTGCCGCGGCCGCGGCATGGGCGCGCGCGTGCAGCCGACGACGCCGTGGGCTCAGAAGCTGCTCTTCGAGAAGGTCGTGACGCCGAGCGACGTCGGCAAGCTCAGCCGCCTCGTCGTGCCCAAGCAGCACGCGGAGAAGCACTTCCCGCTGAAGCGCTCGCCGGAGAATACCACCGGCAATGGCGTGCTCCTCAACTTCGAGGACGGCGAGGGCAAGGTGTGGCGGTTCCGGTACTCGTACTGGAACAGCAGCCAGAGCTACGTGCTCACCAAGGGCTGGAGCCGCTTCGTCAGGGAGAAGGGCCTCCGAGCCGGCGACACCGTGGCTTTCTCCCAGCCAGTGTATGGGCAGCAGGACAACAACAATCAGCTGTTCATCAACTACAGGAAGACACCTAGGAAGCAGGACGAAGCAGGCCACCCGGACGACGCGATTGCCGCTGAGGCCCGTAGCATCAAGCTGTTCGGCGTTGACATTGCCGGCGGTGGAGGGCGAGAGGCGGGCGAGAAGGGCACGGCGAATTCTTGGGAGACATGATAACACATGAAGATGCATGATAACTAGTGCCTGCTGCTTCTTGCATTGTTGATCTTCCCTAGGACCCTAGCTAGCTAGTGTGATCATGTATATATGGTATCTTCTCCACCATCTTTATTTTCTTGATTGTTATCGGTCCATTTGATGTTAATAAATTCAATCCCATGTCATCAGCCTAGCTAGCTTATCTATCTTGCTAATTATTGCATCAACTCCCATCTAGCTAGCGGATGATTGTGCTAGCTTGTTGTCCCCAAAACTATGATTCTATCAAGGTTGATGTTCTGCAGTGTGTACAGTGCCTACACTTGTTGATGCTCGTTGTGAGCTCTGACGCTCACCAAAGCAATAACAGATAAATTTTGCAGTACGGACAGAGGAGGAGCCCGCAGCCGCAGCCGCAGCCGCAGCCATCCGTGTCAACTCTACTATGTGCTGATGTCAGCTCTTTAGGTGAACAATGTGGAACAGTGATTTGCTATAACTACACCAGCTCCGCCCCTGGCACGGAGAGACCTATATCCGTAGGCATATGCTCCATATGCAATGCACTTTTTTTTGGCTTGGGCTGATCAATTCAAGCACATTTCGGTGCAAATAATCAGACTCTCCGCACATTTTTGCAGCCGGCTGCAAATGGGCCATATACCTGCCAACCTGAGCAATAAAAAGGAGGTAAAGCAGCCCAATGGCCAATGCCAAATGGATGGCAGCTAAGATTGAATTTCTATGATGATATAGTTCGTCGTACAGTGGCCCACATATATATCATATATATGCGATGGTAGTACTGACGCTGGGCTGCCTGGCGTGCTTGCGTCTTACTGATGAGTGTGTGTGGCGGTTTTTTTATTTTTATATTTTTTATTTCCGTTTTTTACAAAAATATATTTTTGATTTGAAAATTTACAGAAATATACCCCGACCGCCCCGCTGCCGGGCGGCCGGGACCTGGCCGCCCAGCTGCCGGGCGGCAGGGACTTGAACGCAAAAAAAAAGAAGAAAAAAAATTGCAGATAGGTCCCAGGGGCCGGCCGCCCGGCAGCGGGGCGGCCGGCTCTACCACCCCTATATAAGGGTTGGCTGGTCCCCCACCCTCATTTGCATCACTACAATTCCAGTAACAAAGAAAAAAGAGAGGGAGGGAGAGAGGCGAAGCCCTGCCGGATTTTCGAGCCGGCGACTGCAGATAACCAAAATTCTTCTACGCTTTACAAATAGCATGATTGTGTGTCCAGATATGTCGAGCAATTATTTTTGTTGAAACAGTAGATTAGCAATCAATTTAATATCATGATTCTGTGTCTAGATATGTCGAGCAAGCTTCATTTTTAAGTTCATTATGGTGACGGATATATTTCTCATGATGCGTATGGAGTAGATCTATCAGCTTTTGAACGAAGAGAGTGCGGAATAGATAAACCCTTAGAGAGGAGTTTTGGTTCCATACGCAAATGGCTTCACGAGATATTCAATGTGAATCCAAAGACTCATTTCCTAACCGTTCAGACTGTGACAAATTGGGGAACTGAAGGGGATTTCTGGGAGTTGATGCTTATAGCAAACACCGAAGAATGACGGACTTACATGCAAGCAGCTCTTGACCGCGGGTGGCCTCTTGCAATGCTAATTCAGATTCAGCAGAAGGCAGGCCATTTCGGTGAAGGATCAACAAGTACATCATCTCATATGAACCAAGCAGTGGAACAAGAAAATGAAGATCAGAACATACAAGTCACAGAACCTGAGCCGCAAGGTATAGGTGATCAGGTAGGAGAAAAAGAAGATCAGAACGTGCATGCCATTCAACCTGAGCCGCAAGGTTTAGCGGGGCGGCCGGGGTATATTTCTGTAAATTTCCAAATCGAAAATATATTTTTGTAAAAAACGGAAATAAAAAATATAAGAATAAAAAAACCGCGTGTGTATATATATATATCACATTTCTATGATGATAGTGTTATGGTATAATACACATGGGTGCATTCTGTATAGAGAATGCACCCACCCTCTCAGTTGCAATTACTGTGACGGTTCTAGTTGCAATTGGATTGTGTCCAATTGCAATAGCTCGCGTCCAGTTGCAACCGGGTCAGTCCGAGTTGCAACCAAATCTGTCCGAGTTGCAACCGGTTTGTGTCCAGTTGCAATTAGTTCCGTCTAGTTGCAGTTGGTCTAGTCTCTCAGTTGCAATTGATGTAGTCTCTCAGTTGCAATTGCAGGGTATAAGTGCATTTTGTACACAGAATGCACCTTGTTGCAACGTTCACTAACTAGACTTGCAACTAGATTGTAACTAGTTGAAACCAGTAGCCATTGTGCAAAAACAAGGTTCTAAGTGGTCGCAACCAGTGCTAACTACGCTACAGCCAAGTTGCAATTGTAATGTAGCTATGATAGCAACTCATAGTATCGTGATGTTGCAATTATATACTTGAAAAAAAAGTTCATCAAACATAGTCTTCATGGATCTTGTTTTGTTAAGCACATTTTTTCCAACAACCTGATGCAAATAGATCTGAAATCGGAGCTACGGTTTAAGAGATATTGTATTTTTTTAATCCAAATCAATAAAAGATTCTTTGCATGCAGCTTTCTGGTGGGTGGCGGGATTAAGTTGTGGTTGGTTGGCGAGTCCGGTGGGGGGTCTGTGCATTTGCTATAGCAAATGCACCTTGTTGCATTTTAGTCTTGTGTGTGTGTTATATATATATATATATATATATATATATATATATATATATATATATATATATATATATATATATAAGATTTGGTTGATCGATCTATAATTTAATTTCACAGTTCAAAATACATGTACTGGACATGCGAACAGGAGGATGAGCCTTTGTTGTGTAGAAGTGAATGTTGCACTATAGCTTAGAAAAGCCCATGTTTTGATAGTATAAATAATGTTGTTATATTTTCTATAAACTTGATCAAAGTTGAATAATAAACCTGACTTAGAACAAACCTAATGTGCCGTGTAAGTGGAATGTTTGAATGAAGGAACGAACATTGGGGGGGGGGGGGGGGGGGGGGGGGGGGGGGGGGGGGGATGGCGATGCCGACCCTGCTGCAAATTCCACTCTGCCGGAGCGATGACCCGCCCGGAAGCCTGGGTGGCCACCGGGAGGGCGGCGGCGAGGGTTCTCCAGCATCCACGACGTCTCAGGTAGCAGGGAGGAGGCCCTCGGAGTACCCGGCTGCGGCACGATGGCTGTGGCATGAGGGAGGAGGCGGCGTGAGCGCCTGCCATCATGAGTTCAGTTGCTTATGCGTCGATCTACTGCTATGGGCTGTCTTGCTGTCCACTGGCGCCCAGATCTGCGCCATCCGCCCATCCCATTCCGGATCCATGCCCTCCGAGCCCGGGCAGCCATCGCCGCTGTAGCAGGGGGAGCACTCCGCCGCCAGTCAGCCGCCATTGCCTCCCCTGGCTCCCTTGTGTGGTGTTAGCCATGGGAGAGGCCAGCGGCCTGCTCCACTCCCCGACTCAGATCGGTCGGAGGGATTTCGGTGGCTGTCGGCTTTATTGCGCGGTGGTGATGATGATTTGTTGCAAAAATTTCGGGCGAAAGCTCTACCTGACGCATGCGTCGGGCCAACACCGGCGGTGCTGTCTAGGGGTCGTAATTCGCAGTTCCACTGGTGAAAACCTAATTCGCACTTGTCGAATGGGCGACGATAGCGTTTTCAACATCATGTTCTCTTTGAAGGCGCCGCCCTGGAGTACTACCTAAACAGAGTTTATGTATGTGGTTCTAGGTGAAACAATTCTGCGAGCAACTGAAGATTCAAACATCAAGTTTCTAAGCAGACGGGAGTGTGTTGGATTGGTTCTACGCAACGCTATTGCAGGATTGAAACTTGAACGCGGAAGAAGATTGAAGCGTAGTCAGCTTTCTTTCTTTTTTAGAGCTTTCTTTCTTTTTTAGAGCTTTCTTTCTTGTACCTTTGAATCCCTCATTTTGAGATTTAGAGACTAAGAGCTCTTGTAGTTTGGCTGGGATTTTTCTTAATCTATAAAAATAACGTGCCATGCATGTAAAAGAAAAAATCAGAGGAAGCCGCAGTAGCTAGGAGCAGCTGGCCCGACGCCCCTAGTAAACGAAAAAAAAAGAAAGGCAAACAAGAAAACAGAGAATGTTCAGACTGCGTGTGGGCCCATGTAATGGTTATCTGTAAAAGTTGTGAATAATCAATTTCAGTTGTTATTGGGGGGTTGTCACACCCGGTTTTAAGGACAAAACCGAATGCATAACTGTATGTATGCCAGGATCAAGTTTCATACATATAGAGACATCATAAGTGAATAATCAGTAACAGTATCACGAAAAAGAGAACTAGAACAAATAAAAGACTATCAGAGTTATACAGCTTATCCTGGAAACGGAGACTCCAAACTTCACAGGTAATCGACTGGGGTTGCGTACGCCTAGAACTCAGCATCAACTTCAAAATACTCCACAGCAACTTTCCCTTCTGAGCAGCAGTAAGCAAGGGTGAGTACACTTATGGTTGGTACTCAGCAAGGCCACAGGAAATAACCAGAATGTGATTTATATCCATCTTTAAATTTATTAATCATGTGAGGGTCCAAGCCGTTCGTGACCATGAGCACGGCTAACCGGTTAGTTTTACACTCTGCAGAGGTTGTACACTTTCACCACAATTCGCGTAAAAGTTCCGAAGAACTTTGAACCCAACCACGCATATGTGCTGATCAGGCACAATACCACACTTCCGAGGTGTGATTGCATAGGGACGCTACGAGGCATTTACAAAGATTCCCTAACCTATGACAATCCGCTAAGGTTTCAAGTCAAAGCGGTCATAACACTGTCCTAATGAGGTGGCACCTTGCCAAAGGACCATTAAACAATACCAATTGCCCCAAAAGGACCGAGCTATACCCCGTCGATGCATACCCTCTTGCCCTTTCGGTAAGATTGTCACGAGCTAGAGTCTCTAATTAATCAGCCAAGACCAGAGCCATATAGTATTGTGGTTGTACTGTTTTCTTGGGTGGTTCTCCATGTTCCAATTAAATCAAGTATTCTCATAAATAAGCATAGATAGAAGTATGGTTAGGGTCACTTGCCTTTCTCCAATGAAAAGCTACTCTTACTGCTCTTCAGGTTTTGCTCACTTGGAACTCTTGATCTTTAATCTTCAAACAACGATCCTTCTACTCGGAGCAATCATGGATCAAACATACAAAGCAAACAAAAAGATACATCTAAGAACAATACACCAAAACAAAAGAAAGACTTGTAAGACACGCTGCTACGGTTACGAGAGCGCAAGAAACACGGAAAACAGAGCTAAAATGGTGGTTCTATGGGTTAAACGGTGCTTCAGGAATCTAGTCGCGATTAACTATAGAGTTAAGAGCTAACAGAAAAGATTTGTAAGACACAACAAAGTATGCTCACAGTGGATAAAAAGGTTATAAAGCTATCGCACACGTTGCAAGGATCACGTGAGCGCGAGAATCGATGAAAACGGAGTTAAAACGTGAAAGATATGGCTAAAACAGGGTTCTAAGAGCTTGTTTGCGATAGATTTAGACTTCCAGGGGCTAGCTCTAAAGAAATCAGGGGCCTAAACATAATTAAACCTAAACTTTAGGGGCTATACTACAAAAACCTAGCTTTGGACGGCGGGTTCAATTTTCTGGAAGATCAGGGGGCTCGGCGAAAGAATTTGGACCAAACTTAAATTACTTTTCAACGCACGCGGACCGCGGGTTGAATAAAGGAAACAGGGAGGACTCTTTTGCAAAAAGCCACGGTTGACCGGTATAGATCTAATCGTGGCCGTGGATCGCAGATCGGACGGCCGGGAAGATTTGGGACGGAGCTGACGGCGGCGCAAGCCGGCGGCGAGGCGTGTGCTGCGGCGCATCGCCGGACACGGCCGGATCGGCCGTCCTGGGCTCGGATTTGAGCGCGGGTAGGTCGGGGAGCAAGCGCGCGGCTCGAGCAATCGATCTAGGGCAGCAGCGCGGGCTAGAGCTGGCGGCACAGAGCTCACGGCGGTGAGGGGCGGCGCAGCTGCGAGGCGGTGCTCTGGGGTGCTAAACCCGGCGAAGGAGATCGAGAGGGAGGGGGAAAAACGGACGGCGAGCTTCCTTACCACAAGGCGAAACTCCTGAGAAGCTCGAATTCCACGCGGAAACGGTGGAGCGGCGGCGCGGCGGTGAGCTCCGAGAGCTCGAGCAAGGCGGCGGCTAGGGCTAGGGTTTCGCGAAACGAAAGCGACGACGACGGCTGGGTAGGGTTCCAGGGTGTGGGCGGCGCCTTTTATAGGCCGAGGCCAAGGCCCCTTGGCGTGCGGGCCACGCCGGGAGGGCGCGTGCGGCGCTCGGACTCGGCGGAGTCCGGCCAGCGCACGGGAAGGAGAAGGATCCGACGAGCGGGACCCGCGCGGCAGAGAGGAGAGGGGGCGCGAGTGGGCCGAGGAGAGGGAATTGGGCCGGCGGGATTGGGCTGCGCGGGGAGAAAAGGGGAAAGGAAAAAGAGCTGGGCCGGCTGAGGCGTGGCCGAAAGAAGCTTTTTTTTTTCTTTTGCAAGAGATTCAAACAAATTCAATTTGAATTCAAATTTGAAGAATTCAAATTCAAATTGAACCACAACATTAAAACAATGCAAGGGTAGCATGAGTGCAACACACAACCAACTTCATTTTAATTTTTTTTAAATTCAAACAAACTTTAATTATTTTTACTAAATTCCCTGTGAAGAAAAGAAAATGTTGCGAAAATTTTAAAATTATGAGAAAATTGTTTATTTATTTTTAATTTTAATTACATCCTGAAATTCAAAAATTTCAGGTGTGACGGGGGTAGCAGTGCCATGAGCAACCATGCATGGCCTCCTGATGAATGAGACCGATCGATCGAAAAGAAAACAGGAGGCGCGCTCGCCTGCCGTCGCTGTTGCTGTTAAAACGGAACCCGGTCGACCGTGTGGTCTCCGTTCCAAACAACTGACCGCCTGGCCGCGGTCGTTGCGCTGCGTTGCGTGTGGATTGTGGAACAACGACTACGGTCAATTGGGATTCGCCGCGGTGCACGGCCTGACCCGGCCGCGCGCCGTGTCGTCTCCGAACCGCGTGCGCGCACGCCGGGAAGACGGACCCCCGCGCCGTTGTTTTGACCCCGGCCGGTCGGGGTTCGAAACAACGACCGCATCCTGCGCACGGCCGGGTTCAGGGGAGAGCGTCCTCGTCCTCCTGGTTGGGCGCCGCGTCGGTGTCGACCGATCTCTCGAGGCTGGATGATGAGCAGAGCTGTCTACCTGAACGGGAGCGCGACGTAGGGCCGATCGAGCAGGGTCCTGGCAACCGCGATAGATCACCACGATCGCTAGCTGAAAGCTCCGAAGAGATCGATCCATGGATAGAACTAGAAGGACCTGCGCGCGCGTCGGGACCTCGAACAGGAGGTAGCTGCGCGCTCGACGTCGCGCATTCATGTCCGTCCGTTCTGCTGCCCGCCCCGGCCTGGCCCAGCTGCTTATTAGCTGCATGCGCGCGCGCCAGTAAGTGCCGGAGACGCCGTGCGGCCGGCGACCGGCGCCTCCGGATTCGCTCCCTCGCCTCGTTCGCACTAACTAACCGATCGAGGCTATACTATCCTATCCGTCCGTCCATCGATCAGCCATCATTGTGGATCGGAGCGATCGATCGAGCTGCCTGCATGCATGCCCGTCCGGCCTTGCATTGGTCCCGGCTATCCCCTCCTACTAACTACTCTGTTGGAGACCTGTCGAGCGCGCATGGATTGCTTGCTCCATGCATAGACTTTTCAGCAGCATCATGTCATTCATGTATAGCACAACACATCCTGCTCTCATGCGTCCTGCTCTCAAACAAGCTAAGCCCCTTTGAGCAACAGAGGTCTATCTATCGATCAGTAACGACGACCAGCTACAGCATACTGTACATCATATATAGGTGTTGCAGCAGCCGCAGCAGCCTGTTGCATGGCAGTCTGAATGAAGTTCAGTAAACGCCTGAATGATCTGACGAATTAATTTGTTTCCTCTCCCAACATATATAATAGAGTTAATTCCCTATATGCCATCGAGAAATATAACTCATCCACTATATGCCATCGAAAATTGGCATATCCCTTCTATGCCATCGTTTATAATTTGTCATCCCTTGTATGCCATTACTGTCAAATTCCCGTGTTAACGCCGTCAAACTTGTGCTACCTAGACATTTTTACCCCTCCTCCAAAATAGAAGTAGCGCTCAGGCCACGCACAAAGCCGTGCTTCGACACGCTTGGCGCGGACGCCGTCGTCGCACGCCAGGGCCGCCGCGCACCTCGGCCACACGGCGCAGTAGGAGAGCGCGCGGCTCGAGGCCGAGGCGTGCGAGGCCAGGCTGCGCGCGCTCGCCACTTCCGCCTCCGTCTCGGCGCCGCGTGCGCCGCCCGGCCCCTCCGCCGCAGGCTCGAGTCGCCCATGTTCACGCTAACTTTCTCCGAGAGCGCGGCGCTCGTCTCGGTGCTGGAGGCGCACGGTGCGGCGGCGGCGGGGAGCGCAGGCGAGGGCCGCGCCGGCAGGCGGGCAGCACGGGCGCGGAGGGCCGCGGCGGGGAAGGGTGGCCGCGCTCCCCTTGGCGCACTCGCTGAGGGCCGCGACGGGCTCTGGCGGCGGCGGCGGAGCGTCTGCGTCGGCGGAGGCGGATGGGAGGGGAAGCATCTGCGTCTGCGTCGGCGTTGGCGCGGGAGAGGAGGCGGCGGCGAGGGAGGAGGCCATTGCGGTGGGGGATAGGGGGAGGGAGGTGCTCGCGGAACGGCGGCGACTGGAATCGGAGAGCACGGGAGGGCCGCTGCGGCCGGTGGGGAGCGCCGGCGAGGGCCGTGCCGGCAGGCGGCTAGCGGGGCGCGGAGGGCCGTGGCGGGGAAGCGTGGTGTAACACCCCAGTGTTAATTGCGATGCTAATCATGTGCTTAAACCGCTGATTACGGACTTAAGCTCATCGTTAGCGTTAATCGGGTTTGCGCGATAAACATTGGTTTAGCAGTGTTCGATCGCGTTTTTGTCTCTGATCCGAGCTTCAATTCAACTTTCGCCCAAAAGCAAAGTTGTAGATTTTCTCGTCCTCTACAACTTTTATTTTGGCCAAATTTCAAGTTGCTATATGAAATTTGGAGTTTCAGCCAGTTAAAAACGAGTCAAAATCATTCAACCGTGTCACTGTTTCTCCACTGTGACGCCCATACCACGACCGACCGCCGGCAACTCCACGCGTCGACCGGCGGCAATCCTCGCTCTCCGCGCGGGCACGTTCTATCCCTTCCCGAGGCCACGTTGCCCTTATCCAGTCCCGGTTCCGTCTCCGTTTTCCCCTCCCCATCATCTTCTCCCTCGGGCTCACGCCGAGCAAGCCGAGCAGAGCAGAGCTCGCTGCCGGAGCTGCCCCAGCCAACCCTCACCGCCCGCCTCGTTTCCTTGCGCCCAGTGCCGCGCGAGCTCGCCCCGAACCTCCTCCATCCATCCACGAACGCGGCCGTGCCCTATCCCAACCGAATCGAACCCGCGACCGCCGGCCACCATTGACAGCCCCGTCGAGCTCCGCCCCCTCTCGTCGAGTTTCACCTTCCGGCCTCCCTTCGCTCAAATCGAGTCGCCGGTGAGCTTCTCCGCACGCCCATCTTCCTTCTCGACCTTTTCCCCAATCGATTCCGCGGTCGCCGTCGTCGATTTTGCCGCTGCGCCGCCGTGTGCGCCATGCCGCCGCCGTGCTCCCGCCGCGGGCTGCCTCTGCGCGGGTCACAGCCGCGCGGCCGCGCGCCCCCGCTCCGCCGGGCCCTCCTGACCGCGACGCGCCCCGCCCCTCGCCGGTCTGCGCCGCCGCCGGCGAGAACGCCGCGCGCCGCCGCCGCAGCAAGCCGCCGCCGCCCCGCGCGCTTCCCGCCCCGCCGCGCGTGCGCCCTGGGCTGCCTCCCCGCGCGCCCCCTGCTCGGCCACCGCGCGGGCCTCCCTGCGCGCGAGCCCGCCGGCCGGCCGGCTCTCGGCCGCCGCGCGCGCGCCATGCGCCGCCGACGTGCGTGGCCGGGCAGGCCAAGCAGAGCAGAGGAGCCCCCCTCCCTCCCTTTATTTGGATGACGAGTGGGGCCCACAGCTCCAGTTTTGTTTTTCTTTTTTGTTGTTTTCAGCTGAAAAGTTTGATAATTTCTACAAAAATGCAGAAAAATCCTAAAAATGCAAACCTAATTTTGTTAGGTTTCTAAAAGCAAGATCTTCAGAAGAAAAATACCTATGCTTGTGAAATGTCATTTTTACCCCTGCTAAAATTTTGGTTTGAGTTTAAGCTAGTTTATTTTGTATCGGTTGTTTGGTTTGTCTAAAAATCCTGAAATTTTTATTGTAGTTTACTCTTTGTATGGGTAGTCCACTAAAAAATTTTCAGGTGCATGGTCTATGTACATGTGTGTGGATCTATTAGTGTTTGATTTCTTTTCATTTCGTTAATTCTTGTTGCTAGTTATAGTTTCATGCATGGCATATTTTATTCGTGTAGACGCTGAAACCGACATCGCCTACGAGCTGATCGCTGAGCCGATCCAGGAGCCGTAAGCGGGAGAGCAGCTGGAGGACGCAGTCGAACACGCTCCCGAAGAAATCGCTAACCGCGCTGACCTGCAAGGCAAGCCCTAGAGCATATCCCTTATTTTAATTACTCCATGTTATACTTTAAGTATTGTGCAGTTACGTTTAAGGAATTGATTGGAACCATAGATGCATAATCTTGTATACCCAGTGTCTTTACTAGTGTAGTTATCGCTAGCACCGCTATGCTTAAGTAAACTCGGTAGAAGACGGGTGATTTCCTGTCACCCGCGAGATATAGGGTTGTTACTTCAGGCAGTGTTATGTGAATTAATGCAATGAGAAGGGAAATTGGAGACCGGGCGGAGGGAAAGTTGGACATGGTTGTTGAGTAAAGAAAGTTGAGTCTCCGCCTATGTCGATTGAGGACCGTTCCGTTGTTGGCCCTTTGACTGAGGATTGAACAGTACTAACCACATGCCGGAAGTAGGAGGTAGTCGAAACCGGTAAGCTAATTACCTTAATTGCGTCAGAATCTGGGTCTTGACCTGCGGTGCTGGGTAGGGTTGACGGATGATGAAGTAGCCCACGGGTTCACTGGGTGTTCGCACGTGCGGGGCTCATCATCCGGGTGCTTGCGGGCTTGATTCAGACTTCGGGGTAATTATGGGAACAGTTGACGTGTGTGGCCCGACGGGGTTTTCACGTGTCGTGTGAGTTAGGTCCACCTTGCAAGGTTAAATCGGATCGATTCGCCGTGACTCGCGGATATGAGAGCCTTGGTCAATGCGTCGCATCGTAGTAAGGATTTAAAGGTCAGAAAGAGAAAAGTTGGACTTTTGTTGATATTCTTGAAAAGATAATATGATTAACCATGTGTGCTCTAGAGAATTAGGCAAATCTAGTTTCTAGCTATCAACACAATTGGAGCTAAAATATTGAAAGTAAGGATCCAGTTTTAGTAGCTTTTCAGCAAAATAACCCAGAGCCCAAGAGCTGTGCATGTCTAGATAATGGGCTAAGTATACCCATAGACGGGTAAGCCTTGCTGAGTATTAGAATACTCAGGGTTTGGTTGTAACCCTTCTGAGCAGGTTGTATTTCGGAAGACTTCGAGGAAATCGGTGCGTCCTGGAGTGGTCAGCCTCTTCCTCCAGGTTGGACGTTCGAGTGGGTTCCGCCTTCTCCGTGAAGTGCAGGCAGGTGAGCCTCACATCAGTGGGCAAGATGTGAAGCTCGTCTTTTGTCATCGACGTTATCTACCGTACGGTATTTTGAAGCTTGTTTCAAACTGTTTGTATTTTTCCGCTGCGTTTAAACTCTGTATTCGAAATGTAACTCTGGCTTGTAAAACTTTTTTTGTAAATTAATTTTGAAGACTTTTGTTTAACTCTGGTTGTAAGTTAAGTTTGAAAACCTTGGTTGCTTGTAATCACCTGTGCTCATCTTTTGGCGAGAGTTCCTTTGCAATCGATCCTGGTTAAAGCAGGCAGTCTGAGTGTACTGGTGAAGTGCAGTAGCGGAGGATTAAGTTAAATGGTTAGTTAGTGCACTTGATCGGTATTATTTGGGCTGTTCTGTGACAGGTGGCCGCGCTCCCTTTGCCGCGCTCGCAGAGGGCCGCTGTGGGGCAAGCTAGAGCGCAGCGGAGGCCTTGTCGAAGAGGAGCGCGCGGTTGCGGAGCTGGAGGAGGAGGAGCAGGCGCGGGGGCGGCGACGGGGAGGCGGCAGGGGAGAGGAAGGCGTCCCAGGTGGCCGGGGACGGGAGGTGCGGCGCGAGCATGGTGTGCGCGGCGTCGTCGCCCAGCCACGCGCGCCACGCGCCGCACGCTTCGAGCCGCCACACGAGGTCGTAGCCCCGCCTGTCCGCGCCCCGCAGCTGCGCCGCGGCCGCCGCGGCGCGGTTTGGTCGCCTGCTCGGGCCGGTCCACATGCCAGGATCTCAGTCGTCGGCATCACTCCCCTGCGGTGGGTTCGGGGCCCGGACTTTAGTGCTCGGAGCTTGGACGCTGGGGAGTCGGAGAAGACAGGCGCAGGTCGTGTGGTCATCTGCTTTTTTTTAGAAAGTGTGGTCACCTGCCTTGCTTCCGATTGGAATCAGCGTGTGAGGTTTCGGGCAGGGGTATTATTGTCTTTTGACCTACCCTTTAACAGCTCCATTACTAGATTTTGACGGCAGTGGCATGTAGGGAATGAGAAATTATAAACGATGTTATAGAAGGGATATGTCAATTTTTGATGGCATATAGGGGATGAGTTATATTTCTCGATGGCATATAGGGAATTAACTCTATATAATAAGGGGTCTTTTTTATGCAGATAGCAAAATATACTTGAGATCAGATCAATGATGGTTTACGCATTATTATTCCTGCACCGCTGCTCGTGATACACACACTAGTAGTCAGATGCTTGTTGTCAGACGGCGACATGCGACGCTAGTAGTAACTGATAGTTGGGGCATCATGCAGATCCCAGCTGCTACACAACTGTCAATTCGTCAGCATCAAGCGGAGGGCCAGGCTACAGTTCGTATACAAGCAGCTGCGCCCATTGAATTCGCATGGTCCAGGGAAGTACAGCAGCTTAATACTGTCGTGCACCTGGACCTCATCGATCAAGGCATGCTTGCTCTCCCGATCTCATGCTGCGTCAGGGAGTACGCACACTTAATGGTGCGTGGTGGCGTTTAACGCCACCGGCCGGATCATCGATGCAGGGTTAGGCGTCGGCGTCGCAGATGAGATGAGATGCATCATGCATGGGATGGATGCTTTGGTCGTCGGGGCTTCAAGTACTCATGTGCCGTGGCAGCTCCGGTTTGATGGCGCCGGCCGCCTGCAGGGACCGCCGCCGCTCTGGCACGTCTTGCTTCAATTCAATTCCTGTATATATAGTGCCAGGGTCAATTTTAATTCGTTGGTGCATGCATATATACTGCCTACCTTCTTATTAGTCAGATCATGGACCGTTCGGGAAGTCGCGTAGACATGGACGGACCAACCAGCATTTGGCCTAATAAAAGTTAATCGATTTGATTGAGGCTTCGAAAAACAAAACTGTGCTTCGGAAAAAATTCTTGCGAAAATAACATGTTTTGGTTGCATAGGCATTAGAAAATAACAAGTATTCCCTCCATTTCAAAGTAAGTGAACTATGGATGCATAGAGTTTCAATTTTGTTCAAAACATTAAATTGTGTTTCTGGATATGAATTTTTACTATTTTTTGAAATTCACCTTATTGTCGACACCTAAAATTGGCACAGTTAAGATATCCTGGGCAATCTGGGTAAATCGGTCAGACCGATCATGTACACCGGTCAGAACGGTCTGGGCAAATTTCTCAAATTACCAATTGGACTACACGATTGCATATATCTCGTCGAGACAATCGAAATACATATATAGAACATCCAATTTAGTGTCCAAATGAAGAAGTTACGGCTCCAAGAAGACCTGCACCTTAGCTAGACCGGTCCAAGGGCGGTCAAATCGGTTGGGAGACCAATCAGATCGGTCCGAACAGCCCAATTCGAGTTAGAAGTTGTATTTTGACATATGATTTGTAAGGGTTTCGACTTCCAATAGGTACAGATCTACCGCCCCACCCTATAAATATAAAGGGCTATGGCCAATTGAGACGCATCCAATCGAATCAATCTACTATGCATCAACATTTTGCCTCCAAACTCTAAATCTTTTCCAACCTCTCCAGGCTGTTCGTCTACTCATTTCCACGACCATAGATGGACCCGGCAACGTCCGGCAACGTTCACGCCCCGACGAGTTCCTCTCGGGCGAGAGCTTCGTCGGCCTTTGCTAATTTGCTCGTAAACTAGTCATCTTGGTCATGTAAGCACACTAGTTATTCATTGCTAGTTTGGTTGTAAGCCTCGCTGTCCTTCACCACGTAAGCATAATATTATCTCAAGATGGCATATTCCGACGAAATCCTAGAAAATCGATTTGCTCAACTAGTGTGACCAGTCCGCACGCTCGAGTGCTTTCGTGTGTTGACCGAAATTTGCGTCAACACTTATTACATCTTGACATCAGGGGTGGAATCACGGGCCCGTGATTCTAGCCCAATTCATCCTATATAAATCTCTATAGTAATTAGATCTAAAGTAATAATATCTAGCATAATTTTAATCAAACTAACACTTGTCCACTGGTTAAGCCCAAGCTGGAGGGTATTTTCAGCTCCGCCCCTGACTGACATGCGCCCGTAGGGAGGATGTAGAACGAGAGGGTGAGTTGTCAGATGGTGATGCGGCAAAGTTTAATTTAGCGACTAGATCGCTAGCAACGATGCTAGGTTTGATGTTGTATCAAACATGGTTTGGCCTGAAGGGCGCTAGCGAAAACTCAAATCGCACCATGTCCTCAGTTTAGTACTTCCCCGTTTTGAAATGCAGGTTGTTTCAACTTTTCTAGATTTAGTGTTTACTATACATCTCAATATAACGTATATATAGAATAGAGGGAGTATTTATAGTTTCTATATCACGAGTTTTAGACAGATAACAAAAGTACTAACCAGAGCATCGAACAAGCTTCGGCTAATACTGCCGGCCGGCCTTATCCGACAAAGCTGATCATGATGACCCTCTGCACACAGAGAGAGATGCCGCGCGCGTAGAAATGGATGACATCCACTTCAGGCCAGGGGTACCTTAAATGTGACCTGCAGGCCGACTGCTGCACACCATTGAAATGTTCAAACACTGTTTCCAGATGGAACGAATACCATCGGCAGATCTCCTGGAGATGGTCTGGGCCACTAGTCACAATATATACATGTACTCAAGGTATACACACCATGTGTGGTTGTGTGCAAATTCACAGCCGGGTGGCATAGTGCACCCGGCTAAACCCAGAGGGTGAGTACTCGGGGGTTAGCTAGGATTAGCTCAATCTCGGTGGAAGAACGCGATGAACACAACAGGTTTAGAGCGGTTCGGGCCGCTGGAGCGTAATACCCTACGTCCACTGTGTGTTATATTGCTTATGCTCTCAAGAGATTGAGAACAGGATTGTTCGGAGTGAAACCGAGCTTGTGTTGTAAGATTCTTGTCGTGTCTTGGCTTGGAGAGTCCCTCCAGTGTGCAGCGAGCATCTCCATTTTATTTCTCAAGGGAGGCGCGTACATGGCCGTTGAGTCCCCAACAGGTGGGCCCAATGATATAGTATAAAATAACATACTGTACAGACATTATGTCGTTGCAGGCGACGGAGATCTCATTCCTAGATTTCCTTACTCTGCCCATGGGAATCTTCCGTCCGGTATAGCCATGCCCTGTCTTGTCGAAACGGCGCCAGGGAGTAGCTTGCGGCGTTGCCTGCCGCGTAGCTGAACGGGCCGTGTATCTTGCGGCGTAGACGTTATGATCAAAAGGTGGCGTGCCGTCGTATCCATTTAATGCGGCAGACGGGCTCTGCGCGGATGCGGCGCATGCGGCTGCACTGTGTACCTCGGTAATATGCGGTCTACAGTGAGGCCTAACAAAGGCCGACCCGAGTGCCGTGGCGGCAGAGCACGCCTCAACCACCCGCATTGAATGAGGTGGGCGTGCGAGTCTTCCAGCGGAAGACTCGCGCCCGCGCCTGCGCCTGTGGGACACGTGGCGTCCCCGGACCCCACTTCGGCGGTATATTAGTTCTACGCGCGTGGGAGGTCCGGACGGATGCGGGGAGGTCCCGAACCCCTATGGGGGTCCGAGCCCTCGGCTGTTGGCGCGGAGCTTCCCCTCCTCAGGGACACGTGGCGTCTCCGGACCCGTCCTAGAGCGGGGAGCGGGTCCGGGGCCGTTGGCCCGGTGAGGTAAGAGCCTGAACCGTGGGACCGGCTGCTCCGCTCCTTAGGGCGTAGTTACGGATGACTACGCGAGTCCTGCCTTGCGGCAGTAGGAGTGGGTATCACTGCAACAGGGTACCGACAGTGGCCCCCGGGCCCACCTCGGGAGAGGCGACGAACCCGCAGGTGGGGCCACTACTATGATTTGGCTCTGCATAACTTGAAGCCTCTAGCGTTAGACTATGCACGCTGCACGAGTCTTGTCCGCCTTTGACCATCCATCGGGTTTTTCGCTGCCTCATCACATCGCAACGGCTTACTGACTCGTGGCCCCCACATACAGTGGTACACCTAGTCACGCGAGCGACGCTCGGCATTGTTGCGGCCGGGGTAAATGGGATCTTTACCACCAGCGCAGTTCCCGAAAAGCCCGGTCTTGCCAACGCTTTGTGCGTGCACGTCAGCTCAGCTTCCGCCTCGCTTCGCACGCGGGCGACGGTTCAGATCCCACCTTTTTACACCTTCGTTTGTTACCCGCCTCCCCTGACAGGCGGGCCTGGGCCCCCTGGTCATGGACTGGGCGGCTAACGCCAGGCGTGAGCGTCGCTTAGCTTCCAGCGACGGTTCCGGGGCGCGCCGTATGGATCAGGCTTCATAAAGGGCCGAACCGCATTCCGCGGTTACTTTTCCGCATTCGCCTTCTTCCTTCCAAACCTTTGTGCCCCTTTGCCTTCGAGCCTCCTCGCCCCTTGCTCTTCTGCGCAGATTGTTTCTCGCCTCCACAGCAAGATGGCATCCCTCATTCGTCCCCGTCGTTTCCAAACTGAGGAGGAACTGAACACGGTCCGCCGCCTGCTTGGGTGGAGTCCACAGGAGACTGCCTAGGGGATTCGAGTAGGCTCGGTTCCAATCGGCGATCTGCGCACCGGAGAATTTGTGCTGTTTATTTTGCACATTTCCACCGGCTTGGGGCTGCCGATCTCTTCGTTCTTCCTGCTGCTGCTGGAGGATTTTGGCCTCCAGCTCCAGCATCTCACACCCCACTCCATCCTCATGATGTCTATCTTCGTCCACCTATGCGAGATGTTCGTGGGGGTGTGGCACTGCGTCATTCTCTTCCGCCACTTCTTCGTCCTGGTGAAGTCTGGGAAGGGCAAGGATGAAGTGGGGTGTACAACTTCCAGACGAGGAGCGATTTGTGGACACCCTACATTCCCGGGCTTAATGGCGGGAAGTGGGAGGATTGGCGCAAGGAGTGGGTGATCGCCACTACCGAAGCCAACGAGCGCCTCTTCATGCCGACCGGGGGACCCGCGTCCGACCGCCAGTCCTGGAGGGCCAAGCCGTCCCTGCCGTCGGAGTTTGACCCCGTGCTGAGCAAGATCAGGGCGCTGGCGGAGAGTGGCCTCACCTCGCTGCACGTGCTCGGGGACTTCCTGAAGCGCCGGAACGCCCCTCTGAAGCAGCGGCCGCATCCTGCCTGGAGCTTCACCGGACTCCAAGACTGCAGCAGGACCCACCGCGGGGAGGGCAGCTATCTGACCCAAGAAGGCCTGGAGGTCTTGGTGCTGGCGGTGACGGGGGAGATCTTCATCCCGGAGCACCTGATCCTCCCTCAGGGCGTCGTTCCCCTCTACGAGGACTCGAGCCTAATGGCTACGGTGCTGGCCACCCTACCGACCCTCGATGATGGTAGGCTAGCAGCGCGCCAAACTGGGGGCGACCCGGACTGTGGGATCCGGATCCCTGGTGCGTCCGGGGAACGGGCCGTGCTGAGCGCCGCGGGGTCTGACCCTTCTACCAAGGGCAAGTAGGTCGTGGCTGGTAGCTCCACCGCGAGAGGTCCCAGCCAGGCCCGGAGCAGCTCCGGCGCATCGCCGAAGGAAGCGAACCGACGCAGGTTGCACTGTAGCGACGGGACCCCAGTTATGGAGCCCGCCGCAAAGCGTCAGAGGACCGCTGAGGACGCGGGCCAGGGTAGCTCTCGGGCCCCCGGCTCAAGCGGGACCCCTAGAGTAGCCGCGCTGCCACCACCACCGCCGGGAGGTGCCTCTCCCCGGCAGCAACAGCAGCAGCAGCCACGAGGTGCGCCTCTGCCGCCGCCACGGCAGCCGCCACCACCGCCGGGAGGTGCCTCTCGCCGGCAGCAACAGTAGCAGCAGCAGAGACGAGGTGCGCCTCCGCCCCCGCCACGACAGCAGCAGCAGCCTCCACCACCACCGCCACCACCAGGGCAGCAGCAGCAGCAGCCATGAGGTGCGCCTCCGCCCCCGGCATGACAGCAGCAGCAGCCTCCACCACCGCCGCCGCCACCACCAGGGCAGCAGCAGCAGCAGCCACGAGGTGCGCCTCCGCCACAGCCTCCGTGGACGCTGGAGACCCGGCGGTTCGGGGTAAGTGTTCTTCCGTTCACTCCCCTTATTCCTGGTGCTTCACTTTTTGCTGAAGGGCTTCTTCTCTTTGTTTGCCAGGGCCTCTCGCTCAGGCAGTTCTTCCGCCACCGCTGGCTCATCAGCGGGGGTCTAGGCGATCGGCGCCTCGGTGGCAACGGCGGAAGCGACAGCGGATGTGGGGAGCTCGGGTGCGGCGACCTCCGCTAACCCGATGGCGCCCAATGCGGCGGCGGCGGATGCGCCAGTGCCAGGTGCAACAACGCCCGACGCGGTGGCCCCTGAGGCCCCGGCTACGGCGGCAGACGCGCCGACACCGGGCTTGGCGACGGTGAGCACAGTGGCAGCGGGCGTGGCAACGGCGAGGACCTCCCGCAGCTCCCAACCTACAGCAGAGGAAGAGCTGGAGGTGGTCTCTGGTAGGCGGCTCTTGCAGGGTCCCCCAGAGGAGGATGCGGTTCCCCTCCCCCGGGTGCTGGTCCGAGTCCGGCGGACGATAGAAGAGGCGACCTCTACCGCCGAGCCAGCATTTCGGCGGGAGTGGGCATCTCTAGAGAGAGAGCGTCAGCGCCTCGGCGACTGGCATATCCGCCTGGAGGAGCGCACGAAGGCCGAAGCCTCCCGTGCTGCCGCCGCCTGGTCCGAGCTTGAGGCCGACCTTGAGTCCTACAGGAAAGGGCTCCGGAAGGTGTTCGACCGGGAGCTCGCGGCGGCGGGACGGGAGAAAGCTTTGGCGCTGTGGGAGGAGACTATTGCCAAGGAGGAGGCCAGCCTTGCGGCCCAGTGATCCGAGTTCGAGTCTCGCAGCCAGGGACTCGAGGTCCGCAAGCTGGAGCTCGACAAACTCTCCGAGTCCCTTCATCAATGGCACCAGGAGCTGCAGGAGACCGCCAGCCAGCAGGCTGTTGCCGAGATAGAGCTCGAGGGGGAGAGGAAGTCCCTTGCCAGGCGGGAATCCCACATCACCAACATGGAACAGGCCCTTGCGTGCCAGCGCGAGTGTCTTAAGACCCTAAAGGAGCCAGCAGCGCGGAAGGGGGCTTCGCTCCAGGAGAAAGCCCGCCAGCTGGAGGCGGCTCAGGCGGCACTGGATGCCCAGGTGCAGGAGGCGGTCTAGGAGGCAGTCCGGAAGCTGCAGGAGGACCAGCGCATGGGGGGCCAGCGAATCATCGACTGGGCGAGCGAAGCAAGCTCAGGTCTGGTGCCACTTAGAATGAGTCCAATCCAAGTGGCGGAGCCGCCAGCTTCAATTGCTGACGCCCTCCCAGTGCTGAACTCTGCTTCAGATAGACTCCGGCGCCTGGAGCGATCCTTGCTGGCCACCTTGAAGCAGAGGGCCGCGAGCTATGCCGGATGGTGGTGAGTACATTTTGACTTGCCTCTGGAGCCACGACCCTGCCATCTCGCTAGCCCCCATCGTCGATGGTCCAGTGGCGGAGACGGAGGCCTTCGCTCGGGAAAGCGTGCGGGATGTCGTTGACTTCGTAGCTGCTTATTTCAAGCGGGAACCTGCAGATTCCTGGGCTGGACCATCACAACAGGCGAACTTTTGTTTTTTGTGTTATGTAAAAACATTATACTTGTTGAAATTTTAATAGAAGAAAATTTCAACTTAGCTGTTTGTCAGTTGCTCTGGTTTGCAGTATGCAGCACCCCGGCGCCCTGGCCCCCTGGTAGATAGGTTCAGTTGTTAGAATCTATCTGCCATCTGAGCCGAGAAGACGCTCCGGACCCCCATATGAGGTTGAGCAAGTGTCCTTGGGCATAGGTGTAGCATAGATTGCAAGTCAAACGAGCGACTTATTCCCTGTATAGCAGAAAAAACTACAGAGAGGAAAATCAAACTCGCTGGGATGGTAGTAATGATACTGCAACTTAGCTGTTTGACACATGCAGAATCGATCCTTGGTGTCTGGCTCAAAGCGAACGCTCCGGGCCCCCTGGGAGACAGGCTCGGTTGTTTTGAGTCTGTCTACCACTGAGACTGGACCTCGATCTACATGAAGCCTTAAAGCGGATGCCGGGACCCCCTGGTAGGTAGGCTCAATGGTTTGAGGCTAGCTACCACCAGTCAAGGGCTAACCTGCATACCACTCAAAGTCAAAGCTTAGTAGCAGGCCCGCGGGACTTATTCTGGACCGGCCCCCAAGCTAGTACGAGGTCCGGGGCACCGGATAGGCAGGTCCAGACAGCACAATGCTTGTTACAGAGTGGTGGAGTGTGTAGGCTTAAGGTACGGAACCAGGCTAAGGCTTTACACAGGGCTCCGGGCCACTCCAGGAAACAAACACGACTTTACCGGACCTGGCTCCGACGTTCCGGACCGCTCCCTAGCAGTGGGTGAGGCCATTCTGTCGTACTCGATCCTTTGAGATATGGAGCTGGAACTGTCGTGTAGGACTTAGGAAGCCAACCCTTGAGCTAGAACAAGGTCCAGGCCCCTAATTACCCAGCTCCGGGTACTAGAGCACTCGCTACAGGGTGGTGGAGTGTGTAGGCTTTTGGTATGGAACCAGCTAAGCAGCTACACAGGACTCTGGACCACCCCAGGAAACAAGCACCCCCTCTCCAGAGCAGGGTTCACCTTACCGACGGTAAAGCGATTTTCGCCAACTAGCGGTATCGGTAAACCGGCGGTAAATCACCGAAAACCGCTAGAAACCGCTCGAAATGACAATTCAAATTCAAAAAACCGGTAACCGTTGTTTACCGACCGGTAATCGATGTTTACCGACTGGTAACCGTCATTTTTAACCGGTAAACACCAAATGACTTTGGAAAATTAAAAATTTTGGCAGCATTTCACTGTAATTTTGTAAATATCATTACTGATGGTATATATCAAACAATTATATAACATTTACACATACATAGAATAGAAGTTCATATCCATAAAAATAGAAATTCACATCCATAGTCCATATAGATCATCACAACAATAGTCCATGCAAATCATCACAACCATAGTCCTCACAAACCATCATCGTCAATATATATAATACATAGTAGTGGTTTCCGGTCCAAATGAACAAATGAACAAATGAAAATATATGTACATATTTGAAATATGAACACACATATATACATATAGCTAAAATGAACAAATTAACATCCAACTACCATGAACAAATGGATCCATATAGCTAATATGAACACATGTTTTTGAATATAGCTACACAACAAACATCTAAAAATCAATGTAAAATCAAGAAATACTCACAATGCAGTGGTTTCCGGTCCAAACGCGCCGATTTCCGCTCGGAAAACGCCGAATACCGCTCGGGATTAGAGGATACCGCTCGGGATTACCGGTCCGAAAGTTTTTTTTATTTTTTTGAGTGCCCAAACAGTCAAATATTTGAACATGTTCTATATTAGAATGATGTATGTCATCTCTACTTTCTTACCATATTTTTTCCTTTTTTATTTCAAATATTTTTGAAAATTTTAAATTCGGGCGAAATTTTTCGAAATTTACCGCCGGTATGGGTTGCCGCCTAGTAGCGGTATCGGTAAAAATCAGCGGTAACCGGCGGTTACCGATCGGTAAGGAAAACACTGCTCCAGACCAGGTCCCTAGGGGTCCAGACCCCTCTCCCAGCAGCAAGGGGGTCCGGACCTGGACAGCAGTCCGGCAACTCAATACAGATCTTAGCTGTAGCGACAAGAGTGGAAGTCCGCGCGGGGGTTAGAGAGGGAAAAGCTCGAGAATCGAAATGCGAAATAAAATTTTGACACAAAGACAGAACTGGGAGAAAATCTTTCCTTTGCAACTTGATAAACATGGCTTGCGCGATGGATGCCAGAGGCCGGGTTTATGAGGGCGGACATCTACTGCTCTGGGCCGCGCGTTAATGTTAGCTGATGGTACGATGGATGCCAGAGGCCGGATTTACGAGGGCGGAACCCCACCGCTCTAGACTGCACGCTAATTCTATCTTATTACAAAGGAAAAATTCATTTTCATGCTCTGTCTAAGTGTAAAACTTACGCAGTTGCTCTATGTTCCATGGGTTGGGTAGCGGCACCCATTCTTCTGTGGCAAGGCGAACGCATCCGGGCCGGCATACTTCTATAACCTTGAAAGGACCCTCCCAGCTGGGGGAGAGTTTGTGGAGCCCTGCTCGGTTCAGGATCCGCCTCAGGACGAGGTCCCCAGCCCGGAGCTCCCTACTGTGCACGAACCATTGATGATAGCGCCTGAGCGCCTGGTTGTAGCGTGCATTTCGGATTGCTGCTCGCCACCTTCGTTCGGTAACGAAGTCCACATCGTCACGCCGCAGTTGTTCCTACATGGATTCGTCAAAAGCCTGGACCCGTGGTGAGCCCAGGTGAATTTCCGGGGGAAAGCATGCTTCAGCCCCGTAGACCAGGAAGAATGGGGTCTCCCCGGTGGCTCGGCTGGGTATGGTCCGGTTGCCCCACAGTACGCGCAGAAGCTAATCAACCCATTTTGCACCATGCTTCTTCAAGCAGTTATACGTGTGGGTCTTGAATCCCCTAAGGACCTCTGCATTCGCTCTCTCGACCTGTCCATTGCTACGGGGATGTGCCACAGACGCAAAGTATAGCTGGATGCCGATGTCCTCGCATTACTCTTGGAAGAGTCTGCTTTTGAATTGGGTCCCGTTATCCACGATGATGCGGCTTGGGACGCCAAATCTGCACACAATAGACTTGAGGAATGCGACTGCTGATTTTTTGGTGATGTTCACCACAAGGGTAACCTTCGGCCATTTTGTGAATTTGTCTATGGCGACGTAGAGGAACCGGTACCCGTCGACGACCCGAGGGAACGGCCCTAGGATATCCGCGCCCCATACGGCAAATGGCCATGAGGGCGGGATCATTTGGAGAGCTTGAGCCGGTGTGTGTGTATTTGCTTTGCATGGAACTAGCATGCTTTGCAGGACCTTACCAGCTCAGTCGCATCCTGGAGTGCTGTTGGCCAGTAGAAGCCATGCCGGAAGGCCTTACCAACAAGCGTGCGAAATGAGGAATGACTTCCACACTCGCCTCCATGGAACTCGCGGCCCTCTTCCTGGGAAATGCACCGCACGAGGATATCATTGGCGCCACGGCGATAGAGATCCCCTTCTACCACCGCGTAGCGTTTAGCTAATCGTACTATGCGCTCAGCGGACACATCGTCATCAGGAAGGATATTGTCTTTTAGGTAGTCCCGGATCTCAGAGATCAATGCATCGGGACCTCCCTGAGAAGGTGGGAGTGGCGCTATGAGGTCTCCAGGGTCCTCAACAGCACACACAACCCTGGGCGGGCACCACGGATGGAATGCCGCCGGGACCGCTAGCTTCGAAGTGCTAGCTTGATCCCCTTCACCCAGTTCGGTAGGCTTGGCGGTAGGTCTCAGCAACCGTCTTTCGAAGACGCCCTCGGGCACGGATGCCCAAGTAGATGCTCTCGCGGAGAGATCATCTGCTGCTGAGTTGAATTCGCGGGGAACATGTTGCAGTTCCAAGGCGTCAAAGTCCTTCTCGAGCTTTCTCACGTGAATGAGGTATGCCGCGAGCTGGGGATTGTTGCAGCTGCAATCCCCTCGGACCTGCTTGATGATTAACTGAGAATCTCCCTTCACCAGGAGCTGCCGGACCCACAGAGACAGGGCTTGTGTCTGGCCAAAGATCAAAGCTTCGTACTCTGCCATGTTATTGGTGGCCTTGAACTCAAGGTGCACCATATACTTCAGCTGATCTCCGTTTAGGTCGATAAGGACCACACTAGCTCCAGCCCACTGCTTGCGGACGGACCCATCGAAGAAGAGTGTCCAGTGGGGCTCGGTGAAGACTGGTGTCCTGACTTCCGGCTCCGAGGGTCCGGCGTTGTGGTCCGGACCCCCAGAATTGCTTGGGGAAGGAGTCCTTTCTGCTATGAAATCTTCCAGGATTTGGCTTTTGACTGCATGGTGGGGCTGGAAGTCCAGCTGGAACTCAGCCAACTCTGCTGCCCACTTGGCGATGTTGCCCGTAGCATTGCAGTTGTGTAGAATCGCTCTCAACGGATAAGAGGTCACTACGACAACTCTGTGTGCCTGAAAATAGTGGCGCAGTTTCCTGGACTTAATAAGTATGGCATAGATAAGCTTATGCGTCTCAAGATACCTGGCCTTTGCCTTGTGGAGGACTTCACTGACATAGTAGACTAGCTTCTGGATGATCCGGACCCTGGCCACCGGGTCTGGCTCGCCCTTGTCCACCATGTCAGGTCCTTGGGCCCCCAGCGGTTCTGGGTTCCCACTGGGTCGAGGCTCCTCCGGACCACTTGTCCGGGGTCCGGACCTTCAGACAGAGGAGTGGTTGCCGGATCCCCATGTCCGTGGTCCGGCTCACCATCCTTGGCCGGGGAGACCGTGGTGTTCCCCTGGCGAGCTTGCTCCGTCCTCTCGGCCACCAGCACCATGCTGACCGCCTCTACAGACGCAGCAAGATACAAAAACAACGTCTCACCTGGCTCTAGAGCCACCAATACTGGCAGTGAGGTGAGGTGCTGCTTCAGTTCCTGGAAAGCTTGTTCAACCTCTTCAATCCAAGAGAATGGATCGGACCTCCTCAATAGCTTGAAGAAGAGGAGGGCCCTATCAACCAGCCTCGAAATGAAGCGGCTAAGAGCGGCCAAAGATCCAGTAACCTTCTGGACGTCCTTGATGCGGCCAGGAGGCCTCATCGCCTCGATCGCCTTGATCTTGGCTGGGTTTGCCTCGATGCCTCGATGTGAGACCAGGAAACCCAGCAGCTTCCCCGCCGAGACGCCGAAAACACACTTCTCAGGATTCAGCTTCGTGCACGTGGCATGCAGTCGGTTGAAGACGAGGGACATGTCCTCAACTAGTGTTGACCCTACCTTAGCCTTGACTACAATGTCATCGACATACACCTCAACTATATCTCTAATTAGATTACATAAAGTTTTGTTCATAGTTCGCACAAACATGGGTAAGGCATTCCGCAGACCATATGGCATGACAATATAGCAATAATGTCCATCCACTGTTACAAAGCAGTATGATTCCTATCCTCTCTAGACATCTGAATCTGGTGGAAACCAGAGTATGCATCTAGGAAAGACAAATGGTAACACCCGGAGGTAGAGTCCATAATCTGATCGATACGTGGAAGAGGATAGGGGTCTCTAGGACATGCCTTGTTGAGGCTGATGTAGTCGATGCACATCCGAAGCTTCCCGTTGGCCTTTGGGACGACGACCGGGTTGGCCAACCACTCGGGGTGGTGGACCTCCTCGATGAAGCCAGCGTGTAGCAGCTTGCGGATTTCTTCACGGATGAAGTTCTGCCGCTCCACAGACTGCTTCCGAGGTTTCTGGCGTACTGGCGTGGCGTCGGGGTAGATCCTCAGATGGTGCTCGATCACTTCCCTGGGGATCCCGGGCATCTGTGACGGTTCCCAGGCGAACAAGTCCACATTTTCCCAGAGGAAAGTGATGAGCTCGTCTTCCTATTTCTCCTCCAGGTTTCCCGCGATGCGGTTGGTCCTGGAGGAGTCCGCTCCGATCTACACGATCTTCACGGGAACATTGTCCGGGTCGGACGGCTGAAACTTAGGTGCCTTTACAGTCACCTTGCGGGCGCGGGCGCTTGCCATGCGCATTCTGGCCCCCAGCCGCTGTTGGTGTCGTTGCTGTAGCGACTGGAACGCCGGGATGTGGCTCCCCGCGACCCCGGTTCTTGTTCTTCTTTTTCTTGCCACCGCCCTGGACGGTAGCCCCGGAGCCACCAGCCTTGGTGTCTCCGTCTTGGGGGGCTGAGTGCCATGTGCAGCCCTCAGCGGCCCTGGCACACTTGTCAGCCAGCGAGAAAAGCGTGGTAACGCTTTCCACCTTGTGCGTCGCCAGTTTCTCGAGCATCTTCTCATCACGTACCCCCTGACGGAAAGCAGTAATGATAGACGTGTTAGAGATACGAGGAATGGTACCCTTTACCTTGGTGAAGCGCGAGATGAATGCCCGGAGCGTCTCTCCGGGTTTCTGCCTCACGGCGTGGAGGTGAGCCTCCACACCATGCTGCTGGTACGCACTGGCGAAGTTCGCAGTGAACCTCGCACAGAGCTCCTCCCAGGACTGAATCGTTCCAGGAGTGAGTTTCATGAGCCAAGTCCGGCTGGCCCAGTCAAGGCTACATGAAAGTAGCTCGCCATGACAGCGTCGTTACCACCAGCTACTGTGATGACGGTAATGTACACCTGCAGGAATTCCGACGGATTAGTGTTACCGTCGTACTTCTCCGGTAGGTGCGGGCGGAACTTGGACGGCCATGCCAGCGAGCGGAGGTGATCCGCCAGCGCAGCGCAACCCACCCCAGCCACCGGGGTGCCCGCATGTATCCGGGCATTTCCCGGAGGCTTGGGTGCCGCTGCATCCAAGTCGGCGTTGAGGTTGCGGCCCTCAATGTTGAGGCTGCGTTCTCGCGCCCTTTCCACAGAGATGCGGGCGTCCTCACCCGCGCGCCTGCGGTTGAGCTCCGCCCGCAGGTCTTCTGTTCGTGCACCCCTCACCGTGGGGGAGCGAACGGACGCCGACGCACCGCCCTGGCGCCGGTGGTAGGGTACCATTGCATTGCCATGCGGAGGTCGTTGCCTATCCTTGCAGAACTGGGGGAGGCCTGAGCCAGATGGAGGAGATGGTCAACATCATCCCGCCATTGCCTCAGGGCATCTGGCGAGGCTGCAGCAGCCGGAGGGTTGCAAAGCAACTCCCTAGCTGCCGCCAGCGCTCCGCCGCTCGTAGCTTGTGAGGGGGCCCTTGATGGGCGCCCTGACTCTTGTCGACGTGCAGCGCGCGCCGCTACCGATGGTGGCTGCTCCACGGGCACGGTTGCCCCTGGCGCAGGAAGGCGAGAGGCGTGTGGCGCAGATGACGCTACACCTTCCGTCATCTCCACATCGTCGTCGTGGTGGGAGTGCTCAACCACCCGAACCATGGAGATGAGCAAGAGATGAACTAAGACTAGCTAAATTCCCCTACCTGGCGCGCCAAATGTCGTGGTGTGCAAATCCATAGCCGGGTGGCGTAGTGCACCCGCCTAAACCCAGAGGGTGATTACTCGAGGGTTAGCTAGAATTAGCCCAATCTCGGTGGAAGAACGCGATGAACACAGCAGATTTAGAGTGGTTCGGGCTGCCGGAGCGTAATACCCTACGTCAATTGTGTGTTGTATTCCTTGTGCTCTCAAGAGGTTGAGAGCAGGGTTGTTCGGAGTGAAACCAAGCTTGTGTTGTGAGAGTCTTGGCGTGTCTTGGCTTGGAGAGTCCCTCCAGTGTGCAGCGAGCGCCTCCCTTTTATATCTCAAGGGAGGCGCGTACATGGCCGTTGAGTCCCCGACAGGTGGGCCCAACGATGTAGTATAAAATAACATATTGTACAGACATTATGTCGTTGCAGGCGACGGAGATCTCAATCCTAGATTTCCTTGCTCTGCCCGTGGGAATCTTCCGTCCGGCATAGCCATACCCTGTCTTGTCGAAACGACGCCAGGGAGTAGCTTGCGGTGTTGCCTACCGCGTAGCGGAACGGGCCGTGTAGCTTGCGGCGTAGGCGGTATGATGAAAAGGTATCGTGCCGTCGTATCCATTTAATGCGGCAGACGGGCTCTGCACGGATACGGCGCATGCGGCTGCACTGTGTACCTCGGTAATATGTGGTCTACAGTGAGGCCTGACAAAGGCTGCCCCGCGTGCCACGGCGGCAGAGCACGCCTCACCCACCCGCATTGAATGCAGTGGGTGGGCGAGTCTTCCAGCGGAAGACTCGCGCCCGCTCCTGCGCCAGTGGGACACGTGGCGCCCCCGGACCCCGCCCCGACGGTATATTACTTCTACGCGCGTGGGAGGTCCGGACGGACGCGGGGAGGTCCCATACCCCTATGGGCGGTCCGAGCCCTCGGCTGTTGGCGCGGAGCTTTCCCTCCTCAGGGACACGTGGCGTCTCCGGACCCGTCCTAGAGCGGGGAGCGGGTCCGGGGCCGTTGGCCCGGTGAGGTAAGAGCCTGACCCGTGGGGCCGGCTGCTCCGCCCCTTAGGGCGTAGTTACGGATGACTACGCGAGTCATGCCTTGCGGCATTAGGAGTGGGTATGCCTGCTACAGGGTACCGACATCACGTATGCAGTCTTATGGCTCATGAATTATTTTTTTCTCTTTTGATAAGTAAGGGAGTGAAGCTCCTCATCTGAATAATTTTCCATTGATGCCAGTGGGGTTGGGAAAGGAGAGCGCCAAGCAACGACGATACATAGATAGACCACAACCCTAGAATACATAGCGGGGGATGAGAGAAAAGTACACCAGGATATGACCAGTGCAAATATAGACAAAAGAGCACAAGAGATATACAACTCACGAACAATTCAAAGACCAGCCATGACTGACACACTAATTACAGTTTATGAATTAGATATTTTCATACACTAACTACATGCACCCTGATCCATATAACACATGCACGCACAACACGTTCCTATGAAATCCTTCGAAGAGAGACAAGGCCGATAGAACTTGAGATTGACCAATTCACCACAAGCAAAGATTATGGTAATGGTAAGTATATTTTGATAGGAATATGGATATTTTCTTAATTTTTGAAATACCCCCGATGGATAATTTGTATCTTTCTCTAACTACGTGCTAGTATAGAGATATTTTGGATTAAATTGTCCATACTGGTAGTAAGGGAATTTATAAACAAGTATATGGGTCTATTAGGTTATAGGTTTTTCTTGCGAAACATAGTACAAACATAGACGTTCACAAATACATGCATACTCACTCCTATGAATACACGCACATAACCCTACCCCTAGAATATTGTTTTCATTGGTAGTAATGGTAAGTAAAATCTAAATGGATAGGGACAATTTATTAAATTTCTGTAGTGTTAGTGGTTGGTAATTTGTAATCCCCCCTCCCGCCCCCCTCTAAACTAGAGAGGTGCCCATCGCAAATAGCGCAGGACTGATTCCCCCCCCCCCATATATTTAGATTTTTTATTTCATAAAAATGAATGCAAATATTTTGTTTAGTTTTATCTTTGTAATTATTTTGTCCTAATGGTTGTGATCTAGACACGGGCGTAATGTTTATTTTCTCTTTATTATATTTTGTAGTGTATTTTTATAATAAATTATGAGAAAATAAATCCTTTATATAGAAATGCATCTTTTGGATATTAACTTAAAATAAATGTTTATATATTTTATTTTAACATGAATATTATTTTCTAAAAATTTACCTACTATGTACAATTTTTTTGAGTGTTCTAGTTACCGTGCGTGATAAATAAATTATCCCTAGACTTGAAGAAGTTTTAGGTAAGTGGTTCTATATATAGACCACTAAAAGTATAATATGCACCATGCGTGATAAATAAATTATCCCTAGACTTGAAGAAGTTTTAGGTAAGCGGTTCTATATATAGACCACTAAAAGTATAATATGCTTTCTTTTCATTATCCCTCCAATCACCTTTTGATATAGCCCGTAATGCATACTCCCGTATTGTGTTAGTTATAGCTATCTCTGTTAAGCTCCAAGATTTTTTTCCTGCTATACCATGATAAACGAAGATGCATCACTGATAGTGCACGTCATTACCTTTCAACACTACATGTTGCTTCCTATGCACGGATGTGCATGCCAAATATCGATTTTCAAGCTGCTTTGTTCTAGATCTTCTCATTATTCTACAAAAGTTGTATCATCCATCGCTCCTTCTTTTCTTTTCTTTTTGAGCTCTCGACCATCAACAAATGCCAATTCTACATAGAAAAGCATCAACATTTCGGTTCTTCTAGTTGTCGCTAGTGGCGATCGCCATGCTTTAGTAATAGAGACAATGCAATCCATGTTAGAGTAATCTTCAACTTGGTGACTAGGCTAAGATTGTCGTGGCTATGACATGGTTGCACCACCGTGGAATCATTGCCATGCCTCTAACTTTGTTATGCTAGTTACGTATATCTTTTCCATGTCTAGGGACTTTCATCTGTTTATAATTTTTTTTCAAATCAGATTCACTTCTTAGCAGCTTTTCTATCTTTGTTCTAATTGTGCTAAGCTTCTTCATAGCTAAATCGTCGATTTTTTCATTTTTCTACCAATGTGGTAATTTCTAGACCCTCTTGTAAAATGTTATGGCTTCTTTTAACTTTTTTTTTCAAAAATTATATATAAATTAATTAAAAATTTTACTAATTTCATTAATTTTAATTCTAGATATAGCTATTTGTTAACTGTATTTGCATGAAATGTTTGTGAACTTGTAGTGTCCTTTTAACTCAAATTTGGGTTTTATTATTTGCATTTGACCAATACAATTTATTTAGCTATTTTCCTTTTCTAATTTTATTCTCAATCGCTATTCAAATTAAATACTAATTTTTTTATTTCAATTCTTGCATTTATCTATTTATTAGTCATATATATTCCATATGAGCTCTTTCGTCAAAGGATATTATATTTTTAATTTCTAATTTTCTTATATTTAGAATTCTAAATTTAACTATTTACTAATTGTATTTGATATGGAGTCTTTGATTAAGTAATTTTTTTATTTTTCTAATTACAAATTTAGCTATTTATTAATCGTATTTTGCATGGACTCTTTGATTATGTCCCAATTTTTCTTAATTTTCAAAATTAAAAATTAGTGATTTACTAGTCGCATTTGATATACTTAGACCATTAAATTCTCATAAAATCCAACAGTGCAAATATTTATCTTTTTTGAAGTTAATGTGAGAATTTCTAGATTCTCTCAATAGACGTGGTGATTTTTTAACATTTCTTCATTAATATAATAGATAGATTTCTAAAGCTCTTAGTTTTTTTGTTTGGTCCATCTTGTGTTATTGACAGGTGGGCCTTTAATCCATTCCGTATGCTATGACTTGATCACATAGATTCCTATAAATTAATGCAATGCCAACTATACATATTCGATACTTATACTAATTTTGTTCGTAGCAACGTACAGATATATTTATCTAATATATATAATAGTATATGGGCAAATCTAAAAGGACCCACGATCAGAAGGTAATAATTTTTGACTTGTACTAAATAGGAGTAGCACGGACGCATATGTCCTCTAGTGCCGACCAGGGTTAACCATTTCGTTTTCCGGTCAAATCCCGGTGTTTAGCGGAAACGGAATTCCGTTCCGAAATTTCGGTAAATTTCGTTGAGTTTCGGTCGAAATTTGTTGAATTTTGAATTTGAAAACGAAATATACCGAAAAAAACCGAAATTTCGAATCCCGGTAACTAGCGGAAACGAAAAATTTTCCGAAATTTCGGCGAAATTTCGCCGAAATTGTTAACCCTGGTGCCGACACACCACTTGACAAGGGCTAGCCATAGCGGCCCTATGGGCGATCAGCCTGCTGTCTGCTGCAGCCGCATTTGTCAGCTACCTCTGTGTTGGCTGTGGACGTACTGTACGTCGACGTCCCGGCCGGCTAGTGCTCAGCTCCTCGTTGTGGAATCTACCGTTGCACACTACGGAACAATGCCTGGCTTCAGCAGGTTGATCTATCTGTTTTTCTCTCTTCTTTTTTTTCAGACAGAAATAAAAGCATTGTCTTGGCTAGAAGCCAAGCTTTACGCAAAACTAGCGACACTAGTGAACTAGTAGGAAAGGCCATGTTTGGTTAGAGGGTGAAAAAAATTTCATGAAAACTTTTCGCCTCTTTGACCACTAATTAGAGGTGTTAAATGAAGTCTAATTACAAAATAATCTCCACAATTATGGTACTGTACCATATGCTGTAGCTAATAAGGCTTTTAACCGCATGATTAGAGGATGATTAGATGTAGTTACTGTAGCATCATTGTAACTAACCATGGTGGAACTTGACTCATTAGATTCGTCTCGAAAAATAACACTCATCCGTGAAAAAATTTCGCAAATGAACTTTGTTTAGTACTCCGTGCATGCATTCGTCTTTTTGTGAAAAAAATTTCACGTTATGAACCAAAGATGGCCAAAACTAGCAACACTAGCTTTACGCATAGCAGTGGCAGCAGCAGGGACTGCATCGACACTATTCTCGTTTTGGTATGCTATTCCTGCGTGGTTCGGCATTGGAGCGTCCCATGCATGCTTGCTTTGCTTCGTCCTTGGAGTGGGCAGGCATGCAGGCAGGCATGCTAGCTCTGCAGCACACTTGCAACAGCTGAGTAAAGCCGCTGCCTGGCTCCTGCTTTTGTACGACCGCCATGGTCTCCGTTGATCTTTCTTCGGCCGGCCTGTGGGTACGTCCCTTGTCGTTTTGTTCCAGTCTTGGCATGGCATAATGTTCCGCCTCTCTCTTTCTCGGACCACCATTTTTGGCTGCATTTTCCTGCATGTGCAGCTGCACCTAGGTAACAAAGGCACCCTGCCTGCTGCTTTTCACGAAAGCAGGACGGTGCCGAATTATAACAATGACAGTGCTTTTGTTTCCGTGAGATATACTGCAGCATGTGGTCTTTGGCGCGTGAATGTACTACTGCATGTGCATGTGGTGCCACCCTGCTGAAATGTGTACCACCACAACTGTATAGAGGTCAAGAGGCCATAGCAGGGGAAGACGTGAACGCCAACGGTTAAGGTTTCACCGCCGATGGTTATGTGTTAAAACATATTTTTTGACTCGATCCTGTGTCAGGTGACCAGCGTTACAAAGGTACTCCGATCGAAAGCAGGGTTAGGTTCGCGGTATAGATGTTAAGCACAATCTTACTAGGGGCCAGGCAGAACTAAACAAATTAAGTGAATTGAGCTTAATCTTCGGAATGTTGTAGTAAACATCAGCCTCCCTCATAACTATCTATACATGGAGATAGAAAATGTCGTGAGGGGTCGCCGCCCAACTTGGCCTATAGTACGTACGTTGCTCCGCCACCTCCACTCCCTGGGATAGATCATGCAAGCTGAAGGTGGCAAGCCAAATGTTACTCACCCCGTTTCAAATTATAGTTGGTTTGATTTTTTTTACCTCAAAATTGATCACTCGTCATATTCAAAAAAATTTACCGCAAGCAACCTAAAGCGTCGCTTGTTTCTGACCAGAGAGCATATTTGCAAGATAATAACATCTTTTAAAATCCTACACCATTCAAATTATGTGCTGATTGATACTGTCCTTTACAGTTACCGATTAGATCGAGATATAAAGCAATCATTCTTGGCCTAAGTGGCCCGTCCTCGCCAACAATATTATATAATAAATCCTTAGCAGAGCATTTTGATGCTGACCGGTCTGTTACGATGCGCACCCGATCGAAAACGGAAAGGGTAGTTTTAGGCATATATACACTGCTGGTGGTAGCATGCTAAAAACGCCAGGGGATATATCACTAGCCGCCGTTAATTAAATATTTCCGGCTGCATGCATGAACATTGGAAAGTTCTGGATGTTACCATCACCCACATGGTATTACAAAAATCAAGCAATAGTTTGGCAGGGACCGTGTGGCGAGCTGGACTTGACCTTGAATAATCTCTTGCGCCGTGGCGTGGGGATTTTGACGCAATCGATCGAGCTAGCTAGCTACTAGAAAACTAAAAGCGACGACCACTTCAACGTTATCTCCTTTTTCTTGTTCCTTTTTTGCTCCCGATCGATCGAGCTCAATCAAGAGAAGAGAAGACGCAAGGCACCTGGACATGCATGCATCTGGAGAAAGTTTCTGCTTCAGCTGCAACACATAGCTGCTACTATATTCTAACATGGGACTGGCAGTTACCCATAAAATAAACAGAAAATACGTGCGTGATTCGGCTCATGGGTACATAATTATACATTACATGGACGACGACGACGTAGGTGGTGGAGTGGAGAGGTTGCCCATCTAGAAAGTCATCTCCCTGCGTACACTTGCATGGCATGCCCATCTGAATGGACCCGTTCGTGGACACCAGAAACACAAGGCATTCATTCCGGTGGACGAGACCATCTCTTTTGTCGTCCATGGCGCCACGATGGACCACTCATCCACTCCCAGAAATATAATTATGCGCACCAGCTAACTTTATTTCAACACCGGCCGGGTTAATTTTTGAAGCTGTGTGTTCCATTTGTGTAGTTACTAGCTAGTACTACTCTACTAGTGCTGCAGTAATTTTGGCAGGAGAGAGACCCTGCTAGGGTACAACAGCTCCTAAAATAGTAACAGAGAATCAGAGGTGGCAGTACACGTAGTATTATAAACAATTAAATATACACGTAGAGTGTGTTATTAACTATTTCAGAACGTTTGACTCGGATCATATATGTAGATCAAACAGGACGGAGGACCATATATACTAGAAAGGTCCGCGGCAATGGCTTTGCCGCGCGGGGCTCGTATCCTGTGTTGTAGTATTTGTAGTCGATGCGAACTTTAGTTATTTTCACATAAGTGTCATGGTATGGAGCCTCGCCACGCTATTGTTTAAGTAGTATATTATTTTGGGTATCAAAATGGAGCTACGATATTTGTTGTTGTATTTTATTAAGGTGGAAGAAGGGGTAAAATAATCTATTAGGGAGTGCGGAGGACAATTAGTTGGAAACTTAATGTATTTTTGAAATCATATTGGAATTTAATAGACATGTTATTTTTTAAGGAAGTAGTGGTTATATTAAAACATGATGTGTTATTGTGAAGGTCATGAGAAGCCATAGAAGAACTGTGATCCAACTAGTTGATGAATGTCACATTATCAAAAACATGGTTCCTAAGGTTCAAAGGTCAAAACTCTTCTGTTGTAAGCAACGGCAGATAGACCAATTCAGAGCTTCATATATGAAACAAATGTTTAAAAGTTGGAGTGCAAGGAATGGGAAAGTAGCATTGCTACTCATTGGAGAACGGAGAGACAAATAAGATCAACTTATGGATCAAGATCTTTGGCTCCATTGGAAGATATCATTTTGAATAAAACAGTGAAAGATCAATCATGATGACTCATTTAAATTGTGACAAGTGAACAAGATATCATATTGCTCCTGTTACGAAGTTCATGGAGGTATTGCTGCACAAGGTTGATGAATGAATGATTTTTATAAGCATTCAGACATTAGCTTGAGATAATAATTACACTGATTTATCCAAAAAAAACTTACAATGACACCTTCAAATCCTACTTCAGAAATCTGACCAAGCAAATACACAATGCCATGTCAGTGACTGGACAAAAAACAGTGCTTCTTGGCCTGCAAATGCTAGGCATAAAATTCAGAAAGCATTGCACTACCATTTATTTGTTACTCAGATGTGGTCACATTGTATGAACACAATCTGGAATCAATTGATAATTCGTGACAGCCAAAGCAAATATGAATAGTTTAGTTCTGTTCTCATTATATATTGAGTTTGAATGCCTTTTTCGCAAAGATGTTTTCTCAGTTGATTCAGACAATGTTTTCTCTGAAATGCAAATGAATGCATTAGTACCAATTCTTTTAAATAGACATTGAAACGGATAATACTATCTAGTGAAAATATGACGTGCTGAATAGAGGGCTGTGTGTGTGTGTGTACACACACACATATAAAACCCCGAATTATGTTGGTAAATCAATCTGAAATGTAAACTGTTGAAGAAGTATATGAGCATAACATATATAGGAGGAAGAAGGTAAAGAAATATGTACACAATATGTAGCGGAACATCAGGATTCCATTAGAATTTAACATTAATGTGTAAATCAGAGGATTGGAATTTTGGAAAGATGAAAATTGAACTTAACTGATTAGAGGTTGCGTGAGGGTTGGTTTCTAGCAAGCAATAGTGCTATAGAAGTGCAGTGGGACAGCACAAATTTAAACAGAAATCTACGTGATGAGAGAGAAAGCTTGGCTCATGGGCAAAACGATTTCGTACCGCTGCTGTGAGTGAGTGAGATTGAGAATGATGGGGTTGTGCCAGAGGAAGCAGCATACGGCGTGGGCTCTTCGATGCCCGGCGATGAGCACGTCGCTGATGGTCGTGTAGGTGCTAGGACAGTAGGAGCTGAGGCAGACGTTGTCGTGGTCATCGTCGGATTGCCCCCTGCTGCCGCAGCCCACGCGTACGCGCCGCCCGTGCTGCCGCGTCGCAGCCATTCTGTGGTTCTTGCTCCTCCGCGCCGCCGCCCGTCCGCGCGATTCTCGAGTAGCTGCGCCGCAACTCCCGCATCGCAGACTGCCGCCGGCCATCCAGGAGGCCTCACTTCGCCCAGGTGCCAAAGGCGGACACGGTGGCGGCGGCTGTCGCCGGCGAGCTGCGGTGGGCCCACGTGGTCCCAGGGCCGGCTGGAACCTTACGAGCAGAGAAGCAAGGGAACAGGCTCGTAGTGCCGATTTCGGCCGGTGGGGAGGCTCTCCGGCGACGAGCAGGGGCTCGAGCTCCAGGTCAGACTTCGGAGAATGCGTGGGCGCCCACCGCGACGGCGTCCGCTATGGACCAAATCGTCCCCCGCCGATCTTTATAACCACTGCAATTGAAGTGGAATTGGATCTGTGGGAGGAGGAAATCGGGACTTCGATGCCATCGCCGCCGGCATCATCCCCTTCCGTGGGCGCCGCCTCCGCCACGCCGGCGCAAGCGGGCCGGTGCTTCCCCTGTTCCTGGCGTGGCGGAGTGGAGGGGAGTCGGACCGGCAAGGGGCGCAAACGGGCCTCTCTCGTCTGGCCCGGGTCGCCGATGGAGTCGAGCTCCGCGTGACAGCAACCGCGGGGAAGGGGAGAAGGACTAAAGGAGACGCCACCGGCCGGCCTCGCACCACGTGCCTGTAGCGGAAGTGGAGGGGAGTCGGACCGGCAAGGGGCGGGAGGTGCGCCATCGTGGCAGCTCGTCGCGGGTGCCCGTTAGGCAGGTCGACGCTGCGGCTCCTCCTCCTCCGTTCTCCTCCGTGGCGGCCTGGCGGTATCTCCGCGTGGCGCGGGCGGCTCGCGTGGCCTCGCCGGTCGCGCCGAGGAGGAGCCTGGTGGCGAAGCGGGAGAGCCGGTGATCCTGTTTTCGCGGCGAGGCGGCGGGGACGAAGGACGCCATCACAGGGCGGGGCGGGGCGGGGCGGACGGTTAATGGGTGAGAGACCCGTTAACCGCATCAGACAGTTCAAGTTGCTCCATGGCTTGATCCGACGGCTAGCAGGTTAGCGGGTGACGTGGCCTTATCGAATGCCCGCTTTTGGTGCAGAAATCGTAGATAGAGATATATATGCATTGTACGCATGCACATATATGGTCACCAAATTTTTTCCAACAATCACAACAACGACGTGAAACCGAACAGTTGAGAAGGAAAATGTGCATGTATAACAGAAACAGCAGCTCTGCTGCATGCCGACTTCTTGTTGCTCTTTGAGGTTGTTCGGCTTGTCTTATCTCGACTTTTCGGCTTATTTTCTCTCATAAAATACTATTTATTCTACCAATTCTATACTATTCATGTGGTCAGCCGACCAGGCTCAGAGATGGAAGGGTCGTTTTCAAGCTTGTTGCCAACAGGAACAATTTGCGTCGCAAGAGGGGGCGATGGGTACCACGGAAAGCTAAGGGGCGCTCCCTTTCAAATTCAGCTAGCTAGGCTCGCAGCGCCCTCATCATCTGTACTACGTGTGTGCCCCAGAGGCGGTACGGTGGCGACCTTCGCCCTAGCCCAGCTTTGCAATGCCGATCCATTCCATCCAATCCATTGCGTGATCAGTAGCTGCTGCACACGGTTTCTCAAGCTAGCTCAAGGAAAGCACGCACGTTACGTCGTGTTCAAAACGAGAGAGTGACACTGACACAACACACAATGTAGACAAAGACAGCAGCAGAGCAAACACAGGCACCTAGCCGTGGTTTTAAGCTTTCTGCTAGCATGCAGCTGAGAGATTTCAGTGAAGCTTGGGATCATGGGTGACAGAGGAGGTTGAGTCGCCGGCCGTTGTTTTGCCCAAGTTGCTCGCGCATACGGTTTTCTGCTGCGTGCTTTCAGAGTGTACCTTTGATAGGTAGCAAATTAAAGGCTGCAGTTCATCGCGCCTTACTTGTCCCCATGTTTGGTTTTCTTAGGGGTAGGGGTGGAACTGTTCGTAATTTTGATCACTAATTAGAAATATTAAATAAAGATCATGTTTGGTTAGGTTTTTTTAAAAAAAGACAAATGTATGTATGAAGTACTAAACGAAATTTATTTGCGAAACTTTTTCATGGATGGGTGTAACTTTTCAAGACGAATCTAATGAGCCAAGTTCTACTATGATTGGCTACATTGATGCTACAGTAATTGCCCCTAATCATCCTCTAATCATGCAGTCAAATGCCTTATTAACTACAGCACATGCTATAGTACCATAATTGTGGAGGTTATTTTATAATTAGACTTCATTTAATATCTTTAATTAGTGGTCAAAGGGGCAAAAGGTTTTCATGAAAACTTTTTCACCTCTAACCAAACAAGGCCAAAGTCATATTACAAAACCAACTCCAGAACCCCTGCGCTAGGAACCCTGACGAATCTAATGAGACCTTTGACCGCATGATTAGAGGATGGTTACTGCAGCATCACTGTAGCCAATTATTGATTAATTACCGTCGCTAGATTCGTCTCAAAAAGTTACACCCATATCCATGAAGAAGTTTTGCAAATAGACTGTATTTAGTACTTCATACATACAAGATTTTTTTTTAAAAAGGGAAAATTCGATTCATGCCACCACAACTCCGTGAAATTGGGTGTCATGTTGAAAATCATGCCATTCAATGGTATAATTTTCAACATGAGATCTAATTTCAAGAAATTGGACTTAAAAAAACGGGGAACCGGGCCCTTGTCTATGGACACGCCGAGAGACTCTTTGTTCTGTCAATACTTCGTTCTGGGCAAAATTAGAAGGGTACGGTGTTAAATATCATGATGACCCTACTACATATATACATGCTGATAATGATACATGCATGCGACTAACAACGGAGAGACAGCATATGGTCCGTTTTAGAGTTGATAGACACTATTTCAGAGAGTTGAGAGATGAGTTCATAGCAATTTTAGAAAACGCGGCTAGTAATTAAATTTTGAAATCATGGAGGAGGGTTAAGGTCCTGTTTGGATCCTCCCCAACTAATGATTAGCTAGCTACTAATTGATAATAATCTCTTGTAGCTAACTAAAGATTTGCTAATTAACTAGCTATTAACAGGGTGTGCCAACTAATTGTTAATTATTAACATTAATAGGCCATGCTACCGTGTGTTTGAAAATTTAACATTTGGGTTGAGCTCTTTTGATATTTTTAGTTGGGATTAGCTGGGTTCTACTAGCTAATGAGATAACCTGGGATATCATTAGCCGGTCCATTAGATAACCTGGGCTCTTTTGATATTTCAATTATCTTCAGTTAGCTGGAATATCATTAGCTAGTCCATTAGATAACCTGTCTGTCGTTCTCGCTTCCCGAGAAATATTTTGATTAATTTTATATAAAATAATATTAATATTTATGATACATAATTGATATCATTTTATAGATTTTTAAATATAATTTTTTAATAAATTTATTTAAAAATATAAATGTTGCATATATTTTTTATAAATCCATCAAATTCATGACACGAATAACAAAAGCGACTATTAATAAGGGGCAGAGGGAGTATATGCTAGCTCCACATACCCTCTTCGTGCGTAGTACTGCAAAGACACACACGCATGCATGGATTATTGGAAACTTCCAAGGAGGCATTGAGCTCGCATTTTTCCCCCTCTAGCTAGAAAACGTCTCGGAGCCGTCCATGTGTGCGCAGCGCAGGACGTGAGGAAGGGAACTGAAGCGATAAACATCAGAAAATAGCAGCAAAGGGTAGACGACAAGTCGCCCAAATGGGGCACGAGGCGACAAACAGGGTTAGCCATTTCGTTTTCCGGTGAAATCCCGGTGATCGGCGGAAACGGAATTCCGTTCCGGAATTTCGGCGAATTTCGGCGAATTTCGGTGAATTTCGGACGATTTTTTTTGAATTTTGAATTTTCAAAACGAAATTTTCCGAAAATACCGAAATATTTTTTCCCGGTACCGAGCGGAAACGAAAAATTTCGCCGAAATTCGGCGAAATTTCGCCGAAATTTCAAACCCTGGCGACAAAGCAGTGCTCATGCTATGCTATAGAGGGAGGTGGGGAAAGCACTGGGCCCGCCCACCTTTACTAGCTGCCCCTCTCTCTCTCCCACTTGGCCATGTTGCTCCGTTAAATGCTGGACACACACGCCCTACGCACCATGGCAAAGCCATTCTTAGGATGAGTTTGAAGCATTTTTGTCTATGTCGACTGTGAGCCAAGCGCGACTTAGAAAATTATTCATATTCATATTTGGGTGTAGTTATTATTAATTTGAAGCAAACTTTTTTACAAACACGCAGTAGGAAATGCTTCGATAGTAATTTCACCACTCGGCAACAGAAAAATAGACCCTATTATTACAAAAAAGAAGAAGTTGACTGTACCTAACTGACATCGACTCAGGCTCCAGACAAATGTAATGGAGACACCTAAAAGTAATAGTATTGTTCCTGCTGAGTGGCGAGTCACCCAAATAGAGAAATTCTGATACTGCTGATAGCAAGCCTCCTAATTAACCATAATCACTTGATGTTAATAAATTATAGCAGTTCTCCTAGCCCTTATTATCGCTTAACTTAATTTTTTATTTAAATTTGTATGTTTGGAAATGCAAACTATATTCTGAAGGTTAGTGATGAATCACTGGTATTCGTTAATTAGGAACTCATATAGTTACGTAATTATATAAGATAAAACAAAACACATTTCTCTAATTCTGTCTAAGGTGCACATATTGATGCCCTCGATTATGCTACTACACATCATGTACTTGTTACCCTAATCTACACAATAATAACCAATATGTTGTCCCCTTTAACCTGAAAATTCACCAAAAGACAGTATTTGATCAAGGTATGTTGCTATTCGTTCCCATGTTATAAAAAACAATAAAAGGATTCAGAAATTAATTTATTTTCTCGATATTACTGTGACACGTAGGCTCACATAACTTAAGGCCATGAACAACACGAGCACCTTATCCTCTAGCTTCCTGAGAAATTTCCTATTGGTTTATATATTAATTATATTGATAAGTACAAAAGGAAAGCCCAGTTGCCAAAATACTTGGCGCACCCTTGTTTCTAAGAATCTTCTTCTCTGTCACCCACCAAATTAGTCAGTTGGCCTACGTCGCGTCTTTCTTCCATTCGCCGAATCCTGCGTGACCACACGAATTTTTCTTTGTGTTTTCTCTCATTTGTTTTTGATGAGACACCACCTAACTTGTATTGCCCTAAAATCTCAGTTGGATTTAATTACCTTGGTATCCAGCAAATATATTTAGTTTTTTTTTGCGAGTTCAGCATCATAATCAAGTTGCAATTTGATCAACTTGCACAGAAAAAAAGGCTGACGTTGCGTGTATATTTCCACATTGACGACACGGACCATGACTTTGTTCATGCACGTGCACGTCAACAACGATTTATATGACATAGCCACACTTGTAACTTGTTTACGTCACTGTACTGGCTCTTATTTTTTATGCTAAAAAATTACAAATAATCAGAAAGTATGCTACTACTTTGCTAGAAAAAATATCACATTTACTCCTACAAGATGGAGATCATGGCAAGCAAGGTTTGTTTTGTTTTGCTTGAGTGGGCAAAGATGACCACATGACAGTTCTTGTCCTTGTCATGCACATACTTACAGCATGCAAGGATTATCACACACATCCATTGCCCACCCACTCTTTAACCAAGTGGGAATTTACTGATTGAGCAGTGTTTTCTAGTGCAGGGATTTCTTGCGTCGAGGAAGACAAGCACCCCCTGTGTGGCCTAGGGCCAGCTGCTGTAATAAATTCACTCTTTTTTAAGAATAATAGGATAAATCAATAGGACAATGCATATAGTTCGTTTTTTTTCTTTCCAGACACAAACTAACTGCAAAAAGAATTTTAGTTCCAAGTTGATGTGCATATATAACTGCCGAAGTTTAAAGTATTATGTATATGTTTGGTGGCCAGTGCCTTCCCGAAGAGAAGCATGATTCTAAGAAAAGTCCGCACTCTTTTCTTCCTATTAATACCTTGTACTAATGTGAAAGCGTGCCACACCAAGACTTGCTTAAGATTGAAAGTCCTAGCAGCTAGATAGACAGAAACGAGAGCGTGACTGGAGACCCGAACAGAGACAAAGAAATAAATCAAACTGTGTGTTTTATCAAATTTATTTATTTTATTAAAAAACGAAATTAAACATACCAGGCAGAGGTTTCCAAATCAAAAATACCAAAGAAATATGAATTGATACTTTTTTAAAAAAAAAGTTGCAAAAGACACGCTGGCAAGTCATAAGGGGTTTCGAATTAAGTACCCAAATAATAAAATACACGTCACAATTCCTTACGGTTTTATTATCACACCAAACAACTTTTACGTAGATATATATAGCATCGTCCGACTCGTCTCAAGCTGGTTTGAGTAAGATGATCACATCTTTGAGATTGGTGCGCATGCCAAATTTTAAGAAACATATTTGCTGGGCATCTCCAGCAGTCCCATATTCCTCAATAAACTTCTACTATTGGAAAAATGGTGTGTCCCTAATACATCTCTTTTCCATTAACTATTGGATTGTTCCAATATTTCACCCCAACTCCCCTCAAATAATAGGAGTTCATGTTCTCCTAATATGTTAGTTGTATTGGAACAAGATTATTGGAAGACTGCAAAAGCAACTCTTCAGTAACCCTAAAACTACTATTGGGATATCTCTCAATATACGAGCTATTAAGAAAAGATTATTATTGGAGATGCTCTCCAGATGCTCTAGGATAAGGCCCGGACCCTGGAGCTGCAAGTTGGTATTCTCAATTTTCACTATTTTTTTTGTAAAAACTCATGGAAATGTACCAACTAGCTAGTAGCTTTTACTACTCTTTAATGCCTTTCTTATATGTATGTATGTGATGTTTGATGCTAGCACGCAACCTGTGCATGTATATATATCAAGTACATTGTACCAGTCATAGACGTCCACATCCGCATCCAAGTTGAAAAAATAACAAAGAGATAAATTCTCCTAACCACATGTGCCGTACAAAAAAACACATGTAATATATGTGGCCTTTTGATCCGTTCTGCAGGGTAATACCCCTATGGAGCTTTGAGGTGCTATTTGTTTCCAGAAGTTTTTTTAGCCCATATCATCAAAAGGAATCTTATCATTTAAGAGTATCAAATAAAATTTATTTATAATTTTTTTAATAGATGGATGCTAATTCGTGAGACGAATCTAATGAGTTTAATTAATATATCTCATTAGGTTTGTCTCGCAATTTAACCCACCGTTCTGCAATTTCTTAATTCTATAATTAGAGTTTATTTAATACTTTTAAATACTAAAATTCTTTCTAATATGATATAGTCTAGAGTTTAAGCCTGGAACCAAACAGCCTCCGCGTGGGCGCACGCAGACAAGCAAAAATCACACACCCAAAGCCGGAGTTTGCAAGAAGCATAAATTGAATAAGCTAGGCAGCTACTAGCTAGCTAGTATATAGATATATAGGAGTATTTGTGTATCCGCACACATGTGCATGCATCCAAAACAGAAACATACCGTTGACTATATATAGGCCGCGCGCTGCACGACCGACCCATCATCGATGAACACAACCCTGAGCCCTAGCAAGGCTAGAACACTACAGTAAAGTCTTATCAATAATTCCACACTGTTTCTTGCGGCGATTACTATCACAGCAGGCCGCAGAGGCAGCTGCTAGCTGCAGGGAGCACAGAACACACAGAAGCAAAGCACACACGCCAAGAAACCAAAGCGAGGAAATTAAAGCACACAAAGACACCGGCCAGGGGAGCACCGAATTGGAGCTGTAGCTCATCATGGGGATGGTGGTGGAGAGCATTAGCCCCACGGCGGCGGAGGCCTCCTCCGCCTCCTCGCGCTCAACCGGCGCGTCCACGGCCACCACCGAGTCCGGCGCCGCCCAGCAGCCGCCGCTTGCCGCGGCGCCGGCCAGCGGGGAGGTCTCGCCCTCGCCGGCGGACGAGCAGGCCGTCACGTCGCAGCCATCGGCGGCGGCGGCGGTGCCGCAGGGGTCCTCGCGGTACAAGGGCGTCGTGCCGCAGCCCAACGGGCGCTGGGGCGCGCAGATCTACGAGCGCCACGCGCGGGTGTGGCTCGGCACCTTCCCCGACGAGGAGGCCGCCGCGCGCGCCTACGACGTCGCCGCGCTCCGCTACCGCGGCCGCGAGGCCGCCACCAACTTCCCGGGGGCCGGGGCGTCGGCGCCCGAGCTCGCCTTCCTGCTCGCGCACTCCAAGGCGGAGATCGTCGACATGCTCCGGAAGCACACCTACGCCGACGAGCTCCGCCAGGGCCTGCGCCGCGGCCGCGGCATGGGCGCCCGCGCGCAGCCCACGCCGGCCTGGGCGCGCGCGCTGCTCTTCGAGAAGGCCGTCACGCCCAGCGACGTCGGCAAGCTCAACCGCCTCGTCGTGCCCAAGCAGCACGCCGAGAAGAACTTCCCGCTCAAGCGCTCGCCGCCGGAGGCCGCCACCGGCAAGGGCGTGCTCCTCAACTTCGAGGACGGCGAGGGCAAGGTGTGGCGGTTCCGGTACTCGTACTGGAACAGCAGCCAGAGCTACGTGCTCACCAAGGGCTGGAGCCGCTTCGTCAGGGAGAAGGGCCTCCGAGCCGGCGACACCATCGTCTTCTCCCACTCCACATACGGCCCGGAGAAGCAGCTCTTCATCGACTGCAAGAAGACCAATAAGACGGCGGAGAAACCAAAGGAAGCCGCCGCCCGTGTAGTCAGGCTCTTCGGCGTGGACATCGCCGGAGACGGGTGCCAGAAGAGAGCACGGCCACCGGTGGAGATGGCGTTCGAGCAAGGCCATCAGGAGTTGTTCTTGAAGAAGCAATGCGTGGCTCATCACCGCTCTCCTGCCCTAGGTGCCTTCTTGTTATAGCAGCGACCATATATATGCATAGTATTCTAGTTCTTCCCCTTCCTTCTAATTTCTTCGCCTGTTTCATCTCCAATCCAAGTTCTAGTGTCTGTTCTTCGTCTTTTGCCCAAAGAACAACTTGTTATGTCAGACTGCGTCTGCGGCAAGACGAGTTGTATGTACACCATTAGGAAGTCTAGTCTTTGAGATGGTATGTAGTAGTAATCATCCTACAAGATCATGCAAGTTTGTGCCATCATCGAGTACAGCAATAATAAGTTGATTATTCGATATGCTAGATGTCGAAGATGTGATTTCTCCCTGTTTTAATTTGCTCATAGATTCATTCTTGGCAACAACATATGAATAATTAGTCAATGTTGTTGTTGCACATTTGTACTGGGTTGAGTGCTATTAACTAATTAAACATCGTAGTTAAAGATGCAGAAACCTCATTTGCATAATAATGGAGCAAAATTAAGTCTCGGATTCAGAGATTTACTTACATATATAGCAACATTTGAATATCTATCTTGAGTTTTGCGTCAGTTACACTTTAACTGTGCAAGATTGATGTGCTTAATTCATCACAGCTGTGACTACCAATTGATCGGTGCTGTTTAGTTGATTCAAAAGGATGGCGAGTCTGGGTATATATTTATTCGTCTTGTTTGAATTAATAGCTGGGTATGATCGAACTAAATATCGCCGCCCTATCAAGTTTGTTTCAACTTCATTTTCTTTCATGATCGTAGTAGTTGGTACTCCAGAAGGATACATCAGCTTTTTACTGCAAAAGAGAATATATATATATATATATAAGGAAAAATTCTCTATATATAAATATAGCCCAAAAACTCAAATGAAATGCTGTTCATTATTTTCTTTCTTCGTATATAATTAACTTTATGATTTTTCTTGTATCGTATTTCAGATATCCTTTTGATTCATTTTGTTTCAAGCTTTTAATGGATTTCTTTGTGCAAAAATCATGTACCATTTGATCCTACATCGTTTGTGTATGCCCCCATAGAACTCAGTATCTCTTTTGATTTCAAACAATTTTAAAGAAGATAAATATATATATTTCTGCATTGGAATTTCTTTGGGGACCACGGTACGGTGAAATGCTTATACGGTATAAAAGGGGGGAAATCTGTGAAGGTGAACTATATCGGTTTATCCCATGGGTATGTATACATAAATTATGTCTAAGTAAGAGAAAGAGATTTTTCTCCCCCCTTGCTTCCATTTTTTAAATTTTGGGAGAAAATTTGCTCTTCACTTGTGCAAGAGATGTATTGCATCATTATATACCGAGGACAAATATTTGCATTAAAGCATCTCTAAAGTAACCGCCTTTAATTTTGCGGAAACAGTCGGACAGTAGTCTGTACGTTTCCGGTCCTAGCTAGTTACAAGTTACAGTATACCATACACTCCTTCAATTATATACTTTTGACGTTATCTACTTTATGTATAGCAACTCTTGATGCCACTTTCTGTTCTGATTGTACGGTGCCTATATAGTCTCTATTTTTTTTATGCATTTCTTAAGCCGCTCTAACAGCAGGGAGGAAGATGCAAAATTTAAAAAAAGGCACCAAAAATACTCTTATTTATCCTTCATCACCATCCATCAGATGGACTGCTTGTCTTCTTTGTAGATTCCCAACTCATCAGAAGTGAATTCTACTAGTTTTCACGGGCTGTACCGTTCCACTGAAAATATTAAATTTTGATAAATTAATCTTTTGGATTTTTACCCTTCGGATTGGCTACCTGCTGAAATTCTTTTAGTACTACTAGGGGACGCATCTGCCAAAAACAAGGTGCCAATGGTGACTTTATAAAAGATCAATTTTGGTCAGTCAAAATTGTGGCTTCTAAAAATAAACAAAGGGGCAGGCAATAGTAGTTTTAATTTAATTTTTTTACTAAATTGTGAATACGACTGGTTTAAAGGTCGATACAAGTCTTCCTAATTAATGCCTTACTTGTCATCTAAACTTCCAGGGTATTGTCCTAAATCCCAGCGGACAAATTGAGTTGATATATATGAGGGCAAACGACAAGGTCCACTCACATCTGAAAATGGACATTTCATTATTAGTGTCATTTATAGCAGAGGTGTATGTGTTCTATGCATTTATGTTGGAGCTAGCATGTTTTTGGCATTTTTGGCAAAAAAACACAATTCCGATGTGCGATTTTATGACTTTGGTAATCTAAACTGATTGCCACTCAAGTTTAGGATTCTAGCTAGGCAATATAGATTATTAGCATTTGGTGATTATAGCTCGTCAAAATTTGGTGAGAGGCAGCTAGCCCTGATGCTCATCATTGCTGAGAAACACCGCCCTCCAATGTATCACTTACTAGCTATATAGTATAGCATAAAAATTTGTCACTCGATCGATGTATTCAACTGAGGTACCGAAGCCGCGACCAGGGGGTGAATGAAGCCGATTAAAACTTCTTCGAAATCGATACGTCGGCCTATATCCAAAAAACACCGTGTAACACCCTAACTTAATTTTCCTAGTTAATAATAAATTTAATTGGTTTAGTTTGCATTTAATCTAATTTTGTTGCATAAGTTATTAAAAATTATTTTAGGGTCAACATGTTTGTGCATCATGCTGAAGCATTGTTTTAATTGTTTGAGTGCTAGAGTGAATTCAAATTTATTTGAATTCATTAGACTTGATTTTGAGTTAGAAATAGAAAGAAGAGAAAACCCAGGAAAATAGAAAACCAGAAACTAACCCAGCCCAAACAGCCCAATCCCTTTCTGAGCCCAGCCCGCGCTCCCTCTCTCCCCTCTCGGCCCATCCCCTCCGCTCGGCCCAGCTCCTCCCTTCCCTCCTGCACGCCTCCCGCGGCCCGTTTCCCCGCTCTACGCCCAGCCTCACGCGCCCGCTTGCGCCCGGCCACTTCCCCGGCCCAGCCCGCTCCCCGGTCCGCCCCGCGCTCCCGCTCGCGCAGCAGCCCGCAGAGCACGCGCCCCGCCTCAGCCAGCCCGGCGCCTCACGCCCGCAGAGCCCACGCCCGCTCGCGCTCACCCCGTCACCGACAAACCGGGCCCGCACGGCAGAACCTCCTTCAACCTCGCGCAACAACCGCGCCATCAACTCCGTGATCCCTGGCGAACCTCCCATCTGCGGCTCGCCTCCCCAAGATCACCGAGCCGCCCTACAAATAGCGCCCCACACCTCTGAAACCCCATCCCATCCCGCTAGCGCCGCCACCCAACCCTAGCTGCCTTCTCCGCGCTACCTGGCCTCGCCGCGCCTCTGCTCCACCGCGAACCAGCCGCTCCGCTGCGCCGCGAGCCACCGCAAGCCCTGCGTTGGCCCCGCCACAGCTCCAGAGAACTTCCCGTGCATTTTTGTCTCCCCATCCGCCGCGAGTAGCGCCGGAATCGCGCCGGAACCGCCTCAGGTGAGCCTGTTGCGCCGACGCGATTGCTTGCCGCTGGTGCCGCTCCGCTCTCTCTGACCACTCCACCGGCTTCGTAGGAGCACGACGCGTCGACCCGCACCGCCCAGGTGCCCGGAGGCCACTTCCTCGACCCCGGCCACGAGCTCCGCCCCGACTTCGCCGCCGGTCCTCGCCGGCGTCCACCCTGCACGGCCGCTCCGGCCACCACGAACCCCTGGTGAGTCTCAGCACCTTCTCCCGCACTTTTTGCGCTCGGTTCGGTATGCTGTAGCCCCTAGAAAACCCGGGACGGCTTGCTCCAGCGAGACCTCGCCGCGCCGAGCCGCCTCCACCGTCGAGCTCCACACTCCAGCCATCCCCGTGCCCAGATTTTGCCACCAGTGGCTTACGCATACATCGTAGGTGCCTCCCGACCTAGCCCCCATTCGAATCCGCCCCGGGAAGACCGAGTTCGGTCTTCTCCGGTCGTGCGCCGCCGCGGGAGCGCGCCGCCGGCGAGTCCTGCCGCCGCCGTCGCCCACAGACCACACTGACCGCCCGATCCTAAACCGGCGCTCGAGATTAGATCCCGATCCAGGCAACCCTGAGCCCTCAGATCTTGATCCAATGGATCAGATCCAAACTTACCCCTTCGCGCTGCTCTTTTTGCTAAAGAGACCCCCGGTTTCTTTTAAATCAACCCGCAATCCACAGCCATTCAAAATTAATTACAGTTTGGTCCAAATTTTAGCACGAAGCCCCCTGGTTTTTCTAGGAATAGGACCCGCCATCCATAGCTGCTGTTTTTACACGTTAGACCCTAGATTTAGTCTTTAATTATGTTTCAGTCCTCGGTTTTAGCAGAAAACCCCCCTGGAACTTCAGTTTTCTTACAAATAAGCCCCTGAACCTTGTTTTAGGCCTAGTTTATGCGTTTTAGCTCCGTTTTTAGCGTTCTTTATGTCCACGCGATCGTTGTAACGCGTAGAATAGTTTTAGCTTAGTTTTTCTTGCTGTTTTTATGTATTGTTGTACTGCTTCTTAGTTTTTGTTAGTGTTTGCTTGTATGCTTATTTTTGTGCATTGTTTTGGCCATGTGTTCGTGAGTAGACGTTGATCCATCTGAGGAGCTCCAGTACCAGTACCAGGAGCAGCCGTCTTCCGAGCAGTTTGAGCAGCAGCCAGAGCAGTACGAGGAAGGCAAGTATAACATGAACAACCTATCACTTTAAATACAATTTCATACTGCATTTTAATATTGTATGCCTATAAGGACTTTCCTAGCCACTTTATATCCTTTATATATACCTTTGGGTTGCATTTTGGTTAGTTGTGCTAGGTTGCTGTGCTATAACACATTCTGGTCCTTTTTAATTAAATTGATTAATGGTTTACTTGAACTTAATTCTGAGAGTGGCACTCTGTGTGGCTTGAGTGGCTCACGTCTCGTTAAAAGATGGTTTTTGTAGAAACATGGTTTAGGGGGCTAGCACGGTGCTTACTGCCTGGTTGGCCACTCTCCATAAGGACCGGTTCATAGAGCGACAACCTGGGACAACAGCGCTACCACAAGGCTAGAATGGGATAGACTTGGCTTATTAATTAGGTCTTTTTGGTTTGGAGTAACTTACCTGCGGGGCAAGAGTAGTAAGCTTCAATGGTCCCTGCTCCTCCGGCTTGGTCTGTGCTTGGATTGCGCTCCTGTGCTTGTACCCCCGGAGGTGGGCCCCATCGTCGCTGACCTATCTCTCGCGGTTACGCCTTACCAACGAGATTCTTTGTAACGGCCTCGTAGTGAGTCGCTAGTCATCTCACCTAAGGAAGTGTGATGAACCTCTAGCGTAGCTCACGACTTGTGGGTAAAGATGTGCAACCTCTGCAGAGTGTAAAACTGGTATACTAGCCGTGCTCACGGTTATGAGCGGCCCAGATCCTCCTTTTGATTAGTGGAGTTATCTCCTTCCGATGAGGGAGGTGCTTCTCGGGGTTACCTTGGTGGCTTGGTTTCGGTTTGGTTCTCAGTAGTTTCTTAATTAAACTTGATTAATAACTATGTAACTGGGTTAATGGTAATTCATCAACTCGTAGTAAATAGCTTTAATAAAATTTTGCCAACACTTAAAAGCAAATGCAGTTGAGTCAGCCAACCTTAGAGCCTCATAGTTTGTGTTATACTTGTTGAGTACAAGTTGTGTACTCACTCTTGCCTCTTCTCTACTTTTTCCTCTTGGCTACGCTACTGCTGCTCAGTTCCTGCCGACACGAGGGAGTTCGTCCAGCGCTACCAGGACTACGAGGACTTCTAGGTGTTCGTCTCCCAGTCGACGTCCCTGTGGCGCCCTGCTTCAGCTTCGGAGAGCTTTTATCGTATCTTGTACTTCGCTTCCGCTGTATCAGACATTTTTGTTATTATTGTAATAAATTACACTCGTATTCGCTTTATTATATCTTTTTACGTGATATGTGTTATGATATACTGTTCATTCTGTTGTATATACGTGTGACTTGATCCTGGCACGTATATGATTGCTCGGTTTATGTTCTTTTATAAACCGGGTGTTACACACCGCAAGCCCTTAACCTAAGGTATGAGAGAATAGCTATGGACTAGCTATCTCACAGCAGCACACTCTAGGAAACTTCGCGGAAGCAAAATGAAACAAATCGCAGAACTGTCTGCCTGGACCGGTCTGACCGGTGCAACGAACCGGTCTGACCGGTCGTGGCAGCCTGAATAGGTCTTGACCGGTCTTGCCGTCCGGTCTGACCGGTGGCACCCAGAAAAACCCGTGAACAAGACTTCAAGAGAAGAATCTCAAGCAAACGAAGTCCAAATACAGCGAAACTTGGAGGACACCTCCGCAACTAACCTGCGAACATATCCCCAAGAGATCTTTCCCAAAAGATCAAAGAAACTTGAGAATTTAAGGGAAGATCAAGAAGGATTGGGGTTTTCTCAAAAACTTGAAAACTTCAATTCGTAGGAACTCGTGATTCTAGAGGGTTTGGCACGAGGCTAGGGGTACGGGAATTACTACAAAGAGTTCTACGAACCGTCGTGATCATGTGCACCAAAAATAAAACGAAAATCCATCACCAAAGAGCACAAGAGGGACGGGATTGGATTGATTCAATAGCCCAGAGAGCACAAGAGGGACGGGATTGGATTGAATCAAATCGAATTCAAAGTCTCACGAATCCATAAGCAAATCATATTCTAAAGAGAAGAACGGGGAGAGAGACACAGGGGCGGCGGCCTGGGAGGAACAGAACAATCCACGGTCAGAATACAAAAGCCGCTATAACCTAATACAAGTGAAGGGGTATTTATACCTGCGGAGATCGGTCAGACCGGTTCCATGGACCGGTCAGACCGGTTGGTTAGACCGGTCAGACCGGTGCTAGGGACCGGTCAGACCGGTTGGTCTGCAGCATCCCCCTGTACACGATCTCATCTGACGGTTAAGGTTCTTTCTTCGGAACGAAGTCTTCTCCACGGTGCCGCCATCTTGATGAAGATCTGGTCCACGGTTTTGGAAGGTCCATGAAACCCGGATAGATGGCCGGTTTTGAGAAAACCGCCAAAACTCCTCGCGCGGGAAGATTCCCGCCTCCACGCCGTGGCCCTAGACGCCGTTCCCACCTCGGCCTTCTGACGGCCCTAGACGCCGCCCGACGCCCGTCACCTCCTTGCCCACAGCGAAGCCCTAGACGCCGTCGACACCCGTCGCCTCCGTCAGTCCCGAGACCGACGCCCGTGCCTCCACGACTTGGCGTCTTCAACCGTCGTCTGCCTGCTTGGTTTTGTGGCGCAAACCAAGAAACCCGCCTTCCGTCGCCGCTTGCGCCCTCGATCCAGGAGTGGACGCCACAGCTGCCGCCCGGCCTGAGCTCCTCCACGGCAGCTCTCCGTCGACACTCGATGCCCGTGTACTTGCAACCAAAGACCAAGCGCACGATCACACCGCACGGTTGACAATTCACTCATCACAGGCAGCATAGAGTACTCAACATTCCTCAATCTCCCCCTTGATGAGTGCATTGTCAACACACCACCTGAAACCAGAAAAGTGATAAAATAGAAGCAAGAAAGTGAAGAACTCAAGCAAGTGACATAAAGCTCAGAAAGTCAAGAATAGTCACTTACTCAAGCACAGATCGATTCCCTAAGACAAGGGCAACGGCTTGACGCAATCGATCAAAAGCCAAAACATGACTCCTCAAAGACAGAGGTAACGCTCGACGCAGTCATGCTGGAAGTGGAGGGAAAACGAGGAAAACCAGGAGCCAGAAACAAAGCACACACTCCCCAAGTAAAGCTTTTCCCTCTCACAAGTGCAACTCTCCCAAAATGATGTACTCTCAAAGACCCTGTGCATAACAAGTTTTTCAAATCAAACAAGTCTCCCCCTTGTTTGATCACTTCTCCCAAAAATTCTCCCCCTTGTTGGCACATGCACACATCAAGCCTAAAAGATGCCTAAAACTCTCCCTGAAATCATGCTATGCAATGAATGTCGTGCAAAGGGTGTACGTGAAACACTCAGGCATACACAGATATGATCAACTAGTGACAGGCATGTGTGCTTCATAAACAGGAATTGAATCTAGCTCAACAGGATATATCAATCAATTCTAGAGCTAGCAAGTTCAGTTCAGCAAAAATAAAAGCATCACCCATGATCTAGCAACAGTAAGTAGGAGAAAGAAAGCAGTGCTAGTCAAACTCATACAAGGTGATCCAAAGCAACCAATATATTTTATCATGATTCAATTCTGCATCTCAAACTTATCAAGCAAGTGATTTTGCCAGGGGTTGAAAGCTTGTCATGCTTTACTTAGCAACGAGGCCAAGACTATGCCAAAGGCAATCAGAAGCTTAAGGCACTCGCTTCAGTCAGGCACAGTCTTGCCCGGTGTCGGGTACCACAATTAGGGACACCCTAATCAGGGTACTAAGATCGCTTTAAAAACACAAACACCTGCTAAGGCAACTGGGCCCACGAAGGCCCACGGCCTGCTTCCCATCCGGAATAAAGGAAAGGACTCAAATAAGCCCAGCGTGCGGCCCATTCACATTCCCCTCGAACCCGCGGAACAATCTCCGCCTCGTTCGAGGGTCCTTCTCGGGTCCGCTGGGCAATCTCCGCCTCGCTCGAGGGTAGCGGATATACCCTCGAGCGGGTAACTCGTTCTCTGCCTCGCTCGAGGGTCCCTTTCGGGACCCTCGATCACGCAACGCACCTCCTCCTCGCTCGAGGGTAGCGGATCTACCCTCGAGCGGTGACCCATCTCCGCCTCGCTCGAGGCCGTCTCTCGGCACAAGGGACAAATGGCTCCGCTGCCCAACCGCTCGCCGTACGAAGGCATTAAAGGCCAGCCGTCTCGCCACGACGCCCAGGGTGGACGGTGTCAGGCTGCCACTCCCACAGTGGATGTGACCGGGGTCCCATCCGCTGACTTCGGTCACCGCTCCGCCATCCCGAAGGCTGTAGCGACACTGTGGGACACGCGGTGCGAGATAAGACGGGCCCGGCACTGCTCCTGTTCCTGTTCTGCCGACACTGACCACCCGGACTCGCCTCCTACTGGGGAAGGGGTCCGGCGATGTCACGCGTCCTTCCGGAAGGGGTGCTCATCACACACGGTCGGAGTCCCGGACCTCCCCCCTCCTCTCAGAGGTCCGGGACCTCCACGTGTCCCCCAGGCCTTCTAGTGTGCACGCCTGCACCCCGACCAGGTGGTCCGGGGCCATCCCGCGCCATAACTACCGCCGGAACACTGTAGGACGAGCAGCGCAATCCTCACAGGACGAAGGACGAAATCTAGGACGACAGCGACGCACGCCGCCTTCCCACAGTGTACTTACTACAGTATCCGACCACTGTACCCCGCGATTTAGGGGAGGACGACGACTTACATGCCCCACTCATATGTCCCGCCCCTTCTTGTAACTATAAAAGGAGGAGGCGGGTTTTTTTTAGACTCTCTGGTCTGGACTCTGGGCTGGACACTAATCTGCTTGGTCCCTCAGACTTCTCTCCTAAAGAGGACGCACAAGGACCACTGAGCACCCATCTCCACCGACTCCACTCTTAGCTGAGACTTGGGAGCTTCTCTCCCTCTCTCGCCTTGCTTGTACCCCCTACCACAAGCACTCCGGGTGCGAGATAATACAGTGTCCTCACACACCCCCTTTGCTGGACGTACGGCCCCGCGGCCGGAACCAGGATAAACCGTGCGTTACTGTGATTACCTCTTGCATCATCATCTGGGACGAGAAAACACGCAGCATTCACTAGTTGGGATCCGGGCCCCCGGGTCGGGACACCGACACCCGGGTTCTCACTAGTGCTATGTGAGCCGTCCCGAAAGCTCGATCAGTGCGACAATCAATCCCACCTGGATCTTTTCATTCCATTTTAGACATATTTTAAACAAATTTAATAATTTTAGTTCATGTCAAAGATTACAAGCCACAATAGCATGAATAAGATAGCAAAGCACATCAATACATCCTATCATGCTAGTAGCCAAGACAGGGTGACCATGTTTTCAGATTTTCAAATCAAAATAGCTTAACTCAGATGATATAACATATACTGTGGAGCAAGCTATACATGATCGAGTCTAAGAAACTACACTAGCAAGCACTAGAAGATCATAACAATGTCTACAAGAATGCCAGTGTAGTGTTGCAATGCAAAATGCAAACATGTACAATGCATATGCACAATGCAACTACCAAACCTAGAAAACGAAGAGAAGCAAATAAAACCTACAAAGCTAACCAAAGAAAAGTCAACGATCAAAAGGGGTAACAAACCCCAAGCTCCCCTCGCAAGCGAGCAAAGGTGTCCTGCTCTAGCGGTTTGGTGAGGATATCTGCGGTTTGCCTCTCTGAATGGACATGGATCAAGTCTATGTGTCCTCTCTTGGTTATCTCGCAGGAAATGGAATCTGATATCTATGTGTTTGGTTCTGGAGTGTAGGAAAGTGTTCTTTGCGATGCTAATGGCTGACATGTTGTCTACAAAGATAGAAACCCTACCGAAACTCAAACCATAATCCTGCAAGGTTTGTTTCATCCAAAGTATCTGGGAGCAGCAGCTAGCAGTGGCAACATACTCAGCTTCTGTGGAAGAAAGCGCTACGCTAGCCTGCTTGCGAGAGGACCAAGACACCAAAGATGTACCGAGAAATTGACAAGTGCCGGATGTCGACTTGCGATCCAACCGACACCCACCGAAGTCGGCATCAGAAAAGCTCACTAAAACCAGAGAAGAATCCGCAGAGTACCAAAGACCAAATTCAGGGGTGAATTTCATATACCTGAAGATGTGTTTCACCACCTGCCTGTGGGAGGTGCGCGGTGAAGCCTGGTACCGCGCATAGAGGCCGACGCCGAACTGAATGTCCGGCCGCGTCACCGTCAGGTACAGGAGAGAGACGATCATGCTTCTGTACTCCTTCTGGTCCACCGCCTCACCGTCCAAGTCCTCATCAAGCGCCGTCGAAGTGCTGATCGGAGTCGGCTGAGGTGACAAGTCACTCATGTCGAACTTCCGCAGCAAGTCCCTGGTGTACTTGGCTTGATGGACGAACATGCCCTGAGGAGTTTGCTTGATCTGCAGCCTGAGGAAGAACTGCAGCTCACCCATCATACTCATCTCGAACTCCCTGGACATCTGCTCAGAAAACTTGGAGACAAGAGCGTGAGATGAGCCACCAAAGATAATATCATCCACGTATATCTGAACTAATAGGAAATCATTTTCAGACCGCATGAGGAACAAAGTTTTATCCACACATCCCATTTTAAAACCCTGAGCCAACAAAAATATTTTCAGTCTATCATACCAAGCTCTAGGTGCCTGTTTCAAACCATAAAGTGCTTTCTGAAGTTTATAAACACGGTTTGTAAACTTGTGATTTTCGAAACCAGGGGGTTGTTTCACATAAACCTCTTCTTCGATAAAACCATTTAAGAAGGCAGATTTAACATCCATTTGGAAAACTTTAAAACCCTTAGAGGCAGCAAATGCAAAAAAAATTCGAATTGCTTCCAAACGAGCAATAGGGGCAAAAGTTTCCTCAAAATCAATCCCTTCTTTTTGACAAACCCCCTTGGCAACAAGACGAGTCTTGTTTCGAACAACCAACCCATCCTCACCCTGCTTGTTTTTGAAAACCCACTTCGTTTCGATTGGATTACAAGCAGGTGAAGGCTCGACTAAAACCCAAACTTGGTTTCTTTCAAAATTTTCAAGTTCCTCATGCATGGCATTGACCCAATTAGAATCAGAAAGAGCGTGTCCAATATCCTTGGGCTCAAAAGAGGCAACAAACGCTGAATGAGAAAAGCCAGCGATACTTGTTACCTTGGACCGTGTGACTCGCTCAATGAGGTCACCTAGAATTAGTTGAGGTGGATGACGACGCTGAATGTGTCATGGTGCTTCCCTTGTGAAGCCTGGTGTCTCCTCAGGTGCAGCTGGTGAAGCCTGAGTCACCTGCTCGATCGGGAAGATTCCCGCCTCCACGCCGTGGCCCTAGACGTCGTACCCGCCTCGGCCTTCTGACGGCCCTAGACGCCGCCCGACGCCCGTCACCTCCTCGCCCACAGCGAGGCCCTAGACGTCGTCGACGCCTGTCGCCTCCGTCAGTCCCGAGACCGACGCTCGTGCCTCCACGACTTGGCGTCCTCAACCGCCGTCCGCCTGGTTGGTTTTGTGGCGCAAACCATGAAACCCGCCTTCCGTCACCGCTTGCGCCCTCGATCCAGGAGTAGACGCCACAACTGCCGCCTGGCCTGAGCTCCTCCACGGCAGCTCTCCGTCAACACTCGACGCCCGTGTACCTGCAACCAAAGACCAAGCGCACGATCAGTTTCGTTCGTCATACGCGGCATCACGTTGTCGTGTGGTCTTCCGATCCATTTAGATGCATGATGGCGTGCACTATCCCGTTATTGGTAGCATGAACAATATGCATACATATGAAGTAAGGTGACATGCATCAAAGAAACCTAGCTAGTCCAAACACGCACACAATTCGATGGCGTACCATTCCAAGCGGGACACTAGCTAGGGTGCCCCGTTGATGTGTGGTCAACCACCACTTGAAGGCCGCCGCGTCGTCTCCTCTCTCGGAGGCGACTCGGGCGGCATCGCTGTGCACTCCCCTCCCGACTCCTCTCCACCTCGCCGCCGCCGCCACCGGAGCAGGGCGTCGGAAGCCCGTGCGCCTGCTGGGAAAGCGGCGACGGGCTTCTATCGATTTCTCTCGTCACCGACGTGCCAGCGTCGGTGCTGGCGCGGGGCATTGAGGTGCGGCGGCGGCCCGGGACGGCGGGTCCGGCATCCTAGTGATCGGATCTGGCGCACCCGAGGGCGGATCTACGTGGAGTGGCGGCGGTGGCTTCCCCTTTAGCGTCTCATGGCGGTGGGCATCAAGGATGGGCCGTGTTGCGGGTGCTGCTGCTGCAACCCACTACTTGGTGGGTAGTGTGGGGTGCACTCTGGGTTGCAGCCCTCCTTGGTCTCCTGCTCGGTCGACCTGGTCGCCTCCGCTGACGGCAATGCCACTGCAACGGTGCCGGCGCAACCTCCCTTTGTCACGCTCAATTTTTGGATGGCCTAGCTCCCCACTGGCCTCCAAATGCCACTTGGGTACTCCGTGTCTACCGTGCAACAACTGGAGGATGAGTCCTCCATGCTTCGGTCGCTCGGGATGGCGATTGAGGAGTTGGCTATGGGGGAAGGCTGATCTGGTGAACCTCTGAAGGCTGGTTGTGTGCCGGGGCTGAGTACGTGCAGTGGGATGCTCTGGGAGAAAGCCTTTGCCGGTGATCTTGATTGTGTTGATGGCGGCGGCGTCCTGGGGCATCGTTTCCCGTTGGAGCATCATCTTGAGTCCAATCCCTACCCATGGGGGTTATCTTGAGTCCTGGGCCACCAACGTCGATCCCTTCTAGGAGGTGTTGTCTCTTGAGACCTAACTCGGCCTCCAGTGGCGGTTGGGCGGCTACCGGGGGTTGTCTCATCGTTGCCGGGCTGGCTACTAGTAGCGCACCACGTGGACTGGTGTTGCTTGGCGACTGTCAGTGCGGCATGGGGCTGCATCGAAGGACGGCGCTTGCAGCACCGGCATCACGAGATGACTAGGCTCGCAGTGAATTGAGGCGGATAGCCTAGCTATGTTGTGCTCTTCTGGTGCAGTTCATCGTCGAAAGACAGTGCAAGCGACTACCCCAGCTTCCTAACTTCCGTGTTGTTGCTTTCAGTGGTTGTGCTACATTTCCACCCTTATGCGGGGGTGCAGTGTTTTCTATTAGTGGTTATGCCACAAAATTGCCATTGTGCTTAGACTTGGTGTTGGTTTAGACCTAGTTTATCTAGGTTGTTGTTGAGGTTTCAGCCCAATTTCCTTAAATTAGCCAAGCAAGGGTTTTGTCTTATTTTTTAAAAAATGAGGCATTTGATCTGTGGTTTGCCACACTATTTGAATACAATTCAGGTAGGGATACTCTCCCCCGGTGACCATTCAAAAACAATCACCACTTGAGCAAAGTACCCATCCGTTCCAAAAATTAATAAAGACAAAAGGAACAAAAAAATATAATTATGTATAAGTACGTAGTGTTCAATTGCCCATTTCAAAGAGAAAAATAAAGGACCTTAGTTACCACTTTGGTCCGATACTCAAAATAACTAACGAGGCATCAGTTGAGACCGCACACGATCATTATCGCCGGTATTATATTGGGCTGCTGTTTAATTGGTCTGATCTATTCGAACGAATGAAGGACCAACTAACTTGTCAGGACTAATTATGAATTAATTATCATCATTAAAATTAATCATCCGATAATTATGAATTAATCATGGATTAATTAGCATCATTAGATTTGTCTCGCGATTTACTATTGCAAATCATGAATTAAGTAGGCTTATTAGATTCGTCTCGCGATTTACAGCCCATCTATGTAAAAAGTTTCGTAAATAGATTTTATTTAGTACTCCATATATATATCGAAATATTTGATGTGATGTTTTTTTCTGTGTTTACGGGTTTATGGGACGAGACCTACACAGGGCCTTTCAGATAAATTTTGCAGTACGGACAGGGGCGGAGCCCGCAGCCGCAGCCATCCGTGTCAACTCTACTATGTGCTGATGTCAGCTCTTTAGGTGAACAGTGTGGAACAGTGATTTGCTATAACTACACCTAGCTCCGCCCCTGGCACGGAGAGACCTATATCCGTAGGCATATGCTCCATATGCAATGCACTTTTTTTTTTGGGCTTGGGCTGACCAATTCAAGCACATTTCGGTGCAAATAATCAGACTCTCCGCACATTTTTGCAGCCGGCTGCAAATGGGCCATATACCTGCCAACCAGAGCAATAAAGGAGGTAAAGCAGCCCAATGGCCAATGCCAAATGGATGGCAGCTAAGATTGAATTTCTATGATGATATAGTTCGTCGTCAGTGGCCCACATATATATCATATATATGCGCTGGTAGTACTGACGCTGGGCTGCCTGGCGTGCTTGCGTCTTACTGATGAGAGTGTGTGTCTATATATATATATATGGTTGGTCGATCTATAATTTAATTTCACGGTTCAAAATACATGTACTGAACATGCGAACAGGAGGATGAGCCTTTGTTGTGTAGAAGTGAATGTTGCACTATAGCTTAGAAAAGCCCATGTTTTGATAGTATAAATAATGTTGTTATATTTTCTATAAACTTGATCAAAGTTGAATAATAAACCTGACTTAGAACAAATCTAATGTGCCGTGTAAGTGGAATGTTTGAATGAAGGAACCAACATTTGAGGGTTGGGGGGGGGGGGGGGGGGGGGGGAGATGGCGATGCCGACCCTGCTGCAAATTCCACTCTGTGCCGGAGCGATGACCCGCCCGGAAGCCTGGGTGGCCACCGGGAGGACGGCGGCGAGGGTTCTCTAGCATCCACGACGTCTCAGGTAGCAGGGAGGAGGCCCTCGGAGTACCCGGCTGCGACACGATGGCTATGGCATGAGGGAGGAGGAGGCGTGAGCGCCTGCCATCATGAGTTCAGTTGCTTATGCGTCGATCTACTGATATGGGCTGTCTTGCTATCCACTGGCGCCCAGATCTGCGCCCTCCCATTCCAGATCTCCTGGAGATGGTCTGGGCCACTAGTCACAATATATACATGTACGTACTCATGGTATACACACCAGGTTTGCAGTATTATGGCTCATGAATTATTTTTTTCTCTTTTGATAAGTAAGGGAGTGAAGCTCCTCATCTGAATAATTTTCCATTGATGCCAGTGGGGTTGGGAAAGGAGAGCGCCAAGCAACGACGATACATAGATAGACCACAACCCTAGAATACATAGCGGGGGATGAGAGAAATTAAAGTACACCAGGATATGACCAGTGCAAAGATAGAGAAAAGAGCACAAGAGATATACAACTCACGAACAATTCAAAGACCAGCCATGACTGACACACTAATTACAGTTTATGAATTAGATATTTTCATACACTAACTACATGCACACTGATCCATATAACACATGCACTCACCACGTTCCTATGAAATCCTTCGAAGAGAGACAAGGCCGATAGAACTTGAGATTGACCGATTCACCGCAAACAAAGATGATGGTAATGGTAAGTATATTTTGATGGGAATATGGATATTTTCTTAATTTTTGAAATACCCCCGATGGATAATTTGTATCTTTCTCTAACTACGTGCTAGTATAGAGATATTTTGGATTAAATTGTCCATACTGGTAGTAAGGGAATTTATAAACAAGTATATGGGTCCATTAGGTTATAGGTTTTTCTTGCGAAACATAGTACAAACATAGACGTTCACAAACACACGCATACTCACTCCTATGAATACACGCACACAACCCTACCCCTAGAATATTGTTTTCATTGGTAGTAATGGTAAGTAAAATCTAAATGGATAGGGACAATTTATTAAATTTCTGTAGTGTTAGTGGTTGGTAATTTGTAATCCCCCCCTCCCGCCCTCCTCTAAACTAGAGAGGTGCCCAGCGCAAATAGCGCAGGACCGATTCCCCCCCCCCCCTATATTTAGATTTTTTATTTCATAAAAATGAATGCAAATAGTTTTGTTTAGTTTTATCTTTGTAATTATTTTGTCCTAATGGTTGTGATCCAGACACGGGCGTAATGTTTATTTTCTCTTTATTATATTTTGTAGTGTATTTTTATAATAAATTATGAGAAAATAAATCCTTTATATAGAAATGCATCTTTTGGATATTAACTTAAAATAAATGTTTATATATTTTATTTTAACATGAATATTATTTTTTTGAGTGTTCTAGTTAACTTAAAATAAATGTTTATATATAAAAATTTACCTACTATGTACAATTTTTTTGAGTGTTCTAGTTACCGTGCGTGATAAATAAATTATCCCTAGACTTGAAGAAGTTTTAGGTAAGTGGTTCTATATATAGACCACTAAAAGTATAATATGCTTTCTTTTCATTATCCCTCCAATCACCTTTTGATATAGCCCGTAATGCATACTCCCGTATTGTGTTAGTTATAGCTATCTCTGTTAAGCTCCCAAGATTTTTTTTCCTGCTATACCATGATAAACGAAGATGCATCAATGATAGTGCACGTCATTACCTTTCAACACTACCTGTGGCTTGCTATGCACGGATGTGCATGCCAAATATCGATTTTCAAGCTGCTTTGTTCTAGATCTTCTCATTATTCTACAAAAGTTGTATCAATCATCGCTCCTTCTTTTCGTTTTTTTTAGCTCTCGACCATCAACAAATGCCAATTCTACATAGAAAAGCATCAACATTTCGGTTCTTCTCGTTGTCGCTAGTGGCGATCGCCATGCTTTAGTAATAGAGACAATGCAATCCATCTTAGAGTAATCTTCAACTTGGTGACTAGGCTAAGATTGTCGTGGCTATGACATGGTTGCACCATCGTGGAATCATTGCCATGCCTCTAACTTTGTTATGCTAGTTACGTATATCTTTTCCATGTCTAGAGACTTTCATCTGCTCATAATTTTTTTCAAATCAGAATCACTTCTTAGCAGCTTTTCTATCTTTGTCCTAATTGTGCTAAGCTTCTTCATAACTAAATCGTCCATTTTCTCATTTTTCTACCAATGTGGTAATTTCTAGATCCTCATGTAAAATGTTATGGCTTCTTTTAACATTTTTTTCAAAAATTATATATAAATTAATTAAAAATTTTACTAATTTCATTAATTTTAATTCTAGATATAGCTATTTGTTAACTGTATTTGCATGAAATGTTTGTGAACTTGTAGTGTCCTTTTAACTCAAATTTGGGTTTTATTATTTGCATTTGACCAATACAATTTATTTAGCTGTTTTCCATTTCTAATTTTATTCTCAATCGCTATTCAAATTAAATACTAATTTTTTATTTCAATTCTTGCATTTATCTATTTATTAGTCATATATATTCCATATGAGCTCTTTCGTCAAAGGATATTATATTTTTAATTTCTAATTTTGCTATTTTGCTAGTTGTACCTCTTTTTTTGTCAAGTGCAAATGCTAATTTTCTTATTTTTAGAATTCTAAATTTAACTATTTACTAATTGTATTTGATATGGACTCTTTGATTAAGTAAATTTTTTTTATTTTTTTTATTACAACTTAGCTATTTACTAATCGTATTTTGCATGGACTCTTTGATTATGTCCCAATTTTTTTAATTTTCAAAATTAAAAATTAGTGATTTACTAGTCGCATTTGATATACTTAGACCATTAAATCCTCATAAAATCCAACAGTGCAAATATTTATCTTTTTTGAAGTTAATGTGAGAATTTCTAGATTCTTTCAATAGACGTGGTGACTTTTTAACATTTCTTCATTAATATAATAGATAGATTTCTAAAGCTCCTAATTTTTTTATTTGGTCCATCTTGTGTTATTGACAGGTGAGCCTTTAATCCATTTCGTATGCTATGACTTGATCACATAGATTCCTATAAATTAATACAATGCCAACTATACATATTCGATACTTATACTAATTTTGTTGGTACACTACTACAGAATACATCATCGCAAATGCCCCATCACCTCCGGTTTGTTTCGAACCGGCGGTGATAGTCTATCACCGCCAGTTCCAAATGGACCCGGCGGTGATGCTAACATATCACCGCTGGTTCGTAATACCACCTATTTTTTTCATTCTCCCCTCCCCCTCTCTCTCTCTCCGGTATTTTTTTCCTCCTCCCCCTGGCGTTCGCCCACATCCCTCCCTCCCTCGTGGCGCCACCCTCCTCCCCATTCCCCTTCCTCCTCCCGCGCCCTCCCATGGCGGCGGCGCCGGCCCTCCGCCCCTCCCTCCTCCCTCGTCCCGCGCCCTCCCATGGCAGCGCCAGCTGGCCCTCTGCCTAATCCTCCCTCCTCCCACGCCCTCCCATGGCGGCAGCGCCCGGCCCTCCACCCCCTCCTCCTCCCTCCGCCCTCCTCCCGCCCCCTCCCGTAGCGGCGGCGGTGGCGGAGGCCTGCGCGGCGGCCATGGCGGCCGGATCCATGCAGGGCATGGCGGATCTGCCACAGCCGGCCCTCCGCCCCCTCGTCCTCCCTCCTCCCATGCCCTCCCAGGGTGGCAGTGGTGGCGGAGGCCTGCGCGGCGGCCATGGCGGCCGGATCCGCGCAGGGCATGGTGGATCTGCTGCGGCCGGGCCTTTGCCCCCTCATCCTCCCTCTTCCCTCCGTGGCGCTCCGAGATCAGGCCGGCGCACTCCTCCCTGAGCTCAGGCCGGAGCCGCCTAGAAGCCAGGAGCCTTCCCCCGCCCGTTTCCTCCTCCACCATCACATTAGCCAATCTCGCTGCTCCATCCATCTGATTCATTAGATTCAGCTTCTCTGCTGCAGGTGGCTCTACCGGATCAAACCATCAGTGACCCACGAGCCCTTCCACCCATCAGCTCCTAAGGTAATGATTCTATAGCAGAATTGGATATTTTTTTTCAAGCAATAAAATTAAAATAGCAAAAGTATTTCTATATATGAAAGGGACATCTTGATCTGTTCTTGGAGCCTTAGAGGGGAGAGAGGAGCTGGAGTCTGTTGAGGAGTGGTGCTGGGAGGTAGAAGACGAGCACCATACCCTCATCCAACAACCTCAGGGAAGGAGGTAGGGATAGCTCCCATGCTAAATTTGGCAGATGGATCTACCTAATGCTCACACCATTCGATTCTATGGTCAGATAAGGTGTTGCTGGAGACTGGAGAGGAGGGACTGCAGCACTCTCTGTTCCACCCAGGTTCAGAACCATATCTGCTCCTTCCTACTGTTGATCTTTCCTCTTTGTATTAAGTTATCGAACATGGTCTTCATTTTTTTAACAGGTCTTGCAAAAGCACCTTGGGAGGTAGTACTCCCATGATGTTCAAGACATTGTCAGGTACTATGAGCTACTTTCTTCAAACTTTATTAATTATGTGAGCTCTAGGCCCAGATTTGGTTGATGAAGGCATGCAACTATTATTCATTTTATACTTGAAAAATAAAATTAACTGTGTTATAAGACATAGATATTCTTTCGCATATATATGCATGATTATTATTCAGTTTAGGAAATGCTCTGTGTTATAAGACATAGATATTCTTTCGCATATATGTGCATGATTACTATTAAGTTTAGGAAGTGCTCTGTTGGTCTAGAATTTCTACTGATATAAACAAATATTCCTTTTTCATATATGGTGAATGACTATTGTCTATTGTACAAACACAAGTATGGTTGTATTAATAGTTCCCTGCATGTTTGGACATTTGTATTAATAGTATACTCTGCAATTTTATAGCAAAACACAAACTCAAATTATTCTATGCCATTCCTGGATAGCCGAGAGAATGGCCATCAAGCAAATATTTGTGGTTGGTATTGTTAAACATGCACTTCTAATATTTTTTGAATTCTGAATGCATGATTGCTTGCAGGGAACAAGTCAAGCCAGAAAGGAGCCATCATAGAGGCATTCTGGGAGGGGTAGCCTTCCTGTTTCTTGTGAGAGAGGTAAATGTTCTGAAGTTTAACATTTATCAGACTCAGTATATCAACCGTTTGTCATGAAATTCTCTTATGGGGTAATCAAGTAAACTATCACATGCCAAATGTTCCTTTCATGAGAACACTTCCCAATACTATGCCCCTATTGCTCTGTGTTGCATGCAGCATGTTTAGCTTTATCGCAATGATTGTCAATTATAGTATCGCAATGTTTGGTATATTACTCAAACCTATGATTCTCAGTGATTTAATGCTTGGTACTTTATTTTCTTAGATTTTCAGATCACTTGATGACATGATGAGAAAATTGTTTTTACTGATGCATCTGTTACTGCCTATTTTATTATGCTTGACGGTTACATTAGTTTTATCTAAATCCACTCATGTTCTCGTGTCTATTTTGAGAATTGCTTTGCTGATAGGCCTCTATATGTGTGAGCAGACCAGTTTCTGGTACAGAGCTAGAAGGCAGGAGGGATAGCAATGCTCATCTACTATATATGTTGTACAAATTATGCAATATTATTATATGAAAATATTTTTTTGATGGGAAAAAGGTCTTCACCGCCGGTTCGTGTCTTCAACCGGCGGTGTTGATGTCTCCATCACCAACAGTTCCAGATACGAACCGGCGGTGATGGCCCCGCTATCACCAACGACTTAAATCCAACAGTACCCAAAACCGTTGGTGATGTACTTTTAGAACCGGCGGTGATAGGGGTGGCTGTAGTAGTGGTAGCAATGTACACATATTTATCTATAGTATATGCGCAAATCTAAAACGACCCGCGATCAGAAGGTAATAATTTTTGACTTGTACTAAATAGGAATAGCACGGACGCATATGTCCTCTAGTGCCGACACACCACTTGACAAGGGCTAGCCATAGCGGCCCTATGGGCGATCAGCCTGCTGTCTGCTGCAGCCGCATTTGTCAGCTACCTCTGTGTTGGCTGTGGACGTACTGTACGTTGACGTCCCGGCCGGCTAGTGCTCAGCTCCTCGTTGTGGAATCTACCGTAGCACACTACGGAACAATGCCTGGCTTCAGCAGGTTGATCTTTCTGTTTTTCTCTCTTCTTTATTTCAGACAGAAATAAAAGCATTGTCTTGGCTAGAAGCAGCTTTACGCAAAACTAGCGACACTAGTGAACTAGTAGCAAAGGCCATGTTTGGTTAGAGGGTGAAAAAAATTTCATGAAAATTTTTCACCCCTTTGACCACTAATTAAAGGTATTAAATGAAGTCTAATTATAAAACAATCTCCACAATTACGGTACTGTAGCCTATGCTGTAGCTAATAAGACCTTTAACCGTATGATTAGAGGATGATTAGATACGGTTACTGTAGCATCACTGTAACTAATCATGGTGGAACTTTACTCATTAGATTCGTCTCAAAAAATTACACTCATCTTTGAAAAAAAAATTCACAAATGAACTTCGTCTAGTACTCCGTGCATGCATTCAGTCTTTTTGTGAAAAAAATTTCACGTTAGGAACCAAAGATGGCCAAAACTAGCAACACTAGCTTTACGCATAGCAGTGGCAGCAGCAGGGACTGCATCGACACTATTCTCGTTTTGGTATGCTATTCCTGCGGGGTTCGGCATTGGAGCGTCCCATGCATGCTTGCTTTGCTTGAAGTGGGCAGGCATACAGGCAGGCAGGCATGCTAGCTCTGCAGCACACTTGCAACAGCTGAGTAAAGCCGCTGCCTGGCGCCTGCTTTTGTACGACCGCCATGGTCTCCGTTGATCTTTCTTCGGCCGGCCTGTGGCTGTGGGTACGTCCCTTGTCGTTTTGTTCCAGTCTTGGCATGGCATAATAATGTTCCGCCTCTCTCTTTCTCGGACCACCATTTTTGGCTGCATTTACCTGCATGTGCAGCTGCACCTAGGTAACAAAGGCACCCTGCCTGCTGCTTTTCACGAAAGCAGGGCGGTGCCGAATTATAACAATGACAGTGCTTTTGTTTTCGTGAGATATACTGCAGCATGTGGTCTTTGGCGCATGAATGTACTACTGCATGTGCATGTGGTGCCACCCTGCTGAAATGTGTACCACCACAACTGTATAGAGGTCAAGAGGCCATAGCAGGGGAAGACGTGAACGCCAACGGTTAAGGTTTCACCGCCGATGGTTATGTGTTAACACTTATTTTTTGACTCGATCTTGTGTCAGGTGACCAGCGTTACAAAGGTACTCCGATCGAAAGCAGGGTTAGGTTCGCGGTATAGATGTTAAGCACAATCTTATTAGGGGCCAGGCAGAACTAAACAAATTAAGTGAATTGAGCTAAAATCTTCGGAATGTTGTAGTAAACATCAGCCTCCCTCATAACTATCTATACATGGAGATAGAAAATGTCGTGAGGGGTCGCTGCCCAACTTGGCCTATAGTACGATGCTCCGCCACCTCCACTCCCTGGGATAGATCATGCAAGCTGAAGGTGGCAAGCCAAATGTTACTCACCCCGTTCCAAATTATAGTTCGTTTGAATTTTTTTATCTCAAATTTAACCACTCGTCATATTCAAAAAAATTTACCGCAAGCAACCTAAAGCGTCGCTTGTTTCTGACCAGAGAGCATATTTGCAAGATAATAACATCTTTTAAAATCCTACACCATTCAAACTATGTGCTGATTGATACTGTCCTTTACAGTTACCGATTAGATCGAGATTAATCATTCTTGGCCTAAGTGGCCCGTCCTCGCTAACAATATTTTATAATAAATCCTTAGCAGAACATTTTGATGCTGACCGGTCTGTTACGATGCGCACCCGATCGAAAACGGAAAGGGTAGTTTTAGGCATATATACACTGCTGGTGGTAGCATGCTAAAAACGCCACGGGATATATCACTAGCCGCCGTTAATTAAATATTTCCGGCTGCATGCATGAACATTGGAAAGTTCTGGATGTTATCATCACCCACATGGTATTACAAAAATCAGGGGCGGATCTGAGGCTTGGCACTGGGGTCTGCCGACCCCGACGAATTCTGGAAAAACCAGTGGTAAATTACTGTAGCTAGTTGTTAATGCTCCATTAAGACCCCGTTAATTTCTAGGTAAGACCCCGATGCCCGGCGATGAACACATCGTTGATGGTCGTGTAGGTGCTAGGACAGTAGGAGCTGAGGCAGACGTTGTTGTGGTCATCGTCGGATTACCCCCCGCTGCCACAGCCCACGCGTACGCGCTGCCCTTGCTGCCGCGTCGCAGCCATTTTGTGGTTCTTGCTCCTCCGCGCCGCCGCCCGTCAGCGCTATTCTCGAGTAGCTGCGCCGCAACCCCCGCATCGCAGACTGCCGCCGGCCATCCAGGAGGCCTCACTTCGCCCAGGTGCCAAGGGCGGACAAGGTGGCGGCAGCTGTCGCCGGCGAGCTGCGGTGGGCCCACGCGGTCCCAGGGCCGGCTGGAACCTTACGAGCAGAGAAGCAAGGGAACAGGCTCGTAGTGCCGATTTCGGCTGGTGGGGAGGCTCTCCGGCGACGAGCAGGGGCTCGAGCTCTAGGTCAGACTTCGGAGAATGCATGGGCGCCCGCCGCGACGGCGTCCGCTATGGACCAAATCGTCCCCCGCCGATCTTTATAACCACTGCAATTGAAGTGGAATTGGATATGTGGGAGGAGGAAATCGGGACTTCGATGCCATCGCCGCCGGCATCATCCCCTTCTGTGGGCGCCGCCTCCGCCACGCCGGCGCAAGCGGGCCGGTGCTTCCCCTGTTCCTGGCGTCGCGTTGCTGGGCCGCTGCGTGCGCCTCCCGCCGCCTCTCTCGTCTGGCCCGGGTCGCCGATGGAGTTGAGCTCCGCGTGACAGCAACCGCGGGGAAGGGGAGAAGGACTAAAGGAGACGCCACCGGCCGGCCTGGCACCGCGTGCCTGTAGCGGAAGTGGAGGGGAGTCGGAACGATAAGGGGCGGGAGGTGCGCCTTCGTGGCAGCTCGGCGCGGGTGCCCGTCGGGCAGGTCGACGCTGCGGCTCCTCCTCCTCCGTTCTTCTCCGTTGCGGCCTGGCGGTATCTCCGCGAGGCGCGGGCGGCCTGCGTGGCCTCGCCCGTCGCGCCGAGGAGGAGCCCGGTGGCGCCGGTGGCGAAGCGGGAGAGCCGGTGATCCTGTTTTCGCGGCGAGGCGGCGGGGACGAAGGACGCCGTCATAGGGCGGGGCGGGGCGGACGGTTAATGGGTGAGAGACCCGTTAATCGCATCGGACAGTTCAGGTTGCTCCATGGCTTGATCCGACGGCTAGCAGGTTAGCGGGTGACGTGGCCTTATCGAATGCCCGCTTTTGGTGCAGATATCGTAGATAGAGATATATATGCATCGTACGCATGCACATATATGGTGACCAAATTTTTTCCAACAATCGCAACAACGACATGAAACCAAACAGTTGAAAAGGAAAATGTGCATGTATAACAGAAACAGCAGCTTTGCTGCATGCCGACTTCTTGTTGCTCTCTGAGACTGTTCGGTTTGTCTTGTTTCGGCTTATTTACCCTCACAGAATACTATTCATTCTACCAGTTTATACTATTCATACGGTCAGCCGAACAGCCTCAGAGATGGAATTGTCGTTTTCAAGCTTGTTGCCAACAGGAACAATTTGCGTCGCAAGAGGGGGCGATGGGTCCCACGGAAAGCTAAGGGGCGTTCCCTTTCAAATTCAGCTAGCTAGGCTCGCAGCGAGGCTGGTTGCTTGCGGGCTGGTTGCTTGCGGGCTGGTTCCGTCTGTTGCGGGCTGCTGCTGCCGTTCGGCGGGCTGCTTCCTGCTGGCTGCGAGGCTGCTGCTGCCTGCTGCTGCCGCCGCCAAGAGCTGCCTGCTGCTGCTGCCGCCAAGACCAGCCGAACATGGTGAGAGGAGGTTGAGTCGCCGGCCGTTGTTTTGCCCAAGTTGCTCGTGCATACGGTTTTCTGCTGCGTGCTTTCAGAGTGTACCTTTGATAGGTAGCAAATTAAAGGCTGCAGTTCATCGCGCCTTACTTGTCCCCCTGTTTGGTTTTCTTAGGGTAGCGATGGAACTGTTCGCAACTTTGACCACTAATTAAAAATATTAAATAAAAATCATGTTTGGTTAGCTCCCTAAATTTTTTTAAAAAAAAAGACAAATGTATGCATGAAGTACTAAACGAAATTTATTTGCGAAACTTTTTCACGGATGGATGTAACTTTTCGAGATGAATCTAATGAGCCAAGTTTCACTATGAGTGGCTACATTGATGCTACAGTCAAATACCTTATTAACTACAGCATATGCTACAGTACCATAATTGTGGAGGTTATTTTATAATTAGACTTCATTTAATACTTTTAATTAGTGGTCAAAGGGGCAAAAGATTTTCATGAAAACTTTTTCACCCATAACCAAACAAGGCCAAAGTCAGATTACAAAATCAACTCCAGAACCCCTGCGCTAGGAACCCTGACGAATCTAATGAGACCTTTGACCGCATGATTAGAGGATGGTTACTGCAGCATCACTGTAGCCAATCATTGATTAATTACCGTCGCTAGATTCGTCTCAAAAAGTTACACCCATATCCATGAATAAGTTTTGCAAATAGACTGTATTTAGTACTTCATGCATACAAGATTTTCTTTTAGAATGGGGACCCGGGCCCTTGTCTATGGACACGCCGAGAGACTCTTTGTTCTGTCAATACTTCGTTCTGGGCAAAATTAGAAGGGTACGGTGTTAAATATCATGATGACCCTACTACATATATACATGCTGATAATGATACATGCATGCGACTAACAACGGAGAGACAGCATATGGTCCGTTTTAGAGTTGATAGACACTATTTCAGAGAGTTGAGAGATGAGTTCATAGCAATTTTAGAAAACGCGGCTAGTAATTAAATTTTGAAATCATGGAGGAGGGTTAAGGTCCTGTTTGGATCCTCCCCAACTAATGATTAGCTAGCTACTAATTGATAATAATCTCTTGTAGCTAACTAAAGATTTGCTAATTAACTAGCTATTAACAGGGTGTGCCAACTAATTGTTAATTATTAACATTAATAGGCCATGCTACCGTGTGTTTGAAAATTTAACATTTGGGTTGAGCTCTTTTGATATTTTTAGTTGGGATTAGCTGGGTTCTACTAGCTAATGAGATAACCTGGGATATCATTAGTTGGTCCATTAGATAACCTGGGCTCTTTTGATATTTCAATTATCTTCAGTTAGCTGGAATATCATTAGCTAGTCCATTAGATAACCTCTGTCGATCTCGCTTCCCGAGAAATATTTTGATTAATTTTATATAAAATAATATTAATATTTACGATACATAATTGATATCATTATATAGTTTTTAAATCTAATTTTTAAATAAATTTATTTAAAAATATAAATGTTGCATATATTTTTTATAAATCTGATCAAATTCATGGCACAAATACCAAAAATAACTATTAATAATAAGGGACAGAGGGAGTATATGCTAGCTCCACATACCCTCTTCGTGGGTAGTACTGCAAAGACACACTCACACGCATGCATGGATTAGTGGAAACTTCCAAGGAGGCATTGAGCTCGCATTTTTTCCCCTCTAGCTAGAAAACGTCTCGGAGCCGTCCATGTGTGCGCAGCGCAGGACGTGAGGAAGGGAACTGAGGCCCTGTTTCCACCCCATAAACCCCGTAAACATAAAAAACGTCACATCGAATGTTTCGACACATGCATGGAGTATTAAATGAAATCTATTTATAAAACTTTTTGCATGAATCGGCTGTAAATCGCGAGACGAATTTAATGAGCCTACTTAATTTATGATTTGCAACAGTGATGCTACAGGAACCATCTGCTAATTATGAATTAATTAGTATCATTAGATTCGTCTCGCGATTTACAACTCATCTGTGTAAAAAGTTTTGTAAATAGAGTTCATTTAACACTTTAAATTAGCAAGATTCTTTTGAAAAAAAATTGCGTTTCAACTAAACAGGCCTGAAGCGATAAGCATCAGAAAATAGCAGCAAAGGGTAGACGACAAGTCGCCCAAATGGGGCACGAGGCGACCAAGCAATGCTCAGGGTGTGTTTAGATGTGTAAAAAGAGTGTAAAAAGAATGCGAAAAGTCACATCACACACTGTAGCGTACTGTAGCACTTTTTATTTGTTTGTGGTAATTGTTGTCCTACTATGACCTAACTAGGCTCAAAAGATTCGTCTCGTCGTGTACATCAAAACTATGCAATTAGTTTTTTTATTTACCTATATTTAATGTTTCATACATGCATCATTTGCTATATTTAATGTTTGGATGTGATGTTGATGTGATGGAAAGTTTGGAAGTTTGAGGGAAGTTTTTGGATCTAAACACACCCTCAATTGCTCATGCTATGCTATAGAGGGAGGTAGGGAAAGCACTGGGCCCGCCCACCTTTACTAGCTGCCCCTCTCTCTCTCGTTCGTGGGGCTCCTGTCACCTCACCTCACCTCACCTCATGTGATTGCCGGAAGGAATGGCTCCTCCCCACCATTCTCTCTCTCTGTCCTTTCTCCCACTTGGCCATGTTGCTCCGTTAAATGCTGGACACACACGCCCTACGCACCATGGAAAAGCCATTCTTAGGATTAGTTTGAAGCATTTTTGTCTGTCTGTGAGCCAAGCGCGACTTAGAAAATTATTCATATTCATATTTGGGTGTAGTTATTATTAATTTGAAGCAAACTTTTTTACAAACACGCAGTAGGAAATGCTTCGATAGTAATTTCACCACTCGGCAACAGAAAAATAGACCCTATTATTACAAAAAAGAAGAAGTTGACTGTACCTAACTCAGACTAATGTAATGGAGACACCTAAAAGTAATAGTATTGTTCCTGCTGAGTGGCGAGTCACCCAAATAGAGAAATTCTGATACTGCTGATAGCAAGCCTCCTAATTAACCATAATCACTTGATGTTGATAAATTATAGCAGTTCTCCTAGCCCTTATTATCGCTTAACTTAATTTTTTTTTAAATTTGTATGTTTGGAAATGCAAACTATATTCTGAAGGTTAGTGATGAATCACTGGTATTCGTTAATTAGGAACTCATATAGTTACCTAATTATATAAGATAAAACAAAACACATTTCTCTAATTCTGTCTAAGATGCACATATTGATGCCCTCGATTATGCTACTACACATCATGTACTTGTTACCCTAATCTACTCAATAATAACCAATATGTTGTCCCCTTTAACCTGAAAATTCACCAAAAGACAGTATTTGATCAAGGTATGTTGCTATTCGTTCCCATGTTATAAAAAACAATAAAAGGATTCAGAAATTAATTTATTTTCTCGATATTACTGTGACACGTAGGCTTACATAACTTAAGGCCATGAACAACACGAGCACCTTATCCTCTAGCTTCCTGAGAAATTTCCTATTGGTTTATATATTAATTATATTGATAAGTACAAAAGGAAAGCCCAGTTGCCAAAATACTTGGCGCACCCTTGTTTCTAAGAATCTTCTTCTCTGTCACCCACCAAATTAGTCAGTTGACCTACGTCGCGTCTTTCTTCCATTCGCCGACTCCTGCGTGACCACACGAATTTTTCTTTGTGTTTTCTCTCATTTGTTTTTGATGAGACACCACCTAACTTGTATTGCCCTAAAATCTCAGTTGGATTTAATTACCTTGGTATCCAGCAAATATATTTAGTTTTTTTTTTGCGAGTTCAGCATCATAATCAAGTTGCAATTTGATCAACTTTGCACGGAAAAAAAGGCTGACGTTGCGTGTATATTTCCACATTGACGACACGGACCATGACTTTGTTCATGCACGTGCACGTCAACAACGATTATATGACATATATAGCCACACTTGTAACTTGTTTACGTCACTGTACTGGCTCTTATTTTTTATGCTAAAAAAATTACAAATAATCAGAAAGTATGCTACTACTTTGCTAGAAAAAATATCACATTTACTCCTACAAGATGGAGATCATGGCAAGCAAGGTTTGTTTTGTTTTGCTTGAGTGGGCAAAGATGACCACATGACAGTTTTTGTCCTTGTCATGCACATACTACAGCATGCAAGGATTATCACACACATCCATTGCCCACCCACTCTTTAACCAAGTGGGAATTTACTGATTGAGCAGTGTTTTCTAGTGCAGGGATTTCTTGCGTCGAGGAAGACAAGCACCCTGTGTGGCCTAGGGCTAGCTGCTGTAATAAATACACTCTTTTTTTAAGAATAATAGGATAAATCAATAGGACAATGCGTATAGTATATTTCGTATTTTTTTTCAGACACAAACTAACTGCAAAAAGAATTTTAGTTCCAAGTTGATGTGCATATATAACTGCCGAAGTTTAAACTATTATGTATATGTTTGGTGGCCAGTGCCTTCCCGAAGAGAAGCATGATTCTAAGAAAAGTCCGCACTCTTTTCTTCCTCTTAATACCTTGCACTAATGTGAAAGCGTGCCGCACCAAGACTTGCTTAAGATTGAAAGTCCTAGCTAGATAGACAGAAACGAGAGCGTGACTGGAGACCCGAACAGAGACAAAGAAATAAATCAAACTGTGTGTTTTATCAAATTTATTTATTTTATTAAAAAACGAAATTAAACATACCAGGCAGAGGTTGCCAAAACAAAAATACCAAAGAAATATGAATTGATACTTTTTTTAAAAAAAAAGTTGCAAAAGACACGCTGGCAAGTCATAAGGGGTTTCGAATTAAGTACCCAAATAATAAAATACACTTCATAATTCCTTACGGTTTTATTATTACACCAAACAACTTTTACGTAGATATATATAGCATCGCCCGACTCGTCTCAAGCTGGTTCGAGTAAGATGATCACATCTTTGAGATTGGTGCGCAAGCCAAATTCTAAGAAACATATTTGCTGGGCATCTCCAGCAGTCCCATATTCCTCAATAAACTTCTACTATTGGAAAAATGGTGTGTCCCTAATACATCTCTTTTCCATTAACTATTGGGTTGTTCCAATATTTCACCCCAACTCCCCTCAAATAATAGGAGTTCATGTTCTCCTAATATGTTAGTTGTATTGGAACAAGATTATTGGAAGACTGCAAAAGCAACTCTTCAGTAACCCTAAAACTAGATATCTCTCAATATACGAGCTATTAAGAAAAGATTATTATTGGAGATGCTCTCCAGATGCTCTAGGATAAGGCCCGGACCCCGGAGCTGCAAGTTGGTATTCTCAATTTTCACTATTTTTTTTTTGTAAAAACTCATGGATATGTACCAACTAGCTAGTAGCTTTTACTAATCTTTAATGCCTTTCTTATATGTATGTATGTGATGTTTGATGCTAGCACGCAGCCTGTGCATGTATATATATCAAGTACATTGTACCAGTCATAGACGTCCACATCCGCATCCAAGTTGAAAAAATAACAAAGAGATAAATTCTCCTAACCACATGTGCCGTACAAAAAAACACATGTAATATATATGGCCTTTTGATCAGTTCTGCAGGGTAATACTCCTATGGAGCTTTGAGGTGCTATTTGTTTCCAGTAGTTTTTTCAGCCCCTATCATCAAAAGGAATTTTATCATTTAGGAGTATCAAATAAAATTTATTTATAATTTTTTTGATAGATGGATGCTAATTCGTGAGACGAATCTAATGAGTTTAATTAATATATCTCATTAGGTTTGTCTCGCAATTTAACCCACGTTTCTGCAATTTCTTAATTCTATAATTAGAGTTTATTTAATACTTTTAAATACTAAAATTCTTTCTAATATGATATAGTCTAATGTTTAAGCCTGGAACCAGACAGCCTCCGCGTGGGCGCACGCAGACAAGCAAAAATCACACACCCAAAGCCGGAGTTTGCAAGAAGCATAAATTGAATAAGCTAGGCAGCTACTAGCTAGCTAGTATATAGATATATAGGAGTATTTGTGTATCCGCACACATGTGCATGCATCCAAAACAGAAACATACCGTTGGCTATATATAGGCCGCGCGCTGCACGACCGACCCATCATCGATGAACACAACCCTGAGCCCTAGCAAGGCTAGAACACTACAGTAAACAGGCCGCAGAGGCAGCTGCTAGCTGCAGGGAGCACAGAACACACAGAAGCAAAGCACACACGCCAAGAAACCAAAGCGAGGAAATTAAAGCACACAAAGACACCGGCCAGGGGAGCACCGAATTGGAGCTGTAGCTCATCATGGGGATGGTGGTGGAGAGCATCAGCCCCACGGCGGCGGAGGCCTCCTCCGCCTCCTCGCGCTCAACCGGCGCGTCCACGGCCACCACCGAGTCCGGCGCCGCCCAGCAGCCGCCGCTTGCCGCGGCGCCGGCCAGCGGGGAGGTCTCGCCCTCGCCGGCGGACGAGCAGGCCGTCACGTCGCAGCCGTCGGCGGCGGCGGCGGTGCCGCAGGGGTCCTCGCGGTACAAGGGCGTCGTGCCGCAGCCCAACGGGCGCTGGGGCGCGCAGATCTACGAGCGCCACGCGCGGGTGTGGCTCGGCACCTTCCCCGACGAGGAGGCCGCCGCGCGCGCCTACGACGTCGCCGCGCTCCGCTACCGCGGCCGCGAGGCCGCCACCAACTTCCCGGGGGCCGGGGCGTCGGCGCCCGAGCTCGCCTTCCTGCTCGCGCACTCCAAGGCGGAGATCGTCGACATGCTCCGGAAGCACACCTACGCCGACGAGCTCCGCCAGGGCCTGCGCCGCGGCCGCGGCATGGGCGCCCGCGCGCAGCCCACGCCGGCCTGGGCGCGCGCGCTGCTCTTCGAGAAGGCCGTCACGCCCAGCGACGTCGGCAAGCTCAACCGCCTCGTCGTGCCCAAGCAGCACGCCGAGAAGAACTTCCCGCTCAAGCGCTCGCCGCCGGAGGCCGCCACCGGCAAGGGCGTGCTCCTCAACTTCGAGGACGGCGAGGGCAAGGTGTGGCGGTTCCGGTACTCGTACTGGAACAGCAGCCAGAGCTACGTGCTCACCAAGGGCTGGAGCCGCTTCGTCAGGGAGAAGGGCCTCCGAGCCGGCGACACCATCGTCTTCTCCCACTCCACATACGGCCCGGAGAAGCAGCTCTTCATCGACTGCAAGAAGACCAATAAGACGGCGGAGAAACCAAAGGAAGCCGCCGCCCGTGTAGTCAGGCTCTTCGGCGTGGACATCGCCGGAGACGGGTGCCAGAAGAGAGCACGGCCACCGGTGGAGATGGCGTTCGAGAAAGGCCATCAGGAGTTGTTCTTGAAGAAGCAATGCGTGGCTCATCACCGCTCTCCTGCTCTAGGTGCCTTCTTGTTATAGCAGCGACCATATATATGCATAGTATTCTAGTTCTTCCCCTTCCTTCTAATTTCTTCGCCTGTTTCATCTCCAATCCAAGTTCTAGTGTCTGTTCTTCGTCTTTTGCCCAAAGAACAACTTGTTATGTCAGACTGCGTCTGCGGCAAGACGAGTTGTATGTACACCATTAGGAAGTCTAGTCTTTGAGATGGTATGTAGTAGTAATCATCCTACAAGATCATGCAAGTTTGTGCCATCATCGAGTACAGCAATAATAAGTTGATTATTCGATATGCTAGATGTCGAAGATGTGATTTCTCCCTGTTTTAATTTGCTCATAGATTCACTCTTGGCAACAACATATGAATAATTAGTCAATGTTGTTGTTGCACATTTGTACTGGGTTGAGTGCTATTAACTAATTAAACATCGTAGTTAAAGATGCAGAAACCTCATTTGCATAATAATGGAGCAAAATTAAGTCTCGGATTCAGAGATTTACTTACATATATAGCAACATTTGAATATCTATCTTGAGTTTTGCGTCAGTTACACTTTAACTGTGCAAGATTGATGTGCTTAATTCATCACAGCTGTGACTACCAATTGATCGGTGCTGTTTAGTTGATTCAAAAGGATGGCGAGTCTGGGTATATATTTATTCGTCTTGTTTGAATTAATAGCTGGGTATGATCGAACTAAATATCGCCGCCCTATCAAGTTTGTTTCAACTTCATTTTCTTTCATGATCGTAGTAGTTGGTACTCCAGAAGGATACATCAGCTTTTTACTGCAAAAGAGAATATATATATATATAAGGAAAAATTCTCTATATATAAATATAGCCCAAAAACTCAAATGAAATGCTGTTCATTATTTTCTTTCTTCGTATATAATTAACTTTATGATTTTTCTTGTATCGTATTTCAGATATCCTTTTGATTCATTTTGTTTCAAGCTTTTAATGGATTTCTTTGTGCAAAAATCATGTACCATTTGATCCTACATCGTTTGTGTATGCCCCCATAGAACTCAGTATCTCTTTTGATTTCAAACAATTTTAAAGAAGATAAATATATATTTCTGCATTGGAATTTCTATGGGGACCACGGTACGGTGAAATGCTTATACGGTATAAAAGGGGGGAAATCTGTGAAGGTGAACTATATCGGTTTATCCCATGGGTATGTATACATACATTATGTCTAAGTAAGAGAAAGAGATTTTTCTCCCCCCTTGCTTCCATTTTTTAAAGTTTGGGAGAAAATTTGCTCTTCACTTGTGCAAGAGATGTATTGCATCATTATATACCGAGGACAAATATTTGCATTAAAGCATCTCTAAAGTAACCGCCTTTAATTTTGCGGAAACAGTCGGATAGTAGTCTGTACGGTTCCAGGTCCTAGCTAGTTACAAGTTACAGTATACCGTACACTCCTTCAATTATATACTTTTGACGTTATCTACTTTATGTATAGCAACTCTTGATGCCACTTTCTGTTCTGATTGTACGGTGCCTATATAGTCTCTATTTTTTTTATGCATTTCTTAAGCCGCTCTAACAGCAGGGAGGAAGATGCAAAATTTAAAAAAAGGCACAAAAAATACTCTTATTTATCCTTCATCACCATCCATCAGATGGACTGCTTGTCTTCTTTGTAGATTCCCAACTCATCAGAAGTGAATTCTACTAGTTTTCACGGGCTGTACCGTTACACTGAAAATATTAAATTTTGATGAATTAATATTTTGGATTTTTACCCTTCGGACTGGCTACCTGCTGCAATTCTTTTAGTACTACTAGGGGACGCATCTGCCAAAAACAAGGTGCCAATGGTGACTTTATAAAAGATCAATTTTGGTCAGTCAAAATTGTGGCTTGTAAAAATAAACAAAGGGGCAGGCAATAGTAGTTTTAATTTAATTTTTTTACTAAATTGTGAATACGACTGGTTTAAAGGTCGATACAAGTCTTCCTAATTAATGCCTTACTTGTCATCTAAACTTCCAGGGTATTGTCCTAAATCCCAGCGGACAAATTGAGTTTATATATATGAAGGCAAACGACAAGGTCCACTCACATCTGAAAAAGGACATTTCATTATTAGTGTCATTTATAGCAGAGGTGTATGTGTTCTATGCATTTATGTTGGAGCTAGCATGTTTTTGGCATTTTTGGCAAAAAACACAATTCTGATGTGCGATTTTATGACTTTGGTAATCTAAACTGATTGCCACTCAAGTTTAGGATTCTAGCTAGGCAATATAGATTATTAGCATTTGGTGATTATAGCTCGTCAAAATTTGGTGAGAGGCAGCTAGCCCTGATGCTCATCATTGCTGAGAAACACCGCCCTCCAGTGTATCACTTACTAGCTATATAGTATAGCATAAAAATTTGTCACTCGATCGATGTATTCAACATTATTAGCTTATTTTTTTCTTGTTTTAATTGTAGTAATCATAAAGTGAAAGACCGAAGCAATAACATGCATGTATCTAGAAGTTCTGTAGCTAGATACGTTGGCCGAGTAAATCGATCAACGACAGTGAGCATTTCACATTCATCCATCACTGCTTGCAAGTGATGCCACTTGCAACCATTATATATCCTGAACAATTTTTTTTGAAACTAAATAGGGCCTTAATTTAATTTTTTTACTAAATTGAATAGGACTTGTTTAAAGGTCGCTACAAGTCTTCCTAATTAATGCCTTACTTGTCATCTAAACTTCCAGGGTATTGTCCTAAATCCCAGCGGACAAATTGAGTTGATATATATGAAGGCAAATGACAAGGTCCACTCACATCTGAAAATGGACATTTCATTATTAGTATCATTTATAGGAGAGGTGTATGTGTTCTATGCATTTACTATGTAGGAGCTAGCATGTTTGTGGCATTTTTGGGAAAAAAACACAATTCGCCTGTCCGGTCCTTCATGCGTACGGCCTGAGCTTTTTATTTCCACACACACACACACAATTGTACTGACCTCCGAGGATACGACAAGGCTGCAAATGTAGGGCAACGCATGGGTCCTTTCGCTCCTTGTTTTTAGCAGCGCCAGCCCAGCAGCGGCAACTAGCTCGCCGCCAAGTTGAGAGAGGAAAGAGGAGGATGGCGAGACTTTTCCACCATCGTCGCCGTCGCTGCTGCGTCTGTTGTTGTTGCGTTCTTCTTTCTTCTTCTTCTGATCTTCTCGTCCCGCGCTGCGCCTCTTTTGCAAGTTGATCAAAGAGCACGCGAGTGAATGGCGCCGTCCACGCGTTCTTCTGTTCATCATTCAGCCATGGCATTCTTCTTGGTGCAGTCAATGGTCAATGTTCATAGGAGTGGTGGCATGTGCGCGTGGCAACTTGTAGCGCCCGTAGTTCTTGTTCTGTCATTCCTCAGTCCGGCTGTTCTGGTTACTTGTAAACTATGGAATTTCCGTTCTTTAATGGAAATGGGGCCTTCCTCGTGTCAAAAAAAAATTTTGTGCCATCAAATTCAATTATATTTATTCTTGGATTTACTGCCCTATAATATTATTTACTTTGGTTTGGCATCACGATAAACTTTTAACCAACAATTACTCTATTAATATATATAATTTTTGTGACATGCATTCTTATGACCTGACAATAGATTTATCTATCTCGTCATTGTACAGAATGTGACACTTGAAGCGCGCTCCGGCAATAGGGAGCACTCCCTCTAGCACCCCAACTACGACCACATCCCCCTAGCCTTCCACAATACCGTGGCCTGACCGCACGAGAGAGAACAAAAGGAATTCACATCAGAAAAATTCGAATTGGACTAGGCAATCATCAGAGTACATGCATACATGGCTGAACAGGCATTCAAAGGCAATGTGGATAAGAAAACCACACAAGCCAGCTGACAGCCAGCCAGGCAGCAAGTGTTGCAACTTGTGCATCCCCTTTCCAAGGGTGAAAAGAGAACCTAGACCAGCATATATAGCTGGTTTGGCCCGGCAGGACACGCGCGGAGCACACGGTTTCCGACCGGCAGCCGGAGCCGGAGCCGGAGCCGGAGCCGGCGCCAACAAGTGTCAAGTGGCCAAGTGACCGGCCGGCGGCTCAGGTTTCCATTCCGGCAGGCCCTCTTGCTCCGCCTTGCAACTTGGACTGATCGAGGACTGATGCTAGCTGCTGGGCAGTGGGCACCCCTAGCTTATATGTTGTACTCCTACCTAGTAGCTAGCTACTACCTGCTCTCACTGGCCTTGCTTGTTGCATAAAGTTGGATGGTTCAAAGAACGCAGGATGCCACTTGCACACTTGCACGTATATATGTGCAAGTGTGCAATGTTTACAAGGTTCAACGGATCTGGCTCGTGGCTGGACCTGATCCACGTCAGAGTGTACATGCATGTCATTTCCGTCGTCGATGCCTCCATCTCCATCGTTTCGCTGCTGGTATGGATAAGCATTGTGTTCAATTCATCCCTCCTACAGGCCATGTTTGGTTATAAGTCCTATCACAATTTCACAAAAAGACGAATGTCTGTATGAAGTACTAAATGAAGTCTATTTGCAAAATCTTTTCAGGAATGAGTGTAACTTTTCGAGACGAATCTAATGACTCAAGTTCCGTCTTATTAGCTACAGCGATGCTACAGTGACCGCGCTCAATTATTCGCTTATCGTACGGCAAATGCCTCATTAGTTAGAGTAACTGCTACAGTACCGTAGTTGTGAAAATAACTTTGTAATTAGACTTTATTTAATACTCTTAATTAGTGATCAAAGTACCAAAAAGTTTTCATCAAAACTTTTTCACCTGTAAACCAAACACGGCCACAGTTTCAATTTTCAATTTTGGTAGTCAGCCCTAGGTAGCTTGCTTGTCAGAGGGAAACCCTGCTTTTCATGGATTGGTGGTTACGAAGTTCCATGCATGCATTTGCAGACGGATGGAGATGTAGTACTAGTGGTGGTGGCGGTCCAGTGCACGGAAACCACCAGAGAGAGGACAACCAATCTGGAGCATGTCACCGGCCGGCGGCTGAGCCTATTTTGGCGCACGTTGTGGAATTCGCACGGTGGCCGGGAAAAAAATTAAAGAATACGAAGCGTAAATTAAAGTCGGTCCAGATGTTTTCCACGAAACGAGACTTGGAACTTGGTAGGGTTTTTGACCTACTTATTGTTAATTTGTTTCTGACAAAGACAAAGATGAAGTCCGGAAAGGTGCATTACCCACCAGCAGCTGCGGTACTATCCATGTTGACTCCCCCTTTTAAAACGAGTCACTGGCAGGGATGCATGTCTCTGTCTCTCCATCTCTCTCCCCGGCGCCAACTTGACGATCGAGGTGCATGAACCACTTCTTGATGCAGGCTGCCTGTTCATTTCATCTCTCATTCATTCCTGTAATCCTTAAAAATTAATAATAAGTTTACAAGAAATCGTTTTCCAGCGCTTTGGGGTGTGTCATCATCAGTCTAAAAAAGGGGCTGTTCGGCTGATCCAGTGAATAGTATTCGGCTAGTAGAATGAATAGTATTACGTGAGAAGAGATAAGTCGAAATAAGCCGAGACAAGCCGAAATTGGACCAGCCGAACAGCCCCAAAATCAAGAAACTGAGCCGGCAATTTTCCTTCTTTTATTTTGTTGGGTTAATTGCCTTGCATTATTGTCACTACTGATCCATCGTTTTCCAGCTGCTGCTCGCGGACACGATGTGGGCAAGGCTTTTGTCCGATCCTCTGAGCTGCTATGATTCTGGGAGCCTCAGCTTGCATCTGTGTACTGCGAGTCTGTAACTGCACCATCACGGACTTCGACGCGTACGGCCCGTGTCGGCACACGCTCTGGACGAACCAGCAGGAATCCAGCGAGTTTTCACCAGATCTCATTACTACTACCACTCTGTTCGCTGTGCTGTGGCTAGTGCTGATTTGTTGTGAAAGAAAAATAATATTGGCTGGCTGATACTACTGATTGATGCTGATTTAGTATGAGAGAAAAATACTATTGGCTAGATGCAGGGAACAGAATGGACTGTCCATTGCCCGGAGTACAATGTTTCAGAACAGAAAAGAGTACCAATTACTGTACTTTCGAACCCGCATGATAAATGATAAATGGGGGGTTCAAAAAAAAAGATAAATGATAAATGGGTATCCAACAGGAAAGCCTATTGGCTTCATGCACACAACTGTGCTTATCAGACGTATCAGACAGGGGCCCAGATGCTCGACCAAAACTGAGGAAGTTCCTGCAAAATTGAAATGTTACTATTCAACACTGTTAGAAAACGGGCATTCATTCCTGCACGTTAGTACCGGTCGAACTTTCGACTAGTACTAACGGCGCCATTTTGTACCGGTCAAAAAATCAGAGTCTCTTAGTATCGGCTCGTGGCTCCAGCCGGTACTAAAGAGCCGGCACAGACATCGGTACGCAACGGCTGTGAGCCATTTAGTACCGGCTAAGAGACACGAGCCGGTACTAAATGGCTCCGAGAAAATTTAGTATCGGTTGGTGGCTCCAGCCGGTACTAAATGAGAGATTTAGTACCGCTGGTGTCTCCAGCCGGTACTAACTTGCCCACTATAAATCAGCTCGCCTTCTTCCTCCCCGAGTCCGAGCCAACCATTTCTTCACCGAGCTCGGGGTGCTTCCATGGCGTGAGAGAGGAGGTGCCGCCCATTTTTCCAATTTTTGTGGGGATTTCACTCATCCAAGTGTGTCAAAGGTTTGCAACTTCATCCTCTCTTGTTTGATTATCTTTATTCTTTGTTTAATGCTCCATATGTAGAGAAATTTTGAATTTTTAGAAAGAGTGAGTATGAGCTTGATTTTTTTGATTTATACATTGTTTTCAGATGTATAGAAGTGATAAATTGAACATAGAGAAGATTTATTAGATAGTTTGAATATGTCTAATTTCTAATGATTTTTTCAATTATTTTCAAATGTCTTGGTTAGTTTGTTAGTTTGTTTTCTTTTAGGTAGATAATTTTTTTGTTTTGTAAATTAGATTTATTCAGTACTTTACATGTATAATGACGACATTAATTTTATTCATTAATTAATTTAGTTTAGTATTTGAACTGACATTAGAAATAAATGTTTATTTCTTAATGTGATTTTTACGTCGATTATTTTGACACTCTAATGATGTATTTATTCGGGCTCATATTGGAAACCATCGAGAAGTTTAAAAAATCTTTGTTTTCATTATGGTTTACAATTTATGTTTCCATTTTAATTCTAATAATTTGTTAATTTTTTATATTTATTTGATTAGTGTACTAAAATTAGTTTTGTTTCTTAATGAGACATATAATTGACCTGTTATTAATATTACTTCTTAAAAATGCCTTTGCAATATGATGCCTTTGAGTGTCGAGCTGCGGCTCGGACGGCGGTACGCAATCAATTGGAGCGCACCGGTCATTCGCTTGAGTTCCACCCTGCAGAGCGTGTTGGTCTTGTTAGCGGTCGTATTCGTCGTTTGATTAAGAAAGCTTTTCATATATTCTCCATTCGCAAAAAAGTCATAAATTTTATCGTGAATTTAACGTCGAGTTGCATGGTACTGATGATGATCGTGAGTTGATGGCTCGATATAATGCAAGATGTGAAGATCGGAGCTGGCGGAATATGACCGCTCAGTGTCAAGACTTCGCGAGGCAATTCACGAGGCATCGGTCAAAAGATCTCGTGATGAGTAGTTTGTATTAGGTAGCTAGCATGTAGTGTAATCTATATTTATTAATTTGGACTTTTATTTATCATGTTATTTAGTTTAAGCATGTTATGTGATGGATATTCGGACCTTTTGTATTTCAATGTTAAATTCCCTGAAATGGCAATTGTATTTCATTATGTTATGTGCCAATTGATACAAATACAAGTAAAATAATATTGTTACTTAATACAAAATTGTAGATCGATGGACCGACAATGGATGTACGGCGATCGGTGCACCATGGCATGGATTAATGGTCTAAAGTCTTTTCTCGATGCGGCGGAGGCCCATAAGTCATCGATAGGTTTCATGTGTTGTCCATGCCGCCTTTGTCAAAATAAAAAGGAATACTCTAAGCAAAGCACTCTACACGCCCACATTTATGAAAAGGGTTTCATGGATAACTATACTCTTTGGACAAGCACGGTGAACTGGGAGTTGTGATGCAAGATGGTGAAGGAGATGATGATGATAATATTGCAGACTGAGCTCACTTATATGAAGCGGGAGCCTTTGAAGATGAACCCATGGACGATGCTGAAGAAATGGACAAGGCTGGAGAAAATGCAGCAGAAGACCAATCACCTGACGAATTAGGTCAGGTTCTAGTGGATTCATAAAGAGACAGTGAAACTTTGAAGGAGTCAAAGAAGTTTGAGAAGATGTTAGAGGATCACAAAAAATTATTTTATCCAGATTGCAAGCAAGGACTGAAAAAGTTGGGTACGACACTTGAAATGCTGCAGTGGAAGGCAGCTAATGGTGTCACCGATAAGGGATTTGAGGAGCTATTAGGAATCGAAAGAACATGCTTCCAGAGGGGAATGAACTGTCCTCTACAACATACGAAGCAAAAAAGATTGTTTTCCCTCTTGGATTGGAGGTTCAAAAAATTCACGCATCCTAACGACTGTATTCTCTATCGTGATGAATATGAGAAACTAGATGCTTGTCCTGTCTGTGACGCGAAACGGTACAAGATCAGGCAAAATGATCCTGGTGATGTCGACGGGGAGCCCGTTAAAAAAAAAGTTCCCGCAAAGGTGATGTGGTATTTTCCAATAATACCACGTTTGAAGCGCCTTTTCAGAAACAAGAACCATGCTAAGTTGATGCAGTGGCACAAAAAAAGAGCGTAAGCAAGATCAAATGCTGAGACACCCCGCTGATGGGTCCCAGTGGAGAAATGTGGATAGAGAATTTCCAGATTTTGATATGGACCCAAGGAACATAAGGTTTGGTTTAAGTACGGATGGAATGAATCCTTTCGGCGAGTGGGGCAGCAGTCATAGTACATGGCCTGTGATCCTATGTATATTTAACCTTTCTTCTTGGCTATGCATGAAGCAGAAGTACATGATGATGCCGGTGCTTATTCAAAGCCCGAAACAATCTGGCAATGACATTGACGTGTACCTAAGACCACTGGTTGATGAATTTTTACTGTTGTGGAAGAATGAAGGTGTACATGTGTGGGATGAGTACAAACAGGAGAATTTTGACCTCCGAGCATTGCTTTTCGTAACCATCAATGATTGGCCTGCACTTAGTTATCTCTCCGGTCAGTCGAATAAGGGGTATCAGGCATGCACCCATTGCCTTGATGAAACTGATAGCTTTTATTTGAAAAATTGTCGGAAGGTCGTATATATGGGTCATCGTCGATTCCTGCCCCTAAACCACCCCTTGCGAAAGAAAGGGAAGCATTTCAAAGGGGAACCAGAAACTTGTGCTAAGCCTATGTTCTGTGACGGAAAATGTGTTTACTCGATGATAAAGGATGTTCGTGTAGTGTTTGGAAAGAGTCATGGCAGCCAACAAATTCCGAATGATGAAAGCGGACGTGCTCCAATGTGGAAGAAGAAGTCAATATTGTGAGAGCTACCTTACTGGGAAGTCCTGGAGGTACGCAATGCAATTAATGTGATGCACTTGACAAAGAATCTTTGCGTGAACCTGCTAGGTTTCCTGGGTACGTATGGGCAGGCAAAAGATACCTTAAAAGCAAGACGTGATCTAAAAGAAATGAAACAACGAGAAGACTTGCGTCGTGAAAAGAGAGAGAAAGGACAACACTACTTGCGCCCTGCTAGTTACACTCTCAGCAAAGAGGAGAAGGAAAGTTTGTTTGATTGCTTGAACAGTATGAAGGTATCGTCTGGGTACTCCTCGAATATACAAGGAAGAATAAATATGAAAGAGAAAAAGTTCACAAACTTAAAGTCTCATGACTGCCACGTCCTAATGACGCAATTGCTTCCGGTTGCGCTAAGTGGTATTCTACCAGAGAATGTCAGATTGGCGATTGTTAAGCTATGTGCCTTCCTCAATGAAATTTTGCAAAAGGCTATCGATCCAAATAAGCTCACAAAGCTACAAAATGATGTGGTACAATGTCTTGTTAGCTTTGAGATGGTGTTTCCACCTTCATTCTTTAATATTATGACACATCTCCTGGTTCATATTGTGAAAGAGATAAACATTCTAGGCCCTGTATTTCTGCACAATATGTTCCCTTTCGAGAGGTACATGGCAGTCCTAAAGAAATACGTTCGCAACCGGTCTCGCCCAGAGGGATGTATTGCTAAGGGCTATGGAACAGAGGAGGTCATTGAGTTTTGTGTTGACTTTATTGATGATCTAAGTCCAACTGGGATTCCCACATCACACCATGAGGGGAGACTGAAGGGAAAGGGCACACTAGGGAAGAAATCTAATATGCAAATCCCCGAAAGTGAAATCCGAAAAGCAAACTTCACCGTTTTACAGAATTCAACTCTCGTGGCTCCATATATGGACGAGCACATGAATATTGTATGTTCCGAAAACCCACAGAAGTCTGAGGTCTGGATTACACGTCATCACATAGATAGCTTTGCTGTTTGGCTCAGACGAAAACTCATGGGTGACAGAACAATTGATGAACAACTTCAATGGCTGGCTAGGGGACCATCGATCACAATATTGCAATACCAAGGGTACGAGATAAATGGATATACATTTTACACAAGAGGCCAAGACGAAAAAAGCACAAACCAAAATAGCAGTGTGCGTATTGATGCAATAGACAATGATGGGAATAAAGACAGCTACTTTGGTGTCATTGAGGAGATATGGGAGCTTGACTATGGGCCTTTGAAGATTCTTTTGTTTGGGTGCCAATGGGTGAAACGAGCAGGAGGCGGCGTAACAACAGACCAGTACGAGATGTTGATAGTGGACTTCAAAAAAGTTGGATATAAAGACGAACCATTCGTCCTCGCCAAGGATGTCGCGCAGATGTTCTATGTGAAGGACATGTCTAGCAAACCTAAGAAAAATCAAGGCAAATCCGACGACGAGCCAAAATGCCACATAGTTCTTCTAGGAAAAGAAAAATTATTGGAGTTGAAGACATTTCGGATAAGTCAGAAGACTTTGATCAGTTTGATGACCGTCCTCCATTCTCTGTCGATGTTGACACCAGCATCCTGTTATTCAAAGAGGACACTCCTTACTTACGTCGTGATCACGATCAAGGCACTTTTGTAAAAAGAAATGTTATCAATGTTCCATTAAATAATGATGTGTAATCATTATATTGTACTTTAATGTTCATGTGATCAAATGATTCATGTAATATATTTCCAAGGACAAACTCACAAATGTTAGTATTTTTAATGAATTTATTTTATTTACACTAGGTATATGTAATCGTTTTCGACTAAAGATGAAGAAATTAAGTACGTAAATGTATATTCAAAATAACAAAATGATACAAATTACAAAAATTTTAATTAAATTATTTAAGTTACTACGTACAGAACACATTTCAAATTATTTTTTTGACTCAATACGACGAGTTCGGAGCGTAAACCTATATTCAATTTGATGCAGTGATACAAAATACAAAACTATTAACCTTTTTATGGTCAAAACAATAAATATTTGCAATTTAATCCATGTATAAAATATTTACGCACAAAACAAATTTGAAACGCAAAAGAAATAAAAATTGGAAACAGTATGACAAATTGAGTACATTACATATACTAAAATTAAAAAGTGGCTACAAAAATATAATTTTGCATGGACAAAATAATGTATATACATAATTTCTAGTAATTTATTTAAGTTACTGAACATTAATAACATATAGGACATGAAAAGTAAAATATAAAATTTTGCCAGTTTAGTACCGGTCCAAGTATATGCCCGGTACTAAACAGCCTCAACGAAAATTTCTCGCCAGTTGAGGCTGTTTAGTACCGGTCGCAGCCATCGCCCGGTACTAATGTTTAGTACCGGGCGATGGCTGCGACCAGTACTAAATGGCGCAAACGCCAGTTTAGTACCGGGCGCAGCCACCACCCGGTACTAAACTGGCGAATCCATATAACCCACAGCACTTAGTCCCGATCGATCTCCATCGATCCCCCTAGCGCCCTCTTCCTCGTCGTCATCGCCGTCCTCGCCGTCTCCACGCCGTCGCCTCGCCGCCTCCACGCCGTCGCTTCGCCGTCCCTGCTCCTCTCGCCATCGCTTCGCCGTCGCCTCCTCGTCCCGGCGGCATTCTCCGCACACTGCGCCCGGCCCCTCCGCCGCCGCGACTCGCCACCGCCGACGCCGCCACCGCCGCAGCTCGTCTCGCCTCCGCGTCAACCCCGCGCGCCACCGCCGCCGCCGATTGAAGCTCCGTCCAGCCCCCTCGCCCTCATCGCCGCCTCCTCCGTCCGCGCCGCCACCCGGGCCCGCCGCCTCTCCTCCATGACGCCGAGCCCTGCTCCGACGCCCCGGGCCCACTGCCGCCGCATCGATACGCCGCGGACGGCCGCCTCCCCCCACCTCGGCCGCCGGCGGCCACCCCGCCAGGCCGACCGCGTTTGTTTTTTTATTCTTTTTTATATTTTATTAGAAAAATGGTAGAATAAAATGAAAAAATGGTAGAATAAATACAAAAATTGATAGAATAATTTAAAAAAATAGTAAAAAATGGTAGAAATGATACAAAATAGAACATTTTGTTAGAACTACTATAAATTGGTTAATACTTATTTAAATTGGTTATGTATTTAAAATAAATTCGAAAATTGTAGAAATGGTACATAAATTAGAAAAATGGTAGAATAAAATAGAAAAATGGTAGAAAAAATATGAAAATGGAAGAAAATTATAGAAATGCTAGAGTAAATTAGAAAAATGGTAGAGTAAATTAGAAAGATGGTAGAATATAATAGAAAAATGGTAGAATATATTAGAAAAATTGGTAGAATAAACTAGAAAAATGGTACAATAATTTAGTTGTTTTATTGTAATAAGTTATGTGTTGTTTTATTATATTATTGGTTAATACTCTTTGTAAATTATTATATTATCATCTTGTTTTTTAATTCTTTTTTATATTATTAGATAGTCATATAGGAGTTGTACAAAATTGTAGAAATGCTAGAGTAAATTAGAAAAGTGGTAGAATAAATTAGAAAAATGGTAGAAAATTGTGGAAATGGTAGAATAAATTAGAAAAATTTGTACAATAAACTAGAAAAATGGTAGAATAATTTAGTTGTTTTATTGTAATAAAATTATGTGTTGTTTTATTGTATTATTTGTTAATACTCTTTGTAAAAATTATGTGTTGTTTAATTGTATTATCGTCTTGTTTTTTAATTCTCTTTTATATTATTAGATAGTTATATATAGGAGTTGTACAAATTGTAGAAAAATGAAAGATATGTTAAACTTTATGCATGTATCATATGTATCTTGATATTTATTGTAACAAATGTTGTATTATATGATGAAAAATATGTGTTGTAGATCTACATTTATTTAACTCGTAATTTGTGATATACGATGTTAACTTGTATAAAATTGCATACCGAACAAATGTTATTTCACGTAGACATCAAAATGGAACCTTTTCGGCGTGAGGACGATGACTCATTCCTTCAAGACATAATTTGTCAAAGCGGAGAAGATACCGACTATGATGGCAGCCAGTATTACGATACTGGTGAAGGCGATGCTGACCGGTCAGAGCAAATGACTGTGCAAGACGATACAGCCGAAGTTAGTATTGAAATTCATACATACATATATATGTTCAACTTCACGATGAATTCTGTTCCTAAAAAACTTCAACGTGTATGAAATATCTATTTCTCCAGGCATCCAGATCGAGGAAGCCGAAACGGAAACGAGGCTCAAAGAAAAGGAAGAAGGGGCATACCACCATCACCTCATTGTACCCGGATGGTGAACCAAAGTCTCCCAAGGATGCTAAGACAACAGTCGTCAACCAATGCGGGTATTATGTGCGTGAGAATATCCCCATCAGCTTCAAGTTATGGAAGAAAAGCAAAGCCACCGACAATGACAATGACATCGTCCCAAACACAGAAAAGGAAATGTTATGGGCAGATGTGAAACGACACTTCAGTGTTCCGGAGGAGCACGAACAACTATTTAAGGATTGGGTCATGAAGAAGATGGCTATTGCGTTTCAGACGTTCAAGAAAAACTTGAACAAAGACTACGTTAAAAAGGGCCTCACCCCAGACCTTGAGAAGGACTTCAAGAAACAACGTCCTTACTGGGATGCATTTGTGCAATACAAATCGTCCGAGGACAGCGAACAGCGAACAACACAAGCCAAAGAGAATGCGAGCAAGAAAAAACACTTCCATCATCTTGGTCAGGGAGGTTACAAGGCGGCTATTCCGAAGTGGCAGAAGATGGAAGAGGACCTCATTGCAAGAGGAATCCTACCGGCAACCTTCAACTGGCCGCTGCGAGCAAAGTATTACTTTTATGCTCACGGAGGAACATTGAACATGGAAGATGGCTTGTTTGTCACTAGCGACGCCATAAGAGAAGCGGCCAACAAGCTCGATGGCACACTCAAGGTTGTGTCAGAAGGCAGCTTCAAACCTGATAGAGAGAAAGACGAGCTGACGTACGCTCTCGAGACACCCGAACACACGGGACGTGTCCGAGGCATTGGCGTAGTTCCATGGAAGCATGGCTTTAGTGGCGACATAGATACATATCGAAGCTGACAGAGAAAAAAAGCTGAAGCCGCAGAGAAGTTGCGTGCCCTAGAAGAACGGGTTGCTGCGATCGAAGGTGCAATTGTAGCTAACCAGCAGTAACAACCAGAAGCTAGATCAATGGCTCAGTTGGAGACTAGCCCCATCGGCTCGTAGCGTCGTAGCAGCGTTGCTTCAACGGAACACCCAACCGCGGATCGAGAGAAAACGGTTGCGGAACATTACCCCGTGGACGACATCGCCGTGAGGACCCCCTGTGAACTTCTATATCAGCTCAGGAAAAAACTAAAAGTAGTTGCTCACGGGGTTGTTGAAGCCCCTATTCAAGGCGGGACAATCCATGACATGGCGATCCCAGAAGGATATGCTAGAGTCATGGTTAACCGTGTCTAGAAAGGATGGGAAGACCTCGACCTCGAGATCCCTGTAGGCGATGGAGAAAAGGAGTTAGGACAGGCCCTCCACACTTGGATCTGTTGGAAGAAACAGTATATAAGAATTGCAAGTAGGGATCCTAGCCCGTCTCCGAGGTCACCAGCTGCTCAAGGGTCTCCAGGCCCATTGTGGATCCACCGTCACCGCCCGTAGCCCAGGACCACAGTGTTAGTCCATCGCCGTCACCGGCCGCTTCCGGGGAGCCGAGTGTTAGTCCGCCTCCGCCACCTCCTCGCCCCGCAAAGAAGAAGGAATCTGCTTGGGTGCCGCCACCGCCACCTCCAAGGCCGAAGAAGACCCAAGAACGAAAGAAGAAATAGAAGCCCCCACCAGAGAAGTCAGGTCATGAAATGACTGATGAGGAATTGACCGCTTGGGTGCAAGAAGACGTAAGCAAGCAGTTGAAGCCAAAGAAGCCTCCGCCAAAGGAACCAGTGGATCCAGTAGCGAAGAAATTCTTTCTATCCATGATGTGCCAACCAAAGCAAAAAGAATTGATGTCGAACTACGACCGCTCAATTACAAAATAATGGGAGAAGAAGAGTAATCGGAGGTACAACCAAGTCCCCCATCTTGGCAAACAACCCAAACAAAGGGTACCCGATCTCAAGGTCCTTTCAAAAGAGGATGCGGCACTTGCAGAGTTTGTGGCTGAAACCGGGCTCACAAAAGCTCAGCTGGAAGGGAAAGAAAAAGTCCCAGTTCATGAAGGAGCAGTCAGAAAATCATTTGTACTGGGACAACCTTTTATGTGGCCAGAGTTGATTGACATGCTACCAACGAGAATGCGTGAGTTGCATAACTGGTACTTGAAATATTCTTCAGAGGGAAATATTATGTTCGCTGCTCGCATTAAAGATAGCCATTTTCATCAGGGGATGGACGATGTATGGATTGAACTTGTAAATATGTGGGATCTATACCATCAAGATGCTCTAGACAAGTCCCTCCTCAGTACATTCTGCATGTAAGTGTTTCCTCTCTCATTTCTATACTCTCTAGCTATACTGAGTCTGTGGTTTCTCATCCCATCCTCGTATTTCTAATCGAGTAGGATGAAGGTGCAAGAATGCCGAAAAAAGGGGATCTACAACATCGGCTTCATTGATCCACATGTCGTAAATGAAGAGTCGGTACGCAAATGGTCAAATAGCACCACGAATATTATATTCACGACCATGGATAGGCAGCATGCTTGCACATTCATTCTATTGTCGTACAACTTCAAGTGAGTCCTTTAACTTTTTACATCACTTCAATTTACCGTAAAAATTTAAGTGAGTCCTTTAATTAACTTCTTTTCACCACTTCAATTTCAACAGCTTCCACTGGATCTTGCTATCTATCGAGATCGATCGGTCCCGAGTTGTGGTGTTCGACTCCTTGCGGAAACCAAAAGAAGAGTATCAATCTCTCATAGACATCCTTCAAAAAGCATGGGCTCGGTTTATCCGTAATCACATAGGAGTCGCGACACCGCCTTCTGATCTTTATATCAAAACTGACTTTCCGGTACGGATACATATCGTGCATCTAATGTGATTTCATTAAACGTCATGAATATTTCATAACCCACATCTATATATAGTATTTCAGACAGAAGTAAGGAACCAACCTATGTGGTTACTATGTATGTGAGCACATACAAGGTTTTTGCACCTCCACCAAGAGGATGACACAACAACAATTCGATGTACGTGTTACATTAATATATAACAATTTCTTTCATTTAATTCCATGGAGGTACTAATAGAAAATTTTGGTGTTTGCACTTGACAGATTTGGTGTATGAAGGAGGGCCTCATCGAATCGGAAAGAAATAGGACAATTCAAGAATCACTCTGTGGATTCCTGCTAGATGAGGTCATAAATCGAAAAGGAGAATTTTATTCAGATCAAAAGATAAGCGTGGGTCGACTTGATAGAAACAACCGCGGGGGCGACAACGACGAGTATTATTCTCCTTTTTGGATACTTGTCGGAAAAAAACTAATCATTATGGCCACTTGTAAATATTTTTGTACTCCAAATTACTAGTATAAGTACTTGTAATTAATGAAGTGTATATCAATATAATATGTATATATAATTTCTTTTGTTTTGCGCGAACAATATATATGAATGCTAGATACGAATGCAAATACGCAAATGGCTACGAAATACGAATACTAATTAACTAAAACTAAAATGATAAGAGGAGAAACACAATTAAAAGGAACAAACCAAAATAACACTTAGTAACTAACCTCCCTCACCAAGAGCTCCCTCGCCAGGAGCTGCAACAACACAATTAAAAGGAACAAACCAAAATAACACTTAGTAACTAACCTCCCTCGCCAAGAGCTCCCTCGCCAGGAGCTGCAACGTGGCAGGCAGTTTAGTACCGGTTGGTGTTACCAAGCAGTACTAAACTGTGCATTTTTGTACCGGTCAGCCCGACTGGTACTAAACGCAGTGCGTTTAGCACCGATGGGGCGGTACCGGTCGGGAAACCGGTACAAACCGGAGGTTCCCGACCGGTACTAAAGGCCTCTTTTCTTGCAGTGCAAGTATGTATGGCACATAAGTAAAAAAAATTTATTTTATTTTTCTTTTCAGCCTGTGCTATGACAAGCGACCTTAGGAAAAGGCAACAGCGGACAAAGCACCCTTAATAACGATAAGAGAGACGATGTCAGGGAGTGAGGGAGTTCAATTCCTCACCTTGCAACCATAGCAACTCGCATAATAATGTCGTCCTATGCATTTCAGAACATAGCACTTGATCTCAAACCCTACATGTATGCTCAAAAGAAGACATCCACATGATTCCAGATTCCAGATTCCAGTAACAGAACTATGGTAGCAGTCAGATTAGAAAAAGAGATTCAGATCATTCAGAACTGATGAGGCTGGCCTATGTGAGCCACGCCTGGGATGTGCAGGTAAGCAGATTCAAGCTTAGCTAGGCACCTCAAATAAAACGCCAGAGATTTTTTTAAAAAAAAAATTGACCTTCACTTTGTAGTTGTACCTCTGATAAAATGGCCTAGTAAGTAAAATCAAACTAAGAAACTCCCGGAAAATATCCGAACATTGAGAAAACAGCTGTACATACAGACTGCACCACAAGGACTCCACGTTAAGAATTATTATTCCTTTATACACCTGTGGAAAAATTCCATGTATGTGTAAAATCGAAATAAGATGACAACAGACGCACATCGATAGCCCAACACATGATAAAGCCGCAGCCATGATCAACCTTAGTTGGGCTACCGAATGTACAATCCTGTGAATCCAACTTGCATGCAGAACAATCAAAGTCATAAACAATATACATTTCTGTGGTGCAGCTGTGCATGGGTGAGTGTCCGCGAGCGGTGTATCAGCCCTCCTCGCCAAACTCCTTGGTGAACCTCTCGTGCACCTCCAGGTCCTTCTTGCTAACTGTCGGCCTCTGCCTCGACAGGACCTTTTCAAAATCTGTCCTGGAGATGGGTGGTGGAAGAATCTGCATCCAAAACACAGCAACTTACCTCAGTAATTCAACAGGGAGGGCATCTCTAACGAGACAATGAAGAACCGGCATTGTTTGCTACCTTCGCAGCAAGGCCCTTGGATGCTAGCTCCTGCATGGTGGTCTGGATGGCACCCGGCTGCTTTGGTCCACAGGGCATCCACATGTCACCATCTGCCTTAAAGAAGAACATGGCATCCTGTGTTTTGCGGACAGGTTCAAATAACACATCCTTCACCTGTTGATGAAACACAACATAAGATTCCATCCCATGATAGTTTGGACAGATGTGAGAATTGTTGAAAGATACTTACACAAACAGCAATATCTGAACCAGAAAACCCATCTGTTCGACGGGCCAAGCTCTCAAAATCACTTTCTGTTAAGCTGTGGGGTGTATCCCCGAGATGGACCTGTATGAATTGAAGGTTCAAGATGTTAGCGAAAGATATCCGCAATTGTAACAGGACAAATTTAGTTATGTGGCATTGGACAACTGTGTGTTAACCTTAAACATATGCTGCCTTGCTTTCATGTCAGGTAGCGGAATGTAGATACGCTTGTCAAATCTTCGCCGCACAGCCTGCAGCATTGATTGTGTTAAAGAATCAAGTAGTGCTTGAAAAGATAATGGGAATTTTCCTTTTTCTGTTGTAAATCTGTACAACAACAACAACATAGCCTTTTTTCCCAAGCAAGTTGGGGTAGGCTAGAGATGAAACCCGAAAGAAATAAATTCAGGGTTCAGGCACATTGATAGCTAGTCTCCAAACGCTCCTATCCAAAGCTATCTCTTTAGAAATATTCCAATCCTTAAGGTCTCTCTTAACCGACTCATCCCACGTCAGTTTAGGTCTACCTCTATCCTTCTTTACATTATCGACCCGCTCAAGAACCCCATTACGCACCGGCGCCTCAGGAGGCCTTCGTTGAACATGTCCAAACCATCTCAGCCGATGCTGGGTAAGTTTCTCCTCAATTGGTGACACCCCGACCCTATCCCGAATAACTTCATTCCGGATTCTATCCCTCCTTGTGTGCCCGCAAAACCACCGCAACATCCGCATCTCTGCTACACTCAGTTGCTAGACATGTCGGCTTTTTGTAGGCCAACATTCAGCACCGTATAACATCGCCGGACGAATTGCTGTCCTATAGAATTTGCCTTTTAACTTTTGTGGCACCCTCTTGTCACAAAGTATGCCAGAGGCTTGCCGCCATTTTAACCAGCCAGCTGAAATTCTATGCCTAACATCTTCATCAATGTCGCCATCCTTTTGTAGTACCGATCCTAAATACTGAAAAGTATCCTTCTGGACCACCACTTGCCCATCTAGACTAACGTCTCCCCCCTCATGCCTAGTCGCGCAGAAATCGCACATCATGTACTCGGTCTTGGTCCTACTAAGTCTGAACCCTTTCGACTCTAACGTGCGTCTCCACAGCTTTAACTTCCTATTAACCTCTGCCCTACTCTCGTCAACTAGCACCACATCATCAGCAAAGAGCATACACCAAGGGATCTCACCTTGTATATCCCTTGTGACCTCATCCATCACTAAAGAAAATAAATAAGGGCTCAATGCTGACCCCTGATGTAGGCCTATGTTAATAGAAGAGTCAGTGGTGTTGCCATCACATGTCCGGACAAACGTCGTCGCATCCTTGTACATATCCTTAATAAGGGTAATGTACTTAGTTGGGACTTTGTGCTTCTCCAAGGCCCACCACATGACATTTCTCGGTACTTTGTCAAATGCCTTCTCAAGGTCAATGAAGACCATGTGCAAGTCCTTCTTCTGCTCTCTATATCTCTCCATCAATTGTCGTATTAAGAAAATCGCCTCCATGGTTGACCTTCCAGGCATGAACCCAAATTGATTTTGGGTCACACTTGTCACTCTTCTTAGGCGATGCTCGATAACCCTCTCCCAAAGCTTCATCGTATGGCTCATCAGCTTAATCCCACGGTAGTTAGTACAACTTTGAACATCGCCCTTGTTTTTGAAGATAGGTACTAATATATTTCTCCTCCATTCTTCTGGCATCTTGTTTGACCGAAAAATGAGATTAAAAAGCTTAGTTAACCATACTATTGCTCTATCTCCTAGGCATCTCCACACTTCAATGGGGATACCATCAGGGCCCATCGCTTTACCTCCCTTCATCCTCTTCAAAGCCTCCCCGATCTCTACCTCCTGAATTCTCCTCACAAAACGTCTGTTGGTGTCGTCAAAAGAGTTATCTAACTCAAGGGTAGGGCCCTCACTCTCCCCATTAAACAACTTGTCGAAGTACTCTCTCCATCTATCCATGATCTCCTCATCCTTCACTAACAGTCGATCTGTCCCATCCTTAATGCATTTGATTTGTTTGATGTCTCTTGTCTTCCGCTCGCGGATCCTAGCCATCCTATAAATGTCCTTCTCCCCTTCTTTCGTGCCTAGCCGCTGATACAGGTCATCATACGCCTTACCCTTTGCTACACTCACAGCTCGCTTTGCAACCCTCTTCGCTAATTTATAGCCCTCGATGTTGGCTGCACTCTTGTCAAGGTGGAGGCGCTTGAAACACTCTTTCTTCTCCTTAATAGCCCTTTGCACCTCGTCGTTCCACCACCAGGTGTCTTTCCCCTCTTGTTTGCCTCCCCTACTCACGCCAAACACCTCTGAGGCCACCTTCCGAACACATGTTGTCATCTTTAGCCACATGTCATCTGCGTCTTCTCCTTCCCAAGGCCCCTCACCTAGCATCCTTTCCTTAAACGCTTGTGCCGCTTCCTCTCTAAGCTTCCACCACTTTGTTCTCGCAATCTTGGCACGTTTGTCCCGGTGGACACGTACCCGAAGACGAAAGTCCGCCACCACAAGCTTGTGTTGAGGGACAACACACTCCCCAGGTATCACCTTACAATCTAAACAATCACGTCTATCCTCCCTCCTAGCAAGGATAAAGTCAATCTGGCTCGAGTGTTGTCCACTACGAAACGTCACAAGATGGGATTCCCTCTTCTTAAACACAGTATTCGCTATCAACAAGTCGTAGGCTAACGCGAAGTTCAACACATCCTCCCCCTCTTGACTCCTGCTACCATACCCAAAACCCCCGTGCACTCGCTCGAACCTTACATTAGTCACACCCACATGGCCGTTGAGATCTCCTATGAAGAGTTTCTCGCTGGTAGGCACGGTACTAACCATACTATCTAGATCTTCCCAGAACTGCATCTTGGTGCTCTCACAAAGGCCTACCAGAGGGACATAGGCACTGATCACATTCAAAACCGAATCTCCAACTACCAACCGGATTAGATAATCCGGTCGCCTTGCCTTCTAACCTCTACGACTCCATCCTTAAGGCTCCTATCAATCAAGATGCTTACACCATTCCTACCCGGAGTTGCTCCCGTGTACCAAAGCTTGAAGCCAGTATCCTCAACCTCCTTCGCCTTCTGGCCCTTCCATTTAGTCTCCTGAACGCATAGGATATTTACACGCCTCCTAATTGCTGCATCAACTAGCTCTCGCAACTTACCCGTTAGGGACCCTACGTTCCAGCTACCCATACGAATCCTAGTTGGCTCGGCTAACTTCCTTACCCTTCGCACCCGTCGAGGAAAGTGCAAAGACCCTTGCTCATTTTTCACTACACCCGGGCGTAGATGTAGCGCGCCATTCAGGTGACGACCCGACCCTTGCTCACTTATCATCGTACCCAGGTCATGATACGACACGCCCTTGGGGGGATGGCGACCCGGCCCTTGCCCATTTATCACCACACCCGGGTTCCGATGTATTGCATCGCTAAGAGGGTTACGCCCCATGTAAATCTGTAATCAGGCAAAATTGTATCTGGTAAGTTTTTTGGTTACCTGGTCCAGAGCATATGGTGTATTTGTAGCAGCAAGAACAAGAACTTTATCATCATTATGGCCAACACCCTAGGAAATTAGTAGAGACAAATGGTATCATCAGTTTCACATTAAAAATGCATAGAATAATGTTCTGAGATGAAGAAAACAGATCCTCTAAAGAAAAAGGGGCAGTGACCTTTAAGATGATTTCTGTTCTACTTTTTTCTAATATTTTATAAAAATCTTGATTACATTAGAAGGCTATCAAAATAACTGGTAAATTATGTGGCCCGATAGTGTATTAATAATAGCAAATCATTTGGAGTTCCATCAGGTAGGTAGTATACGCACATTGGATACACAATTATATTTTTTGTTGAAAAAATGACATAATGTTGTGTACTACAATCAATCTTAATACACAGTATGGGAGTATACAGCGTTCAAGGAAAAAAAATGTGCGTTTGAATCTGGGCAATAGAAAAGGTAGCTTAGATTCATTTGAAAGTGAAATTATTGGTCCAGCTGACTATCAAAATCATTGTGTCCCTAGTTAGCACCAATAAGACACATTAAATTTGTGCCAAGATCCCCAAAACCAATGATGCTTGTCACTATCAGTATTTAGCACCATTATCCACCACTGTTAAGCTTGATAAACCTCGCCTACACTTACCGAAACAAAAAGAGAACGCCATTTTCATCCTTTTTTGCTTTTATTCACAATGTAACAGTGAAGGTAAACTGCAATATGATTGATAACTCCTAACTCTAGAAATTGGCAGGTCATTATAACAATCTGTATACAGCTCCCACAGACTTGGTCAGTTGCATGCAAAATCTTTTTTCCCCATCAATTCATCTAACTATCACAGCATTTTTTTACAGGAAACTGCACAGATTTCGTATTCTCCATGTCTGAACTTTTATCGACGGAGCCGCCCTAAGCAGAACATGCCGAGCTAAGCATGGCAAGTCTCTGCAGTAGTTACTTATGCATCCTACCGAAAAACAGTTTGCAATATTAGCTAGTCACCTGCATTTGCACAAGTAGTTCAGTCTTGATTCTCCTTGAAGCTTCGCTTTCATTGCCTTCTCCACGTTGACCGCATAAAGAATCAATTTCATCGATAAAGATAATTGAAGGGGCATTTTCACGAGCCATTTCGAAAAGGTTCGCAACTAATTTCTCACTTTCACCCATCCACTTTGAAACCAGATCTGATGAAGATATACTGCAGGCAGAGCATTAAAGTGTCAAATATCATAACGAATACGGCATGAAGAACAAATTATAGTGAGGCATCAGTATTGCGAACATCCATAGATCAATCAAGCACCAAAAACAAAAATGCAAGTGTGATCAAATTTAATTACATCATATTTGTAAACATGCAAATGAACATTGCACTTCCTTTTTAGCAAATTCAAATGTGTTAGTAATAAGCCTTTGTTTCAAATATAATACACATAGGTCCCCCCCACCCCCCACCCCCAAAAAAAAACTTCAATCAAAACAGTTCTCTCTTTCGTTCAATTGTCCCCATTCGCAAGGTTTATTAATAACCAGTCATAATAACAATGACTACTATTATCCAAGGCTAACACCAGGGATATATAGTCCTCTACTTCCATCCTTCTCTCAATCAGCTAACACCTGTGTTATTTCAAAATACACCTTATACGAAAAAATGGTGGGAGCAAAAACATTTTTCAGTCCATTTTAAATATTGAATGTCTTGCCTACGGTAAATACTGAGAATATTTGTTCCTCGCACAAGGAACATATCTCCAACAACACCACCATAGGAAGTGGATAGCCACCAATTTCTGTAGGCACCATGTCACTGTGATAAAATGATAATCATAAAACCATTATACATTTAAAAGATGAGTGATATGCCTTCAATGTTCAAGCATCATGAATGCATGACATATTGATCGCCTAGAATCGCATGCCATGTTTTGGCTACAATTGTCAATATTGAGCTACAGTATCTATGTGTCATCAAGAAAGATAGCCAGCAGGTCTAGGTCAAGATATTTAACAGTTTATTCAGACAAAAAAAACCTACAAATGGTATTATTTAAAGTACCCAAAAAGGATAAATAACCAAGAAAAAAACAATGTTAGCAGGACATCAATACAACTAATTCTACCATAAGGTAAGCACTGGCAGTATATCACAGAAACCACAAGTGATGTCATAGAGTTGTAACTCACTTTATTCCCTTTCAAATAACCGTACATTGTTGCACTTATCAAATTGTAGACCTTTGAGCATACCGTAAAATCAATATTCTAAGGATATGAACAACAAATGGAAACGATGATGAAATGTTTTGAGTCAAATATAATGCTTAAAAAGTGTAAGCTCTCTTGACCTTCGGGACGATGATGAAGGTACTCAAGCTATATATCAATAAACTCAAAACAAATATATGAGCTGCTATCATAAGGCACACCTTTCAAGAGACAACTTTCCTAGTTTGGCAAAAGTTAGTTGTTTTCGAGCTAGAAGCTCTCTTGCCTGCACCAAGCACCAACATGCAATTTTCAGGAAGAAGGCATATGCCTTGAAATAATCTTGTATATATACGGTGTTAATTTAACAACATGCCATCAAGAGCTGACTCTTAAAGTGCAGTATGCTGCAAATGAAGAGTTATGCAATGACTCTGGGTACAGAAGAAATAGGTAAAGGATGCCCAAATTAGTAATTCAAGCACAACCACTCTAATAGGCATACAAGTGCTGAGGCATAGGGTAGAAGACAGTCAGACTTCAAGAGCCAAAATTCAGTTGTCACTGACCTAATATGCAGGTGAACATGTAAGATCAAGATAAATAGGCGAAGGAAGCATAGAAAGAGATGCACCAAAAGTCTCTAATGGTTTAAATTTTTACTCAAAACATAACAAAATTGTCGGTGTCCTGACCCGGTGGTCCGGCACCAACTAGTGATGATGCTACGTGTTCCTCGTCCCAGATGGTTGATGCAGGAGGCAACACAGTCACGCACGGGTTTATCCTGGTTCCGGCCGCGGGGCCAAACGTCCAGCAAAGGGGTGTGCGAGAGCACTATACTGTCTTGCACCGGGGGTGCCTGTAGTAGGGGGTACAAGCGAGACGAGAGAGGGAGGAAAGCTCCCAGGTCTCTGCTAGAGGAGGAGTTGATTGAGGCAAGTGCCAATATCAGGGCTCAGAGGTGCGTATGTGCTCTGTGAGTGTTGCTGAGTGTTGTGTTCTGCCAGATCCTGAAGATAGAGCTCGCCTCCCCTCTTTTATAGACACAAGGAGGGGCGGTGTACATGCACAGGAGATCGCGGAAGTCGTCGTCTTCTCCCCGAATCGCGGGGGTGCAGTGGTCAAGCACTGTAGAAAGTATACTGCGGGGTATGGCGCCTGGCGTGGCAGTCGTCCTAGGCATCGTCCTTGGCCTTGCGGAGATCGCGCCGGCGTCCTTGTAGCTCCAGCGGGCAGCGTGGTGGTTGCTGTAGGGGGTACCGTCCTCCAGGCATGGCGTGGCGACGTTCCGAGGGTCCTGCAGGCCAGGGTCTTGTCCTGGTCAAGGTCGGAGCCGCTTCCGAGGGTCGTGCCTATGCCCTTCGAGGGTTCTGCGGAGGAGAAAGTATGAAGGAGGTATGGAGAGTTGGCAGCACAGTGGCTGGAGCAGTGCCGAGCATGTCTTGCACTGCGTCGCAGGTTCCCACAGTGTCGCCACAGCGTCCGGAATGGCGGAGCAGTGACCGGAGTTGGCGGACGGGACTCCGGTCACAGCCACTGTGGGGAATGGCGGCCTGACGTCGTCTGACCCGGGCGCTGTGGAGGAGTGGTTGGCATTTAATGACTTCGTACGGCGGGCGGGTGAGCGGAAGGGCCGTTTGTCCTTCCTGTCGAGGGGTGGCCTCGAGCGAGACGGAGTCGATCCGCTCTCTCTCGCTACCCTCGAGCGAGGCGGAGATGCGGGGCGCGGTCGAGGGTCTCGGCGGGGAGCCCTCGAGCGAGGCGGAGATCGCCCCGTGGGTTCGAGGGGGCTCGGATGGGCCACACTATGTACGTGGGTCGCGTATTTGGTTTCTTTGAGTCCTTTCCTTTCTTCCGGATTGGAAGGAGGCCGTAGGCCTTTGTAGGCCCGGTTGTCTAACATGTGTTTGCGTTTTTAGGGCGAGTTTAGTCCCCTGGTTAGGGTGCCCCTAATCATGATACCCGACAAAAATAACATGTCTCACAAAGAAAATTAAAGGTATTAAGAGAACCAGCAAAGCAACGAATATACAATTATGAATTATCTACCTGAAAAATGTTGAATCAGCCTCGGTTGCAACAGCTTTTGCCAAATAAGACTTTCCCGTTCCAGGGGGGCCATACAAAAGAAAAGCCCTCCAAGGCCTCCGCTTGCCTACAGGATAGCACTCTGCATTAGTTGACAACACAAAGATATCTAGACTTCCTATGAGTTCAAACTTCATGCACGCGATATTTTCATCATTGCGTATCACATAAACAAGAAGGATACACCAGTTAACAGTAATTGACAGAAACAGGTACTGAGAAAATGACCCTGGTTAAAAAAAATGTGTGCGCAAAGGCAAATGACACACAAGCAAACAAAGAGTTCGAAATTGAAACTAAATTTTATTAGATCAAGCAATTCTAGATTAGAATCGAGTCATAACAAATTTTATATCTCAGAACTCCGCTACATAATTAGCAGGGTAATCACATGAATGCATATATATTTTTTCAAAATAACATATTTAATCCCTCTTGAATTTAAAATCATCTTTCAATTCATACTTTTAATATATAAGGTATTGCAATTTTACTAATAATTCATTGTGGTGTGGGCAATTGAGGAAGAGTTGAGCGAACAAAAAAAGTAATGATATAATTTGCCAAACTTCACTTCAGGCACTGCCTCTAGAAGTGGTCCTCAAAAATGTCGACAACCTAAATCATCATCTAAATATGAAAACCTAGCCGTAGCACCCTTGTCCATCAATATTCAATAATCTCTATCGGCAGCAACTGTAACGTCCCGCCCCCCGAGGCCAGGCTTAACTTTTGAGTTCTTTCGAGATCGGCTTCCGGAAAAGAAGTTGCAACTTGTTGATATGAGTATTCTATCAATTCTATTAAGCCCTTGGGCTGGGGTGTCACATCATCACCCCCTTAAGAGACCGACGTCCTCGTCGGTCAATCTCAAGTCAGGAACGTCCTCTCTTGGCCACGTCCCGTACGTCCAGTGCCAACGACCCATGTGCGACGTCCGTGCGTCCAGTGCCAACGGTCCCTGTGCGACGTCTGTGCGTCCAGTGCCAACAGCGCATCCCAGATGCCCGCGCACTGACCCGCCACACGCCCGTCCACATGCCCGTGCACTTACGCCCCGCGAAAGTCGGCTCCCGAGGCTAGGCCCGCTTACATCTAGCAGCTTTCTAGGACATAGACTATCCTCACAGAACAACACATGTCTTTTCTGCGCACTTTGTCCTCACTCGTGCGCACCCACCCATCCCAAAATTGCTCCAGGCCAAGCACGCTTAACTTTGGAGTTCTTTCGAGATCGGCTTCCGGAAAAGAAGTTGCACCTTGTTGATATGAGTATTCTATCAATTCTATTAAGCCCTTGGGCTGGGGTGTCACAGCAACCAACGATACTACATAACAATGCATAATTGGATCAACCCTAGGTCACCGAACCATTTTTATCAGGATAAAGATCTGCGAAGCCTATGCAGCTCTGTAGCTATTGCAATCGCCAAATTTTTATCAGGAGCAAAGATAAAAAATAACGTTTTTAGGTGCAGCCACTCACCCGTGAAGAACTGCGGGAACTTGACGGGCAATATGACGGCCTCCTGCAGCGCCTGCTTGGCGCTCTCGAGGCCGGCGACGTCGTTCCACTTGACGTTCGGCTTCTCGGTGATGATGGCGGAATTGAGCCCCGCCCTCAGCTTGGACTGCTCGGAGTCGTCCCCGCCGTTGCCGCCGTCCCCGTCCTTGCCCTTGGTCTTGGGGCGCGTGGCGACGGCCGCGTCGCCGCCGTTGGCCCCGGGCCCCGCGCCGCCCTCATCGAGGACGGCCCGGATCTCCTCGGCGCGGCGGAGGTACTCGGTGAACTTGGCGGTGATTGCCTCCTTGATCTTGGGGTTCTTCTCGTACTTGAGGTGGGTCTTGAAGTACTCGAGCGCGTTCATGTAGAGCGGGAACGCCTTGACATAGTTGCCGGCATTGTCCTCCTGGACCGCCTGCTTGACGTACTCGATTGCCTGCTCCTTGAAGTTGCTATACATCGGGGGAGGCCCAAAGGCGCCGCCTTTGCGGCGGGCACCCGCGGATCGGAGGGGGGATCGGCCGGATTAGGCACCGCGGCGGCAGATTGGCGGGGGCGGTTGCTTGGTGCTGGGTTTGACGCGGTGAGGAGAAGCCGGGATGCGGAGGAGGAAAGGGGAACGAAGACGAGACGAGTTGGGCAAAGGAAAAAGAAGGGCGAAGCGTGTTTGGGCGGCGATTTTTATTTTTTATTTATTTTTCTAGCTTACTGTGGAGAAAAAAGGAAGCTGTTGGTATTTTCCCACTTAGGTCCCTTTATTCCATGGTTTTATGAGATAGGTCCTGTATGATGGTTGCAACTTTTGTTTGAGCCAATAATTTAGTTTTTCCTTGTTAAAATTAAGCGGGGTAATCGAATTGAAGTCATAGTGTCATCGTTGGCAGGAATCAATATATTCGCTGCGAAATTATAGAAGATCCTCTTTAAGATCAAACAATTCCATCGAATTGAGTATGACTGTATGTGTGATAGCATCTAATATACCAGGCAACCAAACCACCCATTTTATGGGAATGGAGAGTGGTCTTATTCAAATTCAAAGTGCTTCTTAATCTTCAACCAGTTCTGTGCTTCAATATAATTTCCTGGAGTAAGCGCTATAGCTTGTTTCCAATACTCAGCAGCTTGATCAAACCAAGCTTCCGCAATTTCCGAAAAGATCATGAAAGAGGCGATCAGAATGGTACCCGAATCCATTTACGATCCCGAGTTTCCAGACACATCGCACTTCTGCTCGGGTCGAGGCTGCCACTCGGCCCTCAGACGGATCAAAGAAGAGTGGGGGATCTGGGCGGTCCGGGGGGACACCGTGGCTCCTCTCTTCTCGAGAATCCATACATCCCTTATCAGTGTATGGAGAGCTATCTCTCGAGCACAGGTTGAGGTTCGTCCTCAATGGGAAAATGGAGCACCAAAAAAGGATTTTCAGTCCTTTGCTCTAACCAGCTGAGCTACCAGAACCACTTGGGGAAGAAATTGGAATAATATCGATTAATACAGAGGAAAAAGTTCTCTATTGATGCAAACGCTATACCTAGAGGATAGGGATAGAGGAAGAGAGGTGGGGGCTCAATCTCGTCAGTCTCCCGGATTCCAGTCATGTCTCTACCATCGGTTTCTCCCTTTTCTCCTGCTGGCCCATCAAATAAGTGGAGGATTCATTAAATTGAATCAAATCAGATGGTTCTATTTCTCAACCTTTCTGACTTGCTCCTACGGAACCAAGGTCGAAAGGATTGAAAAAGTCAGGGCTTAACCTAATATAAGTGATTTGATGGAGTGGGGTCTTTAGCTGAGAAATATGATTCTTTTTAGAATTAAGAAGAATAGGACAAAAGATATGGAATGCAATACAAAAAAAATGATCTTTATTTATTCCTTCCTTCCTTTATCCCTATTCATACAGAATTCCTCATGAACTAATACCCAATTCTTTCCATTTATTAATTGCTATAACGAGTGTTTTATTCCAATATTAAGTTATTACCGAACAAAGAAAAATTATATATAAAGGATGAGATCGTCCGGAAATCTGTTTCATGTAGTTTGGCAAGGAAATTTTGAATCATGGATACAGGATCCTTGACATGTAAGACCTATTGCTCATGCCATTTGGGATCCTCATTTTGGCCCCGTTACCTTTCGGAATGGGGGATCCCCGTTGGCAACAACCACGGTAGTAGTTGCGGAACTACTGGGCCAAGAGTCATTTAAGTAAAGTAATAATATTAAGAACTAGATCATCTAACCCCATTGAAAAATATTGAAAAATGAAATTGGATTTTCGGGCCAACATCAAGAAGCTATTGGCACCTTGTTGAATCGAAGTAATCCATCTTTGATGATTTTGTCCGCATCCAACTGTTCTCGAATTGGTTTATTCAAGAATTCGATACTGGTCGGAGAAGAACCCGACTCGGTATTCTTAAAAAAAAAGAGGGGAAGCAGAACCAAGTCAAGATGATATGGGTCGCCCCTTCTTCTTGCGCCAAAGATCTTACCATTTCCGAAGGATTGCTTGATCGAAAGGAAGGATTGGTTGGCAAAACAGCTTTAGCGATGACCAGGATTCGTACTATTCCTACGAAGCGAGGGACGGATCGGTATCGGCAGAAGCTGTAATACTCTTTCTCGAGTGTATCTGGCCCATCAGAACATTTTGGAAGCAGGGTGAAGACTAATCTTGGTTTTAGAGCTCCAATAGAAGCATTCTTACCAGAACAAGAGTGGCAGTGCCTTCTAAATGCAATTGACGGTATTCCAGTAATCGAATTGGTAGGGACTGGTTAAGAAATTGCAACCTTCCAAATAGGAACTAGCCAATCCATGGGTATACCAAGAAGTTCCAAAATAGGAATCAACAAGTGTTTCCACGACTCTACCCCCGGCCAATCCTGTTCCACTGAATCCCCAGGGATGTTTTTATGTCAGCAGACGAAGCCAAAGCTTATGGACTTGTCGATATTGTAGGGGACCGGAGGCTCTAGGGAAGTCGGAGGAGAGAGCACTCATCTTGGGGTGGGCTTACTACTTATATGCTTTCAGCAGTCATAGGAGAAAAGTGATGGATGACATATACACTTGCCAGTGTTTGTTATCTTTCACAATAAACTACTCCCTCCATTCCAAAATGTAGGTCGTTTTGGCTTTTTAGATTCATAGTATATTTGTTATGTATCTAGATATAACATATGTTTAGGTACATAGCAAAATATATGAATCTAAAAAAAAATCAAAACGACCTATATTTTGGAACGGATGGAGTACTGTTATTTTACTTCAAAACAGAAACTACTAGATATTTTGGTTCAATTAAATTCAAATAAATAGATATAGCAGTATTTTGATAAAAAGGAAACTATTGTATTCTATTAAAACATCGCTCGAGACTCCTTCCTCCCAACAAAACTACATGAATGGAGTAAGATTTTTAGTGCTAGTTATCATTTTATCTTCATCGATAAGGGCAACTTTAATGTATAATGGTGAAGGACGAACTATACTATGACAGATCAGATGGTGCTAGCTTGGTCGGTTTTGCTCCAGCATTTAGCAAAGTCCAGCACCTCCCGCGGGACCCAGACGGGAAAGAAAAATAATCCGTCAGCTGGTTTTTTTTGGACTTTGTGCCACCAGCAGGTTACTATGTGAGAAGAGAATATTTGTTTAATCTTAGCTCCGGGTGCTGAGTTTGGCCACCGATGCTATGAATATCTAACTTAGCACCACTGCTCCAACGTTTGCCCCCGATGCATCTGCATTTTCTCTCTTCGAAGTACCCTCTTAGAATACACGTTAAAGCTGTCCTAATGCACTCCACGGCTTGCTCAGGGAACTTAGGGTAGCTCCGGGATCCATGACAATTGAAATCTTTCTCACCAAGACTAACCCTCGCACCTAACTCACAATCCACCACTTTTGAGCCCACCTGAAAACAAAATTGTTCGACCAAGGAGGAGGCAGACGGATTGGCGAGCGACGCCCCGTGGAATCCCGACGCCGCCTCCCGTCCACTCCCGTTTTTTTTTTTTTTCACCACGCCTCCACGTACCCTCCCTTTTACCTGTTTTTGTCATTGGTCGTGATCATCGCGGACCCTCAGCGCCGTAATCATCGGGAGTTTCCCCGCGGCACGGCGCGCGGGCGCATCGCGTACCCTCAGGGCTGGAATCATCGCGACTTACCCCGCGGCGTTTCCCTGTTTTCCTGTTGTCCCCCGCGGCGCGGCGCGGCGCGCGGACGTACGCGCGGTGCACTCGATCCCCTCGGTTTTCGCCTTGGCGGTGAGCGAGCTCGAGACGTCCAGGTCGCGGTTCCTGCGTCGAGGCCGCCTTGGCGATGACCGAGAGTCCGCGACGCCCAGGCCGCGGGGGCGGCGTCGAGGCCGCCTTGGCGGTGAGCCACCCCCACGACGTCGCCTCCCCATCGACGCCGCCGAACGAGGCCTACCATCCAATACGCCTACCAATACGCCTCGTCCTCCCTCTTCGTCGCCGCCGAACCCACGCCTTCGACGCCGAGCGTCCCCACGTCCGGTCGCCGAGCCTGCTCTCCGCGCCGGCACCACGACGGAGGAGGAGGAGGCCGCGGCGGCCGGTGAGGACGAGGACACCGGCGCCCAGGTCGCGCCCATCGTCAAGCTGCGCCCGCCCGCCCGCCGCCGCACGCTCCTCCACCCGCCGTCGCCGCGCGCGCCGTCCTCTGCCCGTTGCCGCGCCCGCCGTCCTCCATCCGGCGCCAGCCCGCGCGCTCGTTGGTGCGCTCCCGCCGATCGCCGGAGCGTTCCCGCCCGCCCGCCGGTGCGCGCCCGCCTGCCATCCTCCAAGCGCCGGTGCTTGCCCGCCCGTCTGCCATCCTCCGAGCGCCGGTGCTCGCCACATGGAGCGACAGAAGCGACGCCACCGATGTCGCATGGAGCGACGACAGTGATGCCGCCGGCGGATCGTTGCCCGGCTCGCTTCGCATCGTCGCCACCTCTGCATTCGGTGGGACTGATGGGGTGAGATTGATTGCTATTTTTTCAGCACTGCCATTGATCCTAATGTCGCAACGCAGGACGGAGAACGCTCCGGCGCTGCGTGCCATGCCATGGACTCGTACTTGAAGGAGAAACTGGTGACTTGGCTCAGCCCCGCGGCACTGACGCTCCACCAGATAACATGGGATGATCCTGCCTCCTTGCTAGAGAAAGATTGTGGCATATAAAGTTTGTGGCCAACTCCCTGTTGATTTGATTTTGTCTCCATTTATTTAGGCAGTGCATCCAATCAGGATCAGGAATCTGATAGACTTCAAGAGAAGATGGGGTGTAGGTCGCCGGTGCTTTGGCTACTTCCATCTAGCAATACCAGGTCAGATTGACTGTTGCTTGCTAATTGTGGCTTTCTGGACTTCTAGAGTATTACTGTCTGTTGTTGTCTTGTTGATGCTGCAGCCTGGCCAGTGGTTGGAGGGCAGGAACCAAGCGATTCATTGCATTGGTCCTACGCTTAGTCTTCGTCTACTCAGTTGATGACCATGGGTACCGCATCCCTTCACCATGAAGAAGCTCAATGGGCGTGGCCTGTAGGTCTTTACATGCTCCTCTTGTTGCCATTGCCATCTCTCATACTAAACGATTTTGTGGTTCAGGTTTTAGAGTCGTAGCTGTCTTAATCGGATATGCCTAGCCTATTAATTTTCTTATGGTGTGCAAATAATGACGCTCCAACCATAGCTCTGAAATAATTGCATATACGGGCAGAGAAATCTCCAGAAAATGCTATTTTTCCTCTCTTTTCCTCCTATGCAAAACAAAAAAGAATTCTACTGTTAACACTTGCAGTGGCTACCCACTAGCAATAGCAGGCTTGTTTGCCTTATAGTGTGCTTGATCTTTTTTTTTCTCGAACACGCAGGAGAGCTGCGTATCTTTGTATTAAGAGAGAATAAGAGTGGTCCAAATACATAGAACACTCCACACCTTGGACCAGAGTCAGGAGCGTGCAGATCTAAAAAAGACTATTACAAAAAACACACAAAGTTGGGACCAGACCACATCCAAACCAGCTAATGGGCATGCCTTTCCCCCAACTCAAGGCTTAGGGCAGCGAGCCTCTTAGCCCCTGAGAATTGCCAAAGGTGTGATTCCTCCTTGAAGGCTTGCACCGCGACCTGTAGGTTTGGAGACGCTCCCTCGAAATCACATGCATTCCTATGCTTCCAAATGGTCCAGGCTCCGAGGATGCACAAAGAATTAAACCCCTTCCTGTGTTGTTTCTGAAGTTTCCTCTCAGCTTTTTTTCCACCAATCAGCAAAGCTAACCGTCCTTGTTGGTGTTAAGCGAGCCAGGTTTAATGGCTGCAAAATGGCAAACCAGAATTACCTAGCAAAAACACAGGAAGTGAGGATGTGCTGAATATTTTCCTCTTCCTGGTCGCAGAGCGGGCAGCGCTCAGGATGAGGGAGGCCTCTTTTTTGTAGACGGTCTGCAGTCCAACAACGGTTTCGAATGGCCAACCACACAAAAGTTTTACATTTCCCGGGTGCCCACGACTTCCATACTTAGGTTCAAAGGTGATGGCTCTGACAAAGAAATTTTTATATGCTGATCTTGTAGAGAATTCCCCTGAAGCTTCAGGTTTCCACCGATGGATGTCATCTGTATTATTTAGGTTAACACCAGCTAACATGTCCCACAGCTCAAGGTATTCTACCAGGCCAAGCCACCCTAGAGCTCCTTTTATATCTGCCACCCAGGAATTCCCCAGCAAAGCCTCAGCCACTGTTCTCTTTTTTCTGAATTTTAGAGGTACACAACTGACAACATTTGGGGCCAGATCCTCTAGACAGCTGCCATGCAACCAACGGTCAGTACAAAACAATGTGTTCCTTCCATTACCAACCGTAGTTGTAATTGCACAAGCAAACATAGCTTTTGTATTGGAGTAGACCGGGATTTGTAGGCCAGCCCAAGGCCGATCAGATCTGGTTTTCTCAAGCCAAAGCCATCTCATTTGTAACGCCCAGCCCAAGATCTCGAGGTTGTGAATGCCCAGCCCCTCAAGATCAATAGGTCTCATGACCTTTTCCCAGGCAACTAAGCAATTACCACCATTGGTATTTTTTCGACCTGTCCATAGGAAACCTCTTCTTATTTTATCCACTGCGCGTAAGAACCACTTGGGAACTTTGATGGCAACTAGCAAGTGGATGAGAATTGCAGTAAGTACAAATCGTACTAGCACTGTTCGTCCAGCTAAGGTTAGCAGCGAAGCTTTCCACCCTGGCAGTTTGTTAGCTATTTTCTCAATCCAGGCTAATAAATCTCCTCTTCTCAGTTTCTTGTCAGACATAGGCAGACCCAAATAGTAGTGGGAAAACTTGCAGCAGTGCACTCTAGAGTGTTGTTTATATCCTCCACAATTCCCTCATCACAATGTATGGGTATCACACAGCTCTTCTGCAGATTGGTTTGCAACCCTGATGCTTCTCCAAAAATTTTCAGAATATCCTTTGTGAGCTGAAGATCTTCTCCATCGGAGCTAATAAAGAGTGCCACATCATCAGCATATAGAGATAGTCTCTGACCAATCGAGTGTAAGGGAGACAAAAGTCCTTCTTCAGCAGCCTTGGTGAACAAACTATTTAGGACATCCATAACTAAGATAAATAACATCGGGGAGAGAGGGTCCCCTTGGCGCAGTCCTCTTTGATGGAAGATAGGTTGTCCTGGTTCACCATTAAGCATGACTTGGGTAGAGGCAGACTGCAATAAATTGGAGATAATGGTTCGCCAGGTGAAACCAAAACCCAAGTGTGACAAAATTTCTAACAAGAAGGACCAGTCCACTGAGTCAAATGCCTTAGAAATATCCAGTTTCAAAAAAAGGCTTGAGATCTTACGGCGGTGGAGTACCTTAATAGTCTGCTGTACCAACATGTAGTTGTCGTGTATACACCTGCCCCTGATGAAAGCACTCTGATTGGTTGCGACCAAATTATTCAACAGAGGTGCCAACCGATTAGCCAACAGCTTGGTGACCAATTTAGCAAAACTATGAACCAGACTAATAGGGCGGTAGTTGTTTGCTTCAAGTGCCTCAGCTTTCTTGGGGATTAAGGTTAAGTAAGCAGAGTTCAGCAGCTCTAGGTTCCTCAAATCCCCTTGATGAATTGATATCAATGCTGCCATAAGATCGCTTTTAATAATCTGCCAACAGGATTTATAAAAACGACCGGTGAAACCATCTTGTCCCGGTGCTCGATCGGCCGGCAGCGCTTTAATGGTGGCCCAAACTTCATCCTCAGAGAAAGGTGCATCCAAAATTGACAGATCAACTCCTGCTCGATGGAAAGCAGCTAGCTCCAAAGAGACTGTTCTTGTTCTTGCCTGACCCCAAATTCCCTCAAAGTGCTCAAGGAGTATCTGATGTTTGTCCTCTTGGGCCGTAACCACCCGATCTTCCACTACAAGCTTTGGAATGAAGTTTTTTCGCTTACGGAAGCCAGTTTGGTTGTGAAAAAAAGAGGTGTTGGCATCATTCTCTTTCAGGTAGCGTATCCTCGACCTGAGGCGAGCAATTGTTCTTTCTAAAGAGGCCAGGACCAAACAGTGCTTTTTCAGTTTGCATCTCAGCCAATCCTCCTCGGCCGACAACTCTCGGTGATCTTGTGCCACTTCCAGGTTGTGAAGAATGTGTCGAGCAAGAGCTAGTTGTGAGTTTATGTTCCCGACCTGTTTCTGACTCCAAGATTGCGGTGCTTTAGCAAGTCTTTTCAACTTAATTGATATTCTTAGTAAAGGTGAGCAGTCCAGAACGGGCTCCTCCCAAGACCGCTGTTCCGCATCATGGAATCCCTCCAACTTTGTCCAGAAGCTCTCAAAATGAAATCTTTTCTTACCCAAGATACCTTCCCTGAGGCCCAAGACCAGCGGACAGTGATCCGACATCTCGGTGGCATGAGTCTGCAGCATACTTCCAGTGTAAATATCTTCCTAGTCGTTGGTGCACAACACTCTATCAAGCTTGACAAGCGTTGGAGAAACCCTCTCATTAGACCAGGTATATCTTCTCCCTAAGAGAGGGATTTCTTTCAGTTCTAATTCGTTGACAAACCTCCTAAACCGCCCCATCATGGCATGATTGATATTCTCATTATTTTTGTCCTCTGAGCAGTATATCATGTTAAAATCCCCTGCCAGCATCCAGGGGCCATGACAGTTTGATCGTACCTCCCGGAGTTCGTTGAGGAAGGCCACCTTTTCATCATCACGATGTGGCCCATATACACCCGTGAACCACCATGGTGGATCCTCTTGACTGCTGAAAAGAACTGAAACCGAATGTCGATGAACAAGATGCCGTGAAACCATGAAATTCCCATCCCTCCATGCCACCAATATGCCACCTCGAGTTTGCTGTGCTGGCAGAAGCACAAAGTTGGTGAACTCTCGACCAAGGGATGAAGTGACATCGCGATCTGTAATACTTGACAGCTTGGTTTCTTGGACACAAACCACTACTGGTTTCGAGTCATCTACGACCTTCCTCAGATTATCCCGTCTAGCTCTGTCATTTAGACCACGAACATTCTAAATTAGTATGCTGGTTCTATCCATTGATACCAGGAAAAAGACCAGACCACACAAAAGTAGAAACAGACAGTATCAGTACACCGAAACCAGTGCAGGATCCCTACGAATATTTTCCTCGGATGGCACAGCCCATCCAAAGAGTGCTGACAGGGCTTCGACATGGTCACGTCCAAGGAGGTCACGGTAAAAAGTTGAGTACCGGTTGAGAGCTTCATCAGATATCTTCCCGTCATCATCAGCGAGGCCAAGTTTCCGACAGACTGTGGTTGTTGACGCCTTGTCAAATTCAGGAGGTAACTTCGCGATACGGCGGCTGCGACGAGGCATGCTTACAGGTCCCGCCGTTTTCTCTCTTGTGGACGACCGGTACTTGAACAATAGCATCCACCTTCCTAGTAACCCTTCCAATGTAATCGGTGGCTGCATCAGGTGGAGGAACTCGTGCCCGGGGCATGCGGGAATAGACAATCAGGTTATCCGGCAGCACCCTAAGCATTGTTGCAGCCGAAAGATCAGTAGTCGGTTCATCAGGTGATCCTTCCCCGGTTGTAGCCGGGGTCGAGGTAGGCACGTCCGCATGCACGTCCCCCACCAAAACAGCACCAGGAGCCAACACAGATCGCTCGACCCGGGTCACAGACTCGACAACCACGCCTGAAGGGATCTCAGGGGCCAGAATCGTGTCCGCAAGGGAGGATCGCTCGTCACAGATGGTGGTCGGCTCGTCGACGTTCACAACAGCGGACGCGGGGGACGCCGGCATCACGAGGGCAAGGCACCCCGACTCGACTACCACAGCAACAGGTGTGGGGGCAGACGTGGTGGTCTCGAGGTGGGGAACCCGGGCGGACGCGGCAGGACCGGTCGCGGCAAGATGCAGAGTGGTCACGAGGTCCTCCGCCACCGAGGCCGCTACCACCTCCAAAGACATGGACGCCGAAGGTGGGTCCGACAGAGCGATCTCTGGGGATGCAGAGGCGGGAACCACCGCGAATAGGGGCGAGTCGTCCGCCGCCGCGGCCACCGTATTAACGATAGGTGTCGCCTCGGTAGCCAGCAAGGCCTCTTCGTGTACCGTGTCGCACGCCTCCTCGGGAACAGACGAAGCCTTGGGAGCTGCACATCACATGGAGCGTCATCTTGGGAGGCGCCCTGGCACCCACCAGATTGTGGGCCCAGCCTCGAGTGCACAGGAGCGCAGTGGGCCCTAGCCGGGGCCGTGATGTCACGATCCATCGGAGGTGGGGAGGAAGCCGAGGGGCGATGTCGTCGTCGCCGTCGATGGGAGTCATCCTCCGTCGGGGGCGGAGGAGGTGGCGGCGAGTCGTCCGGAGCCGCCAGGTCGCCGAGAGGCATCACCGAGATGGATATGGGGTAGAGTAGACAATGACGTTCCCGCGCCGTGGCCTCGGGCTCCGGGATCGCAAGGTCCATCACCGGCGGGATGTCTCCCAGATCAGAGCACCACGCCGTGAGGCGGAACGCCGTCCTTTGCACGTCGGATCCCGGAAGGACCTCGCAGGGGATGCACCACTCATTGAGGAGCTGCGCCACGGTATCCAGCTCCCAAGCATGAGCCGGAATCCCGCGGAGCTCTATCTCCGCCGTAGCCGGGAGGACTCCGGCCGATGAGCAGAAGAACCGCGACCAACGCATCACGTGAAGACGACCAGGAGGTAGCATGATCAGCCGGCCTGCATTGAGAATTCTCGAAGCCGTGGCATCATCCAGTGAGATCAAGAGAAAGCTTGCCGGCCCCAAAGGGTAGATGGCCAACAAAGCTTCCTCGATCTCAAACCGATGAGCGATCTCCAGCACGATAGCGTCCGCCAAATCCCCAGGAACGTCCGCGATGACCGACACCACGAGCGCCCGATCAGCAAGTTGCTCCTCCCGCTGCGAGATGGCAGCCGAGCGCAAGATCACCCAGCGCGGCCTTCCAGGGTGACGAACATCCTCACCCTAGGCAGAGGAGGGGGGTTCCACCTCAACCCCAGGGGCCGGGGGCGGTGAGCCGCGGCCCCTACTCCTCTTCCGCTCACGCTTACGCCGCCTCCCTCCTGAGCCGTCAGCAGAGGCCGCAAGCGGGACCGCCGGAGAGCCGCCAGAAGCATGGGTGGCCAACGACGCCATCGCCGGAGTAGGAGCCGAGATAGGGCGCCACATCAAGCGGGAGGCAGCGGCCGGCCGACCAGGACGGCGCACTGGGCAGAAGTAGGCACGATGCCCAGTCGCGCGGCAGACGAAGCACCTGGTGCCAGACTTGCACGAAGCTGCTCGATGTCGCGACGAGAAACAGTTGAAGCACTTCCCAAGAAGATCCGCGGGCACGGGCCGGTGGGGCCGTCGGGCGAGGCGACCGGCCGCCTGCCGCGCCCTCCGACTGACCGCCGTTTGCCAGCCCTCGGCGTCTGGCCCGAACAGCGGCAAGGTCGAACTGCGTGGCGCCGGGTGGACGACGATACGTGGCGGGGTGGAGCGCGCCGGACACCGGGAAGCAGACGCCTCCAAGCCCAGCGGCGCGGCGCTCGCGGCCACGCCCGCCAGAAGAACGTCCCGGAAGGAAGGGGTAGGGGCGCCGGTGGACTTGCCGGAGGGTGGCGTTTCCTGGGACCAACGGTGCTCCTTGCGGCGCCCCGTCGGCGCGCCAGGAGGGGACGCAGGGCAGGGGGAGGTGGCCGCCGGGTTCGGGTTGAACGGCGGCGGGTTGGTGGTGGCCGCCGGGCTCGGGTTGAACGGCGGCGGGGGGCTGGTGGTGGGGGGGGGGGGGGGGGGGGAGGCGGAACGTCTAGCATGACTCTGGACCGCGAGCTTGAAATCTTGTGTGCTTGATCTTGGCATGCAACATCTTCCTTAAAGTACTTTAATTCTTTATAATATATTATATATATTATACTTTTGGGGGAAAATAGGTTGTTTGATCAGATTGAGTTTAGAGATTTGTTCATGGAAAATGATACTTGCCATGAGAAAATCCATCAGCATTAAAGAGGTCCGTTTTCATGAGGTTTCGAAAGTTGCTTGGTTCACTGATTGTGTTTATTTTGGCGTGGTACAGCCAGCAGAGGCCGTCTGATGATCTCGTGAAGTTTGTACATACCATAGACTTGAAGTTCCGACATATCTATTGAGATATGTCAAGGCAATTTATATATTCACTTGTTTGTCTATTGAGGTATGTCAAGGCAGTTCTGACTTGCCCTAAGACGAAAGTGTTCTTCCAACTTGTTTTGTTTAGTCGATCGTAAATGTTGTCCCAGCCATGCATAGTTGATTTAGAAGAGAACAAGAATTAGTTTCATGTTCCATTTGTATATGTCCACTTATTTTCTGCATTTTTTTCATAAAAGTTATGTTCCTAAAATTCTAGTAGGCCAATGCTCATTTCTCATGTACAATGACATTCGGTACAGTTTGCCATTGGAAGTTCAGAGATTAGTGACGAGATTTTTGACCTCCAGCGCCTTTAGTGCAGAGCTTTGTATTATGAGCTTGTGACTAGAAAATTAAGAGATATATGAATGTATGCTAATTATTTGCTCTGTCTGTTACCTCAAGTTAATTATTCGATGCACTGGACGCCTCCAAAATATAGTTGCTAACCTATGCTCTTCTTACAATGCGTTTAGCAGCAGCTCATTTAGTTAAACCCAGGGCTGAATTTGCAGTTTTGTTCTTTTGTCAGGATTGCAAATGTTTTTGCTCAGATTGGACAGGCTGTATATTCGCTTAAGGAAACACTGGAAGTTGCAGTGGTTGATAATAAATTCAGAGGTCTAATTGGATCAACAATTATTCCCAAATAACTCTTTGCTAATATATTGTTGATGGCTTATTGAAGAATTCTCTATCTCAATGATTATCTATAGAGTTAAACAATTCCTTGAGCTCATACGAAGTACCACTGCATAAAGTAGTAATAGCTATATTCGAGTTAAGATTGCAATTAGGTGTACAGCTCGCAAATATTGGATTAACAGCTTAAGTATCTTTCATTGACTTTTTACTTGCAGTTTCTGCTAGCGTTTGATGTCTTATGAGCTGTGTTCAGTGTGATAGCATTCAGTTTCAGAGTTGATCAAATCGATTTCAAAGATGAACATATAGTGTATGCAAAATACCTTTATTCACAGAATGCTATTATTTTCAGTGAATAGTCTGTAGCTGGTTCATTATTTTCTTCTTCGACAGATTATTGTTCGTTTTATTTCTTGTATCCATTTCAGGATGTATTGATGGCAAGGTGGAGGAAGAGAGCTCTCTACTGTAGTAAGAGGGTATATTTTCTTTGCTGATTTGTGAGTTCATATAAGAAATGTTGTAAAGTGATTTTGGTTCGTTTTCCTGAGCTCTATTTGGACAATAATTTGAGTTATAATTTATTAAAAGAGTTTACTTATATGCTAGAGAAATATATGTAACTAGAATAGAGTTTAATTAATTTACGTTGAGATTCAACTGTCAAAACATTTTGTTATTTGATTTTACAGTCCTATCTCTGATAGTAGTCCTCTCCATGCATGAACTTTGATGCCACCAACATGTAGTTCATTGTACGTTGCTGACATTGACAAGTTGCTTGGAAATCGAATGTAGTTGCAAATATTTCATGGTGGAGATTGTTGATGCTCATAAAGAGAATTTATTTCACCCATAGCAACGCACGGGCACACAAATCTAACATCTTTGAGAAAATGTTTTCTAGCAGCCTGCATGCTCTTCAGGTATCCTTAATTTTTTGAGTGGCTTCAAAGTCTGTTGTCCGATTGAAGTATTCAGTTACATGTTAGATATGGTTCTCATATTCCTAAAATTATAATATCTGCACTTTGCATTTTAGATCCTTTGCTGGAAATGAGTATAATCATTGGCTTACTGAATATGAGAAGGATGTAGAGAGAAACCACATGCTTGCTGCGCATACGTTCACCATCTTGCCAGGTACAGCTATATTGAATAAGAGCAAAGGTATATGATCCTCTACTTTTACAGCTTGAAGTCTCATGTTTGCCACTTTGCTGAAGATGAGAGCCCAAGCCTAAAGGTCACCCTTCTCTGGCTTTCAGCTCTCTAGGCTTGTCAGCTTCATCACACACAGCTCTTGATGCATGAAAACAATGTCAGCTTCACAACGGATTATAGGCTATTAGGCTGCTTGGAAATTTTGATGCAAACACTTAAAAATCAGAATGCATATACTCCTGGTTTCTGAAAATGTGTAGGTTGGTGGAGTGAGATATCTTCCTGAATCTTTAATTTGTCAAATTCTTTATTTGTGACCTCTACATTGGTACATCCATATCCATACTAGGTCAAGACAAACCTATTTTTCGCAATATAGTATGATGAAAGTACATCGTTTTAAACATGCTACTACTCTAAAAAAAAGAACTATATGCTCCTCTGTGAGAAAAATGAGGTGGAGTTTGAGCTGTACAAGGGTCCTATGTATGTTGCCACAACAATTATACAAGGTGGTATTTTAGTTCCAAATTGGAAAAAAGATTATAGTTCATGTTTAAAATATTCATGCTTCCAACAAACTACAAGCACTCAAACAATTTCAGCTACTTGTATTTCTTTCATACATTAACAGGAGTCTTATCACTAAGCTTATTATATTAAAATTTTAATGATTATCATATACGGCACGCGCGTGCCGCGCGGGCCAACTTACTAGTGTTTTTTGAGGGTGCTAGGAAGAGAGACAAGGCGAAGGAGAGGGTGCAATGTGGAGAGAATCTTGTATGGGTGCTATCCCAGCACTTGGTGCCCCAACTTTGCATCCGGTTCCTAGATTGAAAAATATTTACTTACCTGCTACCATGAGTCCCACAGGAATCGCTTATACGCTGGATGAGTTTACCAAGCTAACATTTTGGATGTAGGTCCCATCTTAGCACTATCCAAAATACTATACATTGTGGATGCCCACTTTAGTGGTCCCTTTACAGTGCAACTTGGCTTTTAAATATTTTTAGCTCAAAATTGTTAAAATTAGAGTCCAGACTCTTAGGTTATCTAAATTAAATTTTAAAGCCCTTTGCCACCCTTAATGCCACCCCACGACCGTTCACCCTCATGTAGCAGAACTGCCAAACTTTTGCAAAGTTTTGATACCAGTATTTGTAATAGCTAGCCCTCGATTCATCAAAAGCAAGGCTGCTCGATGGCCTTTATCTTTTAGCAGCTTATAGGCTGAATCTAGAAGTAGCTCTGCTAAATATTTTTCTGAAAGAAGTAATTCTGAAAGACAGTTTGTTTCTTCTTTTTTCACTTCTTATATTGGATCTGTTTTTTCATAAAGTTAATCTTGGAGAATTGTAGAGAATAACTTTTAGTGAGTAAATCACTTCTTTCAGAGAATCATCTCCGATAGAAAATCGAAATTAGTTGGAACTCTATCAATCTGGCTCTAAAAAAGAGAGAAAACTTTTTTTTCCAGAGCCACGCCGGAGACGGACATGCGTGTGGTGTTGCCGCAGGAATAGTTTCGCGTAATGTCACAATAGGAAGAAACAATTTGTGTCTCGACCTGTATCCACGATTGGAACTTGGAAGGTAAATCCATTTAAACAGCATCCTTATCAGAGCGTTAAACGAGTTGAGACTAAACCTAACGGGGGCATCATCATTGGAATACTGGATAATAGGAGGTGCGAGAATGCAAAAGAGGAAAGAATCCATCCTCTAACGCTGAACGTGCCCATACCGGTGGCCTTCCGAACCCGTCAATCTGTCAAAACAAGCCTTCCAATAATTAGTCCCGTCGAATTAGGACTCGCCGGTGGGCCCCGCTTGCCGTGTCAGCGAGCGACGCCACACCGGAAGAACGCCGGCGGCCGCGTGATCGCGACGGTGGCGTCTGGACGAGCGAGACGCCACGGTGTTGCCGCGCCACGACCCTGCGCAGAGCCCCCGTTGTCGCCGCGCTGGCTAGTGCTGGCGCCTCGCGCCCTCACTCGGGCCGCGCGTCGCGGCAGATATCATCATCGTGCCCAACTTGCATCATGCATTCATGCATACCTAAATTGCCTACGCTCTGTTTATTTTTTTTTTTCATACCTAAATTGGGCAAAAATTTGTAGAATCATAGAGCGTTAGAGGCTACTAACAAGAATCATCGAATTAGTTCAATTGATCATCAGAGTTGAAACGAAGAGTTCAAATCAAATATCATTGATATAGAATTGATATCCTAATAAGTGATACGATTTACTACTACGAGCTACTAGTGGTAATTACTAGCTTGCTTGCACGATCAATCTCGTCAGTACTCCCACTTGCGCAGATCCATGCCTTCCGGCGGGCTGGGCTCAATCTTCTTGGCGCCGACGTCCTTCCAGTTGGTCGACAGCACCGTGCCGTTGGACTCCTGGAACGACTTGGTCATGGCGCGCCGCATGTCCTCGTCGGCGTTGCGGAAGATGTCCTGGAAGAACTTGTTGGCAGCCGCATCGCCGTCCAGCTTCTCCTCCTTCTCCGCCCTCTTCACCTCCGCCTCGATCCTGTCCCAGTCCTTGCGGCCCCTGGACGACGGGTAGCTCGGCCGCTGGGCGCCGCCGCCGCCGCCGGAGGAGGAGCTGCTCCCGCGTGGTGGCGCCACGGTGGCGAGCCTGGGCTTGCCGGTGAACTCCAGCGACGGCCACGTCGTCCCCGGCTCGGCCTTGGCGAGGCGGACCTCGATCTTGGTGGAGAGGACGGCGAACCGGCACTTGTCGGGGACGATCTTGCCGAACAGCCGGGGCTGCAGGTGGTACGGCGCCTCGCCGGGGACCTCGACGGAGACGCTCAGCAGCTGCTCGCCGAAATCCACCGCGACGTGCTCGGGGGCCACGCCCTTGGCGAACACGGTCACCACCACCTCCGCCGCGCTGTTGTAGTAGTCGTGTCTGTACTTGGGCTTCTCCGCAGAAGCCGGCGCGGCGACGGCGGCGCTCGCCTCGGTCTCCATCGGCTTGGGCGCCTTGGCGTCGATCTCGCTCATCAGCTTGGCGAACCGCGCGTCGCCGGGGGCCAGGGCGGCGCCGGCCTCGGCGGCGGCCCGGGCGTCGTCGTACTGCTCCAGCTTGACGCAGGCGTGGGCCCTGCGGAGGTGCGCCCGGGGCATGGCGGGGTCGAGCTCGGCGGCGCGGGCGGCGTCCGCGGCGGCCGCGGCGAAATCTCCCATCTTGGCGTGGGCCTGGGCGCGGTCGGCGTAGCGCGCCGCGGTGGGGGGACCCGCGGCAATGGCCTGCGTGTAGAGCGCGGCGGCGAGGGCGAAGTCGTCGTCGAAGAAGGCCTCCGTCGCCTTGTGCTCCAGCTCCGCGGGCGTCGGCGCCGCCATGGCAGCGGGTGCGGCGGCGAAGTCGGCGAGGCTTTGATCCAGGGACGATTCGATAGGCCGCGTGTTTCCCGAGATTTTGTTGGTCGCTGGGGTCGTGGGCTCGGGACCACGACGTCGCGTATTTGCAGCCCGCAGGCGCGCCCACGGGTTGGTTCGTGCACGATAGGAACACGAGTCCTGGCATCTTGGGTACATCTTCGACTCGAATTCTTGCCAACTTCAGCTCCTCATCGCAAATTTCTTTCCCCCTTTTTCCTGCAAAGTTAATCAGTATAAAAATCAGAAAACTGAAATACTTCAGTTTATGGAAAGGGGTAAATAAAAAAGATCAATTTCGAGAAAAATCGGGCTCTGTTTGTGGATGCCAACCTTGGCACCAGTGGACTGTAGCGGAGCATATCCATCCAGGTATCCGTTCCATCCGAATTCCGAACCATCCACCATCAGGACACGCCCTCTCGTCGCGCCCGAACTCCGGAGCATGCTCTCCACGCCCGCCGCCGGCGGGCGCTTCCGCGTGGGGGGAGCTCTCCCCTGGAGGCTTCGTCCGCGCTCCTGCCTAGCATCGCCGCCGGGCTCCAGCGGCGGAGGCGGCGGCGAGCCTGAGTACGTTTCTGAATTTCGCTTTCTTTGGGTTGCTCTTTTCTTTCTATAAGTGAAGGGAACGTCTGTGCTCTGCAGAAAGGCCAGGCCTTTGCTCGTGGAGCGGTACCGGGACGGCGTCACAAAAAGGTTCTTCACTCCTGAATTCTAGATTTTGAGAATGCCACCTGATTTCCCTGTTGTACATCTGAACTTGCAAAGACATTGTCAAGTGCATTTTGAGTCGGGGACGATAAATTGGACAATTATGCCAAATTTCTTATGTTTAATCGATGTGGTGGGTAGATATATGTCGGATGGCAATTCTAAGCTGCAAATTCGTTTGGAGAAGCATGAATCTTCGGTGAACGCAGTGGAGAATGAGCATGCGGCAGATTCTTTGATCCCCCAGGCTGTTAGGGATTTTGTACTTCCAGCGGGGTTCCCAGGTGATCCTTGACGTCTCTCTGTGCTCTGTATTCTCATCCGTATACTTGACGGTTACTCTAGTAATTGTTTCGCTGAAAAATGATTTTTAAAAGATAGATGAATTAGCCATGGGAGTGAATTGTTATTTTCTGTTGTAGTTTTGTAAACTGTTTTGGTTGGGAGCTTTGCATGCCATTTCGTCAATTCAGTGCATTCTGAGACAAAGATACATCACCATTGTCGTCAAAAGTAAGAAACACAATGAGAAATGCTGGTATTCTGGTAACATGTTATGGCTCAGTTTTGCCTGAATTGTGTTGGTAGCTTCAAAATTTTGCACAAGTTTTAGATGTACTATAACACAAAACGTTTGGGCGGCAACCTAATGAGCTGACATTATGTACCTGCTGCTCCTGGACAAGTAACATAAACTATGTCCGACAGATATGAAACTCTACCACCTGGTAAATTGACTTTTTGTTCTTTGTTTCTTTATTTTAGAATCTGTTACAGTTGACTACCTGGAGTACATGCTATTGCAGTTCCCAACAAATGTGACAGGATGGATCTGTCATGTACTAGTTACGTCAAGTCTGCTGAAGGTACTTCTTAATTTGTTAGTCAAGTGGTCCAATTACGTAAATCATATTTTCTCAGTGAAACAATGTTTTAGAATGAAGAAAATTGAACTTACTACAGTTATCTTATTTCACATTTGATAATCAGACTTTATTATTAGATAGTTCACAAAATAAGGTGGACAATATGGTTAAGATTTCCTAAACGAAGGGGGTAAGAACTCCAGTTTCAAAATGGCCTTTACTTTCCGGTCAGATTTTGATGGTGAACCTTATTAGTTATTACTATGTGCTCTGATGAGCAAAATTACAATGAAACATGCTGCCTAATTTTGATATTGTTGGCAATAAATTAGTTTTAGAATCATGCTTGTTTTCGAACTCACACGTTTTAACCAATATGTTACATGTTTTCAAAATATACTCTTCAATCATAGCCTTATGTCACCATCACTGATTAGCTAATTGTAGATTGGTACAGGCTGTAGGTGTGGGGTCCTTTACAGGAACTTCGGCAGCTGCATCTGCTGCTGCTATCAGGTCATAATCATCTTTTCTATTTATACCATTATGTGTGTTATTGAAAAGTTGAAACATCAGAGCCATTTGTTGGGGAAGAAAAAAAATACTACATTAATTTCATCTTCCTTCTCTTCTATTCTTGTTTGGTTATGTTAATTATACTCCTATAGACGAGAAAATTATCTGTGTCATAACTCATGACCACATAGGAGAGACATATCACATGAAAACTTGTCATGCGAATGTGAGTAGGTCATTTCATCTTATGAGCACAAGTGCATAACTAACTTGAACCTTGTTGATTCAAATTAGATGGGTATCGAAGGATGGCATAGGAGGCTTTGGGCGTCTTCTCATTGGTACGATTATTACATTTTGCCATCATTTCAGAATGTGCTATCCAAGAAGACTTATGGATGGCAATACTTAGGTGGACGCTTTGGAACACTTTTTGATGATGACCCAAAGAAGTGGCGGATGTACGCCGATTTCATTGGAAGTGCTGGAAGGTTGACACTAATTCTTGTAAAACAATAAAGCAGATCTTTAAAATCAAGTTCAGATAGTCTGGTGAATTCACTCCTTAAATTGTCTGCAACATTTTGCAGCGTCTTTGAGCTCATCACTCCACTGTATCCAGGTTACTTCCTCCCACTTGCATCATTGGGGAATCTTGCAAAGGTGTTCTGAAAATATATTACTTTTTTTGCATTTAGTTGGTCAGTAGCAAACATCTCCTATTGGCCAGTAAGACCATTGACTCGAGATTTTTAAGCAGGCTGTAGCAAGAGGATTTAAAGACCCTTCCTTTCGTGTGATCCAAAATCACTTTGCAGAATCTGGAAATCTAGGAGAGGTTGCTGCAAAGGTACCTACTGCGTTGCGATACTTTTCTGATACTTAGCTGTGTCCTAATATCTTCTTAAACTGCAGCATTGATGCTATCACAGCCTCTGATCTTACTTTCAATTTTGTATCATGTTACTTTCTCTACAGATGACGGAAAAAATATTACAATCACTAAAAGGTTCCTTTAAACCTAAGGATAAAAGTGCCTTAAAAACTCTTTTGGCTGTGCACTACATCTTTTCTGTTCAGGTTATGAACAGATCTTGCAAGAATATTTTTTTGCAAAATTTCTTTTTAAGAAACAATGACGTATTTTCAGGAGGAAGTATGGGAAGTAGGATCCCAGCTGATAGGCCTTTCGATTGGAGTACTTATAATGGTATATAGATTATTTAAGTTTTACCTTCTGTTTATATTAAACTCCCTTTCAGGACGCCAACCTTATCGATCAGTTCTGTTATTGCACCAAAGGAGACACATGCCATTGTTTTTTTTTATCCATTTACAGTTGCTGTTTAATCCGAGGATACATCAGGTGTAAAGTCATCATACTTAACTCTTACTCTAACATGGCTGAGTATTCGTCTTCTACATCTTTGGCTGCGCTATCAGTCCCTATCAGTTCTCAAGTTCCGCACAGTAAGGTGCTTCACCCAAATTGTGTTTTGCTTGATGAAATGAAATAATTTAGGTAGCCGTTGAAGATTTCCATGTTTAACTACATTTTCCATATACATTAATGCATTATAGACAGGGTAGCCCCTGTGAATATTTTATTGATCACCTTTTTTCCTCTTCATGGTAATATTGGTAGATAAACCTAAAACGTGGTCGGATACTTGTGAGATCACATGTCACGCAACATACAGTTCCTGGTGACATTTTCTTCTCTTGACTATTTTGACATTTTCTTGGTCATTTTTTAAGCAGTTCTAGTAACTTCTTATTAGCTGGTGTTTTTGTCTTACTATTTTAGGTTATGTCGTTTGCAATGAGGAGGAAAACATTTTAACATGGGAGAGATTCTTGCATCCCCAAATTTCTTTTGGCGTGCCCATGGAAAGAATGCTTGGCAGTGAGGAACCCAGTGACATGGTATGAATAGTTTGATTCCGTTTAGTTCAGTAGATTCATTTTTCCCAGCCTTGGCTTTACAGTCTGTAGGTGTCCTTCCTTGGGAAGGAACCTGGGGAGTTAAAATTAATGGGGGTGACAAGACATTATGTCTGATTGAATGTCTGCTCGGTCATAGTTAATGTTTTAGGACTCACTTTAGAGCTCAGTTAGCATCAAAGCATGGTATCTTTGTTTCTTTTCTTACCCCAGTCTCGCTCCTGATTGACATTTTTTTTCTTTTGGCCTCTGATGGTGTTTGTAATTACCTTTTCGCTTTCCGCACATTCCAGGTTTCATTGGTCTAACCTTGAATCAACTAGAAAGTGGTCAGAACATGCCACTTTTTTTTAATGAAAATGTGTGGTTCACTCAGCAATTTTTTCATTATTGGATCATAGTAATAACTTAGTCTAAGTTGAAATCATCTGTAACCGTTACTTGTAAGCCATAAGCTATCCAGTAATTTAGAGTTACAACCTGTTCCATAATCCAACTAATGGATTTTTTGTATCACTTGCTCATGCATTTTTCAAACCTGTTCACTCTTGAATCAGCAATTATGTCTTCACCATGTTATTTAAGCTTCTCGGTACAAATCTTTTGAACTCTTGGACAGGTGAATAGATTATTGAAGTTGTACAAGAATGAGAAGTATGTCCTCTTCGTTGAGCAGTTTGGATCAAGAGAACCAAAATTTCTTGTTGCGTTCAAGGTGTTCTACTGCTGAAATTGCATATAAAAATAGCCGTGCATCAGATCAAGAATGCATATCATGTGTCTGCTTCACTTATTTTCAGGAATCGGCTACCAGCATTTCGGTCCTAAGAAGCCTCTGGCAGGCACATTGGCTTCAAGAAAATCTGCAAAACCAGGATGATGTTTTCTCTTGGTTAGAGGCTAGCATTCTTGCATTAGAACATGGATTTACTGACTTCCTTGAGCAAATGGAAAGAGCTGGCTGGGATCAGAACCAAATCATTTTGAAAGTGCCAAAAGAACCAGTTTTGGTGTCAGAATACCTGAACCAAGATGTTTAGGATGCTACTGTTGCTTAGTAATTCCCTCCTGACACTCTCCGGCTGCAACGAACTTTTTCCTTATAGTGGTTTTAGGGTTCAGCCGGTGCTAACCTAGAGACAATATTGAAATTTCTTTTCCGAAGCATGATCTTGACCTGCTGAAACAATTGCAATTGCCAACTGAACATTCGATATTTGGATATCAGCCAAGGTTCTCATGTGGGTGATGCTTAGTGATCTAACAATCCATATTGTAAGAAACTATGTTTGGCATATGACCAGATGTTTACTGTTTACAGTGTGAAAAATGGAAATGCTACAATTAATGCATTGGCTGCTTGTGTGCTGTGCAAAGGCCCTCCAACACCGCCTATTTCCATGACTATTTGATATCTTACCATGCAATCTGATGCATAGATTATCCAGTCATTAGCATGATACTACGTGGTTCTTCGCAGAAGGATTTCATCTTTTAGAGAAGCAGAGTAGCGGACTGTGTATTACTTTTTACTTTGCTTAAAATTCAGTTCACTCTGTTTGGATGGCTGTGGCTGGTGGTTGATGCTGATTTGTTGTGAGAGAAAAATATTGCTGGCTGGCTAGTGCTGATGCTAGTTTGGTGTGAGAGAAAAACACTGTTGGCTGGAGTGAAATTTATGTGCCCTATGGCTTCTCTACGCACACAGGGATAAAATACTTGCCCTTTAAATTTCAGTTCATCACTCATCAGCATGGGTAATAAATGACGTTAGACAAAAAAAAAAGAGAGAGAGAGCTCCAATAAGAATTTTTATGAACATAAACTGCATCCAGCCAAACTGTACAGGAGCATTTATATATTGATATTTGATAGACCGTTAAAAGCCCACTCTGATCAAATGCCCATAAGCATGTCAGGATTCGAAAGCATCAGAAACCTATTTAACAAGATCCAAAAGCATCAGAAACCTATTTATAGAGCTAAATCCTTGGGGCATGGCTCCAGTAGACCACTATGGGTCTTCTGCATCTTAGCTAGGGGTCAAGATGGTACAAAAGATTTCTTGTGGATCTTAGGTAGGGCTGGTAAATGGCTGAATTCTTGTCAAAATTGCTGCTGCACGAAGTACACCAGTATCAGACTTTGGATTTGCCTTTTCCCTTTGTGGTACAAGTGAAACGAGTCTTCTTTGCTTTTTTGTTCTTTCTGCCAGAATCCCCATCTGAATCGTCATCACTACTATTGTCATGCTTACCATTTGTTTTCTTCTGGGAACCTGATCCATATACGTATTCCTTAGCCTTCTGCTTGGTCCTTTCTTCTGTAAGTTCATCTTCAGTCTTTGGTTTCCAAATGAAAATGGACCTGCAAGGACAACCTCATGAGTTGTGTGAGGAAGGATCTAGCATTAGATAGTGATGCTGGCTACTAATACATCGATAGGTATACCTTGAGCTTCCTGTTGCCAGGATATCATCTCGCGGATGTAGCTTATTTACTGGGCTGATTGTTGTTATGTCAGGGTCCATCACCTCAGCCAGAAGCTTCCCAGAACTGGTATCTATGAAATCAATTGGATGCAAAGCAACACCGTTGTAGTTCTCACTTATGTAACGACCAACGACCGCAACAGTTTCTGTGTAATCCTGCGAACATTATCACCCGTTTCAAAATTGGGCACATCTTCATGAAATAATAATAAAATTCAAAATGAAAGGAAGTTTTATTTATAACTGAAACCTTTGGGTCCCACTCAGCTTTGAAGGGAGTCAGGTGACGGTTGAAATCATGACTGTGTACAATTTCTCTACTTGGGGATTGCAGATCACCAAAAATATAGTCCCATACACGAATCCGGTTGTCCTGACATGTTGTCAAGATCTTATTACCACTTTGTGGAGAAAAATATCCTGAATTAACAACCCGCCCATGAGCAAGGCTGGCAAGGGGTGAGTTGGCTTCAAGCTTTCTTGTATCCCAAATACGGGCCTAATAATCACACAGATGTGGAAATATTAAGTATGAAATAAGAAAATTGGATATTGTACATATGCACGACACACTCACATAGTGATCATTTCCGCTGCTCAGAAGAACTTCAGGTCGTGCAGGGCTGCAATGAAGGGTGGTTACCTTGCTACCCTTTTTATGTATGAGAATCGGATGTCCAATTCTTGTCTTTGATCGTCTATCCAGGCTACAAGAATTAAGAATAACTTACAACAGAATGCCAAGGCATATTTCATACATGCAAGTTTTACAACCATATATCTGAATTCAAATATAGAATAATATCTGATGACAAACGATTTGAATTGAGCTAGCAAACAAATGCATCACGTCAACAATTCAACCTATTGTTTCAAAGGAAGCTGCATATATAGCCTGCACTGTAAGGTATAAATCTCAGAAATGTACCACCCACTTCCTAGAGATACTCACAAGTAAAGAAAACCGAAGTTATCTGCCACCAAAATAAGACCTTTGTCAGTGTTTAAGTCCATCCCATATATCATGCGCCAAGAGCTCGGACCCTGTTGTGACCAACAAACAAGGACTAGGGTTCATTAAAAACAAGCCCACAATTGATGCAAATCAATTCAGATCTATGCTAACTAATTACAGTACACGATGCTTGTATATAGACTGAAAAATAACATCTTTATAAGTTCTTCTCAACAAAAAAATTGCAATATTAGGACTGCAAACATTGACCACTCGTGATTTTGCCACTCCTAGTGAATAACACTGTGGGACCATCTGTGTCTATGAAATGTGGGTCCAATGGCAAAACTGCAAAGGCCAATGTTTGCAGTCCCATTTTTGCAAATTTCAACACTGTAATCCATAGAAGCTTGACTCGAAAGTAAACTTACATTCCAACCATTCGGGTTGAGATTTAACAAGGGGGAGCCAATGCCAGTATCCAAGTCTGTGCAACTGATAGTACCATCAGAGGAAGCTGTGTATAGTATCCCATCATTGGCGTTATCAATCCTGAACAAGGTCATCATGTTGCAACATTTTCATCCTTGCAAGAGAGACTGATAACAACTATCAAGGAATATTCTTACTTCATACTGTTCAGAATGCAGGAGTGCACAGAATCATATGTAATCTTCTCATGCAACTTAACATAATCCCAAACACCCAGAAGCCCTTTCTGTGTGGAAATAAAAAAGATCCATTAGTACTTGGCTACATGTTCCTGCAATATAGCCATTTTCACACATCGCAGTGCAGAATATTTGTAAGGAATTTAAGGGGGCAACAAGGTTCAACAGTAGGAGTGCAATACCTTGTCTCCTGATAAAAGAACATTGTTGTTTGTTGGGTGAAATTCCAAGCAAGTCACACGCCTCTGATGAAATTTTATGTTTCCAGACTCTAGTTGGTTGGGTATCAGAAATTTGGGCTTAACCTAGCATTGCAATGAGGAGAAAACTGACAAATGTGGTACTAGAAAAGAAGAGCAATATAAGATATTGCAATTGACAACAGTTAGAATACACTAATACAGAGGATTAGGCATTAGTCAAATCTCACTCAATACCATGGAAATCTTGCCCTTGATTTGGCTCTGAAAGACATAATCTAATGAAGTGTTTGTATTCCTTCGAGGGGCTGGGATAACACCATGCTCCATTGCTACTCTATGTGGGCAAGTCAAGGTTGTATGACCTGTTTATGAGGAAAACAGAGGGTAAGTGACTCAAATAGAAAACCAACATTCATGTCATTTTCGTCTAAGGATAAGTGATCTCTATCAGATGTGGCACCCTCATACTCCAAGATTCATTAGGCACTGTTGATAAAGCTTCTGAATCGTAAGTGAAACATGTAAACGGCCATGAGGCATTGAAAGGAAGCAGCTTTAAATTTTCTGCCAGCAGAAATACAACAAAATACAAGGTGCTGGTTCATCTGTGCGACTTCTTTCAGATTTTTTTTAAAACAGATAATGCCTAACCTACTTTCATGATCAAGAGTTACTTAGACAAGAATCCTTCAACAAAGATATTTCCACATGTAACACGAACACTAATTCATAAACAATAATCCTTGACAGCCCCATCCACACTGCAAAAAACTGTTTGTTCATCCAAAATTAGTGACTCTTGTACTCCAAAAGCACAAAGAGATAATCACACAGACATAAATGTGAGAACCTGGCATCTTGCATAGGAAGCAGGGCTTCATGGGGCAGTCGATGTACACGGCCCCCTTGAACCCTGCTTCGTGCCCTGTCCTTTTGCACACCTGCAGCCGGACACAACAAAGAATACATGAAGTTCCCCGGCACGGAAATGAATAAAAAAAGGGTACCACAGACACCAAAAAAGGAAAGTTTTCCAACAACAAACACAAATAATTTCAGCAGAAAAGAATAGACATACCAAGACCATAAACAAATTAGTTTAAAACGATTGGAAAATGTAACAGCCATTTCCCCGTTATTTGACCCAAGTAGTCCAACAGGTTATCAGCGGACCGACTTAACATCCCCAAATCCCAATTTTGCGCCGAGGACGAGAGGCAACATCCGCTCTCAAAGACGGCCACAGCCCACAGCGAGCAAAAGAAATACTTTTCTCGCTCCAAAATTCAAGTTAGGCTCGAAGCATCAGCGGGGATCATCTTTCTGAACATAAATGGAAAGGACATAGCAGAAATACGAGGGAAAAGAGCAAGAAAATCCTGATATTAGATTTCTTGCACCGACCAGTACCTTGCACACTTTCTTGAGGCTGATGGTGATCCGGCCCTTCCTCCCGCCCCTCTTCTCCCCCGCCGCCGCCGCTGCGGGATCCTCCTCGGCCGCGGGCTCGACAGCCGCCTCCTCCTCCTCCTCCTCCTCCTCGTCGTCGTCGTCGTCAGCGACTTCTTCTCCCGACGCTTCCGCTTCGTCTTCCTCGTCCTCCGACGAGGAGGAACTGTCCTGCCGCTGCTCCTCTTCGTCGGAGGCCTCCTCGACGGCGTGCCGCCCGCCGCTGCGGCGGCGGCGGCGGTTGTACACGAACTGGGCGCGGGCGGTGGGGCCCATGTGTCGGCGACAGGGCGGGGCCTCGGGAGGCGGGAAGGAGAAGGTGTGGTGGGGAACGGGGAGACGAGGCGCCGAGGCGGTTGGTTGGGTTGGGTTTGGGGTTTATGGGCTGGCCAGGGACTGCTGCTACTTCGCTTTGATGTCGGTGCGATCAAATGGAAACGAAGCAAGGAAGGACATTATTCAAGGTTCGATATTTCTTCCTGCCCGAGTTTTGATCAACGCATAACACTACTATTAGATTAATTAAGTTTTGCTAAAAAAACTACTATTAGATTAAGTTCATAAGCTACAAATTCACATACTTTAAATAGCTTAATGACTCCTCTAAGAAAATGTCCTCACTTATCTTATGGGTATATCACGGAACAATCCTGCTCTTTTCTTTTGTACAAAAGATATTTTTCGCATATATTCAATCGTGTATATTCAATCTTAAGATCAACTTCCTCCGTCCACAAAAGAATGCAGTTCTCGTTTTTCGATAAGTCAAACAGGTTGAACTTTGACTGAAGTTATATAAAAAAAGTTACGCTCATGATACAAAATAAGTATCATTAGATTAGTTATAGAATATATTTTTATAAGTGAACTGAGCGTGCTAAGGTTTCTTAGGTTTCTTGTGGTGGAACCTACTAACCAGACTTTGAGTTTTCGACGCTTGCGTTTGTAAGCGTCTGCGCCTATACTACGCTTCGCAAAAAATGAGTATATTTTTATAATAAATTTATTTAAAGATATAAGTTCTGATGCTATTTACTATAAATTTAATTAAATTTGAACGAATTTGATTGGCATGATTTTATTTTGCATTCTTTTATTAGATTACTGTAAGCATCTAGGCCCTCAAAGTATGTTTCGGTGATTAATGACAACCATTATTGTGACTAATGAGTTTGTGTAGCTTAATAGATCATTATCGCTCATTTGGTCATATGTCAAAAGAGGCCCCTCAATTTCATTATTCAAAAAGACGATCTTGGTATTCAACTCAATTATATGTCAAGACTAAGGATCTTTCTAGTCCTAAGTGTCATAAGGTTGAGAAGGACACTTAGGTTAGTATAGGTTTTATAGTTTTGTAGTGATCGCACTATTAAGAGGGGTTAAGGCTAAGTAACTTGAGCATGGACATGGTCATTTGAAAATGGATGCACACTATGGTCACTCAGGTTTCTAGAAGTTCAAATAAGTGGTTCTCAACTTATATCTCAAGAATATTTGGATTTCATTCAAGACTCAAATCAGAAAAGGCAAAATCAGAAAAAGTCTTTAACACCGGTTTAACCGACGACCTCAATTTTCTATACGTCGGTTAAACGAAGTCAGCAGAGTCTGGACAAGTCAATACACCGGTTAAACCGACGTGTTTGAATTTAACGTCGGTGCATTAGTCCAGAGTTGGTTTTTCCAGGGCATTTCAAGTTCTATACACCGGTTAAACCGACGATGTTTGAAATGGGACGTCGGTGCAATTGACCAGTGAGATGGTTTTTCCAAGGACTTCAGAAGTTGTACTCACCGGTTAAACCGACGATATGTTTGAGTTAACGTCGGTGCAGTTGTCCAGAGACTTGGTTTTTCAGTTGATCAATCGACAACTACATTCACCGGTTAAACCAATGATACGTCGGTTAATCTGCCCAAGTTGTAACGGCTAGTTTTCAGAAGGGGCAGTTTACATTCATCGGTTAAACCGACGATGACTATTGGAGGTACGTCGGATTAACCGGCGCTACGCAGTTTTCTGGCAGCTTTTTCTCCAACGGCTCTATTCGTGTGAGCTGCCTATATATACCCCTCCAATGGGTCATTTTGCTACTCTTGACACCAGGCAACATCCATACACTCATACTATAGTCAAGAGCCACATTGAGCTTCATCCTTCACATATTTGTTCAATCAATCAATCAATCAAGAAGCAAGATTAAGGACTTGAGTAGAGAGAAGCTTGTGTGCATCTGTTCTTGGTGATCGGTTCTTGCTCAAGTGAAGGCCTTAGCTTGTTACTCTTGGTGATTGGCATCACCTAGACGATCTTGGTGATAGAGGTGTTTCTCGCGGAGCTTGCCAAGGATTGTGGGAGCCCGGAGAAGAAGATTGTACGTGGCTTGATCTCCACCACGCCGGGATGGTGAACGGAGACTCTTAGTGAGCGCCCTCGTCTCGGTGACTTGGGAGGTGACAAGACTCTTTATGAGTGTCACAACGTGGATTAGGGGTGTGTGCCAACACATCGATACCACGGGAAAAATCCGGTCGTCTCTTGTCCACTCTCTTTATTCAAGCATTTTCTTTCATGCAATTTATTCATGTGCTTGACTTAGAGATCATAACTTAGCTCTACCTTGCTAGGCTTTACTTCTCGTTTTATCTCTCATAGCTTGTGTAGGAAGCTTAGTTATCCGGTTGGTGAATTGGTGCCTTACTAGCATTGCATAGGATTAAGGTTGCTTATTTGTGTTTTAGGAATTGAAAAAGACTCAATTCACCCCCCTCTTGGTCCATCGATCCTTACAATTACTTACTTAATTTTATTGAAAAAATTTGAATGCACTTGTACATAAATCCTCTCCTCTAATTATTCGATTACTTACTTAATTTTATTGAAAAAAATTGCCTTGCTTAACAGCCCAATTGTCCAAACTATTCGAGTTGGACATGTCTACTCCAATAAGATTACATGTTGTTCAGGATATGATGTCACACTCTGATTTTTTTGGATTTCAGGATGTGATTAAAATTAAAAATAAATCATCAATTTTCTCATAATTTTAAAATTTTCCCAAGATTTATCTTCTTTACAGAGAATTTAGTGTAAAATAAAATAAATGTTGGCTGTTTTTTTAAATTAAATGAGGTCCTTTTGTTTGTTAGGCATTCATGCTGAATTGCATTGTTTTATTGGTTGAGTTCAGATGAATTTAAATTCTCCAAATTTAAATTCAAATGAATGTGTTTGAATCCCTTTATTTCAAAAAGAAAAGAAAAGCAAAAACTTCTCTCTTCCCTCTAACCCGTTTTCAGCCCAGCCCAAATCCCTTTTCTCCTTTTCATTTTCTTTTCCCACGGCCCAAACTCTCCCTCCTCCCGGCCCAGTCCGCCTCCCCCGCAGCCGCTGCCATGCGGGCCCCGCCCGTCAGGCGCGTCCTCCACCTCGAGCCGGACTCTGGCTCGCGCCCATCCGCCGCTCGCGCGCGCCGCCGTGGCCTTCTTGGCGCGCACACCAAGGACCCCTGGTCCTCGCCCCTATATAAGCACTGCACCGCCCCTGGTGAACCCTACCAACCCGAAGCCGTCGCCTCCTACCGCGCGCAAAACCCTATCCTCCGCCGCCGCGCCGATTGGAGCTCGGAGCCGCCACCGCGTGGCCGTTCTGTCGCGCCCCCGCCGTCTTCGAACCATCTCGGAGCTTCGCGTCGAGGTAGAGGAACTCGCCGGTCCGTTTCCTCCTCCCTCGCGCTTGTTTCCGCCCGGTCCTGCTCACCGTCGCCGCCGCCCCACCATGAGCCGCCGCGAGCTCCACTCCGGCCCTGAGAGCCCGCGCCGCTGCCCTAGATCACTTTCCCGCCCCGCGCGTTTGCTCCCCGGCCTAGTCGCGCTCGATTTCGGGCCCCGGACGGCCGTTTTCGGCGAAGTTCGGAGACCCTCTGCCGTGCGCCGCCGCCAGCCCACCCCAATCCACTCCCGCCGTCCGATTTAGATCCAGCGGCCCAGATCTAATATGACCCGAGTCAACTAAACCAAATACCGGTCAACTGTGGTCATTTTTGCAAATAAACCCCTCTATTTTTCCAAAATCAACCCTCCGTCCACCGCAGTTCAAAACTATTTCGGTTTTAGTCCAAATCTTTACGGAAAACACCCTGAGCTTTTCCAAAATAGAACCTGCCGTCCATAGTGTATAGTTTTTCAAGCTAACCCCTGAAGTTTAGGTTTAATCATGTTTTGGTCCTTGGTTTCTTCAGATCTAGTCCCTGAAAGCTCTGTTTCTTTACAAATAAGCCCCTAGAACCTTGTTTTAGCCATAACCTCCTCGTTTTAGCTCCGTTTTCATCGATTCTTGCGCTCACGTGATCCTTGCAACGTGTGCGATAGTTTTATGACCTTGTTATCCTCTGTGAGCACATTTTGTTGTGTCTTACAAATCTTTTCTGTTAGTCCTTAACCCTTTGGTTAATCGTGACTAATAAATTCCTAAAGCATCGTTTATCCCATAGAATCGCCGTTTTAGCTCCGTTTTCCGCGTTTCTTGCGCCCTCATAACCATAGCAGCGAGCCCTATCCTTTAGTGCGTTCTTTTTAAACCTTTCTTTTGTTTTGATGTATTGTTCTTAGTTGTATCTTTTGTTTGTTGCTTTGTATGTTTGCTCGATGATTGCTTCGAGTAGAAGGATCATTGTTCGAAGATTGAAGAATCAAGATTTCCAAGTGAGCAAGGGCTAAAGAGCAGTAAGAGTAGCTTTTTGTTGGAGAAAGACAAATGACCCTAACCATCTTTCTATCTATGCTTATTTACAAGAGTATTATGATTTAATTGGAACATGGAGAACCACCCAAGAAAACAGTACAACCACAATACTATATGGCTCTGGTCTTGGCTAATTAATTAGAGACTCTAGCTTATGACAGTCTTACCGAAAGGGCAAGAGGGGATGCATCGACGGGGTATAGCTCGGTCATCTTGGGGCAATTGGTATTGTTTAATGGTCCTTTGGCAAGGTACCACCTCATTAGGACAGTGTTATGACCGGTTTGACTTGAAACCTTAGCGGATTGTCACGGGTTAGGGAATCTTTGTAAAGGCCTCATAGCGTCCCTATGCAATCACACCTCGGAAGTGTGGTATTGTGCCTAGCTAGCACATTGCGTGGTTGGGTTCAAAGTTCTTCGGAACTTTTACGCAAATTGTGGTGAAAGTGTACAACCTCTGCAGAGTTAAAACTAACCGGTTAGCCGTGCTCACGGTCAAGAGCGGTTTGGACCCTCACATGATTAATTTAACTTAAAGATGGAATTAATTCATTTTTTGGTTATTTCTTGTGGCCTTGCTGAGTACCAACCATAAGTGTACTCACCCTTACTTACTGCTGCTCAGAAGGAGAAGGTGTGAGAAGTATTTTGAAGATGATGCTGAGTTCTAGGCATGCGCAACCCCCAGTCGATTGCCTATGAAGTTTGGAGTCTTTATTTCCAGGATAAGCTGTATAACTCTGATAATCTTCTATTTGTTGTAATTCTCTTTTACGTGATACTGTTACTGATTATTCATTTATGATGTCTCTATATGTATGAAATTTGATCCTGACATACATATAGTTATGCATTCGGTTTTGTCCTTAAAACCGGGTGTGACATATGACTGTTGCTAATTTTTCATCAGTAAGAGAATACATATTGCGGCACAACCCAACAACACACCCTTCAGTTCAACATAATTGTCAAGTCTCCTCTATTTTCTTCTCATGAAAAAAAAGTCTCTTCTACTATCATGAAAATGCATATCATGCTACGATTTTTAGGCGACTCGGTCCCATCTCTCTTTAATTTATAAATATTTACCATATATATCTAATTTTCAGCGCAACTTTCAGCTTAGTAGTCATGCGCCTATCAGTTAATATGCATGGTATATTTTACAAAAGGACCAAATGAGGGTCCGTTTGGAGAAGCTAAAGTTGAATACTAAACTTTAGCACCTATTAGCACTCATATCTTTGCTAAAGTTTTAAGTCTTGACTAAATTTTAGCCCACCTTATTAGCACTCCTATTTAGACACACTAGTGTTAGAGTTTATCACTTTTATTCATTAGCACTTGGATTCAAACAGGACCTGAGGTTGAGATAGTCACTTGTAACTTCTTAGTTTCGATTGCAACTCTAATAATGCTCTATTCTATTTTGAACCAGAGTATTCAAAAAGAGACATCTCACATAATTATGTTTTTAGTGCTGCAACGAAGTTTAAAGACATGCTCCCGTGATCTGAATGATGCAGCTTATTGCCACGACCAGCTGCTGCGCACCACAGGAATGAACACCTGGTCAACAAGTCAGGAGTCATGAAAAAGCAATATTATTGATTGCGGTCCATAGTGTATTGACGCGGTTAGCTCGATACAAACAAGCCTTTTTTTTTTTCCTTTCCAAAACGTTGGTCTAAATAATTTTCCTTACGCTCTAAAAATTAGCTTTCTTTAACTTTTGACACAGTGGCCTCATCTCATCTCATCTTGTCCAAACATCCGACGTAACAGGTTCTAAAGTTTGATCATAAGGATCAAGCATCCCTTAAATCCGAATTCAGAAATGGGCAGTTCACCCGGGCATCATAATCTTTTTTTTTTGAAAGATGACATCATAAATCACCCGGCCCTGTTTGGTTACCAGTAGCACGAGTAGCGCAACGAGAAAATCTTCAATGTATGAAGTATTAAATGAAGTTTATTTGCAAAACTTTTTTAGGAATGAGTGTAACTTTTCGCGACAAATCTAATGACAGTAATTAATCGATGATTGGCTACAGTAATGCTACAGTAACTAGCCTCTGATCGTGCGGTCAAAGGTCTCATTAGATTCATCTCACAAAATAGCGTAGAGGTTGTGAAGTTAATTTTACAAACTGACTTCATTTAATACTAATAATTAACTGTTAACAAACCAAACACGGCCGCAGTTGGACAACACGTACGGTACCCCCTGACGGTACCAGAGGATGTCGCACAGCTGCGCAGCGCACGACACCAGACGTACCCTATCCACTGACAGTGGACCATCCCGCTGCTCCCGTATCCACATCCGAGCGGGTAGCCCGACTATACGGTGTAGTATAAGCCGGGGCCCAGACCAAGGCGGTGACGTCATGGGAGGGCCCGCCACGGTGTTTTCTCGTGGCATCGGTGGTGGGACGACGCGTCTCGGACCCACGCGTCAGTGGACGGAGGATGGTGGTTGCATGTCTACGTGTCTTGTGGAACATTATTTCTTCCTGGTGCTGAGGGCAGTCCCAATGCAGACTCCACTGATAAAGTCTAAGTCTCAAAGACTCCATCACAAGAAACTATACTTTCCAATGCAAAGTGTGTTACTTTAGTTTATATGGCCCACTTGTCTCTCTCACATTCATTCTTGATTTGCGTGAAGACTTGGAGTCTAAATAAGACTTGGAGTCTTGATTTCTCTCCCTCTCTTTTCCATAAATATACTGCCACATCAGCAAAACATAATAAATAGGAGGCTTAGACTCCATAGTAGAGTCTGGGTTGGGACTGTCCTGAGGAGACTCCGTTCGCCTCGCTCACGCACTGACATCCGATCACAAATAACTAATTTATTTTTAATTATAGTACAATACAACTCTAATACTCACAATCACACTCACCAAACAGGTTTTAAAATACAAATTTTGACTAGCATTGTATGTTACTAAAAAGTATCTAGGAAACACAATAAAAATATAATTATATGAAACTATTTTTTTTTAAAAAAACTCTAATTGCTTCATTTTGAAATATTCTAACTCAGATATAGAAAATAGTATGCAAATAAAGTTAAAAAAATAATAAACTTATGACAACAAGAAAACATCACTTATTTGTGATGTACCTGCAAGCTATTCTGTCCATAAATCTTTCTCCGAAAACTCTTGATCTTACTTGGACTTACCGAGTATATTACTAGTCTAGCTAGTAGTGATGTACTTTTCGTACTACTAATTTAAGAACATCAATTATAAGAATGATAAAAAATGTGCATTATTTTTTTTGCTAACAAGTACGATAAACCATACATGTTGACAAAAGAGTTATCTCGCTTGACTGGCTACATCTTCAAGTTTCGTACTAATACGGTTTGTTTCAAGGTTTTCTACAAAAACAATAAATGACCTTATCCTATACGAAGTATATATGAGACAAGAAATGAGTCAGTTAGTCCGAAATATGGCGTAGTTCTTGCTAGCTGGGACTGGGGAACCATTAATTATTAGTTGCTGATTGGATCAAGATCATTGCGTTCTTGCTGCCTTTGACCACAATTTCAGTAGTTCTAACCACCATATTTGCATAATGAAAGAACACATGATTATAATTTGTATGATCCGAATACAACACAATATTGTTGGACACCGCATTTCATAAAGCAAGGACAAATACACTTAAAATCACATGTAAGTTCACCAATTTAGAGGACCAGCTAGGTTATCTTCCTAAAAACAAAATATTTCTCTTCCACCACACTCAAAACAATTTCTCTGCTATTGCGTTTGCCTTATCATGCATCTGTCTACCGCTCCCTATGCCCCTAAATATATGGAATTCGATAAACTTGACTAGAGTGTTTGGATAGGTTCACTAGTAGTTCTGCCAGCTTTTCTGGCGCGAATGATAACGGTTAGCCCGTGTATCGGTAGGAAAAGATAGCTTGGGCGTGCCAAACTAGGTTCGATCCAAATACCCATCAAAGTAGGCCCAATGTAAATTCAAATAACCCCCTTACTCCATATAATTACAAAATAGTATGCGCACCAAAAAAGCTCGGCTATATTCTCTTAACCTATGCCTTTTAACATTTACGCCTATACGTCACGCAATTTATTACCTCTTGTAGAGAGGGGAAATAACTCGGCATATAACTTCTACAAATCGCCATGTAACTCGGTTGTTTCTTAGATTACGCCAACGATAGCCCCGCCAAATCTTCGGCGCGAGTGATAAAGGTTTGCCCGTTAATAGCCTAGAAAATGACAAAAAAATAGTAGTTTCTTTGTTGCACCAAAATTTTTGAATCTATCCAAACCGCTACCAAAATGAGCCAGTGAACGCTAATCTTTAGAGCTCAATCAAACAAGTCCTTATCTTTTATGATTGCGTGACAGTTTGCTTACCGAAAGCTCAGCCTGTACCCGTAGCATTTACGCATATATGGTCACGCCTGAGCCTGCAATAAAAAAACAAGAGCGCACATAGGCAGAGACAGACAGCAGTCCTCCCCCAAATCTCCCATCCGCAGTTCAAAATCCCACCCAATTCCAATTTCAAACCGCAATCCCCCTTCCTTCCTCCTCCCCGCTCCGTCTGACCATCTCCATCCTCCTCCAATCTCCATCGCCATCTCCAATCCTGAGCTGAAAGCAAGGCCAGGGGGGGCATCATAGCAGCGCCGCACCAGGCGAGGCACACAGGCCACCACCACGAGACAGGGACACGGGCGCCATCCCCATCCACCACCACCACCGCACTCCCAGCTTCCGTTTGCTTCACTCCCACTGCTGCTCCTCACTCGGCCGCCGCACCGCCCGCCGCGACAGATCTCGCCCGCGGGGACCCTAATGCCGCCGCCGGGCGCGCTGGGGGACTGACGCCGATGCAGCGCCGGGCGGCGGGCATGGCGGACGGCGAGGCCAGGGGGCGCACGCTCGGCGCCGTCATCAAGGAGAAGGATGAGGAGCTCGCGCTCTTCCTCGAGATGCGCCGCCGCGAGAAGGAGCGCGGCGCCGCGGCGGACCAGCTCCTGCTCTCCGGCGGCGCCGCCGCGGCGGGGGACGGGATGCTGCAACTCGACCCGCCGCCGCCCGCCGGTGAGAGCCTCGTTTCGGCCTCTTCTTCGGGCCTCCCACGGCCGTTTCATGGCAATTTTTTGGTCATGTTTTGACGGGAACCCTAGCTTACTCTGATTTGAGCTTCTGGTTCCGTGGGGTCGTAGAGCCCAAGCCGGCGGCGTACAAGGTGGCCGGTGGCGGATTCAGGAGGGCGCCGGGCGGAGCGGACGACTTCCTCAATGCGGACGCCGGCGACAAGAACGATTACGACTGGTGAGTGCTTAGTTCCGGGCTTTTACTGGTATTAGCTACAGTAGTAAATTCTAAATTTCCGTGTTTTCGCTGCCGGCATCATAACCATTGCTGCGAGGATGCTTCTAGCTTATTCTGAGTGTAGCATTTTGTGAGCTTCAATTCTGCCGCGGTTCTATTATAGTTTAAGGTGCGAGGCTGGGAGCTTTGTGGGGGCTTTAGATGTGTTATTTTTGGTGCGGGTTCATCTTGATTTCCCATCCTTCTTGTTGAGTGCAAATCTGCTATATTGTGTTGCACCCACGGGAAATAGAAAACTGCGACCTTTAGTGGCTGAGAAATTTAAAGTTGTTTGTCTTTGGGTTCTAGCCTTCTACCTGATCTCATCTGGTGCATCATTCTTCAGCTGAATGGTGATTATCGTAGTGCTGAGCTCTAATTTTTCTCTAATTTTTTTCCTTTGGTTTCATACAGCTCAATCTGCTCGTGCATTTGTCTCATAAATTGTTGACAGCGTACCATAAAGTCTGTCTTTTGTGAAAATTTAGTGATGTTAGTTAGAATTCAGCTGTTGTTGCTTCCAAGGTTGGGTCATGGTGGTTGTAGGTAACAGTTGGATCTCTTGTCATCCCTGGTTGCTGCTTCTTTCTTCCATTACTTGCCTAGTTAATGCACGCGCATAAAGTTGTGCTATCTTTTTCTGGAGTTATGACTCGATTAAGTTTCAATTGGCTTTGTTCCTTCTCTTTGCTTTCTGGTTGGTTAGCTAGCTAATGTGTCTCTAGCTAGCCATTTTTCCTGTGAATTTGGTGCTTTTGCGGTAGATGCCATAGTCCTGTAGTGGACACATTTCTAAATCATATGAACTACAGGCTACCTATCTTGGCCCTAGCTGATTTGAAATGTATTTAGTTGGTGCTGTTTAACTTGCATGCTAAATATCTGTCATTGCTGTGGGTTCTATTAGCAGGTGTGAGAAACTTAGACTTGGGGATAATGACGCATATTACTTTGTGTATGTTTAATAATTTTTTCTAGTTGGTAGGGTATAGATTTCTTAGTATTTTAATTATAAGTGGTCATGTTAACACATGAAGACAATTAGTTTGATTATTGGATTCCTTGCTGATGTGTGGTTGGTAGGGGGCAGGTGGACTATGTAACAAATTCACGGGATGTTTTCTTTTTTGTTCTTGTGTGGTTTGTAGAAGTGCTGGGTTAGTTACTTGATTTGGTTAGGGTGAAGTTAATCTAAGCGGGTAGGGTGAAGTTAATCTAAGCAGGTGGGGAAGTGAGTTAAAGTGACTGATTAAATGGTTTTGTGTTTGTGCTGATCAAGTGAGATCTCAGCTGTATAATTATTTATTCCATCCAGAGTGTACAATATCAGACTAAATACAGGATAATTAATTATTCTGGGATGTGACTGTGTCTCTGGATCAGTAAAGTGATACCTTATTATTCTCACTGCTATATATTGATATCACTCTTATGCTATGTTTACCAAACACCATTTTAATCATCTCCAATCTCATATCAGGCTCAGGTGGTATTCCACATATTTTTGATACTTTTGTTCCTTGTATTCTCGATATCCAATTTAAGTTCATTCTGCTGCATCCTAAATTTTATTGGAGGCCACTTCTGATCTACAGTTTTGAAGTTATTGTATAACTGTCTCACAATGAAGTTGTTTACTTTCAGGCTTCTGACACCACCAGGAACTCCACTTTTCCCATCTCTGGATGTTGAGTCAAAAAGGTCCCCAGTGAGCCAAGTTGGAACGCCAAAGACTCGTCCAACTGCCTTAAAATCAAGGGTGGGTTATTTGATCATAAGCTGCACTTTGGTTCTTAGGAGTACAGTATTATTGCAAGCTATACTTCTAAGCAGCACGCCTGAATTCTCAAAATTTCACCTCTTGGTGGATATATATGAAACAATACTTTCTAGAGAGTAACGTAACAGGGTACTTTTACTTTCTAGAGAGTAACATAACAGGGTTCTTTTAAGTTATTTCAGATTCCGTATGACAGGCAAGCTCCACAAAGATGACCCATTGTTTGCTGGGCCTACCATAACATTAACTGCAATGATACCATTTTTTTATTTTTGTTTGTTTTGTACTCCTATCTGACATGAATCGTGCTTTTATGCTGGTCTCTCTTGTCAATTTTTTTTTATTTGGAAGGTTCAGCGATGAATCCTATATTGTGTTGGTAACTTATGTCTTACTAGAAATTCTTTCAGTAACCTAGGTTGCCTACTTTCCGTAAGTATACTAACTACTACTTTATGTTTATTACTTCGTGTTATTTGATTATATCTTCTCATAATTTGTTATTACAGTTGGCCAATCATCAAGATCCTCCGTCAAGAACCAACCACCCATTAAGAACAGCATCATCGAACAGCTTGAACTCAGCTGCCACAACCCGTCGACCATCATCATCTGGAGGGCTTACTTCTAATTCATCAAGGCCTTCAACACCAACTGGACGCCCTGCATTGGCAGCTAATTCCAAAGGTTCGAGACCTTCAACCCCTACTTCCCGGGCAACTGTACCAGCCAAAACTGGAGCTTCTGCCCCAAGATCATCGACACCAACTTCAAGGTCAACACTGCCTTCAGTCAGGTCAACCACCCCTTCAAGCAGGGCAGCTGGCCCTGCTAGTAGGAATCCAGCTCCTGCAGGCAGAGCATCTGCGCCTGCTAGTAGGTCATCAACACCTACTTCAAGATCATCAATTCCTGCTACCAGGTCGACAACACCTTCATCCAGGCCCTCCATACCAGCACAAAGCAAGCCTACATCAAGGGCATCAACCCCAACAAGGCGACCTTCTGTCCCTTCGGCCCAACATGGTAATTTGGCTGCACCAGTTAGATCGTCCTCAATCTCCAAATCAGGTTCCACAATGCCCAAAGGTTCTTCCCCAGCAAAAACGACAGCGCATACACCTTCAAGAGGCAGCTCACCTACTGTCAAATCAAGACCATGGAAACCATCTGAAATGCCTGGCTTCTCTCTTGATGCGCCTCCAAACCTAAGGACATCGCTACCAGAAAGACCGACCTCTGCCACCCGGGGCAGACCTGGGGCACCTAGTTCAAGGTCTTCCTCTGTTGAGAGTGGGCCAGCTGCTCGACCAAGACGGCAGTCTTGCTCTCCGTCTAGAGGAAGGACTTTGAGTGGCAGCGTGCCTTCAGGGAGCTCCATGCCGGCAGTGAGAAGATCACATCTCAATGGAGGTGACACAGTGAACCCAGTTCAAATGGGTAATAAGATGGTTGAAAGGGTTGTGCACATGCGAAGGCTAGTTCCTCCAAAGCATGATGATCAAAGATCCAGCCTCAACAGTATATCTGGTAAATCGTCAAATTCTCCAGATAGCTCGGGCTTTGGTAGGACATTGTCAAAAAAATCACTGGATATGGCACTAAGGCATATGGTATGTTTTACTTTCCCCCAGTATAGTTCATAACAACATTTTCTATATTCAATGAATTGAACTTGAGGTGTAATTTGTTTTTTTACAGGACATAAGGCGCAGCGTTCCAAACAATTTACGGCCTCTTATGACAAGCATCCCAGCATCATCTGTTCATAGTGCACGATCAGGATCCACAAGGAGCAGACCAATGAGCGTTTCGGACTCACCTCTTGCAACAAGCAGCAATGCCAGCTCTGAGCCGAGCGTGAACAACAACCTGATGTGCCTGGATAGTATTGATATTGATGATGAGTTGTGCAGCGATAGAGCAGGACCCTATGGACGGTGATTCACTTATTTGGAAAAAAAAAGCATAAAGGCATGATTCTGATGGAATTATTTGGATGCAGAATATTTAGAGCGGCAGGGCAGATCTTCTCCAAGACGATCGGAGTATCCATCGAGCCTTATTATTCTGTTATATGTAGGTTCTTTGAATGTCCAATATTTATATCCAGTTCATTCGTGACATGTCATGCGCTGCTCCATGTGCAATTTCAACCCCGGACATTTATATGCTATTGAAAAGTGTCCTTTATGTGATAAGTTTCTTGAGCACTGTACCATCTTGGATATGCATTGTGCTTCGTGATTTCACCCTGGTAGTGGAACATGCCCCACTGGCTGAAATTTTTTGTATGCCCTACGAAATTTTGTGGCTGCCTGCTTGAAAGTGCAGTTACAACAGAATGAGTAGAACGTAAACGGCCATGCCCTTCCAGGTCCGCACATAGCCAAAATGATGCCGAACCTCGCGCATGAATCCAATAATATCATACCCTGGCAAGGTATCGATTGTTGATGCTATGCCACAACTAGACAGATGACAGTTACAGCCAAAAACGGACTCTTATACTGTTCTACTCAGACCAATCGACGCACAATAGACAAGCTACTACAACAAAGGGGTCAGGCTCCTGCTTTTATTTGCTACTACAAGAGCAATGGAGCGAAGATGGCACAACAGAATACCGAGCCAATAGGTTACATCTCAGAGATACAGTTGGGGGATGAGAAGCCGGTGAGGTGCGTCTATTTATTTTGGTCCTTTTTTCACAAGTCAAAATCAATATCGGCCAATTGTGATAGGTCAAAGGGGAATGGGTAGGGCAGGCAGACCAGAAGCCCAAAGAGCAAAATAGCGATGCCGATGCCGATGTAGTTGTTTTCAGGGTCTGTTATTTCCTCGGAGAGAGGAGCGATTGGGCCTCTCTGCAGGAAGAAGATCAACACCACCCAGTAGAAGGCCACGTCATTGAAGAGAGCTGCGATCCCGAGCAGTCCAATGGTAAGGCTGCTGAGTCGAGATGATACCTGGTACAATTTCAGGTGTGGGTTGTCAGAAACACCAATGGTGAGCCTAAAATATAAGCCCTTCTCAGATACAAGCCTACAAGTAAGGAGGAAATGATTTCAATAGCAACAACCTTTCTTCCCCACATTGCAAGTGCTATTCGCCCACCATCAAGCTCTCCAGCAGGAATGCTATTGATAGCGTTGATCAGTAGACCAGCCCACGCCCATAAAACAAGTGGGTTTATTGATAGCTGTGTTCCTTCTTTCAGAGCATCCCCAAGAAGAAGCTTTGCTGTACCAAGGAAAGATTGATCTTTTAACAAACTATTGTGCATACTTCAACTAAAAGCTGCTTATGTGCACAGTCAAATATATTATTGCAAAATAAGTGGAGTGCAGGCAAGTACTAATGGACATCCAGAAAGAATTTCTTGAGTAGTTATGAGCTTAAGAATTGTGATTAAACGCTTACCTAGACCACCAACAAGAAATGACTCATGAAAGACAGTTGGATCTATCACAAGGCCAAGGCCATCACTTGGAGGTAAGATGAAACCCAACAACAAAAGAACAAATCCAAGGGAGAACCCTGCCAGTGGTCCAGCGGCTGCTAGCTTCAATAGGTCCTCACGGTTGCGGACAATGTTGACAATCCTGGTAATGGCACCAAAAGATCCTATCTACAATAATAGAATAACACAAAACTCGTTATGGCAAGAGACAGTACCAGGCTACAAGACAAAGTAACAAAGCAAACATAGATGTTATATTCATGGCCAAAGCTCTTGCCTGTGCAGAAAAGCACACTCCAGATTAAACATTGCTTTAATATTAATAATAACTCTGAACCAAAGCTAAACTTAAAAGACTCAGCAAAGCTCTCGTAAATTTCTTTAGTAATTTCATGAAGCATTCACTTTTAAAGGTGGAACTAATTTGTGATAATTAGATGATCTATTCCTCAGTAATCTTGTAGACAAGTTTCATAAAAGATTTTGTAGGCAAGCAATCTCTTTACCTGCCAGCTAGGAACGAAATATGGTACTCCAAGCTTGATTCCACTTTCCCTAGCAGCAAGGATATGCCCAATTTCATGGACGCCTATTATTAGCCCGGTTACCAGGGCACCAGATAATCCATCTTTTAACAGTTCAAGGTTGTCGAATGTTGATCTGGAAGATAAAGACTTATGAGCAGGTGTCAATTGTGATAGATAAATGTTTGAGTTAATATATGACAAGGTATTTGGGAAATATATGTATTCCTTCAAACAAGGGAAACTCACAGTAATATGTGGCTAAAGACATGGCAGTAAAAGCATACAATCATTCACATGAATCAGAACACAGACTAATGAAATTCGAAATGTAGTTACATGTATTAACAAGCCAATACAGAGCACAAGCTTTAGCATCCTGCTTAGTGTTTGGAGGGGCACACTATTTGGCCCCACCATATTCACCAAGTTCCTAGGACGACGGGATCGAGGAACGAGGAAGGGGGAACAGGAACGGCTCTTGGGATGGATTTTTACACTGCGGGGATGAAAATGTTCCAGCGTTCCCGGAACGTGTGACTATGGGCCCCACATAAGACTAAGCATTTGTAGCAATTCAACGGTGATGAAAGGTAGAGATATAAGGAAAGTGACCACCTTAATTTATTTGGCAAATAAAAACGAACAATTTAAAATAATATAGAATGATGGAAAGTGGTTAAATGGAAGAGGAACCTCGTACAGCAAATTGTTCTGCAGAACAGGTACATTCCGAAGCAGCAAAGTGAAGATGGTAACTAATCCAAATGATGCCGCAGCAAACCATTCTGGGACAGCTGAAAATTTTTAAAGTAAAATATTAGGCCCCTCTAAGAACTACCAATTGCATTGAAGGTTGGAATAAATTTTTGTTACCTGTAGTTTCAGGCTGTAATGTCTGTCTGGGTATAATTACTGCAACTGGCTTCTCATCCTCTGGGTTCACGAGAAGAAAAAGCTTATATTGATCACCAAATTTGTTCTGTTGATAACAAGGAGTCAACATCATTAAGATACTAGCAGATTTCGAGAAGCACAGACTTCTGAGGGCCAGCTTTGCAAGCATCTGATTACCTCTAGCCGATTTGTGATTTTCTCGTAACTCTTGGCAGCTTTACCACGCAAATTCCCTTTGAACAATACTCCACCCTTTTGCAGACATGTGAAGGTAAATAACATTTAGTCATTCCAAATCGGAGTATAAATAAAATACACAATTACTTTAAAAGCATTGGCATATTCTGTAAGTGGTCTTAGTCCAAGAGCAGGCCTGCTAGTAACAGCATGCATCAGTTGAGTCAAAACTGCAAATGGAGGTCTATAAACACAATTGGATAAAAAACTATTTATAAACTCTGATTTATACAGAAGGAAAATCATAAGATCCCAGTTATTCACCTCATAAGGCTCCTGACTTGTCACAAAAAATGTGTCAAACCCAAAAACTTGATCCTTCATAATGTCTATTGTAGCTTTAGGAATCCTTTCAGCGTCATCAAGCTGTTGCTGAAGATCATTCGTAGTAAGAAAAAAAAAAGACTATCAGCACCACCGCGTACTGCGGAGTTCAGAGATATGAAATGGCAAAATAAAATAATGTATTTATCTATTCATATTGACTCTACTATTGAGATAATGGTGAAAATAAGGAAGCAGGATCCGTCTTTCAATTTCATCTCCCACTCAACTGATGAACATGTAGAACCACTAAAATAATTACCTTCATTCCGGGCAATGGAGAGCCGCTAGCGACTTCAACAACTTCCACATTCTCCTATGTTTAACAGGTTATTAGATATGCCATGATTATATTCTAAAATGTCCAATAAGACATTAAGTTGGTGGGCATAAATTTAAAGCATACTTGCGTATGATTGGTAGTAGTGGCATCTCCATCCATGTTCTGAACTGTATCGCTGGACCTCAGCAGTTCTGCATTCGTGGTTTCATCTTTCTTCTGGTGAGTCATGGGAAAGCTAAATATTATAGTTCAGTTACACGTTCATAGCAAGGTCTAAAAGGTAAAAGGGAAGTTACTGCACTGCTTTAAGTACAGGACAACTGAGTCCCAGCGCACAAGGGAAACCTACTTTTGCTGTTACGTATAATACAGAATTAATTTGACCAACTGCAAGTAAGGAGCTTACATTGTCTATATTGGAGCCACTTTCTGCAGGCCCATTTACTTCTGCAACACTATCAGCCGAAGGTGATGGAGCATCATCTCCAAACACTTCTTTCTCCTAGAAAGAAAGGCCAAAAATATTAATCCCTGAATTGCTGCAAGATTTGACTTCATCAGTAACTCTAGATTTTATCAAGAGGAGCTTCTTTGCTTCTTAGTAAAACTAAACGGGAGGTTGAAAAATCTGAGCCTCAGTATGCTACCAATAAAAATGTGATACATTGCTCGTATGTGCCTGCTGAATTCAAGAAGCCAAAAGAGAGAAAAGCTAGTATGCACCTCATCGTCGCCATTGCCTTCGGGATCGGTCTCCGTCATCGCTTGGCACGCAACCCTCCGACTCCTCAGCCTTCACAAATGGATTGGAAACGAACTAATTAGGCTAGCGCCTCAGTTGAAGCTTCCCCGCTCCCACGCAATACTACGAAAATAAAGCAGCGGACCTGCGCCCGGCAATCGGGAGGCAGCGGAGCGCCATCGTGAGGCTTCGCGCGCGCTCGGAGCACCCGCTCCTCGCCGGAACAGTGGCCGACGCAAGAAGCAAGCGGTGGAAGCACCCGTACGCCGCGGCGGACGCCCGCGACGGCGGCGAGGAGGAACTCATGGCGGGGGAGGCGGTGGTGGGACGGAGTGGAGGGGAGGAGAGCGCGCGCGCGGCGCGGCCTTATCCCATCCCTCGTCGGAGGGAAAATCGAAATTCTTTTACGCGGTGAGGATTTCGCGCCGCACGAATCTCGAAGCATGGGGCACTCTCGTAGTTTTTGCCCGTCGACAGGGGCATTCTCGGTAATCGCCCCGTTAGCCGCAGAACAGGACGAGAGGGGAATAGGGTTTGCTCGCCGCCGCCCGCCGGAGCAGGAAGAGACCGCTCGCTCCGCTCCCCATCGCCGCGAGCGGGATGAAGAGCTTCCCGGTGGCCGGAGGCTGCAGCGTCTCCCTCGCCCTCTACTCCGACGTCTCCAACAGCCGGTACGGACACGATTCCGCCGCGCCCCGTTCCTCTTGTCGTCGCTTGTCTCGCCGTGACCATCAGCCGTGCCGAGTTCTTACTTTTGTTACGGGTGAAATGTGCGGCTACGAACTCGCTGAAGATCTCTGGTGTTGAACATCTCAGGGTGCTGCTCGACTTGATGCAGTCAGGGAAGCTGGAACCGGAGGTCGCGTTCCTCAACGCATCACTGGTGCGTTATACCATCTAGTTACTTCGGTTGTGTTCAACCTCACCAATTTCCTAGTCGGAGTTAATTAATCGAGAAGTTTGATGTGGTGTGCTCTTTATTTCTTTCTGACCAATGATAGGTGCCGGATGTGTTCCCTGTTCTTGCAGCGGCGCACAAGGCGCTGCTGTCGAAGGCGAGGGAGTCACTGACCACAAGGACTCTGCACTCTGAGCTCGTCTACAACTACTCCGGGTCGAAGCATGTGATTCATCTAGCAGCTTTTTTTTGCTTTTGCATTGTGAAGTTGGTCCTATGCAGTATGTTGACGATTTGTTGGTGATTACTGGTTACAGATTACGGAATCCCTGAAACGATGCGGGATCTCTGATGACACGACATACATCCTTGCAGCTCGTTTTGATGCTTCAGACGAGGAGGTATGATTTAGGATGAAACTCTTAACTTACTGAACTATGTTTTGCAAACCCATCAGTCGCATGCTGCTATGATAATTTGGAATCTAGAGCCTGTTGTAAGCTGTACCCAATCCTGAAACAAACCTGTAATGGTTGGCAGTGACCATGTGTTTGGTTCATATACTTGTGCTGGCAAATTGGACTGTAGTTGAAGTGTTAACTACTCCAGTGTTCAGGCTCTACCCCAAATTAGATTTACATGGATGGATTTGCAATATCTATCACCCTGCTTAGATGAGAAATCACAAGTTAAATTCTCATGTAATTCAGTAAAGTAAAACAGGTAAGTGTTTGAAGTTTGAACCATGCTTAATATTTCTTCCTCCACCTCCAGAAACCCCATGCTTCTGGTGTTGACTTGGAAGTTTTCAATGAACTTTCAAACTTTATTGTCTTTAAAGTTCTCGCTACCAAGTACCGAATGTCACCATAGCTGCAAGCCTGCAACACAGACATTTTTTTGCAAACTAAAATGGTGCAAGGAGTTTTTCCTATATTCTACAAAATGGAAATAACAAAATCAAATCAGTACAGTATAAACATGTGTGCTTACTGTTTCCTTACAGAGATTTGTTCATAATAAGATAGTAGCAGAACTGCAGAGTCTAGCTGGCAAGCTCTTTCTTGAAGAGCTGCAGTAGCACATGTCCCACACCCTTTTAATTCATATCACTAAAAATCTTCTGTAAATGGTATGTAAACTAATCGAACAGCATAGTGTACAGTTTGTACCGAGTAGTGCTTTCTGAATAAGATACTGCTGTATGCAGCTTTGAATTTGGCTCTGCATGCTCCCTTAGTTCCATGTCAGTTTTTTTTTCTTGTGCGTCTATCTGAGTTAGTTATTATCCTTCTGAATGGACTAATAATTACTGAAGTGACTATCGCATCATTGCAGATGAAAGCAGTGGAGAAACTCATCAGTGGCACCGAGATCGATTTAGGAGAACTGGAAAGTAGAGCAAACCAGCCACAGATCCTAAAGGTTTGTTAACAAACTTGATCGTATCTTATGGACCGTATGATTCTTATAACTATACATTCTAACTGAGATCATATTGGTCTTTTCTTCTACTGGCAGCATTACAAGATACCTCCCCAAGAACTATTGATATCTACACTGCCCGACGCAATTGTATGCAGGATTGCTGCTCGAGATGCTCTCTGAGGCCTCAACGATTATTGTGACGATCCCAGCACTGAAGTTTGAGCTCGATCTCTGCGCCTTGGCCTTCATAAGCTAATTTAGTTTGGAGAAACGAGAGATGTGTCAGCTCTCAACCACATGGACGACTGCACAGCTAGAGTGATGCCATTTTATTCACATTCCTGAAAGCAACCTGTAAGCATGTCGTTCTATTGTTTCCTCCCCCCTTCCTGTAAACTGAGCTGCCACTGCCTGCAAGCAAAAGTTGTGTATTTGTTCTCTCCCTCGTGTGATTTTCTTTTTGAGACGTACCTCTTGTGAATTTGATGACGCTTAAATGGAAACTAGCATGTGAAGCACACATAGACAGCTTCTGCTTGGAGACAAGGTGTTGTGGAACAGCATAAAGGACAGATGTTGATCTGCAACTGGATGTATCAAGGCAAGTCCGCGAGCAGAGTCGGGTCTGAGCGACACCACCGTCTCGCCATCATACAAGGACTGTCCCCGCTCCCCGGTGACAGGCGCCATGGCTGTCATTGGAGTGACTGCTACTGATGTACACTGCAGATTAGCATGGACAGCATGGCAACTGTATGGCAGCATAGTCCACGTGGCAGTGGCCCCATGTGACCACACTTTGTGAACACTTGTGGTTCTTGTTCTCACTGAACCCGTGGTTAATTAACGGAGAAAACACTGAGTTAAAAATTCGCGGTCCCTTCAGTGTCCCATAGCCATGGTTGGCGGGCCGCGGTGACGTTCCTATTACGTAATAGTAGGAAAAGGCAGCCCACATAGACAGCATGGCAACTGTAGTGGGCCCATTTCTCCATGGAGTATGTGGGAGTGAGCCCATTTCTCATACGTTTACCCTTTTCTCATGCTCCACGCTCACATGAAATTCGTGGCCAGGAAACCGTTTCTTTAGGGAAGGCAGAAGTGTGTTAGTCTTTAGTCCGTGTCAAAAAAGGTCTATTGGAGTTTTTTTTCCGACTACGAAATTAATATATGTATTCCATCATTTTATGTTGATGGTATATGTTAAATCATATGAAATAATGACTTGTTATTTCGGTTGTGATCCAAAAAGCTTCAGATATTAGTTGCGCTGTGTTGTGGACCGTGGCATTAGATGTTGCAGCCTTTGAGATGCATTTATAGCTTGGTACTCCCTCCGTGTCAAAATGTAGGTTGTTTTGACTTTTCTAGATTCATATAATTTATTATGTAACATATGTTATATCTAGATGCATAACAAATACTATAAATCTAGAAAAGCCAAAATGACCTACATTTTAAAACGGAGGGAGTATCAAAAGTTTCGAGCATGTCCATCAGTCCTAGGATTATTGTAGAACTTAATTTTGCAATCTCTCAGTAATCTTGTCCCAATAACTAACATATTAGAAGAGCATGAACCCTCCCTTTATTTGAGAGGAGTTAAGGTAAAATATTGGAACAATCCAATAGTTATTGGAGAAAAAGATATATATTGGAGAACTGCTGGAGTACATCTTTTCTCCAATAGTAAGAGTTTATTGGAGAATGAAGGACTGCTGGAGATGCTCTAAGAGTTATTGATTAGTGCCAAATTTTACTTTGACTGAATTATTTCAACCCTGGGTTGTAGACCGTGGTAAAAGTTACGATTATTTGAATCTAATAATTCCACTATGACCCCGCACCATCTCATATATGATACAACATGTGATAAAATTTCTATGTTTCAAACACCTTTCTATCTAGCTAGTGATACCACATGCTTGTTTAATTTATTCTCACCACTACAAAATGTAGCTCCAACTTGTCGTATAGATGCATACCAAAAGGCTCCCTTTTTTACATCGCTCACCACTAAATGAAAAGAAGATTGACGAAGTCACTATAGACTCCTCGTTATCGAAAAATCACCATAGTCACCATAGAGGCACACGCCAGTTAAATATTAAAATAAATCCAGAAAAATGCGAACACCCATGTCAAGTCCAAAATTCGTACTCAAAATTCATACTCAGGTGGGTAGTTTCCACAACAAATAAAGCATACCAGCTGAGAGTTTGCACCAAAACGCTCCTATATTATTGCACAGCTCACACTCTTGGCTTCTCCGGCCCAAATTAAAGCTAGGGGTTAGTCATACAGCTGTAACCTTGGTATTCTGTCGGGTAATATTCCTTTATTTTTATTTTCCCGTTACCATTTTGCTCGAATTGTATAGAATCCAAGCTTGCAGAGTACAAAGTGCAGAATTGCAGGCCACCTGCATTTCTGCTGCTGACTTAGTTTAATTTTCACCTGTCAGCAGTACAAGCACAGAATTTCTTTGTAGGACATTGAGTACTACTACTTGGCATCCAAGACATACTGCTGGGAATATACCGTCCTCAACATACGCAGGCCAGACAAATAAGCATTTTTAACAAGATTCTTCTCCGCTGGGACAATAAAAAAGACTCAACAATCAGCTCTTGACCATGCCGACTAACAAAATCGCTTTCCTGTACAACATTTTTATTTATCAGCCCGGGATCGATCAAACTCTATGATTGGAGAAGCTTTAAAGAACGATTAATTTGTAAGGTACATATCTACGTTGTACTGTGTAATTTAAAAAAAATCAATTATTTCTCTTTCCATTCTCGGACATCTTTTGATTTCACCATAACACCTTTCGGCAAAACTGTCGGTCCTCGTATTGACTCCGTCCTGAAATATAAAGAATTAAAGAGTCCTGAAATATAAGAGCACGCGGCAGTAGCTTTCAAATGCTGTAAAACTTACTTCCGCGGCAGTATTAAACCAGGTACAAATACAATTACAGCTGCACACTTGCACATCACTGAAGATTGTGTGCCCAAGACCTCAAAGATCACCTGATCCCCCGCCCCCCCCCCCCCCCACAATTATTGCAAAATTTTTTTTTTGCAATTTGGCCGCCGGAAACCAATCGCTCATCAAGGCGAGGAGGAGATGAGACCTTGCAGCAGAGAGCATATGCCTCGCAAAGTTCCCAGCCCCGCTTGTTCCCTCCTCTAATATTCCCCTCCGCCCATGGAATATCCCCGGAATTCCAACCCAAACCTGTTGTCTTCGTTTTCACTCCCTCTCCCGCTTATATACGCAACGGCAAGCTCGCCCTCTCCCACGCCCCGACGCGCCGTTACGCAGCTGGGCCGTGCACGCTTGCGCAAACCGAAGGATTGCCGCTCCGTTATTGGTCTCCTCCTCGGGTGCTGGCGGCGGGAGCAATGGCGATTGGCGGGAAGGAGATCAAGGAAGACCTGGAGGAGGCGCCGCCACTGCTCCTGGACGAGGCCGCGCGCCCGCGCCGCGTGGCGCTCTTCGTTGAGCCGTCGCCGTTCGCGTAAGTCCTCCCCTCGCCGGGCTCTGCTCTATTACTACAGTATTTTCTTTTCTTGGTTGGGTTATATCATTGTATGGGGGTTGGTTCTTAACCCTCTGCACATTATTGGCTGGATCCATGAGACTGTTCCAAGAAACGCTGGAAGATTTCGCTTTGAGTAAGCTCTGACGCTGGCTCTCTTGGTTTGGGGAAAAAGTTTGGGTCTTTCTTGGGTTCGTGGAGGCAGTGTTTTAATGGATTAAGATTTCATTTAATTTAATGTCACGACTAAGAAGCAAATTAATTGAGCTTAGTGGAATTCATCAAGAACGGAGAAGGAAACCTCAGTAAATGGCAATACAAAATCAGTTGTAATGCCTATCAAACAAAAGGAATTTGTGCTTTTGTTATATACTTCACTTAGACATTTAGGCTAAATTTTCATTTTATTGTTCTCACTATTGGAACTAACTCTGCATTTTTCATATCTGCAGCTATATCTCTGGGTATAAGAACCGCTTCCAGAACTTCATCAAACACTTGCGTGAAATGGGAGATGAGGTACGGTTTTGCTTTCCTTGCCATTTGGTGGGGGGTAGAAATGAAGTCATGGTTTTCAGGACAAAATCAGAAGGGATAAGAAGGATAGCAGATTAGTATGTGTAGCTTAATTTGGTTTTGTTGTGCATTGTGCAGGTCATTGTTGTGACCAACCATGAAGGAGTTCCCGAAGAATTTCATGGTGCCAAGGTTATTGGCTCATGGAGGTAAGCTTTTGAGGATGTTTGTATGAACTTCTCTCTTAAATGTCATTAGAAATTAAGCTATGGAGACTGAGTCATTCTTGCTGTTGTTAAAAAAATGAATCAGGAACACCTAACAAAGCTAAATAAGAAACATTAGCATCTATATGAAGTGGAGAATTAGTCCAAAGCATGGAGCATTTGTAGGCTATGCTTTTCCTGAAAAATAAATATGCTTGGGAACCATTTTTTGTACTACTGCATTCAGGTTGTGTGGTTTTGGACATATTCAGTTAGTTATAACTGAACAAATAAGTGACGACAGGTGCAAGTACAATAACTCACCTATTAGTTACACAATAAATTATGTTAAATAAACAAACCTGAACTTGTTGAGTTATTGAACAATGATACTCAATCATGCTGTCATGCTGGTTAGGTTGGAAGGATTGTATTCTTTTTTTTTATTGAATACATGATATGCATTGCCTTTTAGTGGCAGAACCTTATGCTTACAGATGTGTTCTCATCCTTGACAGCTTCCCATGTCCCATGTATGGAAAAGTCCCGCTTTCGCTGGCACTCAGTCCTAGAATCATTTCGGAGGTTGCAAAGTTCAAACCTGACATTATTCATGCATCTTCACCTGGAATTATGGTAGCTTTATTTCGAGAATCAAATCATTAATTATCGAGCCTTTCCAATTATTTGTTGCTGAATATGACTAAAGTTCATATCTCTTTCAGGTTTTTGGGGCTCTTGCTATTGCTAAGCTTCTCAGCGTGCCCCTAGTCATGTCCTACCACACTCATGTCCCAGTGTAAGCAAACCACGAATTTTACTGCATGCAAACAGAGGTCCAGGTTTTGCATGTCCGCTGAATCATATTTATGTTTTTCTCATGCAGATACATACCAAGATATACATTTAGCTGGCTTGTCGAGCCTATGTGGCAAGTCATAAGTAAGCATTCTAGTCCCACGTCACCTCTGCTTTCCTGAGCCAGCCTGTATGTCAGTATGCAAAAAGAACACTGATTTGGTCCTGTTATTCTCAAATAGGATTCCTTCACAGAGCTGCTGATTTAACCTTGGTACCATCTGCTGCTATCAGCAAGGATTTTGAAACTGCTCAGGTTATATCAGGTTGGTCGCTGTCTGTTCAAATCATGTTTGATGTTCACATGCTTGTATTCCCTGATTCCTTGTCATCTTATGTTGTTAACAATGTGCTTTCCCTCCTAATCCAGCTAACAGAATACGCCTTTGGAACAAAGGTGTTGATTCTGCAAGTTTCCATCCCAGATTTCGTAGTCACGAGATGCGAATTAGGCTAAGGTGATCCCCTTTTTCATTTCTTCCTGAACTTGTTTGAAGCGAGCATTTCTTCCTGAATGTTCTATATACAGCAGGTCGATATAAATTGTTGATGCTTATGTTCATATGATGTATTTTTTCAGTGATGGGGAGCCTGAAAAACCACTCATAATTCACGTCGGACGTTTTGGGCGTGAGAAAAATTTGGATTTTGTGAAGATGTAAGCTATCGTCTTAATTTGTTTTTTTGTTTGCTTTTATATTTAATTGTTAATGAACATAATGCATCTGAGTAAACTGGATACAGATACCACATTTATTCTCTTTTGCATTGCATCATATTCATTGGCTACTAATTGGAACTAATTTGTGTTAGTATGATTGATCAGGGTAATGGATAGGTTGCCTGGAGTAAGAATTGCATTTATCGGAGATGGACCATACAGGTATAACCAATGCAAAGTCTGTTGCTTTTATTCTTCCCTGAGGTTTTCTTCCAGTTCATGTGGCTCGACCTCAGTCAGCATCCGTGCTACTCCTGCTGTAACTGGCTCTGAACCTCTCAGTTTCTGAGTTAATTTACATAGGTGAGGTTTTAAGACAAATTTGTTCATATGTTTTCTACAATTACTCGACAGGACGGAGCTAGAGAATATGTTTGAGGGAATGCCAGCAGTGTTCACCGGAATGATGCAAGGCGAGGAGCTCTCTCAGGCATACGCCAGCGGCGACGTTTTCATCATGCCATCAGAGTCTGAAACGCTCGGCCAAGTGGTCCTTGAGTCCATGTCATCGGGAGTCCCCGTCATCGCAGCCTGTGCTGGTGGGATCCCAGACATAATCCCGGAAGATCAGGACGGCAAGACCAGCTTCCTCTTCACCCCGGGCGACCTGGACGACTGCGTGGGCAAAGTCCAGCTGCTGCTGACGAACAGGGAGTTCAGAGACAACATGGCGCGGACGGCCAGGTCCGAGATGGAGAAATGCGACTGGCGGGCGGCGTCGAAGACGATCCGCAACGAGTTCTACGATGCCGCCATCTGGTACTGGCGGAAGAAGCGTGCGGATATGGTGCAGCCGCTGCAGTGGCTGGCGCAGATGTTCCTACCGGGGCTGGAGGTCCGCCGCATCACACAGTGCTGATGCCTCCTCTCTTGCAGCCATGATCCGGACATGGATGGAAGGACAGATGCATATGAATTCCTTGTAAATTTCTGATATCTATAGTGCAGTGCCGATAGGTGAGATAGTTTATCGTTTTTTGTGGAAATCGGAGTAGCTTGGACTGTGATTGCTGTGGCATGGCCATCGATTGCACGTGTGTTGTGTAGTAGCAAAACCAAAATCAGAAATGTGCTATCTTGATGGACATTGTAGATTGTACTGCACATGTATAGATCATGATCACGCCATCAATGCATGAAGATGCTCTTGTGCGGTATAGCAGCTGGTTGTTTTTTTTTCTTAGATGATGATTAAAATTTCATTGTGTTTTGTCGAATGCATTTTATTTACAAGATCAAAAGAAAATAACATGCCATCGATACATGTATGTATAAATTTTCTTCTGCAGAGTTTTGTTCTACTAGTGAGCAAGTATTGGTTTGATTTCTTGGTATGATGCGAGCTCGGAGCGGATGCTTCATGACGGTGGTGAAATCCACTGTCTCCGCCATGTCGACGGCCTCCCCCTCCGCCCCCGGCAGCCACCGGAGCTCGCTCCTCGCCACGAAGTACTCGGCGTGGTGCGTGCCCAGCGCGTACCCGGGGCACATCCTCCTGCCGGCGCCGAACGGCATCATCGTGATCTCCCTGCTCCCCGTGAGGTCCACGCCGCGCCCCTTGCCGCCGTCCAGGAACCGCTCCGGCCGGAACTCGCGCGCCGCCGTCCACACCGCCTCGTCCAGGCCGATCTCCGCCACGAGGAAGTTCACCTCCGCGCCTCTGGGCACCGTGTAGCCGCCGATCTCCGCGTCGCTCCGCGCGCCATGAGGGATGAGGAAGTGGGCCGGCGGGTGCAGCCGCAGGCCCTCGAGCACGACGGCCCTCAGGTACAGAAGCGGCGCCCGGACGTTGCCGGCGGCGTCGAGCTCGGGGTTGCCTCCGGTCGTCACCTCCTCGTACACCTTGGCTTGGACGTCGGGGTTGCTCACCAGCTCGGCCATGATCCACTCCACCAGGGTCACCGTCGTGTCCGTCCCGGCGTTGAGGAACTCGGAGCAGAGGCTGACCATCTCGGCGTCCGTCAGCGGCCGGTCGCCCTCGTCGGCCACCGGCAGCGCGAGGAGGGACTCGTCGTAGCACGGCGGATGGTCCTTGTCGCCGCCGCGCCGGCGCGCGGCGTGGATCAGCGGGGTAAATAGCTCGTCCAGCCTCCGGCGCACGGCGACGTGCGCCGCCCACCGCTTGCGGAGGAGCCTCTTGGTAAGCGGCGGGAGGAAGGCGAAGACCGGGAAGGCGGTGAAGGAGGCGAGCACGTGCCGCTCCAGCGCCTCGATCTCGTCGAGCTCGCCCCGCCCGAGCCGCGCGCCGAAGCACATGTACACGAGCAACTCGAACATGGCGCGCCGCAGGAGCGGCCTGACCGTGACGGCGCCGCCCGTCGTCGACGACCCATCTCCTTGGCCGCGCGCGGCGCGGAGGAGGCCGGCGACGAGCGAGCCGCACGCCCGCCGCCGCGCCGGCGCGAAGAGGCCGACGCGGGCGCGGTGCAGCGCGTCGGCGGCGAGGTTGCGGCGGACGAGGCGCCAGTAGGGCCCGTAGGGCGCGGTGTTGATGTCGCCGGCGCTGAAGAGCGGGTCCGGGTCGACGAGCGGCAGCGGCGGGCGGTCGGCGAAGGTGGCGCCGTCGCGGACGAGGGCGCGGTGCGCGAGGCGGCGGTCGGCGACGAAGACGAGCGTGCCGAAGAGGCGGACGGAGATGACGGGCCCGTGGCGCGCGTGCAAGTCCCGGAGCAGCGGGGCCAGGTCGAAGATGGATCGCCGCAGCGCCGGGAACTTGGCCAGGAAGACCAGCGCCGGCGGGCCTGGCGGTGGCGGGAGCCGAGCCTTGCCGTTGACCCGTGAGTCGTCGCTGGGGCCACGGCGGCGGCGAAGGAAGAAAAGGAGGGAGACGAAGAGGGTGATGAGCAAGCAGCAGAGGAGGGGGATCGTCGAGGTGTCCGAGGTCAAGCCTACGTCGACCTCCATGGCCGGCTGCTGCCGATGCACCTGCGCGGACGCGGAGCTCCGGCGTGTCGTCACTGTCAGCGCTGCAGCAGGATCAGCTCATCTTCATCTCAAGTGGCATGATCTTTTGTCTTAAAGAACTGAGCTGCAACATGCAGTTTCTTTGATCCTGTAAAAATATTGGCACCGTTCAGCTGTCGTGAACTGCAATGTGATGGCAGTTTGCATGGGCCAAATCTATGGTTTTAAATAACGGGCTATTTAAACTTGAATCGTGCTTGCTTCTCTTCTTAAATGAATCGGCAGTGCTCCTGCCAAGTTTTCAAAAAAAAAAGCAGGCTATGACAAATAGCGGCGTATTTTTTTTCTGAGTCTAAGAGGCTATAGCGGAGGCTATAACGGGCTATGGCAAATAACGGTTTACTACTAAATCATGAAAAATAAAAGTAATAGATGCACAAAAACATAGTAATTGGCTAATTTTATAAACATAACTATATTTCTAGAGCTACGGAAACATTACTTAAGTTGACAATACAATAAAATTGATACAATCAAATATTCAGTTGTCCAAAAAACTAAAACAATAGCACTGAGGTAAGGATAAGGCTATAGCGGCGCTAAAGCTATGCCATTTAACGCAGTTATAGCCCAATTTAGCGTCCATAACTGACATAGCGGCACAAATACAAATAGCTAGCGGAAACCATCTAAAAAAGCTATAGCGGGGTTATAGCCGGCTATTTAAAATCATGGCCAAATCAGACAAATATTAATAAAGATCAGGAAAGCTCAGTCTGAAACTGAGATTTAGCTTGTACTGGCTTTGGGATAACTGATAAGCATCTCCCTAGGCCCTAGTACATGCGGTTCATCCAAAAACTTCAGATCAGAATGAACAAGGAAACCAAACTGATTCTTCACTTAGCACGCACCTAGAAGCTCACGGTCACGGTTAAGCTAGTAAATAACTGTAATATGATGCAGAGGCCAGCGAGGTCGTTGTAGTATAGTGGTGAGTATTCCCGCCTGTCACGCGGGCGACCCGGGTTCGATCCCCGGCAACGGCGTACTTTTTTGCCTTTCTTTTTTTTTCTTTCCTTTTTGAACGTTTTTATTCATACCCATGGTCCATGGACACTTGCGCGCCGTTACCGAACACCAGTGGACTGTGGAAGGCCAAGGTTTTTTAGGGCCTGCTTATTATCAGCCCACGTAGCAACTAAACCAGAAACGACATCATGCGGTGAAGAATTGAGGATGCTCCACATCGGAGAATCTAGGCCCACAGGAACGCTTAGAAGCAGGGTGAAGGAAGGAATGGTGCTCCACATCATTTACAAGAAGCACATTCTCACTAGTATGTTTCAAAATATAGCTATGTTGAGATTTATACTAAATCAAATATTTTCATATCATGTCAAGATGGAGAGGGCTCATGAAAGTAAGCAGAGAATTACACTTTATGAAGCTTGCAAAATGTCTATATATTGGGCTGTTCTGCTGGTCTAGAAGCTGGCTGATTTCTATTGATTCAATATCATTCTGTGTGAGAAAGAATAAGCCAAAAGAAGCCGACTGGTGGTGGTGGTGCTGGCCAGCCGAACAGAGTTATATTGTCACCACCTTATTCTGATTGTGTTGTAAAGAACTCTCTATGTTCCAAATTATAGGTCGTTCTGGTTTTTCAAAATACATCATCATCTAGAAAGTCAAAATGAATTATAATTTGGAACGGAAAGAAAACTAGAAAAATCACACTCTCACTAACCTTAGGGTTTGTTTCGATCCACCCAACTTAAATTTTAAAGTCAAACTTTAGACAGCTAAAAGTTCTTCTTGCTAAACTTTAGCTGGGGTGTTTGGATCCTCCCGCTGATAGACCCATCTAAAATCTAGCCAGCTTTAGCTGTGCTGAAACAACTAAACTCAACTAAAGTTTAGCTAGTCGCCGAACCGTATGGATCCCTAGCAGCTAAATTTAGCCGGCTCCCTAGCAGCTAAATTTAGCCGGCAATATTTAGTTGGTGGATTCAAACAGACCTCCAGTTATGACAAAGTTAATGCCAATCTTCTCCACAAAGCATAACTTTGGATCAAAACTCCTTGCCACGACAAAGGTTGCTTTATTTGGTAGTACTAGTAGGGCGGCACGTGTTTTTCGAAAACCAGGTAAATAAAATTTATGTTTATAGAAAATAACACATATGCATGAGAAGGACATGTTTTTTTTCAAAAAGTCAAATAAGAAACTATAATTAGTATCACACGCATCAAAACTATTCAATAAAAAAAATGAAAAGTCAAGCTCCAATAACCACAGAAATATAGAAGTTGAATTTTTGTAACCTCAAGACTCAACTACCTTCAAAAACAAAAATAGTATTCGATATTAATACTTTAACTGAATTCATTTATGAAGTGCAGTATTTTCATGGTACATCTTTTATGAGATCATTTTCACATATACTTGTTCATATATGACACTTTACTATACAGCTATCTAATGGCTTGTTCGGTTGGCTGGCTGGCAAGACTATTCCGCGAGCGAGCGCGGCTGGGAGCACAGGGTCTGCGAGATCAGCCACCTGCCTAGCGGATTAGCAACCAGCCCAGCGGATGGGCTCAGCTATCCAAACAGGGAGTAAATGGCCAGGTTAGGTCCTGTTTGACTTCCTTCTAAAAAAAGGTCACATAATAGTATCTTTAATAAGGTTGTGTGTTGTGTCCATCCAACAAATCCACGCACATAACAATCAACAAACGTTTAAGTGACGGAGAAGAGGAACCTTGTTCAACTTGGTTCCTTCTTTGGGATAAGAAAATGTGAGTACAACTCGGTAGTTTGGTTTCTCACAAAGTAATAAATTTAAAAGCTTGAATTGGATAGAACATTATAAAAGTGCTACAACCCCACGAGTACTGCCTTTTGGTCTGCCATCCATCCATGGCAATGGATGAAGAAGATATTTCTCACATCACACTACATGATCTCACTGAAATTACAACCTAATATGATGTCCTGGCAGTAGCACCAGACCTTGCCATGACATCTGAAAAATATTGCTCTGAAAAAGTAGTGCATGTGCAGCACGCACATGTTTCTAAAAATTATGTACCATTATCATGGCTGCGAGCTTGTTATATTCATACACATATTAGTCAAGATAAATATGCAAGAAACATATGGAACCTCTTCACACGCATTTGACCATTGGGCAAAAAATCAAGCCTCTTGTTCCATCAGCTTTTCAAGTGGATCCATCCATTCGACCTCAATTGCTAATGCAAGCTTTGAAAAACTGAATGACTACAAGGAAGGGTGATGTGTCCACACAATAGTGTAATGTAGCTGAAGCACTCTGAGGGAGGAATGATGTTAAGTAAAAACACAAATCCTGTACATAAAGACATGAGAAAATAATTACCAAAAATATGATCTTAAGGATGCAGGTTATATTGACGCCAAAATAGGCAACAATCAGAAACCACCAACCACATTTTGAGTATTCTTGACATCTAACCAGGAAGAAATGATTTCACAAAAGCCTGCAGGCACACAACAATTTATAAGCGCCCAAAGCCTAGACATGAAGAGAGACAATGTGATAGAGCCTTTTAAAATTGAACATGCATCACAAAATGACCAGTTTTCATATTTCAAGGATAATTACTTTCATTGGATGTTTTAGCTTACTGGAAAATATTGAGCAGTATTATTCCTCTAATGACATCTCATTGTTTCTCTTTATGTATTGCAAAAATGTAGTTTGCAGATGGTGTGCAAAGGACAAAATAATAATGGGAGTAGAAAGAAAGGCCCTCGACATGTAACAATACATTATAAACATATCCCATGGGTAAAAAGAATAATCACAAGACAGAGCAGTAATGTCATGATCATACGCCCGTGCTAACAGTTCAATTTTCAACAAGTCGTCCTACAAGTTACCAAAACTTTGTCTATGCCCATGCGTTGCTATGGGTGGTAAAAAAATTTCAGAGTAATATATAGAGTATCGGCAAGATATGATATTTTAAGACTCATTGATATCCATGAGCTAACTTCGACACAACAAAACTATGTCCATACATTGCTATGGGATTTAGAAATTATATACTCCCAATTTTATCTGCATGTAGAGTACAAAAATATTTCCAAACTAACATAGACATGGGCCAGTTGATAATCCGGAGCTTTGACAAAATACTAAATAGATTGATCAGGTAGGATTTTCAAATAAATAGACACCATACTGCAACTGATCATTGGACGACAACACTGAAAGAAAAAGAAAGAATGTCGCAGCTTCTATTAGAGAGATGAAAAATGTACCTAAATGGAGCAAGAAGGATTTATATCAATATCATAGGAAACTTTTTATTTCTTATACATTCTGTGACATCCCGGGAAATTTACTAATTAAATCACTCGCTAATTTATTTTCAAAATTTTTCGTCGTTGAGCTCGAGATCCTCCTAAAGCCGTAAACCCTAAATTCCGAGAACTTTTCCCGCCTGATCTCCCGATCTTCGAAAAGACCCGACCCCGACATCTGAATCCACCACCCTGTTCGCCCTTGACCCGCGCGTCGCGCCCGACCGCGCACGCGTGCCCGACGCCGCGATCGCGGCGCGAATCTCTCCCTCTCTCTCTTTTTCTCTCCCTCTCCTTTTTTTCTTTTTCCTTTTTCATTTTCATTTCCATTTTCTTTTCTTTTCTCCATTTTTCTTTTTCCTCCCCTTTTCTTTTCTCTTTTTTCTCCTCCCCCTCTCTCTCCTTCCTCTCTCCCCTTCTCTCCCACGAGCTGCAGAGCACCGTTCCCCGCCCCCGTGCGAGCGCCGCCCGGCCCGGCTCTCCTCTGCCGCTCCCCCTGCGCGCTTGCCCAGCCCACGCACCCTGCCCAGCCCACGCGCCACGCCGCGCCGAGTCACCCCTGGGCCGTGCGCACGCGCGTACGCGCTCGCCGCGCCCAGTGCTCCGAGCCGCGGCACCGCGCCACGCCACGGCCGCCTGCCCCGCGCGCACGCCCGCCCGCCACGCACACCACGCGTTCCACGCACCCCCGAGACTCGCCGCGCCTCCCGTCATCCAGTGCCACCACCGCCTTCCTGTGTCTGCCCTCGCCGCCGGCCGCCCACGCGCACGCGCGCACAACACCGCTGCCTCGCCGCTCGAGCCCGCGCTGTGACACACACAGCAACCAGGGCCCTCCACGTGCCTGCGCGCCTGCCCGAGCCGTCACCTCGCCCTGGTCCGCCACGAATCGCGCCGCCGCCGCGTCGCGACACCGAACGCCATTAATGGCTCCCGCGCCGCTCGCCGGCCGCCACCACCGCCTCGCCCCCTCCTCCACCGACCTAAATCGCCTATAAAAGGGCTCCCCGCGCAGCTTCCCACCACCACAAGCTCCACCGCCGCCTCCAGCTCTCTCCCAAGCCACACAGCGCCGCCGCCGCAACCCTCTTCGCCTGTCGCCACCGGCCCGCGTGGCCAGACCGCCCCGCTCCACTTCAGCCCAAGCTAGGTAGGGCACCCGAACCCCCTCATCCCTATCTCCATTTCCCCTCACTTCCCGGCCGCCACCACGCTCCACAGCGCCACCGCCACAGCGCCGCCGCCAGCCACCCGCTGGCCTCCGTGCTCCGATACAAATCAAGGTGGGGGACGGGATCCCCACGCCACCCTCCTCCTTTCCGCCTCCTTCCCGGCCGCCACAAGCTCCCAGGGCCGCAGGCCCATGGTCGCCGGCGCCCTGCGCCTCCCCTCCCCTGTTTCCCAGTCGGGAGGAAGGAGAGAAGGGCACTTTTGCCCGGACCCCCTCCCCTCTCTTCTATTTAGTTAAGAGTTCCCCCCCTTTTATGCCTTTTTTGCGAAATAAACCCCCTCCTTTATCATATTTCAAAATAAATCCTTCCCTCATATAAGCATATTTCTAAATGAACACCTGACCCTTTTTAGAATGACCCAAATAGTTTCTAAAATACAAACCAAGCCCCTGCCTTCTCAAATATAATTACAAACAAGTCCCTGGACCCTTATTTAACCCCTAAACCTCTATATAACCTATCATTTCATGCGCAAAACGACCTCGGATCTACCTAAAACTTTATCACACCTCTCATAACATAGTTTTGTCCACGCCATTTGGAAACCACCCAAAAATATTACTCCGAACTCCATATCTTAATTATTTCTGATTCGAGCTCAACGATAAAACTTTTATTTCCATTTCTTGATTGTGTGCATGTTTGTAAATGTCGTAGATCACAGTGTGAACGAAGGAGAGCCCGTTGACGAGTAGTGCTGTGAGCAAGCGAATGAGGAGCAGTTCTGCGACCCTGAGCCCGAAGGACAGCACCTCGATCAGGACTTCCCCGAAGGCTTCGAAGACGGCAAGTTCAATCCCGCCCTTTGATGCATGTTTTGTCCTAGTTTTTATAAACACCACCTATTGGCCTGTTTTACAAAATTGCATATGTTTTTCTTGCTGAAAACACGGTTGGATAGCCACCCCTTGATTTGTTATAACCATTGCTTGACCACCTAGATTAATGTCCGAATGTGTTTTGTTTGGACGTTAATCGCTGCTAGAACGCTTAGGATCTTATACAAAATACAACTTGTTTTATAAAGAAAAGGTGTGTGTGTGGGAAGGTATAAAAGTGAAATTTTCGAAAAGATAAGTCTAGACGGGATGGATGGCATTTCTGTGTGATTTGCCGTTTGGTGTACTTGTGCCTGTGTGGCAGAGCAAGGAAGGGAGATATCCATCTTGTCACCCCTAAGGACCGAGTTGGTGTGTCATCTCACCTAACTCCACTATCGTGCAAACCACTCGACCGTTGTATGGGTAACGGCTTAGCATAAACCCCACTAGTTAGTCTGATAGCCATTAGGAGAGCTGAGATCAACGGGTGATCAAGGAGAAGGGATTAGCTCTGTGTGACTTATGCCCCGGTTAAACCTCTGTGTGATAGGTCAATGAACCCCTTGGTGCATCCCGTGATGGCTAGTCAGGTCTAGCTAAGGTGGGTAATGGTTTTGTTGGGATCTGCACCGACACTAAGGTGATCGAGTTGCGGTACCCCGCTTGTGGGTAAAGTTGCACACCTCTGCAGAGTTAAAAATCTATTCGAATAGCCGTGCCCACGGTACTGGGCGAGTTACGGTGTGGTCACATAACTAGTGTTTATCTTGGGATGGGCTGGTGTGAGTTGTTTTGGAAATGTGTCCGGCAGTTGTGCTGTGTGCTACGGCGGATGAGGAGTCCGGTAGCAGCTTAAAACTTGGATCCTGTGTGGATCAACCCTTTGTGTTACTCGGTACAAGAAAACTGATTTAGGAAAATGTTTTCTTTCAAATGAACCCCTGTATAAAATCTAGCTTTTCGCAAAGTAAACCTTAACCTTACCCTTGATTTACCCTATGCATTATATTCTGTTTATACCCCTCCGTGGGTGTGGTTGGGCTTGCTGAGTACGTTTGTACTCACCCCATTCTTTATTTTTACAGAAGAAGATCCAGACTTTGTACCTGACGACGTTGAGTAGGGGTACCGTCCTGCACCCAGCCTTTGCCTGTGGAGTAGGGTCACCCGCAGGAGATTCTGCATGGTGCAAGACTCTGATGACCCTCTTTTTATAGTTAATATCGTCCTAATGACATGGGTTGTAATCCTCGCGATAGTGGCGTTTCTCTGCTCACTACCGCGTAGAGTTGTACGGTAATGAATCATCTGATGTAATAAATGTGTCATCAGCCTCCTGGGATTGATGTTTGTATCACATTTAAGTCTTCTCTTATGAGGGGACGCTTCAGGTGGTATCAGAGCCGTAGGTTGGCCGTAGGACGTGACCCTAGGAGCGAAACCCTTTTTTGGCCCTTTGACACTAGAATTTTTTCCTCAATCCTTCTTTTCACACAAACACTCACCACTGGTTCTTGCCCTGTTCCAGAAGGCTGACAATGGATGGATTGGCGGAATCTGTCACGCAGAGCCCGGCCTTCCTAAGTTGTTGATACTCAGCCTGGAACGCATCGGAGTTGTGGACCCACCAGAGTTTGTCTACCGGGAGTACGACTCCAAGGGCACTCTTCGGTGCGACCTGATGATCTTCATGGGAAAGAGCATCCGCTACCCAGATGTGGACCCTTGGATCATCTCCACCGCTGGTTTTCGCTTCCCGGACACCTATCGAAAAGCCACCCGTAAAGCCCTGCGACGTCTACGCGTGATCTACAGGCATCACCTTCAGTGGACTCCTATGGGATTTTTCCCGCCTGCTGAAGGAAGAGGACGCACATGGATTGCCCGGATGAGAGGACTCGGAAGAGAAGAAGAAGACCTGGAAGATACGGTCTCCCACCTATCCATCTATCTCACCGGCCTGGATGAGCTCTACCGCGAACAAGCGGCACAACTGAAGCAACAAGTCCACAGAGCAGAAAAGGCAACCCAAGAGCTGGATGAACAACGGACAAGAGCCGCACGTGCCGAGTATTCCTTAGCCGCTCTCCAAGCCCAAATGCAAGAATGTGAGGCGGAACTGGAAGAACAACAGACAAGAGCCACACGCGTCGAGAATTCCTTAGCCGCTCTCCAAGCCCGAATGCAAGAGTACGAGGCTCGCAGAGGAATAGGTGGGTGGATAGAGGAAGAAGAAGAACCCGAAGAAGCCCAATGGGATGTAGGCACTCAGACTGAAGAAGAAGAACCCGAAGAAACCCATTGGGATAAAGGTACTCAGACCGAAGATGACGTGATGGCTCAGTATCTTCCACTGAAGAAGCGTCCTCTTAGGATCGAGGAAGAATCCCCATGATAGAAGTAGCATCCCAAGCTAGAACCTTTGCCCTAATAATCGTGTATCCATGAAGTCTGTATCCCACCATGTTGCAATAATAAATATCATCTACTCCCTTTGTGTACCCCAAATAATTGTGCAAGTTTATTCACCCTATCTTTGTTTTCAGATGGCTGAGGAAGGATGGACCCAGGGCAATTGCCAAGCTGCACCTGGCTTCCCCAGCCTGTTGATCAACGCCCTGGAAAGCCTTGGCGTTACGGAACGCCCAAGATACTACAGCAGAGAGTACGAGCACCATGGTACCCTCCGCTGCATGGTGATCCTGGTTATCGCCAGGAGTGATCGCTACCCCGACATCCAGCCGTGGCGAGTGACCGCTATGGGGTTTAGGCACCAAGACACCTATCCCTTGGCCATCAGAAAGGTACTCCGTTACCTGTGCCGGATTTTCGAAGAACACCTAGCCCCCACGCCAATGAGTTTCTTTCTGCCGGCCATCAGAACCCCAGTTTGGGAAGCACGCATGAGAAGTTTGGAACGGCACCGCCATGAAGAAGATCCTCTGTACCAAGTGGCTACCTACCTAGCCGCCTTGGATCAGCTCTTTGATGAGCAAGCCAACATTATGAGGGAGCAGACCCATCGAGCCGAGCAAACAGAGCTCGCAGTGAGACTGCAACAGGTACGAGCAGCCCAAGCCGATGCAAGAGCCGCAGCCGCGGTCAGCAGCGAAGCAGTTGCTCAGGAGAGCCTCAGGCAAGCCCGAGACAGGCGTATGCAAGAATGGACCAGAAGTGGAACACCAGTCCCGGCAATAGGGGAAAACCAAGTTCTACTCGGGACACCCGTCATAGGATGGGGACCACTCGTGATAACCCCACAAGCCCTACCCGAGAACCCTGAAAGGTCTACTGCCGCCGTTGAAGGAGAAGCTACTACACAACCCTTGGCAAATGGAAACCTAGAGGACGGCGAGCAAGGACTACTCGCACACTCCGCCCCGGAAGAAGGCTCGCCCCGCGAGTAGATTGTCCGATGACGACCTAGTGTTGTACCCTCCCAAGCCCTTTGGCTTAAGTTGTACCCTTAAGTATGAACCTGTACCCGGACGTGTAGTATGTGTTTTAGTCTTATCCTCGTGTTGTACCCTCCCTTGTTTTAATGAAGTTGTGTGTGCTTGTTGTTTGCTATATTTGTGTGCTTGTGTGTTTATCGGCAGAAAGTAGACTCTGCCTTTTTAAAGATACGAATTAAACAACTTAAACATCACTTAATCCCAGTCTCACAAAAACTCTACCCAATTTACAGATGGCTTCCCGAAGCGTTACGAGGGCCTCCCGCATTCGGAACCCTGCAGTCGCTGATACGGGAGTGCAGCCTAATGGACAGAACCCTCCCCAGGATGAACAAGAAGTGAGCCAGAACCGAGGAGAAAATTAGGGAGAAGTGCCACTGCCACCACCACCACCCCTCGGAGACCTGGCACAGATAATCCACAATCAGACCCTCATCCTAGAGACACTGGCCAATGCCCTTGTCAACAAATAGCCACGAGGGCAAACAATGAACGACAAGTTGACGGCTTTTCTAAGGGCCAAGCCGCCCACCTTTGCTGGATCTAGCAACCCCTTGGATGTAGACGACTGGCTTCGTGTGATTCAGAGGAAGCTCGAGCCGTTCGAATGTCAGGACCGGGACAAAGTTCTTCTGGCAGCACACCAACTCACCAGGACTGCCTTAGCCTGGTGGGAAAATTATTGTGCCGCTGCCGAAGATGCCTCCACCATCACATGGAAAGAGTTTGTGAAGGAATTCCGCCAATATCATATTCCCTCGGCCACCATGAAATGCAAGGCGGATGAATTCCGTGCACTGCAGCAAGGGAGTATGTCAGTTGAAGATTACACCCATAAGTTCATGGAGCTAGCCCGGTATGCACCAGAAGAAGTGAATGATGATGAGAAGAAGCAAGACATGTTAAAGAAGGGACTGAACCCAGAACTCCGGACCTTGCTTACTCCGCAAATCTACCCGGATTTCAATACCCTGATGAACAAGGCGATTCTTACAGAAAGAGCCAAAATTGATGAAAGGAAAGACAACAAGCGCAAGTTCCTGGAGAGCAAGTCCCGCCAGCAGGATCACTTTCAGAAACCCAGAAACTTTAGCTACACTGCACCAAGATCGCAGGCTCCAATGCAATATAGGACTCAACCTCAGGTGACAGGCCCACAAGCCTCTAACACACAGTTCAGGGGTCAGAACACCATGAGGGCCCCGCAGAGCAATGCAATCCATGTCACCACCAACAACAGCAATGCTAGGGTCTGTTTCAACTGCCGAGAGACAGGGCATTTCATTGCCAACTGCCCATATGCCAAGAACAAGCCAGTTACATCAGCCTTCTCCAATACAGTGAATGGACCGAGGCCGGTTCTGTCAGGTGCCAACCGAGTGCCCATCCGCAACAACAGCAACGCCAACAATAACAGTCAGCAGATGAGGCAGCCCCAGCAGTCATTTGGACGAGCCCGCGTCAACCATATCAACGCACAGGAGGCTCAAGGAGCTCAGGGCGTAGTGCTGAGTGAGTACCTAGTCAGCTCAGCTCTTGCAACAGTGTTATTTGATTCTGGAGCATCACACTCATTCATATCCTTGAGTTTTGTGGAAAAGCACAAAATACCTACAGTACTACTAAAAACACCCCTAATAACCCGGACGCCTGGAGGTGACATCAAGTGTCAACTAGGTTGTCTGCGGGTAAGGATCAATTTAAGTGGGGTAGAATTTTTAGCAGACTTAGTAGCACTTAAGTCTAAGGGAATAGACGTGATTCTTGGAATGGACTGGTTAAGCCGACACAATGGTCTCATAGGTTGTACTGACAAGGTGGTACACCTAACAAACCCGAAAGGAGTACGAGTAACCTGCCATACCCGGGTAAGTGGATCAGACCCGATGGTGTTTAGCATGGAAGCCAAGCCCTTAGAAGAAGTCCCAGTGGTAAATGAGTACCCAAATGTTTTCCCGGAAGAACTCCCTGGAATGCCACCAGATAGGGACATAGAGTTTGTCATCGACCTTGTCCCTGGAACCGCCCCTATAGCTAAGAGACCCTATAGGATGGCAGCCTCCGAATTGGCAGAACTAAAGAAGCAGTTTGATGAATTATAATGAATTGGCTTCATCAGACCAAGCTCGTCGCCTTGGGGAGCCCAGTCTTGTTTGTCAAGAAGAAAGATGGGAGTATGAGGTTGTGTGTAGATTATCGGGCGCTGAACGAAGTAACCATCAAGAATAAGTATTCCCTCCCCAGGATCGATGACCTTTTTGATCAGTCAAAAGGGGCCAAGTACTTCTCCAAGATCGATATGAGGTCAGGATATTTTCAGCTCAAGATCAGAGAGCGCGACATCCCAAAGACAACCTTTGTCACCCGATACAGGCAATTTGAGTTTACTGTGATGTCATTTGGACTCACAAATGCCCCTGCCTATTTCATGAATCTCATGAACAAGATATTTATGGATGAGTTAGATAAGTTTATCGTAGTCTTCATCGACGACATACTTATTTACTCGAAGAGTGTCCAGGAGCACGAGCAACATCTGAGAGTAGTTCTGGAAAAATTAAGAGTACACAGGCTAAATGCCAAATTCAGCAAATGTGAATTCTGGTTGGAGAAAGTAGCTTTCCTTGGTCGTATTCTGACCACAGAAGGAGTAGAAGTGGACCCCGAGAAGGTCGAAGCAGTCTCCAACTGGCAGCAACCGACCAACGTCAGTGAGATCAGAAGTTTTCTCGGATTAGCTGGGTATTATCGAAGATTCATTGAAGGATTTTCCAAGATAGCCCGGACCATGACAGAGCTGCTCAAGAAGGAGAAGAAATTCACCTGGACGGAGTCATGTGAAAGGAGTTTTCAAGAATTGAAGAATAGGTTGACGACCGCCCCAGTGCTGACCCTACCGGACATTCACCGGGATTTTGTCATCTATTGTGATGCATCCCGACAAGGATTGGGTTGTGTACTCATGCAAGACGGGAAATTCGCCGCATATGCTTCCCACCAGGTTAGGCCTCATGAGCAGAATTACCCAACCCATGATCTGGAACTTGCAGCCATGGTACACGCCCTTAAAATTTGGAGACATTATTTGATTGGAAATAAGTGCGAGATTTATACTGACCATAAGAGCCTGAAGTATATCTTCACCCAGCCGGATTTGAACTTAAGGCAACAGAGATGGCTAGAATTGGTTAAGGATTATAATTTGAAAATCCATTACCACCCCGGAAAAGCAAACGTGGTAGCTGATGCCCTAAGCCGGAAATCCTATGGGCCCAAGGATGATCATCTGCGAGAGGAAATGGCACGATTGAATGTGCACATTGTTCCTCGAGGTTCCAGCCAAGTGCTGAACGTCCAATCAACACTAGAAGACAGAATCAGAAAGGCACAAAGTTTGGACAGGAAGCTGATGGAAATCTGGAGGCAGACTGGAGAAAATAAGGCACTAGATTTTAGGGTGAATAATAGGGGAACCTTATGGTATAAAGATAGAATTTATGTACCCCAGAAAGGAGACTTCAGGCAAATAATCATGGATGAAGCTCACAACTCGGCATACTCCATTCACCCAGGATCCACCAAAATGTATATGGACTTAAAACAAAAATATTGGTGGAACGGGATGAAGGCGGACATTGCACGGTTTGTCGCCCGTTGTGATACTTGTCAAAGGATCAAGGCCGAACATCAGAAGCCAGCAGGGCTGTTGCAACCCCTACCCATTATGGTTTGGAAGTGGGACGAGATAGGAATGGATTTTGTAGTGGGTTTGCCCAGGACCCAGAAAGGACACGACTCCATATGGGTAATAGTGGATCGACTTACTAAATCAGCCCATTTCATACCCGTACGAACCAATTATGGCAGGAGAAAAGCTAGCCAAGCTCTATGTGGAAAATATAGTAAAGCTGCATGGTGTGCCCAGCCGAATTGTCTCAGATAGAGGGACCCAGTTCACCTCTAGGTTTTGGAAAAATCTACATAAAGCCATGGGCACCAAGTTGGATTTCAGCTCCGCTTATCATCCGCAAACGGATGGCCAGACATAAAGGGTGAATCAGATCATGGAGGATATGCTGAGAGCATGTGTCCTTACCTATGGCAAGGATTGGGAACAGAGTTTATCCTATGCTGAGTTTTCATACAACAACAGCTACCAAGTAAGCTTGGGCATGTCACCGTTCGAAGCTCTCTACGGAAGAAAGTGCAAAACTCCGCTGATGTGGTCAGAAGTTGGAGAACGAGCCCTAGTCGGACCAGCACTCATAAAAGAAGCAGAAGAAAGAGTTGCCGAGATTAGAGAAAAGCTGAAAGTAGCCCAGTCTCGGCAGAAGAGCTACGCGGACAAGAAAAGACGGGAAATAAGTTTCAACCCAGGAGATTTCGCGTATCTCAAGGTGTCACCCATTCGAGGAACATGAAGATTTCAGGTACAAGGAAAGTTGGCCCCTCGGTACATTGGACCGTACCGAGTTCTGAAGAAAGTTGGAGCAGTAGCGTACCGTCTGGAGCTACCGGAAGAAATGTCGGATATACACCCGGTGTTTCATATCTCGCAGTTGAGAAGGTGTTTGAAAGTACCCGAGGCAGAACACGTGCCTATAGAAGCAATAGATCTGCAGCTAGACTTGCGGTATCAGGAGATACCGGTCAAGATCTTGGACACTGTCACTAGGAGAACCAGAAACTCCGAAGTACGGATCTGCAGAGTTCAGTGGAGCAGACACGGAGTAGAAGAAGCTACGTGGAAACGCGAAGATGCTCTGAAGAAGGAGTTTCCCCATCTGTTTAGGAGCCAGCCGAATCTCGAGGACGAGATTCAATTTAAGTGGGGTAGGTTTGTGACATCCCGGGAAATTTAATAATTAAATCACTCGTGAATTTATTTTCAAAATTTTTCATCGTTGAGCTCGAGATCCTCCTAAAGCCCTAAACCCTAAATTCCGAGAACTTTTCCCGCCTGATCTCCCGATCTTCGAAAAGACCCGACCCCGACATCTATATCCACCACCCTGTTCGCCCTCGACCCGCGCATCGTGCCCGACCGCGCACGCATGCCCGACGCCGCGCGTGGCCGACCGGGCGCCGCAATCGCGGCGCGAATCTCTCCCTCTCTCTCTTTTTCTCACTCTCTCCTTTTTTTCTTTTTCCTTTTTCATTTTCATTTCCATTTTCTTTTCTTTTCTCCATTTTTCTTTTTCCTCCCCTTTTCTTTTCTTTTTTTTCTCCTCCCCCTCTCTCTCCTTCCTCTCTCTCCCCTTCTCTCCCGCGCGCTGCAGAGCACCGCTCCCCGCCCCCGTGCGAGCGCCGCCCGGCCCGGCTCTCCTCTGCCGATCTCCCTTCGCGCGCTTGCCCAGCCTGTGTCCGCCCTCGCCGCCGGCCGCCTACGCGCACGCGCGCACAACACCGCCGCCTCGCCACTCGAGCCCGCGCTGCGACACACACAGCAACCGGGGCCCTCCACGTGCCTGCGCGCCTGCCCGAGCCGCCACCTCTCCCTGGTCCGCCACGAATCGCGCCGCCGCCGCGTCGCGACACCGAACGCCATTAATGGCGCCCGCGCCGCTCGCTGGCCGCCACCACCGCCTCGCCCCCTCCTCCACCGACCTAAATCGCCTATAAAAGGGCTCCCCGCGCAGCTCCCCACCCCCACAAGCTCCGCCGCCGCCTCCAGCTCTCTCCCAAGCCACACAGCGCCACTGCCGTAACCCTCTTCGCCCGTCGCCACCGGCCCGCGTGGCCAGACCGCCCCGCTCCACTTCAGCCCGAGCTAGGTAGGGCACCCGAACCCCCTCATCCCTCTCTCTCCATTTCCCCTCACTTCCCGGCCGCCACCACGCTCCACAACGCCACCGCCACAGCGCCGCCGCCTGCCGCCTGCTGGCCTTCGTGGTGCCGCCACCTCACCATGCTCCGATACAAATCAAGGTGGGGGACGAGATCCCCACGCCACCCTCCTCCTTTCCCCCTTCCTTCCCGGCCGCCACAAGCTCTCAGGGCCGCCGGCCCAAGGTCGCCGGCGCCCTGCGCCTCCCCTCCCTTGTTTCCCGGTCGGGAGGAAGGAGAGAAGGGCACTTTTGCCCGGACCCCCCTCCCCTCTCTTCTATTTAGTTAATAGTCCCCCCCCCTTTTATGCCTTTTTTGCGAAATAAACCCCCTCCTTTATCATATTTCAAAATAAATCCTCCCCTCATATAAGCATATTTCTAAATGAACCCCTGACCCTTTTTAGAATGACCCAAATAGTTTCTAAAATACAAACCAAGCCCCTGCCTTCTCAAATATAATTACAAACAAGTCCCTGGACCCTTATTTAACCCCTAAACCTCTATATAACCTATCATTTCATGCGCCAAACGACCTTGGATCTACCTAAAACTTTATCACGCCTCTCATAACATAGTTTTGTCCATGCCATTTGGAAACCACCCAAAAATATTACTCCAAACTCCATATCTTAACTATTTCTGATTCGAGCTCAATGATAAAACTTTTATTTCCATTTCTTGATTGTGTGCATGTTTGTAAACGTCGTAGATCATGGTGTGAACAAAGGAGAGCCCGTTGACGAGCAGTGCTGTGAGCAAGCGAACGAGGAGCAGTTCTGCGACCCCGAGCCCGAAGGACAGCACCTCGATCAGGACTTTCCCGAAGGCTTCGAAGACGGTAAGTTCAATCCCGCCCTTTGATGCATGTTTTGTCCTAGTTTTTATAAACACCACCTATTGTCCTGTTTTACAAAATTACATATGTTTTGCTTGCTGAAAACACGGTTGGATAGCCACCCCTTGATTTGTTATAAGCCATTCCTTGACCACCTAGATTAATGTCTGAATGTGTTTTGTTTGGACGTTAATCGCTGCTAGAACGCTTAGGATCTTATACAAAATACAACTTGTTTTATAAGGAAAAGGTGTGTGTGTGGGAAGGGATAAAAGTGGAATTTTCGAAAAGATAAGTCTAGACGGGATGGATGGCATTTCTGTGTGATTTGCCGTTTGGTGTGCTTGTGCCTGTGTGGCAGAGCAAGGAAGGGAGATATCCATCTTGTCACCCCTAAGGACCGAGTTGGTGTGTCATCTCACTTAACTCCACTATCATGCAAACCACTCGACCGTTGTATGGGCAACGGCTTAGCATAAACCCCACTAGTTAGTCTGATAGCCATTAGGAGAGCTGAGATCAACGGGTGATCAAGGAGAAGGGATTAGCTCTGTGTGACTTATGCCCCGGTTAAACCTCTGTGTGATAGGTCAATGACCCCTTGATGCATCCCGTGATGGATAGTCAGGTCTAGCTAAGGTGGGTAATGGCTTTGTTGGGATCTGCACCGACACTAAGGTGATCGAGTTGCGGTACCCAGCTCTGTTTATACCCCTCCGTGTCTCCGTGGGTGTGGTTGGACTTGTTGAGTACGTTTGTACTCACCCCATTCTTTATTTTTACAGAAGAAGATCCAGACTTTGTACCTGACGACGTTGAGTAGGGGTACCGTCCTGCACCCAGCCTTGCCTGTGGAGTAGGGTCACCCGCAGGAGATTCCGCATTACGCAAGACTCTAATGACCCTCTTTTTATAGTTAATATCGTCCTGATGATATGGGTTGTATCGCGATAGTGGCGTTTCTCTGCTCACTACCGTGTAGAGTTGTACGGTAATGAACCATCTGATGTAATAAATGTGTCATCAGCCTCCTAGGACTGATGTTTGTATCACATTTAAGTCTTCTCTTATGAGGGGACGCTTCACATTCATACAGGGTGCTTCCATATCCTTGGTGCCATACAACTTCAAATGTCCCAGTCAGCTGCTCCCACACCCTCAGGCTCCTGCAACTGCGTACATGTCTTCATGTACAAAAGATTTTGAATCTTGCTTTGCTTGGAAGAAAGTGAGATGTTGGAATAAAAAAGCATAGTCATGTACATTATTGTCATTTATCCATCAGAAACTTCCTGACCATATGACTACTTTTTTCTAAATCCATACTTGCCAAAGTACATCAAAGTTGGTTGTTAATTGGGAAAATATGAAATTACTAATTGGTAAATCATAGTGCTAAATTGCTAGACTTCAATTGCAAGAAACATGGAATATCTTCCTTCTCCCATAGTAAACCACACGTACTACTACGTTAGCTGGTTGTCTAGATACCTGTTGCAATACAAAGGTTACAACAGTTCACATGAATAACAAAAATAGAAGTTCCACCATGGTTTTATGTTAGTGTAGTAGTGTTGAGAAACCAAGGTAAGCAAAGTCAAAATATGGCCTCTTATTTCGCATCACAAGGTAGTATTAAAGAATGTGATGACACAGCCGATAACATAATCAAATGATAGCATTCTACAAGAGAAGAATTACCTGGTTGGCATAGCTGATTCCCATATTAGCCCATGCACGGACATAGTTCGGTTTCAACTTTGAAGTCTAGAGCCTGAAACTAACAAGCAACGTATTGCGATTAGTTGCGTTTCAAATCCATAAACAAGGGTTGTCATACCAGGACCTGCAATATTATCCACTGTATAATATAAGCCAAGGGTAAGTTTGAATAACAACTATTTATTTATACCAGCCACAGATAAGAGGAGATGATACAGAAAATATTATGTTAACCAAATAAGTGAAGGTGCAAATTTTTACCTGAGATATCTTTAAAGAATTTGGTCAAACAAATCTACATTGTATTTCAAATAATTTGATAAGTATTTTTGGACGTTGATAATGCTAGAAGCACTGAGATGTAGCAATAACTTTATTGAAAAAAACTTTTCCCATAGAGGGCATGAGGCCACTGAAGTTGCAACAGGACAACACTTCTGCCATGTCTGTGTCAGTCTATAGAATAGTCATTTCCAAGTTTCAATAACAAGTCCTACAGGACCAGGATGCATTATTTAGGAATTTATGTTAAGACAGCAACCATATAGTTTTTTCCTGTTAGTTCTGCAGCTTACACAGATATAATAGCCATAAATATTCCAACAAAAGGAATAGCCAAAGACCAACAAAAGACATGATAAGCGGCCATATTGTGTAATATGTAAGAGTACATGGAAAGAGTGCCATCAGACATTACTTGAAGTAGAATAATTACAATATGTATTTTTGTTTTACCAAAGAACAATCATAGTCGAAGTCTTGCATTAAAGGTCTAAAAAATTATAAAGCAAGTTACAATAAAGTTTTTTGGGTTCATATGCTTTGTCAAAGAGAAACTAAACTAATTAAGACATTCATCGGTAGTAACTTCTAACCTGGGGATGCATCCTAATTGACTCCAGTGAACTAATGCCATCTCTCAAGTGACTTCAATGACTTAATAAGATGAAGTCGTTTGATTCTCGGCCTCAAGCAACCAACACCTGATTAAAACTTCTTAATGGCATAGAAGTTTGAGATTTATACTAAATCAAATATTTTCATATCATGTCAAGATGGAGAGGGTTCATGAAAGTAAGCAGAGAATTACACTTTGTGAAGCTTGCAAAATGTCTATATATTGGGCTGTTCTGCTGGTGTAGAAGCTGGCTGATTTCTATTGATTCAATATCATTCTGTGTGAGAAAGAATAAGCCAAAAGAAGCCGACTGGTGGTGGTGGTGGTGGTGCTGGCCAGCCGAACAGAGTTATATTGTCACCACCTTATTCTGATTGTGTTGTAAAGAACTCTATGTTCCAAATTATAGGTCGTTCTGGTTTTTCAAAATACATCATCATCTAGAAAGTCAAAATGAATTATAATTTGGAACGACAAGAAAACTAGAAAAATCACACTCTCACTAACCTTAGGGTCTGTTTCGATCCACCCAACTTAAATTTTAAAGTCAAACTTTAGACAGCTAAAAGTTCTTCCAGCTAAACTTTAGCTGGGGTGTTTGGATCCTCCCGCTGATAGACCCATCTAAAATCTAACCAGCTTTAGCTGTGCCGAAACAACTAAACTCAAATAAAGTTTAGCTAGTCGCCGGACCGTTTGGATCCCTAGCAGCTAAATTTAGCCGGCCAATATTTAGTTGGTGGATTCAAACAGACCTCCAGTTATGACAAAGTTAATGCCAATCTTCGCCACAAAGCATAACTTTGGATCAAAACTCCTTGCCACGACAAAGGTTGCTTTATTTGGTAGTATACCTTTGCAAGCCCTAATTTCTGAGCGTGCACGTCCGCTGTCCTTGTTCGGAATCCCGACCTCAACTGCCAACCTTTCGGCACGCCCTGCATCCGCTGGTCATCTATCTGCTCATCTGACGATGAGAACTCGGCTTCTATAACCTGCAGGAGCACTTTCCTTTTCTCCTCCTCGACGATTCCTTCTTTCTGCCACGCGCAAAGTTTGACCAGCACATGGTGTTTTACAAAAAGATATTAGCCGCGCGCATCGGATTTCCTTTTCGACAAATAAAGTCCCTGCTCAACTCAATCACAATCAGCTCGAAGTGCTTATGGCCTGACACTTGCAGAAGCTTCACTAGGTCCTGTTTAGTTCCAAAAAAATTCCTACAGTATCCGTCACATCGAATCTTCGAATACATACATGGAGCATTAAATATAGTTGAAAAATAACTAATTATACAGTCTAACTGATTAGCAGAGATGAATCTTTGAAGCCTAATTAATTTATGATTGAACATTATTTGTCAAGTAATAACGAAATGTGCTACAGTACCAAAATCCAAACTTTTTCACCAACTAAACACACCCTAGGTTCACTATACCACAGCCCCGAATTACCAACTACGTAGGAGTCGGTATAAGCCGTTATACCAACAAACCATCAGTCAGCATAGAACTTTACTGACTCCACCTATCTGTCGCTGTAAGTGGCGTCGGTACAAAGTTTTACCGACTGACATCTTTTTGCCGAACAACAGTGTCGGTACCCTGTAGCAGGGATACCCACTCTTACTGCAGTAAGGCAGGACTCGCATAGTGATCCGTAACCACGCCATAAGGGGCGGAGCGTCCGGGCCCCACGGGTCAGGCTCTGACCTCACCGGGCCAACGGCCCCGGACCCGCTCCCCGCTCTGGAACGGGTCCAGTGACGCCACGTGTCCCTGAGGAAGGGAAGCTCCGAACCAACAGCCGAGGGCCCGGACCCCCTTTAGGGGTCCGGGACCTCCCGCGTCCATCCGGACCTCCACGCGCGAAGAACCAACATACCGCCGGGGGGGGGGGGTCCGGAGCTGCCACGTGTCCTGTAGGCACGGGCGAGGGCGCGGGACTTCCGCTGGAAGACTCGCCCACCCACCACATTCAATGCGGGTGGTTGAGGTGCGCTCTGCCGCCGCGGCACGCGGAGCAGCCTTTGTCAGGCCTCACTGTAGACCGCATATTACCGAGGTACACAGTGCAGCCGCCTGCGCCGCATCCGCGCAGAGCCCGTCTGCCACATTAATTTGATACGACGGCACGACACTTTTCCATCATGCCGCCTACACCGCAAGCTACACGGCCGTTCAGCTACGCTGCAGGAGACGCCGCAAGCTACGCCTGGCGCCGTTTCGACAAGACAGCGCATGGGTACGCTGGACGGAGGATTCCCACGGAAAAACCAGGAAAATCTGGGGATGAGATCTCCTTCGCCTGCAACGCCATAATGTATGAACAGTACGTTATTTTATACTGCATCGTTGGACCCATCGGTCGGGGTCCCAACGGCCATGTACGCACCTCCCTTGAGATATAAAAGGGAGGCGCTCGCCGCACACAAGGAAGGTTTTTCCAAGCTCACCTAGACTCAAGCAATACAGCACACAGTGGATGTAGGGTATTACGCTCCGGCGGCCCGAACCACTCTAAACCGGCTGTGTTCATCGTGTTCTTCCAGGAGATCGAACTAGTCCTAGCTAACCCCCCGAGTACTAACCCTCTGGGCTTAGGCGGGTGCATTCCGCCACCCGCCTGTGGTTTACCACACCACGACATTTGGCGCGCCAGGTAGGGGAATAGCTGGTTTCAGTTCATCTCTTGCTCGTCTCCATGGTTCGGGTGGATGACGTGGTGATGACGGAGGGTGTGACGTCATCCGCGCCACACGCCTCTGCTCCAGGGGCAACCGTGCCCGTGGAGCAGCCACCGTCGGCGGCGGCGCGCGCGCTGCACGTCGGCAAGAATTAGGGTGCCCGTCAAGGGCCCCCTCACAAGATGCGAGCGGCGGAGTGCTGGCGGCGGCTAGGGAGTTGCTTCGCAACCCTCCGGCTGCTGCAGCCTCGCCAGACGCCCTGAGGCAGTGGAGGGACGACGTTGACCGTCTCCACCATCTGGCTCAGGCCTCCCCCAGTTCTGCAAGGACTGGGCAACGACCTCCGCCTGGCAATGCGGTGGTACCCTACCACCGGAGCCAGGGCGGTTCGTCGGCATCCGTGCGCTCCCCCACAGTGAGGGATGCACGAACAGAAGACCTGCGGGCGGAGCTCAACCGCAGGCGCGCGGGTGAGGATGCCCGCATCTCCGTGGAGAGGGCGTGAGAGCGCCGCCTCAACATTGAGGGCTGCAACCTCAATGCAGACTTTGATGTAGCAGCACCCAAGCCTCCGGTAAACGCTCGGATGCAGGCGGGTACCCCGGTGGCCGGGGTGGGCTGCGCTGCGCTGGCGGATCACCTTCGCGCGGTGGCATGGCCATCCAAGTTCCGCCCGCACCTGCCGGAGAAGTACGACGGTACCACTAACCTGTCGGAATTCCTGCATGTGTACGTTACCGCCATCACAGCAGCCGGTGGTAACGACGCCGTCATGGCAAGCTACTTTCATGTAGCCTTGACTGGGCCAGCCTGGACTTGGCTCATGAACCTCACTCCTGGGACAATTCAGTCCTGGGAGTAGCTCTGTGCGAGGTTCACAGCGAACTTCGCCAGTGCGTACCAGCAGCATGGTCTGGAGGCTCACCTCCACGCCGTGAGGCAGAAAGCCGGGGAGACGCTCCGGGCATTCATTTCGTGCTTCACCATGGTACAGGGTACCATTCCTCGTATCTCTGAAGCATCCATTATCACTGCTTTCCGTCAGGGGGTACGTGATGAGAAGATGCTCGAGAAGCTGGAGACGCACGAGGTGGAAAGCGTTACCACGCCTTTCTCCCTGGCAGACAAGTGTGCCAGGGCCGCTGAGGGCCGCGCATGGCACTCAGCCCCCCAAGACGGAGACGCCAAAGTTGGTGGCTCCGGTGCTACCGCCCAGGGCGGTGACAAGAAGAAGAAGAACAAGAACCGGAGTGGCGGGGAGCCGCAAGCCGGCGGTCCAGCCGTTGTAGCAGCAGCACTAGCTGTTGCGGCAGCGGCTGGGGGCTAGAATGCGCATGGCAAACGCCCGCGCCCGCAAAGTGGCAGTGGAGGTTCATGCCTAGTGCATCCCACCACTCGCCACAGCACAGCTGACTGCCGCGAGATCCAAAAACTCGCGAAGCGGGTCAGCGGGCGGCGTGAGCAGTCCTCCAAGGACCTCTCACCCCCTCCTCGTCAGCGGTCTGGCAAGGAGAAAGCCTCCGACAACGGGACCGCTGCCGGGGAGAAGGAGCTGGGGTACCAATCCCCCGCTCGGGAGCTGAAGGGCGTGTACCACGACGACAACTGCGACTCCGACAATGACGACCGCCACAAGAAGCTGTACGTAAGGTACGGCGGAAGCTGGGAGCTTGTCTCCCGGCGGGACGTGAAGACCCTTCGTCGAGAGGTCCTTTCGGTGAAACTGGGGGTCCCGAAGGCAGTGCCGCACCACAGGTGGATGAACACCACCATCTCTTTCGGGCCATCTGACTGCCCGGAGAATATGGCCGGGGCCGGTGTACTACCTCTAGTCACCGCCCCTATCATAGCCAACATCAGGCTCTATCACGTGCTGATAGACAGTGGGGCCGGCCTCAATGTCATCAGCTATGCAGCGTTCAAGCAGCTACAGATCCCGGAGTCCAAGCTTACTCCCTCTCGCCCATTCTCCGGAGTGGGCCCCCATCCGGTGTTCCCTCTGGGGAGCATCACTCTGCCGGTCACGTTTGGGACTGAAAAGAACTTCCGCACAGAGAGCGTCCAGTTCGATGTTGCGGAAGTTAACCTCCCGTTCAATGCCATCATTGGCCGGCCAGCTCTCTATCGCTTCATGGCCATTGCCCATTACGGGTATTTGGTCCTGAAGATGCCTTCCCGTGCCGGTGTCCTCACCGTGCGGGGTGACCGCACCGCTGCCGTCGCTGCAGTTGAGAGACTGCATGCTCTGGCAGTAGAGGCTGCACATTCCGAGGAGGACCCATCCACCTCGCGACCCAGGGCGCCTGCAAAGGCGCCTAAGGTCCAGCCGTCAGATCCGGATGATGTTCCCGTGAAGACGGTGCAGATCGGAGCGGACTCCTCCAGGACCACCCGCATCGCGGGAAACCTCGAGGAGAAATAGGAAGACGCGCTCGTCACTTTCCTCCGGGCTAATGTGGACGTGTTCGCCTGGGAACCGTCACAGATGCCCGGGATCCCCAGGGAAGTGATCGAGCACAATCTGAGAATCTACCCCGACGCCATGCCGGTGCGCCAGAAGCCTCGGAAGCAGTCCATGGAGCAGCAGAACTTCATCCGTGAAGAAGTCCGCAAGCTGCTACACGCTGGCTTCATCGAGGAGGTCCACCACCCCAAGTGGCTGGCCAACCCAGTCGTCGTACCAAAGGCCAACGGGAAGCTTCGGATGTGCATCGACTACACCAGCCTCAACAAGGCATGTCCTAGAGACCCCTATCCTCTTCCACGTATCGATCAGATCGTGGACTCCACCTCCAGGTGCGACCTTTTGTCTTTCCTAGATGCATACTCTGGTTTCCACCAGATTCAGATGTCTAGAGAGGATAGGAAGCATACTGCTTTTGTAACAGTGGATGGGCTTTATTGCTATATTGTCATGCCATATGGTCTGAGGAATGCCTTACCCACGTTTGTACGAGCTATGAACAAAACCTTCTGTAATCTAATTAGAGATATTGTTGAGGTGTATGTTGATGACATTGTGGTCAAGACTAAGGTAGGGTCAACACTAGTTGAGGACCTGTCCCTCGTCTTCAACCGACAGCGCACCACGCGCACGAAGCTGAATCCCGAGAAGTGCATCTTCGGCGTCTCGGCAGGGAAGCTGCTGGGTTTCCTGGTCTCACATCGAGGCATCGAGGCAAACCCAGCCAAGATCAAGGCGATCGAGGCGATGAGGCCTCATGGCCGCATCAAGAACGTCCAGAAGCTTACTGGATCTCTCGCCGCTCTTAGCCGCTTCATATCGAGGCTGGCTGAGAGGACCCTCCCCTTCTTCAAGCTATTGAGGAGGTCCGGTCCATTCTCTTGGATCGAAGATGCTGAACAAGTCTTCCAGGAACTAAAGCAGCACCTCACCTCACTGTCAGTATTGGTGGCTCCAGAGCCAGGTGAGACGTTGTTTCTGTATCTTGCTGCGTCTGCAGAGGCGGTCAGCATGGTGCTGGTCGCCGAGAGGACGGAGCAAGCTCGCCAGGGGGACACCAGGGTCTCCCCGGCCAAGGATGGTGAGCCGGACCCCGGACATGGGGGTCCGGCGGCCACTCCTCTATCTGAAGGTTCGGACCCCGAACAAGGGGGTTCGTAGGAGCCTCATCCCAGTGGGAACCCAGAACCGTTGGGGGCCCAAGGACCTGACGTGGTGGATAAAGGCGAACCGGACCCGGTCGCCAGGGTCCGGACCGTCCAGAAGCCGGTCTACTATGTCAGTGAAGTCCTCCACGAGGCAAAGGCCAGGTATCTTGAGACGCATAAGCTTATCTATGCCATACTTATTGCGTCCAGGAAACTGCGCCATTACTTTCAGGCACACCGAGTTGTCGTAGTGACCTCTTACCCGCTAAGAGAGATCCTGCACAACTCCAACGCCACGGGCAATATCGCCAAGTGGGCAGCAGAGTTGGCTAAGTTCCAACTGGACTTCCAGCCTCGCCATACAGTCAAGAGACAAATCCTGGCTGATTTCATAGCAGAATGGACTCCTTCCCCAAGCAATTCTGGGGTCCGGACCTCAACGCCGGACCCCCGGAGCCGGAAATCAGGACACCAGTCTTCACCGAGCCCCACTGGACACTCTTCTTCGACGGGTCCGTCCGCAAGAAGTGGGCTGGAGCTGGTGTGGTCCTCATCAACCCAAATGGAGATCAGCTGAAGTACATGGTGCACCTTGAGTTCAAGGCCACCAACAACATGGCGGAGTACGAAGCTCTGATCTTTGGCCTGACACAAGCCCTGTCTCTGGGGGTCCGGCACCTTCTGGTGAAGGGGGACTCTCAGCTAATCATCAAGCAGGTCTGAGGGGATTGCAGCTGCAACAATCCCCAGCTCGCGGCATACCTCATCCACGTGAGGAAGCTCGAGAAGGACTTCGACGCCTTGGAACTGCAACATGGTCCCCGCGAACTCAACTCAGCAGCAAATGATCTCTCCGCGAGAGCATCTACCTGGGCACCCGTGCCCGAGGGCGTCTTCGAAAGACGGTTGCTGAGACCTACCGCCCAGCCTGCTGAACTAGGTGAAGGAGATCAAGCTAGCACCTCAAAGCTAACGGTCCCGGCGGCATTCCACCTGTGGTGCCCGCCCTGGGTTGTGAGCTCTGTCGAGGATTCTGGAGACCTCGTAGAGCCACTCCCACCTGCTCAGGGAGCTCCCGATGCATGGATCTCCGAGATCCGGCACTACTTGAAAGACAATATCCTTCCTGATGACGATGTGTCCGCTGAGCGCATAGTACGATTGGCTAAACGCTACGCGGTGGTAGAAGGGGATCTCTACCGCCGTGGCGCCAATGGTATCCTCATGCGGTGCATTTCCTAGGGAGAGGGCCGCGAGTTACTCACGGAGATCCATGGAGGCGAGTGTGGAAGTCATTCCTCATCTCGCACGCTTGTTGGTAAGGCCTTTCGGCATGGCTTCTACTGGCCGACAGCACTCCAGAATGCGGCTGAGCTGGTAAAGTCCAGCAAAGCATGCCAGTTCCATGCAAAGCAAATACACACACCGGCTCAAGCTCTGCAAATGATCCCGCCCTCATGGCCATTCGTCGTATGGGGCGTGGATATCCTGGGGCCGTTCCCCCGGGCCGTCGGCGGGTACCTGTTTCTCTACGTCGCCATCAACAAGTTCACAAAGTGGCTGGAGGTTACCCCTGTGGTAAACATCACTAAAAAATCAGCAGTCACATTCCTCAAGTCCATTGTGTGCAGATTTGGCATCCCAAACCGCATGATCGCAGACAACGGGACCCAATTCAAAAGCAGACTCTTCCAAGAGTACTGCGAGGACATCGGCATCTAGCTATGCTTTGCGTCCGTGGCACATCCCCGTAGCAATGGACAGGTCAAGAGAGCGAATGCAGAGATCCTCAGGGGACTCAAGACCCGCACTTACAACTGTTTGAAGAAGCATGGTGCCAAATGGGTTGCTGAGCTTCCGTGCGTGCTATGGGGCAACCGGACCACACCCAGCCGAGCCACCGGGGAGACTTCATTCTTCCTGGTCTACGGGGCTGAAGCATGCCTTCCCCCAGAAATTCACCTGGGCTCACCACGGGTCCAGGTTTTTGACGAATCCATGCAGGAACAGCTGCGGCGTGACGATGTGGACTTCGTTGACGAACGAAGGTGGCGAGCAGCAATCCGAAATGCACGCTACAACCAGGCGCTCAGGCGCTATCATCAACGGTTCGTGCACAGTAGGGAGCTCCGGGCTGGCGACCTCATCCTGAGACGGATCCTGAACCGAGCAGGGCTCCACAAACTCTCCCCCAGCTGGGAGGGGCCCTTCAAGGTTACAGAAGTATGCCGGTCCGGATGCATTCGCCTTGCCACAGAAGATGGGGTGCCGCTGCCCAATCCATGGAATATAGAGCATCTGCGTAAGTTTTACACTTAGGCAGAGCAGGGAAATGAATTTTTCCTTTGCAATAAGATAGAATCAGCGTGCGGCCCAGAGCGATTGGGGTCCGCCCTCGTAAACCTGGCCTCTGGAATCCATCGCACCATCGGCTAGCATTAACGCGCGGCCCAGAATGGTAGAGGTCCGCCCTTATAAACTCGGCCTCTGGCATCCATCGCGCAAGCCATGTATATCTAGTTGCAAAGGAAAGATTTGCTCTCAGTTCTGTCTTTGTGTCAAATTTTATTTCGCATTTCGATTCTCGAGGTTTTATTTTTCTAACCCCCGCGCGGACTTCCACTCTGGTCGCTACAGCTAAGATCTGTATTGAGTTGCTGGACTGTCGTACAGGTCCGGACCCTCTTGCTGCTGGGAGAGGGGTCCGGACCCCTAGGGACCTGCTCTGGAGAGGGGGTGCTTGTTTCCTGGGGTTGCCCGGAGTCCTGTGTAGCCGCTTAGCCGGTTCCGTACCCAAAGCCTACACACTCCACCACCCTGTAACGAGTGCTCTAGTACCCGGAGCTGGGTAATTAGGGGCCCGGACCTCGTTATAGCCCAAGGGTTGGCTTCCTAAGTCCTACACAGCATGTCTAGCTCCATATCTCAAAGGATCGAGTACGACATAATGACCTCACCCACTGCTAGGAAGGGTCTGGAGCGTCGGAGCCAGGTCCGGTAAAGTCGTGTTGTTTCCTGGAGTGGTCCGGAGCCCTATGTAGCGCCTTAGCCTGGTTCCGCACCTTAAGTCTACACACTCCACCACTCTGTAACAAGAATTGAACTGCCTAGACATGTGCATCCGGAGCTCCGGACCTCGTACTAGCCTGGGGGCCGGTCCAGAATAGGTCCCGCGGGCCTGCTACTAAGCTGTGACTTTGAGTGGTACGCAGGTCAAGCCTTGACTGGTGGTAGCTAGCCTCAAACCATTGAGCTTACCTACCAGGGGGTCCCGGCATCCGCTTTAAGGCTTCATGCAGATCGAGGTCCAGTCTCTATGGTAGACAGACTCAAAACAACTGAGCCTGTCTCCCAGGGGGGCCGGAGCGTTTGCTTTGAGCCAGACATCACGGATCGATTCTGCATGCGTCAAACAGCTAAGTTGCAGTATCATTACTACCATACAAGCGAATTTGATTTTCCTCTCTGTAGTTTTTCTGCTATACAAGGAATAAATCGTTCGTTCGAGTTGCAATCTATGCTACACCTATGCCCAAGGACGCTTGCTCAACCTCATACGGGGGTCCGGAGTGTCTTCTGCGGCTCGAATGGCAGATAGGTCCTAACAACTGAACCTATCTGCCAGGGGGCCAGGGCGCCGGGGTGCTGCATACCGCAACCAAAGCAACTGACAAACAGTTAAGTTGAAATTTTCCTTTATTAAAATTTCAACAAGTACAATGTTTGTTACATAACGCAAAAAAATAAAAGTGCAATGTCCAGCTCAGGAGTCTGCAGGCTCCCGCTTGAAGTAGGCGGCAACGAAGTCGACGACGTCCCGCACGCCTTCTCGAGCAGAGGCCTCCGTCTCCGGCACAGGACCGTCGACCACGGGGGCTAGCGAGATGGCTGGGTCGTGGCTCCGGAGGCAGGTCAGGATGTGCTCCGCCACCATCCGGATCAGCTCGCGGCCCTCAGCTTCAAGCTGGCCAGCAAGGACCAGCTCCAGACGTCGGAGCCTATCCGAAGCGGAGTTCAGCACGGGGAGGGCGTCAGCAATCGAAGCTGGTGGCTCTGCCACTTGGATTGGACTCATTCCAAGTGGCACCAGAGCTGAGCTTGCTTCGCTCGCCCAGTCGACGATTCGCTGGGCCCCCACGCGCTGGTCCTCCTGTAGCTTCCGGACCGCCTCCTGCACCCCGGTGTCCAGTGCTGCCTTAGCCACCTCCACCTCGCGGGTCCTCTCCTCGAGCTCGGCCTTCTTCTTCGCCGCCGACTCCTTCAGGGACTTGAGGGCCTCGCGCTGGCGCTCAAGCTGGAGCTCCATGTTGGCGGTGAGGGATTCCCGCTTCGCAAGGGACTTCCTATCCTCCTCAAGCTCCAACTCGGCAACAGCCTGCTTGCTGGCGGCCTCCTGTAGCTGCTCGCGCCATCCTTGCAGGGTCTCAGAGACCTTGTCGAGCTCCTGCTTGCGGATCTCGAGACTCTGGCTGCGAGTCTCAAGCTCGGACCGCTGAGCCGCGAGGCGAGTCTCAAGCTCAGACCGCTGAGCCGCGAGGCTGGCCACCTCCTTGGCAAAAGCCTCCTCCCGCAGCGCCAAGGCCTTTTCCCGGCTCGCTACCGCAAACTCCGGATCGAACACCTTCCGAAGATTGGCTCGGTAGGCCTCCTGGTCGGCCTTGAGTTCGGACTGGACACACGCAGCAAGGGAGGCTTCGGCCTTCGTGCGCGCCTCCAGGTGGGTGTGCCAGTCGCCGAGGCGCTGGCGCTCGTTCTCCAGAGCAGCCCACTCCCGCCGGAAGGCCGCCTCTGCGGTAGAGGTCGCCTCCTCTATCGACTGCCGGACCCGGACCCGGACCAGCACCTGGGGGAGGGGAGCCGCTTCCTCCTCCGGGGGACCCTGCAGGAGCCGCCTTCCAGAGACCACCTCCAGTCTTCCTCTGCTGCAGGCTCGGAGCTGGGTTTGGGAACTTCCGGCACAGGCGTCGGGACCTTGGCTGCAGGGGTGCTCGCCGTTGCTGCGCCCTCTCCCGCTGTGCTCGCCGTCGCTGCGCCTGGTGTCGGCGCAGCTGCCGCCGTAGCTGGAGCTTCAGGGGCCATCACATCGCGAGCTTCGGGGGCCACCACGTCGGGTGCAGCTGCGCCTGGCACAGGCGCATCCGCCGTCGCCGCGTCAGGCATTGCTGCGCCTGGCACTGGCGCATCCGCCGTCGCCGCGTCAGGCGTTGCTGCGCCTGGCTCTGGCGCACCCGCTGTCTCCGCGTCGGGCGTTGCTTCTCCTGGTGCTGGCGCACCCGCCGTCGCCGCGTCAGGCGCCATCGGGTTAGCGGAAGCTGCTGCACTCGAGCTCCCCGCACCCGCCGTCTGGAAGAACTGCTTGGGCGAGAGGCCCTGGCAAACAAAGAGAAAAAGCCTTCAGTAAAAAGCGGAGCACCAAGAATAAGGGAAGTGAACGGAAGAACACTTACCCTGAAGCGTCGGGTCTCCGGCGCCCACGGAGGCTCGGCGAGTGCTTCTGCTGCTGCTGCTGCTCCTGTGGCGGCGGCGGAGGCGCATCTTGTGGTTGCTGCTGCTCCCGAGGCGGCGGCAGAGGCGAACCAAGCGGCTGCTTCTGCTGCCTCTCCCGTGGCGGCGGTGGAGGCGCAACCCGTGGCTACTGCTGCTGCTGTTGCTCCCGTGGCGGCAGCGGAGGCACAACCCGTGGCTGCTACTACTGCTGCTGCTGCCGGGGGGAGGCATCTCTCGGCGGTGGTGGTGGCGGCGCGGCTGCTCCGGGGGTCCTCTGACGCTTCACGGCGGGCTCCACAACTGGGGTCCCGTCGCCCCGGTGCAACCTGCGCCGGCCCGCTTGCCCCGACGACGCGCTGGAGCTGCTCCGGGCCTGGCTGGGACCACTCGTGACGGCGCTACCAGCCACGGCCTGCTTGCCCTTGGCAGTGGGGCCAGACCCCGCCGCGCTCGGTACGGCTTGTTCCCCGGACGCGCCAGGGATCCGGATCCCACGGTCCGGGTCGCCTCCAGTCTGGCGTGCGGCCAGCCCACCATCGTCGAGGGTCGGCAGGGTGGCCAGCACCGCGGTTCTCGGGCGTGAGTCCTCGCAGAGAGGGACGACACCCTGAGGAAGGATCAGGTGCTCCGGGATGAAGATTTCCCCCGTCACCGCCCGCACCAGGACCTCCAGGGCTTCCTGGGTCAGGTCGCTCCCCTCTCCGCGGTGGGTTCTGCTGCAGTCGTTGGGGCCGGTGAAGCTCCAAGCAGGACGCAGCCGCTACTTCAGGGGGGCGATCCGGCGCTTCAGGAAGTCCCCGAGCACGTGCAGCAAGGTGAGGCCGCCCTCTGCCAGTGCCCTGATCTTGCTCAGCACGGAGTCGAAATCCGGCGGCAGGGACGTGTTGGCCCTCCAGGACAGACGGTCGGAGTCGGGCACCCCGGTCGGCATGACCAGACGCTCGTTGGCTTCGGTGGTGGCGATCACCCACTCCCTGGGCCACTCCTCCCACTTCCCACCAGAGAGCCCGGGGATGTACGGCGTCCGCAGGTCGCTCCTCGTCTGGAAGTAGTACGCCCCCACTTCATCTTTTCCCTTCCCGGACTTCACCAAGACGAAGAAGTGGCAGAAGAGGATGACGCAGGGCCGCACCCCCACGAACATCTCGCACAGGTGCACGAAGATGGCCGTCAGGAGGATGGAGTGCGGTGTGAGATGTTGAAGCTGGAGGCCGAAATCTTCCAGCAGCAGCAGAAAGAATGAGGAGATCGGCAGCCCCAGGCCGGTGGAAATGTGCGAGATGAACAGCACAAATTCCCCGGTGCGCAGGTTGCCGAGGGGAACCGAGCCTGCTCGAATCCCCCAAGCAGTCTCCTATGCACTCCACCCAAGCAGGCGGCGCACCGTGTTCAGCTCTTCCTTAGTCTGGAAATGGCGGGGACGAGCAAGGGATGCCATCTCGCTATGGAGGCGATGAGCAATCTACGCAGGAGAGCAATGTGCGAGGAGGCTCGAAGGCAAAGGGGCGCAAAGGTTGGAAGGAAGAAGGCGAATGCGGGAAAGTAACCGCGGTATGCGGTTCATCCCTTTATGAAGCCTGACCCAACCGGCGCGCCCCGGAACCGTCGCTGGAACCTAAGCGACGCTCACGCCTGGTGTTAACCGCCCAGTCCATGACAAGGGGGGCCCAGGCCCGCCTGTCAGGGAGGGTGGCTCACAAACAAAGGTGTGAATGGGCGGGATCTGAACCGTCGCCCGCGCGCGAAGCGAGGCGGAAGCTGAGCTGACGTGCGTGCATTAAGCGCTGGCATGACCAAGCTTTTCGGGAACTGCGCTGGTGGTAAATATCCCGTTTACTCCGGCCGCAACAATGCCGAGCGTCACACGCGTGACTAGGTGAACCACTGTGCGTGGGGGCCACGAGTCAGTAAGCCGTTGCGATGTGATGAGGCAGCGAAAAACCCGATGGATGGTCAAGGCTAGACAAGGCTCCTGCAGTAAGAGGCTTCAAGTTATGCAAGCCAAATCGCAGTAGTGGCCCCACCTGCGGGTTCGTCACCTCTCCCGAAGTGGGCCCGGAGGCCACTGTCGGTACCCTGTAGCAGGGATACCCACTCTTACTGCAGCAAGGCAGGACTCGCATAGTAATCCGTAACCACGCCATAAGGGGCTGAGCGGCCGGGCCCCACGGGTCAGGCTCTGACCTCACCGGGCCAACGGCCCCGGACCCGCTCCCCGCTCTGGGACGGGTCCGGTGACGCCACGTGTCCCTGAGGAAGGGAAGCTCTGAACCAACAGCCGAGGGCTTGGACCCCCCTTGGGGTCCGGGACCTCCCGCGTCCATCCGGACCTCCCACGCGCGAAGAACCAACATACCGCCGGGGGGTCCGGAGCCGCCACGTGTCCCGCAGGTACGGGCACGGGACTTCCGCTGGAAGACTCGCCCACCCACCGCATTCAATGCGGGTGGTTGAGGCGCGCTCTGCCGCCGCGGCACGCGGGGCAGCCTTTGTCAGGCCTCACTGTAGACCGCATATTACCGAGGTACACAGTGCAGCCGCCTGCGCTGCATCCGTGCAGAGCCCGTCTGCCACATTAATTGGATACGACGGCACGACACTTTTCCATCATGCCTCCTACGCCGCAAGCTACACGGCCGTTCAGCTACGCTTCAGGCGACGCCACAAGCTACGTCTGGCGCCATTTCGACAAGACAGCGCATGGGTACGCTAGACAGAGGATTCTCACGGACAAACTAGGAAAATTCGGGGATGAGATCTCCTTCGCCTGCAACGCCATAATGTAGGAACAGTACGTTATTTTATACTGCATCGTTGGGCCCATCTGTCGGGGTCCCAACGGCCATGTACGCGCCTCCCTTGAGATATAAAAAGAAGGCGCTCGCCGCACACAAGGAAGGTTTTTCCAAGCTCACCCAGACTCAAGCAATACAGCACACAGTGGACGTATGATATTACGCTCCGGCGGCCCAAACCACTCTAAATCGGCTGTGTTCATCATGTTCTTCCAGGAGATCGAACTAGTCCTAGCTAACCCCCGAGTGCTCACCCTCTGGGCTTAGGCGGGTGCATTCCGCCACCCGGCTGTGGTTTACCACACCACGACAAACAGTTAGACGCTCACTGGACTTATACCGACCAACACATGTATACCGACCATCTGTGGAATGTTTTGCCGACTAACCATTTGAGGATATAGAGGACTTATACCGACCAACCATCCAACACTAAGTATCCATATAGAATTAATCTCATATTAATCATTTGATATCACTCATTTAAACAATAACCATACAAGCTCACATTTAACCTCAAACATATAATTGATTGGCTCACACAGCTCACAGCTCATATAATTGATTGGCTGACACATATAATAGCCATCAACATTTGTACTAGTACAACTTTTGACAAAATTCAAAAGCAGCAAGCTAGATCAGACAAGTATCTAGACATGCCATTTAGTTTCCACAGGCCACATGCTTTGGCTTGCAGATATCACAAGTTTAGCTTGCACAACTACTATGTACAAAACATCAGGGCACAGATCACATGTTTGGCTTGCAAAACGATTTGTCTATGCTAGGAATAGTCAATACCATCCATGAGCACATTGATTTTCTTGGTGTGAAAATGATCTTGCATCCATGTATGGCCATGCGTGGCACTCAGTGTGCAGCAGCTAGCCATTCCTACTTGGGCACGGCAACTTGTCTCCTGTCTTGGAGCATCTACAAAGTCAATCATGCATTAAATCTGCCTGGACATCTTTTAAAAGGTATGAGATCAAAACTGGTAAAAAAACAGGGCTGCTCCTGCTCAGTTCAAGGTAAAAACACTATGCTATTACTGCATATATACATGCTCAATGTTGAATGGAAGATGCATGCACATGCCAAGGACAGATAGGTATAAATAAGGTTTCTAGATATAGTCATGCTGGGCAGATGATAGATACTTGTAGTTGTGGCTTACCAATCAGACTTTGTTATAGTCATTCCCTCTAATTTCCTGCAAATGATAGGTACTTGTAGGTTACCAATGTGGATTCCTGGGTCACTTAAATTCCATTTGTTGCCTCACTAAAAAACAAAGCAATAATCCAACACCTCCAAATGTCAACAGCCATGTGCAACAACATTAAGGTTGAAGCCGCTCACATTAGCTAATTTGATAGATTGGTAAGTGCAAATTCTGGGGAGACGATAGAAGGGGAAAAATAGCACATATAAAAAGGAACTACTGCACATAAAAGATCTATAAACAGAATTATGAAATTGTACAGCACAAAAAAGGAAACAATGGTTATTGGAGGCGCAATGGTTTGGAAGAAGACTCGCACCCGCCGAAAGAGGGAGGCAGTGATTATTGGACGCGCACATCGCAGAACCAAACCGCGGCGAGGGGCGCAGCACGGCCGCGTGAGGCCGCGGGATGGGGTCCGGCCGGGGCAGTAGGTGCCGAGCAGACCTTGGGGACCGGCCGGCCGGGCGGCACACAGGGACGAGGCCGCGGCGGGGCGACGCAATGGCTGCAGCACGGCCGCGCAAGCCCGCGGCGCAGGCTGCCGCAGGCCCGCCCGCACACCCGTCTGGTCGTGCGGGAAGTGGAGGGACGGAGCAGCTTAGGACCGGAGCGGCGACACGGAGGGGCAGAGGACCGGATGCGGACGGCCTGCGGGTGGCGGCCAGGGTTGGGCAATGGGGGAGATGGGGAATCGGCCTGGCGGCGGCGGCGATTTTGGGAGGGCAAAGCGGCGGCGGCAGGATTTGGAGATCGCGAGGGGAGGGAGCCGGGAAATTGGTGAAGGGGTAGGGTTACGTCGATCTACTTAACAATGTAAGGGGCCGTTTAGTTCCCAAAAATTTTCACCCAAAAATTTTTACCTCCCTTTTAAACACATGTATGAAGTACTAGATGTAACTAAATAACAAAACTAATTACACAGTTTGGATGTACACGACGAGACGAATCTTTTAAGCCTAATTAGTGAATGATTAGCTATAAGTGCTACAGTAACCCATATTTGCTAATGATGCGGTCAAAGGCCTCAAAAGATTCGTCTCGCGGTTTCCAAGTGAGTTCTGAAATTAATTTTTTAATTAGTGTCCGAAAAACCCTCCCGACATCTGGTCAAACTATTGACGTGACACTTGAACCAAAAATTTTCACCAACTAAACACCCCCTAAGTGGCTCACCGGTGGGTCTCGTGGGCAAAGTTTTCACCCGATATTGGGCTGGCTGAGCGCGGGAGGCCGCCGACGGACAGTTCGATGAAAACACTGGGATATCCCGACTGATGGTTCAACGGGATATCTAATTTTCTATACCGACTGATATACCGCTGCTACAACTTGAAATACATGATCCGACACAAAACTATATCGACTGACTGTTAGACGGTGATTTTCTACTTTTAGCGACTCACGTGTGACGGCAATTTAGGACTGTGGTATAGTGGTTATGCTCTGTTGCTTGAGCGTCTTCCAGCTCAATCAGGCAACATTCCTGGCTGGTGTGATCTCGCCCTCTGGCGGTTTATTTGGCCTTTCCCGATAAGGTTAACCTCGAGAGGTCCAAACTGTGGCCTTCCAAGTTGCTCCTCTCCTTTCCTGGCCATAGGAACATGTGACGTCAGCCAGCTCCCTCCCCAGCAAATCCATCAGCTAGCTTTGCTCAATCATGCGTCGCCACTACGTGTTATTAAAAATTATCTCGTCTGTTACTTCTCCTTTTCTCTTCTTTCTGTACTTGGTTGATGCTGAAATCAGGCTTAGAAGAATGGATGGCAAAGAGGAAGCACAATATCTGCGTCCGTGTGTGTGATCTCCTTGTCAGAGTAGCAGTGCCCCCCGGGCTTTGTTTGGCCGTGGAATCACTTTCTCCGTGCTGTAGATCGTGTTGGTGTCTGTTCATCACCAACGGGTGGGGAAGCAAAGCAGGAACAAGGACTGTCGAGGGTTAAGGATTAAAAGAAAGGATGCCCTGAAGCGTGGAAGCAGGAACAAGGGCTGTCGAGAACTCCGTACACAAAATGGAGTCATGAACTACAGATGATGTTCTGAATTCTGGATGCACAAGGTTCATTCTGGCATTGCAACCGACTAACTGCACTCTCCTGGCGACAGGATGGTGAGAATTCACTCTTGGGGAACTACTGTAATTGGTATCGCAGCCTACTCCAAGCGCTGTGCAATACTATCCAACTTTCTTATAGTGTATTCAATCTTTGGATTTATTAGAAGACGTTTTCGTTAGGTATAGATGTTTCACTGACGCTTTCACAACGTGGCCGGGGGAATTTACCTAGTCCAGAGCAGTTTCTTATGAGCGGCCAAGATTGAGACGGCTGAAAAGAACCTGAAAACTTACCGGCTAAGTGTCTGCAAACAACAAAAAGGATGTGGACTCTAAAGTCCCTTCCAACTGAATCAACACCAATGGATGTTCAGCACCGGGTTCTCCCAATATGCTCCCTCTTCTTGGTTCCGTAACACTCAAGCTGCTCGTAAACGACAGATTATACATCGCCTGGAGCACTTGCCATACGGTCAAAAAAATCACCATCCAAAGTTTATTCCGTCGACGGAAAGAAAAAAAATGCCATTTTGGCTGTTCATATCAATAAACTGGATTGTTCACCGAATCGGGTGGAGTGAGCCGTCAGAAGCTCTGAAAGTGACATTGAGTGGCAACTTGCCTGAAGTTCAGACTTCAAGCTCAGCAAGCCAGGAAATAGCAACATCACACCAGAAGCTTCTGTGCAACAGTGCCTCCATCATCAGTGAGTGCCTGCCCTCTGCTCTGCAATTTGCAAAGGGTAGAGGCACCAAGGCACAGAAAAGCACAGGCACCCACGGAAGCTGGCTGCATTTGGCTTGGCTTCAGAGAGCAATGCTGTCAAGGATCTGCGTCATATCTGCGGATGGCTGGATGCCTTTCTGAACAAGGGAAACGACAGGGCCAAAAAGAAATTGCAAAAGCTAATGCAAAAGATGGGACGGAAAAAGCATGAGATGCCAATGTAGTGGAACTCTGACTCATTGCCAATCTCATACCGGCGTTTGGTGGAGCTAGCATCATCAATAGAAAATGCCACATAGGACTGAGTTGCACACAAACAATGCAGGGTCAATCCACAGAGTAAAAAAAAGTTAGTTCCTAAAAAATAATGAATCTGCCAAGCAAAAGTTGACTAGATGAGCAAGACAAGTAGTAATGCTGAATGACTCATTGCAAACTAAGTTCTGTTTATGCGAGAAAACAAAACTCATCCAAAAAACATTTGGGCAGGCACCAATAGGTAAATTGATTACTGTGGATAAACATGTCTGGAGTACAGCATGATCTGAATCCTCAAACCCTCAATATAAGGCATCAGTTCAGAAATTCAGAATCAGATGGTCACCAAAGGTTACTGATACATCAGCTGACCAGAAGAATCTAGAATTCGGTTCTGCTCATCCATCTCGAGCAAAAGCAGGATCCATGATTGAATGCAAGTCCACTTCATAAGCATTTATGGCCTCTGCTCAGCAGTCAGCACTACCACTCAAGTAACCTCCTGAAAATACCAAGGCATCAAATTCTTTGTTGAAGTTCTTTTCGTTACATTCTCAGTATCACCAACAATTATGGACCACCACAGCACCAAGATCCCCTCTCTGTTATGCTCCGAACAATTCCCACGACTAATTACTTCAATACAGGTACTGAAGCTACAGAAAAACCGTATTATACACTAGACATCTGATCCATGGTGCAGAGTGGATTGCTCCTAAAACAGCATGCTCGGGTTGCCAACCAGCTGATCATGTAGAGGGCCACACTGCAGACCTTGATCTTGCAAACCCATCGCGAAAGTTGGCATCACAGGAGTCCGGCTTGGTGAATTGAAGGGCAAATTCGCAGTGCCATTCTGCTTGGCGTCCGCTGTCAATGAGAACTGGCCTACTGCTGAGGGTGGAGCTGATGCGTTCGACTGGTTGGTGATCAGAGAGGATTGTGATGGCGAGGGAGGCCGGTCATCCGTCAGGTTAACCATGGTGATGTCATGAATGCTTGATCTCCTCTTATCCTTGCCTCCGGAGTTGAGCCTGATGAAGTACTTCTGTGCGTGACTGGCCACTTGAGTAGGTGTCCTGGTCTGAACGAAGTTACGGGATATGTTCCTCCAATCCCCTTTGCCATGCTTCTTGAGGCCCAAGAGAAACAACCTGACCAAAGAACAAAACATGATCTTGTTCAGTAACTTTTTGATTAATTCTTTGCTTCACCTTGTTGGAAATACACTAGCTACTGGTAGGCCATCATACATCAAGCTACGTGACTGTCGTAGAGAGTCAGATCCTACTCGACAAATAAAATTCCCCGGATTAAATGCAATTAATTGTTGATAGTTGAATAATTGCAAGTTGCAAATCTACCATGACCATCCAATGATGTAAAGCCTAATGAATGATGGTGAATTCAAGTATTCAAGAAGGACAATCTCGCTAGTTAGTCTTCTGCATGACGCAGAGCAATCGCTCTCGGAACGCAGAAGTCGTCTGGATACTCACTTGTGCTCCTCCTCGGTCCATGGCACGCCCTTCTTCCTCTCCTGCTCCGGCGTGCGGCCGGGGTGCCGCTTCCCGCAGCCTCCGCCGAAGCGGTACCCGTGCCTGAAGTCCCCGGGGCCCCCGCCGCCATTGCCGTCCCACTGCAGGGTGAACGAGCCGCCGCCGCCGCCGTAGAACGGGAAGGGCACCATGCCGTTCTCGATCTGCTGGACGTCGACCTCGAGGCTCTTGAAGTGATGGACGACCTCGCGGACCGTTCTGCCGGGGATGGCCCGCGCCACCTGCTCCCAGTCCGGGCAGCGCAGGTCGAGCCCGGCGAGCGCCCGCTCGAACTGCTTGTTCTCCTCCGCCGTCCAGATGCGCAAAGCCGGATGATGATACCAGCCGTTCCTCTGCGAGGCTATGTGGTCCATCGGCGGGAGCACCTCCATATACGCTTCGCGCATCATCTCCTGTTCTTCTCCTCTCCTCCTTCCTGGCCGTAGCTCAGCTCAGATCACTGTAGGAATCACAGGGCTCAAAGGTGAGCTTTTTTTTTTTGCTTTTTTGGGGCATCTCGGAACAAGATAAATAAAGATTCCAAGAGCACTGTAACAATTAAAGGATTTATTCTCTCTCTCTCTCTCTGAACAGTAATTCTTGTCGATGCAAACCAAATAAGATGAACATGAGATTCGAGGAGATATATCGGGGTAAAAGGTGGAATCTTTATGAGCGAAAACTGGAATCAATTACGAATAGCTTCATTCTCGTCCTTGAAAGGAAGCGCTTTAAGACCAAAATAGACGGGGACTCAAGAACACCTTTGAACCGACCCCCCAAACACAATCAGAATCGTATATCCTGTTACCCCAAATCACATATCCCTGAACAATTCAACCACCCGCGGCCAAAAATTAACGAAACCCCCGCACCTAATCCAGTAAAACAGCTAATAATTTCCAACAAATCCCACACCAAACTGCTTCGCCAAACGGCACAAGAGAACTCCAGACCCCAAGCAAAAGAAGCAAAATCTCACCTGGATAGCGCCTCTTCTTGATCTCTCGCGGTAGGCTAGGAGGACAAAAAGCAATCCGCCTCGGTTCTTGCTCAACCTCTCTGAGGATTTGTTTTTCCTTCTCCCAGCTCTCGAGCTAGCTTTCCCTGAGCACTAGAAAAGGGATAGCGATCCAGAGGGGGAGGCAGGTTCTTGAGAGTGTCAGCCGGCGATTGGGCCGTGGCTTGGAGCTTGTGGCCGACTTTTGCAGTATTTATATACCACCACTAGGATACCGGTGTAGCTAGGCCGCATATATGTGCGTGCGCACATACACGCATGCACACTCGGAGTTGTTCTTGGCTTCCCTCGCCTTTTACCTCCACTACCGCCTACTTGGCCCAAAGTTTTTCCCTCTAATTGGACCTCTTTTGTTTTTTGCTTATGATAAAAAGCATATACACAAAAAAAAAGGATTTGCACAACCATAGATGGCTAGTGTCGACGCCAAATGGTAAATGTGAACACAAAAGCTCAAGAGGCTTGATATGCAAATGTCGGGCTGGTGTGTCAGTGACTTCCACTAGTGTTCTTTCAGAGCCAGTTTTTTTAGCCTAAGAATAGCTGTTTGTTCAGCTAAAAAAATACAGATAGTTCTAGTTCATTGCTTTGCGCTTTAGTTGCTTGTGCAATTTTGATTAGTTGGGGCGTGGAAGTGGTCGAGTTGTGGCATTATTTTGTTGCTGTCTGTGCAGAAGGAGATGGGGATGATCGGTCGCCGTTGACAAGTAGCCATGGCTTTCAGTGTTTCATTCACCTGTTGCCATCGGCCGTTTGGTAACGCCCACGCATGGTTTGCTGGCCAGGGATTGGGCGGTTATTGTTTTATTGGAGGGACGAAAGCAAAGCCGCTGGCAGCTGGTGTGCGCTTCTGCTTGGTTTATCTGAACTTCGTCAGGCTCGAAACAATTGACCTGAATGATTGGCGCTGCACACCGCACCACAACCATCTCACCTGATCGGCTCGCGCATGACATCTGCTCCATGATGAGGCCATATTGCAACTGTTCAAATGTTCATAAACTTAATCGAGTTCATCTAGGCAGGTCTATGAAAGTGTGAGAAAATTTGGGGCAATGATTTTGGTGATTGAGGTGAGCAGCGTGGTTTGGCGAACTAGGGGCTCAATATTTGCTTTAGGAATCGTGCTTTTACATTTGGTAGAGCACTCGAGCATCTGCATTCGCTAAATAACATCACCCTACGTCATAAGGTTGGGTTCAAATTACCCCTTTTGCTTTCATGCATGTTCAACAAATGAGGAATGAAGTTCTTTTTTTTTACTTTCTTATTGGATTCCTTTCTTAGAGCTGATGTTAATATAACCTTCTTAGTTATGTCATTTTTGGATGAATGATTTCACTATTCTACTACTCTACTCACCCAATCATCCTTCTAAATCCTACATGTTCTGGAATGAAGTACCCTCCTTTCTTTCTTTCATATGGTGTATTAGGACCTGAAAAGTTTTTAAGGAATTATCCGGACCATTGATTTCATTTTAGATACAATTATAAATTCCTACACAAGCATATCACATTAGAAGATTTTGAAATACCAGTGTAACGATACTATTTTTTTTTGCACAAAACCTTCAAATAATGTGACTAACTTTTGTTCAAAACGTACAAAATTTGATGTTTTCAGATCCTATATAGTATGGCCTATAAAAAGAGGAGGGAGAATTGCTTTAATAACTTTGTACTAGCATAGTTTGATGCTGATGTTTCCCTGCTTTTGCTTTTCACGAAGTGGATTGCAAGTGAAAAAAAAATCTGAAAATTATATATACGGCACCCTCTTGCAGTCTTGCTGTAGACTTGACTCAAGAATCTCTTCAAGTGGCATCTTTCTTGAAAGCAAGGGAGAAGAAGACAATGAAGTGAAGAAAAGTTGTGCTCCACTGTTTTTGACAAAGCTATTTTCATTGGATTCTACATCAGCGGGGAAAGGGATAAAGATTGCTTTGCTTGACTAATTATAACAACGCCCCTGTAATTTATTCGTATTTTAAGTTCAATTTGCAAGAGAAGAGAGCTTAGCATGCTATTTTTATATTTCTTCCGTGTGTTATTTCGTAGCACATGGTTGTTGCTTGACTGCAAAACCTGATGAGATCGCCACAAAAGCAGGAACAGAGAACCATAAAAAAGACCGCCAAAGTACAGCGGAGGCAGGGGAGCTTTCCGCATCTGATGAACAAGCCCTCATCAGGCAGGTCCAGGTCTGCACCCCACGTAGCAAAAGGGGGAGGAACCTGCACATCTGAATTAAACAAAACCGCCTCGCTTGGAATTCAAGCAAAGCTGTCAGGAAGCTCCTAGCAACCCAAAAGTTTTAATACCGGTTACCTGAGGGAGCTCTGACCAATCATGCAGACACGCAGCGTGATGGCCAGGAGAAACGCTGTGGAAACAGGGAGGAAAGTGTTTTTCAAAAAAAAAAAAGAAAGAAAGAAAGAAAGAAACAGGGAGGAAAGGGACACGGAACTGAAAATGATTGTTTCGCCCGTGTTATTTGTCGCTCCAGTTTTATGGGATGTATGAAAGGGACTAGTATTTTAGAGTGAAAGTTTTGAATTAGCCTCCCAATGTTTATGCGTCTGTTTTCTTTCTTTAACCGGTCAGGTCCTGCTTATCATGAACAAAAATCATCGCATGAATTGCAACTTGTGGTTGATTATTGTTCGTTTGTGCCCATCTTTCATTAAGCTATTCTGGCGAACATAAATGAAAATTCAATTTAAATAATCCTTGAGAGAGGAGTTTCTTGTGTGACCTAGTATATGCATGAATAATCAGGCGGGAGCACAGGAAATTGTACGGAATAAACCGCTACATTCATGGTATATAAATTTGCATTGGGCTTATTTTTAAGAAGAAAAAAAACCGTTCCTTTGACTCGCACTCATAATTTATCTCAAGTCAACTGTTGTGGCATATATAAACTACAACCACTCAAATAAACTAGAAACCCCCAATTGTTCAAGAATAGTAGGCCGCGTAGTTTTGTTGGTACGAAGTGAAGCCGTCTGAACACACATGGCGTAGGGGTCAGAGAAACAGCATTGTCTTCTGGAGGAGCTAGGCACTACTGGGGGTTGGAGGGATCGGCAAGGAATGTGAGCATGGTGGCTCTTCCCGGCACCATGAGCCACTGTATCAGTCTATGCTGGCTGTTGATGGCTTGAATTGGCAGGGTTTGAGAGTTCCCTGATCTCATCACCTCACGCTCTGTCTGCCTGCCTTGCGCAGCTGCACATGCCCACGGCTCCTTTCGGGGGCTCATGGATCGTGTCCACTATTTAATCTTTTTTTTGTGCGCGCTTGGGGTCTCCCTTGTGCTCCAAGAACGCGGCGGCAGGAGCTGTTTCTCTTTTTTCTTTTTAGGATTGTCTCTTCGCTGCGTTGTCAGTGTCCGTGTCTTCGTTGTTACGTCCAATTAGCACCCTCAGCGAGTTTTGTATTGTTGTTAGGCACTTTGAAGCAAGGTTTGTTCTGGAAGGGGAAGTGTGCTGGTCAGCTATGGATTGAGGAGAATTTTGCTGGCGGGACGCTTCTATTTTTTTTTCCACATGAATCCAGGTCCTCCGGCTTGAGGGCTTGTTCGGTTGCATATGAATTCATTTCAAACCTAAAATGAAAAAAAATAATAAGAGGCATGACAAGTGACTGGATTTTATTTCAAGTCGGAAATTACTTTCAACAAAATAAACTCATAATAGATGCAACAAAAGACCATTATGAGTTTATTGTGTTGCATGTAGTCCATGTGCAACCAAACAAATGAAAGCCAATTTTTTATTATGTCTCTTATTATTGCTATCATTCTCAACTTGGAACGAATTCATGTGCAACCAAACAAATCCTGAAGCGTTGCTTGTTCGTCCTCTCCCTACCTTGATAACGAGAGGGGTTCACCGCGGCGAGGGGCGGAGCACTCCTCACCATCGACCATCGTGGTTGGTGAACAGCGACGCTAATAGCAGCAGCCGCAGCGGTGGCTTCGGAGGATCCCGGGCTCATGCATGTATCCGGATGAGATTCCAGCATCCGCCTGAGGAGTGGGCCACGCACGCTGGGCCCCTTTCTGCTGGGCCCGGCCTCATGTGATGCAAGGGCCTCCCCTGGTTGTGGCTTATGAGCAAGGCACCTGGCCGGGCGAGCCAACCAGGAGGCGTCAGCTCACCGCCGCAAATGCTCCGGCCGGAGGAGAGGAGACGAGAGGAGCCACGCGACCCAGAAGACGACCCCCCGCCCCCCCCCCCCCCCCCCCCCCCCAGCACTCCAGCAGCGGCGGGGAGACTAGTCATGTCCAGGGTTCACCAAACCGGTGGGTTCCGGTTTGGTCCGGGTCCGGCCCAAATTTAAATTTGAATTTAAACCGATCAAATCGGCCGGTAAACCGACCAAACCGGCTGGTAAGCCGTTCCGAACCGGTTGCACTGCGGCTTTTGAATTCAAATTTGAATTCAAACGGTTTGGACCGGTATACCGATACCGGACTGCGCCGGTTTGGCCGGACCGGTCGGTAACGTTAACCCTGGTCATGTCATGGGGAGGGAACCCTGACCCCGACACGTGAGTGCTCGCAGGCAAAGGGCGCAGAGCCACGCCGCCGATGGAGCGGCTCCCGTGGACGGGCCGCAGCCGCAACCACGCTACTGCGTCGGTGGGTGCACGGGCGGGTCCCCGTGCCCGTGGTCCTGTGGGTCACTGTCGCTCCGCTCCCTGCCGGTTCCGGCTGGGGGGTCCTCTAGGAGGTGTGGCTGTCGCGGAGGGTATTTGGCAATAGATACTCAGGAATAAATATTTTTAGGGGTGGGCAAAATATAACTGAAACCGATTAACCGAACCGAACCGCTTTAACCGCAAAAGTCGGTTAATTCGGTTAACGGTTAATTTTGCGGTTAAAATTTTTGAGATATTCTTTAACCGCATATTATTTCGGTTTTGATGTGACACTAACCGATTTAACCGAATTAACCGATTTAGCAAGTTGAGTGTAATATGTATTTATCTTATGTCTTAAATATATGTATAATCATGTGAGATATCAAGAATTCTTGGTTTTCATAATTAAGATATCTAAGTGAGGCTACATTAATTGTTTTTCTAGCTTTCTAAGCTTATTTTAGTGGCCAATAGCTTGTAGTTGATGTCATAATTTCATTCTAATTTGCTTGTTATTTATGTATTGTATACATTACGGTTAACCGCAAAACCGAACCGATTTAACCGCAACCGAATTTACGCGGTTAAAAGATTTCTAGCTACAATTTCGATTAAGAGTTTGTCATAACCGAAATATTTCAAAACCGAATTAACCGAACCGATTTAACTGCACTAACCGAATGCCCAGCCCTGAATATTTTGGATCCAAAACTCTCACTCAGGTTGAGGAAAAACCTGGTGATTCACAGTTTTGGTCGAGACTTATGTCAGTAAAACAAGATTTTCTCAAATAGATGACGTTTAAAGTACATAATAGAAAACAAACCAGTTTTTGAGAAGAGAAGTAGTTGGGGAACTCGGCCCTTAAAGATCATTATCCCAATTTGTTCAATCTGGTTCACCGCAAACATGTTACAGTCCTTACAATGCTTAACAGAGATACTTTGAATGTCTCGTTTAGGAGACACCTTACGGGAAATAATCTGAGGGACTGAATGGATTTGGAACATCACATTGCTAGCATCCGGCTGGGAGATAATAAGGATATCGGAATCTGGGAACTTCACAAAAGTGGCCAGTCTTCAGTACGTTCTATGTACTCAGCTTTCTTAGATGTTCGAATTCTACCCTTAAACAAGCCAGTATGGAAACTGAAAATTCCATTGAAAGTAAAAAAAATTATTTGGCTACTCCACTGTGGGGTTATCCTGACAAAGGATAACTTAGCCAAACGTAATTGGAAAGAGAGCAAACAATTTTGTTTTTGCACGAATGCCGAAACAATTGCGCATCTCTTTTTCGAGTGCCACTTGGCTAAGTTACTTTGGAGAATAATTTTTATCACCTTCGGTCTTACGAAACCTAATAATATTGTACATTTATTCGGGTCTTGGCTGCAGGGTTTTAGGTGGGAAAAGAAAAATATTATTTTCACAGGTTTATGTGCGCTTCTTTGGTCGATCTGGTTATCCAGAAATGATGTACTTTTTCATAATAATCAAAAACAAACTGTTCTCCAGATGCTTTTCAGGGCCACCTATCTCACCAGGACATGGGCGATTTTGCAAAAGGAGGAGGACAGAAATTTGATTGCAGATGCATGCCGCGCTTTGGAGGTGACGGCGATGGACATCTTTGCGCAGAACGGGTGGCACTTTAGCAATAAGCTTTTGTGGCTTGTGATTTGCTTCATATTTATCTCTTAAAGTTTGTAATAAGGGCCAGATATATATTTCTTTGATGTAGAGGTTGGGATATTTTCTTAATATTCCTTTATTAAAAAAAGGAAAGGAAGTTCAGGCCGCTGGTGCCTGGTGGTGGTTCCTCGTCCTGGTCACTCACCAACACGGCCATTCAGGCCGCGTGTGAGAAAATGCTAACAGAGATCTGACGAGGGGGATGTATTATGTGGAAACCTGGGCTTAATCGGCCGCGGCCCGATTTATTACGCTGGGCCTAAGGTGCGCTACACGGCCCATCATTGTAGTGCTCTGGGCTTCCTTGAGGCCCACGTCCTCTGGGCTTGGGTGGATGATGATGATGGACTTCCTCGAGGCCCACGTCGTTGTCGGTTGTGGCTAGCATGTAATTTCGTCACAGCACAGTAGCGGAGTAACTGCCATCCATGATCCATCCGTAGTCCCGTGCGAGGCAAGTCACAACCATCGTCCATGGCTTTTTCCGGCGTGCCTCCGGTCGTGTTCTCATCTAGTTCGGGTCGCCGCGACGGCCGGAGCCAACGACGGCGAGACGTACCTAGGGCCTCCATGCCGTGGTTAACCGGTTCGATCTGCATCACCTGGAGCGCTGCTAGGCTGCTCACGCAATGTTGTTCGTCATTGAGTTTATCCTGGTAGAGGACATGCTTATAGGTTAGTGCGACGCTAGTTGCGGGCGATGAGAACAACAATGGCGGCGAGATCGAAGCATGGCGCGCCAACGTCTTAGCGTGCAGCTGCGGGTTTGCGGCAAAAGGTGCTGCCGCACGCCGCACGCCGCACGCGAGTGTCGTCGCTGTGGCGAGGAGGATCTTGTCGTCGAGGTGGAAGCTCACGGCCATGTCACCATGGCCGCTGCCGGCGTACTCAGCGTACCGCTCCTTGAGGTCCTCCGGCAGGTTTGTGGTGCTCGCCGACCCCACCACCTCCTTCGCCGACCGTGGCTCCGCATAGAAAAGCTGCTGCATCGCAGTTCACACCTATGCGCACACCTGGTCATAATCTTGTCATCCTCCTCCGTGGAATTGCTTTCAAGAGCAGAGGTTGTTGGTGAGAAGAAAGAGCGTCATGGCGGACCATTAATAATCTGCATTATACACGCACACGGGCTCTGGTGTTTTTTTGGGTCAACCCAAAACACCAAAACTCAAATTTGCGTACAATTGGGTCAACCCAAAACTCAATGCTAATTAATTGGGTACAGTGGGTTTGCACCTGGGTCAACCAATACTGATCCACTTGCATCCTGAGTTGTGGTGCTAGCTAGCAACGCGAGCGGCGGAATTGAGCGGACCGCGAAATGTATATTGGGGAGAGGAAATATGCTTCTCTTGTTTTTTTTGGGTAACCCGATGACCCATTTTGTAAACCAATTATGACACTATATTATTTTTGGGTTGGCTCTATAGAGTTTTTACCCCTACTAATTATGGATTGGGTTTTGGGTCACTGGGTCGACCCAAGAAATCATGCATCCTGAGAGGCAACATTTCCCTTCGCTCCGGCCTGATTCCGGCACTTCCCCTCCCCTTTGGAGGCCTCGTCCGCATCGGAGGGGGAGGGGACGCTGGATCTTCCAAGTTTGTGTACATATTAAGTCCTAGTTTTCTAGTTTAGTGGAGGTTTGTGGGCGGCTGGTGCACGCCGAGGTTGTCTGCGGCGGCGTAGACGTGTGCCTCCGCCTTCGCCTCGCTTCCCGTGGTTGCGGGGTGGGGGGGTCTCTGGCTTGGGCTGGGGTCCCGCTCGGTGCTCGGAGCCGGGGGTGTCCGCGCGCTGCCGGTGTGGCTAGAGGTCCCCTGAGCTCGGCTGGTTACCGTGCCTGCGGAGGGCCTTGCGGGTTTGTGGCGGTGGTCCTGGTGGCGAGCTCCGGTGGTCTCCTGGTAGCGTGAGGTGCGCTACGCACGGAACTGCCAACTTTTGTCCCTTCCAAGTCTACGTTGTCGCCGACAGCGGAATTGGGATCTAAGTACCACTGCTTCTGGTGGTTGGAATCTCGTCGTCCGGCGAGCTGGGGTTGTTGGTGATTGAGGTGCCAGATCCCTTGTTTGCCGGCGAGGTGATGGGCTCTGGTCATCTCGATTGATTTGTTCGTTCAGTGCTCAAAAGGCATGTCAGTCTCCCTGATGTGCTGCTTATGGTGCCGCTGAAATTATCTATTGTTCTTCGTCGGCATGGCGGTCGGGTTCACGGGCGACAGCTTCGATTGTCGATGACGAGGTAGACCGGGAGTATCTTGCAAGGGCGTGGATGTATCTTGTTTTTCTTGTAGGGTTGCCTTTGTAAGTTTGGAAATGTAGCTACCAGAAGTTTTAAGTGAATATAATTCCGGTTTCTCAAAAAAAAAACAAAGTAGTGGAGTAAGGCCTCGTTCGTTTTTTAAGTTTAAGTCATATAAGTCCCGTCACATCACATGTTTAAACACCAATTAGAAGTACTAAATATAGATTTATTACAAAATTAATTTCGTAAGTCATGACTTAATCACGAGACGAATCTATTAAGCCTAATTTTATAATTTGATCACTTGTTGCTACAGTAATCATTCGCCGATCATACATTAATTATACTTAATAGATTCGTCCAGAGTCCTGATTGTAACTTACACAATTAATTTTATATTAAATTGGCATTCAAACATTCAAATTAACATCCTAACTTTTAATGTGATAGCTACTAAAAAAAATCAGACGAGGCCTGCCCCACGCTGAGGCACCCGCCGCGGTCTCTCGATGGCTGACGACATGTAGTACGCGGGCGTGAGAAGGCGTGCCACCCACCACCGGGCGATAACGTTAGGGCCCTGTAGCTAGGCCGGTCCCCAAACCGTTGGATCGGAGGCGCGCAAAGGCACGGCCGGAAAGGGGCCCGGCCGCGGCCGCGGCCGCGCCGCGGAGTCCAAAACCAGGGTGTGGCCGTGTGGCTGGCTGCTCCGATCAACAGACAGTAGTACGCGGCCCCAAGTCCCGATCGCGTACGCATCCGACCAGCCACTACTACAAAATCCTTTATTTATCCTGGTTCCTAACAGCCTTTAGTCCCGGTTTTTCAACCGGGACTGTCTGGCCGGGACAAATGTACCAACCCTTTTGTCCTGAGTATAGAACCGGGATAAATGTATTTTTTAGAATAAAAAAAATCTCAGCTTCCGCCCACACCCCCCCTCCCGCTGATACCTGCAGATTTCTGTCAGAGTAGTTCTTGAGGCTTCAACTCCACATGATTCACAACATCGCAATATAATCATGAGCAATATACAACCAAAGAATTAACATCGCAAACATGAGTTCAATCTGATTCATTATACAACAATTGATTCACAACACATGAATTCGATTTGATTCACAGTACAACATCTAATTCACAACACACTCAAACAAATCATTCACAAACACAAATCATTCACGAACACGAACTCATCTAATCTGTAGCTTCTCACCGCCTGGATCCGCTGCGGCCGGCCCTGTCCTCGCGTCCACCGAGGCCGAGCCGAGCTGCTGCTGCCGGCCGGCCAAGACACGCTGCCCTCGCCCACGACCGTCTGCACGCCGGGCTCACGGTGGCGGCTGCGGCTGGCCGGGCCATGGCGGGCTCCACCTGGCTGCGCACCCGGCCGAGGGCGGCGGCACCTGGCCAGGCCATGACGGCCTGCGCGCCCGGGCGGAGGGCGGCAGCGCCTGGCCAGCCACGGCGGCTTGCGCGCCGGACGGAGGGTGGCGGCGCCTGGCCAGGCCACGGCGGCTTGCGCGCCGGACGGAGGGTGGCGGCGCCTGGCCAGGCCACGGCGGCCTGCGCGCCGGGACGGAGGGCGGCGACGCCTGGCCAACCACGGCGGCCTGCGCGCTGGGCGGAGGGCTGCGGCGCCTGGCCAGCCACGGCGGCTTGCGCGCCGGGCGGCTCGCCAGGCCGCCCCGGGCTTGGAGGGGACGGATGGGAGGCAGGAAGCTTGAGGATGGAGAGGGACGGGAAGCCTCGAGGCGAGGGAGACGAAGAGATAAGGTAGGAGAGAGGGGGATGCGAGTTAAATAAAATAGATGGATGTGAACTCGTGCGTGGTGATGCAATTTGTCCCGGTTGGAGATCTTCACCGGGATAAAATGGTACTCTCTGGTCCCGGTTGGAGCCACCAACCGGGACAAAAGGCTGCACGGGCCTTTTGTCCCGGTTGGAGCCACCAACCGGGATAAAAGGCCACTCTTTTGTCCCGGTTGGTGCCTCCAACCGGGACAAAAGGCCCCTGTCCCCCCCGCTAGCCCGGCTAGCCGTTAGACCCGGGACAAAAGACACCTATTGTCCCGGGCCCAAATACTGCCGGGACAAATGGCTTGGAACAAATGTCTGTTCTTTAGTAGTGAGCCAATCCGGCGCTTCAATTTGCGCCCCACATCCCAACGAGGGAGTTAACAATCGTAGCCTGCTAGCGACGGCGCCGTAGCCTCGACGCCCATCCCATCCACACCGGCGAAATCGAAAGAGTTAAATCAAAACCAGGCGTCCATCTCCGACCGGTCACCATCCATCGCCTCGGCCGGAGGAGTCAGTCCGCCGGTAGCGCTAGCGACGCCTCGTCCCGGAAATATTCGCCAGCCCGATCGCGTCCGCTCCCCCGCAACCCAACCGACTGGACACGGGGGCTGCCCGTGCCCGTGCACGCGCGCGCGCTTCGGCAGTTTGGGTCCGTCCATCCGCCGCGCCTATAAATACGGAGTCAAAGGAAGGCGGTTGTTCCCGTGGCGCTCCTCCCGGTCCCGGCCGCCTCCTCTCCTCTCTTCCCTCGTCTCGCGGTCGCGCCCAGAGCCGAGAGGAGGAACAGGCAGGGAGATTCCACGCGCCCGGCAGTTACGATACCGCGCCGCAGATTCCCTCGTCGCTGCTCCCCCAAGCCCTCCCGCACCAGCAGCGCCGCCGCCCTCCGCCGCCGGCTCTCCAGTCCAGTCCAGGTACGCGGCCAGTCCCCTCCGCTTCTCCCCCTGCTCCGGCTCCGATCCGTCGTGAACAACCAACCGTCCTCGTTGGCATGTTCGCTCCTCACGACGACGCTAGCGGAACCGATCGGTTCCCAACCTAGAAGAACAGCCCGTATGATGTGATCTACTAGGCCGCTAATCTGCCACCGCACATCGGCGTAATCGCCTCCTCAGCGTCGGATTCGACTCTTTCTCTCCAACTGTATTCCTAAACTGTTCAATTTTTATTTGTTTATTTTTTAAAAAAAAATCTGCATGCATATAGCAATATACTACTAGCATAGGTAGGGATGAAAACAGACGGGAACGGACGGGAAAACCCCTCAACCATTTCCGTTTCCGTTTTTTATTACGAAAAACGGGAGCGGGAGAGGAATAGCCGGGTATGGGAGCGGAAACGGGATATAACGGTTACGGAAACGGGCGGGAACCGGAAAATCTACCGGAATTCATTATTATTTAATCACCACTCATTTTGCATGAATATAACACTAGACACTCCTATACACAAGCTATTTTTCAAAAATATGATCAATATTTCTTGTTTACTATGTGAAATATATGTATTGATATTGAAGAACATGTATTGATATTGAGAAACAATATATGGTGTGTCTATTTATTTTTTCCCGGATTTTATAGATACGGGGAAAATACGGGATTATTCCGACTAAAAACGGAATCCCACAAATACGTACGGTATACACCTCCTCCCGCTTCCCATCCCATTTCCGTATTTTTTCGTAAATACAAAAAACAGACAGAATAAATATAGAAATACGGGCGGAACGGGACAGTATTTTTTCCGTCCGTTTTCATACCTAAGCATAGGCCGCGCTGGACATGTATTCAAAGACCCAGGCATTACTACATTCGTCCAGCTGTTCACCAGCTGCGCCACAGGCTGCTGCTGCTGCACTGAAACCTTCTTGTCATTCACTCATTCTCTGCAAGTCAAGTGCAACCGGGCGGCGGCCAGGTTCTCTCTCGTCCAGGTTCCACGAACCTGGCCTCCCTGCGTGTCCCTGTCACTTGGTCCGCTACCAGGACTCTCCTGTTCCTGTATGGAAACCACAAACCAGAACGACCGCTGCTCTGCTCGGTTCGGCGCAGTTCCCCGCCTGCATCGACACCACACCCACCAGCGGCGCGTCTTGGCCGCACACCTTCTCCGCTCTGTGTCTTTTCTGCGTGCTCGCACTGTTTGGATTGGAATTGGATTGATCAGGTAAGCTGGCGACCGCGCTCCAACCTGGACACGCGCTGCTCGTTCCGGTCCTGGCCGGCAGTTTTCGTTGGCTCGTTTTTGCCTGGAATCCTTGAATGGCTGAATCCTGATCGTCGCGCCGGCATCGACACTGATCATCCATCATCCCGTCGTCATGTGAACGCGCGCTAGGGGGGCGGCCTGGCCCGGCTGAGTGAATACCCGTCGAGTATTTCTATATAGATTGTCGTCTAGCTGGTGGCCTCGTGCCTCCCTTTCGCATGCCGCGTGGAGATACGCTACTAGTATGTACTATATATTACAGTACTTCAAAAAAAGCATGTACTATATATATTCACCTCATGATGCTTGCTCCCTCGTGAACTGTGTCCGCTGCTGATGCACGCGTGGACCGGATTAAGGTTATTATCTTATTTTAGTGGCCAATCAAGCACATAATTTGGCCAGCCACGACCTTTGGTCAAGCGCTCAAAGAAAAGCAACGAAGCAAGCGCAAGAGTATCCGCCACAGACTGCATGATTGATACAGAGAAAGACTCCCTCCTCCGTCAGCATACTAGTAGCTAGTACGCATATACTACTTTTTTCATAAAAGAAACTAGTAGCTAGTATATCTATTATCTTAATACAATAGTGTTAAAGGAAGCCACCACGTTCGCCAAGAGAGTCTAGAAATTCTCAGAATTAATCTAAAAAAGAGAAGAGTTTACACCATTGAATTTTATAAAGATCTAACGGTCTATATTATTCTGAAAAATTCATATCTGACATAAAAATCTATATTGAATAAAAATTTGGTATTCCCTATTTAGATATGGACTCTATTATATTTTTGATGTAAACAGGTATACACGGACTAGGACTCATCTCTTCCGTAGGAATGTATCCCAAAAGATGCCTTTGAATAAACAAATAATGAATCCCCTGATCTGCAGAGGGAGTACAGTACAACAAGCAAAGTGAAATATTAGAGGTACAAACGCATCGTCAGCTGGTATAAGTTCAGCATGTGCAAAATAAAAAAAATCATAGGGTCCAACAAAAACTTAACAATCCTACTACATGCCGCTCGCCCCCATAATCAAATCTCGGCAAATAATTAGCCAGATGCCTTGATCAAAGGAAAAATTATAATGCATGAGTCTGCATCTATCAGTGAAGTTAAAAATTGCCTTCCTCCACAATGCAGCTGAGGATATATTTGCTACCACATTCGCCCAAAGAATGTAGAAATTCTCAAGTTAATCGAAAAAAGATGATTAATAAATAACTATATTCATAATTTAAAAAGTAAAGAAGATTAGTATTTGAATTCTATGCCATTAATTTTATGAATTAAATTATGATGGTGCTTACTAATCTAAAGAGTCCATATCGATCGAGTACCACTAATATAACTTCGGAATTAAAACTTTTTAAAAGATAGAACATGATCAAAGAATCCATACTGAATACGATTAGTAGGTAACTAAATTTGGAATAAAAAAATAAGAAAATTAGCAACTGACCAAGAGTCCATATCAAGGCAATTATTAAATAGCTAAATTCAAGTTTTTTAGCAGTTGACCAAAGAGTCCATATTGAATATGACTAATAAATAGATAAATTTAAGAAATATAAAATAGGGAAAAATAGTTATTTTGCATAGCGATTAAGAAGCAAATTAAGAAGGAAAAATAGTTTTTTTGTAAAGTTTTCCAAATACGTAAAGTATTAGGGTATGTTTGTTGGAAGCTTTTCCGACAGCTTTTGTAAAGTTACACCAAATACGTAAAAATAAAGTGGGCTCACCAACGAAGCCAAATGAAATCCCGGAACGGCTTAAAATGAGAGGAGAAAGAATAACTTTATGGCTTCTCCTGCCTCCTTAAGTTCTAAAGTGTTTTCAAAATGACCACATTAGCACAAAGAAGCTGCTTTCAGTTTCGGCTCCATCAAAATATGATTTCAGCATTGAAGTCAAAACTAAATCAATTTTAGAAGAACATGAGGTCCAACCAAACAGATTAATAGCGTGCAATTTAGGGAGTGTGTTAACAACTCTGAAAAATCATTAGAATAATAATGATGGAGAAGCACATTGAATAACATTAGCTTACATCGAACAACTATGAGTAAAAGAAAATAGAGAAATAATTTAACAGGAGTCAGATTTCGAGACAATGATGATGGGAATAGAGGATGGCGAGCTTAAAGAAGATGACCGTACCTTAGCAATAGTACGTAAACGGTAGTCATGACGGGGAAAGATTCAGCGGTTTTATGCCAATATAGATGTATGTATGCATAAAATTTTAGGATTAAAGATGGTAGAATACAAAAGTTAGCTAGCCGTGCTATTTGCGCGGGACACCTCGCTAGTTTATTAATTATGTTAAAGGGAGGAAAAGAAAGATTTTTTTTTAAAAAAATCTTCCCCTTTTTCAGACAAGGCTAGGTTGTTTCATCGGGAGGTCCACCCCATAATATTTGACTCACTCGTACTAGTTTAATCTGTTGGAGCATTTCCAATCATTAAAACATTAACTTTTTGTTATTGAGAAGAGGGATGAGTAATCTGTTGGAGATGCTCTTTACATCCGAATCCGATAACCAATATAAGAACTCCTTTTAAAAAAAGGTATATAACTCTTTATTAGTAATCCCACGTCATATCTTTTTTGTCTGAAGAAAAAAAAATGAAGTGGGATTACGAATACAGGAATAATCCCGCATCATGCGAGACGCCACCAGATGTTGATCACTTAATCCGGATCCGGCGTCGCGTCAGGCCGTTTGGGTGTTGCCACACAAGAGGAAGGATTCTCCAAGCAAAATCTCCGGCGAGTCACAGTCCCCCAAGTCCATCGTTTTCCGAGGGCTAACGCCAAACCTGTCCTCCTCGCGGTGGGAACGAAAGCTGCGTTGTTTCTCCTCCGTTGGGCGTCGACGCGTCGTTGTCGCGTGTGATCGTCCAGCGTTCCAGCAATAGTTTGACCGCTCCTTGTATAAGAAACCCAACCACGCCGCTGGCAGATGCCTGCAATTTCAAAATTGCTAGTTCCGTGCATTTGGGAAAAAAAGAACAGTTGGACTTTGCATTTTGAGCGTTCTCACAGTCTGAACTCTGATTCTCTGAAGACTGAACAATAATACAGATGTTTGGTTGAGTGGCTTAGCCCCAACCAGGTTTGTCGGGGACACCCTGGTGATGTTTGGTTGCCTGTTCAGCTCTCCTAGTCTGGCTTATCCAATGCAAAAGGTACCTCCTAGCCAGGCTTAGGGAGAACGAGCAAAATGGCCGTTCCCAGCAAGCCAGGCTTGCGCCAGCGCAAGATGCCTCGACGAGTGAATTAATATTACTATACTAAGGCTCCAAGATTTGGAGCAACGCCGTGCGTTCTGGCCCCACGTGGGCTCGTGCACTGTTCATACAGGTCCCACATACTATTCATGCGGGCCCATGTACTATTCAAGCGAGACCCACGTGGGACCCCCGTACTATTCAGGCGGGACCCACGTGGGACCCACGTACTATTCAGGCGGGACCCGCGCGGGACCCACGTACTATTCTGGCGGGACACACGCGGGACCCACGACTATTCAGGCGGGACCCACGTGTGACCCACGTACTATTTAGGCGGGACCCACGTGGAACCCACGTACTATTCAGGCGGGACCCACTTGGGGCCCACGTACCCCATGTACTGTTCATGCGGCCACCTTGGGACCCACATTCTATTTAGGTGGGGCCCACATACTATTTGGGTGGGACCCACACACTGTTCAGGCGGGCCCACGTACCATTCAAGTGGGACCCACGTATTATTCAGTTGGGACCCGCGCATATTATTTCGTGGGACCCACCGTGGGACCCTTTTAAAAAAATATTTCTTCCATTATTTGAAAATACAAAATATATTTAATTACTCTCTGGTCCTGTTTGGTTCTTTGTAGCACAAGTAGCACAAAAATTTTGACCAATAATTAGGGGTATTAAATAAAGGCAATTTACAAAACTAACTCCACAACGCTGTGCTACTTCGCGAGACGAATCTAATGAGGCTTTTGACCGCACGATTAGACGATGGGTACTGTAGCATCACTGTAGCCAATCATCGATTAATTACTATCATTAGATTCGTCGTGAAAAATTACACCCATCCGTGAAAAGGTTTTGCAAATAAACTTCGTTTAATACTCCATGCATGTGAGATTCTTTTTTCGGGAATCGTGTGCTATGATACAATAGGGAAACCAAACAGGACCTTTATATACAAATATAATTGCTAGACTTTGAATACTACGTTCGCATGCGGTTGCCCTACTACTTTTTGGACTTTGCTTTCACTTTATAAACTCGAAAAATATAATTGAATTATTCATTCATCGCTAATCTTATTTTTTTTCCTCTACAAAAACTAATAATCAATGTAAACCAATCCATCAACTATACCTATTAGCATAAAAAAATAGTGAACTCCTAAAAAAACTATATGTACCTCTTCACTAAAATGTTTGGAACTGCCACCCTCTCATACTCTAAACTACCATGCTAATTTACTATAATTTTATATTTGATTCAATATGTCGATACCATATTGTCTTGAATATAATAGGGGATAATATTTTTCCCATTATTAATTTAGGTCAATTTCTTTTTAAATAGGCGAGCGCCAACCTACCTAGTTCTACCACCTCCGCCGGTCCTTCCTCTCACCTCCGTTCACCATATCCCCTTTGTCTCTGCCTCCGTCAGTTGCCATATGCCGCCTCCAAACATGTTCGTCCACCTCTGCCGTGACGGGAAATGCGCTCCCGCGCAGCTGGCGCCGCTCACGCACGAGGCTCCTGCTTCCCGCGCCGCCTGGCGCAGCTCGCTCGCGGCCTCTGCCGGTGGAGCTGGCCCACGGTCGCTCGCACATCTGACTCCGGAAGCTTTCCGCGGGCTCCTACAAGCGCCGCGGGGGGCTTGCCCGCCGGGCAGAGCTCGCCCATTGCCGCCTCGCGCAGCTCCTACCCACGCCGCCGGGGAGCTCTCCACGGGGCCCCTACCAGCACTCACTAGTGCTCGACGGAGCGTGGCCGCGGCCGCTCACGCACGCGGCTCTTGCTTGCACTGTCGGCCGGAGCTCACCCACTGACGCCGCGCCCACGGCTCCAGCACGCGCCGCCAGCTAGAGCTTACCCACCATCACCGCGCGCAGCTCCTGCCCGCGCCACCAGGAGGAGCTCGCCTGCCCCGAGTCGAATTTGCCTGCGTTAATGGATAAACTTTGCTATTCATCAGCAAGAGAGGTAACTCCACCTCTATGCGGTACAGGGTCTCATGGCCAACCAACCAAACGGAAGCTAAACTAGCACAAGCCTATATTTAGCAGACAACCAAACGCCAGCAACTGCACTGCTCAAACCAGGCTTAACTGAACCAGGCTTAGATTTTAAGCTTGGCTAGCCTAGCACAAGCAACCAAACGGACCCATGTCACTGCTGCATACTCAAAGCACATGTCACTGCGAAGGGATTGTGCTCCCAAAATAGGAGTAGTAGCTAGAAACCAAACCATAAAAGAAAGCCTGCACATTTCACGTGCATTTGCTTGTTAGAAACTGCAAAAAGATCCACAGGGTGAAGATGCTGCCGGTCCACGTCATCACAGAGACCAACTACCAGTTCACCTTCAACACAGTAGCACTGAATCCTTCCTTTTTTCCTTTAGAAAAAAAATCTGAATCCTTTTCACCTCTCGTGAACACGAGCTGGAAAATCCGAGGAATCTGAAACAGTCGTGACAGAAAGAAGAGGTGGGAGGATTCCAAATCCGAAGACCCCACGCCCCAGCTATAGGTGGCCAAACGAGCGGCCCGGCCCGGCCCGGCACGGGCCCGGCTAAGCACGGCCCGTTTAGTCACGACCCGCTTAAGCACGAAAATATTAACGGGCCGTGCCGTGCCTGTCCATGGGCTGAAGTGCCGGCCCAGGCACGGCCCGAAATTGATTTAATCGGGCCGGGCCGGCCCGTTTGGCCCGGCAGCCCGAAAATGTTTAAATAGGGTTTGATAATGGATAACATTGTATTTAAACGGGTTTATCGTGCTACCCATCGGGCCGATCGGGCCGCCCTTTTTCGGGCCGTGCCTGGACGCGTCCATGGGCCGGGATTGAGACCCAGACACGGCCCGGCTATCGTGCCCGTGCCGGCCCGAGCCCAATAATATTTGGGCCCGTGCCGTGCTTGGGTCGGACTAATATGGGCCGGGCTTCGGCCCCCATGGGTATCGGGCCAAATGGCCATCTATAGCCCCAGCGAGCGCCACGACTCGCCTCCCGGTCCTTCTACGCCACCCCACCAAAAGAGTCCGGTGCACGTGCTGGCTCGTCCCTGTCAATCGACTCATCCAGTCGCCACCCCTCGGCGGCTCGGCCCTCGCCATTGCCGCCGGGGCTGAGAAGAAGAAGGGAGGCGGGGCCTGCGCGGCTAACACCATCATCGATTGCTCCTCCTTTAGTTTAGTGGTCTGGGAAAGTAGGAAGCGGCCATCAAAAGAGGCGTCCCTTTGGGCTTTGGGGCTGGGGGCTCGGCCCCCACAGAGTTCTTTGGTGGCCTAGCTAGATTGGATATTATGATGGTTGGATGAGTGTTCGTCTTGGCCGCCCACCTCGTCCGCCTCGTTGGCTCCGCACGGCTGCATCTCTCTTGAGACGAGGACGGGCCGCGCGCTTCTCTGCGTAGTCCTTCGAGCAGGTACGAGCGGCCTCCTCCTCCGTCTTCTTGATTCCGCCATGGCGTCTGCGGCAGTTGGAGGGGTGGAGATTCCGGCGGTTTCTGAATCTTCTTGTTTCTGTGCTTTATGAGTATGGTTGGCCATGGCGTCCGGTTGCCCTCCATTAGTCATCTTCAAATTCCTAGCTGTGCTTGGCACTTCGGCAGTTCCGCTTGCTAGTGGCCACTATGCTGAAGAATTGGGCGGGCCTGTAGTGTTCATAACTCGATGATCAGTTCCTCTAGGAGCTAGGTCTTGTTTAGATTCAGATTTCCCCCCATTGTTTGTGTGGATTACTGAAGCGGCCAATAAATCGAGCAATTTGTCCGTTTTCCCCTCGACTAACTTGTGCCAACAAAAAAAATGTTTTTCTCTCGAAGAAATTGATGTCTGTATTTGAGTCGTTAAATCGATCTCATTTGTATGTTGTTTTTGTTCTGATGCAAATTCACGCCTTAGGCCTAATCGTAATCTCTTATAATTCAAGGCTTCTTGTGCACGTTTGCTCCGTTTATTGGCATCCAGGACTATCTCACTGAATCTTCAGTAACAGAATCGTTATATGCTCGCAGGATAGGAGGCCTCTGACTCTCTGAGCTGCACACCATCTGAGCGACGCCATGGGAGAGGTCGCAGACATGTACACCCAAGACGGGACCGTCGACATGAAGGGCAACCCGGCCGTGAAGAAGGGCACCGGCAACTGGCGCGCCTGCCCTTACATCCTCGGTCAGTACGCTTCTCTGCTCCTTGCTCGCCCTGCTCCATTGCTCTGCCTGTTGTCCATTGATGGTGGCAGCTCATCTGATGCATTCATGGTTCTTCAGCGAACGAGTGCTGCGAGAGGCTGGCGTACTACGGCATGAGCACCAACCTGGTGAACTACATGAAGACCCGCCTCGGCCAGGGGAACTCCGTCGCCGCCAACAACGTCACCAACTGGAGCGGAACGTGCTACATCACGCCACTCATCGGCGCATTCTTGGCTGACGCCTACATGGGGAGATACTGGACCATCGCCAGCTTCATGATCATCTACATCATTGTAAGTGTTCTACCGGAATGATGGATGGATCATGGATTCATGGTTTCTTTGCCGTTACCACTGCCAGCGAGAGGATCATTTGTGCACGACTGGCTGATTGAAACAGGGCCTGACGCTGCTGACGATGGCGTCGTCGGTGAAGGGGCTGGTGCCGTCGTGCGACGGCAGCGGGACGTGCCACCCGACGGAGTCGCAGTCGGCGGCGGTGTTCGTGGCGCTGTACCTGATCGCGCTGGGCACGGGCGGCATCAAGCCCTGCGTGTCGTCCTTCGGCGCCGACCAGTTCGACGAGAACGACGAGCGCGAGAACAAGAGCAAGAGCTCCTTCTTCAACTGGTTCTACTTCTCCATCAACATCGGCGCGCTGGTGGCGTCGACGGTGCTGGTGTACGTGCAGACGCACGTCGGCTGGGGCTGGGGCTTCGGCATCCCCGCCGTGGTGATGGCCATCGCTGTCGTGAGCTTCTTCGTCGGCTCGCCGCTGTACCGGCACCAGCGCCCCGGGGGCAGCCCGGTCACGCGCATCGCGCAGGTGCTCGTCGCGTCCGCGCGCAAGTGGAGCGTGGCCGTGCCCGCCGACAAGGCGCAGCTGCACGAGACGCTGGACAAGGAGTCCGGCATCGAGGGCAGCCGCAAGCTCGAGCACACGGACCAGTTCCGCTGCCTCGACAAGGCGGCCGTGACGGCCGCCGACGGCGCGGCGGCGGCGGCGCCGAGCCCGTGGCGGCTGTGCACGGTGACCCAGGTGGAGGAGCTTAAGAGCGTGGTCCGGCTGCTGCCCATCTGGGCGACCGGGATCGTGTTCGCGACGGTGTACGGGCAGATGAGCACCATGTTCGTGCTGCAGGGCAACACGCTGGACCAGCGCATGGGGCCCCGGTTCCGCATCCCCTCGGCGACGCTCTCCATGGTGGACACCATCAGCGTCATCATCTGGGTGCCCATCTACGACCGCCTCATCGTGCCGGCGGCGCGCTCCGTCACGGGCCGCCCGCGCGGGTTCACGCAGCTGCAGCGCATGGGCATCGGCCTCGTCATCTCCATCTTCTCCATGGTCGCCGCGGGCGTGCTCGACGTCGTGCGGCTGCGCGCCGTGGCGCGGCACGGGCTGTACGGCGACAAGGACACGGTGCCCATCTCCATCTTCTGGCAGATCCCGCAGTACTTCATCATCGGGTGCGCCGAGGTGTTCACCTTCGTGGGGCAGCTCGAGTTCTTCTACGACCAGGCGCCCGACGCCATGAGGAGCCTGTGCTCGGCGCTGTCGCTCACCACCGTGGCGCTGGGCAACTACCTGAGCACGGTGCTTGTGACCATCGTGACGCGCATCACCACCAGGCACGGCAGGCTCGGGTGGATCCCGGACAACCTCAACCGCGGCCACCTCGACTACTTCTTCTGGCTGCTCGCCGTGCTCAGCCTCCTCAACTTCCTCGTCTACCTGCTCATCGCCAGGTGGTACAAGTACAAGAAGACGGCGGAATACCTGGACGCCACCAAAGGGGAGCGCAACCAGGACCACTGATGAAAGTGGTGGTGCAGGGCTACATACAGGCTGACTCAACGGAGAAGAAGAAGAAAACGAAGTGGTCAAATTCTCTGTGCGGTTGGCTTCCGGTTTGTTCGTGGGAGTTCGCGTGTTTAAACGTACTAGTTCACTGTAGGTGACAGGGGTCGAATGGATTGTTTAGTATGTCATGTGTCAGTAATACGCGCAATGCTTGATCTAAAATATAAGTAGTATCTATAAAATAAGTTCAGCTCCTACAAAAGCAACGAATTACTGAATTCTTCCTCCAGAGCACACGCTATGGCAGTGATCCTATCCATTAGGATGGATGACACTCGACGCTGTTTAGTTCCCAAATTTTTTTTACATAGCCCATAACATCAAATTTTTGGCCACATGCATGGAGTATTAAATGCAGTTGAAAAAAATAAATAATTACACAGTCTAATTGATTAGTACGAGATGAATCTTTTAAGCCTAATTAGTCCATAATTGAACATTATTTGTTAAAGTAACAACGAAATGTGTTATAGTACTAAAACCCAAACTTTTTCGCGAACTAAACACAGCCTAACAGATTCTTCCTCCAGATTTGTCCTAGTCAAACGTTGTCAGACTCCTGCTTGAATCTCGTGTCTGAAGATTAATCCAGAAAATATTTGCTGTTTGTCATAGGCCTGCCTAATTCTATGTTGAGAAAGGTCAGTGACTGTGAGTGCTAAAATTTTAGAAACTAGGAATTCACATTGTACTGCCTTATTCTGTATGGCGTGAATAGCATGGCTTCTGCTGCAGTCACCCGAAAGACAGGGCGCGGTCGGCAGACTGGGCCTCGAGAACATGCAGTGCCTACTGGATTGCCATGGGCCATGGCAAGGCACTAATTCTCGAACGCGGACACAAGATGGCCTGCGCCCTTTGGCTGAGCCACACTCTCACTCTGAATGGTCTGAAGAGAATTCTTCAGATGCCAAACCAGTGTTCTTGATCACTATCAACCAGGGCCGTATCTAGGCCTGTGCGGCCCGTGCGACCGCACAGGGCCCCCAAATTTTAGGGGCCCCAAAATATAATGATTATACTAGGAATAATTATATAGTAGGCTTTGTTTTAGTTAGTATACTAGGAATAGTTATATAGTAGGCTTTGTTTTAGTTATCTTTTGGCCCAATACCAAGCAAATTGTAGCTCAAATATGTCATAGAAGAGGAAATATGTCGCTCGATTTGTCTTTCAATCGAATCCGCAGGCCGCAGTGCAATCTTTTCCGCTTCCACCGTCACCGCTCGCTAGGCACGATCGTGACGTCTGCACTTCCACCTTCCGTACTTCACTGGCCACTAGCAAGCCACAGCACGGAACTAGGGCCCAGTTAATAGTTCGCACAGGGCCTCCAGATTTGCCGGTACGGCCATGCTATCAACAATTCTAGTCCTTCCCTACGTTCTATGCTGAATCCAAGCAAAATGCATCTGCTACATTTGTGGGTTGTTCAGCTTTCAAGTCATGGCAATGAGCTTGACGCCTTGACCTCATCAGCCAGCTCATGGATTCATGTCTATGTGGCTCGCAGAAAGAAACATTGGGTAGTACACACTACGCTGAATCCTATGGGAATTACATCTACTACACTGACACTGGATCAAAAACCTACTAAACGGTAACAGCGTCGCAGTGTGTAGAGCAGCGCGTCCATTTTTTTGATTAATCATGGCATATGCAAGCTTCGCAATTTATATGGTGGCTTGATCCTTTTTTATCTCTGTTCAAATGCATGGCAGCGCCTGCCAGCCGCCCTGACTAGCCTGAACCTAACGCCGCTGTTGCGGTCGCTCTCGCTGCCGCGATGGAACTCGGAGCAGTAGGAAGCCCGCGCTGGCGGGCGGCGGCGGCGGCGGCGGCGACAAGTTCGGAGGCTTCGGCCCCACGGACCAGAGCGCGTGAGCTGCCGCCATGGCTGTTCTCGATGGAAGCAGCAGCGACCAAGTTCATACTAGGCTGACGAGCCCACGGGCGTGGTGGTCCACCGCGCTCCAGAGACCAGAGGTGCGGCGGAGCTGGGCCTCCGGCCTCCGCCATGGCGCTGGCGGCATACAGGCATACAGCTCCCGCGCGGCCGACGCACCTGCCTGACAACGACGACCGAGTCCTCCCCTCCACCGCTCGATCTGGAACGCACATGCGCGATCCAACGGCCAAAAATGAATCAGGGGTGGACGGTATTTCAAACACCGTCCACCCCCGGTCGGGATTTCGAGCACCGTCCTCTCCCGGACACCGCTGAGCCTCGCCGGAGAGCCGCGGCGGCTCCGGGAGTTGGTTGCCTTCCTCTCCTCCCTCTTGGAACAGGTCAGCATCCGTGGCATCCCCCGCTTTCTCCTTCATCGTACCGACCGTGACCAGGGATGAGGAAGAGCTGAGCGCCAGCGCGCCAACGCCGAAACGGAAGAGCTCCATCTCCGCCGTGTGATGTGTTGCTCGCCGGAGCGCCGCCTCGTTCAGACCCTTCTTAGTTGACATGCCGCGGCGAGCCGCGCGCACGTGCCGGCACCACTGTTCGCCTAAACGGTCGTTTAGTCCGTTTACACACCGTTTAAACGCTAAATAGTGGCACACCGTTTCCGTTTAATCCGTTATTTTAACCGTTTAAATGGCCGTTTTGCCCGTTTAAACACCCGTTTTGTCCGAATAATAAGCTAAACAGAAGATGACTGACTGTTTACCATTTAGCGTTTATGATAACACTGGCCGGCACGCCACATGGGCTCCGATGGGCACGGCAGGCGGCGCCCCGTCGTCCCATGAACGCACGCCGCCTCGATCTCTGCGCCTAGGCTCGCCGGAGCACGGCCGCGTTTCAGACCGTCTGAACGTTGCGTCACTCTCCTTCCACCAACGACACATTGCGCAAGGAAGAAGCGATCACACCACGTCGGCTCCGATCCCTTGCCGCCGCACTCGACTGACATCGTCTCCGGGGCGAGCAACCCGGCGACGGTGAGTTCGTCTGCATGACTGCAACGAACGGCCCGAACCGCAAGGTGTCTGAAGACCCCTGACGAACTCGGCGACGAGGTCCGGCTCGGCGCGTGGCGGCTGCTGCTGCATCATCTGCCGGACTCCAGCTGATCCACGTCAACGAAGAAGTCATCCGGTGGTGTAAGCATACCGCTGAAGCTTTCACATTAATCCTTCCGAGACACGTTAAAAAAAAGATAATTTCTAAAAATTCCCACGAAATTCAGAAAACATCGTTTCATCAATTGGATAGATTCTGATTGATGATGATAATCGCCATTGGATCTATGAAATTTCTTCTAAAAAGTTATCCAACTCTACCATTATTAAATAGTCTAAAGTAACATATAAAAACATATCTGATCCCAGCCATTACAAAAAAGTAACCCATAATCTTTATCTTATCTAAATTATCCACCTATGCTATTACAAAATAATCTAAAATAACATCAAATTTCTATAAGATAGCCCACATCCAATATTCATAAATATAATGTAAAGTAGCCTTATATCAGCATCTAAATTACTACCTACCACCAGGGGCGGAGCTACAGTGATGCCTGGGTATTCCCAGGAATACCCAACTTTTTTTGAGAAAAAAATCAAGTATAATTCAAGTTTATACACATATACATATAAAGCTGGGTCTGTTTTTTGTGTTAAATATAGCCCAGCGATCCACAGCCATCCAATTGGAACAACTGGCCCATACACAGCCGCACACCCCACCGGGGGCGTCTATTCATCGCACGTGCGACTAGAAGCTATACTATCGCACACATCGATTAGAGATATAAAAAATAGAAATTGTTCCGGAATAAAATAAAATGTTTCAAGAAAGATAAGTTCCGGAACAAATAAAAATGTTTCAAGAAATATCTAGAGATAGAAATTGTTTCGGAATAATTAAAAATATTTTAGAAAAAATATTATCTAAATATAATCATGTACGATGATAATATGATTTCTAGTCGCACATGCGATGAATAGACTTCATGCACCCCACCGGCCCGACAGCCCCCACGCCTCTCTCTCTCCCCCCTTTCTCCCTGCCCCTGCGAGGCGACACTGCCGCACTGCTGCTGCTCGATCGTTCCCCAATCCCCCAAATCCCTAAATCCTGAGGGCTCGTGGGGAGGCTGGGAGGCCGGCCGATGGCGGCTGGCCGTGGCCAGGAGGGCCAGACTTCGCTTGTTTGCTTGGCTATGTGACACAACACTAGCCCGAGGATCCAAATACAGCTTCATTTTGCTCAGACGCCATTTACTGCCAATCATATCATGCTCACCCAGTCACCCTGAAACAATTTCAATCAAGCTGAGTTTATCACACATAATTAGAATTTAGAAGTTTCCGTTACATAATTATATGCATGTAGTTCTAGTATTATAATCTGAAGTCCTTAACTACTTTAATTTACATGTAAAACGAACTTTAGAGGGAAGGCTGTACGAACTGAAACTGCCTGTATAGGCCTGCTAATGGGTTGGGTTGAAATGGGTTTTATGGGGTGGATTTTGAAATGGAGTGTGTTTGAATGAGTTAAAATGGGTTGTATTAGTTAATGGGGTGGGTCGGGGCGGTTTCTATATAAATGCGGGTTGAGGCGGGTTGGGGTGGGTTGAAATGGATACTTTTTATAAAATAGTATAACTATATATAAATGTGGGTCCCACGTGAGAGCTGGACTCTGAAATTAAAACCACGTGTTTATATCAGAAAATTTTATCGAAATTGACTGAATTTTGTTGGAGATGACTCAGTACGACTGGCAGCTATTTTGTGCAAAAAAGTGTGGCTAGAACTACCTGTGGGCCCCACATAAAGAGCCGGACCCTAGAATTAAAACCTCGCGTTCACACTATAAAATTTTATCGAAATTGACTGAAATTTGTTGGAGATGACTCAGTACGACTAGCAGCTACTCTGTGCAAAGCAGCGTGGCTAGAACTACACGTGGGCTCCACATCAAGAGCCGGACCCTAAAATTAAAATCTCACGTTCACACTATAAAATTTTATCGAAATTGACTGAAATTTTTAGAGATGAGTCAATATGACTGACAGATACTCTGTGCAAAGTAGTGTGGCTAGACATATATGTGGTCCCCATATTAAGTGTAGAACCACTAAATTACTCTACATAGTAGAACCCATGGGTTTTTATGGGTTACCCGCTTATAATGGGGCGGGTTGGTTAGAGTTGAGAAATTAACTAATTGGGCTGGGTGGGGTTGGATATCTAAATATGTTAATTTTGGGTGGAGTTGGGTATGGTGCGGGTTCCAACCCATTAGGAGGGCTATGCCTGTAGGATTGCATCAAACAACGGCGTCCATGTCGGCGACCTTGCAGGCAGCATGCCGGAGACCGGGATCTTCCTCGTCAACGGCGCCGTTCTTGCACTGCTTGCTCCTGATGTGCATGCACATGCATGCTGTGTGCATGCGAGGAGACTGGATCTCGAGCGAGTCAAAGGGCATCTTTGGAAGCGCTGCGACTGTACAGGCAGGCAGCATCGATCCGGTATTTTTATTAGCTAACGCGGACTAACCGTATATGCGTAGGTCATGTGATGAGCACAAGATCTATCTGGAGGCGTAGCTGTGCTTACCTAACAATTTAATGTTAAATAGTACGATTACGGCCTGCATGCATCTGATGATCAGCTGGCTAGGAGAGTCTTTTCAGTCACTAGTTTATTCCAGTGCATCTGAAGTTTTTATCTATGCTCCACACTATAGCAAAATTAATTAAATACGGCAGTAATTGAAGGATACAGTATGTTCTTGAACAACACATGCAAGGGGATCTGTGAATTGCCAGCCTTTTTCTAAAAGAGCTGATGTGCTTTGATTGCCCTTAGCCCCTAAAATGCAAAACTGACAAAAGCAATTTCTGATTGCAACATACACTACAAAACATACTTATGTAAGTATGGAAGTACTTGAAGATGCATGATTCACAATGTTTATCCAACGATTATTGTCGTACTATATATCTGCGCTAATTATAGATTCTATATTAATAGCAAGTAGGGAATGTTTTCCTAAAATAATATTCGGAAGGTGTGTAACTGTGGTATCCATAAAAGGTCACCTCTCTTTTGTTTTACCATGCACCTAAGTATCCAACAACATGCTTTGGCTTTGCTTAGCAAATCTTTCAATCACTAGGTGGTGCATCCTCCATATGTACAGGCGTACAGCTTGTCTACATATATTCATGCTGATTTTCAACATGCATGTAATATATACCCAAAGCTCTGATAATTTTTTTTGCAGGAACACGCAAAACGTAATCACAAAAAGAAGAAAAAGAAGAAAAGGAACATGCATAGCAACGAATAAATCGTCGAACTATCCAAAATCTCACCAAGCGCAGCCTGCAAGACCAATCAACTGCGTACCTTCTTCTGATGGCAAGCGCGCGGAAAGATTCAGAGTCGAGAAGGATGTAGCTCATGATCATCATCCGGTAAGGATGATGAAGCCAATCAAGCAATCAGTAGCGAATGAGTACCAAGATGGAGTAATGGCTAGAGGAAGCCTCCAAAAGGATCGCATGATCCGTCAAAGCCGTGCTTGTAGACGACGCGCGCCATGGAAGAATGGAAGGAATGATGGATCAATGCGATCCCTTTGGATGCTTCCCCCAGGCATTGTTGCCTCTCTCTCTCTCTCTCTCTCTCTCTCTCTCTCTCTCTCCTCTCTCTCTCTCTCCTCTCTCTCTCATCTCTCTCTCTCCTCTCTCTCTCTCTCCTCTCTCTCTCTCTCTCTCTCTCTCTCTCCTCTCTCTCTCTCTCTCTCCTCTCTCTCTCTCTCTCTCTCTCTCTCTCTCTCTCTCTCTCTCTCCACTTAAAAGAAGCATGAGAGTGGTGTTGTGCAAGAAAGCTCCAGTGAGGTCCTTATATATAGCTACGCAACCATCCTTTGCCCATCATTGTTGCTTTTCTTTCCTCCCAAAACAGACGTATAGTTTTATCTTTTTTTTTCAATCTCACCCATTCTTCAATTAATTTTTCAACGTATGGTGTACAGAATTCCGAACTATATTGGCACCTACAGCTACACGTAATTACTGTCCTCTTAAAACTTATAACCTTGATCCCAACTTTGGCCACATTATAAATCGCATATAGTGATATTCCCTACGTTTCAAATTATAACCCATTTAACTTTTTTAACCATAAGTTTGATCACTCGTCTTATTCATATTACTTCTTTTGTTTGTGGCCATAGTCATCGAAGCTTTCGGGACGGTGGATTGAGGAACGAGGAATGGGGAACAACATTTTGGATGCATTTTACACTGCGGGAACGAAAATGATCCTGCATTCCCGCCTCTGAATGGCATTCCCGGAACATGGGACGCGGGGGTGTTCCCGTTCCCTGGTGACTATGGTTGTGATCTGACTTGCTTTATTAATAAAATTTTTTAAGAATGACTTAAATTTGACTACATTTGCACAAATTTTTGAACAAGATGAGTGTCAAACTTGAGGTAAAAAAAATTCAAACGAATTATAGTTTGGAACGGAGGGAGTATATTATAAAAGTATCTAGAGAGTAGGGCAGCATGCAGTTCATTACTTAAATTATGGTGTTCAGCTTTGTGGGCATTCATTCAGAAATCTGCTCGCACCTACTAGCATTTTAGATCAAATTTGCGCACTTTCAGGAGCATACGCAATTGCTTGATAACATTGTTAATTAGCATACGCTAATGGTTCCTTTACACTTTAATCAATTATGGTTCCATCATTAGATGAAGCGTAAACTGTGGTTTCTTCTCCCCAGATGCCCTCACCTTTCCTCAATTTTAATGTACTAGCTTGCAAAATCGGCTTTACATGCAACACTCACATGATTGATTATGGACGCTAGGGGAGATGGATGACTGTATCAGCACCTGCAAGATCGTCTGGTGATTGGGACTCTGTTTTCTTAGGGTTAGATTAGAGATGCATGTGGGCCTGGGAACAACTAATTGCAGCCATTCAATCATTAAAACGCATCCATTACTGTGATTCCCCCTAACAGCTTTCTAGCAGCTATGCTTTCAGCAGTTGGAGGCTTAAGCATCTTTGCCTTTATCTTAATGACAAGTGCGTGCTTAGTAGTCTTTTGCATTGTAGCTAGGCTTGATAAAATAATCTAAAGTCCTAGATTTTGCAAGTAGCAGGACAAATGTCTTGCAGATCTGAGTACCAATCAAGCCATATATATCAACGCAGTACATTCTTCTTTTGCAATGTTACCGATGTTGATACAGTGTTGTAACATGCTTCAATATCTCTCTGTCCTGCTGCTACTTAGCTGGTTTTCATTGCTGCAGTGCTGTAACAAAGCATCCAGGCTGCACATAATCTAGCTGACATTGATCTGAAGTTACAGACCAACAACCACACATAAGGGCCCGTTTGGTTTTGTAGCGCGCTAGTGAATAGTGACACTTTGACCGTTAATTACGGTGTCAAATAAAGTCAGTTTACAAAACCAACTCTAGAACCCCCGCGCTAGTGACCCTGAAGAATCTAATGAGGCCGTTGACCGCGCGATTAGAGGATGGTTACTGTAGCATCACTGTAGCAAACCATCAATTAATTACCATCATTAGATTCGTCATGAAAAGTTACACATATCTCTAAAAAAGTTTTGCAAATAGACTTCATTTAGCACACCATGCATGCGAGATTCTTTTGTAGCGCTAGCTAGCGCTTTGAAAGCAAACAAGGCCAAGAACTACGAATTCGGCATTTTTGTTTTTGTGTACACACAACCTTTGAGTGGTATATTGGTACACACCACAATTCTCTAGTACAGGGAACTCCCCTACTAGTATTTGATTTAGGCATGAGAGCTGAAAGCGTTAGACCCCAGCTACAGCTTGGTGTAATAGGAAATTGTTCAGGAAGAGAGCATTATGTGAGGGTCACCAAATTTGGACCAACATACACAGTGGTAACCATGTAGCTAGACACTATAGTGGATTTTCTTCTTCTGTACTCTTCCTGTCTGTACACAACATCAAGATGTATGTAATGTAGCCTTGTCTCACTACGGAGAAAGCCTAGCAATCAAGTCCTTCTTAATACTGCTTTACTAAACTGTCTGAGGCAGATGGCAGTCATCATGCATGCATTATCAGGAAGCATACACATAACCTATTCCCAGGTGCAGCTTACTTATTGCTCTCTCCATTTACAGATGATAGTCTTATTTTAAAATCTGAAAAATTCAAAATTGATAGTCTTATTTGAGCTCAGCCACTCGTTGACTCTCAGGCCCAACACCCATTGACTGCTAGGAGTAATTTGTGTCTCGGGGAAACAACGCAATATTTTCGTGTGTCCGTGGATAAAAACCGTCTGCATGTAGGAAGGGGCATTAAAGACCGTTTGTTTTGAAGAGGCTTAAGTATTAAAGATCGCTTCTTTTCACTAGATAAATAATGACGGGATAAATAGGATTGATAAGAAACATTTTTTACCTTGGTCATTGTGTCCATCCCAAATAAGACTATCATCTGTGAATGGAGGGAGTATTAGGTTAATGGTTAATAAGCGGGTGGAAAAGTTCATCTCAATGCAAGAGGAAGAACTATATGCTTATTCAGAAGATATCATGTCATGATTGGACCGGTGTTTAGCTTTTTGATCTCCCAGCAGTGACACTGGGGCATAAGCTTTTATTTTGATCTCCCAGTGGCACTGCTGCAGATATGTTGCCGGAAGATGAAGATGAATCTGGGCAGTAACTAAAGGCGTTCGCGCCCACGATGCCGCGTGTGGCTTCCATGGCATCTAGCCCTGCTGATTTGCTCGCCTAGGGCTCTTTGCCGATCTGCCAGTGCCATGTGCATCCCTATGATTCCTCCTGAGAACGCCCAAACATTCTTTTTGCGCGCGCGATCAGCCAGTTGATCTCGCCCCCAGATGCAATCTTATCGTAGCTGCTAGCTCATCAGCACCTTCTAGGACGCTGCTCACATGTCCGCAATCCAAGCTCGTCTCCCTCCTGGTCCTCGCCGCTCCACCCAAACGAGGTGAATTTTCAATGCTGCCGCCGCCTGCTTCAGATCAGCTAGCAGCAGCGTGCGTGTATGCGAGCCATGCCACTGCCACTCACATGTAAAGATCGATCCATACCGCTCGCGTCACATGCCCGGTGTACACGCCCATGTTGCGGCTTCTTCTTCAGGCCTGAAGACCATTACGCTGTGTGAACTGTGATCGCCGTTGCGTGGACGGAAGATGGAAGGTATCGCCGTCGCCGTGCGCTGGATCGCACGCTCCTTCTCGACGAAAGAAAGCAACAATGATTGGAGAAATTCAGGTGAAATGTCATCAGATGGGGATCGGACGCGCTGGCCTGGTACTCAAAGTCTAAAGAACACTGTTCATTCTGAATCGAAGGTCCTTGCCTTTATTTATGAGCAACAGTGAAATGAATTGAGA